>NC_141689.1:1906287388-1909139888 GCF_964263255.1 Lissotriton vulgaris
CTCATTGAAGGCACGTCCAGGAGCTGTGGGGATCTTGTTATGTCCCCAAGGCTCAGATTAGAAGGCCAGCACACTCTCCCTTTCCTTTCAGTCACTCTGGGGTCCTAGGTTTAAGATGGGGGTTGCTGGCCAGTTTTATTTTCTCAGGCGAGGAGGGCAGCATGCAGCAGGTCAGCAAAGCCAGGGCAGCAGTCCTGCAGAGTGTCAATTCTTCATCAGCACAGCAGTACTTTTCTAGGTAGAGTATCAGCAGGTACATTAGTGTACTGAAGTGTTAGGGTCCTAAGTCTAGGTCATGTACCCTCTGGTGCATTTTGTGTGGGGGAGACTTTAAAGACGGGCTTTGAAGTGCACAGAGGTCCTCACATCCTGCTCCTGCTCCAGACTCACTACTGGAGGTAAACAATCCTTGGTGTGGGAACAGGGCACAACCTATTAAGGTGTAAGTGTGGAGAAGTGTGGCTCACTGGTTAGAGCAGGCAGACCCTGAAGCAGAGGTCAGACCTGGGACCAGGGTTCAATTCCCGACTCGGCAGGGTCTTGAGCTCAAATGTCCCCAGACTCGATAATTCTCGCTTCGGTGCCTGACCTAATCATGGGTTCACACTCTGCAACTCTGGGCATTAAGCTTGCTTAATCTCCACAACGGCCCCCTGCGGCGGGATGCCTGGCTTTCACCTTGGGGATCCCCTGTAGGGGCTATCTCACAGGGAAAGGCCAGGATGGGTTCTCAAGGCAAGCGCTTAGAGATCCCTGGGTGATAAGCGCTATATAAATCCAATATACAATACAATACAATACAAGTGTGAGGCTGTGTCCATCTCCACTCTCCTATCCTGCTCAGTATGGCCCATCAGTAAGTGGATGGCCCATCAAGTCACACCTAAGCTCCCTTTGTGTGTGGCTGTCTAGAGAGAATGCACAAAGCTCAGCTGTCACCCACCCTAGCTGTGTATTGGAGACAACACACAGGCACATGGGGCCTGGAGTAGAAAAGTGGCATTTTTAAAATTGTGATGATAAATTCAACTTTACCAGGTAAGAGGATTTTTCTTTTTTAACATGATAGCTCTACCTCCTTTAAATTGGGCATTGCAGCTTCTTAGATATAACAAAGAATCCCCGATGTTAACCAATGGGATGGATAAGCCTCACAGTAGTGAAAAACAATTATGGGAGGTTTTCAATACCAGGACATGTAAAACCCAAGCGTACATGTCCTACCTTTTAATTACACAGAATTAGGGCCTACCTTAGGGGTGACTAATATGTAATAAAAAGAGAGTTTAAGGCTTGGCAAGGGGTTTTTAATACCAAGTCGACATGGTGATCTAAACTGCACACACAGGCTTTATGGGCAGGCTTGAGTCATTTTAAAGGGCTACTTAAGGGGTGGCACATTCAGTGCTAGATGCCCACTAGTAGCATTTAATTTAGAGACAAATATAGGGTACTTTATTAGAGACTTCTTGTTGTTGTCACATTTAATATACAAATTGTAGATAATTCTATAAACAATGTTTAGGGAAAACAACACAACTACTAGTATGATTATAGCAAAATAATTTTACTAGGGACACTTTGACAGGGGTGCCATGTGTGTCAGTGCGAGCATAGTCTTTGGAGATATATACATGTATGAGATATATGTGACTAAAACCCTGTTACATTTGTACTTTTGGAGGAAGACATTACTTTGGCCATATGTTTTACATGAATAAAACAAACATACAATCATTTTATTAAAATGGGAGAACTTTAAAGTACAGAGAAATGGTATGCAAAAATGTTCATAATATGAAACATTTTTCTGCACTTTAGAAGTATCCCACAAAAAAATGGCTGCATTTTTCAGTTGTAAATATTGCACAGTGCCTACTAGCCACCAGGAGCAAAATTCCTGCTGAGTCTGAAAGCAACAATTTGAAATGGGAGAAAATGAAACTGAAGAATTAACTTTATGCTAATGTGTATTGCATAAAACACGATTGAATTGTTCTCCCCTTCCATAGTGTCACATTTACAAACAGCAGGCATCTTATTCCAGTAGCCTGTAGTCACAGTGCCATATTATAACAGAAAGATAAAGCCTTTTGTTTAAATTTAGAGGAATTTAGAGTGAAGAAATATCTTCATAAATCATTACAATATAATTTTCTTAATTGAAAGTTGGCAAAAACATTAAGACTGAAGGGTTCTCAGAAATATTTGTTCTCACTTTAAATTTCTCCAATTAAAAAAAATGACTGTCTTTTTTTAGTTATAAATCTGTCACAGAGTCTACTACCCACTAGGAGCAAGATGCCTGCTATTTGTAAAAGTAACACTTTGAAATGAGAGAAAACTTCAATTAATTGTTAATTTAGTCATTAAGATACCCATTAATTTTAATTTTCGCCAATTAAAAAGCGTTCAGAAACATCTCCTTGTACTCATGCTTTAATAATGAATTGACAATGGCTTTTATTTAAGAGTTAAGTACCTTAGTGCTTCAGTTCTTCACCTCTGTTTCCCAGCCTGGGCCATAATTCTGACGGAGCGCTGCTCATTATCCGGGCACTGCTATATCAAGAATGACTACAAAAATTTAAAATAAATACAGCTTCCTCAAAACTTAGAAAACAAAATGTGAGCCTGTGCATATTTAAAAATGAACTCAAGACTGCGAGCTACTTTGAAGGTATCTATGTGCTACTCGAAGCCCGCAATCGACTGGCTGAAGACACCTGTCTTAGAGAATACATGTGATGGAACCTTAACTTTCCGAACAAAATGATGTCCTCAGGGTTACAGCTAGAAATCAGTAATAATCCCTGAAGGAGAGGTGCAGGTGGAAATCTGGGTGTACCTAATCAGCAAGCACCAAAACATTGCCTTAGGTGTACACTACTTAAATTACTGTTGTTGCCATTAGTACTAATTGTATTGCCCAATCCAGCCTCAGCATCAATTCAATTTATTATACTGGTTGTTGGAAATGGCCCTTTTTGCAGGGTTATCCTGAAACTTTTTGCTTCTTCCTCCCTGACCTGTGGTTGTTGACAATAGGACTCTGGGCACTTTACCACTGCTGATCAGTACTAAAGTGCATATGCTCTCTGTGTAAATTGTTATTGTAATTGGTTATCCATAATTGGCATATTTGTATCACCAAGAAGTCCCTAGTAAAGTGCACTGAGTGTGCCAGGGCTGGTGATACAAATGGTACTAGTAGGCCTGCAGCTCTGATTGTGCCACCCACATGAGTAGCCCTAAAATGGTTTCTTAGGCCTTCCACTGCAGTGCCCGTGTGTGGTATGTGAATTGCCATGTCAACCTTGCCAATGTCTCCACTGGCCAGGCCTAACCATTCCATTTCTGTACACATTGGACACCCCTATGGAAGGCCTAAGGTACCCCCCCTGGGCAGGGTGCAATGCATGTGAAAGGTAGAGCAGGTGACATGCTCTGGTAGTGAATTACAGCCATTTTCGTTTTTCACTATTGTAAGTTTTTCTTGCCCATAGGCTATTATGGGAAATCTGTGTACAGTGGTTACCTGCATATCTTCCAATAGAAACAAGATAGGACATAAAAGTCTGGAATTCCTGAACTCAGAATTTAATAACACATTTTTGGGGAAGGTGTTTTTTAAATCCTGTTTTTGAAAGCGGCACTTTTAGAAAGTGGCTGCTTTCTTGTCTGACCTTTCTGTATGCCTTTGGCTGTTTGTGAATTGACTGTCTGGTTGTGAGTGACAGGGCTGGGGAATTCCAGGAGACAGAATGAGCCCGCCCAGTGGTGAATAGAGAGATCTGCATCTACATGGGAGGGAGGAGTGGCACCGGGGAACTGAATAGGACTGGGCCTGCCCCCCCCCCCCACAGTGCTGGCTCCACCCTCTGTGGTGTGTAGGATGTCTCTGCCCTGCACTGTGAAAGGAGAGAAGGAATCATGTCAACAAAGTGCTCTAGGGCTGTGCTTTCCCTCCACAATGCTGGATCCACCTCATGTGGGGTGTCTTCTCTGCACTGTGAAAGGAAAGAAGGAGTCATGTAAACAGAGTGCTCCAGAACAAGTTTGGACTAAGCGTGAGAGCAAAATCCGTTCCGCTCATGGATTTCGCGGATTTTCGGTAAATCCGCAATCTGCGAACTCCCGCGAATTTACCGAAAATCCGCGAACCCGCGAGCGGCGGATTTGGGGGGCAAAAGTTCAAGCCTTCAAGCTTGAAGTTGTTGTTGTAACTATTTTAGGATGGTGCCGGCAAGCTGCCAGAGCCTTCCTAAAATAGTTACTAAATTAGCTTCATCAGGAAGCACTAATAGATAAAATAAAGCAGGTGCTCGAGCACTAAAATAGTTACAGGATGATGGATGGACAGCTCACTCAAGGGTAGGGGTGGGCGGAAAATCCGTTCCGCTCGCGGATTTTGGGATTTTCGGGAAATCCGCAATCCGCGAGATTTGCGAATCTCCCGCAAAATCCGCAAATCCGCGAGCAGCGGATTTTGCTCGCACTGCTCGCACTGTTCGCGTGAGTTCGCGTGAGTTCGCGCCCCGCGAATAAGTGCAAAATTGCAGAAATACGATCTTAGCAAAACTGAAAGTAACTACTTACCAGGTTCAAAAGTTCAGGCTCATCATTAGTAGCCATTTCCTGTAGTGCTTCATGAGGGGCCCCTCCAGAGTTCAGTTGCCAGTTGAAACTATTATGTGACCCTGCTCTGAACCTCAGAATAGTTACACATATGCCACAAAGGTCCTGAATTACAGCTAAGGGAGACAAGCAGGAGCCAGGCTGGAAGTTAAAATCCATTAATCAGCCCCTAATTCATTATTGTCAGTTGGGGCAGGGCAGGTGTTGTAACTAATTTTGCAACAATGAAAGCACTTAGCAAGTGCAAAAGATCACTAATCAGGGCGCACTAAGGAAGCAGGTGCCAGCTAAAAAAATATTCTGTGACACATTAATCAGCCCCAAATTAATTCAGGTCACTTGAGGCAGGGAAGGTGTGCTTTGCCGAAAATAATGTACACTGGACAACCAGAGGGTGTGGTGATGAAACAGAGGGTGGCATGGGTGGGCCAGAGGGTGGCATGAGTAGTCAGAGAGTGGCAGTGGTGACAGAGAGTGGCAGTGATGAAGAAGAGTGTCCCAAACAGGCTGGACACGTAGAAACAACAAGTTCGCGAAACTTGCGACCCGACAGGTAAGTTCGCAATTTGCGAAAGTGTACAAAACCCTCGCGAACTGGCAGAAACACGGGCGAACACAAAAAAAAAAAAAATCCGCAAATTTGCGGGAATTCGCGGATTTTGCGGATTGCGAATCCGCAAATCCGCAAAATTCGCGAACGCGAGATCCGCAAAATTCGCTCATGCTTACTCAAGGGACCCCTGCGCCCATTGGTGTGCATAGTAACACACACATGGCCGCTGAAACTAGTTGAAGCTCAAATTCAGTGACTCATTCAGCAGCCCAATAACAATTGTGAGTGTCGTCGAGGCTGGGCAGGTGTGCCTTCTTCCCAAATCTACCATCGAAAATCAGCTGTGATGCTGGATAGAGGCCTTTGTATCCTTGACTTTCACGAGCGCAATCCTCGTGCTGTTCCTGTGACCAGGAGCTTCTTTCTCTTGATCTGCTGCTCTGCTCGTTCTCTGACCTTTTATACACACAAGAGGCATGGATGTGAACTCGCATGGAAGCCCCGCCCGTTTAGCCCCGCTCACACACTCGCGGTGTGCACCGTCTTCCCGCCATTTAGCCACTATGATGGCCAGCTCACTCAAGGTACCCCGGCGCCCTTCGGGGCGATTGCATAGTAACACACACATGGTCGCTGGAACTAGTTGAAGCTCAAATTCAGTGACTCATTCATCAGCCCCAAAACAATCGTGAGCGTCATCGAGTCTGGGCAGGTGTGCCTTCTTCCCAAATCTACCGTCGAAAATCAGCTGTGTTGCTGGATAGAGGCCTTTGTATCCTTGACTTTCACGAGCGCAATCCTCGTGCTGTTCCTGTGACCAGGAGCTTCTTTCTCTTCATCTGCTGCTCTGATTGGTCTCTGACCATTTATACACACAAGAGGCACTTGAACTCGCACAGAAGACCCCTTCCATTAAAAAAATCTGCAAAATCCCTGAATCTGCAAATTTGCGGATCGTGGATCCGCGAAATCCGCCCATGCTTAGTTTGGACCGGGCTCAAAGTCCTACTGCACAAAGGAAATAAAAGGCTTTTTGGGGTATAAGTACAGGACCCCAGACCACTGAACTTTAGATCATCCTGATATCAAGAAGGAACCTCTGCCAAGGAGAAAGCTGGATGACTGAAGAAGGAAGACTGTCCTGCTGTTGAATTGCTGGACTGACCTGCAGTGAATTTGCTGCCAAGGAAAGGGGAAGGACTTTCCTTTGTGCTGTGTCCCCTTGCTTGAAGGAATCTCCAAGGGCCTGAAGAAGAGCTGACTCCCTGTTAAGAAGTTCAAGGAACAAAAGGACTTCGCCCCCAGCTTTCCTGAAATCTGCTCAGAGAGTGCTGTCCTTCCTAGAGTGCTTGGGACAGTTGTGGTGCCTCTGGAAGTTGTACTTGTGTTTGGAAGCGGGAAACCAAGATTTCAAAGACGTTCTGCAAGTTTTAACTCATTGCTCGCTTGCAGAGTGCCTCCCCGTCAGTCCGAGGAAATTCCCGCCGCTACGAAGGCCGAGATCGGCACATCGCCTGTTGCTGCTGCGAGAGTCATCACATCCTTCGTTTGCGGGAAGCACCAGTCCGGTGGGGGAAGATTACTATCGCTGCGAGTATCGTCGCAGAGCCTGTCGTCACTAGGTGAGATCATCGTACTGCTTGCTTGCGCACCGCATAACGTCGCTGCGAGAGTCGTCGCAGTGCCATCGCATTGAGGGGCCACAAGAGGAGATCGGTACTGAGCTGCGCATCGTGGCCGCACCGGAGATCGTCGCTGCCCGAAGATCGTCGCATCGTACCTTTTGCGAGCCGCTTCCACCGAAACCTGTGCACCGGAATCCACGCAAGGCATCTCATCCCGCCTCATACAGACCCGAGTCACCACAACATGTCTGCTACATCCAGCGGGGTGGTCACATCACCTCCCCAGGGTCTCAGGAGTGATGCATTGCATGCTTTTCAACGCTACAGCTTTCACTTAGAACTTTTGTCGCATCTAAATGTACTGTTGGCTAAAACATGACGCAACTGTGGATTATTTTAGCACAACCTTAAGAACTCATATGAAACCATATTCTTGAACTGTGTATGTTGGATTTTTGTTGTTTTTGGCCTTGTGTAGTTTAGATTAAATACCTTTAATTTTCTAAACTGTTGTGGAGTCAAATTGTGGTGTTTTCACTGTGTTACTGTGAGTATTGGTACAAATACTTTGCACATTGCCATCAATAAGCCTGACTGCTCGTGCCAAGCTACCAAGGGGTGAGCAGCGGTTATCTGAAGAGTGTATCCATCTTACCTTGACTAGACACAAGGGTCCCTATTAGGACAGTGGTACCTACCTCTGCCAACTAGCGACCCTCAGTTCTAACACTGGTGCAATGTCTTTATGCTTAAAAAAACAAGCCACTTTAGTCAAAATTTCCAAAGACATTGTATTTTTTTAAATACTGCTTTACACATCATACACAGCAAGACAATTTATTTTAACAGAATGGCAGAATAACAGCATATGTTGAGTTGCTCACTCACTTTTGGAATCAAGCAATAAAGAAGAGGGCAGTGGATGGTTGGGGGTGTATTATTATAGTGCACACATACTCCAATTGTGTCTGTAGATGTTAACAATAAAAGCAACCCAGAGACTGCAAGTTGGCTTAATGGTATGGTCAAACAGCTTAGTTTTATACAGTTTAGGCAGGTTGTTATCTGAGCAAGTATTAAGGAGGATTTTGTTCCAGATGTTGTCCCTTAGTGCTCGAAAAGGTTTCCCTCCCAATCATGTTTATTTAGCATAGTGAAAACAAAGAAATGTTGGCTTTGAGATCTCGATGTATGTTTTTGGTATTATTTGAAAAAACACATTTCTGACAAATGTGGATACTGTTTTGTGAAAGATTTACAATCCAAGACAAACTGTTTTTAACATTATTGTTTTCTATTACTAGCTGGTGAATATGATTACATGCAGGTTTAAACTATTCTATGGCTCTCCTCACTGCATTTGGATCTCTCTAGTCTCTGGTATTTGTTCTTCATCAAGTTTTTTGGGTAAAGGAAGAATGTCGAACAATCCAGAATAGCAGGCAGAGTTGGTTCATGCAGAACTTAGTAACCATGAAAATTTGTTGATGAGGGCTCAGTCCATAGTCAACCAAAAAACCTAAGGGGCATATTAGTAAGGGCTGGCGCAATAATGATCGCCGCTGTATCATCCGTGTTTTCGGGCGATTAGCGGCGATAATTATATCGCAATATCATCAAGGACACGCTAGCGTGTGTTTCTTTGATGTAGAGCCCGTTTTTTCACAGCCCCGCCTGCATCGCTAATGAGATGCAAAGAAGTCGTGGCTGTGAAAACAACACATGCGGCTCCCGCCCTGCCATAGCAAACTTGGTTTGAATTTTAAAAGAGAGAAGTGAAACCTGCTCTCTCTTTCAAAATTCAAACCAAATTGCTTTTTCACCAGGGGAGCTGCATGTTAGCAGCTCCACATGTGGAAAATCAATGCTGGCTCACGAGGGACGCAGGGAGCCGGCAGGGCAGTGGGGGTAATTGGGGACTCCCCATGGTCCCCAACTGAGAAGGTCAGCCCTGGGGGATGGGGTGCCCGGGCCTACAAGTGGCCCGGGAGGGGGGCCACGTGGCCCCCTTCAAATTTAAAAAATAAATAAATTAGGGGGCAGGCCCTGGGGGATGGTGTCCCTAGGGCCCAAAAAATTGCATTGTGCCGGAGGCCACGCCCCCTCATTTCAGCACTCTGCAAATGTGCCTCCTGACGCGTTTGCAGATGGGGAACAAACTTCCCTTGAATACTGGGCGTCCCTCAGAGCCAACTAGAACACCAAACCTCCAGTATGCGCCAGGGGGCTGCATTGCAGAGAGGTGTTCTGAGGCCAAGCCCCTTTTTATACCTCTCTGCAACATATCTCTGTGGCGCTTAGTGAAGGTAGCTGGTGGGCTAGTTGCAACCCCAGGGACCCTCAGGATTCAAGGGGAGTTAATCCCCCAACTTACAAAGTGCCACAGGGCGTGTTTGCACAGTGGTGAAGGGATTGGGCGGGGCCTGAGTTGACATGTGTGCAAACACACCCTGTGGCGCAGTTAAAGTTGGGGAATTAATTCCTCTTCAATCCTGAGAATCAGGTACCTCCAGTAAGCGCCACTGAGCTGTGTTTCAAAGTGTTGTAAAAAAGGGGCGGGCCCCTGAATACCTCTCTGCAACGCAGCTCTCTGGCGCATACTGGAGGTACTTGGTGGGCTAGATGGCCCCCATGGACTCTCATGATTGAAGAGGGAGTAATTCTCCAACTTAAAACGCACCACAGGGCGTGTTTGCAGACATGTCACCTCTGGACACGCCCCCTTCCTTCACCATTGTGCAAACGCGCCTGTGACGAGTTTTAAGTTGGAGAGTTAATTTTCTTTCAATATTGAGGGTCCCTGAGGGTCCCTGAGGGCCAGCTAGCCAAAGAGGTAGCTCCAGTATGCGCAAGGGAGCTGCCTTGCAAACAGGTGTTCAAAGGCCACGCCCCTTTCTGCAACACAGTTCTGTGTCTCTTACTGGA
This sequence comes from Lissotriton vulgaris, assembly GCF_964263255.1. Classification (NCBI taxonomy): domain Eukaryota; kingdom Metazoa; phylum Chordata; class Amphibia; order Caudata; family Salamandridae; genus Lissotriton; species Lissotriton vulgaris. Next base: position 1,906,297,130 of record NC_141689.1, read on the forward strand.
GGTACCTAGTGGGCTAATTTGACCCTAGGGACCCATAGGATTCAACTTAGAATGACCACAGGGGGCGTTTACACAGTGGTGAAGGGACGGGACGGGGCCTTAGGTGACGTGTCAAACACGCCCTGTGACGCGTTTTAAGTTGGGGAAAAAATTCCCCTTAAATCCTGAGGGACCCTGGGGGCCAACTATGCGCAAGGGAGCTGCGTTGCAAACAGGTGTTCAGAGGCCACGCCCCTTTCTGCAACACAGTTCTGTGTCTCTTACTGGAGGTACCTAGTGGGCTAATTTGCCCCTGGGGACTCTCAGGATTCAAGGGGACTTACTCTGCCAAATAAAACAGCCACAGGGTATCTTAACACAGTGGCAAAGGGAGGTGACGGCGCTTGAGGTGACGTGTGCAAACACGCCCTATGCATTTTAAGTTGGGGAAATAATTCCCCTTCAATCCTGAGGGACCCTGGGAATTAACTAGCCCACCAGGTGCTTGCAGTAAGTGCCACTGCGCTGCATTACAGAGAGGTGGTCGAGGCTGTTACACTTTTTACACCTCTCTGCAACTCAGCTCTGTGGCACCACTGGAGGTACCTAGTGGGCTAGTTGGACCCTAGGGACCTTCAGGATTCAAATAAACATAATCTCCCAAGTTCAAATGGCCACAGGACGTGTTTATACAGTTGTGAAGGGAGGGGACGGGGCCTGAGGTGACGTGTGCAAACAAGCCCTGTTGGGGAAATAATTCCCCTTCAATTGTAAGGGCTCCGGGGGTCCAACTAGCCCACCAGGTGCTTCTGGTAAGCAGCACTGCGCTGCGTTGCAGAGAGGTGGTCTAGTCCGTGCCCCATTTTTACACGTCTCTGCAATGCTGCTATGTGGCGCTAATCGGAGGTACCTAGTGGGCTAGTTGGACCCTAGGGACCCTCAGGATTCAAGGGGGACTTAATCTCCCAACTCAAAATGGCCATAGGGCGTGTTTACACAGTGGGGAAGGGAGGGGACGGGGCTTGGTGATGTGTGCTAGCACGCCCTGTGGCGCATTTTGAGTTGGGAAAATAATGACCCTGGGGGCCAATTAGTCCACCAGGTGCTTCCAGAAAGCACCACTGCGCTGCGTTGCAGAGAGATGGTCTAGGCTGTGCCCCTTTTTACATCTCACTGCAACGCGGCTCTGTGGCACTTACTGGAGGTACTTATTGGGCTAGTTGGACCCTAGGAACCCTCAGGATCAAGGGGACTTAATAATCCAACTTAAAATGGACACAGGGCACGTTTACACAATGGGGAAAGGAGGGGACAGGGCCTGAGGTGACGTGTGTAAACAAGCCCTGAGGCACGTTTTAAGAGGTAGTTTTAATCCCCCTGCCCTATTATATACTAGGGGCTTACAGAGGAGGTCATGCTAATCACAGGGAGACCCATATGCATAGTAATCCTTAGTGTATGTAGGTGTTTTCACTGTATTCTAAGTATCTTTTAACATAGCACTGGCTCTAAGACTGGTTAGTCAGAGTCAGAAACCACCAGTACCAGTCTGAAAAAGTTGAGTGTACAGGATGGCTTCTTTCGGCTCTTCTTTTTGTTGTTTCAACACGTTTTCTTTCTTCCTGCACTTTTCTTCCTCTTTGATGAGTTCTGTTGTTTCTTTCTGCATTTCTTATTTTTCTTTCTGTGCTATTTTTTCTTTCTTTACATGTCCTATCTCCGTAGGCAAAGTTAGAAATTAGCATTTAAAAAAACCTTTGAAATTTACTGAAAAAAACATAGGTTTCAGGCACGTTATAGTTAGGAATTAGCATTTGAAAAATCTTAGAGATTCACTAAAAAAACATAGGTTACAGGGGCGTTATAGTTAGCTGGACATTACACTCGTACAAAACTATTGAAATTCCCCCATTAGAGTTAGTTCAGCTAACTATAACTTGTGTGCCTGCAATGCACTGCTGATGACGTCACATATTACAACACTCATGACATGGTCTGTGACATCACTCATGACATCACTGATGAAATCTCAAATGACATCACTGATGACATCATCCTTGTGATAGAGTGCAGGCCTCCTCTCACCCTAATATAACATTTGATACACACATTCAAAAAAGAAACTACAATTTTCAAAACAATGGACATACCAATCCCAGTTACAACACATCTATTCGGTAATTCCAAGATCTACATCCACATCCACTCATTCATTAACAGTTTATATTCACTCATACATGTACTCACTCATCATATGTACTCAAACACCTATACATCCTGTTACACACTGCCACTCATTCATAGAGTTACTCACACACATAGTCACTCATGCTAATAAAGAATCAAACATCCATTTACTTGCATACACATTTATACACAAACCACTACACTTACTTCTACAGAAACATACACATACTTACTCTCTTAAAAATTCACTTATAGAAACACATACTTATTTACACAGGAACTCTTCCAATCTCTCACTCTCACATATACTCACTTATATACACCAATAGTCACATATACTAGTTTAAAACATATGTAGTTACTCATAAAGACACTATTGAGACAGTCATTCACTCACTAACACACCCATACACACTCAACCATCCATACAGTTCTGCACACATGCTGTCTTCAACAAATACAAACTGTGAGTCACTCATTCATGCATCTATGCGCTAAGTAATACCCCCTTCGAACCATACAGACACTCAGACACATATACTGATACTACAAAAACCGACTAATAACACATATAGACACTCATGTAGCTACTAACCAACCCATGCAGCTACTTATACACAAAGTGAGAGACTGATACAGATATTTACATATTTAAACATTACTCGCTAACCCATGTATTCTCTAAGATACACTTAAACAGTTATACAATTAATTTTACAAAACAAATAAATTTAGACACTTATTTACCCATTTATTCTTCCATCAACCTTGAGATATACATATATGAAAAATATTTAGTTTTCAGAAAGACACACATCCACTGGATGATGTCATCAGTGATGTCATTTGAGATGTCATCAGTGATGTCATGAGTGATGTCACTGACCATATCATGAGCGATGTAATATGTGACGTCATCAGCAGTGCATTGCGGGCGCGCAAGTTATAGTTAGCTGAACTAACTATAATGGGGGAATTTCAAAGTTTTTGTACAAGTGAAATGTCTAGCTAACTATAACACCCCCTGAAACCTATGTTTTTTTCAGTGAATATATGAAGAAAACAAAGGTTACAGAGACATTATAGTTACGCGTAAGTTTTACTCTTACAAAACCAGAGAAATTCAGCAGTTATAGTAAGATGAGCTAAGTATAACTTGCGCCCGCGCAATGCACTGCTATGACCTCACATATTACATTACTCATGACATGGTCAGTGACATCACTGATGACATCATCCAATGACTGTGAGTGTTTTTAAAATGCTTATGAGTGTTAAATATATATACCATGGTGCATTGGTAAATCAGTGTGTAAATGAATGCCTGTATGGATGATTTAGTAGGAGCGTGACATACTGTATACGTGAATGATTAGGTGTCTCAGTGACATTATGGTTGTGTGAATGTCTGTATCAGTCTGTCAGCTGGTGTCTATGTGTTTGTATTGGTGTGTGAGTGGCTAAGTGAGTTTATGTATGGGCGAGTGATTGGTTGTCTGAGTACGTGTATTGGTGTCTCAATGTCTGTGTGTGTGGGTGAGGGGGTGTTTAGCTGCCTGTATGGATGCGTGAGTGGGTGAGTCAGTGGCTCCATGGGTTAGTAGGTATGTGTCTAAGGGGCTGTCTGGGTGAGTGAATGTGTGTATGGCTGTTGGTGAGTGAATGAATTTGTCAGTGGTATATGGGTGAGTAACTGCATATGTGAAAGGCATTAGAGGTGAGTGATGGAGTATATGAGTGAGTGTATATGTGATTGAGTGATTGTGAGGGTGGCCATATGGGTGAGTGAGCGTGTGCATGGCTGTCAGTGAGTGAATGGATTTGTCAGTGGTATATTGGTGAGTAACTGCATATGTGAAAATCACTTTAGGTGAGCGTTGGAGTATATAAGTGAGTATATGTGTGATTGAGTGATTATGAGAGTGGCAGTATAGGTGAATGTGTGCTTGTCTCAGTCATTGCATAGGTGAGTGTTAGTATCTGTATGAATAAATGAGTGGGTGTGTGCATAACTGTACAGTTGAGTAAATGGCATGGGATGGACTCTTTGGGTTAGTGAGTAGGTATGTGAGTAGCTCTATGGGAGACTGAGTGTGTATAAGCAGATATATTGGTGGCTGTACTAGTTAGTGAGTTGGTGTATGAATGGCTGTATGGGTAACTGAGTAGATGTTTGTGCACACCTATGAATCAGTAGGTGGGTGTATAAGTAAAGATACTGTTGTGTCAATGGTTTTAAGAATGCTAGTGTAGAGGTTGGACTGCGTTTATGAAAGGTTATATTGGGGTGTGAGTGGGTGCGTTAGAGATACTGTGGATCATGTCATCAGTGATGTCATTTGAGATGTCATCAGCGATGGCATGTTGATGTCGCTGACCATGTCATGAGTGATGTCATGTGTGAGTTCTGCATTGTAAGGGCATGAGTTATAGTTAGCTCAGCTAACTATAACTACTGAATTTCTCTGATTTTGTCCGAGTGAAACTTGAGCCTAACTATATGATCTCTGTAAACTTTATTTTTTTCAGTGAATTTCTATTTTATTTTCAATTATATTTCCTAGCTATTACGTCGTTCTCTAACATACTTTCCATAGAGGAAACAATTGGTCTGCCTGGTGGGTTAATGCTGTTCTTATGCAATTTGGGAAGCATATACAAAGCCGGTAGTTTGGAGAATGTACATTTGAGTTATTCATGTTCGTTATCATCAAAAAGAAATGCTTTCCATTCCTTCAATTCCTGATTTATATATAGCTCTATACTGTGTTTATATTTTTTCTGTTCAATATTTCATTACTATTCATGTCACTGAGCTGTTGTTTACCTTAAGCTCAATACATTTCAATAGGCCACACCACCACGTTTGTCGGACTATTTGATCACCACTGATCTGTTATTCTTAAGATCGTTAAGTGCTTCTCTATGTTTGATGCTGAGGTTACCAAGTTTAAACTTACAATTTCTATCAATTTTCTTCAATTCAGTTATCATACTTTTTTCAAATACCTCTACTGCATCATTCATGATCTGGGGTAAACAGATAGACTTAGATTATAACCCAATTTCACATGCAAAATCTATTGTTAAATCATCATGTACTAGATTTAAAATGTGGTTGTCACTCCAACCCTCCACTCCCCCTAGATCTCCCATAGTGGTAGTACATCAATGTCCTCTATTTCAAGGATCCAAGGTTTATCTTTCACAGACCCTACTTGAATTTGTAGGTTGCATACCATTTTTTAAGTTTCAGATTTCTTGTAAACTGGAAACAATCTATCGTACTTTCAGTATAATTAAAAGGTGCTGTTGGGCAAACTGATAGGCCTAACAATAAAACATCATGTTCTTCCTCTGATAACATACAGTTTGAAAGATTTACCACAGTAAGTTTATCATTCATTTTGATGCTGTTTTGCCTCTTTTGTTCCTTCCCACAAAACTGTCCAAGTTTACTTGTGTTTTTGCGCCTCTTTTGGACCCTCCTCTCTCTTTCCGTGTCCTCGCCCTACGTTTCTCGAAGGATTCTGGATACCTTTGTTGGCTCTTCTGCCTTGTATATATATTATCCAGTGATGGTTGCCACCTTTTAGTTATAGCTAGGACAGTAATTCCGTAGGAAATGTGTTTTTATTTTCCCATTAACTTTGGCGTTGTTTGATGAATCCGCACAAACCTTACACAAAAATAAGCTTCATCTACCGCAGCTTCTTCCTGGAAAGTTTCAGAGTGGTCCGTCAAGCAATGAAAGAGAATAAGTGGAGTCCCAAAATGCCTTTTGACAATTCCGTTTTCCATAGGAAAATTGAACAGCAATATAGACAAGTCAGCTGATTGACGAAACTGTGCTTTTTGTGATTTGGTGTAAAACCATTTAGTGGTTTTTAAATTGTTATGTATATAGAGATGCAGTAGCACCGCAGAGCCAGCAGGTGGAATGATAACATCTGATTTGTTTCCATCCATAAATATGGTACAGAAGCCATTTAGGGACTGGGGGACTGTCCTGAATACACATTAAAAATAGAGATAGGCAACAGGGTATGGATAACCTAACCCCCTAGCTCTGGTGATGGGCCACACGGAGACCCCGCCAATTCAAAAACTTATTTTTTTTACTTTTAGCACAGCTCTGTGGTAAAATGTCAAAAATGGGCAGGTTCCTAACATTTTTAAATACAACCTCATTGGGTTTTATTTTTTTAGAGGAGGATGGCAAGTGCCAACCCCCAAGCCATTACCAGGCCTTTGGGATTTCAATGTCCAGGGCTGATGATGTTTATATGTGGGGAAAATGCAGCCCCACTCTCCAAGCCATTAACAGTCTCTGGGGCCGCATTCCCTCATTCCCTGCTGATTTATTTATTCTGCAAAATAGTGGCATGTATTTATATTCCACTGCCACTCTCTGCAAAATAAATACATCAGCTCGTTGGAAAAGCTTTTTTTGTTTTGCCAGCAACTTTAGTGCTGCTTGACGAATCTTCACAAAACTTTCAAAAAACTTCCCCTTTTTCATTCAGCTGCTGTGTTGAAAGTTTCAGGGTGATTTGTCAAGCTGTTATGTCTATAGGGATTACTCATTTTATAAACACGACTACAGCCCAAACTGCTGAATGGAACTACACCAAATTTGGCAGAAAGATGGATGTTGGTCTAGAAAAGCGTACTTTTTGTGTTTTGGTGTAAATCTGTTCAGAAGTTTTACATATATTTAAGTTTAAAAATATAGATATCCGAGAAGGTGAGTTGTTGCAGTGGACTGGCGGATCCTACTAAAATGAGATTAGCTGCCAACATTTCAACCAGGAGGTATTGGCACCCATCTCGGGACTTGTCTTGAAGGCAAGTCTTCCCAAAAAAGTAAAAAATTAAGAAAAAGGGGCAGTGAAGGAAAAACCTGGCCCACCCTAGATATGTTGGGGGGATCCGACATGGACCCCACTGGCGATTAAAAGTATGTTTTTCATAAAGTTTTGCTGCAAAGTCATGGGTGGGCCTGCAGGTCCACAGTAATACATTTTAAAAAGACACATGGCTCCCATGCACCTTTATTATGATGCCCCTGGGTGGGCTCATTCCCGGGGCAGAGTTCATTGATTATGCAGAGGTGCGCATGGCATCCCCATGCCCTGGAGACAACCACCTTCAGGGGGCAATCAATATAATGATGTGGAGGGGCCTGTTTGACCCCCCACATCGCCCTGGGACTCACCAACCTCCCAGGGCCATTGTTTACAATTTACATGGGGGTTGCCCTGGGCAATCCAGGTTCTCTGGGGACCTCCACCTCCCAAGAGCAAATGTTGTATTCATGTGGGGGGGGGCACTAGGCATGCACTACAGCATTGGGAATCAAAACCTCCCTGATGCAATGAATAATACAAATTTGGGAGAGCCTGCGTACTCCCCCACAGCTCTGAGGACCACCAACTCCCCGGGACAATGAATAATACAAAATGAAGCCCACTAGGCCCCCTGTGCACCCCTGGAACTGCCACCTCTCCTGGACAATGAATATTAGAAATGCCTGGGGACTGGCACCTCCCTGAGGCTCAAATAATATAATGTAGGGGACTTAAGTGAAGATTAAAGGGGGGCCCTCCTGGAGCCAAAAAGGAACCTGGGGAACACCATACCCCAGGGCTTGCTCCTTCTATGTCCCGGGTTGCCAACACTTTGCTTCATCACTCATGCCAAGCCATGTAAAACTGTACTCACTTTCAACAAGCAAGAGCATAGAAAATACTCTTGCTTGCTGAAAGTGAGTATGATTGCTTTGGCACAGAGATAGCTGCATGTTAGCAGCTCCCTCTGTGTCAAAGCAATGCCAGCTACTCCAGGAGGCAACAGGGATCACAGGGTCCTTGAGACTCCCCTGCGGTCAGCAACACTAGAAAGTGGGTGCCCTGGGTGGGATCAGGGCACTCATAGCACAGGCCAGGCCCCAGGGGATGGGGACCCAGGGCCAAAAACGGTCCAGTATGGGGGGCCGCTTGGCCCCCCTTTAACTTTATTAAAACAAAAATTAAAAGCAAAAAGGCAGGCATGGACAATGGGGTCCCAGGTGCCAAACTCAGCCTTTACAGTTATTAAAAAAAGTTTGTTTTAAATGGATGGGGCCCAGGAGACTTCCCTACCTTTCATTTAAAAAGAATAAACAAAGTGTATTGCTAGAGCCGCAAGCCAGCTTGTGAATTCACACTGAATGTATGGATGAGTTAGTGGGTGAGACAGTGGCTGTATGGGGTAGTGAATGTGAGCATGTGTGTGCAAAGCTGTGTGGGTGATTGAATATCTCTATGACTGTGTTGGGGTTTGAGTGCTTGTGTCAGTATGGGTGAGTAACTGGTTATGTGAAAAGCGTATATGGGTATATGAGTGACTGCATGCGTGAGTGATATTCTTCACTGACAATACCAAACCTTACAGGGAGATGTTATAGCTAGGAAATAGAATTAAATAAAGAAATTCACTGAAAAAACTAAAGGTTACAGGGAAATTATAGTTAGGTCAGATTTCCCTCATAGAAAACCAGTGAAATTCAGCAGTTATATTTAACAGAGCTAACTATAACTTATGCCCACAATGCACTGCTGATGACCTGACATCACTCATGACATGGTCAGTGACATCACTGATGACATCTCAAATGACATCACTGATTACATCATTCACAGAACCACTCCCACACCCACTCACACCCCATACAACCTCTTGTACACACACCCATGCAACCACTCATATACCCATACCAGTACACACGTACCCACTCATTCTTCCCCGGGCGGGTGCCGAGGCTCGGGGGGGGGCTAATTAATATAGCATTTAGCCCTGGGAGGTAGTTGTCCCGGGGGTTCTGGTGAGCCTCACAGGTCCCCGCATTAATACAAAATTTTCCCTTGGGAGATGGTGGTCCCCAGAGCATGAGGGCCACCTGGAGCAATCCTCAAAATAATTGTTAAGAATGAGAGATGGCTGTCCCTGGGGCTGTGGTGGAGCCCCATATGGGCCTCTCAGCACTAATTTTACAAATAGCTCCAGGAAGGTGGCTGTCCTCACGACAGCAGGGGGGGGGCCCATATCAGTATTATTGTTTGCCTCAGCGAGAAGGCAGTCCCTGGGGTGTGGGGGTGCTGACGGGCACCCCAGCATAATTATAAAACGCTGCCCTGGGATTGGGCCCACCCAGGGGCTTCAGCAAAAAAAATGTATTTTTTCGGACGTTTTTATAGATACCCAAGTCCACTTGGGCTAAGCATGGCACCCAGTGTGAATTCACGAGCCGGCTTGCGGATCTACTCATATACTTTTTTTAAAAAAGAGGGGGCTGGATCAAGTTACCCTTATCCAGTTCTATACATATGTTCTTTAATTTTTTTTTAAATTAAAGGTAGGGAAGTTGATTTCAGCCCCGGCGAGCCCATCTCTAGGGGTCTGACCCTTTTTTTAAAAATAATATTAATAACTGTAAGGGCTGATTTCTGCCCCAGGGACCCCACTGCAGGTGCATGGCTTTTTGCTTTACATTTTTGTTTTACTAAATTTAAAGGGGGCCGAGCATCCCAATGTCCCCCGGGGCCTTGCCTGTACTGTGGGTGCCTTGGTCCAACCCAGGGCACCCACTTTCTAGTGTTGGGGACCATTCGGGGAGCCTCAAGGCCCCAGTGGTCGCTGCAGACTTTCCGCCTCCTGAAGGAGATGGCATTGATTTGACACAGAGGGAGCTGTTAACATGCAGCTCCCTGTGAGCCAAAGCAATTGTGCTCACTTTCTGCAAGTGGGAGCATTTTCTATGCTCTTTCTTGTTGAAAGCAAGCACAGTATCATATGACTTGGCAGGAACGATGAAGCAATGCGTCGCCACCCTGTGACATAGCAAGAGCCTGTCCTGGGGGTTGTTGCTCCACGGGACCATTTTTGGCTCCATGAGGGCCCCCCCTCCAATCTTCACTTTAGCCCCCTGAAATATATTATTTAAGTCCCAGGGAGGTGGCGTTCTCCAGGGCTGTGGCCGAGGGCCTATCAGGACCCCTCATTTCTACCATTCATTGACCCGAGGAGGTTGAGATCCCCAGTGTGCAGGTGGTACCTACTGGGCTCCATTTCTAATATTCATTGCCCTGGGGAGGTGGAAGTCTCAAGGGCACCGGGCTTGCTTAGGATAATCCTCACGTTAATTGTTAAGAATTCCCCAAGAGGTGACAGTACCTGGGGCTGTGGGGGAGACACTAACTTTCAAATTGCTCGGCGGGTTTGGTGGTGCCCAGAGTTTCAGGGAGGTGTACGGCCCTCCATATCAGTATTATTGTTTGCCCCAGTAAGGTGGCGGTCCCTGAGTGGTGTGGGGGTGCTGCATGGGTATCTATGCATAATTATAAAACACTTGGCCCACCCATGGGCTTTAGTTATAAAGTAGTTTTTTGGGAGATGTTCTTATAGACATGAACGTCTACTTCAGGATTTCACTTGTAGGTGACCTGGCGAGCCCCTAAGCAAAGCACAATGTTACCGACCAGTTGGTCAGGTTTGCGATAGGATGCATTGTATAGTAGAGCAGAAAGGCAACACAAATATTAATGAACAATTATTTTCTGAAAGACTTACACTCGATACGAAATATTATGGAATCGGTATTCATTTTTGTCACTGTTACATAAACCTAGTGAGGAACTTAGGGGCATATTACCAAGCAATAGCGATAATTATCGCTATTGCTTGGTTAGAGACAAAAATTTACCGCAGCGCTGCGGAGATTTGTACCGCAAATAAACCTTGGTATTACCAAGGTTTAACGCAAATGCGGTAAAAATCGCTGCAAAGCATGAATATCGCGGAAAAGTCCGCGATATTCATGCATTAGCGAGCTAATGCTCTTAGCCATGTTATCCACCTCCCATTGGATAACATGGCTAAGAACTGCTCAGGGCAGGTGTTAGCTTTTGGAGATATTCCGGCTTAGCGCGAATATCTCCAAAAGTTGGTAATAGGAGATAGCGATGTTAGCAACTGTTTTCAGTCTCTAACATCTTGGCACGCCCACTTTGCATCTCATTAGTGATAAATATCACTGACATGCAAAGTGGGGCCCAAGTTGGTCGCTATCTCCTACTAGCTGTCGCTAACTGGTGTTAGCGGCAGCTAGGTAATAGGGAGATAATTTTATCTCCGCTTTCTTGGCTTTTAAAGCCAAAAAAGCGGAGATAAACCCCCTTGATAATATGCCCCTTACTCCTTCCCAACAAACCCGTTAGCAAGCCATTCAGAAAATGAAAACTTCTTTATTTTAGGAAACAGCCGATAAATGTGGCGTATATGGCCTGAATCTAAAAACGAGATAATGACATCATAATACCTACCATTTTGGCACTGATGATAAAAATCAATAGCTGAAAAATATTTGCGATTTTTCTGACTGTAACAAGGACTCAGATAATGTGACAATTTTGTTATAGTAAAGCGTAACAGCATTTATCTAGCAGGAGATTCATAAGGACTGCTACCACTTAAAAGGGAAAAAAAAAGTTAAATGAATTTAACCAAGACAGCAGGAAGTAATAAAGGCGATGATAATTCCAAAAACTCACAAATATGTTTCTGAAGGCACATATAACGCCAAATATTCTTTGAACAAAAGTAGTTTAAACATGCTGATAAGAAAATAAGAGATTAGAGAGAGACAAATTAAGCTCCTGCCTTGGGGCAGATTTACGAGCCCTAAAGCCTCTTTGCGCAGCAATTGCGTCACTTTTTGTGACGCAACGGCGGTGCAAACAATGTGCCCGATTTACAACATGACGCATCTAGGGAGGTGCGTCACATTGTAAAGCCCTGCGTCACATTATACCTGCGTCAGGTATAATGTATGCAGGGGGGCGTTCCTACACAGGAAAGCCTCGTAAAAGTGATGCGGTGAAATGTACAAGATTTCACTGCGTCACTTTTAGGACGCCACTGCATCAAAACCTTCGCCTGCTTGAAGCAGGAGTAAGGAGTGACGCAGTGTAGTGGGAATAGGCCACAAAATACATTGCTGGAGTTGCGTCGTGCTTGCAACACGACCACAGCAATGCGTTGATTTTGCTCCCACAGATGCGTCAGAATTTCTGACGCATCTATCAATCCTTCCGCCATGGTGCGCCGTATTGTAAATACGGCACATCCATGGTGGCGTAAGCATTTTTTAGGGTGGCGCAAGGAAAGTGACGCATCTCTGTAGATGCGTTACTTTCTTGTAAATCTGCCCCATAGACCTTGATCACATAGTGCCTTTTCATTTTAATGGAGCCGGAGAATAACTGTTTTTCTGGAAACCTCAGGGTTTTACCTGTAATTCCTAATAAGTGTTCCTTGCCCACAGTTAATGGTTAATGAGGCATTAGGACTCGTAATGATAGCCATCGTGTTTACCTAAGCCCTGCATGTAATACTGCACTCTCCCTTTTTGAATAGTGAAACCGCAATAGGTGGTTGAGATGTTGCTTCCCCAACACCAAAGAAAGATATGTTTTAAGGTGCCTCTGAAAAAAAAATCAATCAACATTATAACATTATCAATGAATCTTGTTAGGGTATACGTTGCTCTCTATGAGGAAATTATGCACAGCATGAATAAGTATTACTGAACATATTGAGGGAAAGCATTCCTACAACCCCAAAACTTTTTTTAGGAAGTTCACACACTCACACACACACACACACACACACACCCACACACACACGCACACAATCACACACACACATACACACGCGCACACACGCACACACACACACGCACACATCCTGTTAAGTGAAGTCTAAAATTACCTAAAACTTTAATCCACGCTCAAGGAGCCCTACGCGAGAACTTTCCATCTCTTGTGACCCCTGTGCCTGTATTTTTATTCCTCGGTATCCAATATGTTTATAGTTGTCTCCTGGAATGCAGTCGAACACAAAAGTGACTCTCTCATTATGGTCTCCACTGGAACTCTCCTCCCTGACTATTTCACTACACTGCTGCTGACGTGGAAATGCTGCCCTGTCTGCTGCTTCTGAAGTGCGATGAGATCACAGCAGGATTGAAAGCTGTAGGAAAAACTGTTAGGCACTCAGGTGCCCCAAAACACTGGTGCCCCGAAACACACGTGCCCCGGCCACAAGAGGAGGCGGGGAAATCACTCTGAGCGGCGAGTGCAGCACGGAACGCTGTTTTGAGCCTGTGAGTTTCACTGGATCTGGAAACTGGTAGGAAAGCTGTGTTATTGTGCATGCAACTGTGTTGGCCCCTCGCGAGTGGATGCAGGGGGTTTTGTGTGTGCCAGGGCGCACCCTGGCACAGCAACAACTACAACAAAGCACACTAGGTCATCTGGAAATGGGAGCAAATAATACGAAATATTAAGAAACAAGGAAAAAATAGTCTAATGGACTTTGATGGTGGTAATATTCAGCAGTGCAGCACACACGTAGTGGGTGAGCAAAGGTAAGGAGGACTTGTTGCAGCAAATGTATTGATAATAAAAATAAAGTATCCCTAGACCACCTTAAAGAAAACTGATCAGAAAGTGATCCCGAAAAGACTTGCCTGAAAAAGGAAATGTACACGGAAAAGGTGAACATCAAGCAGACTCCCAAAATGAGGATTTATAAATAAAAGAGCAAGAGGAGGATAGCACCAGGGAGAACCAAGTCAAGCAAGGGAATAGCCACAAAGAGCCGGACAAAAATGAAGTGGGGGCAAGGAAAGGGAAGATAATAAAACCAGAAAGAGAAGGGAAGAAATAAATGTCCCCTGGGAGAAGCAACCCCACGCAAAAGATCACTGACAGAATGAAAAGGGGGGGCTCTTGGCCCCCCTGCCTGCATGGCGGCGCGGCGACCGCCTCCTCCTCCGTGCTTCTCGTGGTGGGGCGTGCCCTCCTGGGCGCGCCCCACCACCGATTGGTTGGCGCCCTCCCTGATCCGGATGGCATTGTAGGACATCCGGGTCAGGGGGGCGGGCCGCAGGAGGGGCTGGGTGGGGGGCGTAGCACCCCCCATCGGGCCCCTCATGGATAAAGAAGCGGGGAGCGCCCGGGAGACCCTCTTGATCCCTGGACGCCCCCCCCCCACATCGTGTCGTGCCCCGCGCTCGGGGCTTCTTGTTTGCCCACCCACCATCCCTGGAACTAAATGGTTGATTCTTTACTAGTCTGGTTTAGGTGTAATTTGCTAGGATATTGTGACCATAATTTTCCATGCGTAAGGAACTTTATCTGGTTTGTATATTTCGCTGATGATGCTTTCTTTAGGAATTTTCCCCTTTTTAGTGAACTGGGCTGAAATGTGTTTTGATGTTGCAATTGTGTTTAGGCCTTTTCTCCCTTTGTAGCTTTACGTGGATGCGTGTTGTGATTTAGCCAGTGTAGTTGTCCTTTAGAATTTTTTCCCATAGGTCGTCGTATTTATTAGGTATGGGGCATGCGGTAAGGTCAGGACCGGTGAGCAGCTATTTTAAGGTCTGAGGGGGCGGGCATCATCCTATGGAGGTTCCCGCCCAGGGGGAGGAGGCCATTGGCCCCTCCTAGAACTTCAGGGGCAAGGTAACTGGTGCTTCAAAGGAGCACGGGTTGGAGTAGTCACGCTTTCCTTAGGCTGTTAGCCACCCCGCACGCGCATACTCATGACGTCACCGGATGGCGCAGAGTAAGGGCCCTCCTTTAGTGGGTAAATGGAGTTCACGGCGTGGACCGGGTAATTACCAGGCCATGTATCAACGACCACAATATCGAAGTCCCAAAGTATCGAAACCTAAATATCGATGTCAATAATATCAACATCCTATCTACATCATGGTAAGTATAAAAATAGAAAAAAAAATATTAAATAAAATAAAATAAAGAAAATAATATATATAATTAAAAAATGTTTTAGAATTTTTATATAATGTTTAAAATTAGAAATAATACATACAATATTAATATTTATTATAATACATTATAGCATGTTAGAAACATATTAAAAACGTATAAATACATATATATATTACCTACTGGCGGTCGCCAGTAGGTAGTTATAGTTAGGATTTTTTTCAATGTTAAATCTCAAAATTCTATTTGGAATAACTTTGGCACCGGTTGACGAATCTGCCTGAAAATTTCCTGAAAATGGCCTCGTCGAGCTCCGGTTCTTCCTTAAAAGTTTGGGGGGGATATGTCAAGCGGGGGCCGAGATAAAAGGGGGGTCCCAAAACGCGTTTTCCCCATGTTAATTTCCATAGGGCGGTCGATTTCACTTTTAGCCCGAACGGCTGAATGGATTTCACCAAACTTGGCAAAATTGTAGGGTCTGGTAGCCCGATGTGCCTTTGCTATGTCTCAAGATATGTGCTGCAGTGGATTTTGAGTAATTTAGGTTCAAAAAAATATATATATCTATAGCCTCGCTCCGGTGCGCGCATCGGAGTGCGCTCCAGGCGCGCCACGCGACTTGCGCGCAGAAAGCTGATTGGCTCTCAGTTGTCTGTAACCATTCTAAACAGTCCGGAGCGGCCGCCATCTTGTGTCTCGGTAGGATCGAGACACGAGAGGTGGGCAAAACAAAGAGGGAAATGACCATAAGGGGGCAGGGTAGACCCCCCCTTGACCCCCTAGGTTTGATGAGGGGGCTATGAAAGGGCCCCGCAGGGCATTTAAAATATTTTTTTTTTTTTCGTTTTGCGCGGGGGAAGCGCCCGGTACGCGCACCAGGTAGCGCACCGGGGAGCGTAAAATGAGGGAAAAGGATGACAGAGTTTTAAAAAAATGAAGTTTTTATTTAGAAATTGGAGGTAGTTCTAAAAAGAACTTTTTTTTTTCTTCTTTTTGTTGTTTTATATTTTTTTTGTGTTTTTTGAACTTTTTGAACTTTTTTTGGCTTTTCAAAACAGTTTTATATTTTTTTTGTATTTTTTTAGGGGGAGAAACAAAAAAAGGGAATTGAAACTGGCTCAACTGGAGCAAAAAAATAAAAAACCCCAAAAATTACTTCTTTTTGGGGCACTTGTGATTATCACCTGCAAGGACGATGAGCTTAACGCTTTTTTCACCATAGGCGATAAGCTTGCCACATGCAGAACAAGTGATTTTAAAATCAGCAAATCTTGGCTGAATGCAAGGCATCATCTCGGATGTTTCTGGTCCCGATGAAGTGGGCTGGTTTGTTTGGGAGGTGGTCCTTGACGACTGGGGGAGGTTACTGGCCAGTTCCCTGAACTCAGCATGAGAGTAGTTGTTTGGGTGCTTTCTGGTCATATGACGAATCATGGTATAGTTACCAAATGAATATTTTTTGTTTGGGTTGCCCCGTGAAAGTTCCTCATTGCAGATTAGGCAAGTTACCTTGGGCGCATTCACTTTTTTCTTGCCCTCTGGGATTGAAAAAAACTCCCATACAATGTGTGGCTTGGGTTTGTATGGGGTATTTTCTTCAGGCAGCCATCTTCTCCTCCCCTCCTCCTGTTCCTCTTCCTCCTCCTCCTGTTCTTGACCACCAATATAATCTTGAGGTGGTCCTCTTGGTGGTTGTGGTGGTGGTGGTGGGGCAGATGCACCAGCTGCTGCTGCTACTGAAGCCATTATTAATATCAAAAAGGTACAGAGATGTACAAACAGGTCTTCCTCAGTCAAAGGACAAAGTCAGAATAAGGAAAAAAGGTGGGGTCTTTCATCATTTAGAAAAAAAACTGTCCTGAACCAATGAGAAGTGTTATTTTCAGGTCACAAGACCAGGGGCTTCATCATTATGAAACTAAAACTGTTATGAACCAATGAAAAGTGTTATTTTCAGGTCACATGACCCGACGCGCTTACGCTACGCGCCCCCGGGCGCGCCCGGGGGCGCTTCGGGTCGCGTAGCGTAAGCGCGTCGGATGTTTACGTTGCGCGATAGTATTCGCTCGAGTACTTCCGGGTGCGCTTACGCCGTGCGTATCACGCGGACGCGGCTACGCGATACGTCATGATCATGTTTTCGTTCGCGATATTGGCGCTTACGGGACGCTCCTCGGAGCGCGCCCGGGGGCGCTTTATAAAAGTACGCTTTTCGGGGCGCTCCCCGGGAAGCGCACCGGGAGCGCTCCAAAGCAAAAAATAAAAAAAAATAAAAATGGGAAAAATTGTAGGGACTGGTAGCCCTATTCTTAAGTGGTTTTTACGAAAATTAACTTTGATAAAATATATATTGTGCTACATTGGGCTATATATATATGCCAAAATGCCAAAATGTAACCCAAATGTAGTCCAATGTAGCCCAATGTAGCCCAAAGATGGCCACCAGAGAACAAAAAATGTAAATGTAGCCCAAATTTCAACTAGATGTAGCCCAACTGTAGCCCAATGACAGAATGTACCAGAGTGTTCTAAAGAACAACTAGAGTGCTAACAGTCTTATTTATAAAGTGAGACTTATAGTTAGGAATTAGCATTAAAAAAACCTATGAAATTCACTGAAAAACCATAGGTTTCACACCAGTTATAGTTAGGAATTAGCATTTAAAAAACCTATGAAATTCACTGAAAAAACCATAGGTTTCAGACCGGTTATAGTTAGGAATTCGCATTTAAAAAACCTATTAAATTCACTGAAAAAACCATAGGTTTCACACCAGTTATAGTTAGCTGGAAATTTTACTGATATAAAACCATTGAAATTCCCACGTTATAGTTAGTTGGACTCACTATAACTTGCGCGTGCAATGCACTGCTGATGACATCACATATTACATCACTCATGACATGTTTTTTTAGTATCAGTATGAGTGTCTGTATGGTTTGGTGGGGCTGTTACTTAGCACATAGATGCATCAATGACTGACTCACTGTTTGTATGTGTTTTGAAGACAGCATTTGTGTAGGATTGTATGGGTGGATGAGTGTGTATATGTGTGTGTTAGAGAGTGAATGCCTCTCTCACTAGTGTCTTTATGAGTAACTACATATGTTTAAATCTTGTATATATGAGAATTGATGTATATAAGTAAGTATATGTGAGAGTGAGAGATTGAAAGAGTTCCTGTTTAAATAAGTATGTGTTTCTATAAGTGATTGTTTAAGAGAGTAAGTATGTGTAAGTTTCCTTAGAAGTAATGTGCTAATGTGTGTATAGTTGTATATGCAAATAAATGGATGTTTATTAGTTTATTTGCATGTGTGAGTATATGTATGAGTAAGTTTTTGATGACTGTCAGTGTGTAACAGAGTGAATAGGGGTATCACTACATATGATGAGTGAGTATATGTATGAGTGAATACATAAAACTGTTGGTGAATGTGCGAATTTGTTTATAGATGGTGAAATTACTGAATTGGTTGTTGTAACTGGTATGGGTATATCCACTTTTTTGTTAATGTTAGTTTCTATTTTTGAATATGTGTTTCAAAGGTTACTTTACAGTGAAAGGAGGTCTGTCACTGTGTTACAAGGATGGTGTCATCAGTGATGTCATGAGTGATGTCACTGACCATGTCATGAGTGATGTAATATGTGATGTCATCAGCAGTGCATTGCACGCGCAAGTTATAGTGAGTCCAACTAACTATAACGTGGGAATTTCAATGGTTTTATATCAGTAAAATTTCCAGCTAACTATAACTGGTGTGAAACCTATGGTTTTTTCAGTGAATTTAATAGGTTTTTTAAATGCGAATTCCTAACTATAACCGGTCTGAAACCTATGGTTTTTTCAGTGAATATATATATATATATATATATATATATATATACACAGTCCATGGCCCCTCAAAGGAGAACCGGGCACACACGTAGCTTTAATCGGTAATGGCATGATGCATTTCGGATAATACCTTCGTCAGATGCCCTTCCAGTTTGTAGTTGCTGCTGGAGTCCGATTTTAAATGCCTGCTCTGCTACGATGGGCAGAAGACTTCAGGTGTTCGTGGCGGGACAAGGTAAGTACCCTCCCCTATGTGCGAGGTCCTCTCACTCCTACCAGTCACATCTTCGTCCAGGCATTTCTGTTGCCCTCCACAATCCGTCATCCTACCACCTCCAAACTCCCTGGAAAACCTGACATGGACCATTCAGTTGCGGGAGAGCGGCTGCGCTGCAGTATTCCAAGTTCATTAGAAAAATCCAAGTTTGTTTGCCACTCGTACTGCAGCACAGCTTGTAAGATGGGGTGCCCAGGTGCATAGTGGCAACGCACCGTAACACACAGTCCATGGCCCCCCAAAGAAGAACCGGGCATACACGCAGGATTGTTTCAGGCAGCAGCTTTAATCGGTAATGGCATGATGCATTTCAGATAATACCTTCGTCAGATGCCCTCCCAGTTTGTAGTTGCTGCTGGGATCCGATTTTAAATGCCTGCTCTGCTTCGATGGGCAGAAGACTTCAGGTGTTCGTGGCGGGGATTCGGGACAAGGTAAGTACCCTCCCCCATGTGGGAGGTCCTCTCACTCCTACCAGTCACATCTTCGTCCAGGCATTTCTGTTGCCCTCCAAAATCCATCATCTTGCCGCCTCCTAGCTCCCTGGAAAACATATATAAATATATATTTTTCTTCCAAAATGTTCCTGTAGCAGAGGGAACTGCTTGCGTTGGTGCCCGCATGTGGAGACCGGGAGCGTGTCTCCGTGTATTTCGAAAACAAAGGCAATCACGCGGCACTCTTCTTTTCACAGTAGATTTATTTCACAGGTCTAATGCAAAAACTCCTACGCGTTTCGAACAAACGTTCTTGGTCACGGCAGTGTTCTACAAGAGTCCCTTTTCTCTTTCCACATTTTATACTCTCTCACAAGATTTTATACAGTGAGGCATTATGGGCCTTGTAGTTTTTTACGCTTAATGTATGTTTTTGATTTCATTTAAACTTTTAAACATTTTCAAGAAATGGGTATGCGTGTGGGTGATCTCTACCATAAATGATACTTTTCATGAGTTATAATTCTTGAGTAGACAGTTCACATTCAATTACTTAAATTCTGGTTCATATCCTGATTGCACTTTTTGTTAGGCACATCTTTATATATGTTTCAAAGTATCTGGTCTTATGTTAGTTGTTTGTCGGGCTGAGTGCCCTATGACCCACACTTTTACCCAATATGTTATCACATAGGCCATATTTTCAGTTACTCTTTCACACAGAATTCATACCAAAGTCAATACATGTATATTATGGTCCTCCTTTAGTCATTTTTTCTGTTTCTATAAGTGCACATGCATTTCCTCATCTGCGTTCAAACCCCTCGGCTGTTTTGTTTTGAACTTAATTATAAGTTTCGACTCCAATCTTCTCAATTTTTGCAGTCTATCACCCCCCGTTCTTGTGTGGGGATGGATGCTAGTCCCACATACTTGATGTCCTGCCATGTATACCCTGTGTGTGTTTTCATATGTTTCGCCATGGCATATGTATTGTCATTATTTTGTATTGCCCGGATGTGTTCTAAAATCCTTTTCTTTAAAAGGCATTTTGTACTTCCTATGTACTCTTTTCCACAATGACATCTTAGCATGTATATTACAAACGAGGATTCACAAGTTATTTTGGAATTTATCGTGAAGTCTTTTCCAGGTGGGTCTATTAGGACCGTTGTATTTTGTCCTATTTTGCATGCTTTACAGGTCAAGCATTTTGTGAAGCCGTTGCTCCTTTTCTGGAGCCAGTCTGCTGGTTTTTTCTGTGAAAAATGACTTTGTACCAAATGGTCCGAGAGATTTGGCGCTCTTCGATACGAAATTAAAGGGCCAGTTCCAATGTCAGTGCCTATATCTGGGTCCTTCATTAATACATGCCAGTATTTTGAGAGAATTGTCTGGATCTTATAGCTTTCTTTGTTGTAAGTAGCAATCATCCTTGGTCGTTCTACATTATCTTTTGTTAGATTGCTTGTATTAGGCTGTTCAGTATTTTCTGAACCAGTTGATGTTTTATCTTCCTTATTCAGAGATTCCAATCTTGTTTTTGATTTTGCCTTATCTTCCCCTTTGGTTATATCCATATGTTTGTAACCTCTTTCAAGGAAACAATCTCTTGTGTCTTTGAATTTCTTTTCCATTTCCAGTTCCGTTGAACAATTTCTCTTCATACGGAGAAATTCACTGTATGGTATACTTTTAACCAATTTTTGGGGATGAAAGTTCAGTCCGTGAAGGATACTGTTTGTTGCAGTCTTTTTTCTATGGGTGGTTGTTTCTATCTTGTCATTCTGTACAAACACTTTGATATCCAAAAATTCGATTTCCTTCGGACTCATGTTATATGTGAACTTGAGCCCTACTTCGTTTGTGTTAAGGATGTTAAAAAAGGCTTCAAATTCTGTTGTACTGCCTTTCCACAGAAGAAACAAATCGTCTATGAAACGCACCCATGGTGCTACTTTTGCAATATATTGGTCGTTTTCTTCTCTCCAAGCTATGCTCCTCTCCCACCACCCAATCATTGTGAGAGAGTATAAAATTTGGAAAGAGAAAAGGGACTCTTGTAGAACACTGCCGTGACCAAGAACGTTTGTTCGAAACGAATAGGAGTTTTTGCATGAGACCTGTGAAATAAATCTACTGTGAAAAGAAGAGTGCCGTGTTATTGCCTTTGTTTTCGAAATAAATATATATATCCAATAATCCGTCACTCGTTACCACGCTCTGGGGTCACACCAGCCAGGATACAAAGAACACGGACACGGACCAGTTCGGTGATTTCCTTATTTATTTAGTGCAGGTAGTCTCCTGATGTTTTGGCTCCAAGTTGTTCACATGACAATGTTCTCGTATATGGTTGGACCTTATAAAGTGTCAGTGATAGGTTCATTGTCGTTACATGAGAGGGCTATGCATGGACATAAACAAAATACTAGGTATACAGGGTAATTACGATGTATGACAATGTTGTTTAGATGCTATTTATAAATTACAGTAAAATACCGAATTTAGCAACAATTGACGATTCAAATAATACATTGAATTGGGCTGTCAACTTAGGTAACATTATCGTTAAAACGAGGTGTCAAAGTCAAATACCTAATGTTTTAAAGACTATAAAAATACGATATTTCAGTTTTTCTGGGTACAGTGTTATTGATTGTAGTGCCATATTGATCAATGTCAACTGCTGTGTATTTGATCATCAAATATATAAAGTGCAAGTGCAAGATTCTTGATGTGCAAATATCGCCTTTAGTGCAAATATATGTGCAAAACTTTGCCTTAGTGCAAATCTATCTTTCCTCATTATGTTAGGATACAAGCACTAATAAGATCAAAATAAATCACAGCAAATTGTATAAAAATCTTCAATGAATGTACATCTTTGGATGGTTTCGCACACTTAGATTAATCAATACAAGGACACCATAAAATATTGTATCAAAGTTAGCTAACCCCAGAGACAGTGGTCCTAGTAAAATACTTATGTTTACAAGAAACCTAAAACAATTTCAACCACAATGTTATCTTAAACCCTTTAAAAACCTAGCACAAAATTCATATTATGTATATGCATTGTGATACTAGTGATATAAGTGTCTTTAAAAGGTAAACTGAATTGATTGATCGTGAATTAAGACCCGTACAGTCTATCCAGTTCCTAAAGGGCCAAAAAGTGATAATGATCAATGTAACTAAAAAGTAGCAGTACAATCAGTTCTACATATCAGGGTTCCCAAAGTGTCTCTAACTCCCTTATCCTCATATAGTTCCTCCCAGCCGGGTGGTACCTATTGGTGAGGCATATATATGGGAAGCCGAATATTATTATACTCAATTCACAAGGCTCTTACGGTAAACATGTATATAAATCCTCGGTTACATTAAGGCCCCCAGGGCTCTTAGTGTTAAGTAACAAGATATATTTTGTTTCTAGTTTCCTTAATTTGGCCTCTCTGTCCCCTCTCCTTCTATTGGCATTGACTGTGTCAATCACCCAATATTTCAGGGTAGCATTATTGCTTTGATGGTGTTCCCTGAAATGCCGAGCCACTGGATAAGTGTTGTCGCCATTGGTGATTGCACGCATGTTGAAGGATACGTTTGTGGACAGCATGTTTGGTGCTGCCCACGTATCTTAGTAGACAGGGGCATTGTAGGATATACACCGCAAATTTGGTCTTGCAGGTCAATACCGGCTTAATGGGATGTTGTGTGTCAGTAAACCCATGCCTATAGATTTTAGTGTTTACTCCGTGGAGGCAGGCTTTACAGCTTTTGCACCGATAAAAGCCCTTTGTTCCTGCCACCAAGAGGATTTGACATTGGGTTCTGGGTTAGTTTCCACCAAATGGTCTCGTAAGGAGGGTGCCCTACTGGGTGCAGAGCGGGAATATCGTCGTAAAAATATCGACTAACCTTAATATCGCCGCAGAAATATCTACCGGAAGAAATATCGATGTCAAAAATGTAGTTTGACCAGAATATCGACAGACAGGTAAGTAATATCGATAACATTAATATAGTTGTAATAAATATCATTTACAAAAACATAGTTTACAAAAATATCGTTCTTTAAATAATTATAAGTAATGTAGTGTTTTTAATGAGTATTGGTTGTCAAAGTAGTATTTTTTGTAGTATTTTATTAGTTAATAATGTATTTTTTGTTGAATTTAGTGTTAATAGTTCCGTAGCGGGTTGTGGGTTTATAGGGGAGTAGGGTGGGAAGTAATTCAAATATATTAAAAAAATAAAATAATTAAAGTTTTAATTGAATATAAATTGTGTAATAAATAATAGTTAATTAATTTCAATTAGTTAATTGATTAATAATTATGTAAATTAATTATGTTAATTGTGTAAATAATTTAGGTGTGTGTACTGGAATTTTTTAGTGAAAATGTAGTGAAGTAATTACATTTTAATTGAATAATTATTTAATTAATGATTAATTAAATAAAAATAAAGATTTGTTAATTTATAAACGAGTAAATATATTTAGTAATTTTTACACCTACACTATCCAACGCTTTCCCTACTGTTGCACCTTCTGGAGTGGGAATAGTAATTTTTACCCCTACGCTATCCAACGCTTTCCCTACTGTTGCACCCTCTGGAGTGGGAATAGTAATTATTACCCCTACTCTATCCAACGCGTTTCCTACTGTTGCACCCTCTGGAGTGGGAACAGTAATTTTTACCCCTACGCTATCCAACTCTTTCCCTACTGTTGCACCCTTTGGAGTGGGAATAGTAATTTTTACCCCTACGCTATCCGACGCATTCCCTATTGTTTCACCGTCTGGAGTGGGAATAGTAATTTTTACCCCTACGCTATCCAACGCTTTCCCTACTGTTGCACCCTCTGGAGTGGGAATAGTAATTTTTACACCTACGCTATCCAACGCTTTCCCTACTGTTTCACCCTCTGGAGTGGGAATAGTAATTTTTACCCCTATGCTATCCAACGCTTTCCCTGCTGTTGCACCCTTTGGAGTGGGAATAGTAATTTTTACCCCTACGCTATCCAACGCTTTCCCTGCTGTTGCACCCTCTTGAGTGGGAATAGTAATTTTTACCCCTTCGCTATCAAATGTTTTAACTAATAATATATTGTATATTTAAATTATATGTATGTATTATTGTTGTTATATAAAGTAATGTGTTAAATATATGTATATGTACACATTTATTAAGTTTATAATGAAAAAGTGTAGTTAATTTGTTTTAAATAGTTAAAAAATAAAAGTAATGTAATGTATTTTGTTAATAGTACTTATATTTATTTATTATTTAATGTAATGTTAATTAATTTAAAAAGTCGATATTTTTTACATCTATATTTATTACAACGATATTTTTGAGTAGATATTTATGTACTTACCTGTTTAGGTATAGGGTGTCGATAGTTTTGTAAACGATATTTTTACAACTATATTTATGTCAACTATATTTTTGTAATCGATATTTCAACACCCTACGCCCTACTGTATGTTAAGGAGACTTTTTTTAGGGAGAGTAGTACCTATAATGGTATCGTTAGTTACCAGGGACCAATGTTTATTCATGATCTTATAAATCTGCTGATGTTGTCTGCTATATCCTGTAATAATACGAAACTTGGTGCTTTCCTCTTTCTTATTACCAGCTGTCTCCATTGTGGTAGTTATTGGTGGACAGGTTTTATTGGTCAATAGTACCTCCCTAGATAGTCTCATAGATTTTTCTTTGGCTTTGTGAATCAACTGACTAGAATATCCTCTTTCAAGAAAACGTATCTTGCTTTCCTCCTGTGCCCTCTCAAGGTCAATTGGGTTGCTGCACACTCACCGTAATCGCAGCATCTCCCCATAGGGGATGCTGGATACCAAGTGTGCAGGGTGTGCACTCGCAGCATGCAATATGCTGTTTCCAGCAGTGGGTTTTTGAAAGATTTTGGACTCAAGATGACCGTTATTGATATACAATTCAGTGTCCAAGAATGTTACAGGTTCCTGACTTAGGGTACCAGTAAATCGCAAGTTGAGGTTATTTATATTGATATCAGTGAATATATATATATATATATATATATATATATATATATATATATATATATATATATATATATATATATATATATATATATATATATATAAAATCCTAACTATACCTACCTACTGGCAATATATATATATATATATATATATATATATATATTCACTGAAAAAACCATAGGTTATAGACCATATATAGGGGTCGATTAGGATCGCGGACGGAAACGTGTTCCGTCCGCCGAGGAAGGTGGCAAGATACTCCGGACCTGTCCGCGGCAAAAACGCAATAGCGATTAGGATCAAATCTGATAAAAACGCCGATCGCGGCGGACGGAGCACAACAATCTCCGTCCGCGGCGGTCGAAGTACACCTGAGGCCGCGGCAGGCGGACGGAACCAAAATAACACCGACCGTCGCGTACGCACATGACCAAGAGAACAACAACCTCCCCCGCGATACCTGCGTAGTGTCCGTGTCCGCAATTAGGATAACTCCGCAAGTACCCCGGTAGCCACCGCGATCCACGTCCGCGGTGGTACCAATGCTACGAGAAACCGTGCACCACAGCGGAAGTCCAACACGAACAACATCCCTACAGTCAAACCAATGCCATACATTGCGACAGAATTCATCACCAAACACAGGAAAATGAACGACCACCCACCTGACACATCCAAACCAAACACAAGACACAATGACCCACCCCCAAGAACCGCATAAACCACACCTGCCAACAAACCCACCTATCACCTGACTGCCAATCAACATTCACACAGGGCCAACACACAGACTATAAATTAACTCCCACCCACTCCAGAAATCCTCTGCATCACAGCATAGCTGCTAGCAGGAGACACCACTTAGCCAACAGCATAAAACAGATATCATACACATAACCCACACCCAAACACACCCTGTACACAAAGACCCACCACACCATCCCCAAACACCACACACCAGCACCTCCTAATTCACACAAACACACACCCCGAGCACCCTGGCACCCAAGAAAAACCCTAAATTCACCGACACCGAGTTAAGGGTTATGGTCGATGAGATTATTCGTGTCGAACCCCACATATTTGGGGCCCTAGTGCAGCAGACCAGCATAGCTAGGAAGAACAGCACGTGGGACCGGATCGTCACCAGGGTCAATGCCTCCGGGACCGTCCCGAGGACGAAGCAGGAAATTCAGAGGCAGTGGCACGACCTCAAGACCCGGGTGAAATCCATCAGAGCCAAGAACTTTCTCCGGGCCAACCACACAGGCGGTGGAACCCCCCCGGAGACCCTACCGTACACCGAGTGGGAGGATAAGGTGCTGACCATCCTGCACCCTGAGACCCTTGATGGACTTGATGAGGGAGAAGAGGCTGGTAAGTACCAACCAAGCACCACAAACACAACAACATGGTGTGCCTCACACAACTCTGAAGACACATCTCCCAGACCCCAAGCCATGCATGCAGTCCACATACTCACCAACGTCTAAACCACTCCCACAGGCCCCCATGTCCATAGAGAGGGTGGTGGTGGTGGGTGGGGTGTGTGAGGGGACGGAACTACAACTCCCAACAGGCCCACATGTCCATAGAGAGGGTGGTGGTGGTGGGTGGGGTGTGTGAGGGGACGGAACTACAACTCCCAACAGGCCCCCATGTCCATAGAGAGGGTGGTGGTGGTGGGTGGGGTGTGTGAGGGGACGGAACTACAACTCCCAACAGGCCCACATGTCCATAGAGAGGGTGGTGGTGGTGGGTGGGGTGTGTGAGGGGACGGAACTACAACTCACAACAGGCCCACATGTCCATAGAGAGGGTGGTGGTGGTGGGTGGGGTGTGTGAGGGGACGTAACTACAACTCACAACAGGCCCCCATGTCCATAGAGAGGGTGGTGGTGGTGGGTGGGGTGGGTGTGTGAGGGGACGGAACTACAACTCCCAACAGGCCCCCATGTCCATAGAGAGGGTGGTGGTGGTGGGTGGGGTGTGTGAGGGGACGGAACTACAACTCACAACAGGCCCCCATGTCCATAGAGAGGGTGGTGGTGGTGGGTGCGGTGTGTGAGGGGACGGAACTACAACTCCCAACAGGCCCCCATGTCCATAGAGAGGGTGGTGGTGGTGGGTGGGGTGTGTGAGGGGACGGAACTACAACTCCCAACAGGCCCACATGTCCATAGAGAGGGTGGTGGTGGTGGGTGGGGTGTGTGAGGGGACGGAACTACAACTCCCAACAGGCCCCCATGTCCATAGAGAGGGTGGTGGTGGTGGGTGGGGTGTGTGAGGGGACGGAACTACAACTCCCAACAGGCCCCCATGTCCATAGAGAGGGTGGTGGTGGTGGGTGGGGTGTGTGAGGGGACGGAACTACAACTCCCAACAGGCCCCCATGTCCATAGAGAGGGTGGTGGTGGTGGGTGGGGTGTGTGAGGGGACGGAACTACAACTCACAACAGGCCCCCATGTCCATAGAGAGGGTGGTGGTGGTGGGTGGGGTGTGTGAGGGGACAGAACTACAACTCCCAACAGGCCCCCATGTCCATAGAGAGGGTGGTGGTGGTGGGTGGGGTGGGTGTGTGAGGGGACGGAACTACGACTCCCAACAGGCCCCCATGTCCATAGAGAGGGTGGTGGTGGTGGGTGGGGTGTGTGAGGGGACGGAACTACAACTCCCAACAGGCCCCCATGTCCATAGAGAGGGTGGTGGTGGTGGGTGGGGTGTGTGAGGGGACGGAACTACAACTCCCAACAGGCCCACATGTCCATAGAGAGGGTGGTGGTGGTGGGTGGGGTGTGAGAGGGGACGGAACTACAACTCCCAACAGGCCCCCATGTCCATAGAGAGGGTGGTGGTGGTGGGTGGGGTGTGTGAGGGGACGGAACTACAACTCCCAACAGGCCCACATGTCCATAGAGAGGGTGGTGGTGGTGGGTGGGGTGTGTGAGGGGACGGAACTACAACTCACAACAGGCCCACATGTCCATAGAGAGGGTGGTGGTGGTGGGTGGGGTGTGTGAGGGGACGTAACTACAACTCACAACAGGCCCCCATGTCCATAGAGAGGGTGGTGGTGGTGGGTGGGGTGGGTGTGTGAGGGGACGGAACTACAACTCCCAACAGGCCCCCATGTCCATAGAGAGGGTGGTGGTGGTGGGTGGGGTGTGTGAGGGGACGGAACTACAACTCACAACAGGCCCCCATGTCCATAGAGAGGGTGGTGGTGGTGGGTGGGGTGTGTGAGGGGACAGAACTACAACTCCCAACAGGCCCCCATGTCCATAGAGAGGGTGGTGGTGGTGGGTGGGGTGTGCTACACGTCACTAGACCAACTCCCAACAGGCCCCCATGTCCATGGAGAGGGTGGTGGTGGTGGGTGGGGTGTGTGAGGGGACGGAACTACAACTCACAACAGGCCCACATGTCCATAGAGAGGGTGGTGGTGGTGGGTGGGGTGTGTGAGGGGACGTAACTACAACTCACAACAGGCCCCCATGTCCATAGAGAGGGTGGTGGTGGTGGGTGGGGTGGGTGTGTGAGGGGACGGAACTACAACTCCCAACAGGCCCCCATGTCCATAGAGAGGGTGGTGGTGGTGGGTGGGGTGTGTGAGGGGACGGAACTACAACTCACAACAGGCCCCCATGTCCATAGAGAGGGTGGTGGTGGTGGGTGGGGTGTGTTAGGGGACAGAACTACAACTCCCAACAGGCCCCCATGTCCATAGAGAGGGTGGTTGTGGTGGGTGGGGTGTGCTACACGTCACTAGACCAACTCCCAACAGGCCCCCATGTCCATGGAGAGGGTGGTGGTGGTGGGTGGGGTGTGTGAGGGGACAGAACTACAACTCCCAACAGGCCCCCATGTCCATAGAGAGGGTGGTGGTGGTGGGTGGGTTGTGTGAGGGGACGGAACTACAACTCCCAACAGGCCCACATGTCCATAGAGAGGGTGGTGGTGGTGGGTGGGGTGTGTGAGGGGACGGAACTACAACTCACAACAGGCCCCCGTGTCCATAGAGAGGGTGGTGGTGGTGGGTGGGGTGTGTGAGGTGACGGAACTACAACTCACAACAGGCCCCCATGTCCATAGAGAGGGTGGTGATGGTGGTGGGTGGGGTGTGTGCCAGTGCCGACTGAATGTCAAATATAAATAAATGTACACGTAATGGCCACATGACTCATCCTCACATTTTTGTTTTGCAGGGAATCCTAATCTGACAGCTGCAATAAACACCAGGCCTCCAGCCTCCCCACACTCAGAAGTTTCAGGGACGATTGGCCAGCCGCCTCCAGGGCTGAGATGGTGCCGGCTCAAGCAGCCAGCCAGGGACATCTGGCTCCCAGGTCACACCTGCACCCACAACTACTACGGCCTCTGGCATTACCACAACACCGGCTACTGTGACCTGCACAGCTACCTCCAGCACCACCTCCACCACCACTACTACCACCACTTCTGCCCCTGCCACCCTGCCCAACCCACCGCCCAACGCTGGGCCAGCGCCATCCCAGCCACGCAGGGAGAGTGTGAGGCAAACCACAAATGCAAGGCCAGATCCTGCAGGCAGGAGCACAGCACAAAGAAGGCATGATGAAACAACTACACCCAATGCCGTGCAACAGTGTCTAGAAGCACTAGCCAGGGTGGAGGAAAACTATCTACGTGGCCAGGAGGCACAGGCAGATCGGGCCCACCAGGACTTTGTTGACAACACAGCGATGTTGGGGGCCATCGAGAGGCGGCTTGGCCAACTCGTGGACATTTTTAGCACGAGGATATCCGCCAACACCATCCTCCCCACACCCCCTCAAACAACGCCACAGCCACCAACACCGCCACCGCCACCGCCATCTGCGCCCCTGGCGGCGGATGTGGTACCTGATCAGCCAGCGCCCCCAGCTGACTCCGTCCCGACACAAAGACGGAGGGGCCGTCCGAGGCTGGAAGTGGGCGAGAGCAGTGTTGAAGCTCCTGCCACACGCTCCAAGAGGAGCCGACAATGACTCTTTTGATTACCTGAGCCTGCCATTCACCCTGCCAACTATCCGGTCCCACCTGGCACAGGCCTGCTGCACTAGGCAGACACCACCCTATGTGGTGTTTGCACGGACATCTCATCTGCCATAACCTTTGACTCTCACTCCCCCACCCCTTCACTCATTCGTAAATATGCACCTACACCTATGCACAATCTGTAAATAAATAACACTTACTCACTCA
The DNA here is from genome assembly GCF_964263255.1 of Lissotriton vulgaris. Classification (NCBI taxonomy): domain Eukaryota; kingdom Metazoa; phylum Chordata; class Amphibia; order Caudata; family Salamandridae; genus Lissotriton; species Lissotriton vulgaris. The sequence goes on from NC_141689.1 coordinate 1,906,327,950, forward strand.
ATGATGTGTTGCCTCCATGTTTATTCACATGATTGCATCAGAAACAGACGTAACCAGGTTCGGGGATCCAACTGGTACAGAATCATGCCGCAAGGGAGTGACCTAGGGAAACATAGAAAACGCAAACACACGTTAGGAAACACCATCACACTCATCCCAACGCACTGCAGTGCAACTTTCAACAAACCACACACATCACTACAGGAATGGATGAGACTACACACATCATGGAGACGTGCATGTACTCATAAATGAAGAGACACACACACATGCATACATCACATAACAAAACACATAGATGATGCCCAACACAATGACACAAGAGCAGCAAACCTACACAGGGCATACACAAGCAGCACAAGAGGGGCACACTCACAATCAAGGGAAGTAGCGTTCAATGAGCTGGCGCCTCTGGTCCACACCTTCCTCCTCACCACTATCCTCATCAGTCGACATGGGTGGGTCGGGAGGGCGAGGAACTTGCTGTTCATCTGGGTCCAAGAGCAGTTCAATGTTATTGCGCACAGCCAGGTTGTGGAGCATGCAGCAGGCAATCACAATCGTGCATACTTTGCCTGGTGAGTAAGGCAGGGCCCCTCCAGTCTTATCCAGGCACCGAAACCTAGACTTAAGCAGGCCAAATGTTCGTTCCACCACTCGACGTGTCCTTCCATGGGCATCATTGTATCGCATTTCTCCCGCTGTAGTGGGATTGCGTATTGGACTCAGAAGCCAAGGCCTGTTTGGGTAAGCCGAGTCGCCTGTGTTTGTGGAAATTAGAGAGAGAGAGAAACATCACTACCTGAACATGTGGGCACACCAAGCCACACAGATATCACTCCTGTCACCACAGCATACTCACCAACAAGCCACGCGTGTGCCGGACGCAGATTTGCCATCAGTTGGGGGACAATGCTGCTCCGCATGATGTGGGTGTCATGTGCAGAGCCAGGAAATCTTGCACACACATGTGAGATTATGTTGTCGGCCTAGCACACCACCTGTACGTTTAGGGAATGGAAGTGCTTCCGATTCCTAAACACCTGCTCACGTGCCCGTGGTGGAATGATCGCAATATGCGTGCCATCAATGGAACCCACAACGTGTGGTATGCGAGACAGTGCATAGAAGTCTGCTTTGACCGCTGCCAACTCTGCCGCCTGTGGAAAATGTATGTAGTCATTCTTGTACAGCATCATGGCTGTCAGTAAATCCCGAAGTACCGTGCTGAACATGGCCTGTGACATTCCCCCGGCATGTCCAACAGTGTACTGAAATGTGCCTGTTGCAAAAAAATGGAGTGCCGCCATCACTTTTTGGGTGGGTGAAATGGAACCTGGATAGGTTCTTCGCGGCTGCAGATGAGGAGACAATTGGTTCACAAGCTCCAGCAATCGACGTCGATCAAGCCTGAATTTCCTGATCACCTCCTCGTCCACAATATCCTCCAGCACAGTGTATGGGCGATGGACATTTTGAGCCCACCTGTGTGGGAGTAAATGGAATGGTAGTCAATTCACATACAACGCATGTCTGTGCAACTCACTCACATGTCATCGCACTCTATCCAACATGTAATAGGCAGTGTTCAATTAGCATATGTGTGACATCTCTGATTGTCACAACAACATGGATTGACGTAGCAACAATGTGCATCCACTAGCTACATGATGTGTTGCAACATGTGCAATGCACTTTGTCTCACCTCAACATTACTGCCAACAAGACATGTGACATGACCCACATGTGTATGCGCAACATGACATACACACATGCAAGTGCATGCACACAAACGAAAATATACACACACCATTTCTTGATGCACCAATGGCAACACCAATAATGGTGACCAAACGGACATCACATGCATGGTGACCCAATAGGCAACACGCATGCACTGAACACAAGTGAACCCCCACCATAGTCAATATCACACATATACCAGTCACAGACAACTGAATCACAATGTGGCAATACATCCGGGATCTACTGTGTAGATGTGAGGTACGATAAACTTGTGTATGGAAATAACCGATGTCGACATGCACATGTGATGGACATTTGTGGCACACCGATGGGCATGGTATGGACACACATGGGATAGAGCATGAAGTGTGGAGTCACGCAATCATGCACACAACCGTCATCATGCAGCTGCAGACAATGAAACAAGGTGCATCGTCAGCTGACATGCAATCATTGACCCCGCCATGGCGGTGCACTGCTTCCGCTGTTTACGTCTGGCCATACGCGGCCCGCGTTCAACATTCCCATTGTCTGCATGTGCACAGACCGTCACGCTCACACACCGACAAGTGCATGTGGTAGACACCGGGACGGATGCATCATTTGCAACAAAGTTCAAACAGTGGCGCCACCATGGTGGGGCACGTATTTGGCGGGGGAGGTGCAGGCCAACATATCCATAAGCTGATGTCCATGCACATGGCAGTTCATGACCCCCCTTACAGTGACATTGCATCAGCCAGCCTACACAGGCCGGCCCAGCCCTGCCCATGACCCCCGTGCCGAGCATGCCAACTACCGCCGTTTCAGGCCCCCTCCACTACCGCCGTGCCCTGGCGGGCCTGGCACGGCGGTCATGGGCTGGGCCTGGCACGGCGGTAGTGGAGGGGGCCTGAAACGGCGGTAGTTGGCATGGCCGGCACGGCGGTCCTCACGGCGGTAGTGGACGGGGCCTGAAACGGCGGTAGTTGGCATGGCCGGCACGGCGGTCATGGGCAGGGCCTGGCATGGCGGAAGTGGACGGGGCCTGAAACGGCGGTAGTTGGCATAGCCGGCACGGCGGTCATGGGCAGGGCCTGGCACGGCGGAAGTGGACGGGGCCTGAAACGGCGGTAGTTGGCATGGCCGGCACGGCCGTCATGGGCAGGGCTGGGCCGGCCGGTGTAGGCTGGCTGATGCAATGTCACTGTAAGGGGGGTCATGAACTGCCATGTGCATTGACATCAGCTTAGGGATGTTTTGGCCTGCACCTCCCCCGCCGAATACGTGCCCCGCCATGGTGGCGCCACTGTTAGAACTTTGTTGCAAATGATGCATCCGTCCCGGTGTCTAGCACATGCACTTGCCGGTGTGTGAGCGTGACGATCTGTGCACGTGCAGCCAATGGGAGGTGTGGACATGGGCCACGTGTGCCCAATAGTAAGTACCGTATGCTGTTGACCGCAACACCAGGGCCAATCATTGGCCCAATTCCAAACACGCTTCCACGGCTGACCAATGGCTGGCGCCGTATGCCACTGACATGGCCACAGGGCCCTATATATGTGTGATGTGCAAAAGCATACATTATACGATGACCACCGACTGCTGCCTGTGACCATCACCTCCACCTGCTGCTGCGGAGCTGACCACCGACTGCTGCCTGTGACCATCACCTCCACCTGCTGCTGCGGAGCTGACCACCGACTGTTGCCTGTGACCATCACCTCCACCTGCTGCTGCGGAGCTGACCACCAACTGCCGCTCTAGTGCCATACTCCGTGACCTTGGCATGTTGAGAGTCAAAGAGATCCGGTCTCGTCCCTTCACCGCCGCGGAGCTTGATGTCCTCGTGGACGGTGTGCTCCGCAACTACGGACGCCTGTACGGCGCACCCGGACAGGTGGTAAGTGCAGTGAGGGATAAGTTGTTGTGCATGAGGTGTCCTATGACACCTGGGCTCTGGAAACTTGGCAGTGTGATGTGTGGCCAACAAAAGATTCGAAATGTGCATAGCTGCAGAGAGAAATGTGTTGCCCCTATCTGTGTGACTGGCCAACTGTCCACTGACTTCCACCCTTTTGTCTCCCATCATGGTAGGTCAAGTTGCACCTTCGCAAGGACGTGTGGAGGAGCATTGCACGTGATGTACGAGCAGCGGGGGTGTCCAATAGACGACATACACACTGCCACAAACGCTGGGACGACATTTCCAGACTGAGCAAGAATGTAGCGGAAGTGACACTAGGGATGATTCCAAGGACGGCACGTCTGGCCCGACGCTCAATGACCCCTCTCATGCACCGTATCATAGCTGTGACGCATCCTGACCTGTCCGAGCGGTTGCGTGTGGATGAACAGCAACGTGGCGGTAAGCATACTGTCAGTGTATGTTGCTTGTGAGTGCAATGCATGTATTGTTGCCCACACACATTAGGGACTTCCGTCGATCGTGAGGCTCGTTCCAATGGCATGTTGGTGACATTGGCGCAGTAAAATTTCACTTCCTGATGCGGCATGTTGAGACGCCACCCGCTAAGCAGTTCAGTTTTCATGCACATACTGTAGTGCTCCATCACCCCTTGGCAACACTTGTGTGCAGATGTAGTTCCTCATGCCCAGTGTGCATGCTGTACATGTATTACGACCAACGCCACTTAATTCCTGTGAGGATGGCTGGTTGGGGTGGGCCATGTGCAGGTTGGGGGATCGATGGACATTGTCATCAGTGGCTTTAGGGATTCCGTAGCAGTACTGTACATGAGTGTGCCCATGACTTACACCAATTTCCTGTGCATTTCAGCTTTGGCAGAGGGCACTCAGCCACAGACGGCGGAGATGATAGAAGGCAATGCATCCGGATCAGACGTCGCGCACACGCAGACTGACACCGAAGGGGCCAGCGCCGGAGAGGGGGACAGGACCATTCCGGAGGACTCGCATGTGGAGACAACATCGTCATCATCTTCCGACAGTGTTGGTGAGTCAGCACTGTTGTCACAGACTGGGAGTGGGCAATCAACACCTTCGGTCGGGACACAGCACACAGGGCCCACCCTGCCGCCAACTGCACCATGTACTGTTCGTGCACGCAGGAGTAGGGGGAGCAGAGTGGCCTTCGGTGTCGGCACCGCTGCCCCAGCCTCGGTGAGCCAAAATGCACTTTGTGCAGAGGCTGTTGATCTGCTGCCACAGCTGTGTGTGGGGCAGACCAATATGATAAATGCTTTCCAAGACCACGATAGGAAGTTGGGGCAGGTGGTGGCATTCATGGAAGGTATGCATGGTGATCTGGCTGGTGTACACAGGACACTGCAGTCATTGGCTAACAGTGTGTCGTCTGCCATTGTACAGTCGCATGGACTGGGTGGTACTTCTGTTCCACCATCTACAACACTGGATGTCTCAGGGGGGAGTGAATATTCTGACCAGGACTCTAATACAGGTTATTGCACTAGAAGCAGCGTCAGCCAGCATGTCAAGGCACGGAGGCCTCAGACCCCATCCCCTAGGTCAGCTAAATCTGTTCACAAGGACAACGTCAGATATAGTGGAGTACACACACGTGAAGCAAAAGAGGGGTTGGGTGTAATGGCTACACATGCTGCACAGCCATCCTACACACAAGGTACTACCAAGGCAAGCCTCACTCCCACTTCCATTGACACTACCTTGGACGAGGACATTGAGAAGACGAATAAATCTCTTGGGGGCTCTCATACTCCCGTGCCAGGCAGACTAGGAAGGAAGGAGCCACTCCCAAGGGCAGGGAAACTAGGAAGGAAGGAGCCACTCCCAAGGGCAGGGAGACTAGGAAGGAAGGAGCCACTCCCAAGGGCAGGGAAACCAGGAAGGAAGGAGCCACTCCCAAGGGCAGGGAGACTAGGCAGGAAGGAGCCACTCCCAAGGGCAGGGAGACTAGGCAGGAAGGAGCCACTCCCAAGGGCAGGGAGACTAGGCAGGAAGGAGCCTTGGGCTAGGCAGGAAGGAGCCACTCCCAAGGGCAGGGAAACTAGGAAGGAAGGAGCCACTCCCAAGGGCGGGGAAACTAGGAAGGAAGGAGCCACTCCCAAGGGCAGGGAAACTAGGAAGTAAGGAGCCACTCCCAAGGGCAGGGAGACTAGGCAGGAAGGAGCTTCTACCAAGGGCAGGGAAACTAGAAAGGAAGGAGCTACTCCCAAGGGCAGGGACAAGGACAGTCACAAGACAAACGCACCTAAGAAGAGCACGGACACTCCCAGGGGCAGGGACACACACGGGGAGAAGGTGTGTCCTGGGGATATGTACACCACAGACGACAAGTCTGCTGCCTGGAACAGGGCACCATCCAGGGAACAGAGAAAGTCCGCAGACAACAGTACTCCTACGGAAATGGAACATCCAAGGCCCAAGGCATCTCCCATGGACAGTGGCGCTGTCAGGGACAGGCATACATCACCCATTGATGCACTGAGGCAGCTGTTTTCTGGGAAACGGAATACAGATGTCTCCACAGTGGAGTCACCACTTACCTCCACTCCCATCAGGGCCCGTCAGGGACGGATGCAGGTGGACCCTGTAGTAGCATCCCCCATGACACATGTTGCAGAGGCCACCAGGCAGCCACACAGTAAACGACAAGCAGGCTCCAGCACATCCCCAGAGAGCATTCCCCCCCCAGCAGATGCACCTCTCCCATGGTGGGTGAAATTTCTTCTCAGTCCGGCCCACTTGTCAGTCCTGTCCTGTCCAGGGTGCAGGCACATGTCCAAAAGAAACGTAGACACACAGCATTGACACATGCACAATCCGATGTCGGACAATTGCAACTATCCCCCGCTCCCAGAGCCACCCTGCCTCCTGGACCATACAGCCCTGTGGCTCATCATTTCAGTGGTCCCAGTGGCGCTGGTACAGTTGACTCGCATGTGTCTGTTAGTGGCAGTGCATCAGTCGAGACCTATCCTGTATCAGGTGCTGGCAGTGTATCTGGGTCTATGGGCCATGTGTCATTCACTCGGTCTGTGGCTGTGTCTCACACTCCTGTATCAGGTGCTGGCAGTGTATCTGGGTCTATGGGCCATGTGTCAGTCACTCGGGCTGTGGCTGTGTTTCACACTCCTGTATCAGGTGCTGGCAGTGTATCTGGGTCTAGGGGTCATGTGTCAGTCACTCGGGCTGTGGCTGTGTCTCACACTCCTGTATCGGGTGCTGCCAGTGTATCTGGGTCTATGGGCCATGTGTCAGTCACTCGGGCTGTGGCTGTGTCTCACACTCCTGTATCGGGTGCTGGCAGTGTATCTGGGTCAATGGGCCATGTGTCAGTCACTCGGGCTGTGGCTGTGTCTCATACTCCTGTATCAGGTGCAGGCAGTGTATCTGGGTCTATGGGCCATGTGTCAGTCACTCGGGCTGTGGCTGTGTCTCACACTCCTGTATCAGGTGCTGCCAGTGTATCTGGGTCTATGGGCCATGTGTCAGTCACTTGGGCTGTGGCTGTGTCTCACACGCATGTATCAGGTGCTGGTAGTGTATCTGGGTCTGTGGCTCACGTGTCAGTCACTACATCTGTGGCTGTGTGTCACACTCCGGTTTCTGGTGCTGGCAGTCTGTCCGATGCGGGTACTTCACGCAATCGACCTGATAGTGTGATGTAAGTTGCTGTTGTGTGCCCTCTGATGTACTGCCTCTGATGGACCTGTGCCTTGCCATGCACTGTTTGTGCACCTAGCCCCTCTCATGTACTGCCTCTGATGTACCTGCTCTGGTGTCCACACTGCCCTGTTGCTATTCTCATACTGATGTACTGCATCTGATGTACCTGCTCTGGTGTCCACACTGCCCTGTTGCTATTCTCATACTGATGTACTGCATCTGATGTACCTGCTCTGGTGTCCACACTGCCCTGTTGCTATTCTCATACTGATGTACTGCATCTGATGTACCTGCTCTGGTGTCCACACTGCCCTGTTGCTATTCTCATACTGATGTACTGCATCTGATGTACCTGCTCTGGTGTCAACAGTGCCCTCTTGCTATTCTCATACTGATGTACTGCCTCTGATGTACCTGCTCTGGTGTCCACACTGCCCTGTTGCTATTCTCATACTGATGTACTGCATCTGATGTACCTGCTCTGGTGTCCACACTGCCCTGTTGCTATTCTCATACTGATGTACTGCATCTGATGTACCTGCTCTGGTGTCCACACTGCCCTGTTGCTATTCTCATACTGATGTACTGCATCTGATGTACCTGCTCTGGTGTCCACACTGCCCTGTTGCTATTCTCATACTGATGTACTGCATCTGATGTACCTGCTCTGGTGTCCACACTGCCCTGTTGCTATTCTCATACTGATGTACTGACTCTGATGTACTGCCTCTGGTGGACCTGTGCCTTGCCATGCACTGTTTGTGCACCTAGCCCCTCTCATGTGCTGCCTCTGATGTAGCTGTTCGATGCCATGGACTGTTGATGCACCTAGCCCCTCTCATGTACTGCCTCTGATGTACCTGCTCTGGTGTCCACACTGCCCTGTTGCTATTCTCATACTGATGTACTGCATCTGATGTACCTGCTCTGGTGTCCACACTGCCATGTTGCTATTCTCATACTGATGTACTGCATCTGATGTACCTGCTCTGGTGTCCACACTGCCCTGTTGCTATTCTCATACTGAGGTACTGACTCTGATGTACTGCCTCTGATGGACCTGTGCCTTGCCATGCACTGTTTGTGCACCTAGCCCCTCTCATGTGCTGCCTCTGATGTTGCTGTTCGATGCCATGGACTGTTGATGCACCTAGCCCCTCTCATGTACTGCCTCTGATGTACCTGCTCTGGTGTCCACACTGCCCTGTTGCTATTCTCATACTGATGTACTGCATCTGATGTACCTGCTCTGGTGTCCACACTACCCTGTTGCTATTCTCATACTGATGTACTGCATCTGATGTACCTGCTCTGGTGTCCACACTGCCCTGTTGCTATTCTCATACTGATGTACTGACTCTGATGTACTGCCTCTGATGGACCTGTGCCTTGCCATGCACTGTTTGTGCATCTAGCCCATCTCATGTTCTGCCTCTGATGCAGCTGTTCAATGCCATGGACTGTTGATGCACCTAGCCCCTCTCATGTACTGCCTCTGATGTACCTGCTCTGGTGTCCACACTGCCCTGGTGCTATTCTCATACTAATGTTCTCATCTGATGTACCTGCTCTGGTGTCCACACTGCCCTGTTGCTATTCTCATACTGATGTACTGCCTCTGATGTACCTGCTCTGGTGTCCACACTGCCCTGTTGCTATTCTCATACTGATGTACTGCATCTGAATTACCTGCTCTGGTGTCCACACTGCCCTGTTGCTATTCTCATACTGATGTACTGCATCTGATGTACCTGCTCTGGTGTCCACACTGCCCTGTTGCTATTCTCATACTGATGTACTGCATCTGATGTACCTGCTCTGGTGTCCACACTGCCCTGTTGCTATTCTCATACTGATGTACTGACTCTGATGTACTGCCTCTGATGGACCTGTGCCTTGCCATGCACGGTTTGTGCACCTAGCCCCTCTCTTGTGCTGCCTCTGATGTAGATGTTCGATGCCATGGACTGTTGATGCACCTAGCCCCTCTCATGTACTGCCTCTGATGTACCTGCTCTGGTGTCCACACTGCCCTGTTGCTATTCCCATACTGATGTACTGCATCTGATGTACCTGCTCTGGTATCCACACTGCCTTGTTGCTATTCTCATACTGATGTACTGCATCTGATGTACCTGCTCTGGTGTCCACACTGCCCTGTTGCTATTCCCATACTGATGTACTGACTCTGATGTACTGCCTCTGATGGACCTGTGCCTTGCCATGCACTGTTTGTGCACCTAGCCCCTCTCATGTGCTGCCTCTGATGTAGCTGTTCGATGCCATGGACTGTTGATGCACCTAGCCCCTCTCATGTACTGCCTCTGATGTACCTGCTCTGGTGTCCACACTGCCCTGTTGCTATTCTCATACTGATGTACTGCATCTGATGTACCTGCTCTGGTGCCCACACTGCCCTGTTGCTATTCTCATACTGATCTACTGCATCTGATGTACCTGCTCCGGTGTCCACACTGCCCTGTTGCTATTCTCATACTGATGTACTGCATCTGATGTACCTGCTCTGGTGTCCACACTGCCCTGTTGCTATTCTCATACTGATGTACTGCATCTGATGTACCTGCTCTGGTGTCCACACTGCCCTGTTGCTATTCTCATACCGATGTACTGCATCTGATGTACCTGCTCTGGTGTCCACACTGCCCTGTTGCTATTCTGATACTGATGTACTGACTCTGATGTACTGCCTCTGATGGACCTGTGCCTTGCCATGCACTGTTTGTGCACCTAGCCCCTCTCATGTGCTGCCTCTGATGTAGCTGTTCGATTCCATGGACTGTTGATGCACCTAGCCCCTCTCATGTACTGCCTCTGTTGTACCTGCTCTGGTGTCCACACTGCCCTGTTGCTATTCTCATACTGATGTACTGCATCTGATGTACCTGCTCTGGTGTCCACACTGCCCTGCTGCTATTCTCATACTGATGTACTGCATTTGATTTACCTGCTCTGGTGTCCACACTGCCCTGTTGCTATTCTCATACTGATGTACTGACTCTGATGTACTGCCTCTGGTGGACCTGTGCCTTGCCATGCACTGTTTGTGCACCTAGCCCCTCTCATGTGCCGCCTCTGATGTAGCTGTTCGATGCCATGGACTGTTGATGCACCTAGCCCCTCTCATGTACTGCCTCTGATGTACCTGCTCTGGTGTCCACACTGCCCTGTTGCTATTCTCATACTGATGTACTGCATCTGATGTACCTGCTCGGGTGTCCACACTGCCCTGTTGCTATTCTCATACTGATGTACTGCATCTGATGTACCTGCTCTGGTGTCCACACTGCCCTGTTGCTATTCTCATACTGATGTACTGCATCTGATGTACCTGCTCTGGTGTCCACACTGCCCTGTTGCTATTCTCATACTGAGGTACTGACTCTGATGTACTGCCTCTGATGGACCTGTGCCTTGCCATGCACTGTTTGTGCACCTAGCCCCTCTCATGTGCTGCCTCTGATGTAGCTGTTCGATGCCATGGACTGTTGATGCACCTAGCCCCTGTCATGTACTGCCTCTGATGTACCTGCTCTGGTGTCCACACTGCCCTGTTGCTATTCTCATACTGATGTACTGCATCTGATGTACCTGCTCTGGTGTCCACACTGCCCTGTTGCTATTCTCATACTGATGTACTGCATCTGATGTACCTGCTCTGGTGTCCACACTGCCCTGTTGCTATTCTCATACTGAGGTACTGACTCTGATGTACTGCCTCTGATGGACCTGTGCCTTGCCATGCACTGTTTGTGCACCTAGCCCCTCTCATGTGCTGCCTCTGATGTTGCTGTTCGATGCCATGGACTGTTGATGCACCTAGCCCCTCTCATGTACTGCCTCTGATGTACCTGCTCTGGTGTCCACACTGCCCTGTTGCTATTCTCATACTGATGTACTGCATCTGATGTACCTGCTCTGGTGTCCACACTACCCTGTTGCTATTCTCATACTGATGTACTGCATCTGATGTACCTGCTCTGGTGTCCACACTGCCCTGTTGCTATTCTCATACTGATGTACTGACTGTGATGTACTGCCTCTGATGGACCTGTGCCTTGCCATGCACTGTTTGTGCATCTAGCCCCTCTCATGTTCTGCCTCTGATGTAGCTGTTCGATGCCATGGACTGTTGATGCACCTAGCCCCTCTCATGTACTGCCTCTGATGTACCTGCTCTGGTGTCCACACTGCCCTGTTGCTATTCTAATACTGATGTACTGCATCTGATGTACCTGCTCTGGTGTCCACACTGCCCTGTTGCTATTCTCATACTGATGTACTGCATCTGATGTACCTGCTCTGGTGTCCACACTGCCCTGTTGCTATTCTCATACTGATGTACTGCCTCTGATGTACCTGCTCTGGTGTCCACACTGCCCTGTTGCTATTCTCATACTGATGTACTGCATCTGATGTACCTGCTCTGGTGTCCACACTGCCCTGTTGCTATTCTCATACTGATGTACTGCATCTGATGTACCTGCTCTGGTGTCCACACTGCCCTGTTGCTATTCTCATACTGATGTACTGCATCTGATGTACCTGCTCTGGTGTCCACACTGCCCTGTTGCTATTCTCATACTGATGTACTGCATCTGATGTACCTGCTCTGGTGTCCACACTGCCCTGTTGCTATTCTCATACTGATGTACTGACTCTGATGTACTGCCTCTGATGGACCTGTGCCTTGCCATGCACGGTTTGTGCACCTAGCCCCTCTCTTGTGCTGCCTCTGATGTAGATGTTCGATGCCATGGACTGTTGATGCACCTAGCCCCTCTCATGTACTGCCTCTGATGTACCTGCTCTGGTGTCCACACTGCCCTGTTGCTATTCCCATACTGATGTACTGCATCTGATGTACCTGCTCTGGTATCCACACTGCCCTGTTGCTATTCTCATACTGATGTACTGCATCTGATGTACCTGCTCTGGTGTCCACACTGCCCTGTTGCTATTCCCATACTGATGTACTGACTCTGATGTACTGCCTCTGATGGACCTGTGCCTTGCCATGCACTGTTTGTGCACCTAGCCCCTCTCATGTGCTGCCTCTGATGTAGCTGTTCGATGCCATGGACTGTTGATGCACCTAGCCCCTCTCATGTACTGCCTCTGATGTACCTGCTCTGGTGTCCACACTGCCCTGTTGCTATTCTCATACTGATGTACTTCATCTGATGTACCTGCTCTGGTGTCCACACTGCCCTGTTGCTATTCTCATACTGATCTACTGCATCTGATGTACCTGCTCCGGTGTCCACACTGCCCTGTTGCTATTCTCATACTGATGTACTGCATCTGATGTACCTGCTCTGGTGTCCACACTGCCCTGTTGCTATTCTCATACCGATGTACTGCATCTGATGTACCTGCTCTGGTGTCCACACTGCCCTGTTGCTATTCTGATACTGATGTACTGACTCTGATGTACTGCCTCTGATGGACCTGTGCCTTGCCATGCACTGTTTGTGCACCTAGCCCCTCTCATGTGCTGCCTCTGATGTAGCTGTTCGATTCCATGGACTGTTGATGCACCTAGCCCCTCTCATGTACTGCCTCTGTTGTACCTGCTCTGGTGTCCACACTGCCCTGTTGCTATTCTCATACTGATGTACTGCATCTGATGTACCTGCTCTGGTGTCCACACTGCCCTGTTGCTATTCTCATACTGATGTACTGCATCTGATGTACCTGCTCTGGTGTCCACACTGCCCTGTTGCTATTCTCATACTGAGGTACTGACTCTGATGTACTGCCTCTGATGGACCTGTGCCTTGCCATGCACTGTTTGTGCACCTAGCCCCTCTCATGTGCTGCCTCTCATGTAGCTGTTCGATGCCATGGACTGTTGATGCACCTAGCCCCTCTCATGTACTGCCTCTGATGTACCTGCTCTGGTGTCCACACTGCCCTGTTGCTATTCTCATACTGATGTACTGCATCTGATGTACCTGCTCTGGTGTCCACACTACCCTGTTGCTATTCTCATACTGATGTACTGCATCTGATGTACCTGCTTTGGTGTCCACACTGCCCTGTTGCTATTCTCATACTGATGTACTGACTCTGATGTACTGCCTCTGATGGACCTGTGCCTTGCCATGCACTGTTTGTGCATCTAGCCCCTCTCATGTTCTGCCTCTGATGTAGCTGTTCGATGCCATGGACTGTTGATGCTCCTAGCCCCTCTCATGTACTGCCTCTGATGTACCTGCTCTGGTGTCCACACTGCCCTGTTGCTATTCTAATACTGATGTACTGCATCTGATGTACCTGCTCTGGTGTCCACACTGCCCTGTTGCTATTCTCATACTGATGTCCTGCATCTGATGTACCTGCTCTGGTGTCCACACTGCCCTGTTGCTATTCTCATACTGATGTACTGCCTCTGATGTACCTGCTCTGGTGTCCACACTGCCCTGTTGCTATTCTCATACTGATGTACTTCATCTGATGTACCTGCTCTGGTGTCCACACTGCCCTGTTGCTATTCTCATACTGATGTACTGCATCTGATGTACCTGCTCTGGTGTCCACATTGCCCTGTTGCTATTCTCATACTGATGTACTGCATCTGATGTACCTGCTCTGGTCTCCACACTGCCCTGTTGCTATTCTCATACTGATGTACTGACTCTGATGTACTGCCTCTGATGGACCTGTGCCAAGCCATGCACTGTTTGTGCTCCTAGCCCCTCTCATGTGCTGCCTCTGATGTAGCTGTTCGATGCCATGGACTGTTGATGCACCTAGCCCCTCTCATGTACTGCCTCTGATGTACCTGCTCTGGTGTCCACACTGCCCTGTTGCTATTCTCATACTGATGTACTGCATCTGATGTACCTGCTCTGGTATTAACACTGCCCTGTTGCTATTCTCATACTGATGTACTGCATCTGATGTACCTGCTCTGGTGTCCACACTGCCCTGTTGCTATTCCCATACTGATGTAATGACTCTGATGTACTGCCTCTGATGGACCTGTGTTTTGCCATGCACTGTTTGTGCACCTAGCCCCTCTCATGTGCTGCCTCTGATGTAGCTGTTCGATGCCATGGACTGTTGATGCACCTAGCCACTCTCATGTACTGCCTCTCATGTACCTGCTCTGGTGTCCACACTGCCCTGTTGCTATTCTCATACTGATGTACTGCATCTGATGTACCTGCTCTGGTGTCCACACTGCCCTGTTGCTATTCTCATACTGATGTACTGCATCTGATGTACCTGCTCTGGTGTCCACACTGCTCTGTTGCTATTCTCATACTGATGTACTGCCTCTGATGTACCTGCTCTGGTGTCCACACTGCCCTGTTGCTATTCTCATACTGATGTACTGCATCTGATGTACCTGCTCTGGTGTCCACACTGCCCTGTTGCTATTCTCATACTGATGTACTGCATCTGATGTACCTGCTCTGGTGTCCACACTGCCCTGTTGCTATTCTCATACTGATGTACTGCATCTGATGTACCTGCTCTGGTGTCCACACTGCCCTGTTGCTATTCTCATACTGATGTACTGCATCTGATGTACCTGCTCTGGTGTCCACACTGCCCTGTTGCTATTCTCATACTGATGTACTGCCTCTGATGGACTTGTGCCTTGCCATGCACTGTTTGTACACCTAGCCCCTCTCATGTGCTGCCTCTGATGTAGCTGTTCGATGCCATGGACTGTTGATGCACCTAGCCCCTCTCATGTACTGCCTCTGATGTACCTGCTCTGGTGTCCACACTGCCCTGTTGCTATTCTCATACTGATGTACTGCATCTGATGTACCTGCTCTGGTGTCCACACTGCCCTGTTGCTATTCTCATACTAATGTACTGCATCTGATGTACCTGCTCTGGTGTCCACACTGCCCTGTTGCTATTCTCATACTGATGTACTGCATCTGATGTACCTGCTCTGGTGTCCACACTGCCCTGTTGCTATTCTCATACTGATGTACTGACTCTGATGTACTGCCTCTGGTGGACCTGTGCCTTGCCATGCACTGTTTGTGCACCTAGCCCCTCTCATGTGCTGCCTCTGATGTAGCTGTTCGATGCCATGGACTGTTGATGCACCTAGCCCCTCTCATGTACTGCCTCTGATGTACCTGCTCTGGTGTTCACACTGCCCTGTTGCTATTCTCATACTGATGTACTGCATCTGATGTACCTGCTCTGGTGTCCACACTGCCCTGTTGCTATTCTCATACTGATGTACTGCATCTGATGTACCTGCTCTGGTGTCCACACTGCCCTGTTGCTATTCTCATACTGATGTACTGCATCTGATATACCTGTTCTGTTGTCCGCACTGCCCTGTTGCTATTCTCATACTGAGGTACTGACTCTGATGTACTGCCTCTGATGGACCTGTGCCTTGCCATGCACTGTTTGTGCACCTAGCCCCTCTCATGTGCTGCCTCTGATGTAGCTGTTCGATGCCATGGACTGTTGATGCACCTAGCCCCTCTCATGTACTGCCTCTGATGTACCTGCTCTGGTGTCCACACTGCCCTGTTGCTATTCTCATACTGATGTACTGCATCTGATGTACCTGCTCTGGTGTCCACACTACCCTGTTGCTATTCTCATACTGATGTACTGCATCAGATGTACCTGCTCTGGTTGAAGTATTTCAGGGTTCCCAAGGCCTACACGCTCCAGAGATTACCCACATACACAAAAGAACTGTTGGCACGGAAGCTGTAAAAGGCAAAGAACAGGTTTATTAAAACCCCATGGGGTGGTGGTACACTCAAACAGCACCCTTCGGTATTGCAAGAGGTATCACACCGAACACCGGTGTGACCCCGTTTATATACAATTTTGGGGCAATAAAAGATAGGCGGCACAAGTTAAGACACAGTTTTTAGAGACATACATGGTCATGTTTTGGAATACTGCCAGCTCATTGGAGGGTTTCAAACCCACTGGTCAGTTAGTGGCACATTCCTGAAGGTATACGGGTCAGTGAGAACTGCGCATGTGTGGCTTGACCAGTACTAAAAATAGCCTGTTGCTGGGCAGATGTGAGTGGTCAGTGGAACGGACAAAGGACTAAAGGGCACGTCGGCCACGAGGCCGCTCATGATCTAAGATGGCCGCCACAGTATTCAAAATGGCGTTTATCGTATACAGCCAAGTTAAGGAGGACAACGTGTAGATTCAGCTAATCGCTAACACGGACGGGCCAATTACAACAGACGACCCTTTTAGCGTTTAGCTGAATCTACCTCATAATGAACATAGTCTGGATGTTCGTCCTCGATGTCAATTAGCATAATTTGTGTCACCTCCTTATGTAGCATCATTTTATCGTAGGCAAGAGCTCGTCTCGATGGCAAACAGGCCGATAGGCACATTGAACATAATGCAGGACCACATTGGATACACAGGCAGATAAAAAACATTGCTCCCACAAGTATACAGAGAATTGTCAACAGTTTCCAGCCCCAAGTTGCAATCATGGACCAGAACCATCCAGAAAGTGTCCAAGTTCCATTGTCCGGGTGTATTTCGGCAGCTATTTTATGCAGCTTTGAAATCGCATCATACACAGATGGAGAATTATCAGGCACGTAAACACAGCAGCTGCTTCCGATGATCCTACATGCCCCCCCACGATCAGCCAAAACAACATCCAGTACCATCCGGTTTTGGAGGGTGACAATTCTGGAAATCTGCAGTTCTTCGGTAATATTCCCCAGGGCAATAGCAGTGTCATTCGCAACAGCCTCGACAACACGTGTCAGGCGTCTGATCTTCCGACTGTTCAGTGCGGCCCCCACAAAGGAGAATAGTCCCAGATTGAAATCCACATATTGTTGCAACGCAGTGTCCGTTTGATCAATGTCCTCTAGTGCAACAGTTCGCTTAACTCTGTTTAAAACAAAGTCATGGTACAGAGTATAGTCGTTGTGATACATCGGAGGGGCAATGAATACAGGAGGTAGCACAAACGATACATAACATGTGCCCAACCACCCCACTGGAAGCTGATGGTACCCCTTCGCTCCACAGATGAAGTAGGTGTTTCGGGATGCAACAAATGAAATGCCATTCGGGCTATCAAACGTGAGAGTAACGTTACATTCACTTTTCCCCACAGCAATCGTGCCCTTATTCCGGATACATAGATCGGCTTTCGTGGCAATGACATTTATAACATGAGCACTGGATACATTCACGTTTCGCTGATTGCTGTATATTCGTGGGGCAGATACATTGTCGGGCCTATACTCCTCCCATTCAAACCGTGTACCCTCAGCCCGTGGAAACCCATCCTTGTCATGGGGACATTCTTTATTTAGGCGAAAAAGCACCCCCCCTTTTGTTGGCCATCTCAAGGTAAAGAGGAGGGTGTACCAGGCGTTGCAAGACCCATTATGCGAAAACGGGAGTGGAATAAGTGGGGTGCCCCCTCTCTTCTGGTGCCCAGGCAACATTCCACACACCCAGCAATTAGAGGTATTGGTCATATTATGTGTGTGGTGAAGAATCTGAATGAAGCTGTTATTTAAATACGTTTGACGGTGGCGTTCTTCATGAAAAGGCAGAGTAAAGTGAAAATGTTCAGACGGTGCCGGGGTAGTCGGCAGCAAATGTTCACGTACAGGCACCACAAGTTCGACTACCCAGGCAATAACAGCTATCACCACAATCGTGAAAACAAAAAGAAAGGCACCCAGTATTTTCTTATCACGCGATACCATTGATGCCATAGTTCAAGAAAGTTCAGTGCTCACAGTTTCTCACAAATAGTCTCTGATACACATACGTGTATACCTAAAAAAAAAAGAAAAATGCGGTGCTGAACTCCGAGGTAGCCGTTGTTTTCTTCTCCGGGCCAAGACGGGTGTCGCTACTCTGGCAGAACTGATCCCCCCCCCTTGGAATTCCCGGTTTCCGTTTCACAAACCTGGAGCGGTTACCAACCAGTCTAAAAAAGGAACAAAAATCTTCTTTATCGCGGTCGTAGATTGTAGCGCTCTCTTCCAGCAGCAGATTGGTCCGGGAAGGCTCCCTCTACTTCGGCCGACGTCACAGCTGGGCTCTTTTCTTTCTCCAAGATCTCTTTATAATCAGTAAGCACAGCAGGAGTCACCAGATCCGGAGAGACTCGACGACAGTGAGTCGAATGCACCCACCGCTTCCTGTTGGTCACTCGTACGGCGGTGCGGGTTGCCAGAAGGACCTGCTCGGGGCCCTTCCACCTGGGCTCCAAACTGCTTGCTCTTTCAAACGAACGGATCATCACATGATCCCCAGGACGAAGATCGTGGCCTTCTCCAGTAGAGTTGTCAGGGAGCGCTTCTCGAACCTGTTGATGAATGGAGAGCAAATCATTTGTTAATCGTGCCAAATAATCATTCATCATAACACAAGGCACATCATGTATCAATCGCGGCTTGGGCACTCCCCAGATATTCATGGGGCGGCCAAACACCACCTCATAAGGTGTAAGGCCTGTCCGTGAATGGGGTACTGATCTAAGAGACAGTAGTGCTAGCGGCAACGCATCTGGCCACTTCAATGATGTAGACGCCACAATTTTGGCCAGCTTAAGCTTCAACGTGGCATTGTACCGCTCGACCAAACCTGCCGACTGAGGGTGGAATACAGCGTGGAACTTTTGCTGAATCCCTAACCCCTTCAGTACATATTCCACAATCTTTCCGACAAAATGGGGCCCATTATCGCTCCACAAAAATTTGCAAACTCCAAAGCGAGGAAAGAATTCCTTAAGCAACACCTTAGCTGTTGTCAAAGCCGTATTGTCTTTCGTGGGGTAGGCCTCAACCCATTTGCTAAAGGCACACACCACCACTAAGACGTACTTCAGGTTATTGCAACGCTCGAGTTGAATGTAATCCATTTGAAGGACTTCAAACGGTGCAGAAGGTGGAACGAACCCTCCTTTCGGAGTATAGGCCCCCTTTCCAGGATTGTGTTGCAAACATACCAGGCAGGTCTGCACTACTCTCTTTGCAGTGTTCGCAATCTCGGGATGTTCCCAAACTCGTGTTAAAAGCTGAGTGATTGCAAGAGCTCCGACATGCGCCAGTCCATGTGTCATCTGGACCATCGCCTGTAAGTAAGCCGCAGGCAATTTCCACTTCTCCATGTCTTTACTTCTCCAACATCCCTCATCATCTAGCACCCCATCTGCTGCCCAAGCCGCAAGCTCAGATTCTGTAGCTGAATTTTGTATATCCCGTATCTCTGCTCTAGCATCACTCCATCGTTCAGCCTGTGATTGTACCACATACATGGGGGAGCTAGTTCGGGACATAGCCGTTTGCCTTGCTATGCTGTCTGCAAAGGCATTTCCTTGGCCCACCTTATCCGTAATTTTCTTATGGGCACTGCACTTCACTATTGCTACTTTTTTAGGGCCAAGCAGCGCATTTAGGAGATCACGCACTAACTCTCCGTGCATAATGTGCTCCCCATGTGACGTCAGAAACCCGCGTTCCCTCCAAAGAAGCCCGAAGTCATGGGCCACTCCAAAGGCGTACCGGCTGTCTGTGTATATGTTCACACATAGGCCAGCACTCAATTCGCAGGCTCTTGTTAAAGCTATCAGCTCTGCTGCCTGAGCCGATTTTTGTGGTATTCTAGCTGTTTCTACCACCGTCTTAAGTGTCGTGATCGCATATGCTGCGGAAGTCGTGCCATCTGGCAGCCTCAAACACGATCCATCAACCCACAGTTCCCCATCCACATCTGGAAGTGGCACATCCTGTAAGTCAACACGACCCTTTGTCTGTTCCTCAGTCAGGAAAACACAATCATGATGTTTTTCTTCCTGACCCTCCTCGGCCGGATAGGGCAATAAAGTCGCGGGGTTCAAAGTAGCGCATCTCTTCAATGTTATGTGTGGCGCTAAAAGTGTCAGCTCATATCCTGTAAGTCGTGCACTCGTGAGGTATTGGGTCTTTGTTTGGTTTAACAGGGCGTCTACTGCGTGAGGAACCAACACCAGCAATTTGTGTGATAACACTATGCCCTCACTCTGTCGTATGGCTACTGCTGTTGCCGCTACTGCTCGAAAACACCCAGGCAGCCCTCGTGCTACAGGATCCAAAATGGCAGAGAAGTATGCACATGGTCTCTGCTTATCCCCGTGTAACTGCACTAACACTGACAACGCGCACCCATCATTCTCATGCACGTACAATGTGAAAAGTTTCGTGTAGTCTGGTGTTCCTAACACGGGTGCAGAACAAAGGGCCTGTCTCAACTGTTCAAAGGCTTTCTGACATTCGTCTGTCCACTCAAGAGGCATCGGTGTAGTTTTGGACAATAATGCTAGCAGAGGTTTTATGATATGTGAGAAACCCATGATCCATTGTCTACAAAAAGATGTCAACCCTATAAAGGCACGCACATCTCTCTGCGTGCGGGGGACTGGTGTATCTAAAATCGCCTGAATTCGATCAGATGTTAATGCCCTCCCCTCCTTAGACAACAGATGACCGAGGTAGGTCACCTGGGGTCTACAGTATTGAAGCTTTTTCTTGGAGACCTTGTGATTGTTTTGTGCCAAAAAGGACAGCAACGCAAGCGTGCTTTGTTCACATTGTGTATAGGAGTCAGCAGCAAGCAAAAGGTCATCCACGTACTGGATGAGCGCAACGCCAGACTGCAATTCGAAGGAATCTAGTTGTCGTTTTAAAGCCTGGCTGTAGATGCTAGGGCTCTCAGTATAGCCTTGGGGAACACGACAAAATCTATACGATTTATTATTGAGCGTAAAACCAAACAGATATCTGCTATCTGGGTGAACAGGGATAGAAAAGAACGCATTCTTTAGATCGATAACGCTAAAAGTGGTGGCTGTCGGTGGAACCAAAGTAAGCAAAGTTGTGATATCAGACACCACTGGGTATTGGGGAATGACAATTTTATTTATTTCACGCAAATCAATAATAAATCGATAGATCTTGCCATCTGAGTCTCTCTTAAGAATTGGTAGAATAGGGCTGTTACAGACATTATAAGGGACCTCCTCCACTACCCCTGCAGAAATCAAATCCTGAACAATATGTGTTAGTGCAATTTCGCCTTCCTTCGAGATCTTATACTGTGGCACTCGTGGTAGAGGGGCCCCCTCCTTAACAGTGATATGTATTGGTGGAATACGCATCTCTCCCACATCCGTATCTGATGTCGCCCACAACGTGTGCGGCAGAGAGGCCAAAGCGGGAATGTCTAAAATGACACAAAATCTGTCACGTTCAGGACAATCATCAGGATCAGGGTAGTTGTCATTCAGAATAACCTGCACTCCTTCTGGAGCGCAGCGTATTGTTGCTCGAAAATATTTAAGCAAATCAATGCCCAAGATATTATCTGGGGTATGGGGCGATAACAAAAATTGGCCAAAACTAAAGTACTTGTCAATGCATAGTGCAAGGGGCTTGGACAAAGGGCTAGGGGAGGGTGTGCCATCAAACCCTACACACGTAATCATTTCGCCAGACAGGGGAGCCCTCGGAACCAAGTGTTTCGACAGAGCGCTACGAGTAGCTCCTGTGTCGACTAGAAACTGATCAGTAGAACCCAAAATACCCGCTGTTACATATGGACCTTGCTGATCTACTGGCACTTCGACTGATTCCTTACCCCATCCTACGCAATCCTATGCATGCACATAATCCTGATGTTCCACATTCTCTCCTTCCAAAATCTGATATTGATTCCGTCTATCAAACGTATTTCGTTCGTCCTGGCCACGGCCCCTCTCCTCAACCTGTCTACGATCACCTCCGCCACCTCTCGCTCCAGTATAACCTCCTCTTGACCTTCCACTGCCTCGACCACGCTGACTACGCTGTTCACGAAGTACCGGACAATCATCGGCCCAATGCCCAAACTCCTTACAATAAGCACACTGATCCTCCGCAATGTCCGTACGACCATACGACGCATTTCCTCCACCTCGTCTACCTCTATCATTCCCTCTACTCTGTGTTCCCCGAACCTGTGCCAACATCACCTTCGTTTTCAATTCCTTCGTCTTTTTCTCTACATTCTCTTTAGCCTCCACTTCCTGCCGCTCATAATACTGAGCCATAGTTAACAAGGACGCAGGGGTCGCCGTGGCCCAGGAACTCTCACTCGACTTCAATCGCTTTGCAATCTCTGGTAGGAGATTAGCCACGTACTTATCTACAAACAAATGCCGACCCGTATCGTCAGTTAAAGATTGACCACTGTAATCATGAAATGCCTCCTCAAAGCGTGTAAAGAAATCTGAAACCGTTTCATCATGTTTCTGCTTGCACGACGTTAACATGGTCCAATCAATCTTTTTGGCGGGAACAAGCGTTTTCAATTTACGCAAAATAGCTGCCGGGAGTTCTAGAATTAGCTGACAAGGCTTGCATGCTGGTGCCCTGTCTAAATCTGCAGCATTTATTTCTTTCCATGTCCCTCCCAATATTGTCTCATCATTATTTTTACGAATCTGCCGCCACATGTCAGGTGGTAATATCAACCCAAAAAACAAATCTATATCTACAAGAGTCATCACACAAGACGATATAGCCCCCTCTACCCCCTCATAGAATGCCGCTGGGTTCTTTCGGAGATCAGGTAAAGAGTTTTTAAGTGCCATGACATCTGCTCTATTCCATGGTGTATACACCCAATTATACACAAAATATCCCTTCGCATCCTTTGACGATTTATCATCATCCGTACCTTCCCCTTTTGGTGGAACATACAAAGGCGCGGCTTCACGCATAGGCATAACATGCAACGCAGAGCTCTTATCTGAACCACGAAGAGAACACTCCTTAACCGCCCCGTCGTTTCCCGGCTCGGACTCCTTTTTCCTCCGTTTCAGTTCCTGTCGTAAAGAAATTGTCTCATCCCGCAGCGCGATCAACTGCTTGAACAGGTCGTCCACATCTGTAAGATCAAAATCACCTTTAGCTAAATTCTCACGATATACCGACAAAGCTTTAGGTTCTAACGTTTCAGAAACTTCACGATATGCATTTACAACTTCATCCGCTAAAGTGGACAAGAAATACATTAATTCAAGATCCGACCACCCCTGTTTCTCCGCTACCAACTGTTCCTGAGTAACACAATGCTTATTCACTTTACGAGCCCAACTGCGCAAATGAGCGGACCTCTCCGCAGTAAACCTGAGAGCCGATACCCCTTTCTGGCTCACTTGAATCTGCCCATCATCCTCGGAATCCGCAGCCGGAGCCGTCGGTGAAACGTACGGAGGCGGTGACCGATCTAACAAAGAAAAATCATCAATTTCATTATTAAGGACAGGATAAAGCGGTCGGCGAATAGGAAACTGACCAGTCATTTGCAATTTACGTTCCCGTTCCTCCCTCTCTTTCTTCTCCTGAGCCTCCTTCTCCTCAAGCTGTAAAGCCTTATCCCGAGCAGCCTTACGCTGCTCTTTGTCCGCCAAGGCAACCTCACGCTTCATTCGTTCACGCACCGCTTTCTCCCACATTCGTACACAATCAAACATATTTTGTCTAGACCTACGTTGAAACATACATTGCTCGACAAATTGGATTTTACTCAAATCGTATGACCCGTGTAGGGGCCATTGCAATTCGGGATCGGCCTTAGTGTATTTATGCCATAATTTACTGTACATAATAGGTGGAAGGCCGTGCTTGATATACATGTCCCTATTTGGCGTTCCCTCTGGGGGAGCTGGCTGTGATTCCGCTAACCTAATTGATGCATCATCTCCTAAGCAACACATTCCCCGGAGTTTGCTGAAAACAGGCATGTTCAAAAAGTATCACGAAAGCGTGACACCAAACCAAAGGGCACTTACAGTTCTTCACACAATTGTGCCGTTCAAAGGAAAAACAAGGTTAGAGAAACATCTCTACATGCCTGCCTATGTGAAGTGCACTACACATATAAGTTCAAAGGTCACAAATTCAAAATGTTAGCTAACTCAGATCAAAGTTCACAAAATTCAGCGAGCGTCCGAAGACTACCTCACTGATCACAAATCTCAAGACTTCAGTAAGCGTCTGAAGACTACCTTACCGAACACAAAGCTTACCAATTCTCAAAAGTCCAGATTCCAACTGCCAAGGTCTTGTAAGCCAAATCAGCCAAACGGCACTTTCTCAGTGAAGCGGACACTCGAAAACTCAGTCGGAGACCGGCGCCACCTGGAAGGTCAGATCGGAAGGAAAGGAAAAAACACCTTGGCAGCCAAGACTCGGGTCACTCGTGGCAGTGCGCGTCCATGGCGAGTTTCCAAGCCTTCGTCACGACCTCTCCTTCGGGCATCCGAGTCGCCGATGAGTCCCTTCGTGGTCGCCAATTGAAGTATTTCAGGGTTCCCAAGGCCTACACGCTCCAGAGATTACCCACATACACAAAAGAACTGTTGGCACGGAAGCTGTAAAAGGCAAAGAACAGGTTTATTAAAACCCCATGGGGTGGTGGTACACTCAAACAGCACCCTTCGGTATTGCAAGAGGTATCACACCGAACACCGGTGTGACCCCGTTTATATACAATTTTGGGGCAATAAAAGATAGGCGGCACAAGTTAAGACACAGTTTTTAGAGACATACATGGTCATGTTTTGGAATACTGCCAGCTCATTGGAGGGTTTCAAACCCACTGGTCAGTTAGTGGCACATTCCTGAAGGTATACGGGTCAGTGAGAACTGCGCATGTGTGGCTTGACCAGTACTAAAAATAGCCTGTTGCTGGGCAGATGTGAGTGGTCAGTGGAACGGACAAAGGACTAAAGGGCACGTCGGCCACGAGGCCGCTCATGATCTAAGATGGCCGCCACAGTATTCAAAATGGCGTTTATCGTATACAGCCAAGTTAAGGAGGACAACGTGTAGATTCAGCTAATCGCTAACACGGACGGGCCAATTACAACATGGTGTCCACACTGCCCTGTTGCTATTCTCATACTGATGTACTGACTCTGATGTACTGCCTCTGATGGACCTGTGCCTTGCCATGCACTGTTTGTGCATCTAGCCCCTCTCATGTTCTGCCTCTGATGTAGCTGTTCGATGCCATGGACTGTTGAAGCACCTAGCCCCTCTCATGCACTGCCTCTGATGTACCTGCTCTGGTGTCCACACTGCCCTGTTGCTATTCTAATACTGATGTACTACATCTGATGTACCTGCTCTGGTGTCCACACTGCCCTATTGCTATTCTCATACTGATGTACTGCATCTGATGTACCTGCTCTGGTGTCCACACTGCCCTGTTGCTATTCTCATACTGATGTACTGCCTCTGATGTACCTGCTCTGGTGTCCACACTGCCCTATTGCTATTCTCATACTGATGTACTGCATCTGATGTACCTGCTCTGGTGTCCACACTGCCCTGTTGCTATTCTCATACTGATGTACTGCATCTGATGTACCTGCTCTGGTATCCATACTGCCCTGTTGCTATTCTCATACTGATGTACTGTATCTGATGTACCTGCTCTGGTGTCCACACTGCCCTGTTGCTATTCTCATACTGATGTACTGACTCTGATGTACTGCCTCTGATGGACCTGTGCCTTGCCATGCACTGTTTGTGCACCTAGCCCCTCTCATGTGCTGCCTCTGATGTAGCTGTTCGATGCCATGGACGGTTGATGCACCTAGCCCCTCTCATGTACTGCCTCTGATGTACCTGCTCTGGTGTCCACACTGCCCTGTTGCTATTCTCATACTGATGTACTGCATCTGATGTACCTGCTCTGGTGTCAACACTGCCCTCTTGCTATTCTCATACTGATGTACTGCCTCTGATGTACCTGCTCTGGTGTCCACACTGCCCTGTTGCTATTCTCATACTGATGTACTGCATCTGATGTACCTGCTCTGGTGTCCACACTGCCCTGTTGCTATTCTCATACGGATGTACTGCATCTGATGTACCTTCTCTGGTGTCCACACTGCCCTGTTGCTATTCTCATACTGATGTACTGCATCTGATGTACCTGCTCTGGTGTCCGCACTGCCCTGTTGCTACTCTCATACTGATGTACTGCATCTGATGCACCTGCTCTGGTGTCCACACTGCCCTGTTGCTATTCTCATACTGATGTACTGACTCTGATGTACTGCCTCTGATGGACCTGTGCCTTGCCATGCACTGTTTGTGCACCTAGCCCCTCTCATGTGCTGCCTCTGATGTAGCTGTTCGATCCCATGAACTGTTGATGCACCTAGCCCCTCTCATGTACTGCCTCTGATGTACCTGCTCTGGTGTCCACACTGCCCTGTTGCTATTCTCATACTGATGTACTGCATCTGATGTACCTGCTCTGGTGTCCACACTGCCCTGTTGCTATTCTCATACTGATGTACTGACTCTGATGTACTGCCTCTGGTGGACCTGTGCCTTGCCATGCACTGTTTGTGCACCTAGCCCCTCTCATGTGCTGCCTCTGATGTAGCTGTTCGATGCCATGGACTGTTGATGCACCTAGCCCCTCTCATGTACTGCCTCTGATGTACCTGCTCTGGTGTCCACACTGCCCTGTTGCTATTCTCATACTGATGTACTGCATCTGATGTACCTGCTCTGGTGTCCACACTGCCCTGTTGCTATTCTCATACTGATGTACTGCATCTGATGTACCTGCTCTGGTGTCCACACTGCCCTGTTGCTATTCTCATACTGAGGTACTGACTCTGATGTACTGCCTCTGATGGACCTGTGCCTTGCCATGCACTGTTTGTGCACCTAGCCCCTCTCATGTGCTGCCTCTGATGTTGCTGTTCGATGCCATGGACTGTTGATGCACCTAGCCCCTCTCATGTACTGCCTCTGATGTACCTGCTCTGGTGTCCACACTGCCCTGTTGCTATTCTCATACTGATGTACTGCATCTGATGTACCTGCTCTGGTGTCCACACTACCCTGTTGCTATTCTCATACTGATGTACTGCATCTGATGTACCTGCTCTGGTGTCCACACTGCCCTGTTGCTATTCTCACACTGATGTACTGACTCTGATGTACTGCCTCTGATGGACCTGTGCCTTGCCATGCACTGTTTGTGCATCTAGCCCATCTCATGTTCTGCCTCTGATGCAGCTGTTCAATGCCATGGACTGTTGATGCACCTAGCCCCTCTCATGTACTGCCTCTGATGTACCTGCTCTGGTGTCCACACTGCCCTGGTGCTATTCTCATACTAATGTTCTCATCTGATGTACCTGCTCTGGTGTCCACACTGCCCTGTTGCTATTCTCATACTGATGTACTGCCTCTGATGTACCTGCTCTGGTGTCCACACTGCCCTGTTGCTATTCTCATACTGATGTACTGCATCTGAATTACCTGCTCTGGTGTCCACACTGCCCTGTTGCTATTCTCATACTGATGTACTGCATCTGATGTACCTGCTCTGGTGTCCACACTGCCCTGTTGCTATTCTCATACTGATGTACTGCATCTGATGTACCTGCTCTGGTGTCCACACTGCCCTGTTGCTATTCTCATACTGATGTACTGACTCTGATGTACTGCCTCTGATGGACCTGTGCCTTGCCATGCACGGTTTGTGCACCTAGCCCCTCTCTTGTGCTGCCTCTGATGTAGATGTTCGATGCCATGGACTGTTGATGCACCTAGCCCCTCTCATGTACTGCCTCTGATGTACCTGCTCTGGTGTCCACACTGCCCTGTTGCTATTCCCATACTGATGTACTGCATCTGATGTACCTGCTCTGGTATCCACACTGCCTTGTTGCTATTCTCATACTGATGTACTGCATCTGATGTACCTGCTCTGGTGTCCACACTGCCCTGTTGCTATTCCCATACTGATGTACTGACTCTGATGTACTGCCTCTGATGGACCTGTGCCTTGCCATGCACTGTTTGTGCACCTAGCCCCTCTCATGTGCTGCCTCTGATGTAGCTGTTCGATGCCATGGACTGTTGATGCACCTAGCCCCTCTCATGTACTGCCTCTGATGTACCTGCTCTGGTGTCCACACTGCCCTGTTGCTATTCTCATACTGATGTACTGCATCTGATGTACCTGCTCTGGTGCCCACACTGACCTGTTGCTATTCTCATACTGATCTACTGCATCTGATGTACCTGCTCCGGTGTCCACACTGCCCTGTTGCTATTCTCATACTGATGTACTGCATCTGATGTACCTGCTCTGGTGTCCACACTGCCCTGTTGCTATTCTCATACTGATGTACTGCATCTGATGTACCTGCTCTGGTGTCCACACTGCCCTGTTGCTATTCTCATACCGATGTACTGCATCTGATGTACCTGCTCTGGTGTCCACACTGCCCTGTTGCTATTCTGATACTGATGTACTGACTCTGATGTACTGCCTCTGATGGACCTGTGCCTTGCCATGCACTGTTTGTGCACCTAGCCCCTCTCATGTGCTGCCTCTGATGTAGCTGTTCGATTCCATGGACTGTTGATGCACCTAGCCCCTCTCATGTACTGCCTCTGTTGTACCTGCTCTGGTGTCCACACTGCCCTGTTGCTATTCTCATACTGATGTACTGCATCTGATGTACCTGCTCTGGTGTCCACACTGCCCTGCTGCTATTCTCATACTGATGTACTGCATTTGATTTACCTGCTCTGGTGTCCACACTGCCCTGTTGCTATTCTCATACTGATGTACTGACTCTGATGTACTGCCTCTGGTGGACCTGTGCCTTGCCATGCACTGTTTGTGCACCTAGCCCCTCTCATGTGCCGCCTCTGATGTAGCTGTTCGATGCCATGGACTGTTGATGCACCTAGCCCCTCTCATGTACTGCCTCTGATGTACCTGCTCTGGTGTCCACACTGCCCTGTTGCTATTCTCATACTGATGTACTGCATCTGATGTACCTGCTCTGGTGTCCACACTGCCCTGTTGCTATTCTCATACTGATGTACTGCATCTGATGTACCTGCTCTGGTGTCCACACTGCCCTGTTGCTATTCTCATACTGATGTACTGCATCTGATGTACCTGCTCTGGTGTCCACACTGCCCTGTTGCTATTCTCATACTGAGGTACTGACTCTGATGTACTGCCTCTGATGGACCTGTGCCTTGCCATGCACTGTTTGTGCACCTAGCCCCTCTCATGTGCTGCCTCTGATGTAGCTGTTCGATGCCATGGACTGTTGATGCACCTAGCCCCTGTCATGTACTGCCTCTGATGTACCTGCTCTGGTGTACACACTGCCCTGTTGCTATTCTCATACTGATGTACTGCATCTGATGTACCTGCTCTGGTGTCCACACTGCCCTGTTGCTATTCTCATACTGATGTACTGCATCTGATGTACCTGCTCTGGTGTCCACACTGCCCTGTTGCTATTCTCATACTGAGGTACTGACTCTGATGTACTGCCTCTGATGGACCTGTGCCTTGCCATGCACTGTTTGTGCACCTAGCCCCTCTCATGTGCTGCCTCTGATGTTGCTGTTCGATGCCATGGACTGTTGATGCACCTAGCCCCTCTCATGTACTGCCTCTGATGTACCTGCTCTGGTGTCCACACTGCCCTGTTGCTATTCTCATACTGATGTACTGCATCTGATGTACCTGCTCTGGTGTCCACACTACCCTGTTGCTATTCTCATACTGATGTACTGCATCTGATGTACCTGCTCTGGTGTCCACACTGCCCTGTTGCTATTCTCATACTGATGTACTGACTCTGATGTACTGCCTCTGATGGACCTGTGCCTTGCCATGCACTGTTTGTGCATCTAGCCCCTCTCATGTTCTGCCTCTGATGTAGCTGTTCGATGCCATGGACTGTTGATGCACCTAGCCCCTCTCATGTACTGCCTCTGATGTACCTGCTCTGGTGTCCACACTGCCCTGTTGCTATTCTAATACTGATGTACTGCATCTGATGTACCTGCTCTGGTGTCCACACTGCCCTGTTGCTATTCTCATACTGATGTACTGCATCTGATGTACCTGCTCTGGTGTCCACACTGCCCTGTTGCTATTCTCATACTGATGTACTGCCTCTGATGTACCTGCTCTGGTGTCCACACTGCCCTGTTGCTATTCTCATACTGATGTACTGCATCTGATGTACCTGCTCTGGTGTCCACACTGCCCTGTTGCTATTCTCATACTGATGTACTGCATCTGATGTACCTGCTCTGGTGTCCACACTGCCCTGTTGCTATTCTCATACTGATGTACTGCATCTGATGTACCCGCTCTGGTGTCCACACTGCCCTGTTGCTATTCTCATACTGATGTACTGCATCTGATGTACCTGCTCTGGTGTCCACACTGCCCTGTTGCTATTCTCATACTGATGTACTGACTCTGATGTACTGCCTCTGATGGACCTGTGCCTTGCCATGCACGGTTTGTGCACCTAGCCCCTCTCTTGTGCTGCCTCTGATGTAGATGTTCGATGCCATGGACTGTTGATGCACCTAGCCCCTCTCATGTACTGCCTCTGATGTACCTGCTCTGGTGTCCACACTGCCCTGTTGCTATTCCCATACTGATGTACTGCATCTGATGTACCTGCTCTGGTATCCACACTGCCCTGTTGCTATTCTCATACTGATGTACTGCATCTGATGTACCTGCTCTGGTGTCCACACTGCCCTGTTGCTATTCCCATACTGATGTACTGACTCTGATGTACTGCCTCTGATGGACCTGTGCCTTGCCATGCACTGTTTGTGCACCTAGCCCCTCTCATGTGCTGCCTCTGATGTAGCTGTTCGATGCCATGGACTGTTGATGCACCTAGCCCCTCTCATGTACTGCCTCTGATGTACCTGCTCTGGTGTCCACACTGCCCTGTTGCTATTCTCATACTGATGTACTGCATCTGATGTACCTGCTCTGGTGTCCACACTGCCCTGTTGCTATTCTCATACTGATCTACTGCATCTGATGTACCTGCTCCGGTGTCCACACTGCCCTGTTGCTATTCTCATACTGATGTACTGCATCTGATGTACCTGCTCTGGTGTCCACACTGCCCTGTTGCTATTCTCATACCGATGTACTGCATCTGATGTACCTGCTCTGGTGTCCACACTGCCCTGTTGCTATTCTGATACTGATGTACTGACTCTGATGTACTGCCTCTGATGGACCTGTGCCTTGCCATGCACTGTTTGTGCACCTAGCCCCTCTCATGTGCTGCCTCTGATGTAGCTGTTCGATTCCATGGACTGTTGATGCACCTAGCCCCTCTCATGTACTGCCTCTGTTGTACCTGCTCTGGTGTCCACACTGCCCTGTTGCTATTCTCATACTGATGTACTGCATCTGATGTACCTGCTCTGGTGTCCACACTGCCCTGTTGCTATTCTCATACTGATGTACTGCATCTGATGTACCTGCTCTGGTGTCCACACTGCCCTGTTGCTATTCTCATACTGAGGTACTGACTCTGATGTACTGCCTCTGATGGACCTGTGCCTTGCCATGCACTGTTTGTGCACCTAGCCCCTCTCATGTGCTGCCTCTCATGTAGCTGTTCGATGCCATGGACTGTTGATGCACCTAGCCCCTCTCATGTACTGCCTCTGATGTACCTGCTCTGGTGTCCACACTGCCCTGTTGCTATTCTCATACTGATGTACTGCATCTGATGTACCTGCTCTGGTGTCCACACTACCCTGTTGCTATTCTCATACTGATGTACTGCATCTGATGTACCTGCTTTGGTGTCCACACTGCCCTGTTGCTATTCTCATACTGATGTACTGACTCTGATGTACTGCCTCTGATGGACCTGTGCCTTGCCATGCACTGTTTGTGCATCTAGCCCCTCTCATGTTCTGCCTCTGATGTAGCTGTTCGATGCCATGGACTGTTGATGCTCCTAGCCCCTCTCATGTACTGCCTCTGATGTACCTGCTCTGGTGTCCACACTGCCCTGTTGCTATTCTAATACTGATGTACTGCATCTGATGTACCTGCTCTGGTGTCCACACTGCCCTGTTGCTATTCTCATACTGATGTCCTGCATCTGATGTACCTGCTCTGGTGTCCACACTGCCCTGTTGCTATTCTCATACTGATGTACTGCCTCTGATGTACCTGCTCTGGTGTCCACACTGCCCTGTTGCTATTCTCATACTGATGTACTTCATCTGATGTACCTGCTCTGGTGTCCACACTGCCCTGTTGCTATTCTCATACTGATGTACTGCATCTGATGTACCTGCTCTGGTGTCCACATTGCCCTGTTGCTATTCTCATACTGATGTACTGCATCTGATGTACCTGCTCTGGTGTCCACACTGCCCTGTTGCTATTCTCATACTGATGTACTGCATCTGATGTACCTGCTCTGGTCTCCACACTGCCCTGTTGCTATTCTCATACTGATGTACTGACTCTGATGTACTGCCTCTGATGGACCTGTGCCAAGCCATGCACTGTTTGTGCTCCTAGCCCCTCTCATGTGCTGCCTCTGATGTAGCTGTTCGATGCCATGGACTGTTGATGCACCTAGCCCCTCTCATGTACTGCCTCTGATGTACCTGCTCTGGTGTCCACACTGCCCTGTTGCTATTCTCATACTGATGTACTGCATCTGATGTACCTGCTCTGGTATTAACACTGCCCTGTTGCTATTCTCATACTGATGTACTGCATCTGATGTACCTGCTCTGGTGTCCACACTGCCCTGTTGCTATTCCCATACTGATGTAATGACTCTGATGTACTGCCTCTGATGGACCTGTGTTTTGCCATGCACTGTTTGTGCACCTAGCCCCTCTCATGTGCTGCCTCTGATGTAGCTGTTCGATGCCATGGACTGTTGATGCACCTAGCCACTCTCATGTACTGCCTCTGATGTACCTGCTCTGGTGTCCACACTGCCCTGTTGCTATTCTCATACTGATGTACTGCATCTGATGTACCTGCTCTGGTGTCCACACTGCCCTGTTGCTATTCTCATACTGATGTACTGCATCTGATGTACCTGCTCTGGTGTCCACACTGCTCTGTTGCTATTCTCATACTGATGTACTGCCTCTGATGTACCTGCTCTGGTGTCCACACTGCCCTGTTGCTATTCTCATACTGATGTACTGCATCTGATGTACCTGCTCTGGTGTCCACACTGCCCTGTTGCTATTCTCATACTGATGTACTGCATCTGATGTACCTGCTCTGGTGTCCACACTGCCCTGTTGCTATTCTCATACTGATGTACTGCATCTGATGTACCTGCTCTGGTGTCCACACTGCCCTGTTGCTATTCTCATACTGATGTACTGCATCTGATGTACCTGCTCTGGTGTCCACACTGCCCTGTTGCTATTCTCATACTGAGGTACTGACTCTGATGTACTGCCTCTGATGGACTTGTGCCTTGCCATGCACTGTTTGTACACCTAGCCCCTCTCATGTGCTGCCTCTGATGTAGCTGTTCGATGCCATGGACTGTTGATGCACCTAGCCCCTCTCATGTACTGCCTCTGATGTACCTGCTCTGGTGTCCACACTGCCCTGTTGCTATTCTCATACTGATGTACTGCATCTGATGTACCTGCTCTGGTGTCCACACTGCCCTGTTGCTATTCTCATACTAATGTACTGCATCTGATGTACCTGCTCTGGTGTCCACACTGCCCTGTTGCTATTCTCATACTGATGTACTGCATCTGATGTACCTGCTCTGGTGTCCACACTGCCCTGTTGCTATTCTCATACTGATGTACTGACTC
This sequence comes from Lissotriton vulgaris, assembly GCF_964263255.1. Lineage (NCBI taxonomy): Eukaryota > Metazoa > Chordata > Amphibia > Caudata > Salamandridae > Lissotriton > Lissotriton vulgaris. The sequence continues at coordinate 1,906,362,029 of NC_141689.1, forward strand.
TGATGTACTGCCTCTGGTGGACCTGTGCCTTGCCATGCACTGTTTGTGCACCTAGCCCCTCTCATGTGCTGCCTCTGATGTAGCTGTTCGATGCCATGGACTGTTGATGCACCTAGCCCCTCTCATGTACTGCCTCTGATGTACCTGCTCTGGTGTTCACACTGCCCTGTTGCTATTCTCATACTGATGTACTGCATCTGATGTACCTGCTCTGGTGTCCACACTGCCCTGTTGCTATTCTCATACTGATGTACTGCATCTGATGTACCTGCTCTGGTGTCCACACTGCCCTGTTGCTATTCTCATACTGATGTACTGCATCTGATGTACCTGTTCTGTTGTCCGCACTGCCCTGTTGCTATTCTCATACTGAGGTACTGACTCTGATGTACTGCCTCTGATGGACCTGTGCCTTGCCATGCACTGTTTGTGCACCTAGCCCCTCTCATGTGCTGCCTCTGATGTAGCTGTTCGATGCCATGGACTGTTGATGCACCTAGCCCCTCTCATGTACTGCCTCTGATGTACCTGCTCTGGTGTCCACACTGCCCTGTTGCTATTCTCATACTGATGTACTGCATCTGATGTACCTGCTCTGGTGTCCACACTACCCTGTTGCTATTCTCATACTGATGTACTGCATCAGATGTACCTGCTCTGGTGTCCACACTGCCCTGTTGCTATTCTCATACTGATGTACTGACTCTGATGTACTGCCTCTGATGGACCTGTGCCTTGCCATGCACTGTTTGTGCATCTAGCCCCTCTCATGTTCTGCCTCTGATGTAGCTGTTCGATGCCATGGACTGTTGATGCACCTAGCCCCTCTCATGCACTGCCTCTGATGTACCTGCTCTGGTGTCCACACTGCCCTGTTGCTATTCTAATACTGATGTACTACATCTGATGTACCTGCTCTGGTGTCCACACTGCCCTATTGCTATTCTCATACTGATGTACTGCATCTGATGTACCTGCTCTGGTGTCCACACTGCCCTGTTGCTATTCTCATACTGATGTACTGCCTCTGATGTACCTGCTCTGGTGTCCACACTGCCCTATTGCTATTCTCATACTGATGTACTGCATCTGATGTACCTGCTCTGGTGTCCACACTGCCCTGTTGCTATTCTCATACTGATGTACTGCATCTGATGTACCTGCTCTGGTATCCATACTGCCCTGTTGCTATTCTCATACTGATGTACTGCATCTGATGTACCTGCTCTGGTGTCCGCACTGCCCTGTTGCTACTCTCATACTGATGTACTGCATCTGATGCACCTGCTCTGGTGTCCACACTGCCCTGTTGCTATTCTCATACTGATGTACTGACTCTGATGTACTGCCTCTGATGGACCTGTGCCTTGCCATGCACTGTTTGTGCACCTAGCCCCTCTCATGTGCTGCCTCTGATGTAGCTGTTCGATCCCATGAACTGTTGATGCACCTAGCCCCTCTCATGTACTGCCTCTGATGTACCTGCTCTGGTGTCCACACTGCCCTGTTGCTATTCTCATACTGATGTACTGCATCTGATGTACCTGCTCTGGTGTCCACACTGCCCTGTTGCTATTCTCATACTGATGTACTGCATCTGATGTACCTGCTCTGGTGTCCACACTGCCCTGTTGCCATTCTCATACTGATGTACTGACTCTGATGTACTGCCTCTGGTGGACCTGTGCCTTGCCATGCACTGTTTGTGCACCTAGCCCCTCTCATGTGCTGCCTCTGATGTAGCTGTTCGGTGCCATGGACTGTTGATGCACCTAGCCCCTCTCATGTACTGCCTCTGATGTACCTGCTCTGGTGTCCACACTGCCCTGTTGCTATTCTCATACTGATGTACTGCATCTGATGTACCTGCTTTGGTGTCCACACTGCCCTGTTGCTATTCTCATACTGATGTACTGCATCTGATGTACCTGCTCTGGTGTCCACACTGCCCTGTTGCTATTCTCATACTGATGTACTGCATCTGATGTACCTGCTCTGGTGTCCACACTGCCCTGTTGCTATTCTCATACTGAGGTACTGACTCTGATGTACTGCCTGTGATGGACCTGTGCCTTGCCATGCACTGTTTGTGCACCTAGCCCCTCTCATGTGCTGCCTCTGATGTAGCTGTTTGATGCCATGGACTGTTGATGCACCTAGCCCCTCTCATGTACTGCCTCTGATGTACCTGCTCTGGTGTCCACACTGCCCTGTTGCTATTCTCATACTGATGTACTGCATCTGATGTACCTGCTCTGGTGTCCACACTGCCCTGTTGCTATTCTCATACTGATGTACTGCATCTGATGTACCTGCTCTGGTGTCCACACTGCCCTGTTGCTATTCTCATACTGATGTACTGACTCTGATGTACTGCCTCTGATGGACCTGTGCCTTGCCATGCACTGTTTGTGCATCTAGCCCCTCTCATGTTCTGCCTCTGATGTAGCTATTCGATGCCATGGACTGTTGATGCACCTAGCCCCTCTCATGTACTGCCTCTGATGTACCTGCTCTGGTGTCCACACTGCCCTGTTGCTATTCTAATACTGATGTACTGCATCTGATGTACCTGCTCTGGTGTCCACAGTGCCCTGTTGCTATTCTCATACTGATGTACTGCATCTGATGTACCTGCTCTGGTGTCCACACTGCCCTGTTGCTATTCTCATACTAATGTACTGCCTCTGATGTACCTGCTCTGGTGTCCACACTGCCCTGTTGCTATTCTCATACTGATGTACTGCATCTGATGTACCTGCTCTGGTGTCCACACTGCCCTGTTGCTATTCTCATACTGATGTACTGCATCTGATGTACCTGCTCTGGTGTCCACACTGCCCTGTTGCTATTCTCATACTGATGTACTGCATCTGATGTACCTGCTCTGGTGTCCACACTGCCCTGTTGCTATTCTCATACTGATGTACTGCATCTGATGTACCTGCTCTGGTGTCCACACTGCCCTGTTGCTATTCTCATACTGATGTACTGACTCTGATGTACTGCCTCTGATGGACCTGTGCCTTGCCATGCACTGTTTGTGCACCTAGCCCCTCTCATGTGCTGCCTCTGATGTAGCTGTTCGATGCCATGGACTGTTGATGCACCTAGCCCCTCTTATGTACTGCATCTGATGTACCTGCTCTGGTGTCCACACTGCCCTGTTGCTATTCTCATACTGATGTACTGCATCTGATGTACCTGCTCTGGTGTCCACACTGCCCTGTTGCTATTCTCATACTGATGTACTGCATCTGATGTACCTGCTCTGGTGTCCACACTGCCCTGTTGCTATTCTCATACTGATGTACTGACTCTGATGTACTGCCTCTGATGGACCTGTGCCTTGCCATGCACTGTTTGTGCACCTAGCCCCTCTCATGTGCTGCCTCTGATGTAGCTGTTCGATGCCATGGACTGTTGATGCACCTAGCCCCTCTTATGTACTGCCTCTGATGTACCTGCTCTGGTGTCCACACTGCCCTGTTGCTATTCTCATACTGATGTACTGCATCTGATGTACCTGCTCTGGTGTCCACACTGCCCTGTTGCTATTCTCATACTGAGGTACTGACTCTGATGTACTGCCTCTGATGGACCTGTGCCTTGCCATGCACTGTTTGTGCACCTAGCCCCTCTCATGTGCTGCCTCTGATGTAGCTGTTCGATGCCATGGACTGTTGATGCACCTAGCCCCTCTCATGTACTGCCTCTGATGTACCTGCTCTGGTGTCCACACTGCCCTGTTGCTATTCTCATACTGATGTACTGCATCTGATGTACCTGCTCTGGTGTCCACACTACCCTGTTGCTATTCTCATACTGATGTACTGCATCTGATGTACCTGCTCTGGTGTCCACACTGCCCTGTTGCTATTCTCATACTGATGTACTGACTCTGATGTACTGCCTCTGATGGACCTGTGCCTTGCCATGCACTGTTTGTGCATCTAGCCCCTCTCATGTTCTGCCTCTTATGTAGCTGTTCGATGCCATGGACTGTTGATGCACCTAGCCTCTCTCATGTACTGCCTCTGATGTACCTGCTCTGGTGTCCACACTGCCCTGTTGCTATTCTAATACTGATGTACTGCATCTGATGTACCTGCTCTGGTGTCCACAGTGCCCTGTTGCTATTCTCATACTGATGTACTGCATCTGATGTACCTGCTCTGGTGTCCACACTGCCCTGTTGCTATTCTCATGCTGATGTACTGCCTCTGATGTACCTGCTCTGGTGTCCACACTGCCCTGTTGCTATTCTCATACTGATGTACTGCCTCTGATGTACCTGCTCTGGTGTCCACACTGCCCTGTTGCTATTCTCATACTGATGTACTGCATCTGATGTACCTGCTCTGGTGTCCACACTGCCCTGTTGCTATTCTCATACTGATGTACTGCATCTGATGTACCTGCTCTGGTGTCCACACTGCCCTGTTGCTATTCTCATACTGATGTACTGCATCTGATGTACCTGCTCTGGTGTCCACACTGCCCTGTTGCTATTCTCATACTGATGTACTGCATCTGATGTACCTGCTCTGGTGTCCACACTGCCCTGTTGCTATTCTCATACTGATGTACTGACTCTGATGTACTGCCTCTGATGGACCTGTGCCTTGCCATGCACTGTTTGTGCATCTAGCCCCTCTCATGTTCTGCCTCTGATGTAGCTATTCGATGCCATGGACTGTTGATGCACCTAGCCCCTCTCATGTACTGCCTCTGATGTACCTGCTCTGGTGTCCACACTGCCCTGTTGCTATTCTAATACTGATGTACTGCATCTGATGTACCTGCTCTGGTGTCCACAGTGCCCTGTTGCTATTCTCATACTGATGTACTGCATCTGATGTACCTGCTCTGGTGTCCACACTGCCCTGTTGCTATTCTCATACTAATGTACTGCCTCTGATGTACCTGCTCTGGTGTCCACACTGCCCTGTTGCTATTCTCATACTGATGTACTGCATCTGATGTACCTGCTCTGGTGTCCACACTGCCCTGTTGCTATTCTCATACTGATGTACTGCATCTGATGTACCTGCTCTGGTGTCCACACTGCCCTGTTGCTATTCTCATACTGATGTACTGCATCTGATGTACCTGCTCTGGTGTCCACACTGCCCTGTTGCTATTCTCATACTGATGTACTGCATCTGATGTACCTGCTCTGGTGTCCACACTGCCCTGTTGCTATTCTCATACTGATGTACTGACTCTGATGTACTGCCTCTGGTGGACCTGTGCCTTGCCATGCACTGTTTGTGCACCTAGCCCCTCTCATGTGCTGCCTCTGATGTAGCTGTTCGGTGCCATGGACTGTTGATGCACCTAGCCCCTCTCATGTACTGCATCTGATGTACCTGCTCTGGTGTCCACACTGCCCTGTTGCTATTCTCATACTGATGTACTGCATCTGATGTACCTGCTCTGGTGTCCACACTGCCCTGTTGCTATTCTCATACTGAGGTACTGACTCTGATGTACTGCCTCTGATGGACCTGTGCCTTGCCATGCACTGTTTGTGCACCTAGCCCCTCTCATGTGCTGCCTCTGATGTAGCTGTTCGATGCCATGGACTGTTGATGCACCTAGCCCCTCTCATGTACTGCCTCTGATGTACCTGCTCTGGTGTCCACACTGCCCTGTTGCTATTCTCATACTGATGTACTGCATCTGATGTACCTGCTCTGGTGTCCACACTACCCTGTTGCTATTCTCATACTGATGTACTGCATCTGATGTACCTGCTCTGGTGTCCACACTGCCCTGTTGCTATTCTCATACTGATGTACTGACTCTGATGTACTGCCTCTGATGGACCTGTGCCTTGCCATGCACTGTTTGTGCATCTAGCCCCTCTCATGTTCTGCCTCTTATGTAGCTGTTCGATGCCATGGACTGTTGATGCACCTAGCCTCTCTCATGTACTGCCTCTGATGTACCTGCTCTGGTGTCCACACTGCCCTGTTGCTATTCTAATACTGATGTACTGCATCTGATGTACCTGCTCTGGTGTCCACAGTGCCCTGTTGCTATTCTCATACTGATGTACTGCATCTGATGTACCTGCTCTGGTGTCCACACTGCCCTGTTGCTATTCTCATGCTGATGTACTGCCTCTGATGTACCTGCTCTGGTGTCCACACTGCCCTGTTGCTATTCTCATACTGATGTACTGCCTCTGATGTACCTGCTCTGGTGTCCACACTGCCCTGTTGCTATTCTCATACTGATGTACTGCATCTGATGTACCTGCTCTGGTGTCCACACTGCCCTGTTTCTATTCTCATACTGATGTACTGCATCTGATGTACCTGCTCTGGTGTCCACACTGCCCTGTTGCTATTCTCATACTGATGTACTGCATCTGATGTACCTGCTCTGGTGTCCACACTGCCCTGTTGCTATTCTCATACCGATGTACTGCATCTGATGTACCTGCTCTGGTGTCCACACTGCCCTGTTGCTATTCTCATACTGATGTACTGACTCTGATGTACTGCCTCTGATGGACCTGTGCCTTGCCATGCACTGTTTGTGCACCTAGCCCCTCTCATGTTCTGCCTCTTATGTAGCTGTTCGATGCCATGGACTGTTGATGCACCTAGCCCCTCTCATGTACTGCCTCTGATGTACCTGCTCTGGTGTCCACACTGCCCTGTTGCTATTCTAATACTGATGTACTGCATCTGATGTACCTGCTCTGGTGTCCACAGTGCCCTGTTGCTATTCTCATACTGATGTACTGCATCTGATGTACCTGCTCTGGTGTCCACACTGCCCTGTTGCTATTCTCATACTGATGTACTGCCTCTGATGTACCTGCTCTGGTGTCCACACTGCCCTGTTGCTATTCTCATACTGATGTACTGCATCTGATGTACCTGCTCTGGTGTCCACACTGCCCTGTTGCTATTCTCATACTGATGTACTGCATCTGATGTACCTGCTCTGGTGTCCACACTGCCCTGTTGCTATTCTCATACTGATGTACTGACTCTGATGTACTGCCTCTGATGGACCTGTGCCTTGCCATGCACTGTTTGTGCACCTAGCCCCTCTCTTGTGCTGCCTCTGATGTAGCTGTTCGATGCCATAGACTGTAGATGCACCTAGCCCCTCTCATGTACTGCCTCTGATGTACCTGCTCTGGTGTCCACACTGCCCTGTTGCTATTCCCATACTGATGTACTGCATCTGATGTACCTGCTCTGGTGTCCACACTGCCCTGTTGCTATTCTCATACTGATGTACTGCATCTGATGTACCTGCTCTGGTGTCCACACTGCCCTGTTGCTATTCTCATACTGATGTACTGCCTCTGATGTACCTGCTCTGGTGTCCACACTGCCCTGTTGCTATTCTCATACTGATGTACTGCATCTGATGTACCTGCTCTGGTGTCCACACTGCCCTGTTGCTATTCTCATACTGAGGTACTGACTCTGATGTACTGCCTCTGATGGACCTGTGCCTTGCCATGCACTGTTTGTGCACCTAGCCCCTCTCATGTGCTGCCTCTGATGTAGCTGTTCGATGCCATGGACTGTTGATGCACCTAGCCCCTCTCATGTACTGCCTCTGATGTACCTGCTCTGGTGTCCACACTGCCCTGTTGCTATTCTCATACTGATGTACTGCATCTGATGTACCTGCTCTGGTGTCCACACTGCCCTGCTGCTATTCTCATACTGATGTACTGCATCTGATGTACCTGCTCTGGTGTCCACACTGCCCTGTTGCTATTCTCATACTGATGTACTGCATCTGATGTACCTGCTCTGGTGTCCACACTGCCCTGTTGCTATTCTCATACTGAGGTACTGACTCTGATGTACTGCCTCTGATGGACCTGTGCCTTGCCATGCACTGTTTGTGCACCAAGCCCCTCTCATGTGCTGCCTCTGATGTAGCTGTTCGATGCCATGGACTGTTGATGCACCTAGCCCCTCTCATGTACTGCCTCTGATGTACCTGCTCTGGTGTCCACACTGCCCTGTTGCTATTCTCATACTGATGTACTGCATCTGATGTACCTGCTCTGGTGTCCACACTACCCAGTTGCTATTCTCATACTGATGTACTGCATCTGATGTACCTGCTCTGGTGTCCACACTGCCCTGTTGCTATTCTCATACTGATGTACTGACTATGATGTACTGCCTCTGATGGACCTGTGCCTTGCCATGCACTGTTTGTGCATCTAGACCCTCTCATGATCTGCCTCTGATGTAGCTGTTCGATGCCATGGACTGTTGATGCACCTAGCCCCTCTCATGTACTGCCTCTGATGTACCTGCTCTGGTGTCCACACTGCCCTGTTGCTATTCTAATACTGATGTACTGCATCTGATGTACCTGCTCTGGTGTCCACACTGCCCTGTTGCTATTCTCATACTGATGTACTGCATCTGATGTACCTGCTCTGGTGTCCACACTGCCCTGGTGCTATTCTCATACTGATGTACTGCCTCTGATGTACCTGCTCTGGTGTCCACACTGCCCTGTTGCTATTCTCATACTGATGTACTGCATCTGATGTACCTGCTCTGGTGTCCACACTGCCCTGTTGCTATTCTCATACTTATGTACTGCATCTGATGTACCTGCTCTGGTGTCCACACTGCCCTGTTGCTATTCTCATACTGATGTACTGCACCTGATGTACCTGCTCTGGTGTCCACACTGCCCTGTTGCTATTCTCATACTGATGTACTGCATCTGATGTACCTGCTCTGGTGTCCACACTGCCCTGTTGCTATTCTCATACTGATGTACTGACTCTGATGTACTGCCTCTGATGGACCTGTGCCTTGCCATGCACTGTTTGTGCACCTAGCCCCTCTCATGTGCTGCCTCTGATGTAGCTGTTCGATGCCATGGACTGTTGATGCACCTAGCCCCTCTCATGTACTGCCTCTGATGTACCTGCTCTGGTGTCCACACTGCCCTGTTGCTATTCTCATACTGATGTACTGCATCTGATGTACCTGCTCTGGTATCCACACTGCCCTGTTGCTATTCTCATACTGATGTACTGCATCTGATGTACCTGCTCTGGTGTCCACACTGCCCTGTTGCTATTCCCATACTGATGTACTGACTCTGGTGTACTGCCTCTGATGGACCTGTGCCTTGCTATGCACTGTTTGTGCACCTAGCCCCTCTCATGTGCTGCCTCTGATGTAGCTGTTCGATGCCATGGACTGTTGATGCACCTAGCCACTCTCATGTACTGCCTCTGATGTACCTGCTCTGGTGTCCACACTGCCCTGTTGCTATTCTCATACTGATGTACTGCATCTGATGTACCTGCTCTGGTGTCCACACTGCCCTGTTGCTATTCTCATAGTGATGTACTGCCTCTGGTGTACCTGCTCTGGTGTCTACACTACCCTGTTGCTATTCTCATACTGATGTACTGCATCTGATGTCCCTGCTCTGGTGTCCACACTGCCCTGTTGCTATTCTCATACTGATGTACTGCATCTGATGTACCTGCTCTGGTGTCCACACTGCCCTGTTGCTATTCTCATACTGATGTACTGCATCTGATGTACCTGCTCTGGTGTCCACACTGCCCTGTTGCTATTCTCATACTGATGTACTGCATCTGATGTACCTGCTCTGGTGTCCACACTGCCCTGTTGCTATTCTCATACTGATGTACTGCATCTGATGTACCTGCTCTGGTGTCCACACTACCCTGTTGCTATTCTCATACTGATGTACTGCATCTGATGTACCTGCTCTGGTGTCCACACTGCCCTGTTGCTATTCTCATACTGATGTACTGACTCTGATGTACTGCCTCTGATGGACCTGTGCCTTGCCATGCACTGTTTGTGCATCTAGCCCCTCTCATATTCTGCCTCTGATGTAGCTGTTCGATGCCATGGACTGTTGATGCACCTAGCCCCTCTCATGTACTGCCTCTGATGTACCTGCTCTGGTGTCCACACTGCCCTGTTGCTATTCTAATACTGATGTACTGCATCTGATGTACCTGCTCTGGTGTCCACACTGCCCTGTTGCTATTCTCATACTGATGGACTGCATCTTATGTACCTGCTCTGGTGTCCACACTGCCCTGTTGCTATTCTCATACTGATTTACTGCCTCTGATGTACCTGCTCTGGTGTCCACACTGCCCTGTTGCTATTCTCATACTGATGTACTGCATCTGATGTACCTGCTCTGGTGTCCACACTGCCCTGTTGCTATTCTCATACTGATGTACTGCATCTGATGTACCTGCTCTGGTGTCCACACTGCCCTGTTGCTATTCTCATACTGATGTACTGCATCTGATGTACCTGCTCTGGTGTCCACACTGCCCTGTTGCTATTCTCATACTGATGTATTGACTCTGATGTACTGCCTCTGATGGACCTGTGCCTTGCCATGCACTGTTTGTGCACCTAGCCCCTCTCATGTGCTGCCTCTGATGTAGCTGTTCAATGCCATGGACTGTTGATGCACCTAGCCCCTCTCATGTACTGCCTCTGATGTACCTGCTCTGGTGTCCACACTGCCCTGTTGCTATTCTCATACTGATGTACTGCATCTGATGTACCTGCTCTGGTATCCACACTGCCCTGTTGCTATTCTCATACTGATGTACTGCATCTGATGTACCTGCTCTGGTGTCCACACTGCCCTGTTGCTATTCCCATACTGATGTACTGACTCTGATGTACTGCCTCTGATGGACCTGTGCCTTGCCATGCACTGTTTGTGCACCTAGCCCCTCTCATGTGCTGCCTCTGATGTAGCTGTTCGATGCCATGGACTGTTGATGCACCTAGCCACTCTCATGTACTGCCTCTGATGTACCTGCTCTGGTGTCCACACTGCCCTGTTGCTATTCTCATACTGATGTACTGCATCTGATGTACCTGCTCTGGTGTCCACACTGCCCTGTTGCTATTCTCATACTGATGTACTGCATCTGATGTACCTGCTCTCGTGTCCACACTGCCCTGTTGCTATTCTCATACTGATGTACAGCCTCTGATGTACCTGCTCTGGTGTCAACACTGCCCTGTTGCTATTCTCATACTGATGTACTGCATCTGATGTACCTGCTCTGGTGTCCACACTGCCCTGTTGCTATTCTCATACTGATGTACTGCATCTGATGTACCTGCTCTGGTGTCCACACTGCCCTGTTGCTATTCTCATACTGATGTACTGCATCTGATGTACCTGCTCTGGTGTTCACACTGCCCTGTTGCTATTCTCATACTGATGTACTGCATCTGATGTACCTGCTCTGGTGTCCACACTGCCCAGTTGCTATTCTCATACTGATGTACTGCATCTGATGTACCTGCTCTGGTGTCCACACTGCCCTGTTGCTATTCTCATACTGATGTACTGCATCTGATGTACCTGCTCTGGTGTCCACACTGCCCTGTTGCTATTCTCATACTGATGTATTGCATCTGATGTACCTGCTCTGGTGTCCACACTGCCCTGTTGCTATTCTCATACTGATGTACTGACTCTGATGTACTGCCTCTGATGGACCTGTGCCTTGCCATGCACTGTTTGTACACCTAGCCCCTCTCATGTGCTGCCTCTGATGTAGCTGTTCGATGCCATGGAATGTTGATGCACCTAGCCCCTCTCATGTACTGCCTCTGATGTACCTGCTCTGGTGTCCACACTGCCCTGTTGCTATTCTCATACTGATGTACTGCATCTGATGTACCTGCTCTGGTGTTCACACTGCCCTGTTGCTATTCTCATTCTGATGTACCTGCTCTGGTGTCCACACTGCCCTGTTGCTATTCTCATACTGATGTACTGCATCTGATGTACCTGCTCTGGTGTCCACACTGCCCTGTTGCTATTCTCATACTGATGTACTGACTCTGATGTACTGCCTTTGATGGACCTGTGCCTTGCCATGCACTGTTTGTGCACCTAGCCCCTCTCATGTGCTGCCTCTGATGTAGCTGTTCGATGCCATGGACTGTTGATGCACCTAGCCCCTCTCATGTACTGCCTCTGATGTACCTGCTCTGGTGTCCACACTGCCCTGTTGCTATTCTCATACTGATGTACTTCATCTGATGTACCTGCTCTGGTGTCCACACTGCCCTGTTGCTATTCTCATACTGATGTACAGCATCTGATGTACCTGCTCTGGTGTCCACACTGCCCTGTGCTATTCTCATACTGATGTACTGACTCTTATGTACTGCCCCTGATGGACCTGTGCCTTGCCATGCACTGTTTGTGCACCTAGCCCTTCTCATGTGCTGCCTCTGATGTAGCTGTTCGATGCCATGGACTGTTGATGCACCTAGCCCCTCTCATGTACTGCCTCTGATGTACCTGCTCTGGTGTCCACACTGCCCTGTTGCTTTTCTCATACTGATATACTGCATCTGATGTACCTGCTCTGGTGTCCACACTGCCCTGTTGCTATTCTCATACTGATGTACTGCATCTGATGTACCTGCTCTGGTGTCCACACTGCCCTGTTGCTATTCTCATACTGATGTACTGACTCTAATGTACTGCCTCTGATGGACCTGTGCCTTGCCATGCACTGTTTGTGCACCTAGCCCCTCTCATGTGCTGCCTCTGATGTAGCTGTTCGATGCCATGGACTGTTGATGCACCTAGCCCCTCTCATGTACTGCCTCTGATGTACCTGCTCTGGTGTCCACACTGCCCTGTTGCTATTCTCATACTGATGTACTGCATCTGATGTACCTGCTCTGGTGTCCACACTGCCCTGTTGCTATTCTCATACTGATGTACTGCCTCTGATGTACCTGCTCTGGTGTCCACACTGCCCTGTTGCTATTCTCATACTGATGTACTGCATCTGATGTACCTGCTCTGGTGTCCACACTGCCCTGTTGCTATTCTCATACTGATGTCCTGCATCTGATGTACCTGCTCTGGTGTCCACACTGCCCTGTTGCTATTCTCATACTGATGTACTGCCTCTGATGTACCTGCTCTGGTGTCCACACTGCCCTGTTGCTATTCTCATACTGATGTACTTCATCTGATGTACCTGCTCTGGTGTCCACACTGCCCTGTTGCTATTCTCATACTGATGTACTGCATCTGATGTACCTGCTCTGGTGTCCACATTGCCCTGTTGCTATTCTCATACTGATGTACTGCATCTGATGTACCTGCTCTGGTGTCCACACTGCCCTGTTGCTATTCTCATACTGATGTACTGCATCTGATGTACCTGCTCTGGTCTCCACACTGCCCTGTTGCTATTCTCATACTGATGTACTGACTCTGATGTACTGCCTCTGATGGACCTGTGCCAAGCCATGCACTGTTTGTGCTCCTAGCCCCTCTCATGTGCTGCCTCTGATGTAGCTGTTCGATGCCATGGACTGTTGATGCACCTAGCCCCTCTCATGTACTGCCTCTGATGTACCTGCTCTGGTGTCCACACTGCCCTGTTGCTATTCTCATACTGATGTACTGCATCTGATGTACCTGCTCTGGTATTAACACTGCCCTGTTGCTATTCTCATACTGATGTACTGCATCTGATGTACCTGCTCTGGTGTCCACACTGCCCTGTTGCTATTCCCATACTGATGTAATGACTCTGATGTACTGCCTCTGATGGACCTGTGTTTTGCCATGCACTGTTTGTGCACCTAGCCCCTCTCATGTGCTGCCTCTGATGTAGCTGTTCGATGCCATGGACTGTTGATGCACCTAGCCACTCTCATGTACTGCCTCTGATGTACCTGCTCTGGTGTCCACACTGCCCTGTTGCTATTCTCATACTGATGTACTGCATCTGATGTACCTGCTCTGGTGTCCACACTGCCCTGTTGCTATTCTCATACTTATGTACTGCATCTGATGTACCTGCTCTGGTGTCCACACTGCCCTGTTGCTATTCTCATACTGATGTACTGCACCTGATGTACCTGCTCTGGTGTCCACACTGCCCTGTTGCTATTCTCATACTGATGTACTGCATCTGATGTACCTGCTCTGGTGTCCACACTGCCCTGTTGCTATTCTCATACTGATGTACTGACTCTGATGTACTGCCTCTGATGGACCTGTGCCTTGCCATGCACTGTTTGTGCACCTAGCCCCTCTCATGTGCTGCCTCTGATGTAGCTGTTCGATGCCATGGACTGTTGATGCACCTAGCCCCTCTCATGTACTGCCTCTGATGTACCTGCTCTGGTGTCCACACTGCCCTGTTGCTATTCTCATACTGATGTACTGCATCTGATGTACCTGCTCTGGTATCCACACTGCCCTGTTGCTATTCTCATACTGATGTACTGCATCTGATGTACCTGCTCTGGTGTCCACACTGCCCTGTTGCTATTCCCATACTGATGTACTGACTCTGGTGTACTGCCTCTGATGGACCTGTGCCTTGCTATGCACTGTTTGTGCACCTAGCCCCTCTCATGTGCTGCCTCTGATGTAGCTGTTCGATGCCATGGACTGTTGATGCACCTAGCCACTCTCATGTACTGCCTCTGATGTACCTGCTCTGGTGTCCACACTGCCCTGTTGCTATTCTCATACTGATGTACTGCATCTGATGTACCTGCTCTGGTGTCCACACTGCCCTGTTGCTATTCTCATAGTGATGTACTGCCTCTGGTGTACCTGCTCTGGTGTCTACACTACCCTGTTGCTATTCTCATACTGATGTACTGCATCTGATGTCCCTGCTCTGGTGTCCACACTGCCCTGTTGCTATTCTCATACTGATGTACTGCATCTGATGTACCTGCTCTGGTGTCCACACTGCCCTGTTGCTATTCTCATACTGATGTACTGCATCTGATGTACCTGCTCTGGTGTCCACACTGCCCTGTTGCTATTCTCATACTGATGTACTGCATCTGATGTACCTGCTCTGGTGTCCACACTGCCCTGTTGCTATTCTCATACTGATGTACTGCATCTGATGTACCTGCTCTGGTGTCCACACTACCCTGTTGCTATTCTCATACTGATGTACTGCATCTGATGTACCTGCTCTGGTGTCCACACTGCCCTGTTGCTATTCTCATACTGATGTACTGACTCTGATGTACTGCCTCTGATGGACCTGTGCCTTGCCATGCACTGTTTGTGCATCTAGCCCCTCTCATATTCTGCCTCTGATGTAGCTGTTCGATGCCATGGACTGTTGATGCACCTAGCCCCTCTCATGTACTGCCTCTGATGTACCTGCTCTGGTGTCCACACTGCCCTGTTGCTATTCTAATACTGATGTACTGCATCTGATGTACCTGCTCTGGTGTCCACACTGCCCTGTTGCTATTCTCATACTGATGGACTGCATCTTATGTACCTGCTCTGGTGTCCACACTGCCCTGTTGCTATTCTCATACTGATTTACTGCCTCTGATGTACCTGCTCTGGTGTCCACACTGCCCTGTTGCTATTCTCATACTGATGTACTGCATCTGATGTACCTGCTCTGGTGTCCACACTGCCCTGTTGCTATTCTCATACTGATGTACTGCATCTGATGTACCTGCTCTGGTGTCCACACTGCCCTGTTGCTATTCTCATACTGATGTACTGCATCTGATGTACCTGCTCTGGTGTCCACACTGCCCTGTTGCTATTCTCATACTGATGTATTGACTCTGATGTACTGCCTCTGATGGACCTGTGCCTTGCCATGCACTGTTTGTGCACCTAGCCCCTCTCATGTGCTGCCTCTGATGTAGCTGTTCAATGCCATGGACTGTTGATGCACCTAGCCCCTCTCATGTACTGCCTCTGATGTACCTGCTCTGGTGTCCACACTGCCCTGTTGCTATTCTCATACTGATGTACTGCATCTGATGTACCTGCTCTGGTATCCACACTGCCCTGTTGCTATTCTCATACTGATGTACTGCATCTGATGTACCTGCTCTGGTGTCCACACTGCCCTGTTGCTATTCCCATACTGATGTACTGACTCTGATGTACTGCCTCTGATGGACCTGTGCCTTGCCATGCACTGTTTGTGCACCTAGCCCCTCTCATGTGCTGCCTCTGATGTAGCTGTTCGATGCCATGGACTGTTGATGCACCTAGCCACTCTCATGTACTGCCTCTGATGTACCTGCTCTGGTGTCCACACTGCCCTGTTGCTATTCTCATACTGATGTACTGCATCTGATGTACCTGCTCTGGTGTCCACACTGCCCTGTTGCTATTCTCATACTGATGTACTGCATCTGATGTACCTGCTCTCGTGTCCACACTGCCCTGTTGCTATTCTCATACTGATGTACAGCCTCTGATGTACCTGCTCTGGTGTCAACACTGCCCTGTTGCTATTCTCATACTGATGTACTGCATCTGATGTACCTGCTCTGGTGTCCACACTGCCCTGTTGCTATTCTCATACTGATGTACTGCATCTGATGTACCTGCTCTGGTGTCCACACTGCCCTGTTGCTATTCTCATACTGATGTACTGCATCTGATGTACCTGCTCTGGTGTTCACACTGCCCTGTTGCTATTCTCATACTGATGTACTGCATCTGATGTACCTGCTCTGGTGTCCACACTGCCCAGTTGCTATTCTCATACTGATGTACTGCATCTGATGTACCTGCTCTGGTGTCCACACTGCCCTGTTGCTATTCTCATACTGATGTACTGCATCTGATGTACCTGCTCTGGTGTCCACACTGCCCTGTTGCTATTCTCATACTGATGTATTGCATCTGATGTACCTGCTCTGGTGTCCACACTGCCCTGTTGCTATTCTCATACTGATGTACTGACTCTGATGTACTGCCTCTGATGGACCTGTGCCTTGCCATGCACTGTTTGTACACCTAGCCCCTCTCATGTGCTGCCTCTGATGTAGCTGTTCGATGCCATGGAATGTTGATGCACCTAGCCCCTCTCATGTACTGCCTCTGATGTACCTGCTCTGGTGTCCACACTGCCCTGTTGCTATTCTCATACTGATGTACTGCATCTGATGTACCTGCTCTGGTGTTCACACTGCCCTGTTGCTATTCTCATTCTGATGTACCTGCTCTGGTGTCCACACTGCCCTGTTGCTATTCTCATACTGATGTACTGCATCTGATGTACCTGCTCTGGTGTCCACACTGCCCTGTTGCTATTCTCATACTGATGTACTGACTCTGATGTACTGCCTTTGATGGACCTGTGCCTTGCCATGCACTGTTTGTGCACCTAGCCCCTCTCATGTGCTGCCTCTGATGTAGCTGTTCGATGCCATGGACTGTTGATGCACCTAGCCCCTCTCATGTACTGCCTCTGATGTACCTGCTCTGGTGTCCACACTGCCCTGTTGCTATTCTCATACTGATGTACTTCATCTGATGTACCTGCTCTGGTGTCCACACTGCCCTGTTGCTATTCTCATACTGATGTACTGCATCTGATGTACCTGCTCTGGTGTCCACACTGCCCTGTTGCTATTCTCATACTGATGTACTGACTCTAATGTACTGCCTCTGATGGACCTGTGCCTTGCCATGCACTGTTTGTGCACCTAGCCCCTCTCATGTGCTGCCTCTGATGTAGCTGTTCGATGCCATGGACTGTTGATGCACCTAGCCCCTCTCATGTACTGCCTCTGATGTACCTGCTCTGGTGTCCACACTGCCCTGTTGCTATTCTCATACTGATGTACTGCATCTGATGTACCTGCTCTGGTGTCCACACTGCCCTGTTGCTATTCTCATACTGATGTACTGCCTCTGATGTACCTGCTCTGGTGTCCACACTGCCCTGTTGCTATTCTCATACTGATGTACTGCATCTGATGTACCTGCTCTGGTGTCCACACTGCCCTGTTGCTATTCTCATACTGATGTCCTGCATCTGATGTACCTGCTCTGGTGTCCACACTGCCCTGTTGCTATTCTCATACTGATGTACTGCCTCTGATGTACCTGCTCTGGTGTCCACACTGCCCTGTTGCTATTCTCATACTGATGTACTTCATCTGATGTACCTGCTCTGGTGTCCACACTGCCCTGTTGCTATTCTCATACTGATGTACTGCATCTGATGTACCTGCTCTGGTGTCCACATTGCCCTGTTGCTATTCTCATACTGATGTACTGCATCTGATGTACCTGCTCTGGTGTCCACACTGCCCTGTTGCTATTCTCATACTGATGTACTGCATCTGATGTACCTGCTCTGGTCTCCACACTGCCCTGTTGCTATTCTCATACTGATGTACTGACTCTGATGTACTGCCTCTGATGGACCTGTGCCAAGCCATGCACTGTTTGTGCTCCTAGCCCCTCTCATGTGCTGCCTCTGATGTAGCTGTTCGATGCCATGGACTGTTGATGCACCTAGCCCCTCTCATGTACTGCCTCTGATGTACCTGCTCTGGTGTCCACACTGCCCTGTTGCTATTCTCATACTGATGTACTGCATCTGATGTACCTGCTCTGGTATTAACACTGCCCTGTTGCTATTCTCATACTGATGTACTGCATCTGATGTACCTGCTCTGGTGTCCACACTGCCCTGTTGCTATTCCCATACTGATGTAATGACTCTGATGTACTGCCTCTGATGGACCTGTGTTTTGCCATGCACTGTTTGTGCACCTAGCCCCTCTCATGTGCTGCCTCTGATGTAGCTGTTCGATGCCATGGACTGTTGATGCACCTAGCCACTCTCATGTACTGCCTCTGATGTACCTGCTCTGGTGTCCACACTGCCCTGTTGCTATTCTCATACTGATGTACTGCATCTGATGTACCTGCTCTGGTGTCCACACTGCCCTGTTGCTATTCTCATACTGATGTACTGCATCTGATGTACCTGCTCTGGTGTCCACACTGCTCTGTTGCTATTCTCATACTGATGTACTGCCTCTGATGTACCTGCTCTGGTGTCCACACTGCCCTGTTGCTATTCTCATACTGATGTACTGCATCTGATGTACCTGCTCTGGTGTCCACACTGCCCTGTTGCTATTCTCATACTGATGTACTGCATCTGATGTACCTGCTCTGGTGTCCACACTGCCCTGTTGCTATTCTCATACTGATGTACTGCATCTGATGTACCTGCTCTGGTGTCCACACTGCCCTGTTGCTATTCTCATACTGATGTACTGCCTCTGATGGACTTGTGCCTTGCCATGCACTGTTTGTACACCTAGCCCCTCTCATGTGCTGCCTCTGATGTAGCTGTTCGATGCCATGGACTGTTGATGCACCTAGCCCCTCTCATGTACTGCCTCTGATGTACCTGCTCTGGTGTCCACACTGCCCTGTTGCTATTCTCATACTGATGTACTGCATCTGATGTACCTGCTCTGGTGTCCACACTGCCCTGTTGCTATTCTCATACTAATGTACTGCATCTGATGTACCTGCTCTGGTGTCCACACTGCCCTGTTGCTATTCTCATACTGATGTACTGCATCTGATGTACCTGCTCTGGTGTCCACACTGCCCTGTTGCTATTCTCATACTGATGTACTGACTCTGATGTACTGCCTCTGGTGGACCTGTGCCTTGCCATGCACTGTTTGTGCACCTAGCCCCTCTCATGTGCTGCCTCTGATGTAGCTGTTCGATGCCATGGACTGTTGATGCACCTAGCCCCTCTCATGTACTGCCTCTGATGTACCTGCTCTGGTGTTCACACTGCCCTGTTGCTATTCTCATACTGATGTACTGCATCTGATGTACCTGCTCTGGTGTCCACACTGCCCTGTTGCTATTCTCATACTGATGTACTGCATCTGATGTACCTGCTCTGGTGTCCACACTGCCCTGTTGCTATTCTCATACTGATGTACTGCATCTGATGTACCTGTTCTGTTGTCCGCACTGCCCTGTTGCTATTCTCATACTGAGGTACTGACTCTGATGTACTGCCTCTGATGGACCTGTGCCTTGCCATGCACTGTTTGTGCACCTAGCCCCTCTCATGTGCTGCCTCTGATGTAGCTGTTCGATGCCATGGACTGTTGATGCACCTAGCCCCTCTCATGTACTGCCTCTGATGTACCTGCTCTGGTGTCCACACTGCCCTGTTGCTATTCTCATACTGATGTACTGCATCTGATGTACCTGCTCTGGTGTCCACACTACCCTGTTGCTATTCTCATACTGATGTACTGCATCAGATGTACCTGCTCTGGTGTCCACACTGCCCTGTTGCTATTCTCATACTGATGTACTGACTCTGATGTACTGCCTCTGATGGACCTGTGCCTTGCCATGCACTGTTTGTGCATCTAGCCCCTCTCATGTTCTGCCTCTGATGTAGCTGTTCGATGCCATGGACTGTTGATGCACCTAGCCCCTCTCATGCACTGCCTCTGATGTACCTGCTCTGGTGTCCACACTGCCCTGTTGCTATTCTAATACTGATGTACTACATCTGATGTACCTGCTCTGGTGTCCACACTGCCCTATTGCTATTCTCATACTGATGTACTGCATCTGATGTACCTGCTCTGGTGTCCACACTGCCCTGTTGCTATTCTCATACTGATGTACTGCCTCTGATGTACCTGCTCTGGTGTCCACACTGCCCTATTGCTATTCTCATACTGATGTACTGCATCTGATGTACCTGCTCTGGTGTCCACACTGCCCTGTTGCTATTCTCATACTGATGTACTGCATCTGATGTACCTGCTCTGGTATCCATACTGCCCTGTTGCTATTCTCATACTGATGTACTGTATCTGATGTACCTGCTCTGGTGTCCACACTGCCCTGTTGCTATTCTCATACTGATGTACTGACTCTGATGTACTGCCTCTGATGGACCTGTGCCTTGCCATGCACTGTTTGTGCACCTAGCCCCTCTCATGTGCTGCCTCTGATGTAGCTGTTCGATGCCATGGACGGTTGATGCACCTAGCCCCTCTCATGTACTGCCTCTGATGTACCTGCTCTGGTGTCCACACTGCCCTGTTGCTATTCTCATACTGATGTACTGCATCTGATGTACCTGCTCTGGTGTCAACACTGCCCTCTTGCTATTCTCATACTGATGTACTGCCTCTGATGTACCTGCTCTGGTGTCCACACTGCCCTGTTGCTATTCTCATACTGATGTACTGCATCTGATGTACCTGCTCTGGTGTCCACACTGCCCTGTTGCTATTCTCATACGGATGTACTGCATCTGATGTACCTTCTCTGGTGTCCACACTGCCCTGTTGCTATTCTCATACTGATGTACTGCATCTGATGTACCTGCTCTGGTGTCCGCACTGCCCTGTTGCTACTCTCATACTGATGTACTGCATCTGATGCACCTGCTCTGGTGTCCACACTGCCCTGTTGCTATTCTCATACTGATGTACTGACTCTGATGTACTGCCTCTGATGGACCTGTGCCTTGCCATGCACTGTTTGTGCACCTAGCCCCTCTCATGTGCTGCCTCTGATGTAGCTGTTCGATCCCATGAACTGTTGATGCACCTAACCCCTCTCATGTACTGCCTCTGATGTACCTGCTCTGGTGTCCACACTGCCCTGTTGCTATTCTCATACTGATGTACTGCATCTGATGTACCTGCTCTGGTGTCCACACTGCCCTGTTGCTATTCTCATACTGATGTACTGCATCTGATGTACCTGCTCTGGTGTCCACACTGCCCTGTTGCCATTCTCATACTGATGTACTGACTCTGATGTACTGCCTCTGGTGGACCTGTGCCTTGCCATGCACTGTTTGTGCACCTAGCCCCTCTCATGTGCTGCCTCTGATGTAGCTGTTCGGTGCCATGGACTGTTGATGCACCTAGCCCCTCTCATGTACTGCCTCTGATGTACCTGCTCTGGTGTCCACACTGCCCTGTTGCTATTCTCATACTGATGTACTGCATCTGATGTACCTGCTTTGGTGTCCACACTGCCCTGTTGCTATTCTCATACTGATGTACTGCATCTGATGTACCTGCTCTGGTGTCCACACTGCCCTGTTGCTATTCTCATACTGATGTACTGCATCTGATGTACCTGCTCTGGTGTCCACACTGCCCTGTTGCTATTCTCATACTGAGGTACTGACTCTGATGTACTGCCTGTGATGGACCTGTGCCTTGCCATGCACTGTTTGTGCACCTAGCCCCTCTCATGTGCTGCCTCTGATGTAGCTGTTCGATGCCATGGACTGTTGATGCACCTAGCCCCTCTCATGTACTGCCTCTGATGTACCTGCTCTGGTGTCCACACTGCCCTGTTGCTATTCTCATACTGATGTACTGCATCTGATGTACCTGCTCTGGTGTCCACACTACCCTGTTGCTATTCTCATACTGATGTACTGCATCTGATGTACCTGCTCTGGTGTCCACACTGCCCTGTTGCTATTCTCATACTGATGTACTGACTCTGATGTACTGCCTCTGATGGACCTGTGCCTTGCCATGCACTGTTTGTGCATCTAGCCCCTCTCATGTTCTGCCTCTGATGTAGCTATTCGATGCCATGGACTGTTGATGCACCTAGCCCCTCTCATGTACTGCCTCTGATGTACCTGCTCTGGTGTCCACACTGCCCTGTTGCTATTCTAATACTGATGTACTGCATCTGATGTACCTGCTCTGGTGTCCACAGTGCCCTGTTGCTATTCTCATACTGATGTACTGCATCTGATGTACCTGCTCTGGTGTCCACACTGCCCTGTTGCTATTCTCATACTAATGTACTGCCTCTGATGTACCTGCTCTGGTGTCCACACTGCCCTGTTGCTATTCTCATACTGATGTACTGCATCTGATGTACCTGCTCTGGTGTCCACACTGCCCTGTTGCTATTCTCATACTGATGTACTGCATCTGATGTACCTGCTCTGGTGTCCACACTGCCCTGTTGCTATTCTCATACTGATGTACTGCATCTGATGTACCTGCTCTGGTGTCCACACTGCCCTGTTGCTATTCTCATACTGATGTACTGCATCTGATGTACCTGCTCTGGTGTCCACACTGCCCTGTTGCTATTCTCATACTGATGTACTGACTCTGATGTACTGCCTCTGATGGACCTGTGCCTTGCCATGCACTGTTTGTGCACCTAGCCCCTCTCATGTGCTGCCTCTGATGTAGCTGTTCGATGCCATGGACTGTTGATGCACCTAGCCCCTCTTATGTACTGCCTCTGATGTACCTGCTCTGGTGTCCACACTGCCCTGTTGCTATTCTCATACTGATGTACTGCATCTGATGTACCTGCTCTGGTGTCCACACTGCCCTGTTGCTATTCTCATACTGATGTACTGCATCTGATGTACCTGCTCTGGTGTCCACACTGCCCTGTTGCTATTCTCATACTGATGTACTGACTCTGATGTACTGCCTCTGGTGGACCTGTGCCTTGCCATGCACTGTTTGTGCACCTAGCCCCTCTCATGTGCTGCCTCTGATGTAGCTGTTCGGTGCCATGGACTGTTGATGCACCTAGCCCCTCTCATGTACTGCATCTGATGTACCTGCTCTGGTGTCCACACTGCCCTGTTGCTATTCTCATACTGATGTACTGCATCTGATGTACCTGCTCTGGTGTCCACACTGCCCTGTTGCTATTCTCATACTGAGGTACTGACTCTGATGTACTGCCTCTGATGGACCTGTGCCTTGCCATGCACTGTTTGTGCACCTAGCCCCTCTCATGTGCTGCCTCTGATGTAGCTGTTCGATGCCATGGACTGTTGATGCACCTAGCCCCTCTCATGTACTGCCTCTGATGTACCTGCTCTGGTGTCCACACTGCCCTGTTGCTATTCTCATACTGATGTACTGCATCTGATGTACCTGCTCTGGTGTCCACACTACCCTGTTGCTATTCTCATACTGATGTACTGCATCTGATGTACCTGCTCTGGTGTCCACACTGCCCTGTTGCTATTCTCATACTGATGTACTGACTCTGATGTACTGCCTCTGATGGACCTGTGCCTTGCCATGCACTGTTTGTGCATCTAGCCCCTCTCATGTTCTGCCTCTTATGTAGCTGTTCGATGCCATGGACTGTTGATGCACCTAGCCTCTCTCATGTACTGCCTCTGATGTACCTGCTCTGGTGTCCACACTGCCCTGTTGCTATTCTAATACTGATGTACTGCATCTGATGTACCTGCTCTGGTGTCCACAGTGCCCTGTTGCTATTCTCATACTGATGTACTGCATCTGATGTACCTGCTCTGGTGTCCACACTGCCCTGTTGCTATTCTCATGCTGATGTACTGCCTCTGATGTACCTGCTCTGGTGTCCACACTGCCCTGTTGCTATTCTCATACTGATGTACTGCCTCTGATGTACCTGCTCTGGTGTCCACACTGCCCTGTTGCTATTCTCATACTGATGTACTGCATCTGATGTACCTGCTCTGGTGTCCACACTGCCCTGTTTCTATTCTCATACTGATGTACTGCATCTGATGTACCTGCTCTGGTGTCCACACTGCCCTGTTGCTATTCTCATACTGATGTACTGCATCTGATGTACCTGCTCTGGTGTCCACACTGCCCTGTTGCTATTCTCATACCGATGTACTGCATCTGATGTACCTGCTCTGGTGTCCACACTGCCCTGTTGCTATTCTCATACTGATGTACTGACTCTGATGTACTGCCTCTGATGGACCTGTGCCTTGCCATGCACTGTTTGTGCACCTAGCCCCTCTCATGTTCTGCCTCTTATGTAGCTGTTCGATGCCATGGACTGTTGATGCACCTAGCCCCTCTCATGTACTGCCTCTGATGTACCTGCTCTGGTGTCCACACTGCCCTGTTGCTATTCTAATACTGATGTACTGCATCTGATGTACCTGCTCTGGTGTCCACAGTGCCCTGTTGCTATTCTCATACTGATGTACTGCATCTGATGTACCTGCTCTGGTGTCCACACTGCCCTGTTGCTATTCTCATACTGATGTACTGCCTCTGATGTACCTGCTCTGGTGTCCACACTGCCCTGTTGCTATTCTCATACTGATGTACTGCATCTGATGTACCTGCTCTGGTGTCCACACTGCCCTGTTGCTATTCTCATACTGATGTACTGCATCTGATGTACCTGCTCTGGTGTCCACACTGCCCTGTTGCTATTCTCATACTGATGTACTGACTCTGATGTACTGCCTCTGATGGACCTGTGCCTTGCCATGCACCGTTTGTGCACCTAGCCCCTCTCTTGTGCTGCCTCTGATGTAGCTGTTCGATGCCATAGACTGTAGATGCACCTAGCCCCTCTCATGTACTGCCTCTGATGTACCTGCTCTGGTGTCCACACTGCCCTGTTGCTATTCCCATACTGATGTACTGCATCTGATGTACCTGCTCTGGTGTCCACACTGCCCTGTTGCTATTCTCATACTGATGTACTGCATCTGATGTACCTGCTCTGGTGTCCACACTGCCCTGTTGCTATTCTCATACTGATGTACTGCCTCTGATGTACCTGCTCTGGTGTCCACACTGCCCTGTTGCTATTCTCATACTGATGTACTGCATCTGATGTACCTGCTCTGGTGTCCACACTGCCCTGTTGCTATTCTCATACTGAGGTACTGACTCTGATGTACTGCCTCTGATGGACCTGTGCCTTGCCATGCACTGTTTGTGCACCTAGCCCTCTCATGTGCTGCCTCTGATGTAGCTGTTCGATGCCATGGACTGTTGATGCACCTAGCCCCTCTCATGTACTGCCTCTGATGTACCTGCTCTGGTGTCCACACTGCCCTGTTGCTATTCTCATACTGATGTACTGCATCTGATGTACCTGCTCTGGTGTCCACACTGCCCTGCTGCTATTCTCATACTGATGTACTGCATCTGATGTACCTGCTCTGGTGTCCACACTGCCCTGTTGCTATTCTCATACTGATGTACTGCATCTGATGTACCTGCTCTGGTGTCCACACTGCCCTGTTGCTATTCTCATACTGAGGTACTGACTCTGATGTACTGCCTCTGATGGACCTGTGCCTTGCCATGCACTGTTTGTGCACCAAGCCCCTCTCATGTGCTGCCTCTGATGTAGCTGTTCGATGCCATGGACTGTTGATGCACCTAGCCCCTCTCATGTACTGCCTCTGATGTACCTGCTCTGGTGTCCACACTGCCCTGTTGCTATTCTCATACTGATGTACTGCATCTGATGTACCTGCTCTGGTGTCCACACTACCCAGTTGCTATTCTCATACTGATGTACTGCATCTGATGTACCTGCTCTGGTGTCCACACTGCCCTGTTGCTATTCTCATACTGATGTACTGACTATGATGTACTGCCTCTGATGGACCTGTGCCTTGCCATGCACTGTTTGTGCATCTAGACCCTCTCATGATCTGCCTCTGATGTAGCTGTTCGATGCCATGGACTGTTGATGCACCTAGCCCCTCTCATGTACTGCCTCTGATGTACCTGCTCTGGTGTCCACACTGCCCTGTTGCTATTCTAATACTGATGTACTGCATCTGATGTACCTGCTCTGGTGTCCACACTGCCCTGTTGCTATTCTCATACTGATGTACTGCATCTGATGTACCTGCTCTGGTGTCCACACTGCCCTGGTGCTATTCTCATACTGATGTACTGCCTCTGATGTACCTGCTCTGGTGTCCACACTGCCCTGTTGCTATTCTCATACTGATGTACTGCATCTGATGTACCTGCTCTGGTGTCCACACTGCCCTGTTGCTATTCTCATACTTATGTACTGCATCTGATGTACCTGCTCTGGTGTCCACACTGCCCTGTTGCTATTCTCATACTGATGTACTGCACCTGATGTACCTGCTCTGGTGTCCACACTGCCCTGTTGCTATTCTCATACTGATGTACTGCATCTGATGTACCTGCTCTGGTGTCCACACTGCCCTGTTGCTATTCTCATACTGATGTACTGACTCTGATGTACTGCCTCTGATGGACCTGTGCCTTGCCATGCACTGTTTGTGCACCTAGCCCCTCTCATGTGCTGCCTCTGATGTAGCTGTTCGATGCCATGGACTGTTGATGCACCTAGCCCCTCTCATGTACTGCCTCTGATGTACCTGCTCTGGTGTCCACACTGCCCTGTTGCTATTCTCATACTGATGTACTGCATCTGATGTACCTGCTCTGGTATCCACACTGCCCTGTTGCTATTCTCATACTGATGTACTGCATCTGATGTACCTGCTCTGGTGTCCACACTGCCCTGTTGCTATTCCCATACTGATGTACTGACTCTGGTGTACTGCCTCTGATGGACCTGTGCCTTGCTATGCACTGTTTGTGCACCTAGCCCCTCTCATGTGCTGCCTCTGATGTAGCTGTTCGATGCCATGGACTGTTGATGCACCTAGCCACTCTCATGTACTGCCTCTGATGTACCTGCTCTGGTGTCCACACTGCCCTGTTGCTATTCTCATACTGATGTACTGCATCTGATGTACCTGCTCTGGTGTCCACACTGCCCTGTTGCTATTCTCATAGTGATGTACTGCCTCTGGTGTACCTGCTCTGGTGTCTACACTACCCTGTTGCTATTCTCATACTGATGTACTGCATCTGATGTCCCTGCTCTGGTGTCCACACTGCCCTGTTGCTATTCTCATACTGATGTACTGCATCTGATGTACCTGCTCTGGTGTCCACACTGCCCTGTTGCTATTCTCATACTGATGTACTGCATCTGATGTACCTGCTCTGGTGTCCACACTGCCCTGTTGCTATTCTCATACTGATGTACTGCATCTGATGTACCTGCTCTGGTGTCCACACTGCCCTGTTGCTATTCTCATACTGATGTACTGCATCTGATGTACCTGCTCTGGTGTCCACACTACCCTGTTGCTATTCTCATACTGATGTACTGCATCTGATGTACCTGCTCTGGTGTCCACACTGCCCTGTTGCTATTCTCATACTGATGTACTGACTCTGATGTACTGCCTCTGATGGACCTGTGCCTTGCCATGCACTGTTTGTGCATCTAGCCCCTCTCATATTCTGCCTCTGATGTAGCTGTTCGATGCCATGGACTGTTGATGCACCTAGCCCCTCTCATGTACTGCCTCTGATGTACCTGCTCTGGTGTCCACACTGCCCTGTTGCTATTCTAATACTGATGTACTGCATCTGATGTACCTGCTCTGGTGTCCACACTGCCCTGTTGCTATTCTCATACTGATGGACTGCATCTTATGTACCTGCTCTGGTGTCCACACTGCCCTGTTGCTATTCTCATACTGATTTACTGCCTCTGATGTACCTGCTCTGGTGTCCACACTGCCCTGTTGCTATTCTCATACTGATGTACTGCATCTGATGTACCTGCTCTGGTGTCCACACTGCCCTGTTGCTATTCTCATACTGACCCTTACCGAAGTGGAATACTACATTTAGTGGTTAACCTGTCTTTTTATAGCATTCGAAGACTAATTTATGCCAATTTTAGTATTCAGTAGTATTCTTTTTTGGAAGGCTAGTGCATGAAGACTACTGATATGTGAGTGGTACTTCTTGAATACTAGCAGAATACTAAGCACATACTTATTTGTAGTCGCATAGTCTTCATTTACAATGCAGAACATTTAGTGAATACAAACAATTTGAATACTACTGGACTTTAAACAGACTACTATTAACATTCTATTCAAGCTGCACGCTGAATGGTAGATCAGTGCCTTATTTATTATACTATTTTTATGCGTTATTTATTATACTAGTGTGGTGTTTGTGAAGTGTAGGGTAGTGTTTTAGGGTTTAGGGTAGTGCTGGGGGATCGTGCACGGTAGTAATTGAGTGTAGGGACCGGACTGGGGGGTTAGGGGAGGGTCGAGCTGGGGTAGTTTTTTAGGGTAGTGTTGCGGTGTTTAGGGTAGTGTTTCAGGTTTTAGTGTATAGTGCTCGGGGGTCGTACAGGGTAATGTTTGAGTATGGGGACCGGACTGGAGGTTTGGGGAGGATCGTGCTGGGGGTAGTGTTTTAGGGTTTAGGGTAGTGTTGTGGTGTTTGTGTCGTGTAGGGTAGTGTTTTAGGGTTTAGGGTAGTGCTGGGGGGTCGTGCAGGGTAGTGTTTGAGTGTAGGGACTGGACGGGGGTTATGCTGGGGGTAGTGTTTTAGGGTTTAGGGTAGTGTTGTGGTGTTTGTGTAGTGCAGGGTAGTGTTTTAGGGTTCAGGGTAGCGCTGGGGGCCGTGCATGGTAGTGTTTAAGTGTGGGGACCGGACTGGGGGTCGGGGGAGGGTCGTGCTGGGGGTAGTAGTGGTTTAGGGTAGTGTTGTGGTGTTTGTATAGTGTAGGGTAGTGTTTTAGGGTTTAGGGAAGTGCTGGGGGGTCATGCAGGGTAGTGTTTGAGTGTAGGGACAGGACTGGGGGTCAGGGGTCATGCTGGGGGTAGTGTTTTAGGGTTTAGGGTAGTGTTGTGTAGTGCAGGGTAGTATTTTAGGGTTCAGGGTAGTGCTGGGGGTCGTGCATGGTAGTGTTTAAGTGTGGGGACCGGACTGGGGGTCAGGGAAGGGTCGTGCTGTGGGTAGTGGTTTAGGGTAGTGTTGTGGTGTTTGTGTAGTGTAGGGTAGTGTTTTAGGGTTTAGGGTAGTGCTGGGGGGGTCGTGCAGGGTAGTGTTTGAGTGTAGGGACCGGACTGGGGGTCGGGGTCGTGCTGGAGGTAGTGTTTTAGGGTTTAGGGTAGTGTTGTGTAGTGCAGGGTAGTGTTTTAGGGTTCAGGGTAGTGCTGGGGGGTCGTGCAGGGTAGTGTTTGAGTGTAGGGACTGGACAGGGGTTATGCTTGGGGTAGTGTTTTAGGGTTTAGGGTAGTGTTGTGGTGTTGTGTAGTGCAGGGTAGTGTTTTAGGGTTCAGGGTAGTGCTGGGGGATCGTGCATGGTAGTGTTTAAGTGTGGGGACCAGACTGGGGTCGGGGGAGGTTCGTGCTGGGGTAGTGGTTTAGGGTAGTGTTGTGGTGTTTGTGTAGTGTAGGGTAGTGTTTTAGGGTTTAGGGTAGTGCTGGGGGGTCGTGTAGGGTAGTGCTTGAGTGTAGGGACCGGACTGAGGGTCGGGGGGTTGTGCTGAGGGTAGTGTTTAAGGATTTAGGGTAGTGTTGTGGTGTTTGTGTCGTGTAGGGTAGTGTTTTAGGGTTTAGGGTAGTGCTGGGGGGTCGTGCAGGGTAGTGTTTGAGTGTATGGACCGAACTGGGGGTCGGGGGTCGTGCTGGGGTAGTGTTTTAGGGTTCAGGGTAGTGCTGGGGTTGTGCAGGGTAGTGTTCAAGTGTTGGGACCGGACTGGGGGTCGGGGAGGGTAACCCTACTTTATATTAATTTTTATGAAATGTCTCACACTATGGCAGTAAATCTAAAATACAAAGGATGGTCTGATGAACTGTCATGAATGATCAGATTAATTAGATCATATTCAGACCAGCTGCAGTGCCAGCAGTCTGTGGCAGTGCCCTTCCATTTCTGGTGCCTACAGCGATTTTAAGTTCTTCTTCGAGTTTCTTGTTGCTCAAATGGATGCAATTTATGCTATTTATATGTTACCCTTGTCTTCAATGCTTGATTTTGCTTGCGAGAAAGTATTACTCATAGTTGTTGAAATGTCACTTACACTGAAATTATGAAAAAGTCACTCACAGCAATCTGAAACCTTGGCAGCATGCCCGTGATGAAGGACACGGCGGGTGCCCACCCCGCGTATTGCTGTCTTAATTGCAGGTGCCCACCCTGCATTATGGTGCCCACCCCGCGGTATGCATCAGGCGTGACTCTACCGCACTTCAGTGAGGTGGTCCGCAACACTGCACTGAAATGCGAAGTCACGCATATTAGGGTCTGTGCCTATCAAGCGCTGAACTTATAAAACACTTGCGCCAGTGGTACAGGCAGGCATCTCGTGCTGGGAGACTTCAGGGGAGACTTCTTGGGGGCTGGGTTTTGAGTTGCTGCGCTTGCTACAATGTAGCAAGTGCATGTGAATCGCCACGCGGGAGCGCAGCATACTTTCACTGTCATGAGTTCTCGGGCAGCAACTGATCCCAGAAATGTCTCCAGGCTGGTCTTGATGAGGTCACAGCAGACGGGGAAATTAATCCCGTGCCCGCTGCATCACGCGCGCCTGACTCAGCTCTCTCACTAAAGCCCGGATGGTGGCAGAGTCCCTTAGAATGCCTGCGGCGGCTGGAGTGGTTCGTTTGCGGCCCCAGAGCACCAGGAACTGTGCAGCTCAGCCGGCCGGCCCGAGCGAACCTGATTCAGGCGGCCCGTCACAACACAGGGAGAGGCAAGATAGGCAGCCAGCATCGCTGCGTGAAATGCAGCTGCTCTCTTCAAGTAAGTGTGTGTGCCTGCCTAGCCCCGAAGTTAGAGAGTGACGTGAAATAAGAGTAATGTAAGAGTGCTTTGCTGGCAATAATTAAAGATCCACATTAGCTGATCTCCCGGCTTTGCATTCTGACCTCACCGTCCCGGCGGCTGAGTGTACCAGGGACTGCATCAGGCGGGTGCTGAAATGTGGTTCCTTACTCACCAGTCCCCGGAGCAGACATCACTGTGCAGCCTAATTAGCTCAGCCTCAATCATGCTCAGCTAGGGTTGCCGCAGGCCGGTAGTCTGAGCAGACGGTGCGGCAGCAAGCTCCAGGTAGGCCCGTACCGTTCCGAACAGCAAAAATAAAGTAAGTGGCTAGCCTGGAGTGATGTAGCATTCTTAAGCTGCTGATTCTAATGTGTTTTAGAATGAGGGCACAGAGCCGTCATGATCGTGTTATATTCTGAGCTGCCACACACTGCAGGGAGTCTGTCGCTCACTATACTTGTTCGGTGTTTGGCAGTCACACTCCAAGGTCCAACATATACTCTACTTTCAGCGTGCCTCCAAGCCGGAGTGTTACTAAATCACAGCCTGGTTCTGTGACACAGACAGGCTGTGGGGGCTGGGCAGGTAGCGGCATGCCAACCCGGGTGGCCCGCACAGATCGGGGTAATGATCTTTTTATTAGGGTTTACGCTGCTAAACTAGTCATTTTGAAACCAAAGCAGGGTGCCTAGTGAGTGTTCAGTTTGAGGGGGAACATTTCTTTCTGCATGCAACCCCTTCGCATTTTGTTATCATGGAAAGGCTAGGTGCACTGCAGACTCCATGTTACTTTCAGAGGTTCTCAACTCTTGTTCTTGTTAGGCTATTGCCCTGAAGTGTTTCCTCTGTGTCTAGTCACGTTGCTGGGTTTCGAGAAGACTCCATCCAAGTTAGGCAGATGACATACCTCTACAATGACAGTCCCCTAGACACAATACTGTATGTGTCAAAGATCACTCCTGCTCTGTGACATGCACACACCTTTCACTAAAGAACACTCTGTCTCAGATCAGTTTTAATTTGCATCTATGTCGTATGTGTGTTATGCATTAGTGTCTTTCTAGATGACAACTAACACAGTTGCCAAGTGGCTCGTCGTGATTGTGAGATAACAGCATCTTAGTGCACATCTAATGCTGCTGAGTATGAATGAGAAGGAATAAGCACTTCCTGCAGGTGCCAGTTCAGTGACTCACTAGCACTACCTTCAGATGCCAAGAACACAGTGGCACAATGGCCCTTCTCCCAGCATTTACATACTCTAGATGACTAGAGTAGCCCTGTCACTCCCATCTAATTGCTAGAAAGTGGGAACCACTACCAAGTGACTATTTCAGGTTGTCTGGTCTGCCCTTAAAAAGCCGAAAGAAGTGACAGAGGACAAGGGTGCTGGGGCGAATTAGACACAGTGAATACATTTTGGAATCAAGGTGTTAAAGGGTAGCATTTAAACAATGCCCATCCATTTATGATGCTTTGCACCAGTTTTAAGATCTTCTTAGAGTTTCTCGTTGCATAAATGGGTTTAATTTCTGATATTTATATGTTTCTCTCATTTTCATCGCTTGATTGTGCTCACGAGAAAATGTCACTCATAGCTGTTAAAATGTCACTCATAATTGCACTAAAATTAGGAAAATGTCACACATACCAATCTGAAACCTTAGCAGCTATGTACTTCTTATGAAGTGGGAGCCTCATTGCCCTGAAAAACATATCACCGCCGCCGAGTGAACAAGCATTGACATAGCCAATAGGTCTCACCTTTGGGACCGTATAAGTGTTTAGCTATGGAACAGTTGATGTTATTGCACCAAGGATATTATGCTGCATAACTAAATACTTATAAGGTTCCAAAGGTGAGACCTATTGGCTATGCCAAGGCTTGTTTTTATGGTCTTGCTTGACAGCAGCTGGCCCCAACCATTATGTGAGCAACACTAGAGAGGTGCTTTGGCTCCGCCCACAACTTGGGGAAAAGGAGTACATGTTTGGATTAAGCAGAAGTTGTATTGTTCCACTAAAAAAAGTGCTTGCTTTCACCAGCTGTGATCATTTTGTGTTTATCCTGCTGGCTTACTTGAACTTTCAGGGGTACACATAATATATTGCAATGCAGTAAAAGTGTATTTTATAACTACATACTTCTTGGTGTTTGTCTTTCTATGGCAGTAGCACAGATGGGAGGATGGCAGTCATTATCTTACATGGATGTTTAGGTCTGGCGTGACAGTGCACTGTCATCTGACCTTTTAACCTACATCCATCCATCTATCTATCTATACTCTATACTACTATTATAAAGAGAGAAGACAAACCTTTTGGCAAGGTAAACTCGGGAACCACAGCGCCAATCCACATACCCAATACATTGTTGTAACCCTCAGGGTGTGCAGATGGACATAGGCTATAGAAAATAAAAACAAAAACGTAAATTTAAAAATATAACTTAAAAAAAAAAGTAGTGCCCTGAAAGTAGCGCCGGCCGCGACGCTGACGGCCACGAAGTAGCGCTGGCCGCAACGTACGTGATGACGAGGAGGAGAGGCGGTGAAGTGAGGAGCTCGGGGAGGAGCGGCGGCTCAGGTAAGGCTCTGGGACACTGGACGGGAGGGAGGCGGTGCGGGAGGTTGGCCCGGAACAACTGCGGTAAGGCTCAGGGTCTGGAGGCAGCATTTCAGGCTTGCGTGCACTCGCGCCCCGGCCCCCGCCCGCCACGACATTGTCCGGGACACAGACAATGTCATGGCGGGCGGGGGCCGGGGCGGGAGTGCACGCAAGCCTGAAATGCTGCGCCCTTCTGCCCAAGGCAACGCTGGGGCGGGCTGCTAGTAATATTCTACAGTTACTTACTTCCACACAAAAACATATTAATTCCTATACTAGTTACTTGTAATGCTTCACATTACTACACAACATTCCTTTAATCCAGAACTATTGCCTATGCCTGTTTTATTCTTGAATAGCTAGACATTTTAACCAGCTGCCTTCCTACTCTGTACGAATTCGGATTCAGAATATTGTCTGGTTTCATGGACAATGAACTGCATCGTGCAAGTATGAACGGAGCTCTAGTCTACTAACCCTGCTATATCTGAATCCATTAAGTCATGGAGTAACAAAGTAATGCGTCAGTCTTAAAGTTTCGATTTGCATTTCAATCACTAAGTCTAGCAATAGGTCCTTTTTGACTATGCGTATTTAAATATTAAAACATAAAACAATATCTACTGAGAGAGCGCGAGTATTCTTTTTTTTAATTCACAGTGCTGAAAATGAGATCAATGATACGATAAAACGTTTTGGTGAGCAGTTTCTTTTCTCACAATATATCCCTCTATAATTAAAACACTCTTTAAAGATGGCCGCCACTTTCAGTTCGTGATCTTGGGATTTGGACAATGGGGTTCTTTTGTCTTTCTTCTGTTTCCATAGCAGTAACCGTTGTGCGTAGGCTGCTGTACAGACAGGCGCGGACTTTGAATCCGGGTTTATGACAGAATACTGCTGAAAAGACACCTGGTGGCGAGGGATCAGCGACCGATTATTTTTGCTTGTAAGTGGCGTACATTTTTCACAATGTGGAATGGTACAATGTGAGTGACAGAACTTATTAACGGAATCTTTCATCACTTCGTAATTTGCAGTGTGCCGCCCTCTCATGCCTCGTACAATGTCTCACTTCTGTTAATTTCAAAACGATCTCTACCACCAGTCGAATGTCAACACTTTTAAAGGTCTGGTGTAACAGGGCGCACCAGCTGCCGAACATCCCCCTCATTTGCTGCCCCACTATCCGTATTAATTATCGAAATAGGTCGAGTGCATATTTAGCGTCACAATCCCAGAATACCTGCACCGCCCGGGTCATCACTGACTTAAACGGGAGTGTGTTGTAACATAGTTTTTGCATTTAGAATGCGTTATTAGAATTAGAAGTTTACTGTGCTTTTAGAATAGAGCTAGGTAGAATGTAGTATGCTGCCTGATTAGTTTATGCTGGAGTCTAAGGCAGCGCAGGACCCTTGTTTGTACTGGCTGAATACTATTTCAAATAAAGAAGATTTATTATTGGAACTTTGTGTGAAGACTATTACTATAGAGTGCCCTAGCTCCCAGGACAACCATATTTACTCCCTCACAGAGGGAAGAGAAACGATAAGGGCGAAATTGGGGCCACCGATGAGAGATGTCGATAGAAGCTGGCATGGTTAAAGGAGAGATGGAGAAAGATACGCGAGGAACAGGAAGTAGGAGAAAGATGACAAAGTGTGTCACTGGGCCTTGAATATGATATGTAATGTTGACCATGTTTTTCCCAAAGCATAGCAGGGTCGATCAAGAGGAGAAATACGTGCAGCTTTTGAGCTAGTGCTTTCATTACACGTTCAAAATAATTATATACAGGGCCACAGCAATGCCTTGGGTTTGTTCAGGGCAAAATCGTCCAGCACATTACTACAAACAGCTTTTTTACATGTTGAATTTAATGTATGCTTATGTTTTTGCTTCCTGCTCTCAGAAATATTTGATTTACTCTACACCGAGATTCTCACACTACTTATTTCCCACAACGAATTTAATTCATATATTAAATTAGTTTTTAACTTTGATTTTTACGTCCCTGATTGAATAGGAACGTTCATCCATATTTTAAGCTTGAGTCTCACGACTCTTAATTTTACCTTCATTTATGTAATTGAATAAATTAACCCAGTTATTTTCAGCACTTTTCCAGAGGATAGAACAGACTCCAGTGCGCTCTGCCTGCAACACAGGCTCAACATGAGGATACATCTCTCTTGCAGGCACTAGTGTTGTGGTAACATTCCTGCAGTGCCTTTTGCGGGTGACAGGCATAACGGGGCTAAAAAAAGCACCACGGCTATAATTAAATACTGAGCAGAGTTTTCTTCTGTTGCTTGAAAATATATGCTTTATTTTTTATAAGCTTCAACATATCTAGGGGCAGATTTATGTTAACTGGCGCATCCCGAGGGATGCGCCAGTTAACATGCGCCACAGTGCGCCACAGCTACGCCACCCATGGTGCGCCGCATTTATGATGCGGCGCACCATGAGGCAAAAACGGCACAGATGCGTGACGCATCTGTGCTGGAAATGTGGCGCATTGCTGGAGGTGCGTCGCAAGCGCGACGCAGCTCCAGCAATGCTTTGGGGGGGCCTATTCTTTCAATGCTGCCTCAAGCCTTACGCCTGCTTCAAGCAGGCGCAGGGTTTTGACTCAGCATTGCCCTGAAAGTGACTGAGTAAAATCTCATAGATTTCACTCAGCCACTTTCAGGAGGCGTTCCTGCGCAGGAACGCCCCCCCCCCTGCGCAGGAACGCCTCCTCATGGCGCAGTGCTGTACAACGTGACGCATCTCCTAGATGCGTCACGTTGTAAATAGGGCGCAGGGATGCGCCACGTTTCCGTGCCGTTGCGTCACGCAACGGCGGCGTAAACGTGGCGCAAGCCCTTCATAAATCTGCCCCCTAGTGCGAAAGAACGAGGCAAGCGGTCTGAAGGAGCGCGCTATGAAATGTGCATTTTTATGCTCTATTAAAGCTCTGCCCTTGGAGTATCAGGCTGTCCTGGGTACAGGTCTGATCAACGATCTGGAGGGCATGATTGGCATCTTCTGAAAGAGGGTCTCCTCACCACAACACACTTTCTCTTAGTGGGCGTTTGTTTCACGAATTTTCCCTGTCAATTTCCTCTCTTGTTTGCATTCCACCTGGTGATAAAGACACGTTAGATACAGACCTGTGGGGCACAAAATGATGAACAAATCCTTAGGAAAAATGACCAACGCGGACTGGATGTCAAAATATTGAAGGCAAAAATGTCAAATCACAACAATATTGACTAAAAATATAGAAGTACACTATCGTAAAAATAAACATACTTCCACAAGCCTATATTTAATTTTCGAGCTCCATGCCTGCTTATTCTGAACATACTTTGTGGATCGATTTCTTGTTGAAGCTGTGGCTTCGCAATGCTGTGCAGTCCTGTGACGAGGAGCACTCCAGAGAGATGGAACTAGACATGAAGTCTGTACCTTTGTTTTGTTTTTAGTGTGCATAAGGGTAGTTGAGCGAGCGCTGTATGTCGCCCGATTCTAAGCACTGCTTACAACAAATTACACTATTATTAAACCTATTGATACTCAGTTTTTCAACCCCAACAGAATGATTTGCTTTACCTATTTTCAAACTTGTGACCCACAGGTCACCGCAGATGTCAGCAGCTGCAGCCTTAACTCACAGAGTAAGTAACCCAATGTGCCCTTGGGCAGGGCTTTAAGTGGGCCGGGTCTCACTGTATGCACGTATGATGCGGAGTGCTCGCTCGTTGTATGAATCTCGTCATAGAACAGGCAGCTCTGCAGTTTCAGTGGGGGGACAGTTAACAATAGTTTATTCTTTAGCATATCTGAGTCCTTGCTTTTCGCCGGAATCTTACATTTTGATCTAGCATCTGTAGTCTAATATGTCGCTTGTTTAGATCATTGGATATATATGATGGATGTTATGTCTCCTCTTGAGGGTGCACGTATACTGTGTGTGTGTGGGGAACGTTTGCTCTGCTGATGCAGGTCGCATTTGGATCTTGAAATCATGATGTTCATATGGTACTAGTTCCGTGTGCGCAAGGAAAATGTGATCTGCTAATGCCCATGTGTTGTGTGTGTTTTGTATCAATTATTGTGCAGTAAAGCACTGTAAAATTTGTGAGTTCAGAATACAGCACAGTGCATGCACACAAAAAAAGAAGGAATACGTGTCAGAGTATGTGTGTGCATGTGTGTGTTTGCACTTACACTTATCTACCTGCCTTTCTCACTGCGTGTCTCAGTTTGTGTGTTAGTGGTGTCTTGCTACAATACATGGTGGCATCTTTAGACACCAGTAACCTTATGGCATTTCAATCAAATATACATTTTCTGTGTATTCTTTTAGGCCTTATGAAGGGCAGCAAAAGAAAACTGTTTTTTATATTATTTCCCAGTTACAATTCAGTCTCAGTGTATCTGAGTTCACCATGTCAGTATTTAAACCAGTTATCTTGAGGTTTACAAAGGAGATTTCCTTCCTAACATCTGGATTAGAACAAAAACCTCCCTGACCACTGGTGTATGAAACATTAAAATAACTATGAATAATTAGCAATAGTGCTAACCTTTACAGGAAGGCAACTTATGTAGGAGCCTTTGTGAATCAGATGACTGAAATATTATATTACTAAACTAATCCAGCAATGGGCATTAGGGCTGCAAGCAAGGAAATATTTTATTGAGCTCTGTGCTTTTTGTATTGCACTAATCCAGATTATGAGAAGATGTCATTTCTAATATTGGAGTCAGAGCATTACATTTGGAATGGGCAAAACTTATGAACAGGTCTTAGACTGATTGCACAGGCTCGGATCTCTCCTTGTGATCGGCACAAATTCTATTAATAGTTTAGGGTTGACCATTTTAGGGTGCCCCCTGCACCTGTGACCCCGTAAGGGGCCCAGTGAGGCCCCAGAGGGGAATCTTGATTGATTGAGTGTTTTGTATTGGTGGATGAGCTCCTTTGATGGTATAACTCTTTGTAGTTTATGACACGAACTGTCTTGGTAAAAAAAATACCAAGCGAGAGTAACAATTAGATGCCCCAGAGCTATCCTAGATATTGGCACACCGTATGCTTTTATTTTAGCCATGCTCTGTTCTCCAATGAAGCAGGTTTCCTTTGGCATTCACCGTTGGAGTTAGTGCACTCACAGGTGCAATTTCCTTAAAAGTCCTCTTTTCCCATACCCTCTTGATCCTTAGTGAGCTACTCTCTACTTGCCGGAGGAGGAGTCTCCTGGTACAATCCCTCGATGTTAAAGAATAGTAAATCTTTCAGCACCCAGGATAATGTTCTGCATAGCTAAATACATATAAGGTCCCAAAGGCGAGACCGATCGCATTGCAAATGCTTGTTGTATCTTTCTTTTCCTTCCTGTCTTCCCCTCTTCTTCTGTTTTTCTCTAATTTGCACTGAAGCAAAGGCTAATGATGAAAAATGTGTCCCAGTCTCCAAAAATAAGTGCCAATACCCACCACCAGCAATCACGGTACAAAATAAGCACTGCGGAATAAGAAGCCTGGGGCAAAAAAGTGAAATACATAACTGAGAAAAACAAATCTACCAAAACAGACATTATCCAATGTATTCAGAGTTTCTAAGTATATTGATCATTAGTCCGAAGAGTGGGTTTTCCCAAGAGATCACTGACCTCTGCGCGCGACCCCCTCTGAAAATCCCCCCTGCGCGAACCACCGCCGCCACGTACTCCAGTTGAGTAGTGGTATTGCACAAAACGGTGGCATCTTCGTGGACTAACACGCAGGGCGGGATTCATTCTGCCCTCTGTTAGACTCGTTTTTCCCTTGTTTTTCTTCCCTCTGTTACACTCGTTTTTTGTGCCCTTCTGCCCTCTGTTACACTCGTTTTTCCCTTGTTTTTCTGCCCTCTGTTACACTCGTTTGTTGTGCCCTTCTGCCCTCTGTTAGACTCGTTTTTTGTGCCCTTCTGCCCTCTGTTATTCCCTTGTTTTTCTGCCCTCTGTTACACTCGTTTTTTGTGCCCTTCTGCCCTCTGTTAGACTTGTTTTTTGTGCCTTTCTGCCCCCTGTTAGACTCGTTTTTTGTGCCCTTCTGCCCTCTGTTATTCCCTTGTTTTTCTGCCCTCTGTTAGACTCGTTTTCGTGCCCTTCTGCCCTCTGTTTGACTCGTTTTTGTGCCTTTCTGCCCCGTTAGACTCGTTTTTTGTGCCCTTCTGCCCTCTGTTAGACTCGTTTTTCCCTTGTTTTTCTGCCCTTCTTCCCTTTAACTGCTTTTTGTGCCTTATTGCCCTCTGCATCACCACATAATCACTCAGCGCTACCCCAGTATCACTCAGCACCACCACATTATCACTCAACACCACCACAGCATCACTCAGCACCACCACAGCATCACTCAGCACCACCACATTGTCACTCAGCACCACTCAGCACCACCACAGCACCACTCCAGCATCACTCAGCACCATCCCAGTATCACTCAGCACTACCACAGCACCACTCAGCACCATCCCAGTATCACTCAGCACCACCACAGCACCACTCCGCATCACCACAGCACCACTCCGCATCACCACAGCACCACTCCGCATCACCACAGCACCACTCCGCATCACCACAGCACCACTCCGCATCACCACAGCACCACTCCGCATCACCACAGCACCACTCCGCATCACCACAGCACCACTCCGCATCACCACAGCACCACTCCGCATCACCACAGCACCACTCAGCTCCACCCCAGCATCAATCTGCGCAACCATTCAACAACAACTGGTTCAAATATGTTCTCTCAATGTTTCAAGCTTTATTACAAATGTCACAAAAAGATGTTAATATTTCACTTCTGTTCTTGGATTTTCGTCACAATAAAATACACTGAACATAATCTTCACAAAAGTTATTTACAAAAGTTTAAGCTATTGCCATTATAAATTAAAATCACTTTTATTTAAGTATTAATTATTTTAAAAAATTAAAAGCCATTGTAATTTGTAATATCAATACATCTAAGTCACGTAAATACAAAACATGTTGCATTACAAATGCTATAGGTGTCACATTTGCGAAAGTTATAACTATTGGCATTGTAAATGACAAAGCTATTAATTTAGCAATTTTCAAAACCAACACATAAATAAAAAAAATTGTCATTTACAAGACCAATAGCTCAAACTTTCCTAATGCGAGACCTATTGCATTGCAAATTCTTGTTTTTATATCTGTCAGTGCTTCCTGTTGAGGTTTAATTTTCGTGACAGGCGCCTCATTGCCTACTTGTAACTATTCTCTGACCCTGCTTCAAGGGTCAGAGCAGGGTCAGAGAATAGTTGCAAGTAGGCAACGAGGCGCCAGGAAACACCTATACAGACGCCACGATCGAGACGCTGTAATCACCCTGGACCCGGCCACCACACCGACGGGGTGCCCACCAAGAGCCATTATGCACTAATGACTTTTGCCGAGCCGCATCATATCGGTTCTCGGCATCAGAGGCTTCAAATTATTAGGCATAAGAATTATGTCGTGATGATGATCTGTGTATCTAGCTAACAGATCGAAACGCCGTCGACTTAAGACACCTTATACAAACTGTATTGTTATAAATTGATGTAAAGGTGTAAACTATGTTGTGATGTACTATGACATTGTGTAACTCAAGTACTTCGAACCTCACATTGTGCCTACAAGCCCTCTTGTTCCTTTGTCATTAGTGTGTGTCAGTTGCACAATTGTAAGTTTGGTACAGGCTTGTGCCCCACATTGTGTACTGTTGTGTAATATTTTTCTCTATTCCTCAGAAGTAAAATATTAGACCACTGTCCGGCTGGACAAGTCTGCAATTCAATATAGTTACGATTGTGTCTATATTTATTTTTCATGTATTCCCTTGAGATGGGACCACTGTTGTCTGAATAACGTTACCCCAAAGGTCCCCTCTGATCTAATTGGGTCCCTTGTTGTTTCTAAACATAGGAAGCACTTACAGGCTTACAGCAGCAGGCGCCCAAGTTGAAGTTAATTTCTTTGTAACCCTTTTGTAAAAGGTTCCAAAAAATTAGCTTCAACTTTTGCACCTGCTGCTGTAACCCTGTAAGTGCTTGGCTGAAAATTTGCCCCTGCAGATTCGCGGATTTTACCGCGATTTCGCGAGATTCACGGATCGCGAAATTGCGGAAAATCCGCGAGCGGAACGAATTTTCAGCCCATGCTTAACCACCACCCCTTCCCGAACCACCACCCCGCCCCCTTCAGTTAGTGTTCAGTCAGTGTCCAGTCAGTGTCCAGTCAGTGTCCAGTCAGTGTCCAGTCAGTGTCCAGTCAGTGTCCAGTCAGTGTCCAGTCAGTGTCCAGTCAGTGTCCAGTCAGTGTTCAGTTAGTGTTCAGTTAGTGTTCAGTTAGTGTTCAGTTAGTGTTCAGTTAGTGTTCAGTTAGTGTTCAGTTAATGTTCAGTTAGTGTTTAGTTAGTATTTAGTTAGTGTTTGGTTAGTATTCAGTTAGTATTCAGATACTGCTCACAAAGAATACCACTAGTCTTCAAATAGTGGTCACAATCAATGCGACTACTCTTCATTTTGCTCTTGAAATAGCAAAAGAGCTGCAAATAAACCCTAACAGAATACTACTAAGCTTCAAATACTATTCGTCTAGAATACTACTAGTCTTCTTTTAGCATTCAATTGAAGTGTTCATTATGTATTTGAAGCGTAGTTGAGTAGAACTAGTATTCCTCATTTGCATATTTCGGCTTGTGGGCATACTACTTAGTCTTCGTGAATACTAAATAAATACTATATTTTAATATGAAATGAATAGTACATGAATACCGCTATAACCACTGGAATCACACTAAATGAAGATCTTCCATTTTGGTGAGGGGATGTACTGCATCTGATGTACCTGCTCTGGTGTCCACACTGCCCTGTTGCTATTCTCATACTGATGTACTGCATCTGATGTACCTGCTCTGGTGTCCACACTGCCCTGTTGCTATTCTCATACTGATGTATTGACTCTGATGTACTGCCTCTGATGGACCTGTGCCTTGCCATGCACTGTTTGTGCACCTAGCCCCTCTCATGTGCTGCCTCTGATGTAGCTGTTCAATGCCATGGACTGTTGATGCACCTAGCCCCTCTCATGTACTGCCTCTGATGTACCTGCTCTGGTGTCCACACTGCCCTGTTGCTATTCTCATACTGATGTACTGCATCTGATGTACCTGCTCTGGTATCCACACTGCCCTGTTGCTATTCTCATACTGATGTACTGCATCTGATGTACCTGCTCTGGTGTCCACACTGCCCTGTTGCTATTCCCATACTGATGTACTGACTCTGATGTACTGCCTCTGATGGACCTGTGCCTTGCCATGCACTGTTTGTGCACCTAGCCCCTCTCATGTGCTGCCTCTGATGTAGCTGTTCGATGCCATGGACTGTTGATGCACCTAGCCACTCTCATGTACTGCCTCTGATGTACCTGCTCTGGTGTCCACACTGCCCTGTTGCTATTCTCATACTGATGTACTGCATCTGATGTACCTGCTCTGGTGTCCACACTGCCCTGTTGCTATTCTCATACTGATGTACTGCATCTGATGTACCTGCTCTCGTGTCCACACTGCCCTGTTGCTATTCTCATACTGATGTACAGCCTCTGATGTACCTGCTCTGGTGTCAACACTGCCCTGTTGCTATTCTCATACTGATGTACTGCATCTGATGTACCTGCTCTGGTGTCCAC
This sequence comes from Lissotriton vulgaris, assembly GCF_964263255.1. NCBI lineage: Eukaryota > Metazoa > Chordata > Amphibia > Caudata > Salamandridae > Lissotriton > Lissotriton vulgaris. The sequence goes on from NC_141689.1 coordinate 1,906,405,696, forward strand.
ACTGCCCTGTTGCTATTCTCATACTGATGTACTGCATCTGATGTACCTGCTCTGGTGTCCACACTGCCCTGTTGCTATTCTCATACTGATGTACTGCATCTGATGTACCTGCTCTGGTGTTCACACTGCCCTGTTGCTATTCTCATACTGATGTACTGCATCTGATGTACCTGCTCTGGTGTCCACACTGCCCAGTTGCTATTCTCATACTGATGTACTGCATCTGATGTACCTGCTCTGGTGTCCACACTGCCCTGTTGCTATTCTCATACTGATGTACTGCATCTGATGTACCTGCTCTGGTGTCCACACTGCCCTGTTGCTATTCTCATACTGATGTATTGCATCTGATGTACCTGCTCTGGTGTCCACACTGCCCTGTTGCTATTCTCATACTGATGTACTGACTCTGATGTACTGCCTCTGATGGACCTGTGCCTTGCCATGCACTGTTTGTACACCTAGCCCCTCTCATGTGCTGCCTCTGATGTAGCTGTTCGATGCCATGGAATGTTGATGCACCTAGCCCCTCTCATGTACTGCCTCTGATGTACCTGCTCTGGTGTCCACACTGCCCTGTTGCTATTCTCATACTGATGTACTGCATCTGATGTACCTGCTCTGGTGTTCACACTGCCCTGTTGCTATTCTCATTCTGATGTACCTGCTCTGGTGTCCACACTGCCCTGTTGCTATTCTCATACTGATGTACTGCATCTGATGTACCTGCTCTGGTGTCCACACTGCCCTGTTGCTATTCTCATACTGATGTACTGACTCTGATGTACTGCCTTTGATGGACCTGTGCCTTGCCATGCACTGTTTGTGCACCTAGCCCCTCTCATGTGCTGCCTCTGATGTAGCTGTTCGATGCCATGGACTGTTGATGCACCTAGCCCCTCTCATGTACTGCCTCTGATGTACCTGCTCTGGTGTCCACACTGCCCTGTTGCTATTCTCATACTGATGTACTTCATCTGATGTACCTGCTCTGGTGTCCACACTGCCCTGTTGCTATTCTCATACTGATGTACAGCATCTGATGTACCTGCTCTGGTGTCCACACTGCCCTGTGCTATTCTCATACTGATGTACTGACTCTTATGTACTGCCCCTGATGGACCTGTGCCTTGCCATGCACTGTTTGTGCACCTAGCCCTTCTCATGTGCTGCCTCTGATGTAGCTGTTCGATGCCATGGACTGTTGATGCACCTAGCCCCTCTCATGTACTGCCTCTGATGTACCTGCTCTGGTGTCCACACTGCCCTGTTGCTTTTCTCATACTGATATACTGCATCTGATGTACCTGCTCTGGTGTCCACACTGCCCTGTTGCTATTCTCATACTGATGTACTGCATCTGATGTACCTGCTCTGGTGTCCACACTGCCCTGTTGCTATTCTCATACTGATGTACTGACTCTAATGTACTGCCTCTGATGGACCTGTGCCTTGCCATGCACTGTTTGTGCACCTAGCCCCTCTCATGTGCTGCCTCTGATGTAGCTGTTCGATGCCATGGACTGTTGATGCACCTAGCCCCTCTCATGTACTGCCTCTGATGTACCTGCTCTGGTGTCCACACTGCCCTGTTGCTATTCTCATACTGATGTACTGCATCTGATGTACCTGCTCTGGTGTCCACACTGCCCTGTTGCTATTCTCATACTGATGTACTGCCTCTGATGTACCTGCTCTGGTGTCCACACTGCCCTGTTGCTATTCTCATACTGATGTACTGCATCTGATGTACCTGCTCTGGTGTCCACACTGCCCTGTTGCTATTCTCATACTGATGTACTACATCTGATGTACCTGCTCTGGTGTCCACACTGCCCTGTTGCTATTCTCATACTGATGTACTGCATCTGGTGTACCTGCTCTGGTGTCCACACTGCCCTGTTGCTATTCTCATACTGATGTACTGCATTTGATGTACCTGCTCTGGTGTCCACACTGCCCTGTTGCTATTCTTATACTGATGTACTGCATCTGATGTACCTGCTCTGGTGTCCACACTGCCCTGTTGCTATTCTCATACTGATGTACTGCATCTGATGTACCTGCTCTGGTATCCACACTGCCCTGTTGCTATTCTCATACTGATGTACTGACTCTGATGTACTGCCTCTGATGGACCTGTGCTTTGCCATGCACTGTTTGTGCACCTAGCCCCTCTCATGTGCTGCCTCTGATGTAGCTGTTCGATGCCATGGACTGTTGATGCACCTAGCCCCTCTCATGTACTGCCTCTGATGTACCTGCTCTGGTGTCCACACTGCCCTGTTGCTATTCTCATACTGATGTACTGCATCTGATGTACCTGCTCTGGTGTCCACACTGCCCTGTTGCTATTCTCATACTGATGTACTGACTCTGATGTACCTGCTCTGGTGTCCACACTGCCCTGTTGCTATTCTCATACTGATGTACTGCATCTGATGTACCTGCTCTGGTGTCCACACTGCCCTGTTGCTATTCTCATACTGATGTACTGCATCTGATGTACCTGCTCTGGTGTCCACACTGCCCTGTTGCTATTCTCATACTGATGTACTGCACCTGATGTACCTGCTCTGGTGTTCACACTGCCCTGTTGCTATTCTCATACTGATGTACTGCATCTGATGTACCTGCTCTGGTGTCCACACTGCCCAGTTGCTATTCTCATACTGATGTACTGCATCTGATGTACCTGCTCTGGTGTCCACACTGCCCTGTTGCTATTCTCATACTGAGGTACTGCATCTGATGTACCTGCTCTGGTGTCCACACTGCCCTGTTGCTATTCTCATACTGATGTACTGCATCTGATGTACCTGCTCTGGTGTCCACACTGCCCTGTTGCTATTCTCATACTGATGTACTCACTCCGATGTACTGCCTCTGATGGACCTGTGCCTTGCCATGCACTGTTTGTACACCTAGCCCCTCTCATGTGCTGCCTCTGATGTAGCTGTTCGATGCCATGGACTGTTGATGCACCTAGCCCCTCTCATGTACTCCCTCTGATGTACCTGCTCTGGTGTCCACACTGCCCTGTTGCTATTCTCATACTGATGTACTGCATCTGATGTACCTGCTCTGGTGTTCACACTGCCCTGTTGCTATTCTCATACTGATGTACTGCATCTGATGTACCTGCTCTGGTGTCCACACTGCCCTGTTGTTATTCTCATACTGATGTACTGACTTTGATGTACTGCCTCTGATGGACCTGTGCCTTGCCATGCACTGTTTGTGCACCTAGCCCCTCTCATGTGCTGCCTCTGATGTAGCTGTTCGATGCCATGGACTGTTGATGCACCTAGGTCCTCTCATGTACTGCCTCTGATGTACCTGCTCTGGTGTCCACACTGCCCTGTTGCTATTCTCATACTGATGTACTGCATCTGATTTACCTGCTCTGGTGTCCACACTGCCCTGTTGCTATTCTCATACTGATGTACTGCATCTGATGTACCTGCTCTGGTGTCCACACTGCCCTGTTGCTATTCTCATACTGATGTACTGCATCTGATGTACCTGCTCTGGTGTCCACACTGCCCTGTTGCTATTCTCATACTGATGTACTGACTCTGATGTACTGCCCCTGATGGACCTGTGCCTTGCCATGCACTGTTTGTGCACCTAGCCCCTCTCATGTGCTGCCTCTGATGTAGCTGTTCGATGCCATGGATTGTTGATGCACCTAGCCCCTCTCATGTACTGCCTCTGATGTACCTGCTCTGGTGTCCACACTGCCCTGTTGCTATTCTCATACTGATGTACTGCATCTGATGTACCTGCTCTGGTGTCCACACTGCCCTGTTGCTATTCTCATACTGATGTACTGCATCTGATGTACCTGCTCTGGTGTCCACACTGCCCTGTTGCTATTCTCATACTGATGTACTGACTCTAATGTACTGCCTCTGATGGACCTGTGCCTTGCCATGCACTGTTTGTGCACCTAGCCCCTCTCATGTGCTGCCTCTGATGTAGCTGTTCGATGCCATGGACTGTTGATGCACCTAGCCCCTCTCATGTACTGCCTCTGATGTACCTGCTCTGGTGTCCACACTGCCCTGTTGCTATTCTCATACTGATGTACTGCATCTGATGTACCTGCTCTGGTGTCCACACTGCCCTGTTGCTATTCTCATACTGATGTACTGCATCTCATCTGATGTACCTTCTCTGGTGTCCACACTCCCTGTTGCTATTCTCATACTGATGTACTGCATCTGATGTACCTGCTCTGGTGTCCACACTGCCCTGTTGCTATTCTCATACTGATGTACTGCATCTGATGTACCTGCTCTGGTGTCCACACTGCCCTGTTGCTATTCTCATACTGATGTACTGACTCTGATGTACTGCCTCTGATGGACCTGTGCTTTGCCATGCACTGTTTGTGCACCTAGCCCCTCTCATCTGCTGCCTCTGATGTAGCTATTCGATGCCATGGACTGTTGATGCACCTAGCCCCTCTCATGTACTGCCTCTGATGTACCTGCTCTGGTGTCCACACTGCCCTGTTGCTATTCTCATACTGATGTACTGCATCTGATGTACCTGCTCTGGTGTCCTCACTGCCCTGTTGCTATTCTCATACTGATGTACTGCATCTGATGTACCTGCTCTGGTGTCCACACTGCCCTGTTGCTATTCTCATACTGATGTACTGCCTCTGATGTACCTGCTCTGGTGTCCACACTGCCCTGTTGCTATTCTCATGCTGACGTACTGCCTCTGATGTACCTGCTCTGGTGTCCACACTGCCCTGTTGCTATTCTCATACTGATGTACTGCATCTGATGTACCTGCTCTGGTGTCCACACTGCCCATGCTCGATCCTAGACTGTGATGTTACTCCGATTATGCGTAAATAAAATTGTCAATCATGTGTCGTGGGTTGTCGGAGTCATTCTTGCGTGTGTGATGCTGGTGTGGATTTGTATTTACTTGAGAGCGGTGGGTTCAGATACATGTCAATCCCCCCTACCTGGGTCATGACCCTTGGAGGCGTTGCCGTACACAAGAATATGTCGATTCCGGGACATGTCACTCCCCCCTCCCTACGTCACGGCCCTTGCAGGTACTCCTCTCCAGACAGCGAATGGTTTGTAGCCTACCTGCGTCGTCCTCGATGGTGGGCCAAGACTAGGACGTAGTGGATCGCGAAGAGTATCGGGTAAGCGTGTAGTGCAGGGTCCATGTCGGCGAGCGGCTCGTGGTGGTTATGGTCGCTGTGGGGCATCCGCAGTGTTCAGGCAGGTTGTTTTTCCGCAGCGCTTTTATGTGTATTTTCCGCCATCTTGATTTGGAGGACGGTCCTAGACGTCAGTCCGTACGGCGGAGTCTCTGGATAGGTTACGTCCGCCGCGTGGTTGGGTGTGGTGGAGCGGCGGACCGTGTTCTACCGCCGCGGACGGATTTTGGCCCGTATTTCGTATCCTGATTTGGCGGACGGAGTGTCCGCGACGGGCGCACGGAAAATAGGCATGTTCCGCATGCTCTGGGTCTGCAGAGGCACTTCCGTCCGCCATCCTAATGAGCCCCATAGTTTGGAATTAGAATTTACAAAACCTTAATTTACTCGCACAAAACCATAGAAATTTGCATATATAGTTAGTTGCAATAACTATATATCGCGCACCCGCAATCCACTGCTGATGATGTCACATATTACATCATTCATGACATGGTCAGTGACATCACTGATGACGTCACTGATGACATCTCAAATGACATCACTGATCACATCACTTATGCCATCACTGATGACATCACTGATGACATCTCAAATGACATCACTGATGATATCGCTGATGACATCTCAAATGACATCACTGATGACATCACTGATGACATCTCATTTGACATCACTGATGACATCACTGATGACATCATTCATGTGATTATACGATGAACCTCTTCAGACTCTAATATAACCTTAGATACACTCAGTGTAAACAGACACTCACAGACTGTCACTCATCCATGGAGTTACTCACACACCTAGTCAGTCATGCAAAGAATCAATCACACATCCATTTCCTCAACTATACAGTTATACACACCTTACTTATTCAAACATATACTAACACATATTTACTCTGTTATACAATCCCTGATACAAGTTCACAATGATCCATACAGCCACTCACACATTCACTGGCTCTAATGCACAGTTATTTATATATGTCAACTCACATGTACTGTGTTTTACATATGTACTTACTTTGACATGTAGCACTGAGATATCCATTCACTCAGCAATACACTCATGCAGACAGTCAACCGCCCATGCAGCTGTTTCCACATGCACTTTTGAACCCATACATCTAGTGAATCAACTGCTCACACATCTATGCACAGAGTCATACACCTCCCAGCCACCCACACACACACTCAGTCTCCCATACAAATACTTGGGCAACCAATCAATAAAACATAAAGTTAATCATAAAGCTACTGATCAACACATGCAGAAGTTTACAGAACAACAGACATAATGATGTACAAATTAAGACAGTTTAGTCACTAACCCATGCACTCAGTGAGACACATTTAATCACTCTCTCATACAGTCAGTCATGCACCTACTAAATCCTTCATCCAGACACTTATACATCCACTCATTCTTCAATATGTAAGACATATTTTAACTTTACAGAAACATACAATCACTGGATGATGTCATCACTGATGTCGTCAGTGATGTCACTGACCATGTCATGAATGATGTAATATGTGACATCATCAGCAGTGGATTGCGGGTGCGCGATATATAGTTATTGCAACTAACTATATTTGCGAATTTCTATGGTTTTGTGCGAGTAAATTTTGTAAATGCTAATTCCTAACTAGTTTCAAGTCAAGTTTATTTTATTTGATTCGGAACTCCGAAGAGATCCACAAAAATAAAACAATGAATGCAACATACAAAACCAATTTTTACAGAAAAAAAAACAAAGCACATTACAAAGTTACAATTTCTGTACAAAAGGCCAATACGGGTTACAAGAATCAATGATGCATACTATTCTAAGAGAAGAAGCCCCTCAATAAATATCTAAAAAGCATATAAAAAAGTTAAAAACATTAAAACAAAACATCTCATTAGGAGGGTTATTTAAAGCATGTACAAAAGCATTAGCTGTAAGAATACTCAATTTCAAGCAAATGTGGCGTAACCATTTGCGACGGAAAGGGAGCAGGGGAGGACATATAAATATAACGTGACTCAGATCTTGTTTGGGGCAGTTGCAAAAGTTGCAAGCTGCGGAAGTACCATACCACTTGGACAGAAGTATATTTAAGGGCAGGAGATCTTGTCTTAACAGAAACCAAAATCGTCGGACACCATGGGATAAATTCCAGGATATGTAGGGTTGCCTATATTTGATTACACAAGATGAGATAAATGGAGTGACTCCCTTCCTAGTTACAATATACTCCCTATCTAATCTGAAACTAAGTGCCCATGAGGCCCGTTTCAAAACTAGTTTTAATTGGCCCTGGGAGAGGGAGAAAAGGGAGATCTCATCTAATTTCAGAAGTGTCACTGCCCTTCTGAAATTTTTTACAAGAAGGGAGAATTCATTGAAAGACCCCAATAATTTGTCTTTCATTAAGCGTCTTAGTGTCCCCACTTCCCCCTTCGCCAAACAGGCAACCCAGCGCACCAACCCCGCTAGGCCCTGGGCCCAACTACTACGGGCTCCAAACTCCAGTCTAAAAGCTGCAGCTGTACATGAATTATTAGTAGAGGTTAGATTCCGAAAAATCTTCCCCTCTGCCAACTGCAAAAAACCCCATTGCCCCAAATCCACTATTTCAAGTCCATATAGCAAAGTGGACGGAATCTTGGCACAAAATACTTCTAACAGGAAGGAGAAATGGCGCCTCCCTGTGGCTGAATAAAGGGCTTGTAAACTTTTCCCTTGGGCCGCTGCTTTCCGCATGTTATTATCGATATGGGGTTTCTCACTGGAGTTATTAGTTATTACTTTCCCCAAGAAAACATAGCTATTCACAACTTCCAACTTAAGTCCCCCAACTGTCCATCCAAATTTCACAGATTTAGATTTTTTATTGCCAGCGATACACATTATTTTGCTTTTGGAAATATTTATTTTGAGAAAGTGAGTTTCAGCAAATAAATGAAGGGCATGCAGGCGGTTGTTTAAGCCTTTAGGCGTTAAATCCAACAATAAAATATCATTGGCGTAGAGTAAACTAGAAATCCCAACACCTCCCAGCATGGGCGCTATTCCATCACAGGCAGCCAGAGTCATAGGGAGATTCGAGATATATAAAGAAAAAAGAATAGGGGCTAACAAACAACCCTGCTTGAGGCCATTAACAGAGTAAATGACCTTGGATAGCCCTCTTTCTCCCCCCAAAAGGACCTTACACCAAGTATCTGTGTGAAGTGCGCGCACCAGCTCTAACAAAATAAGAGGCATACCCAGCGCAGACAGCTTCCTCCATACCAGCGGACGATCTACCTTGTCAAACGCTGTTGAGAAATCAATGAACGCTGCGTACACTTTACCGCCGCGGACCCTCACATATTTGTCAGTAATAATCTGTAATGCCGTGAGATTATCAAGAGTACCATGACTCTTACGAAAGCCTGTCTGTTCGAGGGGCAATATATTACTATTAGCTACCCACTCATTTATTGAGTATAGTAGGCATTTGGAAAAGACCTTACCAATTGCATCAAGAAGGGCGATTAGGCGATAGTTTTGAGGGACATTCCTATCGCCCTTCTTGAACAGCGGCACCAAAATGCTACCCTTCCAAGATGGCAGAACTGTTTTGCTCATAAAGCAGTACCTAAATATTGGAAACAAAATCTTGCTCCAAGAGCTGGGATCCTGCTTTAGAACCAAAACAGGTAGCTCATCTGGGCCCATTGCACCAGAGGAGCGCAATTCTGTTATAGCCCGTTCGATAACCCTCTCAGAGGGAGGATCTATAAGGGAGCTATCTTCTTTACAATCCTCATAGACATTTAAACAGCTGTTGCTCGCGTAAAGGTTAGAAATAAAACTAGTCCAAATGGCTTCAGCAATGGGAATTGGAGAAGGAAAAGACCTTGTTCCGCAGCCCTCACTAATTAAGGACCAGAACAACCTTGCTTGCCCGCGCACTGCGGCCTCACGCAAGTTAACCCATATTGTGTCCTCTTTATCCTTTTTTATTTTCATTTTAACCCTATGCCTCCTTCTTCTCAGAAGGGTTATTTTATTGTTTCGATCGAGGGATCTGAAAAGATATTGTTCCCTAACTAGTTTATTTATTTCCCTATTGAGACACAAAAAAGAACTAGGAATCATTTTCTTCCTTTTTTGTCGAGAGGGTTTTCTAGCAACAGACGTTACCACCTTCAAAAAATCTTCAAAGAGGGGTAAAGACGAGCTGTCCTCCCTTTGTAAAACATTTAATTTATTCTCTATAATAGGTTCTAGGCCCATAATTGCCGTGGAATTCCAAAAACATCGTCCAGTATTGTTAGCAAAATTGACAAAGTCACCACTAAGAGTCCAGGAGTCAGTGATAGGCGGGTTTATCAACACTGATACCGATAACACATTATGATCACTCAGTGTAGTCTGCGAAATTGATAGGTCGTTTAGAATATAAAAACTATTCATATCTATAGCCACATAATCTAAGATAGACCCACCATGAATGGATCTGTGGGTACAATTAGCTGGAAAATCAGAGGAAAATCTTCTGTTTACTATGATCCCCTCCATCTCAACAAGTTCATTTAAAAACTGTTTCCCTCTTTTATTTGTTTTAATCTTATCCGTAAAAACGTCCCGGGGGATATGGAGGGATTCCTCTTTCAATTTGTTTCGAAAAAGTTCCAAACTTAGGTTTGAGACATGACAATTAAAATCTCCCACTAGTATTACATGGGAAGCAGGAATTTTATCCATAATTTTCTTTGTATAGTCAAAAACCTGTTTTAGTATAATATCGAAACAAGCTTCCGGGGGAATATAGGAGTTAATAATTACTAAGGGTTTCAAGTTCTCCACATTGTCCGCACTAAACAATGTTACTGATTGAAACAGCTTACTTGAATCCAGGTGGTGAGAAAAATTCCACCTTATCTGATTAGAAAGTAAGCAAGCAATACCACCCTTAGCATGGCCTCTCTTTGATGGGGAGGCTCCCCCCTCTAGGCAAAAGTAATCTTTTACTACAGGCATTTTATCTATACACCATGTTTCTTGTAAACAAATTACAGGGGCCTTCAATGAAGAAAGATATTGCAGTTTCTCCGGGTCATTTTTTAAGCCAGCAGCGTTCCATGAGATTATCTTCAGTCCGCTGCTAAAGGTGTGAAAATAATTTGGGATGACAAGTGGATTGACTGGATAGGACACCGTGCAACCAATTCCATTGGCAGTTTTCCTCACCCATAGTCCTATTTGGGACCACAGAGATAGGAATTCTATATGTCACTTGGCGGGTACTTTTAGTTAAACTTATCTTGAAGTCCTCGAAACCCTGGGCAAGCCCACTTGATCCAGATGAGAGCGGGGAGGAATTTTTGACTGCATTATCCTCTTTCCCATGTGATACAAATGGTATAACATCTATCCCTCTACATTGAAACTTCTCAGCCTGATGGAGGATAAGAATAGAATTTTGCCCTAATATACATCCTATCCTCACCTTTCAAGATCGTAACCAAATCAATATCATTAGATTGTAATAATTTTAATCCCTCGAGCTCTCCAAAACATTTGAGTAACATAGATCTATTTAATATTAGACCAGAATCAAATAAGGGGAAAAATTCCAATAAGAGAGTATCGACCCCTTCTTCATTAGGGATTACAGTCGGGTTTCTTAACTCTCCGTCACCAACCTAGAAAGGTAGGGCCTCTGGATTAGGAGGGGTTAGTAGAGGGGGTATAGTAATCTTCCTATCTTCCACAGGTGCAGGAATCGGAACCCTACCAGGAAATCCAACAACACTTTCAGGTGCAGATACCCCTCCCTCGGGGACGGGGTTCACACCCTCCAAGGGAATAACCTCCATTACTGAAGGATTTTGTCCCAGAGCTGTAGGACCAACCAAGTCAGCAGACAACTTTACAGGAGAATCAATTACAGAATCTTTTAAGGGAGAGTTCTCCAAACAGCCAAAGACAACTTTTCTCTGTCTTTTTTGCTTGTGTCTACGGACAGGTTTCCTCTTTTTTCCTCTGATAGTTTTTGACTTTCCTTTTTTGTTTTCCTCCATTTTAATATTTTCCTCAGGACAAAAGATTGGAAAAAGTTCTTTATTAGTATTAGTACCATTCAATCCCTCAGTTGCCTCAAGCTCTTCAATTTTTAAATCATCATCAATGGCATTGTTGCTAGCAGATAATAATGGAGTGGGGGACAGATCAACCTTTGCCCCAGATAAAACATTTACATCAGCAACCACTGATAAAGTATTTCCAACGTAGGGTTGAGGTTTTGGCGAGTTTGCTACAATTAAAGGGGCCTTAGGAGAAGAAAGCATAATAGGGTCTACTTGCGGAGCCAAGCTACAAACCTTCTCAACGTTTTTATTCACCAGGGCCGTCAAAATCTGTGTAACTGCCTCCAATATACAATCCGAACTACCAATAAATCTACCCAATAATGACAGAATGGAGGACAACAAATGTTCAAGGGCAATCATTGACTCAGAAATTGGTCTATCCTGCCGATCAGGTTTAATTAGCTCAATGCCGGATAGCTCCAACTCGGGACTCTTAGAAAGATTGGACAGAGAATACATATCAGAAGACTTCATAGAGGGCGTACTGCTATATAACAGCAACCCAGATGGTCCTAAAACTGGTGGTGTTTTAGTGGAGCCCACAGATTCAGAAGGGATGTCAGGAAGGTACCTTTTATAGAGCTCCATATCAATTTCAGGAAATAGAGAGTTTCCATCAGGGGTCGTCAAAACACCCCCTACAGAATTTGAAGTCAAAGTGTGCCCCGACGAAGCCATAGGGATGGGTTGGGGCGGGCTCACTACTATTAAAGAAGAAGCACATGGGGGAGAAGGTGCATTAGGAATGTTCTCTAAAGGAGGGTGTGTGTCAGTAGAGTTAGAATCAAAATGATCATCAACCACCGGCAAGGGAATAATTACACCTGAAGTTTTTACCACACAGACGTCTGCACGTACAATTTTAATAGGAGAAGCAACCCCATTAGGCACCGGTATATTTGAGGGTTTATCCCATAAGTCAAATAATTGACATTGTCCCTTAACGAGGGGTAGCTGTGCATTCTTATTTCGTAGAGGATTAGATTTAGTCTTACTACATGCTCTACCCATGAGAATTCTCCCTGATCGCAGCTTTTTGGCGGTCATATTTATATTCTCACTACACAATAAAAAGATATAAAAAAAAAAGTAAACAATAAGTATGAATACAAAACCAGATAAAATTTAAAACAGAGGGCTAAGGCAGAGTAATGCACCACAAAATTCTAAACCACGTATAATGGCAACAGAAAATAAATACTATCTTAGGTCACGCAAATTACGTGTGTTAACAATGCAAAGTGCCAAAGTAAATAACCATAAATAAAAAATGAAAAAGAGTGGGCCCAGCCCGGCCTACTTCGGTCTCTGAGGGCTCAGAGGGCCCGCCCTTTGCCTGGGCTTAGACCGGCGCCGCCCGCGCGTGTCCCACAATGTGCGGTCCTGCAGCGCAATTAGAGCCAGGTGAGGGGGGCGTGGCGGGGAGGTGCTCCAGGCCCAGATGGCTTGTGGGCGATGATGTTTCCTGGCCTCCCTGTCTGCCAACAAGCCCACAATCACGAGTGTTTCCCGCGAAGCGGGAAACGCGAGCAGTTAAGTACAAGCGCTGCCAAATAGCGCTTTGAAATGAACGGCGCTTTGAAATGACAGGAGCGTTCTTCCCACAGATTCAGCTATACGACGATAGTTCTCCTCCTTAGCAGAACGGCAGCCAACTCAGGTTCAGCAGCAGCGATCTGTACCACTTTCACACTCCTGCTTGTTCGTGGCGGTGAAAGGAAACCATATCCAAGAATTATGTCATTCCTTCACTCAGCACAAATCTCTTAAAATAAACGCTGCCTTCAGTCCTGCTCTATAATTCCTTAACAATAACTTGCAAACATATCGACGGCCTCTCTTGCTTTGAACTCTTAGGCTAAGGCAGAGGCTGGGGCTACGCTTCTCAACACCAACACCGCCGCCATGAAAAACCGGCACCGCAGAGAGACGTGTCTCACGCGGGGTTCACTTGCACTTGCAGCTCTTGGCTCCTGCTCATGACACCAAAGTCGGCGAGGGTCCCGTGGCAGATAGCCGGTACGTTGTGGCTTCAAGGGATCCCACTCCTCTTAGAGCCTTACAACTTTCGCGGTTGCAGCCAGACTTCTGTGGCGTGTGCGCGCACTCTTCTCCTCTGGGCATTAGAAGCTCACAGAGGAGGGGCAAGGTCGCTCAGAGAAGCGTTCACCTCACCTTGCTGACTCCTTGCTGACTCCTCCAACACCTCGCCCCGACTGCACCAGCAACGTCACCTGCCAGGTCCACAGGCGGGGGGAGGGGAGGGGGGGTCACGGACACCCAGGCTCGACTACAGCCCCTCAGCAGCTTTCTCTCGGCGTCTCTCAGTAGCGGTAGCGTTTCCCTTTGCTCTGCTTTGCTCCGCTGGCGCTCAGCTCCGTACTCCATACTGCGGCTGCAGCTTCGGCAAAATTGCAAACCCCTATGCTAATGCTAATTCCTAACTATATATGGTCTATAACCTATGGTTTTTTCAGTGAATTTCAATGGTTTTTTAATAGCAAATATGAAAAGCTGTAAAATGTCAAGTACGTGGTAGGTAAAAACATTTTCGTATTTATGCACGCTGATGTGCTTTGAACGCAGCCCCCCCTCCTCTTTTCTTTTAAAAATTGGAAGAAACAAAAACTATTCCCTTCCATAAATAACCCAAGACCTTTATTTTGTTATGGCAAGGGAACGACATAGAGAATAAACTATAGTTGGTCACCATGGGGTTTAAAGAAGGGATGGTTCTTCACCAGATTAGATATTTACCCAGACCCTCATTCTCCAATGTGATGAACTAGGCTAAAATTCTTCTGGTGCCTGCACCCTGTCACAGAATATCACCCTAAAACATGGAATCTCCCAAACACCAGATTGAGTTGAACCCCACAGTAAGCCTTATTTCTTCAGGGCCTCAGAATTTCTTTTGCTTTGCTCATGGAAATTGTGGGATATAGGAGAGATAAGGTGTCACCATTAAGAAAGGGTAGTATTTAAATTTGCATATCAATTATGTTAAACCTTTTAGACATATGATATGCTAGCTTGAACTTATGCTTTACATTTGAAGCCGAATTCAACAGCTTAAGTAAGTAGGTTTTCGTAGTTGTAACTTTAAAGGGTAATCTAGCAAGCTGTAAAGATTTTCTAAAACAGTGGAGCGTATTTAGTTTTTTAATGTACATGTTTATGAAACGATTACACAAATGAAACATTTGTGAGTTTTAAATTTACGGAGAAGTATAATTCACCAATACCTTTCTCTGTAGATGTTTTTCCATTAACAATCCCAGTTCCATCACCCGCCCAGGATATCACTACTGTTAGTTATCATTGTTGCTTCTGTTTTAATAAAAAATGATTTAAGGTGTTTACTGTTTTTGTTGCGATGTATATATTTATAAGTTATTAAAGTGTTATAATCCTACTAATTTTTTATCGATTATTGCTCTTTGAGATATTCCCTGTCTACAAACAGAGAAGAATAGGAATATTCTGTCTCCCTTTGCAGATAGTGAAGGATAGGTAATGCGGACTTTTGTCCCCCGTTGGAATCCGTAATGCCTGTTTTTCTCCCCACTGATTGATTGATTGGCTGGACATTTATTGTTCAAGGAATAGTTCTTTTAAGGTATTCTCTGTTTGCAAATAACGTGGAATAGAAATATTCTGTCTAGTCTTTGCAAGTAGTGAAGGGTGGGTAATGCAGACCTTTGTCCCCCGTTGTAATCTGTCATGCCCATCTACTCCCCACTGATTGATAAACTAGTTCCACCTGGACCATTTATTAGAGGTACATCATCTGGCTCAACCGGAGGGTACCCCTAATAAAGAAGACATATATAAAATACGAAGTAATCACTGTATCCTGTTAAACAGAAACTTTAGCATGAAACACACTTGAAAAGGAAGGGAAAGAAATCGAACACAATCAGTAGGCCACTGATGAGTTTTTGACTTCGCTAGAAATAAGAAACATGAAAGTGGTGAGAGAAGCCAAGCTTGACGTTACGGCAGCCACGAGGTAGCTAGGCTCCGCCACCCCCCCACTGCTCCAAGCATGTCTGTCCCACCGCCCGCCACGCCCAATAACGGTAACATGAAATAGATACAAATCAGCAGATACCTACCCCCATTCCGGAAACTCCCGAAGTGCAACAGGTCCACGGTTACGCCCATCCGGAAGATGAGGCCTCGACACGTGCAGGGCGGGGCCCGACTAGCCGCCATCAGCCAGAGAAGTCGTGGGATGGTCGGCCCGGAATGTACTGGTCCTCCCATCCTCTTCTGGCGCCCTGCAGGCCACGGGGGGGGATGTCTTGCACATGCCACCGACCCCCCCCCTCCCCGCGTATCTCCTGGTCTGGCCCCGGCTTGGTATGAGCTCCCCGTTCGGTCCTGAAGCGGCGCCCTGCAGGCCACGGGGGGGATGTCTTGCCTCTGCCTCCGACCCCCCCCTTCTTTCTTCAATAATGGCTGCGACAACGGGGGGGATGTCTTGCACATGCCACCGACCCCCCCCTCCCCTCGTATCTCCTGGTCTGGCCCCGGCTTGGTATGAGCTCCCCGTTCGGCCCTGAAGCGGCGCCCTGCAGGCCACGGGGGGGATGTCTTGCCTCTGCCTCCGACCCCCCCCTCTTCTTTCCTCAATAATGGCTGCGACAACGGGGGGATGTCTTGCACATGCCACCGACCCCCCCTCCCCTCGTATCTCCTGGTCTGGCCCCGGCTTGATATGAGCTCCCCGTTCGGCCCTGAAGCGGCGCCCTGCAGGCCACGGGGGGGGATGTCTTGCCTCTGCCTCCGACCCCCCCCCTCTTATCGCCTGGTCCGGACATCACGGATATCAACGCCAGGTGTCGGCGTGGGGTGCGCTGGGAGGGAGAGGCGGCGCGGACGAGCCTCTCCCACACCCCCAGGTGGGGGCCCCTCAGCTGCACCCCCAACGCTCCACTCACCCAACAAAAGGTCTCGTCCACTATTGCGAGGCAATGATGCTCCGCTCACCCAGCGGGGGTCTCGTCCACTGTTGCGGTGCAACGGCGCTTCTGAGTTCAGCTAGAAAATGAGTCCTGCGTCCAAAAACGTTCTCCTCGACTTTGAAGATTCTATAAGAGCCACGGGGGCCCCCGACCCCAGCAGACACCCCCGATGGGGAATGACTGCCATGATCACCCACGGAACGACCACGACGTAGCCGCGGGACGTCGGCGCGCTCATGCCGGCGCCGGCCTCAGTCTTGTAATGACCAAAATCCTGCAAGACTACCAACTTGATCAGTTCCGGTGGGACACCAGTATGACCCGGTAGGAGAGATTGTTGCCTCCCACCCCACTTTCACTGATGGTTCATGTCGCCAGTCCCCTCTGCTACCCTTCAACGAAAACTTTTGGACTGCCGAAAGAGGTCCCGGTCCAAACACGAGTTGGTGGAGACATTTTGACTATACTTGGACCTTCCTGACCTCACCCAAAATGGCGCCGGTACAAATGAAACTCTCAACTCCTTGTTGTGCCCCGATTGCTCAGCCTTGATATCATGAGATATGTATACAGTTTTTAGCACATGAATTGATATGGGATAAGACTGATTATATGTTCGGACAATGAATTGATCCGGGATGGGTATTGATTATACGTTCGAACAAAGAATTGACATGGGACGGGTACTGATTACACGTTCGGAAAATGAATTGATATTAAGTTCTAATGCATCATTGATTACTGTATTTATTGAAGGTTCGAATTGTCGACACTTTTGGTACTTGCTCACAATGAATTATCGATATGATTTTGTTGCACTTGTCGCACTTTTTACTATGAAATCAACGACCACTTACTCTGTTATGTTTTCCACAAATAAATACCCCCCCATTTACAGTTCCAGCCTGCTCCGTGGCCGGCCCACGGGGTTGTAGGCCCGTATTTGTGCACCAACATTTTTATTAAAGGTTTTTGAAAAAGCAAACGTAGTTGTAACGCGTAGATTGGTAAGTTTCGAATAAATGGCCACTGTTTCCGATATAAAAAAAAAAAAAAGCAGGTGAAATGAAGCAGCTCGATTAGTTAAGGGGTAAAAAGTATAGTACGCAGAAACATTGCAAATATGAATGGTCCAGGTTTGTTGTATGTGTTTTTCATTTTTGTACAGCATAAAGCAATCGATAAAGATCCTGGTATTTAGCCTCTACTTTATATGCTACCTGTATCAGGGAAGTTGTTTTAAATGCCCCTAAGCCACCCCGAAGGAATGTCACCTGGCCCCCCTAGTACGAACGAAAACGACCCTGTACCACTGTAGGTTATCTCTCTTCCTCAAAGGAGAGCACGAGCTCACCCCCACTTTACACCGACTGCCCTTTGTTTTGACCCTCCCCTGCACACGATCCGTAATGCCACACTTGGGCGACCTATGCTGTCCACAGGCCTCCGATAATTATCTCTCCCACATAACCAGTCCCCCCTGGGCTTAAACGCCGAGATGGTAGGGACTGCATCCCGTGGAGATAGGCCGAGTATGTAAACTCTGTTCTTGTGTTCCTGCTTACAGCGCCGGTCTCTTTATTAGGTAACATAAGCCTTTGCCCCCATTGTAACCCGTCGTGCCTGCTTCCCTCTACATTTGATTGATTGTTATTCAAGCATTTACTGTTTTAGAATTGGGTGCTCTCATGCTGACGCCAGCTTCAATCTGAAACATCCAGAAACACTGTAGACTACCAATTCAATCAGTTCCGGTGGAGCCCCAACGTGACCCAGTAGAGAAGAACTTGCCCTCCCATCTTTGACTGATTGTTCTTGTTGCCTGTCCCTTCTGATGTCATTTAACAGAACTTTTTGGACTGCTGAAAGGGGTTGTATTCCGACCGCTGGTTGGTGGAGACATTTTGACTATATTCTGGACCTGCGTTGTCGCGTAATGCGTCATATGACGCGCCGTGTTAGCGCACCCGGAAGTGCTCCGGGTGCGCAGCTTCCCGGAAACGATCCAGAGCGCGGCGCGCAGCGCGTAACGTAAGCATAACAGGTCATGTGACTTGTTAATAAAACTTTTCATTGGTTCATTTTACTTTTGGTTTCCTAATGATGGAAGGCTTGATCATATGACCTAAAAATAACACTTTTCATTGGATTAAAACATTTTTTTTCCCAAACGATGAAAGACCCACCTTTTTTTTTCTCACTCGGCAATCAAAAAAGGTTCCGTTAGATGACAACAGAGGGGACAGGCAACAAGAACCATCACTCAAAAAAGGGGAGGGCAAGTTCTTCCCTATCGGGTCACGTTGGGGCTCCACCGGAACTCATCGAGTTGATAGTCTACAGTGTTTCTGGAAGTTTCAGACTAAAGCTGGTGTCAGCATGAGAGCACCACCATCTCGTAGCTCCATCGTGGCCATTCCGCAAGCAATCATGGCAGCCGCTCCCTACCGCAAGCCTGCGGGAGTCCGGTGCCCCCAAGACTTTTGTAGAATCTTCAAGGCTGAGGGGACGCTTTCGAGAATGGAGCCCAAGCCCTAGCAGACAAGCGTCCGAGTTCCAAGGTGTCCCAGGGCCATTTTAGTGGACCAGGTCCAAATCCGAAGAGCCGGCCGCCATTTTAAGAGTCCTCTGGCAGCCGCCCATCACTGCACCGCAAGAGTGGGAGCAACTCAACTACATGGTGAGCGAGACGCTGTAGCCGCAAGAGCGGGTGGTAAACAGCTGAATGGCGGAAAAGGCACAGTGTAGCAAAAGCGGGCGGAATGGCTACTGAAACGGTAAAGAGGCGCCACCTGGGGAGGCCCGTTCACGCCGCCTCCCTCCCCCCCCCCCCCCCCCCGGGGCTCCCCACGCCGTTTTTCGGAGCAGCATTGTAGGATACCAAAACCAGTGCGGCAACTTACTGGACATCACCTGGGTGCCGTTCAGATCTCAGCGCGTTCTGCTGCCTTGGGACTATTCGCACAACAGACCGCTACTGACGAGGCACAGTGCAGCAAAAGTGGGCAAGTACCATGAGTGACGTTAATTCGATCATTCAATAGTACAGTAATCAATAACACATCAGAACTTAATATCAATAGGGATGTCAAAATGTTCAATCAATTCTCGTCCCTGCTCGCCATGTGCTTCAAAACTGCATACGTATCTCGTGATGTCAAGGTGGGGCAACCAGTACACAACAAGGAGTTACGAGTCCCATTTATACCGGCGCCATTTTGGGCGAGGCCGGGCAGGTCCAGGATATAGTCAAACATAACAAATGAGGCTGACGTCTCTGAAGCAGTTGACGCACAGCAGGACATAGCAAATAAACATGAAGTCTCTGAAGCTGTTAACTCACTGCAGGACAAAACAAGTGAACCTGAAACCTCTGGAATAATTGTCGCTCAGAAGAACAACACACAAAACTCTGTAGTGTCTGAGGAAAGTAAAACAGAAGGGCACTGTAGTTTCAGACACACTTAACACTAATGACTTAACAAAGATATCATCTGTCTATGAAGCAGCTGTCATGTTCACAGAATTGACAAAGAAGTGTGCAGACACCAATGCTATTAAGAAACACAAGGAAATCCCTAACGCATCAGCATTCTCGGAAGAGGTTGACACAGATGACATCTTAAGGAACTTACCGCCATATTCATGAAAATCGGCATTTGCGATTCTGAAATAGCGAAAAAAAGCGAATCGCTATTCAGAAATCGCAAATCCGAATTCATGAATAATTGCGATTAAAAAAAGCGATTCGCACGCGATCGCAAAATCCGATTGCGATCCTATTGAAATTGCGATTAATCGCAGAATACTCGCAATTTCCGCCTACCCGCGCCTGGACTGCGATCTCGCAAATAGCGATATCGCTATTTGCGATATCGCTATTTGCGAGATCGCAAACTCGCGAGATCGGGAAAACGGGAAGTCGCATTTCGAGCCCAGTGATGACATCACAACCAGGAAGCTGCCGGTTCCCACCACCATTTTGCACATTGAGGCTCCCTGCACATTGGAGAGCTGCAGCTCATTTTTGAAAGTACACAGATCCACAGATCCACAACCCTATACCATGGCTGAGGAACCTGCACCTGGGACCAGCAGCTCGTCTGGGAGAAAGAGAAAACTGAAATTCTCTGAGCAGGAGCTGGAACACCTAATTGAGGGGGTTGTGACCAACCATGACCAACTGTTTGGCGCTAATTCACGGAGGGTCCCAGAAATGGAGAAGCGGCGCATATGGCAGGGGATAGCCTCAGCAGGGAACTCCGTGGGAGTGGCGGCCAGGTCCCTGGAAGAACTCAAAAAGCGGTGGTACAACCTCCGAGGCCGTGCCAAGGAGAAGGTGGCGGCGTGCCTTGGGGAGTCCTCGGGCACAGGAGGAGGAGGATCAACGGTACCACCAAACACCGCCATGTAGGACCAGGTTGAGAACACCCTGGAGAAGGAGGCCTGTGTCGGTTTCACTACACTGGACTCATCCCGCCCCACCCAAGACACCCAAGGTAAGTGGCATGCGACTGCGACCCTGCCCCCTATGGATGTCCATGACCAAATAGGCTCCCCCAATGTCCCATAGGCATGCCATAGTTGCACATCAAGGAATGTCCTGAAGCATTGTGGGAGATGTAGTCTGGCCACAATGTTGTAGTACCACAATGCAGCCAGACAGGTCCCAATGCACACAAAGCCACTGCCATTCAGGGAATGTCACCCAGCATGCATGTAGCAACTGCAGGTCTGCCAGATGCATGCAACTAATGGTCCACCACTTACCCCCACAGGTGGTGATACCAGTGACAGCGATAGGCTGGAGATCGATGAGGGCGTCCCGGAGGTGGAGGTGCCAACAAAAACCCAGGCACCAGCCCCTGCCGCTGCATCTACACCAGCAGCAAGTACCACAAGCAGCGTCCCACCTGCAACTGGTGCAGCACCCGCATCCGCTGGCATGTCAGCCCCCATTGTGCCTCCTGCCACCGCTGCTCCTCCCAGAGCCGCAGCCAGGGCAGTCACTCCTGTGCCCCCTTCATCAACTGCTACTACCACACCAGCAGGCACACCCCCTGCGACTGGCTCACCTGCAACACCGGCGGTCTTACCCCCAGCAGCTGTCGCCTCAACATCCGGGGCTGCGCCACTGTCCACACAGCGGCCAGCCTCACACTCAGGCCAGCAGGGCAGGCGTGGCAGGTCACGCCAGCGCTCCGCAGCAGCTACCAGGCGGGCCAATGCTGATGGACTGGCGCGGCTCAGCGTCGAGAGACGGATGCTGCGCATTCACCAGCGCCAGGCTCAGCAGCAGGGAGCTATACAGCTCCAACTGCACATGATTGGCCGCAACGTGGAATCTGTTGCAGGCCACATTGAAGGCATGAGGGCAGACCTGGCAGGTGTGGGAGATGGAATGGCCCGCATTGCTGCAGCCGTGGAGGCCAACACCCGTGCCATGTTGAGAGTGCGCAGTGGGCAACGCCGGCGCCACCGCCAACTATTGAACCGGCTTGGCACTTACAGCAGGGCAAGTTATGTGTCGGCGAATGCGACATCTCTTTTGGCGCGGCGCAGTCTGACCCAGCAGCACGCAATCATCCAGTGCAGTGAGGACATGACAAGGGTGCTGGAGACCCTCACCACGG
The DNA here is from genome assembly GCF_964263255.1 of Lissotriton vulgaris. Taxonomy (NCBI): domain Eukaryota; kingdom Metazoa; phylum Chordata; class Amphibia; order Caudata; family Salamandridae; genus Lissotriton; species Lissotriton vulgaris. Next base: position 1,906,427,631 of record NC_141689.1, read on the forward strand.
CCGTCGTTGCTCTTCACCCTCCACCTATTCCATCTGTTGTGGGGGGTGATGATGTGAGTGAGGGGGCGTCCAGCCTCAGCTCACAATCTGCCTCACAGGCCCCACTACCCACCCGCAGCACCAGGACCCCCCCATTGCCTGAAGCCCCGGAGGAGGATGCCCCTCAGAGGCGCTATGGAGGAATGCGCACTAGGCGCACCTAGAGAACTGCACTTCACCAATGGCACAGGCTGAGGTCAAGCCTGCCATGCAGTCATGCACAGCAGTATGGCGTAATACTGTTTGTTGGACTAATTTGGACAGAACCCTTATATTTCATTTTGTGAATTTAACAAGTACATTTATTTTGCTATTTGGACAGAACCTTATATTTCATGTTGTGAATTTAACAAATACATTTATTTTCCTACACACATTAGTGTTGTGTCATCATTACATTTTGCATGCATTGTTGATTTGTGGGGTGATGGAAGTGGTTGTACTAGAAACTGTTCACTGTGATGTGGTTGCGACGTCTGTGCCCTTCTGCTGGGTTCTCCCCTTGTGCATGGCGCGCATGTGCAGGTGGCCGGTTGTCCCCCTCAGATTCACTGCCAGAGATGTCAACAGGTATCCGGCGCTTGGTTGCAATGTTATGTAGTATTGCGCAGACAGCCACTATGCGGCAGCACTTTTCAGGACTGTAATACATGGCCCCACCTGTCTTGTGCAGTATGCGGAACCTGCTCTTGAGCAGGCCAAATGTCCTTTCTATGCAATTCCTTGTCCGTAAGTGTGCAATATTGTAGCGCCGTTGCTGGGGTGTAGCAGGGTTGAGGTATGGGGTCAGGAGGTATTCACGGAGGGCGTAGCCACTGTCACCTGAATTAGAGGAGCAGATGGTGATTGCCTGTGCTGCGCTGTTACATCTTTGCAATGTGACATTTCAATCAAAGTGTACTTACCAAGTAGGTGTCCTTCCCCAAACTCTCCCCTGACCAGTCGTGTGTGGAGTCCGCTGTGCCGGAAAATGAAGGAGTCATGGGTACTCCCTGGGTACCGTGCGACAATGTCAGTGATGTATGTCTTGGCATTGCAGACCATCTGGATGTCGAGGGAGTGGTAGCACTTTCTATTGCGGAACATATACTCCATGCCAGCTGGTGGGCAGATGGCGACGTGGGTACAGTCTATACATCCGAGCACACGTGGAAAATGGGCTACATTGTAGAATTGTAGCTTTGTCATGTCCAATTCCTGTTGGCTGGCGGGGAATTTGATGTGACGGTGTAGCTGGGTGAGCATGGCGTCAACAAAAGTGTGGAGGCAGCGTGACATGGTGGGCTGGGATATTCCCCCAGCAGCCGCTACTACCCCCTGGAAACTTCCGGAGGCCAGGAGGTGCAGGCTGCACAATACCTGCACATGTGTAGGCACAGCATTGGTACGGCTTGTTGGGTGCTGCATCAGGGGGTCAAGGTCCTGTATTAGCTGCATTATCATTTCCCCATTCAGCCTGTATTTAGCATATATCTGCTCTCTGGTTTGGCCCAGCAAGGTGACCCGCTGGCGGAATATCCTGTCCTGGATCCTGCGTCTCCTCCGTGCTAATCGCTGTAGCCTGCGACGCCTCACCACCATGTACATTCCTGGCATTGTGGGACTCCTAATGCTGCTGCTGCTGATGGTCCTTATGTGTGATTGGTCAGGCCAGTACCTGTTGGTGATAGGACAACGGTTTTTTGAAAGTTTTTTTTCCATGGCTTTCATGGTTACCACCTGCTTTGAGTTGTCCTTATTTTGCGCGGTGCAAAATGCGATTTTTGGGTTTTTCGCTAATTGCGATTTTTCTTGAATACCGATTGCGATTATTTTGCGATTTCGCTATTATTTTCGCAGAATCCGTGGTGTGTCGCTATTTCCGAATCGCTAATGCTCAGCGGCTGGGATTCTGCGAATATATTAGCGATTTCGCAAATATGTGTTTGCGAATTCGCTATTTTGTTGTTGAATGCCGATTACGGAAATTGCGCCCGCATTTGCGTTTTCGCAGCGATTGCGGGCGCAATTTCACTTCATGAATCAGGCTGAAAGAAAGACAAATTAAGGATGACGAAGTTATCACTTTAATTTTTTCATCAGCTAGCGACACCAACAAACACATTGTAATGGAGATTAGAGAGGCTACGGATGGGTGAATAAATTATCCAAAAAAATGGCGACTCCCCCCTTTAGCAGATTAGCTAAATCTTTGCGTAATTTGGGCATAAAAGTTATATTATTGTTGTTGTTGTTGTTATGGTTATAGTTCTGGTTAATTTCCATTCAGAGTGTCCTACACAGCACCACTCTACGTAAACACTACTTTATGTAAAACCTGGGACATAGCACTCACTGAAATGTTTGTGATCTTTCCTGTTAAGTTGCATCATAAGTTATTTTAACCATTCCATATAAAGTCATCCATAAAAATGAACACACAGACACAAATAACATGTGTATCCAAAAACAAAATACAGATTTCGGCCTTAAATATTGCCTCTAGTTTTCAAAGGCAAATTTCTGTGGAAAACATGCACATTAAGGTTTGCCTTTCCTTAAACCTTTGTTTTAAAAAAAAATTGGAAGAAACAAAAAGTCTTCCCTTCCATAAATAACCCAAGACTTTTATTTTGTTATGGCAAGGGAACGAAATAGAGAATAAACTATAGTTGGTCATCATGGGGTTTAAAGAAGGGATGGTTCTTCACCTGGGTGCCGTCCACAACTCAGCACGTTGTGCTGCCTTGGAACTATTCGCACAACAGACCGCTACTGACCATTCTTGCTTCTGTTTTAATAAAAAAAATTTAAGGTGTTTACTGTTTTTGTTGCGATGTATATATTTATAAGTTATTAAGGTGTTATAAACCTACTACTTTGTTGGAGTGCTATATATTTTTAATGTGACACATAATTGTGAAGACTTTGATGTACAAAATGGCATCCCTGGAATCTTCCGCTTCAGGCTCGGTCCCACACACCCTTACAGTGAGAATCCCCTCCCCAATCACAATACAGGATCGTTATCAGATAGTAGGAATGCGTGTGGTGTGACGGATCTCATGGGGTGGGGGCCTTGATCTACTGTAACTCCTTTGAAGAGGGGTGATTGATTCTTTACAGTTGGGGCCATAAACTACATCCGCAGGGCTAGGTGATAGCCTGAGACAGGCCTGGACAATCGGACACAGAGGAAGAGAAGTGTCAGAGGGTGCGGTAGTGAATAGGGTGAAAAGGTGGTGTCGGGCGGGCACAGGGTGTGATTCTCAGGGAAGAGCAGCGCAGATGGGGGGAGGTTTATGTCCCATGCATAAGACAGAGAGCGGGGGTGACCAGTGCGTGGGGGAGATGCTTGCGAGGGTGGGGAGCCATGCTAAGGATCGGCGGCGTGCAGAGAGTGGTTCTGGTCAAGGCATCTAAAATGACTGCTGTGCACGATAAAAGTGTGGCATTGAAAAAAAAGCAAGATGGCGCAGACAAGGTTTATCAATACGGATTAATTTATAACAATTATTTTTAATAATATATTTACTTGCAGTGTCAAAATGGCGGTCAAAACTTCCTGATTAACTTCGAATCGAACGTTAACAGACGTCACGCAGCAAAAAAAAAAAAAAAACGCTCACGCGCAGCCGCTGGAAAACAAGTATCAACATATATGAGCCTCCTCAACCACCCTCAGAAAACATAGGGGGTCAGGATACGTCTCCCGTAACCCCTTATACCCATTTCACACATTATTTTTCCTCCATCTTGTAATTTAATTAAATCGAAACACAAAATGGCGAATTCCCGTTTCGCTACCAGATCGTGACCCGGTTCGCGAACCGGGAAGCGCTTCTACCGCGAAAAATCAAGGTAGGTAGTTATAGTTAGGATTATTTTGTATAGGGTTTTCGCAACATTCTATTGGGAATAACTTTGGCACCGGTTGAGGAATCTGCCTGTAATTTTCTTCAAATTTGCCTCGCTGCGCTCCGCTCCATCCCTGAAAGTTTGAGGGGGAATCGTCAAGTGGGGGCTGAGATAAAATGGGGGTCCCAAAATGTGTTTTCCCCATGTTAATTTCCATAGGGCGGTTGGACTCACTTTTAGCCCGAACGGCTAAATGGATTTCCACAAAACTATGCAAAATTGTAGTGACTGGTAGCCCGATGTGCCTTTGCTATGTCTCAGGATATGTGATCCAGTGGATTTTGAGTAATTTAGGTTCAAAAAAATATATATATCTATAAGCGTGCCCCGGTACGCGCACCGGGGCGCGCTAAAGCACGCTACACAAGTTCGCGAGCGGAAAGCTGATTGGCTCTCGGGTGTCTGTCAACATTCCAAACAGTCCGGAGCAGCCGCCATCTTGTGTCTCGGTAGGATCGAGACACAAGAGGTGGCAAAAACAAAGGGGGAATTGACCAAAAGGGGGCAGGGTAGACCCCCCCTGACCCCCTAGGTTTGATGTGGGGGCCATAAAAGGGCCCCACGGGGCAAAAACATTTTTTTGTTTCAATTTTCACAAGGGGAACGCCCGGTACGTGCACCGGGGAGCGTACCATGGGGAAAACCCAGTGAAACAGTAAAATAATAATTTAAAGTGCTTAGAGGTAGGGTAGCTCTGAATAGAGTTGATGTGTTATGTGGGTGATTTGAATACCAACATGTAGGTACCAATGCAGAGTCTTAAATTTAATGTACACCATCTCCTCTGTAGATATCTTGCATGTTGTTACAGAAATTATTGTGGTACATGGAATCCATACTATAGTCAGTCAGGAAAGCAGAAACAGATCCTTTAAGTACTCCCTGAGAAGGCCTAGGGGATCATGGGTAGTCTATCCTGCTCCCTTATGATGTTTTCAAGTATTACATTGTACTCTCTTCTGAATCTACACGAAATTTGTGGTGATATGGTGCATTAGAGACAGACAGTGAGAGAAAGGAGGCAGGAGATGAAAAAGAGATGTCAAATACACATTGGAGATAATATAGTGGGAGAAAGGAAGTAACTATGAGCAAACTTGCTATGTAACACAAAAAATTTGCACAGTATACTATAAGTCTCACTGTATATTATAATCTTTTTGGTACTACTTCATGAATTATATATAAAAATGAATATTGAATAATGTCTCAAACAATTTATAATTATTAAATATAAATTTATTCTTCAGTATTTTCAAAATTTAATAAAACTTCCAACATCAGATTGTCTGGAATGTCCTCATAATTTTGATTGCATGATTCTATTGATTCCAAACAGTCAATTAATTATTGGTCCAGAGAGTCATCCATAAAATCCAAGTCATCCATATTTTCTTCAGGATTGTTCTCAACCATAACTTTGAAAGAAATATTATTGGACTCTTCTTTCCCTTCCATTTTCTTTCTGTAAATTGCTTAAAAAATAACTTTATCAGTAGAGTTAGGGTACTGTTGGGTTTAAGTTCAGACAGGTACTTCTGAATTTTTAACAGTGAATAAATATTTGGGCAGTGTATGGTTTCAGGCAGGAAGTAGAACTATTAGAAAGTGTATGTGATGAAGCCTAAGTAAATTCATAATTATACCAGATATGCCTAACTCAATCCATAACTATAACAGAGAAGCCTATCTCAATCTATAACTATAACAGAGGGACAGTAAATAACTATCAGAAAACGTTTTTCCAAAATAACTTAAAGTGCACAACATAGTTCCCCTTACAAATTAACAACTTACCTTTGTCAAAGCAGTTGAAGTTTTGAGTGAAAATCCTTTCCAAATGTACGTCAGGTAGTACTAGTCTAAATGGCCGTGTTTCCCTCTCATTTTTCATATATATTCATGTACATAACCAATTAAATGTCAGCACATAAAAGTACAAAACGAAAGTAACATTTTAATTGGTTGTAAATTCTAACACTTTCATATGTGTTTTTGTCATGTAATTTACCTCAGGATATTTCGACAGGGCTACAGCCCAAATGGCTCAATTGAATTCCACCAAATTTGGGAAAATGGTAGGGACTGGTATATAGTACGGCCACATTATATATTTGGTGAAAGTGTCTCCAGTGGTTTTAATGTAAATTAACTTCCCACATTTTTTGGGAGCGCTTACCGGTGCGCGCCCCGGTACGCGCACCGGCAGCGCTACGGGAGTCCTCATTTTGTATTTCGGTAGAATTGAGACACAAGATGGAGGACAAACAACGTTGGGAATGGGTAAAAGGGGGCACGGTAGACACCCCCTGACCCCCTAGGCTTTCTGAGGGCTGTTTAGGAGGCTCATATTGGCCCAAACATTTTTTAAATTTCGCGGGGGAGCGCCCTGTACGCGCACCGGGGAGCGTACCGGGGAGCGTACTTTGGTGAAAAATAGTGAAAAAAGTTAGAGTAAGATAATTATTTTGAGTGATCAGAGGTAGGGTAGCCCTGAAAAGAGCTTTTGGGTTCTGTGGCTGATTTAGGTACCTACAAGTAGGTTCCAATGCACAGTCTTAAATTCAGGAGGAATATTCTATTCCCCTCCTCTGAGAAGTGCACACCATCTCCTCTGTAGATATCTTGCATGTTGTAACGCAAGTTATTGTTGTATATTGAACCCATTCCAAAGTCTCTCATGTAAGCAGAAACAGATTTATTCACATGTTTCCGTTCTTTCTCAAATTGTGGACAAAATTGGTTGGACCACTTCAATTTCTGTCTTTCACATATATTGGAATATACCAAGGCAGTTTGTGGAAAAAATGCCATCAATTGACCAAAGGTGTCCTTTAAAAGTATTTCCAGGCCTACCCCAGTCAAAGTGCCCAAGTCATTTCCACCACAGTACACAATTAAGAGGTCAGGGTGTGGCAGATGCAAAAAGGTCTTCACCAATGGTATCAATTGGTGACATCTTAATCCTCTCTGGCCAATCCACTTGATGTTCACATTTGGTAAATCAAGGTTGTGAAAATATCTGATAGCTGCATACCTTTGAGCCCAGTGGATGTAGCTATGTCCAATAATCCAGACAGAATACATGGTGAGAGAAGGTTCTGGTGCAGTCAGATGAAGTGAGGGAATGAAATGGCAGTTGGAAAAGTAGGAGTTTACAAAAAAATAATTGTGGAGATTCACTGCTCTTGAATCACAAGCAATCATTGGTGGATTCAGATAGATGAAAACGGAAAGTTAGGATGCATGGTTGTGTTCTGTGAAAGAAGTAATTTGAATGGTTAATAAAAAGTCATTTAAATAAACATTGCACCGGATAAGCTGGTGTATTGAGAGGTCAAACATCCTTGCTGAGTTGATTTGCAACATTGTAGAGTAAACTTTTACACCTGAAAGTTCAGTGAGGAGGGAGTTGCTATGGTAACAGGTAGAAAGGGCTGAGGGGGGAAGTGTGTTGGTTTGAAAATAGTGAGGGAAGAGTTTTAATTGGTTGACATGAGGCATATGTGTGTAAAATTAGAGGTTTTCTGTGCCAGTCATGGTCGCAGTGTCTGGAGTGCATACCTTTTGCTCTGCTAAAGAAAAATTGGTGTGTGTGTCTGACACTGTTCTTAATCTCCCAAAGCATTTGTAAGGGTGAGTAATGATTCATTTAATATAGATAGAGACTTGTATGCTCTATGGAGAAGATTTGGAAGCAGATTGTGGTTTTATAATGTTGCTTTGTGTCATGTTTTTTGATAATGCTTGGTAAAAAGATTTTGCTGCATAAAGGAATTGTATTTTATAAAATTGAGAAGTTTCAGTAGTGACATGGAATGCTTGTACATAGGACCTGTGCTGTGTTTCTTAAATGTGATGTGAAAAACGATTTTGGAGAAAATGAATGGCTTTTACATTTTTGAGAAGGATTAAATAGTGTCTGCATGATTTACTAAATATATTTGAACCTTTCACAATGATGTCACCTGCGTTACCTCAGATTAGGAAGTACATTGAGCTTCTTTCTTGTTGGTTTGTGTCATGTTTTTTGATAATGCTTGGTAAAAAGATTTTGCTGCATAGAGGAATTGTATTTTGTAAAATTGAGAAGTTTCAGTAGTGACATGGAAGGCTTATACATAGGACCTGTGCTGTGTTTCTAAAATGTTTATTAAAAATCGATTTTGCTGTAAATGAATGCCTTTTAACTTTTTTGAGAAAGAATAAATAGTGTCTGCATGATTTAATAAATATATTTGAACCTTTCACAATGATGTCACCTGCGTTACCTCAGATTAGGAAGTAGATTGAGCTTCTTTCTTGTTGGTTTGTGTCATGTTTTTTGATAATGCTTAGTAAAAAGATTTTGCTGCATAGAGGAATTGTATTTTTTAAAATTGAGAAGTTTCAGTAGTGACATGGAATGCTTGTACATAGGACCTGTGCTGTGTTTCTAAAATGTTATTTAAAAAACGATTTTGGGGTAAATGAATGGCTTTTATATTTTTGAGAAGGCATAAATAGTGTCTGCATGATTAAATAAATATATTTGAACCTTCCACAATGATGTCACCTGTGGTATCTCAGATTAGGAAGCAGATTGAGCTTCTTTCTTGTTGGTTTGTGTCATGTTTTTTGATAATGCTTGATAAGAACATATGCAAGATAGAGGAATTGTATTTTGTGAAATAGTGAGGTTTCAGAAGTGAAATGGAATGCTTGTACAAAGGACCTGCGCTCTGTTTCTAAAATGTTATTTAAAACATGATTTTGGGGTAAATGAATGGCTTTTACGTGTTTGAGAAGGAATAAATAGTGTCTGCATGATTAAATAAATATATTTGAACCTTTCACAATGATGTCACCTGCATTACCTCTGATTAGGAAGCAGATTGAGCTTTTTTCTTGTTGGTTTGTGTCATGTTTTTTGATAATGCTTGATATCAACATATGCAACATAGAGGAATTGTATTTTGTGAAATATTGAGGTTGCAGTAGTGAAATTGAATGCTTGTACATAGGACCTGTGCTCTGTTTCTAAAATGTTATTTTAAAAAACGATTTTGGAGTAAATGAATGGCTTTTAAATTTTTGAGAAGGAATAAATAGTATCTGCATGATTAAATAAATATATTTGAACCTTTCAGAATCATGTCACCTGTGTTTCGTCAGATTAGGAAGTAGATTGTGCAGATGAGGTGAGGCCTGTCCAGGGGTGTAGATGAGGTGAGGCCTGTCCAGGGGTGCAGATGAGGTGAGGCCTGTTCAGGGTTGCAGATGAGGTGAGGCTTGTACAGGGGTGCAGAGGAGGTGAGGCCTGTGTCTAAGAGTGCAGTGGGGGAGAGGCTTCATGAAGTCCAGTCCACTGCACTCTTAGACACAGACCTCACCACCTCTGCTCCCCTGGACAGGCTTCACCTCCTCTGCACCTCTGGACAAGCCTCACCTCATTTAGACCCTTGGACAATCCTCTCCCCCACTACACTCTTGAACACAGGCCTCACCTCCTCTACAACCTTGAACCGGACTGATCTCTTCTGACCGCTGGACAGGCCTCACCTCCTCTGCACCCCTGGACATGCCTCACTTCATCTGCACAATCTGCTTCCTAATCTGAGGAAGCACAGGTTAAACATGCAAATATATTGATGTAATCATGCAGACACTATCTAAACCTTGTGAATATTGTAAAACCAATTCATGTGCTCTAAATCGATTTTTTAATTAACATTTAAAAAACAGAGCCCAGGTCATATGTGCAAGCATTTCATTACACTACTGAAACCTCACTTTTTTACAAAATACAATTCCTCTTTGCACTAACATTTCTTTACTAAGTATTATCAAGAAATATGACACAAAGGAAGAATAAAAAAGCTTAATCTGCTTCCTAATCTTAGAAAACACAGCTGACATGTTTGTAAAAAGTGCAAATATATTTATTTAATCATGCAGACACTTTCTAATCCTTCTGAAAAATGCAAAAGCCATTCATTTGCCCCTTAATCGTTTTTAAATTAACATTAAAAAAAACTGAGCACAGGTCATATGTACAAGCATTCCATTTCACTACTGAAACCTCAGTTTTATACAAAATACAATTCCTATATGCAGCAAAAAAAATTACCAAGCATTAACAAAAAACATAACAGAAAGCAACAATAAAAAAACACAATCTGATTCCTAATCTGAGGAAATACACCTGACATGATTGCGAAAGGTGCAGAGGAGGTGAGGAAAGCCCAAATGGCTTTCATGATTGTGAAAGGTGCTGAGGAGTTGAGGCCTGTGTCTAAGAGTGCAGTGGGGGAGAGGCTTTATGAAGTCCTGTCCACTGCACTCTTGGACACAGGCCTCACCTCCTCTGTTCCCCTGGACAGGCCTCACCTCATCTGTACTCCTGGTCAGGCCTCACCTCATCTGCACCCTGTTACCATCAATTATACCCAATACATTGAGGCCTGTCCAGGGGGCACAGTGGAGGTGAGGCTTGCCCAAGGGACAGAGGAGGTGAGTCCTGTCCATTGCACTATTGGACACAGGCCTCACCTCCTCTGCACCCCTGTAGAGGCCTCACCTCATCTGCACAATCTGTTTACTAGTCCGGTGATAATTCCAACCCGGCAGGGTGACCTTATAGTTAAAAGGTGATGATGTATTGATTCCGATATAATCGCCTCACAATGTTCAATGATGCCGCCAGTGTTCCGCACCTTAATGCCAACAGTAATTATAGGTCCAATTTCCAAAGACGTAAGAGTGTCTTCATAATACACCACATGGGTACGTGTGGTGAATGGGCTCAAGGGTTGAATCACCCTCGCTACACTGGTGTCCCGGACCCAGAAGTCACTTTTTTGAGTTTCTATTGTGAAGAAACTCTTACGTCTTTGGAAATTGGACCTATAATTACTGTTGGCATTAAGGTGCGGAACACTGGCGGCATCATTGAACATTGTGAGGCGATTATATCGGAATCAATACATCATCACCTTCTAACTATAAGGTCAACCTGCCGGGTTGGAATTATCACCGGACTAGGGCCCTAACAAATAAGGATCCAGCCATTGAGCCCTGAAGAGTTATAGCATCTGTGTGCATACAGACCTATAACGAAACACATGTTGGCTGGCTGTAAATTACCATTGGTGTGATGAGCTAATAAAAGGAGATATACATCTAACTCCAGGAACCAACGTTGGACATTTGTTTTTGTCAATTATATAAAGTAGCACTCTACTTGTTATATTGAATCTGTGTGCGTGGGACTTTGTGTTTATTTCTAGAAAAGTATGTCAGAGTGTTTTTCATCATTTTAGGATGTTAGCAGTGCATCATAATAAAATGAGGAAATTAGTGAGAAGGTTGTATTATGCAAAAAGTCCAGCACTTAAGCTTAAACAGTTAAACAGTGCTCTTTTGCATGGGTCTGAATTAGATGTGAAGAACATTTGTGAAGAAATTGAGTTTTGTTATTTTGGTAACAAAGAGACAGTGTAGAAATTGATACAGTAATAGAAGGTAATGTGGAAGAGAGTGTACAGATTTCAAGTACAGAAAAGTTTGACCAGGAAATTACCAAGTTTAAGTTGAAATCAAGTGAAAGGCTTAATTTTACTTTTGTGTGTTGTCGACGGACTCATTATAAGATTCAGACTAGGTTAGTTGATTTATATGCAAAAAGTGAAATGGAAAATAATATGAATGGAAGGATTTTGCAACTTATTTGTTGGTGGAGAATTCTTTTGATTTGAGTTCTGATCAGCGTATTTGTAATTATTGTTTTAAAAAATTAAATGAAAACAGAATGCCTGCTAGAGCTGTTCATAATGATCTTGAGTTGGTAGACATTCCTTCTGAATTGATGGATTTAAATACCTATGAATATATTTTGATTCAATGTGTCCATCCTTTTCAGGCTATTGTTCGCATGGAGCCTAAGATAGGGAAATTGCCTCCTTCAGATTTACAGAGAGGATTAAAGGGAAGAGTTGTTTATTTGCCTCTAGATTTAAAGAAAAATATTAATACAATTGGTGTAGAAAGAGTGGAAGCTCTGGGTATTCTAGTTAATGGGGTTCCGACAAAGAGTAAGAAAATCTGGCAAGATTTAGTGGATGTTAGGAAAGTCAAAAAGGCAACGTTGTATTTGGTCAAAAACAATGAGTACTATAAACATGTATGTGTTGGAGCAGAGGAAACAGCTACAGAAGAAGACAGTGATTGTTCAGCCGGCCAAATTGAAAAAGTTGATGTGTGTAGAAGTGAAAAAATATATGAACATTATACTGTTCATCCTTTGCATTCCAAAGTAATGGGGAATGCAATTGACTTGTTTCAAATGAAAGCAGCAAAAGGAAGTGCCATTAGTGTATGGAAAGAAAGTTTGGAAGCTCGTTGTTTTCAACAGGTATTTCCAACAGGTCGAGGTGGTCGATATGACGATCGACCAGTTCAAATTCCTGCAGCTGAATACCGGAATTTAAGATTATATGCTGAAGATCCAAGGTTTCGTCAATGCATTCCGTATTTGTTTAATCTACTGTATGAAAGTGACTTGTCTGGGCTTTCTTATGCAGTGAACCATATACTGAAACGTGGAGCACATCTGCAAAATGTTTCGGCGAGGGACTTTATGGAGAAAGTCAAACTGCAAGACAGTATTTTGGAATCTCAGCTAATCAATCTCATGGCATGTCAGCGTGGTACAAACGAGTATTGGTTCCGTCGTCATGGGGAATTGAAATGTATGCTAAGAAACTTAGGAACTCCTACATGGTTTCTCACTCTTAGCTGTGCTGAGTATGCATGGGACGTCTTACTTCAATTTCTACGAGAGGCAAATGGAAACATAGAAAATATAGAATTCAAAACATTCTGGAGAACTGTGTTCTTTGGATCCAGTGAATGTATGCTGATATTTCAATCATAGATTTGAAGCTATGATGTCTTTTATTACCAACAAAAGAAATCCTCCCCTTTGAGAGGTTTTGGATTTCTTTTGGGCAAAGGAGTATCAGCGAGAGGTCCTCCTCACATACATATGTTGTTATGGATTAAAGATGCATCTAAATTTGGGACTGATTCGGATGACACAGTGATGAGTTTCATTGAAAAATATTCAACATGTGCTGTTCCGAAAAAACTACCGAAGAAAACAGTTTAAGGCAACAAGTTTTCTGCTTTCAATCCCATCGTTGTGGAAAGTACTGTCGTCGAAAATTCAGAAACAAGGACAAGTTCTACATAAAATGTTGTTTCGGGTTTCCACGACCAGTGATTTCTAAAGGAAGAGTAAATAATTTGATGTCTTCTCTGCGACATACTGTGACGAGGAAATCACCAAAAAATACATACAATTTAAAAAGAAACGAAGAGTCCAAGAACATCAAAGACTACAACCCAGTGATTTTGTTCATGTGGAATGCTAACATGGATATTCAGTTCGTTGCTGACAACTCTATTGCTGTGGCTCGATATGTGACATCTTACATCACAAAAAAAGAAAAGACAGAACGGAAGGAAATGTGGGAGGACATTTCACATGAAAAGAGTATAAGTAAAAAATTATACAGTTTCAGTCTGAAGTTGTTGTCGCATCGAGAAATTGGAGCATATGAATGTTCTGATTGGTTATCATCAGCAAGTCTCTATGCCAAATCTAGAACAATCATTTGGGTGAGTCTAGGTCTTGCTGCAACACGAAACCGAGTTTTGAAATCTGTACAAGAAATTGATTACTTGGCGGAGAAAGAACCAAACAGTACAGATATTTTGAAGACAAACATGTTTGATACATACTATCCAAATAGAAGTAGTCATCTTGAGAACACTTGTTTGTATGAAGTTCTGCAAAACTATAGTTATAAGAGGAACATCACAGAAGATATCAATAATGGAAAATATGCTGTCATTGGGTGTGAAGGATGTATAGTGAAGCAGAGAAAAGGCCATTTGATTAATCATTGAAAATTGAGTTGCGAATCTCCAGACAAAAGGGAATTTTACTATTTAGCTCTTTTGCAACTCTTTAAGCCATGGCGTACAGAAGAGGAACTACTTGGAGATGTTCTCTGTTACGAAGATTCTTTTAATGCAACCAAGGATACCATAGAGTGTCCTGTTTTTCCAAATTATCTGGAAATGTTGAACAAAGAAATAGAGCAAGAAGCCCCAATTGCTGCAGAGATTGCTAGAGACAGTTCTTAAGACAGTCAGAGTTCTACCTCATTGAGTCAGGATCCAGTAGGAGGACCAATTATCCGAAATGAAGCTGCCACTGCCATGGATGAGGTGGAAAGAGCTATGGAACAAGCTCAAAAGGATGTAGTTAACTTAGAAGATTTGGTGAAACAACTAAACATTTAGCAGAAACAGATATATGATGAAGTAACAGAACAGATTGAACCTGGATTCAGTCATGAGAAAAAAGAGTGGTCATGCACATCATTTTAGCCTGTCCGACTGTACGTGAGTGGAGAAGCGGGAACTGGAAAAAAAGTTTTCTGATTAAAGCAATTGCAAATTATCTGCAGAAAAGGACTGAATCACCGCTGTCTTATGTTGTAACCGCTCCAACTGGGCTGGCAGCACATAATATTAAAGGGATTACTCTACATCGTTTACTGATGCTACCAGTTGAGCATGATAATAAATTGCAATACAATAAACTATCTGGAGATGCGTGTTCTGAAGTTTCCAGAGTCCTGAAGAAAATGAAACTTCTTATCATTGATGAAGTAACCATGGTCTTAAATCTAATGCTTGCTTTTGTGCATTTGAGAATGCATGAAATTCTTAGAACAGAGTATGATGTGTTATTTGGAGGGAAACACATTATTGTTTTTGGAGATCTACTGCAGTTGACTACAGTGAAAGGACAACCAGTGTTTAAAATGCTTGCATGAAGATACCAGGAAGTCTCTAGGAAGCATTGGAAACGTTAATATATGGTTATATTTCAAATATGCAGAACTGCTTAAAAATATGCGACAAGCAAAGGATAAAGATTATAAAAATATTCTACAAGATGTAAGATTCGGAAAACTAAGTGAGCATGGGAAAGAAGCTTTACATGCACGATTAATTTCAAATTTGTATCCAAATGAAAACATTCTTTCAGAGAATATTTTTAAGAAAATTACTGAGAACAAATCTGGGATATGTTTGATGCCAACTCTGCAAGAATGTTCCATTTTTAACAACAAAATGTTAAAATTAGAAAATGAAGAGATTGTGAAACTGTAAGCTATATATAAAATAGAGCATATGGGAGCAACAATTATTTTGTCAGAAAATTTGAAATCAAAATTGGATTCATTAGAGAAGAGTATATCTAAAACTGCTGGTTTTGAAAAGACTCTGAATGTGTGTCGTATCATTTTGAGAAGGAATTTAAATGTTGAAAGAGGTCTGGTAAATGGAGCAATGGGTCATGTTGTTGATTTTGTGAATTATAGAAATAAAGACGGAATTGAATTTTTAAAAATTAAGTTTGATGGCATTGAGCAAGTACAACAAATCAGTCGTTGTTCAGCTAGATTTTTGCTTGCAAAAGACTTATATGTTCGCCGAAAACAGTTTCCTGTTTGTTTGGCATATGCGGTGACAATTCATAAATCTCAAGGTTTAAGTGTAGATAGTGCTTTGGTGAACATTGGAAGTTCTGTGTTTAAAGAGGGTATGGCATATGTGGCATTATTACGAGTCAGAACTTTATCAGGATTGTACTTGATATTGTGTGTTGAGACTAAGATTTGTGCAGATCTAGATTGTGTTAAAGAATACAATAGGTTAAGAAGAGAGTATGCTCCACATTTGCCTCAATATCCTCTGTTTGAAAAACGTATGGTAGGCCGAAAAAGAAGTAATGAGAATAATTGCAGTGAGGTAGTAGCAAAAAGACAAAAAGTAGATGAAACTATAATTGTAAGCAGAAAGAAAAAGGATTCTGTTGAAGATGTTGTTGGATTTCAGTTTGAAAACAGTTCTGGTATCAACTGCTATGCTAATGTAGTGGTTAATGTTGTTTTTTCTCTTCAAACTTTACAAGAACAGATTGTTGAAAATCGGGATCAAAGATTCTGCGGTTTATT
This sequence comes from Lissotriton vulgaris, assembly GCF_964263255.1. NCBI lineage: Eukaryota > Metazoa > Chordata > Amphibia > Caudata > Salamandridae > Lissotriton > Lissotriton vulgaris. The sequence continues at coordinate 1,906,443,644 of NC_141689.1, forward strand.
GAATTCTTAGTTTGAGAAATGTAGCAGTGATAGAGCAAAAATAGAAAGTGTTTCAGAAATTCGAAATCTTTTAGACATATGTTCTGGTCAAAAAAAATGTTCACAGAACATTCAGCAGGATTGTCAGGAATTTTTAATGTATATGTTTGGTGTATTGGAAGATGAAGGTGTAGATGTAGAAAATCTTTTTAGCCTTTCTTATCAATGCCAGCATGACTGCGATAATTGTAGTTTATCAAGTAGTACTAGAATAGACACTGAAAGATTTATATAATTTGACTTTACCAGACTGCAAATCAGTGTCTTTTAATAATCTAGTTAAAGCAGCTGATCATAATATGGTGTGTACCCAATGTAAGTGTTTAATGCTGTCCACATTATTTATACAAACTTATGGTCAGTATGTCATTTTAATGTTCCAACGATGTAGACCTGATGGAACTAAATTGACAACTTCTATTAAAAATGTTGTGGCTTCTCAGTTATCAATTTCAAGAAGAGCCTTTGCAACTGTAGCTATTATTTATCATGACGGTCCTTTAACAACATCAGGGCATTATACAGCTTATTTAAAATGTCGAAAAGGCTGGACTTACTGTAATGATACTCATTTGACTTTCAAACAACGTTTGCCTTTTGACTTAAAAAATTGTTACCTAGTGTTTTTAGAACCAAAATTTAAGTAAAGGTAATTGGCCTATGAAGACGGGAGCAGTTAATAAAAGTTAGTCTACTGTTTAAAATTATATTGTGAGTAAAAGTGATCAACATAATATAAAAAAATCAAGTTCTCATATAGGTACTGTAAGTGGATCTCATAGAAAATGATATCAGTATTATAGGAAATGTTGAACATGAGTGATCCAGAGATGGGAATATGAATATTTAAACATTGTGAAAATGTTGTATGAGCTTTTCTTTCAGAGCGTCGGGAAAACAGTAATTTCAGAGTTTGTTTTAAGTAATTTGAAAACATACTGATATATCTGACACTATTGGGCCATAAGGAAAGGTGAAGGAATGAGCAAAGAGTCATGAGTTAACACAAGGGGGAAATGAAAACATTGGACATATTTCAGATGTTCTTGGAGCTTTTTTTATAGAAAGTCGATGAAATTGAAGTTTTAGAGAACAGCAGAGTATTTTCCAACAAAAAGGACTCCCACGATCTACTATTTGGCCTCAAGGAAAAGTAAGTGAATCAAAGATTAGTGTACATATGTGATTTGTTAGTTTATATGTTTTTTTTTAAACACAATCTTTTAGATTGTGTTTTTTTTTCCCGCTGTCATATGATGAATAGTTTGAACTCACTGTTTTTAGTGAAATTCAATATATTCTGAGAACAGCAAAAATAAACTATCTATCATGTTGTACAATTTATTCTATAGTTCACTCATTTTCCCTCAATCCTTCTATATTATCCTCACTCCCTTTATCCCTTAACTCTGGGACTCCCTTCACTCACTCTCAGGCATCTTCCATTCCTCATTCTTGTAAATGCATCCTCAATCAGACTCCTTTCTCTCTCACTCATTCCCCTTTTATTTACTCCTCTTTCCTGATTTAGTTTTGCTAACTCACATTCTTTTAGTATCCTACTTATCTTCAGTTCATTTCTCTCTTCTTCTCTTCCTCTCTGTCACTGAATGTATCTGCCTTACTCTTAGTAATTTGCTCTCCTTCTATTTCTTTTTCCCTCTTTTTGTTCTTCTACATTACTTTAATTCCCTTTCTGTGTCCTTCACTCTTACTTCATTTCTTAGTACACTTTTATGATTTTTAACCTCTTGACCTGTCTCTTCTATTGTAAAATATACATTTTACTAATTATAGCGTATTTTTTCTTTTCTCTTTCACAGATATATAGTGTAGTAAAAACATGTTATTAAGTTTACATTAATTATATGGTAAGTGTGACTAAAAAAATGTAGTTTGTCATCGCCCTTTGCTTTAACCTCACTACTTTTCTCTCCCCCTACCTCACCCCTGTTTCCTTACTCTGCTTCCCTCACTTATTCTTATCCTCCATGTTTACTTTTCTTTTCCTTACTTTCCTTCCACATTCAACTTCTTTCAGTCCCCCTGCTTTACTTCCCTTACCCTGTGTTCGCTTTGTTCACTCCCTCACTCATTCCCTTTCGCTTACTTACTTACTCCACTCCTCTCACTTCTTCTCTGAGTCCCTCTGTCCTCACAGTTCCTCACTCCCGTTCCCTCACTCTGTCTCTGTTACCCTCACTGTCTCTGTCCTCTCACTCTGTCACTACTCTTTCGTCATGCTCACTCCCTATAACTCACCCACACTCCTTCACTTACCTTTCTTTTCTGCTTCACTCAGTCCCTTTCTGTCACTCCTTCCTTTACTCTCTCTGTCTTTTCTCCCTGTCACTCCCCACGTCTTACCCTTATTCACTTTTATCCACCCTATTTCACCCCTCTTTACTTACACTCACTGCTCTTTTCTTACCCTCCCTCACCTCTGTTCCTTTACTCTGGTTCCGTCACTACCCCTCATTCCCCATCCTTTACTCTCCTTCCCTTTACTTTCAACACCCACTCACATTCTCCCAGTACCTCTGCTTTAGTCTTCTTCCTCTCTCTTCTCTTCTTTTGCTCCCTTATTCATTTTCCTTTTCTCAGTTACACCCTCTTACACCTTTTCTCTGTCTTACTATCTATTACACAGTCCCTCTGTGTTCCTCCCTCTAGCTCTCTTTCTCTTAACATCACTCTCTCTGTCCCCTTTCCTCATACTCACTCCTTCATTATATGTTTTTTCTTTTTTTTTTGGGTGCGCTAACATGACGCTCACCGGTACGCGCACCGGGGCGTGCTGCAAGATTGCGCTTACCGGTGCGCTCACCGGTACGCGCACCGGGAGCGCTCCAGGGCAACAAAACATTAAAAAAATAGTATTACATAAATATACAATATAGGATTCATTATAAAAAATATTACATTTCATAGCTATGGAAATTTGCTACTAAAAAACCTTTGAAATTCACTGAAAAAAACATAGGTTTCACACCAGTTATAGTTAGCTGGAAATTTTACTGACATAAAACCATTGAAATCCCTACGTTATAGTAGTTGGACTCACTATAACTTGCGCGCCTGCAATGCACTGCTGATGACGTCACATATTACATCACTCATGACATTGTCAGTGACATCACTCATGACATCACTGATGACACCATCCTTGTGGCAGAGTGACAGACCTCCTTTCAGTGTAAAATAACCCTTGAAACACATATTCAAAAATAGAAACTAACATTTTCAAAAAATGGAGATACCCATACCAGTTACAACAACCAATTCAGTAATTCCACCATCTATATAGTCACTCATACATATACTCACTCATCATATGTAGTGATACACCTATACATCCTGTTACACACCGACAGTCATCCAAAAGTTACTCACACACATACTCACACATGCAAATAAACTATTGAACATCCATTTATTTGCATATACAGCTATTCACACACTACCACCTTACTTGTAAGGAAACTTACACATACTTACTCTCTTAAACAATCACTTATAGAAACACATACCTATTTAAACAAGAACTCTTTCAATCTCTCACTCTCACATATACTCACTCATATACATCAATACTCACATATACTAGATTAAAACAAATGTAGTTACTGATAAAGACACTAGTGAGACAGGCATTCACTCACTAACACACAAATATACACACTCATCTACCCATACAGTCCTGCACATATGCTGTCTTCAAAACACATACAAACAGTGAGTCAGTCATTGATGCATCTATGTGCTAAGTAACACCCCCACCAAAGCATACAGACACTCATACTGATACTAAAAAAATCTAATAACTCATATACACACACATGTAGCTACTCACCAACCCATGCAGCCACTTATACACAAAAGTGACACACTGATACAAACATTTAAATATTTAAACAATACTCGCTGTATTCACCAAGATACACTTAATAGGCCAGTTAACCAATCAATAAAAAAAAAACATCCATTAAGACACTTATTTAAACATTTATTCTTCCATCGACCTTTACATATACATATATAAAACATATTTATTTTACAGAAAGACACACATTCACTGGATGGTGTCATCAGTGATGTCATGAGTGATGTAATATGTGACGTCATCGGCAGTGCATTGCAGGCGCGCAAGTTATAGTGAGTCCAACTAACTATAACGTGGGAATTTCAATGGTTTAATGTCAGTAAAATTTCCAGCTAATTATAACTGGTGTGAACCCTATGGTTTTTTCAGTGACTATATATATATATATATATATTCAATGAAAAAACCATTGGTTATAGAACATATATAGTTAGGAATTTGCATTTACAAAACCTTATTTTACTCGCATAAAACCATTGAAATTCCATATATAGTTAGATGCGCTAACTATATATCGCGCACCCGCAATCCACTGCTGATGATGTCACATATTACATCATTCATGACATGGTCAGTGACATCACTGATGACATCACTCATCTCGTTTGACATGACTGATCATATCACTGATGATATCATTCATGTGATAATACCATGAACCTCTTCAGACTCTAATATAACCTTAGATACAATCAGTGTAAACAGACAGTCACAGACTGTCACTCATCCATGGAGTTACTCACACACCTAGTCAGTTATGCAAAAAATCAATCACACCTCCATTTTCTCAACTATACAGTTATACACACCTTACTTACTCAAACATATAATAACACATATTTAGTCTCTTAAACAATCCCTGATACATATTCACAATGATCCATACAGCCACTCACACATTCCCTGGCTCTTATGTACAGTTATTTATATATGTCAACTCTCACATGTACTGTGTTTTACATATGTACTTACTTTGACATGTAGCACTGAGATATCCATTCACTCACTAATACTCTCATGCACAGTCAACCGCCCATACAGCTGTTTCCACATGCACTTTTGAACCCATACATATAGTGAATCAACTACTCACACATCTATGTACAGAGTCACACACCTCCCAGCCACCCATACACACACACTCAGTTTCCCATACAAATACTTGGACAATCAATGAATAACCCATACAGTTACTCATATAGCTACTGATCAACATATGCAGCAGTTTGTAGAACAACAGATATAATGATGCACAAAGTAAAACCCAGTCACTAACCCATGCACTTAGTGAGACACATTTAATCACTCACTCATACAGTCAGTCATGCACCTACTAAATCCTTCATCCAGACACTTATACATCCACTCATTCTTCAATATGTAAGACATATTTTAACTTTACAGAAACATACAGTCACTGGATGTTGTCATCAGTGATGTCATCAGTGATATCATTTGAGATGTTATCAGTGATGTCATCAGTGATGTCACTGACCATGTCATGAATGATGTAATATGTGACATCATCAGCAGTGGATTGCGGGTGCGCGATATATAGTTAGCGCATCTAACTATATATGGAATTTCAATGGTTTTATGCGAGTAAAATAAGGTTTTGTAAATGCAAATTCCTAACTATATATGTTCTATAACCAATGGTTTTTTCATTGAATTTTCAAGGTTTTGTAAATGCAAATTCCTAACTATATATGGACTATAACCTATGGTTTTTTCTGTGAATTTCATTGGTTTTTTAAAAGCTAACATCTGTAGCTGTAAAATGTATTCTTCTTTAAAACCCAAAATATATTTTAGATGTTTATTGATAATTTTTATTGAAATATTTTTTTCTTCGCTTCCGGTAAGCGAACCGGGAAGCTTTCCGTTAGCTCATCTTGATGCCGCGATCTAGTACGCGAACTGATAAACGTTACGTTAGCGGAACTGTGACGCGTCGCGGAAGTGCGACGTATCATTATCGCGTAATGCGTCTTATGACGCGCCGCTTTAGTGCTCCCGAAAGTGCTCGGGACCGCGAACCGGAAACGATGCGGGACGCGGCGCGCACCGCGTAACGTAAGCGGAACAAGTCATGTGGCTTGTTTATCAAAGTTTTCATTGGTTCATTTCACTTTTGGTTTCCAAATGATGTATGACTAGTTCATGTGACCTAAAAATAACACTTTTCATTGGTTCAGAACTTTTGCTTTTCCCAAATCATATAAACCCCTTCTTCTTTCCTCACTCTGACTTTCATCTTGGTGAGAGAAAGACCATTTTCCATTTTGATTGCAATGGCTTCTATCTTTGCTTCAGCTGGTGGACCCCCACCACCACCTCAACCTCCTCATGACAAGAGAGGACCACCATCACAATTCATCTCCAACAGAGAGGAGGAAGAGGACGACTTAGAAGAAGAGGACACTGATGAACCTGAATTTATTCAGGAGTTGCCCCGTGTTTCCCGAAGGAAAACAAGTTTTATTTGGCAGTTTTTCTCAATTCCTCGAGGGGAGAAGAAGGTTAATGCCAAATATGCCACCTGCCTAATTTGCAAAAAAAGATTATCTCGAGTCACAGAGAAAAAGTATAGTATGGGCAACTATACTATGCATCGCCATATGGTCAGGTGGCATCCATTAAATTACAGCCGGGCAGAGTTAAGGGACCTGCAAGATAATCCCCCGACAACTCCTGTGGCCAAATCAACTTCAAATATATCTTTGACTGCAAGAGAGGCACAGGAAACTGTGCCAAACATACAGCCAAACTTCAAGCACATGAAGTTTACGTGCATACATTGTGGTGCTATGCTCTCATGTGGCAACATGAGCGTAAACTTAATCAACTTGGTGTTTGATAACCATAACTGCCCTAACCCACCCAAGCAGTAATTTTTTCTTTGCTCCTGTTGAGCCCTTTTCAATGCCTGTTTTTTTGTTGTTTCCCCTCCATGAAAAACACAAAAAAAACATAAAACTGTTCTAAAAATACAAAAAAAACAAAAAATGTTTAGAAAATAAAAAAAAATACAAAAACATTAAAAAAAAAGTTCTTTTCAGAACTACCTCCCCTTTCAAATAAAATTGCTAGAATGTTTAGCACTCTGGCAAGCTCTATTTCTTTTGGTTCGCTTCAAGTTTGCTGCCTGGTTCGCGAACTTGAAGCGAACCAAAAAAATATTTTTTTTAAAAAAAGAAGAGTTAGTATAAGGGAAGTAAGCAGAGAGTAATGTAAAAAGAAAGACAGCTATAGGGAGTAAATCAGAGATAGTGTTTAATAGATCTATTTATTAATTCAGGATGACGATAAGGTGTGATGTCTCCTGAGGTTTGTTTAAGGGGTTACTCAGGGTTACAGATCAATTTTACACTTGTTGAAGAATACAGAGCAGATAAAGCATGTGAAGGCCTACCAATGAAGTAAATCATGTCCTCTTATTACATCATTCATGACATGGTCAGTGACATCATCAGCAGTGCATTGCGGGTAAAAAGAGTAGAAAACATTTACCTTATAATTCTTGTTACCTTTTTAAAATATTTTTTCATACTTTCAATCTGTAAAAGAGAGAACAAACATTTCCAAAAATATTACAACATGTATTTAAAAATTAGAAAAGAAAAGGGAAAAGGTTCAAGAAGAAACATTTTTTCAACAACTTTGACATTTACAGAAGCCTCTGCTTCTCTACGTCCCCTACACAATCCTAAAGATATATATTTTAAACAAACAGTATCTTCATGCTGATGAACTGAGACCTATTTTGGAACATGGTACTTCTTTTGCACTGCTGATGTCTCACAATAGTGATGCAATAGCAGCGCAAAAAAGATGTAAAGCCATCATAAAATTGTGTCTAATATTTTAAATGATAGTTTCAGGATGCAAATAAGATGTGTGCTTTGAAGAGCTTTCTTTGAGGTGAGGCCTATTCCTTTTTTAAAAAAAAAACAGTACCCAGAAGTACAGCACTGTAAGCATTAAAATTGACACTTACAGAAGACTCAGTTTCTCCATATCTACCTCACATTTCTAAATGTATATCATAAGTACAAACAGAAGAACATTAATTATACATGTTATATGGTTTATTTTTGCTGTTCTCAGAATGTATCAAATTTCACTTAAATCAGTGACTTGAAGGTATTCATCATGTAACAGCGGGGAAAAAAAAACACAATCAAAATGACTGTGTTTAAAAAACCCATACAACCTAAGAAATCTGATTTCAAAACTCCTTAAAATTAACTTACTTTCAATGACGTCGAAGGATCTCCTATGAACAGCATCCACTCTGTTGTGCTATAAATAGTTTCAGCCTGCCACTTTCTGAAAGAAAACCTCCATCGATACGAAAAATATGTTACATAGAAGAAAAGACTTTTCTCATTCTATCACATGTTTCCACTAGGCCAAATCATGTTGCCGCGATTCGCAACTCTTGTAATTCTTCCAATCAAATCCCGACATTTTCTATTTTCGCAACTTTCAAAAAGAATACATTTAAGATTATTTTCACAATCCTGGACTACTAATATCTTACCCTTCTTTGTCACTCATGTTCTCCTTTTCCTATGACACTGATACTGCTTACTATGAAGCAGACTTACTTGCATCAGGTTTATATAGTTGGATTTTTAAATTGACATTATAATTAAAAGTTTTGGACCAATAATCTAGACAGCATTGCAGACTTACATTCCCTCTACTTCATGAACCTTTTGCAATTCTTCACAGGAAATCCCGAGATTCTTTCATTAAAATTTTGGTTTTAAAAACACCAGGTAAGAATTTTTAAGGTCAAACGGCAATTTTTTTTTGAAAGTTACAACGGAATCATTGCAGAATGACCAGCCGTTTCGAGACTTTAAATAAGCTGTATAATGTCCTGATGTTGTTGAAGGACCATCGTGATAGATAATTGCTACAGTTACAAAAGTCCTTCCTGATATTGAAAGCTGAGAAGCCACAACATTTTTTATTAAAGTTGACAATTTTGATCCATCAGGCCTACATCGTTGAATCATTAAAATGACATACTGTCCATATCTACGTATAAATAATGTTGACATCATTTCAGATTTACATTGGCTACACTCCATGTTGTGATCCGCTGCATTTACTAGCTTATTAAAGGAGACTGATTTACTGTCTGGCAAAGTTAAATATATAAATCTTTCTGAGTCTACACTAGTAGTACTTGATACCCTACAATTCTCGCAGTCATGCTGCCATTGATAAGAAAGCCCAAACAGGTGATCTACATCTACACCCTCATCTTGCAATACATCAAGCATATACATTAAAAACTCCTGACAATCTTGCTGATTATTTTCAGAGAAGTCTGTTTGACCTGAACATTCATCTAACAGATAACGAACTTCAGACACACTTTCTACTTTTGTTCGATCAGTGCTACATTTCTCGAAAACAGAATTCAACAAACAGCATAAAATTTGTTCTGAATTCAACAGAATCTGTTCTTTTAAACTCTCTAGTGAAAAGAGAACATTAACCACTACATTTGCATAGCAGTTGACACCAGAACTGTTTTCAAATTGAAAACCGACAACATCTTCAACAGAATCCACTTTCTTTCTGCTAACAATTTTCGGTTCATTGACTTTTAGTCTTTTTGCAACAACCTCCCTACTATTACTGATATTTCTACGTTTCCGGCCTACCACAAGTTTCTCAAACAAAGGATATTGAGGCAAATGTGGCGCATACTCTCTTCTTAACCTATTGTATTCCTTAACACAATCTAGATCCGCACAAATGTTTGTGACATCACAGTCAATCAAGTACAATCCTGATAAAGTTCTAACTCGTGACAATGCCACATATGCCATACCCTCCTTGAACACAGAACTGCCAATATTCACCAATGCACTGTCTACACTTAAACCTTGCGATTTATGAATTGTTACCGCATATGCCAAGCAAACAGGAAACTGTTTACGGCGAACATATAAGTCTTTAACAAGCAAAAACCTAGCAGAACAACGACCAATTAGCTGTACTTCCTCAATGCCATCAAATTTAATTTTTAAAAATTCTATTCCATCTCTATTTCTGTACTTCTCAAAATCAACAACATTACCCATTGATCCATTTACCAGACCTCTTTCAACATGTAAATTTCTTCTCAAAATGATTCGGCAATTTAAACACACATTCAAAGTCTTTTCAAAACCCGCTGTTTTAGATATAGTCTTCTCTAATGAATCCAATTTTGATTTCAAATTTTCTGACAAAATAATTGTTGATCCCATGTGCTCTATTTTGTCAATAGCTTCAAGTTTCACAATCTCTTGCTTTTCTAAATTCAACATTTTGTTGTTGAAGATGGCACATTCTGCAAGAGTTGGCATCAAACATATTCCGGATTTCTTCTCAGTAATTTTCTGAAAAATATTCTCAGCCACAATCTCTTGTTCGGGATATAAATTTGAAAGTAATCGTGCATTTAAAGCTTCTTTTCCATGCTCGGTCACTTTTCCAATTCTAATATCTTGTAGAATATTCTTGTAATCTTCATCTTTTGCCTGACGCATATTTTCATGCAGTTCAGCATAATTGAAGTTTAACCATATATTGACATTGCCAATGCGCCCTAGGCACTTCCTGGTATCTTCATGCGTGAGTATTTTGAACACAGGTTCTCCTTTTACTGGTGTCAGCTGCAGAAGATCTCCGAAAACAATGATGTGTTTGCCACCAAATAACACATCATATTCAGTTTTAAGTACTTCTTGCATTCTCAAATGCACAAAGGCAAGCATGACATTGGAAACCATGCTTACTTCGTCAATGATAAGTAGTTTCATTTTCCTCAAGACTCTTGAAACTTCACAGCAAGCATCCCCAGATAACTTGTGATATTGTAATTTGTTGTCATGCTCCACCGGCAGCATCAGTAGACGATGCAAAGTAATACCTTTAATGTTATGTGCTGCAAGTCCAGTAGGAGCGGTGACAACACAAGACAGCGATGACTGAGTCCTTTCCTGCAGATAGCATGAAATTGCTTTAATGAGGAAACTTTTTCCAGTTCCCGCTTCTCCACTCACATACAGTAGGACAGGCTTCAACGATGTACATGAGCACTCTTTCTTCTCATGACTTAATCCATGCTCAATTTGCTTGGTAACTTCATCATATATTTTCCTCTGCTCAACGTTGAGTTGTTTTTCCAAGTCTTCTAAGTTAACTGAATCCTCCTGAGCATGTGCCATGGCTCTTTCCACTTCATTCATAGCACTGGCAGCTTCATTTTCGATAATAGGTCCTCCAAGTGGATCTTGACTCAATGAAACAGAACTCTGACTGTCCTGAGAACTGTCTCTGGCAATCTCGGCTGCAATCGTTGCTTCCTGCTCAATTTCCAAAGTTAGCATTTCTTGATATTTGGGAAAAGCAGGACATTCTATGCTATCCTTAGCAGCAGTGAAAGAGTCTTCGTAACAGAGGAAATCTCCAAGCAGTTCCTCTTCTGCACGCCAAGGCTTGAAAAGTTGCAAAAGTGCTAAATAGAAAAACTCCTTTTTTTCTGAAGATTCGCCACTCAATTTTCGATGGTTTACTAATTGGCATTTTCTTTGCTTGACCAGGCATCCCTCACTTCCAATTACAGCATACACTCCTTTCTCAATATCTTCTTTGATGTTCCTCTTGAATATATAATTTTGTAGAACCTCATATAGACAAACATTCTCAAGGTGACTGCTTCGATTTGGATAATATGTATCCAACATGTTGGTCTTCAAAATGTCGGTACTGTTTGGTTCCTTTTCTGCCAAATATTCAATTTCCCGGACAGGTTTTAGAACCCGATTTCGCGTTGCAGCAAGACCAAGACTCGCCCAAACAATACTCCTGGATTTGGCATAGAGACTTGCTGAAGACAATCGATCTGAACATTCGTAAGCTCCGATTTCTCGATGCGACAACATCTTCAGACTGAAACTGTACAACTTCTTGCTGAGGCTCTTTTCATGGGAAATGTCCTCCCACATATCCTTCAGTTCTGTCTTTTCTTTTTTGGTGATGTAAGATGTCACATACCGAGCCACAGCCAAACAGTTGTCACCCACAAACTGTATATCCATGTTAGCATTCCACATGGACAAAATCACTGGGTTGTAGTCGTTGATGTACTTGGACTCTACGTTCCTTTTCAAATTGTATGTATTTTTGGGTGATTTCCTCGTCACATTATGTCGCAGTGAAGACATCAAACTGTTCACTTTTCCTGTAGAAATCACCGGTCGTGGAAAGTTGAAACGACATTTGGTGTAGAACTTGTCCTTGTTTCTGAATTTACGACGACAGTACTTTCCACAACGATGGCTTTGGAAACGTAGAACTTGTTCTCTTAGGCTTTTCTTCTCCATTGCGTTTGGAACAGCACACGTAGAATACTGTTCTATGAAATTCATCACTAAGTCATCCGGATCTGTTCCAAATTTAGGTGCATCCTTCATCCACAACAACATATGTATATGAGGAGCACCTCTTGCTTGGTACTCCTTTCTCCAGAAGAAATCCAACACCTCTCCAAGAGGTGGATTCTTCTTATTTGTGATGAAAGACATCATAGCTTCAAATCTATGATTGAAGTACCTGCATACATTTACAGGATCCAAAGAACACAGTTCTCCAGGTGTCTTGAATTCAATGTTTTCAATATTTCCATTTGCCTCTCGTAGAAATTCAAGTAAGTCTTCCCAGCCATACTCGGCACAGCTGAGAGTGAGGAACCATGTCGGAGTTCCTAAGTTCCTCAGCATACATTTTAAATCACCATGACGACGGTACCAGTACTCATTAGTACCACGCTGACACGCCATGAGATTAATTTAGTGAGAATCCAAAATACTGTCTTGGACATTGACTTTATGCATAAAGTCCCTTGCCGAGATATTTCGCATCTGTATACCACTTTTTAAGATGTGGTTCACTGCATATGACAGTCCAGACAGATCGCTTTCAAACAGGAGATGAAACAAATAGGGAATGCATTGACGAAACCTAGGATCTTCTGCATACAATCGTAAAGTCCGGTATTCAGACGCAGGAATTTGATGAGGTCGCTCATCATATCTTCCTCCTCGACCTGTGGGAAATAGCTGTGGGAAACACCAAGCTTCCAAACTTTCCTCCCAAACACTAATGGGACTCCCTTTGGCTTGTTTCATTTGAAACAACTCAATAGCATTCCCCATGACTTCCTTGGAATGCAAAGGATGAACACTATAATGTTCATATATTTCTTCACTTTTAGAGGCCTCTACTTTCTCAATTTGGCCAGCACACAAATCGCTATCCTCTTCATCACTTACTTCCTCTTCTGCAACATATACATTCTCATAGTACTTATTATTTTTCTTCAAATACACTGTTGCCTTTTTGACTTTCCTAACATCCACTAAATCTTGCCATATTTTCTTATTCTTTGTCGGAACCCCATTAACCAAGATAACCAGAGGTTCCTCTTCCACTTTTTCTATTCCAATTGTGTTAATGTTTTTGTTCAAATCTAGAGGCAAATAAACAACTCTTCCCTTTAATCCTCTCTGTAAATCTGCTGGAGGCAACTTCCCTGTCTGTGGCTCCATTCTTACAATAGCCTGAAAGGGATGGATACTTTGAATCAAAATAGATTCATAAGTATTTAAATCCTTCAATTCAGAAGGAATCTCAACCAATTCCAGATTATTATGAACTGCCCTAGCAGGCATCTGGTTTTGGTTTAATTTATTACAACAATAAGTACACACACGTTGATCCGATCCTAAATCAAAATAATTTTCTACCATCAAGTATGTGGCAAAATCGTTCCATTCACTATTATTTTCCCTTTCACTTTTTGCATATAAATCCACTACCTTAGTCTGATTCTTATAATAAGTGCGTCGACAACATACACAAGTGAAATTAGGCCTCTCACTTGATTTCATCTGAAACGTGGCAATTTCCTTCTGAAAATTATCTGTACTGGAAACCTGTACATTATCTTCAACATTACCCTCTACTTCAGGGTCAATTTGAACATTCTCATCTTTACTACTAAAGTAACAAAACTCAATTTCTTCACAAATATTCTTCACATCTATTTCAGAACCATGCAAAAGAGCAGCACATAATTGTTTAAGCATAATTGCTGGACTCTTAGCATAATACAACATTCTCACTAATTTTCTCACTTTATTATGATGCACTGCTACCATCCTGAAATGATGAAAAACACTCTGGCATACTCTCCTGGAAAGACAAGCCAGTGAATGACCACGCAAACCTGTCATTTGTCTCACTCTGCAAGGATCTAAATCTTGCAACAACTTCATTTTCTGCTTCAAACTTTTCTTATTAAATGTCCGTATAAAATCACAAAGCAAATTGATGGAAACCTGTCGCACACTGCAAATAGAACTACACTTCCAAATGTACACAGGACCCTTAGGACGTCTTCCTAAAACCTCATCACTTAGCACCTCTTCTGTCTCTGTTGTCACAAGTTTTTCTTTTTCAACTGGACAACCATCCTTCACTTCATAAGCTCGACCACTGGTGTCAACTGCAAACATCAAATCATTATCCTGAAAATAACTCTCCTCATTAAAAAATGCCTCAGAACTTGAACTATGCATCCATTCTCCGGAAAAAAACTTCACAAAAGTTACTACGATTTACTACTCTCTTCCATCTACTGTTTGTTTTGAAATCAGAAATTACCTTGCTTAGTTTCCTAATTCTATTGATTACCAAAATAAACAACTTTCGCTTAATTTCAAAAGCATGATCAATAATTTTCTCTACATTTTTCTTCTTCTTATAAAATGCGGCTTTCTGTTGGCCTTTTTTAATATTTCTTAATAAATTAACTATTATCCTGTTACGGAACATTCGTTTTCGAATGTCACTAAACTGTTGTTTCCTTCTACTATCATGCACAGAGTTATCTCTTCCTCTACCAGTAACATTTTTGATGGGTCTTTCCTTTCCATTTAAATGACTCTTCTTTTTCTGAACTGAAACATTTTTGCGAAAAATAGTTTTTTTACTAAAAATATTTTTAAGAATGATTTTGTGCTCTTACCCGGAGCTTTCTTGGTGTTTTGATAAGTATTTGGGGAAGAGGACTGCTGCAATAAAACATCATCCTGCTGTCTTTGACGTTTTCTAGCCTTTCTAATACGATTTTTCGTTGGCATTTTTCAAATTTAAAAAAGATCTGCAGTTGAATCTGTGGAAAAATATAATAAAAAATGTTATTAACCACTATTACCAAACAGTAAATGAATAACAGTCATCAAAAACTTAACGCCCTACTTATTATTTAACATAGAAAATCTTTTGCACCAGCACTGCATCACAAGGACATTTTCAGTCATTTCCTCTTGAATGCAGGTATACAATTGATTTATATGCTGTGTTTAAAAACGATTTTTTGAAATCAATTACATTTCTGGATATGTACTGCTAGAGCTTCATAGGTTGCTTTGGGTCATATTTATAAGGCATATGAGTGTCTATAATGTTATTTTTCCTTTTTAAATGGAAAGCGTTCTTCATGGTGCAAGTTTCTTGTAAATACGCTCCCACCTGCGAGACGGAACTTTGCGTGCAGAAAGCTGATTGCCTCCCCGGTGTCTGTCAACATTCTAAACAGACCGGAGCGGCCGCCATCTTATCTCTCGGTAGGATCGAGAGAGAAGAAGAGGTGAAAAACGAAGGGGGAATTTAATGAAAGGGGGCAAGGTATACCCCTCTTGACCCCCTAGGAATGTTGTTGGGGTTTTTAAAGGGTCCCGTGGGGAAAATAAAAAAAATATATTTTTCACGGTAGAAGCGCTTTCCGAACACCGAACTGGGCCGCAAACTGCTGGCGAAACGGGAATTCACCATTTTGTGCTTCGTTTTAATTAAATTACTAGGTATAAGGGGGTGCGGGAGACCATTTTGTGCTTCGTTTTAATTAAATTACTAAGTATAAGGGGGTGCGGGAGACGTATCCTAATCCCTTATATTTTCTGAGGGTGGCTGAGAAGGCTCATATATGTTGATACATGTGTTCCAGCGGCTGTGCGTGAGCTTTTTTTTTTTTTTGCTGCGTGACGTCTGTTAACGTTCGATTCGAAGGAAATCAGGAAGTGTTGACCACCAATTTGTCAGTGCGATAAAATATTTTGTTATAAATGAATCCTTATTGATAAACATTGTCTGCGCCATCTTGTCTTTTTTACAATGCCACAATTTTGTCGTGCACGGCAGCCATTTTAGATGCCAGGCCGGTCCCAGACTATCACCTAGCCCCAGCTGTAGAGAATCCAGACATGCCAACCCTCCCGATTCAGGCGTCAGACTACTGATTTCAGTGCTACTCTCCCGCCTCCCGATTCCTGCAAACAAAAACCCGGGGGCATATTACCAACAACTAGCGATAACTTGTTTAGAGACAAAAATTTTCGCCGCTCATCTGCGATTTTTATCGCAGATAAACCTTGCTATTAGCAAGGTTTATCGCAAAAGCGATAAAAAACGGCCGCAATGCATGAATATCGCTGAAAAGTCAGCAATATTCATGCATTATCCAGCAAATGCTCTTAGCCATGTTATCCACCTCTCATTGGATAACATGGCTAAGAACTGCTCGCAAATGCGATAAGAAGCGGCCGCAATGCATCAATATCGCTGAAAAGTCAGCGATATTCATGCATTATCCAGCATATGCTCTTAGCCATGTTATCCACCTCCCATTGGATAACATGGCTAAGAACTGCTCAGGGCCCCATGAGGAACGCTTTCCATTTAAAAAGGAAAAAATAACATCATAGAAAAGAATCGTTTTTAAACACAGCATATAAATCAATTGTATACCTGCATTCAAGAGGAAATGACTGAAAATGTCCTTGAGACACATGAAAGCGTTTTCTGGAATGCCCTAGCACCATTTTTTCGACATTATTAACATGGCTATGTAACTCCCATAATCAAAATCTAAATTTGCCAAGCGCAGGTGGGAGCGTATTTACAAGACGCTTGCCCCATGAGGAATGCTTTCCATTTAAAAAGGAAAAATAACATCAAAGACACTCAAATGCCTTATAAATATGACCCAAAACAACCTATGAAGCTCTAGCAGTACATATGCAGAAATGTAATTGATTTCAAAAATTATTTTTATAAACAACATATCTGTTTCAGCTTACATAAGAGACCATGGAATGGGCTTCATATACCACAATAACTTGTATAACTGCATTCCAGAATGCTACACCGAATATGCAATTACAATTTCTCAAAGTAACAAAATCTATTTCTATATCACTACAGACAAACCCACAGTTTAAAAACACAGCTTTCTTCATCATTTTCTCCTTAATTCATACTATTCTCTATCTAAAATAAATAAATCTTTTCTCACCTTAGCAAATACTTTTTGAGTTTTGAAAACAGTCTCAGAAATACACCAAATTGTCTTCAGCAGAAGAAAAAGGATGCACTCCAGAGTCTGCAGCTATTGAAAGCACAGAAATACAGATATTCATTTCACATATCTCTCATATTAGCCAATCATAACTCTTCCCTCACTTTTTTCAAATCAAAACCCTTCCCCCCCTCTGCCCTCTCTGCCTTTTTTCCATAGCAACGACCTCCTGGAAGACCTCTCATGTTTGCAAATTCACACAACAATGTTTCAATTGAACTCTGAACTCTCAGTGCACCTGCGTATCCAGTGCAATCTTTCATTAAAAGTTTCTTCCTTGACCATTCAAATTACATCTTTCAAAGAACACATCCATGCACCCTAACTTTCTGTTTTCAGAAATGGAAATACATCAATCACTGCTAATGAATCATTAGCACTAGAAATCCACAGTTTTTTTTCTTTACAAACTCCTACTGTTTCAACTGCCCTTTCATTACCACACTTCATCTGACTGCAGCACAACCTTCTCCCACCATGTTTAACGTCTGGATTGTTGGACATAGTTACATCCACTGGGCTCAAAGGTATGCTGAGAGCAGAAATTTACACAACCTCAATTTACAAGATGTGGAAATTAAGTGGTTGGGGCAAAGAGGATTAAAATGTCACCAATTGATACCATTGGTGAAAACCTTTATGCATTTGCCAAAACCTGACCTGTTAATAGTGCACTGTGGAGGTAATGATTTGGGCACTTTGACAGGGGTAGGTCTGAAAATGCTTTTAAAGGACACCTTTGAACAATTAATGGCACTTTTTCCTCAAACTGCCTTGGTATATTCCAATATATGCCAAAGACAGAAATGGAGGTGGTCCAACCAATTTTGTCCACAAATTGAGAAAGCGAGGAAGCATGTAAACAAATCTGTTTCAGCTTTCATGAGAGACCATGGAATGGGCTCCCTGTACAACAATAACTTGCGTTACTACATGCAAGATATCTACAGAGGAGATGGAGTTCACTTCTCAGATGAGGGAAACAGAATTTTCATTCTGAATTTAAGAATGTGCATTGGTACCTACTTATAAGTACCTAAATGTACCATAAACCCAAAAGCTCTTCTCAGAGCTACCCTTCATCTAATCACTCACAATTATTATTTTTTTCTAACTTTTTTCACTAATTTTCCACAAAATACGCTCCCCGAGGCGCTACCCGGTTCGCTAACCGAAAGCTAACCTCGCGGAATTTTTTAAAAAAATGTTTTTTTTCCGCACATATAAGCCTCCTCAGCCACCCTCAGAAAACCTAGGGGGTCAAGATAAGTCTACCGTGCCCCTTCTACCCATTCTGAACATTATTTTCCCTCCATCTTGTATCTTAAAGCGACCGAAACACAAAATGGTGGACTCCCGTGACGCTTAAGGTTCGCTAACCGGGCCGCTTTCCAGAAAGCGGTCCTAAAAAAAGGTGGGAAAGTAATTTACCGAAAAACGACTAGAGACACTCTCACCAAATATAGATTAGCTCATACTACATAACAATCCCTTTCATTCTCACAAATTTGATTGAAATTTCATTTAGCCATTTAGCCTGTAGACCTATCTAAATACCCTGAGGTAAATTACTTCACAAAACACATCTAAAATATTGGAATTGACAACCAATGAAAACTTTACTTTCATTTACAATTTTTATTACCTGACATTTGATTGGTTATATACCTGAATATATATAAAAGAAGAGAAGGAAACACAGCCATTTTCACTGCTACTTCCTGAACTACATTTCAAGAGCCTTTTCACCTCCCTGTAAAGTAAATTGATAATTTGTAAGTGGCACTTTAAATTAATTTGTAAAAACGTTTATTGATAATTATTTACTGTCCCCCTGCTATAGTTATAGATACAGATAAGCTCCTCTGTTACATTTATTGATTGACTTACACTTCTCTGCTATAATTATGAATTTACTTACTTTAACTTCACTGTTAAAAAAACAGAACTACATGTCTGAACTTAAACCCAACAGTGCCCTAACTCTTCTAATATAATTATTTTTTTATGCAATTTACAGCAAAAAAATGGAAGGGGAGCACGAAAAAACCAATGTTTCCTTCGACATTACAACAGAAGACATTTTAACTGAAGAAAATGTGGATGAAGATTTTATGGATGAATCTTTTGATGAACAATTTATTGAAAGCTTACAAGACACAGAAACATCCATGTTTGACGAGATACCAGATGATATAATGCTGGAAGTTTTAATGAACTATGAAAATAATAAATAATTTTTTTTTAAATCAAAATAAATAAATAAATTAAAAAAAACGAACAAAAACAACATTTAATTAACATACAGTATTAGAAAAGTCTATCATTCTTTTATCCTTATAGTACGCTGCCCAGAACGCTTTCCGGTTCGCGAACTTGGCGCTTACCACGCAAAAAAAAAAATTTTTTTTTTTTTGGACCCTCCTAGGCCCTTTTAAAACCTCCACATAAAACCTAGGGGGTCAACGAGGATCTACTATGCCCCCTTATGGTAATTTCCCCCTTTGTTTTGGCCTCCTTTTGTCTCTCGATCCTACCGAGAGACAAGATGGCGGCCGCTCCGGACTGTTTAGAATGTTGACAGACACCGGAGGGCCAATCAGCTTCGCATCGCAAAGTTCCGATACGCGAAAAGTTCGCTAACCGGATCGCTGCCCGGAGCGCTGTTACAGATATATATCTTGATTTAAACGTTAATTTCTCAAAATCCACTGAAGCACATATATTGAGACCTAGCAAAGGCACATCGGGCTAACAGTCCCTACAATTTTGCCAAGTTTCGTGAAAATCCATTTAGCCGTTTGGGCATAAAGTGAGTCCAACCGCCCTATGGAAATTAACATGGGAAAAATGCGTTTTGGGACCCCCTTTTTTCTCGGCCCCCCCTTGACGAACCCCCCCCAAATTTCCAGGAGCTGCTCAGAAACAAAATGTGCCATTTTCCTGAAAATTTCAGCCGATTCCGTCCACAAACGCCAAAGTTATTAGGCATAGAATTTTCAGAAATCCCATAGGGAAAAAATCCTAACTATATATACCTACTGGCGACCGCCAGTAGGTAATATATATATATATATATATATATATATACATATATATATATATATATATATATATATATATATATATATATATATATATATATATATATATACATACATATATATATATATATATATATATATATATATATATATATATATATATATATATATATATATATATATAGTCACTGAAAAAACATAGGTTTCGATGATTAGTGAGGGCAAGATGGCGCCTGCACGACAGGCGTACATGTGAGGAGCTCCGTTTTATGCGATCCGTTTTAACTACCTTATTGGAGGTCCAGCGGCTGTATCCTGGGCTGTTTGTACTTTGCTGCGGTATGGTGATGGCTGTACAGTTTGTGGCAAGCTTTGTTGACGATCTCCAGCGTGTGCCTGTCGAGTTTGCCGATCCTGGGAGGAGCCGCGGCTGCGACGCTGGGAAACGCCTAGTGTGAGCGAGCGAGCGAGGCCAGGCAAGGCGGGGCAGTTGCATGGTCTCAACAGTTGTCAAAACGGCGTTCGAGTGATGAGAGACGCCAGAACCTGCGAGGGGATATTGGCAGCTGAACAACGTTTAAAAAAAAAACAGACAAATATATGCAAAACGGAGACGCTACCAGCTTCAGTGACTGCAGGAGAAAAAACTGAGCAAAACTGAGCAATTGCAAGGTGAGGCGAAACTGGGGGGGGTGGGGGAAGGGCTGGTGACCACTTTATTTTCTTTCTTTCCACAAAAGACTTGAACAACTAGCTGAAACAACTAATACTGGCATTAATATTATTTAAAGGCAAATATACTTTCGTACAGAGCTGCTCAGTATATTGTGGTTGTCAACCCTAGATTAAAAGACATAAAGACATAAAGATTGAAACCCTCCCTATTACAAGCTTCGCTCTGCTCTACTCTGCGTTTACCCAATTTATTCATTATGGGTCCTAAAAGAGCCTGCGACGGTAAAACAAGACCTAGTGGTGAAAACTAGATTGGGACACAGGCTACCCTCGCAGCTTAGTCAAAACAAGATGGGAGTAATAATGACTTCGATGTTAGCCAAACTGGCACCCCGAAAATACCACAAATGTTTAATACTAAAGCAAAAACACCAGTGGTTAAGACTTTGACAGCCGGTGATGGGGGTGATAAAAATAAAGTTATTGATGATTTGGGAGTTCTGGATGCTGATAATGATCAAGATAAGACTTTGGTGGAAGCACTTGAACAGCTAGTAGTCTCTCCAGTAACTTCTTCAGCACCCTCACCTGCGTTGTCTGTATCACAAACTACCATGGCTCCAAATTTTAATATCAACGCTGCCACTGATGGGGAG
The DNA here is from genome assembly GCF_964263255.1 of Lissotriton vulgaris. Classification (NCBI taxonomy): domain Eukaryota; kingdom Metazoa; phylum Chordata; class Amphibia; order Caudata; family Salamandridae; genus Lissotriton; species Lissotriton vulgaris. The sequence continues at coordinate 1,906,465,436 of NC_141689.1, forward strand.
ATCGATGTTGAGCTGGCCCCCTGTCGAGCTGAAGGGGTAGAAGGTGATCCTATCAGTAGCAAAGATAGTGAATTTTTTTCACTTTCAGAAAACTCCAAGGGCTCTGATCTGGAAGGTGATTTAGAGCATGAAGTGGAGACTTCTTCTCTGGAAAATACAAGCAAGGAAACTTCCGTTATTGCTACAGCAGATCTACATGTAGATAGAGATTGGAGTGAGGAAATCTCTAATGGAGACACAACTACAGTAGATCAAGAAGATATATTAGATCAATGCCACCAAGAAGATCTAGCAGACTCTGCTGAACAAATTAGCTCTAGCCCTGGGTTTGCTAGACAGGCACCGATAGATATTATTCTGAAAGCCATCTCAGATCAACGATTGGAGGCGAAAGCCGAGCATTCGAAAACACACAATGCCTGTAAAAAACTTCAAAATATAGTGCGACGGCTGGCAAAATCCTGTAACGATTTCACAGATAGAATGGTAGAAGCGGAAGGACGCATTTCTTCATTGGAAGATCAAGTAACACATATTAAAACCGACATCAATGGTATTAAGGGTCAGAAAGATGATGTGAGCATAAAATTTCTTGATTTGGAGAATAGGTTACGCCGTAACAATCTGCGAATTTTAGGTGTACCCGAAGGACGTGAGGGGCAAGACATACGACAGTTTGTGAATGAACTTTTTGAAGAAGCTTTTCCAGAGATTAAAGACTGGCACTGGTCTCATAAGATTCAGAGGGCACATCGCTTTCCTTTTCGCAAGCAAACATTACGGAGTACCCAAAGTCGTCAATATCCTCGAGCTATTTTGATATCTGTAAACAATTTTCTGGCAAGAAAAAAACCCTATACGATCTTGCAAGACCGGACAAAAAGCACTCTGGAAAGGGTATTGAATTTTTTGTATGCCCCGATTACTGTCATGCCACCGTAGAAAATCGCTGGTGTTTCCGTCAGTTGATTGATCCATTTCAAAAGAAGGGCGCTCAAGCTTTTCTGCTTCAACCATCTACACTAAAGATTGTATATAAAGGGCATAATCGGTTCTTTACCGCTGAGGCTCCAGCAAAAGAATATCTGAATTCACTAGCATGAGGAAAATGTTATAAACTTTAGATAATTATCTTTTCTGTATGTGGCATAACTCATGCTTCTTTTTCTTTGGGTTAACGGATACGCCTAAACACGAGAGGTGCTCTCACACACATCAACGGTGCAATAGGCCCCTTTGCCCTAGTTTTGGGAGAGGGCCACAGGGGGTGGGGGTGTGCTGGGGGTGGGGTTGGGTGGGCACGGGGGGTGTAATGGGGAGAAAAAGGGGAAAAGTTCAGTCAAAGCCATAGAATGTCATGTTTAAATATACTGTTTTTTCATTTTTGGTGCAATTGTGTAATGCAATTTTGTAATTAACCTATTTAGTTGCCATGGCTAGCTATAATTTGCATATGTGTTCATTCAATGTATGTGGCCTTAATAATAATCATAAACGAAAACGTGTGATGCACGAGATCCGCCTAATTCAACCGGATATAATATGCCTCCAGGAGACGCATACACCATGGGCAAATAGAAAAGTTCTGAATGATCTTGGGTATATAGTGTTTGCGGCCTCACAACAATCTACTATGAATCGAGGAGTGGCTATATTGGGGTGACAGTCCATAGTACAACTGGGAAAACCAAGTGGATAGTCTAGGACGCTGGGCAATTGCTGAATGTGTCATAGGGAATGTTGTTGCTACGATATGTACAGTATACGGATCTAATATCGACGACACTGCAGTTATAGAATTTTTAAATGTAGAGTTGGCTTTATGGGGTACTCCGTTATTTTTACTTGGGGACTTTAATATTCATGGGGAGTTGAACACTTGGGATTCGAGGTTTAGTGGATACCAAGGAAGGAAGCCTAAGGTATTTAAGGAATTACACCAACTTTTACGTCAGCATGGGTTGATTGATGGGTGGCCTGTGGCAAATCCGAGGGATCCAGGCTTTACTTTTTTTTCTTCACCGCACAAGAAATTTGTGCGTATAGATTACATTTTTGTACCTAGGCATATGGCAGAAGGATCCCGAATGTCTGTAATGCCACATATTACATCTGACCATGTTCCGATTGTCATAGACATGCCTATACTTAAAACCCAGCGAATACAAAGGTCTTTTACATTCAATAAGAAACTTCTTTCAGATGAAACCTATCTGCAACAAGTTTTAGACTGGGCCCAGCAGTTTTTTGATCTTAATAGGGGTTCTACCTCCTATGCAATGGTATGGGACTGCTTTAAGGCAGGATTACGTGGTGAAACTTGTAGCTATGGCTGGAATCTTCAGCAGAAAGGGAAAAACATAATGGTGCAACTTTTACAGGATTTAATAAATGCAGGTATAAATGAAAGAGAGGGGCTCGTGGTAACCCGTAGGGAAATGGAGCACCAATATACTGTAAAGTAAAAAAAGAAGGTTTTCCCTATGGAAATAATACCTCCCATAGGGAAAACCTTCTTTTTTTACTTTAATAAATGCAGAACATGATCTAACACACGATATTAGTCTACACCCTGATAGTATCGCCACACAAGACAAAGTTGCAAAATGTAAGGCTAAGATTAACGGGGTCTGGAGCCAGGACATAGCACGCCAATATAAAATTAATTGTGCTGAAAGATATGAATATGGGGAAAATGTGGGAAGATGTCTAGCTCAAAGAATGCGGGGCGTCAGACCGCACACCGTATAACCTCTATAGAAAATAGTCAAGGTATTCTAATTGAGTCATCAGAGGGTATTCTTCAGGTATTTCATGGTTACCATACAGATCTTTATACCCAAGAACATTTTTCTTCTGATTTACTTGATCGCTATATAGATAAACTAGACTTAACTCAACTAGACTCTGTGCATAAGGAACAACTAGAGCTGCCAATTACAATCCAAGAACTTGAGATCTCCCTTAAAGAACTGGCTCTGGGGAAGGCCTCTGGCCCCGATAAACTTCCGTTAGAGATATACCATGTGCTGTTTCCTATTATTAAAGATGACATGTTGGCGACGTTTATTGATGCCCAAACTGGGAATCCACCCCCATCATGGGACGATGCAAGTATAATTGTATTTAAGAAAAAAGATAAGCCTTCGCATCTTCCTGGGTCATATCGACCTATTTCACTTATTAATGTTGATGCAAAACTGTATTCTAAAATTCTTGTGAATCGGCTGATTCAAGTTGTACCTGCTCTTGTCTCGGAACAACAGCACGGCTTTCTTCCATGTCGTGGTACAATTAATCATATACACCGGGTTATTGCAACTCTAGATTATGCTACCGCAAATCATTTGAAAGTTGGTTTGGTGTTTTTAGACACCGAAAATGCATTTGATTACATTGCATGGGCATTTTTATGGCCGATCTTGGGAAAAATGGGGTTTGGACCACGATTTATATTTGCTTTACAAGTTATGTATAGACATCCAAGGGCCAAGGTATGCGTGTCGGGCCAAGTATCAACAGCAGTTAATATCACTCGGGGCACACGGCAGGGGTGCCCATGCTCACCTTTATTCTTTGCCATGTACATAGAACAACTTTTAAAGACACTGATGTCATCCCAATATATACAATCCATGGTTTTACCCGGGGGTAATATACGTGTGTTAGCTTATGCTGATGATGTCGCGGTCATAACATCTGATCCAGAATCTGCTTTATGTGAAATTGAAAACTTGACTCGCGAATTTGGTAATGTGTCAGGGTATAAACTTAATATTCAGAAGACACAGGTTATCTGTTCAGCAGGACTATGCCCCAATGACAGTCGGGTTAACCCGGAGGTCAAATATCTGGGTATTAAAATTAGATTGTCACTTCAACAGTTAATTATGGTGAACTGGTCAGATATATTGCAATCGGCTAGAAACCAACCTAAGAAAATTGAATGCTTACACTTGTCATTGGTTGGGAGACGCAATGTTTTAAAAATGTCCATCTTGCCAAAAGTTCTATATTATTTTCGGGCAATACCATTGGAGATACCTGTATTACAATTGAGGAAACTACAATCTATAGCTGATCGATTCTTATGGGGCTGGAAATCTGCACGAAGGGCGTCTAAATTTATGACACTACCAATTCTACGTGGGGGATGGGGAGTTCCAAACTTTGCCCTATATTACCTGACGTGTCTTTTGCAAAACATTAAATATTTTGCGATTGGTGGAACCCCACCTATATTTGAGAGCCCTGATATTTTTTCTCTTTTAGTGGCCCACAATCTCGACAAACGTTGCTTTGCTTTTTAGAACCTGGCTACCATAAAAGAACTAGATTTAAATTAGTTTTGTCTGCCTTTAAAGGATGGCGGTCTATACGGAAGCTTATCTCTCTGGGACGTATTCATTTTTATACTCCTTATAATTCTATAGAACTGCTTCCGCCAATATTTAGGGATCGCACTATGTGCACATGGCGGGAAAAGGGCATGATAGCTATAGGCAATATGGTTAAGGACGGTACAATCGCTTCATTTCAGGAACTAAAAGATATATATGGTCTCTCTCAACACGACTTTTTTAAGTATTTGCAAATACGCAATTTTATTCTTAAACATCCAAATGCTTTACCGCTTTGTCATAATGACTTTATTGAAATACTTAAAAAACCATCACGTATACGGACTATATATAATTATTTGCTAAATCTACAGCAGGACGATATGGGATTGCAGGAATCTAAATGGTGCATTAGATTGGGCACATCGGCAGTACCCTTTCAAGAGTCAATCTATACAGCCGATAAAGTTATTTTGTCTGCCAATTTATATTCACAGCATTACAAACCCTTATTTAATCTCTACCATACGCCATTTAAAATGCTAAAATGGGGTAATACTAATAATGGGAAATGCTAAAGGTGTCAATCTGATCAGGCAGATATTGTACACATATTTTCAGACTGCCCAATATTAAAACCTTTTTTTGTATCTATAGAAACATTTCTAGTTATATTACAAAGTGTGATGTGATAATTTCAAGAGAGATGATTATTTTTGGTTTATCTAATGATAACAATCTGTTTCCAGGGTATCAAAAAAACAGATATGTTCTATTTATGGCTATGGCTGTAGCTCGCCTATGTATATCTTCAATGTGGTTGAAGATTGAAGCACCTATATATGAAATGTGGCGAGCAAAGTTTTATAATGTTTTTTATTTAGAATTTAATCTTTATCGGATCAAATCAGTCAGGAAAATGCAAAAGGGGTATACAATTTGGCAGGTAATGATAGACCATTTGGATCCCTAAGAATTACCTTTCTTTTGGTTAAATATGGCAATCTGCTGTTTATACAGTATTTCTGATACTAATATTGCTTTTATTTTCTGTTCTTTACTTTTTCTTATTTTTTTGATCATTTTTGTTCGGTACAATGTTTTAATATGATATAATGGTTTTATATGTTCTTCTGTATATGTGGCTTTGAACTGAACCAATAAAAAAACCAAAAAAACATAGGTTTCATACAGGTTATAGTAAGGAATTATCATTTAAAAAACCTTAGAAATTCACTGAAAAAACCATAGATTTCAGGGGTGTTAAAGTTAGCTGGACATTTCACTCGTACAAAACCATTGAAATTCCTCTGTTATAGTTAGTTGGACTAACTGTAACTCTCACGCCCGCAAACCACTGGTGATGATGTCACATGTTACATCATTCATGACATGGTCAGTGACATCACTGATGACATCTCAAATGACATCACTGATGACATCATCCAGTGAATGTGGTTTGCTATTTAAATATGTATTATTATATAAATAGCAATCTGCATTTAAAAATCAGTGAATATATTCCTATCTTGATGGAGGATTTAGTAGCTGTGTGATTGACTGTATGGCTGAGATACCCGCCACCCCCTCTCAACACAATCCCCAAGGAATGGGAAACCGGAAACGGTTCTGAACTTTTGGAAGACGGGAGGGAGTGACCCTCCCGGCCGTATTTATTAAAATATGAAACAAAATTAAAACATTAAAATAACAGTTTCATATTATGTACAATTTCATTTCCACATTGCGATATTTGGCTAACCTTAACATATTCTCTAATACAAAGGTTCACCTAGCCGAACTAACATCCTACAAAACATTTAACTTGAAATTGTACATCCTAACGTTTAAGGGCCAACGGCAAGGTCGTAACCGGTGTCAGATCCCTAAACCAGAAATATCCCCCTCACTTGTGAGGGGCGACCGCACAGAGGTGTACCTCACGTGCATCTACCAATTTCCCTTGACTTGACGGGGGCCCCAATAAACTCGACGCCATTTAAAGGTCGTCCGAGGACTCGTGTGAGGTGTCTAGAAGGTAGCGTAAACCCCCTCCCAAACCCCACACAACTTACCACATCTGCCGTCGCAGATGTCCTGGCCCCGGGAAATTCCCCAGGAGGGGGCTGTAGCCCCTCCTACCCAGGAAGGGGCCTTGACCGCCTTTCCTTTCCTTTCGGCGGCCCATCCTTAGAAGGGACCGCCTCCCCGTTGAGGGGCCAATGGCCACCTCCCTCGAGCGCTCCCATCCGTAATGGGTGACGCCCACCCATAGGGATCTTCCAATTACTGCTCACCGATCATGACCTTACCGCCACAGGCCGGATAGTTGACCGGCTATCCGGACCCCCACAACACTCCTGCCTAAAGGTCATGTTATAAACTCTTTAACCAAGCTATGAGGTCTCCTATGAGTAACTCGTTCCCCACCCGGGACAAATGAACACCATCCCCCAAATACATACTGTCCCCTTTAATACAACCATGCGAAACAGAATGCAGTGTACTTGAACGAAACAATCTACTCACTTTGTTATTAATTTTCCTTACTGAATGATTCAGAGCAGAAACCGAAATAGCCCCCGCCATACTTTTCGTGGGATCATATGGGACCATGCAATTGTGCACCCTGGAACTCTTCTTGCCAACCAACTTACTGTGGAAAGCATTGCCTCAAGAAGAAGTCGTCTACCAGTGGCCACCAAATCGTTGCCCCCAAGATGGACTATGATTATAGACGGCGGTGACCTTGTCCGCCCTAACAAACCCTCAAAAAATGATTGAAATTGGTCAATACAGAGCCCGCCCTTTCCGTAGAAGGACACCCTGTACCCGTATTCCCCAGCCACGTGAATCATGTCACCTGCTTTGAATACGTCCGCGGCACGCCTCACGTATGAGTGGCCCACGACCCACACCTCCTTTTTCACAGCCGGTGATGTCTGACCGCTGGTCCCCAGGTGTCGGGTCGACTGCACAGTCCGCCCCGCCTCGTAGGCTTGCGCAACTGAAAACCAAACAAAAACAAGAAGCGTGAGTACATCATTACAGCTTCACAACATGTGCAACCGCACATACCTTTTATAACAGTTCGAGGACCAACGCCCCACACGTTTTACTTCTTCTACACTCAGACCCCTGGCTGTAGCCTCTGTAGCAGCCCCTATCCGAAAGGAATGGGTCCCAAACTCGCCGGGGTTCAAGCCCGCGGCCGAAATCGACATCGCAAGCACCCGCTGGAACTGAAACCTCGTCAGTGAGGTGGCGTCAGCGTGTCTCAACAAGGTCCCCCCCCATGATGCCACCCTTTGCGCTAAATATTCCTCTACGCAAACCACAGGGCACATGGAAGACCCGGGAATCCTCTGTATGATTATACAGTCCCCAATCGCACCCTGATCGGTTTTGGACCTGACAAACGAGACAGTCATCGTCTCCCCCTTGACCTGAATGTGCTCTCGGCACAGTCCCCCCATCGTATCCTGCTTGTTCTTCGCCACTAGTTCGCTTACCCGCATAGCCCCATGGAATGCCAGCGCAAAAGCGGCTCGGAATAACACTGTTTCATACTGGGATGAACACGCAGCAGGGAGTACGGATAATAACAGGGCCAACCTATCCAGACCTATCGGGTGCCTCTCATCTACTCTGCGACCCTCAAGGCGTTGCCACCCACGTAGCGCTTTTTGCACAACGAAAGACGCTGTCGGGTCCTGGATCCCGTGAGCCCTTGCCATAAAGGAAATGGCGGCCCGATGCCTCTGGGCCGTAGCTACTGATTTGCCTGCCCGATGTAAAGACAACAGAAATTTTACTACAAACTCTTCCTGGCCCCAAAGCTCCCCCCTAGCAGTCCCCAAAAAGGCCCAATAGGAACGGAACGCCCCTTCGTATGCCTTCCTCGTCCTGGGTGCTAAACTCTCTCCCACGAGGTTTTGTAGTTCGGGGCACCGAGAGACCAGAGAGCTTCGGGGAAGGGTGCCGCCACCGGGTCCGCTGTGGGCAGAAGACCCCAGAAGGCCTGCATACGGAAACGAGAAAGCGCATCAGCCGCTTGGTTCATTACCCCCGGCACATGTCTTGCCTTAAATAGCTCATTCAATTGCATACACAATAACACAATTTCTTTGAGCAGTCTCAGAATCCATTTGCATCGTGCTGCCTGACTATTGATACACTCAACCACGGTCATGTTATCAGACCAGAACACCACAGAGTGATCTCTGAACCCCTCGGGCCAAGTTTTCAGGGCCACCAGAATAGGGAAAAGTTCAAGAAAAGCAATGTTACTTGTCAGCCCGCACTCGTGCCACCATGTCGGCCATTTTTGAGCCGACCATCGAGCGCCGAATATGGCACCAAAACCAATGCTTCCTGCCGAATCTGTCCACAGCCCCAGCTCCTCGGAGGACACCGCCGGTTTGTTCCAGACAATTCGACCATTGAAATCCGCCAGAAATGCCAACCAAATGCGCATGTCCTGGCGAACCTCTGCCGACAGCCTCGTGCGATGATGACCCTCCTTCAGGCCGACCATGGCTTGAGCGATCGAGCGGGAAAAGGGGCGGGCCATCGGCATTACTCTCAGGGCAAAATTCAGCTGGCCCACCAATTGTTGTAATTGAAGCAGTTTGACCTTAGACTCATTAATACACGTCTCAGGGATGCCCTGAATCTTAACACTTTTTCTCTCGGTAATCGAAAACAACCTTCCTCTGAGTCGAGCTCGATCCCCAGAAACTCGAGGCAAGTCGAGGGACCCACAGTCTTACCTGGTGCCAATGGCACACCAAAATGCTTCATTAAGACACGAAATTCATTCAAAGCCTGTCCACATTCTGGATCCCCGGCTGCCCCCAGAAACAAAAAGTCATCGAGATAATGCATAACATGTTGAAAACCCGTCCTCTTTGTGAAGACCCATTGCAGAAAACAACTGAATTTTTCAAAATAGGCACAAGATATAGAGCATCCCATTGGCATACATCTTTCCATGTAATAGTGACCCTGAAACATGAAACCAAGGAGACGCTGATCGTCTGGGTGTACCGGGAGCAACCGGAACGCTGACTCAATATCTGACTTTGCCATCAGCGCACCGGGCCCTAGGCGATTCAACATGGCAGCGGCCTCATCGAAAGATGCGTACCGCACCGAACACACTTCCGGGTCTATCGCATCATTCACGGAAAGACCACGTGGGGCTGATAAATTATGTATCAGTCGAAACTCACCCGGGTCCTTCTTGGGGACCACCCCTAAAGGGGAACAAACAAAGTTAGCCATCGGTGGCACATCAAATGGACCGGCGACTCGACCTCGAGTAACCTCCTTCCCAATTTTTTCCTGTACCACGGTCGTATGTTGCAAGACCGACAGTTGGTTCTTACATTTTGCTACACCCTGAAAATCCCCCACTGGGATGCGGAAACCATATGAAAACCCGTTCCGCAACACCCCAGCGGAAGCATGATCCGGGTATTCGTTGAGCCAAGGAATCATCGCCATGGTATCAATCGGAGTAGGTAAAGGCGCCCCTCGGACTATTTCAGACCTGTTTGGTGCTTCCCCTACCACCGTTATCACCCGTTTTGGCTCTGCACATGGACTCAGGATGGGATGGCTGCCCACACCCCCCACATTCGTGTCTAAACTTGCACGACCCCTGGGGCCTCGTACATTTACCCCTGTTAAAATTCCAACAAATCCCCCTTTTACCTGCGTTGCCATTCGGCTTAGAGTGGTAGTCGTTACCTGCACCCGATCGAAAGGGTGTCCCAGCGTATTGGCGGGAGGACTCGCCCCCGCTACTTCCCACCAATGGTACTTTCAACATTCCTGTACTCTCCATTTTTGACCATGAAACGGAGTCGTAACAATCCCAAGTCAAGTTTTTATCGTGTTCTTTCGCTTTTCTAAAAATATTATCATAGCAGAACCACTGATTGCCCCCATATGATACGTAATACTCCATGATCCGTGACTGATAAATAGGCAATTCGGTCAACAACTCGGGCCTACGTTCGCCCATAATGGAGGTAAAGATTCCCCATGCCCTGCCCCAAGTGCCAATGTTTTCGTCGACCTTAAAGGCGGCCATTTTAGCGCGCCAAACACTCGGATGCATGAGCTCCTTTTGGCTCTTAACATGCTCCATCTCATAATGATCGGTAAGCAATGAAAAAATGTTTACATACTCATCCGCCCAAATCTTTTCCTTAATTGCCAGAGGAACATGCTGAGCCACCTTCTCCCTTCGTGAAGGTGCAGACCCCTCCCTCGCAATCGGCAATGGCCGCTTACCTGAACCAGAAGCTGCATCTGCCGCCGGACCTGGGCCTGTTGCTTTTTCTACCGCCGGAGACAGCGGGGTAACTGACGATGGTGCCTTCACCGCCTCCCTAGTTTCACGCAGTTGTCTCATTAACACCCGGGCGTCGTCAGCCGTGGCGCCCTCGCTATCTTTCCCCAACCACGCTGCCAATTGTGCTGCTAACTCGGGAGGCATATCCTCCCCGGACACGGGAGTGACCACCACGGGAATCGGATTCCCCTCCTTCGGTACTGGAGTTGGCTCTTCAAGCGGGATATCGGGAACCGGGGTTTCCCCCCCGGATGCCCCCCTTCTGGACCTCTTGCCTCTCCCTCCAGGGGCTGCTCCCGACAAAGGTCGTTTCGGTCCCCCTTCCCCGTCCTTAGCTGCCATCTGCTTCTTCAGATCGGTTACTTCTTTCATGAGCATGCGGAGCATCTGATCGGTACTGACTCGCTTCCCGACTTTCTTGGGCATTCTCAGACCGAGTATCTGTAAGACAAAAAGAAAGATTACCACGCTCAAAATTGGCTCTTCGTTCCGTCTCGAGCTCACGTGCAGCGAGGAGGTGCAGCTTCAGAGCACAGGAACAAGAGGATGCTTTCTTGGCTTGTTGCTCCTTTTATCCGTCTTCAGGGCGGGTGTAAACCCGCCCCTGCCTGCCCCAAGGGCGTGGCCGGCCGCGTCAGTGTCTAGGCCAGCCCACTCCAGGGCGGGAAAAGGCGCGCCCCGGCTACGCCGCTACGGGCATACCAGCCGAGACTCGCCTCCCGCCCAAGATGGCTTCCCGGGGGGATCGTGGTACTCCGCCATACGTTCGGGGGACCGAATGGTCGCCCCTTTCCATTTGCTTGACTAATTTATAGTGTCTCACTAAATATATTGGATAGTGACTAAACTGTGTGAATATCTGTATTATTTTGTCAGTTGTTGTGTAAACTGCTGCACCGGTTAGTTACTAGCTATGTGAAAGTCTATATTAGTTATTGGTTAGTTAACTGATTATTTGTATGGCAGAGGGAATCTGTGTGTGGTTCGGTGTGGGATCTGTGACTGCCCAAAGATATGTTAATAGTTAATTCAGTAGATATATGACGTTAAGACTACATGTTATAATAGTGCTCTTGGTGAGTGAATATCCTTTAGGGTGTGGTTATGAGCAAATATTTTTCTCAATGGTACATGTCCAACAAAGTAGAAAAAATAAAAGGCAGTGTATATGACAGTCGTTGTATATAAATAACTATACATAAAAGTCATTAATTACATGAGTGACTGTATAGATAACTGTATACTTGTAATAGTGATTTCATAACACACTAAGTATAAGTTACTATCTATATGAATACATGAAGTGCTATTAGTATAAGTGTGTATCTGAGTAAATGTAAATATGAACATTATTTCCAAAGTGAGTAGAATGACTGCATAAGTGAATAGGATGTGTGCTGGTGTGTAATATCAATATAGGTGTATAAGTATATTTGATAGTGTTCTATTGAATATTGACAGCATGTATGAGTGAATTTAGAGGTAATTGATTAGATGCGTGTGTAGATCACTGAGTAGGTTTTTATATACTTGTATTGGTGTGTCAATGGATTTAAATTGGATAGTCTGTATTTTCAGTGAGTAATGAAAGGTTATACTAGTGTATGATGAGGTGTATCTGATTGTCAAGTGGATGATGTCATCAGTGATATCATCAGTGATGTCACTGACCATATCATGAATGATATAATATGTGACATCATCACCAGTCGATTGCGGGCACGAGAGTTACAGTTAGTACAACTAACTATAATGGAGGAATTTCAATGGTTTTGTATGGTTTTGTGTGAGTGAAATGTCCAGCTAACTATAACACCCCTGAAACCTATGGCTTACAGTGAATTTCTAAGGTTTTTAAATGATAATTCCCAACCATAATTTGCGTGAAACCTATGTTTTTTTCAGCGAATTTCAAATGTTTTTTAAATGACATTCCTAATATTGACCAATTCCCCATATTCTCAACAAGAAACCAAATCTGCAATGGTACCTAAAAAAGCAGGCAATAGTTCAACTTACCACTAACAAATTAACATCAAAATGTAACTAATGTAAGGACGTCGAATTCTGCACTACATGAATTACATCCAACTCACACTCATATTTAAAGAGGAATATGTGATAGAGGTTCTAATTATACACTTCAGACACCAAACAAAATCACAATATCCAGCGCCACCACCACTACAACCACCCTCCTAACCCCTCCCCCTCTACTACTGCACAGGCAATGCAAAACAGGAAAACCAACCTTCCCAAAGTAATATATCCCCTCAACAGCACACTAGCTCAATGTTCAGAGATGTGGCAACCAAGTATTAATAAGGGAAAGAACTCGCACATCAACAATAATGTATACAACGCCAAGACTACCGGTGAAATGATATACACAATTCACTATAAAAACCAAAAACGCTTCCGTGTGTAGATATTCCATTTATACTTGTTGTGTACTGCATGGTGGACGCAACCATATTATCTCAGACACTGGGGAATATTTCGGTCATGTAGCTGTGTACCCCCCTTTGAAGCAGAAGTGGAGTGGGCTGGTGAAACGTACACAACGTCAGCGTAAGACTATAAATAATTAGGCTACGCTTGGGCATGGTTCACTTCTGCAAAGAGAAGAGACTCCACCACAGCGAAGATCCTTACCCTGTCACATGGATCCCACCATGACCACATGCCTCCTCGATACAGGCCCATTGCGAACTCAGCGCCACACCACCACCGACTTAGTTTTGAATCAACTACTGCCTTCGATCTACACTTTGGACAGAAGGGTTCACAACTTAAATTCAGCTTTGGAGCTACACTACGGACAGCAATGGAGTTAGCCTTAATTTATGTAAGACAGAGACAATTGTACTCAATATCTGTGGTCACTACTGCCTTCGATCTACAGTGTGATCAGTAGAGTTTACAACTTGATACCAGTTGCGGATAAGCACTACAGACAACATTGAATTCAGTCTCAATTTATTTAGGGCAGAGGCAATTGTACTATGTCGTCAGATTTTGATAAAGTATGACAAAAGAGCATTCCTAGATATCTGTGTCAACACCTGCCTTCGATCTACACTGCAGACAGCAAGGTTTACAACTTGAATTCAGCTTTCCATGTACACTAAGGACAGCATTGAAGTTAGCCTTGATTTATGTAAGTCAGAGACAATTGTACTCTATGTCTTCAAACTTTGTTAAAATAAGTGACAACAATTCTTCGGTAATATCTGTGCTGACTACTACCTGTGCGGTCAGTAGAGTTTACAACTTGATACTAGTTTCTAATAAGCCCTACAGACAACATTGAATTCAGTCTTGATTTATTTAAGGTACAGACAATTTGTCCTCAGATTTTATTAAAGTATGTGAAAAAAAAGCATTCCTCGATGTCTGTCTTCAATCTACACTGCGGACTGCAGGGTCATAACTTTAATTCAGCCTTTCATCTACAGTACGGACATCATTGAAGTTAGCCTTGATTTATGTAAGGCAGAGACAATTTAGTTAAATGATGCAACAAAAAACATTCCACACTGTATGTACTGAGTACTGCCTTCAAATTTACACTGCGATCAACAGAGTTCACTACTTGATACCAGGAGCGCAAAAGCACTACAGACATTACATTCATTCTCGATTGATTTTAGGCAGAGACAATTATACTGCGTCCTCAGATTTTGTTAACTGTGACAAAAAAGCATTCATCGATGTTTGTGTTGACTACTGCCTTCTATGTACATTGCGGACAGCCGGGTTCACAACTTGAATTCAACTTTGCATGTACGCTACGGACAGTAGGGAATTCAACCTTGATTTATTTTAAGCAGAGACAATTGTACTGTATGTGTTCTGATTTTATTATAATAAGTGACAAAAATCATTCGTCAATATCTCTGCTGACTAATGCCTTCGATCTACAATGAGGACAGCAGGGTTTACATCAGGAATTCAGCTTTGAATCTATAATACGAACAGCATGAAATGTAGCCTTGTTTTTTTTAAGGTACAATTAATTGTACTTTATGTCCTCTGATTTTGTTAAAAGATACGACAAAATAATTTCTTGAAGTCAGTGATGACTACTGCCTTTGAGCTACATTGTGAGGGCTCACCATTCAGGTAGAATGATGATTGTACATGACGCATTCCAGTAAACAAGAGATATTATACCACTTCGACCCCCCGAACCTCAAATCATTGCAGGTACGCACAGGCTGAGTTATTTCGGTACCACTAACTCACTGCACCACAAGTCATCTCCCCGTGACCTTAGTAAAGCAGAATTCACTAGGCAAAAAAACATTGCTCCCAGTGCGGACCCCCTGCACTACGCATTATCACAGGATATGTACAAGCGCAGCACCAAAGATACTACTAACTCAGTGCACCATAAATCATCGCAAAGAAGAGTGAACAGTTTTATGTCACAGTGAGACTTACTGTCCCTTTTAAATGGAATTCATGCCAAATTCAATCGACAAAACACATTAGTCCAATTACTGTACCCCCGCCTCCCGACCACGCATCATTGCATGATAGGTTCACGCTAAGCGCCAAAAGTACTAGTAACTCAGTGCACCAAAAATCATTATCACATGGCATTACTAAGGCAGAATTCACAAGATAAAAAACATTACTATCATTGCGGACTGCCGGACCGAGCATCATCGCATGCTCCACAGAACCTTGTTGTTACAGATACCACAAACTCAGTGCAAACCAAACTAAGTATAACACCTTCCTTCAAAAACTTCTTTTATATCACTTATAGATTTAGTTGAATAATAACATTTACGCTGCATGCATGTTCTATTTTTCACTTCAATCATGATTACAGATGATGCAGTCCACCCTACGATCCACACTGCAGACAGCTGGGTTTGCAACTTCAGTTCAGCTTTGCAGCTACACTATAGACAGTAGGGAATTCACCCTTAATTTACTTAATGCAAAGACAATTATACAGTATGTATTCAGATTTTGTTTAAATAAGTGAAAAAAGCATTCTTCTATAACTGCTGCATAGTGGCTATGATGTACACTGCGGACACTAGGATTCACAACTTGAATTCAGTTTTGTATATACACTACAGACAGCTGGGAATTTAGCCTTGATTTATTTAAGGCACAGACAAAAAATACTCCTGTGGCACTGCTAGTATGCGCAAGCACCTTTAATCCCCACATCCCGTGAACATTGAAAGTAGAACACAGCGGCAAAATGTACCTCCACCACCGGCAATACCAAGTACCTCTGGGGTATCACCTTCAACATCGCCACCAGACATATGTCCCCATGTTGAGAAAGTTAGAATGCACTGCGTGAAATGTAATCATTTAATTTGTTATGGGGAGCAAACAGTAGACCTAGTTTGCAGAGCAATTGATAACCATTGATGGTAGATTTTTTTAACATCAAAATTCATGCTGAGCAGTATGCAACACTCAATATTTTGAGTACAGACCGCTCTATGTTCTATGCCATTTTAGAGTTGCTCTCATCGCAAGCGCTGTGATGGCCCGTCCTAGTGGTTCGGACGCCTTCTGCAGGCCCGAATCACCGAGTGCATTGGTCCACCACTACGTGTGTGGCCTCTTAGGTCACTGAGTTAGTGGTACCACAAGGACTGAGTGGGTGAGGAACCTGCGATTAAGATAGGTGCACGAGTATGTCCGTTGCCATAATGATACCAAGACTCAGCACCATATGTCAGACTTCTTGGTGGCAGAGCAGGACTGCATGATGTTGAAGGCGTCCTGTCCACGGAAAGGTGAGCAATGAGGTCTGGGTGCGCTTCGTAGGGAGTCAATGGGGTGCAGCAGACTGGATACAAAAAGGCAACGCAGCGATTTAGGCATACTTAGTCCCATATACCGCATCTTATTGCATTTATATATTGTTTTCCAATAGCAGGAACTTTTTTATAATTCGGCAAATGTCCGATGCTCGTGATGATCGAGACCACGTGTATCACTTCACAACACTTGCTTTCAAAACCAAATGAAAACATTACTGCTATAGAAATTTTTCAAAAATCAAAGCCTATTTAACAAGTTGGAACTGTACAAATAATTGTTTTCAAATGCGGGAGGGAAGGTGTGTGAAAGGGCGTTGCAATTCTGCCCCACATTAAGATAGTAACAATTACCAATCATAACATCTTTCTTTTACTATATTTTAGATGTAGAGCTTCAGGGTGCATTATGTCCCGGCATGTGGTGAAAGACACACCAGTGAGAGAAAATTGAGCTGCAATTATTCTTTTCAGTCAATCTCTCACTCCCTCTCTCCTTTGATAAAGAAACAACACACAATGTTAACTTCCTTTTTATCTTACAGGTTGTGTTTCACAAATCGTCGTCCCCCCAAACACCTCCAAAGATCAACGTTTGTGCATTCTGCGATGATGCGTGGCTATCGTAACAATGTCTGAAAAGGCAGCTTCGACACGTGGGGCATCCTCTTTGAATCACGCCAATGGTACAAACTAAGCAAAGAAGCTTGTTTCCGAAACAGCGACAAGTCATCTGTGGACAGAGAGAGTGGGTAGAGTGCAGCAGCTTGACTGCGTAGGAATGTACAATCACCTCTGAGCAGTGAGAATAGATAAGTTACCACAGTCTGAGGGGCAGATTTACAAGCCCCTTGTGCCACTTTTGTATTGCTTTTAACATGGGAAAAGTGGCGCAAGGAGCTTGTAAATCTGCCTCTGAGTGTGCAAAAAATAGCACTCACCTCCAGACTAAGTATGGGCGGAAAATCCGTTCCGCTCGCGGATTTTGCGGCTTTTCGGTAAATTCACAATCCGCGAGATTCGCGAATTTCCCGCAAAATCCGCAAATCCGCGAACAGCGGATTTTGTGGCTTGCTCGCACTGTTCGCGTGAGTTCGCGGCTTCCCAGTTCAACTTCGCGCCCCGCGAATAAGCGCTAAATTGCAGAAATACGATCTTAGCAAAACTGAAACTACTTACCAGGTTCAAAAGTTCAAGCTCATCATTAGTAGCCATTTCCTGTAGTGCTTCCTGAGGGGCCCCTCCAGAGTTCAGTTGCCTACTTGCAACTATTATGTGACCCTGCTATGACCCTCAGAATAGTTACACATATGCCACAAAGGTCCTGAATTACAGCTAAGGGAGACAAGCAGGAGCCAGGCTGGAAGTTCAAATCCAGTGACACATTAATCAGCTCCTAATTCATTATTGTCAGTTGGGGCAGGGCAGGTGTTGTAACTTTTTTGCAACAATGAAAGCACCTACCAAGTGCAAAAGATCACTAATCAGGAAGCACTAAGGAAGCAGGTGCCAGCTAAAAAAATATTCTGTGACACATTAATCAGCCCCAAATTAATTCAGGTCACTTGAGGCAGGGAAGGTGTGCTTTGCTTTGCCACAATAATGTACACTGGACAACCAGAGGGTGCTGTGATGAAACAGAGGGTGGCATGGGTGGGCCAGAGGGTGGCATGAGTAGTCAGAGAGTGGCAGTGGTGACAGAGGGTGGCAGTGATGAAGAAGAGTGTCCCAAACAGGCTGGACACGTAGAAACAACAAGTTCGCAAAACTTGCGACCCGACAGGTAAGTTCGCGTTTCCGAAATTGTACAAAAACCCTCGCGAACTGGCAGAAACCCGCACGAACACAAAAGAAAATCTGCGAATTCGCGGATTTTGCGGATTGCGAGTTCGCAAATCCGCAAAATTCGCGAACGCGAGATTCGCAAAATTCACCCATGCTTACTCCAGACTCTGGGAGTCAATGAGGTGCAACAGTCTGGGTACGCAATATTGAGAACTCACCGCTATGCAGTGGGAGTGCATGGGTTATAGTACTCTGGAAGAAAAATAGCGCACAGACACCTGCTTACAGTGGAAGTTGATAAAAAGGTGCACTATGAACCGGCGTGTGCTTGGACACACAACAGAGGCAAAAAGGTGAGCTACAAATATTTTCTCCAGTATTAACTGCTCCATCTATAACTTTCTCTCTCTCACAGTTTTAATGTTTGTTTTCTCTCTCTTTCTCTCTCTCACTATCTCTCACATCGTTTCTCTTTCTCTTTTAAAGGTATGGACGCTGCTGTCCACTCTGCCGATAAAAAAATCAAGGCTGAATGTAAGACAGTCTGCAGTGTACAACCAAAGCTGTGTTCAAGTTGTGAACTCTGTTTGCCACAGTGTTTACAGAAGGTAAGGAGAGCAGACTAGATACACAATGCCTCCGATGAAATGCATCAGAAATAAAGGGGCTTATTTACAAGCCCTTTGCGCCACTTTTACGTCACTTTTAACATGGGAAAAGTAATGCAAAAGTGATGCATGGGGCTTGTAGATAAGCCTCGGAGAATATTGTCCTGCATAATGAATTGATCTCTCACCTAACTCTATCTCATCTCTGAATCATTTTAAATACCTGTTCGTCCATACTGTAAATCTGACGCAGTAGGCACTTCCGTGCAGACACCTCTTAAACGCGGGCCTATAAGAGAGGTGGAATGTATCAGGCACACAGCAGACCTGCAAATTAAGAAATATTGCCAAGTATTACCTTAACTTGTAATCTATGACCTCCTTCAGTCATATCGATCTAATTTTAAACACTTATTTTCATTTTTGTTTTGCAAATTACCTACCCTACTTCTATTTAAGTCCATATCACATTTTGTTTATTATATTGTTTTGTTAAAGTTATGTTGTTAGTTATTCATTATATTATTATCCTAAAGTTACGTTTCTCGTTATTTATTATTGTTTTAATAAAAGTTATTTTAAAAAAGTATATACCTCTTCTTTTTCTGACAACATTTCACTATTGTTTAGTTTGATAATCATATAGTTAAAAGAGTGGACCAGAGCTGGCCATTAGTTTTGAAAATTTCGTGAAGATTCATCAACTGGCGCCAAAGTTATCACAAACAGAATGTTGCTGATTTTGAATGGAAAATAGGTCTTAACTATAACTACCTAATGGCGACCGCCAGTAGAATATATATTTAAAATGGGTTTTTCCAATTGCACTTCTTGTGCTTGCACGTTTGCTAAAAATGGCACACACTATCGATCTGCCTTTAGCGAGAAGCGGATTGCCATTCAAGAATACCTGACCTGCCGATCGGAGTATGTAATTTATAAACTTAAAAGTACTTGCAATTTGGAGTACATAGGAAACACAAAGCTTCCAGTCAACAAACGCATCTTGCAATACCTAGGAGCCATCGTTATTTCGGATAGCATTTATCCTGTGGCTAGACACAACAAACTGAAGCATTTGGAGTACATTGTTCTAGGTTCAGTCCCTAACCCCAGATGGGGAGGGAATCGTGACAAATTGCTTAGACAGAGGGAAACCCATTTCATTCTTTTGTTAGACACCAGAGTTCCGAATGGGTTGAACATTAATGAGGATCTGCATAACTTTCTATGAATCTCCATGTCTTTGATTCTTGGTATAAGTGTAAATTGTGTTACGCCTGTACTTACAGTGTTAATTGGTCTTTATTCCTAATGGTATCGCTGTTATAAAACTTAACTGTATTATTTAATTTTAGGTTCCTAACATTATGCCTCAGTAGTGCTGCTAGTTTTCTTTTTTCTTTTTCTAATGCTTTATTTGCACATCACCTTTTTTCACTCAAAATGACTTGTGTGGCTTGATTTAGTATAAAAATGTTATTCATGTGTTATTTTCTTCGAGAGGTTCAGTTCAAGTATTAATCCATCTCCGAATTGTGCACTTACACTTTAGTAGTTCCAGCTGCTGCTGTTTGACAATTCTCCATCTATGGGGTTTTGATATTTTTTGCACTTGCACTTTATTAATTCACTCTATATGAAGGGAATTAATTTGAATGAATAGTGTCACATTGCACTGTGATCTAGAGGTGAACGAACATTCAAAAAACTGTTGTTGCTGCTACTCTTTATGTTCGATTATAATTTGATGATCTTTGTGATTTTAAGGGCACTTGTCAACATTATCATCATTGTGAATAAGCAATATTTATTCAAATGTACCAACTGTCTGACACTTTCTGTGAACCTCTTGTACTCTGATTTAATGACACTCTCAGTTGTTATATTTATTTACTGCACATTGTTGCCTTTCAGCCTATTTTTTAAGGCTGCTTGGGCTTTTAAAGCACTTTAAATTTGTAATGCTTGTTGGGGCACGTCATGTGATCAAGCTCCATTCATGGAGTGAAATGCTTCATGGGGGACATTAGTCTCAACAAAATTATAATAAATCTATAATACTGCTCGTATAACTTTGTGTAGTGGCCCGTCACTGAACATATATCTTGGAGAAGAGGTATATATATATATATCCTCCTAAGGGGGCTCCGATTTCAATGACATGACTCTGCACAAGAAAAGTTATCACAAACCTTTTATTTTAGGCATTAGCACATCAAGGCTGGGCAATATATTGAAAGAGTCCCCTACGCGTTTTGAAGCAACATGCTTCTTCCTCATGGGGCAGGCAGCAAATGAAGAAAAACGCTACACCCATCACTCTCCATTTTGCATGCCCTCGCCAGTCAGGCATGCTGGTAGTTGTAGTTTGGTGTATCCCCTTCTGTGGGGTTAGTACATGTGCAATTATTAATTATCCCTGTTTTTACCTTTTCATTTTTACAGCCCTCAAGTGGTCCCCAGACAACAAATATAGCTGCTAAAATCAAAGTTCTCGTGCGCTGCTAACAGACTGAGAAATCACAGCCATGTAGTCTCGTTTTCATTGTAGCCGGGTGGTGCATCCTTTCGTGACTGAGTCCACCGCGTAAAATATCATCCCAAGGGGCCCACAACCCGCTACAAAATAATAACACAAAATGTTATTAAAAATAATTCATTACTTTTATATATTATTATTACATTTATTATCATTTTAATTACTTCCCACCCTATTCCCCTCTAAACCTACAACCCGCTACCGAGCTAAAACACAAAACTTATTTAAAAAAATTATAACTAAAAATGTAATACATATATTGAAACAAATACAATACTTAAAAAATATAGAACACATACATTGAAAATACATACTAAAATACATAACACTAATATAAACATCAATATTATTAACAATTATTTTTTTACAAACAATATTACTGACTTCGATATTAACGAAAACAGGATATTCCGGTCCATGATATTCTTGTACGTGATATTCTGTCTCTGCGATATTTCCCACTTGTTATTATGGGACTTCGATATTCCCAACTTGATATTATGTCCGTGCACCCACGAAAAAGAGGCAAAACGTACTCCAAATAAAACCCCCCTGCAAAGCAAACTGTGGGTGGGGTAAAAGGGGGGAACATCAGTCATGAAGTCGATTAAAGACTTTGTGGGAAAACATTTTAAAAGGAATCAACCGCTAACCCGGCCTGGGCGTAGTGCGCAGAGTTTAGCTAAGCAGAACTCCGCGAAGTGACAAAGAACTCAGCGGAGTTCCATAAGTGGTGGAGTGCAGTGCAAACTGCCATTCACGCTGGTCTACCTGCCACTTGGTAGAAATTTTACCTGAGCAGTAGCTCGCTCTCGCAAACTCACTATTCGCAAGCGGGGAAAACACTCCTCTGCACTAAGCGAAGTGGCATTTTCTGCATTCCGCAAGCTCCGTGGAGCACGGAGTACACAGGAAACTCCATGAAAAAGAACTAACATCTGTCAGTCTGGTAACCCCAGGACTTGGAGTCACCCTACCTAACTCATCCTGCTATTTCTGAGTTACTTTTGGACCCAAGACTACACTCATCGCCCGACTCTTTCCCCTCTATGGAGACCAAGAATCAGAAGTAGAGGGCAAGGGGAGTGGCATGGATGGTGATTCTCATAGTAAGGAGTTCAATACCCCTATAGAGGAACATCTCGGGAGGATGAACAAATGGAATTGCCTCCCATTATAGCAAACAACTCTTCAAACCAATCCATAACCAACCATGAGGTCAAAAGACCCTGCCAGGCCTACTGGAGGTGTCGGTAAAGAATAATTACATTTTACGAACTAAAAAAGAACAGCTTAAAATTATGGTGGGGTAACTGAAACAAATTATAGAGACCTTATGCCCACTATAGTTAGGACGGCTGGGGGATTAAACAACCAGGGGAAGAAAAATCCCAGCAGGAAGGGGAGAACAATGGTACCTTCCAGCAGTTGGAGGGACTAAGCATATTTGTATCACAATATTAACTGATTTAAAAGAAGGGGAGAAACAATGAGTTATAAGGGCACAAGGAGATAGAGAAAAGGTCTAATGATCGGGGTAAATATAGAAGCAGCAGAAAAAAAGGAGGCAGTCATGAAAAAGGGCATAAGAGCTAATCAAAGGCTGTGGCAAAAGTTCAGGAAAAAAACAATAAGGAGGAACAGATATTTGTAACTCTACAAAGGTAGAGAGGAAGCAAATAGAAGTCGGGGAACCTTGAGGTAGAATAAGAAATGCTAAAAAATATCCTATGAGCAAGGAAGAGGGTGATAAGGGCATGAGCAATGAGATGGGTGGGCACAGGGGAATAATATCTGTTAAAGATCGAATGGGGAGAGTGAAGGATATAGAACCATCAGGTAGAAGGAGGGCGGATTTGAGGGGAGGAACCTAAAAGTAGAATAAGAAATCCTAAGAAATAGCCTATGAGCAAGGAAGAGGGTGATGAGGGCATGAGCAACGAGATGGGTGGGCACAGGGGAATAATAGCTGGTAAAGATAAAATGGGGAGGGGAAGGACATAAAACCATCAGGTAGAAGGAGTGCAGATTTGAGGGGGGATTTAAAAATTGAAAACAAAAGTGGGCAAAGATCTGTGGTTATTCTTTGAACCAACATGTGAAGGAAAAGGCAGTGAGAGGGTGAGAAAATGAAATCAACTAAACAGGTCACAACTGGTATTCTTTGTATCTAAATGGGAACATTTACGGAATATAGGTACCAAAGATCTCTGACAAGCAGGTTGTACTGTAAACAGATTAGGGAATGAAGTAACTAAAGTTGTATTATACTCATGGTTGTTGAAGTCAGCATGTGCAAAGGCAGAGCACGAGTTACATAACAAAGGAATCAGATTAGTACAATGAATGGAAATGCTAGAATGTTTAAACTATGATAAACATCTTCTTTTGAATCATGCAGAGTTGGGTCCAAGACAGATTAGGCTCATTGATCAGGGCTCGGATGATAAGGAAGACCTGAAAATCACCATGAGATGTCACGAAACAGATTGATACAGGGAGAGATTAGCTTTGGTAAATAGATATAAGGCCCTTGTATCTCCGGTAAATGTGAAAAATGGCTGGCTAAATGAGAATAATTAGTAGGCAGGGTCCTCGCATAGCCTGATTATACTTTCCTGGTATAAAAATGGTTATAGTAGAATCTCGAAACTGGAAAGTTTTAAAGGATTAATTAAAATTAATGAAATTGTATGTCTGCAAGAAACCTGGCTGTGCGACGAAACCCCAATGATTGGAATGCATGTTCAACAAAGAGGAGGCAATTTAGACAGCCGTCTGATGGGCAAATAACATTGATATCCACAAAAATTGCTAGGGAGGAAGCCCTCATGGAAGCAAAATGTAATTGGGTGGTGGCCTGTAGAGTACTCCTGTTGGACCCCAACCCACGGTATGATGGTATAGTCATTGTAAATGTACAGAGCGGTAAAGAGAAGGAGTATAGTCCAAAACCTAAAAATTTCAAAGAAGACATATAGGCCATAAACAATCACTTTCAGAGAGATTTGCCCTTTGTGATAACCAATTTTAATCACAAACTAGACACTTGTAGGATTAACCATGGTGTAAGGAGCTGCTGTCGTCTTATAAGATAAACACCACCAACTTTCCTGAGATTGATTTGGCAGTGCAAGATATGGTTCTAGGAAATGTTCTGTGTTCAAGGGGCTTAATTTGCACAAATCGAAGAACTGAAATAGATTGACCAGCAAATCGCACATTTAAGATAGGCCACCAACTATGCCCTATAGATTATATCTTCCTACATGCCTCGAACTTTGATCAAGTCAGGGATTTTAAGATGGTAAGACTGGAAGGAAAAGTGAGCACTTCCCATTAAAGATTAAAAATATAGGAGTAAAGAAAAAAAGAGATATAGTCATTCCTGTTCATATGGAATATCCCAGGTGGCTCACAACTTGTATATCAGAGGAGCATATACAAAATGTTTCTGCCTTACAGCAGAGCTAAACACTAGAAAGTATCCCCAGCACTAATGATAGTGGATGGTTTGAAAATATCAAACTGCAATGTCCCGGGGGGGGAACCCTGGGACATTGCTGGAGCTGGCCCTGGAAGGTGGTGGTCCTCAGGACCATTTACGGCTCCAGGCAGGCCCCCTCCCATCTTAAAAATAACCCCCGAGAGGTGGTGTTTACCAGGGCAGAGGGGGCGTGGCCCCCCACATTTGAGTATAATAGCCCTGAGGAGTTGGTGGTCCTGGGGCTGCGTGGGAGGAGCATGAGGCCCCCCACACATCCTATTTACGTATAGCCCTGGGGAATCGGTGGTACCCGGGTCTACAGGGGGCTGCGTGGCTCCCCAACACTTCAAACAATTAGACCGGGGAGGGGGCACTCCCCAGGAATCTCAAGGGTTCTCTTGTGGCTGATTGTTCACCTACACTTTAATCCGCCACAATGAATTTAACCATCACAGGCCCACATACCTGATGGATCTTTCTGGACACAAGTCAATTCCCATCCTTCCATCTCATATGAGGTTGGATTGTTAGGAATACTTTGTCTTGGCAGTCTACTGCTTTTTGTCCTGCGTGAGGAAGACCTGGCATGAAGCAGTTTACCCGTTCATACCATAGGGTCAAAACTTTGACAGTTATTCCTGCTGATTCTGCAACAACTCCCTCAGCCCTAAGAAAGGCATGAAATCGTAGGACTGAGAACATTTGGAACAAAAATAACTGTTTAGGGGCAGATCTTTCATTTTAAGTCCCCTATTTTGTATATTATATGTACACTTTATGTACAATATCACATGGTCACTTATATCACTTGTTCACCTGTCTCACCTTATTTACATGTCATATTTTGAAAATAGGAATTATTTATGAATAACAGCCATGAAATGAATTAGTAAATAACACGCATTAAAATAATTCTCGCTTGTATGTTTCATTCTTAAAATTCTTAAAAGAATTTACTAGACTTTAACTTTGCGGATTATTACCCTACATGCATGAAAACAATTTGGCTGTTTCCCCGACAGAACAACTTGTAGCTCTTTTTGTTAATGTTATGGCATGCCCTAGTAGTGAAAAACAGCATATTTGGTTTCTCACTGCTGTGAGGCTGCCCTCTGATAGATTTACAGTAGGGATACCTGATATGTGCTTCTGTGGAAATTCCTCACATGAGAGGGGTAGCATGACAGTGTTTGGAATGTTTGGATTAGCAGTGATAAATCCTGCTTATTGGTGAAAGCAGATTTATTATTACTATTTTAGAAATACCAATTTTAAAAGTGGGCATTTCTGTGTGCTGATGTGTCTTTGTGACCTGCCTGGATGTGTATTGACCCTCTTGTTCTCACTGACAGAATGGAGGGGATGTGCATTTATGTACTCAAGCCAGTCCCTGAGGGGGTTGAGATGTGTCCTGCCTTGCCTGGGTGACTCAGTGCTAGGCTTAATGGACCTTGGCTGAATTTAGAGTAGTGGGAGGAGTTTTCCCTTACACCTAAATAGGCATGGTCTGCATTGAGAATGGTGGGAGGAGTTGCACCCTCACATGAATAGGACTGTACCTTCCTTCTACAATGCTGGCTCCGCCCCCATAGGATTTGCCTGTGGCCCCGGCCTTCACTGTGAATAGGGGGTGTTGTGAACTTGTAAATCTGTTTTAAAGTGCCCACAGAACAAAGACACTAGAACTATCAGTAAAAGGGCCGTGACCCCATGTGAGGATAGAAGACTCTGCATGGACCGTACTCAGAGGATTCCTGTGTGTCAGGAGAAACCGCCATCTGGAACTATCGGCTTGTGAGAATTACCTGTTGCCTGCTGGGTGGCTGAATGGACTGCCACTATGATAGGGGGCCCTGTGTTGTGGCCTGCCTGTGCCTTGTTCTCTGCCCCAATGATCACTCAGGGCACTAGTGGCTTGTCCTGTCTTAGTTGCAACAGCGCATGGTGAGTGATTTTACTTTTCAGCAAGCGTGGTGAGGACTGGAGCATTGAGGTGCCTCAAACCTTGTGGCTCGTGCAGCAGGAAAGGGCCCTTTGAGTGGCAGTGCTGTGTGGCTCAAAACTGCCTGATGTCACAAGAAGGTCGAGGATTCCCAGGCTGGGAAGTCTTCTGCGTGGCTTAGCTATGCCGACATTCTCAAAGGGGGCATGGGCCAGTCAAGGGTGAAACATCATAAAGGAGAGAAGTCCCACAGATTTGCATTTCAAGCTCCCAGGAATTTTGCCAGTCAGAGAAGTTGCCAGCGTATTGGAGCCCAAACGTAGCCCCCAGCCAGTTGCCACAGCAACTAGGATGCCGCAAGGGATATCAGCCCACCTACCAGAAAGGGAGAGCCTGCAGACACACAAAAGGCTACTTTCCATGACCCGGCCTGAGGAGTAAAGGTTTGGTGACGGCCGCTCAGCCCCCAGTATTGGTGGAGTGGGGCTGGACTTCATTCGCATAAAGCCGCTGCACCGCCCAGTCGCGGGCAGCTACCCAGTGGCGAGGAAAAATAGTGGGAGTGGCCAGCTGCTCGCCGGGCCGACAGGTGCCGTTATGCATTACAGCCATCTCTCGAGCGTGGAGGAGTCCTGAACAGAGCTCCCTCTCGGCCACCTTTTGAGGTCAGGATTACTCTCCATGGGAAGATGGAGCCCTGCAGGCTCACATGCAACTGCTGGGTGTTTGATCCCATAGTGGAACCTAGCGAGGTTGCTCCACAGAAGGAGGCAGTGTGTACTCCAGTGTTAATGCATACCTGGGAGGGGTACCGGGTGTTCACACTGATTATTGCATTCCAGGGCCTTAGAGGCCATAATTGAAATTCAGGTATTCTTTAGTGCATTCCCTGGTGTAGGCGGGCAGGTGGCACAAAGCCTTCCAGGAAGGGAAAATAATTACTGTGTCATAGATAATAAGAGCATATGTTCCGCTCTTAGCATTGTCTACCGTTTTGCCTCACACTAATGGCCACATATTCATGCCCTGACTTCATGAGGTGCTGTTGTTGCTCATATCTTACAACTGTCAGGAAGGGGCACCTGTGTGTGCAGTGATAGTGTCTATGCATGATGTGTTTATGCTGTTTTGGTAACGTGTGTGCCCTAGGAGCATTGCATCAGTGCACTATATGTGTTATAACAGTGGCCCGATTGGCCAAGTGATTTATGTAATCCCTGTGAAGTCATAAGCAGTGCCTAGAGTAATGTTATGTAATGTAAATATGATTACAAAGCACAAAGTCATGCCCTGAGGCATTGTGGCTATGTCGAAGTCTGATTTATGCTGTAGCAGTATCATTGTCGGGTCAGCAGCTTTTAGTGTCAGTGGGAGACTGTTCCAGAGCATGGCAGTGACTCTAAAGAAGCTCTTTCCGCTCTAGGTAGTTTACCTGACTAGGGGAACAGTCACTTTCCTAGCAGAACCTGAACGAAGAGTCCCTGCTGGGATATACCATTGACATTTTTTCTTAAAATTGTCTGACCCGAGTCTGTTCAGTGATTTATATGCCAGACAGAGGGCCTTGAAGCTGGACAGGTGCTTGACTGGCAGCCAGTTTAATTTCTTGATGGCACCTTTGGGTTACTCATATTTTGGAATTAAAAAAAAAATGGGCCGTAGTGTTCTGTAGTGTTTGAAGCTTCTTAAGAAGACCTGGACCAAGAGTAAGATACAGACTGTTGCAGTTTTACAATCCTTGTTAGAACCAATGCTATTGTTGCTGTTTTCAAAAGTTCAGAGGGAAAACATTATTCTATCTTTTTTATCAGTCTAAGGGCCCGATGTAGGTGGCCGTTTCAGGCCATTTACCGACCGGTAACGGCCGATTTCGGCCGTTACCGACCGGTAAATGGCCAATCGGTATGTAGGGGCCTAAATCCAAGGCCACATGTAGGTAAATCTACATTTACAGAATCGGTAAAATTACCGATTCGGTAAAATACCGAATCGGTAATTTTACCGATTCTGTAAATTCCATATGTAGGTGGGACTCTTCTGAGTCCCAAAGGCCTTAACGAATCGGTATTTTACCATGAAATCCAACTTCATGGTAAAATACCGATTCCGGTGTGCATGCACATGTGTGCATGCACACCTATGCCATGTGGCAGGCAGACCTGCCCCTAGGGCTTGTATGCCTGCCACATGGCACCCAATCCTGTTTAGGGGTGCCAAGTGACACCCCCTGCACCCTTGTGAAATTCGGTATTTACTGATTCGGTAAATACCGAATCGGTAAAGCCTATTGATTCCTATGGGCTTTGAAGCCCGTAGGAATCAATAGGCTTTACCGATTCGGTATTTACCGAATCGGTAAATACCGACTTTTACCGATTCGGTAAAAGGGAACATCTGGATTCCCTACATACCCACCCCTCACATTTACCGATTCTTAATTACCGAATCGGTAAAATTCGGTAGTTTTCGGTAATTAAGAATCGGTAAATGTTACTTACCTACATCTGGCCCTAAGAGAGTAAAAAGAGGCCAAAGTTATTACATTTACTTGGTACTTGAATTTCAATTCTTTGTCTACCAAGAAACCTAAGTTTCTTACTTTATTTGAGGGTTCTAGAGTAGTCCAGCTCTGGCGGCCACCAGTCCGGTGTCTAGAAAGAAGGACCTCAGTTTTTATGGCATTTAATTTAAGGCAGTTGCGATCCATCCAGGTACTCACATTATTCATACTTAAGCTGAAATCTGCACCCAGATTGTAGTGGCACAGTACTATACGTGATTGTGATTGCGATCTAATGTGTTTTTGTGGAAAATACAAAGGATATTTTTATATAACCTTGTGTGGAGTCTCTTTTGTGGTGTGCATAGTATGTCACTGTGTGAGTGTGTTGCGCAAATGCCTTACACATTGCCTCTGGGATAAGCCTGATTGCTCTGCCAAGCTAACAAGGGAGGAGGATCAGGGGTTATCTTCAGTGTGAAACTCCCTTGCCCGGAGTAGAGTGGTGGGTTATGCCTGGCTTATGTGCTCTCCCTAGTCAACCAGAAACCCCATTTCTAACATATATGTATTTAGATGTCCTCTCAATATTTTATTGAGGGCGGTATCAGTGTCTATGGTGAATCAAGAGACTTGGCATTGGGTGATTTAATGACATTTAGACAGGTTTGTACTAATTGTAGCTTGTTGTACTTAGGGACCAGCAGAATTGCTATCTTTTGTATTTACGTTTCAGGTAGGTGCTGGACATCCAGGTTAAGAGCTGCAAGCAGTCCTTAAGTCGTCTGAGGAGACGTTAAAAGCTGTAGTTTAACCCGTTTGATTATAGGTCTTTTTCACAGCTTTATAAACCAAGAGTCCTATAAACTTCAAGAACCAACTTCTATGAAAAAAGTTGACACTAAATACAACATACTATCTCAGAAATATGTTCAATAGAATACATGTCTGCTGTTATGCTATTTTATGTGGCTGCATGGAACAAAGTAATATTTTAAAAGCACTGCAATCTGTTTTCAATTAACAGCTCTAAACCTGGAATATGTGTTTTCCTTTTCTGGCCATAACGCATAAAAGAAAGCTTCAGCAAAATCCTTAGACAAAAACTAGGTAATATAAACTTCTTGTTTTTTTTAAATGCACTTCTCACGCTCTCCGTCCTTTTCAAAAGTTTGTCAAGCCCTAGGGACTGATGTGAAAATACAGGGAGATTATGGGAATTCATAAAGTGTGTGGGATGTTTGCACATCTCAAAGATAATTTCAAAGGCAGAATAAATGCACTACTGCGAAACAAACTGTTCAGACCCAGGCCTCACCCAATAGAGGTGTTCCTCAAGTAATATACAGAAAGTACCTGTTAATGGTTAAAAATCCACATAAAAGTATTGTTTGTCACTCTACGCGGGATAAATAGTATATAGTACAAAATGTAATTCACATGTCTGAAGCAGTAGAGATATTCAACAGGCTTAGGCCCTGAGTTAAAGCTTGGTGGTTTGACCACCAGCGGCCGAAGTCCCTAGAAGCCCACTGCGACGATGGCCTTCCACTCCCTATATTACTAATCATGCAGTTTGAAACACTGACCACGCCAACTGTGTTTGTCCTGCCTGGGCCGTGGCGGTCTGAAATATTGGCGATTCATACTCCAACACTGACAAGGATGCAGCTTACCACGGAGGCTATTACGATAACAAGGTTGTACTGATGGTCCCTTAGCAGTGGTTCCCCAGTGGCTCCCCAGTGGTGGTAGACCACTGTGGTAGCTTGCAGCAAAGCACCACAATGCCCCTTGGATGAATTTATAAACTAGACAGCTGATGTTCTTTGACCAAGTAGACACACCTTCAAATCGGGGAACATCCTTTAAGACGCGGATGTTACCCCGCGCTACCATTACGACGCGTCTCTTACAACGCAAGTCGTAACCACGTCTTGCGTTGGAGGGCACTCAAGGACAAGGAATAGTTACTTTACTATTCCAACACCTTCCCTACTATCAACGGGGACTGGTGTTGGAATAGTAAATTAAACTATTCCTAAGTCCGCACCCTACAGCGCAAGTCGCGGTAACAACTAGCGTTGTAAAACACGCGTTGTAACGGTACGCGTGGTAATAGCCCACGTCGTACCGTCATACATCCCTGCAAATCACACTATAAACAACACCCCATCCCCCAGCCATGATCCTTTGCTTCTCAACGGCAGCCCACAAGAAAGGCATCATCATTTGTGTATTTTGAGCAAGGCAACCGTTTTTTTCATCTCCCCATTCAGCACTCTGCACACCCTTTTTTGTTTAAGCCGATTCACTAAGATCCTTTGAGTTTTTTGTTTCTTTGCTACTCACTTCATTTAATAGTTTGATAGTCAAGAATCGCCCAATAATCCAAGTTTTACAGAGGCTGAGTTGTCAGTAGTGGTGGATGAAACTATAGAGTAGAGTGACACATTTTTGGGTCCAAGTCTAACATTCTCCTCTCCGTAGGAAAATTGAGTTTTGGAACTAGATAGTCGATAGAGTGAATGCTGCTGGTACCATCCTACACACAAAAGGTATTATTAGTAAGAGGTGGCTCGACCTAAGGCTTAATATGCACATCCTGGCTCAAAGCACCACCTGGAGGCCCAAGGGACTGGCAGTGGCCCTCCCTGCAGCTCATTCTCAGAGGAGAATGTCTTGGGCATCCTGCATGATGAGGGCATGACAGGAATACCTGGGGTAGTGGAGTTTGGTAAGTTACTCTTCACAAACAGTCAAAATAACTCAATGTCCTGTTGGCTCTCAACTCTGCATTTGCTACAGTGTTGTCTATCTACTTTCCTAACATGCAATACTCAAAGTATTAGAGATGTCAGTTTGTCTGTGTTATTGTGTAATATTGGAAAGAAGATACATGTATCAATCTTCATTACATGCCACATGTTGGAATGCTGTCTATAAGTGTATGATTACACAGATATTGTTAGAAATTGGGTTTCTGGTTGGCCTGGGTATGCACATAAGCCAGGCAGAACTCACTACTCTAGTCAGGGTAAGGGATTCACACACCTGAGATAAGCCCTGCTCACCCCTTAGGTAGCTTTGCACAAGAAGTCAGGCTTATCCCAGAGGCAATATGTAAAGCATTTGGCCAACACACTCACACCAGCAAGACAATAAATACACCACAATAAGTGACTCCACATAATATCTAAAAATACATTTCTGAATGGCATATAAACATAGACCAAATACACAAGAACCAATCAAATGTTTG
This sequence comes from Lissotriton vulgaris, assembly GCF_964263255.1. Lineage (NCBI taxonomy): Eukaryota > Metazoa > Chordata > Amphibia > Caudata > Salamandridae > Lissotriton > Lissotriton vulgaris. The sequence goes on from NC_141689.1 coordinate 1,906,498,067, forward strand.
TCAACCAGGCAAATGTCATAGCATCACAGTTAGTGCAATAAGATAAAGACGTATATGTTGCGCATGTCATAAAAACACCATCACTGAACATAGTATCCAATCCTGACGTAATATTCATTATCCTGTCCATGCAAGGCATAATAATTGACACATATCAAAACAACAGGGCATGAAAACAGTTTGTTTAGGAATGTTCCTTAAATCAACCCTTGTTCCCCGATGGTACATACTTCACAAAATATCACCATACAATCCTAGGATTCCTGAGCCCCTTTTGTGGGCTATATTATAATGTGAGCAGTTTCCATCAAGTGGCAATACTTAGATAGAGGGCTCTGTTGAGGTCTCACTCTGTCGCTAGGTCCACTGTACATAGAATTATACAAAGGCAGCTGCCTGCACAATGCTGACTCTGACTGACGGGGAGACCTCACTGGGTTCCCCTCATTCAATGTGAGGAGAAAAACAGCTGTGCTTCAGGCATGGGAAGTGCTTTTAACATGCCGGCTCCTCTGTCTCTGCCATTCTGGTTGCAGGAATATGGCAGTCTATCTGGCAGAATCTCTCTCCTGGCCGTGATCAAGTTGCAAGGGCACGCTGGCCTGAGAATGGATTGCAGTGCTCCTCTGAGGAATGTGTGCCTACAGGGCAAATGTGCTCAACACGCGCTTAACGAACCGGTAAATGTTAGCACTCACCACGAGTTGAACGAACTGGCAGGAATACTGCCAATCGAAGTCAAGGGCAGCTCCTGGCCAGAACCCAAGGTGATGTTTAAAAGTCTGAAGCACTTCACCAGCACTTCTTGAGGAGCTGGATGCAATGCCCACTGTGTCAGTGAGGCAGATGAGTTCTCACCATGCATTGTGCTCTGAGGAAATGGCGTAGTAACCAGAAAAAAGCCAGGAACAGGCTGCAGAGCACACTCTCTGCTGAGCTCCTGGGAAAGCACTTGGGGGCATATAGGACTAAGGAAGCAGGTAGTCAAACCAGCACAGTCAGGGCATATGCAAGGTGGCAGTCCCTTCTGCAGCCCAGCAATCAGTAGGCAGTTGACGGCATACCAAAGTAAGTGGTCCATATGTTGGTCCCTCCTGACAAAACAGCTGTCTACGGCAATGTGCTGCATGTAGAGCCAGCATCATCTGGTTACACGTCTCATGCAGTGTCTACACTCATAGGGACAGACCCATCTGTATCTATGCTCAAAATGTCTTTTTTGTGGAGGTAACATCAATAGAACGTTAGAAGTGCACAACACCCCCATTAAATCCCAGGTCTATCTCCAGTCATCAGCAGGGGCTAAACAAGCCCTTTGTGTGAGGACAGGTTCCCCCCACCCTTTACAAATGTAAGTGCACTCCACCTCCATCTTTCCCAGGGCCAGAAGACCATTCAGTATGCAGATGCAACACTGTTACACGCAACCCTTCCTGTGGGATGGCTGTCTTGAACGTATGCACAGGCCCAGCTGTCTTGCTGCCCTAGATGTGAATTGGAGTCAGACTGCAAAGTACAGAGTCATACGCACATAGGAATGGTCACTTTCTAAAGGTGGCATTCCCACAGTAGTAATGAAAATCCACATACTAATATGCAGCATTTATCACAACTATTCCAAACATACCAAACATGGCAATGCTACTCCTTTACAAACTGAAAATACCACTGACAAACATATCAGGAATTCCCAATGCATACTCATGAGAGGAACATGCCTTGCAGCAGTGAGAAACCAAATAGGTTGTTTGTTAGTACTAGGACATGCCACACAATGAAGGATCATTTACTACCTTTTCCCTACACAGCACCCTGCCCATAGGACAACCTGGGCTTACCTTAGGTGCCATATATATGTAGAAAAATGGGAGTTTTAGGAATAGCAAGTAACTTTAAATACCAAGTCAATGTGGCAGTAATCTCTGCTCGCAAACCTTGCGGTGGCCTGAGACAGGTTTGCAAGGCTACTTCTGTGGGTGACGCAAGCATCACTTGCAGACCAAGTAGTAGCATTCATAACATAGGCCTTGAGTATTTTGGATACCACTAAACAATGCACTTGCAGGCAAATGAAATATGCCAAACAGTTGTAAGCCAATCATACCAAGTTTAAAGGAGAGAGTCCATGCACTACAACGCTTAATAGCAGGGGTAAAGTGGTCAGAGTCCAAAAGCCAACAGAAACAGGTCAGAAAAAATACAGGAGAAAGGCAAAAAGTTTAGGGATAACCCTGCAAAAAAGACCATGTCCAACAAATATCATCCCAGGCCCATGATATGTGTACAAATGTTAAGGTATGGTCCATCCCTGATGCATTTTGCCAACAGGTATGTTACACTAACCATTTGTCAAGTGTTGGTAAAGTGAGATAGAAATGATTACAACCACCATTAGGCCCTGTGACAGTACCTCTAACCAAGATTCAATAGTCCGTTTGCCCCTGCTCACCTCTCTGCCATTTTACAACTGGTGTTCACTTTAGGCTTCGGTAGAGTTCATGGAGTTTTGTTACGCAGAAATCCATGAAGCTAGCAGCAGTGAAATTTAAGCTGCGCTGTTTGCGCTAATTTTTAGTGCTGGGTATTTGTCTTGTGCTTGAAAATCAGCATGAATGGCACCATGCACAGCGCAGGAGGGTGCTACTTCTTTCTGCTGCTCAAGTAGATGTATGAATCAAAAAGTAGCTTCCTCATCACGAACTGAAGGTTTCTCAATTGAAGCGGCATTGACCATCAGCGACTGCCTACATTGAGAAATATTGCCGTGAGGTTGTCTAGAGTAGGATTTTCCTAGCTCACGCTCACCAAATTAAACATGGTGAGCGTGGGCAAGGAAAAAACTTAGGGAAGCAGAATTTTCGGGAACTCCAGACACTACGCCGAGTGCGGAATGGGAAAAACTCTGGACATTCTGTAAGTGGAGTGGAATTTCATGCCAGGCCTAGTTCACTTGTCATGCAGGTTACCATCTGTGAAGTGTTGGTAAGTAGAGACAGAAATGTCTACAACTACCATGAGACCTGTGACTGTAACTCTAACCAAGATTCAATAGTCCTTTTGTCCCTCCTTAATTGTCTGCCATTTTACAACAGATTTTCACTTATCATGCAGGTTACCATCTGTCAAGTGTTTTGATAGAAATGTTTACAACTAACGGGGGTCCCTGTGACTGTAACTCAAACCAAGATGCAATAGTCCTTTTGCCCCTCCTTACTTGTCTGACATTATACAAGAGATGTTCACTTATCTCCCAGACTACGACCTGCCAAGTGTTGGTAAGTTAAGATAGAAATGTCTACAACTATCATGAGGCCCAGTGACAGTAACTCTAACCAAGAAGCAATAGTATTTTGCCCCAGCTCACCTGTCTGCCATTTCACAACTGATGTTCACTTGTCATGCTATTTATCATCTGTTAAGTGTTGGTTTGTTGAGATAGAAATGTCTACAACTACCATGCGGCCCTGTGACTGTAACTCTAGCCAAGAAGTAATAGTCTGTTTGCCCCTGCTCACGTGTCTTCATTTTACAAATGATGTTCACTTATCATGCAGGTTACTGTTAGATCTGCGGGTCTCTAGTTGGCAAAGGTAGGTATATTTTTCCAAACAGGGACCCTTGCTTCTAGTCAGGATAAGGGGGATACACACTCTAGATAACCCCTGCTCATCCCTTTGGTAGCTTGGCACGAGCAGACAGGCTTATCCCAAAGGCAATGTGTAAAGAATTTGTACCAACACTCACGGTAACACAGTGAAAACACCACAAAAGTACACCACACCAGTTTAGAAACATACAATATGTTTATCTAAACTAAACAAGACCAAAACAACAACAATACAACATAAACAGTTAAAAATATGACTATCAAAAGGTTCAAGAACTTGTACCATAGAAAACTATGGATGCGTGACTTTTCACGAAAATACCTGTAGTTGCGTAAAAGTTCGCCAAGCCAAACAGCTGTCGGAAAACAAAAAGATGCAACACTCCTGCGACCCTACACACAGAGAAAAAGTTGCATCGATTTCAGTCTGCATGGGGAGTTATGCGTCAATTCTTTGTGCCATTTTCGGCCTGCAGGTGATGCGTCGGAAGAACTTGCCACACAGGTATGATGCGTGGAAGTCCGGGATACATTGATGATCGATGAGGCGGCGTTGGGCGGAGCTACGATGGTCCTCTTCAGCTGCGATCCCTCGATGCGTCGATTCTTACAGCGACGATAGGCGCTGCAACGGTTTTTGCAGTGGCACGGCGATGCAAGGAAATTCTTCTTACGCACTGAAGATGCGTCCCTAAAAACAGCTGCAAGAAGAGCAATATGTCAATTTCTGTAGTTCTTTGAGTTTCCTCTCTCTTACAGCTCCCAAACAGCAGCAGCAACTTCCGGAGGCCCACAACTGGCACAGGCACCTCTTGGAAAGCTAGAACTCACAGCAGCAGAGTTAAGGGGAGCTGGGGGTGAAGTATTTTTGTCCCCGAGACTTCAGAACTGGAGGCCAGCTCAGTTCAGGCCCTTGGAGATCTCCTTCAAGCAGGGGACACAGCACACAGCAAAGTCCTTCTCCTTTCCATGGCAGAAACAGCAACTGCAGGCCAACCCCTGATACAAAGCAAGGGCAGTATTTCTCCTCAGTCTCAGTCTCTCCAGATTTTCTCCTTGGCAAAGGTTCCTCTTAAATTCCAGGAATTATCTAAAGTCTGGGGCTTTGGGTCTGATACTTACACACCAAAATGTATTTGTTCTCTTTGTTCAAAGAGCTCTGAGCCCAGTTCAAGTCAGTTCTGGGGGGGGCAATCTGGAAGTGCACAACAACATCCATTGTCAGTGTGAGCCTTGGCTCCTGACACACCACAGGGGCGGAGCCAGCATTGTGGAAGGCAGGCACAGCCCTACTCCTCTCACCACTCCAAATGTAGATCAGGCCTATTCAGCCTAGTGCTGACTCATCCAGACTCCTGGAGCCACTGCACCTCCCCAACATCTGTCACTGCAAAGCCAGACAGTCAATCCACAAACAGGCAGTGGCACACAGGATGGTTGGACAAGTAAATAGCTACTTTCTAAAAGTGCTATTTTCAAACATACAATTTAAAAACCATCTATACTAAAAGATGGGTAGGGCCTTGCAAGTGAGTGCACTTGGCAAGTCGACATGCAGTTAACAAATAGCACACAGGCACAGCAGTGGCAGGCCTGAGACCTCTATTCAGGGATACTCATGTGGGTGGCACAATCATTGCTGCAAGTCCACTAGTAGCATTTGATTTACCAGCCCTGGCACACTCAGTGTACTTTACTAGGGACCTACTGGTAAAACAAATATGCCAATCAGGGAGATTCAATCACAATATCAATTTACACAGGGAGCACTTGCACCTTGACACTGATCAGCAGTGGCAAAGTGCCCAAAGCATCTAAATCAGCAAAAACAAAAATTGGCACAGCATTAAAAACACAGGAGGTAAAGGCAAAAATTCTGGGGAAACCACTCCAAGGATGCCAGGTTCAACAGTTACCATCTGACAAGTAATGGTAAGTTGAGTTACAAGTGTCTACAATTACCATGAGGCTCTGGACTGTAGCTGTAACCTAGATGCAAGTTTTGTTTTGCCCGTGCTCACTTGGCTGCCATTTTACAACTGATGTTCACTGATCATGGACTGCAATGTACATACAATGCTCTACTCAGCAATATGTCTGACTACTTTTATTGATAGTGTCCTGGTCTCCTCAATTGAAACCATTGTTGGCAATCCAAGCGTGTACCTCAAATATATGTAAGCCATGAAAGTAACTCAGCCGATCAGAAGTGGTAGATGACCCACTGACTCTGCACTGCTCACATTATGAATAATGCTAAACATACAATCAAGTTGTGTGTTCGCCTGTTTCTACCCAACCGGACCTTTGAATGGTCAAATACAGATGTTACTTCTACACTGTGTTGGTTGAAATGTTTTGAAGATGTCATGTTTACCCCTAAACCCAAAATAATACATATCAGCGCATGTAATGATCTGCTCAATTCTCCTACATTGGGAGAGGATGTGGAGCAGCAGGCAGAGCTACCAACTAGGAAGCTGGGCATCCAAGTTCGAGCACCCTAGGTCTCTATTTACTGTGACACAAACGATGTGGATGTAGATGCCTCACTGCCACCAGCAACAATGTTCTCTATTTATCAACAGGTTGATCTAGCAGAGCATCTGTGAGAGCTTGGCCACCGAACAGACTCCCACTCCACCCAGGATCTAGACCTTAGTGATGACAACACTCCTAGAGATGTGGACATTGATGGCCTTCCTGGCCCATCTGCTCAGTCTGGGTAGGTGGCAACAGTGGGACTGATTGTGCCCATAACAGCACATTCTACCACAGCTGCAAACACAGCCATCACCTGCCACCCAAACCTGTGTACTTAGCACAGTCACTAACCTCTTGTACCACCCAGTCCTGGATTCTGAGGTGGCAAACCCCAAATCATTCGCTTAGGAACCAGGAACCGGTGGGAAGGTAAAGTCTGGGATAAGGGCACAGGCAGGTGGGGCTAGGGTTCATGGAAGGGTAACTGAGGGCCCACTGAGTGAGCACACTGGGACCACTGACACCCATGTCACCACCCCTCAAGTCTTGGGAATCTATCAGGTCTCCCAAGGCATGATCTTCCAGATACTTTCAGAAATCCAGTTGATGAAGCAGCTGCAGAGCGACACATATCAGGAGTTGGCCAGTATCAACACCAACAAGGCATCTCTGGTTGGGGTTTGCAGGACATCAACACCACCCTCTGCAGGGCTTTCCCCCCTGCATCTAACCCTTCCTCTGGTCCAATTACATCCAGACCATCAACATCTGTGGCGGCCACAGGAAGGGAGGCCCTGCCAGAGAGAGACATGTCTGCAGACACCTCTGTCTCAGCAGCAGCAGGTCCCCCCTCCCAAAAAAAGGAGGCATCCACCAAAAGATCCAGCAGGTCGGAATGCAAGACACCCACTACCGTCAATAGGAAACCTTCCACTTAATTTCATCAAGCATTTGCAACAAATTCACTTTGTGGACTATTTCTGGACAGTTTTCCATTTCTGATGGGGAGTAAATGTAAATGTGTAAATGTATGAAGCTTATATAGCGCATGACTTACCCTGGGGCATCTCCGCGCTTGCTTAGGGAACCCGTCCTGGTATTCCCCTGTGAGATAGCCCTGGCAGGGTATCCACAAGGTGAAAGCCAGGCATCCCACCGCGAGGGGCCGATGTGGAGATTAAGCAAGCTATTGCCCAGAGTCGCAGAGTGTGAACCCGTGAGTCGAGAAGGCACCGGAGCGAGAATTATCGAGTCCGTGGAATTATTGAGCCCAAGACCCGCTGAGGCGGGGAATTGAACCCGGGTCCAGGGCCGAACTCAAGCTCCAGGTCTGCCGCCTCTAACCCCTGAGCCACACTTCTCCTAGTAGTAGTGTGTTAAACGTTGAGCTTCAGACATTTTGGCATCTGCAACTATGGTTTCATTCACCATGACTTATTTCTTCACATTTGGTATTCCCTGTTTGCTTTTGCACATTGATAATTTTTTCCTTGGAGACTGCAATAAATGCAGTAGTCACAAGCTCATTTCCTCCTATAATATCTCTCACATCTAGCTATGTATACATACTCCTGTGTGAAGTGAACTTCAAAAAATGCCAAAACAAGCTACTTGTGTAAGCATGGATATGTTGCATGTACAAATGTTTAACTCAGGATCACAACTATGTCACATCAAATCATACATACAAGTGGCTGGTCTCATGACATATTTATTACATTGTTCAAATCATCAGAAGCAAAGCAAGCCATACATGACTCAACCAATCTGTGTCAGTGATCAGATTCACAGGTGCAGACCCTAACAACATGGAAGGAGGTGACACAACAGACAATTTTCTAGGGAATAGTCAACATTAAAAATAGGATTTTGGCATCAGTTGGATCCATATCGCCTACCTCATGGAAGGAATCCCACATCATTTGAAACAATAAAAAGACACATGGCAATACAACAGTTTCTGAACACAGGATCATTCCAATCTAGTGATACTGTATCTGGTGGAATGTCACAAACAGATGTCAGTGATGTGCCACAAGCACCTTGGCCTACAATGAGGAGACACATCATACCCAATGAGCATTTAGCAATGTGAAGGCAGAATAGCACGATGTGGGCCCAATACACAATGGGTTTGAATGCATGATTGCACACATATTGTGTTAGGACCACCACACCACAAGGAGCAAGTCCAATGGAAACCTTGTAACTTCCATCCTACCAAGTAGTCGTGGTACAGATTGTGTACACTCAAAGTCTGGCATAATTGACATAGGGAATTTTTAGAGAACACAGTGCAAGACAACTACATTTAAAGCTAAAGAAAGCTACACTAACAAAACAAACACCTTTCACTAGATTGTGCCACATCTTTATATGCCATGTACATTTAATGAACATCCTCCTCACATCATCACAACAAGAGTTGCTATGATATTTAAAGTCATGACGCCTCACACCATACTTACACTCATGAAAATAGGTTTTCAATGAGATCTTGACACATGTCAGCTCCTTCCTCTTCACTGCTGTCATCATCATTTGAAATGTTAGGTTTCTCAATTGGTGGCTCTTCATTGTCTTCATCCTCTGCAATATAAGGGATGTTCCTTTGCAGGGCAAAGTTGTGGAGCATAAGGCAGGCCACGGTGATTTGATACATCTTCCCAGATGAGGAAAAGAAGACTCCCCCACGCTTGATCAGACATCTTAATCAGTCCTTCAAGAGCCACAAATCCCACTTCACCAGCTTCCATGTTCTTCCAGGTACCTCATCAAAGTGGACTTTCCCTCACATGATTGGATTTCTCAGCAGTGTCAGTAATCAGGGCTGGGTGGAATATGCTGAGTCTCCTAGATGGAAGACAGACAGAAGTGCAACAATAAGTTACACACAGGTGCGTAGCCAACAACATGACCATGTAGCCACTTTTGTCAGAAGCTCTGACAGCCCAAGCTGAATTCTTCACAGAGTCCTGTCCTTTGACTGCCATCCGGCACCAAAAAGCAGTGGCATCAGCTACTGTGAGCTCACTGGTGGTAGTGAGACTGACGAGGAGTGGTTCTGGGCCTTGGGAGGCCCCTATATTGAAACAAGGAGGAGATGGAGTACAGCTGCTCAAGATGGCGGGCCCTGGGGTTCTCAACAGCAGTGAACCAGAACAGGGGAAATGAATGGATGCGAGACCATCATGAGGACCTCCTCCGATCCTACGGCGGTACAGAGGAAAGCATATCTCCCTGACAGGACCGGCCTCTCAGCCATTAGACGATGGTTTTTACAGCCCTGGAGGGAGCTGTGGAGTGCCCAGACAGATGTGCAGGTGAGAGGAGCTGTGCGATCGCAGACGACTCTGGTGGCAGCAGTCTGCTGGCATTCCTGCGGAGGCAGCACAACCAGAGGGCCACGCCGTGAGAAAAACCAGAGGACCTCTTTGGCCCCCCCTGGAAGAGGAGGTTCATGAGAGCTGGCAGGAGGAGTCACTCAGCCAAGGCATAGTGGAGAGAAGGAAAGTGGGAGACTCCTGAAGGCCACCTGCTGTAGGAGAACAACTAGAGATGCTGGAGTTGCCTTGTGTCAGCTTGGCCTCCCAAGCCCATCTGATTCGGTTAGTAGCTCCTTGACTGAGGCCAGCTCCTGCTACCAGTGGGAAACCAAAAGGACCTGCAGCTACGAGGCAAGTCATTGTCCTTGGGTCAATCCCTCCTCCCCCTTTTTTTTGGGGTAACCAAACAAGATGGCACAAGAGCCTAGGGGTACCTGGGGGGCAAATGACCTAGGGTATTGGTAGGTGCAATGCACCTAGAGGCAGATGTCAGGGGACAAGCATCCCTTCTCCTCTCATCCCTCAAGCCCATAGGCAACTATACAGGGCTCCCCTATTATGGGATCCGTCTCCTGTACAACAGTAGACCTAAGTGAGACTGGGGCGGAGAGCAAACAAGGCCCACCCAATCGGCTGCCAGAGGGACTGACTGCTGGACCACAGAACTACTCAGAGAGACAGACAGCCACCTAGAGACAGACTTTAGAGGGACACCAGGGACAGGTTCATTGACCCTGTGTAGTGGCTTAATTTTCACCTACACACGATCGCCAAAGACAAAGACCCCAGACTGTCAAAACAGGAGAACATAGTAAGATATGCGTAAGTGATACCCTCACCAGAAGTCACTACCCTGATTGATAAAGCTGCCCTCCAATAGGCGATACCTGCATCCATGGTGGCCCTGGAGAGGAAAATGTCGGATATACACTCAAGGTGACCTTTTAGCACCAAGAGATATGAAATGTCTCTGAGAGAGTGACTCAGACTCATTATCATTTTTCTGAGGTAGAAGACGTATTCCATACCTTGCATAAAGAAGTCACTGGGTTTGCTGACTCCATGAAAGAGGTAACCTGGCAAAAACAGGGCGTGCGCTTCATAGGGTTCATAGGGTTCCCGGAAGGGATGGAGGGAGCAGATCCGGGTCTCTTCCTGACCACATGGCTTGGAGATTCCCTCCCAGCTGTGCAATTGTCATCCTACTTCATCATTAAACGAGCCCACAGGATGCCCAGCTTTCGAATGCTTCCTGGAGCACCCGAGTCCTTTGATTGCTCGATTTCTTAACTTTCAAGACTGTGACCTTACACATCTCCGTGGAGGTGCAAAAACAACAGCGAACTTTCAAACCCGTCTTGGCGAAATTGAGAACTCTTCATATCCAGTATATGCTACTCTTCCTGGCAAATCTCAAGATCATCTTCCAAGGTAACTCCTTTTTCTTCCAGATGCCAGAGGAGGCATGTACCTGGATCGAAATGTGGCCTCCTCTAAGACATTGGTTGGATTCAACGGGGACTTCTCTCCTTGGTACCCTTAAGGGTTTGGGTCCCAAACAACAGTAGGAGAGAAGGGTATGCTGACTCAACCAATCACACAGAAAACATGTGGGGTCACTTTTATGCTTGGAGGTATGTATGGAAGGTATAGTCCAAATCACAGATGAAGAAGTGCCACGTACAAAAACAAGAAAGAAATAGCTCAGAGACCGAGAACGAACCACCTCTGACCTGTCAGTTAAGGAATGCTCAGCAGATGCAGATAGCGTTTACCCTCTTTTCCAAAATATTAACCGTATGCAAGAGCCAAGTACAGAGGATGCCATCCAAGAGATTCCACAACAACAGTTGCTCAAGAGAGGTGAAGAAGGTTAAGATGCAGGAACAAGCCGGATGCTGAAGTACAGAAGACTTTGGTACACTATGCCCAGTGGGTGACTAGACTAGTATTGAGTTTACACTTTAATGTTTGTAAGATATTTATCTAGGGAGGGGGCTTTACCTATGCCACTGTTGTCATGTTGACCATTTGGGGAATGTGTCTGGGTAGTGAGAGAGAGTGGAGAGGGGGGACTTGTTGGGAGACAGGGGACATAAGGAAGCATTTAGGGGAGTTTTATTCTTACGAGAAACTAGTTTGCAGGATATCAAGATCATAGGTAGTGAGACGAGTAGCCGGAGTTAGTTTATGACACACTCGGGTCATCACAGAGAACTTATACACATATGACTGGTGAGGAGAGATACTCAATGCTGACATGGAATGTCAATGAGTTAGGAAATAAAATTAAGAGGGAGCAGGTAACTAGATATGTCAGGATACTTAAGCCTGACATCATCCTCTTGCAGAAAAAACACCTGATAGGTACACACTGCGCCTTATTGGGGAAGGGTGCATATAGCACATGCTGGATTCTCCTCTGGATCTAGGGGAGTCACCATATTAATAAAAAACACCCCCTTCCACACTAATAAAACGTGGATAGATCCCAATGGCACATTCTTTGCAGTACAGGGGACGTGGGGCTGGAGAGAACTTACTTTGATTACCGTCTACGAACCCGTGGTTACAAAACCAGACGGAATGCTCCTGGAGTATGGACCTTTAACACACATAGTGGGCGGCCACTTTAATGAAGTCATAGACCCACATATAGACGGCATACACAAAAGTTTAGGGACACATGGTTCTACCCCCTTGGCCGAGTATCTGCAGACACTCAGCCTGACTGGCCTTTGGCACCGACAGCACCCTACTAACTACACTTATTCATTCTTCTCCGTCCTTATAAAATATTTTCTAGACTAGACTACCGCTTTGCTCTGGTGGGAGTGGTAGAGACAGTGGAAAAGGCAGAATACTTAACAAGGGGCATATCAGACCACTCACCGCTCTGGCTGACAATGAGAGGGAGAATACATGGGCAATGGCAGGGGTTGAGGCTGGGTGCAGGGGAGCGAAAGGACAGGGCGATTGTCAGAGTTGTATTTCCACGAATAATGATGGCTTGGTGGCCTCAGCAGTCACCTTATGGGAGGCCTACAAGACTGTGCTATGAGATAGGGTGCAAAATATATTAGCTCACAAGTGGAGGACCGAGACCCAAGAGACAGAGGCATTGGAACACAGGCTCCTATAACTGGAGGGGCACCTATGTTCCAGTGCTGACCCATTTACACTTCGCAAGATCATGGTAACATGGAGGGACTATTGGGCATTGGCGAATGAAGAAATTAAAGCCCAGCTTCGGGCCACACAACACTGTCTATATGAGACGGGAGAGAGAGGACAGGGCCAGGTTAGATACGAAGTAGAGGGAAACGAGATGGTAGCCATTATAAGTGAAAGTGAGATGAACCACACAACAGCTCCAACTTTAGCAGATGCCTTCGCGCTTTACTGTCTACAAAGCCAGACTGCTGGCAGCTGACCCCAAAATCTGTAGTTACCTACGTGCAACTGACACCCCCACTCTCTTCCATGATGACTGAGCAACCCTTGAAAAGTACCTTACCCTGGCAGAAAATATGGATGCTCTTGTTAGGCAGAAATTGGGGAAAGCCCAGGTCGGAATTCTTTAAACACAATGCTAGCTTACTGGCCCCACATCTCCTGAATATCTACCTGGCAGCACAGGGACAGGGGACACTTCTGCTGGAGCTCTGTAATGCTGCAGTGGTAGTGATTCATAAGCCAGGGAAGTCTGCCACAGATTGTGGTCTTATCAATCTATCTCGGTACTAAACATAGAAACAAAGATAAAACTATACTGCCTACATGCCTTCTAACAGTCATCACATCCCTCAATCATTGTGACAATCGAGATGTATGCAAGAAAGAGCGGCGAGATACAATCTCCATCCAGCTCGCATGTGTTTCTTTCAATAGACGCCGAAAAGGTGTTTGTCGCAGTCCAATGGACATTCATGTGGCAAGCCCTGTTAATGTTTGGATTTGGTCCCTATTTTGCGGCTTGGATAGCGTTATTATACACCAATACTAGGGTGAGAGTTCAAATAAATGGTGTGATGTTGGCAGACTTCCCAGTGTGCAGGGGTACTAGACAGGGTTGCCCCCTATCTCCCTTAGTGTTTGCTCGCGTATCTGAACCACTGGCATGCTTGGTCAGAACACACCCAGACATGAGAGGCCTCAGAAAAAACAATGGGCTTCTCAGTGACAAGTGGATCTCACTCTATGCTGATGACATCCTTATGTATATCACCAACCCTGATCCGAAACTTTCTGCGATCCTGCAAACATTCGTAGAATACTGTAGACATGCAGGATACAAAATATCAAATTAAATCAAACCTCTGTTCGGTGGGTGGAACCCTGAATACCCCAAAACTTCTAGGGCAACTCTGTATGGTTTAAGAGGGGTTCCGTTATTTAGGTCTCTATATAAACGTTAATGACGCAGCAAGCCATAACCATAATAACAGGTGGGTTATATCAGAATTCTGTGAAGATGTGGAAAGGTTGAGGTGACTTCAGTTGACATTATTGGTTAGAGCCGCTATGTACAAAATGATTACACTCCCTAAACGACTCTACATATTAAAAAATATATACTGTAGGCTACCCGTAGCGATCTATGGTTTGGGGGTCACCTGAGAGTGGCTCTACAGACACTTCAGCGCAATCAGTATAATCGCTCTACTGGACATACAATCTAACTAACGAGCTGGCCATCTACTTGTAATTAGAAAATATGGACAAATGCCAGAAAAAAATCCCACCCATGCCCTGGAAAGGCTCCAATTCCAAAAAGCACACATATCTTCACTACATTTATGGGGGCAGGAGAGCCTGACGGCTACTGCCAGCCACCCAAAGGACTTAAGAGGCTTGGAAGGGGTCAGAATGACAAATGCAATGTGACAAGAGACTCACAAGAGAGAATACTCTGTGGGAGGAGACGGGATTGTCAGAGATCAGTAGGCTCTGGGGCTTTAGCCATTGGGACAAGGTGGGATCTCTAGGCTGGGTGAAATCCCAGAGGAGGGCGCCCTGATTTCTTTCAACACACTCTAATCTGAATACCAGTTGAATGACACCCAAAGATATAAATATCTGAACCTGAAACACTCATGGAAGGATGAGAGGATTGATACCTCCGATACCCCCGAGTTTGCGCCCTAGAGGGTAAGCTATTCCAGGAACTAACACCAAACAAAGCTGTCTCGTGGATGGAAAGAATAGTAAGTATTAATATTGGGAGAACACCACCGGACGACTAGAAAACATTGACTGGGAAGCTGCCTTGATGCACCCAATGGAAGTGGCTATTAAGCTACAACTGCACTTGATAGAATTTAAGATCCTACTTAGGGTATTCTTTGACAGGGCATGCCTGCACACCATGGGGTTGGCAGAGACACCTAACTGCCTAAGCTGTAAGACTGAGTGTGAAACAAATATTCATACAATCTGGGAATGCCACTACATAAAATTATACTGGTCTCAGATAATAGTAGAGTTGAATGAAATACTAGAGGCAGGGCTGTCTATGGATGCCAAACATTTTCTGTTGGATATTCCCACCAAAGTAGACCTACCCTGCAGTAAACTTCTACTATGTAACTTAGGGTTGATTGTTGCAAAAAGGGATGTAGCCTGACACCGGGGAGGCCTGAACCTCACTACAGTTACTGAGTGGAGGATGAGTATGGACCTTTATATGGTCACGGAAAAGGTGGCATACAGGGCAGGAGGCTGTCTGAAGAAATCCACTAAGATCTGGACCGCCTGGTTGAAATACTACAGGTTGGAAATGGAGGGGGAGGTAGACGAGCCCCCGCTGCAAGCCTGGGCCTAGAAAGTGGGTGTGTTTAATATAGGTTCAAAGGTTCAAAAAAGACTTTATTCGGTTAAAAAGACAAAAACCATAAAAGCAACAAGTTAAGATTCGATTTACAGTGAATAATAAAGCAGTTTTTGTCTAAGAAGGAGACACAGTTTTTTCCCTAAAAGAACAATTAAAATTCGTCCATACAAATTAATTTTCGTAGTGTAAAAACATATTACAAAATTTCTGATAATGATGCAACAATAAAAACAGTGTCCATTCTTTGTAATTCGAGAAAATCTAGGCGACATCTATTTAAATTCATTTCTTTGAGGATTGGAACAATACATTTCCTACGAGGCACAGTGTAAAATTTACAAAAAAGTAATACATGAATATCGGATTGCAATGACAGTTCATCACATGGGCACATACAAAGTTCATTCGACCAGGAGTTCATTTCTGGGAAGGTCAGTAACCTAAAAACAATATTAAGTCTAAAACGTGTAAGAAGAAATCTATCATAATTAGACATAGGAAGGGTTAGGTATGGCTGTAATTTATCTCCGGTTAATATCAACTGATGTTTCCGCTAACAATCTCTTTTCCCTGAGGTGGTCCACAGTTTTTTCAACAATTTCCTGGATATGTCGGCCATTGTAGGTGGGTCCTCATAGTATTGTAAACAGTCAATTTCTGTCAAAAAGGTTTTAACATAATTTAACCACTTAAAACCGTTAACATTTTCAAGTTTTAACACATCCTGGAGTATGGCATGATTTACTACACACTCATTTACAGTCCATACCCTATGCCATAGAAGAATGGGCTGGGTTCTAATTATATCTGAAATGTACGGCTGCCCCAGCTCCACATGACAGATGAGGGTCGCAATACTTTCAGGTATGGACAAAATATGCCGCATAAACTATTGAGTTTATGTTGGCGTACCCCCAAAGTCCCGATCCATACAGGGCCACCGATAAACAAGTTGCGTTATAAATAGTTAAAATTTCCCTTATCGGTTTCTTCCCCAGTTTTTTTATGAAACTCGCCAAGGTCATCCTTGTCTTCAAGAACAAAAGAGTTCTTGCCTTTACCGCAGTTGTCCAGGAACCGGTCTCTAGGATGCCTAGATATGGAAAGGTGGACGTATTTTCTAAGGAAGCATTATTTATGAACATCGTTTTCATTTGCTTCTTTGTTCGTGTTCCCAGTTCATGGAAAAGGTTTTGCTACAGTTGATTTTTAAATCCAATCTGAGCATAAATTTATTGAAGCATGTTATCAGATTTTGCAGGGCCATGGGGGTGCGAGCCATTAAAACAGCGTCGTCTGCATACAAGAGTGCAGGGATAGATCTTTTACCAACCCTGGGCATGTCCCTGCACTCTTGTAGGAGACGAGGCTCCGGGACGTTTATATAGATCAGGAATAAAAAGGGCGCCAGGACGCATCCCAGGCGTACTCCACGCCCTATCCCAAACTATCTACTACATTCCCCCCCTTTTCCATAGCGAACAGTAGCAGTGGCCCCTGAATACAATTCCCTCAAGAAGCGGATGATCGGTTCTTCCACGCCCAACCTTAACAGCAGTTTCCAAAATTTATTGTGAGACACACAATCGAAAGCCGATGTGAGATCGACAAACATGAGATATAAACGCTCCCTTTTTATCATTATGTACTTCTGTACATTTAGGCCCTGTTCAATAGTTCCAATGCCCTTTTGGAATCCGAATTGTAGGTCACTTATTACCCCATTATCCTCTGCCCAGTTTTGTAATTTAACTAAAATACCTCTATCAAGGATCTTTATAGATGAGTTAAGTAGGGATATTGGCCTATAACATGTACAGTTTTGCCTATCTCCCTTATTGTAGATAGGAACAATAATCGATGTAAACCATGATGGACTCAGACCCCTAGCTAATGCAGCATTAAATAACTGTACCAGCATATGGCCCCAGATATCACTGTTAGCTTTATACAGATCTTCTGGGATCCCATCTGGACCTGCCGCCTTTCCACCCTTTGTAGCTTTCAGACTCGGGCAGAGTTATCATCAGTTTTTGTGCATCGTCCCCTTTCTTGTGCATTTCGTTGGGTCCTATTTTGGGAGTTTCCTCTAAGCGCATATAGAGAGTGGAAAAATGTGCAACCCAGTCATCTTCATTAATCGCAATTTCCATGCGGGCTTTGGTATTATCATAAAGGAAGGGGGCTTTTACCACCCTCCAAAAAGCAGATGTATCTTTAGATTGTGAAGCTGCACATAAATCTTCCCATGCGACCCTCTTAATGGCATTCTTCCTATTGGTCAATGCCAGATTGTAGCGTTTCCTTAGGTCTCTTAATAAAGCGGGGTCCCGGGGCACCCGGTGGATGGCGTGTTTTAGCTCAGTGAGGGCCCCCACCTTTCCCGGTACCCATCCACACTTCCCAATGATGGGCTGGAACCCTGCGTGTCATCAACCACACTTCCAGAATCAGTACCAACAGGCTTTTTGAGAGAGGGGCCGAAGAGGCAGAGGCAAGAGCAGAAGAACACCGAACCAAGTGTCCTGGCAGACAGACGACCCGGTGGGCAACCACACCCGGAGCAAAATACCACAACCAAGGCCAAGCAACCAACAAGTCTGATCACTAACCTGTCAGACGTACAACTGACAAGTATTGAACAGCAGGTACTTGAAAAAGGTCTGGGTTTTGTTCCTACAGCCCGCCCAGGCAAATTCAGATTGCACTGCTAATTAACTGACTTCTTCAGAAAATTTAAATTAAAGGCCTATTTCGAAGGCAAAGAGGACCCCAATGCAGACCTACGGAAAGGCGATACTGGTCTCAGACTTAAATCTACATTCCCACCCCCCCCTCGCATACAGTACCGGCGGCTATCACAGCCTTTGAACAAGCAGTGTTTCAATACTTGGAGACCTTCCAAGACCCCTCGACATACGGGAACTTCAGCACTGAAGAGTATAAAGCACTTGAGAACCTCAAGAACAACACCAAGATTACAATCAAACCTGCTGACAAGGGTGGAGGTATTGTCATCCAGAACACCACAGACTATGAGAAAGTATGTGAGAATCTACTGAATGACACCAACAACTACACTTCTCTTACTCAGGATCCCTCTACCGATCTCCAAAATCGAATTACCATCATGGTCAAGGAAGCTGAACAAAATGGGCACCTGTCTAAAAATGAGGTGGACTTTCTTTCCACCAGCAAATGTACTGTCCCTTATTTTTACACTCTCCCTAAAACCCACAAAAACAAACTGCCACCACCGGGCCGGCCGATAGTGTCAGGCATTGGGTCCCTATTAGAACCCCTGTCAACTTTTTGTGACCAATTTTTTGAAACCCATCGTTCAAAAAACACCCACATATCTGAAGGATACCAAGAGCTTGCTCCACCAACTTCAAACTATGTCCTTCGAAGCAAACTCAGTGATATTGGCTACTCTCGACATAGAGAGCCTATATACGAGCATTCCTCAAGATGAGACCATCAAGGTATTGAGTTCGGCTCTCAACTTAGTCACCTGGGAATACACAACTCCCAGAGAATTTATAATAGACTGTGCCACTATTGCGCTCAAAGAGAACTTTTTTGCATACAAGGGACAACTGTTTTTGCAATGCTCTGGTACTTCAATGGGCAGCACTTTCGGCCATAGTGTGCGGGCTGTACATGTCTGACTTTGAGGCCAAGAATATTCTACCCATCACCAATCCCTTTGCCAGTAACATCTTCTTTTGGAAGCGCTACATCAATGATGTGCTCCTCATCTGGCAAGGGAGCACGGAACGCCTGATGGAATTTCTAGGATGGGTTAATACCATCGACAGATACCTGAGATTCACTCACACCGTAAGCACCACTGAAGTGGTATTCCTTGACATAGTGATATCCAATACTGGGACGTCTCTAACCACCAAAACTCATTACAAAGCCACTGCAAAAAATACCCTGCTCCAATTTACTAGCTTCCACCCGCGCCCACTGAGGGAAAATCTGCCATACGGCCAATATCTAAGGATCCGGAGCAATTGCAGCAGTACTGACGACTTCAGACAGCAATTAACTGACCTAACCGCCAAACTTCAACAAAGAGGTTACCCCAACCACATCCTAAAAAAAGGATTTAAACAGGCCCGCAACCAACCCAGGGAAGTTCTACTCGAACCATCTGTGAGAACCCTGGAGGAACCTCCCCTCACTTGTGTCACCACCTACAGTAGCTTGTCCAATCTGATGAAAAAATCCATTAATAAAAACTGGAAAATAATCACCAGCACCAAAAAGGACTTGGAAAAACCACTCTTATTGTTCAGAAAAGGTCGTAGTTTGTAAGACTCTCTGGTGCACACCAGGCCCAAAGAACCCATTGCAATACCAATACGCAGCATCACCGATGCGTGGAACTTACCAAGGGTTACTGGACATTATCCATGCTCCTACTGTTCTGTCTGTCACTTGACGACGGCTACAAAATCCTTGTCTTTGGAGCCCGGAAAAACATGGTGGCAAAAATCACAAACTAATTGTAACTCGGCCAATGTTATCTACCTGATCACATGCCCCTGTATGCACTGATATGTGGGTATGACAACTAGGAAGGTCAAACAAAGGGTGTGTGAACACAGGAGCAACAATAGGTGCCATAAAGCCACAACCAAGATGAGCGATCACTTTTTACAAGCAAACCATACCACTAATGATCTGCGATGGACAATCATCGAACAACTCATTGATGGCCCTAATATTGCTGACAGACTTTTTGAGAAGGAACAGAGATGGGTATATCGCCTTGGCACCCACGTAAATGGTCTCACCGATGACCTACCATGGAGTTCAATCCTGAAGTGAAACATTTCTTGTCTTCTTCTGATAACTGTACACTCCCACGGATTCTGTATACATTGGGCATCGTGACGAGCGTCATGGCGCTCTAGTTTCTAAACAGTGACACAGGTGTATTGACATCGGCTGGCCACACGCACTGGTATACTCCACGCATGCGCGTCCAGACCACGCCCAAACCCGGAAATGCGAGCGCTGCTGACTCAGTTCCCGCTACTTATACCGTCCCTCTTCCAGCGGGTATCGATCGTCGAGACTCGGTTCAGAGGGTTCGAACAGGTTTACACACGGGTGCCTGGCGTCAAGGGCGTGAGTGTTTCCTTGTCCGCATAATCAGCACAAGCTAAGTACTTTTCAGCCTTCTTTTAACAGTTCGTCCCTTTGTTTGTTTCCTTGCAGGATGTGCCAAATACGCCATCACCCCCTCCCGCGGTCTATGTGGTGACATTTTCTCACCTTCCAAGTGAGAACCATCGCATTGGTACTCCGTAATTTTGGGGATAATGGTCACTTGCCCTTGGCCCATTGATCCGGTAGTCACACAGAGTGAACACCCTTGTGTTCCTTACAATCTCACTACCCAAGCTTCCATCTTCCATAGTGTCACGTATTTCCTTCTTGGCGCATGAAATCATACACGCGCACGGGGGGCCACAATCGTTGTTGCCCTTTGGGACTGACACTTTGTGATAGATCGGCAGTACACTGAACTGCTATCTTGTATTATAACTCAATACACTCCTATAGGCGGTGTCACTTGACTTTACAACTAGTTTTTTTTGGGCACTTGCCGGTTCATATGAGCACAAGTCACAGTTTTTACAATGAAATACCTAAGAACAAGAACTAATTGTTTGTTTGTCTCTCTATGTTTGTCTGTACCTCTTGCTTCAATAGGTGCATTTTATTTTTGAAGTCTCTAACCCAGAGACAAGCAGGGTGTGTGCCTCCCGGTTTTTTGTTCGGTGTGGCCCCCTCCTCATTTGCACTTGCACAGATGACTTTTTACTTTCACGTCCCTTGGTAGGATGGGCCTTAGCGTGCCCATACCACCGGGGTTTATTCACCATAGGTCCTGACGAATGCCAGGTTAATTATACCAACATTTGGCAGAAACATGTTGACCATCACCTAATGATATTGGTAAAAGACCATTCAATTTAGTTGGCCGTGTTCACCAACACATTTTTTAATATGTCTTTGTTGATCAGTCATTAAATCAATTTTTGATACAATCGAGGCATTTTTAAACTCACCACAACACTCTTATCACGTAACCCTCACTTAGCCCTCACAACTTCACATTACCCGCTCCGCAGTAAAATCTGGCGTTGAAGCACACTGGGGTGACATTTGGTCACACCCAGTGGGGCCCGATGATGAAGCATGTCACCGACCAGCTCGGTGACTGAGGGCTTTCTAAACAAACCTAATTGGTGTTGTTTTCTCTCTTGTGCTCCATTAATTGTGTATTTCTCAACCAAAGTTACACTCTTTTGTTCTTATTTTACAAGCCTTATCAAACCATCTTCTACTATTCTTAGGCCCATTTGTTGACTCCACCCTCAGTTTCTCTTTGATAGTGAGTGCTATGATATTAAAGTGTTCTATTATGTGCTCGCTCTTGGAGTCTTCATCCAGACAAATTCTGAAGCTATCTGTACAAGTATTCACCAGTTTAGCTTGGAATTCCTCCGGGACCACCTTACTCCACTTGAGTGTGTACCCCTTTTGCCTCCCCAGCATCACGTCCGGTGCTGTCTGGGTAGAGGGCTGGACATTTTACCAAACCACAAATGGGATATAAATCTCAAGTATTTATTGGAGATGATCACTCATTGGGCAGTCAAGAATCTTACAGCTACCTATCCTTTGACCCAAACTATTTGAGCAAATACTAAAATCAATAGTGGTCGATGCTCCCCTGCCAATAAAGTTCGGGGCAAATGGTGTTGGTCGTTGGGCTAATTCATTTGCGTATCCCAAATCATAGTTAAATAATATCTCATTTGACAGATCCCCGAATGAAGTATGATCAAAATGTGTGAGGTAAATGTCCTGCTCTAACATTAAACCACAGATGCCTTTTTGGCCCTTTTTGCAAAGTGGACAGTTAAAATCCCCCCCCCATAAAATCATTACTTCCTTCTCCATACTATCTATTTCACATTGTAAGTCATCACTTAACATTTTCATAATATCTTGGGTCGCACTACTTGGGATATTATTATAAAAATTTATGATAATGACACTAGCTCCCCTCCTAGTATCTATCACCATTTTGTGATAAAAACTACATTTAGTTTAAAAACGTACCATCTCATGTTTAATATAGAGCATTGTTTAGTGATGGCTAAGCCACCTGTAATCTCTACTGGTATCACTGCTGCCCTGACTCGCTGTATTTTGATTGCACAATGTCATACATTTATTAAGCAATTGGTGTACGCCGATGTATTTGTTGGATCTGTATTAATAAAAACGGTTAGAAAAAAAAAGAATATTTTTAGTTCACTAAATATAGTTTAAGCAAAAAAAAACAATGAGTTACACACTTTCAGACTAAATTACCTGACATTATCCATACAAAGGTGGAGCAGATCAACCTTACCAACAAGCCACTCCCTTTCCGGTAGTAGTTGCAAGATCAGCTGGGGTATGGTGCTGCTCCGCTGTATGAAGGAATCCTGTGCAGATCATGTGAACCTGGCATAGACTTTTGAGATGTGCAAATCAGGGAAGCAGACAACTTGCACGTTGATAGAATGGAAGTGCTTCCTGTTATGGTACACTTGTTCCCTGGCTTACAGTGTACTAAGGCAATATAGGTGCCATCAATGAATCCCATCACATATGGGATGTGACCAAATCTAAAGAAATCAGTTGCAAATCTGCACATCTGTGAAACTATTTGATGCAGCTGTCCATGTATCTCATCACTGCTGAAAGGACGTCTTGTAGTATACGACTGAACATGGGTTTTAACAGACCATCAGAAATAGTCAGAATGAATTTCAAGGAAGCTGTGGCCAGAAAATGCAAGACTTACATAAGTTTCACAACTGGTGTGAGAGATGTAGGATGTGACTTGAGGAAGGAGGTCAGGGTCCAACTTATGACATACATCCTGTACTGTTTGCTTATTCAAACAAAATCTCTTCATCACATTTATTTCTTCCATAGACTGAAGGTCTGGAAATAGGCGGTACACTAGAGGCTGTTGTCTTCTCCCTCTCTTAGGAAACCTATATAAGAAGTGAACTTCAATTTGTACATTGGTTTCAGTGTCCAGTGCAAAAAAATACATGAAGAAAAGCCAAAACTCATGCGACATAACATTACTGTTTCATAAAGCATTACATATAATTCACATTATCATTGTCTACTGTTTAACATCGACCAATAATCACCAATGTGGCCTCTACATGGGTCTGTAATTTGTACAACACCAATTGCAAACGGCTAAAGTTTCACAAAACTGAGGATTTTGTGACATTTTATGCCAAAAACCACCAACCACGGTGTGCAATGCACAGTGCACATTTTTTATTTATGCACAGTAATGCACCACACAGATGATGTTTGTACTGAACATTACATGTGAATTGAGTTTTTCATATATAAACAGGTTAGCCTTCCTTTGTTGTGGTGGTGACACACTTCACAGTCACCAATACTGTATTTCCAACTGCTAAAATTATGGTTGCCTGACTTCACATCTGGTGTACATGTGCGGCATGGTTAGAAAAAAATCACTTACCTCCTGACACTCCTGCTATCAACACATCCCCAATTTTAGCTGCTGTCTGCCACCTCTGGGACCAATAATGCCAGGCAAGCAGGTGAGAGGGTACGTCCCTTCTGTTCAGAGGAGCTGGAACCCTGGTTAGAGAGGTCTTTCCCCTATATGGAAAGCTCTATACAAGAGAAACAGGCAAATATTTCAAATAAATATGTTTACTCTGTTCAACTTAATTCTTTAAATTCCCATAGACTACAATGTGCCTCTGAGTTCCAGAGTGAAAACATGCTAGCTTTTGGTAAATTTGAGTGGCCCCTACATAGCTTAATCATGTAATGGATTATGGGGCACTGTTCTTTGTGGAGTGACCATCAGGACTGTAATGTGTGATATGGAACTTATGTTATATGCACATATCTATGCATGTCTACATTTCATGGTACCTATGTTAGTGACTAAATCAGATCATGGTATATGTGCAACTAAATATGTAGGAGTTACAGCATGAGCTGTTTCTGTATGCTGCAAGAAGCAGTTGAGGATATTGTTTGCCATTTGTACAGTCAAACAGACCACTCAGCCCACATTAGGCTTTACAAGCTGTTTTCTGGGAACTAGCTATACCTCGCAGACCCCTTCAAAGTACCATACAACCTTGAGGTCATGAACTTGATGGCCAGACGATTGACTCTTATGTATTGAAATGGTAGACATTTGATGTTTATGTGGGATCAGTAGGCACAGCCTGCAGAGAGCAGAGACTGACAATGATTTGTAGCCAGTTTGGGCCATGGCTCGGGTTGTGGCAGAGTTATTGTGGCAAGATAACTGATGCACAGAGTCATCTCCCTGTTTACCTGCAGATCTTTGGATGTTCTCAAAATGGGTTTAATTAAGCAATGTTAGCTCTGATTGCTTTTACATGTACTTTATTTGGAATGGTGACTGGGGTAATGCCCTGACATGATACTTCTTTCCATTTAGCCACATTATCAATTTATGTACTTGACTTATGACGAGCCCCTTCAGGTCTGCTGTCACATTTTCATAAGTCATGATTCCACTGTGCATAAGTATTACACATCTGACAAATTATATACATAAATAATTGGTTACTTCTGAAGACATTTTCAAATGTTATTCACCCGTTTTGTTACATTTAATCCAATGAAACAAGACATAAAATGGTGTTTTGAATGTCATCCATGTTACATTGCCACATATTGCAACAGGTGTGTCCTGTGATGGTAGTACATCCCACACAACTGCAAACTGGCTTAGTTTGATATCCATTAGGTACTTCACATGTCCAGCCATCCCCTGGGAGGAGCTCTCAGTGACTGACATGCCAGACCTTACATTGTGGCCTACTGTCAATATGTTGTCTATAATATAGTACCATGCTCTATGAATCGCATGCATCAGGTTACTGGGCCTGACTGTAAAAATGTCTGTACAATCATGCACAAGTAGTTCAGCCTTTAGAGGGTCTCAATGTCGTGTAGTGTGTCATAGTACCTCACATCACAGTACATGTAGGATGGCCCTGGCCTACATGAAGTTAAGGAGCATTCTCAGTCAGCTTAGGTCATGTTCATGGTTTAGGATAGTCAGCAGATGACCACAAAAGTGTGTATTTGTGCCTTTTTTGTGCTAAGCCTAAATATTTGTGAATACCCAATAACCTTCAAAGGTGTATTGGCTTGTAGGAATATAATATATGAAAGGTGTCATTATGTCTACCAAGCAGGAATGGGGGTGTTAATATGGCTATATGAAGTCTTGTGCAGTGTGAATTTGGAGTACTTGTCTCTCAAAACATTAGACCTCAATGTTTCAAGGCAATTATCAGAGGTCCATGTGATACATAAGCTAAACTACTTCAGAACAGTTTCCACTAGACTTTTAAGGCAATGGGCATAAGATGAAGTTTGGAATCAGAAGTCTCATTAGTGTACAATGAGCTTTTTGCATGGAACATGATTTCTGCCACAACACCTATTGATGGGAGATTGGTCTTTAAGTTGACCTTCATGACATCATGATCCGTCATGAGGCAAATGGAGACCTCTTGAAATATGGGCTTGTATGAACAGGATGTAAATGTAAACATTGTGTGGATCCAATTTGATAACTACATTTTTCTATGATAGACTGTAAGTGCCCAAACTTGCAAGGTGAATAACTATCCTAGTATGTTAATAATAATGGAGTGTAGACAAGTCCATCAATCCATTTGGAGCTGTCTGGCATTTCAACATGAGTAGAACCAACTATTTGCAGTTTATGTCGCATGCATGCATGTGCTCAGGCTAAATTTGAAACCTATCGAGTGAGCTATGAATCAGGTTTGATCTGTGCACTAAATTAATGTTTTCTGTTCATTTGAGATGGTCAGGTGTAGAAAAGCAGTTGTAATAAACCCATGTTACATGTCATTTCAGATTCACCGGGGCAGGGTAAGGAGGAGGGGCCAACATTGTTGGGGATACAGCTGGTCACAGTGGTTCTGTACGTGACACCTCAGACATGGAGGGACCCAGTAACCAGAAGGGTGTGAGGAGTTCCATGAAGAACAGCAGCTCATCATCATTATCATAATCAGAGTCGTCCTCGGGTGGACACTCCTGATTGGTGGAGGAACCCACAGGACTAGTACCACCTTCATTCTTGCCTACCACACTAAGTTCCATAACCACCGTCTCTGTTGTGCCCCAAACAGTTGTCTGGCCACGCTTCCTTAAGAAGGGAGCAGACTCCTTCACCCAATGGAACCTCAACCCCTGTTAATGTTACCCCTGCTGTCTTGAGTGAGGAAGATATTGACCTCCTGAGGATTATATCTATGGCCCAGACTGCACTCCTGAGTGACATCCAGGGTCAAGACAACCAGCTGACACAGATGGTGGCCTACCTGGAAGGCATTCAGAGTGCAAACTTTGGCATAGGGGTTTTTTTTTGCTCTGACCTCCTGCCTCATGACATTTATCCACCCATTCCAACCTTCCACCCAACCGACTGCCCCTTCATGGGTTCACTGGCACAACATCAATGACCAAAATATTGATGAAAAAATATAGACTACAAAAATATTGACTCCCTATACTTAAACAGGTAAGTATAATAACATTGACTAAAAAATAGTGTAGCAAAAAATGTAGATGCACAAAATATTGATTTGTATATCTATGAAAAAAATAATCAAATATTAAAATAATTTTTACCACAATAAAAAATAATAATATACATTTAACAAAAAATAACAAATAAACTTAATTAAAAAAAGATAAATACACAAACATGATCATTTTACATACATATATATATTTAGTTTAAACAAGTAATAAACTATTATTTTAAATGTATTTTAAAACTTTAAAATTATATAAAAATAATAAATATATATCAATAATTTAAAATATAATAAAAACAGAACTCTATCATAAATTAAAACATTAAACTATTAAAAAATATTAGATTTTCTATTTCCTATACAGTCAGTGCAATAGTAGGGAAAGTGTTGGATACCGGAGAGGTCAAAATTATTATTCCCACTCTAATAAATACAACAGTAGGGATAGTGTTGGATAGCGAAAGGGTAAATATTACTATTCCCACTCCAGTGAGTGCAACAGTAATGAAGGTGTTGGATAGCGGTGGAATAACATTTACTATTCCAACTCCAGCCAGTGCAACAGCAGGGCAAGTGTTGGAAAACAGAGAGATTACATTTACTATTCCAACTCCAGTAAATGCAACTGTAGGGAAAGTATTGGATAGTGGAGAAGTAAAAATTACCATTTCCACTCCAATGAGGTCGACAGTAGCAAAAATGTTGGATAGCGGAGGGGTAAACATTTCTATTCCCATTCCAAGAAGTGCAACAGTAGGGAACGTTTTGGGTAGCAGAGGGATAAAATGTACTGTTTTCACTCCAGTCAGTGCAAAATAAAAAGAGAATAAATATTTAAAAATCAAAACATAATATTATGAAAATGAATAAATAAATACATTTATACATATGTTAAAAACGAAAATACCAATATGTTTAATATATAAAAAAGAATACACATTATAACATTAATTACATATAACAAACACCTACAAATATTATATACAATTGAATAAAAAAATGAAAATATTTACTAACACATTAATTATTACAAAAATGTAGTTATTTTATTTCCTTTCCTAGAACACCACATAAATCACAACAAACTTCTACATTTTGAAAACAAAATAGTTCCATAATTAACATAATTAATTATCAGTTAAAGAATATTATTAAATAAAAAATAAACGGAATTAATTACCCACACTTTAACCCTAAATCCCTACAACATAAACCTCATGTAACTGTAAAATAATAAATTACAAAATTGAAACTTATTTTAAGATTACCAACTAGTACTATTAACCAATTGTAAAGTAAGTAACATTTATTTAATACCCTCCCTTTAAAGTAAAAACAACACAAAAAATAAACAATTACCCCAAATTGTTTTCCAATAATTAAAATTGATAAACAGCTACTAATCAATTAAATAAACACAAATTACTTCCCACCCTTTACCCCTATAAACATCACAACACACACCTAGAATGTATTACATGAGTACCATATTTCATTTTTTATTACATTTATAACAATTAACAAACACTAATTATTAAGAAAATAAATAAGTTACTTGTCACCCTTTACCCCTATAAACCCCCAAATAAACAGCTAAAATTAATTACACAATTACACAAATTGCCAGTTAATTAATCAATAATAAATGAATTTAAACATTTAACACTATGACATCTCAATTAAATAAATATTAATAAATAAAAAATGTTCATAATTTCATATAATTTAAATACTTCCCACCCTATTTCCCTATACATAAATCACTACGGAACTAAAAAACGCAAAATTACAATACTACATTTTAACAAATATATTAAAAAATATAAACAATACTTATACAACAAAATACATCACATACCTTTAAAATATATACTAAACTTCATAACATTACTTAAAACATCTTTATTTTTAACAACTATATTTTTGCAAACACTATTATACACTTAGGGGCTGGGTTAGACTGCCATGTGTGCGGCGGTCCCGCATATGCAATTATGATGGGACCAACACCTCTGCAGTCGGATTCCGCTCCTTTAACATTGCTGCGGTGGCTGCTGACAGTGGCACAGCCGCAATGTTAAAAAGAACATGTTATGCACTTCAATGCACTACCTGGCAGGCACTACACCGTGCCTGTCACTTTGTGCAGTGAAATGTAGGGGGTACCATGGGTACCTCCCAGTGCACCCACACCTCCCTCAACACAGGGGGTGCCGCAACAGGCCTCTGAAGGCATTTTCTGCCAGCCTTTCAATGGCTATTCAACCGCCACAGAAAGGCTGGCTTCCGCTGGCATCATAATTGTGCCGGCGGAGCCTGATAGGCTCTCCTGCCATTGTGAGCATGCTGACTGCTCTGTCAGGCAATCGTGATGATTGCTACAGGTGGAAAAGCGGCGGTCGGACTTTCCGTCCTCCGTGATACCCACCGCCATTATAATGTGGCGGGGGTTAAATCTCATGACAATGGCGGAATGATCGCCACTGCCGGCTCGGCACTGGCTCTTTTTTCTGCCATCATAATGAGCCCCTTAGGGTCTCATTACGATGGTGGATGGACTTCAGATTTTTAAATCGATATTACTTACCTCAAGTCGATGTTCTTGACAATATTCTTGTTCTCAATATTTCTCACTCACGATATTTGTAACTTGATATTTCCGCCAGTTTATATTTACAACTGAATATCACCTCTTCACCATCCATGTTCGTTATTCCTATGCACAGCCTTGTGCTGTGGTGCATGTTTACACAATGGACTGGCCTTTGGCCTTTGTTTTGCATCATGTTTTGACATACTTTCATTATAACATTTCATAGTTTGGGAGACCTTGACCCCGGAACTACTTTTCTAACTATTTGATGTAATTGTATAGTTAGTGATGTGCGACTACACTTGTGTTTCTTTCATTCCTGATTGCTGATCCAGTTTAAGTAGTTAGTGTGATTTACCATTGGTCCGAGTGCTGGAGTTACACAGAATTGCTGGATGGCTGTCTATGTGGGATAAAATCAAATTGGGGCTGAAATTGCACTGGATGTTATATTGTGGATATTTGTTTGATGTGTTCAAGTTAGATATTTGTTTACCCACAGATGGTGTGTGTTAAATTGTCAAACCTTTGTAGACATCTGTATGGACATGTTTCCATTTTTCTGTGTGTACCTTATACCTACTTTAGATAGATGTGTGGCACATTTTGTTAATGCTGTGTTTGCTTTCATGACTTGCACTTGTCCCTGATATACTTCAATCCACAAGTCCTGTGTACATTGAGGTCTACAGGCATGGAAAATTTGTTCTGTGTCCCTGGGCCACAACCTTTCAGGGTTCCCCCGATAAAAGGCATACCTATTCTGAAGAGAGTGTTTATATTGTGCCCTTATAATGCTTCTCTCACTGAATCTTTGTTAACCCATTTACAAAAAAAACATTTTCATGTGTATGTGAGTCCAATACAGAGTTGTAGCAGAGAAGGCGTGTTGCAGTTTCATGACACATCTATACAGATGTATCTTTGATATCAAAACAGGAAATGGGATGTGTGCAGTGTGGGGGTGTCACAGAGATGAATAATGATATTGATGAGGAGCTGCTGTTGTGTGACACAACTTAAGGCACACATCACTGACAAAAAATATGAGTTGTGAACACATACATTTGTGTACAGTGTGCCTAGGCAGTGTCAGAGACTTGGCCAAGGAGAGTATCATACAGATGTATTTGGCTTATACATTTAAAACACTGCCAAACAGGGTTCCAAAAAAGATGTTTGATCAAGGGACCCAAGCCCCCTTGCCAGGTCCATGGTGGGGCCTTTGTTTGCTGAGGAATATTTGGAAACCGACAGTAGCATGACTAACCATTGGTTGCGCCAGCGATGGTGTGGGTTTTGGATATGATCAACTAGGTGCAGCAGTAGTAGGACATGTATGATCAGCTCCATGGTGCCATAGGAGGTGTAGAGATGAGAAGAGGTGAGTTTTGGCCTATATCCCTCCATTTCTGCCAGCTCTGATGTGGTGGTTGTACCAGGAAGTTCACACCGGCTGCCAGGTAACTCGTAATTGGGCTAGCGGTTACACTTGTGGTCTGAGCCTCCAACAGTCTCCTTCGCCTATTCTGAAGCTGCCACAAACAGAATTGCCTGGTGGTGGCAACTGAACCATGGCAGTCTTTCATCTATGTAACTGCATGTCTCATAATACGGCGGTCGGACCAACAGCAGGGCATCAGTTGATCCAACGCAATGGCAGTGTTGGGACCGCCAAACTCGTAATCAGGTCGTTAGACTTTAGTAAGTAGAGAGGCTTCTCAAGTTTCACAGTTCTAACAATCTGAGGCTTTGGACAGCAAAACTATCATTCATTGTAAAGTGTTCTTACTACATGTCTGATTACATATAACTCAGACTAAAAGAGTTAACTACTCAAGGTCACACTGAGTTTGTGTATCAGTAAGTAAATGTGACTTCACTTGAATGCCAACAGTTGTGTCACCTGTCTAATTTGCATCCTGCTTTTCCTGCTATCTAATGAATGATACCTCAGTGTATTTAATATGTTCAGAATTATTTTGGGCTTGGTTTATGAAGTTTTAAATATGCAGCAACTTTGGTTCTTGTATAATGTTTGAGGTTTTAGACTTTAAACACATCTCCTTCACCCAATTTTATTTTGTCATCCCTGGAGGACTTCTATCACTTTCTCTCTCTTGCACTGGCTTTTGCGCTTTCCTTTTTTACACCATCTGCTTCATTATTCCTAATACTTGTCTGCAAAGGGAGGTATCTTTACTGCTCAGCTTAATGTGGCCTTGGAAGAGGCCTGACACCATCTCAGCACATTATGTCAGTCATTTCTTTTTAGCTAAAAAACCTTTTTATGCCAGGATTCATAACATTATGAAAACATGAAACTTGTCATCCTTTATCATTGCATGCCTGCGGAGAGGTTTCTTTTGCTTGGTTGAATCTGCAGCTTAAAACTGCACTACAGACCATAATGTCCGGCCTAAGTCATGCTTTAAAGCTCTACTTTAGTGGGTGGCACAGTGAGTGATGCAGGCCCACTAGTATAATTTATTAATATGCCATGTAAACCATACAGTACCACTTTATTAGGGATTTATAAATAGATGAAATGTGCCAATCATTCTTAGGCCAATGTTACCATGCTCTTGTGAGCAGTGATAAAGTGCACAGAGTCCTAATGCTAGCAAAAATGAGTTCAGCAGCAAAAGTGAAACATCTGGGGGATACCTTGCATAAAAGGCAAGTTCCAATTGCAACAAACATAGGAATAGAGTCAGCAGGTTAAATGTTACAACTTAGGCACAATTTATTGAGTTGATACTATTTGGTTAATTTGGCAGGCAAGATATAAAAATAATATATTGTCCTATACATGTTTGGCTTTTGATACAGGTGCAGGTAATACTGCTATAATTCTGAGGCAGTGAGCCTGAGATTTGATTTGCAGAAATCTTGGTAGGCAGACACTTGGTAAATTCCCCTTCCTGTGTGTAAGGTGATCAGTTATGAATTCCATCAAGTAAGTGAATAAATTGTCTATAGATGCTGGTATCATACTATCATCCCATTTGAAAACAATTTGATGCTGACTAAGTGGGTTTGTCACGGTAATGTCTATTCCATCAATAAATTGTCTTATCTGCAGTTATTTGATTCATTGCCGTGTAGGTGGAATTCTTTGTGCACATTAGTGAATGCTTTAGGACCATGTCACTCAAATATCGTCTCAAAATGTCATATAGCTGGTTTACCTAAATGATTGTCCCTACAAAATGTATGGATGTTCGGTATTATATCTTAAAGGTGTTTGTGGTGAATATTCAGAACTTCAAAATATTGTTTTTATATTATGCAAGTTCTTCCCCAGAGCATATTCGACTTTTAGCCAACTTTAACATGAAATGATATTCATTGTCATTAAATAACTTCTCTAATGGAATATGAAGATTGCAATCTTTTACTCTAACAGTCTCCACTCTGGAAGTGTTTATCCACCTCTGCTAACGGGTAGATATTTTATAGCACCATCTTGTTGGACTTGGCCCTTTTTGCAGGGTCATCCCTGAACTTTTTGCCTTCCTCCTGTATTTTGTCTGACCTGTTTTTGTTGGTTTTATGACTCTGGACACTTTACAACTGCTGATCAGTGCTAAAGTGCATATACTTTCCATATTGTAAATTGATGTATGGATTAGTGATTCCATGATTGGCTGATTTGGTTTACTGGTCAGACCCTAGTACAGTGCACTGAGTGTGCCCAGGGATTGTAAACCAAAATGCTGCTAGTGGGCTTGGAGCACTGGTTGTGCCGCCCACAGAAGCAACCTGTAAAATTGTGTCTAAGGTCTGCCATTGCAGAGCCTGTGTGCAGTCTGGTACTGCCATTCGGACTGGGCAAGTGCACCCACTTGCCAGTCCCTAAACCTTCCCTTTTCTTCATATAAGACCCTTCTATTGGTAACCCAAGGGCAGGGTACATTGTAGGTATAAGGTAGGACCTGCCCTGGTGTGAGTGGCATGTCCTAATAGAGAATTACAGCCATTTTCATTTTTCACTATTGCAAGGCTACCTGTTCTCCATAGGCCAGAATGGGCAGTTGGAATATTGCATTTTTATAATCCTAACTGACTCAGGGAACAGGGTAGAAATTCAAGTTTAGTATGCCTGAATTCAGAATGATAAAATACAATTTTTTGTGACGTAACATTCTGTGTTTGAAAATACCTCTTTTAGAAAGCTGGTATTTTCTTGTCCAACTATCCAAAGCCTGCCTCTGCTAGGTTGTGTATTTCTTGCCTGGAGTTTGAGTGACAGGGCTGGGGGATTCCAGGAGACAGAATGAGTCTGCCCAGTGGTGAATAGAGAGAACTTTATCAAGATGGGAGGGAGGAGTTACACCTGGGACCTGAATATGACTGTTTCTGTCCCCACAGTGCTGGCTCCAACCCCTGTTGTGTGTCTGATGTCTCTGCCCTGCAATGTGAAAGAAGAGAAGGAATCATGTCAACAGTGTGCTCCAGGGCTGTGCCTTTCCTCCAAAATGCTGGCTCCACCTCCTGTGGGGTGTCTGATATTTCTGCCCTGCACTGTGAAAGCAAGGAAGGAGTCATGTAAACAGAGTGCTCCAGAACTGGTTTGGACTGGGCAAAGCTTGTAGGTAACAAGGACCCCCTGATGTGGATACGACTCCTGGGTCAGGGACAACAATTTTTATGTAATGGCATATACCCAGGCAGACTTAAAACACAAAAGCTGGCTAAATGGTAAAATAAGAACATAAATGTGTACCAGATAAAAAGTAATGCAATGGACTGAAATTATATCAAAAATAGTTGAATTTTAATAGATGAATACACTTATCACATACAATACATAAAAAAAGGTTCATGTGGCTATTATTTAAATATATATTAGAAGCACATCATGATACATAAAAAAAAGGATCTTTTGTTTTCCTTTTTTATGAAGAATAGGGCTGTGTGTCAACGCGTTTCGACAAAGTCTTTTGTCTTCATCAGGACTAGTAGATAGTCAGCCACTCTTTCTACGAGATATTTTTGATCAAAGAGGTTCAGTGTAGATGAAGGGAGTAAGGCACCTTCCCTTTATTAACTGGATTCGGTATGTGATAACTGTTAAGACAGTGTTCACTGCTGCCTTCTTACTTCTACCTTCACCCACTATTCGTTATTTCTTAAATGGGGAGAAGAGATCCCAAGATTCATTTGCCAATATGGCGGTAAGGTATATTAGCAATGGGAAACGCTGTTGGTCCGTATGGCTTGTGCACGTGTATAATGTTTTTGAAAGGCGCGGTGATCCTTAGGAGTACATGTAAATGTAAATGTAAATGTATTGGCATTTATATAGCGCACTACTTACCCGTAGGGTCCCAAGGCGCTTCGACCGCTGCGAAACCCTTCCTGGCTTCCCTGAGAGATGGTCCCTTAATGGGTATCTCCAGGGTGAGACCAGGCATCCCCGGCGGTCTGGTGGGGCCGTTAGTGAAGATGAGGCAAGCTAATGCCCAGAGTTGCCGAGTGTGATCGCTGCTCTTTTTAGCTTGATGGCTGCAAAGCGGATGAGGCGTACGTTGGCTGGGATGCACGCGGTGGCCGTGATGCATACACGTTTGGATAAGCGTGCTGCTGCTCGAGACGTCTCTTCCTCCTTCAGCGGTTCGGGTTAGTCGAATGGCGTTTGTTTACGGTCCTTCTACCAGGGTAGGAGGAGGAAGAGACGTCTCGAGTCTCTACACCCTTTAGTAATTTTGAGCTTTCAACAATGGTGTTAGTGCTCAAAGTACTATTTATTGCAAGTACATCCATTATGGTGACTTCAGATATAGCACTTGATATATTTTGTTTATGCTTGTCAGAGTGTGGATTATCATATGCAAGGCAGATTCTTTCTTTTAATGGTGTAGCCCATTTTCTCAGTTGAGTGGCCAATGGAGAAATTATCGCCATTATCTTCATTATTTCAGATAGTTCACCAGGAAGGATTTTAGGATTTTTGAGCAGGGCTGCAACTTTGCATGAATTGAACTAGCACAGGTCTGTGGCTGCTAATCTGCTCATGATATTTGATCTTGAAGTAGACAGGCAGTGTTTAGCTTTTGTTTCTACCATTTGATTTTAGGAGACTTTTTGATTGTTCGCTTACTTTTAATATATAGTTGTCATCCTGAGTGGGGCCATTCGTTATGGTGTGCAGTTGGCCAGTCTATTAGGTACCTGATTAAGCTTCTCAGATTCTCCTTATGATTATCTTCAAAGGCTGGTCAAATGCAGCATCTAAGATTCAGTAATCACAGTAAAGAATCTGGGTTGGGACCCCCAAGACCCATACAGAGGGGAGATCATTCTTAGGTCTCATTGACTATTACAGTAAATTTGTCAACAGATATGGCACCATTGTCCCCCCGCCCCTTGACAGAGCTCACTTCCAGGAAGCAGCCACATCAGGTGATCCGGACAGAGCTGTCCCAAAACTCTTTTGACACTCTGAAGGAGGCCATGTGCACAGTACCCGTTTTCAAGGCCCCAACATCTCCTGCTAGTTAATTGTGCAGACAGATCTCTTAGAGCAAGGTGTAGGGGCCATGCTTTCACAGCTAAATGAAATGGCCTGGATCAGCCCGTAGCCTTCATGAGTAGAAGTTTACTTCCCAGGGAAGAGAGTTGGAGCACAATAGAGAGGAACGCATTTGCTGTGGGCTGGGTGCTAAAGAAGCTAAGACCATACCTCCTTGGTACTCACTTCCAGGTTTAGACAGATCGCAGACCCCTCAGATGGTTAATGCAGATAACGGGTGAGAATTCCGAACTGTTCAACTGTTCAATCAATCAATCATTTATAAAGCTCAGCACGGTCAACCTCAGAGTATCTCAGAGCTGTTTCTCTGTCAAAGAGCTGGGCCTTGAGTCAGTTTTTGAATACTGCCAATGAGGAGGCTGTACGGAGTTAGAGGCAAAGGTTGTTCCAGGTGTTGGTAGAGAGGTAGGAGATTTCATATTAGGTACAAATCGGCTTATTTGTATTGAAAGCAGAGTGCCGCGAAGCAGGTCGCTCTTACCTCAATTAGTTCTGGAGTTGGCGGAGGTAAGTGTTGAGTGAACAGGTGTTACTCCTGAAATCATAAAGACTCCTATTAATACTTGCTGCTTCACGTCATATCAAATGTCCGAACTTGGTGTATTGCTTATCACATTACCTTCATTAAAGGGATCCGGAGTAAATTATTTCGTGGTGTCCTGTAATGAAAAGAACGGAGTGTCCATGTCATTTTCTATCCCCTACGAGGTAAACCTAGAGAGTTCACTAAATATGCCACCAAATTAACATCCAACTTGATGGAACGTGAATACCCAAAAAAATTACTAAAAAGGTGCATGAATAGAGCGTGGTGGACGGCACGAGAATGCCTCCTAGAAAAAAAGACCAAACAAGAAATGGACCGACTGGTACTAGTCAGCACATATTGCCCTAATTCTAACATGCAAAAAAAAGCATGAAATCTCTGTTCATTCACAGAGAGGTGGTACACCAAACAAGACACAGCGGTGAGCGAGAATATGTGAGTGTGTAACATTGTAGTGAAACAGAGAACTCCTTTGAACAGCTCAGCTGAGACTTTCTATGTTACTGTTGTTTAGGTGGTCACACGCCGGGTACTAAGATGACTACGATTTAGTGATTGGGTTACATTGATATTAAGGTAAGAGGTTAAGAGAAGGATGTTGAGCCACTTGTAAGCTTTGAGATATGGTCTTAAATTTGAATCTAATTCAGATCTCCCCCCATTTTCATTTTTACAGTGTGGTCCTGATGAGAACTCAAAAAATAGGAAGAGTTCGAAACGCGTAGACCCTGTATTGTATGATGCCATAAGAACCTGAAAGACTTACAAATAGGCGGAAAGGAATGTCTATGGCACTAATGGAGATATTATTTACATTGAACTTTGTAGAATTGTTAGTATGTACTTTTGTATTGTAGAGAGTACGTGAGAGTGGTTGATTGTGATTCACAACTGAGTGTATATGTGAGTGTTGGTAGGGGAGTGTTTTAAGTGTATATAATGTGTTCCATATGTTGTATGTTATATGTTTTTGCAAACTGAAAAAAAAGATTTAGAGAAAATCAAAAAAAACTCAAAATGAAGTAAAATAATTAATAAAATTGAAGATTCATTCAAGAGACATTGATCCCCTTACGATTGTGAGATGTTGAAATGTTGAGAATTATCTAAGGGCAGCATTGGCGTTCTTTGTTTATTTACACATTAGGCTGTGGCTTGGCCTTGCTGCTTGGGAGCCCATACCCAGTAGTGTTCATTTTCAATAGATATTGTGGCATTATACTCTAATATTCCTCAGGAGGGCGCATTAGAAGCAGTCAAAAAGATGCTTGATGGTGCAGATTGTCACACGGAAAAATTGTTCATCCTCGAATGTTTAGCTATTGTCCTCAAAGAGAACTTTTTTGAGTTCGATAAAGTCATCTACCAGCAGGTACTGGGCATAAGCATGGGGGCAGCATGTGCCCCGAATGAAGCGAACGCCTATACGGGTGCCTTTGAAGAAAAATACATCTATAATGAGATTGCCCGTTTTTTTTAAAATGTCACCCATTACAATCGATATATCGATGACATTTTCTTTATTTGGCGAGGCCCCCAAGAGCAACTGATGACTTTATCCTGTGGATAAACCTTTGCAATCCTCATCTGAAATTTAGCACTAATACCAACTCGTCTAAGATTGAGTTTCTGGACGTGTGGATTCTAGTTAACCACAACCACATAGAAGTGTCTCTCTACACCAAACCCTCGGCCCGGAATACACTGCTCGTTTACGATAGTTACCATCCACGGAGCCAGAGGAATAGTATTCCATTCAGCCAATTCCTCAGGCTCCGTCGTAACTGTTCGGATATGAGCAATTTTGACAGATGAAAACTAAGTTTCTAGATAGGGGATACCCCAGGAGGTTAAAAGAGCAAAATACTTTGACAGGGAAGCTCTCCTGAAACCAAAAGAAAAAAATGATGAAAACAAATTGGTTATGGTCTCTACTCATTCGAACTTCAACAAAAAATTGAGAATTATTATCAATTCTCAATGGCATCTCCTTAATATGGACAAATCCACTGATAAATTGGCTAAACCCATTTTTGCGTTTCAACGCAACAAGAATCTGAGAAACATGCTAGTGAGAGCATCCCCTGTTGACCCTCCAGGTTTTGTCCAAAGGAGTATCACTGTAACAAATCCTATTACAGGTAGCCATAGGTGTGGCGGCTGCCACGCCTGTGACCAGGTTATCTGTACCCCTGAATTGAAGTGGGGTAAAAGGAGCATCCAATTAAGAGAAATGACTAATTGCAGGACCAGTAATGTGGTGTATCTCCTGATTTGCCCCTGTTCTATGGGTTACGTGAGCGAAACCGGGAGGGAATTCCACACTCGGTTCTCTGAACATAAGTCATGCATTAGGAACTCACGTTTGGGAGCACCCTTGGTTGCACATTGGCAAGCCTTGGGACATTCTGTCGAGGATCTGAAATGGCTTATTCTTGAAAAGATGCATTGCCCAAAAGATGGAAACGTCGATGCCCTCAGAAGTAAAAGGGAAGTTTTTTGGATGTTCTTTCTTGAGACAGCTGTC
Organism: Lissotriton vulgaris; assembly: GCF_964263255.1. Taxonomy (NCBI): domain Eukaryota; kingdom Metazoa; phylum Chordata; class Amphibia; order Caudata; family Salamandridae; genus Lissotriton; species Lissotriton vulgaris. The sequence goes on from NC_141689.1 coordinate 1,906,537,233, forward strand.
TCAGGATTGAATGAGCATATCCCTTGGGAAAATGCCATCCATTGATGTTCTATCCTGGGTTCTCTCTTGCCTTTTTTTTATTTTTCTGCGACAAAAATGAAAGATTAATCTATTTGTGCTATAATTCTTTTCTTTCTATCTCCCAGGTCACCTTTTTTGTTTTCCCATCATTTTTTCTTTATTTTGTTTTTTATGGTTATTGGTTTATACTCTGATGTCTTGCATTTCTTCATTAGAATTTTATTCTTTTTGTCCCCCCACCCTTCTGGATCCGGTTTCTCTCTGGTATGACTTAGAAACCTTGTTTGGCTTCATTCAGCTATTACGGTTGCTCCATCTAGCTATTGCCGTCGTATTGCCATCCCTATCACATATGGCCGCCAGCTTTTCTTTCGTATATCGATACCATGACTAGCGGTCGAGTGGTTTTGAGGATCTCACACGTTCCAATTCTTTTGTCTCCCCGCCTTTTAGGAGCATGCCCTAATTCGCTACATATCCAGAAACTATGTTTGGCCTCCAACAGAGACTATGGGTGCCTCATTTACCAATTTCTGTAGCACCTTATTACTATCTAATATGGCCGACAGCTATATACTCTTAGTTGGTTCCGCGATTAGCGGTCTAGTTTTTGGAAGGTTCAGCACGTCGTCAGTAATCTATCTTCATAGGTGCCGTGCATCATAGCGTTTACTGATGGTATTTATACCTTTTATACACCGGGTTCATTTACTCTTGTCAGCGCAGGAGATAGACCCGTGCGGTGCGGATGTCGAGATCCCCTGGTCACACTGGCGAGGTAAGCTCTATTCGACGGTTGCTTTTATATCTGTCCCTGAACGTAGTTTTAACAGCCTCTTTAAATCGTGCACCCTTTGCTTACTCTGTAGGATCATGTTCTCGTGATATCGTCCCTCGACCCCGGCGACCTCTTCTACATTGGTGGATTAAAGCTGTGAGGCTCCTAAGCGATTTTAACACGCGCATGTTGCCTGATTTAAGGGAAATTTTGCATGGGGCTATCGCTGTCTATTTCGGGACGTAGATCCTCTTAGCGAGTTACTCTAGCATTGACTGTGTCATCACCTCATTTCGATGGTTGCCACTATATCTTTCCTTGAACGTAGCCTTTGCAGCCTTTTTTAATCGTGCATCCTCTACTTACTCTGCAGGATTATGCTAGCGTACGTCCTATAGGCGAGTTACTCTAGCATTTATTGTGTCATCATCTAACACACCGAACTCCGTGAAACATTTGTGATGGCATTTTTTTGGAATTTCCTGTTTTTGTTTTTTCTTGCATTAGCCTTGCCTTACATCCTTAGGTAAATGTATATTTCATTCTTTCTTTTTTTTCTAGTATCTATTGTGCACATTCTATTTCTAGGATCACCGAACATTCGTACCTACACTTCTTGGTCTAAAATAATTTTTAAATCTTCTGGCTGTCGGATCTTTCTCCGACTATTCAGGTGAGCCCTTTTAGTTTTCTGGCTCTTACAGTTCCTGTAGACAACAGTATTCTTTGACATTTAGAAGTATTAAGAGTGCTTTATACCTTTTGTTATGCCTATTCTTAGACGGATTTTTATTCTTTGTTTTTATATATTACCATACAGACTTCTCTGAAAGTCCCTCGTTTATCCGATATTGAACATTTCAGTTGATGAGGCTGTCCATCCATTATTTCTTCGTTCCAGCCTTCTGGGGAGATTGCGGTGTGGTATGTAAATGTGTATATATTTTACATTGTCCTTCATCCGTATGAGCTCAGTTTGTCCTATTTTTTTTAACCCTATGGATTATTCGATGATTTTGAATTGTTTGATTTAAACATGTGATCTTTGTGCGATCTGTGTTTCTCTTTGATGCTTACACTGCTGTATATATAATTTTTGGGTGTCTTGATTATCTAACTTTCTCTCCTTTGTTAGTAGTTTAAGGATTGTACGGTCTACAGCTTGATTATATTTTGTTTTACTCCATTATTGACCAGTTTTCCCTCCATTTATAAGGTTTTTCATGGGTTGAATACTCTACTCATTATTCTCTGTTGCCCACAGATAGGCTTTTGCCTGCCCAGAAATTTTGAACAGGAACTTACCTGACTGACCTGGATACTTGGAACTCTGTGCCCTTCCTAAATTATTGTGATGAATTGCGCCCTGATGAAGGAATTCCCGATTGTGGCACTATTCCGAAACGCGCGTCATCGCTTCTTTTGTCTGGTTGATGAGCGGTTCTAGTTGGTTGAGTCAATATGAATGTATTGGTTTGTGAGTGAGTATGTGATTGGTAGAATGAGTGATTGATGTATGTGCCTCATTTTATTGTTCTTCCTGTTCCTGGGCTGATGTAACATGAATTATATGCAGTCCTCATTCAATGAACTATGTATTTTTGTACTTTGCACTTTTGACAGAGATGTTTCTATAAATATAAATGACAATAAAATAATTTAAATATAATTAGCTGTTCTGTGGGCATTTTATATTCTTGGAAACTTTTAGTTCTTTACATTATTGGGAACTGCCCTTTCATGTTGTTCTAAATATTTACTCCCCTAGTGGGTTGTCCCCCTTTATCCTTTTTAGGTTAAGGGTCCCTCTTATGTTCTTTATACTGTTATACTCCTTGGCCAAATCAATTGTACAGAGTAGCTCATGAGTCAGTTCATGCAGCTGCCTCTCTTTTATAAATCCTTTCTGATCAGAATAGATCGGGGTTCCCACTATCTTGTCTAATTGTTTTGTTAGTACCTGGGAGTAGTCTTAAAATCTCTGTTAAGCAATGAGATGGTTCTAAATAACTCACAAACCCTCTGGTTTTTGTTAGGTTTAAGAAGGATAGTAATGGTGACAGAATCACACGAAGATGGAAGATCATGGTCAGTGATAAAGATGGAATTAAAAAGTTGCAACAGAATAGGCGCTAGCTCTTCTTTTAGCAGTATGTATAACTCATTTGGAAGGGCATCTGGACCTGTGGCTTTCCTCTTCTTTAAGCTGTTTATAACTTTAACAACCTCTTTCATGAAAATTGGGCTATTACATTTTTCCTTTTCTACCTCTTGAAGATGCGGGAGGGTTAAATCTTGAATAAAGACCTCAATTTGTTCCCTACTCAGGGTTGTATCTTCCGAGTATACATCTTGAAAAAAATGTACACAAGCATTTTCAATTTCACATGCTTCCGTGATTATTTTTCCTGAGTTTTAACATTGTAGATATTTTATAAAATTCCTAGATTGACTAGCTTTAATCTTCCAAGATAATCATTTTCCACACTCCTCCCAATATTCATTGTAAGATAGCCTACTGGCCTCCCATTTCCGCCTTATTATAGCCTCCAGAAAGTCAACCAGATTGGATTCTGCTGCTTGTAATTTTTGCCCAATTTGGTCTTTACTTACCAGAGTAGTAGATTGTGACACCTCACCTTGTAAGGTTTTTAGAGACGCTTCAATAATATAAATTTCCTCCCTGAACTTTTTGCTATGTGCAGAGCTAACACTAGAAAGAACGCCTCTAAGAATGGAAAGGGGCGACCACTCGGTCCCCCCGAACGTATGGCTGAGTGCCTCGATCCCCCCGGGAAGCCATTTTGGGCGGGAGGCGCGTCTCGGCTGGTATGCCCGAAGCGGCGTAGCCGGGGCGCGCTTTTTCCCGCCCTAGAGTGGGCTGGCCTAGACACTGACGCGGCCGGCCACGCCCTCGGGGCAGGCAGGGGCGGGTTTACGCCCGCCCTGAAGACGGATAAAAAGGGACGCAAGACCAGAAGACATCCTCTTGTTCCTGTGCTCTGAAGCTGCACCTCCTCGCTGTACGTGAGCTCGAGACGGAACGAAGAGCCAATTTTGAGCGTTTTAATCGTTCTTGTTTGTTTTACAGTTACTTTGTTGGAGAATGCCGAAGAAGGTGGGAAAGCGCATGACTACTGACCAGATGCTGCGCGTTCTCATGAAGGAGATGTCTGAGCTAAAGAAGCGGGTGGACAAGAATGAGGAAGGGGGTCCAAAACGTCCTTTGGCGGGAGCAGCCCCGGGAGGGAAACACAAGAGGCCCAGGAGGGGGGCAGCGGGTGAAGAAATCCCGGGTCCCAGTGCCCCGCTTGAGGCTCCAACTCCCGTGCCGAAGGAGGGGAATCCAATTCCCGTTGTGGTCACCCCTGTGTCCGAGGATGATATGCCGCCCGAGCTGGCGGAACAATTGGCAGCGTGGTTGGGTAAAGGTAACGAGGGCGCCACGGCTGTCGATGCGCAGGCGCTGATAAAGCAATTGCGTGAGAAACGGGAAGCAGCCAAGGTGCCCGTGCCGGCTGCAATAGGGGACAGGACACCAGGGACGATTGCGACCACAGAGGCAGCGTCAGGTGCAGGTAAGCGGCCATTGCCGATCGCGAGGGATGAGTCAACACCCTCTCGGAGAGAAAAGTTGGGGCAACATGTTCCTTTGGCAATTAAGGAAAAGATTTGGGCGGGGGAGTATGTGAACATTTTCTCACTGCTTGTTGATCACTATGAAGTAGAGCATGTAAAGAGTCAGAAGGATCTCATGCATCCGAGTGTTTGGCGCGCAAAAATGGCCGCCTTTAAAGTAAATGAGAATATCGCCAATTGGGGCAATGCTTGGGGAATCTTTACATCAATCTTGGGGGAACGTAGACCTGAGTTGCTTTCCGAGTTCCCAATCTATCAATCACGAATCATGGGGTACTCGACATCGCACCAGGGTAATCATTGGTTTTGTTACGATAATCTGTTTAGAAAGGAAAAGGAGCATAATAAAAGTTTGACCTGGGATTGTTATGATTCCTTGACTTGGGATAAAATGAAGGAGTCAGGAATGTTGAAAATGCCGTTAGTGGGAAGCAATGTTGGCGAATCCTCCCGGCAATATGCGGGGACGCCCTTTCGATCAGGTACGGGTGCCGACGATTACTCGAAACCTGCCGGCAATACCGGGAAAAAGGGTTTCTGCTTTAATTACAACAGAGGTAGATGTACTAGACCCCAGGGATCGTGTAAATTCAAACATGAATGTAGTGGTTGTGGGTCGTCCCATCCTGAGTCCTTGTGCAGAGCCAAAACGGGTGATAACGGGGGGAGAGGAGGTGCCAAACAGGTCTAATTTAGTCCGAGGGGCGCCTTTACCTACCCCAATTGATACCCTGGCGATGATTCCCTGGCTCAGTGAATACCCGGATCGTACTTCTGCTGGGGTGCTGCGGAACGGTTTTTCGTATGGTTTCCGCATCCCGGTAGGGGACTTTCAGGGTGTGGAAAAGTGTAAAAATCAACTTTCCGTCCTGCAGCATACGACCATAGTACAGGATAAGATCCGGAAAGAGGTGACTCGAGGTCGGGTCGCCGGCCCGTTTAGTTTACCCCCGGTCCAGAATTTTGTTTGTTCTCCCTTAGGGGTAGTCCCCAAGAAAGACCCCGGTGAGTTCCGACTGATTCATAATTTATCAGCTCCACGAGGTATTTCCGTAAATGATGCAATCGATCCAGAAGTATGTTCGGTTCGGTACGCATCCTTCGATGAGGCCGTAGCCATTTTAAATCACCTGGGGCCCGGGGCGCTGATGGCGAAGTCGGATATCGAGTCAGCGTTCCGATTGCTCCCGGTACACCCAGACGACCAGCGTCTCTTAGGATTCATGTTTCAGGGTTGTTATTACATGGATAGGTGTATGCCAATGGGGTGCTCTATATCCTGTGCTTATTTCGAGAAATTCAGTAGTTTTCTACAATGGGTCTTCACAAAGAAAACAGGTTTCCAAGATGTAATGCACTACCTTGATGATTTTCTGTTTCTTGGGGCAGCCGGGGATCTTGAATGTGGCCGGGCCTTGGCCGAATTTTGTGTGTTAATGAAACAGTTCGGTGTGCCATTGGCGCCGGGTAAAACAATGGGTCCTACGACTTGCCTCGAGTTTCTGGGGATCGAGTTGGACTCCATTGAAGGGTGTTTCCGTTTGCCAGCTGAGAAAGTGTTGAAGTTCAGGGCTGCACTGCAAGTGTGTATAAATGCATCAAAAGTTACGCTGCAACAATTACAGCAGTTGGTGGGACAGTTGAATTTTGCCTTGAGGGTAATACCAATGGCCCGCCCCTTTTCCCGTTCAATTGCCCAAGCGATGGTCGGCCTTAAAGAGTGCCATCATCGCACGAGACTATCGGCCGAGATCCGCCAGGACATGCGTATTTGGTTAGCATTTCTGGCGGACTTCAATGGTAGAATCGTCTGGAATGAACCAGCCGTGTCTTCTGAAGAGCTGGGGCTGTGGACGGATTCAGCAGGAAGCATAGGTTTTGGCGCCATTTTCGGCACGAAATGGTCGGCACAAAGATGGCCGACATGGTGGCATAAGAATGGTCTGACGAGTAATATTGCTTTCCTAGAACTGTTTCCCATCCTGGTGGCCTTGAGAACATGGCCCGATGGGTTCAAAGATCACTCTGTCATATTTTGGTCTGACAATATGACCGTGGTCGATTGCATCAATAATCAGGCAGCACGTTGTAAACTGATTTTGAGACTGCTTAAGGAAATTGTGTTGCTATGTATGCAGTTGAACGTGCTATTCAGAGCAAAACATGTTCCGGGGGTGATGAATCAGGCGGCTGACGCACTGTCTCGTTTTCAAATGCAGGCTTTTTCGGGTTTCCTCCCCTCAGCGGACCCAGAGCCGGCACCCTTTCCCGAAGCTCTCTGGTCTCTCGGTGCCCCGAACTTCGTCACCTCGTGGGAGAGAGTCTAGCACCAAGGACGAGGAAGGCATACGAAGGGGCGTTTCGGGCCTATTTAGACTTTTTGGGGAGTAATAGAGAGCGATTTTGGGGTCACGAGGAGTGGGTAGTGAATTTCCTGATATCCTTACGTAGGGCTGGGAAATCGGTGGCTACGGCCCAGAGGCATCGTGCTGCCATTTCCTTTGTTGCCAGAGCACATGCTATCCAGGACCCAACAGCGTCTTTCGTTGTACAGAAGGCGCTGCGTGGGTGGCAACGCCTTGAGGGTCGCAGAGTAGATGAAAGGCGCCCGATAGGTTTGGATAGATTGTCCCAGTTGTTGGCCACACTCCCCGCCACATGTTCATCTCAGTTTGAGGCGGTGCTGTTCCGAGCCGCTTTTACGCTAGCATTTCACGGAGCAATGCGGGTAAGCGAATTGGTTGCAAGGAACAAACTGGATGTGGCGGGGGGTTTGTGCCGAGAACACGTTCAGATACGGGGAGAAACAATGACTGTCTCCTTTGTAAAATCCAAGACTGACCAAGACGGGATGGGTGACTGCGTCATCATACGCAGGATTCCTGGGTCCCCCATATGTCCGGTAAAGTGTTTAGAGGATTACCTAGCACGAAGGGTGGCATCATGGGGGGGACGTTGTTAAGACACGCTGACGCCACCCCGCTGACGAAATTTCAGTTTCAGCGGGTGCTTGCGATGTCAATTGCCGCTGCGGGCTTGAACCCGGGCGACTTTGGGACCCATTCCTTTCGGATAGGGGCTGCTACAGAAGCTACAGCCAGGGGTCTTAATGTTGAGCAAGTTAAACGAGTGGGGCGTTGGTCCTCCAATTGTTATAAAAGATACGTGCGGTTGCACATGTTGTGAAGCTGTAATAATGTACTCACGCTTCTTGTTTTTGTTTGGTTTTCAGTTACGCAAGCCTACGAGGCGGGGCGGACTATGCAGTTGACCCTACACCGGGCCAGCGGTCAGACATCACCGGCTGTGAAAAAGGAGGTGTGGGTCGTGGGCCACTCATGTGTGAGGCGTGCCGCAGACGTATTCAAAGCAGGTGACATGATTCACGTGGCTGGGGAATACGGGTACAGGGTGTCCTTCTACGGAAGGGGCGGTCTCTGTATTGACCAGTTTCAAACATTTTTCGAGGGTTTGTTAGGGCGGACAAGGTCACCGCCGTCTATAGTTATAGTACATGTTGGGGGCAATGATCTGGTCACCATCGGTAGACGACTACTCCTGGAGGCAATGCTTTCCACTGTAAGTTGGTTGGCGAGGAGAGTTCCGGGGTGCACGATTGCATGGTCCCATGTGATTCCGCGAAAGGTGTGGCGGGGGGCTGTCTCTATTCCTGCTTTGAACCATTCGGTTAGAAAGCTTAATAATAAAGTGAGTAGGTTGTTCCGTTCCAGGACTTTGCATTCTATTTCTCATAGCTGTATTAATGATGACAGTATGTATTTGGGGGATGGTGTGCATTTGTCTTGGGTGGGGAATGAGTTACTCCTAGGAGACTTCTTAGCATGGTTAAAATCGTTGAAACATGACCTTTAGGTAGGAGTTTTTGTGGGGGGTCCGGATAGCCGGTCAACTATCCGGCCTGTGGCGGTAAGGTCATGATCGGTGAGCACTAATTGGAAGATCCCTATGAGTGGGCGTCACCCAACACGGATGGGAGCGCTCGGGGGAGGTGGCCTTTGGCCCCTCAACGGGGAGGCGGTCCCTTCTAAGGATGGGTCGCCGAAAGAAGAGGAAAGGCGGTCAAGGCCCCTTCCGGTGTAGGAGGGGTTACAGCCCCCTCCTGGGGAATTTCCCGGGGCCAGTGACATCTGCGACGGCAGATGCGGTAAGTTGTGTGGGGTTGGGGGGAGGTCTACGATACCTTCTAGATACCTCACACGAGTCTTCGAACGACCTTTAACTGGCATCGAGTTGATAAGTGCCCCCGTCAAGTCAAGGGAAATTGGTAGTAGTTGCACTTGAGTACGCCTCAGTGCTGTCGCCCCTCTCAAGTGGGGGGGGGTATGTCGGGTTAGGGATCTTGACACCGGTTACGACCTTGCCGTTGGCCCTTAAACGTTAGGATGTACAATTTCAATATTTCAAGTAAATGTTTTGTAGGATGTTAGTTCGGCTAGGAGAACCTCTGTATTAGAGAATCTGTTAAGGTTAGCCAAACATCGCAATGTGGTATGAAATTGTACATTAATGTTTAATGTTTTAATTTTTTGTTTTAATAAATACGGCCGGGAGGGTCACTCCCTCCCACTTCCAAAAACTTCAAGAACTGTTTCCGGTTTCCCTTCTTTGGGGATTGTGTTGAGAGGGGGTGGCGGGTATCTCAGCCATATGGAAAGGGGCGACCACTCGGTCCCCCCGAACGTATGGCTGAGTGCCTCGATCCCCCCGGGAAGCCATTTTGGGCGGGAGGCGCGTCTCGGCTGGTATGCCCGAAGCGGCGTAGCCGGGGCGCGCTTTTTCCCGCCCTAGAGTGGGCTGGCCTAGACACTGACGCGGCCGGCCACGCCCTCGGGGCAGGCAGGGGCGGGTTTACGCCCGCCCTGAAGACGGATAAAAAGGGACGCAAGACCAGAAGACATCCTCTTGTTCCTGTGCTCTGAAGCTGCACCTCCTCGCTGTACGTGAGCTCGAGACGGAACGAAGAGCCAATTTTGACCCACCCACCAGCCCCTGAGGACAGCCAGTTGTTTTAATAAAATTGTTCAATTATTCTATATCGTTTACAGGTTGTTTTAGTGTTATGTCGATGTTGAATGTGTAATAAAGATTGGTCTAATTGTACAAGTTTGTGATTAAAGAACTTCGGATTTAAGGTCCATTTATGAACAGGCTTTTTTCAGTCATAGTGGCCAATGTAGTTTCGTTTAGTTAGCATTTGTCGTATTTATTTTGGTCGGGCGGTAAGGTCATGATCGGTGAGCACTAATTGGAAGATCCCTATGAGTGGGCGTCACCCAACACGGATGGGAGCGCTCGGGGGAGGTGGCCTTTGGCCCCTCAACGGGGAGGCGGTCCCTTCTAAGGATGGGTCACCGAAAGAAGAGGAAAGGCGGTCAAGGCCCCTTCCGGTGTAGGAGGGGTTACAGCCCCCTCCTGGGGAATTTCCCGGGGCCAGTGACATCTGCGACGGCAGATGCGGTAAGTTGTGTGGGGTTGGGGGGAGGTCTACGATACCTTCTAGATACCTCACACGAGTCTTCGAACGACCTTTAACTGGCGTCGAGTTGATAAGTGCCCCCGTCAAGTCAAGGGAAATTGGTAGTAGTTGCACTTGAGTACGCCTCAGTGCTGTCGCCCCTCTCAAGTGGGGGGGGTATGTCGGGTTAGGGATCTTGACACCGGTTACGACCTTGCCGTTGGCCCTTAAACGTTAGGATGTACAATTTCAATATTTCAAGTAAATGTTTTGTAGGATGTTAGTTCGGCTAGGAGAACCTCTGTATTAGAGAATCTGTTAAGGTTAGCCAAACATCGCAATGTGGTATGAAATTGTACATTAATGTTTAATGTTTTAATTTTTTGTTTTAATAAATACGGCCGGGAGGGTCACTCCCTCCCACTTCCAAAAACTTCAAGAACTGTTTCCGGTTTCCCTTCTTTGGGGATTGTGTTGAGAGGGGGTGGCGGGTATCTCAGCCAGATTTGCCTTATAGGTTCCCCAAACAATGTTTAAGGGGGCTGAATCAAGATTGAAAAGAAAAAACTCCTTTGCAGCTACTTTAAGGGTTTCCACAACCAAGGGGTCTAAAAGCAACGTACGGTTAAGTGTCCATTGTTGCGGCAAAACTTTGTCTCTGAGCATGATCTCAAGGGATACAGCTGAATGGTCAGATAGATGTTCAGGAACATGCAAAACGTTCCTAATATTTTTGCTGATACAGGAATCTACCCCAAAAAATCTATCCTTGTACAATGACCAGGTTTTTAAAACTGAAATGTAAAGTTTCCTCCTTCTACCTCATCCCTTTCACTCATTATCCTTCATATATCTACCAGACCTGCATCTGCTATTAGTTGTTTCAAGGCCCCCATCATATTGGGGGTTGACATCGCTGCCCTTCTGGAAGTAGAGTCTCGCATTAGATCCAAACACACAGTAAAATCTCACCCCATTATGATAGGAACACCTATAACTACTAATTGCAAAAATAATGTACGTAAGGGTGCAGGGTCATCTAGTTTAGGACCATAATAACCCACAAAAACCAACCAAAAATTGTATATTTTAGCCTTAACTATCACCCATCTACTGAATCCCCCAGTATAGCTTGGATGGAGTTTTTTTAAAAAGGACCACCCCTTTCACCATAAAAGGCAGGGAGGTATAAATACAGTGTTTGATCCATTGTTGACCCCTTAGGATCTCAGGCCATTCTTCTTCAGCTAAACGCGATTCTTGAATGAAAAAGATATCAATATCTTTAATTCTCAGATACTTAAAAAATGTTCTCCTTCTTTCAGGAACACTAAAATCATTAACGTTCCCAGATAGGATCTTTAAAAGCCTAGGCCTATTTGAATTTTCCATGTATTAGACTGTAAGTTTAAAGATTATTGCCTACAGGTCTAATTCTTCCTGGCAGACTAAAAAATGTATTTAACTGAAAAGAAGATTCTGGTCTGAAACTTGCAAAAGAGGACATATTTTGTTTTATTTTTCCTGCATGCTCCCTCACCCAGTGCAAGAATTTTGTATTTACATCTCCTTGTGAACTCCACCCCTTGCTAATTCCCACCACCCTGGGGGAACCCTCCCTATTATCTAGAGGCAAACTGATGTTATTTGCCTCATGTGAGCTCTCCCGCTGTACTATAGTAAAATTCTAGAGAGTATATTGGATGTGCTTTGATCTGGTCCATAAATGTAATAACTTCAGCTGGATCCCTAAAATTATACATTTTATTGTTTCTCATTACCCTCAGCGAGGCGGGGAATCTTATATTTGCAGTGGCGCCCATCTCCCTCCATCCTTAAATACATTTGCCCAGTTTCCACTGTCTGTCTTGAATGGTACGAAAAGTATCTGATCTTATACAGAAAGACCAGTCAACTTTTTAAACAACTCCTGCTTTAGGAGCACTTGCAATGATTTTTTCTTTTATAGTATAGGATTTAAAGTTCACAAGGATCCTTCTTGGGTTTTTCTTTCCTGTTCGCCTTGTGAATGGATCCCTATAGACTCTTTGTATATCATCCTTCAAACTGCGCTGATCGATTTCCATGTTGAATTCTTTCAGGAGACTAATCACATAAGACTGTATGTACCCCCCTTTAAGACCCTCAGGAATATTCAAAATGTGAATGTTCCTTCTGGCATTATTTTCCAGGGGATTCCAGTTTATCTTTCAGATCTTTCTCGCTATTCTTCAAACTCTGTATCTCTCCCTTGTTAGCATTCACTTTTCTGGATAGATCCTCTACTGAAACCTCCAACACCCCGACTCTCTCCATCAAGTTGTCGATCTTAGCCTCCAGGGCCTCCACAATACCTTGAATTTGTTGCTGATTTGTTTCTGAAATCGTGAACTTCTTCCTAACCTCTGTTAGTGAAGTGGATAGGAGCTTCTCCAGTTCAGGACTATCAATCTGTTTGGTAATCGCAGTAAGTGTTTCGTACGGAGTCAACAAATGATTCTCCGCAGTCACTGGGCTGGAGCTGGGGATAATACTTTGTTGAACTAAGTGCTTGTCTCAATCTGACAATGGATCAAACCTGTTTTTTATACAAAGGACGTCCCCCCTACTTTAGGAGAAACTGAACCCCCCATAACTTTTCAAAAAGCACTTCTCTCCTCCGATTGAAACGGTGCTACTGTAGGAAAGACAATTGTGATGACCTGGGCTTGAGTTTGAGCTTGGGTTTCGGCTTGAACTTTAAAGTATGAGCGGAGTGATGGAGTTATTTTTATGGATTTTGGCTTCTTTTTAGTGGACTTGATACCTGCTTTCTTTGGTGTTTTTTCGAAAGAGGCTTTTTTGGCCAAAGGTGCACGGAATGAGTGCGGGGTTGGAGAGGATATTTTACTGCTTTCAACCTTTGGGGTGGGGGAAATAGCTGAGGAGAGGACCTTTTTTGCTGAAATACTCAAAGTAGCTTCCTCCCTACCCCAAATGTCCCTACTACTTAGAGCATATCTGTTTACGCTGCATGCAAACCCTTCCTGGTTTTTTTCTTTGCCAGGGAAAGTAGGTGTCTTACATTTGTATTTACCCCCTCCTCTGTGTTAGTTTGGTCATTTGTTGAGGCGCGCTCCCTTCTCCTTAGCAGGGTCATCAGGGGGTACTGGGTGTCATCTCCCCGTGGGGGTACAGGGTGTCATTTTCCCATGGTGCAAGTTGCTTTGTATCACAGTCCCAAACCTGACCTGGAAGTAGGCAACTCCCTCTTCCCGGGAAGCTGATCCTCGCAGCAGTGCAGCGGCCCCAGCTGAGCCGTGCTGCAGCCTCTGCCCACACTCCTCTCCTGAGCCTCGGCTCTGTTCCACTCGGTAGAAGAAAACCTTGAAAATAGACAACCTGGAATTAGCCTCCTCAGGAACCCCCGTAATACTCCACACAGCCCCGGCCAATGTTCAAGGGAGCCCCTAGCACAGGTACAGTTAATTGGGCAGAGTCTTTTTAGCACAGCCGAGAGCCCGCAACCAGCACTAGCTGTTGGACGCCATGTACCCTCAGACACCAGAATTGGAGAATTGTTTGACTATTTTGAAGAGTTCCTTTGTGTGGTTGGCTGCAGAGTTGATGTGGGTACTGTTGAAGAGGTCCACTTCCCTATAGAGACTTAACAGTAGAACACTGTCCTGGATCTGGCCAGGCCAATGCTGATTGTTTCTCCATGTTTTTCCACCTTAGTGAAGAGAACTCCCAAGCAGTTGGGCTCTCTTTACTTTCAGCTTGGGTGGACACGTGTTAGATTTGGCATTCATGGCACGGTTTCCCCTGACTGGGTGGTTTACCATTGCTAATCAGTGCTGAAGTGCATGCGCTCTCTGCGTAAAACGAGGTAATTTTGGCTTATCCATAATTGGCATAATTAATTAACTTATAAGTCACCATTAAAGTGTACTACATGTGTGCAGGGGACGCAAATTAAATGCAACTAGTGGATCTGCAGCACCGATTGTGCCACCGACTTAAGGAGCCCTTTAAACATGTCTCAGGGGTGCCATTGCAGAGCCTGTGTGTGCCATTTTAAACTGCCATGTCTACCTGTCAAGTTAACCCTCTTGCCAGGTGAAAACATTTCTTTTTAATACATATGTCACCCCTGAGGTAGGCCCTTAACACCCTAAGGGCAGGGTGCACTGTAGTGAAAAAGTAGGACATGTACAGTTAAGTTGTACATGTACTAGTAATGAAAAACTCTAACATTTAGTTTTTACTACCGCAAGGCCTATCTCTTCTATAGAACAACATTGGGATTACCTTTTTATATTTTATAAGTGTAGTTTCCAATGGGAAAGGGATTGAACGCCCAAGGTTGGTGTCTCTGGAATCACAATTTAAAATCATAACTTGTAGTACAGTCTGATTTTAAATTCTAATTCTGAAAATGACAATTTTAGAAAGTAAGACGACACTACAATTTCCATTGTTGACAATCATTTTGCACATTTGATTTAACTGTTTGTGATCGAGCAACTTAATCCCTGCATCCAACATTCTTTTTCTTTATATTCAAGAAACATTTGATAATTATTTTCACAACGCAATCACAGACAGTTGACCAACCAACATGGAAAGCATTACATCAATTCTTTAAAATGTTGATTATCCACATAGCATTTAACAAACCATATGACTACCACATTTTTGAATTTGTACAAAAGCAACACTACGAATTTGCATATGAACAACAACAACTGATGTATCCCAGCTCTGACTTTGAAACCCACTGGCAGCTAAGACTGTAAAAAAAAAATCAACTAGCTCCTGTCTGTTGAGCTCAACACAGAGGTGCAAGCTCAATTTTTATTATGACAGGGATGTATCTTTTATGCCAATCTTTCAGCTTATTCCCCGTATGTCAGTGATGTCTCTATAATGCACTCTCTGGTGTGTAACCATTGTTAACTCATTTTGAACCAAATGTGATTTGAGGATTCTCCTCAAGACTCAGAACTCAGACATGTTGGAAAGTCTGAAAGAAACATATATGGCATATTTTAGTGCGTGTGATGCTTTATTTGTGGGGCGTTTGGAATCAATACAATTCTAACCTCATCCGATGACCTTAATGTAAACTCTTGAATGGAACACCGGATATTTCAATTATCCTTTGCATTTCTTAATTCTGAGAAAATCTAAAAATACAAATATGAAGGCTCATACTAAATGTCCATAGTGGGAGAATTGATGTTACTGAGTCTTTTTTACATATGAAACAAACCTGGATGCATTCCTTTATTCAAAATGGCGGAGGGCACACTGCCTTCTACGTGAACTCAGTCTTTTTCTTCTGACCAGGAAGGAAGCAATCTGTAAATATTTAGGCAAAATCAGCCGGTCAGGCCCTGGGGTATATAACGGGTAGATAGACCAGTTACCATCCACCAGCCAGGGAGAGCGGAGCACCAAACACATTTGAATATTTCAGATAGTTCACCAGGAAGGATTTTAGGATTTTTGAGCAGGGCTGCAACTTTGCATGAACTGAACTAGCACAGGTCTGTGGCTGCTAATCTGCTCATGATATTTGATCTTGAAGTAGACAGGCAGTGTTTAGCTTTTGTTTCTACCATTTGATTTTAGGAGACTTTTTGATTGTTCGCTTACTTTTAATATATAGTTTTCATCCTGAGTGGGGCCATTCGTTATGGTGTGCAGTTGGCCAGTCTATTAGGTACCTGATTAAGCTTCTCAGATTCTCCTTATGATTATCTTCAAAGGCTGGTCAAATGCAGCATCTAAGATTCAGTAATCACAGTAAAGAATCTGGGTTGGGACCCCCAAGACCCATACAGAGGGGAGATCATTCTTAGGTCTCATTGACTATTACAGTAAATTTGTCAACAGATATGGCACCATTGTCCCCCCGCCCCTTGACAGAGCTCACTTCCCGGGAGTAGCCACATCAGGTGATCCGGACAGAGCTGTCCCAAAACTCTTTTGACACTCTGAAGGAGGCCATGTGCACAGTACCCGTTTTCAAGGCCCCAACATCTCCTGCTAGTTAATTGTGCAGACAGATCTCTTAGAGCAAGGTGTAGGGGCCATGCTTTCACAGCTAAATGAAATGGCCTGGATCAGCCCGTAGCCTTCATGAGTAGAAGTTTACTTCCCAGGGAAGAGAGTTGGAGCACAATAGAGAGGAACGCATTTGCTGTGGGCTGGGTGCTAAAGAAGCTTAGACCATACCTCCTTGGTACTCACTTCCAGGTTTAGACAGATCGCAGACCCCTCAGATGGTTAATGCAGATAACGGGTGAGAATTCCGAACTGTTCAACTGTTCAATCAATCAATCATTTATAAAGCTCAGCACGGTCAACCTCAGAGTATCTCAGAGCTGTTTCTCTGTCAAAGAGCTGGGCCTTGAGTCAGTTTTTGAATACTGCCAATGAAGAGGCTGTACGGAGTTAGAGGCAAAGGTTGTTCCAGGTGTTGGTAGAGAGGTAGGAGATTTCATATTAGGTACAAATTGGCTTATTTGTATTGAAAGCAGAGTGCCGCGAAGCAGGTCGCTCTTACCTCAATTAGTTCTGGAGTTGGCGGAGGTAAGTGTTGAGTGAACAGGTGTTACTCCTGAAATCATAAAGACTCCTATTACTACTTGCTGCTTCACGTCATATCAAGTGTCCGAACTTGGTGTATTGCTTATCACATTACCTTCATTAAAGGGATCCGGAGTAAATTATTTCGTGGTGTCCTGTAATGAAAAGAACGGAGTGTCCATGTCATTTTCTATCCCCTACGAGGTAAACCTAGAGAGTTCACTAAATATGCCACCAAATTAACATCCAACTTGATGGAACGTGAATACCCAAAAAAATTACTAAAAAGGTGCATGAATAGAGCGTGGTGGACGGCACGAGAATGCCTCCTAGAAAAAAAGCCCAAACAAGAAATGGACCGACTGGTACTAGTCAGCACATATTGCCCTAATTCTAACATGCAAAAAAAAGCATGAAATCTCTGTTCATTCACAGAGAGGTGGTACACCAAACAAGACACACCGGTGAGCGAGAATATGTGAGTGTGTAACATTGTAGTGAAACAGAGAACTCCTTTGAACAGCTCAGCTGAGACTTTCTATGTTACTGTTGTTTAGGTGGTCACACGCCGGGTACTAAGATGACTACGATTTAGTGATTGGGTTACATTGATATGAAGGTAAGAGGTTAAGAGAAGGATGTTGAGCCACTTGTAAGCTTTGAGATATGGTCTTAAATTTGAATCTAATTCAGATCTCCCCCCATTTTCATTTTTACAATGTGGTCCTGATGAGAACTCAAAAAATAGGAAGAGTTCGAAACGCGTAGACCCTGTATTGTATGATGCCATAAGAACCTGAAAGACTTACAAATAGGCGGAAAGGAATGTCTATGGCACTAATGGAGATATTATTTACATTGAACTTTGTAGAATTGTTAGTATGTACTTTTGTATTGTAGAGAGTACGTGAGAGTGGTTGATTGTGATTCACAACTGAGTGTATATGTGAGTGTTGGTAGGGGAGTGTTTTAAGTGTATATAATGTGTTCCATATGTTGTATGTTATATGTTTTTGCAAACTGAAAAAAAAGATTTAGAGAAAATCAAAAAAAACTCCAAAAGAAGTAAAATAATTAATAAAATTGAAGATTCATTCAAGAGACATTGATCCCCTTACTTTATGTTTAAATCGATTGTGAGATGTTGAAATGTTGAGAATTATCTAAGGGCAGCATTGGCGTTCTTTGTTTATTTATACATTAGGCTGTGGCTTGGCCTTGCTGCTTGGGAGCCCATACCCAGTAGTGTTCATTTTCAATAGATATTGTGGCATTATACTCTAATATTCCTCAGGAGGGCGCATTAGAAGCAGTCAAAAAGATGCTTGATGGTGCAGATTGTCACACGGAAAAATTGTTCATCCTCGAATGTTTAGCTATTGTCCTCAAAGAGAACTTTTTTGACTTCGATAAAGTCATCTACCAGCAGGTACTGGGCATAAGCATGGGGGCAGCATGTGCCCCGAATGAAGCGAACGCCTATACGGGTGCCTTTGAAGAAAAATACATCTATAATGAGATTGCCCGGTTTTTTTAAAATGTC
This sequence comes from Lissotriton vulgaris, assembly GCF_964263255.1. Lineage (NCBI taxonomy): Eukaryota > Metazoa > Chordata > Amphibia > Caudata > Salamandridae > Lissotriton > Lissotriton vulgaris. The sequence continues at coordinate 1,906,555,266 of NC_141689.1, forward strand.
ACCCATTACAATTGATATATCGATGACATTTTCTTTATTTTGCGAGGCCCCCAAGAGCAACTGGATGACTTTATCCTGTGGATAAACCTTTGCAATCCTCATCTGAAATTTAGCACTAATACCAACTCGTCTAAGATTGAGTTTCTGGACGTGTGGATTCTAGTTAACCACAACCACATAGAAGTGTCTCTCTACACCAAACCCTCGGCCCGGAATACACTGCTCGTTTACGATAGTTACCATCCACGGAGCCAGAGGATAAGTATTCCATTCAGCCAATTCCTCAGGCTCCGTCGTAACTGTTCGGATATGAGCAATTTTGACAGATGAAAACTAAGTTTCTAGATAGGGGATACCCCAGGAGGTTGATTGGAGACTCGTATAAAAGAGCAAAATACTTTGACAGGGAAGCTCTCCTGAAACCAAAAGAAAAAAATGATGAAAACAAATTGGTTATGGTCTCTACTCATTCGAACTTCAACAAAAAATTGAGAATTATTATCAATTCTCAATGGCATCTCCTTAATATGGACAAATCTACTGATAAATTGGCTAAACCCATTTTTGCGTTTCAACGCAACAAGAATCTGAGAAACATGCTAGTGAGAGCATCCCCTGTTGACCCTCCAGGTTTTGTCCAAAGGAGTATCACTGTAACAAATCCTATTACAGGTAGCCATAGGTGTGGCGGCTGCCACGCCTGTGACCAGGTTATCTGTACCCCTGAATTGAAGTGGGGTAAAAGGAGCATCCAATTAAGAGAAATGACTAATTGCAGGACCAGTAATGTGGTGTATCTCCTGATTTGCCCCTGTTCTATGGGTTACGTGAGCGAAACCGGGAGGGAATTCCACACTCGTTTCTCTGAACATAAGTCATGCATTAGGAACTCACGTTTGGGAGCACCCTTGGTTGCACATTGGCAAGCCTTGGGACATTCTGTCGAGGATCTGAAATGGCTTATTCTTGAAAAGATGCATTGCCCAAAAGATGGAAACGTCGATGCCCTCAGAAGTAAAAGGGAAGTTTTTTGGATGTTCTTTCTTGAGACAGCTGTCTCAGGATTGAATGAGCATATCCCTTGGGAAAATGCCATCCATTGATGTTCTATCCTGGGTTCTCTCTTGCCTTTTTTTTATTTTTCTGCGACAAAAATGAAAGATTAATCTATTTGTGCTATAATTCTTTTCTTTCTATCTCCCAGGTCACCTTTTTTGTTTTCCCATCATTTTTTCTTTATTTTGTTTTTTATGGTTATTGGTTTATACTCTGATGTCTTGCATTTTTGTCCCCCCACCCTTCTGGATCCGGTTTCTCTCTGGTATGACTTAGAAACCTTGTTTGGCTTCATTCAGCTATTACGGTTGCTCCATCTAGCTATTGCCGTCGTATTGCCATCCCTATCACATATGGCCGCCAGCTTTTCTTTCGTATATCGATATCATGACTAGCGGTCGAGTGGTTTTGAGGATCTCACACGTTCCAATTCTTTTGTCTCCCCGCCTTTTAGGAGCATGCCCTAATTCGCTACATATCCAGAAACTATGTTTGGCCTCCAACAGAGACTATGGGTGCCTCATTTACCAATTTCTGTAGCACCTTATTACTATCTAATATGGCCGACAGCTATATACTCTTAGTTGGTTTCGCGATTAGCGGTCTAGTTTTTGGAAGGTTCAGCACGTCGTCAGTAATCTATCTTCATAGGTGCCGTGCATCATAGCATTTACTGATGGTATTTATACCTTTTATACACCGGGTTCATTTACTCTTGTCAGCGCGGGGGATAGACCCGTGCGGTGCGGATGTGGAGATCCCCTGGTCACACTGGCGAGGTAAGCTCTATTCGACGGTTGCTTTTATATCTGTCCCTGAACGTAGTTTTAACAGCCTCTTTAAATCGTGCACCCTTTGCTTACTCTGTAGGATCATGTTCTCGTGATATCTTCCCTCGACCCCGGCGACCTCTTCTACATTGGTGGATTAAAGCTGTGAGGCTCCTAAGCGATTTTAACACGCGCATGTTGCCTGATTTTAGGGAAATTTTGCATGAGGCTATCGCTGTCTATTTCGGGACGTAGATCCTCTTAGCGAGTTACTCTAGCATTGACTGTGTCATCACCTCATTTCGATGGTTGCCACTATATCTTTCCTTGAACGTAGCCTTTGCGGCCTTTTTTAATCGTGCATCCTCTACTTACTCTGCAGGATTATGCTAGCGTACGTCCTATAGGCGAGTTACTCTAGCATTTATTGTGTCATCATCTAACACACCGAACTCCGTGAAACATTTGTGATGGCATTTTTTTGGAATTTCCTGTTTTTGTTTTTTCTTGCATTAGCCTTGCCTTACATCCTTAGGTAAATGTATATTTCATTCTTTCTTTTTTTTCTAGTATCTATTGTGCACATTCTATTTCTTGGATCGCCGAACATTCGTACCTACACTTCTTGGTCTAAAATAATTTTTAAATCTTCTGGCTGTCGGATCTTTCTCCGACTATTCAGGTGAGCCCTTTTAGTTTTCTGGCTCTTACAGTTCCTGTAGACAACAGTATTCTTTGACATTTAGAAGTATTAAGAGTGCTTTATACCTTTTGTTATGCCTATTCTTAGACGGCTTTTTATTCTTTGTTTTTATATATTACCATACAGACTTCTCTGAAAGTCCCTCGTTTATCCGATATTTAACATTTCAGTTGATGAGGCTGTCCATTCATTATTTCTTCGTTCCAGCCTTCTGGGGAGATTGCTGTGTGGTATGTAAATGTGTATATATTTTACATTGTCCTTCATCCGTATGAGCTCAGTTTGTCCTATTTTTTTTAACCCTATGGATTATTCGATGATTTTGAATTGTTTGATTTAAACATGTGATCTATGTGCGATCTGTGTTTCTCTTTGATGCTTACACTGCTGTATATATAATGTTTGGGTGTCTTGATTATCTAACTTTCTCTCCTTTGTTAGTAGTTTAAGGATTGTACGGTCTACAGCTTGATTATATTTTGTTTTACTCCATTATTGACCAGTTTTCCTTCCATTTATAAAGTTTTTCATGGGTTGAATACTCTACTCATTATTCTCTCTTGCCCACAGATAGGCTTTTGCCTGCCCAGAAATTTTGAACAGGAACTTACCTGACTGACCTGGATACTTGGAACTCTGTGCCCTTCCTAAATTATTGTGATGAATTGCGCCCTGATGAAGGAATTCCCGATTGTGGCACTATTCCGAAACGCGCGTCATCGCTTCTTTTGTCTGGTTGATGAGCGGTTCTAGTTGGTTGAGTCAATATGAATGTATTGGTTTGTGAGTGAGTATGTGATTGGTAGAATGAGTGATTGATGTATGTGCCTCATTTTATTGTTCTTCCTGTTCCTGGGCTGATGTAACATGAATTATATGCAGTCCTCATTCAATGAACTATGTTTTTTTGTACTTTGCACTTTTGACAGAGATGTTTCTATAAATATAAATGACAATAAAATAATTTAAATATAATTAGCTGTTCTGTGGGCATTTTATATTCTTGGAAACTTTTAGTTCTTTACATTATTGGGAACTGCCCTTTCATGTTGTTCTAAATATTTACTCCCCTGGTGGGTTGTCCCCCTTTATCCTTTTTAGGTTAAGGGTCCCTCTTATGTTCTTTATACTGTTATACTCCTTGGCCAAATCAATTGTACAGAGTAGCTCATGAGTCAGTTCATGCAGCTGCCTCTCTTTTATAAATCCTTTCTGATCAGAGTAGATCGGGGTTCCCACTATCTTGTCTAATTGTTTTGTTAGTACCTGGGAGTAGTCTTAAAATCTCTGTTAAGCAATGAGATGGTTCTAAATAACTCACCAACCCTCTGGTTTTTGTTAGGTTTAAGAAGGATAGTATTGGTGGCAGAATCACACGAAGATGGAAGATCATGGTCAGTGATAAAGATGGAATTAAAAAGTTGCAACAGAATAGGCGCTAGCTCTTCTTTTAGCAGTATGTATAACTCATTTGGAAGGGCATCTGGACCTGTGGCTTTCCTCTTCTTTAAGCTGTTTATAACTTTAACAACCTCTTTCATGAAAATTGGGCTATTACATTTTTCCTTTTCTACCTCTTGAAGATGCGGGAGGGTTAAATCTTGAATAAAGACCTCAATTTGTTCCCTACTCAGGGTTGTATCTTCCGAGTATACATCTTGAAAAAAATGTACACAAGCATTTTCAATTTCACAAGCTTCCGTGATTATTTTTCCTGAGTTTTAACATTGTAGATATTTTATAAAATTCCTAGATTGACTAGCTTTAATCTTCCAAGATAATCATTTTCCACACTCCTCCCCATATTCATTGTAAGATAGCCTACTGGCCTCCCATTTCCGCCTTATTATAGCCTCCAGAAAGTCAACCAGATTGGATTCTGCTGCTTGTAATTTTTGCCCAATTTGGTCTTTACTTACCAGAGTAGTAGATTGTGACACCTCACCTTGTAAGGTTTTTAGAGAGGCTTCAATAATATAAATTTCCTCCCTGAACTTTTTGCTATGTGCAGAGCTAACACTAGAAAGAACGCCTCTAAGAAATGCCTTATAGGTTTCCCAAACAATGTTTAAGGGGGCTGAATCAAGATTGAAAAGAAAAAACTCCTTTGCAGCTACTTTAAGGGTTTCCACAACCAAGGGGTCTAAAAGCAACGTACGGTTAAGTGTCTATTGTTGCGGCAAAACTTTGTCTCTGAGCATGATCTCAAGGGATACAGCTGAATGGTCAGATAGATGTTCAGGAACATGCAAAACGTTCCTAATATTTTTGCTGATACAGGAATCTACCCCAAAAAAATCTATCCTTGTACGATGACCAGGTTTTTAAAACTGAAATGTAAAGTTTCCTCCTTCTACCTCATCCCTTTCACTCATTATCCTTCATATATCTACCAGACCTGCATCTGCTATTAGTTGTTTCAAGGCCCCCATCATATTGGGGGTTGACATCGCTGCCCTTCTGGAAGTAGAGTCTCGCATTAGATCCAAACACACAGTAAAATCTCACCCCATTATGATAGGAACACCTATAACTACTAATTGCAAAAATAATGTACGTAAGGGTGCAGGGTCATCTAGTTTAGGACCATAATAACCCACAAAAACCAACCAAAAATTGTATATTTTAGCCTTAACTATCACCCATCTACTGAATCCCCCAGTATAGCTTGGATGGAGTTTTTTTAAAAAGGACCACCCCTTTCACCATAAAAGGCAGGGAGGTATAAATACAGTGTTTGATCCATTGTTGACCCCTTAGGATCTCAGGCCATTCTTCTTCAGCTAAACGCGATTCTTGAATGAAAAAGATATCAATATCTTTAATTCTCAGATACTTAAAAAATGTTCTCCTTCTTTCAGGAACACTAAAATCATTAACGTTCCCAGATAGGATCTTTAAAAGCCTAGGCCTATTTGAATTTTCCATGTATTAGACTGTAAGTTTAAAGATTATTGCCTACAGGTCTAATTCTTACTGGCAGACTAAAAAATGTATTTAACTGAAAAGAAGATTCTGGTCTGAAACTTGCAAAAGAGGACATATTTTGTTTTATTTTTCCTGCATGCTCCCTCACCCAGTGCAAGAATTTTGTATTTACATCTCCTTGTGAACTCCACCCCTTGCTAATTCCCACCACCCTGGGGGAACCCTCCCTATTATCTAGAGGCAAACTGATGTTATTTGCCTCATGTGAGCTCTCCCGCTGTACTATAGTAAAATTCTAGAGAGTATATTGGATGTGCTTTGATCTGGTCCATAAATGTAATAACTTCAGCTGGATCCCTAAAATTATACATTTTATTGTTTCTCATTACCCTCAGCGAGGCGGGGAATCTTATATTTGCAGTGGCGCCCATCTCCCTCCATCCTTAAATACATTTGCCCAGTTTCCACTGTCTGTCTTGAATGGTACGAAAAGTATCTGATCTTATACAGAAAGACCAGTCAACTTTTTAAACAACTCCTGCTTTAGGAGCACTTGCAATGATTTTTTCTTTTATAGAATAGGATTTAAAGTTCACAAGGATCCTTCTTGGGTTTTTCTTTCCTGTTCGCCTTGTAAATGGATCCCTATAGACTCTTTGTATATCATCCTTCAAACTGCGCTGATCGATTTCCATGTTGAATTCTTTCAGGAGACTAATCACATAAGACTGTATGTACCCCCCTTTAAGACCCTCAGGAATATTCAAAATGTGAATGTTCCTTCTGGCATTATTTTCCAGGGGATTCCAGTTTATCTTTCAGATCTTTCTCGCTATTCTTCAAACTCTGTATCTCTCCCTTGTTAGCATTCACTTTTCTGGATAGATCCTCTACTGAAACCTCCAACACCCCAACTCTCTCCATCAAGTTGTCGATCTTAGCCTCCAGGGCCTCCACAATACCTTGAATTTGTTGCTGATTTGTTTCTGAAATCGTGAACTTCTTCCTAACCTCTGTTAGTGAAGTGGATAGGAGCTTCTCCAGTTCAGGACTATCAATCTGTTTGGTAATCGCAGTAAGTGTTTCGTACGGAGTCAACAAATGATTCTCCGCAGTCACTGGGCTGGAGCTGGGGATAATACTTTGTTGAACTAAGTGCTTGTCTCAATCTGACAATGGATCAAACCTGTTTTTTATACAAAGGACGTCCCCCCTACTTTAGGAGAAACTGAACCCCCCATAACTTTTCAAAAAGCACTTCTCTCCTCCGATTGAAACGGTGCTACTGTAGGAAAGACAATTGTGATGACCTGGGCTTGAGTTTGAGCTTGGGTTTGGGCTTGAATTTTAAAGTATGAGCGGAGTGATGGAGTTATTTTTATGGATTTTGGCTTCTTTTTAGTGGACTTGATACCTGCTTTCTTTGGTGTTTTTTCGAAAGAGGCTTTTTTGGCCAAAGGTGCACGGAATGAGTGCGGGGTTGGAGAGGATATTTTACTGCTTTCAACCTTTGGGGTGGGGGAAATAGCTGAGGAGAGGACCTTTTTTGCTGAAATACTCAAAGTAGCTTCCTCCCTACCCCAAATGTCCCTACTACTTAGAGCATATCTGTTTACGCTGCATGCAAACCCTTCCTGGTTTTTTTCTTTGCCAGGGAAAGTAGGTGTCTTACATTTGTATTTACCCCCTCCTCTGTGTTAGTTTGGTCATTTGTTGAGGCGCGCTCCCTTCTCCTTAGCAGGGTCATCAGGGGGTACTGGGTGTCATCTCCCCGTGGGGGTACAGGGTGTCATTTTCCCATGGTGCAAGTTGCTTTGTATCACAGTCCCAAACCTGACCTGGAAGTAGGCAACTCCCTCTTCCCGGGAAGCTGATCCTCGCAGCAGTGCAGCGGCCCCAGCTGAGCCGTGCTGCAGCCTCTGCCCACACTCCTCTCCTGAGCCTCGGCTCTGTTCCACTCGGTAGAAGAAAACCTCGAAAATAGACAACCTGGAATTAGCCTCCTCAGGAACCCCCGTAATACTCCACACAGCCCCGGCCAATGTTCAAGGGAGCCCCTAGCACAGGTACAGTTAATTGGGCAGAGTCTTTTTAGCACAGCCGAGAGCCCGCAACCAGCACTAGCTGTTGGACGCCATGTACCCTCAGACACCAGAATTGGAGAATTGTTTGACTATTTTGAAGAGTTCCTTTGTGTGGTTGGCTGCAGAGTTGATGTGGGTACTGTTGAAGAGGTCCACTTCCCTATAGAGACTTAACAGTAGAACACTGTCCTGGATCTGGCCAGGCGAATGCTGATTGTTTCTCCATGTTTTTCCACCTTAGTGAAGAGAACTCCCAAGCAGTTGGGCTCTCTTTACTTTCAGCTTGGGTGGACACGTGTTAGATTTGGCATTCATGGCACGGTTTCCCCTGACTGGGTGGTTTACCATTGCTAATCAGTGCTGAAGTGCATGCGCTCTCTGCGTAAAACGAGGTAATTTTGGCTTATCCATAATTGGCATAATTAATTAACTTATAAGTCACCATTAAAGTGTACTACATGTGTGCAGGGGACGCAAATTAAATGCAACTAGTGGATCTGCAGCACCGATTGTGCCACCGACTTAAGGAGCCCTTTAAACATGTCTCAGGGGTGCCATTGCAGAGCCTGTGTGTGCCATTTTAAACTGCCATGTCTACCTGTCAAGTTAACCCTCTTGCCAGGTGAAAACATTTCTTTTTAATACATATGTCACCCCTGAGGTAGGCCCTTAACACCCTAAGGGCAGGGTGCACTGTAGTGAAAAAGTAGGACATGTACAGTTAAGTTGTACATGTACTAGTAATGAAAAACTCTAACATTTAGTTTGTACTACCGCAAGGCCTATCTCTTCTATAGGACAACATTGGGATTACCTTTTTATATTTTATAAGTGTAGTTTCCAATGGGAAAGGGATTGAACGCCCAAGGTTGGTGTCTCTGGAATCACAATTTAAAATCATAACTTGTAGTACAGTCTGATTTTAAATTCTAATTCTGAAAATGAAAATTTTAGAAAGTAAGACGACACTACAATTTCCATTGTTGACAATCATTTTGCACATTTGATTTAACTGTTTGTGATCGAGCAACTTAATCCCTGCATCCAACATTCTTTTTCTTTATATTCAAGAAACATTTGATAATTATTTTCACAACGCAATCACAGACAGTTGACCAACCAACATGGAAAGCATTACATCAATTCTTTAAAATGTTGATTATCCACATAGCATTTAACAAACCATATGACTACCACATTTGAATTTGTACAAAAGCAACACTACGAATTTGCATATGAACAACAACAACTGATGTATCCCAGCTCTGACTTTGAAACCCACTGGCAGCTAAGACTGTAAAAAAAAAATCAACTAGCTCCTGTCTGTTGAGCTCAACACAGAGGTGCAAGCTCAATTTTTATTATGACAGGGATGTATCTTTTATGCCAATCTTTCAGCTTATTCCCCGTATGTCAGTGATGTCTCTATAATGCACTCTCTAGTGTGTAACCATTGTTAACTCATTTTGAACCAAATGTGATTTGAGGATTCTCCTCAAGACTCAGAACTCAGACATGTTGGAAAGTCTGAAAGAAACATATATGGCATATTTTAGTGCGTGTGATGCTTTATTTGTGGGGCGTTTGGAATCAATGCAATTCTAACCTCATCCGATTACCTTAATGTAAACTCTTGAATGGAACACCGGATATTTCAATTATCCTTTGCATTTCTTAATTCTGAGAAAATCTAAAAATACAAATATGAAGGCTCATACTAAATGTCCATAGTGGGAGAATTGATGTTACTGAGTCTTTTTTACATATGAAACAAACCTGGATGCATTCCTTTATTCAAAATGGCGGAGGGCACACTGCCTTCTACGTGAACTCAGTCTTTTTCTTCTGACCAGGAAGGAAGCAATCTGTAAATATTTAGGCAAAATCAGCCGGTCAGGCCCTGGGGTATATAACGGGTAGATAGACCAGTTACCATCCACCAGCCAGGGAGAGCGGAGCACCAAACACATTTGAAGAGGGCAGTGACCCTTGCTACTACTCATTATTGACTCTTCCCCTTGCCTGAAATGTCTCCTATTTCATTATATAGACATTCATCTAGAGGGTACTGATGAGCCATAGGCCAGACAGCTCTAAACTGAAACATTCCTGTAGTGTCCTGCAGGACACGTTCTAGTGTTCAGCAGTATTCCCAACCACTCCCTTGAAGTCTAGACACACGTGCACCTCCATCCATCCATCACAGGTATCATGAGTGACGTGGCCCTGCCAAAGGGCCCAGGCGCATGTGCTTGTGGAGAGTTACTGTACAACATCACCTGGTGTCTGAGTCCATCATAGGGATCTGAGGCCCAACACTATATTGATAACGAACGTGGGATGGCCCAGCGTATTTGCTAGTTTCCGTTTTCCACTCCCGTTGGAGAAAGCAGAGCCAAAATGTAAGATACACAGCACTTGCTGCCAACGTGCCAGCTCACGGGACATGAGAGGTCAAGAAGGCCCCCAGAGAGTGAGCCCAACGGTGTCCATTATTTGTGCCCTACAGCCACCACCAGTCCTGCCCGACCCTGTGGTGGAAGAGAAGAGCATCCGTCTCCTACAGTCAGTCACATTCCCAACTGCCGTCCACATACTGTGAGGCTGAACAAACTAGTGAGAAGCGCGAGTTAGCCGACACACCATGCATGACCCCCAGAAGTTTGACGGACACATGCATACACAACCATGCCCCCCTGCATGATGGTGTACCAGTAAGCTAACCCCAGCCCGCCATAGCGCAAAAAAGAAGGGGAGTAGCACCCTCCCCCAATGAAGCTGACACAGCGAGCGTGGCAGAGCAGTTCCCACATAACAGAAACAAGGAAGCGTTTTACACAGCTAGTTGTGGTGAATACCTGCTGTCCCACCGATCCAGAAAAAGTAGTGCTGCCTGGGTGAGAAGCACCCCGCACTGTGCAGCCTATAGCAGATCACAGCATCCCACCATTGAAAGCACGGCCTGTAGCTCTAGGAATTCAGCTGGGGCCCCTAAGTGAAGTGGTAGCACCCTTACCTAGGTGACTTGTGTGTGCTGGCCCGGTCGAGGCAGCTGCCATGCCGCATGGACTGTGTGATCATGACTGACCTGCCATCTGTCCCAGAGTGGGGGCTGAGTAGAAGCACACGCAGCTAGAAACCAGCATCCTCCGCATACCTTGAGGTCCGCAGTGTCAGGAAAGCTGCCACGGTTTCCTTCAGAAACTCTAGCGCCACCTGGCGGTCATCACCATGGAACGTTTCCCCGAGGTAAATGTGAGGCACCCCCCGATGTCGCTCACTGCGGCGCACAAATGTAAACTGCAGCGCATTAAGAGTACTCTCCAGTCCCCCATGGCACTATCGAAGGCTCTAAAGTAAAGTGTGCCCAACAGGAGCAGCCCTTTGCATCAGCACTGTCTTCCCAGTACAGCTAAGCTTTCAGCCCTGCGGAGCCAGACATCTAGGCCAGCTGATGTGGGAAGACAAGCATGGTGGCCACAGCGCCACCTAACGAGAATTGAGGACATGTACAAGGACAGGCAATTAGCTTCTATGTGACCCCCCTGAGATGTCTGCACAAATCACCAGAGAGACAGTGGTCTCCCCTGTGACATTGCCACACACAAGCCAAGCCCAAAGCAGAAGAGCTAACAGGTCCACACGCCCTGCGACTTCAGAATCTGCAAAGACGAGAAAGTACAGGAGAGAGGCCTCTAGCTCATGCCTCTTTCAGGAAAGACTGACACAGGAGTGTCAATGGAAAGGAATACACACTACTGCAGGGACAACAGTCAGGCAGAAAATAAGCCCAGCATGGCAACAGCAGCGGGTGCACCTGGAGGCTATCTACCACCTCCGTGCTCAAGGCGGTAATGCTGCACAGCCCCAGCGGTGAAAGACCACCACCACAACTGCCGTAGCAAACAAAGAGAAACTGACAGACTCTCTCCCGAAGGGAAAGGAGGGCATAATGTGCCCCAGGTGGCAGGAAACCTCCACTACAAGGAGAAAAAGCAGGAGCCCGCAAATGGCATGCACAAGGAATACCTACTAGTCCCATCACTGCTAGAGCAGAGAGATTCCAAAAGGGAAGATGGATAGTTCACTGGTGCATGAAGAGAGCAAAACCAGCTGGCTGACTAGCACCACATGGCCACCAATGGCCCATCAAGGAGGACATCATCACGCAGGCTTACAAACACTGCCAATCAAGCATGAACCTAAGCAGGACTAAGCGCCGCGGCAGCGCTGCAGTGATGCATAAGCACTACACTCTCATAAGGAGAAAATAATGTTGCATGAGACCACAAAACAAAGAGGAAGCTGCTACGGGTAAAATGAGTAGTAAGACTGGCACTGCTCCCCACCACAAATTAAGAGAATAGCTGCCTGCATTCTATCTCACACACATACCCAGAGCAACCAATGCTCCCCAGAGCCAAGAGGAGTAAAGGCCTAGCATGGTCCGAACACAGTAGGGAGAGCAACTACATCTCTACTGCACTAGGGAAGCCCCACAATGGGCCAAAGACAACACATAGTGTCCTCCCTCACACTGCCCCAAGATGGAGTTGGCGTTGACCCAAGACAGGCAAGAGAGGTGTTGCACACTCCATGTAGCAGGCTGCCACAGCAACATGTGCTTCAACAACAGGCGACATGTGGCCGAACATCACGTCACACAGCAAGCAAGGAGCATGTCACACGAAGTGACCAGTACCAACATGCATTACAGAGAAAGGCAGAAGCAGGCACCACAACAGTGCCGCCTCGAGGTTCAAGCGCAACCCTCTCTAGGGAAGGAGAGTGACAGCCGTCTCACCCCAAAGAACCGGATGAACACAGGTATGCTGAAAAGGCAAAAAAGAGGAGAAGACCGATGACTTGTGCAGCAAGCCAAGAGCACACTTAGACACACTGGACAGTGACCGAGGCAGACCGACATCCCTGGACACAGCCTCATGGGACAACCAAACATAAGCCACAAACTGCGTCTCTCCGCAAAGCTTTCCCAGCGACCGTCCAACCCCGAGTCTCTGCAGTCTAAGTCAAACGACATCCCTGCTCCTGACTGCAGGTGCCACAGGTGAAGATCAGCACAGAGTGTCCTTCCTCAGACCGCCTCAAGATGGAGTCGGCAGTGTCCACAAGACAGGCACGAAAGGAGTTGTACACTCCACGTGGCACGACGCCACCGAAGATCGACCTCAGCAAGGCGGAGACACAAGGCTGCTAAGTCGCTCCAACTCACCCAGCAAGTCACCACCACCTGTTATTTCGACTCACAATATGGCTGGCAACTGCCATCACACCATCCCTCCTCACATGCGTCAAACAAGACCATCCACAGAGTACCGATGGACTGGAGTTCTACACCGTTGCCACACCAGCCGACAAAAGAAACCAGAGGCTACCTGTGAACCTGGCCTACACCTGAAACCCGGCAGCAAGAGCAAGTAGAGGGCTTGTGGTAATTGTTGACTACCGTAATACTGGAGGGATTATTATTAGGGAAATTAGGGAAGAGTAAGCTCTGAAAGCGAAAGTCTGTGCTGCTTTTGGCCACAGAGTTCTGGTAGAGCCCTCATTATAATACAGATGTTTTTCCATTCCATGGGTATGTAATTGGCCAAGAGTCATCCACCCTCCAGGGTTGTGCGTGCGACTAAGTAATGGCTCCTCGGTGGTCCTGCGGCTGCCCCGAGAAGAGACATTGCCTCATCGACAGGTTGTCAGTTACCGCCAAGTAATTCAACAGAGACAAACGATCAGGCAACACCTCCGTGAACACTCACCATGGACTCCGTCCATGCTCATGACACATCCCCTTGTATGAACTGTTAGAACTCACCACAGACCATACCCGAGGTCAGCGGAGTGGAGCCATGCAAGACTGTAAGACACGTTGTCATCAGTGAGCTGACGGTATGCAGTGGACATCACAGAAGCCAGCGGTCGTGTCCTGAACTCCTCAGGTTTAACTACGAGTGTACGCTGAGATGGTCCTGCTGCAGACAGAGTCACTAGCCCATGTCTGATGTCTTCCTGCCACCTGATTTGTAAGGCTGATGGACCCCGTGGTGTTTAGTTGATTGTCCCAACAGGTTGGACTAACGTTTTGTTTTTGTTCTTCAAGTTTGGGAGGAATGTAGTGTCCTGCAGGACACGTTCTGATGTTCAGCAGGCAGCTGAATTCCCAGCCACTCCCTTTAGGGCTGGACACACTAGTACCCCCACCCATCCATCACGGGTGTCATGTGTGATGTGGCCCTACCAATAAAAGGGCCCGGGTGCACGTGCTCGTGGCCAGTTACTGTACTACATGACCTGGTGTCTGTGTCCGTTATTTCCATCATGTGGGCCTGAGGCCTGACACTACAATTCTCTGCAGTAATTTCAGGATGGTTAAAAATCTTATGTCGTCACCTGCTTAAGAAGCTCCTTTTCTAAGCAGCTGCCAATATGCCCCCGGCTCCGTGATACCATCCAAGGTAGTGTGAGCGTTCAAAGTGTTTAGGTCTTTCTGTCAGTAAGCTCAAATTCACAGAGCAACACAAGATAATAAAAGGAGATTTGTGGCAGTGATTCTTGCCCGAACACGATCATTCCAAAACTCACGCTATTACCTTTTCACATTAATTTCTTTTTTTGTAAAATGTTGATTTGATGGTCTTTTAACACAGTATTAACTAATAAATGAGAAGAATTGCTCAGAAAGGAAAGATGCAAATACTCATGTTGTCGTATCACTTGCACGATGCTATAGATAGCTCCAAATTACATCAATCTTCTGTTCCTTAATAGGACATCAAATGAATGCTTGAATTGCAAAAGTGTTATTTAAATCTGCCATTTTTTGTGGTCCAATTATATACCCATGGAACGGAAAAACATCTGTGTTATAATGAGGGCTCTACCAGAACTCTGTGGCTAAAAGCAGCACAGACTTTCGATTTTAGAGTTTCCTTTTCCCACATTTCCCTAACAATGATCCCTCCAGTATTACGGTAGTCAATAATTACCACAAGCCCTCTACTTCCCAAAAAGAAAGAAAACCCACAGAAACTAAATTAGCTGTGCATTCAGCCGTGTTGCCTCGTGCCAGATGCAGCTTGTCGCTGCCAGTTCATCAGAATACTACCTCCAGCATTATCTTCATGTCCACATCATGTCTTTGAAGAGAGAGTTCAGTTTTGTAGAACATATCACTCACCCCTCCCCCCAAAACAAAAAACTGCAAGAAAACTTTTTGAGCCTCATTAGAAACATGCGTGCTTTAGGGCTGAGCGTGAGACAACGTAAACTCTTATTCTATACGCAATTACAAAATATATATACATCATAACAGCATACGGCCAGCTCACGGTCCGCCACTTCTTGTTTGAAAAGCAATTCATATTTAGAATCGTATTTCACATTCATATGTTGAATGATCACGTCAATCTTTTGAAAGCCAAAATACATATAGTGGGCTAACGGGTCAGCCCTCTTCACCCCCCTAGTTTTCTTGCTAATGTCATTCACATTTGGATCAGTCCACAAGAGATCCTTTGGGGCTTTGGAGTGTTGGGAAGCTTCAGTGCCCGCATTTTGCTGATGTCATTTCTCACTAAAACATTTTAATGTTGATAAACACTATGGGTTCGCTGCTACAGTGCTAGTCCTACAGGCATTTGATTGCATAACGTTCAAAAATGGGGACTGGTGTATCTGTAAGATGGAGCCAGGAGGCTTAGCGCACTGCTTGCACCAGCCCGTCCCAGAGCCACCAGTGTGAGCAAATCAGCCACCAGTCTGGTGTTCCCCCTGCCGGCTCAATGAATGCCTGTTCAACTTGGAAATCTGTACCTTCAGCGAAATGAAAAGACCAGTGTTGTGTTTTTTCTGTTCATGTCACTCTCTGGAGGCTTGAATGAAGAGGCTCAAATACGCCGAAGCTAGACTTGAGTTGTTTGTTTTCTGGTTCTGAGAGGACCTTGTCTTACAGTTTGGGCTGAACGATTCCTAGTGGAGCAGGGCTGAGGCTTATTTGCATATGGCAAAATTTAATTTGAGGCAGGAACGTCATTTAGGGGTCACAGCTCTGACTCCTGCCTTGCCCCCTTGCAACCCCTGGCACTGCATCTGTAACCCCCCCCTCCTCAGAGGTGGCAAAAGCAGTGCCATAAACACAAGGGAAGTTCGTCCTTAAGGACATTGGTTGGGGCTGCTGTGGAATTTGACTAAAAAAACTCCCTATTACGCCTGGTGACCCATCATGCACCCTAT
Organism: Lissotriton vulgaris; assembly: GCF_964263255.1. Lineage (NCBI taxonomy): Eukaryota > Metazoa > Chordata > Amphibia > Caudata > Salamandridae > Lissotriton > Lissotriton vulgaris. Next base: position 1,906,571,057 of record NC_141689.1, read on the forward strand.
CCATCCTAACATCGACCAGGCAAGCCGATTCTCCTACTTCAAGCGCAAATCCTGTTATACCCCCCTCTTGCCTGCTCTTTTTCTTATAATACTAGCACATGCAAAGAATAATGATCAGCTACCATGTATCCTACGGGTTTCCGTCCCGTTCGATATTTTCCTTTAGACCAGAACGGAGTCAGTCAGATGGTTGACTCGAAAACCCCCTCCCTAAACTCTGTCACCAAAAACGAGCAGCTCTCGCCCGTCAATGATCTCCCAGTTTGCGAGGACAGCCATGGGTTGGGTTAACAACTAAGGGAAAACCTAATTAGGCACACGAGACAGCCACGAAGAAGAATAGTTTACTACAGCCCATTCTCCTTCCCAGCTGCACACACATACCATTGTGAGACATCACCGCCCTTGTGTAAGAAGTAAAGAACGCACAATGCCTCGTCCTCTTTACCTTTCCGACAGAAATGACCCTGTAACAATGCCTCGATTCTCTGTCCTCAGATACTAGCAACTCTGTAACTTGTCACCACAATCACCCGATGCAATATGATTGTCTATGTGTAAATGCTATTCAGGTTATTCTTTAAACGAGAACAAGCATGCTATGCCTTCCGTATGATTACATCATGAATGATTGAATCAAGTCTAAGGGAACTCCTTCTTTTTGATTGTACTAGTACTGTATGTAAGTGCTGTTATGTTCTAAGTAAAGCAGACTACTCCTGAACCTGCTTGGTGAAGGAGCTCTCCCTTAACTCGAGTTCTGGAATAAAACCCTTTCAACTCGAAGACCACGGACTCTGCTCCTCATTTTATGCATTACCATTTTCTTGGGTAATTATAGAAATTCCGAACGGCGTAAATAATTAGTTTTTTATTTACCACACTGCAATCTCCTTTTTTGACAATTTTTATTGACAAAAATTGGAATAATAACGTTAATCTCTATTGTTCAATACACATGATGTACAAATAGATGGAATATGACCATACCTAGCAGTTGAGTTAAGTAAAAAATCCTCTTAAATGTATGTTGTGTTCATGCATGTAGGTGGTGACACATATGTTGATATAAGAGAGTGTGTGTATGTGTGAGTATGTGTATGTGTAAGCATGAGTGTGAGTGATTGCACAGAGAAAAAGCATGTGATGTCACGTCTGCTACCCCAGGCTTTTTGGTGAATTGATTCTCATGATCTAAGGTGACATGAACAGCAAACAATTAATGGACTAGGATGCAGCACTGAGCAATTGTTAGTGACTGCGATAAATTTAAAGACTATGTCTATCATTTCTTGTGGTCTTCATTATTACTCTTAAGACATTACACACTTTAGTAAATAAGTATCATTTTGTTCCACAATATCTTCAGCACTTAATACCATGTCGCCTGCTACATACAAGCATTTTAAATGTAATCAGAACACTTTACCATGATTTAATTAAAATCTGTTAGTGTTAAAAAAAAACTCAAAAGTTTGCGTTAACTTGGAAGGTCTCTCATGATGTGTCTTCTAAACGTTGATCGATATTGATCCACCTTGCACTAATGTATACAAATCTCAAAATGAGGGACATGAGCTTGGTAAGGTTCAGCAAACAGGCCTCAAATAGCTATGACAAAAGCAAGATTATGCAGTTCCTGAGGAGGGAGGGGGGTTTAAAGTTGTAAATACCAGGTGTTCATAAGGAGAAGAAAAGGTGAAGATGGAATAGCTCCAATACAGGAGCAAGAGCCCTCACACACACTGAAGGGTGTGATGCTTCATCACCGGGCAGCTCAAAGTTGGGCCGGTGCTGGAATGCCGAATGGGCCCTGCAGGGTGCTCTTTGCCAGAGGTCTTCTCTAGTTGCCGAAGTGAAGCTAGAAAGTAGTGTTGGGGCGTATATGTCGTGAGTAGAGATGGGAAGAAGAAAGTGTGGTTTAAAAATAGCTATGGGAGTCCCAAAAACTATTTTATTCACTGGATTCCTATATTTTGAGAAAAAACAACCAACTAAAGAGTTGTGGCTGAAGAGGGTAAATTATACTCACTTGAGTTTAGGGTGATGTGTGTGGGGTGAAGGTGGTCGACATGTTTAATGCCCTAAATCATCCAGCTGGATCTTGGCATTTCGTCAGGACTAGGGAATACTCATCTTCTATAGAAGGGACGGTAAAGGATTGTGTGATGAAGGTCTCATCCCCTGCAGTCTGGACTCTTGTGGTAGTCCTGTGTGGAAGTGAATATGATTAAAAAACTAGGTAAAGTGAGGTACGCATTCTGGAAAACACATGGAGTGTAAAGAACAAGTAAAACAGCATGGTAAAACAACCACAGTTACATTTGGTCGTGTAAGTCTGGTGCCAGAGGAGGGGGCACCATTGCAAGAGATCAAGTAAAAGCATGGGTGCTAATTCAAACTTAGAGTGAACCTCTGAATACACGCAAATCCACTCATCAATCAATCATGCATTGTTGTGGCAAAGCCAAATAACAATGTGCCCAGTAACAAGGGACTGGATCTGCTCCAGTTATAATAAATAATCTTCAGTGAAAGAACACAACAAGCCACTACAGCCCAAGACAGAGATGCAATGTATTTAATTCATTGTCTCATATTTTGAATTCCTTTTATACGATAATGAAATATTTCAATAAGTAAAAACAAACAGGTTGCCCAAATGGAGCGTGCAAAAAAGAGAGTGATCAGAGTGTTGGGTGAATAAAGAAGGAAAGGAAATTCACAGCAATAATTGTCACAAATTCATATAGTTTATCAATCAATAACGGTGTTCTGATTTTTACCATATTGAGTACCTGGCCAAATAAAAATTACTGTAAAACTATTACATTCAGGATATGTGACAATGAATTAAATACATTGCATCTCTGTCTTGGGCTGTAGTGGCTTGTTGTGTTCTTTCACTGAAGATTATTTATTATAACTGGAGCAGATTCGGTTGAACTGCTCTGTAATGTTTAAATGATTGAATAATATTGATTGTGTCAACTATTGTGATCAATAGGTCTAGGACCACTGTTTATTTATATCGTAATATACCCAGGTCCATACCTTGTGGGCTACCCCATTTTCTTTAATGGCAGTAACAAGGGACTGTCCTGCGGTGGTGGATGATGGTGTACCACTGCAGGAGTTTCACAAAGCATGTGTCCCTTTCAGACTAGGAATGGCCTCACCTAGAAGGGGGGTGGTGTATTGGCCCCAACTGTGATTTCCAGGGTACTGGCAATGTGGCGAGGGAGGAAGCACCTGTAACATGATTGAACAGTAAAGTTAATCAGCAGGATGTCCAAAAGCCGCAGCACACTGGGAAGTGTGATCTGACGAAAACATGGGAGGCCTAAAGGCCATGTAGATGGGCAACAGGAAGCCACTGCATAGCTATTCGTAATAGAAATGAGGAAGCACGGTACCAGCCTCCTGCCACTGACGGATTGTTCCTTACTTCCTCAATTCTATTACGAAGTGAAACTCAGCAGAAGCTTAAATCAAAATATGACTATGAAACCGCTTGTCCTTGTAGGAAATGGGGTTATTAACTGGGTAGGATTTTTATAACTGCACGAAGTAAGAGGTCCCTAATTTACCCTTACTGGGAACCAAGAGACCCATTATAGCACTTCACTCTCCCAGAGCAGCAAAGTGGAGCAGTCCAAAGCCTACATAGGGGAGGTGGTGTGGGCTCAGAATAACCATTCGCTGGTGCACAAAAATAAAAACAAAATGATTGTCCAGTCAGTGCTTTTTCCTTAGCAAAAGAAAAAGTACATTTCTTACACATACTCCTTAACACCATCATGGATCCCTGGACCTTGCAAGTGTGGGGTCAGTCATCAAAAATACTTCTTGGTGGCTTCTGTAGCTTCCTGCAACACTTTTCAACTTTCTTTGTAGTGTATCATGTTGTCCGGGGGCCATTACAAGGTAAGATAAATATGCATTGAATATTCTATTAGCGGCTCTCCCACTGTTCAGGGAAGAGCGTCATGGATTTTTCCCCTTTCTTTTCATTTTCATTTTTGTTTATTTAGGAGGTGCCTGAGTCCACCCGGACAACACTATGCTCCTCAGGGTTGGGGCCACGCAGGAAGCCCACCTCCGCAAGGCCCAGCCAGCTACTGACACAACCAGCTTCATCCTTGCTGATGTGATGCATCGTTCTGTGTTGGCTGGCCCTTCCTCCCAAACATGGCCATGGGTAGTGGGGTGAGGCCATAGCCACTGGGAGTGACAAGATGGTGCTCCCTCATCCTCTCTTCTTTTATAAGCCAGGGATGTGGATGGGATTCCGAGCCCCTTTTCAGTGTATACAGCCTGGGGGATGGGTTCCCGTGGCAAAGAGACAGTCTGGGAAGGGGGCATCACGCACTCCCCCCCAAAGAAACAAAATAATCAGTCTTGTGCTGATTCTCGGACCCTGACATACCCCGAGTGTAATTCTTAAAGATGCAGGTAAGCCCCAAATTGCACTAGTCTTTAGAAAAGGCAGAAGTGTGCCTGTCTTTAAATGCCTTAATTCTGGCTACATTGGGTCGATTGGAGGTTGATCATGGCCTCATTTTACACCTGATGACAGAATCTAGTCACCAGGAGCAGTTTCAGCAGACCTCTTCATCTCAAAGGTGGTGTATTTCTCTTCTTCTGGTTGTTTTCTCCGGGCACATAAGTTGAGGGCTTTCCTCCAACCAGTCCTCAGGAGGTGTAAGAGGTCCATCCTCACTGGCCCATGGAGAATCCCACTGGTCCTGAGTTCAAGTGGGGACAGAACTCTTAGTTCCATTTGGGAAGCAGGAGGTTTCTCCTTTCAGTTGTCCATAGTTGTCGCAGTCTCAGATTCCAGTAGCTAAAAGTAAAAACAGCACCAGCAAGAGAGGATCCCCCCTCGTGCAAGACTTTTTGAGTGGGGGCAGAGAGTTATAGAAGCCAGGCATCCCTGGCCCTTCCTATAGTGCCACATCACGTTTTTATCCCTGTCCCAACCCTCCTGAACAACATCCTTGGACAGTTCAAGATAGCATCATCCAGGAGTCACTGGTCACATCTGCTCTTCGGATAACAGCTCTGCCCCTTACTGACATCTCTTATTAGGCCTTCCTCAACAAACATTTAAAGAGGAGTCCCGTCCTGCATTGGCTCCAGTTTTCTGGGCTTCCTCCTTTGTTCAGTGGGCCTGGGTTGCGACAAGCCCTAGTGAAGTTTGGAAAGCAATAAAAAATAAGCACATTTTTATCTCCACCCTTTCCTTCTCAGCAGCTGAGGGAAGCGCTGTTAATTACTCATTTTTTGTAGGGTGGCCTTTGTTCCTGGGACTGGAGAGAAATGTAATTAACTTCACACAGCAGGGTGCCAAAAGTCCAAAACTCAGATCCTGATCTGAGCTAGAGAAATAAGACAGTACTGGATGACTCAAAATATATACATGTATGTTCTTGAGACCTGTGCATATGAACAGGGTGCACCCCTTTTACCCCAGTTTTATATATGTCACTGAACTTTATAGGCTTAAGGGAAGCAAAACTACACTCTAAGCAGACCCCCCTCATATATGTGTAATAATGTGCGACTACAGACAAAAAGTAAATCACACTGAATTTTCCAATAAGTGCCCACTAACATTTTAAGGCCTATCCTAGGTTACTATGTAACGCTGCAGATTTCCCACCCATTCCTGCTCAGGAGCTGAGCAAAGCACTGCTAGTTACTTGTTTTGTGTGGGTCACCATTGTTCCTATGGTTTCAGAGTATGTAATTAACTTGGTATAGCAGGTTAACTAAAAGCCTGAGCTCCGATGCCTAGCTGAGGCAGAGAAATATGAAAAACCTTGATAACCCATAAGTTGTTCGGATATCATCTTGGAACTCTCAGATTTGGTTTTCTTGCACATGGTCATTTTGATATGTTATTGGACTGTGTAAGCCAAAGGGAAGCAAACCTGTTCACGGAGGCAGTTTTCCACTGATTTATATGATAAATCACACAAATTTTCCCTATGAGCGTGCATTAGCATAAGGCCTTCTCCAGTAATATTCTTAATCCTGCAGAGTACTCTCTGTGTCAGGTTACAGTTACTGGGCTGCACATGACAAAAGTCTCATTGGTGTTGTACTCACACATTTGCACATGCTTGTGCACATGTGTTCATCTGTAACCAGCCAAGTGCCTCTTTCCTGAGCTGCATTACAGCAACTTTATCCCAAAAGACGGACACTGGTGGCAAATTTGTGCAGAAAATTTGTCATGTGATTACTGTGAGTGAGACACAAATAATGAGACTCACCTACAGTTAAAAAATCCAAACCAAGTGATGCAAAATGCAAAAAATCCAGCTATAGTAAATTGGTGAATCCTAATTGCAACAGCCCTCACTTCAAATGAGAATGAAATGTCAAAGGTATAAGGCAAAAGAGTAGCTATTGGGGAATCTGCTGAGGAGATTGGTATTGAGTACATGAAATCTTCTGCAGCACACTACAAGAATTACCCAAAAGAGGTAAAGCTGAAATCGAATAAGCAGCCTGCTGGTTTGAAAAGGAGTGTGGGAAGGTAAACTGAAGCCAGCTATTTGAATGTCTCAGGAAACATAACACAACATCTCAGCCTGATTCATTAATTGCTACAATTACAACTAACTTAGTGTTGCCCTTGCCCAAGGGTACAACACCATTTAAAACATTTGCTTTTTTAATGTTTTATTTTGGGGAGAGAAATTTATATTGATGAAGAACAACTTTGAATAAAAATAAACCTGCTCCCATGGCCTCTCAAGACAAAATGTCTTGACATTTAGTGGCCTTCACTAAATTATATGTTTTTATTTTCTTTGGAAACTATTATGCTTTGTTGAATAGGCTTATCCAAAACAACTCAAAACAAGAAGAGATTACCTGCAGCCCATCAGCAAATTATGAAGAATGGGGCATTGCACAGGGCCCTTAGCATCTGTATGTAGCTATTAAATTATGTAGGACTCCAAACCTTTTGCCTACATACCTCCTATTTTTCTGTATTTGTTTTATTTGGATTTAGAACTCTGTACACTTTACCACTGCTAATTAGTGCTAAAGTGGTGCTGCTCACTCCCTAAAACATTTTAAAATTAGCTTACTCCTGATTGGCCTATTTACTTTAATTATAAGTACCTAGGGCCCGATGTAGGTGGCAAATAGCGGCCGGAAACGGCCGAATTCGGCCGTTTCCGACCGGTATTTGGCATCTTGAGATGTAGGGGGCCAGATTTTACAGATTCTGTAAATTTACCGAATCGGTAAATTTACAGAATCTGTAAAATACCGAATCGGTATTTTTACAGATTCAGTAATTCCCAGATGTAGGTGGGACTCTGAGTCCCAAAGGCCCTTGTGAAATTCGGTATTTACCGATTCGGTAAATACCGAATCGGTAATGCCCATTCATTCCTATGGGCTTCAAAGCCCATAGGAATGAATGGGCATTACCGATTCGGTATTTACCGAATCGGTAAATACCGAATTCTTCCGATTCGGTATTCCAGCACATCTGGAATACCTACATACCCACCCCTTAGATTTACCGATTTTTAATTACCGAATCGGTAAAATTCGGTAATTAAAAATCGGTAAATCTATTCTACCTACATTTAGCCCCTAGTGTTATATGGTAGTATAGGCCTCAGGCGAGTAGCACCACCATTTTACATGTTTACATTGAAAGTCGACATCTTTCTATGTCGGCAGGAAAAAAAAAGTACTTCGAGCTGTGACAGCCATGGCACAAAATAATTCACTCTGCGATGTGTGGGCAGGACTTCATCCAATGGTAGATGGTACTACATTTTACTCTGCACCACATAGGATTCCGGCAAGACTAGATTATGTTTTAATCTCGAACCTCCAGCTGGGAAGATCTAGAATTCAGAAATACCCTAGGATTGTATCAGATCATAGCCCTCTGGTTCTAGCGGTTAACTTGGAAGGGATGGCATGCAGAGTAAATGATTGGACTTTTGAAAGAGCACTCCTGAAGGATACAGAATATGTGGTGCCTATGAATAAATGGATACAGGAGTTCTGGGAGTTTAATAGGGAGAGTGCGTCGGCAGGAATTGTCTGGGATGCGTTTAAGGCGGCGGCCTGGGGAGGGACGACGTGCTATACTCTGTCTAAACAGAAGCGGGAAAGAGCCAGAGCGGAACAATTGGACAGGCAGAGGAAGAGTTGTATTCATTAATACAGTAGAATGCGGCCCTGGAGATGCAGCTAATTAAAATCATTCAATTGAAAGCAGAGGTGGTAGAGGAAATTAGCAGTAAGGCAGAAGCGAAATATTTAGTTAAGAAAGAGCAAGTGTTTGATTTTAGCGAAAGAGTCGGGCATATCCTGGCAATCCGAACCAGACAGCAATTGACTTCAGGCAAGATTAAGGAGATTATGGATAATCAAGGGATCATTGGAAGGGATACAGAGGGAATTAGAGAAGTCTTCAGACAGTTTTATGCAGACTTATATAACATAGAGGATGGTTATGGAGGAGTAGGTATAACGGAATATCTCGATCAGAGCATGGGTGGAAACGTCCCGCACCTCTCGGAGGAAGATAAGACAACACTAGAAGCCCCGATTAGTCTAGAAGAAGTGTTTAAGGCAGTAGGTGATCTTCCGGCCGGGAAGGCAGCAGGCCCGGACTTGCTGCCAGCTGAATTTTACAAGATATTTCAAGGAGGGTTTGTCGGTGAAATGTTGCATGTGTTCCTGCAGCCCCAACAGGGGAACTCTATCCCAAAGTCTTGGGGAGGGGCAGATGTCATTGTCATTTTAAAAAAAAGTGAAGATTGCCACAGCCCCAGGATCCTATATTACTTTGATGAATGCCGACTCAAAAGTGTACTCAAAGATATTGGCCAAAAGATTAGCAAAAGTGATCGAGGGCTTGGTTAGTGACACCCACCATTGGTTTGTACCTGGAAAGGGAACTACGCAACATATCAGACAGGTAATCACCCTGTTTAATGCCACCGGGGTCCCAGGGGATCCTATCGCAGCTCTCTTTTTAGACGCTGAGAAAGCGTTTGATAGGGTCTCCAGGGACTACCTATGGACAGTACTTATTCGATATGGGCTGGGTGCTGGATATGTTCAAGCGGTTCAGGCACTATATACAGGGCCAACCGCTAGAATAAAGATTAACAGGGGGTATACGGCCTCTGTGCAGATCCACAGAGGGACTAGGCAGGGGTGCCCTTCTTCACCTCTATTATTTGCACTCTATATGGATACTCTGCTTAGGAGGTTAGAATCCAATATTAACATACCTGCAGTCACTATAAATCAGAGGCAATTTAAAACATTTGCCTATGCGGATGACGTAGCCATTGTCTCCTCCAATCCCACATTAGCTATCCAAGAGATAGAAGCGGAAGCCCACCGGTTTGGAGGAGCTTCAGGATATAGAATAAATAGGGATAAGACCCAGATAGTCAAAAACTCATATGCCAAGTGTAGTGACAGTCAGGTAGTGAAATCTGCAGTATACCTGGGGGTGAAGATCACCGCAGATTTAGAGGACATTGTCAAATGCAGTATGACACCTCTAATAGCTAAAGTATCTCTAGATCTGGTACGAATGAACAATTTACATCTAACTTTAGTAGGGTGTACGAATGTGATCAAAATGATTATTTTGCCAAAGTTTGTATACTTTTTTAGGGCAATCCCATTGTTTTTTGATTCCAGCTGGTCTTGTAAGCTAGAGGCGATTCTGAACAAATTTATATGGGCGCACGGAAAGACAAGGAGGGCATATAGATGTATTTCTTTCCCTAGAGATAGAGAAGGAGGGGGGCCCCAGATTTCAGATTGTATTATTGGGCAGCTACAATACAATACATGCAGGGATTGATAGGAGGGGAGGGGCTTGGTCTAAGGATTACAGACAACTGCACTAAGGTTTATGCCACTGTCCTCGGGATAGAAGCGGGGAATGCATTCCTTAATTGTCTAGACTCGTCATATTTTCAAAGGACACAATTCAAGACAGTGTAGGCCGCATACAACATTTGGGAGGCCTTTTAGAAGAGAGTGGGATTAGGAAGATATAACAGGTATACTCGGCTTTATAAAAACAGATCCCTCCCCTTAGAACTTTTCTCTGATTCGGTCATGGCAGAATGGGCAGGGAAAGGACTTAGAAAACTGGTTGACTTGATTGGCACTCAAGGGATTATGCAATTTGTGGAACTGCAGGATAAGCTTAATATAAGTAGGAACAGCTTTTTTAAATACCTGCAGGTACGCAGCTTCCTGTGTAATATACGGGGGGAGTGCTAGGATTTATTAATAATTACATACTGGACGCGATAGGAACGGAAGGGGGTGTCAATCCGCAGTGTATATGCAAATCTGGTTATTACTAAGCCAGACGATATGGAGAAGCATGGTGGTAAATGGGTGAATAAGCTAGGGATTGAGATGGCTAGATTTCAAGATTCCCTGGAGCTTGGTTGTACAGTGTTGTGCTCAGCCCGCTGCAATCTCAGCATTACAAAACGCTATTCTCCTTTACCATACTCCGGCTAGAATATCCCAGTGGGGCGGCACTTCAGGGACAACGAGCTTCCGCTGTGCTGCACCATTAGCTGACATTATGCATATCTTTTCTACATGCCCGCAATTGTATACGCTGATTAAAGATATTGAGCAATTCTTAACACATCTAATAGGGGTCAACACCAGAGTTAATGTTGTTAGGTGTAGCAACAGAATATAACAATATCCACAAAGAATTCCTATTTTTAGCTATGGCTGTTTTAAGATTGATGCTTGCCAGGACATAGCTGGATAAGACTCCCCCAGTTATGTGGCATTGGTTTGCTAGTGTTTTGGCTGTTTACAATCTTGAAAAGGGGATATACGAATGGAAAGGAAAAAGGGGTAGGGCATTAGGTAAGAAGATCTGGAAACCGTTGATGCTGTGGAAAGGGGACATAGTGGAGGAATAGCGGAGTAGTGTTAGAAACGATATACGGGTAGATCCTTCTCAGTCCTATTGGAATAGGTGTATGTACGAAAGGCCTATGGTAAGTCATCTTTCTTTTACAATTGGGAATAATGTACTTTGAATGGAAAAGTAAATAACGTGTAATTTTTTGGGGGAATATATGTTGTGCTATGCTATATATGTGCAAAAAAATTCAAAAAATATTATTAAAAAAAATAAGAAAGTGAACATCTTTCTTAAACATTGACGCTTGACAAACATTTGCATGCCCACACATACATATAGGATAATATTCTCTGAAATGGATTTGCTTGCAATTACATTTTTTCGTAAGCATTTTATCAGGGCCATGAACATTCTGTATCAGCCCTTAGTTCACTGCTCAAAATGTTGATGATTATTATTGTCTGCTTGGTGACTGCTCTGCAAGGGTAGGAATCAGTAATGTCAAATTGCTTTGGCTCCAGTATGATAACAGGGATGAGGTCTATTATATAAACAATGAAAATCCTTTGTTTAGACAGAGGAGTGTTTTATTGTCACTGTCAAGGTGGCCCCATACCGGATTCCAGCCCAGGTGAATCGGGTTTAACTTCCTGAAAAGGATGATGGCCTGCTCTGCATAAAACAGGGCTCCCCAAAAAACTTACACACAGGTCACTAGGGAGTTAGTTTACCCTGGGGTATTTTGGTAGAATCACTTTCTAAGCCCCAGGGTAGGAAGTGCTAGATAGGAGTATAGAAATGATCTGTCATGCATGCTTATAATTAATGTAACAGCATGAAGATTGGATTTTTCATCCTCTTCATGATTCTAGTAATGATGATTACTCAGTTCTGTTTCCTTCTATTAATCATTGCAATGCACGTATTTTACACAAGAATCGCCATGCTTCAATAAATTATTGAAATGCCAATTTGAGTATTTCTTCTGTCTCCACCAGTGCATGCATGAATCACTGACGTGAGTGATCTCTTTCCATGATTTCCTGGGGTAGTCAGAGTTTTCATGTTCTGAAATTGGACATACCCTCCAGTATCTTGTACATTTTGGAGGTCCAGAGGGTGCACTGTGAACTATATAGGACTAAGGCCAACATATCCTGATGGTATGAGTAGGCTCAGTCTAACTCAGTTGTAATGGTTATGTTGTCCAAACGCACAGTCTTACTAGTAAAGGATGAACCAAATCACATGGCGCTGCCAATGTTCTAGCTTGGGAAATTGTTTAATGTGTCTCCTGAGTAGTTTTTCCTTTATGTGCCCAACGACCCTACTCACTAATTAACCAAAGACATTTGTGGTGTTAGGGAACAAATCCTACTCAGCAAAGTAGGGAACCCCTATTTCTGTCTGTAGGTTGTTCAAGCGTGAATGGATAATCCAGGAGAAGTGGCTTTGCAACTATGTTACAGACATGCACTAACACAAATGTCATTACACCATCGGCTCACCATGATGGGTTGGGATGTTACTTTTGTGGTAGATGCCCATGAAGCATCTAAAACAGAGGTTTTCTATTCATGGATCACATTCCGGGCAGCAAATGCCAACACAGGTAATTTTCACACATACACTGAAGAACAAAAATCAAATACATATAGACCATATGAGGATTTAAGATCCCATTAGCATGTCAGGAATATAGGAATTGGTTCCTATGTGCCCTACCACATACAATAGAAAATGTCATAATGTGTCCCCTCAGTCACGAGGGAGTAACTCAGCCATTCCTAGCCTGTTACACACCCTATCCAGAAATAAGCAACCTTACAGTTCCAGAGCTGCTTGTACTATACACATGTATAGTTCCATTATATAGACAACCAATGGAATTTGTTAAGGGGTGAGGTGCAGTGCTTACAGTCCGCTGTTGTGGTTTTGAAGGCTATGATATTTGAATAGTCTTTGGACTTACGTGCATTCACCATTTTGGGACAGATCTTACACAATTCCTAAACTTGTTGATAGATGAGAAGAACTGGCACAGGATGTATTTGGTAAAGGATTTACTGCATCACCATCTCTAACAAGGGACCAAAAAACAATAGACTACGATTGTGGTTCTAAAAATTTGAAATGTGTGAAAAAGGAAGAATTAGCACAGTGGTGGGGAATGGGGTAACTTTACAGCAGTACATTGAAAATGAGAAAATTACTAGGGGTTTGGCCATTCTTATATTCCCCATCTTTAAAGAAAATAGTTTTGTTCAGAGGAAGAAAAAAAACATAAAATACAACTGGACTTTAGGGGGAAAACCGCTAGAAGTGGTGAAGGAATACACCTACAGGGCGTATATTTACTCAAACTTTACAAAACTCCCCTCATCTGCAGCACTTGGGCCGTAAAGCAGATGTACATGTTGGGGCTCTCCAACGTTTATACTCCTTCTCTGGGCCCAGACATTTTTCTTCTCTTTTATAGGTTTTTAGCTCGAAGATTCCACCCATCCTATCGTACACTCTGGAATACATTACAATAAGACAGTGGCAACAAAAACAATCTAAAGAAGGGAAAATACTTCTTACATTGATTAAAGTTCAGCAAGCAGTTCCTGCACAAGCTCTGCTCCTCAAGCTTTCTTTAGTCAGTTCAAAGGCCAGAGGCATCACTAACATCATAAGATGGGCATATAATCTTATACACGCAGAACAAGGCACCTTAAGATTTTTATTAGAAATTTAGACTTTCGACCTTGGATCACCGAAGGATGCTTTTAGTCCAAATATAATTACAGCATTCAAATTATCGAATTGTACAACCAAGCTGTTGAAATCTTGGACTCCTGCGCACTTGAGACGCTTCCTAAAACATTTAACGCAGAGGATAAGTTATGATCTTGATATTCAACATTGCTCTAAATTACATTATAATGAACTTTACACAGAGACAATGGAATATAAACATATGCAACAGTATATTCGTTTTACCATAAGGCATGGAGTCCAGTGATGCATTATATTATTCCGGCTTGGGATTCTCCCCTTCAAATCCTTTACCTCTAAGTAGAAGTTGAACGAAAAGCCAGTTGTATATGTGACCTTTGTAACGGGGGTGCGCAAGACTTGTTGCTTGTTTGTTTATAGGCCCTGCTTCGACATTGGTAGTTACCAGAAAGCGGTACCTAAAATTAATTCAAACAAGATGTAATACTATAACAGTACAGAGCTTGACTTTGCTTCTTAAGTCGCCACCTAATGAATTTGTGTGTTATAATCTGTTAAATTTTTTAAAAACGTTTTTACATTTGTACTAAAATGATTACTTTATTAATATGTGAAAACAAATGTATTTTTCATTTGTTTATTGTTCTCAGCAGAGAACTAAATCAAATACACTTAAACTTGAAACTTGAAGGTCTTAGTGAGGAATTTTATTAACTGATTGGGGAAGAATCTTGGAGGGAGCATCCTACACCATGATGCAAATTTTGAAACAGCATGCCAGTGACAATGGGGCAAAATTCCAAGTTGCTATAGAGAACCTAGAAAAAGAAATAGAGGCGATGAATTGGCAAAGAGCTCATTTAAAAAAATTATGATATCCTAAATAAGGTGAAAGAGATCCATCAACGATACTTAAATGATAAAAAGAGGAGACAAATCAAACTAGATGATTGTGATTACAGAGAGGGTCACATTTACACCTTTGCAGAAAAAATATAACAATGTAAACACATTAGAGGATAGAAAAATGAGTAGAGATGAGAGCACTGACATCAAGTCAGCAGGTAGCAGCTCCTTAGCTTCATTGGAAAGCACAACTATTAGTACAGTACCATCGGATAACCCTTTAGGGAAAGGCGCCTCCACATTTCAGAAGGAAATGGAAAGATTACGCATAGGCAACAGACAGTGCCAAAAAGGGATAAAAAGATTAGGAGCGGTTGGTGGAGAAGCAAAGTGAACACACCAAGAAAGTCAAGGCAAGCAAACTCACTCAAGGAGGTACTTGAAGATTTAGCTCATTAGAGTTCTATCAATCATACTACTGAAATCAATTAAGTAACCTTGCACAATCCCCAAGAGACTTATCCAGTATATCTCTTGATGAAAATGAAATCAATGAATTATAATCAGGCCTTTTTTCTAGGAGTCTAATTAACACAGGAGCAGAACGATGCCTAACTCCCAATTCTTCACTTAGTACGTTCCTGCTTGGTCTTCAAGATGTCTGCCACAGGTAAGTGCCAAAAGGGGAAAGAGGATTGGGAATAGAAAAGAGAAGAGACTGCCCAGCTGGTGTTCTTCCTGCTCTGTTTGTCTTCTTCTTCCTCTTTTAAGCTGAAAACAATAATTACTATTCTACACCTTTTGTTCTACGTTATTACTGTGCAGTTAAATAAATAACTTATCTTACCCGGAACACCAAGGACCTGAGCCCCTCTTCTATAACCTTTTTTATGTATGTTGCTTGGTTTTTGATCTGGAAATGTTGTGACACCTTTCTTCCTTTCTTGCAGGATGAATACGAGCGTTGCCAACACATCACTTTTAACACAGAAAGAAACAAGGTAAGTTATAACTGGTGATTCTTGTATTCCTTGTGAGACTATGACTGGCATTTTCCTAGTGTTCCATCTACTTACTCAGGTCTATTCATGTAGTGACTGTAATTAAATACTCTGTTATTATCCCTCAGTAATGTATCTCCTATGTTCCCCTGAGTAGTTTTGACATTGTCTTGTTTTTTATTTTTCCACTAATTTATTGGTAGCTAGGTTTGCAACTGAGTTGACAGGAGTCCTATGAAGTCGGCGGTTCAACACAGTGTGAGGAATAACCGTGCCCGCACAGAGTTGTCGACTTATTTTCTACAGGGAATCACTTTGATTTCTCTTGGCTCTGTTATCTTATAATTCCCAGCTGTTAGCAATGTGAGTGGAGCCACCCTCTGTAATAGCTGAGGAATATTTAACTCATGCTGAAACTCTACTTTCATGTCATGCGCAGAAAGGAATAATACATCTGGGTGACATGCGCATTAGAAAGACACTAACTTCTTTTCTTCAGGAAGGAAGGAACAACCAAAATTAAGCGCGGTCCGACGCTTCTACCCTGATTGACTAAATGACGGAGGATGACAGGTAAGCTGCTTCCATGAACAAATCTTTGATGAAGTGCGCATTGGAACTTTGGAAAGCGCCTCACCAGAACTAAAGAGTTCTAATAAGAACTAGACTGCTGAACTGAGGGCATGCTGGAGACCATATTGGAATTCTGGCACTGCCATCATGCTCCCCAACTGAGACGGTAATGAGGCTCAAGACCTTGCCAGTGGGGTTGGGGAGGACACACAATGGCTACAGAAGGGTCACAAGGAGGAAACTTCCTGTGAGCCCTGACAATTATGTAAAGGTCGAGGATGCTGTCCTACTTAAAGGAGTGATGTGGTGGCTGTACACATAGATCTGTACATGTTTTTGAGGTCCATGAAAATGAAAGGAATATTTTTCACAGCATGCAAATAAACCTGTGGCTGATATTTGTGAACATTTGCCTGTTAAACATACAGTAGATGATGTACGTGATCTACAATGTTTGTTGTCGATTGACAATGATGATAGTGTTGATATGCAGACACTGTTAAGCAATCTTAATGTAATAGAAAGTCTTGATGGTAATAGTGGGTTGAGACCCAAATCAAAGTTTACACCATCAACTGGGTATCATTATAATATGAAGTAACGCAGGAACTACAGATACAGAATGTCCCAAATAAATTTGGCCCCCAACCTAAATTTGACTTTTCACATTGTGAAAGAGAAGTGCTTTTGAGAGTTTAGAAGGATATAAATATAGTTGTCACGGACAGATTCGACTATATGTATGAAATTATTTGCCATCTCAATGACCAGCAATGTTATGTATTGATTAAGGTCAACACTATTACTGAACTAACAACCCTCATCAATTTCAGATTGTATGAATGAAAGCTGAATACTTGCTATCGGATGATGAGTATTATTACTTATGTGTTGATAATGCAAGATTTCCCTACATTTATATTTTACCTAACGTTCACAAGCTGGGTGCCTTGCCACTGGGAAAACCTATCATCTCTGTGGTGGGGGTCACCTACGGAAAGGATATCTGACTTTGTTGATATCACCTTACAAAAATATCTACCCAACTTGCCCTCATTCATAAGGGATAGTAAAGATATTCTTGTAAAGTTGAACGATTTCCCCTAGTCTGATGCACTACAATTTGTCACGTTTGATGTAGTCAGCTTATACACCTGTGAGCAGACAAAATGTGGACTTATGGTGGTCCAATACTACCTTGACAAAGATAGAGCTGACCACTTTGCATATAATTTTATGATATTGGAGATAATAGATCTGATCCTTTCCAAAAACTTCATTATGCAGGATGACAAGTCGTATCACCAATTGTTGGGAACTGCATTGGGTTCCCGGTTTGATCCCTCTTATGCCGGCTTTTTTATTGACTGGTATGAGAGGGAGCATGCCTGGGGCAAACGTGCCTCTCCCTAGATTAAATTTATATTATTCCGGGGCAGGTACATCGATGATATCATCTGCCTTTGAGCAGGTCTGAAAGAAAAACAATTGGACTATTTGACATTTCTCAATGACAATCCTTATGATGATAGACTCACGATGAACCATCATAGGGACAAGATAGATTTCTTGGACTTCCATTTCTATGTTAAGGACAGCATGGTTCACAGTACCATGCTTCGCAAAGAAACAGCATGTAACTGTGTATTACATGTGTCTAGTGAACATGCAAAATTGGTATATAAAAACATTCCTTATGGCGAAATGGTCCGCACAAGACAAAATTGTAGTGAGGATACACACTTTAAGGATGATATAGTAGACATCAAGAAATGCTTTCTTTGCTGAGCTTATGACTGAAAGAAATTAACAGAGGCTGAAGGGAATGCATGTCGCCTTTCCAAGGAAAGTCTATTACAGACTAGATCTCGCAACAAAAAGTAAAAGGAATGTTCAGAGTTTACCAATAGAAAATTGACTTTTATTACCAAATACACACTGCACAGTGAGAGGATATTTAAAATCTTTAAAAAGCAATGGCATTTATTCTTTGATATTCTGGGACTACCTTCATTCATCAATGAGTATCCGACAGTTATGTATAAAAGAGGAAGCACACTCAGGGACGCTCTGTGTCCTATCTACATTACATCCACAGTACTGACAAAAACATGGCTACCATTGAAACCTTCTGGTTTTTTTTAACTGCAATGGTTGCAACATTTTCCAGGTTGCTCTAAATATGACAAAATATTTAAGATTTGATACATCACAGGTCCACATAATAAAACCTTTTATGAACTGTGACACATGCTTTGTGGCATATGTAATTGGCTGCAGATGCAACATGATCTATGTGGGTAGCATATCGCGGATCCAGGAACATTTATTTATTTTTATTTATTTCGATTTATATAGCGCGTTATAACCCAGGGGTCTCTAAGCGCTTAAACATTGTAGGGCTCTCATCAATATGGATTCTAGATACCCTATGAGGATTCATTATAGAGTGGCACATGCTAATACTCCTAGTTTCTGGTTCTGTGGAATTTACCATTTTGGTGTGATTGTACGTGGAGGGACAGGGAACTTATATTTAGATAGACTGAAGCCAAATGGATTTGTAGGTTACAGGCAATCACACATGGCCATGATACAGATACTGAATTTCATTACTTTTTAAGATGAGCTCACACCCTTCACTTTCCTATAGGGCTAGCTGACCTGCTAGTTGTTGAACATTCAAACTGAATTCATTTCTGTTCAGATAAACAAGTGCTTTCTATTTTCATCTAATTGAAGCCCCATATCTATATATAACTATCAACTTGTTTTTTTAAAAATTTAGATCTTAGTCTGGTCGGTTCTTTTTCCTATTCCAACTGAATATTCTCAGAGTTGGGAGTAGGATCTATTTGACAGCGATCGCTGGATGTTACACTACGGAGTTACGACATATATGTAAAAACAATGATCAACTTCATGTTTGTTGATTACACAAACTGAATCAATTTTCCTCTTTTTTTAATAACTACTGTTTTTTATTTCATCTTATCGAATGTCCACACCCATAATGAACTCACTATTAACTGTTTTTCAAATTTCTAACTCAGATTGGTTTACAAATCGTCGTATTCGAACTGATTGAGCTCAAAGTCAGTAGTAGGATCTATATTTCAACAATTGTTGGAAGCTACGCAACTGATGGAGCCTAATCTATGTAGGTAAAACACTATTATAGATATATGCCCTTCAAGTACCATAGTACTCACTTCAATCAACACGCCATATGACAATATAAATGCCTGATGTGTGCAGATCTTCACATAAATATGGCTAGTGACTTTTTAAGCCATTATGCAATATCGGTTGTTTCTTTTCTTCTTCCCCTGTGATTATGGTGATGAGGTTTTAATGAATTGATCTATATGTTCACAATAAATACTTTGAATGATTTCAAGGTTCTTCCTTTGTAGGTTTTTCCACTTTGCTTGATATTTGTATGCCCTGTCTGATACCATGCACACCATTGTGTGTATCGTTCACTTAAATAGGTCCAATGCCATCTGAGGCATTATTCAATATCAGCGGCTATGTTCAAAGGACTAAATACTTTTGTATATGTAGGCTATATTAATTTAGGAACATTGTTTGAACTTTTGTGAGGTTTTTACTCACTGTAATATTGAAAATATAAAATGATACATGTGGTATTTAATCGCAAACCATCACTGGTGCAATTCCAAGTGTGGCTCAATTGTTAGAGCGGCAGACCCTGATGCAGAGGTCTAGCCCGGGACCAGGGTTCAATTCCCTGCCTCGGCAGGTCTTGGGCTCAAAATTCCACGGACCTGATAATTCTCGCCTCGGTGCCTATTCCAGTCATGGAGTCCCACTCTGCAACTCTGGGCAATAGCTTGCTTAATCTCCACAACGGCCCCCACAACGCTAAGGATGCCTGGCCTCCACCTTGGGGGTGCCCAGGAGTGGACGCCTCACAGGGAAAGCCAGGATGGGTTCCACAGCGGTATTCGTACAAGCGCCTTGAGACCCTAGCGGGTGAGTAGTGCGCTATACAAGTATCAATTTACACAATTTACATATGCTAGGTATGGGTTTATATCTGTGGCTTTGGTGAGGGTTGCAGAATTTGTGGTTTTTCACCATTATAAGATGGCCGCTATGGTGGTCAATAATAAGACCCTGGAAAATCAGTATTGTTTATTTACTTAGGAACATTTTCCAGACTTCCATGAGTTTTTCACTCATGGATATCCTGAACATATGAAATGGCAATTGTGGTTCTGAACCGTACACTCCCACCTTTGCACTACCATATGTAAGATACGGGCCTATTTTTGTGGTCTTAATGATGATTGCTTAATTTCTGGGTTTTGCCTCTATAGAATGGCTGCTATATTTAACCAACTTTTGGGTCGCATATTTCTAATTTACCACTTTATCATAATCAGTTGTTGTCATTTTCAGGTGTTTTCTATTTTATATATTTTTTAACAGTAGACTTTCTTTGATAAAATATTGGAATCTTCATTTCACGTTTTACGATCATCTTCATTTTTGTGGACATAGCCAGCCTTGCAGATTTGTACTGTTTATTAATCTAAGAAGGTCACTATAATTATGGGCCACATTGATTTTACCACTTTGATTTTAAAATGTTTCAAATATATATCTCCCACCCTTGATCACCTTCTCCATTACAAGATGGCTGCTGTTTTGACACTGCATGCGTGCGGCATGTGGTAACTTCACAGCAGCCCATTCAGTATTGCCTTATCTGATTGATGAATGGCGTGTAGTTATATTAGAAGGTGCTTATATCACACGTGTTTGTTGTTGAAATCTGGGGAGGTATACAAGATATTTGTAGTTAAATAGCATTGGGGGTTCACAGATGGGGTATGCCCCACCCGTGGTGAGGCATAGATATTCATGTGGATTTGCAAAATATTATGAGTTTTGTGGCATGGCATGAAATGCATGTTAAGTACCTTGTTTTTGCCTAGCCTAACTCTCCAATTCTTGAGGCTTGCAAACTTGTTTGAACCTCCTAGCAGGAGGCTGAACCTTTATTCATATGGTTTGTTTTAATTGATAGGACCTCACGTCCTGTGGCTAAAACTCCTTATGGGCTGCCGTGCTTTACCTATACGATGCCTATTCTTCTGATTTTTGGTGTGTTCTGCAGGTTTAGTTATGATCGCGTAGCGTTCCTTTCCTTAGTTGTTTTTGTTTATATAACCTCCAGATTATGCAAACCTTTTCATAATGTTTCTATAGGTAATAAATTGTAATTTCTATTAAATTGGCATCTTTGAACTGATTGTAATTTCCCATGGGTGAATTTGAGCCTTTTCTGTGAAGTCATATTAGTCATTGTCTTTTGGCTCTCACGTCTTATTCAAATAGATTGACATTATTATTTAAAATGTAGTCACAAAGCACATGGCTCTTAGGTGATGGTTAATATTAACTTTTTTACTTTAGAAATGCTTCTGCAATATTTTATTTCATATGCCATATACTTTTATACAACACAGCACTTTTATAATAATGATAATTTTTAATGGGTCTCAATGATGGGCAAATTTTCCCCATGCCCGTTCTGCCAGACTAAGTCATTGGGAAAAAAATATTTTTCTGGAACTGACATAACCTTTTTCGTGAAGGCAACATATTCACTCATTCACTTAAACATTAATATATGTGAATAAAAGCTGTGCCCTTCTCAAAGAGAAATATGAATATTGTGTAAACACGAAAAACATGAAGTATGTTTGAATCATTTAAAAAAAAAATACTTCTACACTGTGGATTTGGATTAAGTGCAAGATATATATTATTTAAACAACGCTTATGAGAAATATGTTACAGTTTCCATAATTTACCTTTCCACTAAATATATCATTTCGTGTAACACTTTATGTTAGGAACTTTAAAATGACCCTTCTGTTCAATAACACTGGACCTCTGATTAAGAATCATGTTTGGGAATCTGGTTGAAGCAATATGGATGAGGTTATCACTTACTGCTTTATCAATTTGATGTAAATGTTATGTGCTTTATTTGTACAGGGATGCAGGATTTTTATATTTCTTGTGGGATATTAGAATGTGAGAAGATGTCAATATTTGCATTTTGCGGATGTTGAGGTATTGATATTCATATTGTACTAATGGCTGTTGGTATTTGTTCTTTTTGTCAATTGATTAGTAGTATATTAGTGTTAATTGATATGTAACAGTTGTATTTTTTTGTGTTGTTGAGACCTGTATTGTTTGATTTGTTCTTTATAAGGTTTTTTTATATGTTGTGTACAGCCCTGATGAAGTTTAAAATATATTTTTATGAATGAAACACGTTGACTAAAGGTTTTACCTACACTGCTCTATTTCTTGTGAAGAAGGATATAAAAAAAGTAAAAACAAAATAGAATATTTGTCAATACTGCCTCAAAAATTATTTGGAGCAGAATATCTTTCCCAGTGCACCTTCCTATTTTTGGATATTTCAATTCATTATTCAAACCATAACAGCAAAGCTGGCAAGGGCTGTTCATGCTGCTCAAGCACAATTTGCAACATCTGTAAGTAGTCTCCTATCATGAACTCTGTGCACTCAAGAGCACACATGGATCCATGCCACTACCACTTCTTTAACATCAGAAGCAAGACAATCGGCAACAAGCTCAGGTAGGTCCTGAACTCCTCCATCACTGTTACCTCCTTCCCTAAGGACTAGAAACACACGGAAGTGAGGCTCCTCCTGAAAAAAATATTGTCGAACCAGCTGAACTAAAGGACTACCGACCCATCTCTCTGATCCCCAATCCAGTAAAATTCCTCGAGAAAGTGATCAACCAGCAACTCACCCAACAGCTAGAAGACCACAACTTCCTGGACCCCTCCCTATCCTGATTTTGAGCTAACCACAGCACCAAGATACCCCTGATCACAGCTACTGAAGACATCAAAGCCCTCCAGGACTGTGAAGAAACAGCAGCCCTCATCCTCCTGGAAAGCATTTGACACTGCCTCCCATCACATCCTGATCAACAGACTCCACCACATTGAGATACAAGGAAACGCCTTCAAATGGATTGCTTTGTACCTCACCAGAGGAACCCAAAGAAACCGTCTCCTACCATTCAGCTCTTAAACCAAGGAGATCATCTCCAGAGCCCCCCATGGATCGTCCCTTAGCCCAACCCTCTTCAACACCTATCTGACCCCCGGCTGATACCGTTATATCAGGCAGACTCAATATCATCTTCTATGCCAACGACACCCAGCTCATCCTCTCACTATCCAAAGATCCATCCACCACACAAGCCAACTTACACAGATGCATGATGAATGTCAGGGACTGGATGAAGGACAACTGTCTCAATTTCAACATGGACACGACAGAAGTCCTCATCTTTGGGAACAGCACCTCACCATGGAATGAGGCATGTTTACTGTAAAATATGTCAAACCTCTCTCCTACAGACTATGCCCACAACCTCTGAAGCATCTTGGATAACAAGCCATCCATGAAAAAAAAGTCAATGCAGTCTCACCTGCCTGCTTCCACACCCTTCACATGCTTCTCAAGATCTTCAGGTGACTCCTGGTAAACACCAGAAGGACTGTCACATAGCTCCTCATCATCAGCATTTTGGATTACAGAAACACACGTTATATAGGAATCTCTGCATGCCTCCTGAAGAGACTTCAGACAATACAAATCTCTGTGGCAAGACTTGTTCTCGCTCCTCAAAAGGACCTACATTACATCCTATCTCAAGAAACTTCACTGGCAACCAATTAAGAAGAGATGCCAGTTCAAGATGCTGACTGGCTCTTGCAAGGCCTTGCATAACGAAGGACCTGCCTGACCTTCTACCAGCACACTAGACACCTCCGATCTGCTTCCCTCTCTCTCTTGCAGACACCACACGGATCTGCTGAGCTAACAGTTGTGGGTGTTCCTTTTTGCACCTGGGAGCTAAGGCTTCGAACATCCTCCACCTGCATCTTAGGACCGCGCCGTCGCTCCAGCAATTCAGAAAAGAACTAAAAACCTGGATGCTTGAATGATCAAGCCTCCATGCAGCGGCTAACATCTCCAGCACCTTAAGACCCTCATGGGTGATGTTCAGCGCTATATAAATGTTTGATTGATTGAGTATAGGTATGAATTTACATGTATGCTCATAGTTAATGTAATAGCACAATGGATGAATTTCTCATTTTCTTTATGATTATAATAATACTTAATACGCTGTATAGTTCCCTTCTATTAATCATTGCAGCACACATATTTTATACAAGGATCACGAAGCTTCAATAAATGGTTGAATGGCCAATTCAAGTTTTTTCATGTCTCCCTTTGGGCATGAATGAGTTACTGAAGTAAGGGACTGATCTGTTTCCACAATTTCCTTGGGGAGTTAGAGTTGTCTTGTTTTGAGGTTGCACACAGCCCCTGGTATATTGCAAGGTTTAGAGGTCCAGGCGGAGCACTGTGAGCTAGCCATGACTAAAGCCAACATATCCTGATGGTGTTCGTGGTCTCATTCTCACTCAGTGTAATGTTTATGTTGTCCAAACACACAGTCTTACTGATAAGGTATTGAACGTATGACACTTTTAAAGAAGTACACCCCGTACACAGTGCATATTAATAAAACGCTGCTAGTGAGCCTGCAGCACTAATCGTGCCACCCATTTAAATAGCCTACTAACCCATGCCACAGGCCTGCCACTGCAGCCTGTATGCAGTTTTAAACTGCCAATTCATTTTGGCAATATAACCCATTGCCAAGCCTTAAACTCCCTTTTTATTTCATATAGGTCACTCATAAGGCATGCCTGACATAGAACATATGACAGGGTGTATTGTAATAAAGAAGTTAGACATGTATTCTTACATGCACTGGTAGGGAAAAACTCCCAAATTCCCTTTTCACTACTGTGAGGCCTCACTCTTGCATAGGATAGCAATGAGTTGCCTTATTACATGTAATAGGTGCTACCTTTTGATTGGGAACAGTTAGAGAGTTCCTGTTGGTTCCTGAGACATTGTAATTTAAAATCCTCTTTTAAAGTAAAGTTGGATTTTAAGTCACAATTTTGAAAATGCCACTCCTAGAAGGTAGGAGTTTTCATGTTGTAGTCTCCCTATTTTGTGTCTGCATCCTGTTTCTGGGTCCCATGACTGAGTGTATTTGGCTTTTGGATTTTGTTAATTGCTCCTAGACAACCACACAATAGAAAGTTTAGGTGTGTTTCACAAAAAATACTTCACACCGTAGTATTATTCAAGCAGCCAGAATGGAGCTTGCACAGCGGCATGCACAATTTCCAAGAGCTTCTAAGGTAATATCAAGAAACTCTGTTGGAGCCTTGTTTCGCCAGCTTGACTCCAGGGACTAGTTGGCTGGCCTCGTGATCAGTGTCTTAGAGTCTCAACCGGCTCCAACAGTCCTGAGCCCACCCTGGACCCAGCCTGAGTGAGTACTAATCCTCCAAATGGTACCTCACCAATCCTGGACCATGGGGAGTGGTGCTAAAGGTACTCAGATAGCTAAAATCCAAACTTTGGCACTAAAAAACTTTTTTGATAAAACTTGCTCTGACAACAAAGAGGAGACCCAGACCAACTGGCTTCTCTGTTCACCCAAGATGCATTGCTGGTAAGCCTGATTTCGCGACAGTTAACACAATGGTTTTTTTCCACTGCAGAAAATCCTTTTCATTGTTCTTTTCAGCCTCGTCCCACTTGAGATTTTAGACTTCCAAGAAAGAGATTAGGGGCCATAATTACATGGTCATTTAGCATTTCCTAATGGTGCAAATCAGGCTATTATTAAATGTTTGGTGTCTGGTGACTCAGCACCAGACATAATTGCTGCCCTACCCCAGGGATATCACATTCACTGCGAAGACCGTAAAACGGAAAAAGGGGGTGGCATTGCAATTATCCTTAAGGACTCCTTCAACTGTCGCTGCTCCCCTAATCCAGTCCCTAACTGTGAACGCCTTTCCTTTGCAACTGAGTTTTCCCCCACAAACACCTTCCCAAGGATTCTTATCTATCGTCCCCCGGGGCTCCTGGACAGTTTCTATGTGCCCTCCTATCCATCACAGCCAATTTAGCCTCCACACAAGCTCATTTTTCAATCCTTGGAGACCTTAACATACATTTGGATAATCCCTCTGACCATTACACCAAGCAATTAATGTCGAGCTTAGAGGCCCTACAGTTCAAACAACGAATACTTGAATCTACTCATGGAAAAGGCCACACTCTTGACTCAGTATTTAATTACTGTCCGCACCTCACGGTAGGGACGCTCAATACGCTTCCTTGGACAGACCATTTTTTGATCCCCCTCCTGTGGGATCTTTCAGATTTGCTTTCTTCATCAGCCCCAATCACCCATAAGCAACGCCATTGGCCCCAGACTCTCGGCTGAACTTTGGGACCCAATCCTCGCTGCCTCCACACCTTCCTCCAATACTAATCCCATAACAGCAAATGAGAAATATAACAATTGGATATCCAGTTCTCTTGACATCATACTTCCCCTGAAATCCTCTAAGGTTTCACGAAGCAGGCCACCTGCATCATGGTACTCTCCGAAGCTACAGGAACTGAAACGTAACTGCAGGAAGCTAGAAAGGAACTGGCGAATAAACTACTCTTCCCCTAGTAAAACTCTGTACAGGGAAATGACAAAGATTTACAAGAAGGAAATCAAAGAATCTCAGGCAGCTTTCTTTGAACAAAAAATTAGAGCAGCCACCTTTTCACCTAAGGAAATTTATCGCATTGCTAAAACTCTGCTTAAACTCCCCAGATCCCTCCCAACTACATGGACATCCAAACTCGATGTAATAATCTAGCAGAGTTTTTCGTAGACAAAATACAAAGTATCTACACCTCCTTCCCCCCTCTGCAGCTTGCTTCTGCCCTGCCACACAACACCAGCTTGAGAACAGCTAACGCAGCCACCTTGGATTCCTTCCCTCTTCTTGACTCTAGCACACTGACATCTTTTATGTATAAGGTCAAATCTGGCTCCCCCCTTGACCCAGCCCTCCGCGAGCCCTGTTGCCTGTCATAGACAATATCCTTCCAACTGTCCTGAACCTGCTCAATGATTCCATCTAAGCTAGCACTGTCCCTCCCCCTTAGAAGCGAGCTATGGTCAGGGCTTTACTAAAGAAGCCCACTCTGGACCAAGATAACCCGGGCAACTACTGAATTTCCTTGCTGCCTTGGCTGAGCAAGTTATTGGAGAAACATATAAAGAAAACACTGGTTGACTTTTTGGAAAATAATAACTTACTTGACCCCTCCCAAACTGGGTTCCATCCAAAACACGGTACTGAGACTGCCCTTCTTGCAGTAACGGAAGAAGCTAGACGTATTTTAGATCAGGGAGGCACTGCGGCAACTATTCTTCTAGACCTAAGTGCCGCATTCGACACGGTAAACCATGAAATTCTGCTACAATGAATTACCACTCTAGGTGTTACAGAAAAGGCCATCACTTGGTTCCTGTCTTTTTTGACAGAACGCACCTTCCAGGTCTTCGAAGCTGACTTTGTCTCACCCAGTTTCCCGCTCGGTTGTGGCGTCCCTCAGGGCTTCTCCCTGAGCCCGACATTATTTATTGTATATATTTACCCCCTAGCTGAGATCGTTCGTCTGTTCGGCATCACTATCATCACTTATGCCGACGACACTTAGCTGGTGGTGGCTCTGAGTCAGCCGAACGCCCCTGCATCCACTCTGAGCGATTGTCTCGTGGAAGTGGCTAACTGGATGACTCGCTCCTGTCTGAAACTAAACAGAGGAAAAACAGAGCTAATGCTCTTGGGTCACGCCCCTTCCTTTAATGCTAAATTACCGTGACCCCCCCCCCCTCTCTTGGTCCTCCTCCTCCCCCAAAAAGCACAATAAATAGTCTAGGAATCTGGTTGGACAGCTCACTTAATTCCCTTCTTAGACCTCATGATACAGGACAGAGAAGGACTTCTAATCACTAGCCTATATAGGAAACTAACGGAGCGCAATACTTTGTTGAGTTACAAGAGCAACCATCCTAGAGCTCTCCGTGACTCCCTTCCCTACTCACAATTTTTGAGGTTAAGGAGAAATTGTTTCCTAAAAGATGATTATTTCAAGGAGGCTAACTTACTTAGCACCAAACTGAGTGCCATGGGCTACCCACGCAGACTCATAAGATCCTCGTTAAAAAGAGCCTGGTTTTGCCCCAGAGAAGTACTGCTAGAGCGTAAAGCTAAAAAAACACAGGACCGGCTGGTCTGTGTTACAACTTTTTCTCCAGCATCCAACACACTCACTAAGAGCATTAAAAAACATTGGCCAGTGGTGAATGCAGGTCTACTCCAATTGGACAAACCGATTTTTGCCTTTAAAAAATCAAAAAACTTAAAAGACCATTTGGTGCGCGCAGCATTACCTTCCCCACCCCAAGGGACAACCATTGACAATCTTTGGGGCCTCCCAAGGTTAACATGGCATGTTAAATGTGGAAACTGTTCCATGTGTGGCAGTACCATGGAGGGTAAAGAGTTTACGCACAATGGCACACCCGTAGGGATTTCTCGAATTGTAACAGCACAAATGTCATTTATGCTATTGTGTGCCCATGTTCTATGATTTATATAGGGCAGACAACACAGAAAGTGCGCAAAAGACTGCGCCAACACAGGAGTAGAATACGTTGCAGTACTTTGAATGCACCCTTTGTGGATCATTTCACAGAACTGTCACACTCTGAAATGGACTTCAAATGGACTGTCATTGATGTGATTAAACTCCCTAACCGTGGAGGCAACTTACAGCAGCTACTCAACAAACAAGAACTGCGCTGGATTTTGAAGACACGAAGCCTACATACTGGGTTGAACCGCATGGAGGACTGGACTTCCTTAACCTAGTGTACAGCTATGTCCTATGTCATACAATGTATGTTGTTTCTGGACATAATATCTGACCTTTACTAAATAGTATTATGATCCTGATTAGAATTTGTCAATAGATCTGTGATCTAGTGAAAAGTACTGCATGATGTAATTGTGATTGGTATATGGTTAATTCATTATTTATTTAAAAAAATGTTTACCTTTTTATTTAGCGAGTTTTCTACATGTATTTGTGTCAATTCTCTATCTCACACTTTCCTTCACTTTTCAAGCATTTTCACAAAATCGGTAGGCTCCTTCACTGCCCCCTTGAACCCCCCTTCTTGTTCCAATACTTTCAAAAGGGCCGCCGTTTCAGTTCATAACTTGCCCCTCTTCACTTTTGATTTTCATAACTCGGAGCCTCCGAGCCGCGCTAACATTTGGTACTGACTTCACAGGACCTGAAACAAGTCCTTCTTCACCCTCTACTATCACGATTCGATGCCCTATCCAAAATGGCCGCACCTCCGAGTCGCGCTCCGATTGGTTAATCACCTCATGTGACCGGACACGAGTACAACAACACCGGCACTTGGGACGTCTTTCTCCTTGTGAAGGCATCCTCACGCTGTGCAAGGACCCCCATTGTGGACCTGTACATTCCTGATTCCAGGTAAGCGCTCCGTAATTGTGGCGCCATACGATACCATTACAGTAGGCTGGAAACACTCGGCTGTGTAATTAAGTGCTTTTTCCGCCTGGCCCTCATACTGCCCAATCGGCGCAGTACCAGGTCGGCACCACTGACCCTTTAACTGAATGGTTACAATTTTTTCCCCCCACAGACCCTTGGACCAGGGCAACGTTCCCCCGGTAAGCTATTGTTTAATGAATGGCAACTTCTTATTAATCTCCTTGTCCTTAGTCACCATAGAGTAACCTTCCCTTTCATCCTCCGCAGATTTCCTTGTATTTACGTAGAATCTATCCCTAGGTAAGTCCACATTTCCATGAGCAACAGCATGGTGGCGTCTTTCTATGAGCTAGAGTAAATTATACCACCTTCTTTTGCCCATAGAGAGTCACCCGAAATTATACTCTCACCAAAGCGACCCTCAGCTTATCCTGACTGGTAAGCTTGTTACCCTTAGCTGCTCTACATCCCTCACAAGTTTCCATGCCTTGTTCGTAATCGTGACTTTTCTGTCAAATCACCCTTCAATGTCTCACCCCTTCCCAAGTCTCACTAACGCGACGATCACACTTTAAGCTGACGCAATTCACAGTTTGCGGGCACTTCGAGTATGGTACCGCTTCCATCACTTACACTTTTCCTACTACAGCCAGCATGGTTATTACCATCAGTTTTAATAAATGCGACTCTGCCGCTCCAACTATAGGCAAGTTCATTGTGTGTCAATGGCATGTACCACACCCCTCCACTTTGAACACCCTGGCATGAGATGAGTATGGTACTACTTATGCAATTGAGACAAGGGAGTAATTAATTGACATGTTCAATTCTTTTGTCTTCCCTTTTTCCCTCCTTATTCTTGTATTATGTTCGTTTCTTGTGTTAATGTACAACAAATTTATGTATGTATAGGGGTTTCAAGCTTAATTATTAATTCTTTAGGCAATCATTTTTTGTCCTGAGGATGAACCAATAATATGTGAGGTTCGAAACGTCGTCGACAATAAGTACACTAAATGCATAGTTAACATACATTTTGAGCATGCATATGTGTATACCGAGGATTATCATTTTGCAATTTTAATTGTTTGATAACCTACTTTTGCCTGAATATTCCCTCCCTTGTGTTTGTTCCCCAAGTGTGTTGGTTGGACATCGGCTGGTGTCCCACTTCCATCGCACTTTGTGCTCCATTCCTTTGTTTTATATTACTCTCATCAAGAAATTAAAGCGTCCGGCTGGGCATTCTTAACAATATAGTTCTATCTAGTCTATATTTATTGTCTCAATTCCCTTCCTTTTCTGAGGACCACTGTTTTTTGAAAATAAGTTTCTACCCATGGTCCTTAGCTTACTGCGCCCTGGGTTCCCTTGTATTGCTTAAAAGACTGAATGTGTTCGTAGCACTGCCCCTTGCCATGCGGCAAAACTATTTGAGGAGGAGAAGAGCTGAGAGGATATTTAGGCAGAGGATCAACCTATTTGGAATGACCAGCCAAGATGTAAGGGCCAGGTACCGTTTCCCACCAGAAGTCATCTTGGATATGGTGTGTGAGTGGGAGCAGGAACTTGATTCTGTGACCTGCTGCTCACATGCAATACCAGCATATCTCAAGATCCTGTCTGCCCTACATTTCTTTGCCACTGGGTCATTCCAAAGGGTCACCAGTGACCTTGTGGGCATTTCCCAGGCGAGCCAGTCACGGTGCCTGCATCAGGTACTGAGATGCATCACTGCTAGAGCCCCAACTACATACAAATGCCACATACACTTGCCATGAGACAAAGCGCAGCAAGAGATTTTTATCTCCTTGCACAATTCCCACGTGTGCTGGGTGCAATTGACTGCACCCAAGTGGCCCTTCAGCCACCCCGCCACATTGCACACATCTTCTACAACAGACACAGATGGCATTCCATCAATGTGCAAGCTCTCTGTGATGCCAGTGGGAAGTTCATCAACGTGCATGCAGTGTTCCCAGGCAGTACGCATGACAGCTTCATATTTCGCATTTCACCTCTTTCCCGGCTTATGGCTGCAGGAGAATTTGGCAACATGTGGCTACTGGGTAAGTACCAAGCACTAAAAAATTAGTGATATGTGCCATTGAAATGTCTGAATGCCCCCCAATATTAACCATTGTACAATGAGAATCAGGGCCCAACAGACACTGCAGGTACGAATGTATAGATCATGTTCTGTGCAAGTTAAAAAGGGAAATGTTAAACACTGCCCTTTCTTCCCTCCTCAGGTGATGCTGGCTATGCACTCTCCCCACATTTCCTCACCCCTTACAGGCGTGCAAACACTGTACCTCAGTGAAGGTACAATAGGGCACACATACAGACTCGAGCCATCATAGAGCGCACTTTTGGGTTGTTGAAGTCGCGATTCAGATGTCTCCACCGTATAGTGGGTGTGCTGCAGTACTCCCCAGAAGTCGTGTGCAAGATTACATTAGCCTGTTGTGTTTTGGACAACATTGCTCTAACGCATGGCTTACACATGCCTCTGGAACCTTGGCTAGCTCTGAATCTGGGAAACCGGGTCATTGCACATGACCGATGGCAGGGCGTGCAAGTCCGTGATCAGCTCGTTGCCACGTTTTTCACATGAGCAACCTGTAGTGTCATGGACAAAATGTGGTTTGCTGTCTGTTGTCAATGATGACACTTGGATAGACACGACAGTGTCAATAAATCCCACCCTGAGTCGACTTTGCAAGCCACACAAACTGCATGCAAATCACAGCCGCTGACAGTAGTCAAAAGGTGGATTGTGCCTCAGGTTATGTGCCCATGTCAGCGATCAGTGTAGTGGACATCCCTAAAACCAACTATTCATGCTGTTGACAAACAATACATGTCCTGAGAGACATACCTGGACCACATAAGGATGGGTCACTAATTCACAAAAGGTTGCATTCTTAGGCCTGTGACCTCCACAGATTTGACTCCACCAGAAACGATGGGCCCTGAATGTGAGTGAAGATGTCATGGGAGAATCAGGCACCATGGCCCAGACCTAACTGGTGTATCCCAGCATATCAGCAGGGATGCCACAGTTATTTTGCCTCACAGCAGACACCCCTAGCACCAACATGGATGTGCTGCATTTACAATGCGGCACGCCATGGGGCAAGTATAAACAGAAGCGTGACGCATATGCTGCCACAAAGGTGAAGCACTGCTGGAGTTGCGTTGAAAGCTCAATGCAGCACCAGCAAGGCAAGCGGTGACCCTATGCCTAACATGCTGCATCAATCCTTACGCCTCCAACAAGCAGGCGCAGGGTTCTGACGCAGCGTGCCCATTAAAGTGACTGAGTGAAATGTTTTAGATTTCACTCTGCCACTTTTAGGAGGCGTTCCTCTGCTGGATCCCCCCCCTGTGAAGGAACGCTCAACTGTGGCGCAGGGCCTTACAACATGACACAATTCACAGATGCTTCACGTTGAAAATAAGCCACAGCATGGTGCTGGCCTTGCGCTGCCGCTGCAACACAAAATTGAGGCAACTGTGGCGCAAATGTAGCATACAGGGCTCGTAAATCTGCCCCCATGTGTCTGTGACATATCCACACTGCTCCACACTAATGTTACGTAACACATCACACAACTCTGATACTGAGCACTCAATGTGGACTACATGTCCCTTAATGCAAAGTATGAGTAAATGAAACTGGGCTCTGATGTTATGTCAGCCCCCCCTGCTTGTGCAGAAATGTAATTAAATGATCTGTTCCCCCTTTAGATACATATTCATGATTCATACCTGCACTGTCATTTCACTTTTTATTACAACAGAAAAACAGGATGGCAGTGGATTTGATGACAGATTGTGGATGGACCATGATGAATTCAAAATGGCTGCCAATTACTTCCTGTGATGTATTTTCTGTCTGTATGACCTCTGTATGTATATATTTCCTGTCTGTATGACCTCTCCTGTATGATATAACGTGTTCCGGGTCATTTTCGGAAGTTACAGCGCAAAATCGTAACTTCCAGTGTCGCGCCGTAATGCCAGTACGTGTAATTTGTGACCCGGAACCGAAAACTATGTTTTCGGGCCACAAATTCCAAAAATAAACTAGAACACATCATTTCATACAGGCAATGTTATACAGGGAGTAGGAGACAGGAAATACATCACAGGAAGTAGTTGGCAGCCATGTTGTGTCCATTCTGAGTCATCCTCTTTCACTGAGCACATCATCAGGCATCCTGCTGCTCTCTTTCAACTTATTTCCCCATAATGGCTGAGGATTATGAGGAGACAGCACCCCCTTTCTCAGAAAGGAAATTGGACATCTTGGTGGAGGGGGTGTTGGAGAAATTTCATCAGCTATATGGGGACCCTTGAGCAACAGCTGAGCACTGCTGCCCGGGGCAGGCTATGGGCCAACATCGCCGAGCGCTGCAGTACAGTGAGAGTATCCACCAGGAGTGCTAGGTAGTGCCGCAAGCGCTGGGAGGACCTAAAGCGCTTGGCCCGTAACAAGGCTTTGGAGCTGGCTGGCCTGTCTTCCCAGCACCATGTGCATCGTCCTCGCCTCTCCCCACTGTACAGGAGGGTCCTGCAAGCAGCTTGGCCAACCCTCCATGCTCAGCTGGAGGAGCATGAGCAGCATGGACCTAGAAAGTACATCATATGCAATATGTGTCTGGGAGTATGATGTGAGTGAAACAGTGCTGTACCATTGTGTGTCCCATGCCTCCATTCACCAATCCCGTGTCCATGCTGCAGTCACCAAGATTAAAAAGGCACACTGTGGCATATGGACTGTACAGGGCAGAGTGCATTTTGGGAGTTGTAGTTTCTTCATGACAACTGGGTAAATGAGCCACAATCATGCATTCTTATTGAATTGTGCTCTGCCAGCACTACTACCGTTGAACCAAGTAAATCATAACTGATGTGTGAATTGGATGAGCTATAGTACAGAGACTGTCCAGTGTGCGCATGGAAAGCCATAGGGTATTGGATGTTGTGATTCGCATTGCACCTGTAGAGTTGGGTTCCAATTGAGGCAGATCATCATGTGCCATGGAGTCAAGACAGACTTTGAGATCCCTGCACTACTCTTAGGTGTTCCTAAATTTGCAAGGTGTGCCCACTGACAGACGTCTCACCCTCAGTGGCCTGTATGACATTTTACATGTACAGGTAGCTGTCACAAGGCAGCTTTTATTTACAAACAAACGGAACATCCATGGGCAGCGTTTTCGCCCCGAGCGTGGCAGGATTGTATGTTCACCATTTTGAATGCACCAACTTCTCTGTGGAAACCAGCCCATTCAGTCATCACATCCTTAAATGGCACAGGTATATTGATGACTTTTTGGTAATCTGGCAGGGATCTCAGACTAACCTTGACAGATTCATGACCTGGCTTAACACCAGGGATCCATATTTGAACTTCACCAGCACAGCAAGCAACCACCAACTTCCCTTCCTAGACTTGGACATCACAGCCAAAGATGGGACCCTGATTACAACATACTATAAACCAACCGCGAGAAATTCACTGCTCCACTTCACGAGCTTTCACCCTCGCCCTCTCAAAGAGAACCTGCCATTCGGTCAGTTTCTCCGCGTACGCAGAAACTGTACCAACATCAAT
This sequence comes from Lissotriton vulgaris, assembly GCF_964263255.1. Classification (NCBI taxonomy): domain Eukaryota; kingdom Metazoa; phylum Chordata; class Amphibia; order Caudata; family Salamandridae; genus Lissotriton; species Lissotriton vulgaris. The sequence goes on from NC_141689.1 coordinate 1,906,606,327, forward strand.
GATTACAAATCACAATCAGCAGACCTGGCCACCAAATTGGAAAGCCATGGATACCCTAAAGCAATCATCCGCAAAACCCAGAAAAGGGCGAGAAACCAAAATCGCGACGCACTCCTTGAGACCATCACAAAGGAGGATCAGGAACAACCCATAACCTGTGTCACTACCTACAATACAGCATCCAACGAAGTAGCAAAAATCATTAGAAAACATTGGAGGATAATCAACTCCTGGCAGAATAAATGGGACGCACCAAGATTTGCGTACAAGAGGTGCAACAATCTAAAAGATCAACTGGTGAGCACCCGACCCAGACAACAACCAAAGCAACCAATGAACACTGTCCTGAATGCATGGGGACTGCCAAAGATCACTGGACACTACCCCTGCAATGACTGCAGCGTGTGTCACCTCACAACACACACCAAAATCCTGAACCTTGAACCCAACAAGACCTGGACCCAACGCAACCACACTAACTGTAACTCACGTAATGTGATATACCTCCTTACATGCACGTGTGGCCTCCGCTATGTGGGGATGACAACACGCAAAATCAAAACCAGAATAACTGAGCATCGAAGCACCATAAGATGCAAGAAAAATATCAGTAGATTCACTAACCACTTCATCACCCCCTGCCATACACCCAATGATCTCAAATGGACAGTCATTGAACAAATCCCGGAAAGCCCAATTGATAATGACAAGAAACTTCTGAGCAAAGAACAGCGATGGATATATCGCCTTTCAACAGCCACTGAGGGTCTCAACGACGCTATCCCCTGGAATTCCTTGAGACCCTCGTAACTCAAGGGCTACACCTGCCCACTAAACTACCTTACTAGAATCCCCCTGTAAAATATCTCCCTGGAGATAGAGCCCTACAGTTCTGAGATATGGGAATTAGGAATCCCTCCCATGAGTATGATTAAGATATCACCCTGGCACCTCAAACGAGGGTATGTCCTCTAATTGCGCAGCATTATATTTATTTATGCGTTATCATGCCTAAATGTGCCACATTACACCAATGGCACTGATAACCTGACAGCACATGCGCCCTATCATGCCGAAATGCCCCTCATCGCACTGGCGGCATTGACACCAATCTGCACAGGCGCGTTTGCACAACACGCGCGCACTTCCCCAACGCGCATGTGCGGACATGACACTACTGTCCGCACATGCTCATTGCGAACCTCAGGCACAGCGCATGCGCGAACGCTCACCGCCTCTCCCTACGCACCTGGGCAAGTATCATGACTCGGCAGTTCGAGTCTATCTACCATTTCCCCTACAATACAGGTGCGAACAATTACTCAATCAACCGCAGTATAAAAACCCAACAACAATGGCCATAACTTACCGGTTCTGCAAAGGAGGCACTACAGGTCCAAAGCAGGCTCTGGCCAGAAAAGCTGTGAGTATGATGAACTACCAACTCTACCACGGGTAAGCGCTACCTTTCTCTCCTACAGGTCCCCTAATCCAAGTGGCCAAAACCTTTCTCCCCCACAGGGTCAACCTCTTGCCACTTCACGACCTTGAAGCAAAAACTTCTTAAAACTAGCGTAAGAAAGAATTCCTGCGCTATCTTTTCTTTTTTACCACTCTTGCACTAATGATGTGAATACCGTGTTTTAGCCACCCCACCCCCGACATTCAAGTGCGAACCTCACCATAATGGTACCACCAATACCACCATTACACTGTAGCCGCTTATACCCTGCACCCTCATCGCTATAAAGTCGGCTGTCAAAAGTATATAATGTAATACTTTTTAAGTGACTCTCTTTTCCCCTTGTATGTTTTGTCTTCGTCTTTACATGTTACATGTACAGGTGTTTTGAGAAGGGAATACCCCTCTCACACATAGATAAACACTTTAGGGCGTGTAGACACATAGTCTGAATCACACACCCACTAGTTTAATTACACACACTTATTTATTTATTTTTTAATCCGTCCTGAAGAAAGCCAGCATATTCATAAGGCACTGGCTGAAACATGTTGACTCATCTAAGGATGTGGGAGGTCGTAACTCGCCTCTAACATCCAAAAGCCGTATTTTTAACCGCTGACGGTGGCCCAGGTATTAAAGTTTAATTCACCTTCGGGTACTAGGACCTCCGCAAAGCCGTTTTAAACTCACATTCATAACACTCTTCACTGCACACTCAGCGATTTACCTGCTCCGCTGTAATCAGGCGTCGAAGCACACCCGGGACACGCTAGGTGTCACTGGGTGGGCCCGATGATGAAGCATCCCACCAACTAGGTTGGTGGGTGAGGGCTTCATGAGCACACTCACCAGGTGCCACTACCCCCTAACGAAACATACCTGAGTCATTCAAATTTAAAATTAAATGTTGTTAACCCCTTTACTTAAGCTAGTCTCTTTTTGATTAACTCTATATAACCCGGGGATATGGACTAGCTTTCTGGTCCTCTCTCTCTTGATACACGATCAGCTGTTACAACCACCGACCACTGTTCACTGGTGTACTGCACTACCTTTCAAGTCAACAAAGCCAACATGTGGCACTGGATTGTCCGATGATGTGTGGGGACGGCAAAAGGCCAGACTCACAATGTAGCCAGAGTAGTAGTCCAGACCCTACATGGATGTGTGACCCACATTCGGCTTGTCCCATACAATGATCCAAAGCAGATGACACTTGTCCAGGCGTTAAATAGCTGCTAATCCATATTAATGACAAGAATCAATCAAATCTGGAATCTTCATTTTCTCTTTTGGTGGACTGGTTTTTGAACTAGCACATGTAGCAGTGACAGGACACACAGATCACAAGAATGCCAAGGTTAAGGTTTGGCCAATACAGTTGTGTAAGCCACGAATATACACATCAGATGCCCATGTCAAACTCAATTCAGTATATGACAGTGAACATACGTGTAATGTAAGTTCATAAACAGAATGGGGTTTGGCAGCACACTGCCTCACAGTCCCAGCACACTCTGCCCCTTTGCATCCTGGTAAATGCAGTACAGAGTTCAAACTCACTTCTAAGTAATCTGGAGTCATTCATCAAAGTTGGTGCAGACATTGCTGTATATCTGGATTGAGCGTTTCATAGAGTGCAGCAGTTTTAGAAAGCAAAGAAAAATCATTTTGGGTTGCTGTGTGGTACTGTGACCTGAGAGGATCTTGGCAGCATTTCCAGCAACCACAGATGAATTTGAAGTAAGTTTGAACTGTATACTGCATTTACCAGGATGCAAAGGGGCAAACAGTGCTGGGACTGTAAGGCAGTGTGCTCCCAACCCCCATTAAGTCCATATAGACTAAGGGGCAGATTTACAAGGCACTTGCGCCTCTTTTACACTGCCATTGGGTCACTTTTATGACGCAGCGGCGGAGCAAACAAAGCGCCATGCTGCTGGGTAATTACATGTGACGCATCTGGTGCAGGGACACCTCCTAAAAGTGGCAGAGTGAAATCTACAAGATTTCACTCAGTCACCTTTAGGGCCATGCTGCGTCAAAACTCTGGCCATGATTGAAGCAGGTGTAAGGATTGACGCAGCATGTTAGCAATCGTGCACCCCCGAGCCTTGCTGGAGTGGGCTCGCACTTGCCATGCCACTCCAGCAAAGTACCGCTGTTCCACCAGGGATGCATCACGCATCTGCCCACCCAAGCGCCACGGTTTGCCGCATTGCAAATGCGGCGCATCAGGGGTTGCGCACGGGTGGGCAGATGCGTCGCAACTCTTCTGGTACACCTCTGCTGATTAGCAGAGATGCGCCAGAATTTGTAAATTGGCCGCTGACAACTGTAGAGTGTGATCAGAGGAGAAATAAATCTGACCTTGGCTCAGCTATGTATGTGTATCGTCCTGCATTAAACAACAACCACATCAGGATGTTGCTTACATCTCTGCAGGCACGGTTGGTGAGACATCAGATGTGCAGGAACAAGTCTGGAGCAGGAGGCCATCAGTTCGGCGGGGGCTACACCCTCTTTCAACCAGCGAGGAAGAAGAGGAGAAGGAGGAGGAGACATCTACATCTGCAGGCCAGGGGGTGTGCCCACCCGGGATGAGGAAGAACACAACTCTGGGACAACGTCCCGGGTGGAGGCTGTGGACATTGTAGGGGGGAGCAAGGACCGGACACCTCGGACCATGATGTGGTGGAGAGCCACTCACCCAAACATTCATCACCTAAGGACCCCAAGACAAATTGGCCACGTGAATTTCACTGGCGATCGTGTTTGCGTTTCCGCAATAGTGGGGGTGATGAACGCGGGGAGGGGTGAGATTGAGTTGTCACCTCCGTGTATGTGGGTGTTGTACAGGGTGATCTAGAGGTGCAGGTGCAGATGGTGTCTTCACATTTGTAGTCTGTACCTGGACAAGGGCTGGTTGTGCAGGTGGTGGAAGTGACTGTCCAGAGGTTGGTGGTGTTTTTGCAGGTGGTGTGGGTGGGAGGTTGGAGTGACAGTCCAGAGGTTGGTGGTGTATTAGCAGGTGGTGGGGGTGGTTGGAGTGACGGTCCAGAGGTTGGTGGTGTTTTTGCAGGTGGTGGGGGTAGTTGGAGTGATGGTCCAGAGGTTGGTGGTGCTTTTGCAGGTGGTGGGAGTGACTGTCCAGAGGTTAGGGATGCTTTTGCAGGTGGTGGGAGTGACTGTCCAGAGGTTGGTGGTGTTCTTGCAGGTGGAGGGGGTGGTTGGAGTGACTGTCCAGAAGTTGGTGGTGTTTTAGCAGGTGGTGGGAGTGACTGTCCAGAGGTTGGTGGTGTTTGTGCAGGGGGTGGGGGTGGTGGGGTGCCTGATCAGTGTGCAGGTGTGTATATTGGCTGTGGTGCTGTGCAGTTGGTGTTACAGGTGTGTGGCTGTGCTGTCCTGCAGGCCGATATGATTGTTCCCCTCCCTGCACTGGCCGTGAAGAGTGACTTTGGAACACTCTCATCATGCCCTCCATCATCTTCATGGCCAAGGCATGGCGTCTTGCACTCTCTTCCCTTTGGATGGATATCAGGTCAGTCATATTTCTAAGCATTTCCTGCCAAGTGCTATCCATCCTATCCAAAGCTTGGCACATCCTGTCCACCCCCTGAGGGAATTGGACCATTTCCTGCTGGGACTCTAACATGACTGCCAGGGTAGACCCTATGCACGAATGTCCTGCCTCACATCTCTCTGCTGTTGGTAGAAGTCCTGCTCCCACTGGCCACCATCGCCACGTGCAGGCCCCCTCCGCAGGTGTCTGCCAGGGATGATATGAGCAGGTCCAACAACAGGGGGGTTGGCAGGTGGAAGACTGTGGACAGGCGAAGGGTGGCCAGGGGATACCTGCACCGCAACAGGACTGGTACTTCTCACAGATGGTGGAGAGGGTGTCAGGGATACACTGCATAGGGAAGAGCGGGTAGGGGAACTATCATGTCGGTCCCGGACATGAGGGCTGTGTGGGAGTGATGTCTGTGATTGGATGTGTGTGAGCCGTGGCTGGTGAAATCTATGCTGCGGACATGGTATTGTTTGTGTGAGAGGAGGCAGACGAGCGTTGCTTGGCAGTGGATGTGATACCGTGATGTCAGTACCGTCATCCCCCAAGTCAATGGATATGTGGTCTTCCTCCTCCTCCTCCAAGTCAAAGTCCTCATGATCCTCCTCTTGGGCCTGAATTGCTGCCGACATTACTGCCTGGAGGATCAAGGGATTCTCCCCTCTGATTCCCTGTCGGCCAGCACTAGTTTTCGGTCTGTCATCCCCTCCCCTGGCACCATCTGAAACACAGAGGTTGCAACCGTATTATTGATTGACCAGGTATTACATGTGCTGCAACACCAGGGTTGTATTAACTGTACTTCGCATCAGCAGATGAGGATCATGTGATCTGCTTAGGGTACCACCACAAATGAGCGCTCACACCATGGCACTGAGGTATTACACGGAGATGTACATAATACTAGCAGACTCACCAGCTCTAGCCACAACTTGCTGTCCCTTCCCGTTCCCCCCTGGTGTACCCTACTGCACCTGTCTCCTCATAGTTGTTGTAGACATAGCTGTAGAGGGTAGAAACTACATTCTCAATGATCCGCATCAGCAATTGTCAGACAGGCATATGTGACACTCCTGGTTTGTATTTCACTTTGTAAACAACAACTGTTGATTCCATGCAGAATGGGATCTCGATCTCTGTCATGGTTTAGTAATCTAAGCTGGTTACACACCTCATGCCCGTTTTACTTGAAGGACAGGTGCGCAATGGTTTCACAGCTGAAGCCAGGATGTCATGCATTCCCCGGGATGTTGTCCGCTGCAGTGGTCTCGTCCTGTCAGCACCTGTGATGTGAATTACATGTCCATATTTTAGTACAACAGATTGTAGCTATGAGCCAACATTTCATTCTCATTAACCATTTTTCGGATGATCAAGGACGATGTGCAGCATGTTTACCTCATTGACTTTACATGTGGGCACCTGCTCACAAGCAGCACTTGACAGCTGTTATATGTTATGTTATGTTATGTTATAAACCGTTTTGTAGCGCGCTCTGTTACTGGTGAGTATCCTGGCGCGGGGAAAGGGTCAGAACGGCAGATAACAAGACAGCGAAGAATCCTCCTAGCCTGCACTCGTGAATAGGTGAGTTTTCAGATGTTTTTTAAAAGCAGTCACTGTCGGCATGGAGCGTAGATGGAAAGGGAGGGCATTCCAGGCCCGAGCCACCACAACCGACAGTGACTGACCGCCCAGTCTGGCACCTTTAAAACGGGGAAGAGACAGTTTAAACAGAGAGGCAGATCTCAAGGTGCGTGCCGGAATGTACCTTGTGAATCTTCTTTTCAAGTACGAGGGGCCTTGGTCATGAATTGCACGAAACGCCAGCACCAAAGATTTAAACCGAATACGTTGTGCTACGGGAAGCCAGTGAAGCGAGCGCAACTCCGTGCGGACGCTCTTCCACCTGGGGATGTTAAATAATAGGCGTACAGCCGCATTCTGAATAATTTGGAGGCGTTTGACCAGGTATGTAGTAATGCCACTAAACAGTGCATTCGCGTAATCAAGGCGAGCCAGTATGAGCGCTCTGGCAACCGACTCTCTGGCCTCTCTGGGGAGCAGGGGGAAAAATTTACGGAGCATTTTCAGAGTAGCAAAGCAGGTGCCGGTGAGTTTTTTGATGTGGTGCTCAAATCTGAGATCCTCCGTAAACCAAATGCCCAGATTTTTTGCAGGTCTCCCCATCTCTGTTGGGCAAGGAATGTTGGAGGGCCAGAGTGTGCTCTTAAATGAGGGGGGGAAGGAGCCGTAAAAGAGCACCTCGGACTTGTCCTCATTGCACTTCAGCTGGGCCTGTGTTAACCAGCGAAATACTGAGGACAGACACAGGTGAACTGTAGATGTGTCCAGATTGTCGTCTGGCCAGGTAAACAACAATTGGGTGTCATCAGCATACCCTAAAATTTTAGCCCCGAACTGTTCAGCTAGGTATACCAAAGGTGTAATGTACACATTGAACAGCTGTTACATCCATGCAGCACTGACATCAATAAGATGACACATCAACTGACAAACTTGTATGAGAAGGTTACTGATAGTTCAAGGAAGGGGATAAATGACCTGACTCGTCTGCATCACACTGATTTTACCTTTACCATTGAGACTAACGTTTATCATGGTTGAAATGTTGTCTGTTAACAAGTCAGAAAGGAGCTCATGTGTGAGATGTGCAGTTGTCAGGGACATGATTTAGCCCATTTTTACTTCCCTAACCAAGAGGTCATGCAGCTCATTTCTGAATGAGAGAACACAGATTTCTTAGGTACATATTTTGAATGTCCTCTGTTCCCATACTCTATTTCCAACATCATGGTACTACTTAGCTGACAACGGATGGTGTCTTGTGCAGCAGACATCCAAACCTCATTTGTCAAACACTCACCTATGTATGTGAATACGATAGGAGGGAGGCAAGCAGAAAACAAGATTTGGTTATGATCACACATTGCAGATGAGGTGAGAAGCTTTGAGGCTTACCACCTGCATTGGATTATTGTGTTGCTCTTCAGCCAATTTATTCTGCAAGTGTAACTGCATGAAGAGTCACCTTAGCAGTCCCTACAACCATCTGAAATGTACACAACTGGCACCAGTGTGGGCCTCAGCCATACCTATTTCATTTTGATTTGACCATGTACAGTTTGCTAGGGATTCATCCTATTATTGAAGTGCAAGCCTGTTTTGTTTTGGTCAGTTCATATGACACATTGTTCTATTGTACGTCCCTTCTGCACACACTTGGCATACATTTTGTGTCAGCCTCTCATTTGCCACCAGGGATTTGATTGGCATTGTGTTCAAATGCCCATGTGAGTATATTGTGATGCAGGACACTAGTGTTGTACAACACATACGGTGGAGGTGAAAGGCACAATGAATGAGCATTCAGCCAGGTTGACTTACCTTGGCCCAGCACTGGAGCAGTGTGTGGTCCCAGGACAGATGTCAAGTCCAACCTAGTAGCTGAAGTCTGTGCGCGTCTTTGATTCTGGGAGGACCGCATTGTACCTAAAATGATAATTATGTTTAGCAACTTTACATTCCTGCTGCCACATGTGATGCTTTCTATTTGTGGCACAGTGGACGAGCACAAGCAGTTCTGTGCACCACCGTTGCAGAAGTGTGTCATACATAATGTAATAAGTGATCCCGCATTGGCCCACTACCTTGATGCTACCTATATCACAATGACATGCCTACAAATCCAGAGGTAAGGTCCACTATCGTGTTTTGTTGATGCCCAGAAAATTATCCATCCAATGTACGCAGTACATGACCAGCTGTGTGGACTGTGCAATTTAATGTATGTTGGAAAGATTTGGAGTTGGACAGTGTATGCATTGTCAATACTACAGAGACTGGTATCTCAATGTTTGTTTTTAAATTCCATATCTGTGCAAATAGATTTTCTTGATTAGGTCTACAGACACTATTGCAATATAGTGGGTACAATTATGACTAGTTGTGGCCCTCGATTACAGGTTGGTTTCTCTGGTCTGTTTGTGAAATACATGTTGTGTACCACAATTACAAAGGTATGATGAGGCAATACATTTTAAATTTTGTCTTTCGCTGTTCACAAATGTCATACGGTAAAGGTGAATGTCCATTGACAACTCCAGATGTGATGAAGAGAATTTTGTATCTCTGGTTGACTTACATAGGTTGGCACTATTTGTCCCTCTGTCGTCTTCCTGACAATGTATGCATTTTGACCATCTACTGGCCAATTTAACTTACCAGTTAGTATGGTTGTCATGCCTTCCTCTGTACGTTGTCGATTCCTCCCATTAGATGCGGTGACGTCTGCTACTGCAGTTGTCTGAGCTCTGGCTGGATGTGTCAATGGGTGAGAAAACCGAAAAGTAAACAAATGTGAAATGTGCTTGTGGAACCTTTTGGGGATTTGCCCATATCTTCTGTGTGCTAACAGTGTTGTGAAGTACTGCCGCAGATGGGGCATGTAGGAGCAGTGGTGTGTTGGGCATGTTATGGCGTGGCAGAGTGGAAAATGGACAACAGCATATGTGAATTACATATTTACATCTGATGATACTCTCACCTTCTGCTTTGCGATTTAGGCTGGCACAGGGTGATGTACTTCTTTGAGAATTTGTGGCAGGTTTACATGCCCCTTGATTTAGATTTACACTGCTGTTGCATCACTTCTGTGACACAACGGTGGTGTACAACAGACAACACATTTAGCATTATTTGCAACGTGGCGCTTTTTTGGTGAAGCGTCACATTGTGAGGCCCTGCGCAACATTGAACTTGCGTCAGCTTTGCTGTAGCCAGGGTGGCCATTCCTTTGGGATATGCCGTGTACAAGTGATTCAGTGAAATCTACAAGGTTTCACCGAGTCACTTTTTTAGAGGCCGCTGCGATGCACCCTTACGCCTGCTTGAAGCTGACGTAAGCAGTGGCGCAGCACGTTAGGTATGGGCAGTGCATGAACATTATTGGAGTTGCATACCTCTTGCGACACAACTCCAGCAAGCCCCCCTTACACACCATCAGATTGAACACACAGCTGTCAATCCCTGCACCACAGTGCACCACCATCTGAACGCATTGCATCCGTGTTAGCGCAAGGATTGAATTGCATGTCACATTGGTACTGGCGCTTCCCTGCTAATATTTGTCAATTGCTACTTTATATTTTTAACTTCATTTAACATTTCTATATAGCATTGCACATTTCCTGTCAATATGAACAGTTGCTAAATTTACAGGGTTGTGCATGTACGGCTGCAGTACTGTGCCCATGTTTTAAAAAGGGTGGGAGGGATTTACCATTTCTAATGCAAAGGATTCTGGGACTTGTGGTGCTACATACAGAGAGTGACACATGAGTCTCTGACTGACTATATTTTTATATACACTTTGGACCAGTTCCTTAATCCCAATGACAGTGTAACAGACAATCTTTTCATGCACTTTTTCTTTTCATTCCACTTATCTGGTACCACGTAGCGGACGTCACTGACAGGCAGCCCATGGACCAGGTCGGGGTGTATTGTTGTGAGGGTATCCTCCTCCAGTGTGGTTAGCTGGATGCGGGGTCCAGGGCATGCAGCAGGGAGGATCCTGCGTAATTCAATCCTGGAGTATTTCTCCTTCACCCTATACCTTTCGTCCTGCCACTTTTTTTTAACGTCCTGTACAGTTCGCCTGTCCACCCCCAAAGCTGAGACAGCAGTGGCTATCTGCTGCCATAGCTCTGCCTTTTGTGCCCCACTGGTGCAGTAGGGTGGTAAGCCATAAAGGCGCTTGTGGTGCCTTACTATGAACTCCACAACCATGGTGGTCTCTTCTGCTGTGAAGTTCCTTTTCCTCCTCATGTCCATTTTCAGGGTCACTGTGAGCGTTGTAGGTACGAACTTTCTGTGGAAAAACCTGTTCCTTCAATGTGTGCTGCTTTTATGTGTTTTCTAGTGCTGGTCAATTATTGTCAATTGGCTTCAGCTGGAGCGTGGTGTGGGATGGTAGGCACTGGCAACATTCTCCATGCCAAAATGGAGCTGTTGGCTGGGATTGGCTGCAGGGTGTCAGCTTATCAATGGTGGGGGATGGTACGCACTTGGACAGGTGTTTACCCTTGTCTAACATGGCCAACTGCCAAAAATCTGATTTTCCGGCCTGTAATCGGAAATTACGGCATTATGCCAGAAATTGCAAAGCAGTATCGTAAATTCCGCCAATGAGCCGTAAATTACGGCCCGGTGGTGGCAATTACGGCCCGGCGGCGGACGTAAAGTTAGTAGTCCTAAGTCTATTCTGTGAATACCGAAAGTAGTAAGTTAATTCTGTGAATCCCAAAAGTAGTAAGTGCATTCTGTGAATACCAAAATGGTAGTACGGTTTGGATCTAGTCTTCAGTTCATTCTGTGAATCGGGCCCCTAAGGTTTCTCCTCATACTATTTAAGCAGACAGTGCACATACCATTCTTGCATTCAAAAACCAGAAGTGACAGACAGTACAATAGGGCACGTAAAGGTTTTTATGATAAAACAATGTGATGACTAATTGAACCGTCTTTTGTAATTCTCAAAAACCATTTTACATACCTAAAAAGACTGGTGGAGCACTACTCTACAGACAGAGACATGTTGCCACATGTTTCATTCTTCACAACATAGCCTTGAGGAAGGGTCTTCACAATGTCAATATAGAGCCAGAATCACACTTAGATGACGATCTACCACCACTTCAGACAGGGCCGGACTGACTACCGGGCAGTTTGGAATGCTGCCGAGCTGCTGGCTGATTTTACTGTAGTGGGGGCTGATTTCATTCATGGAGACCTGCGTGTGCTTCAATATAATGAAAGCAAAGCTAATTTTGTTTAGCACACGAAGGTCCCCATCAAAGAAATCAGCCCCCAGCTCAGCAGCATTCCAAACTGCCCAATAGCCAGTCCGGCCCTGACTTCAGATTCATCAGGACAGATCACAGGCAGCAGAGGGATAAACATGATGCACAGAAATCACAGTCATCTATTTGTAAGGTGAGAATTATGATTACATCTAATAAATAGCCAACACACATGTTGGTAATGTTTTTTCATTACTGAAATGTGCGGCTTTGTATTTGTCGCTCCTTCCCCATGGCAGCAATCCAACACTCTTGACCTTTCTGCAATTGCATCTTTGAAAATGACATGCTTTGCAGATGCAGGTAGGCCGCCCCCCCTAGCCACTGCGCGGTCCTCCCCCTGCAGTGCGCTGTGCTACGCTCTGACCACTGTTCCTGACAAGTTTTCTCCGTGGTAACCTGTACCGTGTTTATTTTCGTTTTTCCCCGTGACTGTTTCCCCTTTTGCATTCTGTACCCTTGATTGTTTCCCGTTTTGCATTCTGTACCCGTGATTGTTTCCCCTTTTGCATTCTGTACCCCTGATTGTTTCCCCTTTTGCATTCTGTACCCGTGATTTTGTCCCCCTGGCTCCCCCTTCTACCTTCTGTGCCCCCCCTGATCCCGCCTCGCCCTCTGCTTCCCGCCGCTGCTCCCAGCTCCCTGCGGCCCGCCCCCGCCATTCCCATTCGCCACCCCGCTCCTGCCTCCCTGCTGCTCCTCCCTCCCTCAGCCCCTCATATGAAGGCCGCACGGCGAACGCGCAGCGGACGCGTGCAGCGGGCGTGCCGATTGTGCGCCATAGGCATGCCAAAGGCAAGCCCGTCTACGCCCGTCCGCTCCTGGACCGCACCCAGCACCAGGACCCCTGGCCCCCGCCGACGCCAGACCACACAACAGACCTACGGCGCCGTTACCCTCCACGCACTTAACACCGGCCGGAACCCCGCCTGCTACCGAGCCACCCGAGACGTACCCACAGACCCGTCACCTGCCAAGCCTGCCAATTCGCCTGCCTCCGAACCTGCTCCGCGCCCGCCAAACCGAGCACCAGCAACAACCACCTCAAGTGCATCCTGCTCAAAACCAGCTCCGTCCGCAGACACGTCGTCGAACTCTGGAACCTGCTCGACACAACATCACCTGACGTCGCCTTCCTCACAGAAACCTGGATGAACGCCTCCTCAGCGCCTGACATCGCCATAGCCATCCTGGACGGATAGAAGATCACCCGGAAGGACCGCGTCAACCAGACTGGAGGAGGCATTGCCATTGTACACAAGAACACCATCCGAAACACGACCAACCCCGACGACACCTTCACCGCCGCCGAACACCTCCACTTCCAGATACACACCGACCCCAAGACCACCCTCAGAGGCACCCTCATCTACAGACCCCTGGGACCACGCACCCAATTCAGCAAAGACATTGCTGACTTCATCAGCCCGCACGCCCTCCCCTCCGCCGACTACATCCTCCTTGGGGACCTCAACTTCCACCTGGAGAACAACAAGGACCGCAACACCGCCACCCTGCTGGACAACCTCGCCAACCTCGGACTCAAGCAACTGGTGAACACCCCCACCCACAACGCAGGCCACACGCTTGACCCCGTCTTCTCCTCCAGCAAGCACATCTCCTTCAGCGACTCCACCGGACTCCATTGGACTGACCACAGCTGCATCCACTTCAGCTTCAGAAAAACCACGACCCACCACCACCCGCAACAGGTTCCTCACAGGAGCTGGAACAAGATCACCGCCGAGCAGCTCACCACCTCCCTCCGTCAGAACCCTCCCGCCAGCACAATGAACCCCAATGAAGCAGCCAGCAACCTCATACAGTGGCTCACCAACTGCGCAGATGACCTGTCACCACTGAAGGACCCTCCCAGCATACCCGGAAGCAAGAAAGCCCCCTGGTTCACCAACGAACTCAAGACCTCCAAGAAGAACTGCCGCACTCTCGAGAAAGTCTGGCGCCACGACCAGACCATGGACAACATGACGGCCCTCAAGCACGCCACCCGCAAACACCACCAGCTGATCCACACCACCAAGAAGACAGCATTCAAAGAACGACTGGACAACAACACCCACAACAGCAAGGAACTCTTCAGCTTTGTTAAAGAGTTCTCCAACTCCAGCGCCAGAAACAACGACATCACTCCCTCGCTAAACCTTTGCTACTCACTCGCCTCGTTCTTCCACCGCAAGATCGCCGATATGCACAACAGCTTCAGCGCACAAACCACGCACCCAACCACCGAACCAAAGCCCCCCACCACCACCCTCTGCGCCTGGACCCCGATAAGCACAGAAGACACCACCCGCATGATGAATACCATTCACTCCGGATCACCAACCGACCCCTGCCCCCACCACATCTTCAACAAGGTCGACTCCATCGTCACACCCCATCTCCGGGACATCATCAACACCTCCTTCAACACCGCCACCTTCCTGGAGACCTGGAAGCACGCCAAGCTCAGCGCCCTCCTGAAGAAACCTACAGCGGACCCCACCGACCTCAAGAACTACCGCCCCATCTCGCTCCTCCCTTTTCCTGCCAAAGTCATCGAAAAGACCGTCAACAGACAGCTTGCCGCCTTCCTCGAGACGAACGGATCCCTCGACCATTCGCAGTCCGGTTTCGGAGCCCACCACAGCTCCGAGACCGCCCTCATTGCAGCCACTGATGACATCAGATCTCTGCTCGACAATGGAGAAACAGCGGCCCTCATCCTCCTGGACCTCTCGGCAGCGTTCGACACTGTCTGCCACCGCACCCTAGTACAGCGCCTCAGCATCATAAAATCCGAGAGAAGGCACTGGAGTGGATCATCTCGCTCCTCGCCAGAAGAACCCAGAGAGTCCACCTCCCCCCGTTCAGATCCGAGGCCACAAAGTCATCTGCAGCGTACCACAAGGGTCATCTCTCAGCCCTACCCTCTTCAACGTCCACATGAGCCCTCTCGCAGCCATCGCACGCAAACACAACCTCAACATCATCTCCTACGCCGACGACACCCAGTTAATCCTCTACCTCACCAATGACCCCGCTAGAACCAGCCTACACGAAGGGATGAAAGATGTCACCGAATGGATGAAGAACAGCCGCCTGAAACTGAACTCAAAAAAGACGGAAGTCCTCATCTTGGGATCATCGCCCTCCGCCTGGGATGACTCCTGGTGGCCCCCTGCCCTGGGGACCACCCCCAAACCAACGGACCATGCACGCAACCATGGCTTCATCCTGGACTCCTCCCTCTCGATGACCAGACAAGTCAACGCCGTCTCGTCATCATGCTTCAACACCCTGCGCATGCTCCGTAAGATCTTCCGATGGATCCCCACCGAAACCAGGAAGACGGTCACCCAGGCACTCATCACCAGCCTACTGGACTACGGAAACACCCTCTACGCCGGAACCACAGCCAAACTTCAGAAAAGACTCCAGCGCATCCAGAACGCCTCCGCACGACTCATCCTGGACATCCCCCGACACAGCCACATCTCCGGCCACCTGAGAGACCCGCACTGGCTCCCCGTCAGCAAGAGGATAACGTTCAGGCTCCTAACCCACGCACACAAAGCCTTCCATGACCTGGGCCCCAAGTACCTCAACAACCGCCTGACCTTCTACGCACCCACCCACCAGCTACGATCGACCAGCCTCACGCTTGCCGCCATACCACGCATCCGCAAAGCCACCGCCGGGGGAAGATCCTTCTCCTACCTGGTAGCCAAGACATGAAACTCCCTCCCGATCCACCTCCGGCTGACCCAGGATCATCTCTCCTTCAGGAAGCTCCTCAACACCTGGCTCTTTGAGCAGTAGCGGACTCCTCCCCCCCAGCGCCTTGAGACCCGTCCGAATGAGTAGCACACTTTACAAATGCCTATGATTGATTGATTGATTGATTGAGAGCCACGGTTTTTATCTGTTTGGCTTGCAGGCTCTGCACTGATGCAATTAATTTGTCAAGGCCACCAAACTAATTAAGAACTGTCTGACATGTCATCAGATACATTATCATTGTTGGACTCTACATTGTTGGTGTGTCCTGCGTACAGAAGAAGTTATGTTCCTGCTTTGTGTATGTTGCTCATCTCTTTCCTTAAAGTCTGGGAGTGTGTCAGGCTTGCTCTCCTAGTAGTTGGAATAGGAGAGATGGACATAGGACTAGCAACTGTACTGTCCCCTCTTTTTCCACTTGTGTGTTTCAATCCCTTTATCAGTCTCAATGGTTTAATACATGTTCTGGGTATGATCTGCGGAAATGTATGTTATATTCTTGAAAATGTAATTTGTCTTTTTGACATGAAGATTATAGACATATACATGTTGTTTAGCCTCGACACACAGTACACTTTGTAACTTAGTTGTAACACAACTTCCATAGTGCATTGCCAAATTAAAGTAAACACGGCTAAATTGAGTTTTGTTAGCTAAGATATTGTGCTTGAAGACCTACAAACAAAATGTTATGGAAAGTGTAATACAAGACAATAATTTACCTTGGCCAAAGCATGCAGGATTGAAGGTGTCAATGTCTGATATTCTCACCACACTTTTTCAGGTTCAAGTGTCCCATCAATAAGTGATTCCATTGGAGTAGGAGAAGGATGTTTGGCGGAGCCACCATCTGTGCCATGAGCCTCAGCCATCCTCTGGCCACCTTCCTTTTGGTACGGGAGCTTAGGTCATGCCAGCTTTTCCTTATTTCAGGTGTGGTCCTCTGGGCGGCACGAAAAACGTTTTGTTTTTATACAGGATGTTGTTCCAAATTTTGGGTTTCTGGGCATTAAGTACAGAAAATGATAATTTGATAAACAGATGGTCTATGTGTGCCCCACATCCTTGAGTCAACAGCTCTAGCTCTTATTAGAAAATGTAACTTTCCTCTTACTGATGCCAAGGTCCTTATCTCCATCATCAATTGACATGGTGTTGCAGTGAAAGGTGAATGTTACTACCAGTAGGCGCACAGGAAAACCCCTTCTTACCAGTACCTTCCTAATCTTTTAGATTGGTAGGCATGCCCTGTATTTAAAAACTTTCAGCTTCTTACATCATTATTCTGCCTCCAAAATGTGACTTTTCCTAACTGCATTTTCTTATTTCGAAATCACATCAATGCAATTTTCAAACAGAGAATTTCGTAATTCAGATAACAAATTTGTGGGAATCACTAATAGTGGAATACTCCCCTAAGTACATCTAATTGTGAAACTTCCAAATAGCAATTTTCTTAAATCGTTATTTGGAAATCGCAAACAATAGCTTTCGTACATATGGTCATAGGTTAGAATGTGGAAATCTTAAGTGTGACTTCATCCAGCGGCTCCACAACAGCAACGCCTCCTCTTGGTTGCACCGCCTAAAACCTTGCACTCACTGAATTTCTACCTTCTCAGAGATTTTTTGCTGGAATTTCTTCTTAGTCCGAAGGTAAGCATTGACCGGTTCTAAACCACTTTAATTCAGACCCGTGCTACAGTGCGTTCGGCCATATTTTTCAAATTTGACCCAGTCTCGGGCGACTCGATATCCGTGTTGGCACTTTGATCTTTTCGGTAGTAGTATGTAACTTAAACAGGGGTTGTGGATGCTGCTTGAGCAGGGTTATTATCCCTTCAACCATCAACCCAATTTCTCACAGGACACAACAATAGGCAAGATACTAGAGCTACGCTAATCAGACATGTAAAAGAGGTTCACCTCTTCTGCAAGTAAACATGGAAAGGACTGAGACTTATCTACATGTAGGACTGATAAACAACAACTACTATCTTGTTGTTCAAGGTCCATCACAACAGCTAATCCCACACCATGTACACCCCCCTATAACAACTGAAATAAGCTGAAATTCCATCCCAAACTTCAGTTATAGATAGCAAATCACTTCTAATGTTCTCAATTCCGGTGATGTGACTTTCTACATTACTGAGATAAAGATTGTGAGTTTTGAGAGACTAATTGTTCTGTAATATTAGAAATTGACTCCAATGACTATGTAGACTGAATGCATCTCTTTTTCCTCTGCGCAGCCTGAATAATGCCACTTATCCTCCAATTATTTATTTCTAAATGAATTGCATTAATGGTGTATGTAAGTGCTGGATATGTTGCAGTTTTCCAGTGAAAGATGGTGATTTTAAACTGTAGTCAGTGGTGTGGACAAAAAGCTTATGAACTATACTTCATGTTACTTAGATAGTCATTTTTAGGTCTTGGCCTCACACTGCTTTAGCTGTTTGTTGGCAAAAACTATTGTTTCCAATGAATCATATGTTTTTTCTGGGTTACATGTTTTCTGGTTAGCGAAGGACTTAGCCTGGCAGTCCAGTCTCTACTGTTCCAACTCAAGCAGGGTGAAGGCTGATTTGCATATGGCTGGGTGCATACTAAGGTGGCATGGTGGGCAAAAAGCGATGGTTTGGGATGCTGCCCAAGTGATCGCCAGTGGCTAAGATTAATTCAAACATTCCATCCATTATTATGTTTTTTGATACCCCAAGTGTGACGGGTATGCCCAGACGTGGGTCCTGTTCTCATTGTACCACTGGATTCAAGCCTGATGAGTCCATAATAAGAGCATAACCAATCCTAGGTTGCTTGTTTTCTATGCAGGGAGGACCTGATCTGATAATTCAGGCAGTACTATTCCCATTGGAGCAGGGTAAAGGATGATTTGCATGGGTGGTTCCAAACTGAAGTGACATGGTGGGAGAATAATTATGGATTGGGATGCTACTCTGGGCAATCACCAGTGGCTGAGATTAATTCAAGCATTCCATTGATCACTTTGTTTCATGATGCCCTGTCACCAGAGGTGCATGCAAACTGAAAGGAATAGGTTAGAAAATCATGTTTTCTTCCCAGTTATACATTATCCTAATGATGCTAAAAAGGGTTCATTTGGGTAGAAATTCAATCTTATTAGTAAAGTCATTCCCAACCACACTTTAAGTTTTAAATCCTAAGTTTCTTCTAAAATATACTGAGTACTAGTATTGATATCATGTGCCTCATATACTTTGTAGTCCTCTTTGTCCTATGTAACATTTCCTCAACACTGATTTGCACATGTATGATTGTTTTTGTTTAATATGTGTGAGAGGTACAGTGTTCTACCACCCTACAATGGTATGTGTAGCAAAATGAAATAAATGAAATATGCGGGAACATTGTTGCACCAGGTGCCACCAGCAACGAGGCTGGCCCTGAATAACAGTAAGTAACTTCACCAATGTCAGGGTTGTTTATAGTATTCAGATAAATGGTGTTTGTCACTGCCTATGACTGCATCAATTATTCACCACACCACCCCCAATGTTAAAAACTCAGACTCCTGCTGACTATGTCCATACACTTTTTAGCTTCTGCAGGTAACAGGGGGATATAGCAATGGCTGGAGTGTCACAAAGTGCATTTTCTTGATTTTCAGACATCATAGTTGGCAAACTGAATCCATATGTTTTTCCCAAACACTATCCAAAATATATATACAACACACAAGCTAATGTTTTATCATTTAGAACAGTTTCCAAACCTTATTGGTTTGTTGATGGCACACATAATGCCATATGTTTCCCCTCTGCAAAGGATTATATTTATAGAAAAAGGAAAAATACCCATTCACTCAATGTACAGGTAGTGTGTGATGCGTCATGCATCATAAATGACCTTGTAGCCAGGTTTCCAGGCAGCACACAGGATTCCTTTCAATCATGGGCATTTATGTTCCTACACAGTGAAATACATAACCATCTGGCTCTGGAAACATAAATGTATTTTCAGTTTTTTACAAATTCACAAACATTTCCTGGAGTACTCTTGAAAGCACACTTGAATATTCATGTACACACATATAGCGGCTTATTCAAAAAGGTTAGTTATGTTTCAAATTTACATTTATGACTGAATTAATCTTTTTTTTACAAAGGTATTCTTTGAAGGTAACTATATTTAAGGATATGTAGCACTACCCCATAAGTGTTGAGATCTCTACAGCTATTAAGCCTACTCAAGGGGTGGGAAAGGGGACATGCCAAGGCATTATTTGCATTAGCAATTTGAGAACGACCACAAACATATTCTCTTGAAAGCATTCTCATACTCTGACCCATCGCCCACAACCACACCTGACTATAGGTTGGAAATTAACTCACAGCGCAGGGCACATGTAAATACTCTTCCCATTGAACCCCCCTCAGATTTGATGGAAGTGTAAGGATAGGGCTTTCAGCGTGCCCCAAAGAGAAAATAAATTAAACACTGGAGATCATATTTATCTTTGCTGCACTGCATAAAAGGCCAGAACTTTACTGTATCTATTACGATATGGCATATTCCTCCTCTCTCCTTGTGCTTGGGCTCTTTCGGCTGCCTAGAGCACCATGGTAAAAGGGAGCCTTATTTGCAGACAGGATTGTTGTGTGCAATCCTTTAAAGCTGTTTTTTCTTTCTACTTGTGCTGCAGGATGCAGCATATGTAGAAAGAGTTATACGACCAGGAGAAACAAATATATTCATCTTCTTTGCTCCTCCTCGGAGAAGGCATAGCATTTTGACACATTCCATGTTCCACTACTCATAATAAATCTGGGAGTGGAACAAGATCCAAGGCAGCAACTTGCCCTACCTTCTGTTACTTCAGATTTAGCAAGCACTGCTGAGCCACAGAAGATGTCTCTGCGTGGCTTGGTAAATCTCACCTAGGTTTTGTGTTGCCATTCCATTACCTTGCACAGCTCAAAATGCCCCCCAGTATGTGTGTTGGTACTACAATACTACTACTAACGTATTAACAAAATCAAATTCCCTAGCCTAGGAGTGGAAATCTCCACCCCTCCTATCTCATCCACCCTGATTGCGGAGATTTCAGGGCACGTATGCCTATATTTTAGTAGTATATGTGATATTGACAGGAGGAAAGACTAGAAAATATGTCTACGTACTACAAAATGTGAGGAGTTAAGGGATTAGTTAGGAGTGGTCTAGTAAGAGTCTGAAGGAGGGAGATGTACTCAAAAGAATATGCACATTGCTTTTCACAAACTGGACTTCTAAAGTTGCTGCAGTCAAAGAGGATAAGAAATATTCATAAATGTACTGTAGTTCAGACCTGAAGTAAGCCCAATGCCCCATGTTGCTAAACGCTGGTACTGCAACACCCACATATAGAAAATAATGAAGATAAGGAATTAAAACAAAACCCAACAGGAAATAATGACAAAATAAATTATTTATTTTTACTTTTTTAAAATACATAAAAATGCAATTTCACGTAAAATATTTATGAAGAAAAAAGAAATATTAGTTGACTTGATACACTTCTCTAATTTTAGCATAACTTTATATTGGTTAAATACTTAAATTAAGCAAAATGATTTTGATACATAACAATACAATTTTTAAATGGGGATTTTTATTACATTTTAAATTAAAATGAACATTTATTTTTTGGTGTTTGTTAAATACATCTTTAAAAACTATTTTAAATTAGTTCAATAGTTGTAAAATACGTGTTTTATTTAAAAGTAAGTGAAAAGTGCTGCTTTTTTTTAATTTTGTTTTAAATTTAAATATAAATATATAAAGTATATTTCCTTTAATTTATAACACACATAAATATTTTTTAAGTTCAATGAACATTTTATAATTTCCCACCAGTGATCTCCACCCAAGTAGCAGTGACCTCCATTTACTGTGACATACGTGTGAAAAGTTACTAGTTGTAATGTTACACTCATAATATAGGCTAAACCCCCTGATTTTTTTGGGGGGGGGGGCGGAGACATGCAAGTCTACACTTTGTGGTGGGTTTGTACTCATAAATAGTGAAAAGCCAAAAGTTAGAAATGCATGCAGATTTCGAGGTTGGGAGCCCGTTGCGGGACCCCAGGAAGTTGGGGGTTTGGGGGGCACATTGGGGGTACCTATGGTACACCCCTACAAGTGCATGCAACTCCTCCCTTGTGGCAGGCGCATCCTAGTGTCACCCACGGGACCACCGCACATATGGCGGACGGTCCCTTTCACCGTCAGGATGGTGGGCGCACAAAGTCTGCCCACCATCCTAATCATGCCCTAAGTATTTTCAGCAACCTTACATCTACTTCAAGAGTTCACAATATAAGGTGTCCATAGCACAACTGAAATGGGGAATATAGAAAAAATGTGTATTATACATCCAGTGTACATGAAATGTTTTTATCTATAAAGAACTGCATTCTTAGGGGTCTTGTACAACATTTTCATGTATAGATTATTGTACTCTACAACAGAGTTAACAATCAAGCTCTTAAACTGTAAATTTAGTAGTTTACCTTAAAGTATGCCTGCATGAAAAATATTGTTTCCAAAATGGTTGATAATACAGATTTACACAAGAGATTATTAGTAGTACATTGCTCAATTCTCGGTGTTGGGGATCCAAACGACAGAGAGGACATATCCTAATGAATTGACCTGATGAAATCAACAACTCACTACTGCAAACATCTACATTTCCAAATCATTCACTCTTTTCTTTAGTTGGCTCTTCAACTCAATATTCATAATGACAGCACATTAACATCCGAATATCAAATTGCAAAACCTCTTTGTGCGTCAGGGAACGGAATGAGAATCCTTTAATATGCACTAAGAACCTCCAGCTATTTTCAACACTTAGGCTATCATGTTATCAGCACAGATTCTAGAGTATTCTGTTTGATCATACACTCCATATAATTCTATCTGATTATATAATCTCCAGCTTCATCTTGAAAGCAGTCCTAAGTTACAAAATATATAGTAATGTTGACCCTCTGGGCCTTTGCTCGAAATTCGTTATAAAGTCAAATCAGATCCAATCAAGCTTTGTTTGGCTAATCAGAAATTACAATTGAAGCATAATAAATAATACATACCATAAAAAGAGCCAAATATATGTACATGCAATTAGGAGAGGGAATTGCATTACAGCTTTACAGACTGAATATGGGTTTGCCTTTTTAAAAGAAAATTCAATAAAAAAATAAAATAAAGGAAATTGGCAAGTAAGGATCATAAAATTGTAACTTAATATGATTACGATAGTGTACAGCGGATTTTTAACTGGCATACATTTGAGAGACACTGCAAGAAACATAAAACTTTTATCCATAGATAAAAACCTTGCAATTTGAAAACTGGCTTTAAATATCACTTATTGAACTGCTTGTTGTGCCCACAGAAAAATACAAAGTGCAACAGAGTCTGAATTGAATATTCATTACAAGCACAGGTTAAATAGAAGAATCATATTGACCCAACGTAAAATATAAAAACAACCTTGCTCTGCTGAGCTAAAATCTCGTCAGGAGGATTCTCTCCCTAATTTTATTAACCTGGTGAACTTAAGACTCATTTGAGGGGGGAGAGTGAATATTAACAAAATCTCTTAATGAGGGTTTCATAAGTTCAACACTCTCTCTATCACATTTTCTCCTCTCTCAGTAATATTTAGTCACCCATTTTTAGGTTGAGCTTAGATATTGCTTGTGCTGTTGCTTAGCAACCTATTGTATGTCTTTGCAGAGTTAAACTTCGCCTTTTGCTCGCCATTGCTTTTTGTTTGTCTACGTCTGTGTCCTTTAAAAATCCTTTCTTGCTAGTGGTCAGTCCTGCCTCTTTGTCCCTCCTTGTTCTCTTCTGTTCCTCCCATGGTGCAGGGGCTTAATATGGTATCAATACACTATAGTTATTAATCTCTTCTTTGGAGGCTATTTTATTTCTTGATTTCCTGCTTTGTTACTGTTTGCCTGTGCTTGCATGGTAATGCAGCATTTGTTGAGACTCCTGTCAGACTCAAACCCTATTCTCCAACTTCAACACCTTCCCCTGCTCCATTCTATATACATCCGCCATCCGTACTTGTTTTTGTACTCTTTTTGCAATTTTTGAAGTTGATCGTTAGTTGGGCTTTTTTAGTAGGGTATTGGTTTGGGGTTGGGCTTTCTTTTAAGAGGGTTGGGCTTGTTTTGCTTTGACACTGATATCGCCCATCGCCTCCCAAAAGCATGCCACTTACAGTAGCGCATGTATGAGTTGCATTACATTATTTATATTTGATTTGTTTTTATTTCTGATGTCCCTGCATCCATCAGGCTGTAGTATTGCGTAGCGATGAGGGCATGGTGAGGGGTGGTCCTGTGCTTGACATGAACCACAGTGTTTCCGCTTATACTGAGAGCACCTGTTACATCCCCCAGTGAGATGCTAAATAAACAACAATGGTGCATTTGTAAAATGCATGTTGACACAAATCTCCCTTCCAATAAAAACAAATGGAAACATAAGCTCAGCTGCAGTCTTTCTCTTTATAACTACATTAAGGATGCAGTACATTATGTGGCTAATAGAGGTACCTTTACAACTCCACAAAGACACCTAGTAACAGCCTGTGGTATTGCACCCTTTCCTTGCTTTGTGCTTTTTCTTTTATTACTTATGCTACTGATGGGGCTTTTTTTGACAAAAAAATCTAACAATCATTATCATTTACACCGCCATAGTTCAAACTTTCACTAATGCAAGACCTGTTGCATTGCAAATGCTTGTTTCTCCCTATTGGTCATTTTTTCAGGTACAAGAAGAGTCTTCTAGCTCAGCTGTCAACTGTTTAATAAAGTTCACCCTACGTATGATAACTATAGGCACAAATCCAACAACCCCTATGGAGGATGAATTTTCTGTTAGTCGAGACTAATAATCAGAGCCTTAACTGTGCCAGCATAATGTGATGTGTGACATAATTAAGCCCCAACTCTTAAATGATAATAAAATGGGAGCTACAGAGGAGTAGCCCTCACAATCTTCAGCAAAGCCTCTTTTCCTTGATGAAATCCAATTGAGCATCAACCCCAAATTTGTGTCTCATATGTCAGAATAGGGAGGCACATGTGTATATATATTTCCAACAAGACAGGAACAGGCTTAGATCCAATTCTATTGGCAGGTTGAAAAACAGCCCGGTCTAATACTAGATGGGCACTTACCCACTGCCCTATAATGTGTTTTGGAAAAATATGTATACAAATTTCGACCATCCATGAATTACACAAACTTATCAATATGATTTTCTAGGCCAGCAGGAGTCCGTGCAATCAAAACAACATCATCGGCATTCAAAAAAGCTGCCACAGGTCAATTCTTAATTTTAAGAGGGTCTCAACCATGGGACGTAAAATATTCATGCAACATATTCAGTTTTAAAAGAAATAAAATAGGGGCAAGCACACAGCGTTGCCTCATACCTCCATCCAGACCAAAAAAGTGTATTCACTGTGACCCAGGACCATATCTATCAGAAGCTGATTTTTCAACAGAAAATGTAGCAAATCAGTCATTTTGAAATGTGAGCCTGTAGCCATGACAATAAATACAACTATTCTTCCTTCTAGCAAATTCCCTCAGATGAGCAGTGTCTATTATCGCCTGTTATTACAGCAGCATGTTAAATAGAACAATTAGTTGTCTGCTTTGCTTTGATTTTTGTATGGCTGTATCTATTCTTTTAAACCTTGTCTTACAGATTAGGCTATGATGTTGTTACTAAAATGCAATGTGGGTATGTTTAAAACACTGTCTTCTACCTTGAATACATACTATTCTGCAATTTGAACTCTAGTGTGCACAAATCTAAATCAAAAGGGATAAACAAAACCTAATTAATCCAAAGAAAGCCCAGTGATTGGAGCCTCACACAATAGGTATCACTACACACAAATAACACCAATCAATTCCACATTTTGAAGACAAATTGCTGAGGACACCATTTCATAGTACTAATCAAATGCTCCCAATTGTAGTGAACAGCTGATTTTATTCTGCTTTCTTTTTTTCATAGGACCATGTTATTCAACAAGTAGGATTTCAATATGTTTCCAATATTACTAACCATATTTTTCTTACTGGTCCAGCATTGCACAGTACATTTTTTAAGGGCAGGCTAGCATGTGCTTCATGACTACTGCAGCAATTATGGGCGGACTCTTAGCATTAAAGGGAAGATCTGTACAGATTTGCATAAGGCGGGCCTTTGTGTAGAGAGGCATGGTGGGAGCCAGGTAATTTCCAGTGGCTGAAGATAATTCAGCATTCCATTACCTTGTTGTTATTGCATTTGATGCATATTTGAAGCACTGTGCTCACTGTGACATAGGAGATAATTTACACTGAGCCCCAAATATGGCAAAACCAGTTCAGGATTGCTTGTGGTCCCTTCTGGGGGGTCTCGTCTGGCTGTTTGGGACTGTTCTCTTGAGAAGCAGTGTGGGTACTAATTTGCAAATGGCAAGACTATGTCTTAAGTAGCATGGTAGGTGGCTTCGTAAGATCATTTGGATGCTTCCTGCCTTAACCCAACGCACAGTAGTCAAGGCACTCATCACCTCTCCCCTTGATTACGGCAATGTTCTCTATCTCGGTAGCTGCCAAATGGTACGGAGAAAGCTACAGGTAGTTCAGAACTCTGCAGTACGCCTCCTTCGTCAAGTTCCTAGACAGGCTACCATCTCGCCGTATTGACGTGACCTTCACTGGCTTCGAATTGATCAAAGAATTACATTTAAAACCCTGTCTTACATCTTTAAAATCAAACAAGGTGTGGCACCAGCGTATCTGCAAGAGCTCATCCATCCTTACATTCCTTCTCGTCCCCTGCGCTCTACAGCCCGCGGAGACTTTGTGATTCCCAGATTTAAACTTGCAAGAATGGGAGGCCGTTCCTTTTCTTGTCCTTGCCCCAAAATCTGGAATTCTCATCCGGTGTCCTTTAACCACATTGCTGCGGCGGTAATTTTTCCGCTGTGCGTCAATTTACAAAAATCCGCGTTACATGACGAGCTCAGCTCGTCATCAGCACACGACCACCGTGGCTGATGACGAGCTGAGCTCGTCATCAGCAGCAAAGGGGTTAAGAATGACCCGTCCTATCTCAGCTTTTGAAGAAATCTTAAAACGTAACTTTTTTAGTAGCAAATGGTTCTTGACTGCTCCTTTTCCAGCAATGTGTGTGCTAGGCGCCGGGAAACCCTTTTTGGGTAGGTGCGCTTGTTACAAAACTAATTTAATAATAATAATTTTCATAATGGTTGGTGAAAAACAATGGTCTTGAAATAGGCCCACAGTGATAGCCTGTGGCTGAGATTAATTCAAGCAGTCCATCCATCACTTTCTTGTTTTTGCAGCTGATGCCTTACGTGATCCTGGCCCGGGTTTGCTGATGGCCCTTTTTGTAGAGGCCCCTCCTAGCAGTTTAGGATAGACAGTTCCCATAAGGAGCAGGGCCAATGCCAATTTGCATATGGCAGGGTGTATTCTAGAGTGGTAAGGTGTATGAAAAACAATGGACTTCAATGTGGATCCAAGTGCTTGCCAGTAGCTGAGATTAATTTGAGCATTCGATCAATTACCCTGTTGTTATTGCAGTTAATGCTCTAAATGTGACGGTTACACCCAGATGTCAGTCATGTGCCCAATGTGCCATAACACTGTATTCCTACTAATGAGCCCCAAGCAGAGTGAAACTGGATTGGGGTTTCCTATCCTCCCTTCTGGAGGGGGCCTTGCTCGGCAGTTAGGTGCATGCTGTTTCCATGAGTAGCAGGGTCAGTACCGATTTCAAGATGGGCCTTTTCTAGACTGGTAAAGTGTGTAAAATATAATTGACTGGAATGGGACCTTACTGATTGCCAGCAGCTAATATTAATTTAAGCATTTCATCTATCACCTTGTTGTTGTTGCAATCTTTATGCTTTAGGCCCCATCATTCTTGTGCCTCTATCCGGTAGTGCAGTCCATTTCAAGAACCACTCCATCAGTCCCTCAATGCAGCTTCAAATGTGCTTAGTCAGCAACATACAATTGGAACATGGCTATCAGCAAGCTAGTGCTAGTTTCTATAATTTATTTTTATTTATTTATTTTATTTATTTTATTTATATAGTGCGTAATCACCCCGGGGTCTCTAAGCGCTTTACCAGGCATATACCAACCAAGTTCTACAGCCGATCATCAAATTACAGCACACCCCATGCTTGCTGAAAAAGCACTGTTTTTATTTTTTTCCGAAAAGGCAACAAGTTGGATTCTTTGCGCAGTTCGGTAGGTAAATTATTCCAGACAGCTGGGAAGATGTTAGAAAAGGTACGACCACCCAGGGTGGATAATTTGAAACGCGGTTGAGTTAGCAAGGTGGCATCTGAAGAGCGCAGCCGTCTACCAGGTTTGTGTGGGGCCAGACGGGCTTTGATGTAGCTTGGCGCCTTTCCAAACAGGACTTTATGCGTGATGCAGAGCCCTTTGAACAAAACCCTCTGTTTGACCGGTAGCCAGTGGAGTTCACGCAATAGAGGAGAAGCATGCGTTCTCCGAGGTTTCTTGAAAATCAATCTAGCAGCATCGTTCATAACAATTTGCAGAAGGTTCCGATGTTTTTGAGGGAGCCCTGCATAAAGTGAGTTACCATAGTCCATCCTGGCTAGGATCATGGCAGAAACAGCACGTCTTAGGGTGGCAAAGGACAGGAGTGAGGACATTTTCCTGAGTTGTCAAAGGAGGCCTACACAGGTGCCCACCACCCCAGAGACTTGCCTTTGCATCGTCAGACTCCCATCTAAGGAGATGCCCAGGCATTTCACTACTGCTGCAGGTTCTGGAGGCGCTCCTAGTTCTAATGGCCAGAACAGATCATTCCAGGGGTTCCCCGTGATGGTAATTGGCAACACCTCTGTCTTGTCTGGATTGATTTTCAACGAGTTCAGAGACATCCAATTAGCAGTGTATCTTAGGATGTTCTGAATTCTTGCGTGTGCATCCGAACAATCCTCCATTTGGATGACAATTTGGGTGTTGTCAGCATAGTTGTAGATTTGACAGTCCATCTGGTTAAGGGCCGAAATCAGGGGTTGGAAATAAACAATAAATAAAAGAGGGGAAAGGGCAGAGCCTTGTGGTACACCACAGGTGATTGGCACTGTGGTTAAAGATAGGTCCGGCAGTTGAATTTTTTGAAATTTTTGAATTTAGGAGCAAAGTATGAAATTTTAAGTTCACTTGAGTTGACACAAAACACAGAATGCATTTTTACCTTTCTTTGTAACCATGATTCAAAACTTTGAGATTGATTTAGAGTTTGGTGGACGGGTTATCCTATATCACTTACAATATGGTGAACGAGATATCCTCACACTAGTAACAAAGTACCCATCAAAGAACTCTAAAATAGGCCCTATGTTTTTAGCCAATTTCTGCCATTTCAAATGGAAATCACAGTCCTGGCTTCAACCCAACCTGTGACCAACAACCTTTCAAAAATAACTTTGTCTATGAGGATAATACAAAATATCTGGCGAGAAGTAAACAACAAACTTGGCCCAGATGCCTACATAAACTGGTTTAGCTCCTGGAGGTATTGTTAATCCAAATTATACATAATATTAAGGAAAAGTACATTCATGGAATAACAATTCTGAGAAACCATTTCACTTGAACTTATTACCTGCTGTGTAAGAAATTATTGTAATTTGCTTTTACATACTTACTTGAAATTATGGAAAAATTACATATAAGTATGCGAAATGGAAAACTATCACTCCACGCTATATTTTAGGGCAAAATGTGTCCACGCTTCAATAGATGGCACAAAGCCACATTAAATTAGAGAGCCTTGAACAACTCTTTATATTGTTCCCATACATTTGGAGGTGCACAGTCTAAATTTCGACCTACAGTAATATCGAGTTGGAAATATCAAAGGCGAAGAATATCAAGATCAAGAATATCGTTGGACAGAATATCGACCCTAGGGTAAGTAATATCAATTTTTTTTATATCGATGTAAGTATTATCGAAGTTAGTAATATCGATATCAAATATATAGATGTTACTAACTCTGATGTTACTAATATCGATATTGGTTTATTGTTATGTATTTTATAATGCATTTTGTATGTATTTGTTATATGTTTTTTGTTAAGTATTGTATTTGTTTTAAATTATATGTGTACTATTTTTTATATATTAATAATGTTATTTTTAAGTTATTTTTATGTTTTAGTAGTGGAGCTGGTTGTGGGTTATAGGGGAATAGGGTGGGAAGTAATTTAATTATAGTAAGTTAATCATTAATTTTTAGTGATTGTAAATTAATTTAAATTAATTTTTGCTTTTAAGTTCTGTAGCGGGTTGTGGGTTTATAGGGGAATTGGGTGAGAAGTAATTTAATTGTAATTAAGTAACAATTTTTTTAATTGGTATTGATAAATATTTTATTTTTAATTAATTATTAATTGGTAATTAATTATTTTATTTGGTAATTAACTTTTGTTATTGGTAATTAATGTTTATAATTGCTAATTACATTTTTTAATTGGCAATTAATTTTCTAATCATTGATTACATTTTTTTAATTGGCAATTAAGATTTTTTATTGTTAATTACTTTTTATTATTTGGAAATTATTTTTTATTAATTGGTAATTATTGTTTCATAAAAATATTTTCGGATTTAAAAATAAATGTATTTTGTACTATATTTTATTTGTTAATTCGTTTTTAATTATTAATAAGTTTTTTGTTTTGAAAAATATGTTAGTGTTCATTATTTATTATTTGGTAACTAATATTTATTAATTATTATGTATTGGTATTTATTGTTAATTTATTGTTAATTAAATATTTAATTATAATTGTGTTTTTAGATTTGAAAAATATTGTAGTGTTCAATATGTATTTGGTAATTAATATTTATTAATTAATATTTATTAGCATTTATTGTTATTCAATTGTAATTATGTGTTTAATAATTATTAATGGGTATTTGCAAATGATGTAGAGTTATTTAAAAATGTAATTATTAATTATTTTATTTACAACAATTATTTATAAGTATGTTATATTTAACTTCTACGCTATCCAACACTTTCCCTACTGTTGCACTCTCTGGAGTTGGAATAGTAATTTTTACCCCTAGCTATCAAATGCTTTCCCTACTGTTGCAATCTCTGGAGTTGGAATAGTAATTTTTACCCCTACGCTATCAAACGCTTTCCATACTGTTGCACTCTCTGGAGTGGGAATAGTAATTTTTACATCTACGCTATCCAACGCTTTTCCTACTGCTGCACTCTCTAGAGTTGGAATGGTAATTGTTACCCCTAAGCTATGCAACGCTTTCCCTACTGTTGCACTCTCTGGAGTTAGAATAGTAATTTCTACCCCTACGCTATCCAACGCTTTCCCTACTGTTGCACTCTCTGGAGTGGGAATTGTAATTTTTACCCCTACGCTATCCAAAGCTTTCCCTACTGTTGCACTCTGGAGTTAGAATAGTAATTTGTACCCCTACGCTATCCAAAGCTTTCTCTACTGTTGCACTCTGGAGTTAGAATAGTAATTTTTACCCCTACGCTATCCAGCGCTTTCCCTTCTGTTGCACACTCTGGAGTTAGAATAGTAATTTTTACCCCTACGCTATCCAACGCTTTCCCTACTGTTGCACTCTCTGGAGTGGGAATAGTAATTTTGACCCCAACGCTATCCAACACTTTCCCTACTTTTGCACTCTCTGGAGTTAGAATAGTAATTTTTACCCCTACGCATTCCAACGCTTTCCCTATTGTTGCACTCTCTGGAGTGGGAATAGTAATTTTTACCCCTACACTATCCAACGCTTTCCCTACTGTTGCACCCTCTGGAGTCGGAATAGTAATGTTTACCTCTACGCTATCCAATGGTTTCTCTACTGTTGCGCTCTCTGGAGTGGGAATGGTAATTTCAAGTTCAACATGTTTATTACTGTATTTTTTTTGTTATGGGTGTTGAATAATATTTTTATTTATTTAGCTATTTAATATTGTTTGCATAATTTTTTATAATGCAGCAAATAATTAATTTTAAAAATATTAAAAATATATTTAATTTTTTTAATGTATGAATAATAATGATTTACTTTTTATTTATGTTTTTGTTTTATGTTTGTACTGTATTTGTGATTCATATTATGTGTTATTAATTTATAAATTATTAAAATATTTATTAAAACGTATTGTTAAGTAAGTATATATTATATAATATATATTGTCTGTATATGTTTATTTAATTGAATTATTATGATATATGTATTATTTATTCATTTTAAACATTATTAGATATTTTTAACTATGTTTATTTTATTTATTAGTGTTATTTACTTTATCATTTATATTTTTACAGAAAAAAACACTATTTTTAACATCATTATTTTTAACATCTATATTTTTATTTCGATATTTTTGTACTTACCATGTTGCAGATGGTATGTCGATATTCTTGCCTTCGATATTTCAGCATCGATGTTTCTGTAGGTCGATATTTTCTAGGTCAATATTTTGTCAGTGATTCACATTTGGAGTAAAGTTTTACAGTGAATTTGACTGAAATGTTTTTATTGCAAAAGGCGCATAACACACACAAATGACATGATGACTTAATTTGAGGATTTTCGTAAAAGAAGTGTTTAGTGATATTCCTGGATTACATGCATTACATCAGCAGAATTTTAATTTCACCCAAGCCTACTATTTATTCAAATTGATCAGAAACCACTTTATAAAAAGTCTTTTCTTTCCAGGTTTCACATGCATGTTTTAAAGCGCAAATTACATTAATCCTGAAAATGACTTCTCTCTTTTGTTTTTTCTTAAAGATTTACATATGCACGTTTCTCTTTAAATACCCTTCTCACATCATGGTCTTATTATAAAGTTCTGTTATTGTAATGTAAGTTACATTAATATGCAATAATGTCCCATTATTTAAATTAGGATTATAGGTCATGTTAGCATGACTTTTATTAATTGAAAGTCACTTAATCAATGCTTTTTAAAGTTTGTGTTAGGATTCATGTTACAAAACGTTGATTTTTATTTTAAATATATTCAAATTAATTCAATAACATTTTCAATTTAGCCATGTTAACTGATAATATAAATTAATGCACTTAAAATGAAACTGCATGTGAAAAAATATTTGTAGGACTTTTGGGGTGCCACTGGGTTATAATAAGTTGATAATTCATTGAATATAATTTAGAGGTATTACATGAATGAATGTAATCAAATAAAAGTGAATGCCATTCCATGTATGCATTTAAATGCAAATATTTAAAGGGATTGAGATAGGTTTAGCATTAGGAATATAATGAGCACACAGTTTGTTTTTATTTTTTGCAATTTGATTTATTAAAAAGGATAAAGAAAATCATTACTTTATTAAAATAAGAAATAGTCGTATTTCATATAATTAGTTCTAGATTGTGGAGAAGGTCCGTCATAAACTAATGTACACTATTATTTTAGCTCCTTTTAAATAAATACATTTAATTAAATTACAATTAGGGTTATCATATGTACAGTATGTGTTACAAAAACAGGGAAAAGATTTGCATTTTGGTTACATTTTGAATTAATAATGGGGACAAAGTAAACTTAACACAAAACAAAGTTGCCAAGTTAAAGGCCATTTCACTGTATGGGATAAGTAAAACACGAGCGAAAAAATGCAGGTAAAGTAACAGTATCAGAGGAAGAGGCAGCTGAACTATTGAAGTAATGACACGCTTCTGAAATAGGTCAGTACCTTGAAATGATATAACTCCCTCAAAACACAAACCTGTTTGGTCTATCCAGGAGTGAAATCTAGCTGTGTTTATTCCCTCATTTGCCATTCCATATCAAGCGTGTTATAACAGGATAAAAAGCTTGACAAAAACAGTTCCTTTGAAAGTTATCAAAAAATACTTGTTTCATGGTCGCTGTAGTAAATGAATTGTATCATCTCAATTACAATGACAATCTTATACAGTATATTGGAATTTTGTCATCACCTCTACACTTGTCAGATGAGTGTTGGAGGTATAAGGAGTCTAATACTAGTAATTGAAATGTATCCAGAGAACGGCATTCTCCTGAATCGCAATGGCCTTGAAGTCGTAGGTATTATCTGCTAGGACAGCTGCATAATTAATACTAAAATTAGACATGATGCAAAAGAATCTTGGTCACCAATTCTTTGCCAGATAAGATAAATCATCCTGGGTTGGTAGCAGTTGATTTATAGATATTTGAAAGGAGATAACATATAAGCAAATCGTTAAATGGTGCAAGTAAGAGCCTTAATTTCTTCCTACTTAATCTTTTTTCTAGATTTTTTTAATCTGTTTTGTAAAGAGCTTTACATTTGGGTTCCTTAAGAGCAGTGAGGGTCAAATGAACAGTTCAGGTACAGGAGGGTACATTGAAGCCAATTTGGGGGGTACAGCAGTGGGTGTTGAAAATTGTATCAGGTATTTTTCATGTCAATCCGTCTTCCGTTAAAAGCAAATCAGTACAGTTAATTTTTCAGGAGTTTTTAGTTCCAATTGTGCTCAGATCCCAAGCTCAAATTCAGCTTATTCCAAAGTCTGAAACCATGAGCTCCCAAGAGGGGGGATGATAGCTAGCCAAAGCAGCTGCTACTGCATGAAGGATTCTGGCTGAGTTGGAGTGATTCCCATTTATTCAAATATTCTGGGTCTTTACCCCAATAGGCTGTATGATTGAGGTAGCAAAAATTTAATTTTAAAGAAGCATCTAGCAGAATCCAAAAGAGAGCTTCAGTGAATGTTTAATTTCAATTTTATGAATAAAGAGTATAGGAATAGATAACACCCCTTGAGTGAACATCCTAGATTGTACATTTGCACAGAGGAAACTAGATTTTCGCAAACAGCTTATTTTATTTCGCATTACATCATTCTCATGCTACATACAATTTTCCAAGCAATATTGTATGTATAGGCATAGCACCAGTGCAAGTGTTTCCAGCTGTTCTCTCAGCTCTTCCTCAGGGTTCTACATGTAGGAATGATGTGAAAGGACCTGCATGAAAAACAACTTTATCAAATATTTAATTTCTAAACAATTTTTTTTGTAGTGTTTAAAGATACTTACAATTTCTCATAGATTGCCGGGCAGATCATTGTATATAAACCATTTGATATACATCTAATTTATTAGATCACAATGTCCCTTTTTTGATAATATCTCTCTTCCTAGTAGATATCACTAGAAATTCCATGATTACTATTTTCAAACTGATAAGATTCTGTCAAATACTCGGCACTGTCATAATGAGGATGTCAAGACCAATCCCTCTCTTTTCCTCTCTGAGGTTGTATCATCCACTCTAAATAGGTCAAGGCTGGTAATGAAGATCCAGGATAAGGGGAAAGAGGGCAAGAGATGGAGAGCGAGAGACTCATGTAGGTTATTAGCTGGAAGATCTAGATAGATTCCTTTGGAAAAGTGTCTCAAGTGCAAAAGTAAGAAGGCTAGGTACCTACCTGTGGCCAAGAGAACACAATTATTATTAAGTTAAACCACAAGAGAGAGGTAAGACATACAACTACCCAGTGCAAGCATATGGTAGGTTCTAACGAGCCCTCAGTGTATCATGACACCAACACTGGAGTCAAAGATAAAGACCACTGCAGAACTGGGAAGAAGGAATACTGAAAGGAGAATAAAACTCAACAAAAGGGTTAGAAGGCAGGCAAAATGTCATAGTAATATTAAGAGTGGCTGAGGGGCACCAAATGGGGAAAAAACGAAAAGGTGATTTAAAAATTACCAAACTTTAATAATTTTTCTAATTGTTTCCCAAAGGAAATCTTCACCAAGGAGGTTGACAGCTCTGGTGATGTGTGAAAAGTTTCAATTAGGAACATTACCACTCCTAAATGTGGCTCTTGGTTTTAGGTTCAAAGTACATTTACATTTGGAAATGGTAAATAGTAGAACATTTACTCCAAGGTGTAGGAGTAAATTTACATGTGTAGATTTACTCATGTTTAAATATAATTTTGTGATTTAAACATATCTCAGTGTGCTGATCCTCTAGTGGCTTTTGATGTGACTCTGGGAAATGTAGTTTCTGAGTGAAATTGTAATTTCAACAATTTTGTGTGCCTTTTCTTATGCCTCAATGTGCCATGTAACATGGCACATTAAATCTACTCAATTTGCATGCTGTAATGTTTAGTACGTGTAGCACTTTGATTCAGAGAGGTCCTACAATAGTTCAGACTCTCCTTAGTGCAAATGTATATATTTCCTGCTTGTCCTACTAGCATTAAGTTTACTTCCCTAACAAAGTTGATTATTAGTAATGAACTGTACCCAAAAGCAAATGATCTTCATTCAATCTAAATGAATGCCAAAACTTCCATCACATCTATGTAGCAAATAATTACACATGTTTGACTATTAAGTTTTATTGTTTTAAAAGCAGAGTCTATGGTTTTACATAGTTTTTTTCAGAGTAAATAGCAACTGATAAAAATAGCCTACTCTTTGTGAGTGCCATGTTTTCTTTAGTAGAATTTTAATAGAGGCTTTCAGTCCGTCATACCGAGCTCAGCTCACTTATGCACTCTTGATTCAACTTAGAAAAAAAGGAGGTTATCTCAAAACTACAATTCATTCTGCTTAGGATTTTCAAGTAAAACCGATACAACCTTTTTTATTTAAATTGTCTCTATTTATCCCTGTTTAATAACTTTGTCCAACTTGTAAATTGACTGTTGGTTGTGAATCTGAGTTAGTTTACGGAGTCATAATGTGAGTATGGCTGATGAGTGTGAGAGGTTCTTGTGGGGTGAGTCAATGTATTTTATAGAAGAACTTTTGAATCTTATGTACTGAATTTCTTGTTCAAAGTGGATTTGTTGTATAAATAATGACTTTTTATAATTGGATAATGATTGCTAACAATTGATTTGTAAATAAAATGTGTGTCAAAAATTGAACCACATTAGTTTTTGAGCAGCTAATATGGGTTTTGTGGGTTTTTTCTGTTTGTGCTTGTAGAAAATGTATTGTCTGTCTCCACTTGTTGGAAACAAATTGTAGGATATTCTTGATGTTGCACTTAGAGTACTGCTTCATTACCATTATCTGCAGTCTTTTGTGTCCACAGGCACACCTGCACTACCACCTATGCCTTCTCTAGGTGACCCTAAGCTCCTGCTACATGTATGCCTTCTTCTCTCTAAGATTTTAACAGTCCACACTTATTCAGTGCCTTTAATAACAGCACTTTCTGCAAGATGCATTCTGTCATTCTTACCTACAGGTGTCCTAAACCGCTTGCCTTGAGCTAGAAATGTGTCAGTCATCCTCAACAGCTACAATAGACAATCGTCCTTCAACATATCAATGGATACAACAATCCGATTCCACCCCTTCTAAATCTGCAGGATAAAACATTATCAACCCAATAGTTCTGAGCAAATGTTTCTATTGAAATAGCATCATCATCAGATTTTCAGATTATTCATCCACCCCTCCTTGACAATTTACCATTTTCATGACATGCATGCGCCTCTGACTTTGACTATCATCACCAGGTTGGCTTGTTCTTAGCATATACAACTCTGTTTACATTACTTTCTACATACTCACAGCATTCCAGAAATTCTCAGCCATTATTTATTTTTGTGTGATAGACTTGGACACCTCTACAGGGTCACCCCCAAACTTTTTGCCTTCACCCTTCCTGTTTTCTGAATTTTGTTTCTATGTACTTTACTACTGCTAACCAGAGCTAAAGTGCTTGTGCTCTGCCTCAAGCATGTAAAATTACCTTCCATTTGATTAGCATATTTAATTCACTCATAAGTCTGTAGTATATATTGTACTACATGTACCCATGGCCTTTAAATTAAATACTTTGAGTGGATTGTGAGCCTATAGCAATCATTGTGCTACAGGCTC
Organism: Lissotriton vulgaris; assembly: GCF_964263255.1. Taxonomy (NCBI): domain Eukaryota; kingdom Metazoa; phylum Chordata; class Amphibia; order Caudata; family Salamandridae; genus Lissotriton; species Lissotriton vulgaris. Next base: position 1,906,644,057 of record NC_141689.1, read on the forward strand.
ACAATGGGTGCACTCATTGTGCACCCATTTCAGCCCTGTAGGGCAGTTTAAAAACTGTGTTTCTACCTGGCAAAGTAACCATTTGCCAGGCCTAGTCCGTTCTTTTTAATACACATACATCACTCCTATGGTAGGCCCTAAAAGCCCATGGTGCAGGGTGCATTGTGTTTACAAAGTAGAACAGGTGTTTTTTTAAGTTTTACATATCCTGATAGTGAAAATCTCGCACATTTGTTTTTTATTTAATTCAATTCAATTCAAATATTCTTTATTTCGATCATAAAAGATCATAAAAGAGTACAAATAAATGCCACCATTAAAATCATTAAGAAATAAACTCAGGGTTTTAAGACAAACAATTCATAATTACAGTCTAATTAAAATAGATGAATTTTGATTTAAGATCCAGGAGTTCATACAGCATTAGAGTCCCTTATAATTCTTGCACGTAATCTCCACATTGCCTCCAGAAATTTCACCATTACAAACACAGTTGGGGCTGTTAAGTCTGTTTTGAGTACTCTATAAGCTGGGGCATAAGTTCGGAAACCCAGGTTCCTTAAATAGGGGACCAGCCAATAGCTCCTGATTTTTCTGTAAGCTCTGCAAAACAGGACCACGTGAAGATCACTTTCCAGTTTATAGTTACATGCTGGACAGTTCCCCGAGTCCAAGTTGCCGTCCCAAGATTTAGTAAGGGACCTCAGGGGAAGAGAACCGTACCTCCATTGCATGAAGATCTTCCTAACAAACACTGGCGTCATGCCCTCTAAGACGTACTCAGGACTGTAGGAGTCTTTTGCCTTGGTAAATGTATCGGTTAAGGATCCTTCCCAGATAGAACTCAAAGATTTCTGGAGCATAAAGCTGTAAAACACTTTGGAGAGTTCTTTCCTCGTGAGCCTTACGGACATTGCTTCCGGATTGGACCATAGCTCTGGGACTCCGAGGGTCGTGCACATGTCCCTGATATACTTTAGCCATTGGATTTTAGCCACGTGGATTCATCTGAGAAGCTACTGCAGTTCACTTCTATAGTGTACCAGATCCTGGCTGCTCCACAAACGCCTCCAGTAAGTCAAGGGATTAAGGCCCAGTTCCTCCGTAATTGGTCGTAATGCAAAGTCCATTCTTAAAGGGAGAAGGGGAGTGCTCGGTGGAAGAGCTGCCAATTGTCTAATGAAGTTGTTTTCTGCAACCTGTATGGTCTGTAGCGGTGTGTGTCCCCATAACTCTGCCCCATAAATAATACCTCCCCGAGCCTGTGCTTTATAGATATTTATGGCAGGAACCAGTGGGCGAAGAGGAGATTTTCTGGCGATTCTTGTAATGGCACCAGCCCTCTGAATTAGTTTTGTGGTTGGTTTTGTTTTGTGTGGCAACCAGGTCAGATTCTGATTGAGGGTTATGCCAAGATACTCAATTACATAGACTCTTTCTAGGAGTGTGGATCCCAGGCGGGGATTTGGGCAGCTTTTGGGTTTGTGATTGAGAATCATGAACTTGGTCTTGGAGGGGTTTATTTCTAATCCCCTTTCATTGCAGAACCCCAAGAACCCATTCAAGACTCTCTGCAGCCCCATTGGTGTTTTTGACAGCAGCAGGGTGTCATCCGCGAACATAATCGCTGGCACCCTGCTGCTGTTCAGTTGTGGCGCGTCGATGTTAGGGATCCTGCTCAAGTGCTCTATCACCCCATTCGTGAATAGGCAGGACAGGGTCGGCGCCAACACACAGCCCTGCCTTACCCCTCTTCGGACAGGGAACCTATCTGTCAGCCTACCGCCCTTTCCATATCTTACTCGGGCGTAGTTGTCTGTGTGTAGCCTGATTAGAATCTGGAGGATATCTCCGGGGACACCCAGATCAACCAGCACCGCCCACAATTTGGCCCTAGGGACCAAATCGAAGGCGGCGCGAAGGTCCACGAAGACCGCATACAGTGACCCACCTTCTAGATGCACCGTCTTCCAGTACAAAATTTTCAATCTGAGTATTTGGTCGACTGTTGAGACTCCTTTTCTGAATCCCGCCTGAAGAGGGCTTAAAATATCAGTCTCCTCCATCCAGTTTTGGAGCCTATCAAGAATTAATCTACCAAACAGCTTCTGGGATATATCAATGAGGCTGATTGGGCAATAGTTGGCGGGGAGCAGGGGCGACCCCTTTTTAAATATCGAGACCACCTCCGCTCCCAGCCAAGTATCCGGTATTTTCATTCCCCCCAGCACTGCATTGAATAAGACCATGAAGTAAAGTGCCCAAATCCCGGGTTCCTGCTTGAATAGGTCGCCCGGCACCCCATCCAAGCCCGGCGCCTTTCCAGAGGAAAGCCAGCTATTGCCACCCTGATGTCTTTTATGGTAAATAGGTCAGAGGTATGTGTGTCATAAATAGTGGGTAGTGTTGGTTCTGTCTCCTCATTTTCGGGGGAATATAGCTGCTGGAAGTGTTCTTGCCAGACATTTGCGGCAATGTTGGGTTCAATTGCCGTGGGAAGGTCCCCGCTTCCATGGTTAATTATTCTCCAGAATCTACGGGAGTCCCATTAGCTAGGGACTCCGATAGATTCTCCCAGTGCTGTACATCCCACTCTATTTTAGCATTCGCTATAAGTTTTTTGTAAGCCCTCCTTTTAGAGCCGATCTCTTCCCTAGGGCCTCCTTCTTTTATGGTGGATAGGAGGTCTCGTTTTGCCTGTCGACAAGTTCTATTAAACCAAGTGTTTTTGGTCGGTCCCTGGGTTCTAGGTCGTCTGGTGCTAAAGAGATCAACTTCAAGCTTCCTGATTAGGTGTTTGTGTTCGTGTGCTAAATCCTCGCTAGTATCTTTTAGGGAGTCTAGATTCCATAGGCCAAAGGCCTCCTTGAGGATAGGGGTAATTCCAGCATAGAGAGAGGCTAGCTTCTCTTCACTTGAGGCAAGCCTTTCCCATCTTATCCTCCTGCTGTTGTTATCCAAGAGGTGTCCCTCTCAAAATTCTAGCTCACTTGAACCATTCACCTCCGAGCAAGGGATAGCGTACTCTAATTCCAAAGCGTTGTGGTCACTGTCCTGCCTAGGTATTATTTTAAAATCCACTACCCTTTTCCATACCTGCATCTGTACCAGGAAGTAATCTAACCTTGATTCCCTCCCTACTTTGTTAAATGTACATTTACTCGGGATGTCTGACCTAGTGCGGCCGTTACAGGCTCTCAAACCGTAGGTGAGATTTAGTGTGTTTATTTGAACGGCCAGCGGTGTCCATGCTCTAGGAGGGGGTGCTTCTGTTGGAGGAACCTGCCAACTTGAATCCTCTCCTAGAGAGGGTCCATCAAGTAGTCCAGGTAAAGGTTCAAAATGTGAGTTGAAGTCCCCCCCTATTAGGTATGACATATCCCCTGGGATGGTTTCTAGGAGTCGGGACAGTGCCTCTATGGTTTTAGAAGTAGTCGCTATTGGGACTGGCCTGGAGTAAATATTTATAACTAGTAATTTGAAGGGGCCCGGCCATTCGAGTAGAACGGCCAGTATATCTTCCGAGTCTACTATATATCGTGAAGCTAGACAGCCTAAGTCAGAAGCCACCCAGGTTGCCAAGCCTCCGGATGGTCGGCCTCTCCCCCCCCAGGTAGCTGGAATTGAGAATGTCTGGAAACCCCTGAAGGAGGTCTCGTCCCTTGTCCAAGTCTCTTGAAGGAGACAAACGCTTTTTGGATGTATTAGCTCGGCCCATAAGTCCGAGTCTATTTTATTGGCCAGGCCTGCCACATCGCAAGAAAGCAATTTTAAGGTTTGTGGGACAGTCTGCGTGCCAGATTGATTAACCGTTTGACTTGTGTGGGCTGATCGTAATGCCCTATCAGTATGCCCTTCAGCCATGAGTGGACCCTCTACAATAGTTTCCTTTTCTTTTGCCTCTTGGGGTGGATCTAGATTCCCAGTAATAGATATATCCTCCCTAGAATTAAGGGTGTCAAAGTTGCCTTCATCAAACCCTAGTGTTAGCCCGTATACCCCTTCTTCGGCGGCCAGATGTCAGTCCACCATTTCAAGGCAGTCATATCGGTTTGACAGCGGTAGAAATGGTGGCTGATAGAATCTTGGGGGCCATGGCACCTCTCTTTCAAATCCACCCATTCCCATTCCTCTTCTCTTAACAGTCTCCCAGCCCTGGAAGTTGTTGTATATAATCGGATGGTCAGGGGGTATTCGCATTGGGTTAAAGGGGAGTCTCCTCCTTCCCTGTTTACCCTCCCAATTTCCCTGTGAGTACTGGTGGTATCCTCGTCTCTGGTCATTGGTTGTATGTTCGTTTGCTGGGTAAAAGAACGAGAGCGGGACTGGGTAGATGGTACTCCTCTCGTCCTCCAGTGAGGAACTACAGATAAATGAGACTGTTCCTGGTTCTTTAAAACTCACCAGTATACAGTCACCACTAATTGTTTTAGGTCTCTTACCTACCCACGAGACTCTTCTTACCATGCGAATGTCGCTGGTCATACCTCTGGAAAGAGGTCTGTATGTTGAAAGCCAATTGATCACTTTGTTTTTTAGTGACTCCCCTGTCTCATTTGTATTCGATTTTAATTCAGGAACTCCAACTAGAATAACTGTGTATGGAGCTACCTCAGGCGGGAGATTAACAGTAACTGTTATTTGTGGTTTTGCCGCTAGATTATTGAGGTCTTGAACATTTTGGTTGATGATCGAGGGGGGTTTGGGAGGGCTTTTGGGTTATGAATTGAGCTGCGTATTATCATTAACTAAAGATGATTGCTGTTGTGCCGTAGGAGGATGCTTTTTAAGGGCATCTGCAGTAGTCGCTGTCATTGATAATTTAGCTTTTGGGTTTGGTGGTTGGTTACTATGTGATTTGGCGTTTTTAGCACCCGATGAAATTGTTACGGCCTCAGTATTTTTTACGAGTTTTAGAGGATCAGGGTTGTTTTTATGTTTTGGAACAGTGTTAGAGAGTGTGGGGTCGGAAGCCCCAGGTTTCCAACAGTCCATAAACTGTAATGCGGTTTTCTCAATTTTAATTAGTCTCGCCTCCATTTTCATCAGGCGGGCTTCCAGGGGGCTTAAGATTGACTTAAAGAGATTTCCTATGTCAGCTAATCTTATGTCCTCTTCAGCTGACTCAGAATTGTGTTCAGTAGTGGGAGGTGGTATGTCAGTGAGCGTGTCACTGGGTGTTTCCTGGGAATGGTCAATCGATATTACGGGTGAAATTCTATTCTGGATAGTATGGTCTGTACTGGGTGTGTTATGTGCTGCCCCTGTCTTTTGCCTCACTATTTTGCCTTCCTTTCCTTGTTGCTCTGTTTCCCTATTTTCCTTTTTTGTATGGCACCCTCCCTTAGACCCAGATCTACATTAGATGGCCCTGCTAGGTTTGGGGTGTCAATTGTTGAGGGAGGTTCTTCCCTCGGTGGAATAGGGCTTTGGGTGATTAGATCAGTATCCTCTCCCATATTTGTTGTATTTGGTGGTTGAGTGATTTGTGTCAATGGCAGTGAGAGAAGGCTCATGTCCTCTAGATCACTTAGAGTTCCCTGAGAGAGGTCTATGCTAGTGGATTGTTGGGCCCCACCACAGGCACCGAGCTGTGAACTATCTATATTCCGCCTATCCTCGGGAGTTTTTGCCATCGCTATAACGCCCATCGATGACCTCCTGACCCACTCTATTTCTTGCGAAATACATCTTTCTAAAAGAGTGATATCATCTATCAAGAGGGATCCTGCCTTCAAAAAAAAGTTGTCAATTATACCTTGTTTAGGGGCGGTTGTCGTAGGTCCATTAGCTGCCGAATTGGCTTTGCTCCTCGTCTCCATTTTGCTCATAATGAGTAATATGGCTAGAGGATGCCGGGACAGGACAGATAGCCTAGTAGAAATGAAAGGGGGAAATTTCTGATGTTAGTGGGGTGGCCCAGTCCAGTCTCTAACGTTCTCGAACGGCCTCAAACGGCCCGCTCTTTGCCCGGTCTTCGCCCCGAGCTTCGCCCCCGCGTGCGTCCCGCGTGCGCGGGCTTCTATGATGTTATATAGGCAGGGGGAGGAGAGAGGAGAGAGGGCGTGAAGAGTCGCAGGTGCGCTGGTGGCAGGAGCGCTACTCCTGCTGGGACTCGCAGTCCCGCCCTCGTTTACCGGCACAGGCTTGAGCTACTCCCCAAACGATGATCCGTGCTTAGAGGAAAAATCCGCCTTTACTCGCGTTGTTTCCGGCAGTCCAAAGTCCAAAGTAACCAGGGAATCCACGTGCAGTGGCAGCTGCGAGCGGCTCCCGCGGAGCGGGGGCCGCGAGCTGTCTTAAAGCAGCAGGGGGAGGAGAGAGGGCGTGAAGAGTCGCAGGTGCGCTGGTGGCAGGAGCGCTACTCCTGCTGGGACTCGCAGTCCCGCCCTCGTTTACCGGCACAGGCTTGAGCTACTCCCCAAACGATGATCCGTGCTTAGAGGAACAATCCGCCTTTACTCGCGTTGTTTCCAGCAGTCCAAAGTCCAAAGTAACCAGGGAATCCATGTGCAGTGTTTTTTAGTACTGCAAGGCTTATCTCTCAAATTTAATAATATTGGGTTACCTAATTACATTGAATAAGTGCCAACTTTTGATTTAGAGCAGGGAGGAATTTCATGTTTGAATTAAATGAATGGTAAAGTCAGATTTCAAATCACATTTCTGTAATTGTGATTGATTGATTAAGCTTTATTTCGATATAAAAACATATCATAAAAGCTGCACTTCACAATGATAAAAAACAAAATTTAGCACATGCAATACAGTAAACAACATATTTCGCAATATACAGTATAAAAGACAATCCAATTAGCCAAATGATTTTTTTAAAAGGGGGGAAAGAGGAGGGGGAAAGCATACTACTGTATCAACAGTTTTTTTGCAGTTCTTAAGCGCCAGGCCCAGCCTAAGAATTTTGCCAGACAGCAGGCAAAAAAGGGTCTTGCGTCAGTGCACAATATGCGCAGGGCTTCTAAATGAGATCTTGTTCCCAAACTCCTACATAATGGTCTCAACCACAGCTTCCTAGGTGTTACATAGGTGTTACATTCGAACAACAAGTGTGCAACAGATTCAACCCTCATTTCGCAAAAGGGACAGAACGGCACAGTTTGTAGAGGCGGTTTCCAGGTTGAGGTAAATTGACCAAGAGGGAGTACACCTAACCTGAATTTAATGTACAGTGCTCTGTCACCAGAGTTGTGGATAGAGTCCAAATAGGGTTCCCTAAAAGGGAGTTCTTTAATTAACAAGAACTGGGCGACAGATTTACAGTGACTAGAATTACACATTCTTTCGTTGTCCACCCACGACCAGAAGGCTTTTTTTATTACTTGTTTTGAGGGAGCTGTTTTACTATCCCAAGCATCACCTAGCCCCAGTTTGTAGAGAAGGGACTTAACATCCCTAAGCCAGGTAATCTTGTGGCATCCTGGAAGGGACAGAAGATCTTCCAGAGCATCGGCGTAGCTGTGGAGTTCAGGGACGTTCCAGATTCTAGACCATAATAAAAGAGGGCGTAGTTTTGCTTGGTCACATATTGAGCGGGAACCCGCATCTAGCAAAATGGGGATTGTAGGAGTGCTGTGGGGCAGCCTCAAGAGATCTTTATGAAAATTATTATCAAGGGAGGCCAAGGTATCAATTTTCTGTGAGCCCCACAGTTCCGCGCCGTATAATGCTGCGCTTACAACCCTAGCCCTGTAGATATCTAGGACTGCCCCGATGGGTTTCAATGGCGATGCTCGCTGTTGTTTGAGCAGGGCTCCAGCTACCCTCTTGTGAGCAAGAAACACCTTCTGATGGTGTGCCCTCCAGCTCATAGAGTCGGATAGCCGTATACCCAGATAGTCAAATTCCTTGACTCTCTCTAGATGAACAGAGTCTAGAACGGGGGAAACAACTGTTTTTTTGGGGGGGTTAAGGACAAGGAACTTGGTCTTTCCTATATTTATGGCCAAGCCTTTATCATCACAAAAGGACTTGAAGCTAGATAGCAATTTTTGGATGCCCACTGGAGTCTTAGAAATTAGAAGGGTGTCATCCGCGAACAGGAGCGTCGGAATTTTCTTCCCCGCCAGGGTCGGCGCATCAGATGGATCTTGTGAAAGATGCTCCACCACTCCGTTAACATAGAGAGAGAACAGAGTGGGGGCAAGCACACAACCCTGGCGGACGCCCCTGTTCACCGGAATGCGAGGTGTTTTTTCGCCCTGTGAACCCCATCTAATTTGGGCGAAATTGCTATCGTGGAATGTTATCAGTAAGGCTAACAGGTAGGGTGGTAAGCCTAACTCATTAAGAACATTCCACAATAAAGCTCGTGGGACCAGATCGAACGCTGTGCGTAGGTCAATAAAGACCAAGTACAAACTGCCCCCCCCCAACACCACAACTTTCCAATAGAGCATAAGGAGGCAAAATGTCTGCTCAATAGTGCCAGTCCCCGTTCTGAAGCCTGCTTGGAGGTTGGACAGTATCTGATTTTCCTCTGCCCACTGCAATATCCTGGTCAGAACAACTTTGCCCGCCACCTTTTGAGTTGAGTCCAGCAGGCTGATGGGGCGATAATTTGCCGGATCGTCTCTGGAGCCCCTCTTAAAGATAGGGACCACTTCCGCTCCCCTCCAGGAATCAGGAAAAGAGCCTCCTAGCAGTGCCTCATTTAGGAGGGAAGTGATCAGTCTGCTCCACCACGCCGGGTAGGTTTTTAGCAAATCGCCCGGGATCCCATCAGGGCCAGCAGCTTTGTTGGAAACAATACCCTTAATTGCCTTTTCTACCTCCTGTCTAGAAAGTGGACCATCACTGCTCATGAGGACAGTTGTAGGGCAAGGTAAAGGAGCCAAGATATGATGGCAAGCCCCCAGTGGGATGGAATACAGCTTGGAGAAATGTTCCAACCATACAGCTCCGGAGATGTTACAGGTTATTTGCCGATCAATGGGCTTTTCCCTGGCTCTTAGCAGATCCCAAAACTCCTTAGCGTTTTTCTTTTTACTTGCTTCGGCCACGTCCCGCCAGAAGTTTAGATCATATGCCTCCTTTGCTTCGATCACAACTTTTTTATAAGTCTTCCTTGCAGCCCTTACATTATCTGGCTCATTATTTTTTACTGCCAAGATAAGAGCCCCCTTCGCTGCCCGGCATTTCGAGGAGTACCACTTGGTTCTGGACGTGGAAGCACCTTTTGGGGCCACCTTGGTGCTCGGTTGAGAGATAATAAACAAATCACTCAAAGCCTCTATGGTCTTTGTAAACAAATGTAGGGTCTTGTTACCCGTTGGGCTTAGTGTGTCGAGCTTGGAATCAGCCTCTAGCAGAATAGACCCAGCTTGTAATAGCCTCTCTTCGTCCGCCGAGACTCTTGCCCACTTTAAGCGCCTACTACAGTTAGATGGAGCGATTTCACGTGAGGTTTTCCACTTGTGGTCTGAGCTAGCATAGGTCCCATCTTGCCATGGACTGGTGATCGAAAGAGAAAGTGGATTGTGATCACTGTCACTGGATACAATAACCTCCATATCTTGGTGGAAAGTCCACAGATTAAAATTGAGCATGACAAAGTCAATTCTGGAAGTTCGCCCAGTCCTGTTATATGTATGGGCTCCCATAGGGTCCGATTTGGATCGGCCGTTGGCTGGTCGCAGATTATGTTCCAGACAAAGGGCATTGAGATCTATTGCGCTTTGTGTCCATTTGGGAATCGGATCGATGGTTAGGATAGGGATACCTCTCCTTGAGTCCTCTTCAAAGGTATCCAGAATGTCCTCCCTAGACAATGGCTCAAAGCAACAGTTAAAATCACCCGCAAGAAGGACATAAGAATCAATGTTGCAAGAGGCTAGTTCATTGCTTAGGCCTGTTGATGATAAGCGTGAAGGCCCACCATTGGAGCCCCTCAGATAAATGTTAAAGACTTCTAGGGTCCTCCCTCCATTGTGGTGCAGTGATAACCATTGTAGGTCAGGAGATTTAGTAGACCTTTGGGTAACACCTAGCCTTAAGGCAATACTAATCCAAATCAATAGACCGCCTGAAGGGCGACCTTTAGAGCCAGGTTGTTGTACGGCTGGAACAAAGTAGGTCGTGAACCCCACTCTGTGCCTTGGTTCTTGGCACCAGGTTTCCTGTAAAAGGCAGATACTATAGGGTTCTAGGAGGGCAATCCAATCTGGATTCTCAAGATTGCGGACAAGCCCAGCCACATTCCAGCTCAGGATCTTTATTAACGGTGTGCCAGAGGTGTACTGTGAGAAGGAATAGATAGGTGGAGTAATTTCGGGTGCAGCCTCTCTGAAAGCATTTACACAGGAGTCAGAATGCTGCGGTGAAGGAGCCTTGGTTGTATCAATCCTGTTCGCCTCTGCTGCGCCCCCTTGGATTAATGGTTGGGGAGTCGTAGTAGGTGAAACTGAGCAGCCTTCCGAGACAAGTGGGTCAGAAATAACAGGGGACATCAACCCTTCCTTAGTGTCTAAGCCATTTGTAGATCCCACTAGGTCCATTGGGAGATCTGGGGGTACGTGCTCAGGTGGACTTCGGGTGTGCGGGGAAAAAGATCTTTCAGGGTTATGTTGAGTGTGTTGGCTAGAAAGTCAATCCACCTCCTCCAGGCCACCATATCTGTTTGAGGTAGGAAAGCCGTTCCAAAGTGGTTGGAATAGGTTATAGGCTTTAGGGTGGCTCTTCCAAGGTTGGTGCTGAACTAAGGACCAATCATCCACCGGGGTATGCTGGACACGGGGTGGATAAAAGAAAGACAGAGGTCTGGGTATGACCGGGGACCCTTCAGAACCAGGCCAGGAGCAGATGAATTGTGCCGTATGCGGGTCCTCAAAGGTCACCACTATACAGTCCCCTGGACTGGATTTCTTTGTTGGGCCCACCCAGCGAGTTCTTCGAACCATCAGGACTCTGCTTCTCCGGCCATTGGGGATAGGTCTATTAATATTTAACCAATACATTATTTTATTTTTCAACGACCAGTGGTTCTCATGCTGGTCTACACCAATCTGGGGAACACCCGTTAGTACCACCACATAGTCGTTGGCCTCGGGGGGAAGGTCAATGTACCCCCCTCTGAAGTTGTCCTTTGAAGGAGGATCCTGTACGGTACTCAGACTAGGTTTGGACTGGGCGCCAGGTTTAGGCTTTCCTAATTGGGAATTTGGGGCTCGTTGGGGAGCCTTAGGTTTAGCAGCAAGGGGAATTTGGTTCACCGCCACAGACCTTGGCTTGGGTATCGGCCGTGAGGGGGCTGGGGCTGAGGGTGGGACATCCTGCCGTGAAGTGGCGAGGGTTGAGGGTGGAACATCCTGCACTTGAATGGTGGGAGTTGGTGGTGTTATATCTGGCGCAGGGTGCCCCTGGTTTTCAAGAGTTCTCAAACCAAGAGTGGCCAGAGCAATAATACTTTTTTCCATCTCGAGCAAGTTGTTCTCTACTCTCGAGAGTCTAAGGTCAAGAGGGGAAAGAAGTTTCTTTAGGGATGACCAGACCAGATCTATAAATTCCCTTTCATTATTGCCCAACCCTTCAGTCTGCAAGCCCTCGATCTTTTGGTCGATACTAGGTGGGGTGACGTCGGAATCCACTCTACCTCCCTCCCTCGGGAGTTGAGACCCCGTGCTTTTTTCTTGAATCACATTAGGTGACACGTTGGGTGACGGTGCTCTTGTGGAGGTTAGGTTTTGGGGAAGCACAATTTTCGCTTTTTTGCGTGCGTAAGCAGTGCCTGTTCGACGCTTCCTTTTAGGTGGTTTACCAGTAGTGGGGTTTGAGGATAACTGAGGGATAGGGGTCGGGTTCTGGGCGCAAAATGCAACTGGGAGGTTGGCTTCATCTACGTTGGAATATCGCTCTAGCGATGGAGAGGGGTTGGAGTTGGTAGAGATCCGATGGACATCAGCCTGTGTAACTACACATTGAGGGATGGCAGGGCGTTCCGGAGTAACCGAAGTGGCTATGTGGCCTAGGGAGGATTTTTTTGAGAGCGCTATCACTTGTGACAGTCTTCTGGCAGCACCCAGTTCTAAGGACACCCGGGTTTGTAGTTTGGATATTTCATTATCAATGGCCATGTTAGTACGGGTGATAAAATCGTCCATGGGGCCGCTGATTTGCGCGGCTGCCTTGGAGGTCTTGCTCCGAGTTGCCCTGGTACTCATATCTTATGGAACAAGGGATGTTTGCCTGTAAGGAAAAAGCGATGGAGGGTAGGCCAGTCCAGTCCTCTCCGTCCTCGAACGGCCTCAAACGGTCACGCCCTTGTCCCGGGCTTCTCCCGGCGCCCTCCCGCGCGCTCCCGCGCAGCGGATACACTGCCTTGAGATATAGGGTAGGGCAGTGGGCGTTGCCGGCAGGGAGAGCGGCCACAGGTGTTGCACGCAGGGACTCCTGGGCAATGGAGTCCCTGCTCGCCTGCTCGCAGCCCTGCCGGTGTCCGAGATGCCTGGTGGGTTGAGGCTCCCCCGCAGAGTGACCTTCTCCACAGCGGGACCCGCGCAGCGGGTCCGGCAAGACGTGGGGTGAAGGTCCCAAGCCTGTTCCTGACTTTCAAAGTCGCCTCCTGCAATCCTCCAAGTCCGATGACAGGAAAAGGTATCCCACTTTAGCACGGGAAACGCTGCAGTTTTGAGCCGCTGTCAGGGGGCGTTGCCGGCAGGGAGAGCGGCCACAGGTGTTGCACGCAGGGACTCCTGGGCAATGGAGTCCCTGCTCGCCTGCTCGCAGCCCTGCCGGTGTCCGAGATGCCTGGTGGGTTGAGGCTCCCCCGCAGAGTGACCTTCTCTGCAGCGGGACCCGCGCAGCGGGTCCAGCAAGACGTGGGGTGAAGGTCCCAAGCCTGTTCCTGACTTTCAAAGTCGCCTCCTGCAATCCTCCAAGTCCGATGACAGGAAAAGGTATCCTGTAATTGTAAGCTTTAGAAAGTTGGCATTTTCCTGCCCTAACTGTTTGGGGCATGCAGTCAGTGTCCTGGATCACATGATGTAGAATAGTTTAGCTGCCGGTCTTTGTGTATTCCTCCTAGACAGTTGACAGGATAGGCCACCCTTCAAGGATGGTGGGGGTGGAGCTGTTACCTGCCAGAAGCTTACAATTCAAAAGGACTGCCTCCAGCAAACACAACAGAACCTGATGCTAGTTTTTTGTCAACTGAGACTCCTTGAAGTCTTGGTAGTGGAAGGTAAGATTTTTCCAGAACCAGTTGTGGGGGTAGCCAGGATACCCGCCACTTCTAATAAGAACAACTCTTCAATACACTCCTGGGTGGTTTGGAAAAATTCATAAGTGCTCCCTAGACCCCCAGAGACTGCCCTGCTGCTTGCGGCCTGCTGGGTTCTCCAGAGGACTGCCATTCTGCTGCCAGATCACTGCCCTGCTGCTTGAGGTCTGCCTTGCTTCCCAGAGGACTATCCTGCTACTGGAGACCTGATTTGCCGCTTGAACCCAGGACTACAAGAGTGATTCCGGATGCTAGTTTGCTGGACTCTTCTGTGAGCTACAGGGACATAAGAGGCTCCAGAAACTCTGAACACTGGACCTGGCCTTAGTTGAAATTAGCCCTAACCCCCTAAATGGTGCCTGCCAAGTCGTGTTAGAGAACTCCTACCTAACCTTAAATGCTGGTGCTTAAGAGGTTTCAACCAAAAATGCCTGAAGAACCAATATAAGGTCTGTATCTATCTGCCAGCCTATCCGCCTATGGTGCATCACCATTTGGCCTTACTTTGTGATAGCTAAGTTCTTCTATATAGCAGCAAATCCTTTTCTGAACAATGGTATCTAGCCTCATGGAACCCTCTTTGGCTACAGCTTGTAGCTTTGTCCTGCTGGAAGTTTTCATCAAGACCTCATCCAGAGCTTCACAATGAGAATGAATTGGCTCCTACTCCAGCACAGCTTGCTGCCTTGCGCCACTGAACTCTAGCTTTCCTTCTGTTGTGTTGTCACTTTATTACTGTTTCAATACCGTATAAATACTTTACACTTTGTCTCTAAGTTAAGCCTGACTGCTTTTGTGGCAAGCTACAAATGGGTTAGGCCCAGGTTAATTTAATGACTTTTGTGGTCCAACCTGACAAAGATTGTGGTTGTTGCTTGAGTAGGGTTCTCACTCCACTCAATTAATAAGCTATTCTTTACAATGTGCTTATAAATGTTGCTACAACTACTCTCTTATACTAAAAGCTTTACTTGCACATAATATGTAATATATATACCACTAACTTCATTTGTAACTTTATTAACCTTCACTTTATATATAAAGTGTATTCTTCTGATGTGTAAAGACTTAGTAAATTTGTACTGTTCACAAAAGCTTTGCAGACCAATAACCTAGTTTATGTCTGATAAAATCCATTAAAAATGTAATGAGACCTCAAGGGCCTCTTTCCAACATGCCTGATAATATTCAGCAAAATTAATTTAATGAAAGGGCAGTGCATCCATCAAATATCCTTTCTATTAATTTCCTCCTCTTCTAAAGTCACGATTTGCTTACCTACTCAGTTCAACTTTATGCTTGCAAAATACATATGTGGGTATGGAAACAGGATGAGGTACTGTTGATAAGAAATGTCTAATTCACAGTAGCATTCTCAAGGGGGTGACCTTTGAGACACCATTTTTTAGTGAGGCAGTTCTACATATCTGTTTTATTTTCAAGTGTTCGTCTTGCTTGAATTGCCTCATTTTTCTTAGGTACTGTTGAAGTGTCTCTCTTGTAGGTGTACTCTCCTCTTTAATGATGACGTCAGTTTTTAAGGTATTATTTAAAAAATGGCACTTTTAGAAAGTTTGAACTTTTCTGCCTAAACCTTTCTGCTAGTGCTTTGTGTTACATCACTATGAATGACTGTACAGTTGTGGGTTGTGCATTGCTTCCAGACAGTGAGACAAAGGAAGCCTATGTATGAGAGGGAATGCCTTTTTGACAGAGTTTCTGGGGAGGAGCTATGCCCTGCCCTGATTACACTTCAAAGTTACCTGCCTGCACTCACTCACACTTACATATCTGACCTGCCCTTGCCGTCGTCACCCAAGCAGTTTGGAGCAAATTCCCTGGTAAGGAGAAATTATTACAACTGGTTTGGGGTAGGTCAGGGAATTCCCCCACACAAAATCTGGCAACAGGTGTAAAAGTGTGACATTCATAACCTCTCATCAGACCACTACTGGACCTGGCAAAGATTCAGAAAAATGTCTGCTCTGTTGTATGAGGAAGAGAGACTACCCTGCTCAATGAAGAAGGATTGAACGAGCTAGATGGACACTCCATGCTCCCAAAGGCCCCTCTGCAACTACCCAGCTGACCAGCACCAACCTGATCTGCCTGGTTGTGCCTGAGCCCTACAGTTAGACTCAGCTGGTGGGAGTCCTGAGGTGCCCTCTTTATGCTGGGCCTTCGGCTGGCATCAGTGCCAACTCCTCATCAAGAAAAGGTTTAAGATGGGTAGGGTTCTTCGCAAGCACCAAGCAACCTCTTTGCAATGAGAATCGACCATCCATGATGTCTGTCAACATGAAGCTCCAGCAGAACCAACTCTTCTTGCTGACATTAATGGGCCAAGACGACCGACGACACGAGACCTGCACTTCATGCTGACAACAACTATATGCAATGATTAACCAACGCTATGCTTCCTTGATGATCAGCTCCTTGTGCTACAGCAACAACCTTCCGGAGCAATCGACCTGCTCCTCGCACCAACAGCCTCTACTTGGTGGCACCCACAAATACGATAGGCCATTTAGCCCAGACTTGAAGAGGCAACCCTTCAGCTGGACTAATCTTGACCCTGCATACGACCCCCGGTTGATCAAGGTGGGGCTGAACTTGTGGCATTCCCCAGAGGAGTGGACTCAGATAAGTGCAAGTGGCACTTTGTGCTTCTTGCCTATGTGTTCATCTTAAACACTAAACAATCATATCTCTAGTTCTACTGATTGGATTTTGACCTTTTTTGTGTAATTGTATTTGTTAAAGAAACTCCATTTTTTAAATGGGTTTATAATTTTTCTATTGCTTTGGTTCACTTTATTTCTGTTTGTGTACTGCATAAATACTTTACACATTGACTCTAAGTTAAGCCTGACTGCTTTGTACCTAGATACCAGAGAGTTTCCACCAATCTCTACTAACAATCCACTTTTCTTACAGGCATGTCATGTGTGATGTCATCAATATTGTGTCACGAGGAGGACATGACAGGAGTGTGGATTATAGTTGCCAGTTTACCTAACAATAACTGCACTTTACCAGTGTTTTACAATGCAGTCTTCTCACTATACTTGAAGTAACAGTATTGTGCCTAACTTGGAAAGATGAATTGGTAGAGATAAATAGCCACAATGATGAAAAACAAATTAGTGGTACTGTCAGTGATATTGGAACCTTTGTTACTACTGGTTGTGTGACATTGTTGACAATGAAAAATATTAACTCTAGGAAAACTAGCTCCCTATGGATCACACTGCTTTGTAAGTGAAAGGTCTGCTGAAACTGCTCCCGGGGGCTAGAGCTTGCCACCAGGAGCAAAATTAGCCCAGGAGTGTCCAGAATGGCCCAGAGGGCCCACATAAAGTCATTCTGAAAATTTGCAACCTCAGACCCCCATTACCGAGTGCCACGAGCAGCTCAGCTGTTTCTAAAACGAACCCCATTGTGGGCCACGCCTGTACTTCACTTTGTCAGGGAAAGGACATGCATGAGGCTCCCTTCTTAACCGCATCGCTGCTGCAGTGATTTTTGCGCTGTGCGGCTTTTTTTGCAAAACCTTTTTACATGACGAGCTCAGCTCGTCATCAGCACACGCCACCCGTGGCTGATGACGAGCTGAGCTCGTCATCAGCATCGAAGGGGTTAAACTCTTTACTTTGGCCTGGGTCATATTTGTAAAGGAGGGACTGGGACTCCATCCTGCAACCTGAATGCCAAGTAGGAGGGAGGAGTGCTGTTGTGCCCTCCTTGTAGTGGTGGACCTACCCCACTTCCTGTGCCTGTGTCTTGGGGAGCTGGCCACCACAAGAACAAGGGAGCACCCAGCCTGCAGCAGCAGCCTGGAAAAGAAAAGCTGCCAAAACCTGCAGCAGCATGCAGAAATGCCAACAGGGCAGCGAGGGGTGAGCCCCCTCATCTGCTCCCAATGTTGTGGAGGCATGGGGGAGACTAGGTGGGACCAGGCCCACCCAAAACAAAAGAAAAAAGGAGGAAAAGCCTTGCGGTTCGAGGCCACACACCAATGAAAAAGCAACAGCACCTCTCTCTAGTGCAGCGGGAGAGCCGCTCATCGAATATTCACTGCTCCAGCCTGGAGGGACCCATAATTGTCTGAGGGGCTTCCCAGTTAACATATTTTCATGCTTCTGGTGGCCTCAAATTAGACAAGGGACATCACCAATGTTAAAAAGGAGGCATGGGGTGGCTGCAGAAAAGCAGCAGCCCCACACCCCAAGAACTGTTTTAAAAAGGGCTGACCCTATTTTTTCAGGGACGTAGAAACCAGGATCCCTCGGGAAATTAAATGCTTCACAGGACTCCAAGGCTGGGGACTTGGCTCTACAGATGGGAGTGCAGCGCCCTCTAGCGACTTGCTTTGTGGTTGGATTCAATGTGGTCTGAAGGAATGTAAAGAATGTATACGTGGTGCAGTGCCCTGTAGGAGCTAACTCTATAGTTGCATGTTTTTTATCAAATTGTGATGCCCTCTAGGGTTTTTTTATGATTGCATTTTCATGCTTTGAAATTATATAAAAAACACACAGACACATGTTATCTTATTTTTCAAATGCTTTATAAATATAATAATGATGACAGTGGTTACTGATTGAAGTGCACTAAAACGGATTACTAATTGGTGCTCCGCCAAGCTAACTAAATGGTTCTTGAATAATATATAACACATTTAAGAACCATGAACAGACACATGAAAGTGTAAGGAATAAGAGTCCAATAAGGCTATATTACTGTACCCTAAAAAATCTATACGATCTGTAGTCAAGTTCTCTTGAAGCTATCTCCGTAGATAGGAAAAATGGTCTGTTCTATAAAAGATCTATTGACAACTTTGATGGACGTAGGTGACCCATGCTGAAAAGCAAGATTTGAAGAAAGTGGAAGATTTAGCAAATCATAAAATATTTGCTGCTTCTTTAGAGGACACCATTTAAATGTTTTAAAAAAATGTAAACCCACTCTTCTGGCCATCATATCCATTTCCTCAACAGATGGTGAGAGATGGCTATGAGGCCCAGGGCACATATAGAATGGCTATAGTAACTTTCTTCTTTAGTTTGGATGGGATTTAAGCCAACTTAAGAAGGCCTGGGTTCCTCCCTTCCTAAATAAAACCTTCTCTTGATACTTTATATTCGAAACACAAAGGGCCCGCTTCACAAAAGTAATCTGTGACAAAATCCTAACTTTGCGACTTTCGATATTCACAGAAGGCATTTATTTAGGAGTACTAAAGTTAGGATTTTGTCTCAGTTAAACTTAAGTTTTGGTTTTAAGTTACACTTAAGACAAACTTAAGTTTAACTGAGACAAAATCCTAGTCGGAAAGTTAGGATTTTGTCTCAGTTAAACTTACGTATGTCTTAAATAGAACTTAAGACCAAAATTTAAAATTAACTGAGACAACATTCTAACTTTAGTACTCCTAAATTCCTTCTGTGAATACCGAAAGTCGTAAAGTTAGGATTTTGTCTTAGATGACTTTTGTGAATAGGGCCCTACAGCCCTATCTTCAAAACCCTTAAAGTATTTTGTTGACAAGACAAATACTTTTCAGCTACAGGAGTTCTGGAAATATAATGGGGTCTAGGGGAATAGAAGTACAGATTTTTGCATTATAGGTTGCCTTCAACTGCCCTAATGGCTTCCAAAAGGTCTTGTTAAATATTTTTCAAAATAGCGATCCCATCTTGGTCTTGAAAACCTTAACTGCACCCCTTGTAGAAATTGGGGGAGGAATCGGTTGATTTGGATGATATTACCTGGATAATTTTTTAATTTTTCCCAGATTATTGAAAGACTAACATATACATCAGTGAATGGTGTCATAATAAATGTGGCATAAACTGCAGAATATGTGTTTAGACCACTGAAATCAGCTTATTTTTGCTTTTTTTCCAGACCTTTTCCTGCAAACAACTTTTGCATGTTGATTTGCCAGAATCTGTCAAAGGAAAACTGGGAAGATGTGATAACTGTCACATGAATCTGAGTTTAGCCCAGAACTTGAAATCAGGGTGTCAGCTTGGTATTGGCTGAATGTTTACCTAGTGATGATAACGTCAACGTGATTGCCATTATTGTTGGAAAATGGTCATCTCCGAAAGGGTCACCTCCTAGATTTTGCCTGCTTCTCCGTATTTTTCTGACTTTCTTTTTTTGGGTGATAGGACTGCTGACAAGTGCTAAAGTGCATGTGCTTCTCCCTTAAACATTGTCACATTGGTGTATACACAATTGGCATATTTAGTTCACTTGTAAATCCCTTGTAAAGGGGTACACCATATACTCAGGGCCTGTAACTTAAATGCTACAAGGGGGCTTGCAAGACTGATTGTGCCACCCACACACATAGCCTTTCAAACCTGTCTCCATACTGCCAATGCGGGGCCTTTGTGTGCAGTTGACTGCCACTTTGACTTAGCACAACTTGCCATACCTTAAATGAATGCCCCTATTATTACACATATGTCACTACTATGGTAGACCCTAGGTACCCCTTAGGGCAGGGTGCCATGTAATTAAAAGGTAGGACATGGACTGTTAAGTTTTGCATGTCCTGGTAGTGACAAACACCAAAATTCATTTTTCAGTAACGTGGGGCCTACTCTCTCATAGGCTGGCATTGGGAATTACTTAAGACACTTTAAAATTCCTGACCAGAAAGGAGTAGCTGCCTCGTGTTTTTTACATTTGTAATAGTAATGATGAATTCCCTTAAATTGTAAAGCTGAATTTCACATTAATATTTTAGAAATACCACTTTTAGAAAGTGAGCATTTCCCTGCTCTTACTGCTCTGTCTGCCTTGTAGCCTGTTTACAATTCACGTCTGACCAGAAGGTGACAGCTACACTTATGTACATTCTCTTTAGACAGCCACAAGCACAGGAAAGTTGGGTGTGACAGAGAACTCATTTGCATTCATGTGCATTCCTACAGCTGTTCCTGGGAAGGAAGAGGCGGGACCTGACACTTACACCTGACTAGGCAGCGTCCTATTGCCCACAGAAAGGGCTGATTGCCCCTTACTGACAGGCTGGAGCCTGGGCTGGTAAGAAAAGACATGTTTGCACTTCAAAGATGCTTCTTTGAATTCACCCCCACTTCAAAGCCACAAGTGGGTATTAGTATTGTGCCCCTGACACTACCAAGACAGTACACTACTGGAACTGTGAAGAACTCTGCCAGACTGCTGTGCTACAACGATTACTACTCTGCTCGATTGCTGCTTTTCTGTGCTGCCCTGCTGCCTGCTGGTCTCTGCCCTGCTGAGGATAAGGGCTTGACTCATCTCACTTGAACCCAGAGTAACTCCAAAGACTGGCTGGCTTGCCCTCTCTTCTGAAGTCCCAGGGAATCAAAGACTTTCTTCAAACCTGCAACAGCACCAAGACTCTGCCATCTGTGATTCCTGCCCTGCCAAGTGGTGCCCATCCAGTCCTAGGCCTTTTAAAGGTGGCTTCAGCTGTACAGAACAATCAAAATAGATGCAGTCACAGGTTTGAGCTGGTTGAAGCTATTTCCCTTTGAAGCAGGAGTTGATCGATGACAATTCTTTGACGTCCTATGCAGCTCGACAATGACAGGCAATGCAGCTCAATGATGAAACAGGGCCAGCATCATAAAGGTGTTTGTTTGTCGCTCAGTTAGGAATTTCCCTTGATAAAAAGAAAAGACAAGAGGGGTTTGCAAAACAGGACGTTGGGTTAATTAAATGCAGTAGTACGAAGAGCATCAACAGAGTCGCTTCTGAAGATTGTCTCAATGTACAGAAGTTTTGATTGATAATAAATGCAGTTTGTGAGGTGCAATAAACTGATTTTGCATTCTTATAGAGCATGTGGGTCCAGGTGTACTCATAAATAATAAATACTACAATCTGATAAAAGACACAGGTTGCTCTCTACCTCTGGGAGAGGTAGTGTGGGACAGTGTGTTTGCATCTTGAAGTCTGGCCTGTGGTGGTGTGTGATGTACATGCTGTGTCCTGATTGGCTGAGTGTTCATGACTACATGTGGTATCTTGCTTTGTGGTATTTTGGGAATATGTGCCTTTTGCCAAATGTGTTCTATTGGGCCAATTGTCTCTGGTCTGTTTGAAGTGCAACTGCCTATTTACGGGATCAATCAGGGTTTTCCCTGGTTGCGCATTTGTCTTCGGGCTGAGTGTAGCCCCACCTGTGACCTATCAATTGGTAGGCCTGGGTTTGGGTCACAGGGCCGGGCTGACCACCTATCTCTGATTCTGGGTTGATGGGGCGGTCATCTGGGTGAATTTGACAGCAATGATAAAAGTTTGTTATGGCATGTACATAGATCATGGCAGTCATTGATATATTTCTCATTATTATGCATCTCGAAGTCCGGCCTGTGGTGGTGTGTGATGTACATGCTATGTCCTGATTGGCTGAGTGTTCCTGACTACATGTGGTATCTTGCTTTGTGGTATTTTGGGAATGTGTGCCTTTTGCCAAATGTGCTCTATTGGGCCAATTTTCGCAGAATTTCAGTGTTTGCAATCGCAGTTTAGCCTAGTGCTATGTATGAAAGCACAACTGTCTCATAAATTAAGGAATCGCAAAATTTGGATTCCTTATTTTGCAAATACATTTACGGAATCGCAAATTGTGATTCCTTAAATGGAATGTATGAAGCACCCAAGTTGTGCGAATATGGCATAAGGAATCGCAAATTACCACCAACTACAGGTTGGTGGTAAATAGCGATTTCTTTTAAAAATGCAAATATTTTCATTTTTTAAAGTGACGAATGGCGCACACACATGCCTTTAGCGCAGGCATGTTTGCCACATGTACATCCATGCTCATTTCAGAGGGGCAACAAGGTGTCTTTTTGACACCCTGGCACTCTTGAAATTGCATTTTCAATTTGCGATTGTCTAATTGGGAATCACAAACTGAGAATGTCTTCCCATTCATTCCTATGGGCCTCTAGGCCCATAGGAGTGAATGGGGAGGTATTCCTTAATTGCAAATCACAATTTGCGATTCACAATCAAGGAATATGTAGGATTCGCAAAATTTATTGCAAATCCTGCACACATAGTGTTTTGCGATTCTCAAATAGCGATTCTCAAAAACTCTCTATTTGAGAATCTCAAAACCTAACATTGATACATATGGCCCAAAGACACAAATCCAATGATAAATATGGGCAGAGAGTGGGAGGGGCTGCTAGGGCATACCTTAATACAACATGCCTCGCAGAACAGGCAGCGCATGCGCACTGCAGTTAGGCTCGACCTAAAAAGACAGGTTTTCCCCATGAAACTCTTTTTCTGATGACCTGCAAACTACTGACCATGTCCTTCCGTTTAGGAAGCCTTTAGTCTAACATGTATTTAGGAATGATCTATTTCCCCATTACTTTACTATGAGGCCCCTCCAAGGTTAATGCTACAATATAAGCACTTGTGGTTAAAAGTCCGATTTTAGAGAACCTAATTTCCTCTAATGGGAAATGTATTACACAGTGCAAATTACGCTGGTGGTAATTCTATCAATGGCAGTATATGTGCAGTGATTTAATAGAGCCAATACGTCTGGAAAAAAAGGGATATTTTAATGATGGCAATATGCCACATTTACGGACAGTGGCTAAATGCAAATCTTTAAAGCATTAGAACTCTTCTAATCAAAATTCAGAGCTGCATCGGCTTTCTATTGTACATCTTGGGGCAGATTTATGATGCCCTTGCGCCGCAATTGCGTCACTTTATTTGACGCAACTGCGGCGCAAACAATGCGCCCTATTTACAACGTGACGCATCTAGGAGATGCGTCACGTTGTAAAGCCCTGCGCCATAAGGAGGCGTTCCTGCGCAGGGGGGGCGTTCCTGCGCAGGACCGCCTCCTGAAAGTGGCTGAGTGAAATCTATAAGATTTCACTCAGTCACTTTCTGGCCAATGCTGTGTCAAAACCCTGCGCCTGCTTGAAGCAGGCGTAGGTCTTGATGCAGCATTGTGTAGATGGGGCACCCCCGAGCCTTGCTGGAGCTGCGTCGCGCTTGCGACGTAACTCCAGCAATGCGTCACATTTCCGGCACAGATGCGTCACGCATCTGTGCTGTTTTTGCACCATTGTGCGCCGCTTTATAAATGCGGCGCACCATGGGTGGCGGAGCTGTGGCGCACTGTGGCGCACGTTAACTGGCGCATCCCTTGGGATGCGCCAGTTAACATAAATCTGCCCCCTTGTTTCTACCACCACCTAATGTAATCTCAGTATACCAATGGTACTATAACATCTTTTTGTAAGGATCCAATAGTGTGGTGTGTCGGTTTATAGAAAATAATCACTCTCTTGGAACACAAGAATTTGGACAGTAACAAATGCTAACTCATCTTTATTTAATCTTCTAGGCAAACTATTTGTCTTAAAGTAACAGAGCTGGCAATAATTATATTGAGCAAAACATCTCATCTCTTTGTAGAGCTAAATGCTGTCTTCTAATAGCTGTTGGGTCCTGAAGTAAAAGATGGCCTTGCAAATGATGATGAATGACCCATATGTAAGTGACATGATGTTATTTGCTGAAACACTTAGATGCACGAATTAGTTCAGTCAGCTTTAACTTTCTGCTTCCCACAGAGGCTTCGATTAATTTATTCTGGAACACAGTGGCTCACAGCAGAACATTGAGCAGATAGTTTTGTTTAGAAAGCAAGATATAATGTTTCAACCTTTAAGGGAGTTGTGATAATACAGAAAAATACATGTTTTGTCCAATTAAAGATGGGCAGAGGCCGGGCTAATTTGGTTGTGAATGGGTTGAGCTCTATCTTCTCTCTTCTTTCTCGGCTCTGCTTGTATCTGCAGGAGCATTTATGAATTACAATATCGTGCAGCTTCAAGATGTTTCTTGTGTTTTTCCTCTAAGTGAAGGAAAATGGACCTGTCAGCGGCATAGAAGTCAATATTGCCGAAGTATTTGACGAGGCTGCTTTTGCCCTCCATTAGGGATTGGATGGCGCCTCGGTGCATTGAGACAGCATTAGTAATTACCAGTGCTGTTTGAGTGATGATAATTGATCTATGGATTTTTAGAAGGCCCTCTAATTCGGCAGCTTGTGGCCTCATACAGAGAACTAATTAGAAATCCCATTCCTGGAGCCATGAATCTTGACAAGCATGTTGTGGCAGTCTGCCACCCAAAAACCTCTGTGTGTCACACATTCGAGGACCAGATGTGATGTGCAGGGGTTCAATCTTTGATAAACGAGTCCCGTGGGACCAATGATTCAAGGAGCGCTGTCACAGAGAAGACACAGGATTAACTCATTTGTCTGTCGAATAATGAATCCACGGGATTTTCTTTCACCGTGTTCTGTCTAGAAAATCTGAATTGCAAAATTACTTGAATGCAAAGTGCTGTTTTTTCACTTGTGTCGGTTTAGAAAAGCATACTTCTTTCTTCGAAGCATTTAATTAAAGTACAGGTTTAATTAGTTGCGGAAAAGAGACAGCAGCTTCAGATGAAATAATGAGGATTATAAAACACGTCTTTGAAAGGAAAGAGGCGTTTTAATGTAAAATATAAATATAAATACACAATTAAGCAACAGAGTTGTCACTCATACACCAAGCAAATACGTTAACTGAAAACGAGGATACAATACCATGCCACCCGAACTCATTAGCGTTGCCTTCATAGAATTCATAATCAGAAAGGCTCGCCAAATGATTTACATCAGCGATGGGCCCAGTCTCAATTGATTGCGAAGAATATGCACACTGATAAAATAGGCCCTTTTTGTATACCGAGAGATTCAGGCTACGGACAACAAATGAACATTAACTACCTTACACAAATAGTTGGATCGCGAATAGCTGGGGTTTGCAAGCCTTACACATTGTGTCCATTTGGGTGGTAGTACTGTGTAGTTCTTGTTGGCTAAAGTTCCCTAAACGTTTTGCTTTCCCCTTAGACTTTTTTCTGACCTAGTGTTGCCAACGTAGATGCTTGGGTCACTTTGCCACTGCTGACCAGTGTCAAAGTGCAAGTGCGCCCTGTGTAAAGTATAATGGTAATTGGTTGTCCATGATTGGTATGTTTGCCTTACAAGTAAAGTCCCTAGTAAAGTGCACTATGTGTGCCAGGGCAGGTAATGCAAATGCTACTAGTATGCCTGTAGCACTAATTGTGCTACCCACACGAGTAGCCTTCCTGAGAGAACTCAGGCCTGCCACTGCAGGGCCTGCGCGCAGTTTGGTAAACTGCCATGTTGTTCTGACAAGTGCACCCACTAACAAAGTAGATTGGTAGGACTCGCACAGCCCAAATACTCTGCTGTACTCTATAGTTATGATCTGTAGCGTGCTTCAGGGGAATCGCTGTCTAGTCCATACAGCGTAACAGTAACCACAACTATTGCAAAGCTACCCCAACATGGGGGAAGACTCCTCTGCGCACTGCTGTGATAGACGAAAAAAATGTTGGATTCAATCTTCCATAAAGTTAGCTGAGTTCAATAGTACTAATATCAAGTCTTGTTTTATTGATAAACTCATTATTTTCATGGTTGTATTCGATCAATCGATTATATCATAATTATTATCATCATGGTTTCGATTTCACCAATGTATAATCATCGCCGTTTTAATCATTCCTAATGCATTTCGGGCGCTATAAAGGCCCTTCATCAGGGGGTAACTCTACAAGTAAAGAAAGTAAGTGTCAATGACTGACTATTTCTGGTAGTCTTAATCCTAAAAAATGACATAGTGTAGTAAATCATGCAGTTACTAAATGTGTCAATATCATGCTATGGCATGAGCTGTGAATAATATTGTGGCTCCGGTTTCGGCATCATAATACATGCGAATGAAGTTGGAAGTCAGATCTATAGTCATGCTGAAGGTGCTCTCCTATATATCAATCGGCAGTGTTAAACGAATAGAGAATGGTGCTCGAGAAAGTGCGTGCTTCAAAGGTAAAGAATGCCATGCCCGTGTTAATTATTTACATCCGTGTGCTGGTTAATCTGTGCAAGTTACGTGGCGTATCTAAGTACTATACTCGTGGGCCAGACAGAGGTTCACTCACGTAAACTCTGGGTTAATCGGCAGCAAGCCTGAGGAAAAAAACAAGGTGAAACGCCTATCATTAAATGCCATAAGCGTTCACTACATAGTCGCCATTAGCGCGTCCTCATGCGGGGGTACTCACTGTGATAAAATGTTGCTACGCGAGGTATCCACGTGAATGTTAGTGCTTCCGCGTGTGTCCCGCAGTGTGTCGGAAGGTTAGCAAGAGAAAGACGTGTGGATTAAAGTCGGTGAGTGAAACGCTAGACAAAGAGGATGGACTATGAATTTGGTCGCCATCTTGGAGTGGTGAAGTCGGCCTGAAACGCTGGCAAATGAATGTGTAACTAAATTCCCAAACTATAGTTGGAGAACACATTGTGATGGATGTGAATTTCTACTGAGAACATATCATAAAATAAAATGCTGTAGACAATGAAAAATATAAATACAAATAGTGAGGATGAACTAGAAATATGCAGAATGCATGATATAAAACAGATGACTTAGTGGATCATGTAACCACTGAAGAGTATGTCATTTACAAGTAACATAGGAACTCCATCCTATCATTCAACCCGTTTGGTTGCATCGTTGCCATATACCGGATCCAATAGTTCTCCCTTTTCAAAAGAGTATTTTTATTGTTCCACATGGATAATAAATTATCCATGAAGGACCATGTAAACAACACCGTTGGCACCTGCTTTGGAATCATGCGAAGTCTACATAGAGTTTTCAAATGGATACCAAAGGAAGCACGCAGAATCCTAGTTCAGGGCCTTATAATAAATAGGTTAGATTATGGTAACTCTCTTCTGCTTGCCATAAATGAGTGCCATATCAGGAAATTACAAGTTGTTCAAAACACTGCTGCTCGTCTGATTCTGGGACTACCAAAACGATCTCCGTCCCTGCCATGCCTAAAAAGTCTACATTGGCTCCCAGTAAAAAAAAGAGCCATTTTTAAAACCATGTGTTTGGTTCATAAACATATGTACGGCACAGGACCAAAATACTGGAACCGGAAATTGACAGGGTACCAGACTGGTCGAGAATTGAGATCTAGCTCTAAGTTCCAGCTCACGCCATTTAGAGTTCAAACAGGTAGAAATGGCGGACGTGCTTTCTCCTACATGGCACCATCTTTATGGAACAAACTTCCTTTAAACATACGTACAACCATCGAACACATGAGTTTCCGAAAGTTGTTGAAAACATGGTTTTTTAGTTAGGCCTCCACTTCTAGGATCATTTACCTTCCTTTTCTGGAATTGCCCGCATGCGCCATGAGACTCCCTCTGGGGATGTGATATGTCTGCGCAATATAAATATCCGGACTAGACTAGACTAGACTTCCTGGTGGGTTTAATCTGCTCCAAAATGAGGAATTTCAACTGGGCTAAGGTGTGGTTCTTTTCCAAGAAATGTGCTGCAACAGTGGATTTGATGTTTTTAGTCCGAATGTTGCTCTTGTGCTCCAGTATGCGCACCTTGATTTACCTTTCGGTGTGTCCTATGTAGCACGAGCCACATGGGCACTTCAGCATGTAGATGACATTAGATGAATTGCAGGTGGCATTGACCTTGAGTTTGATTTGTTGGCCTTTCATGGGATGGTAGGTGTAATTCCCAGGTATTATGTTATGACAATTTCTGCAATTGTGACAAGGCATTAGTCCTTTGTAAGTAATTGTCTGTGGTGTGTCACTGCGTCTCGTAAGAATCTCTTTGAGATTGCGTCCTCTCGTGTATGCGAAGATCGGTTGTTGTGCAAATGCTCCTTGGAAGTCAGGTTCAGTGCTCAGAAGGGGCCAATCTTTCAAAATGATTCCTCTGAATTTATTGCTGATGGTCGTGTATTTGGACACAACCACCATGCGGGTGTTTTCCTTTTTTGGTTTATTGATCTTAATGCCTCTAGCTGCTGCTTTATCAAGTGTCTCTTGAGGATATCCGTGGTCTTTGAATCTTTTTTTAGCCACTGATTAGACTCTTGTTCACTCTCAGTGGCCGATGACACAATGCGCTTGACCCTTAATAGTTGGGTAAAAGGGTAGGTTCAATTTGAGACCTGGTCGGTGAAAACTATTAAAATGTAAAATAGAATTCCGATCTGTTGGTTTGCGAAAAATTGTAGTGGATGTTTTGCCTTCCTTTCTATGGATGGCTACATCCAAAAAGTGAATGCTGTGTTTGTCGTAACTCCAAGTAAATTGGATGCGATCGTTCATCTTGTTCCATTTGTTTAGAAACTCGAGGAGGTCTACGCTGGTACCTGACCATAAGATAAAAATGTCATCTATGAACCGTAGGTACAGTTTTCCATTAATCTGTCATGTTGGGTCATTCAAAATGTGTGTTTCCTCGAACATCTTCATGAACAAATTGGCATAAGATGGTGCTGCACAATTTCCCATGGAAGTTCCACATAGTTGGTGAAACCAGTTTTCATTGACGGTGAAATAGCTATGATACAATGTCAATATAATTAATTCCATCAATAGTACTTGCAGATCTGCTAAGTGTCTTTTCTATGGCTTCTATACCCATGTCATGGGGTATTGAAGTGTACAATGAGTTCACATTAACTGTGCATAGTAACAAGTCTTGGTCTTCCAACTGTTCTGTGCATGCGTTCAATTTCACAAAAAAATCGGTAGTGTCCCTGATGTAGGATCCAGATTCAGTAACAAAAGGCTAGAGATATTTGTCGATGAATTTGCCTGTAGTTTCATGTAAACTACCCTTAGTGGACACAATAGGTCGGAGAGGTAGTCTGGTCGGGTGTTTATGTACCTTGGGTACCATATACAATATCGGTGCAGATGGGTTATTCGGCACTAGATACCGCCTCGCTCTGTCTGTGATAGTGCCATTTTCAAATGCTTGGTTGACGATGTTGGTGAGTAAAGATGAGTATTCACGGGTGGGATCTGTAAGGAGTGGAGCATATGTGTTCTTATCCATTATATGGGCATTCACTAGTTCTTGATAGTATGAAACATCCATAATCACCAGTGCTCCACCATTATCAGCCGTGTGGCACACGATGGACTGGTTGTTGGCTAGTTTGCGTTGGATTTCTTCTCTTTTGTCGTGAGGTTCGCACGTTTTCAATGGTTGCTGGAATGGTAGGGTTGCTATCTCATGTGTTATTAGGTTTTCAAAAGTGTCTATGATTTTATGACTTTGTGGAGCATTGAAAGTACTTTTGGGACGGAGTCCTCTCAAGATATCATCCTCTCGCATGGGTGTTGGAACTACGTTTTAAAAGTAATGTCATAGACGAATGTTGCGGACCAGTTTAAAGGCACTGACTTCCAATTCCAGCGTGTTCGTTTGAGTCGTTGGGACAAAAGATTGTCCTTTTTGTAAAGTGCGTGTTTCCTCCTTTGACAGTTGGTAAGATGAGATGTTAATCACCAAGTTATTATGATCTGTTACTTCTTGCGAGTGCCTTTCTTGTTCTTGGGTTCTACTGGTGTTCTTTCTACCTCTGCGGGTTTTGCGCCGCCTAGGTCTAGTTGTTGTTCTTGGCCCGGCTCCAAAAAATTAACCACAGCCTTAGATGTGCTAGCCTGTTGATTTTCCGAGCGTGCTGTCCGAGATGTGGGCTGAGTTCTAGTGTCACCTTCCGATGACGATGTCTCGTTCTCCGAATATGGATTGTATGACCGGTTGGCGCGTCGGCGGGCATACACTTCTGCCCAAGTGTATACCTCGCCAAGCTTCTAGTCTATAGTGTCCCATTTAAATTTCCTGATTTTGCGCTCTTGGGTTTCCCGTGTATGTTTATCCAATTAAATATTGACATCTTCCAATATTTTGTCAAGTTCAGTGGCTTCCATGGCATTGGTCAGCTCCGTTTGAATGACCTTAATATCTACTGCCAGTTCCTCCAAGGTTTTAGACAGTTCTTTAATTATGAGCTTTCTTTACTTGTAGAGTTATTCCCTGATGAAGGGCCTTTATAGCGCCCGAAATGCATTGGGAATGATTAAAACGGCGATGATTATTCATTGGTGAAATCGAAACCATGATGATAATAATTATGATATAATCGATTGATCGAATACAACTATGAAAATAATGAGTTGATCAATAAAACAAGACTTGATATCAGTACTATTGAACTCAGCTAACTTTATGGAAGATTGAATCAGACGTTTTTTTCGTCTATCACAGCAGTGCACAGAGGAGTCTTCCCCCATGTTGGGGTAGCTTTGCAATAGAAGTGCACCCACTTGCCAGTCCTTACCCTTCTCATTCTATGCACATCAGCACCCCTTTGGCAGGCCCAACATCCCACTGGGCAGGGTGCATGTATGTAAAAGGTAGGACATGCACTAAGGTGTGTCCCATGTACTGACAGTGAAATAATCTCTATTTCGTTTTTCACTGTTGAGAGGCCATCCTGCCCATAGGACAGACTAGGGAATCTGTGTAATATGTTTTCCAGCCTATCTTCCCACAGGCTTAAGATGGAGAGGTGAAGTTTAGTATGCCTGAACTCACAATGTAATAACACAACTTTTTATAAGGGAGGTTTTTGCATTGTGTGTTTAGAAGCCACTCTTTTAGAAGTGGCTGGGTTTTTGTGCTCTAACGTTTCTGTTTGTCTATGCCTGGTTGTGGATTCACTGTCTGGATTTGAAAGCCATAGCACCTTGAGCTCCTGGGGGCCACAGTTGTTTTCACCAGCGCGCCGTGAGGGTAACGGCACTTCATCGCCATTCACGCCGTCAGCCACACCTCGGGGACCCGGGATCCTGCTTGCCTGCCTGCGCGGAGCACCGCGCCACCCCTGGGCAAAAACTACATTACGCAGCTGCCCCGGGCTGCAGACGCGAGCGTGAGGTCATCCACGCACCCGAAGGCACCTTAACAGAAGGGAGCGCCTTGAGCTTCTGGGGGCCACAGTTGTTTTCACCAGCGCGCTGTGAGGGTAACGGCACTTCATCGACATTTACGCCGTCAGCCAAACCTCGGGGACCCAGTACCCTGCTTGCCTGCCTGCACCGAGCACCGCGCCGCCGCTAGGCAAAACTACATTACCCAGCTGCCCCAGGCTGCAGGCGCGAGCGTGAGGTCATCCACGCGCCCGGAGGCGCCTCAACATGAGGGAGCGCCTCTCGCTCCTCGAGTCGCGTGCGGGAGCAGCCGGGAGAAGCCCGGGACAAGGGCGGGGCCATCTGTGGGCATCAGAGGGAAGAGGAGGCTGGGCTGGGCCAACTCCCTAAGAAGTCACAATGGGTAAGCGCAAACAGATGAGTAATGAGAGCCTTGGGGGAAAAGACGCAAAAGTAGCACGTAAGTCAGAGTCCATTATCTCTTACTTAACATCAGCAGTGGGGGCCATTAATCAAGAAATTGCCAATGACGAGAAAGAGTTGGGGCTAGAAAAGTTGGTTACAGAAGAGGCAACGGTCGGTCTGAACAATACGATCACACCTGATCCCCATCCAGCTCCCATAGAGGCACTGTTACATTGCCTACCCACGAGACTAACATGGCAGCAGAGCCCTTGAATACTCTGTCTTCTACTCCTCAGCCATTGTCAGAAGAGGTACCAGGCCCCAGCAGATCACAGTTTTCGGACAGGCGTAATAGCGCCAAGAAATGCGCACCCAAGGCTAAACAGTCCAACAAAGACCCAGCTCATGATATCGTAAATAACCTGGGGGACAAGATGGAAGAGTTGTTTAATGCACGTATTGAACCCTTGCTGGTTGGTATTGCCAATGACATTGTTGACTCTCTGAATACATGTGTGGCAGGTTTACTCAAAAGGTGCAAGACTATTGATGTGTTCATAAAGAATTACTGCAACCAAAATCAACATACTGTCCCACATTATAACACTGTTGATAATTGTGGTTGTAAGAACATGGAAACAGTGGAGTCCAATGCGCCCTCCATAACTCCTCAAATCATTGTGCCCCAGACCCAACCTCCATCAGCTGCTAACTCGGGGACATTGGAAAATAACATGGGGAAGGTTACATCACATTTTAGCCTGGCTGCCACTACCAAGAATTCTAATAAGAAACATGTTTTACAGGTTAATACGAGGAAAATCGCATCCTCACCTATTGATATTAAATTGAATCTTCCCCCAGAGGTTGCCCCTTTTGTAGCAGTATTGACAGGGGTTCCCCCTTTAGAATCTAACTGCAGCGAGTCCACTGAAGATTTGTTAGGCACAACCAGGAAATGGTGTATGCAGTATTCAAATGGGGTGGATGACATCTCACCCTTCATCAACATGGTTAGAAGGGTGGGCTGGGTAGGACAACATCCCAAAACCTTGACGGGGGACTGTATCATTGTAAATTTCAGCTAAAAGGATTCAGCTGATAGAATGTTTTGGGACGGGTCTGAGCTCAGAAATACCGTTAATAGACCTGTACCCTTGGGTTATTTCTACCCCCGAGAAACAACAACCAGGTAATTACTGTCCCCCCAGCCCGACGGGCCTCAGCAAGGAAAGTACACCTTAATTGGGGGCGCGGTGAATTCCTCGGGCACCGCCCGTCGGATTTCAGCACCTCTCATCACCTTCCTTTACAACATGGTGCCTGGCAGGGGCAGGAACTAGGGAATTCACAGAGTGGGGGTTTAAATCTGTCTTATCGTTTTTCCCCTCGGAGCTCTTTGGAGGAGATCGACTGACTAGACAAACCGAATGATATACAAGAGGTGATTGACTCCAACCCCCCCAAAGATAATATCTGCAGAATCCTTAGGTGGAACATCACTGGAATCAGATCTAAACTGCAAGATGAGAACTGGTTGGCCCTTGTTAAATCGTACGATATTATAGCATTCCAAGAAACCTGGGATACAATACATAGTTTTATCTTCGATGGATATGTCCATTTCAGTATCCTGGCTACTCCAGGATTGACAGGTAGACCAAAGGGAGGTTTGGCTCTTTTAGTGTCATTGAATATGAATGGAGTGTTAAAGCAGCTGGACTCAGGTTCCCAAAACTGTCTAATTGTAGAATTGTCAGTCATTAATTTCCCTACTGTGTTATTCATTATTTTTTATAATTCCCCTGATAGTTCTGGTCTAAATCAACACCTAGTGTCCCTTGAGGATTTCTTTGAAAATTACAGAAGTAAACAGAACATCTTTGAGGTTTTCCTCAGGGGCGACTTTAACATTCATCCCTGTAGTCTAGAGTGTACTCTGGAAAGACAGCGAGGGGCCCCACAACTCGCTATCAACACACTTCCAACACACGAAGCAAGGTGAAGCTCTGGAGGACCTCTTGGCCTCCCTGAATCTATATGAATCAGGATGTAGTGTTGGTGGACCAAGACCAATTACATTTAAGGGCGGTCATACAGGAACAGTCATTGACTATATTTTCTTGTCATCTTTAATTTTGTCAGAGGTTTTAAATTTTAGGGTAGTAGACACAGTTATTAGCGACCACAACCCTGTGACACTAGAGGTGGTTTCAGGGGGGTTTCTGAGTTTTAAAGACACGCACGTTCAAACGACAACGGATTTGTTACCTAAAGATCAGGGCAGAAGATTGAAATGGGCTAACTTGATTCCGCAAAATGATTTACATGACGTTCTGGGCAAGGTTGAATTGGAGGTGGAAATATGTTTGAACAATTTAGCGGCTAACACCGAGATAGTTGAAGCTTTTACTGGAATATGTCAACAAGTAAATAATGACTTGAGGGCTAAAAATAATAATGGTAGTCAAAGAGGTAAAAAATGGTTCGACCATAACTGTTCTAAAGCACACTCCGTCCTCCATAAAGCTCTGAAAGAAGTGCCCAGAGATAGAGCACAAATAGCAACACTACGGAAAATATATAAACAAGCTATTTATGCTCCTAAATGCCAAATTAAAAGTGAAGCCTGGACTGATTTGCTATCAGAAGAGGCCTTGCAGGATAGGGCTAAGTTCTGGGCCATTATTAATCAGCCTTTTTTTTAGGGGGGGGGGGGGAGAATCAAATTTTGGAATGTTCCATCCCAGATGAGTTTTGGCTCACCCACTTTGGCAGCATTTATTCCCAGCCGAGTCATGAGCCCCCCCAAGTGACCCAAGTGTCGTGTCAACTAGGGCCTATAATGGCTTTTGGGGAGGCAAATTGTTGAAAAAGCAATTAATGGAACACACCGGAACCAGACGGGGTCCCAGCGGACCTGTATAAGAGTGCCCCGAAATTCTGGGCCAAGATCCTTACAAATGTCTTCAATGCCTCTAGAGAAAATAATTTCCCGGAGTCTTGGGCTAAGTCTATTATAATACCAATCTTTAAAAAATGACAACGTGGAGAACCGGCCTGTTACAGGCCCATCTCCCTAATTGACTCTGCCGTCAAAATCTTAGGCAGAGTCATATTGGGCAGGCTCACAGACTGGCTAGAGGACAGTGGAATCATGTCTAATGCCCAGTACGGCTTTAGGGCCGGGAGAAGCACTGCCTGAATCTCCAACTTTTAATCAGCAAATATACAATTGCTAAGGAGGGGTCCTTATACATGCCTTTTATGGACCTCTCCTCAGCTTTCGATTTAGTCAATAGGTCAAAGCTGTGGAAGGTCCTCTTAGGAATAGGAATTGATCCTCCCTTAGTTGGATTTTTAGCCGACCTCCACTGTGGTCTCCTAGCCTCAGTCAGAGTTACCCAAGCGGGGAGGTGCACAAGTTACTTTAAGTCGGAGAGGGGGGTCAGACAAGGATGCATCCTGGCCCCCCTTCTCTTTACATTATACATAATTGCCTTAGAGCCAGCATTAGCAGAGGCCACTGTTGAAGTACCGCGTTTAGGAGTAACCAATATTCCGGTCCTCCTATACGCGGACGACGCAGTCCTTTTAGCCCGATCGGGCGTTGCCCTAGATAGACTGTTAGCCTCTTTTGGCGATTTTATGAGATCATTAGACTTGAAAATGAACGCCGCTAAATTCCAGGTTATGGTGGTGGGAGCCTGTAGCAGGAAAAGGAAATGTAGATCCTTCTTTTGTAAGGGGGAAGAAGTAAAGAGGGTTCCTATCTTTTCGTATTTGGGTGTCATCTTTGATGATAAAGGAACGCAGTAGCCAGGTCGTCTGCGGCCTTGTTGGAATTCGCCAAACGGCTGGGAGCCAGACCAATGGAGGCTATACTTAAAGTATATAAAGCCAAATGCTTGGCAATAGCCACCTACAGCTCTGCTATTTGGGGATATACAAATCAGGATAACATCCAGAAGGTGGAGAATACATTTTTAAGATCTCTCCTCTCCGTTCCACAGTCCACCCCCACCTTCTCAACTCATTCAGAGTTAGGGCTGGGTTTTGTTACAAGATCTATTGAAATCCGCCCCTGTAATCAGCTGGATTAAAACCTGGCTTAACCAGGAAATCTCCCTAAACCACCTGATTCTCAAGGATTGCCTTGCTCTGGATAAAGCTCATAAGATCCCCTGGCTGGCCTATATTAAGGTTATGCCCACGAAATTAGGCAGACCGGAGCTTTTTCATTCCCCAGGATGTATAAAAAGAGAAGATGTGAGGGAGATTAAAATTGTCCTGCTAAATTTATTTACTGTTGAGCGGGAGGCAAAGGAGATGGAGAAACCACTTGTAAGAAGAAACTATGCACCATTAACTGCCCCCGGTCTTGAACCCTATCTTATTCTGGTATCAAGACCATTCCACCGGTTTCTTTTAACTAGATTTCATTTTAATCTAATACATTTTATGCTTGGCTCCTTTCCTACTTGGGACACTCCAGATAAGGCTAAACCCTGTGACTGTGACAATTTCTCAACACAGGACACGCTACATTTCATGATGTTTTGTGACCACTATGCAGAAATTAGGAAAAAATATCTGTTGTCAATTCTGAGGGAGGCGGGTTTCATCCAGGTGAGGCCCGCTCTATTCTTTTTGCAACTCCTATCTAGCGCACGTGTCACTTTCCATGTAGCAAGTTACCTGGTAGCGTTTGTCCGTGTTAACAAAAGTCGTCACAGGTTTCAGGGCATTCCCCCCTAGCACATGAATTAATTGTACATTAGCTGTTTTTAAATGTAATACTGAGAAATATTTTAATTGTGTTTTAAAGTATGTGTTATTTATACTAATTGTAAATCAGTTTGTTGAGGCAAACGCACAGCTAATTTAGTTAATGTTTTTGAATTTGGTTTATTCAGGTTTAGGGTGCCACACAGGAAACGTCCAACGTCCCGGGACGTCAATATATAACTGAAATTCGTGTTTCTAGTGAATCACTAGACCCATCCCTGTAAGCACACCTTTGTTCCCCTCAGTGCAAAATGAGGGTTCCATCGCAGTTTTAGTTCAAGTTCTTCAGTGTTTTTATTTTTTCACACTTTTGATTATTTGAACATTATATTTAGTTTCATCCAGAATCATTTAATTTGCATATATGTAACATTCGACATTGTTAAATGATATATCCAATGCATTTCGGGCCATTTGTTTAGCCCTTAAGAACTTGAACTAAAACTGCGTTGGAACCCTCATTTTGCACTGAGGGGAACAAAGGTGTGCTTACAGGGATGGGTCTAGTGATTCACTAGAAACACGACTTTCAGTTATTTATACTAATGTCATATTTGTTCCCATTGGACTGCTGCTGTTTATTCCCTGTGATGTATTTGTATTCATATCTTTTTTTGATTTTTATTAATCGAATAAAAGTATTTTGACTGACTGACTGACTGAAAGCAATAGGATCTGAAGAATGTCTTGACCCAGGAGAGGAGGTGAGACAGCAACAGGCTGACCTGCATCTGGAGTGTAGGATGAGGAGTAGCCCCTAGAGGTGAAGAGGCCTTGGTTGCTGCCATAAAAGAATTGTCTCATCTCCTGCTGAGTGATGAGAATTCAGACCCCCACTAGTCAAAGGAAGAAGATGTCACTGGCAGGGAGGCACCCAGAACTGGTTTGAACAGGGGTCAGTCGCCGCCTGAACACAAAGACTTCAAAGAAATTTAGGGGTATAACTATGAGAGCTGAAGCCCCTGAAATTTGGAGAAATGGATTGATCAAGATTAAACAAGACTGAAGCTACTTCATGGTCAAGAGGAACCTTTGCCAAGGAAGAAACAACTGAAGACACTGAAGGAAAGGACTAGCCCTTGCTGTGTTTTCTGGGGCTGGCCTGCAGTTTGCTTTTTTAACCAAGGAGAGGGTAAATGGACGTTGCTGTTGTCTGTGTCCCCCTGCTTGAAAGGACTTTGCTGTGCTGTGTCCTGAAGTAATTTATCCCCAAGGGCCCGAGTTGAGCTGGCTCCCTGTTGCTGAAACTTAGGAACACAAATGTTTCCAGGAGAGTCTCAGCGATGCTGTGTGCATGTGCTTTGTGCAGCCCGAGACCCTATTAAGGAGTGCCCTGTGATCGTGGGAAACAGGAGTCCAAGCGAGGCCCAGCGACTCTATGTGTGTGTGCTTTTTGCAGCCTGAGCTCTTTGTGAGGATTGTCCTGTGATAGTGTGTACCGGAGTCCAAGTGAGTCTCAGCGATGCTATGTGCGTGTGCTTTGTGCAGCCTGAGACCTTCGTGAGGATTGCCTTGTTATTGTGCTCCCGGAATCCAAGTGAGTCTCAGCGATGCTGTGTGCTTCAAGCAGCCTGAGACCCTCATGTGGAGTGCCCTGTGATCATGCCCCTGAAGCTCAAGGTAGTCTCAGCGACGCTGTGTGTGTGTGCCCTGTGGCAGATAAGATCTTTGTATCAGTAGCGGCCGGGACGGGCAGCCCCAGAGGAGCTGAGCTGCCAGCCTGAGCTTGCCGTTGCCAGAGCAGGACCTCGAGCCAACCTAGTCGGGGGAGGGCCCGAGTCCCACTGCCCAGAATTCACAAAGATTGCATTGGAGGCCCAAGTCGCTGGAAGAGGAGAGGAGAGTGAGGTCACGCCTCCCCAGGTAACGTGTGTCAACACCTGGGGTGGGGTGCGGGTTCGGAGGCAGACGCTCTTGGCCTCTCTCATTCCAGCAGCCCGAGCCTCTGCTTCAGCTCGCATCGCGGCCTGTACTTGCCAAGGAAGTGGCAGTACCAGGGCTGGAGTGTGGAGCTGCACTTTTCATTACACCATACCCGTGTTAGGGGCAACTGTTGA
This sequence comes from Lissotriton vulgaris, assembly GCF_964263255.1. Classification (NCBI taxonomy): domain Eukaryota; kingdom Metazoa; phylum Chordata; class Amphibia; order Caudata; family Salamandridae; genus Lissotriton; species Lissotriton vulgaris. The sequence goes on from NC_141689.1 coordinate 1,906,682,452, forward strand.
CAGAGGCCGACTGCGAGTCAGCAGGAGTAGCGGTGACCCCGCCTAAGGCACCGTGATCGGTGCTGGAGTGTATTAAGCATTGCATTATTCCTGTATAATGAAGTACCTGATTGTGGTATTACACATTGCATAATTTCTGCATGTAAACTACCTGATTAGTGTATTACGCATTGCATTATTCCTGCATAAAGGACTACCTGATTAGTGTATTACGCATTGCATTGTTTCTGCATAACAAACTACCTGATTAGCGCATTACGTATTGCATCATTCCTGCATAACAAACTACTTAATTAGTGTGTTAAGCATTGCATTATTCTTACATTGCAGAGTGCCTGATTGTTGCGTTACACATTGCATTATGCTTACATTGCAGAGTGCCTGGTTATTGCGTTACCCATTGCATTATTTTTACATTGCAATGTGCCTGATTCTAGCATTACAAACTGCATAACATTGTATTAGGACTACAGTGGAGTGTTTAGAAGTGCTCATTAATATCGCCAGAACTTATAAGGACGGGCTGGCCTAGCAATTGGCCAGGAGGAATATCACAAATATGCATAAACTGGATTTATATTGTGTGTTGGAATTATTTCATGTGGTCTTATCGTATATCTTTTATATCTTTTATATAAATGTATACTTGTTTTTATGAAACTCATGTGTAGTCCATTTGCAGTGTCATCATTGGGTTGCTGTGAGCGTGGTTGCATATACTTTACACATTTGCCTTAAAGATAAGCCTGGCTGCTCGTGGAAAGCTAACAAGGGGGCGAGCGGTGGCTATCTGAGAAGGTATCCTTCCTTTTCCTGACGTGGAAATGAGGGTCCCTATTTAGCCTAAGGTACCTACCTCAGCGAACCAGGGATCCCGGTTCTAACAAACTGCTTTCCTCCATTTTTCATTTTTGTTATGTTAATCATAAAGAGTGGTTGGCCAACATTAATGTGAATTACATTGATGTTGTGCTTTGTTTTCTCTTCCATGATTCTTCTGATGTTCAGAATAATTATACTATATTCTCATTGGTCAATATGCCCGATTTTCATTGAAGTCTGGTTATGCATTCCCACATTACTCTATATAGAGCTTTTGTACCGTTTGGTCATTGATTACCATTTCTTCTACAATACATTCACATATGTGGAAACATTACAGTGCCGCCAAATCACAACTACAGCTGAACATTCACATTCTCATCATAACTATGATAAAGTGTCCAATGTACCTCACCTCTCCCTCCACCACTTCCCTTTAACATGGCCCCGACTGCACATCCAAGTCTACCGGAGAGGCGAGGATGCTTAAAAGTTCAGCTTTCCATTGTGAACCGATTCCATTGAGTCCCAGTCAGCAAAAAGAAAATAACACTATAATCATTGGTTGGCCTTGTGACTGCAAAATCCTAGGAAAATCCTGAAAGCCACCAAACCTTAATCACATCTCCTTCTTACCCTCCTTGTGTGCAAACTTTAGGGTGAAAAATGTAGTCCGAGGTGGAATGCCACAATTTTTCATGTTTGAACCTGTCAGTTTATTGCCGTTGAAGACTGTGAATACAAAGAAACATGTCCCGAGCAATGTGAAATTTTAATTTGAAATGGGTAATTTGATTAAAAAAAGAAACAAAATATCCTAATAGCTTTATAACAGAGTGTTCTCATGGTAGAAAAATTACAAGCATTAGCATGGGTTTCTTCCCAAAAGGGGAAAAGAGTTTATTTCAAATAACAGATTCAAATTGTGCTGATTGTGGGCTAATTAAAGTAAAACTGGTACAAACAGCATAAAAGACTATTCATCTATGATATATTTTGCCTATATGTCTTTTGTTTTCTCCGGGAAGGTGAACATGGCAATTGAGATTAAACAAGGTGGTGAGTATATGGCTGATTCTGGCTTCATCTAGGTTGAAGATGTGGTGAAGGTATGGGTTGATTGGGGCCCCTGAGTAAACTGAGTTCATGATGGAGGTGGTGTCCTGTGGTGCAAGATGGCTCCATTCAGTTGGTCGGATGTCTGTTGTGGTGGAGGGGTTGTTGTGTTGCTTGAGAAAACTAGTGGCCTTGGGATGGGAATTGAAGTTTCAGTAGATGTTTGCGATCTTGTCATGGAAGAAGTTTGCAAGGTTGTGGCAGAGTCCCTGTGAGGTGGCACTGTTGATTGTTGCAGCTGAGGAGTTGTAGAATTCTTTGACAATGTTCTTTGCAGTTGCAAAGGCCTTTTTATTTGATTCTCTCAACTGTCTGTGGTAGAAGATGGAGCTGTCTTGAAGGCAGTCTTGACGTTCGTGTCCTTACTGGTGCACCATGTACAGCATGTACAGTTGTTGAAAATGTTGTTTAGCGGTTCTGAAGTCTTCAGTGTACCAGCTAGCTTGCTTGGTGGACCTTCTGTGGGTGTTGTTACTGATAGGAGTTATTATGTTGGCGCAGTTGGTGATCAAATTGTCTATGTTTCTGACATTCTGGTCTAGGTTGTTTGAGGATATGGGGAGGGCGGTGTTGACGGCATTGATCCATGTGTTCTTTGAGACTTTGCTCTAGCTACAGTGGGGGGCATTGGGTAGACTAGGGGTGGAAGTCCATGACATGGTGATGTAGAAGATAATGCTGGAGTGGTCGGTTCAGGTGAGTTCTGAAGAACCGGGTTTTAGAACCCAGCGGCGCCAGGGATAACGCCCGATGTCTTCGGATTCCCCTGCCTCGGCAAACAGAGACATGAGACACTTCTTGATGATGTCAAAGACCAAATCTATTGGCTGCAACCAGGAACAGAGGTCTATGAAGCACAACACGGGTGGTTCGCTAGAGACTGCACATATTCATGGAGCGGAGCATCGTCTTTTATGCTAAAAATCACATTCCTGGCTTGCATCAATTACATACTAACTGACCAATAGAAAGGTGACATTTCAAACATATCGCATGACGACAATCCTACTTTCCATTGTCCAGCCCACCAGAAGTTCAACATTCCTGTTCGAACGGGCCGGACAAACCCATCGTAAAGACCTCAACCCATATCAATAATTAAGCCATAAAGGAAGGAACAGAAGCAGATGAGAAGCAAGATAGAAGGGTGTGTGCATGTACCATAAACTCAGCAATGTCCTGCTCTTTGATCTCTATCTGACCAGCTGAATAACATGGAACTGGCTCAACGAGGTCAGCCTCAGGCAAGGGATTCAGTTCGGCCAGGTCACACAGAAGTCAGTTAAGGTGTACGTGTCCCAAGGACTCGTTCAGCCATAGTCATCGGCCTATGTGAGGGCAACCACACAAAATGGCTGCCACACACAAAATGGAACCCGAGGGTTCAAACAAAATCCCTGAATACGTAGTGTTCTCATTGATTGATTACGACGAAAACACTCATACACACTGAACTCATCATTTGCGGTCCGCTGACACCAAAATCGTATATATCCGACGACCTTCATTGAACGGGTTCAGAAACTCTGAACCACAGACCCTCAGAATCACAGAACCACAGACCTCCTTTTGCCCTTACATAGGCAACAAACCCAAACCCATGACAATCTGAATCCAAGTCTATATTCATCAGATCATCAAGATGTTGCTGTAGCATCATCCTAGTACTTAGCAACTCGCTCTGGACAGGTCTCCTCGCGCACAAAGTAGCACAGAGGCCACATATAGTAGGAGCACACTGTACACAGAGACAGGACAGGAAAAGGATAGCTAAGATCATCCCAACGACCATCAGAAACTTCCATCCCCACGTGGCTATCAATCCCCAGAACCATCCCATCAACGACCAATCTCACTTGTCTATATGTACAGACTCGGAGATCTTATGTAGCTTGGAAATGACCTGGAAGACTGTTGGAGCGTTGTCTGGAATGAAAACACAGCAGCTTGATTGAATCAGTTTACACACTCCACCTCTGTCTGCAAGTATGACATCAAGAGCAACTCTGTTCTGAAGTGTCATAAGTCGATCCGACTGGAGCTCAGCAGTCAAGTTACTAAGGGCACCGGCAGTTTCGACTATGGTGGACTCAACCACTCTCATCAACTGTCGAATGTTCCTGCTGTTAGCCATAGGTCCCCAGAACGGCAGAAAACCCTTAAAGAAATCTCCCAAGTCTTGCCCTGCGGTATCTTCCTTACTGAAGACACCTCTAGCAACTCTCGTCTTATGGTAATCTGCCGCAGCTGTAAAAGTGGGAGGCAACAGAAACGAAACAAAACATGTGCCCGAGAAGTCAGGGGGCAACCATGTGTACGCTTTGTCGTAACAGATGAAATAGGTACCCTTAGCTGCTAGGAACGCTGGGGAAGTCTGAGATGCAAATACGTAAGTCTCAGTGCAGACACTCTTCCCTAACTGAGCTCTCGGATTCTTGCCATTTCCTTGCAGACAATAATGACCCTGATGGGGCACTATCCAAATCGGTGGAGAACTTTTCGCTCGCTGGTTAACACTCAGACTAACTCCATATCCAGTAACGTTCCAACCTATGTATGCTTGTATCTCATCTCTCGGGATAGTCTCATAGGAACTAATTCCTCTAATCATGTCGACTATACCCTTGACCAGAGCACTAGTCTTCGGACTATCTTTCACGGAACGTTGGGGATAGACACCATGAGCATAAATGAACATCGTTCTGTATGCCCAAATAGAGCCATTGTAGCTGAAAGGCAAAACCAGGTAAGGAATACCTTTATCGGTCGTATGGGGCATTAGGCCACAAACCCAACAACTTGTTGTGTTCATAACTAGCTGGTGTTGGTGCAGGAGTTGAACAAAGGAATTGTTAGCAAATTCCAGTCTTCTAACGATTTCATGTTCGGGCAGAGGGTGAAAAGAATGGGAAGAAATAGTAGGAGGAGGTATAGGTTGCGTAGTGGGCATGAACGTCACTTGAAAAGAGAATGTCACATATCCAATTAAAAAAATCATTAAGCTAAGCAACCTAAATAAACACAATATTAAAAATCTTTTTCGGGTCATCAATTTACAGATTTTGCTCTTAAAGCTTATTCTTTTAACAGGTCTCTCTATCTCGAAAAACTCCATCCTCTCTAATTGCTGCTCGCGGTGGTAGGGTGTTCTATGCTAAGGAATGCTTCTGTCAGCCCAGGGCAACTCCCTTAGGCCAACCAGAACTGTCAACCTAACGTCTTCGGCTTGCACTCCAAAGACTTCGGCAACAGCGACCCTACAGCTGAACCCGGATGGCGGTTCGAAAAACAAAAATCAAAGTAGTTCCTCAGAGGAGAGTTAACCTGCAAAAATCAGAAAAAGAAAACTTTATCTTTTTATTTGTCCCGCGACTCTCGGTCGCAAATTATAACGCTCTTTGCCAGGCAATGTCTGTTCACGGAACAATAAGGCAGGTTCAACAGTGTTCAAATAGTTCAATGGAGGCACAGCTTCTTGGAGAAGATCATCACTTTCTTGCTCAGTGTTCGTTCCAATAAACGGGCATCGCTGAAAGGCAGAAAACGAGGCACAGTCTCAATCTCAGAATCAGGAACTCCTTTCTGGACCCACCGGTCGTACGGCAGAGGCAAAGGGGCCCTCTTACAATGTACACCGTGGATCCAGTTCTTTTTACCGTGCACTCGTACTGCAGAACGGGTAGATAACAACACTAGATATGGTCCTGTCCAGCGGGGCTGCTCATTCTTAGTTCGCTGAAAATTCTTCACGAGCACCCACGCGCCAGGTTCAATGGCGTGCCCTGGGTCTTCAGAAGCTTGTGGCAATGAATTGTGAACCTGTTGATGCAAAACACGCAATTTAGCCGTCAATTCATACAGGTAATCAAGCAACACAGGATGTTCTATTTCACTGAATTTTGTCAGCCTCGGCACTCCCCAAATGTTTGCCGGGCAACCAAACACGGTCCCATACGGACTCAAACCCATTCGTGAATGCACAGTCATTCTAGTGGACAAAAGGGCAAGAGGCAAGGCATCTGGCCATTGTAAACCAGAACTTGCTTGAATTTTCAGTTTTAGAGTACCATTGTAGCACTCGACTAGACCAGCTGATTGGGGGTGATTTGCAGCGTGAAACTTCCACCTGATACCTAACCCATCACATACTCTCTTCATCACTTGACCCACAAATTCACTCCCATTGTTCATCCAGATCATTCTCGGCAAACCGTACCTAGGGAAGAACTCCTTAATAAGGGCTTTCGCTGTGGACAAGGCAGTATTGTCCTTCAAAGGGTAAGCTTCCACCCATCTACAAAAGGAGCAAACAACCACTAACACATACTTTAGGTTGTTGCACCTCTCCATGTGCTTGAAATCTAGCTGCAAAGCCTCAAACGAATACGTTGGAGGAGCAAAATGACCAGCTGGAGTTGGATGTCCCTTGCCAGGATTGTACATCAAACACACCATACAGTTCTTAACCAGATTCTCTGCACACTTAGGAATTCCAGCATTCTGCCATACTGGAGCCAACAACTTGCAAATCCCTTTCACGCTAATGTGAGCCAAACCATGAGCCATTGTAACTACTGGAAGCACATACGCATAGGGTAACAACCATCTCTGATGCTCTGACAATCAATCCAACAACCATTCGAATCCAATTTACCCTTTGCTCTCTCTCCATTCATTCAACTCTTTCTCTGTAGCTTCAGCTTGAATGGATTTCACACTCTCAATCGTATCTTCACACATACTTCCATCTGGAATCCATCTCGCAGGACCTGCAACATAAATTCGACTCATCACATTTCTCGCAGTTTCTTTCGCAACTTCATCTGCAAATGTATTACCACGACCAACATCATCGGTAACTTTCTTATGCGCACTGCATTTCACAATCGCTACTTGCAACGGCAAAGTAAGTGATTCAAGAAGTTCATTCACCAATTGACCATGCTGGATCTTGGTCCCATGCGAAGTCAGGGACCCACGCTCTCTCCACAAACGTCCAAAACTATGAGCCACACAAATGCATACTGGCTGTCAGTATACACAGTCACTCGTTTTCCTTTCGCCAACACACACGCTCTTGTTAATGCAATCAACTCTGCTGCTTGCGCTGAATTATGTGGGATACGTGCAGCTTCAACAATCGTATGCAAAGTCGTAACAGCATATGCCGCAGTCGTATCACCATTCGGAAGCTTGAAGCACGAACCATCAACCCATAAGGTACCATCACATTCTGAAAGAGGAGTATCCCTAAGATCTATCCTCCCTTTCGTTTCTTCCTCAGTCCTAAGGAAACAATCATGTTGTTCGATATTGTCTGACTCAATTGAAATCGGCAACAACGTTGCTGGATTCAACGTGTTGCATCTCTTTATATGCATATGACTCGCTAACAAGGTCAATTCGTAACCTGACAACCGAACACTAGTTAAGTGCTGTGTCTTGGTACGGTTCAACAAGGTATCCACTGCATGTGGAACCATCACAATCAGTGTATTGTCCATCACCAAACCAGCAGACTGTCGAATCAAGACAGCCGCTGCCGCTGTAGCTCTCAAACAACTCGGCAATGCTCTAGCTACCGGGTCCAAAGTCGACGAAAAATAAGCACATGGACGCTGCTTATCGCCAAATTGTCAACACTGACAATGCACATCCCTCTCTCTCGTGGACATACAATGTGAAAGGCTTACTGTAGTCGGGGGTACCCAACACAGGAGCCAAACACAACGCATCGCGTAATTCTGAAAAGCTCTTCTCACATTCGTCAGTCCAAGGAATAGGATTAGGAGTATCCTTAACCGTAAGAGCTATCAAAGGCTTCGCAAGCAACGAAAAATTAGGGATCCACTGTCTACAGTTCGATGTAATACCTAAGAAAGCACGTACTTCTCTCTGTGTCGTAGGCACACTCATTTTCGCAATCGCTTGAATTCTTTCTGGGGTCAGTTTCCTTCCCTCCTTCGATAAGAGGAGACCTAAGTAGGTAACTTCTTGTCGACAATATTGCAACTTCGAAAGAGAAACCTTATGATGGAAATCAGACAAGTGACGTAACAACGACAAAGTATCCTCTCTACAGATCTCTTCATTGTCAGCAGCAACTAACAGATCGTAAACATACTGAATAAGAGCAGCACCATCAGGTAAAACCAACAAATCAAGTTGCATCTTCAAAGCCTGACTATAGATTGATGGACTCTCACAATAGCCTTGAGGAGCGCACTTAAAGCGGAAACTTCGTCCTCCTAAAGAGAAACCAAAAATATCTCTACTTTCCACGGCAATTAGGATGCTGAAAAAAGCATTCTTCATGTCCATCACCGAAAACCATGTGGCTGTAGCCGGGATCAAAGTCAGTAAAGCGGTGATATCAGGTACAACAGGAAATTGCGGAACTACGATCTTATTCACCTCGCGAAGATCGATCATGAACCTATATACAGGAGGCTGTGAAGAATCAGTTCTTTTCAGAACAGGCAAAACCGGACTATTGCACACATTACCTCTCGTTTCCTCAATCACGCCTTTCTCAATCAGATCATAGATGATCGCCAAAAGTGCTCTTTCACCATCACTTGAAATGCGATATTGCGAAATGTGTGGTAATCTAGCAATCGCTTTCAACGTCACAACATATGGTGGAATCTCTAAAAGACCCACATCGTTCAGCCCAGTAGCCCAAAGAGTAGCCCAAGGAGAATCAGGGAGAGAAGACAATTCAGGTGGAAGTTGATCTTTAGATAAATACATCGGAGAGATCACTCTCTTACCCAATGCAAGGTGTGACGGAGAACAATATAGCGTCGCATACAATCTCTTTAACAAATCCAACCCCAACAATTTCTCACCACAACCTGTCGTCAGAATAAGGGGTGCTTCGAATTCACAAGGTCCAACAGAAATAGACAACGGACTAGAAATCGGATTCGTAACCAGTGCGCCAAAAAAATCTACTGAAACATTCTTTAAGCCAGACAAAGGTGCGCCAGGGAGTTTAGAGTGCATAATATAACTCTTCGCAGCACCAGTATCCAACAGAAAAGGCTCTGACACTCCTGATGCAATCACTTCAACATAGGGTCCACTCTGATCTACTGGAACTGAAACAACTCCCTCTCTTTGTCCATGGCTGTCCTAGCAATCATTACCATCCACATCCTCACCTTCGGCATAGTAATCGTCCGCATAGTACTGTGGCGTCCTACCAGACGCACCATTCTGCTGATCAAAGCTATTCATAGAATTCTGTGGAGGCAAGGGACGCGCATTCTGACCACGACCTCTACCTCTAGTAGCTTGTTGAACACCTCGACCTCTCACACCAGAAGCACCATTCGTACGTTGTAACAGAACCGGACAACTACTCTTGAAATGACCCTTTTCTTTGCAATACGCACACTGATTAGGACCTACAGGAAAACGCTGTTGAGAAGACCCAAACCTTTGCGAGTTTCTCGGATATTGCTGAGGTTGCTGATAATCGCGCTGATTATTACGGGGTGGATAAGCTTGCTGTAGAAGAACTTTAGTCTTCAATTCCTTAGTCTTCCTATCCGCTTTCTCTATCTCATCCTTGTTTCTAGTCTCATAGAACTGGGCAGTAGCCAAAATCTGTGCTGACGTAGAAACAGCCCAAGCACTCTCAGAATCCTTCAACCTATTGCATGATTCTGGAAGCAAATTATGAACAAACTTGTCAACGAACAACCGTTGACCACCTTCTGTGCTCATGTCCTGACCACTGTGGTCTACAAATGTCTCTTCAAACCTAGTGAAAAAGTCGGACACAGTTTCGTCTTTCTTCTGCTAGCAAGCAGACAACTTGTCCCAATTAACACGCAAAGCTGGCATCAAATTCAATAATTCTACCAGGGAGTTCAGCAATCAAAGCCTCAGGTTTATCCCCACCTAGTTGTCTATCATCTGCAGCTCTAAGATTATTCCATGTCTCACCTAATTCCTGTGCATGATCCGTATGGCGAATCTTTCCCCAAATAGGCTGTGGAACAACATTCCCAAACAGCATATCTATGTCGGCTAGATTCATAATACATGAAACCGCTGTTTGAGATAGCTCCTTATAGTACCCTGCAGGATTTTTACGTGGATCAGGCAAAGTCTGCTTAAGGGCTAAAACTTCATCACGCTTCCATGGAACATGTACCCAAACTCGCTGAAAGTGTGGGGGAATAGCTGGATTAGCAGATGCATCACCAGGTCTCCAAACTGGAGGAACCTCTCGCATCGGATATTGACGTGCCTTTCTCCTAACCGACAAATCAGGCTCAAACAGTTGCTGAGAAGGAGATTCACTCCTAAATGACAACAACATTGCAACTGCTTTCTCAACCTCGAGACCCACAACAGTCCCTTTCGCAAACTCAGAACGTATACGGTACAACTCAGGCGGAGTTTGTACTACCTCACCATCTTCCCATTGTTCATGAAGGAAGGAACACATCATATCGAAAACATATCTTTGTTTCGGTGCTTCCCACTGATGGAAAACATCCATAACACCCTCAAGGTCATAGTGCGAAGGATACGTAACCCATTTACGTGCAAAGTGATCTAACACAGTCCGTTCATTAGCATCAAGCAATTGGCTACGCAATTGCTTACGCTCGACAACAGGAGATATACCCAAAGAACCCAACAGAGGAGAAAAGAGACTAGCAACAGCATCAGTCATTCTCTGTTGAGCAGAAGGAGAAGTTGACAAAAGAACAGGAGATGGAACAGAATGAGAAGAAACCAAAGTCGGAACGGTAACAGAAGAAACAGACAACACAGGTGTAGGAGTAGCAGACGAAGGAGGTAGCAAAGTTTGCGGCCCATGAGAAGGCTGCACCAAAGGAATAGGAGTCAACGGAAGAGGAGCTGGCTGTTGAGGAATCACAGGTGGCAAAGCAACTGGAGGTTGCGCAACCACAACTTGTGGCGGTGCCGTAGCACTCTGCACATAAGGGGGTGGCGAACTCAATAGATGCAACATTAAAGGATCTTTCACAAGATCTTTCTTCTCTTCTTGTTGTTGAGGTGGCAAAGCTGGATAGCACTTATCTACCGCTAGTTTACGCTGCGTAAGCATCTGTTTGCTTTCTTGTTCTTCTTCATTATCCCTAAACTGTATAGCAGCTTGCACCATTGACATACCTCGTTCTCGTTTATTTTTCTTCGCTAACTTAATTTCTTCCTGTTTGGCTTCCTTTCGCCATAAGCGGAAAGAGTCAAACATCGATGGCCGGGCTTTCTTCTTAAAGAGTTGAACTTCGAGATTGTCTAAAATCTCTGTTTCAAAGCTATCATAACAGGGCCACTGTAGGACACTGTCTTTCCTGGTATATTTAACCCATATTTCATTATACGCGATGTGGCCCACTCCATGTTTCACGTAGAACTCATAGGTCGGAGTTCCAAACGGAGGAACCGGACACGAATCCTCCAATCAGGAACTCCTAGTACAACCACAACCAAATATCTTTCCAAGTCTGCTAAGACCAGGCATCTTCGCTCACTAGTCTAGCTTCAAACTTCAAAGGGAAATCTCAAAACGATAGTCTCGTGAATACACGAGTCCCTCTGCTTTGGGGCCTGCTGGTACCAAATCAAAGCGATCCAAAAAGGGATACCAAAACAAAACTAAGGACTGGGAGACGCTCCACTCATACTTAACTGAAATGTCGATGGCGTCACCAGAAGACCCGTCTAGTGTCTTGCTCTACAAATCATCTAATGGCTCCAAGACAGGGCGACAGTCAGGGCAGCAGTCCTTCGTAGCCCTCGGAAAGCGGGGAACCTCGCAGCAAAGACTTTCGGACCACGTCGACATACAGGGTCGATGAAGTGGCAGGCCTTCCTACAGAATTTCCACACGAAGCTCCTCATGATCTTCGGGCTTGGACCGGTACAGCTGAAGTCGCCCCACGTTGGACCCCAACTTAAGAACCGGGTTTTAGAACCCAGCGGCACCAGGGATAACGCCCGATGTCTTCGGATTCCCCTGCTGCGGCAAACAGAGACACGGGACACTTCTTGATGACGTCAAAGAACAAATTTATTGGCTGCAACCAGGAACAGAGGTCTACGAAGCACAACACGGGTGGTTCGTTAGAGACTGCACAAATTCATGGAGCGGAGCATCGTCTTTTATGCTAAAAATCACAATCCTGGCTAGCATCAATTACATACAAACTGACCAATAGAAAGGTGACATTTCAAACATATCGCATGACGACAATCCCACTTTCCGTTGTCCAGCCCACCAGAAGTGACCAAGCTAAATTCAACATTCCTGTTTGAAAGGGCGGGACAAACCCATCGTAAAGACCTCAATCCATATCAATAATTAAGCCATAAAGGAAGGAACAGAAGCAGATGAGAAGCAAGATAGAAGGGTGTGTGCATGTACCATAAACTCAGCAATGTCCTGCTCTTTGATCTCTATCTGACCAGCTGCTTAACAAGGAACTGGCTCAACGAGGTCAGCCATGGGCAAGGGAGTCAGTTCGGCCAGGTCACACAGAAGTCAGTTAAGGTGTACGTGTCCCAAGGACTCGTTCGGCCATAGTCATCGGCCTATGTGAGGGCAACCACACAAAATGGCTGCCGCACACAAAATGAAACCCAAGGGTTCAAACGAAATCCCTGAATACGTAGTGTTCTCATTGATCGATTACGGCGAAAACACTCGTACACACGGCACTCGTCATTTGCGGTCCGCTGACACCAAAATCGTCTATATCCGACGACCTTCATTGAACGGGTTCAGAAACTCCGAACCACAGACCCTCAGAATCACAGAACCACAGTTCCGTGGTGTGGCTGTACCTGATGAAGTCACTGGTAGTGATGATGGATTCTAGCCTGAGGGCTGTAGTGTACTTGAATTGAATTGAATTGAATTGAAAGAATATTTATGTAGCACCTAACTACCCGGAGGCCTCGCAGCACTTCAGAACCAAGAGTGTCAATTCAGAGAAGACTGCTAGTTGAAAAGATGTGTCTTCTGGTGTTTACGGAAGGCAGTCAGGCTACGTATCTCTCTTAAAGACTGGGGAAGGGCATTCCACAATTTAGCCGCTGAATGTGAGAAAGAGTGGCCCCCCATCTTGCTTTCTTTATCTTTCTGGTAGAGGCTAAGAATTGGTTGCTGGATCGGAGCAACCTAGATGGTAGGTAGAGTGGTATTAAGGGGTGAAGAATGTTAGGGCCTGTTTGCCAAATAGCTTTATAGGCTATGCATAGTGTTTTAAATTGAATTCTGGCATTCATTGGTAGCCAATGCAGCTGACGGAGGACTTGTTTGGCCGATTGTCTCCTGGGGACCAGGAGGAGCAGTCTAGCTGCACTGTTTTGTACCACCTGTAATTTGTTAATGGTGGACAGTGGAGCTCCCAAGTATAGGGAGTTCCCATAATCTAGCCAGGAAAGGATTAGAGCCTGAATCATAATCCTTCGTGCTACAGAAGGGAGGAGAGGGAGAATTTTTCGTATCATCCTTAACAGGCTGTAGCATGTTGATGATAGTATTGTGGCTTGGTGACTGAAGGTCAATTTGTCATCAAGCCAAACTCCCAAACTCTTTATGTGCGGTTTGGGTAGCGGGGCTGGACCCAGACATGTGGGCCAAGGGGGCATAATGGAAGCAGGGACGGCATTGCCTAACAACATGATTTCAGTTTTTTCCCTGTTAAGACGGAGGTAGGAGTCCTTCATCCATCCGGCCACTGCTTCAAGGCAGGGTGTCAGCTCATCAGACGAGCCCACGTCTTGTCCCAGCGATACCACTAGTTGGGTATCGTCTGCGTAGCTGACAATCTTAATGCCGAATGGATGTACTACAGCTGCCAACGGCTTCATATAAACATTGAAGAGCGTTGGGCTCAATGCCGAACCCTGTGGAACCCCACATTCCAGCAACTGAGTAGATGAAACTACATCTCCCTCAAAGACTTGGAAATGGCGATTACTGAGGAAGGAGGTAATCCAATTCAGTACAGCGCCCGACACCCTGCTCATTCTGAGACGGTTGATCAAGATGGAATGTTTGACCGTGTCGAACGCTGCACTGAGGTCCAACAAGATGATAGCCGCCCTTCCTCCCTCATCTACCAATGTCCTTGCCTCTTCTGTTACTAACAACAATGCAGTCTCCATTCCATGGTTTGGTCGAAACCCAGTCTGGGTGTATTCCAACAGACTGTTCGATTCAAGATGATTGGTGAGAATGTTATTTACGTGTTTCTCCACCAATTTACTAAGCCATGGCAGGAGGGAAATTGGTCGATAATTAGATAGAATGGAAGGATCCAGACTGGGCTTTTTGATTAGTGCTTTCACCATTGCACACTTCCATGATAAAGGGACTATACCTGTCAACATGGAGAGATTTAATATCTCCATTATGGTAGTTTGGACGGATTTAATTATTGCTTTTAACTGTTTGGGCGGCGCAGCATCTGTCAGAGAACCTGAGACTACTTTACAAATGATTGTATCAAGTGTCTCTAACGTCAAAGGGTCCAAGTGATCTAAAATGAGCACTCCGGTTAAATCAGTGAGATGCTGGCCATCTATGTCGGTTTGATTAGAGGGAAAGGTGTTATATATAATCTCAATTTTTTCTTTGAAGAACACTGCAAGTTTGTTACAGCGTTCCAGGGCTCCTTCCCTGGAAGGGGGTGTTTGTGCGGGGTGATCAGAGTTTTCGCTATTCGAAAGATCTCTTTGGGAGAGTTAGCAGCAGAGGCTATTTCTTCCTCATAAAATTTAGTCTGCGTTTCTTTTATCTCCTTTTTATAGCTCCTGATAGCTTGTCTATATGTATCTTTTGTGTCTTTCGAGGGAGTAATTCTCCAGGTTCTTTCAAGTCTACGGCATATTTGTTTTAGCAATCTTAGTTGAGGGCTATACCAGGGTGCAGTGTTTTTCGGGTTGCATTTCTGTGTGATGACTTTGGGAAGAGTGGAATCCAACATGTTTTGGATCCAGGTGTTAAAGTTGGTATTTGCCTCTTCAATGTTAGTTCCTATTACAGGCTGGGTAGCTTTAAGAGAGGCCTGACAGTTATCCAAGGTAACTTGCCCCACTTTCGGTCGTATGTTACATTGGGGGGAGGTGCCCCTCGCTTATTTTCAGTGACCCAGAACAGGTGAATTAAGAAATGGTCGGTCCAGGGTAGAGGGATAGGATCTCCTGAAGTAAGATTTTGCAAGTTACTGAATACGGGATCCAGTAGGTGGACTTTACAGTGGACACTTTTGGTAAAGACCTGCTGGGAGGCCTGATAGAAGATTATTGGTGGTGGACAAAGAGGAGTCATCTAGATGAATATTAAAGTCTCCTAAGGTGGTATAATTAACCATGGCTATCACTTGTTCTGAGGCTAGATCAATCAATTTTGGAACAAAATCATTTAGCGCCTCAGGGGGACGATATATCAGAGTGACCGATAAACAGTCAGTAGGAGATAGCTCTAGAGAAAAGGGGAGGTTTTCTCCTTCTTTAAAGGTTGAAGGCAGGAGGCGACAGCTATACTTGTCCTTGTAAATAATGGCTAGCCCTCCACCTCTTCCTGTACTACGGTCTATTTTACAGATATTGTACCCTGGAGGAAGGGCACAAACAATATCGGGTTCATTTCCTGTTTGAAGCCAGGTTTCAGTCAGTAATATGGCGTCCAATTTATGTTCTTCTATTGGAAGTCCTATTTTTGGGCAATGTTTTGGCAGGGATCTACAATTTAGAAGCGCCAAATTGTATTGTGTGGTGGACGTGTGGTCTCTATCCCGGTGGTCGTACTTTTTAAAATGCCTATGACAGTGTTGGCATAATAATAGAGGCTTAGCAGGATCCAATGTATGTTGACATTTCGCCATCTCAATAGGTCGTAACAGGTGTAATGTGGTGTTATTGTAGCTTGTAGGATCTTTGTTTAAAGTGCTAGGAGTAATGACCCCTTGCCCCGTCCGGCCGCGGACGGGCGCAAATGGGCAGGACTCTGGCACAATTCCGGCGCAGGTCCGGCGCGTCCGCTGACCACGTCCGCTGCGCGGAGGCATGACCGTAGCCTTTTATCTGCAGCTGGAGCGCGTCACCGCACTCGCCCACACCCAATAAGGCCGCTAATTTGGGATCCGCTACCCGAGAACGGCTCTCAGCGTCGGTACTCGGCTGAGAGTGGCCCGGTAGCGAGGGGGGGGGGGGAGAGAGATCTCTAGGAGGTCTCCACAGAGTGTCCTCAATTAAAAACGCTTATTAGTCAAGCTGAAACACGCAAGGTTCAAGGAACTCAAATGTCTTTTTAAAATAGGCAAATATAACAAAATTAAAAAGGGAAAGAGAGACCTCCCGGCTATTGCCTCAAGAGGGTGAAAAGCACAATTCTTGTGGGGTCGTGGATGAGTTGGGTGAGTCCGATGTTGTTCATGCTGTCCAGGAGGTTGGTTGTGTTGATGTCATTGTGGTCATCGAGATGGAATTTGAGGTTGCCAAGGACAATGTATTTTTTTAAGTCTATGGCTAGAGAGGCAACTAAGTCCGTGATGAAGTTTCAGAAGGCTGTACGTGGTCCCTGAGGATTGTAGGCGAGGGTACCCCTTTTGGAGGTTTTGTTGTCTGTTTGGGGTCAGAAGATGAGGTGTTCCTTGGCTGGGAATATGTTGTCATTTGTGGTGGTGCATTCAACTGATTTCTTTTGTATGATGTTGATTCCTCTACCAGGCTTATTAATGCAGTTGCTGTAGGTGATATTGTATCATTTGGCGATGTGGGGCACAGAAGTGCGGTTGAGCCAGTTCTCAATGAGGAAGAGGATGCCGGGTGCTAGGGTGGAGATGAGGTTGCATTACTCATTGGCGTGTTTTCATAATGAGCGTGTGTTGAGAAGTAAACATGCAAGTTGGTGTTTTTGTACAGGTGGCATCTGCGGTGTGTTTGGGGTGGGGCTGGTCACGGGCTGGTGTGTGGGCTGTGGCAGGCGATGTACCTGTGAGTGCAGGTGAAAAGTCCTACCGTGGGAAGTGGGTCATCGTGGTGGCAGTGGTTGTTGCGGTGTCCGGGTTTGAGGGTACAGACCTTGGTGATGGTTTAGCTGCAGGGGACTAGAGGGCCAGGGGCAGCCTCTGGGCAAGGTGCAGGTGCGAAGGGTACAGTGCCTTTGTCGTGCTGGCAGTGCATCCACTGGGCTTGCTGCTGCACAGTCACACTGCTGCCTGCATTAAGTAGGTCTTGGGTGGGTGAGGCTTCTGTTGGCAGGAAGAACGGTGAGCGTGAAAAACCTGTTGGGAAAACCCATGCAGTGGTAGTGTCACATGATCAAACAGTAGGCACTGTATCAGACTGGTACAAGCAGGAACTGGAGGCCACAGGCAAGTGGACGGCTAGGTGCCTAGCTTGTGAATAGGTAGAACAATGATTCAAGGGCTCAAATGAATTATTAGTAAATTAAAATCCTATCCAAAGGTCAATCTAGATTTTAAATTACTATTTTGAAAGTTGCACTTTTAGAAAATGTACATTTTCCTACCTTGGCCAAATGTGCGGTTCTTCCTCTGTCCAGTGTAATTTTACTTTTCATGCCTCTCCTAGAGTCGGATGTGTATTGCTCCCAGATAGAGTACAAACGTCTAGGGTGTTTTGGAGATGCTTTCCCCTCTGACAGGATGGCCATCTGGGCTGTGCTCAGGAACCTAATTAAACTTGCAATGGTGTGTAACCTGTCACAAGTTGATGTAACTCACACCTAGGCCTCCCCCCATGCACTATACTGCTAGCCAACCAGGCACGAATGTCTGTGGAAGAGGGATTGCCCCAAGAATCAGTTTAAAGTGACAACAAGGGAGGGTTTGCCCATTACCTTAGCTTCCCACTGTGTGGGCACAGGGAGCTCTGAAAGTGGGAAGAAAGTTTTTGCCATATTGGTTTATTATTATTATTATTATTGTGTTTCTTATATAGCGCCAGAATTAACCCCCGAAGGGGTATCTCCGCGCTTGCCTTGGGAACCCGTCCTGGCTTTTCCCTGTGAGATAGCCCCTACAGGGCATCCCCAAGGTGAAAGCCAGGCATCCCGCCGCGGGGGGCCGTTGTGGAGATTAAGTAAGCTTAATGCCCAGAGTTGCAGAGTGTGAACCCATGATTAGGTCAGGCACCGAAGCGAGAATTATCGAGTCCATGGACATTTGAGCTCAAGACCCTGCCGCGTCGGGAATTGAACCCTGGTCACGGGTCTGACCTCTGCTTCAGGGTCTGCCTGCTCTAACCAGTGAGCCACACTTCTCCACAAGGAGTTTAAGGTAGACAGGGGTACTGTGGTACTGTTTTGAAAGTGGCACCTTTAGAACATTGGCATTATTCTGCCAAAGTCAAATGTTTTATTTTGCCAGTCTTCATTGTAATTTGATTTTAATTGCTCTCCTGGGGTGAGATGGGTATTTTTCCCAGACAGTGGACAAAATACTAGGATGTTTTGGGGATACTTCACCCCCTGACAGGTTGGCATTTGGGCTGTGCTCAGGAATATAATTAAAGTTCAAACACTGTTTCTTTAATGTATAGAGGGTCTGTGTGGTATAGTTAACTGTAAAACACACAGGAAGTACTGCAATCGTGAGTATGGTCACCCCTGGGAACAGTTACTCCATTGGTTAGGTAGTGGCTAAGAGTTTCCCCCATCCCCTCCCTGGCTTCTGGGAACAAAAGTGGCATACCCAATACCTTCTTCAGTACATCTGTGGAACTATGGCAGACAGAAGAAGGACTGTACCTGCTTTTGAACCTGTGGAGAGAAACTCTAAGGGCTGGACCTGCTCCCAACATGTACCCAGGACTAAAACATTGACTTCAAAGGCTAGTTGATTAGCATCCTGTAAAGCTCCAGGAATACAATCGCAGCAAGAACCTCATATCTCTGCTGAGCCCAGTTAACCAGTTCCAATTGGATTTGCATCAACCCTGCTGGTGGCTTCTCGGAGATTGAGTCCTAACACCATGGGTGGTGCCCCAAATGTGTTAGATCCTTTGCTGTTGTTAGAGTGTACTCTTCACCTCTTCAAAATGTCAGGACTGGACACTTATACGCATTTTCTGGACTTTTCTGCAACAGAACCAATGGCTACCACTGGCCTGCCACCAAGCTGCAGCCTTCGATGTTGTGCTGCTGGTGTGATTCAACTTGTGATTTACCCGCTGAAAGTATCCTGACTTCCATTAAAGTTTCTAAGTCTGGACATAGAAGTCTTCACGAAGCCCAATGCTGAGCTACAACCAAATGACAACAATCCCTTTCTGGGCCCGACTTCAGACTTCGCCCACTCAGAGTTTACCAGCCTTTGACATTGAGAGCCTCATACTTCCTGCTGGAAATGAGGCTCAAATGAAGGTCATGCACTTCAGCTGACTCCCATCAGCTAGTTCTTCTTGGGATCCAACCTGCAGGCCAAACCACTGTCAACCTCATTAAGGAGAATTTTTTTTACAGAAAAACGACTACGTCTGAAGGTAAACTTTCTAGCAAGATGAACCTGGTCTCTGAATTCGACCAGCACTCCATTGTGGTCGGCTTAACTTTTGACTTAGACCCAATCTAGCATGATCAGGTTCCTGCGATTGTCACTTTGTGTTTTGTGATGTTAGATTCATCTAAAACCTCTGAAAATCATATCTCCAGTTTCCTACAACCAATTTTGTCATTTTGGCGTTTGTTTGTTCATTAAAATGTACTCCATGTATCTAAATTGGATTGGGATTTTTATTGTGCTGTGTTTTAATAGTGATAATTGCTTTATACATTTCTACTAAGTAAAACCTGCTTGCTATGTACTACAGCTGCCAAGGATTGAGCTCCAGTTGAAACCATTCAGCCCTAACTGGACCTTGCACAGAATTGTGACATTATTACTTGGTGAGGACTCACATAGTCTTCAGCTAATAATCCAGTTTCTCACAAACTGCAACCTATACTCAGAATACAAGAATTGTTAGAATACCAGCAGGCAATGTCACATACTCCTCACATACTATGCATATTTGAGTACAAGGGCGTATTCTGCATTGGGGGCTCTGCGCAAGCTGCAGTTGGCACTAAACAAAAATGCTCTGAGGTTTGTGTTGCAGTGCAAGAAGGCTTTTAAATGCTCTATGGTTTGTGTGGCAGTGTGAGCTCAAGTATCAGGTTATTCCACTACATAGATAGTTGAGATTTGAAGAGTCCTTCAGAAAACTGATCTGTTATTTCATATACTTATAGGGTTGGATTCTGGTTATTTTGTCCAAGTTTATAATATTGACGTAGTCCATAGGTGCATAAATGGAGGTACAGTTTCAGAAGGTAAATTGTTAAATGCTGAACATCTCTGCGGAAAGGTGGCGGCCAAGAGTAAAGGGTTTCACAATAAAGGGGACTAAACATTGTTTATCTACAAGGACAGCTGTCCAAACCTGTAAGGTTCCTGTAGTTAAATGATCTCAAACCGATAATTAATGCAGTACATTGATTCTAGTAATACATGCAATATTAAAATAAGTTAACCCTCCTAAAGTATTTCCTCTTAAATAGTCCTACAGTTTTACTGAGGATACAATTCCTATGGTGTGTATATTAAGAATTGAAAATAGACATCTCCCCAATCAAGACTTTAGGTTAGACTTCATAAAAGCAGCACACAAGGACATACAATCTGCTCATGCAGGCTTCAATTCCACAATATTAATGCCACATCAATGATATCAGTGGCCGTATATGCCTAACACTACACAGAAATAGGTAGAGCAATGTAACAATAGAAATCTCTTAATGCTGCGGAGGACAACGTCTACTCTTTTAAGAATATCTGATAGGGAGTACAGGCAATGCCCAAGTGAAGCATTCTGCTAAAAACAATGCTAGATTTTATTAAGAAAACAGAGCAGCAGTGAGTTAATGGTCTGCACACATAAGCCTTGATTATTAGGGTGCTGGACACAGGATTATCATAACCCTTTACCTAATATCAAGCTCAGCGAGCACTCAACATGTAGAGGAGAGCACAAAATCGATGTACACCGTACAAACTACTCGAAATATATATTGCTTGTGGAAAGTGTGTGCTCTAGATCAGAACTCTTCAATCTATGGGCGGTCGTGATGTGATCATAGGGAGGCCAGGTACTAGCCTACAGGGACATGAGCTGAATACAATGTTGTATTTTAGAGAGATAAGCAGGGCAACAGTCCGTCAATCAGTAATATGCCATCATTACATCTTGTGTGACCCATGTTCTGGCTGCAGTAGGTGTCAAAGGAACAGGCAGCTCGAATTACCCCTCAAAGTTCCACCCCCTCATTTTTGATAAAGGAGCATTTTGTAGATACTTTTACACTTTAGGGAGACCAGGCTCTCCGTAGCATGCTGGCAATCATGTACTTGATAGCATTTTTAAGAGGGATAAATTAGTATCCCTGCAATGTCTGTACTATTGAACAAGTTTAGAGTTGCCAATATTACTGAATATTTGTAAAAAATTATATTTGCCATTCTGAAAGCTTCTTTTTTTTTTTTTTACATGGGCAGAGGCAGAGCATAACAAGCATTTTCAATGCAATCTGCTTGCCTTTAGGACCTTATATGTATTGACCTAAGCAGCACACTAGCCTTTTCTTTAACATCGAGGGAAAGTAAGCACCAAACTGACTGACACGCCAGGTATTGGTACATAGGGATAAATATAGCCTTTCAGCAGGGAAAATTCTAGCCCTTAGCTCTGTTTTTGATTTAAAACCAGGGCCGTCGGTGGTCATATCACTGAAAATACAAGATTTGAAAAAAACACTATTGTCTACGGGTGCTTGTGGAACACACTTTCTATGGACTGGAATGTAGAGAATGCTAAAGTGATTCCGGAATTTTACTGACCTCTGCTGGTCATTTTCTATCAAGAAGGTTAAATGGAGGCAGTTGCCAGAAAAATTTTAAAAAAAGAAAGTCTCTCAGCAGAAAGCAATTCTGGTATTTGACTGACCTCTGCTGGTCGTTTTCTATCATAACAGGTAAATAGAGCTGTTGAACAGAAAAAAAAGACCCTAAGCGGAAGCAGACAAGTCCAAGAGCTGATCTCCAGAGCCCACAAAGTGCATACACATAAAGTATATAATAAGTATATACTAAAGTATAAACAAGAGATCATGAATGCTCGACCTAAAAAAGTTTAAAGACCACTGTTCTAGATCCCTATGGGTAGGGTGACAAAAGATTGCCACTGCCCAGATGAGCATAAAAGACTTGAAGTGTCTAGAAATGATGGAAGCAGTCCGTACCTTTCATACAAGCAATGATTCGGCATCAGAATTAAAACGTTTTCAGATGCTATCTCTGTTCTTGGATAAACCTGTCATTCTCATACTCCATCAATCTGGAGTGAAGCTGAATCATCAAGCAAGATAATTAAATAAGCTTTGACGGGTAAAGTGCTAGACAAAAGATGATCATAACACTGCAAACTTTAGAAGGCTTAACGAGCACTTGCAGAGGACAGCACAAAAGGGCTGTAAATTATACAAAAAACTCTCTTTGATATAAAAATGTATGACCTTATTTACTGAGAACTTGAAAGACGAAGATGCCAAATGATTCATTTTCAGTTTAATTTATTTTGTTTGATAGTTTGCCGATGAGGCAATACAAGCATAACCATGATTATCAACGTCACTCAACATTGTATAAGAATTATACACAATTATATAGTCTAAAAACCTAAGACACAATTCATCATTATGTGTGAACATTAATTAAACCCCAGTGTCAATGCTCTTCTTATAAAATCTAAAGTTACTGAAGTATCATATATTTTAGTAAAACTCGTATTCTACCTATTCTAGCTATTTTAAATAATTCTAATCAATGTTCAAGTCAGGATTAACTAAGTGGGAGAAGGTCCAAGGTGCCATTATTGTTAACTCAGTCAGTTCTTGAAA
The DNA here is from genome assembly GCF_964263255.1 of Lissotriton vulgaris. Classification (NCBI taxonomy): domain Eukaryota; kingdom Metazoa; phylum Chordata; class Amphibia; order Caudata; family Salamandridae; genus Lissotriton; species Lissotriton vulgaris. Next base: position 1,906,705,346 of record NC_141689.1, read on the forward strand.
AACTACGAAGTATGTAAGACAATAATAAATCTTTCGGCTATATTTTCTAAAATCTCTCATACTTTCCCACAAAGTTTGTTGTGGTAGGACACTTCAAATGTGAGGAATGCATCCAAAAAACAAATATCACCCTTCTGTTCTTAAAGTGCTCGTTATTACCGCCCTTCTAGCATACTGACTACTAAAATTATAGGCAAGAGGTATTATAAAACTGCACATATCTCACCAACCAGAAAATGTACAAAAGAATGTACCTAAAATATATATTAAAAACGTTTTACATTTCTCTTATTCAATAGGTTCAAAACAATTTTCAAGAAGGAAGTGTGATTTGATTATTTTCTAAGAATCCAGAGTAGCAATGTTTTCCTCAATAGACAATCTGCCCCAGCCAATTTAAACCGTAAAATATCAAAGTATTTCCCCAATCCACAGAATACACATACATTGTTACATTTTATGATGTATGACATCAAGTCATTAAATTGACAAATGTTAATTTCACGGAATACTGGCAAAAACATTTTCTTTCAACAAATCAAGTAACACAGAATACAATGAGGTGAACCAGTGTAAGATCACAGTCAAGGCAGAAGGGACAACTGTTACCATTAACTCCCACTATTCCGTTATCCTTATTATGCATTATCCATTTAAAACAAGCTCCGTCTCAGCTTCACCATCCATCTATGTGCTTTGCTTTTCTGCCTTTTAAATACTATGGTCGGAGCACTATATAATCCATGGCTATCAGATGTGGCAGGTATACTCTCTCCTGACAGTCCTTCAAATCTCTTTCAATAGATTTTTCTCTGAGCAACTGTTTTAACATATTGTTCTTGCACATTACAGAACGATCCGCCATATTAACAAGCCGTAGCAGGTCAAAACATTTAGGGGGTCATTATGATGGTGGACAGATCACCACCGCCCGGCCGAAGGTGGCGATCCACCCACCATCGGAACACAATTTACCCAAGCCATATTACTATGACTGGTGTACCGCGGCGGACGGAAAGTCCATCCGCAACATTTCTGCTGGCCGTCAATCGTTGCGATTGCTGGCTGGGCGGAAATGCCCACAATATGATGGCAGTGCCTTGCAGGCACAGCCATCCATATTATGATGGTTGCAGTGGGTATGCCTTTCAATGGTGAGACTCCGCCATGGAAAGGAATGTGGGAAATGACATTGGGAGCCCATTGCAGGCCCCTGGGGAGGTGGGGGGCTGCAATAAGTACCCCCCGACATTGCCATGCACAAGGTGGCAGACATCGCGCAGTGCCTGCCACGTTGTGCATGGCAATGCAGAACTTGGGATTTTAACATTGCGTACAGTATGGTGGGCGCATCCTAATAGGGCGGGTGGGACCGACGCACCTATGGCGGACGGTCCCAGCTCCGCAAGGATGGCGGGCTGACGAAAGTCTGCCCGCAATCCTATTAGGCCCCTTTCTTATATTAACCAGATAAGCTAGCCAAGAAGCATATGTATTAAGCTGCTGATGACCTTTAATGAAGAACCTTAATTTCCCTTCCTCAGCTTTTAAAAAACTGAAGCAATAACTAATGGCCCTTTACTGGCCCTTCGTTTTGATATTCTGAAGTGTGGATAGTCCTTTCTCAGAGACTATTTTGCAGCCATAGAGTAACAGGCTCTTTATTTTTAAGTTATATTTGATCCTCAAAACATCCAACAACCTTCTTTGAATCGAGGCTCAGCATAGAACCCTTAGCAGCTTGGGTTTTTAATGCTGTTTGGCAACTGGAGGTTTAAAACGGAGATTATTTGGAAAAAGGGGGCCAAGGTACCTATACTCCTTAATGTTTTCCACTTGATCACCCCTTAGCCATCATTTTATCCTACTATTCTGACCTTGGGCCAGATGTAGGTAGGCAAATTTGGTAATTTCGACATTTACCGACCGGTATTCGGAAAATGAGATGTAGGTGCCAAAAATGTACCGAATCGGTAACTAAAAGTCGGTATAATTCCGAATCGGAATACTCCAAATCCTTATTTACTGAGTTCTTATTTACCGAATCGGTAAATAAGAAATCGTAAAAAAGGACCATCAAGATGTAGGGAAGTGAAAAAATACCGAATTCACTGAAATTCGGTATTTAAGAGTCGGTATTTACCATGGAATGAAAGCAGGTGGTAACCAGGTGCAGCCTATAAAAAGGGGCCCAAAATACAACAGTTCTGCAAGAATGGCGGCATTCTATGTGATTGCGAGGTGTCAACGGCTACAGGCAGCAGGAGAGAGGGTTTGTAGAAGGGAGGAGCTTGGTCTACAGGCAGAGGATCACCCTATTCCAACTGACTGAGACAGAGATACTGCAAAGGTACAGGCTACACCCCATGACCATCCTGGACTTGATTAGGGACCTCCCCCCATACCTGGATCACCCAACACCCAGGGCCCACGCCATCCCACTCCATGTGCAGGTGCTCTGTTGCCTACACCTGCTCGCCTCTGGGAGCTACTAGAGTGTGATTGCTGCAGTTGGTGGTGTATCCCAGAGCTGCCTATCACAATTCTTCCGGAAGTTCCTGGAGGCCATGACGCAGAGAATGGAACATTTCATCCGGTTCCCTGACACACCTGTGGAACTTGCAAAAACAAAAACTGATTTCTATCAACTGAAACACTTCCCTCACATGATAGTCTGCATAGATGGCACCCACATTCCACTCTGTCCACCTGCAGCCACTGAACACATCTACAGAAACCGTAAGTCAACGCACTCCATCAATGTACAGGTGATATGCAATGCTGCCAACATCATCACAGACATAGTGGCCAAATTTCCAGGTAGTACCCATGACTCCTACATCTTCCAGAACAGTGGCTTGTTGCTGGAGATTTTGGCGACGGATATCTGCTAGGTAAACCACAGTGACACACCCTGATAGACACGGCAGATGTATGCGTGATGCATATGTAACTAATGGTGCTCTGTCTCTCCCCATAGGCGATAGTGCATATGCCCTGCGTTCCTTTGTGCTCACACCCTACCTCAATCCAACTAACAGAAGTGAGAGGCGTTATAATGTGGCTCACAGGTCAACTCGCAACGTAGTGGAGCGCATATTTGGACTCCTCAAGAGCAGGTTCCGCTGCCTCCACAAGATTGGAGGTGCAAGGCAGTACAAACCCATCCTGCGTTGCAAGATAATAGTGACCTGTGCCATGTTGCACAATCTTGCCACCAAAGAAGGCACAGAGGTGGAGGTGACACATCACGAGGACATTGATGATGACCAAGAACAGGCAGAGCCCCAAGCAACAGGAGCAGCAGCAACAGATGGTAGATTGAGACGGGCAGAGACCACACATCGATATTTCTAGGTAATGTATGACACACAGACAGGTATAGTCTTTGAAGAGTGTAGTTTAATATTCACTACATCATGTAAAAAAATAAAAGCCATTGTCCATCAATGTCCGTGTCGATGACGGCGTGTGCTCAGTTGCCGTCACTGTGAGCAGTCCTATGGAGTTTAGGCAATGTTCAATGCTTACGGCCACGCACTACATTGTGCGATTTACGTGGCTGGGTTCCCATATCTTGGCTGGGGCCTGAATCAGCATTGCTGCGCCTGAAGCTCCTGTGCACCTTTGGTACAGGGGTGCTGGAGCCACTCCTGCTGGGGACCCTTCCGTCTCCTCCACACCTGTGTCACCAGCAGTGCCTGTTTTAGTGGTGAGCATCTGCTCCATCGCAGAGGTCACTCTTCCCATGCCCCTGTCAAGTCTGTGCAGAAGTGCACTATTGCATCCTGCATGGTTATTGAGCGGCGGCACAGTAGTGATGTTGTTGTTGCAAATCGGTTAAGTGCCTTGGACTGCTGCCGCATACACTGCCGCTCCCTGCGACGCTCTAGATGGTCCCTGTCCAACTTATCAGACAGTACACCCATGTATGTTGAGATGTCTGACATCCCATAGGCAATTGCCTCCAAGCTACCAGCAATGTTGCCTATTCTCAGGTCTATGTGTGACACTTTGTAGTTCATGCTGCGCAGCTGCCTGTGCATGGCCAACATTGCTTTAGCCTGCAGGCGCTGTACTTTCACATTTGCGGCCTCCAGGCCACAGAGGACGCTCTCTCCTTCCTACCCCTCACTGCCCTCACGTGCCCTCCTGCCAAGGAGACTGGTCCGCACAGCGCCTGCTGTACTCTGCGGCCTGGCCTTGTCAGCCACAGGTGCAATGGTTTGAATTTCACCCTCCTCATCCTCCTCATCTAAGGTTTCCAGGATCCTCAGAGGGGGCACATCAAGCCTACTTGCCGTTCCCTGCATGGACGACCTGGACATTGGTGTTGGTGTAAGTGGTGTGGGTTCCAACTCAGGGGTTCCAAACAATAGAGGGGATTGAGGCACAGGTGTTGTGGCTCGCTCAGGTGTGGAGGCTTCCCGGGATGTGGTGTTGCCTCCTTCTACAGCGCTCTGACCTGCACTTTGTTTCTCTTTTTCTTTTCTTTTAGTTGATGGTGCCCTCTCCTCCCTTGCCGGTGCTGTACTGGACTCTCCTGTGAAAACATATGGACATAGGGTCAAAGGTGTTGTTCACCTGTGAGTAGTTTTTAAATAAATTGTTTACACACATTTGCCTAGTGTACATTGTGTGCTTGGAGATGTGTGTGGCATGCCTTACTGAATTGTATGGTGTATGCATTGCATATATGTAACTATGACTACGTCTCCCATGAGGCATTGCTGGCCCCGTTAAAAGCTGTTCAGGAGTGTAATGATTATACACAGTGGGGAACGGGTTCAGGGTAATGGGTCTGGATTGGGGTCCAAGCATCTTACCTTGTTTCATTGTTGCTCTTGCTGAACTGTCCAAGTCAACTATCCCATGAATGCATTCTGGCTCCAGGGTTGATTCCACGAGCTCCTCCAGCTCAGTCAGTTTTGGTGCTTTGTTTCTACCACCTCCTGTCACACTAGCCTACTTTGTTTGGGCAGCAATCTTCTTCTTGGTCATGATGCGCAGGTCGTACCATCGTTTCTTTATGTCGTCAATCTCCCTGTGCGTCACCCCAATGGCATTGACCTTTGCCTGCATGCCAAGCCATATATTTCTCTTAACAGACTCTGCAACATGCAGAGACTGTTTGCCAAAAAATTGGGTGTTGTGACTCACAATTTCTTCCACAAGAACCTGCAGTTCTGCGAGGCTGAACGTAATTTTTTTTGCGCTCTTCACCATCGTTTTGCCCTTCCTGAGACTCCATTCTGTTGAACAGCTTTGCTCTGGATAGTCAGCTCCTCTCACCTCTGCTCTCTTGTTTGTTTATTTGCTCTGCACCTGCATGGGTGTGGCCCCTCCCAGGTACTGGGGAGGGGTGCTTCATTCTGATTGGTTGGTTACTCTGGGCCTTGGTTGTGGGTTGTGCAGGGTGTCCTTGATTGGTTAGCAGGCTCACATGTCAATTTTCAAACTGCTGATTCGGAATTTACCGATTCGGTATTCACCAAATCGGTATTTACCGAATCGGAAAATGCTGAATCGGTAAATCCCATTCATTCCTATGGGCCTGAAGGCCTATAGGAATAAATATGTTTTACCGATTCGGTATTTCCCAAATCGGTAAATACCGATTGGATATTTCGAATGATACCGAATTGGTAACATTTACCGAAATGTTACCTACATCCCGTTTTCCGATTCTGAAATACCAGTTTTGGTATGAGTCGGTATTTAAGAGTCGGAAAAAAAGATTTACCTACATCTGGCCCCTTGTCTTTTGGAACACCATCACTTTAATCTTTAAGACGTTTATTATCGGATCGTTTGTATTGTAGTAAAAGGCAAATGTGCTTAATTGCTCTGCAAACCCACAGGGGTTAGATCCTTTATCACTGTGCATTTGCATCACAAATTCAGGATATAGATTCACTGGCTGATTTAGGTAGGAAGAGACGAGGCAGGGAGGAAAAATAGGTTGCCCACTAAATAGATAGCAAACAACAGTTGTCTCAGCCCATTTGGGTTGTTTATTTTACCTTACAGAGCACCATTACTCAATGAATTTTCTTTTGTCCATTATACATTTCATTAGGCCAGGTGAGACTTTCAAATTTGCCATTTTAGCCCAGGGAAGGGAGTGATTGATAGTAATGAATGCTAAAGATAAGTCTATTTATACAACGTAGAGGGTCTGACATATTTTCCAAAACATACTAATCCACAATTTGTTAGAGTGCAAACATCCATTACCTCTTCTAAACCATGGGTGAGTGGAATTGGAGTAATTTTTTCAATTCTGCATTACTCTTGTAACACAGAATTTCTAATGCATTTTTCCATTCCACTTGTGGAAGCAAATTAGCACTGTAATTGTACTTAAACAGGGTTGAGAGGGAGCAGTCCCTCAAATTTTTAAAAACACTGAAGATTAAACTTTTGTCTGCAGTACATTTTAAAAAAAGAGGGCTGCACCCTCTTCCAGGCATGTTTAAGTACCACTGCAGTGCACAGCCCCTTCGGTGTTCTTACACAAGTATGTAATGAGGCACCAAGGAGTATGCACTGGCGTGGATACCCCTTTGGTGCCCTTACATACCCATGTCAGGGCACAGAGTGATAGGCACTGCACTGGTGTGCGCTTCATACCCCTTGGTGCCCTTACATAAGTATGTAAGGACACCAAGGAGGTATGTGCTGCACTATGTTTCTCTTACATAAGTATGTAAGGGTGCTAAGGATATTCACTGCACTGGAATGCACTTAACAAACTTCAGTGCCCTTACATAAGTATGCAGGGGGCAGAGTGGTATGTACTGGATTGCATACCCCTCAGTGCCCTTACATGAATATGTAAGGGCACAAAGGGGTATGTACTGTACATTGTGGTGTCCATTTGCTCCCTTGCAGAATTCCACAGAATTTTAACGTGATTAACCTCGACCAATTTTGCCCACCAATATTCTAACCTAAGTTGTGTCTTAGGACCAACTGCCTCCTTGTCCATCCATTCTTCTAATGCATTCTATTTTACGGAATATATCTAGAAGAGTTTTCATTCTTTAGTTCTAATGTAGCAATTCAGAGCCCTTTATATAAAAAAGGACCATAATACTCTTATAACGGAGGTGAATACAGGGGTGAGAACTTGGGCCCGCAGTTTAGAATCTAGTGTTAATATATTGGCAGTGGCCTTGCACCCGCAAACATTTTGGAAACTTTGTATTTTTCTCATTTCTGATACTGAAGGAATAAAATGCTTCACTATGAAAGATAAACCATCCAATGGATAGGGCCTTATTACGAGTCCATGAACTGCTGTACCCACGGTGGTGGTCAGGCCGCCGCAAACTCAGTGGTCCGAACAGCCATATTACGAGATGGGTGGATTTCAGTTTGAAAGACCGCCAGCGAACTTCCGACACCGCTTGCCAACCCCAACCATGGTGGCAGCAGAATGGGCCAATTAGGCTGTGTGATCAGACCGCCAATGAAACCACCGGCACAATTATGAGTTGCTTTATAGCTGGCATGACAATGGTGGTCCAACCACCACATCTGAGACTGCGTAAAGGGAGGTATATCAGGCCAAAACTAAACTCTACACATCTTCTGCCATGATAAAGTCCACCTGACACATCCTGCACCTTTTGTACCTGCTCAATCAGGTCCAAAACTCACTCTGTCCTGGATGAAATCGGCAGTACGTCATACCACTACTAGTTTCCATGGACTCTTCAGCAAAAAGCTGCCCCTCCATGGACCAGGCAAGAGAGTTGGGGTCCTTAAGTAATTTACCTGTTTACAGGGACCCTGTCCGGGATTGTTTCATAAGAATAATCAAAAATACATCTGTAGAATGCCCTTCTCGGGCAAAACACAGGAACTACACAGGCATATTGTACACAAATGGATATGTGTTTGCAAATTAAACTCAGTGATAGTGGTGTGTACATTATTTTGTGTTCCACAACATCACCTCTGCATCAATATCACAGCTATTAATGTCTGTCACACATATTGTTTGCACATTTCTCACTTCTATGTCATGTTACGACTTATCTTCACATATCATGCAGCTTACCGTTTGTCAAGTGTTAGTAGAGATTGGAGTGACTTCAAGTACCATGACGCCCTGTCACTGCAACTCTAATCACAATGCTAGACTGCTTTTGCCCCTTCTCATGTGTCTGCTATTTCACTAGTGATCTTCACACATCATGCAGCTTACTATTTCTCAAGTGTTGGTAAAGTGAGATTGAAGTGACAACAACTACCATGAGGCCCTTTCACCACGACTACAACCAATATGATGGACTCCTTTTTCCCTTTCTCACTTGTCTGCTATGTTACAACTGATCTTCACACATCATGCAGTTTACAATTTCTCAAGTGTTGGTAAGTTGAGATTGAAGTGACTACAACAACAATGTGGCCCTGTCACTGCAACTCTAACCAAGATTCTAAACTCATTTTGCCTCTTCTCACTTGTCTGCCATGTCACTACTGATCGTCACACACCATCGAGCTTACCATTTCTTAAGTGTTGGTAAAGTGAGATTGAAGTGAATACAACTAGCATAAAGTCCTGTCACCACACCTCTAACGAAGATGCTTTATTGAATCTGACACAGTCACATTGCACACATTCCAGGTCTTTTCAATGTCAAATAAACATCTGTATAGATGTGTCATTAAAGTGAAACACAACTTCCATACTACAACTCTGTATTGGACTCTCACACATCCACCACATGAGCAGGCAATATCAGTCAAAGGGCTGACAAAGAATCAGTGTGAGAAGCATTCTAAGAGCATAATGTAAACACTCTCTGCAGAATAGCTATGCCTCTATCAGGTGGAACACTGAAAGGCTGGGGCTCTCGGGCGCAATACATTTTGTAAATGCCTGACAAACTCAATGTGTACTGGGACTGGAAATTGAAGTATACTAGGGACAACCAATAACATAACCAAGTGCCATGCATGTGTAGGGAATGTGTAAGTGCAACTCATGAAAGCAAACACAGCACTAACAGAGTGTGACACACATCTAGATAAAGTAGCTCTAAGGTACACAGGAAAACTCCACAAATACAGGACAAGGCTACACCCGTAGGAATTTGTTTTCAGCTTTTTGAAGGTGGCTCAGGCTATTAAATCCCCATAACTCCGCTCCATAAAGGGCAGAGCTAATCACTTTGATGTTATATATTTCCAAAACTGGAGTGACTGGTTTGGTGAAGGAGGATTTATATTTGGGGGTTAATAAGCCTACAAGCTGATGGTATTTTAAAATAGTCATGTCTATGCGGCTTCTCCATCCCATGTTATTCTGAAGCATAATACCTAGGTAGGTAAAAGCATCCACCTGCTCTAAAGAGATGTTATTCAGAAGGATTTTGCCATTAAAGGGTTTATTCTGGTTAAAGGACATAAACGTTGTTTTTGCGGTGTTGATCTCGAGCCCTCGAGAAGCGCATATTCCCCGAATGCATTAACAGCCTTCTGCAGACCAATCGGGTCCTGGAGATGATCAGGGTGTCGTCTGCAAACATGAGAACAGGCACACGAACCCCAGCCAGGACTGGGGCATCAGTGGGGGATCTACAAAGATGGTCCACAATTCCATTGATGTATAAGGAAAATAGGTTGGAGGGCAAAACACATCCCTGCCGAACACCATGCTCGACAGGGAACAAATCGGTAACCACGCCCTGTGCCCCCCATCTTATCCTCGCAAAGTTGTTCTCATGTAAGCGGACGAGTTCCTAAAACACCTCCTCTCCACGCTGGATAGAGTGCCTCCACCAATCGTTAGTGAGGCGCCCTGCATAAATCAGTGGACATTGAGCATGAGATCTAAGAAGGCATCTGAAGAAAGCACACAATGCTGAAACGCGTCATGCCGCTCATCGCTGCTGAAGTGAAATAAAGGATGCCGCGTTTGTCAAAATCCGAGGTGGCTCAGTTCTTTTCTTTGAAAAGAGTTTGGTGGGAATATATATATATATATATATATATATATATATATATATATATATATATATATATATATATATATATTACCTACTGGCGGTCGCCAGTAGGTAGTTATAGTTAGGATAATTTTCAATGTTAAATCTCAACATTCTATTTTGAATAACTTTGGCGCCGGTTGACGAATCTGCCTGAAATTTTCAGGAAAATGGTCTCATGGCGGTCCGGTCCTTCCCTGAAAGTTTGGGGGGGATTCGTCAAGCAGGGGCCGAGATAAAAGGGGGGTCCCAAAACGCGTTTTCCCCATGTTAATTTCCATAGGGCGGTCGATTTCACTTTTAGCCCGAACGGCTGAATGGATTTCCACCAAACTTGGCAAAATTGTAGGGACTGGTAGCCCGATGTGCCTTTGCTATGTCTCAAGATATGTGCTCCAGTGGATTTTGAGTAATTTAGGTTCAAAAAAATATATATATCTGTAGCCGCGCTCCGGTACGCGCACCAGTGAGCGCTCCAGGCGCGACACGCGACTTGCGCGCAGAAAGCTGGTTGGCTCTCAGTTGTCTGTAAACATTCTAAACAGTCCGGAGCGGCCGCCATCTTGTCTATCGGTAAAATCTAGTCATAAGAGGTGGCAAAAACAAAGGGTGGAATTCACCATAAGGGGGCAGGGTAGACCCCCCCTGACCCCCTAGGTTTGATATGGGGGCCATTAAAGGGCCCCGCGGGGCCTCAAAAAAATTTTTTTTTTTTTTGATTTTCGCGGGGGAAGCGCCTGGTGCGCGCACCGGGGAGCGTATCGGGGAGGGTACTATGGAAAAATAATCACTTCAAAAATTGTATGTTTATGAATTGTTTTATTTTTTATTTTTTTATTTTATGTAAGTACCTACATGTAGGTACTAATGAAGAGACTTAAATTTAATGTTCACCATCTTCTTTGTAGACATCTTGCATGTTGTTATTGTATTTTTTGTGGTATATGGAATTCATAATATAGTCTGTCTGGAAAGGAGAAACAGATCTTTTAAGCACTCCCTGAGAATTTCTAGGGGATCATGAGTAGTCTATCCTGTTCACTTATGAAAATGAGGTGTAAAATATTCATATGAGATAATATAGTGGGAGAAAGGTAGTAACTATGAGTAAACTTACTATGTAACAGAAAAATAGTTGAACAGTATACTATAAGTCTCACTTTATATTTTAAACATTTTTGGTAATACTTCATGAATTACATATAAAAAAGAATATTGTCTGAAACAATTGAAATTATTAAAGATAAATTTATTCCTCTGATTCTTTTTCATAATTTAATAAAATTTCTAACATAATATTGTCCGGAATTTCCTCATAATTATATGTACATGATTCAATTTCTTCCAAACATTCTATAAACTGTTCATCCAAAGAGTCATCCATGAAATCAACTTCTTTTTTTTCATCTTCTGGTTTTTCCACCTTTACTTTGATAGAAGTATCATTTGCCTTATTTTCTCCTTCCATTTTCTTTCTGAAAATTGCATATAAATTAACTATATTAGTAGAGCTAGTATACCAGAGAAGCCTAACTCAATCCATAACTATTACAGAGAAGTCTATCTCTATCTCTAACTATTAAAGAGGGATAGCATATCACTAACAGAATATTTTTTAAGAAATAAACTTAACGTGTACAATATACTTCCATAATTAGAAGTTACCTTAGAGAAATTAGTTGAAGTTGTCAGTGAAATTTGTTTTCAAGTGTACTTCAGGAAGCAGTAGTCAAAATGGCTGTGTTTCCCTCTCTTCTTTTATATATATTGTTGTACTTAACCAATCAAACGTCAGGAAATAATCGTAGAAAATGAGAGATACTTTTTAATTGGTTGTAAATTCTAACATTACAAGTGTGTTTTTGTCATGTAATTTACCTCAGGATATTTAGACAGGCCTGTAGCCTAAATGTCTCAATGGAATTTCACCAAATTTGGGCAAATGGTAGGGACTGCTATGTAGTAGGGCGTATTCTATATTTGATGAAAGTGTCTCCATTGGGTTTTCCGTAAATTACTTTCCCACCTTTTTTTAACGAGCGCTTACTGGTGCGCGCTCCTGTACGCGCACTGGCAGCGTTACGGGAGTCCTCCATTTTGTGTTTCGGAACAATCGAGACACAAGATGGAGGGTAAACAATGTTCGGAATGGATAGAAGGGGGAACTGTAGAGACTTCTTGACCCTCTAGGTTTTCTGAGGGGGGCTTAGGAGGCTCATAAACGTGAAAAAAAAAAAATTCTTTAATTTTTCGCGGGGGTAGCGCCCGGTGCGCGCACCGTTAAGCATTCCCGAAAGCGTACTTTGGTGAAAAATAGTGAAAAAAGTTAGAAAAAAATAAACGCTTTGAATGATCAGAGTTAGGGTAGCTCTGAAAAGAGCTTTTGGGTTCTGTGGTTGATTTAGGTACCTACAAGTAGGTTCCAATACACATTCTTAAATTCAGGAGGAATATTCTATTCCCCTCATCTGAGAAGTGCACTCCATCTCCTCTGTAGATGTCTTGCATGTTGTAACGCAAGTTATTATTGTATAATGAACCCATTCCATAGTCTCTCATGTAAGCAGAAACAGATTTATTTACATGTTTCCGTGCTTTCTCAAATTGTGGACCAAATTGGTTGGACCAGTTCCATTTCTGTCTTTGGCATATATTGGAATATACCAAGGCAGTGTGGGGAAAAAGTATCATCAATTGATGAAAGGTGTCCTTTAATAGCATTTCCAGACCTACCCCAGTTAATGTGCCTAGATCGTTTCCACCACAGTGCACAATTATAAGGTCAGGTTCTGGCAGATGCAAAAAGGTTTTCACCAATGGTATCAATTGGTGACATTTTAATCCTCTGTGGCCAATCCACTTGATTTCCACATTTGATAAATCAAGGTTATGAAAATTTCTGCTAGCTGCATACCTTTGAGCCCAGTGGATGTAGCTATGTCCAATAACCCAAACAGAGTACATGATGTGAGAAGGTTCTGGTCCAGTCAGATGAAGTGTGGGAATGAAATGGCAGTTGGAACAGTAGGAGTTCACAAAAAAATAATTGTGGAGTTTCTGTGCTCTTGAATCACTAGCAATGATTGGTGGATTCAGATAGTTGAAAACTGAAAGTTAGGGTGTATGGTTATGTTGTGTGAAAGAAGCAATTTGAATGGTTTAAAAAAAGTCACCAAAAGCAAAAATACCCTGTATAGGCTGCTGTATTGACAGGTCAAACATCCTTGCTGAGTTAATTTGCAACATTGTAAGATAAACTTTTGAACCTTACAGTTCAGTTAGGAGGGAGTTGCTATGGTAACAGATAGAAAGGTTTGAGAGGGGGATGGGTGTTGGTTTGAAAATAGTGAGGGAAGAGTTTTCATTGGTTGAATTAAGGCATATGTGTACAAAGATAGAGATTTTCTATGCCAGTCTTGGTTTCAGTGTATTGAGAGCACACCTTTTCCTCTGCTAAAGAAAAATTGGTGTGTGTGTCTGACACTGTTTTCAATCTCCAAAAGCATTTCTAAAGGTAAGTAATGATTCATTTAATTTAGATAGAGATTTATTTTCTCTATGGAGAATATTTGGAAGCAGATAGTTATGTTTTAGAAGTGAAATTGTATGTTAGTATATAAGTCCTGCGCAGTGTTTTTTACATGTTATTTAAAAATCGATTTTGGGTGCAAATGAATGGTATTTTTATTTGGCCTTTTTTATGATTGCCATGTGCAGTTGATGCATGACTTTAAACATGGGTAATAAGTGATGCACTGGTGGCGCCAGGCTTTTATAAATGAGGCCCTGACTTTGTTTGATGATATTGAGTGGTTGTAGTTAGGTTCTGTGCAGTGTTTCTTACATGTTATTGAAAAATCGATTTTTGGGTGCAATTGATTGGTATATGTATTTGGCCCTTATTTATGAATGCCATGTGCAGCTGATGCATGACTTTAAACATGGGTAATAAGTGACGCACTGGTGGCGCAAGGCTTTCATAAATAAGGCCCTGACTTTGTTTGATGATATTGAGTGGTTGTACTTAGGTTCTGTGCAGTGTTCCTTACATGTTATTCAAAAATCGATTTTTGGGTGCAATTGATTGGTATATGTATTTGGCCCTTATTTATGAATGCCATGTGCAGCTGATGCATGACTTTAAACATGGGTAATAAGTGACGCACTGGTGGCGCAAGGCTTTCATAAATAAGGCCCTGACTTTGTTTGATGATATTGATTGGTTGTACTTAGGTTCTGCGCCGTGTTTCTTACATGTTATTGAAAAATCGATTTTTGGGTGCAATTGATTAGTATATGTATTTTGCCCTAATTTATGATTGCCATGTGCAACTGATGCATAACTTTAAACATGGGTAATAAGTGACGCACTGGTGGCGCAAGGCTTTCATAAATAAGGCCTGACTTTGATGATATTGAGTGGTTGTACTTAGGTTCTGTGCAGTGTTCCTTACATGTTATTCAAAAATCGATTTTTGGGTGCAATTGATTGGTATATGTATTTGGCCCTTATTTATGATTGCCATGTGAAACTGATGCATGATTTTAAACATGGGTAATAAGTGACGCACTGGTGGCGCAAGGCTTTCATAAATAAGGCCCTGACTTTGTTTGATGATATTGATTGGTTGTACTTAGGTTCTGCGCCGTGTTTCTTACATGTTATTGAAAAATCGATTTTTGGGTGCAATTGATTGGTATATGTATTTTGCCCTAATTTATGATTGCCATGTGCAACTGATGCATGACTTTAAACATGGGTAATAAGTGACGCACTGGTGGCGCAAGGCTTTCATAAATAAGGCCCTGACTTTGTTTGATGATATTGAGTGGTTGTACTTAGGTTCAGCGCCGTGTTTCTTACATGTTATTGAAAAATCGATTTTTGGGTGCAATTGATTGGTATATGTATTTGGCCCTTATTTATGAATGCCATGTGCAACTGATGCATGATTTTAAACATGGGTAATAAGTGACCCACTGGTGGCGCAAGGCTTTCATAAATAAGGCCCTGACTTTGTTTGATGATATTGAGTGGTTGTACTTAGGTTCTGCGCCGTGTTTCTTACATGTTATTGAAAAATCGATTTTTGGGTGCAATTGATTGGTATATGTATTTGGCCCTTATTTATGATTGCCATGTGCAGCTGATGCATGACTTTAAACATGGGTAATAAGTGACGCACTGGTGGCGCAAGGCTTTCATAAATAAGGCTCTGACTTTGTTTGATGATATTGATTGGTTGTACATAGGTTCTGCACAGTGTTTCTTACATGTTATTCAAAAATCGATTTTTGGGTGCAATTGATTGGTATATGTATTTGGCCCTTATTTATGATTGCCATGTGCAGCTGATGCATGACTTTAAACATGGGTAATAAGTGACGCACTGGTGGCGCAAGGCTTTCATAAATAAGGCCCTGACTTTGTTTGATGATATTGATTGGTTGTACATAGGTTCTGCGCAGTGTTTCTTACATGTTATTCAAAAATCGATTTTTGGGTGCAATTGATTGGTATATGTATTTGGCCCTTATTTATGATTGCCATGTGCAGCTGATGCATGACTTTAAACATGGGTAATACGTGACGCACTGGTGGCGCAAGGCTTTCATAAATAAGGCCCTGACTTTGTTTGATGATATTGAGTGGTTGTACTTAGGTTTTGCGCAGTGTTTCTTACATGTTATTGAAAAATCGATTTTTGGGTGCAATTGATTGGTATATGTATTTGGCCCTTATTTATGATTGCCATGTGCAGCTGATGCATGACTTTAAACATGGGTAATAAGTGACGCACTGGTGGCGCAAGGCTTTCATAAATAAGGCCCTGACTTTGTTTGATGATATTGATTGGTTGTACATAGGTTCTGCGCAGTGTTTCTTACAAGTTATTCAAAAATCGATTTTTGGGTGCAATTGATTGGTATATGTATTTTGCCCTAATTTATGATTGCCATGTGCAGCTGATGCATGACTTTAAACATGGGTAATACGTGACGCACTGGTGGCGCAAGGCTTTCATAAATAAGGCCCTGACTTTGTTTGATGATATTGATTGGTTGTACATAGGTTCTGCGCAGTGTTTCTTACATGTTATTCAAAAATCGATTTTTGGGTGCAATTGATTGGTATATGTATTTTGCCCTTATTTATGATTGCCATGTGCAACTGATGCATGACTTTAAACATGGGTAATAAGTGACGCACTGGTGGCGCAAGGCTTTCATAAATAAGGCCCTGACTTTGTTTGATGATATTGAGTGGTTGTACTTAGGTTCTGCGCCGTGTTTCTTACATGTTATTGAAAAATCGATTTTTGGGTGCAATTGATTGGTATATGTATTTGGCCCTTATTTATGATTGCCATGTGCAGCTGATGCATGACTTTAAACATGTGTAATAAGTGACGCACTGGTGGCGCAAGGCTTTCATAAATAAGGCTCTGACTTTGTTTGATGATATTGATTGGTTGTACATAGGTTCTGCGCAGTGTTTCTTACATGTTATTCAAAAATCGATTTTTGGGTGCAATTGATTGGTATATGTATTTTGCCCTTATTTATGATTGCCATGTGCAACTGATGCATGACTTTAAACATGGGTAATAAGTGACGCACTAGTGGCGCAAGGCTTTCATAAATAAGGCCCTGACTTTGTTTGATGATATTGAGTGGTTGTACTTAGGTTCTGCGCCGTGTTTCTTACATGTTATTGAAAAATCGATTTTTGGGTGCAATTGATTGGTATATGTATTTTGCCCTAATTTATGATTGCCATGTGCAACTGATGCATGACTTTAAACATGGGTAATAAGTGACGCACTGGTGGCGCAAGGCTTTCATAAATAAGGCCCTGACTTTGTTTGATGATATTGAGTGGTTGTACTTAGGTTCAGCGCCGTGTTTCTTACATGTTATTGAAAAATCGATTTTTGGGTGCAATTGATTGGTATATGTATTTGGCCCTTATTTATGATTGCCATGTGCAACTGATGCATGATTTTAAACATGGGTAATAAGTGACCCACTGGTGGCGCAAGGCTTTCATAAATAAGGCCCTGACTTTGTTTGATGATATTGAGTGGTTGTACTTAGGTTCTGCGCCGTGTTTCTTACATGTTATTGAAAAATCGATTTTTGGGTGCAATTGATTGGTATATGTATTTGGCCCTTATTTATGATTGCCATGTGCAGCTGATGCATGACTTTAAACATGGGTAATAAGTGACGCACTGGTGGCGCAAGGCTTTCATAAATAAGGCCCTGACTTTGTTTGATGATATTGATTGGTTGTACATAGGTTCTGCGCCGTGTTTCTTACATGTTATTGAAAAATCGATTTTTGGGTGCAATTGATTGGTATATGTATTTGGCCCTTATTTATGATTGCCATGTGCAACTGATGCATGACTTTAAACATGGGTAATAAGTGACACACTGGTGGCGCAAGGCTTTCATAAATAAGGCCCTGACTTTGTTTGATGATATTGATTGGTTGTACATAGGTTCTGCACAGTGTTTCTTACATGTTATTCAAAAATCGATTTTTGGGTGCAATTGATTGGTATATGTATTTGGCCCTTATTTATGATTGCCATGTGCAGCCGATGCAAAACTTTAAACATGGGTAATAAGTGACGCACTGGTGGCGCAAGGCCTTTATAAATCAGACCCTGACTTTGTTTGATGATATTGAGTGGTTGTACTTAGGTTTTGCGCAGTGTTTCTTACATGTTATTGAAAAATCGATTTTTGGGTGCAATTGATTGGTATTTGCATTTGGCCCTTATTTATGAATGCCATGTGCAGCTGATGCTTGACTTTAAACATGGGTAATAAGTGACGCACTGGTGGCGCAAGGCCTTTAAAAATAAAGCCATGAGTTGCTATTGTATAAACTTAAATATGTTGCAATTTATTGTTTATATTGTTTGCTTTTTAACATTACTTTGTTGTTTGCTAATAGTGGTTTTTCATGTGTTTTTTTAACAGAACAACAGATTCAAATCAACTTCTGAAAAGGAAGCAAAAATGCCTTCAAGGCAAAGAAATATCAAAAATACCATACGGAAAAGGAGAACATCAACAACAGAGTTTATGGAATCCTCTTCAACAACTACTTCAAAAAACACCAGAAAAGCTTCTGGTAAGCCAATTAAGTCTTTTCTTCGCAACATATGTCGTAGGAAAAAAAATGAAATTGCTAATGTGAATATACAGAAAAAGTCAACAAATCTAAAAAGGAAAGAGAAGCCCACAAAAAATGTTTCCATTGGACCAGGAGAGAAGAGAATGGTTAGCAATAGAAGGGTAAATGTTTTTAGGGACATTCGTAGGCGAATGTTTCGCAATAGGGTAGTTTTAAATTTGCTAAAAAATGAAAAGAAAAGTAAACTAAAAGCTGCTTTTTACAAGAAAAAGAAAAGTGTAGAAAAGATTGTTGATCAGGCTTTTGAAGTTAAGAAAAAATTATTTATTTTAATAATCAATAGAATTAGGATACTTAATAAGGCAATGGATGTTTTCAAATCGAACAGTAGATGGAAAAGAATTATTAATCGGAGTAATTTTTGTGAAGTATTTTCTGGTGAATGGATGCATAGTTCAAGTTCTGAGCCTTTTTTTAATGAGGAGAGTTACTTTCAGGAAAATGATTTGGTGCATGCAGTTGACACCAGTGGTCGTGCATATGAGGTGAAAGATAGTTGTGTGATTGAAAAAGAGAAACTTGTATCTAGAGATGCAGAAGAGGTGTTAGCTGATGAAGTTTTAGGGAGACGTACTAAGGGTCCAGTGTACACATGGAAATGCAGTAGTATTTGTAGTGTGCGACAGGAATCAATTGATTTGCTTCGAAATTTCTTACGTACATA
This sequence comes from Lissotriton vulgaris, assembly GCF_964263255.1. Taxonomy (NCBI): domain Eukaryota; kingdom Metazoa; phylum Chordata; class Amphibia; order Caudata; family Salamandridae; genus Lissotriton; species Lissotriton vulgaris. The sequence goes on from NC_141689.1 coordinate 1,906,724,223, forward strand.
TAGTAAAAAAAGTCTCAAACAAAAAATGAAGATCCTGCAAGAGTTAGATCCTTGCAGAGTGAGAGAAAGCACAGGTTTGCAAGGGCATTCACTAGCATGTCTTTCTAGAAAAGTTTGTCGGAGTGTTTTTCATCATTTTAGGATGTTAGCAGTGCATCATAATAACGTAAGGAAATTAGTGAGGAAGTTGTATTATGCAAAAAGTCCTGCACTTAAGCTTAAACAGTTAAATAGTGCTCTTTTGCATGGATCTGAAGTGGATGTGAAGACTATTTGTGAAGAAATTGAGTTTTGTTATTTTGGGAACAAAGAGGACAGTGTAGAAATAGATATAGTAATGGATGGTAATGCAGAAGATAATGGACAAATTTCAAGTATTGAAAAGTTTGATGAGGAAATTATCAAGTTTAAGGTGAAATCAAGTGAGAGGCCTAATGTAACTTGTGTGTGTTGTCGACGGACTCATTATAAAATTCAGACTAGGTTAGTTGATTTATATGCAAAAAGTGAATTGGAAAATAATAGTGAATGGGAGGATTTTGTAAGTTATTTGTTGGTGGAGAATTCTTTTGATTTGAATTTGGATCAGCGTATTTGCACTTATTGTTTGAAAAAATTAAATGAAAATAGAATGCCTGCAAGAGCAGTTTATAATAATCTTCAGTTGATAGATATTCCTTCTGAATTGATGGATCTAAATACTTATGAATCTATTTTGATTCAATGTGTCCATCCTTTTCAGGCTATTGTACGCATGGAGCCTAAGACAGGGAAATTGCCTCCATCAGATTTACTGAGAGGATTAAAGGGAAGAGTTGTTTATTTGCCTCTAGATGTAAAGAAAAATATTAATACAATTGGTGTAGAAAGAGTAGAAGAAGATCCTTTAGTTATTCTAGTTAATGGGGTTCCAACAAAGAGTAAGAAAATTTGGCAAGATTTAGTGGATGTTAAAAAAGTCAAGAAGGCAACGTTGTATTTAGTTAAAAACAATGAGTACTACAAACATGTAAGTGTTGGAGTAGAGGAAACAGCTACAGAAGAAGATAGTGATTCTTCAGTTGGTCAAATTGAAAAAGTTGATGTGTCTAGAACTGAAGAAATATATGAACATTATACTGTTCATCCTTTGCATTCCAAAGAAGTAATGGGAAATGCAATTGACTTGTTTCAAATGAAGGCAGCAAAAGGAAGTCCCATTAGTGTATGGGAAGAAAGTTTGGAAGCTCGTTGTTTTCCACAATTATTTCCAACAGGTTGTGGTGGACGATATGATGATCGACCAGTTCAAATTCCTGCAGCTGAATACCGGACTCTAAGATTATATGCAGAAGATCCAAGGTTTCGTCAATGCATTCCATATTTATTTCATCTACTGTTTGAAAGTGATTTGTCTGGGCTTTCTTATGCAGTTAATCATATATTAAAAAGTGGACCTCATTTGCAAAATGTTTGTGCAAGGGACTTTATGGAGAAAGTTAATCTGCAAGACAGTATTTTGGAATCTCAGCTAATCAATCTCATGGCATGTCAACGTGGAACCAACGAGTATTGGTTTCGTCGTCATGGAGAATTGAAATGTATGCTAAGAAACTTAGGAACTCCTACATGGTTCCTCACTCTTAGCTGTGCTGAGTATGCATGGGACGATTTACTTCAATTTCTACGAGAGGCAAATGAAAACATACCAAATATAGAATTGAAAACACCAGGAGAACTGTGTTCTTTAGATCCAGTGAATGTTTGCAGATATTTTAATCATAGATTTGAAGCTATGATGTCTTTTATTACCAACAAAAAAAATCCTCCCCTTGGAGAGGTTTTGGATTTCTTTTGGAGGAAGGAATATCAAGCGAGAGGTGCTCCTCATATACATATGTTGTTGTGGATTAAAGATGCACCCAAATTTGGATCAGATTCAGATGAAACAGTGATGAGTTTCATTGAAGAGTATTCAACATGTGCTGTTCCAAAATCTACTGAAGAAAACAATTTAAGGCAACAAGTTTTACGTTTTCAATCTCATCGTTGTGGAAAGTACTGTCGTCGAAAATTTAAAAACAAGGAAAAGTACTACACGAAATGTCGTTTTGCATTTCCTCGACCAGTGATTTCTAAGGGAAGAGTAAATAATTTGATGTCATCTCTACGACATACTGTGACGAGAAAATCTCCCAAAAACACATATAATTTGAAAAGAAATGAAGAATCTAAGTACATCAACGATTACAACCCAGTGATTTTGTCCATGTGGAATGCTAACATGGATATTCAGTTCGTTGCTGACAACTCTATTGCTGTGGCTCGATATGTGACATCTTACATCACCAAAAAAGAAAAGACAGAACTGAAGGAAATGTGGGAGGACATTTCACATGAAAAGAGTCTAAGCAAGAAATTATACAGTTTCAGTCTGAAGATGTTGTCGCATCGAGAAATTGGAGCATATGAATGTTCTGATCGGTTATCATCAGCAAGTCTCTATGCCAAATCAAGAACAATCATTTGGGTGAGTCTTGGTCTTGCTGCAACACGAAACCGAGTTTTGAAATCTGTACAAGAAATTGAATATTTGGCGGAAAAAGAACCAAACAGTACAGATATTTTGAAGACAAATATGTTGGATACATACTATCCAAATAGAAGTACTCACCTTGAGAACACATGTTTGTATGAAGTTCTTCAAAACTACAGTTATAAGAGGAACATCACAGAAGATATCAATAATGGAAAATATGCACTCATTGGCTATGAAGGATGTCTAGTGAAGCAGAAAAAAGGCCATTTGATTAATCATCGAAAATTGAGTTGTGAAGTTCCAGACAAAAGAGAATTTTACTATTTAGCTCTTTTGCAACTCTTTAAGCCATGGCGTACAGAAGAGGAACTACTTGGAGATTTTCTCTGTTATGAAGACTCTTTTAATGCAACTAAGGATACCATAGAATGTCCTATTTTTCTAAATTATCTGCAAATGTTGAATGAAGAAATGGAGCAAGAAACCACAATTGCTGAAGAGATAGCTAGAAACAGTTCTCAAGATAGTCAGAGTTCTACTTCATTGAGCCAGGATCCACTAGGAGGACCAATTATCCAAAATGAAGCTGCCACTGCCATGGATGAGGTGGAAAGAGCTATGGAACAAGCTCAAGAGGATGGAGTTAACTTAGAAGATTTGGTAACGCAACTAAACATTGAGCAGAAAAAGATATATGATGAAGTCACAGAGCAGATTGAACATGGATTCAGACATGAGAAAAAAGAGTGCTCATGTATATTATTTGACCCTGTCCGACTGTATGTAAGTGGAGAAGCGGGGACAGGAAAAAGTTTTCTAATTAAAGCTGTTGCAAGTTATCTGCAGAAAAGGACTGATTCACCACTGTCTTGTGTTGTAACTGCTCCAACTGGTCTGGCAGCACATAACATTAAAGGGATTACTCTACATCGTTTATTGATGCTGCCAGTTGAACATGATAATAAATTGCATTACAACAAGCTATCTGGAGATGCGTGTTCTGAAGTTTCAAGAGTCTTGAAGAAAATGAAACTTCTTATCATAGATGAAGTAAGCATGGTCTCAAATCTAATGCTTGCTTTTGTGCATTTGAGAATGCAAGAAATTCTTAAAACAGACTATGATGTGTTATTTGGAGGAAAACACATTATTGTTTTTGGAGATCTATTGCAGTTGACTCCAGTAAAAGGACAACCAGTGTTTAAAATGCTCACGCATGAAGATACCAGGAAGTCCCTTGGAATCATTGGAAATGTTAATATATGGCTAAATTTTAAATATGCTGAACTGCTTCAAAATATGCGACAGGCCAAGGATGAAGATTATAAAAATATTCTACAAGATGTAAGAATTGGAAAAATGACTGAGAAAGGGAAAAAAGCTTTGCATAGTCGATTAATTTCAAATTTGTATCCAAATGAAAACATTCTTCCAGAGAATATTTTTAAAAAAATGACTGAGAAGAAATCTGGGATATGTTTGATGCCAACTCTGCAAGAATGTTCCATCTTCAACCAAAAAATGTTAGACTTAGAAAATGAAGAGATTGTGAAACTGGAAGCAATAGATAAAATAGAGCATATGGGTGCAACAATTGTTTTGTCTGAAAATTTGAAAACTAAATTGCATTCATTGGAGAAAAGTATTTCAAAAACAGCTGGTTTTGAAAAGACTCTGAATGTGTGTTTAAATTGTCGTATCATTTTGAGAAGGAATTTAAATGTTGAAAGCGGTCTGGTAAATGGAGCAATGGGTTATGTTGTTGATTTTGTGAATTACAGAAATAGAGATGGAATTGAATTTTTAAAAATAAAATTTGATGGCATTGAACAAGTACAACAAATAAGTCGTTGTTCTGCTAGATTTTTACTTGTAAAAGACTTATATGTTCGCCGAAAACAGTTTCCTGTTTGTTTGGCGTATGCGGTGACAATTCATAAATCTCAAGGTTTAAGTGTAGATAGTGCATTGGTGAACATTGGAAGATCTGTGTTTAAAGAGGGTATGGCATATGTGGCATTATCTCGAGTCAGAACTTTATCAGGATTGTACTTGATTGCGTGTGATGAGACAAAGATTTCTGCCGATCTAGATTGTGTTAAAGAATACAATAGGTTAAGAAGAGAGTATGCTCCACATTTGCCTCAATATCCTCTGTTTGAAAAACGTGTGGTAGGCCGAAAAAGAAGAAATGAGGATAATTGTAGTGAGGTAGTTGCAAAAAGACAAAAAGTAGAGAAAACTATAATTGAAAACAGGAAGAAAAAGAATTGTGGAGAAAATGTTGTTGGATTTCAGTTTGAAAATAGTTCTGGTGTCAACTGCTATGCTAATGTAGTGGTTAATGTTGTTTTTTTTCTTAAAAGTTTACAAGAACAGATTGTTGAAAATCGGGATCAAAGATTGTGTGGTTTAATGAATTCTGTGTTTCAGAAATGTAGCAGTGGTACAGCACAAATAGAAAGTGTAACAGAAATTCGAAATATTTTAGATTTGTGTTCTGGTCAAGATAAATTTTCACAGAACATTCAGCAGGATTGTCAGGAATTTTTAATGTATATGTTTGGTGTTTTGGAAGATGAAGGTGTAGATGTAGATAATCTTTTCAGTCTTTCTTATCAATGGCAGCATGACTGCCACAATTGTAGTTTATCAAGTACTACTAGAATAGACACTGAAAGATTTATATATTTGACTTTACCAGACTGTAAATCAGTGTCTTTTAAAAATCTAGTTAAAGCAGCAGATCATAATATGGTGTGTACCCAATGTAACTGTACAATGCTGTCCTCATTATTTATACAAAGTTATGGGCAGTATATTATTTTAGTTTTCCAACGATGTAGACCTGATGGAACTAAATTGACAACTTCTATCAAAAATTTTGTGGCTTCTCAGTTATCAATTTCTGGAAGGACCTTTACAACTGAAGCTATTATTTATCATGATGGATCTTCGACCACCTCAGGACATTATACATGCTACTTAAAATCTGAAAATGGATGGAGTTACTGCAATGATTCTCATTTAACTTATAAACAACGTTTGCCTTATGACTCTACAAATTCTTATCTAGTGTTTTTAAAACCAAAGTTTTAGTAAAGGGAATTGGCCTTTGAAGACGGGAATAGTTAATAAAAGTTAGTTAGTTAGTTAGTTAATCTAATATTTTAAATTATTTATCTCATGTAGATACTTTAAGTGGATCTCAAAGTAAAAAATACTGATATATCTGACACAAATTGGCCGTGAGGATTGTGTAAGGTATGATGTTTTCAGATCTTTTTTCAAAGGAAGTCGATGAAATGGAACTTATAAGGAACAGCAGACTTTTTTTCCACCAAAAGGACCTTCACTATCTTCTATTTGGCCTCATGGAAAAGTAAGTGAATCAAAGATTAGTGTACATATATGAGATGTATGTTTGAATGGGTTTTTTTAAACACAATCTTTTAGATTGTGTTTTTTTTTTCCCGCTGTTATATGATGAAGACTTTGAACTCACTAATTTAAGTGGAATTCAATATATTCTGAGAACAGCAAAAATAAATAATGTAACATATTGTAGAAGTTATTGTGTAGTTTGCATTGTGTAATTTATATTGTGTTCACATTGTTATACACTCATTTTCTTTTTCACCCTTATTTAACTCTCTTTACTAATTTACACTCTTTTTTCATCGCTGTTTCTTTACTGCACTTCATTCACAACTTCTTAATCTGATAGGAACTATCTGCATTTCCTCTGTTCCTTCCACCACTTTTTATCTTTTTCATATTCTCTTAGTACCTCTGCTTTAGTTTCCTAACACTCTTTCTCTTTCTCCATTTTTTTTTCTTTCACACTCATTGTACTGTAGTTCAGTTAGTTCTTCCTTTTGTCTTTCTGTGTACTTACTCTCTCACTCCTGTTTTATCCATCGTTCTATAATAACTTCATTTCTTTCATCCCTTCACTCTGTGACTTCACTTCACTCACTCTCAATCATCTTCTATTCCTCTATTTTATTTATAGTTTATCAATCTGACTTCTCTGCTTTTCAATCATTTTTCTTTTAGTTTCTTATCTTTACTCATTTTGTTTTGATATTTTACATTCTTTTAGTATCTTTTTTACCTTTAGGAATTTGTTCTCCAACTATTTCTTTTTCCTTTTTTTTTTCTTTCTACATTACTTTCTTTCTGTTTTTGTATCCTTCACTATTGCTTCATTTCTAAGTAAACTTTTGTAGATTTTTAAACCTCATGAACTGTTTCTTCTATTTTATTATACATTTTTATATAATTATAACATGTTTTTTCCTTTATCTTTCACAGATACAAATTTGCATAGATTATATGGTAAGTGTGTTTGTAAAATGTTTTTTGTTATCACCTTTTGTTTTATTTTCACTATTTTTCTGTCACCCTACCGCACACCTATTTCCTTACTTTGCTTCCCTCACTTATTCTTTTGTTCCATGTTTACTTCCGACCACATTCAATTTTTTTCAGTACTTCTGCCTATGCACACTCCTTCACTTACCTTTTTTACTGGTTCACTTAGTCCCTTTGTGACAGTCCTTCTTTTACTCTCTCTCTTCTTTGTCTCTATTACTCCCCATGTGTTACCCTTATTCACTTACATGTACCCTCTTTCACCCCTCTTTACTTATATTCACTGATATTTACTTTCCCTCAATCACTGCTATTCTTTTCCTCTGATTCCGTCACTACCTGACATTCTCATACTTAACTGTCCTTTTTTTTACTTTCAACATCCATTTACAATCTCCCTTAACCTCTGCTTTAGTCTTCTTCCTATTTCTTCTTTCTTTTGCTCCCTTATTCATTTTTCTTTTCTCAGTTACTTCCTTTAACACTTTTTATCTGTCTTACTATCTATTACACAGTCCCTCCTTCATTTTTTTTTTCTTTTTTTTGTTAGTGCGCTGACGGTACGCGCACCGGTGCGCGCACCGAAAGCGAAATATAAAAAAAAATATTTTAAATTAAAAATATTATCTCAATATACATTATAGTGTTCATTTTTACAAAAACATACTTTAGCAATTCACTAAAAAACACATAGGTATGAGTATGAATAAAAAGTTAAGAATTAGCATTAAAAAAACCTATGAAATTCACTGAAAAAACCATAGGTTTCACACCAGTTATAGTTAGGAATTAGCATTTAAAAAACCTATGAAATTCACTGAAAAAACCATAGGTTTCACACCAGTTATAGTTAGGAATTAGCATTTAAAAAACCTATTAAATTCACTGAAAAAACCATAGGTTTCACACCAGTTATAGTTAGCTGGAAATTTTACTGATATAAAACCATTGAAATTCCCACGTTATAGTTAGTCGGACTCACTATAACTTGCGCGTGCAATGCACTGCTGATGACATCACATATTACATCACTCATGACATGGTCAGTGACATCACTCATGACATCACTGATGACATCTCAAATGACATCACTGATGACATCGTCCAGTGAATGTGTATCTTTCTGAAAAATAAATATATTTTATATATGTATATGTTAAGGTCGATGGAAGAATAAATGTTTAAATAAGTGTCTAAATGGATGTTTTTTAAAAAAAAATTGATTGGTTAACTGGCTTATTAAGTGTATCTTAGTGAATGCATATATTAGCGAGTAATGTTTAAATATTTAAATATATGTATCAGTGTTTTACTTTGTGTACAAGTGGCTGCATGGGTTGGTGAGTAGCTACATGTGTGTGTATATGGGTTATTAGATGTTTTTTTTTGTATCAGTATGAGTGTCTGTATGATTTGGTGGGGTGTTACTTACCACATAGATGCATGAATGCAAAACTCATTATTTATATGTGTTTTGAAGACAGCATATGTGCAGGACTGTATGGGTGGATGAGTGTGTATATGTGTGTGTTAGTGAGTGAATGCCTCTCTCACTAGTGTCTTTATGACTAACTACATATGTTTTAATCTTGTATATATGAGCATTGATGTATATAAATAAGTATATGTGAGAGTGAGAGATTGAAAGAGTTCCTGTTTAAATAAGTATGTGTTTCTGTAAGTCATTGTTTAAGAGAGTAAGTATGTGTAAGTTTCCTTAGAAGTAATGTGCTAATGTGTGTATAGTTGTATATGCAAATAAATGGATGTTTATTAGTTTATTTGCATGTGTGAGTATATGTATGAGTAAGTTTTTGATGACTGTCGGTGTGTAACAGAATGAATAGGGGTATCACTACATATGATGAATGAGTATATGTATGAGTGAATACATAAAACTGTTGGTGAATGTGTGAATTTGTATATAGATGGTGAAATTACTGAATTGGTTGTTGTAACTGGTATGGGTATATGCAATTTTTTGAAAATGTTAGTTTCTATTTTTGAATATGTGTTTCATGGGTTACATTACACTGAAAGGAGGTCTGTCACTCTGTCTCAAGGATGATGTCATCAGTGATGTCATGAGTGATGTCACTGACCATGTCATGAGTGATGTAATATGTGATGTCATCAGCAGTGCATTGCACGCGCAAGTTATAGTGAGTCCGACTAACTATAACGTGGGAATTTCAATGGTTTTATATCAGTAAAATTTCCAGCTAACTATAACTGGTGTGAAACCTATGGTTTTTTCAGTGAATTTAATAGGTTTTTTAAATGCTAATTCCTAACTATAACTGGTGTGAAACCTATGGTTTTTTCAGTGAATTTCATAGGTTTTTTAAATGCTAATTCCTAACTATAACTGGTGTGAAACCTATGGTTTTTTCAGTGAATATATATATATATATATTTATTTGTTACATTTGCATATCATTTCCAAAATATAGACAACACTTTTTTGTTATAGTTTATTATTTCTTTTAAAGTAAATATATAAATTGTAATTTTGCTGGTTGGATATTTATCTTCCTATTCCCGATATTAGAATGTACTTTAATACATTGTGAGAGTATTAAGGCCTTTTTGCAAAAATGTGATGTTAAGACAAACACGCAATATAAATATAACGCGTTTGTAATATGATGTTAAATTGCAATCTATTGTGCTCAAGATTAATGATCACGTATATTTAGTTACATCTTTCATGACAAACACGTTTTAAATAAATGAATGAATATAAGGCAACCCCCTAGAGAGCGAAGGACTGGTACGTCAGGGAAAAGGGGGAAAAAGAAACAATATCATGTAGAAAAATCCCTCTTGACCTATATTACTTTACTTGCAGCTAATGTTAGCTCATAGCTTGGGGAAAACAACAATGCACAACTACTCAAAAAGTTATTTTTAAAAAATATTTCACATATTATTTTATTTTTTTTCTCTTTTTTCAATTATCAGCTGCAATTCATATTACATTTTCTTTTCCACTGTACAGATAATTCTTTACATTATTTACATTTATACATCCGTCTAAATTTCCTTTTGGTGCATAGTCTAAAAAAAAGTGAGAGTGTTAGACAATTGCTTTTCAACAATACTGTAAGTACTTTGTCGGATATCGAAATCGCTTCACTACTATTTATACTGTGCATCCTAATTTTAGAGACTACATATTTACAAACCCCCAAAGGAACTCAATCATACGTCTACACACAATACTACCATATCTCTTAGACTCCTTTCTTTCATACTATCTGTCCCTCCTCCCACCTTTTGAGTAGTAGTGCATTGTTGTTTTCCCCAAACTATGAGCTAACGTTAGCCGCAAGTAAAGTAATATAGGTCAAGAGGGATTTTCTACATGAAAAACTTTTTAAATAGACATTTAAGTATGGTGCTTACCATCACATGTAATTCTTTTACAATCTAGTGATCTAGCCAATCTAGCCATCTAGCAATCTAGCCACATTAAATCTGGTCAATCCTCGCATTAAATTTACCTACACTCTGCATGAAGAAACTATCTCATTCTTGGATGTACACATCACCTTAGTAAATCAACAGATCCAAACCAAAGTTTACAAAAAAACGACTGATCGCAATTCAAGTTTGCTTTTCCAAAGCTTCCACCATGAAACTCTGAAAAAACATTTGCCAACCTCACAATTCATTCGTCTCAAAAGAATCACGTAAAATGATAACATTCTAGAACATTCTTTTCAAGAGTAAAAAGAACAATCTCTAGCAAGAGGATATCCCAAAGAAATTCTGGATGAATCCTTAAAAAAAGTGACCAAATTATCAAGAGAAGACCTATTGAAACCTGCAAAACAAACCACAGAGCAAAAAAAAGTATGTGTTCTGAAATTTTCAACAGAAGCACAAAAAATTAAAAAAAGCCATCAATCGCCATTGGTTTCTAATAAAAACAGAACCTGACTTACAGAATCTATACAGTGAACGAGTAACTTTTGCTTTTAAAAGATCTAAAAACATGAAAGAAATCCTTTCCACCAGAAATGCAATAAAACCTGATCATAAAGGAATGGCAATTGTTCCAACTGCACACATTGCAATAATGTGATAACAGGAAACACCTTTCTGCATCCCACCAAAGGTGATAAGATTAACCTACAATATACAGGGACATGTGACTCTAAAAACATCATCCACGCGATCAAGTGTCCATGAGGAAAAACATATTTAGGTCAAACTGAACGGAAAGTCAAAATTAGAATGACAGAACATAAGAGCAATATTCGCAACATGAACAGCAAATCCACCGTTGTCACACATTGGCTTGAAGCTCATCATCAAATTTCTCAATTAAGATTTACGATACTTGAGATACTACCACAATGCTGCGATATGGATCCAGTAAAACAACGATTACAAGCTGAATTCTTTTGGATCAAAAAATTACAGTCCCTCCAACCAATCGGAATGAATGACAGAATCAAACTATCATGTTTCCTATAAATCCGAATGATGGTGTCACAAATCAGGCACTAGGATCACTTTTCTCCCCCTGCATAAGTCAACATACTTTTAACTAACACTTTCAGAAATCCTGTTTCGATTATTATTTTGGTACATGTCAACTATGTAAATACTCATGTAATATTCATATCACTATTTCCTTAAATTTGACTATTATTTAAAATGTGATTAATTGATGAGTAATATATAAGGGAGTTGTTGTATGTATTTGCGATTTTCTTTACCGCTCATTTTCACTTCACACAACCATTTTAGACTATTTTTACCCAACCACTTCAGGTACACTTCACTATGTCCTTCACACGTGATCGGACTATTAACCTATCACAAAGCCAAATTGCCTGACGTGTTTCTACACGGTTTATTCATGATCGGACTCCTGTCCAATCACATAACAGCATGTACGTAACTATGGCTACTGCCAAACTCGAACAGTTCATTCACAATATTATATAGCTCTTGCATTTTATTTATTCTTTATTTGCAATAAGCAACATCTTATCCCGCTCCGGGGTTTAATAAATCATGTCTAGCCATAGCTATATTTTGAAATTGCCAATTCCGACTAACACGTGACTATTTCTCCACATTAAAAACCTCCCCATAGGCTACCAACACACCCACGGGACCCGGAACTCTAATCCGAATTTACAGTCCGACACAGCACGTAAGTTTACCTCTACGTTTTAATATTGAAATACTTTTTACTAAAACCCCGGACCTCTTTTGTTGAAACAAGCTATCCTCTGCAGATATTATCGCAACAACCAGCGCATAGGTTTTTGCACACAGTCACCTTATTCCCGATTAAACTAGCCCGCATTAGGTGGGATTTTCAGTTTCTCTTTCAGGAAAACACGTTAGCTAAAGGTTTTCTTTGTTGACAACCACACAAACATCATTGTATCTATCAGCAAGAATACGTTAATTGCAGATTACATATGTGATATTCGTGAACTGTTGCTTTTTACTGAATGCTAAGGTCCTGAATGTTTTCTTATCATTATTTCTCAACAGACCGCTGACAAAGGGTTATTTTTCTTTAACCCGAAATGCATTGGGCATGATACAAACGGGCATGATTTCCTCAATGATGTTGAATTTTCAAACAAGATGAATTAATAAATGAAATCGTGAAACTGATGAACTTTGCCCTCGTAATGTTATAACTCAATGGAATGCAATGAAAATTGATAAAACATATGAACAAATAAGTGAAGAAACCCAGTAGTTTCATTTAAAAAGGAGTGCATTCTTTGTGGTTAGTCAACCACATTTTGCATGGAATTGTTTTAAGGCACTGCAGACACAGTGCGACAAGGATTGCGCCAACACAAACTGTTTAAAATATTTGGTTCAGAAACAGGTGTGCACGAAGATATTATTGCTTCTAACTTTGTGGCTGTCAGGTAGTAGGATATGAAGCTGTGTAATTCATTGTTGCACTTCTGTCTGTCTTCTATCTAGGAAACTCAGTGTTGCCCAACCGCCCATGTTTCTTGGCATCGCCGAGGAATCCTATTACAGGAGAGGTAGTCCACGGCAATGAATCCTATGGGAGAACACTGCAGCCAGTGGAGCGGGCTTTTGGGTTCCAGTAAGCCAGATTCAGATATCTGGACAAGACTGGGGAGCCCTCCTCTACTCACCTAGGAAGTGTGTGAAATTGCTGTGGCCTGCTGAATGCTCCACAGCTTTGCCCTGCAATGGAACATCCCTTATATCGCATTGAATAAAGGCCATGAAGTGTCACTGTGTGTCACAATCTCATCCGGAACCAGTTCTCCTGAGTGTATGTATGGTGTGAGATGTGAGTACTTTGACTTTTATTGCAACCCTTGTAGTGAAGTTTTGAGGAGGATGTTAATGCTACATTCTAGGAATATATGGGTTAGGAAATGTTTGGGGAAAGGTGTTTGTATTGGAAGTATAGTTTTTTCAGCTCTAACTGTTGTCTTGGACTGTGTTCTTGATAAAATGACAATGTGATGTGTGCCGTATGTATGGTTCCTTAGCTAATCTCTCTGTCCTAGCCTGTTTCAAGTACATTTACAATGGCATCTTCATTTTGACATTTTAGAGTTGTGACATTAGCAGGTATATGATGCAGTTCAGACATACACAGTGTACATGGGTTGGTCCTGGGACTGTCTGTCTCAGAGTTTGGGTGTAAAAGCTGGTACCAAGACAGCTCGCACAGTGATAGGATGAAAGTTACCTAGCTTTCATTGGAATTGTTCCTTGTAATGGGTTGATACTAATGCAATATGTGTGCCATCCTGTGATCCAACACAATATTCTGTTGGGCCCAATTCATGCTATTCTGCCTTCACAATGGCTAATTCCTCATTGTGTATGATTGTATGTTCTGTTGGTGTGTCTCCTCGTTGTAGGCCAAAGTGCCTGTGGCACATCACTGACATTTTTTTTTTTACATTCCACTAGATGCAAGCAACACTGGATTGAAGTGACCCTGTGGTCAGAAACTATTGTACTGACATGTGTCTGTGTATTTGTTTATTTGATGTAGGATTCATTTTGTGAGGTTGGAAATATGGCTCTAGCTGATGACAGAGACCTAATCTTTTATTGCCTATTGTGTAGGATATTGTCAGATTTATTCCCTCCTTCCATTTTGTGAATGTCTGTAACTGATTATGAGATCACTGACACATAATAAATGAGTCATGCCTTACTTGCTATGTTTCTGACATCATGTCAGCCTTTGATTTCAAAATTGGAGTGAAGATGTTATCAGACCAGGCACTTGAATGTATGTGGTGTTGTGACACGGTAGTGATCCTGAGTTGAACATTGTTTACATAGAACATATACGTGCTTCCAGAAGCCACTAGTTCTAACATTGCAATGTTGACATTGTAGTACATTAACATTGATATATGTGAGAATTACAACAGGAGACAATGATTTGCTGATGTGTGTTTTAAATGAAAGGAACAAGAAATTGACTAAAAATTCAAGTCCAACATATTCCTCCCATCCTATATGGAAAAGTAGATATGCAGCACACAGAGGAAGACATTAGGGGCAAGGCTTCTTCCTGGCAGTGGTGGGGGTCTTGTCATCCCTACCTCCTGGATATTTGGGTAGACGTCCCTTCTTGTTGCCAGAGGGGGGATCTGAAGCTTCTGAGAATGGCAAGTGTGCAGGGGCAGCTTCTGATAGGGCCTCCCTTTCTCTTGCTTGGGCAGATTTTGTCAGCCAGGATGTTCTTGGTATACAGGAAGGGGTAGATGCAGGTTTGAAAAGCCCTTCAGAGGGTGGTGTTGATGTCCCACAGACTCCAAGCAGGGAGGCAATATTTGTGTTGATGCGAGCCACCTCGGTGTGCATGTTGGCCACCTCGGTGTGTATGCTGGCAGCCTCCTGGTAAGTGTCCCTCTTCAGCTCATTAATTTCCCAGATTTCAGTCAGTATCTAGTCCATGACACTTCAGGAGTACTGGTAGACTCACTCTGTGGGCTCAGTTGCCTACAGTTACCCTCACACTATGCCTACCCCCATAGTTATGTGACCATGGCACTGACTGCACCATCCCACTGGGTACTGGTTCCTGGGTGACTTGGGTGGTGATAGTGGCTCAGAATCCAGGACTGGGGAGCACAGGATGGTTCTGACTGTGCTAGGTGCACAGGTTGGGGGTGCAGTGGTTGACTGTGTAGTTGCAGCTGAAGTAGGAGCTGTTGTTGTGGGCACTGTGAACCCCACTGTTGCTGTCTGCCCAGAATGACCAGATGGGCCAGAACCGTCATCTACTTCCACCTCCTCAGGAGCATTGTCATCACTGAGGCCTTCATCGTTGGGTGGAGAAGAACTCTGTTCGGTTCCCAACCTCTGTGCATGTGCATTGTTATTGGTGGAAGTGAAGTATCTACATTCACGTTGGTTGTGTCAAAGTATATGGGGACCTAGAATAAAAGAAAATAGATAGAGATTAGTACTGTCATCTATTTGCATGGATTTGAAGTTGGTTACTATACATTTGATTGCATTCAATAGATGTAGTAGATTTCATCAGCTCATTAGATGTGCAGATATGTGGCATTTGGCAAACGACCTTTACAACGCGGTTGTTACACCGCAATACATTTACAACGCGGTCATTACAACGCAAGTTTTTACAATGACTTGCACTAGATGGCGCTCTACACTAAGGAATAGTATAATTTATAATTCCAACACCTTCCCTACTGTTACCCAAACTGGAGTTGGAATAGTAAATCAAACTATTCCTAAGTCCAGCGCCTTTAGCTCAAGTCGTTGTAACTACTTACGTTGTAATAACCGCGATGTAACGTACCCCAATGTAAATGATCGCGTTGTAACGTCACATATTCATGGCATTTTGGCTTTTGATATAGACATTACATCTCCAAACCTCTGCTACAAACACAGAGTACTCATAAGGTGTATTTGTCCATTCCAAGGCCTAGTTGTGTATAATGCAGTCAAACACACAGCTTGCTTGTATATTTAGCATTGTTCATCATGTGAGCAGTGGAGAATCAAGGGGTCCCCTGGCACTGCTAATCAGCTGAGTTTCTTTTATGGCTTACATACATTAGAGGTACAATGGTTTTAGTTGATGAGACCAGGCCACCACCAAATAAAGTATTCAGATAAATCTCTGAGTGGAGCAATGTCTTTATATCGAACACTCCATGATGGGTGAAGATCAGTTTTTTAGAGTTAAAGTGACAGGGCCTCATGGTAGGTGTAGTCCCTTAAATCTCATTTTACCAACACTTTACAATTGGTAACCTGCATGATGAGTGAGGATCAGTAGAAACATGGCAGACAAGTGAGAAAGGACAAGCCGAGTCTAACATTCTGGTTAGAGTTGAAGTGACAGGGCCTCATGGTAGTTATAGTCACTTCAATCTCACTATACCCAGTTGGTAAATGTTAGAGTACATAGCTGTTGACAACATTCATTTGGGATGGACCATGCTTTTAAATATTCATATCATGGGTTGATATTTTTATGGTAATCCACTCACGGGCAGCATTGCATCATGCAGCATGTCAGGCAGTTGGATACATGTGATCTTATATGACGCAATACACATTGACGAATCTCTGACAGAATATCGAGAGACAGGATATCGACAATCAAAATATCGAGGTTGGAATATCTAAAGCAAGTATATCGACGCCTTATCTACAACATGGTAAGTACAAAAATATCAAAAATAAAATATCGATGTTAAAAATATCGTAAGTAAATATATCGGTTTTTTTTATTGTAAAAAATACTTTTATATAATTTAAACTTACGTAAAAATATTTTAGAATGTTTAAAAGGATTAAATAATACATATTTAATGTTAAACATTTAATTAAAATTAAACGTACAATATGAAATATATATTTAATTAATTATAATATTTATTATTTTTTTAATACATTTAAAAATATTAACAAATGCTATAAATTACAAATACATCAACACTCATAAAATAATAACATACATAATAATACATATTTATATTTAATACATAAAACAATGAAATATACTTTAATTATGTAAAAAATTATTTAAACACAACATTATGTAACATGATAAAAATATTATAAAATACATAAATAATTATAAATTATGTTGGATAGCATAAGGCTAAAAATTACTATTCAAACTCAATAGGGTGCAACAGTAGGTAAAGGGTTAGATAGCAAATAGGTAAAAATTACTATTCCCACTCCAATTAGTGCAACATTAGGGTAAGCGTTGGATAGCGTAAGAGTAGAAATTACTATTCCAACTCCAAAGGGTGCAACAGTAGGGAAAGCGTTGGATAGTGTAGGGGGTAAAATTACTATTCCCACTCCAGAGAGTGCAACAGTAGGGAAAGCGTTGGATAGCGGGTGCGTAAAAATTACTATTCCCACTCCAGTCAGTGCAACAGTAGGGAGAGCATTGGATAGCGTACGGGTAAAAATTACTATTCCCACTCCAGTGTGTGCAACAGTAGGGAAAGTGTTGGATAGCGAGTAGGTTAAAATAACTATTCACACTCCAATGAGTGCAACATTAGGGAAATAGTTGGATAGCGTGAGGGTAAAAATTACTATTCCAACTCCAAAGGGTGCAACAGTAAGGAAAGTGTTGGATAGCGTAAGAGTAAAAATTACTATTCCCATTCCAGAGAGTGCAACAGTAGGGAAAGCGTTGGATAGCGGATGGGTAAAATTACTATTCCCACTCCAGTGAGTGCAACAGTAGGGAAAGCGTTGGAATTGCGAACGGGTAAAAATTACTATTCCAACTCCAGTGAGTGCAACAGTAGGGAAAGCATTGGATAGCGTAAGGGTAAAAATTACTATTCCAACTCCAAAGGATGCAACAGTAGGGAAAGCGTTGGATAGCGGGTGGGTAAAAAATACTATTCCCACTCCAGTGAGTGCAACGGTAGGGAAAGGGTTGGATAGCGTACGGGTAAATATTACTATTCCAACTCCAGTGAGTGCAACAGTAGGGAAAGCGTTGGATAGCGTAAAGGTAAAAATTACTATTCCAACTCCAAAGGGTGCAACAGTAGGGAAAGCGTTGGATAGTGTAGGCAGTAAAATTACTATTCCCACTCCAGAGAGTGCAACAGAAGGGAAAGCATTGGATAGCGGGTGGGTAAAAATTAATATTCCAACTCCAGTGAGTGCAACAGTAGAGAAAGCGTTGGATAGCGTAGGGGTTAAAATTACTATTCCAACTCCAAAGGGTGCAACAGTAGGGAAAGCGTTGGATAGCGTACGGGTAAAAAGTACTATTCCCACTCTAGTGAGTGCAACAGTAGGGAATGTGTTGGATAGTGTAGGGGTTAAAATTACTATTCCCACTCCAGACAGTGCAACAGTAGGGAAAGCTTTGGATAGCGTAGGGGGAAAAATTACTATTCCAACTCCAAAGGGTGCAACAGTAGGGAAAGCGTTTAATAACATAGATTTTTATTGTCACATACGTCTAAATAATGTTTATATTTGAAATAATGTATAATTATTTTTTCAAATACATCAACATCAATAAAAACAATTAATGTTTAATAAAACCAATTAGATTTTAATAATTTATTGACTATAAATTAACAAACACCAATAAATAATAATTATTAAATATTAATCACCAAAGAATACATATTAAAGAATAATGTATTTATCATAACAGTAAAATAATATTTAAATTTAAATCAATATTGAAAATTAAAAAACATTATACAAATTAATATCTTTAGAAACAATAATATTTAACAATTATTTAATTATTTATTCTAGTTATTAAAACATATTTACGAATTACAAATGTTAATTGACAATTTAAAAAATAATTATCTATTAAAATAAATAATTACCAAAGAATAATTTTTTAATACATTAATTATCCATAACTAAAAATGTATAAATAATTAAATATTTAAAATAAAATTACTTTCCACCCAATACCCCTATAAACCCACAACACGCTCACGTACTAAAACATAACATTTAATTAAAATTAACATTAATTACCAATTATATAATTAATTTATCAATTAAAATAATTAATTGCCAATTAATAATTAATTACAAAATAAAGTATACATAATTTATTTTATTAATTACAATTAAATTACTTCCCACCCTATTCCCCTATAAACCCACAACCCGCTCCAGTACTAAAACATAACATTTCATTAAAATTAACATTAATGACCAATTATATAATTAATTTATCAATTAAAATAATTAATTACCAATTAATATTTAATTACAAAATAAATTATACCTCAATAAATATTTTATTAATTACAATTAAATTACTTCCCACCCTATTCCCCTATAAACCCTCAACCCGCTCCAGTACTAAAACAAAACATTTAATTAACATTAATTACCAATTATATAACTAATTTATCAATTAAGATAATTAATTGCCAATTAATAATTAATTACAAAATAAATTATACCTCAATAAATATTTTATTATTACAATTAAATCACGTCCCACCCTATTCCCCTATAAACCCACAAACCACTCCGGTACTAAAACATAACATTTAATGAAAATTAACATTAATTACCAATTATATAATTAATTTATCAATTACAATAATTAATTACCAATTAATAATTAATTACAAAATAAATTATACATAAAAAAATATTTTATTAATTACAATTAAATTACTTCACACCCTATTCCCCTATAAACCCACTACCAGCTCCTGTACTAAAACATATAATTTACTTATACATTTTTTATTAATATATAAAATTAATACACATATAATATTATTTATTTTAAATACTTAACTAAAAGATATAACACATAATAATAAAAAAAATATATCGATATTAGTGTCATCGAAACTAGTTACATCGATATATATGCTATCGATATTACTAACTTCGATATTACTTACATCGATATAAATAATTTTGATATTACTTACCTTAGGGTCCATATTCTGTCCAACGATATTCTTGACATCGATATTCTGCACCTTCGATATTTCAAACACAATATTTTGGTAGGTCGAAATTTAAAACTCGATATTTTGACTGTGTACCCACATTAACACAGACACACTGAGGGGCATATTATCAAGGAACAGTGTTAAAATTATTGCCGCTTTAGCGGCAAGAAACTGCCGCTAAAACTACGATAATGGGCTTCATAATATGCCGTAGAGAATTCCAATAGAAGCCAATGTAACACCAGAACATTGGCCTGTATTGGAATTCTCAAGGGCATATTATCAAGCCCATTATCGACGCTTTAGCGACAGTTTCCTGCCGCTAAAGCGGGGATCATTTTAACGCCGTTCCTTGATACTATGCCCCCAAGATCTCAAATACTTGAGTATTGCATGTTAGGAAAGTAGTTAAAGAACACCATAGAAAAAGCAGAGTTGAGAGCAAACAGGGACTTGCGATATTGTGACAGTTATTGATGTGTAAATTACCAGAGTCCACTCCCCAAGGTATTCCTGTCAAGCCCTCAGAATGCAGGATGGCCAAGACCATCTCCTCCTAGAGACAGAATTGTAATGGTGCGCTGGGAGGGCAACCGCCAGTCCTCCGAGCCTTCAGGTGGTGTTGTTTTACCGGATTCGCACCATCAACCTGAGGTTGTTCAACCTCTTCCTAATGTTGGCCTGCGTGAAGAGGGTGGTACCAGCAGCATTCACTCTGTTGATTATCCTGTCTCACATTTCAGTTTTCCTACTAGAGGGGTATGCTGGACCTGGGAACTAAAAATGTGCGTCTCTACTCTAATGATTTCATCCACCATGACTGTCACCTCAAGCTCAGTTAAGCATTTTCTTTTTTGCAGGGAATGAGTAAAAAATAAAATGTGATTGACAAGCAAAAACAACTGACAAAGAAAATCAAACAAGTGATACAGATAAAAAGGTACACAACTATAATTACAGTTGTGGACAGTGGTAAATGAGTAGTGCCTTATCTCAAAATGCACAAAACGTTGCTGCCCTTTTTTGGGCTGCAGTTGGGAAGCAAAGGATGCTGGCCTGGGATAGAGTGTGTGTTATAGTGTGCTTTTTATGAGTGTCCACTCGGCCGAAGCAAATCAGCTGTGTAGTTTTTAACTCCATTCAAAGGTCAATGTTGTGATTTTTTTTGTGCACCTACCATGGTGGTGTATCGCTGTTGGGCAACCTCCATTCGTTAACCACCGATGGGAGACCATCAGTACAATTGTGTAGACGTAAGCTCATCTGGTAGATCTGGGACCTGCAGCATCGGAGGATGCAACGTCAACATAGCAACTGCTGTGGTCCCAGCGAAAAGAGTGATGTGGCCATGGTCGACATTCCAGACAGCACAACTTGTAATTCGGCAGGCAGTAGACCGGGGTTGCAGCAGTGTCGTAGATAGCACAGTGTTCGGGCAGGCAGACAGCCAAACTCATAGTCAGGCCTATTCATCCATTGAGTTCTTTTTTTGCCAACTCGTTTTGGGAGCTAATTCTGGCCTTAACCAAGCTTACTTGATACATGGCAAATGACTAATAAAACAGAGGGTCTACTGAGATTTTATTATCTGGCATTAATATTGGCTAAATGATGCATCAGTATGGCTGTAAATCAGCTGCAGCACACCAGCTGGGGGGCTGTCAGGCAGACCTGCTTCAGTGGTCACCCGCCGAACTAATGGTACACAGACAACTGGACTTGAGGGAGATGGGCCAGATCTACTGAACTGTTGGGACACTTACCCGGAACAGTTTGAAGAGAAGACAGATGACAGCCCCCCTTTGAGAGCCTTGTCTCTAACTCTGGGCGATGGTATGTAGCTGTATTCTACCTCTCATCCGTCACCACCAGGCACCTCACCTAGGGCCCCATTAGGATGGTGGGCGAATCGCCCCCGCCGGTCCGGCGGTAGTCACCGCTGGCCGGGCGATTGGAAAGATCGCCCGCCGCTTTTACGCCTGGTCGACAAGTTGACCGGGCGTAAAAGGGTTCAATATGGTGGCGCTGTCTGTTAGACACCGCCAGCCATATTAAGATGTGTGCTGGGACATGCTGCCACGGAAAGGCATGCAGAGTCTGCCAGCGGGGACTCCAGGGGGTGGGGCTGCACATGGGGGGTACCTATGGTATCCCCCGCAGTTCCATGCACAACATGGCAGGCACCGCGCGATGTCGCAATATTGGGAATGCAGGATGTGCCCGCCAGTGTGGCGGGCGCATCCTAATCTCTGCCACGGGACCCCCGCACCTATGGCAGAGGTCCCATTCCACGGGAGGATGGCTGCGGACAAAGTCCGCCCGCCATCCAAATGACCCCCTTAGTTTGGAGGGTCGGGCAACTGGGGGGTAGAAGACAACTTGGGGACATCATCGAGGTGATCACTCATGATGAACTATTCGCCCACTGTGAAGCAATCAGTGAAAACGGAAATTGTTACAGGAGATTCAGAAGTATTAGAGTGTATCATGATCGTACACACAGGTTTGGTGTTGTTTTTATATGTTTCTTGATTGATATAGTTTGTTTTAAAATATGACTACACTGTGGCATTTGTTGAAATGTTAGTAAAAGTATTGAGTATCAGAGTGCTTTACATGCGCACCAGTCACATTACACAAGGACACATCTTTAATCCAGCTATGTCCCACAAGAAGATGTTAGAGCTTCTTTGTTAGGATCTCCAACATAGGGATTTACACATCTGCTTTCTTAATTTAATCATACTGGCTATTCCATTTCAATTGATCTCTTTCTTTCCAACAAACACTCTGTAATTTGTGTACATTTCTCTGCACATCTGTTCCTGGTGTCCAATTATTCCAACCACCAGACAGATATAATTGAGACATCTTTTTGGTATTGATTTGTCTTAAATGAATTAAGATTGTTTATATAGATGTCATACTGCATCCGTCAGAAAATTGTCTGGTTCAGAACTTTTTCTTCTGAACTTTAGATGTGAAGATGTTTCCCGTTCCAGGTCTTTAGGGTTCTGGTTTGTCCATGTTAGGGGCAACCCTTTCTGGTAGCCACGGTGCTGCTTACAATTTAACGTCAGGGCAGACAGTGACTTCCCAAAGGAGTCCCCGAGAGGAAAAAACCCAAAGGAAAAAACCTCCGGTGAAAGTGGTGACTCCTAGAATCCATGCTGCTGGACACGTCAACGATGATAGGAAGCAAGGTGATGACAGACCTGAGAAAGAGAGAATGGAGGAAGGAGGAGCCCACTGGAAAACACCAAACTGGAGCAAGAATCCCAATAGAAGCAAAACAGGAGTGAAGAGTGCCAATAAGGGTGAAGATTCACCATTAGGAGCAAAGACAACCAACAGGAATGAAGAGTGTTGCAACGCAAGAAAGATGAGGATCAAGTCCCTTAAATACCCGAGGACAGGAAGCGATGTAACAGGAAGGAAAACTACCATCTTGATTTAGATAGAAAAAGAAAAAAAGATGGAGAAGCCACCATCTTGGAATGGTGATGAAAAACACGCCCAAGGCATTCTGTGAACCGGGCAGAGAAAATGGAAAAGGATCAAGGAAAGATGGCCCCTGGACAAGACTGCAGGCAGTTATGGATGATATCAGGTGACTGTAGTGTGGCCATAGGCAGACCGCTGTTTATATTGGCGGCATTCCCCTAAAGGAAAAAATTGCAGCAAGGCGCGTCTTATTGCCCAGAAAATAAACAGTGGGCCCTGAGCTGTGGTGGGCCTGGTGTCCAGTAATAGGTGTGTGGGTTGATTTTTGGCCTGTGGCAGTGAGGCGGGTAGAGCCGAGGGCCGATTAACTGGCCACAGCAGTGAGGGGGAAGAAGCCGCGGGTTGAGTTATGACCTGCGGTGTAAAAGGAAATATCTGTGTGGTTAACAACGGCGGCTGGTAACATTAAAATATGGTGAGTCGAATTCCTCAAAACACTCACCATATATGTTGGACTGGCTGGCACGCAGGCTCTGGATGCGGTCTCCTTCATCCTTGTGGTGTTCTCCTCAAGGCTAACTTGGGCGAAAAGTGAAGTACTTGCTTCCTTGTACAACTTGAAATCAACCAAACGGATTGGTTGAGCCAGGCTAACCCAGCTCTAATTTTGAGCCTTTGGGCCTGCAGCTGCAATCCCACAGCTTTTACTTATCCCTCGGATTGCAGGCTCTGAAATGCGCATGTCAGATTGACAGCCAGTTAATCTGCCACTCGCAGTGGCAGGGGGCTGCATTATTAGTCCAATTGTTGTAACTGCGCGAGCCTGGGACACGTTATAAAAAATTGTATTTATTACCATTTTATTAATGTGTGTACCTGCTGCACTTGCAGTAGACGGGGTGACGCTCCTCCACCATAACGGAGGAGCCACCACTGATGGTTAAGGACTACATCTGCAATGACCCCTGACCTAACTCACTGGTTTTGCTATTTGTTGTCTTTTCCTCAGATTGAGTTATTAGACCATTCAAGCACACTGTTTCACAACTCACCCCTTCAGCCTTAATTTCTTGTTGTGGATTTACCCTCAGAGCTACACCCTTCCAGGAAAAAGTACCCTCAATATAGACTTCTTGTGCAATAATTATGTTAGTGGATTAAATATCCATACTTAATTTCCTTCGCCCTATCCTTGGTATTCTCCGGTTTTGCTTTTTTTGTATTTTTTAACAAGTGATAGTAAGTATTGATAGTTTATTCTTTTAAAATTCATCTTTGTAAGATCTTTGACGATTGAGATTTTTTCTGCTTTACTGTCTGAGGGTGTTGATTTCATAGTAGAATCACAACAACACTGGTTGGGGAGACAACGTTGTCTATTTCATAGTTCCAATTATTTCTGATTATTGCAAAAGCAGATCAATTATCACTATCATTAACTGTAGGCATTATTTTCATGAGGCTGCCTAACTGGATCTTTAACTTTAACTCATGTTAACTTAAATGACTGAGTCAGATTGACTCGTATTCTATTTGTGGGTTTACTTTCTCCTTTACCATTGTTTATGTTGCATGTGCCTCCTCCTTCTGGGTCGCTTTATTGAAAAGGAGGTGCACTTGCGTCCAACGATCCATAGCTATACTTTCTGGCCCCATCTCTTGGTGTTTTGCTTCATTCATATCACCTCTCCTCACTGAACCCCAGCTTTCTCATCAGCTAACTATTGTAATATTTCAAAGGCTAATATCAGCATTGTTTTCAATGTCTTTCACCAGTTTATCTAATAATGGAGCAATTGAGAGACCCAAATGGTGTGAGCGAATTTGAGTGGGCAGGGTGAACCCTTCCACATTTGCTGTAACATCTTACTTTGCAATATGAACACTGTTTTCATGAGTAAGACTACTTGTGTAGATGAAGGGCGAATTATACAGGCAATGAAAATCGTCTTGGTATGGGTTATGTAAGAAGATCCTCTTCTAGTTGTTTTTTATTTTCTGATTCAGAGATAGGGCTGGGTGACTGTTTAATGTCCAAGATCATAGCATGGAGCAAAGAGGTATATAGATCTTTGACTTAAATATTACCTGATTCAAATTCCGAATTAGCTTATCATTTAGAGTATTGCATTCGACTGGATTCATTTTTGAGTGCCTAGATACCCTAACATTAGCCACACCCTGAAAACGAATTGAGCTCTGTAATACCTCATTTAATTTAATTATAGATTTCTCTACTGCTTTAAATGCATCATCATCATCATGCAAGCCAATATTCATATCCAGCTCATCTCAACCCTACAGGGCAGTGTCTCCTTCTTGCCCTACACATGCAGTATGGATTTCTGCCATCATTGTCATCTCGTGTTCTTTTTTAAGTCAGATGGCATGGGTTAAGGGTCATATTTTGTAATTGTCTGGCCTATGACCCAGAAAGTCATCCTTTGGGCAAGGTCCCTCAATAAAGTATGTAATCACATCAATTGGGCACCTTTTAAATCAGCATCACATGCTATACTCCTATTCAGACATTCTAGAGACACTAAAGATACATCTGCTAAATCTGTTAAGTCAAATAAATCTGTTTGGTTTTCTTGAGTGACACACAGATTTGATGATTTGAGTGGAACTACATCATTCACTTTCAATTTCATGTAATCTTCAATTGTTTTGAAGTTTGATTCTTTTTCAAGCTTTGGCGCCCTTGTCTTTGATCTTTTTCTTTCACAACCCTTGATCGTAATATCCTCATAAGACTCTTAATAATTTGGTCATCATGTATGTTCTTGCTTATAATATTTGTTGTATTATTTCCATACAGAGTGTCAGTATCAGTGACGTTTTCTAGTAAGGTAGCAATGAATTATTCAATGGTGGTCCTGCTATCTGAGACCTTTTTTTGAGAATTTTTTTTTTACCAATGAGAACCCAGCTATCCTGAAGATTCTATATGTAGATGTACTTTGCTAAATCTGTAGCAGTTCAGTAGCATCAGATGCCCCAGCTTAAGCATAATTCAACCAATATAAAGTGATCCTGTTGCAGGGATTCTGCTCATACACAGAACTGTGCCCAGAGACCCAGGACATCAGTGAATTTTGGTGGACCAAAAAACTCACCTCAGTACCTAGAACCCCTAACACGCTGGCATCAGTGTCCCATTAGCTCTTCGTCATGTAGCAAAGGTACCAATGATTAGACAACCCAGAACATGCAACTTAAGTTACTCTCAGGAACGGTGGGACTCAAGAACACTCTTTCGTTATATTCTCATACCAGTCTACAACATGGGTAAAGAAAGAGATATGATTAAGTTTAAACTATTTATTTTAACGACATGCTCTAAGATGCAGTATTTTTGCGAGCATAAGCAGCCATTTGATTAAAAATAATATGATCAGCATTGCTACAATTCCATAAAACACAAAAGAAGAAATCATATTATAATGATGGTGGGAACAGGTAATATAGCACCTCGTATGCCACCCTCCATAGCTAGGAACTATGGTTTATAAAATATAAAAGGTCTCCTAGGCTTGAATGGGGAACCAAGATCAGCAGAAGTATATCACATCAGGATTTGCATTAGCTCTCTATCTCTCTGGAAACGACTTTCTTCAGAGTGTCTAAATCATGCATGCAGTGTGATACTAAAGATGCTAAAATTTCAGCTAGCTGCTGCTGCGGGCATGGTCTTTCTAGCGCATGAGCTGATCAGCCCGAACAACACCTAACATTGTTTTGATGACCTTGGAGGCTTCAGCACTCACTGTGCAGACTAAGGTCGAGCTGTAAGCCTAGGGACGTTGAAAACAGGTCATTCTTATGTGAAGCAATTCATGCAGCCTAACTTACAACAACAGTTACATGTAGTGATGTGTGAAAAAGCAGCAAAAAGGTAAAATGGTGTTTAAACTTCTCATAAGCCTATGCTAACATAGCAATGTGTGGAAGTAAGGCCCTGCCTTCACTACAATCCTTGGTTGGCTGAGCCTTAGAAGATCGGAGCAATCAGGTGACAGCTGGCTTCAGTGTCACAACATCCACAACCACGAGTTGTACTGAGCTTCCAGCCACTGTTTGGCAACCTTCAGCCCCCTGGGCACTTGAACCCTATGCCAGGATCACTCAACCCCATTAATTGCACTTAACATCCCTGTCACACACTGGCACCCACCTTGCCTACCCTGCCCCCAGACACTCACTATCAGGCAAATATCTGGATGATGCCAATGGCTGGACAAGAGGCAGGGAAGACAGGGGCTGTGTGATGGGGCCCAGGAGCCAGCAAAGGACTGGCCACACAGGTTAGCCCTTTGAGTATGGCATGAGCACCAAGCCACCTCCATGGCTGATTAGCAGACAAAAGTTAATCCATAACCGCATGAGGAGTGCAGCACACAGCAGCAGGCTACAGGATCATGAAACCTGAGACCCAAGGGGACACAGGATAATGGACAAAACGTCTCCACCAGCTCCTTGTCTCTTAGTGCCTCAGTTTTCTACAAGATTGCATACTGTCGCATGAATGGCACAGAACTGAGCCTCTGACTGCTGCTGCTAAATGTTGGGCTCAGTTGGTCACAAGCTTGAAATCGACTATATGGACAAGAAGTGTGGCCCTGGGTCAACTATGTCTGGCCTGGCAGATTATGATCTGTGCAGCAGTGTTTTCAGATGAAGCATAAGTCTATGGGTGATAAACACAGCAGGTATGGCGCTGCAGCTTTTGCTTCACTCAGGGTGCTGCTCACCGTTCAGTGTGTCTTCGGCATTCCGCCTGCTTTCACCATTTACATGTCACCTCGTCACGGGTACTAAGCGCTATATAAATGCAATTACAATACAATACAATACAATCCTCACATCATGAGGCAACAAGCAAGCCAAACGATCCATGTAACTGAATGCCAATCTGTTGCAAAATCTCTAAATTTTGAGATGGAACCTTCTAAACAAGACTTTGTGTGGATCCTCCACCCTCAAAATTTCCCTCGCTGCTAAGGGTGGCAAAAGTGGGTGAACTAGTCCAAGAAACAATTATTGAGAAAGTGCCATTTGAACCTTCATACTTACCACCTGAACCAATTCGTTGGGTAGAAGGACTTGCACAGTAATCCTGTACAACATGTCCTCTAACACTTGTGCTGTTACCCCGAGCGAAGATCAGCCAAACGAAGATAGTCTCCTCTATTTCAAAGATTGCCGAGTCTCCAGCTTTACACCTGACAAGCCCAACATATCCAGTCAATCCTGATTTGGTGCAAGCAGCCACTTCATTGGCCATACCTCTTTTAACAGCAACTGCCTCCACAAGGGGGGTCTCACTAACAGCCGTGAGGTGAACGGCCAGCGTGTCTACAACTAGCGCTCCAGCACTGCTGTGAGGGAAACGGCCAGCGCTCCTGAACTCCCATTGATGCCGCAGGACTACACTACCCAGGTGCCCCGGCGGCGGGAGTGACGCCACACGAGCGCCCGGAGGCGCTTTAAAGCACGGAACGCCCCTCGCACCCGCGAGTCGCGCGCGGGAGCTGCCCGGGAGAAGCCCGGGACAAGGGCGGGACAGTCCTAGACAGTCAGAGACAGAAGTAGACAGGGCAGGGCCACGGACCCTGCATCCGGGATGATACAGGAGATAAATAAAAGGTACTGAACCCCTACAACTGACTATTTTTTATTTATTTATTTATACGATTTGTAGAGCGCATACGTTTGCCCTTGGGCGTCTTGGCGCTAAGATTACTAAAAGGATCTCTGAGTAATGGCAGCGTTTTAGGCGGAAGATACATTACTGGTTGAATAACCAAGTCTTCACCAGCTTCCTAAACTGAAGGAGAGACTGTGCCGATCTGATAGTCAGCGGAAGCGAATTCCAGAGTCTGGCTGCAGACACTGTAAAGCGCCTGTCTCCCCAAGTAACCGTTCTGGTACGGGGTACTGCTAACTGATGTAACTGCATCGATCTCAGTTGTCTTGATGGGCAGTAGATGGAAAGCTGCTCTTGCAGAAACCTTGGGCCTTGGTTGTGAGTAGCTTTGAAAGTTAGACACAGGGATTTGAATTTAATGCGGTTTTTAATTGTTAGCCAGTGATAACTCTTAATTATGTGACTGACTGATTTGAATTTAGGAGTTCTGGATAACAATCTGGCTGCCGCATTTTGGATCATTTGGAGTTTGGAGATTACCCGGGATTGTGCATTGGCAAACAAGCCATTACAGTAGTCCAAGGAGGAGAGCACAAGTGTGCTCACCACTGTTTTACCCGCGCTGTCAGAAAGAAATGGGAGAATTTTCCTTATCAATTTAAGTTTGTGGTGAGCATTTGCTACTGTCTGGTTGGCGTGTGCTGCAAAATTAAGTTTCTCATCAAAAACTATGCCCAAGTTTCTGACCTTAGCTGACGGTGTTGGTAGAGTTCCCAAAGACGGAGGCCACCACTCAGGAGACCATTGTGGGGCGATCTTACCAAAGATAACTACCTCCGTCTTTTCGGAGTTCAACCTCAAGCAGTTGGCCTGCATCCAGTCTTTAATAGCCAGCATACCCTCTTGAAACAGTGCCGCTACCTGCTCCCCGTCATTATTGATAGCGAGCACCAGCTGGGTGTCATCAGCATAGGAGGTAAGGCTCATATGGTAGGTTTTAATCACTCTCGCCAAGTCCAACACATAGATATTAAACAGTGTTGGACTTAGCGATGAGCCCTGAGGAACTCCACAAGGTAAGGCAAGCTCTGGTGATTTGAAAGGACCCAGCGTGACTGCTTGAGTTCTGCTGGAAAGAAACGAGGTGAGTAGTTCTTTAGCGCTGGATCGGATGCCCAAATTTCCGACACGGTCAATCAAGATGGAGTGATTGACCGTGTCGAAGGCGGCCGACAAATTCAGCATAATAAGCACTGCTGTCCCTCCATGATCTCTGATTGTTCTAATGTCGTCTGCGGCTTTAATGAGAGCCGTCTCAGTGCCATGGAGCTTTCGAAACCCGAACTGCGTATCATCCAGCAGTTTGTTTTGCTCGAGATAATCAGCCAGCTGAATGTTCATTACCTTTTCAAGCACTTTGGCAAGAAATGGGAGGCTGGCGATAGGTCTATAGTTTTTCAACAGCTCCTTATCTAAAGATGGTTTTTTTAGGAGCGGTTTTAGCAGAGTATTCTTTAGCATGTTCGGATATATCCCTGACCTGAGGATCATGTTACAAACTTGTGTGATGGTGGTGCTGATAACGTCAATCACTGGTAGGTAGACTTTAGGAGGGCATGGGTCTAGAGCCGAACCTGTTTTTATGGACATCATAATGTCCCTAATCTGATCCTCCTCAAATCCTTCAAATTGGGTCAATAAGCAAGTGGGAGGGTTAATTTGAGTAGGTGGAGAAACATGAGTGTCTTTAATTGAGAACTCAGAATAGATGTCGTTAACTTTGGTGAAAAAGAAGTTGGCCAAAGAATCACAAAGGGCCTGTGAAGGAGAAGGGGCTGTATCTGTAAGCTTCCCAGCTAGTTGCTTCACTACTTCAAATAGCTGTTTGCTGGAGTTTTTAGAGGAATCAATTTGATTCTCAAAAAACTTCTTCTTAGTTTCAATGATCAGTTTTTTGTAGATAAGTTGGGTATCTTTATATCGTAGTTTACTGTTTTGATCATAAGACTTTCGCCAGAGCCTTTCATGCCTTCGACATTCTTGTTTTTGTTTTCTGAGTTCTTCTGTGAACCAAGGAGAGGATGGTGTCTTTCTATTGCTGGATATGGTCTTAAGAGGAACTAGTAGATTAGTAGCATTCCCTATCCACTCAGTGAATTGTTTGGCAGCTAGGTTGGGTTCCATAGATATAATAGGGCAGGACTTAATCAGCAGCTCAGCAAAGGCTACATTGTCTATATCTTTCCATACTCTAAAAGGCTCCTGAGTCTTATAGGCCTGTTTCATAGGGGGAGTATCAGTGATAGGCAAGGCACATAGAATGACAAAGTGATCGGACCATGTTAAAGGTAAAATGTCCTGAACGGTGATGCCATGTATATTGGAAAAAATACAATCCAACGTGTGGCCAGCCTCATGTGTCGGGGCATTGACGAGCTGAACCAACCCCAAGCTCTCGAGGTCTCCAATTAGTGCTTGGGAGTCAGCATCCTCCTGTTTCTCTAAATGAAAATTCAGATCTCCCAATACTATAAAGGAATCCTCAGTCACCAAGGATTCGATCAGTGAGTTAAGATTGGCCAGGAAAGCGGAGCGGGGACCAGGCGGTCTGTACATAAGTACTCCTTTAAGGCTGTATGAGGGTGTCATCTTAATGGCGAATTGAAATGCTTCACAGCATTTAGACAGAATAGGGAATATTCTGACTGAGAAGCAGTGTCGTGTAATGACCGCTAATCCTCCTCCTTTCTTTCCCTGTCTATCAAGTCGATGTGTTGTATATCCCTGTGGGATAGCAACTACCAAGTCTGGGTCTGATTCGGCATCCATCCATGTTTCAGTAATGAATAGCGTATCTATATTATTGTCTACAATCAGCTCGTGTATTTCCTGCCTGTGCTTTCCCAGAGATCTTGCATTAATAAGTGCAATAACAATATTTTTTGTTTTATTATTAGAGCCTTGTTTGGTGCGAGCGTTGTTAGTAATGAACGGTAGAGGAGAGATACAACCGGGGCAAACGATAACTCCTATTTGAGAGATGTGCTCAGGGTTATATCGATGGCAGCTGTTACACGGGACTGACCTTAGATGTAACAGATCATCGCTGGAGTAAATTAAACGCTCGGCAGTCCCATCCAAACCAAGAGTCGTGGCCCTCAGCCCGGTCTTGGCGCGGACGGGCGCAGACGGGCTCGCCTTTGGCGCGCCTTCGGCGCGCCGTCGGCGCGCCCGCTGCGCCCGCCCGCTGCGCGGACGAGATGACGTCTTCCTTATATCCAGTGTGGAGGAGGGTGGGATGCGTCCAGCAACTCGACCGCCACCCTTTCCCCCACCCAGTATGGCAGCTGAGATAAGTGTTTCCCCAGCGTCAGCATGTAATCTGCTGCGCTGTGGGCTACGATGTGGCAGGGATAAGGCTGCTTGCTTCAGAGGTAAAATAAAACTACAAATGAATTGCGCAAAGAAAATAAACAGCACACTTTTAAAATTTCTAGCCTCCGGCTTCCGCCTCAGAGGTGAGCCTAATGATAATCAACCCGGTTTATGCTGGGCGGTGATTTAAATACCTTTAGGAGGGCGGGATGCGTCCAGCAACTCGACCGCCACCCTTTCCCCCACCCAGTATGGCAGCTGAGATAAGTGTTTCCCCAGCGTCAGCATGTAATCTGCTGCGCTGTGGGCTACGATGTGGCAGGGATAAGGCTGCTTGCTTCAGAGGTAAAATAAAACTACAAATGAATTGCGCAAAGAAAATAAACAGCACACTTTTAAAATTTCTAGCCTCCGGCTTCCGCCTCAGAGGTGAGCCTAATGATAATCAACCCGGTTTATGCTGGGCGGTGATTTAAATACCTTTAGGAGGGCGGGATGCGTCCAGCAACTCGACCGCCACCCTTTCCCCCACCCAGTATGGCAGCTGAGATAAGTGTTTCCCCAGCGTCAGCATGTAATCTGCTGCGCTGTGGGCTACGATGTGGCAGGGATAAGGCTGCTTGCTTCAGAGGTAAAATAAAACTACAAATGAATTGCGCAAAGAAAATAAACAGCACACTTTTAAAATTTCTAGCCTCCGGCTTCCGCCTCAGAGGTGAGCCTAATGATAATCAACCTGGTTTATGCTGGGCGGTGATTTAAATACCTTTAGGAGGGCGGGATGCGTCCAGCAACTCGACCGCCACCCTTTCCCCCACCCAGTATGGCAGCTGAGATAAGTGTTTCCCCAGCGTCAGCATGTAATCTGCTGCGCTGTGGGCTACGATGTGGCAGGGATAAGGCTGCTTGCTTCAGAGGTAAAATAAAACTACAAATGAATTGCGCAAAGAAAATAAACAGCACACTTTTAAAATTTCTAGCCTCCGGCTTCCGCCTCAGAGGTGAGCCTAATGATAATCAACCCGGTTTATGCTGGGCGGTGACTAAAGAACTATTGTGACTGATCCCCCCCCGTGCTGGGGCCCCTATCCTAAATTGTTTACTATTGCGGATATTCCACTAGTATTCACTAAGGCTTATATTCGTTTTTAATATATTTGTGTGATTTAGTGTGTAATTATGTCGAAAGAGAGCAGTGTAAACACCCTTGATAGCTACCTTATCAAGGTAGTGGATAAAATGAATAAAGAGCGGCGACTCTGCCTGGGACGTGGCTCTTTACCAGTGCCTCTATTAAAATCCCCCTTACCAACGCCGGTATCAACTACCCTAGTTGATGTTAGTTGTGATCCAGACCCCCCCTGTAGCATTCCTAATTAATGCAATAACTGGGGATGAGTCAAATTTGGCTAGCGTAACCAACACAATAACGGGGGATGAGTCTAATCTGGTCAGCTCTGAGTGCCCTCCCAATGATATAGCACCTGTTTCGCCGGCTGTTTCTGATTTAAGTGTATTTGATTCTCCAGCCACCAGAATACAGAGAACATTAAGATCAGGCAGAAGTTTTGGGAGGCCTAATTTACAAAAACGAGGAGGTAAACCGGCCAAGAAGAGATTAGCTCCAGTAGCTTATACCACTAGTTGTGACCCTACCATTATGGCCAACAGTCAGCAGATAACTTTAGACTCTGACCAGCTTCATCTGCTTATTAATATCATTGATGCCAAGGTTGAGACATTAATTAAACCATTAATGGATAAACTGGATTTTATTACAGGGGAGGTGGTGAGATTAGGGGGCTTACTGAAGGAATTTAACTCGGACCATGTTAGCCCTGAAGCTAGCAGGAAGTTTAGTGAATCACCTCCAGCGGTGATTCAGATGACCACCCCTGCTGAAAAAGCCATAGTCACAGAGGCTGCCCCTACTATCAGGCCTGTGTTAGTCCCAAATACAGTGACTGCCAACACCCCAGGGGCTAAACCAAAGTCAGGGACAGGGAAACCTAGGCGATATGGGTATTCCCAACCGGATTTACTGCCAGATTGTGCCCCGTATGTGGCAGTTCTGACCAACGTACCACCCGTGAATGAGTCAGGGCCTCCCGGTAACATGGAATCCCATGAGTCATTAAAGAACAAAACTGTGAGTTGGCTTAACCGGGAATGTGGTTTTCCATTAGATTTAACCGATCAGATCTTGGCTAAAACCAGGACTAAATGGATTGGTAAATCTGAGAAAAATATTAGTGGTGACTGTGTGATAGTGAATTTTAAGGACCCGCATCTAGCCACTACCTCTCTGATCAGAGCTACCTCACACCCACCTAGCGACCAAGGAATAACACTTAGACCCCTGGGATATTTTTATAGGCATTTATTTGCTCAGCCCAAACTAAGTCCAGGGGGGAGAGGAGGCTGGGGGGACTCTAGGCATAGGGGCCTGGAGGTACCAACGTTCAATCGATATCAAGCCCTGAGCGGTTTAGACTCAAATGACTGACTAAAGACTACTCAGCCATCCCAAAATTGTAATGGAGAGTCAACCATGTCTGAAAATGAATTGGTAAATAGTGTGACTATAGATTGTGTGTCCATTGGAGGAAATGACGAGACTTCTAGGCATAACACTCAGGTTTTTAATTCAAATGAGAACATGTCCATACTTAGTGATGGCCCACCAAATGTTAGCCATTGTAGGAAAAGTGGAACTTGCTATATCGCCAGCTGGAATGTTGCAGGCTTGATGGCCAAAGAGGATATTTTAGGATGGAAAGAATTTATTGGTCTTTTTGACATTATTTGCCTGCAGGAAACTTGGTGTAAAAATTTCAAGGGTAATGATGGATTTGTATCCTACGAACTTCCCGCCTTGGCATCGCCCTCTGGTAGGGCAAAAGGGGGGTTGTTGGTTTTCATTTCAATCAAGTTACCAATTTTGGTGAAAAAGCATGTATTAGTGGGGGCTCACTCCCAAATTCTATGGCTAGCACAAGAAGCGGGTAGAAATATCCTCTTGATTAATTTCTATAATAATATATTTGATGGTACCAGGCACACAGTAATTAACGACTTAGAAAATGCGTTAAGTAGTATTGTGAATAATTTTCATGTTGTTTATGAATTTTATTTTGTGGGGGATTTTAACATTTCAGTTTGCCCCTTATCCTATCAGAATTTATGTAGTGTCTTCGATCATTTAGGGGATGCCGATGTCCATTTTCCCCATAATCTGTATGGCTAATCTCTGAACAGTTTATTGGTAGCCCATGATATGGAAATTTTGGAAAATGGGAAGAATGACTTGGGAGAAAATTTACCGACTTTCATAGGGAGGGGGGCTAATACTGTCATTGATTTTATGTGCATGTCCTAACCTAATCCCCTTGTGCTCAGAACCAAAGGTGGTTGATGTTATGCTAAGTGACCGTAACTGCTTAACTATTGAAGCCATGATTTGGAAATCTGCCCCTGTTTCCCATTCGGGTACTGTTGTTAATATTGAACCCCATAGACCCAATGGTTTCAGGTTGAGGTGGAAAGGGGATAAAGCCGAAATAACATCTGATTCTATCATTAATAGTTGT
Organism: Lissotriton vulgaris; assembly: GCF_964263255.1. Classification (NCBI taxonomy): domain Eukaryota; kingdom Metazoa; phylum Chordata; class Amphibia; order Caudata; family Salamandridae; genus Lissotriton; species Lissotriton vulgaris. The sequence continues at coordinate 1,906,760,151 of NC_141689.1, forward strand.
ATGACAGAAATTACGGCGATCCTCGAACAGGAAGCAATCACGGCTGAAAGTATTGATCACTTTGTTAGAATTAATGCAATCATCAACAAAAAGTTCACCAGAATAGCTGGGCACAAGAGTAGACAACAAAGGGGATGGTTTGACCATGCTTGTACTATCGCCCGGAAAGGTCTAAAAGAGGCCTTAGCAGTTAAACCCAGAGATAAGAGTCTGGTGACCCAACTTAGGCTGGATTACAACTTGACCCTTAAGCGCAGAAAGGCCGAACTCCAGCAGGAAGCTTGGGACAATGTTAGCCAAGCTGCTGAATTGAAAAATTGTACACTGTTTTGGGCCACTGTGAACTGCCCATTTCTTAAGGATGAGAAGGTACCGGAGCTAACATCAAATGTGAGCATGGAATCGTGGATCCAACATTTCTCCATTATTTTTGACTCAGGAAATGGACCGGTCTCCTTTGGAGATGGTTGGCCCATCGTTGCCCTAAATATCACCACACCTGAGGTCATGGGTAGCATCAGGGCTAGTAAGGGAGGAAAGGCCCAGGGACCAGATAGGGTGCCTATAGATGTGTACAAGACGGCCCCGGAGATATGGGGCCCATTGTTGGTTAAGACTTTTAAAGCAGCAGTTTGTTGTGAGATACCGTTAACATGGGCAGAATCAATAATTGTCCCCATCTTCAAGAAAGGTGATCGGGGTGATGCAAAAAATTACCGGCCAATATCCTTACTGGATTCGTCTGTAAAAGTTATGAGCCGGGTTCCTTTAGTCAGATTAGAGGAATGGGCAGAGACCAACGGGATTTTAACCAACAGTCAGTTTGGGTTTAGTAAGGGGCGTGGCACCATTGAGCAATGCTTAAAATTAGAACTTTTGGTAGGGAAATATACCCAGGCCAAACAAGGGTCTATATATTTATGTTTCGCTGACCTAAGCAGCGCTTTTGATATGGTAGACCACGCTATACTCTGGGCTAAACTGATTGAAATGGGAGCACCCGAAGGTATAGTCTATTTCCTGGCTCGCCTGTACGAAAAATTATGCACCAGTGTCCGGTATGGACCTAATGGGGAGTGTACTAGCAAGTTCAGGATCGGGAGGGGAATAAGGCAGGGGTGTGTTTTAGCACCCCTGCTTTTCACACTCTTCATTAACGAGGTGGATTCTGTTCTACAGACAGTTGCGGCAACTTTAACATCCCCGTGTTACTCTATGCGGATGATGCAGTGTTGCTGTCTAGGACCCCATTAGGCCTTCAACGTTTGATGGACAGGTTTGTACAGTTCATCAAATGCAGGAAACTGGTGATTAATAGAACTAAAACTTACGTTATGGAGTGTGGGACAGGGCGATCTAAAACAAAATCTAATTCTCATTATTTCATAGAAGGTGAACCGGTCCATAAAGTTGATAATTTTTGCTACCTGGGGATTACATTTTCCAAAAACGGCTGCTGGGATATAGAGCATAAGGCTGTTAAAACAAAGATGACGAGGAGTGCTAACGGGGTATTTGTTTTCACTAAGAAGTTGGGGAACAGGCGGATTAAAGACATGTTCAATATTTTCCAATCCAGATGTCTTTCCGCGGCCCTCTATGGGGCTGGAGTATGGGGTGTGTCACCAGCCGGGAGTCTGCAGGTAGAGGAGAATCATTTTTTGAAAAGGCTTCTGTGTTTACCCAAATCTACCTCTAATAACTTGGTCCACAAGGAACTGGGGATTCAATTTCTAAATGATATGATTATGTGAAGACCTCTACTATTGTGGCGCTCGGTATGGCTGAATGATGGTACCTCCCTGAATAGAGCCATTATCGATGATTGCCTCACTTTGGATCATCATTTAAAGATCTCATGGATCAAATATACGATTGACAGTTTTCAAAAGGTTTTTGGGCTTAATGTATCCAATGATTGACACTGTGCTTCTGACATTTCCAAGCCAAATTTGAAAGTCACCTTCTTGAATTATTGTGCAGAGAGGCATGCATTGGAGGAAGCAAATCTCTCTACCTGTATGCTGTATAACAGTATGAATGACTTTATTGGACTCCAATGGTATTTGACTCAGGTGACTAGAGTTTTGCATCAGTTTGTGCTGACCAGGATGAGGATGGGGACAGTGCATTACCTGGTTGCGTGCCCCACCGTAAAAATTCGTCCATCTGGACCCTGTGCTTGTGATAATAATCCTGAGCAGAGCACTATGCACTTCCTTTTATTGTGTCAACTGTATGGTGAACTGCGGAAAATTTTCCTAAAGCCTATGCTGAAAAGATTTGGAGTAAGAGCAAATAATGACTCTATGAAACTGCTTTTTAATTTGCACCACCCGGACATCTGCTTTTTTACTGCTACTTTCCTGCTTAAAGCAATTGGTGCCAGGAAAAGTATGTGCTTTAATTATTTATTCCATCCCCTTCTGGATAATAATGTACTATGTGTTTCTTTTTTAAATTGATCAAATGTACTGTATTTATAACTGTGTGTGCTTTTATGGACATGTTTTCTATGTTCCGAATAAAGCTTTCTGAATTGAATTGCCTCTACAAGGTCATCAAAAGAATCTCTACTAATTGAAATTAAGCATGGGCGGAAAATCCGTTTCGCTCGCGGATTTTGCGGATTTTCGGTAAATTCGCAATCCGCGAGATTCGCGAATCTCCCGCAAAATCCGCAAATCCGCGAGCAGCTGATTTCATGGCTTGCTCGCACTGTTCGCGTGAGTTCGCGGCTTCCCAGTACAACTTCGCGCCCCGCGAATAAGCGCAAAATTGCAGAAATACGATCTTAGCAAAACTGAAACTACTTACCAGGTTCAAAAGTTCAGGCTCATCATTAGTAGCCATTTCCTGTAGTGCTTCCTGAGGGGCCCCTCCAGAGTTCAGTTGCCAGTTGCAACTATTATGTGACCCTGCTCTGAACCTCAGAATAGTTACACATATGCCACAAAGGTCCTGAATTACAGCTAAGGGAGACAAGCAGGAGCCAGGCTGGAGGTTCAAATCCATTAATCAGCCCCTAATTCATTATTGTCAGTTGGGGCAGGGCAGGTGTTGTAACTAATTTTGCAACAATGAAAGCACTTAGCAAGTGCAAAAGATCACTAATCAGGAAGCACTAAGGAAGCAGGTGCCAGCTAAAAAAATATTCTGTGACACATTAATCAGCCCCAAATTAATTCAGGTCACTTGAGGCAGGGAAGGTGTGCTTGCGTTGCCACAATAATGTACACTGACTGGACAACCAGAGGGTGCTGTGATGAAACAGAGGGTGGCATGGGTGGGCCAGAGGGTGGCATGAGTAGTCAGAGAGTGGCAGTGGTGACAGAGAGTGGCAGTGATGAAGAAGAGTGTCCCAAACAGGCTGGACACGTAGAAACAACAAGTTCGCGAAACTTGCGACCCGACAGGTAAGTTCGCGTTTTGCGAAATTGTACAAAACCCTCGCGAACTGGCAGAAACCCGCGCGAACACACAAAAAAAAAAAATCCGCAAATTCGCGAGAATTCGCGGATTTTGCAGATTGCGAGTTCGCAAATCCGCAAAATTCGCGAACGCGAGATTCGCAAAATTCGCCCATGCTTAATTGAAATATCAATTCCTTAGCAAGAAGCTGTAATATTAGGCATTATGCTGTGCCTGAAGGAAAAAGAGTTGATGTTCCTCCATCTCTTCAGGAAACATCAGTCTCAAGTCAGAAAGCAGCGACTTAGACGGATGATCACCTGTTGCTAGGATAATGGCAACATCCACCCACCATGGTCATATATTCAGATTTTTTGTGACGAGTTTATCATTTCTTTTGCGTATTACAATGTTGATAATCATCTTAAGAATGGTCCATAAGCATTATCTCAAGGAGTACTTTCCACAATCTCTTGTTATACAACAGCTGCAGCCATATCCATGCTCACATACTCTCATGCTCACATCATGTGGGTTAAAGTTACAATGCTCATATCTTGGAGCCAGTGGAGGTGGTACAAATACCACAAACACCACATGTTCTGTGCATTTCGTTGGTTGACAATGTTATGACAGGATCTCTTGCGGGTCCTTGAGATACAAAAGTGGTCTGGGGTTTGCTGATGAATTGAATATCTATGCCTGATTAGCTAATAAAGATCTGTATCTTGACACAGAACATTGCAAACAAATGTTTTGCTTTCATCGCTATTATTGGAAATTGGATTATTCGTTGAGATGGGTATATATTCACATGTAGGAATAATCACAACTGTTGTCAGGCTGAAGCCGTCAAGACACACAATTAACCTGCCCTAAACCCTCTGGTTGCGATAAAGGGGAGCAGACTGGTGTAACTTGGGACAATGTGTAAAGTATTTCTGCTGTACCAAAATGGTACAATAGCAAAACACAAAGCAATTAAAAAACCTAACTGCATTAGAAAAATGACACCAAAATGACAGAATTCCAAAAAGGAGGACTGCAGATATGAATTTTCAGATATTTAGGTGGAGACAGCACCAAGATAGAGCAAAGTGCCAATGCTAGTCAATGGACAATGTAGACCGGGCCATGTGCAATTTTAGGTCAACCATGATGGAACTTGCGTCAGATACACCAAGTGGAATGGTTCTGTTGAAAGCCTGGAAGTGAAAAAGGTCAAATAAAATTCTAAATGCCACTGGCCTGAAGGAAATATTTTAAAACATTTCAGGCTTTCTTCTGGCACCCAAACCACCACTGCTGAGACTCACAGAGTGTGACGCAGAGGCAAACAGCTGGGTTCAGACCAGGTTCAGAGACTGCCGGTCAGCTTTGTACTTCCAGGATTAGGGTTAGGGTTCTTGCAGCATGTTGTGTCCATGTAACCAAACTGGAAGACTGCAAACTTATCCTTGGAGTTAATTTCTTTGTCCTGGGTACAGAGGTGAGACGGTGCAATCCTTCAGGGATCCTCTCAGGTCACAGATAGCTGATGCAGTCCTATTCTGTTCTTCTGCAAGGGTTCAGTCAAGGTGCCTTGGGGGTTCCACATTTAGGACTGGCACCATGAGTTCATGGACGTGACTCTAGGGCACTTCCTAACCATTGGGGTAAAAGTTCCTGAAGCGCAACCCTACCCACTTTTTCACTAATTCCTGTTTGCCTTACTGCATTTCGGTGCAAAATGCGTCAGGGCGTTTGCAATATGTTGAATGTCTTCATGCACACTATACTTGGGCTCTGTGGGTTGCAGGTGTATAGGGGAGTGTGCTTTAGTAGTTAGTAGAGTTCTCCTACTTAAACCACTACATTCCAGTTTCAAGCAGGTACTGTTTCCACACCAAACCCAGAGACAAAGTTCTGGTAACACACAGGGTATACACAAGAATCGTCTTGGCATCCTGTTCTCTCCCTTTCAAATGCACTACAGTGTTACCTGTGGCTCAACAGACTTGTCAGAAAGGTTTTAAAACTGTAGTGTCACCCAAATGCCTACATCCTCGACCTTTCATATTCTATTGAGCTCAAAGTAGTCATTGCTGCCCATTCCAATAACCCTATTCTGTGATCCTCAAAGGGACTTCACACCTCTTTCACACATCTTCCGGAGCTGAGCACAAACTGTGATTTGATGAAAAGTTAATGCAAATTAGCCTCCAGGAACTTCAAGCATGGAACTTTTTTAAAGTGTTTTTTTTCTTATTTTTGTATTTAGCATCCACCTTCAGATTTTTAAAACTAATAAAAATTGTTCAATTATTTTTAAAACTGGTCCTAGTCCTGAGATAGAGTATAAGTATTTTAATTTTTACTCATATTTTTTCATACAACAGGAAAGCCTACCACAGTGAAAATCGTTTTTCTAGCCTGTCACACTTTTAAATACTATGCACCCTATCCTATGGGCTACAAGGCATGCATAGACGTGGCAAGAATATTTAAAAGGCTGGTCTTTACCTGTCAAAAAGTGTTCCTTGGACAAGCCGCACTACTGGTTTTACACTGCAGCTGTCAGTCTACTGGGTAGACCTGTATCCATGTTATCACTACCTCTGTTCTATTGTGCATGCAGACTCTATGTGTACTTCTGAAACCATATACTTGGGACCTACAAGGAAGTTTAATGTGCCACTTAGAAATAAGCCAATTCAAGGCAATTTACTCTTGGTTAGCAGGGGGAAAGCGCACAGAATTCTAAAACTAGTCAAGCTGATTGGGCAAATAAGCAAGGGTGATGTCACAAAAAGATAGCCCTTTCCTACAACTACTGACACCATTGCATTAATTAATCAACTAGTCAAAGTGTGTTGTGCAATTTCACTCAATGGCTGCACTGTGACACTCCTTAGGCTGACAGTTTTAGGTACTTATAGGAAAGATTTCTGTACTCCCATATTGATAGGCATTCTGATTCCTTTGCCTATTTTTATATGCAAGTTCTTGAACTATTGCCAGTAGTTTACATTTGGTTACGAAACATAAAACCATTTATTCTCCTATATTTGAAGCGTTTATTTTTAGAACTAGGCTGCACTTGTTGGCATGTAACAATTCCAGTGAAATATATTTGAGGCACGTAATCGTGGCAACTAAGGCATGACTCCCAATTTTCTACTTATATATTTCCAAGAGTTTTTATTTTTCTCAATGAAACAGAACAGCAAAACACATGCCAGGAATTTCATACACATAAACATTTAAAAATTCCATTAGCTCTACTGGCTAATTACGCAAATGTTCCCAATTGGAAATAGGTAAGAGCTTTAACTAATGATGACATTGATAAAATGATTAACATGGTATCTTAAATATGTTATCATATACTTCAAATGGAGTGGCATAGTCATTTTCTCACACTAAACAGTGTAACCAAAGACTTTTTTTAAACTTATGGTCCATTAGCCAGTACACCTGATCTTAGGTGTTTACCTGTTACCATAACTGCCAATAGTGCTGGAAAGCTGTATCAACAGTTGGTGTTTGACCATAAGTTAGTGGAAAAAGTCCATGATGATATAAATGTAACTCAATGTCTCTCAAGTCCAGTTTCTGTATGAAAAGTTAGAAATGTTGTAACTGCTTAGTTTCTGATTTGGCAAAAGTGAGTATCAACTATTCTGAGAAAGGGGCTGCTACTTGCATTAGGGATATATATAATAAGTCTGGGTGGAGTTCGTGGAGTTCCAGTACGCGGAACTCTGCGAAGTGCAAAAAAACCTCTGCCTCGCTACACAAGGAGCCAGTCATGGTGATTTTCAAGCGGGCGCTGCTGCCTTTCTGCCGCTCTAGTAGATATTTTACTCGAGGGGCAGCTTTCTCAACATGAATGGACGGTTTCTCAACACAAGCGGACACGAACATACGCAACCACTCACAATGAGAAATTTGACCGCCCGCATTGAGAAATCTCGCCGGGAGGTTGATTTTCTGTGCTTGCCAACTTGAAGTTGATCATCGCAAATGAGGAAAAACCTCACCGGGTGGTGGATTTTCATAGCTTGCCAACTTGACGTTGACCAGCGTGAGCGAGGAAAAAAACTCTGTTCCGCTACGCGGAGCTGAGTTTTTCAGAACTCCATAAGCTCTTTGTTACGCAGAGTGCGGAAAACTACACAAACTCTCTGAGTGGAGTTCACTGCGCGGACTTCATTTATAATGACTTGTTACAAAATACCTTTTCTCTCATACATAAAAATGTTCACCCACTATCTAAATGTGTCTGTTTAGGTCCACTTGCAGTTCATCTTCTCTGAAACAAATGAAACCGAGCACATACACTATATCGCAAGAAAAATTTAAACACGTCATTGCACAGCTGAGTTGGGCTTTGCTAATGTATAGATCACAAAGGGTACCCTGCTCCTTTCTTATTAGCACTAAGCTTACATATTACAATCTTTCTTCGGGCCAGAGCTAATAAACCAAAAGGACGCACCCCATAATTGAATATCTGTCCAACAGATAGAGGGCTGCATTGTTTTCCTGCGAATGATCTCAACATAACAAGGCTGATCCACGGACATAGTTCACTACATATATTTAATTTTCGTTCTATGTTTGTGCATGATAAACTTCTATTGCATGGAACAAGCCTATCCGCAAAGCATAGCTCCTACACCGCTGAGAACCTTTGTTTCATATTTTATGCTGTTCCTGCATTAACTCTTTATAACACTCATTGCTAAGTATGGGCGGAAAATCCGTTCCGCTCGCGGATTTTGCGGATTTTCGGTAAATTCGCAATCCGCGAGATTCGCGAATTTCCCGCAAAATCCGCAAATCCGCGAGCAGCGGATTTTATGGCTTGTTCGCGTGAGTTCGCGGCTTCCCAGTTCAACTTCGCGCCCCGCGAATAAGCGCTAAATTGCAGAAATACGATCTTAGCAAAACTGAAACTACTTACCAGGTTCAAAAGTTCAAGCTCATCATTAGTAGCCATTTCCTGTAGTGCTTCCTGAGGGGCCCCTCCAGAGTTCAGTTGCCTACTTGCAACTATTATGTGACCCTGCTCTGACCCTCAGAATAGTTACACAAAGGTCCTGAATTACAGCTAAGGCAGACAAGCAGGAGCCAGGCTGGAAGTTCAAATCCAGTGACACATTAATCAGCCCCTAATTCATTATTGTCAGTTGGGGCAGGGCAGGTGTTGTAACTAATTTTGCAACAATGAAAGCACTTAGCAAGTGCAAAAGATCACTAATCAGGAAGCACTAAGGAAGCAGGTGCCAGCTAAAAAAATATTCTGTGACACATTAATCAGCCCCAAATTAATTCAGGTCACTTGAGGCAGGGAAGGTGTGCTTTGCTTTGCCACAATAATGTACACTGGACAACCAGAGGGTGCTGTGATGAAACAGAGGGTGGCATGGGTAGGCCAGAGGGTGGCATGAGTAGTCAGAGAGTGGCAGTGGTGACAGAGAGTGGCAGTGATGAAGAAGAGTGTCCCAAACAGGCTGGACACGTAGAAACAACAAGTTCGCAAAACTTGCGACCCGACAGGTAAGTTCGCGTTTGCAAAATTGTACAAAACCCTCGCGAACTGGCAGAAACCCGCGCGAACACAAAAACAAAAAAAAAATCCGCAAATTCGCGAGAATTCGCGGATTTTGCGGATTGCGAGTTCGCAAATCCGCAAAATTCGCGAACGCGAGATTCGCAAAATTCGCCCATGCTTACTCATTGCAAGGGCTTACGAAATTCCTTTTTAGCCCAGGGTTGTCAAACCCTGGGCGCCTTGAAAAATAAGATTCTAGCCATAAAAACACACAGCTAAGTTGTTTTACCTTCTGCGGTATAAACGTTTGGCCTTCAGACAACCTGGTCTGTGACGGAGATAAAACTTCTTTTAAACACTCCCTTTCCAATTCATTTTGCCGATTTTCTTAGTGCTGTCTTCCATGCCTCTAACCCTGCAAGCACTGCAACTGTTTTCAGAAACATCAGCTCTAGACTATTGACTTTCAGCATTAGCATACTTGGAGGTGCGCCTGTACATTTGGGCTCAAATGTTCGCATCTTTTTGGATGATTTAAAGCAGTTCTGTTTTTTTGTTTGTGCTATCATCTTGACCTGTCAGCTAAAATGATTATTTTGCTGCATCATATCAACAGCACTGTTGTCATGTTATGGTGTTTTGCTTGGGATTAGAGCTGATTTCAGGATCATTGATCCGTGGAATTTCATAAGCTTCTTCCACCAAGCGCAAGGCCTCTCTTCCATTGACACACATGCATTCATACATCTGTTTTAGGACCCGTACCCTCCAGATATGCCCCCGCCGCCCAACTACCCTAGACATGCAAGATCCCCACATTTGAAATCATCAGAGATTCAGGTGGGTGACCCTCGGGTCACGCGATATCGCCAGAGCGGAAATGGGTCGGCCGGACGCCGATTGGGCCGTCCGCCCGACCAACCACCAGAGACCAGGAGCGGGCGGGGTCCGGAGAGACTGGGTCCTAAGTGCGCGCGTCGTGATTCTCCACGCTTGTCATAGGACCCGTACCCTCCAGATATGCCCCCGCCGCCCAACTACCCTAGACATGCAAGATCCCCACATTTGAAATCACCAGAGATTCAGGTGGGGTTAAAAAGGCCATGTTTATTCACACATTGTATAAACATGACAAGCAATAACATGCATATCAAAATCACAAGTTATAACATAACTACATTTATGAGCATATTAGTTCCATGAGCATATCAGCTCCATCACCTTCCCAACCCTAAGGGAGGAACACCATCTTGTTCGCATCTCGCAACTGGGTATCCTACGCCAAGTGCCGTGCACCTGCCCCTTAGAGTGGTGGGTCCCGCCCTTCTATCCTTGTCCGCCATTACCGGGGCCCACCTCTCGACTACCAGGCTGCCCAGGGTCGCCCGGGAGGCTCGAAATCTGTCGCCCTAGCCTCCCCAGCCGGTGGTCACTTCCTCCCAGTGGAGAGCTTGCCATATCCCCCCTCAGAGCTGGCCTATGGAGCCCGGCAAGCGGGCTCCCATCCATCTTGTTTAGCCACTATTTACTGATCGCAGGTCTCTTCTCCGCCACAAGGGTGGCCAAGGCCCACAGGTCTGACACCCTCCCTACCTGCGTTCAGAATAAATGACCAGAGTTCTTGGATAAACGTATCAGTTCCATAATCCGACAAATGCACCCCATCCTGGTGGTACATTGCTTCTCCGGAAATCCTCCAGTGCTGGAGGTAGCGCAAGCGGCCCTTCACTGAGCACAACCTTGCTAGTTCACCGTTCAATCGCCTCACCGAGACGTTCAAAGATCTAGGACGCACTCCTGGGCCCCATGCCCTGCGCGATATCATGCCAGACCAGACTAGTTTCGATGATGGGAACACATGTCCCATCCAGGCAAACTCTGCTAGTAGGGCTTCCTTGACAGCCAGGCGCCCCCTGTCGACCATGTCGTTGCCTCCCAAATGCAAAAGAATCCAATCCGGCGATTTGTGCTCTCGTGCCCTGTGCTCCTCGACGATCCGCCTCAAGTGTCGGATCCGCATCCCACCAACGCCATGCCATACGAATTCGTTCTTGCCCAATGCGGCCGGTTTCACCACCTCTCTTTGCTGCAAGCGCACCGCCGCGCGACGCACGAAAGAGTACCCGATTACCCATACCACGGAAGCGGGCATACTAATCAAAAGGAGAGAGATGGAACCGTTAGACACTGCACACATATGCATTACAATAATTCAGGCCTTACATATCGTTTGTAGCAATCAGAGGTCCAGCGACCTACACCTTTCACCATGATGGGGGGCAGACCCGCCCCTGCCGCTAAAGTTGCGGCGCCAATCCTAAAGGAATGAGAAGAATAGCCAGCTGCTCCCAGTCCCAGGTTCCCCAGGGCCAACCCAAAGACTGCCTTAAACTGGTATTGAGACAGGCAATCCCCGTTTTCGCGGACGAAAAGAGCCGACCCCCCCCCTGCTGGGCGTCGGGGTAGGTACGCCTGCATACGGAATACGGGGCAGGCTGCTATCCCTGGGGCAGGCCGCAACTGGATATTGGCCCCCTTTCCTGTTTGGTCTGTTTTGGACCGTCTCAACCGCACTACTAGGCCCCCCGGGGAAATGGAGATATCCTTGAGCTGCAGGCCCCCCCGTGGTCTACTCTGGAGGCCCCCACAATCTCACCCAGGCGGAAGGCCCCGTAAAAGGCCAGGCAGAAGGCCGCCCCCAGCATGATTCCCTCGAATGGTGACTGGCAAATAACAGGCAGTACCCCCAAAATATCAATCAAGGTCGGGAGATCCAAAGGCCTACGACAGTCCCGCCGTGTCCCGTCTAATCGGGCCCATCCCGCTAAGGCCTTCCTGATCACGAATGAAGCCCCAGGATCCCGCTCCCCCGCCAGTTTAGCAAAGAAGCCTATCGCCGCCAAGGAAGCCCTAGCATAGGACACTGTTTTGCCCTGATCCCGCAGAACCTGTAAAAAGGTGTACATCGTTTCAGTTGAGAAGACCCTCCCCCCACCCAACTGTTCAACAAATGATTTGTAAACATTAAACTGCGACTGATAGGCGCATTTGGTGCGATCACTCAGAGCGGCACCTACCAGCCCCGCTAAAGCGGGGCTCCAATTTTCCACAGTGACATAGGGAACGTCGTCATGCGCTCTTCCGCCTGCGGGTGGAACCTCCGGAAGTCCTGCAATTTGGAACGAGACAAAGCGTCAGCAGCATGGTTATCAACACCAGGTATATGCGCAGCTTTAAAAGTCAAATTCAATTTCAAGCATGCCAACACCAACAACTTCAGCAACCTCAGCACGTGTGGGCAAGTCGCCCTTTGCCGATTGATAACCTGAACCACTGCCATGTTATCCGACCAGAAGGTCACGACCCTGTCCCTGAAGCGCTCTGCCCACACCGTAACTGCAACCCAGATGGGAAAGAGCTCTAAAAAGGCTAAATTCTTAGTCAAGCCTGCTAAGTGCCACTCCGCTGGCCAGACCGCCCCACACCAGGCAGGGCCCAAGATTGCCCCAAAACCAACACTACCAGCTGAATCGGTGTATAATCCTAGTTCTTTACTGGACACCGGCGGCGCGGGCCACACCACCCGCCTGTTGAAATCTCCCAGGAAATCCCGCCACACCTTGAGGTCCTCCTTCACCCCTGCCTTTAACCTCACCCGGTGATGCTTCCGGGTAAGACCCACCATCGCTCTGGCTATAGACCTCGAGAAAGGGCGTTTCATGGGAATGACCTGCAAAGCAAAGTTGAGCTGCCCCACAAGCACTTGTAACTGGTGCAACGTCACCTTTGGACATGCCAATGCTACCTCAATGGCTAGAGAAAAGGCCTTTACTTTATCCATTGGCAATCTACATTCCCCCACTACTGTGTCAATTTCAATGCCCAGGAAGGACATGCACGTGTCAGGGCCGACTGTCTTGCTCGGTGCCAGCGGCACCCCAAATTCCTTTAACATCGCCACCAGCTGGCTTAGGGCCAACGCGCAGGCATCCGACGATGCGGGACCCATTACCATGAAATCATCTAAGTAATGCACCACATCCGTACATCCTGACTTTTGCGAAAACACCCATTGCAGCATGGAGCTAAAGGTCTCAAAGTACTTGCAGGAGACCGCACAACCCATAGGCATACATCTGTCGTAATAAAAATGCTGTTGGACCTGAAAGCCTAACAAATGGTAATCCTCAGGGTGTACCGGTAACAAGCGGAATGCTGACTCAATGTCGGTTTTTGCCAGTAACGCCCCTCGGCCTAGCTCCCTCACTTTCTGAACCGCGGCATCAAATGACGAGTACATCACTGAGCACACTGCCGGGTCGATGGCATCGTTTACCGATGCACCTTTCGGTGCGGATAAGTTATGGATCATTCTGAACTGTCCCGGCTCCTTTTTGGGGACCACTCCTAAAGGGGAGCAGACAAAGTTTTCCCAGGGAGGAGCCGTGAACGGGCCTGCTACTCGGCCTAATGCCCGCTCTTTCTCTACCTTTGTGGCCACTACTGAGGGATGGGTTCTTTCTGAAACGTGGTTCCTACACTGGGTAATAGGAGGGACATGCGATGCTGGTATACGGAAACCGCTGGAAAAACCTTCAAACAACATACTGGCAGCTGCCCTATCCGGGTACCTGCCCAACCAAAAGATCAGTTTCTCAATGTCAACAGGAGTAGGCAGATTAGGCTTGGGGAGGCTTGATATCCTTAGGGGCGTTGCCCCCCGTTCTTTGGATTTCTTATTGCACTTTGACTCAGGATGGGACTGGTGACTGCAGTAGGCGCATGCGTGCTTGAACTTGCACTGCCCAGGGGGCCACGTGCACCCTTTACCATTGAATGCCCAGCATGTACCTTTCTTCTCGCCCGGCCCTCCCTGGGAAGTCCGAAAGGGCTGCCTAGCCAGGTGTTCCCTATTGCTTACGCTCTCTAACCAAGCATTGACCTCAACCTGATCCTAACAAATGGAGGGGTTTTCTTCTTCCTTCGCCCAGCGAAACTCCCTATCATATGTCAGCCAGGCAGAACCGCCATGAGTGGCGTGCGCCTTTACAATCTTATTAGTATAAAACACCAGCGGAATCGCCAACTCTGGCCTTTTTTCCAACAACACCGTAACACAGACGTGAAAGCCGAACAACCAATTGGTTATAGTCTCCTCTATCCTAGGTCTCCGATCTCGGAAGGAATGATCCTTCCCATCCCTGTCCTTGTAATCCTCTTCTCGCCTCTTCGGCCTGATAAGGGAAAATATATCCACGTAAGCACCTCTCCAAATCTTCTCTCGCATTTCCGTACTAACATGCGTAGCTAACATCCCCAACTGGGACAACACGTTCCCCTGACTAGTTCCCACTTCGCTGCTCCTTAGCGTGGTGTCACCAGGCTTACCTCCTGTAGGTGGCACCGCTATCGCTGTCGCGGGGGGGGCTGTGCTCCAATCGCTACGCAGGGCAACGCTTTGCGCGACTCGACTAAAAGCACCAACTGCCTCTGAACATCCTGAAATGCGCCCTGTTCTGTGACCTGCGGGGGTACCCACGGTGCTGCCGCCCCAGCGCTCCCTCTCTCTTATACCCTTTCCGGGGCTGATAATTGGCCCACTAGGGAGAAAACTGATGCCAGCAAGCTATCCAACGGATCGCTAGCGGCTACCACTGCGGCCACCGGCTGTGGTGGGAGTGGTGCCGGATGGACCGTAACTAATGGTACGGCGCCTCCCGGCGCCAACGCCCTAAGCGCCTCCCTAATCTCAGACAAAACTGACCCCACTGGGTCTGCTGGTGTGACCACACCCGGCTCAGGATCCAAAGGAACGACCCGTTCTGCATCTAGAGGAGGAGTGGGGACGGGACCTACTGATCCCTCGTCCTGTTTCCCCCCGGCAGGGCTAGGCCTATTCTTCGTCCCTTTCCCTTTTGGCTGCGCCTTGGCCTTCTTCTTTAATGGCGGACAAGCAGCCTTCGGTCGCACCCCCCTGCGCGGCCGCTCTACTACTTTGGGCTGGCCACCCTGGGAAGAATCACTCTCGTCCCCGCTATCGGGGGTCTCCTTGCTCAACTTTTTTAGCAGCAATTTCATAATCTGCGCCAATTCAGGTTCAGAGTCCTTTCGCTTTTGTCCACCCTTTTTTGGCGCCATGCTAACTATCGCGTGCTTCACACTACCTCGCTATAGCACCTAACGCGCCCTGAGTTCCCAGTTCCCACACCCCTAAGCACCGTTCACACCGCCCGGCAGGAGCCCGCAACACGAAGAACCCCGCACACAGCCGTAAGCCCCGTAAGGCAGCAACACTCCAATCCCTACCCTGCACCCACCATGACTCACGGCTGCCCACGAGGCCCCCGAGGCACTCGACCCCTTACCTGGCTACACAAATGATGCTCAGTCCTTCTGCTTCTAGAATTTCAGAAAGCCGGCCTGGATCTCGAGAATGGCCAGGAGCCGGCGTGAGCAGTCAGGTATCCAGGAGTGATAGCGGGAACAGAGACCCCAGTCACAGGGAGTTGACCCTAAATAGGCCCAGAGTCTCCACCCCCTGACCCTCGGGTCACGCGATATCGCCAGAGCGGAAATGGGTCGGCCGGACGCCGATTGGGCCGCCCGCCCGACCAATCACCAGAGACCAGGAGCGGGCGGGGTCCGGAGAGGTCGGGTCCTAAGTGCGCGCGTCGTGATTCTCCACGCTTGTCATAAACATTCTTTTAGACCATCCAGATGTGGTTCTGGCAGACTGGCTAGAGAAGATCCATTCACTGATTGTTCAGCAGTGACTTTGCAGGCCACTGCAGCTGTCCATTATTGTGTCTGTTTCCTATGGAACATCGTTGCTTCTGATTCATGTGCCACCAACATATGGTGTATCTGACATTTTCAAAGTGCTCATTATTTTCTGGATTTACCAGCAGCAATGTCAATGATGACGTGTGCACCTGCGTATAATCTGAGTCCTTATTTAACCCCAGCATCTATGATTGCAAGCTTCAGTCACGTTGTGCCAACATTAATGCTGATTGCAAGATCCATGGTATCTTCAGCTTTTTCCATAGTTCTGATCATGTGCTTCTCACCATCGCCTTTGATCTTAGGATCAATATGTGTTACAAGAGGGGTCGTGGCTCGGCGCCTGACGGTGATGGCGGCGCCCGTGTGAGGCTCGGCTGACGCCTCAGGAGATTTCCCTTTCACAGCCCATCTTTTCTTGCTTCACTGGCCCTTCTCGGTGGCGGAACATCTCCGGACGACGCCATGACCATTTCCGCGAGTTGACATGCCCTGAAAAGCGGAGATTATATCACGGCAGATGGCGGCTTCATTCCAGGTATTATCACGGCCGCCATCTTATGACGCCGCTCGTATTACACCAGCGCCGCCTCTGTGAGGAACTTTCTTCATATCATAACCGCTCATCTTTCCGAGTTCAGAGCTTTTGCTAATATGAATCTGAGTGCCTTCTTCATCACATGTTAGCACTTCACCTATTCCTCACAAACTGTGCAATGAAAGGCTGCTGCATCATTTCCTTCATATGAATGCTCCATGTCTTATGCTTCATTTTCCTGTCAACGCTTGTGAAATCGCTTGAAGTCTTTCACAGCAGTCCTCTTTATTTATTTAAGCTCGTGCTGAAATCTTGCTCTATGCTGTCTTTCACCGGGTGACTACTACTACGGTTGAAAATGTGTCATTTTTTGCTGCTTTTGTCTCGGCACATCTATTGGCCAAGGGAGCTACCCAGCTACGCATTTTGGCTTCTTATTATGTCAACGATGTGAATTGTTGCATCTCTGTTACTCTATTCTTACCCACTATCTCACGCTGTTACTGCTGCTCACCTCTTATGATATACTGGCAGTTGTTGGACCTCCTTTCAAAAATATTTTAGTCTGAGCCTTATCCTACCTAGTAGAGCCTCCTTGGACTTTTTATCTCTTCCCAGCTTCAAAACCTTGCGCATCTTTCTGTAATTGTGCGCTTTGACATAGGTTCCTATATTTTATATGGGACGGCTCAAGCTTATGTCGCGCATGCACTCCAAATCTGCGACAAAGGTGGCTATTGTGAAAAATTCAAAAGTGTTCTCTGCTTTTTCTAAACTAGAGGACTCTCTCACCTCCTCCGGTTCTGACACTGCCATGGAGCCTTCTCAGACAGCATCAGGAAAAACCAACACCAAGAGGCTGAAGAAAGATCCTCCCTTGCATCTCAAATCGTCTCCACCTGTTTCAATGGAACTCCTTTTGGAAGAGATAAGATCCTTTCGACCTTTTTTTGAAGAAACCGGGACCTTACGTCCTTTTATGGAAGAAACTAATGCCAAGCTCCAAACTCTAACGGACAATTGGTCACAAATTGAAACCAGAGTCTCTTCAGTTGAACAATCTGTTGCCTCCTTTCAGGAAACTCACACCGCGGTTTCCCATATAACTTCACAAGTGGGCACCCTCCAGAAGCAGGTGGAGGAGTTGGAAAATAGGAACAGACGGAACAACCTACGCATTTACGGTTTGGTTGAGGGTCTTGAGGGTTCGGATTCAATCACCTTCTTTTGTTCCTTCCTTCCGAAGTTGCTCTACTTGCCAGAAGGTACAACTCTTAACATACAACGTGCACACCGGTTGGAGCGTTTACCTACATCTGCTTCAATGTCGCAACGACCAAGAGGTGTTATTCTCTATTTTCTGGAATATACTGACCTTCTGAAGGTTCTTATGGCTGCCAAAGCTTCACCGAAATTATCATGGTCTGGTTCTCCCTTGTTCTTCGCTCAGGATTATGCAAAGGTGGCTGCTAATCCGAAAGGCCTTCTTAGGCATGAGGGATGTCCTTCGTTCCATGGGTGCTAGATATGGACTGTATCCTCCCTATTTGTTTAAAGTAACCTACAACAACAGGACAACCACCTTTGAGGATCCGGTACGCCTACAGAGCTTCATTAATGCACACAAGACTACTGCCATGGACTCTTCTGGGCCTTCTTCGTCGCATCCTGACTGAACAGTTGCCATGCTGGTTCTTGTTCTTCTGATGTTTTTGTTTTTAAAGTATTTTTGCCCTCCTATTTTGCTCTGCTCCCTTGCTTGTTAACCCCCGTTGCTTATATAGCGATTGTTTGTTCCTTGTTCTTTGTCGTTTTTTCCCTGGATTCATGTTTGCAATTGGTTTTGTATTTCCCATTTTGTCTCTGCAGGATTCGTCCTCGTTCGACAATGTCTCCCTGGCTTTCTGCCCGGCTGTCCACGTCTGTGCTGTCTTGCCTAAAGGCCCCTTCCCCCCAGCTCCATTTTGTCTTCTCCTTTTGTAGGTATGTTCTTCCCCTACTTCCCCTTTTTTTTTCGTTCTTGTCTTCTTCCCTTCTCCCCGTGTTTCGATTTCCTCATTTGTATAATGATGTTGATTCTCTTTTTTCAGGTTGTATTTCTTTTTTTTTCATTTTTGCTACTCTTTTTTTCTCTCTCCTCCATTCTTCTACATTGCTTTTCTTTCTTCTACTTCTTACTTCTTAATCTTGGGTCTTTCTCCTATTATTACATATATCTTCAATGTACATTGCTTTCTTCTTGTTCAATTCACTTTCTTCTTTCTTCTCGTCCTTCTAATCACTTCTTTCTACTAACTTTTATTGAATTCATTTTGGATTTCTTATTTAACAAATTTGTTGCTCTACTGTACAAACTATGTCTTTAAATGTAACTTCCTGGAATGTTAAGGGTATTCATTCTCCAATTAAACAACAGCGCAGTTAATCTCACCTAGCTAAACTAAATGTTGACATTGCATTCCTTCAAGAAACTCACCTTTCTGACATAGAATCTGATAAGCTTAAAAGAGGTTGGGTGGGTGAAGTCTCCTATTCACAAGGTGATGCTATGCGCAATGGTGTTGCTATTTTAGGTCGCAGGTCACTCCCCTTCACAGTCATTTCCCAAGAATCAGATACTAATGGCAGATGGATACATGTCAGATTATCGCTTAGAGGTGTTCCAATCTCTCTTCTTAATGTTTATGGTCCCACTAACGGTGAACCCCTTTTTTGGGCTGAGTTTTCTCCACGCATTACCCAATTCATGGATGATAATTTCATCCTTGCGGGAGATTGTAATCACCCTCTTGATCCTTTTTTGGCTAGGAAGTCTGATGTCACTTATATTCCCACAAAGCCACATAAACTTTTTACCCAAGCTATTTCACAACATAAGCTTGTTGATTCCTGGCGTTTATGTAACCCGACTTTGCAAGAGTTTACTTTCTACTCACCTCATCACCGTTCCCATACATGACTTGACTATATTTTTGTTTCCCATGATCTTGCACAAACGCTCACCGCAGCGGAAATTGGTCCAATATTGCTTTCCGATCATGCCCCTGTAGTAGTTAGCCTTGAGGTTCTCCCTAAAATTGATCGTCCTAGAAGGTGGCGTTTTAATAATGCCCTCCTTCTAGATCCCAAGTTTTCCATTTCTCTACCTTTTTTGATGAATTTTTCCTTTTTAATAATGTTCCACCCATCTCAAAACACAATCTCTGGGATGCTTTTAAAGCAGCTGCACACAACTTCATTATTAATTTTGTTGCTAAGAAACGCAAGAATGCTCGCCAATTCACTAAAACCTACTTCATGACATTGAGAGATTGGAACATGCCTATTTCACTTCACACTCCTCAGATAGTCTGACAACTTTGGTCACTGCTAAGATTACATTTAATGAAAAGTCTACTGAAGATGCTTCTTTGTATTTGCTTAAGTCAAGTGCCAAATTTTATTGTGGTAGTAATAAAGCTGGGAAGGTTCTTGCTAATTACTTAAAGGTCAAGCACAATAAGGTGAACATTGAATCGGTTTATGACACTAATGCACACTTACAACATAAGGATGCTGATATTCTTGCTACTTTTTCCCATTTCTACGAGACCTTATATACCTCTGACACCCAATCTTCTCCTCAGTCTCTTACTCACTTCTTTTCCACCATTCAAACACCTACACCTTACCCTCCTGACCTCTCTTCCTTAGAATCTGACACCACACAGAAAGAATTGCTTACTACCCTCCAACGACTTAAACTCAACAAAGCTCCTGGCCCGGATGGTTTTACTGTTGAGTTTTATCTACACTTCTCCAAACTATTGATTCTAAAACTTCATTCCCTTCTCCACTCTTTTGCTGAATTAGGTACTTCCTCTGGCACATTTTCGGACGCACATATTTGTTTAATACCCAAACCCGGAAAAGATGTCCAATATTGCAAAAACTACAGACCCATCTCCCTGGTTAATATTGACTATAAAATCTTTGCCAAATAATTAGCGATTAGATTGGACCATTTTCTTCCTGACCTTCTAGGTGACGAACAATCAGGCTTTGTTAAAGGTCGTTACATTACTGACAATACCAGACTTTTATTTAACATATTAACAAAATCTCCACATCTTCAACATCCTCTCGCGGCAATAGCCCTAGATGCTGAAAAAGCGTTTGATAGGGTTGAATGGCCTTACCTCTTTCATACTCTTAGATGTTTTAGGTTTGGCCCTAAATTCACTTCCCTAATCTCACTATTATATTCCAGCCCACGAGCTGCAGTTTATGCCAATGGCCAAATTTCTCCTTATTTTGACCTTGGTAGTGGTGTTCTCTAAGGATGTCCTCTCTCACCTTTTCTTTTTAACCTTGCTTTCGAACCCTTTTTGTCCAGACTACGCCAAAATCCTAATATCCATGGCTTTCAGACTAGGGATCTTTCCATTAAACTCGCTGCTTATGCAGACGACATATTACTTTTCAACTCGAACCCTGCGATCTCCGTCCCCGCTTTTTTGGAGGAAGTACAGACCTATTCCTCAATTTCTGGTTACAAACTTAACCATGATAAATGCGAAATCTTGCCCTTGACGAAATTCACCTTTAAGCCTGATTTCAGCGCCTCCAATTTCACCTGGAGCTCTTCCCATATTAAGTATTTAGGATTGCATATTACTCCTTCTATCTCGGATACTGTTTACCTTCGTCTAACTAAATGCATTCAGAAATTATCCGACCTTACAGCTAAGTGGCATCCTCTCTACTTGTCTTGGTGGGGCCGCTTAGATACTATCAAAATGATGCTTTCCCCTATTGTTCTTTATACCCTTTCCAATATTCCTATTTCTATTACAGCTAAGTTTTAAAAAAAATTAACTCAGTCTTATCCTCCTTTTTATGGCATAATAATAAACCCAGAATGTCTCTTGCTAAACTCATTTGTCCCGCTTCTGAAGGCGGTGTCAATTTTCCGGATTTCCGGGCTTATCACAAGGCTTTTTTGTTGCGTCAATCTTCCTTTTGGCTACAAGACCCCTTGCCCTTTGTGGAATAAGGTTGAGCGCCTTTTCCTTTCCCCTTTCTCCTTCGCTGAGTGTATCTCCTTTTCGCGCAAGCCCTCTTCAATTCTTACTCCTATCCATAAATTCACTCTCAAACTCCTCTTATCCTCTAATCCTCTTCCTCCTGTATGTGTTGCTGACTTCCTTTCCTCCACTATTTGGCACAATAAATACCTTCTACTCTGGGGTAAGCCTATTTACTGGAAATCTTGGAGAACCAAAGGTCTGCTTTGGATATCACAGTTATTTTCACAATCCACCTTCTTGCCCTTCCACACTCTTCGTTCCACTTTTGATTTACCCCTCTCTTGTGCTCCCAAACACCTCCTCCTTAAAGCATCGGTCATGGAAACAACAAACTTTCCAAGTCTATCCCTTCTTCCATCTCACCTGATCCCATCATTCAACTTCATTCTACTTTACAAACCCTTTCTAAAGCCTCTGTCATCTATACACACCTTCATGCACATACACTTCCCAGATCCAAATCCAAGGTGGAGGAGCATTGGGAGAATGATTATCCATATCATGGCCAATTTCTCTTTGGGACAAGATTTGCACAAAGATTCGTAAAACTTCTAGGGCTGCATCTTTAACGCAATCTGTATTTTTTATTTATTATCGTTTGTTACACACTCCTTCTACCCTTCACAAACGTTTCCC
Source organism: Lissotriton vulgaris (assembly GCF_964263255.1). Lineage (NCBI taxonomy): Eukaryota > Metazoa > Chordata > Amphibia > Caudata > Salamandridae > Lissotriton > Lissotriton vulgaris. Next base: position 1,906,782,127 of record NC_141689.1, read on the forward strand.
TGCCACATCAGATACATGTTGGTCTTGCTCTTTACCCAATGCCACTTTATTTCATATGTTGTTCCTTTGCAAGAAGGTATGCGCCTTCTGGTTACAAGTTTGGGCACAAATTAATGTTATTTTTTCCACTAGTATTCTATTTTCCCCTACCCATATCTTTTTGGGAAGCCTTTCCCCTTGTTGGGACCAGATTGATCTCAATGTTCGTATTGTTGATTTATTATTGGCTGTTGCATTTCAACAAATCACTATTAATTGGAAGTCTACGTCTACTATTACTTTTAAAGCATGGTGGTATAATGTTTGTCACAATCATAGACTTGATACTGCTTTTGTTTTTCCTACCCAGTTGGCAGCTAAGCGTGCTGATCTATGGCTTCCTATTTCGCTGTATTTGGATAATTGTACAACTCGCTCCTTTCGTCCACGGCCTACTCAGCAGGAGGTTACCAAACCCCATTGATGCCCTTTCTCTTTCCTCATGTTCTGCTAAAATGTTTAACTGCATAGTTACAATTGCATTTGCTTTTACTGTATATTTACTGTACCCTTTCTTTTTACTTCCTGATACCCATGGTTAGCTTATTATGTTTCGAATTGTTCATTTCACTTTGAAATGTATTTTGATTATCATTCTTGTGATTTTCCCTCCCTTCCCTTCTGTTGGACTTGGCCCTTAGGGCAGGTTCACCCCTAGACTTTTTGCCTTATGTGTGACCCTGTGTCAGTGATTTTTGGGTCTCTGCGCACTTTCCCCTGAGTCCCAGAGTGAAAGTGCTTGCGTGTAGTATGGCTGGCCTGCCCTCCCATAGGAATGCATGGGGAATGTGTGTGTCCCTGGTAGTTCCTGATGCGTGGGGAGTACAGGCTCGAGTTTAGTCTGCTTAAACTCGTGAGAGTGAATGCTGCAAGATGGTGTCTGCGGCATGTATGTGTCTAGAAGGGAAGTGCTACTTCTGGACATTGAGATATGTGTGCATGTGCTGTGAGGGTGCTGGAGCGTGATTGGCTGGAGCTGACTGGCATGCCAGGCTTCAGGAAGTCTAGATGGGTTTGCCCGGTGGTGAGTGGGAGATTAGCATGAGTGATGTGTGGGAGGAGTGTACCTGTGTCCTGGATGGGCTGGGTTTTCCCCACACAATGCTGACTCCGCCCCCCTGTGGTGTGTCTAACGACCCTAGCCTCCCCAGTGAATGAAATGGGTGGTTGGGCCATCAAGAGTGCTCCAGAACCAGCTGCAACTGGTTTTCCCCCCACCCTGCACCTTAAACAAAGGATTTGTCAGTATAAGAAGGGGCTGTGTCCCCACTGAAAATGTTCTACCTTTGGATCCTGCCAGAAGGGGCTGTGGCTGCTGCTGGGGCCGGAGGACCGCCACTTGGGCAGTCTCCCTGCCTGGAGACCCAGTGTGCTGGCTCTTGGCCCAGCCTTGCCCCCCTGCCCCTTGAAAGGACTTTTGCTGGGCTTGTTGGCCCCTAGCGCCTGGGAGCGCTTTTGATTGCTGTTTAGCGCTTAAGAGCGCTTTATTGTGCCTGCAGCGCTTGGGAGCGCTGTGGTCACCCCTCTAGCGCTGGGAGCGCTTGGTCTGCAGAGGCCGGTGCCCACCCGGCATTGTCCGCCCCGAGCGAGGGCCACCGCGCTCCTTAATTGAATAGGAGGCCGGTGCCCACCCGGCATTGTCCCCGGATCACCGCCGCAGCCCAGGAGTGTGCTGCCCCCGCCGGGCCGCCGCGCTGCCTACCGCGACCCGGAAGTGCTGGGTCGGCGGGCCTATCGCTGCGCGGCCCGGGAGAAGCCGACCGGAAGTCCCGCCCCGCTGCCGCGACCCGGAAGTCAGGCAGGCCGGGGGCAAGACAGAGAGGCAACCGGAAGCGGACGGGAGGCCACCCCGCGCTCCGGTGAAAAGAGAAGCCGGCGTCTTCCCGTTTCCTCCCCAGGCTCCCAAAGAGAGGGAGAGCCCAGGGAGGAGTATCCAGAGAGCCCCGAGGAGCGGGAGCTCTCGAGGAGCAGAGCCTGCCACGTCGTGCCTGGAGCCCCGGGACGAGAGGAGAGGAGCCCCGCCCGCAGCCCAGCTGATCAGCCGGTGAGTGCGAGGGCGGGTTCGGTGTGTCCTGCGAGTGGCCCCAGTGAGGGAGGGCCGCTCCACTGAGAGGAGCCCGTTCTGTATCCCTTTTTGAGCCCCGAGGTGCCCCGGGGGCACCAGTTAAGTTAGAGCCCAGCGAGGCTCTTGGCAAGCATCATCCCTTTGAGTCCCCCGAGAGGGGGACCCCACAGCCCAGCGAGGCTGCACCTTTTTGTTGCTGGAGCCCTGAGAGGCTCAGCGGCACGCTTGTTTGTTTAAGAGCCTGAGAGAGGCTCACCAGTGCCACAGTGGTGGTTCTTTGAGCCCAGAGAGGCTCCAACGTTGCCCTAACTTTCCCTGCTCCAGTTGCCCAGCACTTTGTGGGCAACTGCCACGTTTAGGCCCTGACATTGGGACACCGGGACAGTCACAGGTGGTGACTTGTGAGTTTGGCGCAATTGTTACTGTTTGTACACCTCTGAATGTTAATACATCATGTGTTTTATCCTTGCACCCCTATAGGTATTGTGACATGTAGGTGGTTGTTTTCTCCCTAGTACAGGTGGTGCTAGTGAGGTCCTGTTACCAGTAATTACTGGTTGTATGCTCTACTTTTATATTGTGTGCTACACTGATTTTACTTTCTAAAGTGCTATTTCTGAAAGTATTGCTTCTAAAAGTGCTGATACCCTTGACAGTGGTCCAAGTGGCCCTGTCCTGTACAAATATCCCTTGTAAATTTCCGCCTGTGCCTGTTGGCACAGTGTAACAAGATGTGTGTTTTATCTGATGTATATTTATTATAATACAAAGGCTATTTTTACATATAACCTTGTGTGGAGTTTTCCTTTGTGGTGGGCCTTTGGTTGTTGTTGCTGGGGTGCGTGCGCAAATACTTAACTTACATCGCCTCCAAGTTTAGCCTTGACTGCTCGCGCCACGTTACAAAGAGGGCGAGTAGGGGTTATCTTGGCGTGTAACTCCCTTGCCCTGACTTTGGGAATGGTGATCCCTGACTGACCTCGACGCGAGTCTTGGCCGGCCAGGGTCCCGTTTCCAACATTGGCGGCAAGCGGTGAGGATAAGAATTTGTGTTTGCGTTGTACCACAGTGGCAACAGGCCACTACAAAGCTCTGCATTTTAGATGACCACATTTTTGGGGATTATTGTGTTTTTGGTGAAGTTCCATTATTGCTTCTCCTGAAGAGTGCCATTTGATAATTGTGTTCAGTACATTTGTCCCCCGCCCTGCTTCCAGAGTTTGGTACCTGTGTCACATGTGGTCAGGTTGAGAAGTCAGGGGTGGTAGAAACTACCTTACCGATCCGAGGGGAGGGTGTGTGTGGATGAATGGTGTGTTTCCCTGGACGCATGAGTGAGTTCTTTTTTAAGGAGAGTGGAAGTTTTGGAATTGTGTACTTTTACTTCAGATTGCTAGGTCCCTTGTGTTGCACGTGTCTGTGAGCATCCTGTCAAGATGGAATCTCCTTTTAACCTGTGTGGCCTGTCTAAGTACAGTGTGCATGAGTTGGTACGGTTATGTAAGGAGAGAGACATCCCAGTGAGTGAGTCAGACACCCAGTCCAAGCTTAGGGATAACATGATCCTGTGGCAGAAGAGTGACTGGGAGCGTGAGCACAGTGAGAGGGAGAGGGCCCGGACCGCACACCATGAGGGTGGTGGGTCTGAGAGGAGCCCTGAAGAGTCTGATGTGGAGAGTGAGTTTGACAGTGAATGGGCGCCAGCAGAGAGCGAGTACCCCCTCGATAGGGAGTCCCTTGCTGGGTCCCGTGTCAGATGTAGCCCCCCATCCCTTTCCCTGTCCCCAGAAGAGTGGGTGGATAGGAGAGAAGAGAGGGAGCACCAGCTGGCCATGAAGAAGCTCAGGTTAGAGCATGCCTGGAAGATGGCGCAGCTGGGTGTGAATGAGCGGATTGCAGAGGCTGAGAGGGCCTTGGCCAGGGAGAAAATAGCCCTAGAGTGTAGGTTATCCCCTGACCGCAGTCCGAACTTTCTGGATTCCCCAGGGAGGGTGGAGTCCAGTGGTGGCAGCTTTTTAAGTGTTGGTGTTGACAGTCCCACTCCCAGTTCCCAGAGTATGGTTCCTGTTTCTCCAGAGGAGGAGAAAAGGTTGAAATTCAGGGGCAGTAGGAAGCTGCCTCACCAGTCTTGGGTAGACTTTGAGGAGGACTGTTGTGGAGCCCTGTGTGATTGGGTACGGGAGCCCACGAAATGTGATTGGGACATATTGTTCGATATGTTTCTCAGAGAGCAGTTGCTCAGTTGTTGTTCCCCAGGGTTGCGGCAACACCTGTTGGGGTGTGGATTGTCTGACCCATGTGAGCTTGCAGTAGAAGCAGACCGCTGGGAGAGGGCCAGAGGTGCTGTACAGTCATTAGAGAGTGAGTCCAACAGTAGTGGTACAGGGAGCTTCCAGCCCAGCGTGGTGGAAGAGGCTCAGTGTAGCCCAGCTAGGTCCCAGTATAGTGAGAAGGGTGGAAGGGCTGACTGCCTGGCTCAGTGGAGCAGGAGTCAGTGGATGGCTGAGAGCACCCAGAGGCCCGAAGCCCTGTCTCAGAACTTGGGTGGTTTCTTGAGGGAACACCAGGTTAGGGACCTAGGCTGTCCTGTTAGTACACTTGAGGAGGACCTCCTAGTGTCTAGGGAACCTGGAGCGTCTGTAACTAGAGCTCCAGGGGTTCCAGTGTCCGGCAGTGTCGCTCCAGTTGGGAGGGCACAGAAGTCCGAAGCGAGGAGTGATTGGGGGATGAGTTTCCCAGTGGATGCACCAGTGGACCAGAGACTAGCCAGTTCGGCTAGATCTTCTTGGGTGGACCCGGGTGGCGCCACTTCTGGTCTGGGGGATCTTTGCGCACTGTCAGGTGGACAGGAGGCGGGAGATCTGCGCCAGACAGACAGTCACACGACACATGGGTCATGTGTCAGCCTCAGGGGGATTGCGTGTGAGTCCCCAGAAGTCCTGGAGTGCCAGGCAATTATTCCACCCAAGGTTTTAGACCGGAGGTTGGGAGGCCAGGTGCAGGTTCAGCCTGACCTGAAGGGTAGGACGACTGTAACCAGTGTCCTGACCGGTTCTTCTTCCAGAGGAACTTCTCCAGTGGGGAGAGGGCAGACCTCTGGAAGGGGGTGCAAAGGGTGAGAAAGCCCACCTCTGACCCCGGTGCAACCTGAGGGGTTAAACCCTAGGTTGGAATGGCGTTCTAGGTGTCCCCCTCGCACGGGGAGGAGGAACCCTAAAAGAAGAGGTAAGGGGAGGAGAGCCTTCCCTGAGACTCCTGGTCCGCCTGAGGTTGTAGACCCTAGGCTGGAGAACCAGTGGCAGTCTAGTCCTGTCTTGCAGACAGGAGGAGTGGAGAATGGATACTATGTGCCAGGGGTTACTACCCCCCACTTCGTGAGTAGGCAGGAACCAGTGGCACCTGGGTGGCCCAGGGCCTGGTCCTGGCCGCGGACAGCTGAGGAGTACCAGTGGGGTAGCCCAGTTGGTCCTTACAGTAGCTTTAGAAGGAACCCTAGGGGTTCACCGTGGCATAGAACAGGAGGGTGTCCCGGCAGTGGCGGGCCTGCGTCCGTGTTCTATCGCCCCAAGCAGGGAAGTCCATCACGGTGGTGATTGTTCTCCCCTGCATTTTGGCTGGAAGGGGGTTGTGTTGGACTTGGCCCTTAGGGCAGGTTCACCCCTAGACTTTTTGCCTTATGTGTGACCCTGTGTCAGTGATTTTTGGGTCTCTGCGCACTTTCCCCTGAGTCCCAGAGTGAAAGTGCGTGCGTGTAGTATGGCTGGCCTGCCCTCCCATAGGAATGCATGGGGAATGTGTGTGTCCCTGGTAGTTCCTGATGCGTGGGGAGTACAGGCTCGAGTTTAGTATGCTTAAACTCGTGAGAGTGAATGCTGCAAGATGGTGTCTGCGGCATGTATGTGTCTAGAAGGGAAGTGCTACTTCTGGACATTGAGATATGTGTGCATGTGCTGTGAGGGTGCTGGAGCGTGATTGGCTGGAGCTGGCTGGCATGCCAGGCTCCAGGAAGTCTAGATGGGTTTGCCCGGTGGTGAGTGGGAGATTAGCATGAGTGATGTGTGGGAGGAGTGTACCTGTGTCCTGGATGGGCTGGGTTTTCCCCACACAATGCTGACTCCGCCCCCCTGTGGTGTGTCTAACGACCCTAGCCTCCCCAGTGAATGAAATGGGTGGTTGGGCCATCAAGAGTGCTCCAGAACCAGCTGCGACTGGTTTTCCCCCCACCCTGCACCTTAAACAAAGGATTTGTCAGTATAAGAAGGGGCTGTGTCCCCACTGAAAATGTTCTACCTTTGGATCCTGCCAGAAGGGGCTGTGGCTGCTGCTGGGGCCGGAGGACCGCCACTTGGGGAGTCTCCCTGCCTGGAGACCCAGTGTGCTGGCTCTTGGCCCAGCCTTGCCCCCCTGCCCCTTGAAAGGACTTTTGCTGGGCTTGTTGGCCCCTAGCGCCTGGGAGCGCTTTTGATTGCTGTTTAGCGCTTAAGAGCGCTTTATTGTGCCTGCAGCGCTTGGGAGCGCTGTGGTCACCCCTCTAGCGCTGGGAGCGCTTGGTCTGCAGAGGCCGGTGCCCACCCGGCATTGTCCGCCCCGAGCGAAGGCCACCGCGCTCCTTAATTGAATAGGAGGCCGGTGCCCACCCGGCATTGTCCCCGGATCACCGCCGCAGCCCAGGAGTGTGCTGCCCCCGCCGGGCCGCCGCGCTGCCTACCGCGACCCGGAAGTGCTGGGTCGGCGGGCCTATCGCTGCGCGGCCCGGGAGAAGCCGACCGGAAGTCCCGCCCCGCTGCCGCGACCCGGAAGTCAGGCAGGCCGGGGGCAAGACAGAGAGGCAACCGGAAGCGGACGGGAGGCCACCCCGCGCTCCGGTGAAAAGAGAAGCCGGCGTCTTCCCGTTTCCTCCCCAGGCTCCCAAAGAGAGGGAGAGCCCAGGGAGGAGTATCCAGAGAGCCCCGAGGAGCGGGAGCTCTCGAGGAGCAGAGCCTGCCACGTCGTGCCTGGAGCCCCGGGACGAGAGGAGAGGAGCCCCGCCTGCAGCCCAGCTGATCAGCCGGTGAGTGCGAGGGCGGGTTCGGTGTGTCCTGCGAGTGGCCCCAGTGAGGGAGGGCCACTCCACTGAGAGGAGCCCGTTCTGTATCCCTTTTTGAGCCCCGAGGTGCCCCGGGGGCACCAGTTAAGTTAGAGCCCAGCGAGGCTCTTGGCAAGCATCATCCCTTTGAGTCCCCTGAGAGGGGGACCCCACAGCCCAGCGAGGCTGCACCTTTTTGTTGCTGGAGCCCTGAGAGGCTCAGCGGCACGCTTGTTTGTTTAAGAGCCTGAGAGAGGCTCACCAGTGCCACAGTGGTGGTTCTTTGAGCCCAGAGAGGCTCCAACGTTGCCCTAACTTTCCCTGCTCCAGTTGCCCAGCACTTTGTGGGCAACTGCCACGTTTAGGCCCTGACATTGGGACACCGGGACAGTCACAGGTGGTGACTTGTGAGTTTGGCGCAATTGTTACTGTTTGTACACCTCTGAATGTTAATACATCATGTGTTTTATCCTTGCACCCCTATAGGTATTGTGACATGTAGGTGGTTGTTTTCTCCCTAGTACAGGTGGTGCTAGTGAGGTCCTGTTACCAGTAATTACTGTTTGTATGCTCTACTTTTATATTGTGTGCTACACTGATTTTACTTTCTAAAGTGCTATTTCTGAAAGTATTGCTTCTAAAAGTGCTGATACCCTTGACAGTGGTCCAAGTGGCCCTGTCCTGTACAAATATCCCTTGTAAATTTCCGCCCGTGCCTGTTGGCACAGTGTAACAAGATGTGTGTTTTATCTGATGTATATTTATTATAATACAAAGGCTATTTTTACATATAACCTTGTGTGGAGTTTTCCTTTGTGGTGGGCCTTTGGTTGTTGTTGCTGTGGTGCGTGCGCAAATACTTAACTTACATCGCCTCCAAGTTTAGCCTTGACTGCTCGCGCCACATTACCTAGAGGGCGAGTAGGGGTTGCCTTGGTGTGTAATTCCCTTGCCCTGACTTTGGGAATGGTGATCCCTGACTGACCTCGACGCGAGTCTTGGCCAGCCAGGGTCCCGTTTCTAACACCTTCCCCTTATTGTTTTCCCTCATAACTCTTTACTTATATTTTGTAATATTACCTTGCATTATTATTAATAAACTTTTTTTGAACTTAAAAAAATATGTGTTACAAGAACATTTTGGAAGATCCAGACCAATCTTTGAGAAGGGTGTTTCTCAGTTGTTGCTGTTTCTCATTCCCCTTGCCTATCCGTTTTGCTTATGTCTTGGCTCTAGTATCTGCTCTGCTGTGACTTTGATTTGCACGTTCTGTCATGTGCCCTTTCCTTAAGTTTTTCTTATACCGCCTCTGGTTTTGTGCCCTTCCAGTGTCTTGCTTATTCCAGATCCTAGAATCCATGAGATTGCCCTGTTCTGTTTATTCTCCAGTTTTTGATGAACTGATCTTTAATCTTTGGTGTAGCTCTTAGGTTCCTTTCGAATACTTACCCTGCTCCATTCAGTCTCTAGTTTGCCATTTTTTCTTGTTAGTCCTGTGCTTGCATTCCATTTTTTTGTCAGTCTGTGCTTGTTTACTTGAAGCAATTTTCTCTCTGCTGGCTGCCTTGTACTCCGTGTGGGTTCTTTGCGTCGGGTTAGTGTGCTACTTTGTCCTTATCTGAGTGAAAGTGCATTCTTATGTTCAGGGGGTAGCTCCTGGATTCCAGGAGGCAATGCCTGCCCACCCATCGTCTTTTGTTACATGTAGTCTTAAGTGACTTACTTGTGACAGTGAGCTATTGCTATTTTGATAGTGTTTCCAGTTGGACCCAAAGGGGCGTATCTTGTATATGGCAGTACAATTACTGTTCCAGGGTCGGGATACAGAATCATTTCTGCTTTATCCTTTTGATGAAGTTTTTAAGGTGACTAATTGCACAGGGATGTTGAATTTCCCTATTACTGTGTTAACAGTGTTATCTGTTTATAACCACAGTGATAACCTAAAGTGTTTGTCCATTACTGGTTCCCTTCCCTGTATGTACACATTCAGTCTGTTTACTTTTTCTATCCTGTTTATGTCCCTTAACCTGTTTGTGTCTGTACTTTCCTGGTGTATGTCGTTACCTGCTTCTCTGCATCAGTACACCAACTCTCGGGTTTCAAGCCTGATATTTAATTACATCAAGGTCTCGAGCCGCATAACACCGAGATAGTGTGCACTTGCTCGTCTACTTTGCCCATGTAAGTGTTTATTTATTTTCAATCGTTGATGTATTTCTTTTCATTACTGTGCAACAATGAACATTATATATGCTATATATTTATCCAGTGATTTGAGGTAATGCTTTTAGTTTGTATGTTTAACACCTTGGCTGCTAAAGGTTTTCCCCTCCTGCGCTGATCCTAATCGAACCCCATTGTTCATGACGAGCTCAGCTCGTCATAAGCACAGCTCCACTGTGCCTCATGACGAGCTGAGCTCGTCATGAGCATGGAAGGGGTTAAAGATATATATGAATAAATGGTGCGTATGAGAAAGCATAATAGCTTTAGACTTTAACATGAGTATGCATGTACATTCTCATGTAATTCTCTCACCGTACATCTCAATTATGAGGTGTATTTTTTCCAAATAAATAGCTTGGAGAGTACATATAACAGCTGTTCACAGCACTCACAGTAAGAGAGAGATAGGGCCCTCAGCTTTGCAGTTCAGGCTGGACTGTTCCCATGAGGCACAGGGTCAGACTGATTTGCATATGGCCATGTCTGAACTGGGGTGGCAGAGTGGTGTAAAGAACGGTGAGGGATTAAACCCAGGACCTTTTGACTGGGTGTGAGTGTTTGATTGATTCAGATGCTCCGTCCATCAGCACCCCCTTTTGTACCGCTTTTGGCCGCCATAGGTGTGGCAGGGTATGCTCAGACGTGAGTCCCTTGCTCACTTTGCCACTGGATTCAAGCAAGCCGGGCTGAAGACGGCTGGAATGCCAGAAACCGGTCCACGGAAGCTTGTATCCGGTGCAGCGAAGACATGGCTTTGCAGTTCGGGTTGGACTGTTCCCATGAGGCACAGGGTCAGACTGATTTGCATATGGCCATGTCCGAACTGGGGTGGCAGAGTGTGCTAAAGAACAGTGATGGATTAAACCCAGATCTTTTGACTGGGTGTGAGTGTTTGATTGATTCAGATGCTCCATCCATCACCACCCCCTTTTGTACCGCTTTTGGCCGCCCTAAGTGTGGCAAGTATGCTCAGACGTGAGTCCCTTGCTCACTTTGCCACTGGATTCAAGCAAGCCGGGCTGAAGACGGCTGGAATGCTAGAAACCGGTCCTCGGAAGCTTGTTTCCGGTCCAGGGAAGATATGGCTTGGCAGTTCAGGCTGGACTGTTCCCATGAGGCACAGGGTCAGACTGATTTGCTTATGGCCATGTCTGAACTGGGGTGGCAGAGTGGGCTAAAGAACGGTGATGGATTAAACCCAGATCTTTTGACTGGGTGTGAATGTTTGATTGATTCAGATGCTCCGTCCATCACCACCCCCCTTTTGTGCCACATTCAAGACAGCTAAGCAGCATAGCTCCAAGTTTAGCCAGCAAAGACCTTCTGGGCTGTTTGGCACATAACAGTTCAGGTACGAATGTGTGTTGATTCTATTGAAGTAATGATTTCCCTTATGGCAATAAATTTGATGCTTAAGGATTAGCATGTAAGGATGCCCTGTAAACAATACGTTGCCTATTTGTTTAATAGTTATAATATCTGCTTACAGTCTCACTACGAATTTACAGAGTTCTGCATTTATTTATGATTATTGATTTTCTGCACTAAATCTGGCTTACAAAGAAATCTTTATAACAGTGTGTATTTCTTGTGTGTGTGTACACTTGTGGCAAATGTTTGCCAGAAATCAAAACCAAAATAAATACATGTGCTTGATAGCCTCTAGCATGTATGTACCGAAAACACATAATTTACAGGTAATTTGAAGCAGATGACTGGGACATAATTATCTATTTGTCAGCTCAGGATTGGTAAATTGGTCATAACCGCTCCTGCCAAAGAGTCATGAAGGATCTACCGGTTCATATTTACATAATGGCGGTCGCCAGTAGGTATATATAGTTAGGATTTTTGAAAATTCTATGTCGAATAACTTTGGCGTTTGTGGACGGAATTGGCTGAAATTTTCAGGAAAATGGCACATTTTGTTTCTGAGCAGCCCTTGAAAAATTGGGGGGGTTTAGTCAAGGGGGTGCCGAGAAAAAAGGGGGGTCCCAAAACGCGTTTTTAACATTGAGTTTTCCATAGGGCGGTTGGACTCACTTTTAGCTCGAACGGCTGAATGGATTTACACGAAACTTGCCAAAATTGTAGATATGGTTTGCCCGACATGCCTTTGCTATGTCTCAATATATGTGCTCCAGTCGATTTTGAGAAATTAACGTTTTAAAAAACAGATATATCTGTGACAGCGCTCCGGTTAGCGCTCCGGTTCGCGTACCTGACGCGTAACGGATCTTCGCGAAGCGAAGCTGATTGGCTCTCCGGTGTCTGTAAACATTCTAAACAGTCCGGAGCGGCCGCCATCTTGTGTCTCGGTAGGATCGAGACACAAGAGGTGGCAAAAACAAAGGGGGAAATGAGCATAAGGGGGCAGAGTACATCCTCCCTGACTCCCTAGGTTTGATGAGGGGGCTTTAAAAGGGCCTCTCGGGGTTAAAAAATAATAATTTTTACATCGTTTTTTTTGCGGGGGGAGCGCTCGGTACGCGCACCGGGAAGCGGTCCGGGAAGCGTAATATTGGAAAAATAGGATGAAAGAATGTTCAAATATTGTATGTTTATTGATTGTTATTTTTGTTTTTTTATTTATTTTATTTAAGTACTAACATGTAGGTACCAATGCAGAGTCTAAAAATAAAAATACATTGTTTCCTTTGTAGATATCTTGCAGGTTGTTTCAGAAGTTATTGAGGTATATGGAATTCATAGTGTAGTCTGTCAGGAAAGCAGAAACACCATGGAGGCAGGAGATGATAAAGAGATGTTAAATACACTTTGGAGATAATATAGTGGAAGAAAGGAAGTAAATATGAGCAAACTTACTATGTAACAAAAGTTGCACAGTATATTTAAAGTCTGATTTTACATTAAAATCAATTTGCTACTAGTTTAAAAAATACATATAAAAATGAATATTGTCTCAAACAATTTTTGAATTATTAAATATAAATTTATTTTTCTGAATTATTTTCAAAATTAAAAAGAACTTCTAATAATTCTTGGTCAGATTTTGTCTCATTTTCAATTAAGAAATCCACAGCTTCAACACATTGCAGAAGTTCTATGTCCATTGATTCATCAAAGAATTCTGAATCATTTTCTGTGTCTTGGTTGCATTCTGTAACAATTTACACGTTATTTTTCTGCTCTCCTTCCATTTCTATGCTGTAAAATGAATTTAAAAAAAATATATCAGTACAGATAGGGCACTGTTGGGTTTAAGTACAGACGGGTAGTTTGGGTTTTGGTTTTCAGTGATGTCATCAGTGATGTCACTGACCATGTCATAAATGATGTAATATGTGACATCATCAGCAGTGGATTGCTGGTGCGCGATATATAGTTAGTGCATCTAACTATATATGCGAATTCCAATGGTTTTGTGCGAGTAAAATAAGGTTTTGAAAATGATAATCCCTAACTATATATGGTCTATAACCTATGGTTTTTTCAGTGAATTTTCAAGGTTTTGTAAATGCTAATTCCTAACTATATATGGTCTACAACCTATGGTTTTTTCAGTGAATATATATATATATATATGTGACCAAGGGCGGACGCCCGAAACGCGTCAGATTTGGTGAACTTTCCTTGTCAATAAATTTGCCGAATGAAGATTGGGACTCGCGTGGTTTTTCCTATTTTCTACCTGCCTGGTAGTTTTGTGGTGAGAGACTACTGTTCCTGTATATATATATATATATATATATATATATATATATATATATATATATATATATATATATATATATATATATATATATATATATATATATATATATATATATATATATATATATATATATATATATATATATATATATATATATATATATATATAGCACAACCAAGCCACCATCTCAAGAACAGATGTACTTAGAGACTTACAAGAGGATGTTTCACAATCTAATTTTGCTTATTTTGTGAGTTGCAGAGTTAATAGATTGCTAAAAATGTATTGCAGCCAAAGGTGCCACAAAAGGTACCAAGCATACCCAGAAGAGCAAGTGTCAAAAAGATTGAAAATACCTAGCAATGCCTCACAGGATTATAGGTGAGCACAAAAGATCAAACAATACAAGGAACAGTTTAGCTAAGCTTTTTTTTATTTCCAGTAAACTTCATTAACCTCATTTATGCAAATCCTGGGGCACAGTGACCTTGGAAAATCAGTGCTAAAAGCACAATTATGGCAGACAAATCAGAAGGCAGGATAAATCCTACAGCTAGAATGTGACTTAATAAAATGATAAATGTGCCCTTAGGCAAATTATTCCTTATTTGTGATATCCCTTATAAGAAAAGAATTGACGAGGTTGAATTTGTGTTCTAGGATGCCAACTCGGTATATATGAACAAATATTCTTTCTTCTGTTAAAGTGAGAAAGGATGATTTAACTCAGGTGTTCTCATTAATCAACGTATGCAGAAGTAAGCAAGAAATGACCTTTGGAAAGATTTGTTTCCAAGGGAGTTTACAATTTTTAGTCAAGGTATGAAGCTGTTGCTAAGGTGGACTGTGTATTATTGCATGCACTTGATCTGCAGTCGTACTGACACTCCATGCTGTGATGCAAAAAACTTCAAGGTGAATAACCCTTGAAATTGAGGAATTTTCCTGCTCCTGAGGCTTACCTTCATAGTTATAGGACCTAATTTTCAAAGGTCCTCCACACCTGTGGGGGAGACCCCGTCATCATGGGGGAGTCTCCACACTCAGGGTGCAATCTCCACAAACATAATTCTCATGGAGAGAATTCATCCCAAGTGTGCACTTTGTGAATCAGGCACAACAACTTTAATTATAGTTGGAATAAATCTGTAAGGCACGCCTTAAGCTGCAGCTTCTCTGCCAAGGCCCACTGAAGGTTAACATCTTGTGGCTAGATTCTCAATTTGTGAATATGTTGAAACTCCTGTGTCATGGAGCATCAGCACCTTTCCCAAAAGCCCATAGGTTAAGAATTTGGAGAAATACATTTTGTATCATGCAGCAGATTTCAGTAACTACTCATTGGAGCATTAGGAAATGGGTCCATACTGGAAAAGTAGTTATTCCCCACTATACATCAGGTCAGTTGCCAAAGTCTAAATTCAGCTGGTCTTGCCGGTTGTCTTCGTTAGATATAATGAGCCTCATATTCCTCTGGGGCCTAGGAAGATCAGCTTCTCTGAACCTGAAAGTGGTTCTCAGAGCCAGTGATTGAAGAAAGAACAGAAACAGTCCGTATTCCTTCCCTGAGCAGATATAAATTCTCTCTCAGCAGTTTTGATATTCATGTTGTCTCATATCCCATGAGCACTTTGGTATTTTTAAAACACATATTTTTAAACACAGAAACACACAATTTAAAAACAACTTCACCAAAAGATGTATTTATACATTTTGAGCTCAGAGACCCCAAACTCAAAATCTCTGTCTGCTCCCAATGTGAACTTACACTCAATAGATATTTCAGGGCAATCACAATGTTACCCCATGGGAGAGATAATCATTGCATGAGTGAACAATAAAGTTAGCAGGATTTCATTATTAAGACATGTAAAACACACTACTATATGTCGTATCTTTTAAACACACTGCATGCTGCCATGGGGCTGATTTTGGCATACCCTAGGGGTGCCTTACATGAACTAAAAGCAAGGTTTTGGGTCTGACAAGGGGGTCTACTTGCCAGGTCGACATGGCAGTTTAAATCTGTACACACACACACACTGTTGAAGGGCGACTCATGTGGATGGTACAATCAGTGCAAAAGGCCCACTAGCTGCTTTTGATTTAAAGGCACTAAGCACACCTTGTGCACTTTACTAGGCACTTAACAGTGAATCAAATAAGGATAAACCAATCAGCAATACATTTTAGACAGAGAGCATATTCCTTTTCAGCACTGGTCAGCAGTGGTAAAGTGCTCAGAGTCCTACAGTCAACAAAAAAAATGAGGACAAATAGGAGGAAAAAGGCAAAACAGTTGGGAATAATCCTGAAAAAAGGGTAAGTTCCAACAGGGGGGATCAAATGAAGTAGCAGGGTTTAGTAAATTATGCAAAATCAGAAAGAAAGGATAAATCCTATAGTTAGAATGTGGACCTAATCAAATGATAAAGGTAGTCTTAGGCAAATTGGTCCTTATCTGTGCTTTCCCTTTGACACAGTGTTGAAGAGGTTAAATTTAGGCTCTAGGATGCCAACTGGGTACAAATGATGTAATACCTGTCCTTCAGTTCAAGTAAGGAAGTATGATTTGAGTCAGGGGTTCAGTCAAGCAAGATATGAAGCTGTTGCTAAGGTGGACCGTGTGTGCTTGCATGCACTTGATCTGCAGTCCTACTGACACTCCAACTGTGCTGCAATAAGCTACAAGGTAAACAACCCTTTTCCTGCACGTGTGGCCTCTTTTCACTCTTTTAGCACCATTCACAAAGGAACTCTGCACTTGTGGAATATCCATAATGAGAATTCTCATAGTGGAGATTCTACCCTGGGAGATTCCCCCATGACTGCGGGGCCTCTGGCACAAGTTCAGAAGCTGTTTGTGAATCAGGACATAAATCTTTAATGATAGTTGGAATCAATCAGTAAGGCACGGCCTTAAGCTGAAGCTTCTCTGCCACTTTCCGCTGAAGGTTTACTTCTTACGGATGAATACTTAACTGGTGAATATACTGAAACCCCCAATCTACGTCAGTCACCTCCTTGTCAGAAAACATCAGCACCTTCTCCTAACTTCTCTTTGGGGCATTAGAACATGGTTTCAAACTGGAAAAAAGTTGTTGCCCATTGTACATCAGGTCAGTTTCCAGAAGTCTAGTTTCAGCTGGTCTTGCTGGTTGTTTTCATAAGATGTCATGTCTCTTGTGTTCTTCTAAGCTCTATGAAGATAAGCTTCTCTTACCCTGAAAGTGGTCCTTAGAATTAGTGATTGAAGAAAAAAACTGAAAGAATCCGGATTCTACACCAGGCGGATAGTTTTTCTCCATCAGCACTATTGAAATTCAAGTTATCTCAGACCCCATCAGCACTTTGAGTTCTGAGTGAGGGAATCACTGTTTTATAGGGTTAACTAACCAGTGATTGGCATAACTCACACAACTTACATCCAAATTCCAATTCAGCCGCAGTAGCCTTTCTGCCTTTCTCATCAGAATTAAGTAGTTCTCTCACTTATGTCCAAATCTATACCACCAGGCCATATTTCCCAACTATCTAAGATGGGAGAATGAGCCCTTGTCTAGGATTCCATCTTCCTGTAAGTTAGCACCACCTAAGGCCCCCTTTTATCATCAATTATTATTCACCGCTGTTTCATTTTTTCCATGACTTAATGCCAGGGCCACTAGAACTATGCAATAGGTGATGATCAAATTATGTGGCAGGGTTGAGTAAATTATGTGGCAAGAAAAGAAAAATTATGCAGTGTTATGTGGCACTTTTTGTGATAGTATTACTTAACCCCTTGTATGCTGGTGACGAACCCCAGCCGTCACGCTCCGCGGTGCTCGTGTGCTGATGACGGCTGGGGTTCGTCACGGCCCCGCCCTGTTCGTTTGTTTACCGCACAGCGGCGGAAACGGGCCAGCAGCGAAGGGGTTAATTATTTTATCTTTTTTACACCTGTTAAGAATGCCTAGGCATTGGTTGCACCTCATTGGTACAAGTTTAGCACCAAAATATAGCAATCAGCAATAGAAGTGTGACTATTTAACGTTTGCAAAGGGCCTTCCATTATGCGCGGAAACTTTGTTCTGTTTTAAGTAATTTTTGAGCTGTTTGAGCTAGGAACACATTACATTTTTTGTTAACACTGCAAATTATGCAGCGGATGATGGATTATGTGGCAAATACAGCAAATCTATAATCATGCAAAAAACACCATGGCCGCACAATTGCATAATTCCAGACTTGCTTAAGGCCCTATATTGTCTGTGCAACCACATAGCTTCAAATGATTTTAATGAGATGTTCCATTATAAGGTAAAAATGCCACAATTCAAGGCTTTATTCTCCGTATAAAACCTGCTTGTGAGGAGTGTCAAATGCCTAATGTTAGGAGGCTAATAAAAAGCAGTGGTAAGTATCCGTCATTTGTATTAATCGTTTTTTGGTTTAGGGCATTCATCTTTTTATAGATGGCTATCAATCAATAGAGGGTTGAAGCAAGAAGCCTATTGCTCAAGAAGACTATTGCCCTTTTGCCTTTTGGGAAGTTCAGATCTACAGTCCATTCACACCTCTTTGCACCTTTGTTTGACTGCAGTTAACTTAAGAGAAAGCTAATAATGGTGCCCTGTGGGGAGCCCAGTAAGACGTCAAATATGAACCATCAGGTGTGGCCAGTTATTTTAAAGGCAGAAATGTAGAAGCACTATCTAAAGTCATTTTTGTAACATATACCATAAACATCTACATTACCTAATCATTTTTTTTTCTTCAATTGGGCAAATTTCTCAGGAAAGACTGTTAGAGACCTAGCATGACCTTCTGTTTTTGACCCATTTTTCGTTGGCTTTAGGACTCTAAGCACTTTACCTCTGCTAATCAGTGCTAAAGTGCATATGTTCCCTGTGTAAATTCTGATTCTGATTAATTATCAATGATTGGCAAATTTGATTTACGATAGGTCCCTTGTAAAGTTCACTGAGTGTGCCAGGGTCTGTAAATCAAATGCTACAAGAGGGCATGCAGCACTGGTTGTTCCACCCACATGAGTATCCCTGTAAATGTGTCTCAGACCTACCAACGTAGTGTCTGCACACGCAGTTGTAAACTGCCATGTTGACCTGGCCAGTGCACTAACTTTCCAGGATCTAACCTTCCCTTTTGTTTTATATTTAAGTCACCCCTAAGGGGGTCCTAAAAAGTGAAATACTGTGTGTTTCGTGTTTCACTGTTGAAAGGCTGTCAGTCCAATAAGCTATCATTGGAGCAGCACTGTAACATTTTTACATGTGTAGCTTTCAATACTGACAAGATTGAGAAATTGAGTTTAGGCTCTCTGAACTCAGAATTTAATAACACACCTTTTAGTAAATATGCTTTTTGAATTGTTTGTATAGAAATGCCAATTTTGGAAAGGGGGCATTTTCTTGCTTTACCATTCTGTGTGTCTCTGACTGTTTGTTTATTCAGTGCCTGATGTTGGAGTGACAGAAGCTGGGGATGTGCATTCCCTCTAGACAATCTCAAGGGGGAGTTGAGGTATGCTCTGCCTTTTCTGGGTGACTCATAGCTGGGCTGAATAGACATTTCTGCATATAGGGGTCGATTAGGATGGCGGACGGAAGAGCCACCGCGGCCCGTGAGTAGGTGGAAAAAGCCTTTTCCGTGTCCGCCTGCCGCGGATACTCCGTCCGCCATATCAGGATAGGAAAACTTGTCAAATTTCCGTCCGCGACGGAAAAGCACGCTCCGCCGGCCAACTACACACGACCACGCGGCGGACGTAACACATCCGGACGCACCGCCGTACGTACTGACGACTAAGACCGTCCCCCCAATCAAGATGGCGGAAAACACACATAAAACCGCAGCGGAAAAACAACCTGTCTGAACACGTCGGAATACCCACAGCGAACACAGGTGACATAGCCGAGATACCCACCGCAAGCTGACCACCACCATGGACCCTGCGCTACACGCTTTCCCGATGCTCTTCGCGATCCACCACGTCCTAGTCATGGCCTACTATGGACGACGACGCAGGTAAGGCACAAACCATTGGCTGTCTGGAGGTGAATACCAGCAAGGGACGTGACGTAGGGAGTGGGAGTGTCATGTCACCGTAACCACTGATGAGAAGCAAATACGAATACACATTTGTAGTACGCAAGCAGGAATGACAACGAAAAACCACGAGATTTGATAGACCACCTTTATTTCACAAAATAGGGGTTTAATCACAGTGTATGCGTGAGCATGGGCAAAGTGGGCACCAGAGCAGGCACATCATAGCAGGTAACGAGAGGGCAGTATGCAGTATCAGAGCATCAACAGGGCATTGTGCATAACAGAGCAGGTACAATAGAGGCAGGTAACAAGAGGGCAGTATGCAGTATCAGAGCATCAACAGGGCATAGTGCAGTACACAGCAGGTACATCATAGCAGGTAACGAGAGGGCAGTATTGTGAGAAGTTGGCCTGGTATATAATGCTCACTAATTCTAGTGATCACTTTGTACCATGCCAAGCAACCCTTATGATGATGGTTGTAATTCAACCTTGTAGACCAGTTATCCTAGTGGTAACGTGGACAAAGCAGTCTTAGGCTAAACTCTGAAAGGCATGTGAAGCCAGCTGTTATACCATACACAACCCCCTTGAATACCAAATGAAAGGGACACCACACAGATATATATTGAAAATATATATTGATTTATTAACTATTAAAATCCCCTGGACTCTTTATGAGCACAGGAGCACAAGCGTAAAATCACAAGACAGTTTAAAATACACAAAAGTCGCACCATATGGATGAGCCCTAGGGGCCACCTAAACCATATACTAAGAAAGTGGTATAAGAGATACCAAGAGGAAAGTGAAGAGGCCTAGGGCCTTGGGAATCGCTGGAGCTATTCGAGACTGGAGTTAACTAAGTCGGGAAAGGCCCACGGGACTCGGGTGCAGTGTTCAAAGTGCACGCACTTCTCAATACAAAGTCTATGGTGCGTAAAAAGCACAAAGTTAGAAAGTTAGGAACCTTCCGAGTGACCTACGGAGCTGAAACTTAAAACACAGGTCCTTGGGATGTGTACCAGTGCAGGAGCACCGGCGGAGCTGAGTTACCTCACCCACAGGAAGCGGGTGCACAGGGTCGAAGATGTGTCGGGTTTCGTCACGCTGGTCGATGGTGCTTGGAGCTGAAGATGCTGCAGGCGGCTCGATGAGAAGAGTTCCGGTGGATCCAAGGGTGGATCTGAAGAGTTGAAGACCTGAAAGCAGAGGGGACAGTTTTCAAAGTCACTAGCCAGTGACTGCCGTGGAACCAGAGTGGAACCAGGCGATGTCGGGTGCAAACAGGCATTGTCGGGTAGCTTCTTTCTGCAGCCACGTGGATACCCGGGGTCGAGGACGTCCAGGAGTCGGTCACGAGCTGTCCCACGTAGGCTTCTCGCTGTTGGCGGTGTCGGCGACCTGATCGGAGCAAACAGGCCTTGGCAAATGCAAGCCACGCAGGAGTTGAAAGATGCTGTTCACTCGGACCAGCAAGGTCAGAGTGGGTGCTCCTTTTCACAGGAGCTTGGGTAGGTCTGGAGCAACCAGACCTGCTGTTTAAATCTTCGGGTTCGTTGCCAAGATGGCCGCTGGCCGCGTGGCTAGTGGCCGGGATGGCGCGTCGAGTGGCACGATGCAAAAGGGCCCCACGCAGATCGTGGAGATGCTGGAGGGCTGATCTTCAGTGCAAGGGCTGCTCGGTGGTGGGGGTTCTCAATCCCCAAAGCACAACGTCGAGGATACCTCAGAAGCTGCGCAGTCAGCTTTTCGAGTGTCTTCCAAGAGGTCCGGTCCCACGTCACTCGGTGCCTCCACGGGTCCCTTCTTCGCAGGGACTGTGGATCGGGCTCTGAGAGGTCTGGGAGTCTGGTTCTTGTCGGGCTCTGGGCTCGTTCTCCGGCGGGAGGCGGCGGCAAAGCAGACGTCGAGTTGCTGGTTGGTACCTGTGTTCACAGGGTGGTCACTCCTTGGCCACAAGGGAGATTCTTCTTCAGTCTTCTGTGCAGCAGAATGTCGAAGTCCAGTCTTCTTCTTAGTTTTAAGTTGATTTCGGGATGATCTGCCGTGCAATGGCACTGCTCCCCCTCTTATTCCCAAACTGGGGGTGGATCACCTACTAGGTCCCTCCTCTGGGAGGAACCAGGAAGGGGGGCGGTTACACCCCCTTTCCTTTGTCCAGCTCCGCGCCAGGACTGGGGCTGGAAGGCCCCAGAACCGGTTTGGACTGGCCTATGCACGGGGACACCTTGTGTGCCCCGGGCATGTCTGATTCTTTTCAGCCCTGTCCTACCTAATACACAAAATCCTGTCTGGGGTGGTGCTCGCACCTCCCAAGGCAGGAAACCCTTTGTCCAGGCCACCATCTGCCGAGTTTCGGTCAGCAGCAGGAGGCCAGACTTGTGTCTGTGGTGGCAGCGTCCATTTTGTGAAGCTGAGGCTCTGTTTAACTTTAACCGGGGTTAAGGCTACACACATGTTGTGTCCCTCTAGAAGGGTGGAATGCTATCCCCGTCGCCAGAATTGGCGAGGGGATAGTATTCCAATTCGTATGACACCTTACTCGACATGTTTTGATAAAGCCAAACCAAAGATAGCATTTAACCGCGAGGATTATAATGCACTTAAGAGTATATGGTATGGCAATATCCCGGAACGGCTTAGGGAGTTGTTCCCGACAGCTGCAGACAGGCTCAGCTCACGCCAGAGCACCATCTCACATATTTCCAAGCACTCTGCCTCCAGGATTGATGAGGCCTTCCATAGGAGTGGCTGATAGGAACATATGTGTCCAGTTTAGGGTTAGGCACAGACATACTGTACCTAAGTAAGAGGTGGTTACACCGACTTACCCCAGCTGAGTGATCAGCCAGTTGTGTCAAATATGGAGGCCAGGCCAGGGGTGGCATAATACATGCTGCAGCCCCTGGTAGGCCTTGGGTACACCTATGCCCTGGGCACCTAGGGTGCACTAATACAGGGGCTCATAAGGTGAACCAGTTCCAATTCGTAATGCACCTAAAGTGCATTGGCATCAATTTAGAGAGAGAACAGCAGGCTGTGGGTCTGATTAGCAGGCCCACAGCCACATTAAGTCAGAAACCAGTGAAGCAAAAAGCAAAAATTTGGGGTGACCATAGGATAGCAGACCCTACTCTCCTACATAACCCCCCCCCAAACGCAGGGACATTAGACTAACCTTGACCAGTTGTGTCTTCATGTTCTAAGTGGAAGTACCTGGAGAGACCATCTGCGTTGCCATGGTCAGTCCCTGGGCGGTGCTCCACTGTAAAGTCCATCCCCTGTAGGGAAATGGACCACCTGAGTAGTTTGGGGTTTTCACCCTTCATCTGATTAAGCCATAGGAGGGGCTTATGGTCGGTCTGAATCTTGAAGTGAGTGCCAAATAAGTATGGTCTCAACTTCTTCAGGGCCCACACCACAGCAAAGGCCTCCCTCTCTATAGCTGACCAACGTTTCTCTCTGGGGGTCAGCCTTCTGCTAATGAAAGCAATGGGCTGGTCCTGGCCATCTACATTAAGCTGTGAAAGCACTGCTCCCACTCCCAACTCAGAAGCATCTGTTTGGACAATGAACTCTCTTGAGTAGTCAGGACTCTTCAGGATAGGTGCAGAGCACATGGCCTTCTTCAGGTCATCAAATGCCTTTTGACAGATTTCTGTCCACTGAACCTTTTTGGGCATCTTCTTGGATGTCAGATCATTAAGAGGAGTCACAATGGACCCATAGTTCTTAACAAACTTCCTGTAGTACCCAGTCAGGCCCAAGAAAGCTCTGACCTGAGTCTGGGTAGTTGGAGGGGACCAGTCCTTGATGGTCTGGATCTTACTCTCCAGTGGTTGAACTTGGCCTCCACCTACAAGGTGGCCCAGGTATACAACCTTGCTCTGCCCTATCTGGCACTTTGTTGCCTTGATAGTGAGGCCTGCCTTCTGCAGAGCCTCAAGCACTTCCTTCAGGTGGATCAGGTGATCCTCCCAGGTGGAGCTAAAGACAGCAATATCGTCCAGATAACCTGCACAAAAGTCATCCAACCCAGTGAGGACTTGGTTCACCAACCTTTGGAAGGTGGCAGGTGCATTTTTCAAACCAAAGGGCATCACCACAAACTGATAATGCCCACTAGGGGTAGAAAATGCTGTCTTGGCTTTAGACTCCTCAGCTAACCTGATTTGCCAGTAGCCAGCTGTCAAGTCAAATGTGCTCAAATATTTGGCAGAAGCCAACTTGTCAATGAGCTCATCTGCCCTTGGAATAGGGTGTGCATCTGTCCTGGTGACAGCATTGAGTCCTCTGTAATCCACACAGAACCTCATCTCTCTCTTGCCATCTTTGGTGTGAGGTTTGGGGACCAGAACCACTGGGCTAGCCCAGGGGCTCTCTGAAGGCTCAATGACACCTAATTCCAGCATCTTTTGCACCTCAGTCTTTATACAGTCCCTGACGTGGCCAGGTTGCCTGTAAATTTTGCTCTTTACAGGAAGACTGTCACCAGTGTCCACCACATGTGTACACCAGTTAGTCTGACTGGGTGTCAAGGAGAACATATGCCTGTATGCCTGTAGAACTTGTCTGCAGTCATGTTGCTGATGTTCAGTGAGGCTGCCACCTAAGGCCACACCATCAACTGAGCCATCCTCAGGGTTCTGAGTGAGCAGGTCTGGGAGAGGGTCACTCTCTTCCTCCTGTCCCTCATCTGTAGCCATGAGCAAGCCCATGTCTGCCCTGCTGACATATGCCTTTAATCTGTTCACATGGAGCACCCTGTGGGGGCTCCTGGGAGTTCCTAGGTCCACCAAGTAGGTAACCTCTCCCTTCTTTTCCAGAATTGTATGGGGTCCAGACCATTTGTCTTGGAGTGCTGCTGGGGCCACTGGCTCCAACACCCATACCTTCTGTCCAGGCTGAAACTCAACAAGGACAGCCTTTTGGTCATGCCAAGCTTTTTGTAATTCTTGGCTAGCCTCAAGGTTTTTGGATGCCTTTTCCATGTACTCTGCCATCCTGGAGCGGAGACCAAGTACATAGTCCACTATGTCCTGTTTAGGCTTTTTGAGAGGTAACTCCCATCCTTCCTTCACAAGACACAGGGGTCCTCTTACAGGGTGCCCAAACAACAATTCAAAGGGGCTGAAGCCAACCCCCTTTTGAGGGACCTCTCTGTAAGCGAACAAAAGGCAGGGCAGAAGGATGTCCCATCTTCGCCTGAGCTTTTCAGGTAATCCTTTAATCATGCCCTTTAGGGTCTTGTTAAATCTCTCAACAAGCCCATTGCATTGTGGGCGATAAGGAGTGGTGAACTTGTAGTTTACACCACATTCCTTCCACATAGCTGTCAAATATCCAGACATGAAGTTGGTACCTCTATCTGATATTACCTCCTTAGGAAACCCCACTCTGGAGAAAACTCCAAGTAAGGCCCTGGCCACAACAGGAGCTGTTGTGGTCCTAAGGGGAATTGCCTCTGGGTACCTGGTGGCATGATCCACTACCACCAGTATGAATCTGTGCCCAGATGCTGTAGGGGGATCCATTGGACCAACAATATCAATCCCCACTCTCTCAAAGGGGACCCCCACCACAGGTAGTGGTATCAGGGGGGCCTTTGTTGTTCCACCTGCTTTACCACTGGCTTGGCAGGTTTCACAGGAGCGACAAAACTCCTTGGTGTCTTCAGACATGTGAGGCCAGTGAAAGTGAGGGACAAGCCTGTCCCAAGTCTTGTTCTGGCCTAGGTGTCCTGCTAAAGGAATATCATGGGCCAAGGTGAGTACGAAGCCCCTAAATTGCAGAGGTATAACCAACCTCCTGGTAGCACCAGGCTTGGGGTCTCTAGCCTCTGAATAAAGGAGTCCATCGTCCCAATATACTTTATGGGCACCTTGAGCATTCCCAGCAGCCTCAGCAGCAGCCTGCTGTCTGAGGGGTTCAAGAGAAGGACAGGTTAACTGAGCCTGCCCCAAGTCTGCCCTAGAAGGTCCCCCTGTCCCCAGAAACTCAACCTGATCAGGTTCAAGTTCTTCAGGGACAGTTCCTTCAGGGGTCTCAAGATCAGTTTCCTGTGAAGCCTGATCCTCACTTGTAGGCAGTTGGGAAGGCGCAGCCTTAACCCTCCTGTTCTTCTTCTTGGGAGGTACTTGGTCCATTGTTCCAGGATCCAAGACCTGAGGTTCAGAGAGGCACTTTTTGGCCTGTGACCTGGTCACAGCAAGGACATGTGATGATATCCCTAACATCTCTGCATGAGTCCTGTACTCAACTTCTGACCATAGAGAGTTCTCCAGGTCATTGCCCAACAAACATTCTACTGGGAGATCAGCACTAACCACAACTTTCTTTAGGCCAGTTACCCCTCCCCAGGAAAAGTTAACAAGTGCCACACTATGTGTAGTAGTGACATTGCTGGCATTGGTCACCAGGTAATCATCGCCTGGCATGTATTGTCCAGGGTCCACAAAGTTAGGTGTCACCATAGTGACACTGGCACATGTGTCCCTGTAAGCTTGAGCCACTTTGTTGTTAATCAAAGGTGTCTGTCTGTATTTGCCCAGGTTACTGGGACTTATGTCAGGGGTCACATCTATGTCCCCTTCACAAACCAGAACAGCCTGTGTAAGGGTTCTGACTAGGTCAGAATCTCCTTCAGTTCCCAAAGTGATTCCCACTAAACCCTTGGCTTGAGGACCAGCACTGCTAACTGTACTAGTGGGTGCAGGTGCCTTAGGGGCTGCAGTGCTGGGGGCTCCACCCTTTTTACACTCACTTGTCCAGTGAGAGGTGTTTTTACAAGTTTTACACCAGGGTTTCTTCTGACCTTCTTTCTTCTTCTTCTTGGAAGTTTGGGACCCACCCTCTGTCTCAGTTTGGGGCCCTGTTGAAGACTTCTGGTCTTTAGCTTTCTGCTCCCCACCCTTCTGGTCTGTTTTCTTCTGGTCACCACCCTGGTTCTGGTTCTTTTGCTTAACTCTGGTTCTTACCCATTTATCTGCCCTCTTTCCCAATTCTTGGGGAGAGGTCAAATCTGAGTCAACCAAATGTTGATGCAACTGCTGGTTCTGACAATTATTTAAAATTTGTTCTCTCATCAGCAAATTATACAATCCTTCATAGTCTGTAACCTTGCTTCCCAGCAACCATCCCTCCAGAGCCTTAGTGGCACACTCAACAAATTCAGACCAGTCCTGAGTCTGTGTCTTCTGGGTATCTCTGAACATTAACCTGTACTGTTCAGTGGTTAAGCCTAACCCATCAATCAGAGCACTCTTCAGGACCAGGTAGTTTCTAGAATCCCCATCACTAACTGTGAGGAGTCTGTCTCGGCCTCTACCTTCAAAGGAGAGCCACAAGATTGCTGCCCACTGCTCCTGAGGGATCTGCTGTACTCTGCAGGCTCTCTCCATTGCAGTAATCCATTTATGGATATCATCCCCAGCTTTGTAGGGGGGCACAATCTTACTCAGGTTTCTATTATCAAAAGACCTGTCTTTATCCTTGTGGATATTGCTGCCACCAGTGGGTTCTATTACCCCACTCTCTCTAGGCTGTCTTGCTCTAGCAAGTTTCTCCTTAGCCAGGGCAACCTCTAACTCTTGCCTCTGGATCCTAAGCTCAGCCTCTCTCATCTTGGCCTCATGTTCCCTTCTCTGAGGGCTAGTCATCTCCTTTCTGGAGTGACCATGAGAGCCTCTAGAGACATGGGAGGTATTGGATTCACCTGAGTGATGCCTCCTCCTCCTATGGCCCTGGTTAAGTCCACCTGGGGGTCTGAATGGGTTGTTACCTGATTCATTCCCAAGTTGACTTAAGTTAGCCTGGTTCAGTCTACTGACCAGCACCTGACTATCTCTGTCATCATCTGACTCACTGCTTTCCACCTCCTCCTCCTCTTCTTCTTCCTCTTCCTCTACATCTACTTGAGGAGCTCCAGTGGTGGAGGCTTCCTCATCTACTAGGATGATAGGGGCAGGGGTGTCTACAGTGTCATCCTCTGAAGGATGGCCTCCTTCAGCATCCCCTGTTGGGTTTGCCTTAGAGGGCTTTAGAGTCTCAGACTGGTCTAAGAGCTCTCTTAGGTGGTCTGTAGTAGGGGAAGGCCCTGTCTTCAGACCCCTTAAGACACAAAGCTGTCTTAATTCCTTAAAGGAAAAAATAGCAAATTTGGATGGTGCCCTTGGAGGGTCACTCTCAACAGGAGTAAGTCCACTGGACCCCTCTGCTCCAGACATTGCTCTAGTGTGGGTGGATGTGTTGCAATCTACCTACACTGGTGTTTACCTACTAAACCTATCTAGTAGTTGTAGCTAGGGTGTGCTACTCCCTTTGCTCTACAACAACTAAGTTCAGTAGAACTTAAGTATACTAGTCTTGTTTTATATGTACCTAGCAGGTACCTGTATGATCTTTCAAATGATAATCTCAAAGATTGTAATGGTAAAACAACAGCAAGCTCAGATCCCAATCCGCTGCTCACCAATGTGAGAAGTTGGCCTGGTATATAATGCTCACTAATTCTAGTGATCACTTTGTACCATGCCAAGCAACCCTTATGATGATGGTTGTAATTCAACCTTGTAGACCAGTTATCCTAGTGGTAACGTGGACAAAGCAGTCTTAGGCTAAACTCTGAAAGGCATGTGAAGCCAGCTGTTATACCATACACAACCCCCTTGAATACCAAATGAAAGGGACACCACACAGATATATATTGAAAATATATATTGATTTATTAACTATTAAAATCCCCTGGACTCTTTATGAGCACAGGAGCACAAGCGTAAAATCACAAGACAGTTTAAAATACACAAAAGTCGCACCATATGGATGAGCCCTAGGGGCCACCTAAACCATATACTAAGAAAGTGGTATAAGAGATACCAAGAGGAAAGTGAAGAGGCCTAGGGCCTTGGGAATCGCTGGAGCTATTCGAGACTGGAGTTAACTAAGTCGGGAAAGGCCCACGGGACTCGGGTGCAGTGTTCAAAGTGCACGCACTTCTCAATACAAAGTCTATGGTGCGTAAAAAGCACAAAGTTAGAAAGTTAGGAACCTTCCGAGTGACCTACGGAGCTGAAACTTAAAACACAGGCCCTTGAGATGTGTACCAGTGCAGGAGCACCGGCGGAGCTGAGTTACCTCACCCACAGGAAGCGGGTGCACAGGGTCGAAGATGTGTCGGGTTTCGTCAC
Organism: Lissotriton vulgaris; assembly: GCF_964263255.1. Classification (NCBI taxonomy): domain Eukaryota; kingdom Metazoa; phylum Chordata; class Amphibia; order Caudata; family Salamandridae; genus Lissotriton; species Lissotriton vulgaris. Next base: position 1,906,810,444 of record NC_141689.1, read on the forward strand.
GCTGGTCGATGGTGCTTGGAGCTGAAGATGCTGCAGGCGGCTCGATGAGAAGAGTTCCGGTGGATCCAAGGGTGGATCTGAAGAGTTGAAGACCTGAAAGCAGAGGGGACAGTGTTCAAAGTCACTAGCCAGTGACTGCCGTAGAACCAGAGTGGAACCAGGCGATGTCGGGTGCAAACAGGCGTTGTCGGGTAGCTTCTTTCTGCAGCCACGTGGATACCCGGGGTCGAGGACGTCCAGGAGTCGGTCACGAGCTGTCCCACGTAGGCTTCTCGCTGTTGGCGGTGTCGGCGACCTGATCGAAGCAAACAGGCCTTGGCAAATGCAAGCCACGCAGGAGTTGAAAGAAGCTGTTCACTCGAACCAGCAAGGTCAGAGCGGGTGCTCCTTTTCACAGGAGCTTGGGTAGGTCTGGAGCAACCAGACCTGCTGTTTAAATCTTCGGGTTCGTCGCCAAGATGGCCGCTGGCCGCGTGGCTAGTGGCCGGGATGGCGCGTCGAGTGGCACGATGCAAAAGGGCCCCACGCAGATCGTGGAGATGCTGGAGGGCTGATCTTCGGTGCAAGGGCTGCTCGGTGGTGGGGGTTCTCAATCCCCAAAGCACAACGTCGAGGATACCTCAGAAGCTGCGCAGTCAGCTTTTCGAGTGTCTTCCAAGAGGTCCGGTCCCACGTCACTCGGTGCCTCCACGGGTCCCTTCTTCGCAGGGACTGTGGATCGGGCTCTGAGAGGTCTGGGAGTCTGGTTCTTGTCGGGCTCTGGGCTCGGTCTCCGGCGGGAGGCGGCGGCAAAGCAGACGTCGAGTTGCTGGTTGGTACCTGTGTTCACAGGGTGGTCACTCCTTGGCCACAAGGGAGATTCTTCTTCAGTCTTCTGTGCAGCAGAATGTCGAAGTCCAGTCTTCTTCTTAGTTTTAAGTTGATTTCGGGATGATCTGCCGTGCAATGGCACTGCTCCCCCTCTTATTCCCAAACTGGGGGTGGATCACCTACTAGGTCCCTCCTCTGGGAGGAACCAGGAAGGGGGGCGGTTACACCCCCTTTCCTTTGTCCAGCTCCGCGCCAGGACTGGGGCTGGAAGGCCCCAGAACCGGTTTGGACTGGCCTATGCACGGGGACACCTTGTGTGCCCCGGGCATGTCTGATTCTTTTCAGCCCTGTCCTACCTAATACACAAAATCCTGTCTGGGGTGGTGCTCGCACCTCCCAAGGCAGGAAACCCTTTGTCCAGGCCACCATCTGCCGAGTTTCGGTCAGCAGCAGGAGGCCAGACTTGTGTCTGTGGTGGCAGCGTCCATTTTGTGAAGCTGAGGCTCTGTTTAACTTTAACCGGGGTTAAGGCTACACACATGTCGTGTCCCTCTAGAAGGGTGGAATGCTATCCCCGTCGCCAGAATTGGCGAGGGGATAGTATTCCAATTCGTATGACACCTTACTCGACATGTTTTGATAAAGCCAAACCAAAGATAGCATTTAACCGCGAGGATTATAATGCACTTAAGAGCATATGGTATGGCAATATCCCGGAACGGCTTAGGGAGTTGTTCCCGACAGCTGCAGACAGGCTCAGCTCACGCCAGAGCACCATCTCACATATTTCCAAGCACTCTGCCTCCAGGATTGATGAGGCCTTCCATAGGAGTGGCTGATAGGAACATATGTGTCCAGTTTAGGGTTAGGCACAGACATACTGTACCTAAGTAAGAGGTGGTTACACCGACTTACCCCAGCTGAGTGATCAGCCAGTTGTGTCAAATATGGAGGCCAGGCCAGGGGTGGCATAATACATGCTGCAGCCCCTGGTAGGCCTTGGGTACACCTATGCCCTGGGCACCTAGGGTGCACTAATACAGGGGCTCATAAGGTGAACCAGTTCCAATTCGTAATGCACCTAAAGTGCATTGGCATCAATTTAGAGAGAGAACAGCAGGCTGTGGGTCTGATTAGCAGGCCCACAGCCACATTAAGTCAGAAACCAGTGAAGCAAAAAGCAAAAATTTGGGGTGACCATAGGATAGCAGACCCTACTCTCCTACAAGTATGCAGTATCAAAGCATCAACAGGGCATTGTGCATAACAGAGCAGGTACAATAGAGGCAGGTAACGAGAGGGCAGTATGCAGTATCAGAGCATCAACAGGGCATAGTGCAGTACACAGCAGGTACATCATAGCAGGTAACGAGAGGGCAGTATGCAGTATCAGAGCATCAACAGGGCATAGTGCAGTACACAGCAGGTACATCATAGCAGGTAACGAGAGGGCAGTATGCAGTATCAGAGCATCAACAGGGCATTGTGCATAACAGAGCAGGTACAATAGAGGCAGGTAACGAGAGGGCAGTATGCAGTATCAGAGCATCAACAGGGCATAGTGCAGTACACAGCAGGTACATCATAGCAGGTAACGAGAGGGCAGTATGCAGTATCAGAGCATCAACAGGGCATAGTGCAGTACACAGCAGGTACATCATAGCAGGTAACGAGAGGGCAGTATGCAGTATCAGAGCATCAACAGGGCATTGTGCATAACAGAGCAGGTACAATAGAGGCAGGTAACGAGAGGGCAGTATGCAGTATCAGAGCATCAACGGTCCATTGCAAAGAACAGAGCAGGTCCATCAGAGGCAGCACGTGAGAGGGGCCAAGTGCATGAACAGTCCATTGCACAGAACAGGTCCATCAGAGGCAGCACGTGAGAGGGGCACAGAGAATCAACAGTCCATTGCACAGAACAGGTCCATCAGAGGCAGCACGTGAGAGGGGCCAAGTGCATGAACAGTCCATTGCACAGAACAGGTCCATCAGAGGCAGCACATGAGAGGGACACAGAGAATCAACAGTCCATTGCACAGAACAGGTCCATCAGAGGCAGCACGTGAGAGGGGCCAAGTGCATGAACAGTCCATTGCACAGAACAGGTCCATCAGAGGGAGCACATGAGAGGGGCACAGAGAATCAACAGTCCATTGCACAGAACAGGTCCATCAGAGGCAGCACATGAGAGGGGCACAGAGAATCAACAGTCCATTGCACAGAACAGGTCCATCAGAGGCAGCACATGAGAGGGGCACAGAGAATCAACAGTCCATTGCACAGAACAGGTCCATCAGAGGCAGCACATGAGAGGGGCACAGAGAATCAACAGTCCATTGCACAGAACAGGTCCATCAGAGGCAGCACGTGAGAGGGGCACAGAGAATCAACAGTCCATTGCACAGAACAGGTCCATCAGAGGCAGCACATGAGAGGGGCACAGAGAATCAACAGTCCATTGCACAGAGCAGGTCCATCAGAGGCAGCACGTGAGAGGGGCAGTATGCAGTATCAGAGCATCAACAGGGCATAGTGCAGTACACAGCAGGTACATCATAGCAGGTAACGAGAGGGCAGTATGCAGTATCAGAGCATCAACAGGGCATAGTGCAGTACAGAGCAGGTACATCAGAGGCAGGTAACGAGAGGGCAGTATGCAGTATCAGAGCATCAACAGGGCATAGTGCAGTACACAGCAGGTACAGAGGCTGCACAACTACGTGTCCCTACCAACCCGTCACAGGAACCACAAGAGTGCCACGCAGTTCCCAATGGACACACCATGTGAAGTAACATTTCAGTGAAGTGTACAGCACCTCACATCACAGACTCAGGGGGACTGCGTGAACTACCTGCCTCGGACACACTGGCAGCACCAGCAACAGGAGTGTGAGACACAGTCACAGCCCGAGTCACACACACATGGGCCACGGACCCAGACACACTGGCAGCACCAGCAACAGGAGTGTGAGACACAGTCACAGCCCGAGTCACACACACATGGGCCACGGACCCAGACACACTGGCAGCACCAGCAACAGGAGTGTGAGACACAGTCACAGCCCGAGTCGCACACACATGGGCCACGGACCCAGACACACTGGCAGCACCAGCAACAGGAGTGTGAGACACAGCCACAGATCTCCTAACTGACACGTGAGCCATAGACCCAGATACACTGCCAGGACGTGCAACAGGAGAGGGCACAACTGACACTGTGCCACCATCTGATACATGAGAGTCAACTGCACCAGCGCCACTGGGACAACTGAAATGATGAGCCACAGGGCTGTATGGGCCAGGAGGCAGGGTGGGCCTGGGAGCTGGTGATAGGTCATCTAGAGCCAAATCGGGGTTGGCAGGTGTCAATGGTGTGTGTCTGCGTTTCTTATGGAGGTGTGAGTGCACCCTGGACAGGACAGGACTGCCAAGTGGCGGGGACTCCAAAGAATCACCACCCAGCATAGGTGGAGCAACTGCTGCCGGGGATCTGGTTTCTGGGGACGTGCTGGAGCCTGCTTGTCGTTTGCTCTGTGCCTGCCGCCTGGACTCGGAATGATGTGTAATGGGGGATGCAACAACAGGGGACACCCACCTCTGCTTCTGACTGGCCTGGATGGGAGTGGAGGTATGGGGGGACTCCGCCGCGGAGACATTAGTTTGGCGTTCAGTAGTAAACATCAGCCTCAGTGCAGCCAGGGGTGAAGTATGCCTGTCCTTGATTGCGCCATTGTCCATGCTAGATGCCTTGTCCGTAGGATGTGCCTTATCCTTAGGTGGAGTGTTGTCTCTGGATGTAGCCTGTGCCCTGCTCGCCGCCCTGTTCCTGCCAGCAGACTTGTCGTCTGTGGTGCACCTGTCTCCAGTAGACACCTGCTCTCTGTGTGTGTCCATGCCCTTGGAAGTGTCCCTTACCTCTGCTGTGGGCCTGCTCTTGGGAGTCTCCCTGCTCTTAGTAGGTGCCTTAGTCATCTCACTGTCCTTGGGAGTGTTCCTATCGACCGCTGTGGGCCTGCTCTTGGGAGTCTCCCTGCTCTTAGTAGGTGCCTTAGTCTTCTCACTGTCCTTGGGAGTGTTCCTATTGACCGCTGTGGGCCTGCTCTTGGGAGTCTCCCTGCTCTTAGTAGGTGCCTTAGTCTTCTCACTGTCCTTGGGAGTGTTCCTATCGACCGCTGTGGGCCTGCTCTTGGGAGTCTCCCTGCTCTTAGTAGGTGCCTTAGTCTTCTCACTGTCCTTGGGAGTGTTCCTATCGACCGCTGTGGGCCTGCTCTTGGGAGTCTCCCTGCTCTTAGTAGGTGCCTTAGTCTTCTGACTGGCCTTGTCCAAGGAACAGTCCATGGACATGTGAGTATCCCATGCCTTGGGAGTACCTTTTGTGTTGAATGCCTGTGTAGCTCCTGAAGGCATGTCCTCCAACAACACTTGTGGATCCTGTGTGTGTACTCCAGTGCATCTGACGTCGTCTACGTGAACAGATGTAGGTGATCTAGGGGATGTGGTCTGTGCCCTGCGTGCCCTGAAGTGCTGTCTGACGCTGCTTCTAGTGCAATAACCTTTATTTGAGTCTTGCTCACAATAATCACTACCCCCTGAGACATCCAGCGGTGTAGATGGGGAAACAGAAGTAGCACCCTGTTCATTCGACTGAACTATTGCAGACGACACACTGCTTGCCGGAGCGGCCGGGCCTAGGACGACCGCCGTGCACGGCCATGAACACAACCGCCATGGCCGGGCACGGCGGTTATTCATGGCCGGCCACGGCGGTTGATCATGGCCGGGCACGGCGGTTGATCATGGCCGGGCACGGCGGTTATTCATGGCCGGCCACGGCGGTTGTTCATGGCCGGGCACGGCGGTTGATCATGGCCGGGCACGGCGGTTGATCATGGCCGGGCACGGCGGTTGTTCATGGCCGGGCACGGCGGTTGTTCATGGCCGGGCACGGCGGTTGATCATGGCCGGGCACGGCGGTTATTCATTGCCGGGCACGGCGGTCGTCCTAGGCCCGGCCGCTCCGGCCGGTGTACGGTGGATGATGCAAGGTGACTGTAAGGGGGGTCATGAAATGGCATGTCCATTGACTACATCTACAGGGTGTATAGGCCTGCACCTCCCCCGCTGAGTACGTGCACCGCCATGGAGGCGCCAGTGATAGTACATTGTTGCAACTGAAGCATCCGTGCCTGAGGCTTGCACGTGCGGTCGCCGATGTCTGCCCGTGACGGTCCATGCACATGCAGCCAATGGGGAGAGGGACGCTGGCCGCATATGGCCTTTGGGAAGTAGCGGAAGTTGAGCACCGCCATGGCGGCGCCAATTATGTGATCTTGTCAGACGCTGCACCGTGATGTGTTGTGTGCAGTTGTGTCATGAGGGATGTGAGCGTGATTGGGAAAGGTCATATGTCATACAATATAGCATGTGTGTCCATACAATGGCAATCGGTCGGCACATAATGGGCAACAGATGTGCATTTGTACTTGTTGACGTCGGGTGTGACCCTACAGACGTTGTTACATCTTCACAACTACACAGTACATCACGGCTGTGTGGCCAATTAATGCATCTGTTGTCAGTTTCTTGTTGTGTCGAGGTGACTACAGTGGTGGTGGTACACATGCATTCCGTGTATGTGTTTTGTACGTTGTGTCACCATGCATGTCATTTCCGTATGCACATCATTATTGGTGGTGGCATTTGTGCTTGATGACATGGCGTGTGTACACTTATCGTTTGTGTGCATGCAGTAGCATGAGTGTCTGTGATGTGTCTACGAAACATTAGGGTGAAGACTGAAGTTTTGTCAGTAAGGTACACATGTGATGGAGTTCTACACGTATGCGTCGTTTGTAAGTTGACCAAAGTTACATCTCTGTCCCACACAGGAGGGCTCCAAATGTGCATCGGCCATACACTGTGCTGGAGGATATGGTAGACGAGGAGGTGATTCGGAAATTCCGGCTGGATCGACGTCGGTTGCTGGAGCTTGTGGCACAATTGTCTCCTCATCTGCAGCCACGTAGAACGTATCCTGGGTCGATTACACCCACTGCAAAGGTCATGGCGGTACTACATTTCTTCGCTACTGGCACTTTTCAGTTCACAGTTGGAGTTGCCGGGGGGATGTCACAGGCCATGTTCAGCACGGTTCTTCGGGATGTGTTAACAGCTATGATGCTGTACAAGGATGAGTACATACATTTTCCACGGCCGGAAGAGTTGCCAGCTGTCAAAGCTGCTTTCTATGCACTGGGCCACATACCTCACGTTGTGGGCTCAATTGATGGCACACACATCGCTCTCATTCCACCACGGGCACGCAAACAAGTGTTCAGGAATCGCAAACACTTTCATTCGCTGAACGTGCAGGTGGTGTGCCTGGCGAACAACATCATCTCCCATGTGTGTGCCAGATTTCCTGGATCCGCACATGACGCCCACATCATGCGGAGCAGCAATGTCCCACGACTCATGGCAAATCTGCGACCCGGTCAAGCGTGGCTTGTTGGTGAGTGTGCAGTGGGTACTCTTGTGATCTCTGTGTTGCATGGGGTACCCACCATATCTTTTTCTGATGTTTGTCTCTGTCATCCCCCTACATAGGCGACTCGGCTTACCCAAACCGGCCCTGGCTCCTCAGTCCCCTACGTAATCCGAGGACGGCGGGTGACATGCGGTACAAAGAGGCACATGGAAGGACACGGAGAGTCATCGAACGTACCTTTGGACTGCTAAAGTCTAGGTTTCAGTGCCTCGATAAGACCGGAGGGGCCCTGCCTTACTCACCAGGAAAAGTATGCAAGATCGTGATTGCCTGCTGCATGCTCCACAACCTGGCAGTACGCAATGGCATTGAACTGCTGTTGGACCCTGAAGACGAAGGAGTGCCTCGGCCTCCCATCCCACCCATGTCGACTGATGAGGATAGTGGTGAGGAGGAAGGTGTGGACCAGAGGCGCCAGCTCATAGATCGCTACTTCCCTTGAATGTGAGTATCTACCTCTAGTGGCGGTTGACAATGCCTCATGTATGTTTGCTGGTGTTGTGTGGATATGGGGTTAATCAGCTGGGTGTTGTTTGTGATGGTTGCACATGTGTGTCTTCATGTCTTTGGACATGGAAGTGTCCATGATGTGTGTGCTCTCATCCCATGCTTGTGTGATGGTTGTCGTTTGTGTAATGTAGCTGTGCATTGTGTTGTGATGTGTGTGAATCTCTTTACTGACGTGTGTTTGCTGTCTCTGGTTTTCTCTAGGTCACTCCCGCAGCGCCATGATCATGTACGACTATGATCCCTGTACCTGTTTACGTCTGTATCTGATGGCAATCATGTGAATAAACATGGAGGCAAAACATCATTGTGTGAGTTAATGCTATTTATTTACAGGTTGTGCTTCTGTGCTGGTGAATATTTACAAGTCAGTGGGGTGGAGGGAGTTGGAGTTGAAGGTATTGGCAGATGAAATGTCCGTGCTGACACCACATTGGGGGGTGTCAGGGTAGTCCAGCAGACCAGTGGGAATGATTGTCTGTGGGACAGGCTACTTAGCTGGGTGAATGTCTGGCACAGGCAGTGACATTGTCATGGTCGTCCCCTCTTGGAGCGTGTGCCTGGCGCTCCAACACTGCTCTCAGCCTCTTTCTGCCTCGGACGGCCCCTCCGTCTCTGACCTGGAACAGAGTCAGCTGGGAGGGCAGGTTGTTGATGGGCCACATCCGTCGCCAGGGGCTCAGGTGGTGGTGGCGGCGGTGGAGGCGGAGGCGGAGGTGGCGGCGGAGGCGGAGGTGGCGGGGGAGGCGGAGGTGACGGGGGAGGCGGAGGTGACGGTGGCGCTACCACACTTGGTGGAGGGGGGGGGGGGTTGTTCCGGCCAACCCATTCACTCCACATCGTTGCCTGCTGCCCCATGATCAGCAACATCTGGCCAAGGATGCCAGCGATTTGGCGCTGGGTGTTGGTGTTGTCCACTGAGTCCTGGTGTGCACGATCAGCGTTTGCCTGGGACCGGTCGTATGACGCCTGGCACCTGGCAAGAGCTTGTAGGGACTGTGCCACTGGCTGGGGTAGCTGTTCCTCCTCTGCACGGCGGTGTGTGGCTCGCCTGATTGGATGTTGTCCCGTTGCCTGTGTTTGTGGCCCACTCACCCTGCTTGTGTGTGGGGCCGTTGGACCAGCGTTGCGCGGTGGGTTATGCTGGGTGGCAGCGGCAGGAGTCGTGGTGCTGGTGGTACTGGTGGTACTGGTGGTACTGGTGGTGGTGGGGACTGTGCAGATCACAGAGACAGGTGCCGCTGGAGTCACACATGCGACGTTGGTCGGTCCCGGGAGTCCCTGTGAGCCAGATGGCCCTGGCTGCGTGCTTGGTCCCGCTCCATCCTCCGCCCCGGAGCTGACTGTGTCCTCGTCACCAGAGAGTCCTGTAGATGTGGGAGGCGAGGCTGGCGGCCGGGTACTGGTTTCCGCAGTCAGTTGACGATCACCTGAGGGACAAGATCGAGCTGGTCAGTAATTTGGACATTACATGGTTATATAGATTTGTAGCCATTTCTGTTTCCTGTCGCACACACCCCACCCTCCACCACCACCACCACCACCCTCCCCGTGAACATGGGGGCCAGTTGGGAGTTGTAGTTTGGGCCTCTCACACACCCCACCCTCCACCACCACCACCCTCCCCGTGAACATGGGGGCCAGTTGGGAGTTGTAGTTTGGGCCTCTCACACACCCCACCCTCCACCACCACCACCACCACCCTCCCCGTGAACATGGGGGCCAGTTGGGAGTTGTAGTTTGGGCCTCTCACACACCCCACCCTCCACCACCACCACCACCACCTCCCTCCCCGTGAACATGGGGGCCAGTTGGGAGTTGTAGTTTGGGCCTCTCACACACCCCACCCTCCACCACCACCACCCTCCCCGTGAACATGGGGGCCAGTTGGGAGTTGTAGTTTGGGCCTCTCACACACCCCACCCTCCACCACCACCACCCTCCCCGTGAACATGGGGGCCAGTTGGGAGTTGTAGTTTGGGCCTCTCACACACCCCACCCTCCACCACCACCACCACCACCCTCCCCGTGAACATGGGGGCCTGTTGGGAGCCATGGACATGTTAGTGAGTTGGTGTCGAACGTGCATGGTTTGGGGCGTAGGGGATGTTTCTTCTCAGTTGTGTGAGCCTGACCATGTCGTGCTGATCGTGGTGCTTAGTTTGTACTCACCAGTCTCTTCTCCTTCGTCAAGTCCGTCTAGGCTCTCTCGGTGTAGTATCCCCAGCACCTTCTCCTCCCAATCGGTGTAGGGTAATGGCTCCGGGGGTGTGCCACCGCCAGTATGATTGGCTCTAGCGACGTTTTTCGCTCGGATGCCCTTGATCCTGGTCTTCAGGTCATGCCACCCCCTCTGAATGTCTTGCTTCGTCCTCGGCACAGTCCCCGACGCATTCACCCGAGTGACGATCCTGTCCCACATGTGGTTCTTTTGCGCCACGGTCGTCTGCTGGACAAGGGCCCCGAAGATGTGGGGCTCAACACGGATTATTTCATCTACCATTACCCTCAACTCTGTCTCTGAGAATTTCGGGGTTTTTTTGGGTGCCATGGTGTGTGGTGCTCAGTGTGTGAGTTGAGTGAGTTGGGAGGTGCAGGTGTGTGGTGTGTGATGTGTCGGATTTGTGTGGTGGGTGTTTGTGTGGTGGGTGTGGTAGGGTGGTGGGTGGGTGTCTTCTATGTGATTTTATGTGAGTTAGCAGTTTCTCGATTTGCCCTCTTGCTGGCAGCAATGCTGTGGTGCAAAGGATTGTGGTTGTGTGTGGGTGTCATTTTGTAGTCGTGTCTCAATGGTTGTTGCGAGTCAGGTGGTAGGTGGGCGTGTTGACGTGTGTGCATTATTGGATGATTGGGACGTATCATGGTGGCTTGTGATTGGTGTTGGGGGGGGGGCCTTGTCAATGTTCGTATGTTTGCTTAGGACTTGCGGTGCAGTTTCTGACATTTGTTCGGCGCTAGGGATGTTGTGCGTGTTGGCCTTCCGCGGTGATGCTGTGGTTCTCGTAGCATTGTTTCCGCCGCGGACGTGGATGGCTGTGCGTTCCGTGGTACGGGCGGATTTATCCTAATTGCGGCCACGGAGTATTCTCAGGTATGGCGGTACATGTTTTATTTTCCGCGGTCATTTCCGTCCGCGGCAGTGGTTGTTCATTGAACTCCGTCCGCCGCGGACGGACTTGGTTGTGTTCCGTCCACCGCGGACGGTGTTGGTTGTGAACCGTCCGCCGCGGTCGGAGTTTCGTCACATGAATATCCTAATCCCAAACGCGGTATCTCCGCGGCGCAGCCGGGAGTAAAATTTCCCCCACCATGGCGGACAGTACCCATTTCCGTCCGCCATCCTAATCGGCCCCATAGAGTGGTGAGAGGAGGTTTCAAAAGCACCTGAATAGGCTGGGTCTCCTTTGCAGAGTGCTGTCTCCACCTCCTGTAAGGAATCTGGGCCAGAGAAGACAGATCTGGTTTGGGCTGGACCCTAAGACCCTTGCCACAAAGAGAACTAAGATAAAATAGGGTGTGAGTATTGGACCTTAAACCCCATTGAATGTATAATTTCTGGACACAAGAGGAACCTCTGCCAATGAGATCTGGAGAGCTGTAAGAAGGACTATTGCCTCTTTGCTGTGTGCACTTTGCTAAGTTGGCCTGCAGTTGCTGTTTCTGCAAAGGAGAGGATGAAGACCGCATCTGCTTGAAGAAGAATCTCCAAGGAATTGTGTGTGCTTACCTCCTGTTCTGAAGTCTCAGGGCCACAAAGACTCCACTTGCCCCCACTGACCAGCACCTGGAATCCTCTATGGACTCCTATATTCAGAAGGGCCCCATTTCCTGTTCCTGGGCCCTGATAGTTGTGTGGTTGGTGCTGCAAAGCAAGTACAACAACTCAGACGCCATTACCGTGGCGCCAGTGACGATTCGACCGAGGCCGGGGACACCGCTCGTGAAGTACATGATGCACCATCCTGCCTGCACAGCAGCTCTGACTCCTTTACATGCCCTTCCATGCCAGCAATTATGGGCCTTCTGGGAATTAATTATTGCACCAGCGCTGTTACTGCGAGCACCATCATCACATTATCACAGAGTTGATAATCGACAAGGGAGGCTTCACAAAGTGTTCAATGTCACACTGCCTCACCGGCACTGACAACTATCACTGATACCACTTAACTTTCCATGTCCTGAATTTAATACCTAACCTTCTCATAAACTCAGCACCTCACCGCCCCCCTGGCAGAAAGGAAACAGCTTCGCCTCTGTACCAACGCCTCACCATCACAACTCTGTGCATCGTCTGTTGTCTTTGTATTTTAAATGTACTGTTGTTTGATGGTCTGTGTGGCCAGCCCACAGATCACGCAGCATACATCGAACTTTGAATTTGTGCCTGTCACGACGTCATAATAGCCCCAGGTGGAGCTATTTTGTTTCTACAGTTCTATTTCTGAAGTAACAATTTGAAAAAGTGATATATTGATACATGTATGTTGGATTTGTGTCATTTTGGTCTTGTTTGGTTTAGATAAAGATACTTTCTTTTCTAAACTGGTGTGGTGTTCATTTGTGGCATTTTCACTGTTTTACTGTGTGTGTGGGTACAAACACTTTACACATTGTCTTTTGGGTAAGCCTATCTGCTCATGTCAATCTATCAAGGGGGTGAGCAAGGGTTATTTTAAGTGTGTGATCCCCTTACCCTGACTAGAAAGGAGGGTCCCTCCCTGGACAAAAGTGCATACCTCTACTAATTAGAGACCCCCATTTCTAACATTGGCGGTCGGCGGTTAAATTTGAACTTGTATTTGTACTTGACCCCCAGTAATTGGTGTACATCACTAGTCTGGTGTAGACCACTACACAACCACAAACTGTGTTTTTTGGTTCTATTATTGTTTAAAATTGAAGTATCTATATACCATGTCTCTAAATGGTAAACCAGCAACTGAGGCTGCAGAATTGGAGTATGACATTAAAATGTTGCATATGTACAAAGTAGATCAACTCAAGCGATTTTGTAAAAGCTTTGGTTGTCTCATAAAGAGCTCCGCTGGGAGGGAGGAGCTGCAATAGGCCCTGAGTGCTTGGTGGGAGGCCAGAGAGGCTGGAAATTGAAATGTGAAAATGGATGTGCCAGTTCAGCAGGGAAACTTTCGAGCTCAGGATCTACCTGTAGAGAGAGTGCTCTTTGGGCCTGGCAACAGTTTGTCTTCTATAAATCTGTTTCCAGAGGAGATGGAGGAGAGATAGAGGGCCAGGAGTCATGAGTTGGAGGTTTTAAGGCTACAGGTGAAGCAAATGGAAATAGAAAAGCAGAAAATTGCAATGGAAAATGAGAAGGCTTATGCCTTGGAAGAAAAGGAAATTATTATGGCTCATAACTAGAACTGGGTAAATATCTCCTGAGGCGGAAGCCAGGAGATTTAGTTGCTGGCAATTTTTTTTTAATTGTTTTGTATGCATTGTTGTGATTTTAAAACTGCACAAGACCTATTTTGTTGCTGTGATTTTAAAACTGCACAAGACCTACCTCTCCTTAACCGCACTCTTCCCCCTCAGCTGAATAGGCGCTGGGACGGGGAAAAGACGCCGCCATATTGGGTGTAGACCGGGTTGCCGGCACAGTTGTTGGACCTTCCTAATCCTGACATTGCTATTTAAACCACGCCCACAGCCACGCGCATCACTAGAACTGGGTAAATACCTCCTGAGGCGGAAGCCGGGAGATTTAGTTGCATATGTACAAAGTAGATCAACTCAAGCGATTTTGTAAAAGCTTTGGTTGTCTCATAAAGAGCTCCGCTGGGAGGGAGGAGCTGCAATAGGCCCTGAGTGCTTGGTGGGAGGCCAGAGAGGCTGGAAATCGAAATGTGGAAATGGATGTGCCAGTTCAGCAGGGGAACATGGAGCTCAGGATCTACCTGTAGAGAGAGTGCTCTTCGGGCCTGGCAACAGTTTGTCTTCTAGAAATCTGTTTCCAGAGGAGATGGAGGAGAGAAAGAGAGCCAGGAGTCATGAGTTGGAGGTTTTAAGGCTACAGGTGAAGCAAATGGAAATAGAGAAGCAGAAAATTGCAATTGAAAATGAGAAGGCTCATGCCATGGAAGAAAAGGAAATTATTATGGCTCATAACTAGAACTGGGTAAATACCTCTGAGGCGGAAGCCGGGAGATTTAGTTGCTGGCAATTTTTTTTAAATTGTTTTGTATGCATTGCTGTGATTTTAAAACTGCACAAGACCTATTTTGTTGCTGTGATTTTAAAACTGCACAAGATCTACCTCTCCTTAGCCGCACACTTCCCCCTCAGCTGAATAGGCGCTGGGACGGGGAAAAGACGCCGCCATATTGGGTGTAGACCGGGTTGTCGGCACAGTTGTTGGGACCTCCCGAATCCTGACATCGCTATTTAAACTGCGCCCACAGCCACGCACATCACTAGAACTGGGTAAATACCTCCTGAGGCGGAAGCCGGGAGATTTAGTTGCTGGCGAATTTTTAAAAATTGTTTTGTATGTGTTGCTGTGATTTTAAAACTGCACAAGACCTATTTTCTTGCTGTGATTTTAAAACTGCACAAGACCTACCTCTCTTTAGCCGCACACTTCCCCCTCAGCTGAATAGGTGCTGGGACGGGGAAATGACGTGGTGGGTATAGACTGGGTTGCTGGCACAGTCGTTCGGCCCCTCCCTTTTCCCTTTAGGCATACAATGTGCACCCCCGCCGGCTGCGCAGCGGAGGCACGCAGCGGGCGCCTAAGGCCTAAGGCCTAAGGCAAGCCCGACTGCGCCCGTCCGCGGCCGGCCGGGGCAAGGGGCCACGACCCCTGCATCCTCTCTTGGACAAAATAAGCAATATAGTCCAAGCTCTCTCCGCAGACTAAGAGCTTTAGCGGAAACAAGCTGCTGTCATTCTTATCTCCCTTTAGATCTACTCATTGCAATGTGAAGCTCAATACCACACTGTGTAAAGACAACAAATGGAACATCAAGATGTTTCTTTTAAATTGCAGGTCCCTGCCTAGACATAGCCTTGAAATATCACTGTTGCTGGATGAACTTACACCTGACGCAGTCTTTTTGACTGAAACTTGGCTAACGTCAGACTCCGAACCTGACTTAGTACAAGCCCTCCCCCCTGGTTATCAGATTGCACGTAAAGACCGTGCCCATGGGAAAGGAGGTGGGCTGGCAATTGTTTATAAAGACCAGTATACGTGCTGTTGCACTTTTGACTCTATCCCTGACTGTGAAAGTATGTTTTTTTCCATTGAATTCTGTCCGAACGACAGTTTTTCAGGCACCCTTATCTATCGTCCTCCTGGCCCACCTAAACAGTTTCACACTGCCTTACCCTCTTTTGTAGCTGATTTGGTCACTTCTCCCTCCAACTTTACGCTGTCGGGTGACCTTAACATTCATTTTGATAGCATTTCCGATAATGTTGCCGTAGAGCTGGCGGCTAGTCTGGCTGCAATACAATTGGAACAATTTATCCTAACCCCCACTCACATTAAAGGTCACCTTTTGGACCCTGTATTTAGTAATTGCATGCACTTTATGGTAGGCTCTATCAGCCGTCTCCACTGGACCGATCACTTTTTGATCCCTCTCATTTGGTCTATATATAGACCCCCTCTCTTAACTCTTATTTCGCGAAAATTTTGAAATTGGTCCAGACTCCCCTTAGAACAGTGGACTAACTCCCTTGCAATCTCCAGACCTCTACCTACCCGGGAGCCTCTATTAGATAATAAGGAGTATAACAACTGGATTTCGAAGTCCCTTGACCCTATACTCCCCCACCGTAAAGCCATCTTAAAAAGGCTGCCGAAAACTGCCCCTTGGTACTCGGAGGAGCTCAGAGGATGAAAGCGACAATGTAAGAAACTTGAAAGAAGGTGGCGTTTGGGATACGCCGCTTCAGATAAAGTTATTTACAGAGAGGCAATTAGAGCCTACAAACAATAAATAAAAGCGACACAATCTGCCTACTATATCGGAAAAGTTATGATGGCCAGATCAAAACCAAATAGTAAAAAAACTCACCAAGCTCTCCCCTCCTCTTGCCTCTAACTACAATCCACTGTCCCGTTGTAATGATTTACGGAATTTTTCTTTAAAAAAAAAAATCTAATCTATTTATCATTCCCAGACGCGGACTTAGGTCCCTCTGCCAAAGGATCACATCTACCCACAGAAGCCGATCACCCCTCCCTAAATATTTTAGATCAGTTCCCCCTGCTGGACCCAAAGACACTTGACCCTTTGATGCGTCAAGTAAAGTCAGGCTCCCCTTGTGATCCTGCTCTCTGTGCACTTTGGTTGCGGCTATTCAGGTCATCCTTCCTTCGGTTATGGATCTACTCAATGCCTCTCTATCCACAGGTATTGTACCACCCACATGGAAGCAAGCCATGGTGCGAGCACTCTTGAAAAAACCGAATTTAGACTCCAGTAACCCCAATAACTACCGTCCTATTACTTTGCTACCCTGGGTGAGCAAAATCCTCCTGAAACGCATTAACATGCATTTAACAACGTTTCTCGAGAGTAACCATTTGCTTGATGCCACCCAGACGGGTTTCCGCCCTAAACATGGGACGGAAACTGCGTTGTTGGCTGTAACAGAGGAAACTAGGCGGTTCTTGGATCACTGGCAGTTATCCTCCTTGATCTGAGCGCTGCGTTTGAGACGGTGAACCATAGAACTCTAATGTGTCGACTCCTTAGTTCAGGAGGGTCAGGGAGAGCACTGGCCTGGCTTAAATCTTTTCTGAGCAACAGGACTTTTCAAGTTTTTGAAGGAGACTCTGTATCCTCGAGCAAACCCCTGGGCTGTGGGGTACCGCAGGGGTCATCGTTGAGTCCTACAGTATTTAACGTATATATGAGACCTCTGGCTGGGATCGTTCGTCCATATGGTATTAAGATCATCACATATGCGGACGATACTCAGCTAGTGGTCTCCTTTACACAAAAGAACTGCCAGCCAGCGCAGGAAAGCCTGACGAGCTGCTTGGAGGAAGCCAAAAGCTGGATGACCGCATCATGTCTCAAGCTCAATGGAGACAAAACTGAGATCATGCTCCTGGGCCCCCCAGCCTTGTCTACCATCGACTCATTATGGCCCTCGAGCTTGGGCTTACCGCCCACACCTAAAGACAATATAAAAAGTCTTGGGGTCTGGCTGGACAAGTCCTTGCCCCATAACACTCAAGAAACCAAGTTATCAGCCACCTGCTTTGACCTCATCAGACTCCTGAAGAAAATTCTCCCTCTTCTACCTTTGGTAGCCAAGCAAATTGTTATCCAAGGCCTGATTCAGCCTCGCCTTGATTTTAGCAATGCCTTGTATTTAGGGGCGACTGAATACTCCCTGCAAAAACTTCAGCTGATTCAGAATTGCGCTGCAGGCACGCTGCTCCAGCTCCCTCGTAGAATCCCAGTTGGGCCCGGGCTGAGGAGCCTGCATTGGCTCCCTGTCAGGGAGAGAATTAAATGTAAATCCATGTGCATCTCCCATCAAGCCTATTGGAAAACTTGTCCAATGATCAACCACTCACTGATCACTCCTTATTTTCCTAATAAACAGCTCCAATCCACCCATTCCTTTCTGACCACTGTCCTCCTAATCAGGAGATCCAGAGCAGGAGGCAGGTCATTTTCCTACAATGCGGCCAAGTTGTGGAATTCACTCCCTCTCCATCTTAGATCTAATCCTAACTTGCCTTCTTTCCGTAAGCAGCTTAAAACTTTTCTTTTTAACAAACATGATTAACTCTCTCTGCTAACTGTGCCAGTAGGTACGAACCCTGTTCTTCAGCGCTTGGAAGCCCCAGGGCAGCAGTTGCGCTCAATAAAACTCCTTTTCATTTCATTTCATTTCATTCATAAGGCAAGAATGAGAGGGCTTGATGAGTAGCTCGACAGGCTTGAGGCCATGAGTGTCTTAGCCAAGTAAAAGGAAATGTGTTTTGCTCAGGAAGGGAGCTCTGTTGGGCTGGAGGAGGAAGCCATTAAGACCGAGTCCAGCTCAGATGCTGGCAGCACTAATGTGATGTCTAGTGCTGGGGGAGAAGTACATTGACTCATGGATGTGCTGCCTGACTTGAAGGAGGGACTTGACATAAACCAGGGGTTTCAAGTTTATGAGGTAGATCCAGAGCTGCACAGTGCCCCTGAGATGGATTGTGGAACTGGTACAGGGGGTCCTTTTCCTAGTGGTGGGAGGGGCACTCTATTGACTCTAGATATGAGGTGCAGGGTGAGGGGTATCCCCATGATATAAGCCCTGATTCTTGTATATTGAGACCATCGGAAGAGTGTGGGGTGAGTGACAGAAAATGTCAGACACTGTCTTGCCAGTCTCAGGAGGGGGATGTGGGGTACTTTTGTAAGGCACTGGATGGTAAAGTGAAGAGTAGCATGGTGAACACCTGTGTCTGGCTGTGTGATCTAATTGTTAGAGAACATATGCTCAGTCCCTGTCCTCCTGGCACTCCATCTGCCCATTGGTTAGAGGGTCTACACTAGCTGACAGTGAAAAAAGAGCATTTTTAAGATCTGCTGTCTCAATTATAATGCTCTAAGTGGCAAAGGCACCGCCTATCCGCAATTGAAAATGAAACCATACATATCCATCAGATGCTTAAAATCCTGTGATAAAGCCCTGCTGTGTGTCCCCTGCATCAGTTTAATTAGATTCAGGAGACAGATTTCTCTTACTTGGCCCTCTCCTATCGAAATAAGCTCCTGCTGCATGTTCACACCTGCTCGAACTATTGTAAATTTAGGAAATTGCTGGAAGCCTAGCTTTTTAAAAAATCAACTATCACATTTCTACTGATACATGCTACAACTGCTGACAGCCCTGATATGCTCATCGGTGAGTCGTGTGCTATATTAAATTTGATTAACATAACATAACATAACAACATTGATAATTTCCCTTTCGATTCCCCTGCCCTTTTTATATGCTTGTCTGTCCATAGAAGTGCTCTACTTGACTATACACTGGTTTTGGCCAACTTATTTGCATACTTTGATAATTTCATCATTCCCACCCAAGTTAGGAGTGACAATTTACCGTAAATGTTCAGGCTCAAGTGCAGTAAGCAAAGAAACCATATATTTACACAAATTGCTAACTTATACACATACATTGTGAGAGAGTGAAGAAGACACCTGGAGTGGCAGGGTACGAACTCCCTAGCATAATGAGTTACACCACAGAAGTATCGGTCATTAGAAAGAAGTATCAGGTGGGCAACTCATGCATTTACTTGAGGTTGCCTAAAAGATCATTCATCTCCTGGGGATCCCGAAAAAGGATGAAGGTCCTCTTCAACTGAGATGGTATGCTTCAACATTGGGCTCCTCCACGACATGAAATACAATACAGAAGGTCTGTGTAGTGTGCTCCCCCTGGTAGTCCTCAGTTGAAATTCTTTCAGGATATAGGCACTCAGGGTAAGTGGAAAATGTGCCAACATGAAATCCACTGACATATTATTAAGGTGGTAACTTCTAACTTAACTATGCTTCTCCCCAGATTTACCCTTTGAGTCACTAGTTGCAGCCATGGGGCCTCAGTTTGAGTTAACTCATGTAATAGTGGACATAAGAGTAGATATGACTCTTAATGAAGAGTATTTTCCCTTGGTGGCGGAAAAGTGTGGCATTTATTGCAGTGACCATGTGTGAATAGTCACACCAGCATGCAAAAACAAAGATTACTCCATTTTAGGTGTATTGGTGCCAACAATCACTGAAAAGAGGCAGGTCAAATGATCAATGATTGAACCATACTGGCAAGGTGTAGCCACACTCTTCATATTTTTGTCACCTCTCTATTGATTCTAGATGAGCAAAATAGAGGCTCTGCCTCACAGCAGGATGTGAGATGGGTAGGAGTTGGCATAGTGTTGTTAAACACCCACAGAGGGTAGATATCAACATACACTTTAAAACCCATATTTCCTTTTGCATTTTTAATTTTTCTTTAAGTCCCAGTTACCTTACCAACAGGGAGGCATATCCTTCCTAATCTCCTGGTGAGGAGGAACTTTATTGTAAAGCATGTTTCCTCTTTGGGTGCAGGCGTTCTTCCATTTTAGGGGACCCCCCAGGCAATTTACTAACTTCAAAGCACCATACATAAATGTTTATTTTGCCTAGCTTATACTTCGTTCTAGTATGAGTTTTTTGGGGAGTTCACTATCAGTGATAACTCAAAAGGTGTTCACCATTAGAGGCTTAAAGCATTGATGCATCAAGGCACCCAGCTTTTCAACCTCTTTATCATAAACATCAAGCGGACCCTCAACGATTCAGTCATCCCTCCCCCAAAAAACTTTACTGGCTGTCTCTGTCTATTTTTACAGCAGGCTGAAGATACTAGTGATTGGATAAAATGAATTTTGATCTTGAAAGATCAGCTTTAAATTAACGTTTCTCGAGCAAAATGTTTTTTACATTGAAAATCTAATGTGGTTTTCTTTGGCCATACGCTGGAAAACCTGCGGTGGGGTAGCATCAAGGTTGTGTCAAACTTGCCTATGAATACCTGGACAAGAAATAGGCCGTTATTGTTCTTTTCTGTCTTTTATTATATCAAAGATAGGATCATTAAATTCAGCCTCAATGCATTTTCTAATAATCTGCCTAGACCATCTTTTGACCAGTTTCACTTCTTTGAGTTGGTTCCACAAAATGAATGCTGTCTTTGATTTTTACTTTGTCCTTTGCCGTATGATGAAGTTGGGGTGTGTGGCCCGTGGAGGTGTAGATATGGTGAAGTGCAGTGCGTGCGTTAAAAAAGGTTGGATATTCCAAATAAAGTTTTATTCCGGTTGGTAATCCACCTTGTTAAAAACGTGTCGAGGGGCAATGCCCCTATAAAGGGCTGGTCAGTTGAAACTATGCTCAGCTCCTAGGGTTCACATGTTTCTTGCCCGTTGGTTATAAAATACCGTGGCAATTCTTCAGAACCTATAATGTGAAAAAAGAAAAATTATTATATCTACACTAAATGGTGCAGCTACTAGCTAACTACCATCAAGGAGACGCTACTTCCGGTTGCTCCTGTAGTGTTTGTTTGAGGACCTCCTTATTGTGGGTTATTCGCCTCAGCTGTTAGCTTGAGTTGAATGGGCGCCTCCAAATTAGGTGCCATGTCCAAGGGGGGGGGGACCGCACTGGATCACCTACCCTCTCCGCCCATGCCATAGGAATGACAAAGGACCACCTTCCATACTATAAGAAAACTTGTATTCTGTGGCCAGCCAGGAAGGCACTTTGGTGGCATGGGAGCAGGGTGGTGGCATGCCACCCTGCTCCCACATCACCAAAGTCAGAATTAGGCCCTAAGTATGCTTTAGCCACAGCTAATGAAGTACAAATTATTTAATTCTGATGATGGAATACTGCTCGCCTTGGAAAAAATAATATATTGAGGAATGAAGCCTAGTTTAGGCCATGTAGTTGCAAACATGAATCTATTGAACATGTTCTGTGTCTATGTCAGACTTACTGGCCGAAAGACACCAGTTCAACTTGTAAGGTTTTAGAAGCTGTGAACATACAGTAATCATATGCCTTAAAAGAGATGACTTTTTATTAATCAGGTGACTGGCTGAAGTTGACGGATTATGCTATGTCATCCCATTAAACAATTTGATCTAAAATCCTGCAAGTTCCTGATGAATTTTAAAGTTTTTTTATGCTACCTGAAGTACCTGACATCCTTTGTTTGGTATTCCCCCCAAACCGTTTGCCTTCAACTCCTTACTTTGCTGAACTTATTTTTATTGGCTTTAAAATGGTGTGCACTTCACTCCTGTCAACCCCTGCTAAAGTGCTTGTGCTCTCTTCTAAAACATTGTAAAATTGGGGGGGCTTTGCCTTGACTAGGACCAAAGAAGGTATGACTCCCAAGCCAGGACTCCTAGAAATGCCTGTTATCACTCTACAGCTGGATTACTTGAAGTTGACTTGATTTATGGTCTTTGCTATTGTCTAAAAAGAGGGAGCGGCCCCACTAGTCCTCGAGACTGGGTTCCTTAAACCAACAATGTATCAAAAGAGCAGGATTTCTTGGAGGAATCAACAATCAAACAGGCAAACTCCACTATCTCATCAATCGAAAATTACTCATTCAGTCTTAAAAGGACCCAACAGTCAACTAAACAAAATCTGTTTAATAAAACATAAAGATGAAAAAACAATTGTACAATTAATAAAATTCATATAGGTAAAACACACCAAGTAATGTCCTAAAAATATTTAACATACACATTGTTCGAGCATCACAAATGAGAGAGACACAGCATTGAAGACATGCATATTAATCATTAAAAACTTATTCAATTGAAGGAATCAGTAAGAGAAAGTGCCAAAATATCACAGATTATTCTCTGAAGACTGACAGTAAGTAATTTTTGTTTGATGCGATAGCGGAGTGTGACTGGTTTAATTGTTGATTCCTCCAAGAGATCCTTCTCTATTGATACATTGCTTTGCTGGTGCTCCAGATCCTCTCAAGTCGTTTGTAGTTGCACTTGGTAGATTTAAATTCCAGGGTGAAGGAACTGGAGTGTTTGGAGGGTCTGGCTGTTTTGAGGGTTCGAGGGCTGTGACTTTGTTGGTGCATTTTGTAATCTAGTTGTTGAAGTTTTCTATTACTGCCTCAAGGTTGAAAGTCACGGGGTGATGACATGCTGAGGACATTTGTCCAGAGGGCTTCGGTTACTTTGCTCCAGTTCCTCTTGGGGTTACTGGAGGGGTTGGTGTGGAAGTTGGTGGTGCATGTGATGCAGAAGTGGATGATTGAGTTGTCAGGAGGCATGACTGTAGCTTACTCCGGTCCAGCATGTGTCCGATGATGTGTGTGTGGTCGGTGACAAGTTGAGGGAGGCCAAGGATGTCCATGTTCTCGAAGAGGTTGGAAGTGTAGGCCTCGGTGTCATTGGGACATCCAGGTTAGGAGAAGGCAGGGCAGTGTCCTGAGGGTCCGTAGGTGAGAACGCTTCTGACTGTGGTTTTGCCATCGATGTTTATTTGAAATTTGAGGTGTTCCATGATAGGGGTGGTGCTGTCAGTGGTGGCAGTGCAACTGAGGGATTCTTTGTGGATGATTGCTATTTCACCTCCTTGTTTGTTAATGCAGTCTCTGTGAATTATCTTCTATCTGTTTGGTTTGGCAATGGTGATGTTGGTTGGTGGTGACAGGTTGAGTCATGCTATGTGAGGAAGACGACGTCTGGTGTGAGGATGTGATGGTGTCCCAAATCTTCATTCCATGTTTAAAGAGCAATTGTGTGTTGATCAGCAGGCAGTGGACTTCTCCTGACATGGTGTCGTTGGGAGGGGGTTTGGGAGTCAGGGACTCAATGGTGCAATGGAAGGGATAATGTCGGCTGGAGGAAGGACCTGCTGTTGATCGTGGAGAGGCGTGATTGCAGTTTTTATTATATGATCTGGAGTTGAGGACTAGAAGCGCAGGGCTGGAGTAGCTGTGGGTTGTCAGGGGACCTGGTGCTGAGTGAGGTCCAGGTATGGACCAGTGTAGAACACGTTTGTTGGGCCAGCGGCACAGCCGCTGCTTGAATCAGCGGTGTGACTGCCTCCATTAAGTAAGTTCCCAGGTGGTGGGAGGGGTGCTGGGTGAGGACATTGGGAGGCAGGAAGTGGGAGGGTTAGGGCATGATAGAGACAATGGTTGGCAACGAGCAAAGAGCAGGAAAAAAGATAATATGGAGCCTAAGAAACAACAAGTTAGAGAGTGAAATAAGCTGAAAAGGGAAGATGTTGAGTGGAAGTAAACTTGAGCAGAAAAACAATGATGGGAGTAAAAACAGATGGAGTAGAGCAGTGGTTTAGTGGGAGGAAGAAGCAATTAAGTGGGAGGAAACAGCAGTTAGGTGGGAGGAATAAACAAGGAAAAAACGATTATGGGAGGAAATAGAGAAAGCAAACATATGGAGATGATGGACGAAGCACTGTAACTTTTCAAACACTCACCCCCAGTCACAGATCTCGTTGAATCTATAAACTTTCTTTAACTCACTTTGCCATCGCAGTTCAGACCGAACTGCCAAGACAGGTCTTCCCTGGACCGGAAACAAGCATGCTGGGACTGGTGTTGTGGTAATGCCTATCATCAGTCAGGCTAGCTTGAATCCAGTGGGAAAGTGGGCAAGGGACCCACGTCTTAGCATAACCTGCCAAATTAGGGCAAGCAAAGCAAACACAAGGAGATGATGGTAGGAGTGCTGAAACTTTTCAGACACTCACCCCCAGTCACAGATCTGGGTTGAATCCATCATTGTTCTTTAGCTCACTTCGCCACCCCAGTTAAGAACCAGCTATATGCAAATCAGTCTTGACCCAGTGCCTCAGAGAAAACAGAATTTAAGTAGGAGGCAAAAGCGAGGAGATACAGGATTAAGGTAGGAAACAGATGGAGAAAAGCGGCAGTTAGGTGGGAGGAGGAAGCAGTGAAGTGGGATGAAAAAAGCGAGGAAAAATCAACTGTGACCATCAACCAATGTGTAGCTCCAGCAAAGAACACCTCTTTGCACTACAGCAACTACAGTCTGCAACGCATAACCTTTTCCTTGCACCAGCAGTCTCCTCCATGCAGCTCCTGCCAACGTGAACTGATCTCTTCGGGCGGATATTGAGAAGGTAACTCTTGGGATAAACCTGCATATGTCCCAAGCTCCATCACAGTAGACCTGAACTTGTACTTTATTGCTATTTGTGTGATGCATAAATGCTTTACCCATTTGCACAGGTTAATTGAGGGACTTTTGTGATTCACCCTGACAAGGACAGTGTTTATTTTCTGAGTAGGGGTTCCACTCCTCTCAACTAATAACCCTATTTCTTACATTACCTTTGAAAACTGTTTGCAAATTTGTAACCAATGCCATGGTATTCATTGTTATTTTAGCTGTGTAAGAGAGCACCACGCCATTTGTTTTGCGTAACTGTACAACATTTATTTATTCCACTTTTATTTAGTCTGAATTTTATTAACCAATGCCATACATTTTTGTACTAAAATGAGGTAATAAAAAAGTAAAATAAACCAATTTAATTAGTCAAAATAGTTAAAATATTTGGGGTGAAATACCTGCAGTGGGTGGTCTGTAGAAGGAACCCAATGTCCAACGGTCACAAACACCAGCCTTTTAGGTCCATAAAGACTGAAACACCCAGTGGCACAAACACAACAACATTTCCCTAGTGTATTTAATTGCTGAGGTGGTAGAAAATGGACGATTCCGTTCTGCAACACCCTGGAATCCCAGTACCCCTCTTTCAGATGGGACTACCACCGTTAACTTTACCATCCGATTGGGATCCAAATTCCTATCTGCAGAACCCACCTCGGTGGGGAATTAACCTAGCCTACCCAAAGATACATCCCCAATTGCCATTAAAGTGCTTCATTAACTGTAGTCTTCGAGATGAATGCACCTTCCACCATTTTGTTCTTTTCTTGGGACTATTTCCTCTGCATTGTTTCTATTTATTTCAAGGTTGCAAATATTTCATTCTGTGACAGAAAATAGTTGAATGAGAGACATCATATTCATACACATCAATGTGACAAATTTGTCGTTGAGTGTTTTTTGGCATTTAAAAAAAAAACAGGCTGTCGAGGTGAAAGATACTGGTTAACCGCACTTGCAATATTTCACTTAATAGATGGTGCAATCACCTGCTTCTGTGTAGCAGCTTCCAGTTCAACTCTATTATGAGTCAACCTTCTGACGTTGACTTTTGGAGCCCAAGATTATTTGTAGGGCGATTTATCGTGCAGATGTTCTGCAATAATATATCGGAAGAGCACAATTGTTACACTGCTCATTTCTTTCTGTATTCATCAAGGCGGGTTTTCGCATTTACCAAGAATATGTATGTGCAAGAAACATATTCCTTGTATTAAAGCATGATGTGTGGGATCGGTTTTAGGCTTGATCACTGAAACCAGAATGAGGAGGAATTGAACATGTAATTGCCCTCAGAGGCAATGTTGACAGTCTGGCAGTGGGAACATTTGCAATGATTGCTCCTGCAAGTTCAAAAGCACCTAAGACCATTTTAGACTGAGTGGAAAGTGATGCTACAAGAAAAGAGTCAAACTACAATCCCTGTTCTTTTCCTGATCCAATGACAGCCCTCCAAATATTATTCAGCACAGGATCACTGAGAGTGAGTTGTCCACACTTTTCCCACTACAGTTAATCTCCTGTCTTATGTGAGGGGTGTAGCATAGTCAAAGAAATCCATATCAGTCCTGATCTTTATATGTACCGACATCTTTAGGGGCCAGACAGATTGCCTTCTGCCCATTGGCTGTTAAGCGCAGCATAGAATCTAGGCAGTGTGCACAAGAAGGAACGTTACTCAATGTAATACTTGCCTGTGTGTGATTCCCATGGGTAATATCTGGGCTTTTTATGTAACCCACAAAAGATACGGAATATGCTGCAAACCTAGATTTATAAAGACTATTATCAGATATTACCCAGAACTGGGACTTTTTGTTCTGCTTTTTTTGTACGTTAAGGCTACGTAGATTGATTCTACTATTATGCGTTAAAGAATGGTGCTTTGAAACACTGCAGCTTTACAATACGCTTTACCTGTCATCCATACCATCTTCTCTATCTGTTCTAAGTTTAATGATCCACAGGCATCGAGCTTTTTCGTAGCAGCACAAGTCTCACTTAGTACAAAATCAATTCAGCCAAAATTGTATGTGCTTTGCTTAACAACTCTTGCAATTATAGATGCAGCCTTTGTGTCTGTACATGTAGGCCATATTATCTCTCAATTTAAAGATAATTTGAGTAGTATTTAAAATACCTTGGGTAAGTCAAGAAATATTGATTTACCGACAAAACCCAATAGTTATTGTTCCCTTGACTAAACTTTGCAGTTAGCATAGATGTTGCAGTTCTTCAGTGGAAGAGGTAAGTGTAAACAATTTTTTCTTTTCCGCCTTGTTCAAAATATTACATCTTGGCCTGTGCCAACTAGAGGTTTATGGATTTCACGGATAAGCAATACCCTGGGCTTCCATTTCACGATAAGTGGATTCTTTCGCTGGTCCACAGACAGGAAATTCAATTTCAAAGCAGCAGATTCTATCTTTTGAAAAACATTAAAAGTAATGTTTTCATATCTACGAAGAAGAATCGCCTTACAGAAGGGTTATCTATGAAATGCGATAACTGAGATGCGAACTTTGACCGCATTGTGAAGTTGCAATTAAGTCAATACTTACGAGAGTGGATTTCACAAGTCCCCAGAGTGAGGTGGTGTCTTCTCTCAAGTGTACTTACACTGATAGACGTTCTAATCATTTTCTGGCTTCAATTTGCGAGTCCCAGGAAAATGAAAATGTATACTAATGCTTGGTGGTAAATCATGTGCTTTTATAAAAAGTTAGGTGTGCAGATCAATTTGCAAGACATACGATTATCCCAAGTTAGATTATTTACCCACGGACTAAACTTTGAATAGGCAGATTTTCTTTAGAACTCCGATTGGAAAATAGAAGTTCAATAATTTTACTTAATTGCATAGATTTGCGTTTTGCATTCATAGAAAAAGAACAGATACCCGATTTTTCTATAAAAGTAACGTTTGCAAGAATGATTTCTGACACAAATGGGATGCACTGTGAAGGCACCGAAACAGATATCGGACCCCACGGAATGGTGGGGCATATTATCAAGGGGGTTTATCTCCGCTTTTTTGGCTTTAAAAGCCAAGAAAGCGGAGATAAAATGATCTATTACCTAGCTGTCGCTAACACCAGTTAGCGACAGCTAGTAGGAGATAGCGACCATCTTGGGCCCCACTTTGCATGTCAGTGATATTTATCACTAATGACATGCAAAGTGGGCATGCCAAGATGTTAGAGACTGGAAACAGTCGCTAACATCGCTATCTCCTATTACCAACTTTTGGAGATATTCGCGCTAAGCGCGAATATCTCCAAAAGCTAACACCTGCCCTGAGCAGTTCTTAGCCATGTTATCCAATGGGAGGTGGATAACATGGCTAAGAGCATTAGCTCGCTAATGCATGAATATCGCTGATTTTTCAGCGACATTCATGCATTGCGGCCGATTTTTATCGCATTTGCGATAAACCTTGGTAATACCAAGGTTTATCTGCGATAAAAATCGCCGCAGCTCGGCGATAATTTTTTCACGCTAACCAAGCAATAGCGATAATTATCGCTATTGCTTGGTAATATGCCGCGGTATTTCTTATTGCGGACACGCAAGGGAGGAAACCATCAAGATGGAAGAAGAAATGACCTGGAGCAATTAACAGAAGACACTCAAACATGTCTTAAAATAAATAGAGCAAGAGCCTTCAAATTGTTTTCAAATAGTGAATTAATAAAAATTATCATTTTAAAGTTTTTAAGTTGGGTTAGTAAATTAATAAACAGTGCTCTGTATTATAAACGTACAACAAGAATTAAACAACATGTCAAGTGATGGCAAGCGACTCGGGCGTTTGCTATATTCGTAAACATATAAAAATAAAAAATAAAACCTTGCAGCATCAGCATCAGAAAGTGAGCGAAATGGTGAGCGGCCTGCTCGGAGAGGTGGGGGCTTAAAGGGAGAGAAAGGAAGTGTTGGACTTGGCCCTTTTTTCAGGGTCATCCCAGAACTTTTGGCCTTCCTCTTGTATTTTTTTAAGGCCTGTTGGTGGTTTTATGACTCTGGGCACTTTATCACTGCTGATCAGTGCTAAAGTGCATGTGCTCTGCCTGGTAAGATTGGTCTACACCTGTTTGGCATATTTGATTTACCTGTGAGTCCCTTGTACAGCGGTATCCCATATACCCAGGGCCTGTAAATCAAATCCTACCAGTGGGATTGCAGCGCTGTTTGTGTCACCCCCCTCCCCCCCGAAGTAGCCTTTCAAACCTGTCTCGGGCCCCTGCCACTGCAAGGCCTTCACGTGCAGTTTACTGCCGCTGTGACATGGCATATAAAGTGGTTGCCACATCTGCAACGCCCCTTTTACTATTTATAAGTCACCCCTAAGGTAGGCGCTAGCTAGCCCTGTGGGCAGGGTGCTGTGTAGGTAAAAGGTAGCACACGTGCCTTAACTGTGTTGCATGTCCTGGTAATGGCCTATTTGGTTGCTCACTGCTGTGAGGGTGCCTTCTCATAGGGTTGCATTGGGGATTACCTGATATGTGCTTCAGTGGTAATTCCTGACATGAGCGGGGTAGCACGACCATGTGTGGTATGTGTGGAATAGTAGTTATAAATCCTGCTTATTGGTCACAGCAGATTTATTATTACTGGTTTAGAAATGCCACTTTTAGAAGTGGGCATTTCTGTGTGCTTTGTGTCTTTGTGTTCTGCCTGAATGTGTATTGACTGTCTGCTTCTGACTGACAGGGGAGAGGGGATGTGCATTCACTCCAGCCAGTCCTTCGGGGTTGAGGTGTGTCCTGCCCTGCTTGGGTGACTCAGTGCTCGGCTGAATAGACCTTGACTGAATTTAGAGTAGCAGGAGGAGTTCAGCCGCAGCCCGTGAAGGGAGTTCCGGTGGAGCAGACAGGCGCAGTGGGGTAGGGGAAGGGTGGGGGGTGATAAACACCGGTGTATGGATGATTGCAGGTAAGTAAAAAATTAAATTATTAAAACGAATTTCGTAGCACGCCCTGCATCGCATTTTGCGATGCAGGGCACGGAACAAAATTCGTTTTTCAATTTAATTGTTTACTTTCCTGCAATCATCCATATTCCGGTGATTATCACCCCCCACCCTACCCCTCTTCCCCCCGCATGCCTGCCCCATGGAACTCCCTCCATGGCCCGCGGGTGGAGGAGTTGTCCCTTGCACCTGAATAGACGTGGTCTGCATTTGGAGTGTGAAAGGAGTAGCACCTGCACCTGAATAGCATTGTGCCTGCCTTCAACAATGCAGGCTCTGTCCCCCTGTGGTGTCTCTGGGGCCAAGGCTTACACAGTGAATGGGGGAAGTTGTGCACTTGTAATTGTATTTTAAGTGCCCCCAAAACAAACCTTTGAACTATAAGTAATGGGGCTTTGGCCACATATAAGTAGAAAGGACATTGCGTGGGGGCTTGTACCTAGGGTCTGATGGCTCTACAGACTAGATCTTGCCATTAGGAACTGCCATTGGATTGGATTACTCTGCTGCCTGCTAGGTGGAGAGAAGGACTGCCACTATTGTTTACCTAGATCCATGTGCTAGAATTCCTGTGCCTGGTTGCTGGCACCTCCAGTGATCTCGGCAGGGCTATGTGGCTTGTCCTAGGTTATTTGAAAACAGTGCATGGTACAGCGTGTGTTTTTAAACAGCATAAGTGAAGTGCTGACGGGTGCTTCCTTTGCCATTCTGAGCACATAAGAAGTGCAGTGAAGAGCTGCAACTTTGAAGATCCCGAAAATGACGACACTGGTGGGCGGGCTCAGCTGATGGAGAATTCACTCCGTGCCTCACCCGAGGCCGCCTGAGACCAGGAGAGGTCTCCAACACAGGGACTGCTCATCCCTTTCTCATGTGGGGAGATGATGCTGCTGCTGGAGTCGAGTGGAGCCTGACCGCGGCCCCAGCACATTATTTCTACAATGAGGTATCCGCATAAAAGGTTAGCCCTGCCCAAGGGGTAGGTTGAGCACTCCCAGTGCAGAGATGGCAACCGACTCCGGAAACTCCCTGTTCCGGCTGGCAATGCCTACCCAGGCTGCCCTCAATTGGTGATCGAGAGCAGAGGTGCTGGTGAAGCACTCTGTCAGAAGATTTGAAAACCCAATTGGGGTTCTGGAGAGGAGTTTGATCACCCAATCGGGGTTCAACTGTTAGCTGCAGAGAGAATTTACAACACTGGTGTTTTGAACTTTAGCTGTGGTGCCGATCTTAGCCTGTGGTGGTCCAGTCCTGATCCAATTTGGTCTGTAACGTGTCCTGATTCTAGTCTGCACCTGTTCTTTCTCGCTGGCACCTTCACTTTGGAATTCTTATCCTTTGTCTCAGCCCGTAGCCAGGGTTGGTCTTCACACCATTCTAGGTAAATATAAAGTGTGTGTTTGTCATTGTACAGTTTTCCCTTTTCTACCTACCCTGTGTTTTATGCTTAACAATATTTTCTTTCCGAAATTATTGCACATGTTGTTTCAATTTTCATCATCCTAATAAGAAATTATTGATTTATAATGGTTCTCAAACATTACTTTAGATAAAAGAACTTAAACTTTTCTCGAGTTTGTAGTTATTTATGAAATGCTAAATGTTATTTTACTACCTATTTTCTTGCTAACTCCCTTGATCTTCTACGACTTTAGGTATCGGTGACTTGGATTGCTAAGTCAAATGGTAAAGATATTGAATGGTAAAATTTTAAATTGATTGAGTGCAAGTTTACCTGTTTAAATATATACTTAGTTTTATGGGCCCAGGTGAGTATGTTGAGCAGGGGAGCTTGCGCTCTATCAATACCAAAGGGGATGAGCAGGGGTTATCTTCACTGCGTAACTAAGAAGCATACCCTAGCCAACCTGAAACCACATTTTGAACATTGGTTGTCAGCAGTGAGGATTGAACTTGTGTTTGCGCAGTACCACAGTGATGTTTGTTTGCACTACAAACTCTGCATTTAAACAATCATGTGTTTTTGATTTTTCTCCTGATTTTCTCTCATTAAGACATTTTATTGTGTACTCGTGCTTCAGCTCGTACACCTAGTAATCTTGTGTTGCAAGGGTGTATTTAGTGCCTTGACAAATTGGAATCTGACTTTAACTTACATGATCTGTGGGACTACAGTCTGGAGGAGCTAAATTGGTTCTGCAGGGAGAGGAACATAGCAGTGAGTTGGGCAAACACTCAACCAGACCTTCAGAAAGATTATGCTCAGAAGGCAAGAGGACAAATGGGAAACTGACTATCGTAGGGCCCTGTACTATGCTCAACAGTTCCCTGAAGAGGCATCCACTTTAGGTCCAGGAGGGATTTGGTTTTGAGGAAGACCCTGAGGAGAACCACGAGATTAGGGAGAACTCTGAGAGGGAGGGCTCCCAGTCCAAACCCCTGGAGGGTGGTGGCCCTGGAGAGTCTGGAGAGAAAGGAGGACATGACTTGGTGTGGACCCCAGTAGGTAGTGTGGACCCCGTGGAGAGGGAGTCCCTTGCTGGTTCCAGCGCCAGGAGAAGTGTTGGTTCCATATCTCTGTCCCCAGAGGATTTGCTGGACAGGAGGGAAGAATGGGAGCACCAACTGGCATTGGAAAGGTACAGATTGGAGTATGTCAAGTTCCTAGAGCAGCTGGTTGTGGAGGAGAGAAAGAAAGATGTGGAGAGAGCCTTAATTTAGGAGAGGATGGCGGAGGCAGAGAGGGCCTTCGCCAGAGAGAAACAAGTTCTTGAGGATAGGTTGTCCCCTGAGCGTAGTTTGTATTTTGCATTCAATAGCGAGTGTGGAGTCCAGTGGTGGCAGCAATGTTGTGTCAAGTGTAGAAAGTTAAACTCCCAGATCCCAGAGCACGGTACCTAGTTCCCAGGTGGAGGGTGTCACACAAGAAGAGCATAGGTTGAGGTTCAGGGGTAGTAGTAAAGTGTCTCGCCAGTCTTGTGGGGAGTTTGTGGGAGAATGTTATGATGCCCTGGAGGGTTGGGTGATGGGCAGCACAGCAATCTGACCGTCACAGAGCACATGTTCCATTGTTGTTTTCCAGGGCTACGTCAACACCTGTTGGAGTGTGAGGTCTGTAATCCCAGAGAACTTGCACAGGAGGCAGA
The DNA here is from genome assembly GCF_964263255.1 of Lissotriton vulgaris. Taxonomy (NCBI): domain Eukaryota; kingdom Metazoa; phylum Chordata; class Amphibia; order Caudata; family Salamandridae; genus Lissotriton; species Lissotriton vulgaris. Next base: position 1,906,843,128 of record NC_141689.1, read on the forward strand.
CCTCTGGATGAGTACCAGAGGCTCTTGAAAGGCATTTGGGAGTGATCCTAAGGGAAGTGGCTCAGGTATTTCTCAACTGAGGATAGTGCAGAAAGGTTTGTAGAAGCCCTAATTGGTCCTAATGTAGTAGGAGGGTTGAAGGGTCCCACATCTGGCCTACGAAGAGAAAGAGTGGGAATGAGGTGTGACCCAAGGTGCCCAAAACCCAGTCATAGAGCCTGGTTGGTTCCATGAGTGAACACCAGGAGGGGAGCCTAGTCTGTACCGGAATGTCAACCACTTAGAGCCACCTTCTAGTGTAAGGAGAGCTTGGAGGGGCATCTATAAGCAGCTTTCTACACGTTCCAGCGTCAGGCAGCACCACTCCTGAGCGGAGGGGGCAGAAGCCAAGATGGAGGGGTGAGAGGGGATACAGTCCCCAGTGGGAGAACCAAAGGGTCAGGGGCCAACTCTGAGAGTAGAGCTCCCTGGGAATGACCATGGTGACACCGCTTCTGGTTTGGGGGAGGTCTTTGTGCACTGTCAGATGGGCTGGTGTCGGAGGTCAGTGCCAGGCAGACTGTCGCACAACACATGAGGTATGTCTTATCCTTGGGGGGTGGAGGTGTGCTCCACAGGAAGTCCTGGCTTGCCAGGCACATGCTCAGCAGCAGGGTGTAATCCCAGGGTTGGGAGGCCCAGTTCAGGAGGTAATGTCTGACCTGAGGGAAGGACAACTGCTAGCAGTGCACCTACCATTTTGTCTTCTGGGGGTACCATTCCAGGTGGGAGGGTGCAGAACTCTGAAAGGAGGTGCAGGAGGAGGGAGTACTCACCTCTTATCTTATCTTATCTTATCTTATCTTATCTTAAGGGGCTCTTCTATAGCGAGCTGACACCGAAAGTTTTCCTCGCGCCTCTGGTCAAAGCTGAAGATCTCAAAGCTGACAACACCAGTGGGCGGGCCCAGCTGATGGAGACTTCACTCTGTGCCCCACCCGAGGCTGCCTGAGACCAGAAGAGGTATCTAATGCGGGGACTGTTTGTCTCTTTCCTATATGGGAAGATGGTGCTGCTGCTGGAGTCACATGGAGTCTGACTGCAACCTCAGCACATTTTCTCCATAACGAGGTTGCTGCAGAGAAGGTTAGCCCTGCCCAAAGGTGGCAGAGCAACCCCAGTGCAGAGACGGCATCCAACCCTGGAAGATCCCTGCACCAACTGGCAATGCCTACCCAGGTGCCCGAGTCTCCAGAAGTAGCGGGGATAGAAGCAGCCTTCCCCGCAGCACCGCCCATTCCCTGTCCTACCCAGCAAGAATGGAGGAGAGCACCCTAACGGGGACAGAGGGAAGTTCGAGGTGAGCAATTTGCCTCTGCCTCACCGGGCCGACGTGCCTTGCAGAGACAGGGAGGGGGAAGTTCAAGGTGAGCAATTTGCCGCTAAACTTCAAAATCAGTAGGCCGAGTGGAGAGGAATCCTCGACGGAGGTCCTGCTCGGCCGCATTGGTTGACCTTACTATTGGGGGCATTACTAAGCGGGGTGAAAACCTTGACGGACGGCCCCAGTTCACAGTCTGAAAAAGATCTTCCGCCCACCTGCCATGTGGGCTCTGGGTATCAAAAGCACGAAGCGCTGTGCTCTACACATTATGATGACTTGTGAAGAGTGTTGGGGACGGGTGATTTTAAAAACGTTCTTTTGATACACTCATTGTAATGTTTTTGACTATTGTCAAGGGGCCAAGTGAGTAATTTTTTTCCCCTCATCACGTGTTTCATATGAATATGGCCATACAAGGTGTTCTAACTTGTGACATCCCACCAGTAGTTACAGGTTACACTAACTGTGATGGTGATATTCTAGTGTGTGCCCTTGTTAGACCTGACATCCTTGGTGTGGTTTTCCCTGACTTTTTGCCTCTACCTCCTGTGTTTTTGATGCTTTGCTGGAATTTGTTTTTGCTGGCTTAGATGCCTTGGGCACTATGGGCCAGATGTAGCAAGCCAAATTGTGATCACAAACGCTGAAATTCTGCGAATTTCAGCGTTTGCGATCACAATTCAGCTGTGTGCAATGTAGGAAGGCAAATTCCTACTCGCAAAATAAGGAATCGCTCAAATTGAGATTCCTTATTTTGCGCAAGCATTTACCGAATTGTAAATTGCGATTCCCTAAATGCTATGCTTGTAGGCATTGGAAATTGTGATATTGCCTTAAGTAATCACAAATTACCACCAACTTCTAGTTAGTGGTAATTTGCGATTTCCTTTAAAAAAGCACTTTTTTGCTTTTTTAAAAGTGCCATGTGGCACACATTTATGCCCTTAGGGTATGTATGTGCGCCACATGTGCACACATGCACATTTCAGGAGTGCAATAGGGTGTCCCTTTGGAACCCTTGCACCCTTGAAATTGTGCACGCAATTTGCGAGTACCTATTGGGTACTCACAAATTGCATGCACAATTCCCTCTAGGCCCATAGGATAGAATGGGAAGGTATTCCTTGATTGCGAATCGCAATTTGCAATTCTTGATTAAGGAATATTAAGGAATCACAAAATATATTTACATGGCATTTTGCGAGTCCTTAATAGCGATTCCCTAAAAAATCATCCCTATTAAGGACTTGCTAAACTGCTTGTACCTTCATCTGGCCCTTTGCCACTGCTTATCAGTGTCAGAGAGCAAGTGCTCCCTGTGTAAATTGATATTGTGATTGGTTCTGCCTGATTGGCATATTTGCTTTACTAGTAGGTCCCTAGTAAAGTACACCGATTGTGCCACAGCTGGTAAATCAAATGCTACTAGTGGGCCTGCAGCACTGGTTGTGACACCCACACGAGTAGCCCTGAAAAGATGTCTCAGGCCTGCCACCGTGGTGCCTGTGCGGTTTGTTAACTGCCATGCCGACTTGGCAAGTGCACCCACTTGCCAGGCTCTAACCTTCCCTTTTCGTACATATAGGACCACCACTATGGTAGGCCCATGGTACCCCCCTGGACAGGGTGCAGGATATTTTAAAGGTAGGACATGTACTGGTGTGTGTAACATGTTCTGTGAAATGCTGCCAATTTGACTTTTGAAAGGCTATCTTGCCCCATAGGACAGAATGGGGAATGTTTTGAAGCATTTTCTTCCCATAGGGATAAGATAGAAAAATGAAGTTTGGTATCTAAGAACTCAGCATTTAATAACACATATTTTAGTAAAGATAGTTTTTAAATTGTGTGTGTGAAAACACCACTTTTAGAAAGTGGCTATTTTCTTGTTCAACCATATTATGTGCCTCTGCCTGTTTGTGGATTGACTGTCTGGTTGCAGTGTGACAGAGACAGAGGATGTGCATTCCCTGTGGCAAGCCTCTGGGGGGCTTCAGGTCGGACTGGCCCTTCCTGGATGACTCAACCCTAAGCTGAATAGACCGTTACTGCATGTAGAGTGGTGGGAGGATATTTACCTTGCACCTGAAAGGAGCCTGTCTCCCTCGCACAATGCTGTCTCCACCTCCTGTGGTCATGCTGCCCCAGTGAAGGCAGAACTGGTTTGAACTGGGCTCGAAGCCCCGTGCATAAAGAGAACAAAGGGGGCGATTACGATGGTGGGCGGACCGCCACCGCCGGACCGGCAGTGAGGACCGCCCGCCATCAACCTGATTATTCCCACTGCCAAATTAGGATGGCGGTGGGAATGGGAATAGTACCACGGCAATGCGGTCCTTCTCCATCGGCCTTGAGGGACATGGTACAATGTGGGGATTTTGGCGGTGCCTTGCAGGCACAGCTGTGTGCATTAGGATGCCTGTCTTTTTTGGCGGAGATCCCGCCGCAAAAAGACAGGCGGAGAATGCCTTTGGGGGCCCATTGTGGGCCCCCTGGGGGAGGTGGGGGTCGGGTGCTGCACGTGGGGCGTACCTATGGTACCCCCCTGCATTTGCATGTACAAGGTGGCAGGCACAGCACGGTGCCAATCACGTTGTACATACATATGCAAAAGATGTACTTTTACAATGTGGCGGGTGGTGCCCCCCACCGCAATGTAAAAATATGGGAGGCGCCCGCCAGTGTGGCGGGCGCATTGTAATTTGTATTGCAGGACAACCACATCTATGGCTGGCGGTCCCTATTTTCCTATGCGATGGCGGGCGTACTTTGTCAAAAGACATTTTGTGGTATAAGTATCAGACCCAAATTCCCAGACTTGAGATCATTCCTGGAATTCAAGAGGAACCATTGCCAAGGAGAAGTTATGCCCTTGCTGTGTGTCTGGTCTAGGCCTGCAGTTGCTGTTCCTGCCAAGAAGATGAGAAGAACTGCTATATGCTGTGTCCCCTGCTTGAAAGAGATCTCCAAGGGCCTGAAGTGTGCTGGCCTCCTGTTCTGAAGTTTTAGGGACACAAAGACTGCCCTTGCTATGTGTCTGGTGTTGACCTGCATTTGCTGTTTCTGCCAAGGAGATGAGAAGAACTGCTATCTGATGTGTCCCCTGCTTCAAAGAGATCTCCAAGGGCCTGAAGTGTGCTGGCCTCCTGTTCTGAAGGCTCCGGGACATAAAGACTTCACCCCCCGGTCGCCTGAACTCTGCTGCTAGCCTGCCAACAGGTGCCTTTGCCAGTTTTGGGCCTCTGGGGGTTGTTGCTGCTGTTTGCGGGCTGGGAAAAAGAAGAAACTCAAAGGACTACAGAAATCCATGCATTGCTCATCTTGCGGCTGTTCTCCCGCCGCATCTCAACAGCGTGAGAAGAATTTTCACACATCGCCACACCGCTGTGGAAACCGCTGCAGCGCCTGCCGCCACTGCAAGAATCGATGCATCAAGGGATTGAGGCTGAAGAGGACCGACGCAGTGCCACTCGTCGCAGCCACATGGATCGCCGGCACATCCCTAATTTCCACGCATCGTACCTGTGTGGCAAGTTCTTCCGACGCATCACCCATGGACCGGAACCAACAGAAAAAATTGACGCATCACGCCCCATAATGACCAGATGCGATGCAACACTTACTCTCCGTGCAGCGAGACTGGTGCAACACCTCCCCAAGGTCTCAGGAGTGTTGCATCTTTTTGTTTTCCGACGCTGCAGCTGTTTGGCTTGTGAACTTTGACACATCTACAGGTACTTTGGTAAAAAGTCACGCATCTATAGTTTTCTATGGTACAAGTTCTTGAAACATTTTAAAAGTCATATTTTTAACTTTGTATGTTGGATTTGTGTTGTTTTAGTCTTGTTAAGTTTAGATAAAGATTTTTTATTTTTCTAAACAGGTGTGGTGTCTAGTTGTGGTGTTTTCAGTATGTTACTGCGATTGTTGGTAAAAATACATTACAGATTGCCTTTGGGATAAGCCGGTCTGCTCTTGCCAAGCTATCATGGGGTGAGCAAGGGTTACCTAAAGACCTGTGGAAACACTTTGAGGCCACTGGGAGGGACACCCTGCCACCTTTGGGGTAGGTGGGTAACCTGATCTATCCGCACATGAAGCAGGCTTTATGCATCAGGTATGGGTTCACACCGAGCAGTACTGATAGAAGTACAGGATCTTTAGGAATCTTGATTCTCATACTTGGGTTGAATGTGTGAACATGTATAACCATGCACTAGATGGTTGGATAAAGGGCAGCAAGGTAACTGATTACTTCAGGGTCGTACAACTTGATTGGCTGGGAGCACTTGAGTAGTCTGAGTGTTCCAGAGTTGCAATTCTGATAAGGTACACTTACAATTTTAAAAAGGCCCCTTTCACGTTCAGCAATAGTCTCACAGAAAAACCTACAAGGGGAACTGATTTTAAAAATGACCTCAATACCTTCTCCTCTGCTGCCCATTCTATTAAGTTTCTTTATGAAGTTGACCTGAAGCATCAGTATCTGTGGCTCGGCCTCCGTATCAGAGGTAAGCCAAATCTGTTAGGAAGAGAATATCAGGTACCTCATCTTGGATCAGGTCAAACACTTCTGTATTGTGTTTTACTAGTGCGCGGCAGTTGAGACAAAGACATTTTAAAGTCGGGGGGGGAATCGTAGCATGACCGCCCATTCCGATTTATACTCACATTGTCCACAGCAGAAAGGGCAGTCCGCTGGGACCCAAATCTAGTTAGTACATAGATTCAACAAGGCTCTAAAGGAGCTAAACTCCTCGTATAAATAAGACTGTGCATGGGAGTCTAAATGTGCACAGGGTCTGGCACCTGGCGATGTCCAGTAGCGGACGGGTGCAAACGGGCTTGCCTTTGGCGCACTCAATGCCCAGGTCTGCTGCACGTCCGCATTAAGGTCGGCATAAAATAGCTGGAGGCAGAACTGGCTCCTCCCGAGCTCTCACCTGATTGGGCAAGGCCACCCAATCAGTGCGATGCAATGTCGTATGAGGAAGCAAGAAGGCAGGAGCAAGGAGGCGATTAAACAGTAAAATAACAGTAAATTTAGCCACAAACAAACTACTTTAACCGCATCGGTGCAGCGGCTTTTCCCGCTGTGTGCGGCAAATTACGAAAAGCAGCTTTACATGACGAGCTCAGCTCGTCATCCGCACACGACCACCGTGGCTGATGACGAGCTGAGCTCGTTATCAGCAGCAAAGAGGTTAAAAGGTCAGCATCCCTAGCATGCAGCGGAGCATCTAAATGCTCCAGCGAGTCAGATAATACCAGGAATTAACACATCCACATTACGGCTGGCATAAAATAGCCGAGGGCACAACTGGCTCCTCCCAAGCTTGCACCTGATTGGGCAAAGCCACTCAATCAGTGCGATGCAATGCCGTACTCCAGTGATAAACACATTTGCACACCCATTGTCTAATCCCGGCCCCTCTAAAATATATCAGTATTGCTTTTCCCAAGGAACAAAATTGAAAACAAACTTGCCATCTAATCGTAGAAAAACTTTCAACAGTCACCTCCTTCTGCAATAGCAGTCTTCTTAGGACCACCATGTCAAAAATGTGGTGAACTTCAAAGAAAGTCGGTAATTTCTTTATGACATTAACACCTGCAAACAAAACAACACATGACGAGACAATGAAGAGAGAACGGCTAGAGATACACAAGTGTGGTGCATAGACACAATATATATATGTAAAAATATTGACTTTTAGAAATATTGAGGTAAAAATATTGTGGGTCAGAAATATCGTCAGAAAAAATATTGTGGTCAATAATATTGAATTTAGGTAAGTAATATCGATGTTTAAAATATCGAAGTGTTTAATATAAGTTGCAAAAATATAGTTGTTAAAAATATAGATTTTGTAATAATATTATGCATTTTAGTATATATTTGATATGCATGTGATGTGTTTTTTTGTATAACAATTGTTTGTATTTTTATTATATGTGTTAAAGTTTTAGTAGTCATTATTTTTTTTATTTGAATTTTGCGTGTTTAGTACTGAAGTGGATTGTGGGTTTATAGGGTAATTGGGTGGGAAGTAATTTAATTATAACAAATTTATTGAATATTTTCATGTATTAATATTTGTTTAATTGAGATGTTATAGTGTTAAATGTGGCAAGTAATATTTTATGAATTCATGAATAATTTGTTGTTAATAGTTTTTATTTAATTAATTCGCAATTCATTATGGAAACTGTGTAAATAATTTTAGGTGTGTGTTGTGATATGTATAGGTGTAAACAGTGGGAAGTATGGGAAGAAACTTATTTTTAATTGATGATTAAATAATTAGTTGTTAATTCATTTTAAGTGATTAATTAGTAATTAATTATGGTAATTGTGAAATGAGTTTAGGTGTGTGTTATGGTGTTATAGGTGTTAATAGTGGGAAGGGTAGGAAGTATGTTATTTTTAATTGATAAATTAATAATAAGTTAATTGACTCACAATAATTAATTACAAGTTAAACATGGTAATTGTGTAATCAGTTTTAGGTGTGTATTGTAGATAATATAGTGTTAAAGCATGTGCATTTAGTGAATGTTGTATTTTGTATTAATATTATTTCTTTAATTTATTATGAATTATGTTAATTATGGAAATATATTTAAATAAAACCTTTAAAGTGTTTTTTTTATTGGTGTGGTGTTATAGAGTAGGAAACAAAATAAATACATTTAGGTTTTAAATTTTTTTTGTTTGTTAATATTTGCTCCTTTAAATAATTTGTGTTTTTAAATGTATTTATTAATGTATTTCATATAATATTTGTAGATTTTTGTTATTTGTAATTTATATTATAATATGTGTTCTTTTTATATGTTTACTATATTTAAATGTATATTTTTTTGATATTGTTTATTTATTTATTTATTTTTATGATTTCTGAATTTTTTTATTGCTTAAATGTTATCAGTAATTTTTGTTTTTTCTGCAATCTAGCACTTTCCCTACTGTTGCACTCTTTGGAGTGGAAATAGTAATTTTTACCGCTCCGCTATCCAACATATTGCCTAGAGTTGCGCTCACAGGAGTGGGAATAGTCATTTTTATACCTTCGTTATCCAGCACTTTCTCTACTTTTGCACTCACTGGAGTGGGAATAGTATGTTTTACCCAACCCCTATCCAGCATTTTCTCTACTGTTGCACTCACTGGAGTGGGAATAGTAATTGTGACCCGTCCACTGTCCAGCACTTTCTCTACGATTGCACTCATTAGAGTGGGAATAGTCATTTTTTCCTCTCCGCTATCCAACACTTTCCCTACTGTTTCTCTTACTGGAGTGGGAATAGTCATTTTTAACCCTCCGCTATCCAGCACTTTCCCTTCTGTTGCACTCACTGGAGTGGGACTAGTAATCTTTACCCCTGTGCAATCCAACATTTTCCCTACTGTTGAATTTATTGTATAGCGAAATGTATGTTTTCATTTTTTTAATAAATAATGTTTTCAATTATTATGGAAGTTTTTTTATTTTAAAATATTGATATATATATAAACTTTATTTTATATAATTGAAAAGTTTACAAATTAAATAAAGATAATAGTTAAATATATGTATATGCATAAATTGTAATGTTTGTGTGTTTATATTTTTTTAAATTACATTTATTTGTAATATTTAGTTAATATATATATTAAATGTAATTTAGTTTGTTAAAATAATATTATTATTTAATATATTTGATATTTTTTACTTTTATTTTATAAATATTTTTAATTCAATATTTTCTATATTTATATTTTTTACTTCAATATTTTTTAATCAAAATTTTTGAACTTACTTGTTTAAGTATAGGGAGTCGATATTTTAGCATTCTACATTTTTACTTCGATATTTAGAACATAGATGTTTGATACATCTTTATTTTATCAGTGAACCACAAGTGTAGCATAGAAGCATGCGACTGACTAAACGAGAAGCTAAATTTAGCTGAGGCAAACAAATAGTTGCGGCCAATAAAACAAGATCATAGGAAAAATAAAAAAAAGGTATCTAAAATACAAGTGAGGGGAGTTTGTATAAAATAATAAAATGTGACATCATGTAAAAAGATGCCAACATTTTCAGAAAAAGAGGAGAAGTCCAAGCAATGAGCAGAAAGCTAATGGTGTTTAAGAGGTGTGCTTCATTGGAGTGCAAACATAGACAACTTGATTGGACAAGAGAGAATAGGAATAAAGACAGTGAAATAATTATTTGCTACTGTTAGACCTGGTATCATTGGCGTGAGTCTTCCTTCCATTTTTTTACTGATTGCCTCCTCTGTTTTATATCTGTTTTGCTGGTTAGATATTTTGGGCACTGTACCACTGCAATTCAGTGCCACAGTGCAGGTGCTCCCCGTGTTAAATTGATATATTGATTAGTGACTCCATGATTTGGTTATTTGATTTACTTGTCAGACCCTAGTACAGTGCACCATGGTTGCCCAGGGTTTGTCAATCAAATGCTGCTGGTGGGTTTGCAGCACTGGTTGTGCCGCCCATAGAAGCAACCTGTAAAGTGTGTCTCAGGCCTGCCGTTGCAGAGCCTGTGTGCAGTGTAGGACTGCCATGTAAACTTGGTAAGTGCACCCGCTTGCCTGTCCCTAAACCTTCCCTTTTTTCATATCCGACATCCCTAAGGTAGACCCAAGGGCAGGGTGCATTGTAAGTATAAGGTAGGACATACCCTGGTGTGTGTGGCATGTCCTAATAATGAATTACAGCCATTTTCGTTTTTCACTATTGCAGGGCTACCTATTCCCCATAGGCAAGAATGGGGAGTTTGATTATACCATCTTATAATCCTAACTGACTCAGGAAACTAGGTAGAAGTTTAGTATGCCTGAACTGAGAATGATAAAAACCTGGTTGTTTGCTAAAACCTAAACACCGGTGAGTCAGCTTGTTTCAGCCATATACATATCACAGTTAGCGCCAGGAGGCCTCTGCATTCGCTGCGCTTTATAAATAATATTTCAAATAAAATACATCTTTTAGTGAAGTTGGTTTCAACATTCTGTGTTTGAAAATACCACTTTTGGAAAGTAGTTATTTTCTTGCCGAACTATCCAAGCCTGACTCTGCTAGGTTGTGTATTCCTTGTCTGGAATTTGAGTGACAGGGGCTGGGGGATTCCAGGAGACAGGGTGAGTCAGCAAAGGACTGAATAAAGCTATCTGCATGGGTGGCAGGAGTTGCACCTGGGACATGAATAGGGCTGAATAGGGCAGTGCCTGCCTTTCACAATGCTGGCTCCACCTCCTGTGGTGTGTTTGTTGTCCCTGTCCCACACTGTCAAAGGATAGAAGCAGTCTTGTCAACAAAGTGTTCCAGGACTGCACAGAACTGGTTTGGACTAGGCACAAGACCCTCTACCTTCAGAGGACAAAGGATTTGGTAGTATAAATATTGGGGCCCAGACCCCAAGACTTTAGATTACTTCTGGAACAACAAGACAAATCTCTGCCAAGGAGAAGAACCAAGGAATCTGTAGGAGCTGTACTGCTGACCTGTCAGTGTGCTGTGTTGCTAGGTTGGCCTACAGTGGTGTGTTCAATGTAAAGGAGAAGAGAAGAAACTTTCAACGGACTTTCATCAGCTTGCAGTATATAACTCCAAGGGCTTGGTTTGAGCTTGCCTCCTGACCGAAGTCTCAGGGATACCAGACTTCACCCCTTCTGTTTGCCTGCATCTGGAGCTTGCTGTTCTAGCTGCTACAGAAAGGATTCTGCAACACAGATGCTGGCGAGCGAGGCCGTCATCTGCATCGAAGCTGTGAGCGCTGGTCCGACTTGCAACCTAGACCCAACGCGGGCCGCCGTGCCACATCGATGCCAGCGAACAACATCGTAAGCTTGCCATAGCTGTGAGCGCTGCTCCGACTTGCGATGCCAGCCCGACGCCGGCTGCTGTGCCGCATCGACTCCGAAGTCAACATCATCGCGGAGCCGATCATAGACATGGGTGGTCAAGAATCCATCGACATCGTGACATAAATTTAGAAAAGGGAGGGAAAATATACATGTAACAGAAATGAGCAAAAGACCCTGCTCAGTCGAAGGATTTTCGAACCTAGGATGAATAGGACTGAACTTAAATTAGTCTGGAAGGATGCTACTAGAGGGAGATACATTGAAGATGGAAATAAGAGAGAAATGAATGAAATAAGGGGATGAGGGATGAGTATAGGTTACAACAGATGTATCATTAATATAGTCAACGCTTAGATGATTTTTAGAAGCAGAGACATGATTGAATGCAGAGAATGAAAGAAGTTATTGGAAAGAGAGAGGAGAGGATATAGCGGATGGATGAGGGAACATCTTGTATTTCTTTCATTTTAGTGGTGACAAAGGAAGCAAGCAGGTAGTAATGCAACTGTCTAGCCAGTATCACAGATGGATTGTTTAAAGAGTGAAGTGAAGTCTGAAGCTCAGGGAAAGAAGATGGTTGACTAGATTTGCAGGTTCCATTAATAAAACAAAGCACCCAGTGAGAGGATTTGAGAGTCGAGTGTGCCCTAATTGACCTAGCAATAAAGAAAGACGAAAAGAATGATGACTAAGTCCAGGGACATACTAAAAATGAATGCAACAAAATGTAGTGGAAATAAGTCAGACCTGATTGCTATCAGAAAGCAGTGTTCTAATGGATTTGTTCAATGGAATCTGAACATATTTAAGACAAAAGAAATATTTCTAGTAATGAAGAGATTATGGGTCATATAGAGACCAAGGGGGATATGTTTATGGCAGTGCAGGAGAGAGGCGTTAGCCTTCCTGGCTTAACGCCTCTCTCCTCCATTTCTGAAAAGCAAAGCTGCACAAGAATGTGGTGCAGCCTAGCGTTTCACTAGTTAAGCAACCTAGTGCCAACGCAGGCACCCTTGCACTCTGCCTGCATGCAGGGAAGGGTTGTTTATGTGTAGGAAGGTGTCCCTTCCTGCACATAAATAATCCTAGAAATGCCCTTCTGTCATTTTCATGTGTGCTGCTTCATGCAGCACACATGAAAGTGACAAAATTGCAGTTTTTTAAAGTTTATTTATGTACAGGATGGGACACTTCCTGTACATCATCAAACAATGCCATTTTGCTTTTTCCATGTGTGCTGCATGGTAAAAGCAACAACGAGGAAAAATAATGCATTTCTCCTCATTTCGCCAACTTAAGACCAGCTTTTACCTGGTCTTAATTTTGGTGCTGCCTCCTATGTACACCACCATTGTACACAGGGGGCAGCATCAAAATGAATGGGTGTTCTGGTGGAACGCCCACGGCAACACCCACTGCCCACCCCTTTCACTCTAACCATAGCGTGAAAGGGGGCCTTATGTACAGGGTAGTGTTAGGTTAGGATCAACGCTGACTTGTACATAAGGTTCAGCCCCTATCACAACCACAACGTCACTATAGGTGACGTTGTGGTGGCGATAGAGGCTTGTACATATGCTCCCATGTTTCTCTTCCAAAGAGGTGTTTCGAGAATCTGTGATAAAGTGATAGTAATTTGGATGGTTAGTAACTAAGAAAATCATATTTAAATTGACAGTATTTTTTATTGTTTGTAACTAGGACAATCCTATTTATGTAATATTGTTTGACTGTGTTTTATGACCATTAGGGGCACCCATTGGGGATTTATACAAAGTTATGGCTTGAGGCAATATTACTTGTCATTTTACTTTCAGGTGATGAAATTGACTTTTTGTGAGCAATCCATTCAAACCTTTGATATATGTCTTTCAGACATCACAACCGTCGTCATTTATTATCGCAGAAGAAAATAGATCTAGCAATAACCATTGATACTCCGAGTGGTCTGCACATCATCTAGGTATCACCTGACACTAACAGATCCTGGACTAAGACAGAAATCGAACATGGCGTATTAACATGGTGTATTAGACCAAATAATGTGTCTGTAGCTATCAAGAGTACTGCAACTGGAAAAGAGGTGTATGCGCTTAAACAAGTTCATTACTGTGAAGTGGCAGTGAAGTAATGAAGCAACATGATTCCTCCATTGGCCCTCAGTATTAGTCCTGTTAGACTTCTCAGTGTTATATTACTATACCAGGACACAGTACTTAGGTATGTAACAAAGATAGTGTGATTAATGGTGGCATCTGTTTAGGAGACAGGGGCATATTCTCAAAAACTGCGTTAAAAATGATCGCCGGTTTAGCTGCAGAAAACTGCTGCTAAAGCTTTGATAATGGGTTTGATGATATGCCCTTGAGAATTCCAATAGAATTCCATGTTCTGGTGTGAACATGGGCTTTTATTTGAATTCTCCAGGGCATATTATCAAGCCCATTATCGCCGCTTTAGCTGCAGTTTTCTGCCGCTAAACCGGCGATACTTTTAACGCCATTCTTGATGATATGCCCTCCAGTATTTTTTCCTGTATATCATACAGCAAGTATACATGAGGGCATTATTTGCTGGCCCAACTCTACTTTCTAATGTAGTACAGCAGGGGTCAGAAGTATCTCATTTGGAAAAAGAGAATATTTCAAAAGATGTTTTTCTGACATACTTTATTGGTATTTAAAAATAACATGATATCGTTTGCATTAAATTTGATATTGGCAGCTTTAGGTAGCAGTGAAGTGATTACAGTATCTCCTCATAGAGCAATAGCTAAGGGCTCTATAAAAAGGTCTAATAAAGTGTGTAAAAGAGGACACCGCTGCCTTGGACATCTTTAAGCTTTATATTAAGAGCATCTCTTGAATGTATAGTCAAACTAGTCACAGTTCCCTGATATATGGTGAGTATAACTTCTCCATCCTGTGTGGGAAACCGAATCTTCCCAAAAGATAAAGTAGTGTCCCAGACTACAGGGTCAAAGCCTTTTGGCATAAATTAAAAAGATAATTGCAGGGATACATTTAGTGTAAAAAAAGATTCCAGGGCCTCAATTAAGTAATTGTATTAAGGTAGCGCTGCCTTTCAGAGATAAAACTATGTTGATCAAAGTGAAATAATCCCTGGATTACCTTATTAAACGTATTAATGATTAATTTCATAAACATTTTTAAATGTGGATTTAAAAGAGAGACTTGGTGATATGAATTTGGGTCTTGCCGATTGTTGCCTTTTTTTTTTAACCAATGACAGATCTATTGTTAAAAGAGCATGGAATTGATCCACAAGCTTTGCCAAGAGGCAAACTACCATCCATTGTAAACGGTTTGGATAGTTAAAAGATGTAATCTTGCCATAATTTAGGAATTGGATGTTGCACAAAAAATCTTGACCATAAATTGGCTTACAAAGGTCCAGAAATAACATATTTATTTGCTCAGACCGACATGAATTCTCTGTGATGAGAAACTCAGTTTTTCAGGCGTCATAAAGAGCAACTAGTGCTTTTACCTATTTTTTACCCAACTCTGTTTGGCCATATACCTATCTGTTCAATTACTCTCCTCTTCTGCAAATATGTTGCGTTACTAACAAAAAGTTATGAACACTACTGTAGTTTCCATATCAATCCATTTATTTGTGCTTAGTTCTTGTTGGACTTGGCCCTCTTGGCATGGTCACCCCCAAACATTTTTGCCTGCTGTTACTGACCTTGTTTTTGTTCGCATAAGGACTCTGTGAACTCTACCACAGCTAACCAGTCACAACGTGATTTCGCTCTCTTCTTAACCCCTTGGCTGCGGTTGTAATTCCGCCGCCTTGCTAGGAGGGAGGGGGGCAGGGCGGCGCTGCCATGCTCGTGACGAAACCACTCCGTCCGAGCTTCGGGCGCGCTGTGCTTGTGACGGAGTGGTACCATCACGGCCCGCCCGCTCAATAGAACTCTCAGCACAGGCGCCAAATCGCTGCCGCGCAGGCGTGGCAGCCGGGCCATGACGGAACTACTCCGTCATTAGCACAGCCCGTCCGTGGCTGGTGATGGAGTGGTTCCGTCACCAGCACCCAAAAGGTTAAACATCGTAAAATTGCCCTACACCTAACTGGCACATTTAATTTACTTAGAAGTGCCTAATAAATGTTACTATATGTACCCAGGACCTGTAAATTAAATACTACTACTGGGCCAGCAGAACTCAATGTGCCACCTGCTAAAGTAGCTGATTTTTTTGCTTGGTGATACAATATTGCGGCGCGTGGCTTTCACTTCCCGTCATTCAGCGTTTGCCGAGTTGTTTTTCTCGATATTTTGCGTGTGCTGCGCCATTTTGGATCTTGCTGCGAGATCCCGCGGGAGTTTGGCGACCGTGATTACGTCATCGCGGCTTGCCACCTTGCACAGCGAGAGATTGTCAATGCGAGTACGCCCTGATGACGTATCGCAGGAGTTCGCAATTGTGAACACGTAGATGCGGCGGGCAGCAACAATCTCGCACTCACGAAATTACAAAATTTGCAATTCTGCACAAGAAATCCACCAGCAAGCAGTGTAAACCTTCTGAAAATGATGATTTTTATCAGAATAACTCCTCAGGTTGACATTTGCCTGCACTTTTTTTTGCAAGGAGTCCATTTTGGGGGGGGGGGGGCAGGTGGGAGGAAGGAAGTGCTCCACAGTCTCCAACTTCCTGTTCCTGTCCAGCAGGCTCCTTCCAGTGCTTTCTGCATGTGCTGGTCACTTTCATTCGGATCTTGACCTGGAAGGATTACTTTTTGTGGATGCTGCTGGATATTTGGATTTGAGGCCTTTTTAAATTTCTTTGGATCACTTTTGGATTAGAAATTTCACAAGTAAGTTTGTTTGGGGCATTACAGTTGCTGCAACTACAATTTTGGAATTTTCGATTTTTGGGCTGTTGTTGATGCCTTTTGCCCAGGGGTAGTGAGTGGCGCATGGACTGAGTCTTTCTGTGGGGTCTCTTTAATGTAAACATCATGGAGGGCATGGATGGCATGGGATTGTACAGATTTTTGTGTGTTTTTCGATTTTTTTGGCTGCTGTTTGGGCCTATTGACCAGGGGTAGTGAGTGGTGCATGGGTCTAGTCTTTCTGTGGGGTGTCTTGAATTTAAACATCATTGAGGGCATGGATGGCATGAGATTGTGCTGATTTTTGTGTGTTTTTTGATTTTTTTGGCTGCTGTTGGGGCCTTTTGCCCAGGGCTAGTGAGTGGTGCATGGACTGAGTCTTTCTGTGGGGTCTCTTTAATGTAAACATCATGGAGGTCATGGAAGGCATTGGATTGTGGTGATTTCTGTGTGTTTTTCGATTTTTTGGGGTGTTGATGGGGACTGGCCATGTGGTGGGGGCCATTTTGAGTGCTGGTACAGGCAGGCCCTGGCCATGTGCTTGGGGGCAAGGGGCCATTTTGAATGCAGGCAGTGTTCTCAGGCCTACACCCATTTTGCCTAGCTTTCATCCATTATGCCCAGGGGTAGTGAGTGGTGCATGGGCCTAGTCTTTCTGTGGGGTGTCTTGAATTTAAACATCATTGAGGGCATGGATGGCATAGGATTGTGCTGATTTTTGTGTGTTTTTCGATTTTTTTGGCTGCTGTTGGGGCCTTTTGCCCAGGGGTAGTGAGTGGTGCATGGACTGAGTCTTTCTGTGGGGTCTCTTTAATGTAAACAACATGGAGGGCATGGATGGCATTGGATTGTGGTGATTTTTGTGTGTTTTTCGGTTTTTTGGGGTGTTGATGGGGACTGGCCATGTGGGTTGGGGCCATTTTGAGTGCTGGTACAGGCAGGCCCTGGCCATGTGCTGGGGGGGCAAGGGGCCATTTTGAATGCAGGCAGTGTTCTCAGGCCTGCACCCATTTTGCCTAGCTTTAATCTATTATGCCCAGGGGTAGTGAGTGGTGCATGGGCCTAGTCTTTCGGTGGTGTGTCTTGAATTTAAACATCATTGAGGGCATGGATGGCATGGGATTGTGCTGATTTTATGTTTGTTTTTCAATTTTATTGGCTGCTGTTGGGGCCTTTTGACCAGGGGTAGTGAGTGGTGCATGGACTGAATCTTTCTGTGGAGTCTCTTTAATGAAAACATCATGGAGGGCATGGATGGCATTGGATTGTGGTGATTTTTGTGTGCTTTTCGATTTTTTGGGGTGTTGATGGGGACTGGCCATTTGGGTGGGGGCCATTTTGAGTGCTGGTACAGGTAGGCCCTGGCCATGTGCTGGGGGCAAGGGGCCATTTTGAATGCAGGCAGTGTTCTCCGGCCTGCACCCATTTTGCCTAGTTTTCATCCATTATGCCCAGGGGTAGTGAGTGGTGCATGTACCTAGTCTTTATGTGGGGTGTCTTGATTTTAAACATCATTGAGGGCATGGATGGCATGGGATTGTGCTGATTTTTGTGTGTTTTTCGATTTTTTTGGCTGCTGATGGGGATTTTTGCCCAGGGGTAGTGAGTGGTGCATGGGCCTAGTCTTTTTGTTGGGTGTCTTGAATTTAAACATCATTGAGGGCATAGATGGCATGGGATTGTGCTGATTTTTGTGTGTTTTTCGATTTTTTGGCTGCTGTTGGGGCCTTTTGCCCAGGGCTAGTGAGTGGTGCATGGACTGAGTCTTTCTGTGGGGTCTCTTTAATGTAAACATCATGGAGGTCATGGAAGGCATTGGATTGTGGTGATGTTTGTGTGTTTTTCGATTTTTTGGGGTGTTGATGGGGACTGGCCATGTGGGTGGGGGCCATTTTGAGTGCTGGTACAAGCAGGCCCTGGCCATGTGCTTGGGGGCAAGGGGCCATTTTGAATGCAGGCAGTGTTCTCAGGCCTACACCCATTTTGCCTAGCTTTCATCCATTATGCCCAGGGGTAGTGAGTGGTGCATGGGCCTAGTCTTTCTGTGGGGTGTCTTGAATTTAAACATCATTGAGGGCATGGATGGCATGGGATTGTGCTGATTTTTGTGTGTTTTTTGATTTTTTTGGCTGCTGTTGGGGCCTTTTGCCCACGGGTAGTGAGTGGTGCATGGACTGAGTCTTTCTGTGGGGTCTCTTTAATGTAAACATCATGGAGGGCATGGATGGCATTGGATTGTGGTGATTTTTGTGTGTTTTTCGATTTTTTGGGGTGTTGATGGTGACTGGCCATGTGGGTTGGGCAATTTTGAGTGCTGGTACAGGCAGGCCCTGGCAATGTGCTTGCGGGCAAGGGGCCATTTTGAATGCAGGCAGTGTTCTCAGGCCTGCACCCATTTTGCCTAGCTTTCATCTATTATGCCCAGGGGTAGTGAGTGGTGCATGGGCCTAGTCTTTCTGTGGGGTGTCGTGAATTTAAACATCATTGAGGGCATGGATGGCATGGGATTGTTCTGATTTTTGTTTGTTTTTCGATTTTATTGGCTGCTGTTGGGGCCTTTTGCCCAGGGGTAGTTAGTGGTGCATGGACTGAGTCTTTGTGTGGGGTCTCTTTAATGTAAACATCATGGAGGGCATGGATGGCATTGGATTGTGGTGATTTTTGTGTGCTTTTCGATTTTTTGGGGTGTTGATGGGGACTGGCCATGTGGGTGGGGGCCATTTATTTTGAGTGCTGCTACAGGCAGGCCCTGGCCATGTGCTGGGGGGGCAAGGGGCCATTTTGAATGCAGGCAGTGTTCTCAGGCCTGCACCCATTTTGCCTAGCTTGCATCCATTATGCCCAGGGGTAGTGAGTGGTGCATGTGCCTAGTCTTTATGTGGGGTGTCTTGAATTTAAACATCATTGAGGGCATGGATGGCTTGGGATAGTGCTGATTTTTGTGTGTTTTTCGATTTTTTGGCTGCTGTTGGGGCTTTTTGCCCAGGGGTAGTGAGCGGTGCATGGGCCTAGTCTTTCTGTGGGGTGTCTTGAATTTAAACATCATTGAGGGCATGGATGGCATGGGATTGTGCTGATTTTTATGTGTTTTTCGATTTTTGGGCTGCTGTTGGGGCCTTTTGCCCAGGGGTAGTGAGTGGTGCATGGACTGAGTCTTTCCGTGGGGTCTTTTTAATTTAAACATCATGGAGGGCATGGATGGCATTGGATTGTGGGGACACCTGTTTACTGTTAGCGCTTTGTGGGACTAGCGCTCACCTGTTGCACTTGCCGTCTTGCTGAGAGAAGCTCGCCGCACCCGCTCCGCGGGTGCCGCTTCACGCTGGGACCTGTGCTGTCTCTGCCTGCTGCCGTGGGGGCACCTCGGATTGGCATTTGGACCTGGTAACGCTACAGGGCTGCGAGCGTGCAGGGACTACCTGACCCAGGTGTCCCTGCGAGACCGAGCCCATCTTCCGGTCCGCTCTCCCTGTAGCTCCGCCCCCTGCCCTTTCAACCTACTACAAACAGTGTGTGTTCTCCCGCAGCGCGGGACGCAGCTCGGGACGAAGACTGGGCTAAGAGCGGGCCGTTTGAGGCCGTTCGAGGTCTTAGAGGTCTGGTCTGGGCCATATCCCTTGTCTGAACCCATTGTTTACATGTGAGTTAGCTTTTCTCTATTTGTTTCATA
This sequence comes from Lissotriton vulgaris, assembly GCF_964263255.1. Taxonomy (NCBI): domain Eukaryota; kingdom Metazoa; phylum Chordata; class Amphibia; order Caudata; family Salamandridae; genus Lissotriton; species Lissotriton vulgaris. The sequence continues at coordinate 1,906,862,906 of NC_141689.1, forward strand.
GCTCCTCATTGCTTATCATGTGTACACGAGCCACCCGCAACAAAACTGCCAAGGGCCTAAACAGACCTAGTGGGACCCTGGATGATTTCCTCACTAAGACCAATTTGGCCATTGATGCCGAAATTAACAAAATGCAGCATAGGGTTTCCCTTGAACTTGATGCTGCGCGTAAACTGTCCTTAAATATAGCTTCCTCCAAGAAATCATCTTTAGGTAACCTTGCCTTAGCACTAACCCCAGAGCGTATATCTGGCCCTCGATCCTTGCTTACAGTGGCTGACATACACCACCCCCCATCCTCGTTTCCATCTGAGCAAGCCCAGGAACCCTTATTAAATCCTCTGGAGGAGTCTACACTACCCACTCTCGTGGCTGGTGTAAGCTCCCAAGTAAAAAGTATCCCGCCCAAGGTGGCTGCACATGCTAAAAAAGTTGCCCTACAGCAGAAGAAAAGTTTGGCTAGGTCCACATTTGCCCGCAAAAAGGCCAAAATTGCGAGAGCTCAGTTTTTTAATTGTCGACGGCCATTGGGCACCTTTGGGCTTGGGGAAGCAAATGATAAAAGCAACATAGTTTTGCCTGGTAGTGACACTACCCATGCCTCAAATGGTTTTGTGCATGCTCCCCCGGTGGCATTTCTTCCTGACATGAGTAAAGATGGTTCAAGGGAGGGTAGACTGAGTGTGGTAGAGGGGGACAAGAGGGGGGACGAGGAATTTTTACAAACTGTTTGGGACACACTTAAAAAGCTACTTACCCCCTTGGAACTTAGACTTTCCAGAATGGAAAACCATTTGTTAGAAATGGACAGGACAATAGTCACATTGGCTAGTTTCAGTCTTAAGCAAATGGAAGCTAGATTTTCACAGGGGGAGGGTCCAACTCCCCAGCCATTAGAGCCAGAAGCCCCGGCTCCTCTATCGCTAAGACCCAAACCTGTAACTAAACCTCGCACGAAAGTTGGGGACAACGCTATTACTACTTCAAATCTTAGCGTTTGTCTCCCGTCCCAGGACCCAGTACCATCTAAACCCAAACAAAACGTTTGTCACGCTAAGGACATAGCACATTCTGCTGGGGCTCAATCATATCCCCAACAGAATGTAGTACGTTCAAAACCCAGGCCTCAAGCTGCCGTACAGCAGCCTAACCAATTAACTCATAATAACCAGCCACCTTTCGAATCTAGCCGACCTAATTTTCGTGGTGGTTATATTGACCTACCGCCGGAAGCCAGTCCATATGTCATTGTATTAGCTGGTGTACCTACTCTTGAACCACAAACTAAAGAGAACCACTGGTCTCTTAAAAATAAGGTAATATACTGGCTAAATACAAACAGACAGCTTCCTAGTCATCAAAGAAGCCGGGTACTAATGGTGCGAAGAGTACCATGGGTTGGACCAACCCATAAAACCATCATGGGTGACTGCATAGTGGTGTCCTTTGCTGACCCCCATACAGCACAGCATCTTTGTTCATGGGCCCCTTGTGAAGATGACCACACAGTCGTTGTTAGACCTCTCACTTTTTTCTATCCTCCTAGAAATCAGCATAGAATGGGAGGGTCTTGGACGACAATCCATAAGCCCAGGCATAGAGGATTTGGGAATGGCGGACCAAACCAGAGTACCTGGTGGCAGGGGGCCCCTACATCAAATATGTTTGGCTGTTTAGAGGAGGTTGACTGACTCGGGGGGGGGCAGATGCTATAAAACACCCAGCCGACCCTATTCCGTCCACCCTGACAGTTTCCAGCATGGCTTGTTCTATGTCGCCATCAGGCCCACGAGTAACACTTGTCAATGCCCATAATTTCATCCCAGCTGAGCTAGGAGCTTTGGAACAGTCTGAGACTCCTTGCCCTAGTATCCCAGCTAATGAAATTAAAATAGCCTCTTGGAATATAGCAGGTTGACGGGGTCGCCTGGATAATGATGATTGGGTAGACTACATTACTACACATGATATCATCGCTTTCCAGGAAACCTGGTCAGTTGTCCCCCTGTTTAGATTAGGCTTTCTAAACTTTTGTAAACCAGCAATGCAGGGTATGAAGGGTAGGGCTTCGGGTGGTCTCACCATATGGATAAAAAACACACTTGGCTTTAGCGTTAAGGAAATCCTGGTGACGAACCCTGATCTCCTTTGTATATCCCTAAGCAAGGAGAACTGTAAGGATATCATCCTTATTAATATCTATGCCCGAGGATGTCAGGGTGGTAAGAAGCAACCTATCCTTAATGATTTGGAAGTTTTCCTAAATGAGTATAAAAGTGACCAGCTCATTATAGTGGCTGGTGATTTGAACTGCTCATTTGAACACATCCAGAACCTTGCTGAGGACGTAAGTTTAGATGAAGATTCTGTCTGGAATATTCCTCCGCTAGCAATAACTAAGGGTGTCAGGGGTACGGAGGCTGCCCTCCACTGGCTTGGGCTTTGCCTAGAATGGGGGCTCCGGGCGGTGAATGGCCGTAGCTTATCCGATAAGGCGGGAAAACCAACCTTTGATAATGGGTCTAGCGCAAGTCGCATTGATTACATATTGATCAACATTGAATCCTGGGCCACTGTAATTGACATGTCAATAGAAACCAGGCCAGAGAGTGACCACAACCCTCTCTCACTTGTACTTAAGGTTCCTGGACTAGGGCTTCCTCAGGCAGAATCAGCTTGTATTACATCTGACCTTGTTTTGTGTGACAACAGAAGACGGGTCAAATGGTCAAGGATTATAGCCGATCAAGAGCTTGTCTGCCAAATAGAAGAATTGGCCCTAGATACTAGAGATAGGATGACTGCACCATCCCCTAATGACATGCTTAAGCCCAATATTGTTGATCTCCATGAGGCATGTTTCGCGGCTATTAAGGAACTTCTTACTAGGCCATGTAGAAAACAGAAAGCGAAGCAATTCAAAGGTTGGTATAATAAAAATTGCAGAGAAGCCCACAGCATTCTTATTTCTGCAGTTAAATCTAGAAATACCCCTGACATCAGGGCAGCAAGACAGGATTATAAACGCATTATCTGGGAAGCTAAAAGGGAATGGGACGATTCATATTGGCTTGATCTTCTTCAAGTCTGTGAGTCGTCCAACCAAACCAAGTTTTGGGAGATAGTCAGATGGGGCAGGGGCTCAGACTCACTAACCCCTGAAAATCATGTTTCAGCTGCAGATTGGGTGAAATTTCTTTCCGCTCAATTCAAAAATCCCAATATCGCCCAGTTGGCTGGTCAGCCCTTAGCAGGGACCACATTAGTTTCCCACGGGGATAGGCTTACCTTTAGTATCTCAGACACTGAACATGCACTAGGTTCTATTCAGTCTGGGAAAGCACCAGGCATTGATGCAGTACCAGCGGACCTTTTTAAATTGAATTTAGATCTGTGGGTCCCCTATATAACAACATTAGCAAATTCCATCGCAGCAGGGGAAAGGATACCGCAATCCTGGAAAGGGGCTGAGATACTTCCAGTCTATAAGAAAGGGGATCGATCTTCACCGAAAAACTATCGCCCCATTAGCCTGATCGATACTATTCAAAAAGTGGTATCACGAATGGCCCTAGCTAGAATACAGGGGTGGATCGAGCAAAATAACATACTCTCCCCCATGCAGGCAGGGTTCAGATCAGGCACCAGCACTCTAGACCAGGTGTTTTGTCTTACCATGCTGTATTGGAAGGTGGTTCTTTTGGGCGGTGGTGTCATCTACGCTGCCTTTGTCGATCTCAGGTCGGGGATTCGACCTGGTTCCCAGGGCAAAACTTTGGGAAGCCTTAAGACTCATGGGCCTTCCACCTGAATTACTAGAGCTGGTTAGGCGCTTACATGAGGATAATTGTGCCCGTGTAAGATGGGGGAAACAGGGTCAGGTGACCGCTAGCTTCCCTGTCGAACGTGGGGTCCGGCAGGGTTGCGTGCTGGCCCCTACCCTGTTTCTCCTGTTTATCAACCGGGTGGTTGCATTTTTTAATGAAGTACATACTGACGCTCCCACCCTGGGGGGATCAAAATTTCCCATGTTAATATTCGCCGACGACACCCTGCTCCTTTCCAGGACCCGGAGCGGCCTTCAGGCTGCCTTAAACAGATTTGCTGAATTTTGCACAATAAATGACCTTCAGATTAATGCTGACAAAACTAAATTTATGATTTTTAACAAAAATAAATCAATTAAAAGTTCATTTTTATTAGATGGTGTCCCAATTGAACAGGTTAAAGTCATGTCATATTTGGGCGTGACTCTTGACCATCAACTTACGTGGAAACCCCAGTTGGAGGTGTTAACTCTTAAATTTGTTCGCCTTACAGGATGCTTGTTGAAGGAACAGAAAAAAACCTTGACCAAACGCATTACACCTGCGTTAAAAATTTATGAGGCCAAGGTGAATGCAGCTACCCTGTATGGTGCGGATATATGGGGTTACAAAGGCTTGTCGGCACTAACCACAGCACAGAATAGGTTTCTTCGGAACCTAGTGGGGCTTCCTCAATCGTCCTGCGTCAAACCATTGCTTCTAGACTTAGGCTGTAGACCCCTGAATGAGATGGCACAGTATCGCCTTGTAGCTCTTTGGCGTCGCCTCTGGACGACCCAAGAGCTTAGTCTATTTGCTCATGAATTGGGCGAAGTTAGATCATTGTGGGGTGCCCAGAAAATCCCATGGCTACGGGAGGTCAAACAAATACTGTATTCTATGGGCCTCCCCGAACTATGGCTACATCCTGAATGTTCTAGCTTCCCATCTAAAGTGGAATTCAAAGAGCTATTTTGGGCTGCAAAGAAATCTGTACTGGTCACCCTTTCTTCAGAAAATAGCCTAACGGGACAGTTCCTAACGCATAAGATAACTCCGTTCCTTGAACCCTACTGGGACTTGATATGCAAAACACTTGACCGCAAGCTGTATCATCAGTTTCAGGTGGGAACCTTGCCGATCAAGTCCTTTACTGCGAAGTGGACAATGAATACTAGTAACAAATGCCCCTTCTGTCCTGACCAGGTGGAAAGTATAGGTCATATATTTTTTGCATGCCCTGCTTATCGATTGCCTAGACTAAAATGGTTGAAACCAATCTGTAAAACATTAAACTGTGGGGGGAGCCGCGCAGCCTTGCTTAAATTACGCGATTTACGCACTGCAAAATCTGTGATTTGTGTTGCCAAATTCTTGGGGTGGCTGTGGTTAATTCGGGTAAAGAAATTGTAACCCCTTTTTAAAGCAATTAGATTTTAATGTTTGTATATGTCTGTAACTAAACTTTTTATGTACCTGGGGATCCATTGTAAAATGTTGGAATGTTGATAATGTTTTTTAAATCTGCTGTCTTTTATGAATTTTTTTATTCGAAATAAAAACTAAATGAACTGAACTGGTGATTATTGTGTGTTTTTCGATTTTTTGGGGTGTTGATGGGGACTGGCCATGTGGGTGGAGGCTATTTTGAGTGCTGGTACAGGCAGGCCCTGGCCATGTGCTGGGGGGCTAGGGGCCATTTTGAAGGCAGGCAGTGTTCTCAGGCCTGCACCCATTTTGCCTAGCTTTCATCTATTATGCCCACAGGTACTCAGTGGTGGATGCGCCTAGACTTTCTGTGGGGTGTCTTGAATTTAAACATCATTGAGGGCATGGATGGCATGGGATTGTGCTGACTTTTATGTGTTTTTTGACTTTTTGGGGTGTATAACTGATGTTCCTCTGTCTTCCATTGCTTTTAGGTGCACAAGAGAACCACCAGTGCCAGGAAGAAGTCCTGCAGCGGTGTGTGTGCAGCATAACGTCACGCGACGTCACCTGCAGCAGCAGCGGGATCTGCTGGGGACCAAGCTGGGAGCAGCCCCCCTAGGCTCAGTGCCACCACCACCACGCCAACTTAAGTCCAAGCCCTTGAGTACTGCAGAGGCACTTAGTCACCATCGACCAGTGATGTTGGCTCATCGCAAGAAAGTAGCAGCAATGTCCCTCAATCAACACAGGTTGTTGTAACTCATCTGACGAGTGTTCACCAACCACAGCCGCAACAACAACCACATGTGCAAGTACAAGCCCAAGTACATGTGAAAGGAGAGGCAGCGCAAGCAGAGGTGCATGGAGGGGCACAAGTGCCCACAATAGTTGTTCCTCTCGAAGTAGGGGCACTTCAGGAAATTGACATTCAAGCCGAGCTATCATTTGAGGAAGCCACTCCTTCTGATCATTCATTGTCTTCCACATCCCTAGCAAGGAAAAGATCAAGGATGGTGTCTACATCTTCTTCAAGCCCCCTTCCTTCTGATGATGTGGATTGAACTTGGGAACCACCACTGCCGTCTGAGAGTGAGGCACACCATGATCTGTCAAAGGTAGCTAAGCGTAAAAGGAAGGTCCCCGAAACTCTCGTACTTATGGAGTGTGGTGCTGAAGAAGAAGTGGCGTATACTACTCCTGCTGATGAAGACTCTCACGACGACGACGCAGTCATCATACACGCCACTCCAGCCTCAGCAGGCATGCAGCAAACAGACATTTTGACCCTAGCCCGAAAAGCTGCTGAGCGTGATGTTGTCGACGAGGAGGCAATGGGAACACCATCATTGGAGTTAACTAGTACACCACCACCTACTGCTTCCATATTTTTTTTTCGCCAGAAGGGACCTCCATGCACTTCGACCTCAATTAGTGGTGGTGCAAGTGCACAACGGAGTAAAGTTCGGCAACACACATCCTCCACTTCATCTGGCATTAGCAGCATGACCACCAGTATCGCCTCCTCCGCTCCCCACAGACATTTGAAGTCCGCAGTTTGGGACTTCTTTAGTGTTTACCCAACAATGGAAAACATAGCCATTTTTAGCATTTGTAAGCTTGCAGTTAGTCGTGGTAAGCTTGGTACCAACTATGGTACCGGAGGCCAGAGAGGTCATCTTGAGAGACAGCACACTGTCCAATGGCATGCGCACATAAAGGAGATCAAGGAAGCCCGAATTTGAAGTCAACAAACTATATACGTTGATGTTTCATCTGATGATGACGAGGAGGAAGAAGCGTCAAACATTTCTTCACTTACACCCAGTACCCCTGTCAGCAGCACACCCCCTGTGAGCCACACTAAGAGTGTGGGAGAGAGTGAGACACCAATGCGAAAAAGTTCATCATCACAGAGCGTAACTGGGTCGAAGAAGTCATCATCATCATCCCATAAAATCATGGTCCAGCCCACCATTAGAAGAATGTTGTTTTCAGAAGTGCCATTTGAACGCAACCAGCCACTGACGCGTCTGTATAACAATAAGCTGGCTAATATGCTAGCTCTGGACCTTCTCCCTTTTTCTTTTGTGGAAGGGGTTGGTTTTCTTGAATTAGTGGCAATGCTCAGCCCTAACTGGAAGGTTCCTAGCCGGTTCTATTTTGCCAGAGTTGCGGTTCCAGCACTACATGCAGATGTGCTAGAGGTGATTGGGGCAGCTTTGCAGAAGAGTGCTGTTCACACTATACATCTGACAACAGACATGTGGACCAGTGGCGCAGGCATTGATTACATGTGCATCACTGCACCCTGGGTCTCTTTTTCAGGAGTTACAGCAAAGCTAAGGGCAGGTGTTGACCCGGACAACGTTTTTAAAGCTGCTTGGAAACATGCAACATTAGCCATGTTTGGCATGAAGACAAGTCATACAGGAGAAAACATTTTGAAGGAGTTTAACACAAAGGTCTTTCAATGGCTGTCCCCAAAAAAACGCAAGATTGGTTGTTTCCACGGATAATGGCGCCAATGTAGTTAAGGCCATGGATCTGGGTAAATATTGCCGTGTTTGGCGCACTGTATAAACCTGGTTGTTAAAAAATTCTTGAGTGAAGAAAGTCCAGTGTGCGAGTTACTGACCACCTGCCGAAGAATGTGCACACATTTCAGCCATTCTTTTAAGGCCCGGAAGCATCTGAGGGACCTGCTACATGAACGTCGACTGCCAGTGAAAGCACTCATCCAGGAGGTGGCAACACGTTGGAACTCAACCTTCTACATGCTTGAGCGTCTGTATGAGCAGTTTACGGTTGTCGATCAGACCTGAGACTAGATGCGGAGCAATGGGAGCTAGTTAAAAGCCTGACAGACATGCTTCGTCCTTTTGAGATCTTCACGCGTGCAGTCAGCAGGGAGGACTGTAATTTGGGAAAAGCTATCCCATTGTTGCGCATGCTAGAGCACCAACTGAAGGCAGTGTCTTCTATGTTTCAAAAAGATGAAGAAAAGAAAGAAGCTTTTGATTTGGCAGAGAAATTATTACAGCGCCTACTTAGCGAAGAACGTCTTCAAATGATCCACTCAGAACAGCATTACATTTGTGCTACTATTCTGGATCCACGCTACAAAAAGGCACTGGCAGGCAGAGCATTCTTTGCTTTTGGTGACGCAGAAGTTTTAATGTACAAACGTTGGCTAGCTGTGTCCGCCATGAGGTTTGAAAGAGAACGGCAGGAAATTGAAGGAAAAGGCAGTACATCAGCATCAGCAGGCCATCCCGAGTCAAAAGAATCCACTTCTGCACCTGTGGCTGTGGCAGAAGTGACCTCTCAGCCGTTAAAGACACCAGCAACTGGATCATCTGCACCAGACACAACAGTAACATTGTGTGAAGAAGAGCATTGGCTAACTCAGCTTGGGTATGCTTCTCAAAAGGTCCCAGCAAAAAGTAAGCAAAGTGGAGGAAACCGTGGAGAACCTTGAGTCGATGGTGCAGGACTATCTGAATGACTCAACAAAGGTCTATGTTCATGATGACCCATTGGCGTATTGGCATGGGAAAAAAGAATTGTGGCCAGAGATCTCCAACCTAGCTATAAACTACTTGTCTTGCCCACTCGCAAGTGTGTCTTCTGAACGTGTTTTCAGTGCTGCTGGTGGCATTGTAGCTTGCAAAAGGACCGGCCTCTCGCCCAAAAATGTAGAGAGGTTAACAATGATCAAGATGAATCAGCACCTCATACCACCAGATTACAAAGTATGAGAATACACGCCGGAAGAAGACGAGGAGGACACCAACTTAGTTGAGGGAATTTCTTCTCTGTTAGGTGACCTACTCCCGCCTGAATTCGCAGAGTATGAGGACGAACTCTTCTTCCCTGACACCGAGCCCTGAAAATGAGCCAATAACTTTCTTTTTCGTCCTTATTCACTTTTATTCCTGTGTGTACAAAGTCAATATAAATAAAAACTTTAATCACCTAATCATAAAAACAAGCCCATCAGCAGAACTGTCTTCACTTATTTGCTTATTGATTTGAAGTAAGCATGGGCGGAAAATCCGTTTCGCTCGCGGATTTTGCGGATTTTCGGGAAATTCGCAATCCGCGAGATTCGCGAATCTCCCGCAAAATCCGCAAATCCGCGAGCAGCGGATTTTGCTCGCACTGCTCGCACTGTTCGCGTGAGTTCGCGGCTTCCCAGTACAACTTCGCGCCCCGCGAATAGGTGCTAAATTGCAGAAATACGATCTTAGCAAAACTGAAACTACTTACCAGGTTCAAAAGTTCAGGCTCATCATTAGTAGCCATTTCCTGTAGTGCTTCCTGAGGGGCCCCTCCAGAGTTCAGTTGCCAGTTGCAACTATTATGTGACCCTGCTCTGAACCTCAGAATAGTTACACATATGCCACAAAGGTCCTGAATTACAGCTAAGGGAGACAAGCAGGAGCCAGGCTGGAAGTTAAAATCCATTAATCAGCCCCTAATTCATTATTGTCAGTTGGGGCAGGGCAGGTGTTGTAACTAATTTTGCAACAATGAAAGCACTTAGCAAGTGCAAAAGATCACTAATCAGGGCGCACTAAGGAAGCAGGTGCCAGCTAAAAAAATATTCTGTGACACATTAATCAGCCCCAAATTAATTCAGGTCACTTGAGGCAGGGAAGGTGTGCTTTGCTTTGCCGAAAATAATGTACACTGGACAACCAGAGGGTGTGGTGATGAAACAGAGGGTGGCATGGGTGGGCCAGAGGGTGGCATGAGTAGTCAGAGAGTGGCAGTGGTGACAGAGAGTGGCAGTGATGAAGAAGAGTGTCCCAAACAGGCTGGACACGTAGAAACAACAAGTTCGCAAAACTTGCGACCCGACAGGTAAGTTCGCAAATTGCGAAATTGTAAAAACCCTCGCGAACTGGCAGAAACACGGGCGAACACAAAAAAAAAATATCCGCAAATTCGCGGGAATTCGCGGATTTTGCGGATTGCGAATTCGCAAATCCGCAAAATTCGCGAACGCGAGATTCGCAAAATTCGCCCATGCTTAATTTGAAGGTGCCGCAGTCTGCATTCCTCAGGTTCACAAGTTCACAAGAACATGCTCCTCTATCCTCCTCCTCCTCCAGACTCCTATTTCCCTCAAAGCAGAGGGCTGGATTACGCCCAATGAAGAAAGACTCTGCACTTGTGGGAGTGTTCTACTTCTTTGCGGGTGAGTTGACGGCTCTGGGTCCATTGCTGGGAAGGTCTGATACCGGATAAAAGTGGTTTGGACAAAATCAGATTTGAAAACGTTTTTGCCTTTTTGCTCACTATCATGTTTTCGGGGGCCTGTTTGGGGGGCTTCCTGGTGTTTGTGGGTGGGTGTCGGGGTCTGGGAACACTGCTGGCACAGTCTAATGTTGATTGCATTTGTTTTCTAGGACATCCATGGTGGAAAAGTGTAGGCATGACCTAGCTGCACAGCGCGTTTGGACAGAAGGCCGAAAAATATTGTAAGTATGAGATTTTCCATTTTTGCTTTTTGTCTGTTTGGGGGTGTTGTGCTTTTTTGCTGGTGGGTTGGTGGGTCTTGGGGCATTGCTGGGAAGGTCTAATACGGATAAAAGTGGTTTTGACAAAATCCATGCTGAAAATCCTTTTGGCATTTTTTGTAACTTAGGGTTCGTTAGGGTTAGCACTAGCAGCAGTATTCCATGTGTTTAGGGGTGTTCTAGATTTTTGCAACTGGGTTCTGGGGTCTTACAGCACTCGTGGGAATGTATAATCTTGGTTGCAAGTGGTTTGAAGAAAATCCATGGTGGGAAAGGGGGGATTTGGCCTAGTTAAAGAAAGCGTTTGCCACTATTCTTAACTTAGGGCTCGTTAGGGTTAGCAGTATTGTATTGCATGTGTTTGGGCGGGGGGCTGTTTGTGGGGGTTTCGCGAGTCTTGGAACGATGCTGGGTATGGATACTTTTGCTTGCTTGCAAGTGGTTTGAATACAATCCACCGGGGGTAAGGGGGGATTTGGGCCTACTTTACTACTTTCAAAGTACGTTTTGTCACCATTTTTCTACTAGGCCTCGTTTTTTGAGATCTGATTGGGGGTCTTCTACATTTTTGCGACTGCGTTTAGTAAGGGTCTGGGAGCACTGCTGGGAAGGTCTAAATATGTTCTACAACACAGTTTACAGTACACCTAGCTTGAGGGGAAAGATCCGCTAAATTAATTCGCCCATACTTATTTATCCTTCAAAAGGAGACTCAGACAGAGTATGCACTTTCAAAAATATTGTACTGTCTATTAGGAAACTCAAAGTGTGACTTTTTGCACTACACAGCGTACATACCTTATATTTATTTGTCAGTGGTGTTCTAATATCACTTCCTGTTTTTCCATCAATAATTACAGGCCGGGTTTCAGTCTGTGCAATGGGAAAAAAAGGATGAAGTCAGGCTTCACATTAGCGAGCCGCAATTCAGCATCCTCCAGGCAGGCAGTGGACAGGGTGTCTTCTGGTCACCAACAGTGATGGACGGAGCGTCAGCTGGAATGGAGGAGTTACGCTAATAAGAGGAATGGTTTGATGCATGGAACTTACCAAATTCAACAGGACAACTACAACAACATACAGATACAGTATCCGTTCTTTTCTAATTATCTTTTAAGTAATGTTATTGCTGTGAACTTCTATGAGTGTGACTCTGAATTTCTTTGATCTCTGCTTCTAAATTCATCCCTACAGCCATTCTATAGGTTTTACTTGTGCTATTTTTTAAACCTCATTTAATGTAAGAAGTGTTTCTCTGAGTGCAGAGATAGTCAAGTGAAAACGCATAATTAGTACTGCAGCCCTGTACTGTCTCATTCTTTCATTCACGGTTGTCGAAAGTACTACTTACTTTTCAGTAACCATGCATGCAGTAGTGCATGCACTTCCTTTATGTCACTTAAAAGATTTATGGTTTGCTTTGTACCCAAAGATTTCTTTATCTTTAATTATTGTTTGTCCATGCTGTGCTTTTTTTTTCTCTCAGCAAAACATTCCCAAAATCCCCCATTCCCATCCATTTTCCAAACCCTAACCCTCTTCCCGCGGGCTGTGTGGTTTTGATTGATGTGTGACTAAATGACAGCAATAATTCCACACACTTGCTAGGGAGGATAAGGTCATAGCAATAGGCTGGTGAAGGAATCCGAGGATATATTCTATTGTTACTCAGCTTGACACTCAGTCACTATTGGCAAATGAAAGCAAATTTTCATGTGTGCCATCAACTTGATTGGTCATCAAGAACATCCTACTCCTTGACGTGGCAAATTATTACGCTGCTGTGTCCTTCACCTTCGGTACTATTTCTTGTAGTAGTAGCCAATGTCAAAGAAATTCAACGCATGTACTAGTTACACTTTCAATACTTTACCATTTGTTAGGCTACATTGTGGCACTGTTCCCACCCCCCAGAAGTCTCTAAAAAAGGGGCAAGGGACAGTCTCCTCCTACTGCTGGCTGCTGCTGTTGACTTTCCGGGCCAGGTCGGCATGCTCCTTGCGGAGGGTCTTGAGCAGGGTTTTGGTGTTGAGGAGCTCCTGCTCGAGGTAGGAGACCCTCAGGGAAAGGCGGTGCATCCTTTTTTGTAACTGCTGTGGGGTGCAGCTGATTTCTTTGCTGCTCGGCGGTGGCGGGTGGCTGCGGTACCCCGGCTTCGTACCGCTGGAGACCTGCTGCGCTGACTGGCTGACCCAGGGAGCGCGGAGGAGGATGCAGGTGTCGCCGTATATGTTGTAGACGTACTCTGCATGTCCTCCTCCTCCTGGGCCATCAGCCGCTGATATTCGGCGACAGTGGCCTCCAGCCTCCGTTGCCGGGCCCGTCTAGCCAGCTCCTTCCGTGTTGGTTTGGAAGGAGCATCTATATGAAGAAAGAAAAAGACATAGTCTGTAACCAATGCTCTTTAAGATTAACACAAAATGATTCAGCAGAAAGTTGTGTCACAGTAGAACTAGCAACTTGCAAGCGCAGTACATAACTATTGTGGCCAGTATCTATCTAACCTCCCACTTCTTCATCCTTGCTCTAACATTAGTGGGAGTTTATGGAATCAATTCTACGAGCACTATGGACTCACTCCATTAGAGTCGACTATGACAGTACACCAGTCTTAATCTTCTTCTTCTCTCTTGTTTAGCAAAATTGGTACGTTAACTTCTGCAAGCCGGCATAATGCCAGCGCAGTCAACTTGCACCCGAGAAAAACAGACGCCCGCCATGATGAGTGAGACAGACTTGCGTTATTGTACCAGTCCAGTACATGCAGATGGTGATGCTCTTACTTTTCTATTATGGGTGGCACTGAGAATACTCTGTTAAAGGGCTACTGCTTAATAATTTAACTTTCACCCTACAGTGCCAATGAATACTAGAAAAGGAAAATGAAGAAGATACATAATCTGATTATCTATCACTGCACATGGTATGTATTTGCTTACATATGGGATGACTTTAGGTGCTTTGCTTTTTATTGAGTGAACAGTGATACATCCACACATGAATGACCGAGTTCCACTAAACTTATTAACAGAGGTAGTGAGTGGCCATCGTAATAGCCGGATATATGCTGTGCTTGCAGTACAAACTACTGCTACTATTCATGGTAGTATTCAGACAAAATTACAACTTCTTTTCCTTGTCTTTCCAACACTGGGAGGGACGTGCGGGTGCGGTGTTACATGTTCTTCAAAGTAACACTTAGTTCATCCAGTGACCGTCTACTCTCTCTAGATACACATATGCTATCTAAGAGTCAGACAGTACCATGATCCAGGCATCCATCGATTCAAACGATACGTCAATCATTCTTCTTCATGTCTCTCATCTGGATAAACCTTACGTTTTCTCACGGGGAGCACACTATGCAGTCTGCAATCTTAATAAGTAAGGAATATAAGAGCTTACCACTGCCCGCCACTACCGTGGCAACCCACACAGCAGTTTATTCCGGCACTTTTACCACCTCCTCCCTAGAGCTTTCCTCCTCCACCTCCGCTCTGGGCCCAGCACCAGATGTTCCACCTACAAAGTACATTTAAGAATGTTAGATTTCATAGACATGCACCACTCACTAGTATTTTGTCTAGGAATGAAGAAATGTGAATACAGAAACCAATCTAATAATTTGTGACTGTCTACTCTAAAGTAAAAATGTCCCTTTTTCCAGGGAAGGGTGTTGTCTTGCTGCACTATTTGGCACAACTGATGAATGCTTGCTTTTTAACACGCACCATTTTTCTCATAACAGACAGAAGCTTCACTTCTAAGAACAAATCATCATCACCACTAGGACAGAGGGACCAACGATTCAGCACCAAAAAGAAAAATTAAAGTTCAAACCATGTGAGGGCTCGGCTTGCCCACAATAAATGTGTGAAATAAATCACTATAAGCACTTTTCCATTTTTAATCAACCGTTTATGTTTTATGACAAGCTTGATTTTTATAAATATTTTTACTTTTAATAAAGCTTTAAAACTTAAATAGACTCTGTGGTTTTTGGTCATGAGTGAATGAGCAAAAGGTTTTGCAATTTTCAAGCATGAGTCCGTGCCTCTGACACTTCTGGACTCTGACTCCGTACTCTTGTCTTGCGTTGGATAATCATCATTGGGGATCAATCATCGATGAATTCGGGAGCTAAATGACTCTGCCACACTATCTAGTCAGTAAGGAGATTGGGGGTTCTTCAAAATCTGATATCACTGAGGTATGTGGAAAGTCTACCTGCGCCTATTATAATTGATAAACAATGCACTATTTAGTGTCCATTGTTCTGTTTGTGCAGATTTGTCCCTGCAACAGTAGTAGTATGGATTGCCCTCCTATCCAAACCAAAAGTAAAGTAGTATCATATTCTTTCTTGGTGGTCATTCACCTTTTTATTGTTGGTAATTGTCAAAGCATAAACATTTAGAAGACTTGAAAAGACAATATGGACAATCCCAGAGGACTGCACTCAGTGCATAGAGCTATTGCTGACTAGAATGAGAGTTTCGTTTTACACCTTTTGCCAAATGTGCAATCTAAGTTAGCTACACAGACAGACTAATAAGAATAATCTAGTAATACCACAGGGAGTCATAGTCGAGGAAGGATAAGAATTTAGATACAGTCTACAAGAAGATCAAAGACGATTTAGAAAAAATCGAATGAGGAACGCTCGGAAAAAATAGGTACTCTATATTAAAATTAAAACTTACCGGGGCCAGCAAAGGAGCCCTCGCCTGACCGATCCTGGTCTTGTTCAGCAGCAGCAGCAGCGTCCTCCAATGCCCTCTTGCCCCTGGGGGGAGCTGATGTACAACATGAAAAAAAGAAAGACCAGAAAACATGGATGATATTTGTCAACCAAATCAAACATTTCAAAAGAACAATAACAATATATTGTGGCGAAATAGCAAATAGACAACTATTTCACTGGATATATTTACCTATCTCATGTGGTCTACTACGATATTAGTATTGCTTGATTTGCAGGCCGTCGACTTGGAAAGTTATGTAACTCACTAAACAAACTACTAAAAAGGTTCGCCTAGGACTGCTAGGCAGCAGTCCGCAGCACACGAAGTGACAGACAAAGTCCATCGTGATTGCAGATCCGCGACAACACTAAAAAGTTTCCTACTACATTAACCAGTCATTAAAATACTCAAACTATCAATCCACCACCACTATTTCTTCTTATTGCCAGGTGTACACAAGGAAGGACTGAACTTGAGTCTGTATGGGCAGATTTAGAAGCCCCTTGTGGCTCATTTGCTCCATTGTTGCGTGACTTTTGTGACGCAGCGGCAGAACAAAAGAGGCGCCAAGGTGCGGCGTATATTAACAACGTGACGCATATGGGAGATGCATCACGTTGTAAAGCCCTGCGCCATCAGGGGGCGTTCCGGCGCAAGGGAGGGCGTTCCGGCGCAGGAGCGCATCCTAAAAGTGGCTGAGGGAAATCTACAAGATTTCAATCAGTCACTTTTAGGACAATGATGCGTGACTCAAACCCTGTGCCTGCTTGAAGCAGACGTACGGCTTGACGCAGCATTGGGGAGATAGGGAACCCCAGAGCATTGCTGGAGCTGCGCCATCGTTGCGATGCAACTCCAGCAATGCGCCGCCTTTACGGCACAGATGCGTAACGCTTCGGTGACGTTTTGGGCCCATGGTGCGCTGCATTGTAAATACGGCGCACCATGGGTGATGGTGACGTGGCGCACAATTACTGGCGCATCCCTGCTACTTTGCAGGGATGCGCCGGTAATGAAAAATCTGACCCTTAGTGTCTAGCATTACGCAGTTCTTTAAACTACACTCATACATAATTTCTCAGGCCAATGAAATGAACACAAAATCGAAAACAAATAAGCATAGTAGCAATGCTACTGAGAAGGAGAGCAGTGCACCTGAAATGCACAGAAGATTTTGAAATATAATTTACCTACAATGTAATCAGCAGCATTATTGCTCATGGTAAAAAACAAAAATTTGCAATATAATAACACACAGATCAGGAGAAAACAGAGTAGTGAAGAAATAGCTACTACTACTCACCAAGCCCAGGGATCTCAAGGCCAAACAGGTTGATCAAGTCGCGTTCCCGGTCCAGGAGATCCGTCCAACGGTGGGTGGCCTGGTTGTAGGTGCGCCGGACCCGAGAGTGTTGGTACATGGCCCAGCACACCTTCTCCCACCGCTTCCGGCGCTCCCCCATCCTGTACCCGCAAGCGATCTTGCCGCCTGCCATGATGGTCCTGGGGAGGCGGCGCTGAACATAAAAAACTAGGGCGGCCACCTCCTCCGCGCAAAAGATCTCCCGGGCTGTGACTGTCTCCCCCCTCAAATGCCCGCACGGGAGCCGGGCACGGGGTGCGGGACTCTTCCCCTTCTCAGGATGCTTCCCGGCTCCCTTTACCATGGTCTGGGCAGAAAGGAAGCTAAATAATAAGGAAGAAATAGAATAGGGAAGAAGAAAAGAAAAGAGTTTAAAAAAGTAGTTTAAAATTAACCAAAAGTAGCAGAAAACACAAAAATATAGAGCTAGAAAAATAGAGGGATAGATAATAAGTAAAATAGATTAAAAAAAACTTCAAACAAGCAAAGGATGGCAGAGATTAAGAGAGGATACAGAAAGCATGCCCAGAACCATAGCAATGAATGAGAAACAAGATGGCCGCGCCCGTTCACGACCGCGTGGGTAAGATTGCGCGAGATTTCCCTCGCGATCACATGCGAACTTGTACTAGCGAGCCGCACACTTTGCGAGATTACACATCGCGCCCGGAAACGGAAATACGTCATGCAAACAAGATGGCCGCACCCGTGAACGACCGTGAGGGTAACTTCGCGCCGTTGCGCTACAAGCGGCTCGCTAAAACGCACAAAACCTTGCGAACTAACACGCCGCAAAAAACCAGCGCCAGACCCCCTGCTCCCCGCAAATCCCTTTCCTCCCGCATTACCTATGACGCCGCAACCCTCTCCACCCTCAACCCTGGCCGCCCACCAAACTGCTATCTAGCTGCCCCAGGATACACCCATGGACCCTTCACCTGCCACACCTGCAAATTCGACTGCTCTAGGACCCACACCAAATCCACAACATCCAAACTGAACTCCGACACTAACCGCCTGAAGTGCATCCTGCTCAACACCCGCTCGGTCCACAGACATGCCATTGACCTTTGGAACCTACTCGACACCACATCACCGGACATCGCCTTTCTCACAGAAACATGGATGAACGCCTCATCAGCGCCCGACATCGCCATAGCCATCCCTGAAACCTACAAGATCATCCGAAAAGATCGCACAAACCAAACAGGAGGAGGCATCGCCATCCTCCATAAGAACACCATCCGCATCACGACCAGCTTCGACGATAACCTCGCTACCGCCGAACACCTTCACTTCCAGATCCACACCGACCCAAAATCACACTCAGAGGCACCCTCATCTACAGACAGACCCCCAGGACCCCGCACACAATTCAGCGAAGACATCACTGACTTCATCAGCCCACATGCCCTCCTCTCCGAGAACTACATTCTACTGGGAGGCCTCAACTTCCACATGGAAAAGAAAAACGACAGCAACACCACCTTCCTTCTGGATAACCTGGCCAATCTCGGACTCAAACAACTTGTTGACACCCCCACCCACTTGGCCGGACACACGCTCGACCCTATCTTCACCTCCAGCAAGCACATCTCCTTCGATCACACTACAGCTCTCCATTGGACGGACCACAGCTGCGTTCACTTCAACTACATAAGGACCACGACCCACAACCCCCCACAACCTATTCCTCGAAGAAATTGGAACAAAATTACCACCGACCAGCTCTTCACATCGCTTCTCCAAAACCTCCCTGCCAAATCATCGGACCCAAACCAACAGCCACCAACCTCACACAATGGATCACCCGCAGCGCCGACGAACTAGCACCCTTGAAAAACCATCAAATCATGCAAGGTAGCAAAAAAGCCCCCTGGTTCAACGATGACCTTAAGAAATCCAAGAAATCCTGTCGTACTCTCGAGAAAGCCTGGAGAAAAAACCCAACTAGTGACAACCTTACCACATTCAAGAACGCCACCCGCAAACACCACCAACTGATCCGATCCACCAAGAAATCAGCATTCAAGGATCGACTTGACAACAACGCCCAAAACTGCAAGGAACTATTCAACATCGTCAAAGAATTCACTAACCCCTACGCCGGCACTAACGACATCACTCCCTCCCAAGACCTCTGCGACTCTCTAGCCTCATTCTTCCACAACAAAATCGCCGAAATACATAACAGCTTTGATATCCAGTCCGAAGACCAGTCCACTCCACCTACCTCCGAACCAAAACGGCACTCTAACAACCTTTGCACCTGGAACCCAATCACCGCCGAAGACACCATCCGCCTGATGAACTCCATCCACTCAGGATCTCCAACCGACCCATGTCCCCACCACATTTTCAACAAAGCAGACTCTGTCATTGCTCCCAATCTCCGCGATGTCATTAACTCTTCCCTCAACTCCGCTACCTTCCCAGAAAACTGGAAACATGCCGAACTCAGGGCCCTTCTGAAGAAACCCACAGCAGACCCAACCGAACTTAAGAACTACCGCCCCATCTTGCTCCTCCCATTCCCTGCCAAAGTCATCGAGAAAGCCGTCAACAGTCAACTCCCCGCCTTCCTCGAATCCAACAAATCCCTCGACCCTTCACAATCCGGCTTCCGAGCCAAACACAGCACCGAAACCGCCCTCATCGCTGCAATAGAAGACATCCGAACACTACTGGACAACGGTGAAACAGCCGCTCTCATCTTACTTGACCTCTCCGCAGCCTTCGACACAGTCTGTCATAGCACCCTCATACAATGCCTCAGCAACATCGGAATACAAGAAAAAGCACTGAACTGGATCATCTCATTCCTCACCGGAAGAACACAGAGAGTCCGCCTCCCCCCTTTCAAATCAGAGGCTACCGAAGTCATCTGCAGTGTACCACAAGGATCATCACTCAGTCCCACCCTCTTCAACGTATACATGAGCCCCCTCGCTTCCATTGCACGCCAACATAACCTCAACATCATCTCCTACGCAGACGACACCCAGCTAATCCTCTCCCTCACCAAAGACCCAAACACCGCCAAAACCAACTTACACAAAGGAATGAAAGAAGTAGCCGAGTGGATGAAGAACAGCCGTTTAAAACTCAATTCGGACAAAACAGAAGTCCTCATCCTAGGGCCATCCCCCTCTGCCTGGGATGACTCATGGTGGCCTCCGGCCCTCGGAACAGCACCCATACCTACAGACCATGCACGTAACCTGGGCTTCATCCTGGATTCCTCCCTCTCGATGACCAGACAAGTCAACGCCGTCTCATCATCTTGCTTCAATATCCTACGAATGCTCAAAAATATTTTCCGTTGGATCCCCACCGAAACAAGAAAAACGGTCACCCACACACTGGTCACAAGCCGACTGGATTACGGAAACACCCTCTATGCCGGAACCACAGCCAAACTACAGAAAAAACTCCAACGCATCCAAAACGCCTCAGCCAGACTCGTCTTGGACATCCCTCGGCAAGCTCACATTTCCGGCCACCTAAAAGACCTCCATTGGCTACCTGTCAACAAGAGAATTACGTTCCGTCTCCTCACCCACGCACACAAGGCCCTCTACAACCTAGGACCCGAATGCCTCAACACGCGTCTATCATTCTACACCCCCTCCCGACAACTACGATCGTCCAATCAAGCCCTCGCCGCAATTCCGCGCATCCACAGATCCACCATGGGGGAAGATCCTTCTCCTACTTAGCGGCCAAAACCTGGAATTCTCTCCCCACCCACCTCCGCCTCACACAAAACCACCTCTCCTTCAGAAAGCAACTAAAAACTTGGATATTCGATAAGTAAAAACACCTTCTTCCCCCAAGCGCCTTGAGACCCTCTGGGTGAGTAGTGCGCTATATAAATTCTGGAACTTGAACTTGAACAAACAAACAACACGTACCCGCCAAATGTCACACACACCCAGGGGGTCCATATCGTCTCCACTAGCAACAAACCACTACAGAGATCACATGGCTATCACTACTGCCACCCCCACCCATATGTTGAATGTTGCCTATCACTACTGCTACCTCCACCCATATGTGGTCTATTGTCTATCACTACGGCCACCCCCACTCATAGGGGCTATGTTTCCTATCACTACTGCCACCCCCACTCATAGGGGCTATGTTGCCTATCACTACTGTTACTCCCACCCATATGTTGAATGTTGCCTATCACTACAGCCACCCCCACCCATATGTGGTATGTTGCCTATCACTACTGCCACCCCCACTGATAGGGGCTATGTTGCCTATCACTACTGCCACCCCCACCCATATGTGGTATGTTGTCTACCACTACTGCCACCCGACCCATATCTTGAATGTTGCCTATCACTACTGCCACCCCCACCCATATGTGGTATGTTGCCTATCACTACTGCCACCCCCACTCATAGGGGCTATGTTGCTTATCACTACTGCCACCGCCACTCAAGGGGCTATGTTGCCTATCACTACTGCCACCCCCACCCATATGTGGTATGTTGCCTATCACTACTGCCACCCCCACTCATTGGGGCTATGATGCCTATCACTACTGCCACCCCCACCCATATGTTGAATGTTGCCTATCACTACTGCCAACCCCACTCATAGGGGCTATGTTGCCTATCACTACTGCCACCTCCACCCATATGTTGAATGTTGCCTATCACTACTGCCACCCCCACCCATATGCGGTATGTTGCCTATCACTACTGCCACCCCCACTCATAGGGGCTATGTTGCCTATCACTACTGCCACCCCCACCCATATGTGGTATGTTGCCTATCACTACTGCCACCCCCACCCATATGTTGAATGTTGCCTATCACTACTGCCACCCCCACCCATATGTGGAATGTTGCCTATCACTACTGCCACCCTTCACACATATGTTGAATTTTGCCTATCACTACTGCCACCCCCACCCATATGTTGAATGTTGCCTATCACTACTGCAACCCCCAACCATATGTGGTATGATACCTATCACTACCTGCCACCCCCACTCATAGGGGCTATGTTGCCTATCACTACTGCCACCCCCACCCATATGTTGAATGTTGCCTATCACTACTGCCACCCCCATTCATAGGCGACTGTGTGACTATCAATATCAACACCCCCACCCATAGGATGGGTGACGCGCCACACATCCATCTTACATCAACCCCAGATATGTCATAAAAATACATCCCCCTAACATCATGACAACAGTGTGTAGTCTTTGACAAATGCCCCAACAGTGAATATGAGTTAGAGCATACAATGTAACTACCATTACACGTGTCATCAAAAACTGAGTGTGGGCTACACAAGTCAAGCATCACAATAGCACTGTGTCAATGTGCTCTAACCCCCCATCACTGTGTAGATCAAACATAGATTGTGTGGTTCCAAACTGCAGTAAAACGTTGAGCATAGTCATAATGGGGCTAAACCCCCCATCATCACAGTGACCAAAAGGTAAGTGTCATCATGGTAAAAGCAGCAAATGCCAAACAGCATGTATGATTCCTGGTCTCAACACATGAAACACTTTTATGGCAAAGTAGTGGTTGTGTCACATACCCACAGAGATGTGGTGAGGCAAACAGTGCTGTGAAAATAAAACATACTCTCGGCCATGTGCAGACAAGCAACACCCATGGGGGCTGACATTGCATACAATGTACAATGACACAAAAGCAGAAGTGACCATCATAATGCATACACACATCTTGAAAATAGACACACAAAGCAATACATCCTGTGTAGACTGAAGGTGTCAGGTCACAAAATCCATGGCAGCTATGGGACCTAACATCCAGGATCACTGTGCAGAATGATGAGATCTGACTCACAGGGACAGCATGGAAAATCACACAAACAACATCCAGACAATTGCCCACAACAGCAATACCGATGCATTGGTGCAGATGCTCAAACACAAACAGGCAAGCTAACACTGACATCTTACACATGTGTATGTGTGTGTGTGTGTCTCAGTATCCCCAGGCAACTACACAGCACATGAGGGGGGCTGAACCACAATGACACAGTGCCATACAAAAGGAAGCCATCAATTGGGCAACCCTTAGTGGGCAATCAGGTATTGTAAGATGAGAGGGATCCCAACAGACACATGTAACACAAGCTGGAATGAACAGTAACTAAAACAGCAAGAGACAGACCCACAACAGCATTCCCCACACAGACCATAAATTGGGGTGACACAAGCCTACATGAATAGTCCACTGTGATGCCAAAGGTAGATGTTGTTCAAACTGGGAAACTCAGACGTGTCCGGTGCTACAAACATGCATCACACCTACATACACAAACACAAATCATTTAGCATGGCCCATCAACCCGGGACAAAAGGGAGGTAGGGGCCCAGCCATGCAAACATTCACATCTGTCCACCCTCAACACCACACACCCTAAACTGCACCAATGTGCATCAGTGAAGCCCACATGGACTGGTAACATTGCACGGGCACCCATGATAAACACATTAATGTTGGGAGAATCTAAGGTGCACAGACTCATCACACAAGGACAGTCTACAACCAGGGTGAATGACAGACATACTGCACAGTATGCAGTACATGGCCATGACGTCAAATCTCCAGTAACCTTTGGAATCCCTACCACAGTCCCAGGACAATGCAGAAGGCAAGGAGAACCACAAGGCACACATGCTGAAACCTGCCAACATTGCACCTCTGAACCTAACAAGTGGGAGCAGTCACACACACATACACATGTCTCAATCACTAAAAGGTATCAACTATGGACAACTACATGGTATTGCAAACACACAAGTGCATTGGGGAGCCCTGACTGTGTACCATCTGCGTCTGACCACATCATCACCACTCAAAACTGACAGATCATAATGGTGACACACAAATGAACAGTAGTGTGTCATGCACCCACATATCTGGAAGCCCCAGACAAAGATGTGTGATGAACACAGGACAACTCAGCAAGCATCACCAACACTAGCATTAAAAGGGAACACAGCCTGTATAGAAAAAGTGATGGGAACACAGACAGACATGCACACACAACACACACCATGGGCCCAGGCAATGTCACAGAACAACACACTAACTTGAGGGGACTCAACTCCTGTGGAAGCACAGCTGTTCCAAACACAGTTCCAGCAGGTCACAGTCATGTCAGCACAACACTTGTTCAGTCAACCATCATTTACCACCCAATGTAGGCACTGGTCACATCAGCCTGGGTAAGGGAAAGTCCTTTAAGTCATCTGCACATACTCAATACATATGTCTAGCAAGTAGCACAGAGGACACAGTTTACTCCTACACCAATTATGGCCACAACTGCATGTCCAGTGGAGTTGGGCCTACAGTCAGGGAAATATATAAATTGACCAACGGGAAGCACATCATATTTGCATGGGTACGAGCCACAGATGTGACCATGCAAATAAAATGTTAACATTCCTGTGCAAAATTAGTTAATCAAGACACACACAGCTGCAAAGGATGACGTGGATACCGACTAGAATAGGATACATATCTCATGGACCACATGGAGTACATCATCAACACCTCAGTATTCAACATTAAAAATCATAACAGCAAGGTCATGGTAAACATCATCAACATAATGTACAGCTAAAAAAATTCACAAGGATAACAAAAAATGCTTTATTCAGCAAATTGGAAACTCAAAGGTGAAGTCCATAAAAAAATAAAGGCCAATAATGGAAAACAAGACCCACTTTAGTCACCTGCACTGACTGCACACAACACAGTGAGTACAGCACATCACAGGGCAAGCCCTGACATGGTCAGCTGAACATTGCTCAAAGTGCTCACATTGTTTTGAATAAGCCAATTGCCAGTCTGGCCTTCAACCATGGCCCCCATATCCCTCCTGGACTTGCACCCATATGTCTGTTGCATGTTGGCTGCCAATACCCCAATGTGCACACATGCACCACCTACACAGTTGTTGGACATGCAAGTGAACATGTAGAAGTTTGTTACTATACACACACATCACATCTCTTGCCACTCACTCAGTACAGGTGTCAGGATGAAGGGATGTCCGGAGTCTCAGTTGACATGCTTGTGATGCATAGAAGCACCACACAAGATGATGTTCTCATGTCCTCATCGTCAATGCAACAATGGGATGCCTGGAGCACATTTGACTCCACTGCAGGATCCCTCCTAGCAAGTTCAATGCCACGGCTCAGGCATACATGGAAAGTCACTCATCACTGTCCCATGTCACGGGGGCAAGGCATCCGGACAACTACAGTCTGCTCTGTGTCACAATCATAGGTCATGGGCAAAGCAAACTCTGCAGCTGACAAGTGCACTTGTCCATTCCCTGCAAAAAACGTATTCCGGCATATGAGTGACTGCAAACACAACTCCCTGAACATGAGCATCTCCCAGTCTGATGTGAATGAAACACAGCTGCCTGAAATCCACAGCTGCATACAGCATTGTGCACAGTCAAGTGACCACACACTTATATGTCACACAGGTCTCGTCTCCTACAGTCACGTCTCAGAAGTCCTTTTGTCCCTAAAACCTATGGACTCCCCTTTTGTGCTAAAAAGGAAGCCACACCACAATGACACAGAGGCAGACACCTGAGGGCACATTTCACTAAGCACAATCTGTAAGTTAATACACGGGAGTGTGAATACAGAGTGTTTCAATTCCCTGGAGTAGGCATGATTGCCCAGGTCAATGTGAAACAGTTTATAGCCCTGGGCAGTAAGCAGGTGGCTGAGCAAGTGTGACACACTTGATTTATATACTCCTGAGGCCACTAAATTGGACTCACCTGCTGCATGGGTGTGTTTTAAATACCCCAGACACGTGTGGTAAGGCAGACCAGCAAGTGGAACACATATCAAAGACACACACAGATCACATGTCAGAGATCAGGCATTGTGCAAACAATTGACCCACCCACGAAGCACACATCAGAGTCCCAGTAACATATGCTTTCCAGAACCTTAAGCATAGCTGACTGCAGGGACAGAGTGCCCAAGTGAAAAAAGTTACAGACTGTAGGGGCCACACCTGTGGATCAGATGAGGAGGGTGCATTACACAACTGAGGGACATGAATCCAGGACTACAAGACTGACGTAATGTGGAAGTATACCCAGGCCACAAAACTGCAAATAGCATTTCAGGCACAATTCACAGATTAGGCATGTACTTACCCTCTCATTGCTGCTGTCTCGCCTTCAGTTGCCCATCCAGGTCAGAGAAGACCACCGCCAGAATCCTAAGAATATGTGGGGTCAGGGTCCAGTGTCCGCCCCTCCTGCGAGGAGGCGACAGCTTTGGCTGGACCCTTGTGATCCTCCAGGTCCAGCCCCGAAGGTCCTGCCACCTCTTCTGGCAGTTGCGGATCCAGCTCTTGTAGACCCCCACTGATTTAACTGCCTGGGCAATGGTCAGACAGATCTCCTGCTTCTGGTGGCTCTCGATCTGTGAGGATGACAAAGTGAAAAGGACATTACCACACAAGCCACATATTTGTGCTGCACACAGTTGGATATACATGTAGTCATCACAAAGGTAAATGAGGTACAAAGGTAGTGCACCCATAGAAATGTACAATTGTCCTGCATGTCTGACATGATAACATTGCCTGGGAAATAAAAGCTTGCACAAATGCACTTTTGCAGCAAGACACCTGTTCATCACATGTACCTACACACTATGAGGGTTGAAAGTGCTCAGTGCATATGCTTGCCACTGGTGTACACATTGCTAGTCCTGCTAGTCAGACAACTTGCACAATTAGGAAGGCAGTGGACTGCACACTCACCTGCTCCCCTGGTTTCCCATACAGCTTGCAGTACTGTGGAAATAGCCATCCATCAGGGCATGGTTCTCCTCCTCTGTGAAGGGTGGGGCTCTCTCCAGAGTGCGTGCCATAGCAGTAGTCAGAGGATGCAGAGACAGCAGCAGAGATGTGTTCCTGTAGCTCTCTGAGAGCCGGCCAGCTAGCCTTATATCTGTGCTGCAGAAGCAGAATCTGTGCCATGTCTTGTGGTAAATAAAATTACCGTGCAATTTTTCCGTATAATAAATGACAGGTAAAAGAATAGCTCAATCAAATGAGAGGCAGAGTCCGTGGTATCTGAGTCATACGGGCTTTAATTGAAATGGCTCGAGCCATGGAAATCAGATCCATCAATACAAGGGTTCAGGAGGGAATATGCAATGATGGCAAAGATGTCAACGATTTATTAACAGTACATAATATATATAGTAAAACTGTACAATGGTGATGGATACAGTAGGCGTGACAAGTAAAAAGAATAAGATAAGAACACATGTGCGTAGCAAGAAGGCGTGTACAAGGGTGTGCACGGAGGCGTGTGCTGGAAACGTCACAGAAAGTGTCATAAGTGGGTGGATGCATAGAGGATTCTGCAGAGTCAGCAGAAACCTTTGACCTGGGTGCGCGCGCAATGAATATGACGTGTGATTGACGTGGAACTAGGGAAAGCTGGGGGCTTGACTTTAGCACTAGTAGAGGAGACAGAAGTCTGGCATGTCAGATCGACCTGTTCCTATAACATATCTGATATCTTGTGTTTGGAGGATGTTTAATCTGAAGTAAAGGGTCTCTCGGGCAGAGGCTATTCTATACTGAATGCATATGTGTCTAAGTGTAATGCGCGGGGCCATGTGCCTACCATGGTAACGGGAGCAATGAATTACATGAAGGAGACAGGAAGGCTTGGCCCTTTGCTCTGCAGCCGGGAATATGTTTACCTATATCACTAGACTAGAATGTGTTTTCGAGGAGGCTGAACTGATAACTTGAAGGCAAAATACTGTTTTGGCAGGCAGGCCAGGCTGAGCCAGGCACCGCTTCGCTTGGCAGGAAGTAAGGCAGAGGTCAGGGATGCATCTCCATGCTGCAGCTTTCAGAGGCAGAGACAGAAGTGGTTCGAAGGCAGAAATCAGGGCCTAGCTCGGCAGAGCCAGGAAAAACGTAAAAGTGCACCATGTAAAGACGTTGGCATGGCATGTTTAGAGACTGAATTATCGATCCATTCATGGTGGATCTGGTAGAGGACATGTTAACGTTGGACGCAAATGCATTTGCGTCTTCATATTCGGCCATGGAGGGAAGTTACATGTACTTTAAGCACGTACATGGAGACGTTGGGGTACACGTTAGGGGACATACTTGACCATAAAAATTTCAATTACCTCATTCCCTCCTTGTCCCCTACGTTCCCTTCATCATCTGCTCATCTTTTCTCATACGGGAACTGGAACGTGAACTAGGATGTGGAACGCATGCTGTGGCACACAAGCCGCAAATCGCTGGCCCACATTGTAGGCATAGACAACAACTGAATACTATGAGCAGTATGGTTCCTAGGAATGACGGTAGTTTCCATCCCCAGGCTGATATTACACTCCAGAACCAACCGGACCAAGTCCAGGTGCCTGGATTCTGGTGTAGCTGATGAGCTATTTCGTGAAGCCTGGTTATAGCTTTGTATACTGATGGTGCGTTATTAGGAATAAACACACAACAACTGGATCCGATGACTCTACAAGCTCCGCCCCTATCGGCCAGGATGACGTCAAGGACAAGGCGGTTCTGAAGAACAACAAGTCTCATAGCAGACTGCTCCTCTGTTAAGTTACCTAGAGCAAAAGTAGTCTCATTCACTACTGCTTCGAGGGTTCTGGTTAATTTGCGTATCAGTTTACTATTTGAGACAGTACCTAAATAAGGAAAGAATCCTTTATTGAAATCTACATATTGTTCCCATGTAGTTT
Organism: Lissotriton vulgaris; assembly: GCF_964263255.1. Classification (NCBI taxonomy): domain Eukaryota; kingdom Metazoa; phylum Chordata; class Amphibia; order Caudata; family Salamandridae; genus Lissotriton; species Lissotriton vulgaris. The sequence goes on from NC_141689.1 coordinate 1,906,891,580, forward strand.
CAGTCTGATCGACAATTGGGAGACCTCTCTTTTGTCTAACATGAGTGAGGCGGGAATTCCTGTGATAATCAGATGGGGCTAGAAAAACAGGTGGCAATAGGAATGCAATAAAACAAGTACCATCCCAGTCTAGAGGTAAACGTATATAGGCTGTCTGACCACAAATGAAATAGGAATGTCGAGAAGCTTTGAAAGTAGACTTGCCTTTATCACTGAATTTGACCACAGTAGTACAGTCACTGTGTCCTAGATGCACTGAACCACTCTTTCTGACGCATAATTCACCTTTTACTGAAAAGACTGATATTGATGGCAAGTCTGGATTAGTCTCGGACTGAACATTTAGAATCATGAGATTAAGTGTAAAATTACCTAATCCATACACTTCATTTTCTAGATCGGTCCCTGTCATTTGTGGAAGACCTTCCTCGTCTGGGAAACATGCTTTGTTCATAACTGTGTTCAGGTTTCCCCATATCCAATTGCCTTGGGAAACTCTGGATTCAGTGTCTAAAGAGGATATTAAACTAAACCATGCACCACAGGAACCATTATGTGTAAACGGATAAGGAAAGAGGGGCAGAGCTCCCTTGTAGTTCTGATAGGGAGGGAGTCGGCCACATATCCAACAATTAGTAGCATTGCTGGTCTGGTGAGAATGGTGTAACATACAGATGAATGTATTGTTGCGCAGCGCAAGTCGATAATACAGTTTATGTGGGGGCAGATCACTAAACGTGTGCTCTGCAGTGTCATTAGAAAAAGAATGTGCAATGGGAAAAAATATATGTAACATCCAACTTATGCAGATTATCGTAAGAATCAGAATAAACATAATAAGTAACGTTAGAATGCAACGACTTCGGAGACTTTTACAATATTTTCGTTTCTTGATCTCCTGTCTATCTCTCTCTCTATTGGGGTCTATCTTATACATGTCAGGAACCTGTCTAACCGCTTCACCCAGGAGGGGACTTAAACAATTAAACTGTCCGACTTACTAGACCTCAATTTTAATCTGTACTCCTGGTGCGGAGTTTTCTCTAACAGGGGGAGTTTAGTATCAGTGTCTGGAATGCGGCAGTCCTGGGAAACAGTCTTTGGTGGAAGGCCATAAAACTTCTTCACGTGGCTCGAATGTAGCCACCCTTTCCTTCCTTCGACTTTAACTGCAGTCCTTGTGGTCATCAAAACAATTTTAGGCTCCTTCCAGCGGGGCTCCAGAGGGCTTGATCTGTCAAAATTGCGGATCACGACGATGTCACCGGGAACAAGTTCATGTGGTTTCACCTCGGTGTTGTCTGGGAAGGCTGCCGCGACCTGTGAACGACATGATAGTAGTGCAGACATCAAGGAAGCAAGGTAATCTGTCAGCATAGAACTGTCAACATCTGTAATTTTACGGGGCATAGGCGTCCCCCACATATTAGGAGGCCTACCAAAGACCACCTCATACGGGGATAGCCCTGTCCTAGAATGGGCTACCATTCGCATATAAAAGAGGGCAACTGGTAAAGCTACCAACCAATCTACACCTTTCTCTGCACATACTTTAGCAAGACGGGTTTTCAGAGTCTGATTGTGTCTCTCCACGAGACCAGCTGCCTCGGGATGTCGAACACAGTGGAATTCGCATTGATAGCCTAACAAGAGTGAAACCTGTTTCATGAGCTCGGACGAGAACGGCTGTCCATTATCTGAATATACGACACGGGGCAAACGGTACCGTGGGAAAAATTCACGAACCAACTGCTTGGCAGTGGTTACGGCAGTGTAATCTGGGACGGGATATGCTTCTGTCCATCTGGATAGGGCACATACAACTACGAGGACATACTTGAATCCTCGGCATCTGTCCATCTGGATATAATCCATCTGGAGGACTTCAAAAGGATGGTCAGGAGGATGAAATCCACCTCGTTCCACGGGAATACCTCTTCCTGGATTGAACTGACAACAGATCATGCAGGTACGCACTTTCTGTTTTGCTGCTGCTCGTAAATGCTTGTTGAACCAGAGGTTCTGTAAACTGTCTAACATGGCTTTCTCTCCTAAATGTGCTGGACTGTGTGCTGTATTGATGATAACTTGAACCATAGAGTCGGGGAGAAACCATGTGGTCTTTCCCTTCGTCATCCATCCCTGTTCTGTCTGGACCCCTTCTTGTTCAGTCCATTTCTTGATTTTGTCTGGAGTAGCATGTGTCTGTATGTCGATTACATCTTGTGTGGGATCCCTAACTGTCATGCAATGTGTCAGTGAAGTTACGTCAGTCTTTGTCATATCAGTCGTAGGAGGATGGTCAGGAGGATGAAATCCACCTCGTTCCACGGGAATACCTCTTCCTGGATTGAACTGACAACAGATCATGCAGGTACGCACTTTCTGTTTTGCTGCTGCTCGTAAATGCTTATTGAACCAGAGGTTCTGTAAACTGTCTAACATGGCTTTCTCTCCTAAATGTGCTGGACTGTGTGCTGTATTGATGATAACTTGAACCATAGAGTCGGGGAGAAACCATGTGGTCTTTCCCTTCGTCATCCATCCCTGTTCTGTCTGGACCCCTTCTTGTTCAGTCCATTTCTTGATTTTGTCTGGAGTAGCATGTGTCTGTATGTCGATTACATCTTGTGTGGGATCCCTAACTGTCATGCAATGTGTCAGTGAAGTTATGTCAGTCTTTGTCATATCAGTCGTAGGAGTATGAGTCTGAGCTGTATGTTTCGCTGTTCGATCTGCCAGGTCATTACCCTGGGAAATAGTGTCTGTGACTTTAGTATGTGCTTTGCACTTCATGATGGCTATGGCTGTAGGCAAATGTATTGCTTCTAACAGAGCTTGAATGAGGGGACCATGCTGGATCTTGGCTCCGTGAGAGGTCAAGAAACCTCTCTCTTGCCAGAGGACACCGAAGTCGTGTACGACTCCAAATGCATAACGTGAATCTGTGTATATGTTTACTTTAAGGTTCTTGGCTCGTATACAGGCTTGGGTCAGAGCAATGAGCTCTGCTGCTTGAGCTGACAGGGTGTCAATGCGATGTGTTTCTATGACTTCAGTTTCAGTGGTCACTGCATATGCGGCCACTAACTCTCCTGTACTTGTTCTCATACATGAACCATCCACATAAAGTGTCAGGTCTGGATCGGGTAATGCAACATCTGTCAAGTCTTGTCTGGGCTTCGTGATTGTGTTAATGATTTCCACGCAGTCATGTGGAGTAGGATCTGTTGTTCTTGACGGTAAGAGTGTAGCAGGATTTAGTGTATTGCAGCGTCTGATCTCTATGTGTGGTTGAAACAATGTCAACTCATATCCTGTCAGTCGTGCTATAGTCAAGTGCTGAGTCTGTGTTCTGTTTAGGAGAACTTCCACAGAGTGTGGAACCTGTACTGTCAATTGATGTCCTAATACTATGGAATCACTTTGTCTTATTGCTAGAGCTGTTGCTGCAACTGATTTTAAGCACGCAGGCAAAGCCTGGGCTACTGGATCTAATGTACTCGAAAAATAAGCACACGGTCTGTGTTTGTCTGCCTGAACCTGAGTGAGAACCGATAACGCTGTGCCATCGCGTTCTGTGACAAAAAGTGTGAAAGGTTTGCTGTAACACGGTGTTGCTAAAACAGGTGCTTGACATAAGGCTTTCTTTAATTTGTCAAAAGCTTGTGTATGTTCCTGAGTCCAAGGGAGGACAGTCGAAGACGCTGCCTCCTGTGTTGTCAACTGTATGAGGGGCTTAGCTAAATATGCATATTGAGGAATCCATTGTCTGCAGTAAGAAGTGAGTCCAATAAAGGCTCGCACTTCCTTTTGTGTCTTGGGTTGTGGAAGGTGTGCAATTAACTGGATACGATCAGGTGTTAGCTGCCTACCCCACTTGGACAGCAAGTGCCCAAGGTATACCACTTGCTGGGCACAGAATTGCAGCTTCGTAGGAGACACCTTGTGTCCCTTGTCTGCCAGAAAATACAGGACTGTCAGTGATGCATGTTCACATTCTTGTTCACTTCGGGCGGTGATCAATAGATCATCGACGTACTGGAGTAGGGCAGTGTTAGCAGGCATGTGAATACTGTCAAGTTGTCGTTTCAATGCTTGGCTATAGATGCTAGGGCTTTCTGTGAATCCTTGAGGGGCGCGTGCAAATTTGAAGCTACTGGAGTTCTGGACTTTTTGGTTCCGTCCAGAGGTGTCAGGGAACAACACCCAAAGACCCCGGAGTTCCACCTGCCTTGGTGCACAAATGAACAGAAACACGGGCTTCTCGATGGTGGCGTCAAAGACCAAAGGTTTATTACTGCAGGGACACAGAAGTCACAGAAACTACGCATGGGCAGTAACTAGGAGCCTGTTCGAATTGTACAAAGAGGGTTGCTCCTTATATACTAAATTTTGGCCTTTAGGCGAATTCTTCACATGTTAGTACATTCCCAAACCTTTGTGTCATGAACAATAAATATTTGGCGTACACAGGAATCGTCGACAATATCTGATGTCACAACATTACGAACGAGGGGTTCCCACTTTTCCATCATAATCCCATGTCAGCTTTTCATTCAAGAGCCAGACCGCCTCATCGTAAATTTCGTTACCTCCCCCTAATAAAGGCCCAGAAGGAAAGAAGCAGAGCCAGGTGCAGAAGATAGAAAAGCAGGATAAGGGATGTTTGTGGGTTGTAAATGGGCAAGGCTACCGGCTTCGGCCTCCTAATCGTGATCAGGACAATGGACACGAAGACCAGTTTGGCAAGACTGGCCTCGGGCAGAGGAGGCAGCCTTTGTCGAGTCATGCAGCTATAGCGTGATCTGGTTTAAGGTGCACGTGTCATGTAAGAGGTGAATCTCCGGCTAAGGCTACGTGTCCTTAATCGAAATGAAGTGATTCGAGGCTATTGCGTATGTGAGGGCAAGAAACACAAAATGGCGGCCATGATCTAAGATGGATGCCGTGGGTAGATCAGAAATGTGTTTATAAAAGGAGTGCTCTTGCTCGTAGCGTAGCGAAAACACCAGGATATGCTAAATGGATCATTTGCGGTTCGCTGATACCAATATTATGTATTTCCGACAATATTGAAAACACGGGTTCAAATCGTCACGGAACCTCAGACCCTCCTTTTGCCCTTACATAGGCAATTACTCAGTCTACGTCAGAGTCTAATTCTATGCTCATCAGGTCAGTGACATGCTGTTGTATCATCATCCTTTCTCGTGCCTTTTCTCCAAACGCAGGTGGTTTCCTAAAACAAGTTGCAGCACAAAGACTACACAGAGCTGGACCACACTGGATAATCAGGCAGCATGAGAATAGGAATACTAAGATGACACCAATGACCATCAGAACCTTCCATCCCCACGCTGATATCAGAGTCCAAAACCACTCCATGAAGGACCAGTTTCCCTTGTCTACGTGAATAGAGTCGGAAATCTTGTGTAGCTTAGAGATCGCCTCATAGACTGTTGGAGCATTATTAGGGATAAAGACACAGCAGCTCGATTGGATCATTCTGCATACCCCACCTCGATATGCAAGGATAACGTCTAGAACCATACGGTTCTGCAACGTCATGAGTCTATCCGCCTGAAGCTCAGCTGTCAGATTGCTAAGGGCACCAGCAGTTTCGGTAATAGTAGATTCAACTACCCGTGTTAGCTGACGTATGTTTCTACTATTGGCCATAGGCCCCCAGAACATAAGGAAGCCTTTGAAAAAGTCTCCAGCTTCCTGACCAGCAGTATCTTCCTTGCTGAAGACACCTCTCGCTACTCTGGTTCTGTGGTAATCAGATGAAGCAGTGTATGTCGGAGGCAACAATCGAGCAATATAGCATGATCCTGAAAAGTCGGCAGGCAACCATGTATAAGCTCTATCTCGACAAATGAAGTAGGTACCCCTAGCAGTAAGAAAAGCAGGGGAAGAGTTAGCCGGAAACACATAAGTCTCTACGCACTCACTTCTCCCTAGCTGAGCTCTCGGATTCTTCCCATTCCCTTGCAAACAGACCTGACCTCGGTGAGGTACGACCCAGATTGGAGTTGAGCTTTTACGCTTGCTCTCTCCTAAACTAAGGCGATACTCTGAAGTATTCCAACTTAAATACACTCGCAATTCGTCTCTAGGGTATGATGGAGTATTATTGACGTCCTTGATCATGTCAATAATTCCCTGGACTAAAGCTTTGTTGGCAGAGTTATATTTAGTGGAACGTGGTGGACGTGGAGGATAGGTTTCAAGGGCATAAGCAAAGATGGTTTGAAGGGCCTGAAAGGATCCATTGTAGCTGAAGGGCAAAACCAGATAGGGAATACCTTTATCCATAGTGTGGGGTATCAAGCCACACACCCAGCAGTTTGTAGTGTTAACTACCAGTTGGTGTTGATGCAAGAGCTGTACAAAAGTGTTGTTAATGAATTCTGAGCGTCGGGCTTGCTCATGTTCGGGAAACGAATGAAAAGAGTGTATAGAAGGAACAGTAGAAGTAGCAGGATCAAGGGGAGGTACTGTAGTAACTGGCACAAAAATCAAATTTATACTGAAGACGATTCCACCCACCAACGTTATCAAAATAATCAAGAATGTAATGGCACATTGCATCAAAAAGCATTTGCTATGAAGAATTCTATAAAGTCTGTTTCTGCGAACATAAATCACATTTTCTCGTTGCAGCGCAGGAAGCTCCATCCTCTACAATCCGCTCGCGACCACTGATGATGTGTACGTAGATGAAAATGCCTCTATCAGCCCTGGGAGTTCCCAGAACCAACAGAAAGATCGACCTTGTGTCAGACCCCTGCAGATTCAACTAGGCACACAGCCACGACCCTACGGCTACCCAGACGGCAAGGCAATTTTAAAAACAATAAAACAATAGCAAACTTCCTGGCTGAAGGCAAAAGTTCAAAATTTTAAAATATTCACAATAGGCAGTTGCCTGCTTTATTTGTCCATTTTACGGTTTCGTAAGTTATATCTCTGTTTCGCAGGTACTGTCTGATCAGCAAATAACGTTTCACTAGTAGCTGTTGCAGTGTTCAAGTTCGCAGATGTCAGAGTTCTTTCTGATACAGGGGACAAATGTTCAGTGTTCGAAAGAGTCTTTTCTGGAGGAGAGTCAGAGCTTGGAGTGTCAGTGATCAATTCGGCATCGCTGAAAGGGATGAATTTTGGTGTGCTTTCAAATTCGGAGGAACCAATTCCCTTCTTCACCAAGTCGTCGTAAGGAAGTGGCAAAGGCACACGCTTTACATGGGATGCATGCACCCAGTGCTTGCGCCCAGCCACACGAACCGCTGTCCTCGTTGCCAGTAGGATTTGGAAGGGGCCGACAAATCTCGGCTGAAGGTTCTTCGTCCTCGCAAAGTTTCTGATGACTACAAACTCGCCTGGTTTCAGCTGATGCCCTGGACTCTCCGGAGGCTTTGGCAAAGCATCGAAAACCTGTTGGTGAATAAGACTCAATTTAGCAGTCAAGTCGTACAGGTAGTCTATCAACATAGGATATTCTAGAGAACAAAACTTTTTAGGCCTCGGCACACCCCAAATATTTGCCGGACGGCCAAAAATTATTTCGTATGGACTGAGTCCCACTCTAGAATGTACAGTTGCTCTCGTTGATAACAAAGCCAAAGGAAGTGCGTCTGGCCAGGCTAAACCTGTGGATGCTTGTATTTTAGCTAATTTTAGCTTGAGGGTGCCATTGTAACCCTCCACTAAATCAGCAGACTGGGGATGGTTCGCACTGTGGAATTTTTGTTTCAGACCTAGGCCAGCACACACACTCTGCATAACTTTCCCTATAAACTCACTTCCGTTATCTGACCATACAATCCGTGGCATTCCGAACCTAGGGAAATATTCTTTGAGAAGAATCTTGGCAGTTGATAGGGCAGTATTGTCCTTTAGTGGATATGCTTCGATCCTCCTGGAAAAAGCACAAACTACCACCAGGACATATTTCAAATTATTGCATCGCTCCATGTGAATGAAGTCTAACTGAATCACTTCAAAGGGGCAGGAAGGAGGAGCGAAATGACCAGCTGGAGTTGGAGTTCCCTTGCCAGGATTATGCATCAGGCATACCATACAATTTTTCACCACCCTCTCTGCACACTTACTGATCCCATCATTCTTCCAGACTGGAGCCAACATCTTACAAATTCCATTAGAACTTATGTGAGCTACTCCATGCGCCATTGTCACCACTGCAAGCACATACGCGTCAGGCAACATCCAACGCTGCTGTTCTGTCAAATCAATCCAACATCCATTCGAATCCAACTTGCCCATACTTTCTCTCCATACACGTTTTTCTTCCTCAGTCGCTTCTTTCTGAATCTCTTTCACACTTTCCATAGTATCCTCACACATTCCAGAGTCAGCAATCCATCTTGCAGACGTAGCAACATACATTCTGCTCATCGTGTCTCTAGCTGTCTGTTTAGCAATTTCATCAGCAAAAGCATTCCCACGGCCAACATCATCCGTGATTGCTTTATGAGCACTGCACTTTACAATCGCAACTTCAGTCGGCAAGGTTAGAGATTCCAACAAGTCGTTAACTAGCTGACCATGTTGGATCTTAGTCCCATGGGACGTAATGAAACCTCTTTCTCTCCACAAGCGGCCAAAACTATGGGCCACGCCAAATGCGTACTGACTATCTGTGAACACATTCACTCTCTTTCCCTTAGCTAAAACACACGCTCTTGTTAGAGCTATTAATTCTGCAGCTTGGGCAGAATTCTGACTCACTTTTGCAGTCTCCACAATCGTCTTCAAAGTCGTTACTGCATAAGCAGCAGTCACATCACCATTCTCCAACTTGAAACATGACCCGTCCACATACAGTGTACCATCTGGATCGGATAACGGAGTATCCTTTAGGTCGATGCGTCCTTTTGTCTCTTCCTCCGTTTTAAAACAACAATCATGTGGCTCGGAATCACTCGACTCTTGATTAGTCGGCAACAGCGTTGCTGGATTCAATACATTACATCTTTTGATCTGAATATGACTCGCTAGTAATGTCAGCTCGTAACCAGATAGTCTCGCACTGGTAAGGTGTTGTGTCTTCGTTCTATTCATGAGTGTATCCACTGCATGAGGAACCATGACCACTAGCATGTTGTTCATCACCAAACCAGCAGATTGTCGAATGGAAGCCGCAGCTGCCGCTGTAGCTCTCAAACAACTAGGCAACGCTCTAGCTACCGGATCTAATGTGGATGAAAAATACGCACAAGGGCGTTGTTTATCACCAAACTTCTGTGTCAAAACACTCAACGCGCAACCTTCCCTCTCGTGAACATAGAGCGTGAATGGCTTACTGTAATCAGGTGTACCCAATACAGGAGCTGAACACAAGGCTTTTCGTAATTCAGTAAAACTTTCCTGACATTCATCAGACCATGGTACCGGACTCGGAACATTTTTCCCAGTCAAAGCTACCAACGGTTTTGCTAAAAGAGAAAAATTTGGGATCCACTGTCTACAGTAAGAGGTAATACCTAAAAAGGCACGTACTTCTCTCTGCGTACGAGGAACACTCATTTGCGTAATTGCTTTTATTCTTTCTGGGGTCAACTTCCTTCCCTCCTTTGACAAGAGATGACCTAGGTAGGTCACTTCTTGGCAGCAGTATTGCATTTTGGAAGGTGACACCTTGTGATTCAAATTAGACAAATGATGCAATAACGAAATCGTAGCTGCTTTGCAAGTTTCCTTGTCATCGGCGGCCACTAAAAGATCGTCTACATATTGTACTAGAGCAGAACCTGGAGGAAGGACAAAGGAATCTAACTGGCTTTTTAATGCTTGACTGTAAATAGATGGGCTCTCACAATAACCTTGTGGAGCGCGTTTAAATCTGAAACTGCGACCTCCTAGACAGAAGCCAAAAATATCTCTGCTTTCTTCGGCTATCGGAATGCTGAAAAAGGCATTCTTTAAGTCAATGACTGAGAACCAAGTGGCTGTAGCAGGAATCAGTGTTAACAAGGCAGTAATGTCTGGGACTACAGGAAACTGCGGGACTACAATCTTATTAACTTCTCTAAGGTCGATAACAAACCTATAAACTGGAGGCTTTGTAGGATCAGTTCGTTTCAAAATCGGTAGTACAGGACTGTTACAGACATTTCCTCTTGTTTCTTCAACCACACCTTTCTTAATCAAATCTTGCACAATCAATAAAAGTGCACGCTCACCTTCACTAGATATTTTATATTGAGGAATTCTTGGAAATTTTACATTCGCTTTTAAAGTTACTACATATGGTGGTATTTCTAAAAGGCCTACATCGTTAGGACCAGTCGCCCAAAGAGAATAAGGGAGTGAGCGTAGCTCTGGCGGGAGTGCATCCATTGACAAGTACATCGGAGAAATGATATTTTTACCCAACGTAAGCTGTACTCCCTCCGGAGAACAGTACAATGTCGCATATAGTCGTTTTAACAAATCTAAACCAAGCAGATTTTCATTACAACCTGTCGTCAAAATCAGAGGTGCTTTCAAGTGACATGGCCCAACAGAAATAGACAAAGGACCAGATATCGGGTTGTAAACAGGGGCGCCTGAAAAACCTACAGAAACATTTGTTGAGCCAGACAAAGGTGCGCCAGGGAGTTTCGCATGAATGATAGAACTTTTTGCCGCACCAGTATCCAACAGAAACGGTTCGACTACACCTGATGTTGCTACTGCGACATAAGGCCCACTCTGATCCACTGGAACTGATACTACTCCCTCTCTTTGTCTATGGCTGTCCTAGTACCCATTTTGCTGAAATCCCTCATCCATTTCACAATAGTCTTCAACAAGATATTGTTGAGATCTATTTTGCTGAGTAGACTGTCCATTTCGTTGATCAAAGTGATTTGATGGACGATCATTCGTTTGTGGAGGCATAACACCTCGTCCTCGACCTCTAGAATTTTGCACAAAACCACCACGGCCTCTCTGAGCTGCTGCTGCATTATTCTGCGCCAAGATCGGACATTCATTTTTGTAGTGACCCTCTTTCTTACAGTATGCACATTGGTTCAACTGATATTGAGGCCTCGATGTACTATAGTCTGTTCTTTGATACGAACCCTGTTGCATATTAGTCTGATTCGTGCGAGGCGGATACGCCTGCTGTAAAAGAACTTTAGTCTTTAAATCCTTTGTTTTCTTCTCTGATTTCTCCTTTTCCTCTTTATCCCTGTTTTCGTAGTACTGTGCAGTCGCAAGTATTTGCGCTGTTGTGGACACAGCCCACGCACTCTCTGAATCTTTCAGTTTATTGCATAATTCAGGTAACAAATTATGCACAAATTTATCAACAAACAATCTTTGCCCTCCTTCTGTACTCATGTCCTGATCACTATGATCTACAAAAGTCTCTTCAAACCTCGTGAAGAAGTCGGAGACACTTTCGTCTTTCTTCTGCCTGCATGCTGATAACTTGTCCCAATTAACACGCAATGCGGGCATCAGAGTCTTCATTAGATCAATTATTCTACCTGGAAGATTAGCAATTAGAGGTTCGGGTTTTGCACCACCTACTTGCTGACCATCCGCTGCAGTGATAGCTGCCCAGTCACCACCTAAGGCAACTTGATGATCCTCTCTACGAATCTTAGCCCACACTGGTTGCGGAACTACGTTGCCAAATAACATATCGATGTCTGCTAAGTTCATTATACAAGCCTCTACTGTCTGTGTTAATTCCTTATAGTATCCAGCAGGATTCTTACGTGGATCTGGCAAGGCCTGCTTCACTGCTAACACTTCAGCTCGCTTCCACGGAATGTGTATCCACACTCTCTGGAATTGGGCCGGAGCGGCTACAATACCATTATTTTGATCAGCTTGCACAGCTTCGCGCCAAATTGGAGGAACCTCCCTCATTGGATATTGGCGACTTAGCTTCGTCTTGCCTTTCTCTAGATCTCTTGGTGAACGAAGTGATGGATCATTCCTATAACTTAAAATCAGTTCCATCGCTTCTTCTATATTATCACCCACTATCATTCCAGCAGCAAAGTCTTTCTGAACCTTAATCAAATCTTCTAGATTTGATTCAACATCATCTTCTTCTATCTCCTCACGTAACAACGAGCACATCTCGTCAAAGACATACCGTTGAGTTGGCTCTTTCCACTGCATAAACGTATCTAGCACATCTCTCGTACTATATCTCCTACTCTTCGAAATCCATCTGAGAGCCGTGGAATCTAAAATTCCCCGTTCCTCAGTACTCGGAAGCTGACTACGTCTTTGAACAGAGTCAGAAGTAGGAGTCTTAATTAGTGTTTTATAGAAAGGAGACAGAATATTAGACACAGAATCAGTGATTCTCCGACGAACAGAAAGTGGAGTCAACACACTCGCAGATGCAGAAAACACAGTAGAGGTAGGAACAGATAACGGATTAGTAGAAGTATCAAGGAAGATAGTTTGTGGAACAGTAGGTGTAAGCGAGACAGATACAGGTATAGAAGTCGGCAATCCAGGAGGAGGAGGAGGAGCCGTAGGAACATTTACATTGACCACAGGAGGTATAGGGACCTGATTCTGAGGGACAGGAGCAGGAACACCAGGTTGTCCAGCAACCGGCAATTGAACATTCGGTAAAGGTGGAGCCGTAGCACCTTGTGCATATGGTGGAGGTGACCGTAACAAATAAGATAACAGAGGATCGTTTTCGGAATCCTCCAGTATCTTAGCTGTTTTTGATGGCAAGGCAGGATAGCACTTGTCAATCGCTAAATTGTGCTCTCTGATGGCCACCTCTATGGCTTTCTCACACTCGTTAGCTTGCAACTGTTTAGTTGCTTGTTCTAGGGTCAACTCTTCTTGCTCTTTTTTTTCTTTCTTTAACCTTTTCATTTCTCTCTGTTTGGATTCTTTTCGCCAATAACGGAAAGAATCAAACATTGCCGGCCGGGCTTTCTTCCTAAACAATTTCGCTTCTAAATTGTCGAGAATTTCGGGTTCAAAACTACCATGTAGTGGCCAACTAAGGACACCATCCTTCTTACAGTAACGGACCCACACCTCATTATAAGATATAGGACCCACACCAAATTTACAATACAAGTCATATAGGGGAGTCCCAATCGGAGGAACCAGACATGAGTCCTCCAATCGTGAGTCACTGTTGCAACTAAAACAGGACAACATACAGTTTTTCCGACTTACCATTTTCAGTCCGGAACACAAAACAAACAAAACACAGAACAGATATGTGCACTCGAACCAAGAACTTAGGCCTACCAAAACGAACTGATGTATCGATACCCAAACTAAACCAAATAGATTATCGTAACTAGAACAACCAGTGATAATCTTACAAAACAAAACCAAACCAAGAACCGATCAAGGATTTTAACAACCCTCACAAAGTAACCAGCTAGCTATCACTAAATACTTAACTGAGGCACTGAAGACGTCACCAAGGAGAAACCCGTCACGTTTCGCTGTACTAAGGACTGCACCTCGGGTCCAAGACAGGGCGACGGTCAAGGCAACGGCCCACTGCAGCCGTCCTGAACGGGAACCCTCGTGGAAGAGAACGTCGGGCCACTTTTGCGATATGCCGGGATCGATGAAGTGGGGCGCCTCCCTCAGGAATCTTCACACGAAGCTTCTCGAACTCTTCAGGCTTTTGGACCGGTACCGAATGACGTCGCCCCACGTTGGGCGCCAATTGGAGTTCTGGACTTTTTGGTTCCGTCCAGAGGTGTCAGGGAACAACACCCAAAGACCCCGGAGTTCCACCTGCCTTGGTGCACAAATGAACAGAAACACGGGCTTCTCGATGGTGGCGTCAAAGACCAAAGGTTTATTACTGCAGGGACACAGAAGTCACAGAAACTACGCATGGGCAGTAACTAGGAGCCTGTTCGAATTGTACAAAGAGGGTTGCTCCTTATATACTAAATTTTGGCCTTTAGGCGAATTCTTCACATGTTAGTACATTCCCAAACCTTTGTGTCATGAACAATAAATATTTGGCGTACACAGGAATCGTCGACAATATCTGATGTCACAACATTACGAACGAGGGGTTCCCACTTTTCCATCATAATCCCATGTCAGCTTTTCATTCAAGAGCCGGACCGCCTCATCGTAAATTTCGTTACCTCCCCCTAATAAAGGCCCAGAAGGAAAGAAGCAGAGCCAGGTGCAAAAGATAGAAAAGCAGGATAAGGGATGTTTGTGGGTTGTAAATGGGCAAGGCTACCGGCTTCGGCCTCCTAATCGTGATCAGGGCAATGGACACGAAGACCAGTTTGGCAAGACTGGCCTCGGGCAGAGGAGGCAGCCTTTGTCGAGTCATGCAGCTATAGCGTGATCTGGTTTAAGGTGCACGTGTCATGTAAGAGGTGAATCTCCGGCTAAGGCTACGTGTCCTTAATCGAAATGAAGTGATTCGAGGCTATTGCGTATGTGAGGGCAAGAAACACAAAATGGCGGCCATGATCTAAGATGGATGCCGTGGGTAGATCAGAAATGTGTTTATAAAAGGAGTGCTCTTGCTCGTAGCGTAGCGAAAACACCAGGATATGCTAAATGGATCATTTGCGGTTCGCTGATACCAATATTATGTATTTCCGACAATATTGAAAACACGGGTTCAAATCGTCACGGAACCTCACTACGGCCATTTAAACAGAATCCGAAAAGGTACTGGCTTTCCGGATCAATGGGGACACTAAAGAAGGCGTTCTTGAGATCGATTACAGTAAAGAACGTTGCTTCTGAATCAATAGCTGTCAATAATGACGAAATGTCTGGGACCACTGGGTACTGTGGTATAATACATTTATTTAATTCTCGCAGATCGATCAACAACCGATAGACTGGAGGGGCATTCGGATCAGCACGTTTAAGAATCGGAATGATAGGGGAATTACAAATATTTGAGCCGGTTTCTACAACCACTCCTTGTGCAAAGAGCTCGTCAATGATTTTCAGTAAAGCCACTACAGCATCAGGTGGTAACTTGTATTGTCGGATTCGGGGTAGTACAACTCCTGGCTTGAGTGTGACACGGTATGGTGTAATGTGCATACAACCTACATCAGTTGGGCCTTGTGCCCACAAATGTGCAGGAACACTCTGTAACCTGGGATCAAAATCTCTCAACACATAATGACCCTTAAAATCACGTAGGAACAACCTCACTCCTTCCAGAGAACAACAAATTACAGCTCCTAGAGCTTTCAGCGTTTTAATACCAAGCAAGTTTTCTGGACATGATTTCGTAAGTAACAAATCTGTAGTACGGGATAATGGACCAACTGCAAGGGGAACTGGTTTCGATACTTCATTAACAATAGGCTTTCCTGAAAATCCAAGGGAAACATTCTGTGAGCCTGAGAGGGGTGCCCCTGGAACCTCGTCATGACTAATGGTAGTTCTGCTTGCCCCTGTGTCAATAAAATTTTTTCTATCATTTCCTAATACCTGACTATGTACATAAGGACCCTCTTGATCCACAGGAACCTCAATAAGAGGCAAGCCAACCTCCCTCTCTAGGCTGTTTCATGTATACTGCTGATAATCGGGGTAATCGGACTGTGCATACTGGTACATCTGCTGTGTGACATGTTGCGTTGCGGCAATGGGCTGGGGCTGTGGTACCGCTACGGTCTGTTGTGGAATCTGCATAGGCTGCACATTCTGCGGAATATGTTGCTGGACCTGATCCTGTCTAGGTGGACGCGGTCTTTCTTTCGTTTTACCTGTAGCTATATTGTGTTTCAGAACTGTACATTCATTTATATAGTGACCTGGCTGTTTACAATAGTTGCAGGTCCCTTTAACAGGAGCTGTCGGATTATTTGACTGTGTCGTACCCCTTTTCTGACCATCAGCTGGAACTGACTGAGCTACTAAAACCTTCATTTTCGTGTCTTTTATACGTCTCTGTTCATGATCGTGTTCCTCTCTAATTCTGTTCTGGTGGTACTGTAACATTTGTAGCATTTGGGAAGGCGTATTTGCTTGCCATGTACTTTCAACTTTCAATACACGGTTCTTAACCTGGGGTAAGGAATTCTCGACTAATTTGGTCACAAAAAGGTGTGGATATGACTCGCTACTTGTTTTCAGGCCACTATTAATAATAAAACATTTCTCGAATCTAGAATCAAAATCACTAGTGTCTTCGTCTTGTTTCTGGTTACAGGCTGAGATTGCATCCCAGTCCTCTTTTTTAACTGTCAATAATCTAGGCAAAACTTGTACTAATAATCCTGGTAATGCTTTAGTTTTGTCCCCAAGACCTAAACCTGGGGTACGTCCCTTGTCTTCGTCTTCTAATTCAGTCCAAACAATCTTTTTGTCTCCCACCTCCCATTCTTTCTCTTTCAGTTTTTCGTAAATACCTGCTGGTAACAGTACTTTTAACATTTTAAGAATGTCTGAATACGTGTAATCTCCCATCAGTAACATGGCTTTTAATTCACGGTGGAACCCTGCAGGATCTTTATCGTGACAAGGTACTAGTTTCTTCATTTCCAATAATTCCATTTTGGTCAAAGGAGTGTATAAGAATACGCGTTGAAGCGTATCATCTGGCTTCCGGATTGGATGTACTTCTCGCAAGGGATTCTGTCTGTCTAGGTGATATGGCTGTCTCACTGGGGGTGGGACAGAAACAAAATGTGGAGTCAGGAAAGTTCTGTATTTGTGACGTTGTTCTAAAATGGTGTTAATCAAATCGGTACCTAAGCCTCTCCATCTTTTCAGAAGTAAGTCGTCTAATATATTATATAAGGGACCTGGATCAGAATGCTGATTTTCATACAGTATAACGAGATGTTGGATCATGTACATACCAGCTAGTCGCTGTTCGTCTGGGGAAAGGCTCAAAAATGTCTGCGCTACTGAATAATCATTATATACGCTGTTATTGTCGGCCCACTGTACTGCGGACCGTGCTAGTTCTTGTTCATGCATTGTATGAAGTTCGTTGTAACCTGTTCTTTCTTTCAGTATTTTATCAGTATGTTGAAATACATGTTCAAGGGAACATTGTTCTGGAATGGGGGAAAGGAAACGTTTCTTGTTTTCTAGACGAATGGGTCTGTCAAAAGGTCTGTCTAAAGGATACTGTTTAGGAAGCTTCGCTCTACCTACGTACGCTATTGTATCTTGATTCTCTACTCTAATGCATTTAAGTCACCTGCGTGCGCAGGGCTCAGTCCTGCACGATGCATCTCTGTAGAAGTCACCCGCGTCGGATCATATTGCAGTCAGTGGCCACGACACGTCTCTGTAGGAGTCACCCGCGTCGGTTTACATTGGTGTTACTTGTTGACGGATTCCACACACAATTACTTGCCAGGGACTCAGGTGCACACCTCCAACACCACAAAATGTGCCACACTGTATCCCATGGCATGTAAGGCTGCATTACCTGTGTGTGTATGGTGGCACAATTTGGTTTGTTATGTGGCACTTTGGTGCAGCCACTCCCAGGCTGGGCACAAGTTCATGGGGATAGAATTGTGTGTGTGTTGTGTACATTACCACTGTGATGTGCAACTGTTCAGTTATGGGCATGGGTGATGTACACAGTTGCAGTTTGGATATGTGTATGACTTGTCACCTACACCCTGAGTCCAGGGTGGGATGGCATGTACGTCACAGCGAGACCCATAGCCACAATTCTGACACCTATAGTCTGGGTGCATGTTGTGTCTCAGATGTCTCTGATTCCATGTGCCCAATGGGAGTCAGTCTCAACATCCATATGGTTTGTGCATCAACATTGAAGTTGTGTGTGTGTCTCAGAGACGTCCATGTATGGCCTGCAGAGACAACAGGGGCCACTACCTGTGGGACTCATGGTTTTTTCTGGTGTGTACATGATATGCCATGTCATGCCATTGTACATATGGCAATACAGGTACCCTGGGTATCTGCCTATCATAGAGATGTTATGCCTGGGAGACATCAGTCCTCACTTGTCACTGTGCTGTGTGTTTTGAACGTAACTGCAGTACATAAGTACTGTGACACAGCCCAATGATTTGCCATTGCACTCCATGGAATTGATGTACACATGTTGACTTGATATGTGAGATGATGGGCATGAAGATGACATATGTGTCCGTACCCAACAGCACACACCTCAGTTCATTGTGTATTGTCATGATGTATCATGTGATATTTTGCATGGTAATTGCCACATAGGTAGATAAATGTACAATCTTCCTTTATCCTTCTCTGTACTGCAGGGCACCAGCCGGACATACCCTACAGCACTGACACCAAAGGTGAAGGTGATGGCAGCCCTGCACTTCTTTGCTCCCGGTACCTTCCAGTACACCCTTGGCGACTGTTGTTGGGATGTCACAAACTATGTTCAGCAGTGTGATATGTGATGTCTTGAAGGGGATGTTGCATTTCCTTGACCTGTACATCAAGTTTCCTAGCACAGGTCAACTCACTAACATAAAGGATGCTTCTTATACACTGGGGAGAATGCCGAACGTCATTGGATCTATTGATGGCACACATGTGGCCCTGGTACCACCACGGGCACATGAACAGACATAACAGAACACAAAACATTTCTACTCCATCAATGCTCTGGTGGTATGTCTAGTGGACATGTGTATCACATGTGTGTGTATGTTTCCCCAGTTTTGCGCACGATGCCTACATCATGAGGAGTAGTCGCATTGCGACTATGATGTCACAGATTCCAAACCAGTGTGCCTGGCTTGTCGGTGTGTACTGACTGTTTACTATTGTGTGTGTTTGGCAATGTTGTATTCCACCCTCTTTCAAAACTCATCTAATGTGCAATTCTTTGTATGTAGGTGACTCTGGATACCCCAACATGCCGTGGTTGCTGGAACCCTGTGACAGCAGCCGAGATGCGCTACAATGAGGCACATGGTCGGACCAGGAGAGTGATCAAGTGGACCTTTGGTCTCCTGAAAAGCTGCTTCTGCTGCCTGGACAAGACCGGAGGGGCCCTCCCATAGACCCTGCTAAGGTGTGCAAAATTATCATAGTATGCTGCATGCTACACAACATGGCAGTGCGTAAGAAGTTGCCTCATCCAGGATGGCGATGACCAACATCCATAATAGTAAAAATATTTTACCCTCTGGATCAAAAGTAAATACACTTATCCACTACAGACACTCTTCTTTCATACTCCGGAACAACTCCAAAGGCAAATCCTATATTAGTACAAAAGGTTATTGATAAAAAATCATATAATGTTTAAGAACAATAAATTCATTATAAAACATAATTAATACATTATAAAACATTAGACATAATCATTTAAGCAATTAACAATAATTCAGAGTGTTCTGAACAAGAAGCAATATTCTTTAGCAGCAGTATAACAATATATTATACAGAAGGAAAAAACTATTCTAGGCAACAGAAATAAACCATTCACATGTTAATATGTCATTGACTAGTGACATAACATGAAACGATAATTGCTTACTATGTTAATTGTCCTGTCCCAGATTTAACGGTTTAATTTGCGCCGACGAGTTTCGGCGGAGATATATGTTTATTTCCACCATCTTCAGGACAAATCTTAAAAAGATCCTTCCATCTTGTCTTCAATAAACAATCTCTAACAAAAACATAATACAGTTAATACATTAAATTAAAATAAAAAACATCTCACAATCTACTACATACAAACATCTAAATACAGACTGCTTGGTCATTTATCACACTATCTAAAAACAGATGCTTTGGTCAGATAACATCCTTTAGGTTTTCACAACAATTTCTACTTAAGAACCATTTTTTATGTCTATATAAAAAAAAGATTTCAACTAACATTTGGGGATGTTCCAGTATTTCTGCATTAATCTATTCATACACACCATATCAGTATTTCTCCTATTTGGCATATATCTACATACAAGTAGACTAGGGATATACCTTATTCAATTGGGTGGCTCCATCTTATTTTAAATACAATTCCCCATGCTAATCTACTACTACTAACGTGAGGTCTCACTTATATGATGAAGGGCCAAAATTCGAGTGGCAGCATTTGCCAATAAGTCGTAGTTTAAAAACAAGCTGAACCATAAGGGCGGCATAACTCGGCTTTGTTAAGAATGCAGCATAAAAGATCGCAGAGCGGGTCATGTTTTCAATAGTTTTTCTTGATACGATTTATCATTCACCACAATATATAACTTTATTTATTTGTCGAGTGGCATATTTAGGCGGAGGCACAGTGTATATTTATCATATGCTAGTTTAGCTTTACATCATGCACGCAACAAGACACTAATTGGGCCTTTTTTTTGGATCTACCTCTTTTAGCCCTGTCATTTTGATATTAAGCGGATATATCAGCGCTTATCCCAATTGAACATAACGGAATTACCTTTTTAACTGAGACAACATACCATCTGCTGAGGAGGTAAGCAAAGGTTATTCTATCTAGTGTTAAATCAATAGGGAAGTTCTTGTGGGAATAAAACGTTTCTTACATAAATGCTTCTTTCAGGTAATATTACCCCCAGATGAATAAAACTATTGGGATAAGAAGATAATAAATATACACACATTGGTTACAAGCCAGATTGTCACGTGGAACTCACCGATAAGCTAATGAGGTGAGCATAAATTCTCGCTGGTGGGAATCACCTTGGAAGATGACATAGAAATGAAAAAAATAATATATATACACTTAAGAGAGCAGGGTGAGACCTGAAAAGATACAGTATGGTTTCTCATTATGTTTTTTTGCATTGTAGGATGCATTGGAATTAAATAACTCTTCTTGAACCTAGCCAGTACTAAGAAACGAAAGGACCTAATAATAAGAACGACAATAAGGCTATCAAATCAAGGTAAATAATAATATATGCATAATCTAACCTCTTTTAAGTAGTAGATTATCATGGGGAATTGTATTTAAATGACCAAGCAGTCTGTATTTAGATGTTTGTATGTAGAACACTGAGAAATATTGTTAATTGCTTAAATGAATATGTCTAATGTTTTCTTAATGTATTAATTATGTTTTATGATGAATTTATTGTTTTAAACATTATATGATTTTTTATGAATAAACGTTTGTACTAATATAGGATTTGCCTATGGAGTTGTTCCAGAGTATGCAAAAAGAGTGTCTGTAGTGGATAAGTGTATTTACTTTTGATCCAGAGGGTAAAATATTTTTACTATTACTGTAACTGGTGCTCAGACCCTTTCGGATCTCACAATCCTCTCTCCTTTGTTCTCATGGGGTGTCCAACATCCGCCACCTGTGGAAGATCCTGGCCTGGGCCATGATGCCAGTGATGATGATGATGAGGGTGACGTCTGCACACAGCTCATCAACAACTTCTTCACCTGAATCTGAGTTTACAGGGTAGTTATGTCAATGTATTGAGTTAGCCTGAAATGTGTTGGTCCTGCTCAGTTGCTGTTTGACTTTGTCTTTGTCCTACTTGACTGGATGCGTGCAGTGATGTGTCCTGTCAGATGGTCTGTACTCCACAATAGTGTCGACATGCTAAATTTTTTCTGTGCAGGTTTCATGTGACATGTTTTGTGCATGTATATTGCATTTCTATCCTGTTCTGCTGTTCTTTTGACTGTGTCTTATGTCTGTCCTTCCCAGGGTACTTTGCCTGTTGTTTGGTGAACTCTGACCCCCAACACCCAGAATCCAATCCCAGGATGGAAGTTGTTGATTCCCATCAAGTGATGTACCACACACACCTGAACCTCAATTCTTAAACACTTGGTGACAGTGTGCCCACTGTCACGCGGAATTACCTTGCAAATGTTGTGGAATAAACATGTTGCTTATGTGTAATGAACCTGTGCTTCACTTAGTTATGTGTGTTGTGTGTCTTCACACATCTGACTGAAATTTGCTTACCTCACCTGTGGGCTTGTTACCACTGACTGTAGATAGGTGTGGTGTCTGTGCATTCCACTGTATTTCTGGTCAAGTCTTTGTAGGCGATGAGTTACATGGCCATGGTGAGTATGTGTTGTGATGCCCTAGTGATGTGTCTCCCTCATATGTGTCACATCAACACTACTCACATAATGGTAATCACATTGCTGTAGTAGTTAGCATGCACTGTGTTCTTTAGAAGGTCATCCTCTCCGTGACACATACCAAGTTTGAATCACAACAGAGGCAATTATAGTGTAATAGTGAGTTTATTTACATACATGTGTGAAGATAGTGCACAGGATTGTGGGTGATCTACATTAGGTTTGGAATCCAAAGTTCACAGATGAGTTTGAAGTCTTGGTAGCTGAAATATCCAGAGTAAAGGCCACAGTCATCTGTTACATCAGACCTACATGAACCCTCCATGTCATGCGGACGAGTTGGGTCATATGCAACAAGGTGAATGGTTTGCACACAAAGAGCAAAATTCAGAACACGTTTTGTGTTCCTGGGGGATGTGCATGGCCATCTGTGACTCACTTGTCCTTCTTCGGACGACCTCTCTTCTTCTTCAGGGGGGGATGCTCAGGTGAAGGCGTCTGCGGTGCAAAGGACTCTCCACCAGAGTCATCCTCCCTCCCTCCCTGTGGCATTTACAGATCTTGCAGCAACAGATGTTGTGGGCACACAGGGAGGTGTGGACATGTTGGTGCTGATCTGGCGGAGGCATGTCAGTATGTCCCTATGCACCCCAGTAATGTCATCCCACTTGGACTCCATGCTAGCATGATAGGCAGCCTGATCCTGTTAAATGTCCTTGAGGATCCCCACTACCTGGCCGAATCCTTTGGTGCTATCCTGGTAGACATCAATGATGCGTAGCAGTTGGGGGTCATCATGCAGTCCAGATCCCTCTGCAAGCCGTGACCTCTGCCTACCACCCCTCCCACCACCCCTAGCCACATGGGCAGGACCTGCAATTGCACGCACAGGTGAGCCTGGGCCCCCTTAGGTGTTGGTACTGGTGGTGTTGTCCATAGCTTCCTGGGTGGCCGGGGGCCCTGTCCTGTTGGAAATCTGTGTCCTTGGTCTGTCTGTGTTGGTGGGGGTGCACGGTCTGTTGCCGGATGTTGTAGGCATGGGTGCAGGGGGTGCAGATGTTTGTACTGCTGATGCTGCATGAAGACTTACACCCGAGGTGCCATGTTGTTCTTCGTCATCCAAAGAGGGCAGAGACCGATCCGCACCAGAGAGCTCAGGCTCCACCGAAGTCTGGGACAGAGTCTCATCTTCATTTGCTGCTGTGTCCCCAGCACCAACTGTGTTTGAAAGAGACACACAATGTGAGTTATATTTATACAAGCATCAATGGTTCACATACATGACATTTGCAACTGTACGTTAGGATGCGTGCCTGTACACTTCATTGTCCTAAGTTGTCAGGGACAGAGATTGCTATTGTTGTGGCACATTGTCCAGCCAACACGAAGCATTTCAATGTGCATGTCAAAGTGTGTGCATGACCATTTCATGTATGGATTTGGCTGTACATGGCCATTGCTACTCAAGGGCCATCATGTGGTTGACACAGATGTGTCATCCCTGTTCAAATTTGACTCTGCTTCCCTGTGAGAGAGTCTGCCTGTGCTGACAAGATGGCTGACATAGTTGTCCTGGTCCTAGTTGGTGCCCAGCTCCCAGCAGGGCCTTGTGCTCCCCACAAAAGAGCCCGGTATCAAACATCTTGTCAGTCCATTTCCACTGCTTGTGAGGTGAGCATGGTTCTGTGTGAGCTTGCTGGGCCATGTAGGTGGTGGGGATTGTCAGAAACTGCAACTCCCATCATGCTCTTGGCTACACCCCCTTCTCAGCATGTCCATACTTCATGCTTTTTTACTCTGCTACCCCGTGAGGGAGTGTGACTGTGCTGACAAGATGGCTAAAAGATTTGTCCTGGTGTTAGTTGGTGCTACGTTCGCAGCAGGCCCTTGTGCTCCCCACAGCAGAGCTCAGTGTCAGGCATCTTGTCAGTCTATTTCCACTCCCTGTGAGGTGAGCATGGTTCAGTGTGAGCTTGCTGGGCCATGCAGGTGGGTGGGGATTGTCAGAGACTGCAACTCCCATCTTGCTCTTGGATACACTCCCCTTCCCAGCATGCCCACACTTCCTGCTTTTTGGCTCTGCTTCCCTGTGAGGGAGTGTGCCTGTGCTGTCAAGATTGCTGACAGTGTTGTCTTGTTGTTAGTTGGTGCTAAGTTCCCAGCAGGGCCTTGTGCTCCCCACAGCAGAGCCCAGTCTCAGACATCTTGTAAGTACATTTCCACTCCCTATGAGGTGAATATGGTTCAGTGTGAGCATGCTCGGCCATGTAGGTGGGTGGGGATTGTCAGAGACTGCAACTCCCATCATGTTCATGGCTACAACCCCCTTCCCAGCATGCCCATACTTCCTGCTTTTGTACTCTGCTTCCATGTGAAGGAGTGTGCCTGTGTTGAAAAGATGGCTGACAGTGTTGTCATGGTGTTACTTGCTACCCAGTTCCCAGCAGGGCCTTGTGCTCCCCACAGCAGAGCCCAGTCTCAGACATCTTGTCAGTCCATTTCCACTCCCTATGAGGTGAGTATTGTTCAGTGTGAGCATGCTGGGCCATGTAGGTGGGTGGGGATTGTCAGCTGATTGCAACTCCCATCATGCTCTTGGCTACATATAGGTGGAGTTGTGGGTGTGTCTTTGTTCCAAGTTTTTTTTATTATTTATTGACTTTGTCATTGCTTGTTTGGTCCTTTTTTTGTGTTTTTCCTTAGTGTATTTTAGGCATGTAGGAGATGTTCTTCTGACCGATTCGGACGTGGATGCTGGCTCATGCGGGTTTCTCTAAGTCTTTCACGCTGGCTTTCTTCTGTGTTGCATGCGCCTCGCTCGCGGGCGTCTCTGTTGCTTTGTGTCCATGTTTTCTGAGCATGTGGGTCATGCAGCTTGAGCTCCGTGTGAGTCGGTCTGGTTTCACATGCATTGCATTGTACTGTGCGGGTCAGACATCACGGGTACGTGTCGGTCGGGTTCATTCCTGGTTTGTGTTGGTTGGTGTGTCTTGCGTCCCATTTCTGGGCGAATCACTGGTTTCCGTACGGCTCGGTCGTACGGCTTGTATTCCATAGGGGTCGGTTGTACGTCACGGGTGTTGCATTATACTACATGGGTCGTACGGCACCTGTATGTGTTGGTCGGACTCCGTTCCCAGTCCGTGTCGGTCGGTTTGATTTCTAGCGGGAATCGGAATCGACCCCTTTGTGTTATCGTTCTAACCTTCATAATGGAGTTCTCTATTGTAGGCTGATATTGTTCTTGAACCAGCACGGGATTACGCACCTGCCATTATGGCAGCCCCCTATGGATGTTCAAGACCAACAAGGCACTGTTCTTTAATATAAACATGTGGAGTTAAGCTTATGAATGTATACACAGGGATGTGCGGTTCCTATTGTAAGAAAAAGGTTGGAGGTACCTGATGGATCAAGTCGAGGAATCTGATCCTTCAGGAGCAAGGGCCGTCACACACCCTAAGGGCTATTATGCTTCACCATAAGGTAACTCCTCATTGGGCCTGCACTGCAATGCCCAAAGGGCCCGCAGAGGGACTTTTTGCAGGAGTTGTCTTAAGATGCCATAGTGAAGTGTGATGTTCTGTGTAGAAGTGCTGTGAGTGAGTGGTGTATTAAAAATAACTCTAGACGATCACAAAGCAAATGTTTAGTTTATGGATCCCTCGGTTATACTAAACACAAGTTTAGGCAGAAGGGAATATAATGATCCAAGTTGACTCTAAATACAGTTAAAGGTCAACATGTTTCTTGCCATGTATGTGTCAAAAAGATGATCGAGGCAATGTGTCAGGAACGTTAAAGGTGAAAACTAAACTACTCATCGGGAAGATGGTCAGAAGTACATGTATTCCCTCAAGCCGTACCAGACCCCAGTTAATTATAGAATAGTATACCTTGATGTAATCGATGTTTGAACCGACAGCTAACAATGCTAGGCTAAAGCTCCATTAACAGTAGCGGAGTTGCGCTACATATGCATCATACTGCGTGTGATAGCCGCTGCGTAAACCATGTGATCCTACCCCTAGCTAAGCTACTGCTCATCTGACAGACAAGGGAATGCAGGCTCCTCTGACCGTCCTCTCCATTTTTACTTTAGTTGTTAATTTTTATGCTCCTGATGAATTTCTTCTGAGCCTTTACTCTCTAACTACCTAAACCTTATTTCAGACCAATGCTACTGAAACAATTATTCATCCTTTGCTGAGATCTTAAAGGTTGCTACTGCAACTGTAGTGAACTCGGCTGACCTTTAAAAATGACTCTTTATGGGAAGTTCTACTTTGCTCTTTTCCAAAAAGGAACTCTTTGTGGGTTCCCTTACGGGGTAGCTCAGTCTCTTAGTTAGTTTAGTGACAAATTTTCTTTAAAGAGCACTTTGTATTGGTTTATGCCTGTCAGTAATCAATCTTTTATTTGATAATTCTATAAACCAAACCAATCTAAATGAAGATAACAAAAGCACATACTAATCCATTAAGATAAATAAAGATTTCGAAACGTTACCAACCTCTCATTATTCACTAAATATTAAGAATCTGCAGATATATACATTATTTTCATTCTAGCTCCATTTGAATTACGGGGGCAAAGGTCCATTGACCTAGACAGTAGCAATCAGGATTTCCAATTGACGTAAATCTGTAGGTTGGGGTGTTAGATTTGACTCTTGAAAACCATCTTGAGATCTTCTGCAATTGCTACAATTTATTTACATTTTGTTGGTTTCTATGCTTCAAACATAGATAGTCCAGGACCATTTTCTTCGCGTTTCCAATCACTGATTTTAATCCCAGGGAAAATAGCTATAAGGAGCCATTTATGTTTTTTTTAAAATCCAGCACTCAATACTACAATAGTAAGAAAGAAAAAACTCAATTAAAACATAGCAAGGGTAATGAGACAGTATAAGGAAGATGTAATGCTGATTGATTCATGGCAGGCATTATTCCCATATATTTGTGAATATTCTTGCATATCAGCTAGGTTTAAAACAGCAAGCCACATAGTTGTTTTTCTGTCTACCTCCAACAATTCAGTTAGTATGTAAGTCCACTTTAACAAACAGTTTCTCTGAAAATTTAGCTCTTATTCTACAGTTAAGGCATTTTAAGAGATTCCCCCATTCCTAAGAGATGGGTTTTCAATAAAATATATTAAGAAATTCATAGCTGGGTGGCAGAGATGAAGGGTGAAATCTCTGAATCTGAAAGGCTCTGCACAAGAAATTGTCTAGGATGCATGTAAGCTTCCCTATGGGTGTTAATAATATTTAAACATTTCCTTTCTAGAAAGAATATGCGAGCAGAAAGAAATGAGCTTGAAATTAGTGAGCTACTAGATCACAAATTGCCTTCTGTCATTAAAGCACTGAATAATCATATTGAAGAGCAAATATGTGTGCTGCAGAATGTCATTCCTACCCCGCCCCTGGGGAAGCGTAGGATTTAGACTCATTCCCACTTTTAATGAATGTCGTAAATCTGGAAATGCATCAAGTTCTATGGATGGAAGTCATGTTAGAGAATTGTTTCTGGATGTAGCATAATTTTATAACTGGACTCTTTGAACATTTTCAAAATTGTAAGTTTCCCCAGAGAGTTCTAGGACTGGAACTAAGACAACAAATTATTTAGCAACCTTTTTTTGGAAAATGTGTGTTTTACCCAAATACTTTAAAACGTGTGACAGACTAGTAAAGTAAATTCCCAGCATCATCTTTGCTTGTCCATGCAACATCTTTGCTTGTCCATGCAACATAGGTGAATAAATGGCACTCACCAGACTCTTTGTAAGTACAAGCACAGTCTAGATTCTCTGTCAAATTGGAAACAAAGATAGATATGTGAGTTGCGATTTGCCATCTAGTGAACATAGCTGCCTAAGTTGCTCTAAGTAGTGATAGCTCTTTCAATGATTATGGATTTGGCTTTGTGGAAGTTCCATGGGAGATTGAAAGCAGTGACATAGGTACAGCAATGCCAGTTCACTCCAGCGGACTGGATAGCGCATGCGCAGTTCGACAATAACAAACTTTTAGTCGACACATGCGCAGTCGAGCCGCGATACTTAGCGCATGCGTACAACAGCTCCGGTATCCTGTTAGCGAGACGTTGTCATAATATCCGATACAGCTGTAGCTAATTACCTAATCAGCTCGGACATAAATAGACACGCGCGCCCTAGAGTCGGTACCTCCACTCCCTCTCGGACGCTGGTGTTGAGGTACCGACGGACAGGTAGGGCAATACATCTTGGTGCCCCTCCTTTATTGCTAGTCTCTTTTCAGTCATCTTAACGCCATAAAGAGTTCCTTGAGTAGTGGTTCTATTCAGAGACCCTGTTTAACTCTTTTTCCTGCATAATTCTGGCCATTTGCTTTACAAGAGGTTGAGTCTTTTTTCTGTATATAGCTAGGTTTTGTTAGGAGACTATTGGGAATGTAGACAATTTGGGTTTAAGTCCCTCTGCTATTTTTCTGAGGTTCTTCTTTTATATTTCCATCCTAACTAGAGCGGGGCCTCCTTCTTCCCGAGTGGGTGCCGGTTGAGGTGAGGCGTATTCCCACATAATGCTGGGTAAGTTATTACGCTTATTCTCATGTGCGTGATTATATACACAGGTTAAATACAGACAGGATCTGACCATTAGTTCTGTCAGCGGGGAGAGATTGTCTCCACCGCACTGTTTGTGTGCTTAGCAATTTGTTCTTGTTTCCCTAACTCTGTTATACACTACATCTTTTTGATTCACGCTTATGCCTCTCTTTTTTAGGAGATACTGAAAGTTCTGGATTCCCTCCAGTATTCATCTGGGCTCAGAGGAACTGGTAGGATTTATCCAACGTACATAGCGTAAATAGTCACTAAGTTTCTGTTTTGATTTGCAGTTGCAGTTTCCTAATGGTCCTGAAGAAAGCTTAGACCAATAGTCAGTATAGCTGAAACATGTCGACCTTCACTCACTTTGCCTACATATAGTTATTATTTCAAACTATTTTGGCATTTTTAATATTGACCCTAGCACCATACTGATTAAAATTAAATTTTGGTTCTTGGAGTCAATTTTATCTTCACTTTTTTCACTTTAATTTTTCCACTTGCACTGCACCCCATTAGCACCACCAGTGAAGCCCAGTGGTCTGAACTTACATCATGATAATCCATCTCTGCACCATGACTAGGTGCACTGTCTGAGATTTGGATTGATGACATTTCCCACATGACTACATTCCACCAAATGGGTGGGCTGATGGGTATTTCTTTACCAGACCCAGGTTATCACTTCTAGTGTTACTAATGGTTTTGGGGTTATAGTTCAGTTGCGGCACACTAACAGTCTTCTGACCAGGCTACTTCCTTGTGTTTTGTCAGTTATAATAAGGGCGCGAGTGGTCTGGGTCGTTAAATATGCCCTTTTTGACCCTCCCCACATTTATCTTGTATAGGTACAGCAATGCCACGTTAGACAGACAGCATGACATACACAAAGGTTGGTACTTTATGAAGAATGGATTGTTAGATTTGGGGGTCTCTAGTTGGCACAGGTAGGTACTTGTGACAAATAGACTTATCTCAGAGGCAGTGTGTAAAGCATTTGTGACCACATACAGTAAACCAGTGACAACACTACAGATGGACACCACACAAGGTTTTATATCAAAAATAAGTATACTTTATATAGATTTACCACAAGACCATAAACAACAAAAATACACAATACTGTTATTTTAAGATGGTAGATTTAGCTTAGCTTAGTTCAGTTCTTAAGATGCGATACTTTGGGTCAATGTACCTTACGATGCGTTGTGCTTCCAAGACAAGCAATGTCGCAGCGAGGGAAATGCTGCAGTGCAAAGAAATAAAGACGTGAAGATCTTCCAGATGCGGAACGCTTCTCAGGGGATGCAAGAAGTCTCGGTTCGATGCGTCAGCTGCAGCGGCGTCTCCCTTCTTCAGCGATATGACAGCAACAGCCTCGGCTGCGGCACTCTTCTCCGACGTTGTGAGAGGCTTCTGCACAATGCGACAACTACAGCGGAGACATCCAAGATGTGACGGCAGCAGCTCCGACGGTGGCGTGCTTCTCCGTGGATGCGAGGCGCTTTTCTTGAAGCGGTGCAATATGACAGCTACAGCAACGACATCCACGATGTTACGGCAGCAATGGCAAAGCCCTTCTTCCTCAATGCGAGACACTTCTCTTGATATGGTGCAATACGACATCTACAGCACTGACATTTAAGATGCAATGGCAGCAGCAGCGACACGCTCCATCTTCGTTGCGAGATGCTTCTCTCGATGCGGTGCAATACCACAGATACAGCTGTGACATCCACGATGCGACAGCAGCAGCAGCGACCGCGACACGCTTCTTCCTCTTGAGCCGCATTTCCATCTCCTTGCGACACGCAGTCCCTCAGAAGGTCAAAAAACAGCAGCAGGCACTTCCAAAGAACTCTGGGGAGCTGGGGGTTGAAGTCTATTGCCCCTGAGACTTCAGCAGGAGGCAAGCTCTGATCCAAGCCCTTGGAGATCCTTCACAAGTTGAAAATAAAGCACACAAAGTTTTTTTCTCTTTCCTTTGGCAGTCAGGCAACCACTGCAGGCCAATCCTCCAAGCAGCACTTCAGCTTAGAGATAGTCGCGCCTCAGTTTCTTCAGGTTCCTTTCCTCAGTAAAGGTTTCATCTTGTTTGTCCAAAAGTGATCTAAATTCTAGGGATCAGGGTCCCACTATTTATACCCCAAAATCCTTTGTCCTCTGAGGGCAGAGGGGCCTTTGCCTAATCCAAACCAGTTCTGGTCAGTCCTGGAGCACTCTGTTTACATGACTCCTTCTTTCCTTTCACAGTGCAGGGCAGAAAAATCAGACGCCCCACAGGAGGTGGAGCCAGCATTGTGGAGGAAAAGCGCAGCCCTGGAGCACTCTTGAATGAATATTTTATTTTGTATTGCACAGTTACTTAAAACCATCTGCAATATGACTTACATACAATGTTAAAAGAAGATTAGAACAATTGTTTAAAAGGAAGACATTCTTAAAAAAAATGGGTTTACATACAACATTATAAATACCGAATAAGAAGATATATTATATACATTTATAAATCGGCAAATGATTGTCAGTTCAACCTTTTTGCAAATTTGATACAGGTAACTGAGTAAGATATGTTATGTACATTGATAAAATGGTGAAAAAACATTGTCGGTTCAACCTATTTGCAGATTTGATACTGGTACTGAGATTTAATAATAATAAAAAATAAAAAATATATATATTTTTTTAAACTGTGTCTTATCGATTTAATTGTTTGAGAATACTTGTTTATCAAACCAGTTTGACTTTTATGGTGCCTGGCCCCTTTTCTTCAATAAGCCTAAGACGCAACACACCATGCATCTCCCAAATCTGGCCAAGTCCTGGGGTATGGTGCAGGAAAAGAGAACTAAGGTTGCTTCTTTCAATGTCCCAACCCTGTTACACAGCCATATTTTCTTTAAAAGGCCCTGGAGCACTCCATTGACCTGATTCCTTCTTTCCTTTCACAGTGCAGGGCAGAGACATCAGATGCACCAAAGGGGGTGGAGCCAGCACTGTGGGGGGCAGACACAGTCCTATTCAGGTCCCAGGTGCAACTCCTCCCTCCCATCTAGATGCAGATCTCTCTATTCATTACTGGGCGGACTCATCCTGTCTCTTGGAATACCGCAGCCCTGTCACTCAAACTCCAGACAAGGAAACACAACCTAGCACAGGCCAGCTTTGCTAGTTAGGCAAGAAAATACCTACTTTCTAAAAGTGGTATTTTCAAACACAGAATGTTAAAACCAACTTTACTAAAAGATGTATTTTCTCATTCTGCGTTCGGCATTCTAAACTCGAATTTCCACCACGTTCCCTGAGTCAGTTAGGATTATAAAACGTAATAATCGAACTGCCCATTCTGGCCTATGGAGAACAGGTAGCTTTGCAATAGTGAAAAATGAAAATTGCTGTAATTCACTATTAGGACATTCCACACACACCGGGGCATGTCCTCCTTATACTCACAATGCACCCTGCTCTAGGGCCTACCATAGGGGTGTCTGATATGAAGAAAAGGGAAGGTTTAGGGAATGGCAAGTGGGTGCACGTGCCAGTTAACATGGCAGTCCCAGACTGCACACAGGCTCTGCAATGGCAGACCTTAGACACACTTTTACAGGCTGCTCCTGTGGGTGGCGCAACCAGTGCTGCAAGCCCACCGGCAGCATTTGGTTTACAAGCCCTGGGCACTCCTGGTGCACTGTACTAGGGTCTGACAGGTAAAGCAAACCAGCCAATCATGGAATCACTAATTCATGCATTAATTTATAATAGGGAAAGCATATGCACTTTAGCACTGATCAGCAGTGGTGAAGTGCCCAGAGTCATAAAACCAACAAAAACAGGTCAGAAAAAATACAGGAGGAAGGCAAAAAGTTCAGTGATGACCCTGCAAAAAGGGACAAGTCCAACATGGATCTTTCACAAACTATACAGTATTTTCATTGTTTCAGCAAATGTATTTCTTTGAAAGCGTCATTAATAATGTATTCCCACACAGCCAACATATCGACAATTTTTATAGAATAAATGATGAAATATTGATTACAACTAGTTTATTAAATAGCCTCTAAAATTTAAATTGCAAGTTGGATTAGACTCTAAGTAGTAAGCAACCTCAATTTCCACCTCAATGACTTAAACAACACCATTACCACCAATCTCCTTGAAACCATGAGCAACATCGGCCTCAAACAACTGGTCACCCATCCTACACATACTACGCATAGGACACATGGCCAGTGACAGAATCAAGTCCAGCCATGTCAAAAAAGCTAATTGGGACAGACCACACTATTGTCCACTCCTCCATCTCTGGAATCCCTGGCACAGCCCCAAGCCACCCAGCATGCCACACCACAGCTGTACCAAGATCTCAGAAAGCCAATGGACCTACACCCTCAACACCTCCTGCCCTCACACCAGAACCAAACTCAAACAGGCAGTCAAGAACATCTCCACTTGGATCACAGACTTCGCCAACTGAGTCACCCCCTGCAAACTCACTAAACCCATAAGATCCTCTGAGCAAGCAAGCAGATTGATACATAGCAGAACTAAGAACAATGAAGCGCACCAGCAAACAACTCAAAAGAAAATGATGCACTATCATGAAGCCCAAGGACCGAACAACCTTCAAATCCACTCCCAACCAATGCCACTAACTACTAAAAAATATGAAAAGAAGTGCCCTGGGTGCCCGCATCGATGCAAGGTCCAACAACAGCAAGGAGCTCTTAAACATTTGCAGAGAGTTGTGAGTCTCACCTGGGTTTTCCACAGGGGTGAAGCGGATTGAACAGATTTTTGATCCCAACTTCCCTCACCCACATCCTTTACCCAACAAAGTCAAAGCAAACGAGGAGAAGGTGGGGAAGAGGGGGAAACAAAACCAGGAAAGGGAAAAGGAGTCAAATCCACTGGTCTGTCCGGTGTGTTGTCGCAATGTTTCCTAATGGGAAAAGACACAAATGTAAGTATGAAGGGGCATATTATCAACGGCCAGCGATAATTATCGCTGGCCGTACATTGAGATAGAAATATTATCGCTGGCTATCGCTGAATATTATCTCCTTGATAACGCTATATTTACAACGCATAGCTCTATGGCGATAATATTTCAAAGATAAGCGGTGTTTTCAATGGAACATCGCTGGTTCTCCAGCGATGTTCCATTGAAAACAGAGATAACATTGCTAATACGACCCTGTGGTTGTATCAGCATAATCCATCTCCCATTAAAAGTATGCCTTAGTCAGGAATTTAACAGACGTTAAATTCCTGAGTTAAGGCTGAGGTAGCGCAATTTTATTTATCGCTGCACCTCCTTGTTAATATCGCAGAGCTGCCTTCACAATATTAACATGTGTTGTTTTCACAGCCACGCCTTCATTGCATCTCATTAGCGAGGCGCGGCTGTGAAAAAACGGGCTCTACATCAAGGAAACACGTGCTAGCGTGTCCTTGATTTTTATTGCGAAATAATTATCGCCGCTTTTCGCCCAAAAACGGAGGATAAAGCGGCGATAATTATATCGCCAGCCCTTGCTAATATGCCCCGAAGTTAGAACTATGAGACTGATATATATATGTTTGGCTACTCTAGGGATCTACCTGTTGAATGTTCTACCAGTGGAGATATCGAACAACTGAAGCGTGAGACTCACATAGTGTATCTAAAAAGTAAACATACACTTCTTATTCTTAAGGACTGCCGAATTCAAGCTTTAAACAATGATAAGTGTGAAACATACCAACCTTAACGGTAACCACCATTTGGATTAATCAGATCGCCGATTCTGACATACTTAACAATACGGTGATCACATGAGAGATTATAATATAATGCCATAGATGTCCCGACATGGACTTGAACCACAACACAATATGCTTTCGTTTTTGAGCTGTTTAATTTATTGTATTAATTTGCTTAGTGCTCCTGCATAGTGGAAACTTAATATACTTTTTAAGTAACTGCGCGTGTACTGCTTTCTGGCAATTTAAAGTTCTACTGTGCCCCTGCTTGGAATCGCGCTACCCTACCGCCATTTTGCTGTTGTTGTTGTTGCTGTTTACCTGTCCCCGTGTCTCCTCCCTTGCTCCCGCCTCCCAGCTGACCCTCCCACACACTAGCATCGATCTGCAGCCCCTGTCCTCCTCTACCTCTGTGACCGTCTGGCTCTCGCATTCAGCGGTTGCTCCCACTCGCTCCTCGCCGAGCCCTGCCTTCCAGAGAAAGTGCAACTCCATAGCGCCTGATATCTCTTGTGCTTAGCGCTCCTTGCATAGCGCCTGGTATCGTTCTCTTGTAATTAATTAATTAATTTGCCTGGTTTCGTTTTTGAGCTGTTTAATTTATTGTATTAATTTGCTTAGTGCTCCTGCATAGTGGAAACTTTATATACTTTTTAAGTAACTGCGCGTGTACTGCTTTCTGGCAATTTAAAGTTCTACTGTGCCCCTGCTTGGAATCGCGCTACCCTACCGCCATTTTGCTGTTGTTGTTGTTGCTGTTTACCTGTCCCCGTGTCTCCTCCCTTGCTCCCGCCTCCCAGCTGACCCTCCCACACTCCGCCCCCCACTATCCATATATGGACAGATGTCCCAACGCGCAGCGTCCACGCGCTAAGGCCGCGCCGAAGGTGCGCCAAAGGTAAGCCCGTCTACGCCCGTCCGCGCCTGGCCCGCGCCCAGCGCCAGACCCACTGGCCCCCCTCCGACCCACCCCTCCCGCATTACATACGCCGCCCCCACCCTCCTAGCCCTTAACCATGGCCGACTCTCCGACTGCGTTCAAGCCGCCCCCGGACACACCCATGGACCCTTCACGTGCAACTCCTGCAAGTTTGACGCCACCAAGACCAACTCCACATCCACTAACACCAAACAGAGACCTGACACCAACCACCTAAAATGCATCCTGCTCAACACCCGCTCGGTCCACAAACACGCCATCGACCTCTGGAATCTACTAGACACCACCTCTCCGGACGTCGCCTTCCTAACTGAAACATGGATGAACGCCTCCTCAGCCCCAGACATCACCATTGCCATCCCGGAAGGCTACAAGATCATCCAAAAAGACCGCAACAAGCAAACAGGAGGAGGCATCGCTATTATCCACAAGAATTCCATCCGCATCTCAACCAGCTCAGACGTCAACCTCGCTAGCGCCGAGCACCTTCACTTCCAGATCCACACCGACCCCAAGACCACACTCAGAGGCACCCTCCTCTACAGGCCACCAGGACCCCGAGCACAATTCAGTGAAGACATCACTGACTTTATCACCCCACACGCCCTCCCCTCCGAGGACTACATTCTATTGGGAGACCTCAATTTCCATCTGGAAAAAAGTAACGACAGCAACACCACCGCCCTTCTGGACAATCTCGCCAACCTCGGACTCAAACAACTTGTCAATACCCCCACTCACCTCGCAGGTCACACACTCGACCCTATCTTCACCTCCAGCAAACATATCTCCTTCAGTCACACCACAGCTCTCCATTGGACAGACCACAGCTGCGTTCACTTTATCTACAAAAAGACCACAACCCACAACCATCCTCAACCCACTCTACGAAGAAACTGAAACAAAATCACCATCGACCAGATCTCCTCATCGCTCCTTCAAAACCCCCTGCCCCCTCTTCGAACCCCAACCAAGCAGCCATTAACCTCACTCAATGGCTAACCAGCAGTGCCGACAACCTAGCACCCCTGAAAAAATGCCAAATCAAACAAGGCAACAAAAACGCCCCCTGGTTCAACGATGATCTTAAGAAATCCAAGAAACTCTGTCGCTCCCTTGAGAAGGTCTGGAAAAAAGACCCAAACTCCAGCACCAAAGACGCCTTCAAAAACGCCACCCGCATACACCACCAACTGATCCGAACTGCCAAGAAAGATGCTTTCAAAGACCGACTTGACAACAACGCCCACAACAGCAAGGAGTTATTCAACATCGTCAAAGAATTCACCAACCCCACTGCCAACTCCAACGACATCACTCCCTCTCAAGACCTCTGCGACTCCCTAGCTTCGTTTTTCCATGACAAAATCGCAGACATCCACAACAGCTTCGGCAACCAACCCGGAGACCAACCCACCCAACATTCTGCCTCACCTTCACCCCCCTTGAACACCCTTAATAACTGGAACCCAATCTCCACTGAGGACACCATCCGCCTGATGAACTCCATCCACTCAGGATCCCCCACAGACCCATGCCCTCACCACATCTTCAACAAAGCAGATTCCATCATCGCACCCCACCTCCGAGATGTCATCAACTGCTCCCTCACCTCCACCACCTTCCCTGATAGCTGGAAACACGCCAAACTCAGCGCCCTTTTGAAAAAAAAACCCCACAGCTGACCCCACCGAACTCAAAAACTACCGCCCCATATCACTCCTTCCATTCCCGGCCAAAGTCATCGAGAAAGCTGTCAACAAACAGCTCGCCGCCTTTCTAGAAACCAACAAATCCCTCGACTCCTCACAGTCCAGCTTCCGAGCCAAACACAGCACTGAGACCGCACTCATCGCAGCAACAGACGACATTCGAACTCTACTGGACAATGGAGACACAGTCGCCCTCATCCTCCTAGACCTCTCCGCAGCGTTCGACACAGTCTGTCATAGCACCCTGTTACAACGCCTCAGAAACATCGGAATTCAAGGAAAAGCACTGGAATGGATCACCTCGTTCCTTGCCGGAAGAACTCAGAGAGTCCGCCTCCCACCATTCAAGTCAGAGGCCACTGAAGTCATTTGCGGCGTGCCACAAGGATCTTCACTCAGCCCCACCCTCTTTAACGTATACATGAGCCCCCTCGCGACCATCGCACGTCAACACAACCTCAACATCATCTCCTACGCTGACGACACTCAACTGATCCTTTCACTCACCAATGACCCTAACACCGCCAAAACCAACCTACATAAAGGAATGAAAGAAGTAGCCGAATGGATGAAGCACAGCCGCCTGAAACTGAATTCCGATAAAACAGAAGTCCTTATCTTAGGTACCTCCCCCTCCGCCTGGGACGACTTGTGGTGGCCAGAATCCCTTGGAAAAGCACCCATCCCAACAGACCACGCACGAAACCTAGGCGTCATTCTGGACTCCTCACTCTCGATGACCAGACAAGTCAACGCAGTTTCATCATCTTGCTTCAACATTCTTCGCATGCTCAAAAAAACATTTCGCTGGATCCCCACTGAAACTAGAAAAACAGTCACCCACGCACTGGTCACAAGCCGTCTGGACTACGGAAACACCCTATACGCTGGTACCACCGCAAAACTTCAGAAAAAACTCCAACGCATCCAGAATGCATCAGCCAGACTCATTCTTGACATTCCGCGTAAAGATCACATTTCTGGTCACCTGAAAAACCTCCACTGGCTCCCCATCAATAAGAGAAAAACATTCTGCCTTCTAACCCACGCACACAAAGCACTTTACGAACTCGGACCCGAATGCCTCAACACACGACTTTCCTTCTACACCCCCTCCCACCAGATACACTCCTCCCACCAAGCCCTTGCTGTTGTTCCTCGCATCAACAAAACCACCATGGGAGGAAGATCCTTCTCCTACCTGGCGGCTAAAACCTGGAACTCACTTCCCACTCACCTTCGCTTCACTCAGAACCACCTAGCATTCAGAAAGCAACTTAAAACCTGGATATTCGACAAGTGACTACCCACCCTTCTCCAAGCGCCTTGACACCCTCTGGGTATGTAGCGCGCTATATAAATCACTGAATTGAATTGAATTGAATTGACTTGCTATTGTGAGAGATAGCTTCCTTTGTGAAGTTAACAGTACATAGACAGCGTGCCAAAGATGAACGTGCTACTTAGGAGTGCTCGCATATAGAGATTACCTTTGATGATTGTATGAGACATGAAGCTGAGCATTTTAATTTAGCTCATCAAGAGTGAAGATTACTCTGGGAAGATTGAAATATGTAGAATTGATAATTTTGTTAAAAGTAGAGTGACATAATGACTGAAAAATCCCTGTTCTTAATTCCCTCTAGCATAGCTGGAGACTTTAGGAACATATTGGAATTCCCCCTGTTATACACACGACTGCAGTTAAGACGTCGTCAGACACATAACCCCTTTGTGGATCGGCATTATCACCACAAATTAAGTAGGTTTCTAATGATTACAGGCTTTGCTGGAAACTAGAAGACCACATCATTAGGTGGACATATATGCTAATTCAATGTCTGTCCTTGTTTACTTCCAGAGAGACTATATCTAGGAAGACATAGGTATTTAACGTGTCCTCCTTTGAATCACGATCTGGGTTGTATAGGGACCACTAATAGTCAATCGCTTTAAGCTTCGGAAGTTAATTTCAGAAACTAACGGGTACCATTTTATATAATCACGATCACAGTTCGACTCTTTCAAATTCATGCTTATTTGAAAATTATCGCACACAGTTGTAGCTCCTTAAACCTTGACCCTATACTCATTTTGTTATTGTTAACTGAAGCTTGTATAGCGCCAAATCACCATCAGGTCTCTAGGCGCTCATGACAGATGGAGGTAACAACAGCTGAGTAGATGAAAAAAAAAATGCGTGTGGCCGTGGCACTATACGGTGCTTAAGACTTCCCTAAACAGGAGCGTTTTTAAAGACTTCCTAAAGTGCAACAAATGTGATTCTTTGCGGAGATACTCTGGAAGTTTTTTCCAGATCTGTGGAACCAACACAGAAAAGGATCTCCCTCCCTTGGTTACCAATTTGTATCGGGGGACAGGACAGCAACTGTGTGTTAGAGGACCTTAATGATCCTGTGGGGTTATAAACCCTGAGACGTTCTTTGATATAGGCAGGTGCTTGGCCATAGATTGCCTTATGGGCAATGCATAAACTTTTAAACTCCACCCTTTGCTTTATGGGGAGCCAGTGTAACCTGCACAGCAATGGAGAGGCATGGGTCCGTCTAGGTAGCCTAAATATTAACCTAGCTGCATCGTTTAAGACCACTTGCAGCCTGCTGGTCAAAGTTTTAGGCAATCCCAAATAAAGGGCATTCCCGTATTCCAGTCTTGAAATTATTGTGGCGGAGACAATTGTACGAAGCGTGGAAGGGGAGAGAAGAGGGACTAGCTTTCGTAGCTGTCTAATTAGATTTGTGCAAGTCCCAACAACAGAGGAAATCTGGCTGGCCATTGACAGCTCATGGTCGATCTTTATACCAAGACTTTTTACATTAGGACATGGTTTCGGGGTAGGGCCAAAGCAGGTCACACCACGGTGAAGCGGCAGTTGAAACTACTAGGACCTCTGTGAAGTATTGCGGGGTTCCCAAGGCCTACACGCTCCAGAGATTACCCACTTACACACAAGAACTGTTGGCACGGAAACTGTAAAATGCAAAGAACAAGTTTATTAAGACCCCATGGGGTGGTGGTACACTCAAACAGCACCCTTCGGTAATGCAAGAGGTATCACCCCGAACACCGGTGTGACCCCGTTTATATACAATTTTGGGGCAATAAAAGATAGGCGGCATAAGTTAAGACACAGTTTTAGAGACATATATGGTCATGTTTTGGAACACTGCCAGCTCATTGGTGGGTTTCAAACCCGTTGGTCAGTTAGCGGCACATTCCCGAGGGTTTACGGGTCAGTAAGAACTGCGCATGTGTGACTTGACCAGTACTAAAAATAGCCTGTTGCTGGGCAGATGAGAGTGGTCAGTGGAACGGACAAAGGACTAAAGGGCACGTCGGCCACGAGGCCGCTCATGGTCTAAGATGGCCGCTGCAACATTCAAAAATGGCGTTTATCGTATATAGCCAAGTTAAGGAGGACAACGTGTAGGTTCAGCTAGTCGCTAATCCAAGCGGGCCAATTACGACAGACGACCCTTTTAGCGTTTAGCTGAATCTACCTCATAATGAACATACTCTGGATGTTCGTCCTCGATGTCTATTAACATAATTTGTGTCACCTCTTTGTGTAGCATTATTTTGTCATGGGCAAGAGCTCGCCTCGATGGTAAGCAAGCTGATAGACACATTGAACATAAGGTAGGGCCACATTGGATACACAAGCATATAAAGAACATTGCTCCCACAAGTATGCAGAGAATTGTCAACAGTTTCCAGCCCCAAGTTGCAATCATGGACCAGAACCATCCAGAAAGTGTCCAAGTTCCATTGTCCGGGTGTATTTCGGCAGCTATCTTATGCAGCTTGGAAATCGCATCATACACAGATGGAGAATTATCAGGCACGTAAACACAACAGCTGCTTCCGATGATTCTACATGCCCCCCCACGATCAGCCAAAACAACATCCAGCACCATCCTGTTTTGAAGGGTGACAATTCTGGAAATCTGCAGTTCTTCGGTAATATTCCCCAGGGCAATAGCAGTGTCATTCGCAACAGCCTCGACAACGCGAGTCAGCCGTCTGATTTTCCGGCTGTTCAATGCAGCCCCCACAAAGGAGAATAGTCCCAGATTGAAATCCACATACTGTTGTAATGCAGTGTCCGTTTGATCAATGTCCTCTAAAGCAACAGTTCGCTTAACTCTGTTCAAAACAAAATCGTGGTACAGAGTATAGTCGTTATGATACATCGGAGGGGCAATGAATACAGGAGGTAGCACAAACGATACATAGCATGTGCCCAACCACCCCACCGGAAGCTGATGGTACCCCTTCGTTCCACAGATGAAGTAGGTGTTTCGAGATGCAACAAATGAAATGCCATTCGGGCTATCAAACGTGAGAGTAATATTACATTCACTTTTCCCCACTGCAATCGTGCCCTTGTTTCTGATGCATAAATCGGCTTTGGTGGGAATGACATTTATAACATGAGCACTGGATACATTCACGTTTCGCTGATTGCTATATATTCGTGGGGCAGACACATTATCAGGCCTGTATTCTTCCCATTCAAAACGTGTACCCTCTGCCCGTGGAAACCCATCCTTGTCATGGGGACATTCTTTATTTAGGCGAAAAAGCACCCCCCCTTTTGTTGGCCATCTCAAAGTAAAGAGGAGAGTGTACCAAGCATTGCAAGACCCATTGTGCGAAAACGGGAGTGGAATAAGTGGGGTGCCCCCTCTCTTCTGGTGCCCAGGCAACATTCCACACACCCAGCAGTTAGAGGTATTGGTCATGTTATGCGTGTGGTGAAGAATCTGAATGAAGCTGTTATTTAAATACGTTTGGCGATGGCGTTCTTCATGGAA
Organism: Lissotriton vulgaris; assembly: GCF_964263255.1. Lineage (NCBI taxonomy): Eukaryota > Metazoa > Chordata > Amphibia > Caudata > Salamandridae > Lissotriton > Lissotriton vulgaris. The sequence goes on from NC_141689.1 coordinate 1,906,933,428, forward strand.
GGGCAATGTAAAATGGAAATGTTCAGACGGTGCCGGGGTAGTCGGCAGCAAATGTTCACGTACAGGCACCACAAGTTCGACTACCCAGGCTATAACAGCTATCACCACAATGGTTAGAAGAAAAAGAAAGGCACCCAACAGTTTCTTGTCACGAGATGCCGTTGATGCCATAGTTCAAGAAAGTCTGTGCAAAGTCTCAAATGACACAAATTGTTCACAAGTTTTCACAAATAGTCTCAGATACACGTACGTGTATACCTAAAAAAGAAAAATGCGGTGCTGAACTCCGAGGTAGCCGTTGTTTTCTTCTCCGGGCCAAGACGGGTGTCGCTACTCTGGCAGAACTGATCCCCCCCCCTTGGAATTCCCGGTTTCTGTTTCACAAACCTGGAGCGGTTACCAACCAGTCATAAAAAAAAGGACAAAAAAAACTTCTTATCGCGGACGTAGATTGTAGCGCTCTCTTCCGGTAGCAGATTGGTCCGGGAAGGCTCCCTACACTTCGGCCGACGTCACAGCTGGGCTCTTTTCTTTCTCCAAGATCTCCTTATAATCAGTCAGCACAACAGGAGTCACCAGATCCGGAGAGATTCGGCGACAATGTGTCGAATGCACCCACCGCTTCCTGTTGGTCACTCGTACGGCGGTGCGGGTCGCCAGAAGGACCTGCTCGGGGCCCTTCCACCTGGGCTCCAGACTGCTTGCTCTTTCAAACGAACGGATCATCACATGATCCCCAGGACGAAGATCGTGGCCCTCTCCAGCAGAGTTGTCAGGGAGCGCTTCTCGAACCTGTTGGTGAATAGAGAGCAAATCATTTGTTAATCGTGCCAAATAATCATTCATCATAACACAAGGCACATCATGTATTAATCGCGGCTTGGGCACCCCCCAGATATTCATGGGGCGGCCAAACACCACCTCATAGGGCGTAAGGCCAGTTCGTGAGTGGGGTACTGATCTAAGAGAGAGCAGTGCTAGCGGCAATGCATCTGGCCACTTCAACGATGTAGACGCCACGATTTTGGCCAGCTTAAGCTTCAAGGTGGCATTGTACCGCTCGACCAAACCTGCTGACTGAGGGTGGAATACAGCGTGGAACTTTTGCTGAATCCCTAACCCCTTCAGTACATATTCCACAATCTTTCCAACAAAATGGGGCCCATTATCGCTCCACAGAAATTTGCAAACTCCAAAGCGAGGAAAGAACTCCTTAAGCAACACCTTAGCTGTTGTCAAAGCTGTATTGTCTTTCGTGGGGTAGGCCTCAACCCATTTGCTAAAAGCACACACCACCACTAGGACGTACTTCAGGTTGTTGCAGCGCTCGAGTTGGATGTAATCCATTTGAAGCACTTCAAACGGTGCTGAAGGTGGAACGAACCCTCCTTTCGGAGTATGGGTCCCCTTCCCAGGATTGTGTTGCAAGCATACCAGGCAGGTCTGCACTACTCTCTTTGCAGTATTCGCAATCTCAGAATGTTCCCAAACTCGTGTTAAAAGCCGGGTGATTGCAAGAGCTCCGACATGGGCCAGTCCATGAGTCATCTGGACCATCGCCTGTACATAAGCCGCAGGCAATTTCCACTTCTCCATGTCTTTGCTTCTCCAACAACCTTCATCATCTAGCACCCCCTCTGCTGCCCAAGCCGCAAGCTCAGATTCTGTAGCTGTTTTTTGAATATCCCGTATCTCTGCTCTAGCATCACTCCATCTCTCGGCCTGTGATTGTACCACGTACATAGGGGAGCTAGTTCGGGACATAGCCGTCTGCCTTGCTATGCTGTCTGCGAAGGCATTTCCTTGACCCACTTTATCCGTGATCTTTTTATGGGCACTGCACTTCACTATCGCTACTTTCTTGGGGCAGAGCAACGCGTTTAGGAGATCACGCACTAACTCTCCGTGCATAATGTGCTCTCCGTGTGATGTCAGAAACCCACGTTCCCTCCAGAGAAGTCCGAAGTCATGGGCCACTCCAAAGGCATACCGGCTGTCTGTGAATATGTTCACACATAGGCCAGCACTCAATTCGCAGGCTCTTGTTAAAGCTATCAGCTCTGCTGCCTGAGCCGATTTTTGTGGTATTCTAGCTGTTTCAACCACCGTCTTAAGAGTCGTGATCGCATATGCTGCGGAAGTCGTACCATCTGGCAGCCTCAAACACGATCCATCAACCCACAGTTCCCCATCCACATCTGGAAGTGGCACATCCTGTAAGTCAACACGACCCTTTGTCTGTTCCTCAGTCAGGAAAACACAATCATGATGTTTTTCTTCCTGACCCTCCTCGGCCGGATAGGGCAATAAAGTCGCGGGGTTCAAAGTAGCGCATCTTTTCAATGTTATGTGTGGCGCTAAAAGTGTCAGCTCATATCCTGTAAGTCGTGCACTCGTGAGGTATTGGGTCTTTGTTTGGTTTAACAGGGCATCTACTGCGTGAGGAACTAACACCAACAGTTTGTGTGATAACACTATGCCCTCACTCTGTCGTATGGCTACTGCTGTTGCCGCTACCGCTCGAAAACACCCAGGCAACCCTCGTGCTACAGGATCCAAAATGGCAGAGAAGTATGCACATGGTCTCTGCTTATCCCCGTGTAACTGCACTAACACTGACAACGCGCACCCATCATTCTCATGCACGTACAATGTGAAAAGTTTCGTGTAGTCTGGTGTTCCTAACACGGGTGCAGAACAAAGGGCCTGTCTCAACTGTTGTTATGTTATGTTATGTTATGTTATGTTATTTATACTTTTGTATAGCGCAACGGCTACTCAAGAAGAGTGTCCCGGCGCTTTGGGTAAGGAGAACTTATTCACAATAACATAACACATTAAAAACAGCAGAAAGCACATAAGACAGAGGAGGGAACTGCTAACAGGACTATTGAGAGAACAACCAGGTCTTAAGACCTCTCCTAAACTCAAGCAGACTTGAGGCCCCCCTAAGAGGGAGCGGGAGCGAATTCCACATCTGTGGGGCCAGCAGGCTGAAGGAGCGGCCTCCCAGGCGCGCTCTCTTAACACGAGGAACAACCGCCAAGAGCAAGGATTCGGATCTCAGAGAACGAGCAGGATGATAAAAAGCCAGTCTCTTTTGAAGATACCTTGCTCCCACCGCATGGAGAGCCTTGTATGCCAGAGTCAAGGCCTTGAAGGCGATCCGTTTGCGGATGGGTAGCCAATGCAGGGTCGATAACAAGCCCGATGCACTGGCACGTCTATTGAGACCAAAAATGGCCCTGGCAGCTGCGTTCTGCGCAACTTGAAGACGCTGCAACAGGTACTCTGGTAGGCCCAGGTAAAGAATGTTGGCATAATCCAACCTGGAACCTATCAGGGCCTGTACAGTCAGCTGCCTGTGCTCCGGCGACAAAAAAGGCAGAAACCTCCGCAACATCTTCAATAGGCCGAAGCAGGTGCCGGTCACTCCGAGGATCTGGGCTTTCATCGTCAGCCCCTTGTCCATCTTAACCCCCAAGTTTTTGGCCATGAGGGAAGAACCGGACGGAGGGAACATATCGATGGGCCACCAGGCCTGCCAGCTCGGCTCCGTATCGCACCCGAAAAAGAGTACCTCAGATTTCTCGGAATTGCACTTGAGGCTGTTCAGTTGGAACCATGTGAACACCGCCCCAAGGCAATTCCGGATACTCTCCCCGTCAAAGTCAGCCCCTCTCTCACAAGAAAAGAGGAGCTGGGTGTCGTCGGCATACGACACGATCCGGGCGCCAAACGACTCCACCACCGCCGCCAAGGGGGTCATGAAGATGTTAAAAAGGGTAGGGCTCAATATAGAGCCCTGAGGGACCCCAACTCCCAAAGGCGGCATGGCGGCGGTGTCAGGCGGCGTCCAGATCGTTTGCCGGCGGCCCGCTAGGAAGGACGAAAACCAGCTGAGCACCGTCCCCCTAAGACCAATCTCATAGAGTCTAGCGAGAAGGCCATCATGGGGGACGGTGTCGAAAGCCGCCGACAAGTCCAACAACACCAGCATGACTTTGCCCCCGGTATCCAACACCCCCTTGATAGTTTCAGAAACCTCAAGGAGCGCGGTCTCGGTGCTACGATTAGAACGGAAGCCCGACTGGGAGTCATGTAAGATCTCATGGGTCTCCAAAAAATTGGAGAGCACCGACTGAACATGTTTCTCCAAGATCTTAACGAGGGCCGGCAACAGGGAGATCGGCCTATAGTTGGCAGGAGCCTTCGGGTCCAGACCTGGTTTCTTAAGCAGCGGGATGACCATTGCCTGCTTCCAGACTGGCGGGACCACTCCCTGCCTCAGCGAGCGATTCAGAAGAGGGTTCGCCAGTGGATTGATCACTTCCGCCAGCTTGCCCAGAAGCTTAGCTGGGCAAGGGTCAAGTGGAGACCCAGATTTCAGGTTGCCCATAAGCGCTAGGGAAGCTGCGGCTGGTAAAGATGGAAACTCAGCTAAAGTGACGCCCTGCGCGGCCGGATGGAACAAACTGGCCTCAGGTATCACCGGCATAACAGGTACCCCAGATGGAAAAGAGTCCTGTATGAGTTTTATCTTGCTGGTGAAAAAACACGCAATGTCTGCCGCCCAAGAATCTGAAGGCGCCTCTTCCGATGACGTGGTCCGAGGAGATATAAATTCTCTGACTATGGTAAAAATCTCCCTGCTGGAATTTGAGGCTGCCTCAATTCTCCCCGCCAGATAGGCTTTTTTTTCAAGGCGGATATCCCGGTGGTAAGCCTTAACCACAGCCTTGTAGGCCACCCTGTCCGAGTTATCATAGTGTGCCCGCCAGGCCCTTTCGGCCACCTTGCACTGCTGCCGCTTAGCCCACAGTGCAGAGGAGAACCACGGGGCGGAAACCCGCTTCGATGTCAGTCGGGGGGGCAGCACCGGGGCCAGGTCGTTGAGCCTATCAGAAAGCCATGCTTGCAGGGACTCCACATCTGCCTCTAGGTCACCAGAGAGAAGGCAGGGATGATCCAAAGCAGCCTGCGCCAGCATCTCAGGGGTCACTCTGTTAAATGCTCTGAACGCGCAACCCCGCTGCTGCGGGGCAGAAGAGGCCGGTCTGGCGGTGCCAGTGATAACAAATTTGGCAAGCCAATGATCCGACCACAGAACCGGGAGGGTCTCTTTCACCACCAAAGGCGATGTAGAAAAGACCTGGTCAAGAGTATGTCCCTTGACGTGAGTCGGCCCCTGCAGATAGGGGATGAGACCCAACGGGATCATGGCCTCGGAAAGCTTCATAGCAGCGGGGTCAGACGGATCATCCATCCGAACGTTGAAATCACCCGCGACTATACAGTGTTCTGCTCTCAGGGCCAGTCCCAGCAACACTGAGTCAAGGTCAGAGAAGAACGTTCCAAGCGGGCCCGGGGGTCGGTAGACCAACAGCCCCTTCACTGATTGGTGTGGCGCAAGCGTGATGGAAAAAGCAAGCGACTCCGAGCCACGGATGTCCTCCGTCGGCAAGACGGTACACAACGTGCCCTTCTTCACCACCAGTGCGACCCCTCCGCCCCTTCCCTTGGCTCTGTCCTTCCTGAAGATGTTATAATCGGGTGGGATAGCCATTACCATGTCAGGGTTGGAGGATTCTCCCCACCAGGTCTCAGTTAGCATCAGACAGAGAGGTTTCTCTGTGTCGAGAAGCTCAAAAATGTCTTGCGCGTGACTGCACGCCGATCTGGTGTTAAGCAGCATGCAGGAATACTCAGCGCCAACTATGTCACTAATGGGGGCAGATGACAAAGCCCGGTTGGGGCGCCATCCACAGCACGGGCAGCGAAGCTTGCCCCTGTGGCGTCCAGGGAAGACAGAGCAGCAACGGCTCTCCCGATGATTAAGAGAGCACAGCTCCTTGAACGTATAGCGCACCCTGGGTGCGTCAGCTTTGCACATGATGGAGATTACAGAGCCCCGCCCGCCGACCGCAACGCCACCGGGACGCTGACGGGCGCAGACGGGCAGGACTCTGGCTTGACTCAGGCGCGAGTCAGGCGCCTCCGCTGCGCGTCACCGCTGCGCGGGAAGAGCGAGCTTTAAGTGCAGCCTCCTCGTTCTCCAACACGGAGAGCTAGAGCGCTGAGTCAGGTGGCGCGCTGCAAGGCAGCAGCCCCAAGATGGCGGCCCGACTTCCCTACACTACCTATGTCGGTGACAGCGCTCCGCTTCTGTAAGCGGTGGGGGGCCCGATTATGGTGCAAGTGAGAGGGCGCTACCGCGCTGCTAAAATGCCAGGTAAAAACATATAATTACATCATCACACAAACAAATGAAAAATGCAATGTTTAAAAAGCGCTGCGCGCCTCCTGCAGCCAACACAGACAGGCGCCAAAGCAAATGCGAATATCTCCTTACCGAAGGTCGAGCAGCTCCCACCAGCTCGCCTTAAGTGCAGCCTCCTCGTTCTCCAACACGGAGAGCTAGAGCGCTGAGTCAGGTGGCGCGCTGCAAGGCAGCAGCCCCAAGATGGCGGCCCGACTTCCCTACACTACCTATGTCGGTGACAGCGCTCCGCTTCTGTAAGCGGTGGGGGGCCCGATTATGGTGCAAGTGAGAGGGCGCTACCGCGCTGCTAAAATGCCAGGTAAAAACATATAATTACCAACATATAATGTTCAAAGGCTTTCTGACATTCGTCTGTCCACTCAAGAGGCATCGGTGTGGTTTTGGACAATAATGCTAGCAGAGGTTTTATGATATGAGAGAAACCCATAATCCATTGTCTACAAAAAGATGTCAACCCTATAAAAGCACGCACATCTCTCTGCGTGCGGGGGACTGGTGTGTCTAAAATTGCTTGAATTCGATCAGATGTTAATGCCCTCCCCTCCTTAGACAACAGATGACCGAGGTAGGTCACCTGGGGTCTACAGTATTGAAGCTTTTTCTTGGAGACCTTGTGATTGTTTTGTGCCAAAAAGGAAAGCAACGCAAGCGTACTCTGTTCACATTGTGCATAGGAGTCGGCGGCAAGCAGAAGGTCATCCACGTACTGGATGAGCGCAACGCCAGACTGCAATTCAAAGGAATCTAGTTGTCGTTTCAAAGCCTGGCTGTAGATGCTAGGGCTCTCAGTATATCCTTGGGGAACTCGACAAAATCTATATGATTTATTATTGAGCGTAAAACCAAACAGATATCTACTATCTGGATGGACAGGGATAGAAAAGAACGCATTCTTTAGGTCGATAACAGTGAAAATGGTGGCCGTCGGAGGAACCAATGTAAGCAAGGTCGTAATATCGGACACCACTGGGTATTGGGGAATGACAATTTTATTTATTTCACGCAAATCAATAATAAATCGATAGATCTTGCCATCTGAATCTCTCTTAAGAATTGGTAGAATAGGGCTGTTACAGACATTATAAGGGACCTCCTCCACCACCCCTGCAGAAATCAAATCCTGGACAATGTGTGTTAGTGCAATTTCGCCTTCCTTCGAGATCTTATACTGTGGCACTCGTGGTAGGGGGGCCCCCTCCTTAACGGTAATGTGTATTGGTGGAATACGCATCTCTCCCACATCCGTATCTGATGTCGCCCACAACGTGTGCGGCAGAGAGGCCAAAGCGGGAACATCTAAAATGACACAAAATCTGTCATGTTCAGGGCAATCATCAGGGTCAGGGTAGTTATCATTCAGAATAACCCGCACTCCCTCTGGAGCGCAGCGTATTGTTGCTCGAAAATATTTAAGCAAGTCAATGCCCAAAATATTATCTGGGGTATGGGGCGATAACAAAAATTGGCCAAAACTAAAGTACTTGTCAATGCATAATGCAAGGGGCTTGGACAATGGGCTGGGGGAGGGTGTGCCATCAAACCCTACACACGTAATCATTTCGCCAGACAGGGGAGCCCTCGGAACCAAGTTTTTCGACAGAGCGCTACGAGTAGCTCCTGTGTCGACTAGAAACTGGTCAGTAGAACCCAAAATACCCGCTGTTACATATGGACCTTGCTGATCTACTGGCACTTCAACTGATTCCTTACCCCATCCTACGCAATCCTATGCATGCACATAATCCTGATGTTCCACATTCTCTCCTTCCAAAATCTGATATTGATTCCGTCTATCAAACGTATTTCGTTCGTCCTGGCCACGGCCCCTCTCCTCAACCTGTCTACGATCACCTCCTCCACCTCTCATTCCAGTATAACCTCCTCTTGACCTTCCACTACCTCGCCCACGCTGGCTACGCTGTTCACGAAGTACCGGACAATCGTCGGCCCAATGCCCAAACTCCTTACAATAAGCACACTGATCCTCCGCAATGTCCGTACGACCATACGATGCGTTACCTCCACCTCGTCTACCTCTCTCATTCCCTCTACCCTGTGTTCCCCGAACCTGCGCCAACATCACCTTCGTTTTCAATTCCTTCGTCTTTTTCTCTACACTTTCTTTAGCCTCCACCTCCTGCCGCTCATAATACTGAGCCATAGTTAACAAGGACGCAGGGGTCGCCGTGGCCCAGGAACTTTCACTCAATTTCAATCGCTTAGCAATCTCTGGTAGGAGATTAGCCACATACTTATCTACAAACAAATGTCGACCCGTATCGTCAGTTAAAGATTGACCACTGTAATCATGAAATGCCTCCTCGAAGCGTGTAAAGAAATCTGAGACTGTTTCATCTGGTTTCTGCTTGCACGACGTTAACATGGTCCAATCTATCTTTTTGGCAGGAACGAGCGTTTTCAATTTATGCAAAATAGCTGCCGGAAGATCTAGAATTAGCTGACAAGGCTTACATGCTGGTTCTCTATCTAAATCTGCAGCATTTATCTCTTTCCAGGTCCCCCCCAAAATCGTTTCGTCATTAGTTTTACGAATTTGCCTCCACATATCAGGTGGTAAAATTAGCCCAAAAAACAAATCTATATCTACAAGAGTCATCACACAAGACGATATAGCCCCCTCTACCCCCTCATAGAATGCCGCTGGGTTCTTTCGGAGATCAGGTAAAGAGTTTTTCAGTGCCATAACATCTGCCCTATTCCATGGCGTATATACCCAATTGTACACAAAATACCCTTTCGCATCCTTCGACAACTTATCATCATCCGTACCTTCCCCTTTTGGTGGAACATACAAAGGCGCCGCTTCACGCATAGGCATAACATGCAACGCAGAGCTCTTATCTGAACCACGAAGAGAACACTCCTTAACCGCCTCATCATTTCCCGGCTCAGACTCCTTTTGCCTCCGTTTCCGTTCCTGTCGCAAATGGGTTGTCTCATCCCGCAGCGCGATCAAATGCTTGAACAGGTCATCAACATCTGTAAGATCAAAATCACCTTTAGCTAAATTCTCACGATACACCGACAAAACTTTAGGCTCTAACGTATCAGAAAACTCACGATATGCGCTTACAACTTCATCCGCTAGGCTGGACAAAAACTACATTAATTCAAGATCCGACCACCCCGTTTTCTCTGATATCAATTGATCCTGGGTAACACTATGCTTATTCACTTTGCGAGCCCAACTACGTAAATGAGCGGACCTCTCCGCGGTAAACCTGAGAGCCGATACACCCTTCTTGCCCAACTTATCCCGTCCGTCATCATCAGGATCCACAGCTGGAGCCGTCGGCGTAACGTACGGAGGCGGTGACCGATCTAACAAAGAGAAATCATCAATTTCATTATTAAGGACAGGATAAAGTGGTCGGCGAATAGGAAATTGACCAGTCGTTAGCAATTTACGCTCCCGTTCCTCCCTTTCTTTCTTCTCCTGAGCCTCCTTCTCCTCCAGCTGTAAAGCCTTATCCCGAGCAGCCTTGCGCTGCTCTTTGTCCGCCAAGGCAACCTCACGCTTCATTCGTTCACGCGCCGCTTTCTCCCACATTCGCACACAATCAAACATGTTTTGTCTAGACCTGCGTTGAAACATACATTGCTCTACAAATTGGATTTTACTCAAATCGTACGACCCGTGTAGGGGCCATTGCAATTCGGGATCGGCCTTAGTGTACTTATGCCATAATTTACCGTACATAATAGGGGGGAGGCCAAACTTAATATACATCTCCCTATTTGGTGTTCCCTCTGGGGGAGCCGGCTGTGATTCCGCTAACCTAATTGAGGTACCATCTCCTAAACAACACATTCCCCGGAGTGTGCTAAAAACAGGCATGTTCAAAGAGTATCACGAAAGCGTGACACCGGACCAAATGGCACTTACAGTTCTTCTCACGATTGTGCCGCTCAAAGGAAAAAACAAAGTTAGAGAAACATCTCTACATGCCTGCCTATGTGAAGTGCACTACACATATAAGTTCAAAGATCACAAATTCAAAATGTTAGCTAACTCAAATCAAAGTTCATAGAATTCGGCAAGCGTCCTCACCGATCACAAAGCACAGATTTTCAGTAAGCGTCCGAAGACTACCTTACCGAACACAATTCGTAGGACTTCAGTAAGCGTCCGAAGACTACCTTACCGAACACAAAGCTTACCAAATACTCAACTGTCCAGGTTCCAACTGCCAAGGTCTTGTAAGCCAAATCAGCCAAACGGCACTCTCTCAGTGATGCGGACACTTCGAAAACTCAGTCGGAGACCGGCGCCACCTGGAAGGTCAGATCGGAAGGAAAGGAAAAAACACCGTGGCAGCCAAGACTCGGGTCACTCGTGGCAGCGCGCGCCCATGGCGGATTTCCAAGCCTTCGTCACGACCTCTCCTTCGGGCATCCGAGTCGCCGATGAGTCCCTTCGTGGTCGCCAATTGAAGTATTGCGGGGTTCCCAAGGCCTACACGCTCCAGAGATTACCCACTTACACACAAGAACTGTTGGCACGGAAACTGTAAAATGCAAAGAACAAGTTTATTAAGACCCCATGGGGTGGTGGTACACTCAAACAGCACCCTTCGGTAATGCAAGAGGTATCACCCCGAACACCGGTGTGACCCCGTTTATATACAATTTTGGGGCAATAAAAGATAGGCGGCATAAGTTAAGACACAGTTTTAGAGACATATATGGTCATGTTTTGGAACACTGCCAGCTCATTGGTGGGTTTCAAACCCGTTGGTCAGTTAGCGGCACATTCCCGAGGGTTTACGGGTCAGTAAGAACTGCGCATGTGTGACTTGACCAGTACTAAAAATAGCCTGTTGCTGGGCAGATGAGAGTGGTCAGTGGAACGGACAAAGGACTAAAGGGCACGTCGGCCACGAGGCCGCTCATGGTCTAAGATGGCCGCTGCAACATTCAAAAATGGCGTTTATCGTATATAGCCAAGTTAAGGAGGACAACGTGTAGGTTCAGCTAGTCGCTAATCCAAGCGGGCCAATTACGACATCTGTTTTGTCCGGGTTAATCTTCAACGAGCTCGCTGTCATCCAACTCACAGTGTATCTGAGAATATTTTGGGCTTGGATCTGTGCAGATGCCGTGTTGTCAATGCTGAGTAGCAACTGAGTATCGTTGGCATAGTTGAAGGTTCTGCAGCCCATGTTTACCAAAGAGCCAATTAGGGGTTGCAGATAAAGGTTAAATAAAAGTGGGGACAATGCAGATTTCTGAGGGACTCCGCACTCAAGGGTACCCAGGTCTGATGTACAGTCCCCTAGTTGAATCCTTTGAGTTCTCCCAAAAAGAAAGGATTTTAGCCACTGATAGGCTAAGTCTTGTATCCCAAATGCGGCCAGTCTGTCAAGAAGCAGGGTGTGGCTGACAGTATCGAATGCCGCTGACAGATCTAATAATATCAGGGCACTCAGCTTCTTACTGTCATCCATACCTCTGAGCTCATCCAGCACTGAGAGCATCACCAGTTCAGTGCTGTGATGCCTATGAAACCCCGCTTGACGCTCCTGGAGTAGATAGTGTGACTCCAGGAATGATGAAAGAGACATCAAAATGTGTTGTTCCAAAATCTTGGACAGAAAAGGCAGCTGGGATATTGGCCTATAGTTTTATAGATTGGCAGGGTCAGCCCCAGGCTTTTTATTAGGGGCCTAACTCGTGCTTCTTTAAGGCTAGAAGGTAAATGGCCAGTATCTAATGATTTATTCAGTAGGGAGACAATATGACTCTCTAAAGTAGGGAGCGCCAGTCGAAAGACGCTAGGGGGACATGGGTCCGCTGGGGAGCCTGACTTGGTTCGACTCATAAGCTGCCCGAGGACTGTAGAATCTATCAAGGGAAACTTAGAGATGGTATATTCTAGGGGGGGGGGTTGAGAGTGCAGCAATGGGGTGTGACTGCTGGAGGTATTCTTGATGTCAGAGAGAATAGTTTTCACTTTATTGAGAAAATAGTGTTGAAGGGTGTTACAATCTATCGGGGTTTCTGATTTTTCTGCTTTCTTACTCTGTTAGAATTTTAAAGGTTTCTTTCTGGATATTATCCGCGTTGTTAATTCGGGATTCATAGTATTCTGCTTTTGCTGATGGAATACACTTTTTATACAGCTTAAGAAATGCTTTATAATGATCCCGATCTATGTGATCATTTGGTTTCCTCCAGCATCTCTCTAAATGGCGGAGCTTTCATTGCTTTCCCTCATAGAAGAGTTGAACCTTTTACTGCTCCATTTATCTTCTATTTCCTTTCATGTGCTATTTGATCGATGGCCTGACTAAGATTTTGCATCACATTCACATATTCCTGATCTAGATCACCCTGAGTATCAGGTAACTGTGTGTATTTAAAGAGGGTGTCCGTCAGTGTTTTTGAGTCAACTTTCCTCCATTGACGTACTTTTTTAATTTTGGGGGGTGGTTGAAACAGATACCCATCTATTGGGATATCACAGTCTATTAAGTAGTGATCCGACCATATACAGGGTAGGATGCCTGTGAGAACTACCTCCGGATCTGAGGTCCAAATAAGATCGAGGGTATGGCCTTTATTATGTGTGGGTGCCTCTACTAATTGTTGGAGCCCAAGTGTGGTCATGGTGGTCTTCAGCTGTTGGGTGGCCACATCTTTATGAGTTTTGTCCCAGTGAACGTTGTAATCTCCAGTTACTAAGACTTTTTGGTAGCGTGTACAATTATCTGAGATGATGGGGGCAAGTAAGTCATTGAACAATGGGGTAGATTTCGGGGGACGATAGACTGTAAGAACAGCAAGGCAGGTGTTTTTTAAAGTGATCTTCACCCCAAGTATATCTGCTAGATCAACTGTTAGATGTTTTTTTAACAGAATTGCCACCCCCCCTGACATTATCTGCACGATTGTGCCACATAGCATATTATTTGTTTGGGAGGGCGGCTATGATATCTGGTAGCGAGCTGTCGCCCAACCACGTTTCTGTGAGAGTTAGGACATCTATGTCCTCATTCTGAAGGAGGGTAAAAATTTCAATATTGTGTTTTTGTAACGATCTTGTATTCAGGCTAGTTAACTTCAGAGTAGGTAGATTCATAGTCATGCTATTGTTGGTCCATAGGATGCAGGTCTCCTTTAGCTTGGCCAGAGTAGTTGAACTTAGGGTACAGGTACTTGAATCTAATAGGTGTAGCTCACCTGGGGAATATGTCAATCGATGGCCAGGGGGACAGGCCCCTGGGCCGGGTCGTGCGTGGACGGGCGCAGACGGGCTTAACTTAGGTGCAACTTCGGCGCGTCATCGTCGCGCCCGCTGCGCCCGTCCGCTGCGCTCCTTAGATGGGGGATCCATTTTGTACCAGCGAGGTCGGGAGGGCTGAGCACTAGAACGCTCGCCTACTCCTCACCCAAGATAGCGGTGGCCAGGGGCTGACACCCAAGCAGCGCCTAATCGGCTGAATGGGGCAGCAGCAGGGCAAGAAAGCAAGGTGGGGCGGATCTGAGCAGTCCCTTTTAAGCTCAGGGAGTGCGATTAGTAATTTTTAAAATTTTACAATTTTCGGCACAATTCGGAAGAGTGAGTATTTAAAAACAAGCTCCGTGAAAGTAAGGGTCTTAAGGGATAACAAAATAAAAATAGCACACACACACTCAGAGATCCCGGCTTTCCGCCTCAGGACACAGGCACACTGTGTTTTTCACTCCATCTTTTTTGGTAGCATGGATAATTTTTTTATCTGTTTCTATATTGGGATCTCTCACTTTTATTGTTGATTCTCTCCACCTTGTGCATGCTCTTGTATTCCTACAAAGAGGTGTTTGACCGGAAACCTTGGTGTTAATTTTGATTTTTTGAGTATATGTACACCTGATATTTTGTAAGGTGACACATTCTCCTGTCTTGTTTTGTGCAGCCTTGATAAAGTTGCAAGACGATTTCCCATGTAAGTGACTAAACACGTGTCGACTGTTTGAACACCCTGAGATTAAAGAAACTAGAAAAGGATTCATCTACTTGTAAATTATTTGTGCTTACACTGCGTATCTTGATAGCATTTGAGACACACTAGACGTGTGCTGAGGATTTCTATGGATTTGTAATTAGTTGGCTTATGCCACTAACATTGAGGAGGTCAGTGGTTCTCCTTACCTTGCAGCACCCTCACTAAAAATTCAAAGAGTATACAAATACATGTGCTACTTTCCTGTGTGGCGCCATAATTCCGAAGAATATACCACAGACCATTAACCTTTCAGTCCTACCTTAGCCAAGAACTATGATTCTTTAAATACCTCATTTTCTTGTACTTCTAAATATTAAGGCACTGGAATAGCAGCGTTACGAAATGCTGCCCAAAGTGAGAAACAATGAACCTGGCCGATGAGGGACCGCGGATGCAGAAACTATGCCCCAGAAGAAGGAGCGGCAACCCTGAAGCAACAGAGCTCTGGAGATGCCCATAGAGGAATGCCAAAGACGTCTCTACTCTACGGCGCTAATACAGGAATGCAGGTAGTTACGGGGAACGAACAGCGAATTCAAGGGACAATCTATTTCTATTTAGAGGATGTATGTTGTTACAACGCATACTTTTACAACGCCTACCTTTACAACGCATTTTTTAAACTGCAACGTCCATTACAACGCATGCCATTGCAACAAATTCTTTGAAACTACCTTTACAACGTATTCCACTACAACGCATACTACATTTACAACGCATACCATTACAACGCATGCCATTAAATAGCATGTATGGTAAGTGTAGGGGTAAAAATTACTATTCTAACTCCAGGGGGTGCAACAGTAGGGTAAGTGTTGGATAGTGTAGGGGTAAAAATTACTATTCTAACTCCAGGGGGTGCAACAGTAGGGTAAGTGTTGGATTGTGTTGGTATGCGTTGTAATGGTATGCGTTGTAATGACTGCGTTTTAATGACATGCACTGTAGTGGTATGCGTTGTAGTTAAATGTGTTGTAATGGTTGCGTTGTAATGGCATGCGTTGTAATGGATGTTGCGTTGTAAAAGTTTTGTTGTAAAGGTAGCGCGTTGTAAAAGTTGTGTTGTAAGTGTTGTTTCCCCTATTTAGATGTTAATCCTTCTAAATGATCCCCTTGTTGGCAATTTACTATTTTCTTATCCTAATAATTTGTGCCTTTTGCCATTGTGAAGGGTGTGAATGGCTCTGCTATTTGGGTTGGTGAATTTCTCTGAGGCTGTTACACAAAGGGGACTACCTGTGGGCAGGATAGGCCACCCTCCCATAATGGCTGGGGGTGGAGCTGTGCCCTGTCCTCCAGCATCCATAAAGGAACCTGACACAAGGACTTTTTTCATCCTAGACTTTTTGGATCCTTGACAGGGGAAGGGAAGAACTTCTCAGAACCAGATGTGGGGGTAGGACAGAGTGTTTTCCCAGACACAAAGACTGGCGCCAGAAATACAAATGCACCCTCAGAACAACTCTGTAGTATGCTCCTGACCTGTGGAAGATTCAGAAGGATGGCCCTGCTGCCAGAATGACTGCTTTCGGCCCTACTCCAGAACAACTGATTTGGTGCATGGCTTGTAGGACTGCCTTGCTGCTTGAAGGAGAACTAGACTAGCTTATTGAACCCAGGACCACCAGAGTGACTTCAAGAATTAGCTGGTTAGACTCTTGTGTGAGCTACAGGGTCTTAATAAGCTCCTGAAGCCTTGAACTCTGCCTCTTTCCCATGCTGGAGTGAGTCCTGAACCCCAAATGGTGCCCCTCAGGTCCTGGACCATTGGAAGTGGTATTGGTGGTACTGCTCTTGCCTAACCCTAAAAGCTAGGACTTAGAACATTTTCAACAAGAACTTCCTGCGGAAATGACCAAAGACCAGGACCTACCTGCTATCTCATTCTACCAAGGTGTATCACCAGTCGACCTGACTTTGTGGTAGATCACGCTACGTTCTTTTCCACAGAGGCAAATCCATTCATTGGGACCTCTTAGCAGCGGTATCTGGCCTTCTGGACCCCTCTTTGGCTACCACCTCCAGCTTCATCCTGCTGGACAAATACGATTTCCAAAATGTTGTTCAAGTCCAAATGTTGAAAAATATTCACAAAGCTCGAGGATGACCGGCACCCCATTGACAATGCAACCTTCTGAGACTGAAAATCCAGCGTTTCTCACAGAAAGTTTCTCCCGCCATAGTCGATGACATCCCTGAGACTTCGTCCATCGGCTTCCTGGTGTCAACGATTCCTCCTCAGAGACTGTCTGCTACCTTGCCCTACTGAAATCTACCTTCTCCAAAACTTTCTTCCTGAAATTTTTATAAGTCCAAAGATAAGCCAAGACTGGCCAATCAATCCTTTGTACCTGACCGACACTCCATCACAGTCGACCTTAACTTTTGACTTTGCCCCATTCTTGTGCAAGCAGACACCTATGACTGGTTTTTGATCCTCCATGTGATAAATTTAACTACAAACTTTACACATTTATGACTACGGTTCTACTGATTGGATTACATTTATTTTGTTGTCATTTTAGTTATTAAAATGTTCTTTATTTTTCTAAATTAGTTTGGGATTTGTCTTGCCTTGAGTTTTCACTTTATTACTGTTGGGGAACGCATAAATACTTTAGGCCTGACAGCTTTTGTAAATAGCCTCCGGAGGGTTAGGCACATGTTAATTTAGTGACTTTTATGATTAACCATGACAAATATTGCGTTTACTGCCTGAGTGTGGCTTCCACTCCTTGAACCTATAACCCAATTTCTTACACTGTTCAAACTACATGACTCAAAAGTACCCTCTGTAAGTCCTACATCAAATAAATCCGGTTTGGCACTTAACCTAACCATAACTTGACACTGGATGTCAAGAAACATCCTTAAATGTAATACTGTAAAAGCAGAATTACTCATATATAAAAGTGCAATTTGTAACTCACAACTTGCCTTCTGACCTGCTGCAATTAGGACTGCAAGAGTGCCCTTCAAAGTTGTTTGCAGCCGGGGCATATATCTCAACATCCACCTGTCCCAACAGTAAAATATAGCGAACATCTTCATAACTTATTTCAAGTATCTAAAAATGGCTAAAAGGATGTTCTCAAATATAGACAGTGCATACCACGTATCCATGGTGCGAGTTCTAGTACTGCACCACCTGGATTATGATATCACCTTTTACCTGGACCTCCAAGAGAAATCACTCAAATGCCTTCAAGCGTTTCAAATTGCAGACACTCAGCCCATCACAGGCAACCCCTAGCGATGAAGAATCTCCCCCGATCTTAATGAGCTGTGCTGGTTCCCCATCCAAAAGCGAACCCTCTATAAGGACATTGTAATCCTACATTGTGTATTTCATAAGTTCAGCACCTCAATTTCTCAGCACCATTTTTTTCAGTAAGAACCATCCAGGTACCCAAGACCTAGACGTCTGCTGGTACTTTACATCCCCAAAACACGCCAAACCCTTCACGCTTGAAGCCTTCTCCATTGCTGCTAACAGGGAACGGAGCGAGCTCCCCAATGAATTTCAGACCTCTGCTTCATTACTCTTCTTCCATAAACTACTGAAAACGTACTCTCTTTATTCTTTAAACATTTTGTTCATTTTAGCTACTCGCACCAAGAAGCTTTGGTGTGCATTGCCTTTACAAATTAATATACACAATGCAATACGAAGCAGACTTGCAAAAAGAATGTCATCACTTTCTTTCTAAACGTTTGATTAACCTTCATGAGAAGTGATTATACAAATCCATAAAACCCCTTTTCCAAGAACGTATGCTTTCTCGTTATAGATAGAGCCTGGGCTTTTAGTAGGCCGGGTCCCTCCCGGACTCAGAGCCAGCTGTAATTAAAAACAGACATTAAAACGAGTCCCTATCAGCCCCGAAGCAACAAATACTAAACTACGAATGTAAAAACTTTTAGGTTATCCATGTCAGTGATTTACTTTCTGTTTTTATTTCACGTGTTTTACTTAATATTGCGTTCCCTAAGAGTGTTACCTTTTGCCAGGATGATGTGTTGCTGTATTCTATTTGCTCTTGTATGGTGCATACTTTCAACTGAGCCGCCTATGGGTGTTTACAACAGCCAAGATTGAGCTCTCTGGAGCTGAGGTTGAAGGCAGCGTGAGTTTCTCACAGTGCTTCTCAGTGGGTTAAAAGAGTGTTCAGAATTGAGGTCATAAAATGTGTTAGCTTGTTGGTAAACCATGACTAAGTGCCTAATTTAGAGTTTCTGGATACCTACTGTGTCCCGTTGGCTTTATTACAAGTATATAATATTCTATCACACTTGAAAAAACCCGATATATCCATCGCATTTGTGATGGAGTAACCTGTCCGTCAAACTCTAAATCAGACCGTAAATGTCCTGCACAGCTGTGCAATCTTTTGGAATTGAAAATTCGACTGTGTCGTGCCTAACCTGAAAGGTGAAACAGGGCCTCACATTTTGCACATTCAGTTCTTCTTCAGGTCTGCCAAGAAATGCTGTTACTATCTCAGTTTAAACATACTATACCATTGAAATTAACAGCGTCCTTCTCAGAGGTTCTTGTACTGCTTCATTAAAGTTATAATAGGCCATCTGGGAAGTACTGTTAATATTCATTTAAAACTTCATAGCAAAACTACTTAGAGGTGCTGTTTTCTTCCCTCACATTAAACAGCATGCTGCATCTGTATTTATGAAGGGATAGCTTGCATCTGAAAAAGTATACAATAGTTGTCCTCTTTATATGAGACTGTCTGTATGTAATGGGAAGGCACATGACACTTCCAACTGCCTTTTTCAAAGCACTCTAGACATGTTCTATCCAGTACGGTGACACCCCCTGCCCCCACATTATCTTGAGATCCTAATGGGTGAGAGTCCAGCTACACAAGAAATCTGATTGATTGATTGACTGCAACACGTGAGTATAAAGTGATCTGCCCAGGATAGAATTGTGCAATCTAATGTGGAAGACCGGATTCCAACCCATGTACTCAGTCTTCAATCTGTGGCACACTGAAAACCTACTCATATGTGCCGTTTTACAGAACTATAGACACAATTAGTGGTCCTTAAAAAAAAGTTGTTTTCAGTGCTTAATTTGAGCCCGTGGTTTCCGGTGCTCAGTACCAGCACTTATTTGTGAACACCTGCAGGTATGACAGTCTACCCCATGAGGGCGGTGTTTGTGTAGTTTAGGCATGAGCATGAAAAGAGTTATTTATTACTCCAAAATACATTAAAAACGCCAAATACCGTCCGTCCAAGCCATTCTTATAGCTTTGGGGGCCGGGAATAGTGTGAATTGTCACAGTTGTAGAAGTGTTATGGTTAGTAGATGTGTAGGTACTGTCGCTGGTAGCGGTATTGGGTGCTTCGAGCTGCAGTGGTGTTCTGACGAGGCTCCTGGCACTTCTTTTATGACAAATTAAGCACTGGTTGTTTTTGTCAACATTTCACACCATCCTATCATTAGCAGTTCTTCTTTTCTTTGATCACATCTATTTTTTGCTGGACCATTGATGAGCTGGGAAATCTTCACTCCTTTGAAAAGATTTGGGGCTTGATTCACAAAGATACTTTGCATTCACAAATGCAGTACAGCTTGTAGTTGCAAAGCTCCAACTTCAAACACACAAACGTGGAATATGATTTGCAGTTCCCATTGCAAATTGCGAAAACACATTTAGAAAGTTGTGAGTTGTCAAACAGAATAGGTATTTAGGGATGCTCCTCCCCTCCTTGTTGCTCACAAATGAATGCATAAATATTTTGTGACCTCAGTTAAACACTATGCAACGTTTACTCGATTCCGAGGATAGCAGTAACTTAACAAAATTGGAAGATGTCAGCACGTGACAGGTTAGACAGCTTGGGCATGCTAGAGGCATCAGGAGGAGGAGACAGCAATCTCAAATCCCATTGCATGCTCTTCCCCTATGTTGCATACCCAGCAGCGCACTATTTTGATGCTATTGAAAATTCGAATGCTGAGACAGAGGTCTGCTGTCCCAAGCACAGCTCTTTCCCAGGTGTTGCCATTGCATTCAATGAGAAACAAAGCTGATTCCTGTCCCAATAAAATGAATGAAGCAGCCGTCTGGTACCTCACTGCAACCAGTCATTTTGCAAATCGAATGAATTATAAATCCTCTTGTTGCAAAATGGCTTCTGACCATTTAATATGCCCAGATTTGTGTTTTTTGTATCACCTGGTTTAGGACTTTTTACCATGCGTGAGTCTCACTACGTGTCTCACCC
The DNA here is from genome assembly GCF_964263255.1 of Lissotriton vulgaris. Lineage (NCBI taxonomy): Eukaryota > Metazoa > Chordata > Amphibia > Caudata > Salamandridae > Lissotriton > Lissotriton vulgaris. The sequence continues at coordinate 1,906,953,975 of NC_141689.1, forward strand.
TCTGTAATCACACTATAAGTGGACTGCGCATGTTTACAGTCAGTGTCTGCCTTTTAAGACAAGGTTTTTGCAACATAGCTAGGATAAGATGCACTTAGCAGGTTACACATGAACAAATGTGCACGTGAACAAATTAGCACATGCATGTGCCCAGGTGTGCCGGCTGAGCTTGTGAGACTACCATTGCCCAAACCCTGGTAACTACGTAGAGGTAGCGCGACACAGAGGGGACTCTGCAGAGTTAGATATTGACCTGGGATAGGCCTTATAATATTAGTGGGTACTTGTAGCTAAAGTCAGGGTGATTTACTGTTTTGTCTGTGGTGGCACTTTAATATACATATAAGGGGGAATCTGCCTTAGAGTGCAGTTTTGCTTCTGTAGATCCTTCAAAGACCACTGAGGTATGAAACTGGGACGGAAAAGGAATATACAGTTCATATTCACATGTCCCAAGACCCTACATGTACATATTTTGGGTCATCCAGATTATCATCTTTGTCTTGCTCAGCTCAGGATCTGAGGGTATAACTTTTATCACTGTGCTGGGCCAAGTTACATTTCTCTCCAGCAGCATGAACATAGGCCCCCACAGACAACAAGGAGTATATTCATGATGTGTGCCATGGTGAGTATGTAGAGATTCTTAGAACATTAGTAGATGGTATAGCAGGGCCCACATGTGTCAAACACTGTGGGAAAGTGGTGTTAGTGTTATGTTTGATACATGTGACCCACCATACTGGACTTGGGACCTGGATGAGCATAGAACTCCAGAATGTGCAAGTGATCCCTGTCATGTGGAAAGAGATGGAGGGCTGCGGAGGTAGCCAAACTAGGTAGCCCTAGGTAGCCATGGAAAGGAGGAGGATAAAGAAAACTAGAATGAATGAAGAAAAGAATTTCTGTGGAACAGAATATGGCATAGAAACTGTAACAAAATCAACAAAACCCACAAACCCCTTTTTACCCACCAACACTCCACCCTTGGACTGCATATAGTACGCAGTACCCATGTTCTATCGGGGATACACTGACCCATGAGAGGGCTAGCCCAATCCAGCTCGGGAGCTATCCAGCCCTGCGAAGAAGAGAAATAGCAGGAAGAAAGAAAGTAGTAAACCCGCGTCAGGACCCCTCTGAGAATCAAAGTTTTATAAAATTGTGGGCAGGATGCCAGGCTATCAACCGACAGCATAGCATGGATTTTTGATCCATTTGAAGTGCCTAGTAAGATGGAAGCGGTTGTACATATGCTAAATCAAAATGATGGTTAGAGATGTCCTTGCATAGAAAGTTTGAGCCATGTTCATGTGAGAAGTCTATTGGATAAATAAATATGTTGCAATTTTGACGATGCAGTGCAATGTCAGAATGAGGCGGGGTATATCCCTTTAGGTTTAGGAGTATGTTTGAATGATAGGAGGAGAGATATTACAATTGCTATATATATGGGGAGTTCCAGAGTCCTAACACATAGGAGCTCAAATAGGATACCAGACCTTAAATATTGTTAAATCAGACTATAAGAACATAATACCCAATGAGGTTAATGTTTCTAGGATGAAGAAATAGGACATACCCTTCATAAGAAACGCGGATAGTAACAACGTCATATATGTGGAGACATAGTATGGAGTGTGTCACTGAACATTTTGCATAACAAGTGTAAAAATGCACTGCAATATTACTGTAATGCAAAATCAATTAACATAAAACAGTGAACATTCTTAATGTTTTGTGTAATAAAAGTATAGCAGTATACCTAAATACTACATGCTCAGAAGAGGTAGATAGCCACGAAACGTGACTTGCAAGGCTGATTAAGCCAAACGCAAAGCAGACAATACTGAGCAGATCTAATAGTCACATAAACCTTGCTATATATACATTGGGAGAGTAAAGGTTAAGCAGGCATGAGAGTACAGTGATAGCAATACAACAATCTTACGTAACCGACAGAGAGGATCTGGGAGCAGGATCACAATCGTTTTTTCATGAACATTGAAATCAGCCAGACATTTAGGGGCTGATTAAGATGGAGGATTTTCCACATCCTCCGGGCCGGCGGAAGCCACCGCCACATTAGGATGGCTGGTGGGTCCTGGTATCAGTCCGCCGCTTTTCCGACGCGGTTGACTTGCAACCGCGGCGGAAAAGCTGTAACATGGCTGGTGGTGTCTATCAGACACCGCCAGCCATATTAGGATAGAGTGAAAGAGATGGGTGAAGGGGGGGGTGGGAGGTGCACATGGGGGGTACCCATGGTACCCCCCTGCATTTGTATGCAGAAATCGGCAGGCACCGCGCGGTGCCTGCCGCTTTCTGCATACAAATGCATTGCATGCATTTCTAACATTGCGGCGGGGGCAGCTTGAAGCTGCACCCGCCGCAATGTTAAAGATATAGGATGTGACCGCCACCCTGGCGGTCACATCCTCATCAGCACAGAGGGAACACCGCTGCCCATGCGGACGTTCCCTCCTACTCTGGGGTCGTGGACGGACTCAAGTCCGTCCGCGATCCTAATGAGCCCTTAAATGTCTGAAGTGCGATAACTTTACCCTGACGATGTGGTCTTCATTGTGGAAGCACTATGATCTTGTCGATGGAACATGCAACGCCTGCCATGAGATCGAAGCTTGGCAGGAAGGAAATATAGCACAGCAGAATCTGAAGATAGTACAGGCTTATCACATGTTCATAACTGACAGAACTGGGGAGTCTAGAAAATGTTGTAGTTCACATGGCTCTGTGACGATCAAAGTTTTTCAATGGGAGACAATCCTGAACTTTGATGGTCCTGCAAAGACATACAGGATGTTGTGATCCCTCAGAGGTTGACAGATAGACAAGAAGCCTTCCCTGGTTGTGACTGTGTCTTTTGAATAGTCTTGCATAATGTCAATTGTGGAGCCATTCCAGGTAATCTGTTGAACCTTCCTCATGTGAGCAAGTATGATTTCCTCATGGTGGTATCATAGCAGTCTGAAAATCATTGCTCTGGGACACACGTTAGTTGAGTCCGAGCATGATTTGCTCATAGGGATGTGATGGGCCCGTTTTATTTCAAAGTCTCTGCCAAATGTAATTCCCAGTGTGAGATGTAGCCAGGCCTCCAGAGGCTCAACACATGAGTTGGCATCATCCCCAACCTTTTCTGTGGTTACAATCTTCCATCTCTGAGATCTCTCTCATAAGGGATTTGATCTTGCTGATCACTTTATCCAGTTTAGTTTCTCATTTGACATGCAATCCTCCAGCAGACCGATCCTCGTTTCTGCTTCTGAGATTTAGCTTGACATGTTCTGGTAGTCATTCCTTAGGGCCTGTATATCCAAATGCATAGCATCTGTGTTTGTCTTAGTGTATTGTGCATGGTTGTGTAATGCATTGAAACGTTGCAGCATCCTCTCCATTCTTGAATCCGAGTCTGCCTTTGCTTTGATGGTGTTTCTGGTTTTGGAGGATCTGCCTTAGAGTGTTTTAAGGAGAATTTGTTATTCCTGGAGTCCTTTGAGTCTTTATTTCTATGAGCAGCCATCACACTTGAACACCTTGAGGTATAATGAGAGATGTTGTAAATGTCGATCTGTAGGTGCAGAGACTTGTAGTAAGTCCTTAGGGTGGTGTTCCCCCAACTTTTTGCCTAAATACCTCCACTTTTTACTGTATTTTGTTGTTGGTTTTAGGACTATGAGCACTTTGCCATTGCTAACCAGTGCTAAAGTGCATGTGCTTCTCCCCTAAAAATGGTGACATTGGTATATACCTGATTGGCATATTTAGGCTACCTGTAAGTCCCTTGCAATGTGGTATACAATATACCCAGGGCCTGCAGTCTAAATGCTCCTATTGGGCCTGCAGCACTGGTTGTGCCAACCACACAAGTGCCCTTTCAAACATGTCACAGGCCTGCCATTGCAGGGCCTGAGTGTGCAGTTTACTGCCACTTCAACTTGGCAGTTAAAACCACTTACCAAGCCCTAAACTCCCCTTTTATTACCCATAGGTCACCACTAATGTAGCCCTTTGGTAGCCCTATGGGCAGGGTGCGGTGCAACTAAAATGTAGGACATGTATGTTTAAGTTTTACATGTCCTGGTAGTGACAAACTGCTATTTCAGAGTTTCACTACTGTGTGGTCTTCTCCGCTAATACGCTAGCTTTGGGAATGTCTTAAAGCACTTTTAAGCTGTAATTCATACATTATGTTTCCTTTCTTTGTAATGATAATGGTAAATCATCTTTAATGGTAAAGTTGGATTTAACATTACTATTTTAGAAACGACACTTTTAGAAAGTGGACATTTTTCTGCGTTTAACTTTGCTCCATGTGCCTGCAGCCTGTCTCCACTACACGTCTGGGCTGGGTTAGAGCTACATTTTATGCATTCCCTCTAGACAGTCACAAACATGGGAAAGGTGGGTATGGCAGAGGACTCATCTGCATTCTAATAGCCTTCCTGGACAAGAAGAGGGGTAGGGACCTGACACTTACATCTGAATAGGCTGTGGGTTGTCCCCATACAAAGGAATGATTATTCTCCACAGACAGCCTGGCAGAAAGGGCTGGGAAGAAAGGGGACTTGTGAACTTCAAGGAGCTGCTTTGAAGTCACCCCCCACTTCAAAGGCGCATTTTGGTATAAGTACTTGGGGTCTGACCCTACAAAATCAGTCCACTGCTGGACCTGGGAAGAACTCTGTTGGAGTAAAGACTGCTGTGCTGTAAAGATTGCCACTTTGCCATGACTGACTGTTCTGAGGAACTACCGCTCTGCTTTGCTGAGCTGTCCTGCTGATCTCCGGCTTGCGAGGACAAGGACTGGACCCTTCTCACTTGAACCCAGAGTGCCTCTAAGGGCATGCTGCATTGCATCCTGTTTTCTGAAGTCTCAGGGTCATAAAATACTTTTTGCAACTCTGTTGGTGCTGCTGGACTCTGCCACCTGTAAACCCTTCCCTTTTGAGAGGTGAAACCTCTAGCCCTTGTTCTCGAAAGTGGGTTCTGCAGCTGTTTTGCTACAAAGTTGCTACATTGTCGAACTGCACCAATCTGAACAGAGGCAGTGCCCTTCGATGCCAGCACAGCACCCATCCAAAAACATCCCTGCAGGGCTCAACAAGAATGTGGGGCCATTCCGAAGACATCCCTGTTTGGCTTCATGATGACTCTGTATCGATCTGAGGTTCGAACTCATGATGATTTCATGCATCAACCCGACTGCATGAAATGGACCTGATGCACCAGACTCTTGGTGACAGCGCTTTGCTCCATCCAAGGTACTTTTTTCGGCGGCACCTATTTGAGTCCTGGAGCCAGCCTCCCTTAATTTGGATTTACCCTGGATAGCAATCAATCAATCAATCAGGTGTTTGTTTAGTGCAACTACACACCTGTAAGGGTCTCAAGGTGTTGGGGGTGGGGTTTGCAGGCTGTCGAAGAGCCAAATTATGAGGTTTATTGCGAAGATGGGGAGTGATGTTGTCTGTCTGAGGTGAAGCGGCAGGGTGTTCTTGGCTCGGGCTGCAAGAAAGGAGAAGGAGCGGCCTCTCGATCTGGTCTTTCTGGTGCAAGAGACCACAGCATAGGAGAGCTGGGCAGATCACAGGGTCCTCTGGGGTGCGTAGAATTTGAGTTGGCTGTTCAGGTATGCTGGTCCGGTGTTGTGGAGGGCCTTGTGGGCGTGGGTGAGCATCTTGAAGGTGATTCTAGCTTCGATGGGGAGCCAGTGGAGTGTGCGTAGGTGCTGGGAGATGTGGCAGTGTCTTGGCAGGCCTCGGACCAGTCTTGCGGTGGCGTTCTGGATGTTCTGTAGCGTGCAGGTGAGGGTTTTGTTTATTCCAGCGTAGAGTGTGTTGCCATAGTCGAGTCTGCTGGTGACCAGGGAGTTAGTGAAGATCTTTCTGTGTTCGAGGGGGATCCATTTGAAGGTCTTACGTAGTAGGTGGAGGGTGTGGAAGCAGGAGGATGAGATGGAGTTGATCTGGTGGTCCCTTTGAGCTCGGAGTACAGGATGATTCCCAGGTTGTGTGCATGGTCTGCGGGGGTGGGCGGGCTTTCGAGGGTGGGGGGCCACCAGGTGTCATTCCATGCATCGGGGTTTGAACCCATGATGAGTACTTCTGTTTTGTTGGTGTTTAGTTGTGGGCCGCTGTTTTTCATTCATTTGGCGATGGCTTCTATGCCTTCTCAAAGGTTGTGCCTGGCGGTGTTGGGTTTATTGAATAGGGAGAGGATAAGTCGGTTCTCGTCTGCGTATGACACAATATTGAGTTTGTAGATTCTGATTATGGGGGCGAGAGGAGCCATGTCGACGTTGAAGCGTGTAGGGCTGAAGGAGGACCCTGGGCGACTCTGCAGGTGGTAGGTGTAGGGTCGGAGAGGAAAGGGGGGAGACTGCATTCTGCCAGAGAGGAAGGATCAAATCCAGTTGAGGACCTTGTCTTGGATCCCTGTGTCGTGGAGTCTGCATATTAGGGTGCGGTGAGAGACTGTGTTGAACGCCGCTGAGAGGTCGAGGAGGATGAGGGCTGCTGTTTGTCCTTTGTCCAGTGGGGTGCAGATGTCATCTGTTGCAGCGAGGAGGGCGGTTTCCGAACTGTGTCTTTTTCTGAAGCCGGATTGGGAGGAGTCGAGGATGTTGTGCTCTTCGATGAATGTGGCGAGTTGGCTGTTGATGGCTTTTTCAATGACTTTTGCTGGGAACGGGAGCATGGGGATGGGTCTGTAGTTTCTGAGGTCGGTGAGGTCAGTTGAGGGTTTCTTCAGGAGGGAGTTGACCTCTGCGTGTTTCCAGTCGTCGGGGAACGTGTTGGTTGCCAAGGAGCGGTTGATGGTGTGGCAGAGCATGGGTGCGATGGTGTCGGTGGCTCTGTTGAAAATGTGGTGGGGGCAGGCATCCTTGGGGGCCCCGGAGTGGATTGACTTCATCGTCTTCAGTGTGTCTTCGGTGGTGAGGGCTGTCCAGTTGTCCATCGCTGGCTTTACTGTGTCGAGTTGGTTGGTGAGGGTTCAGTGTGTTTGTTGTCTTCATCAAAGTTGTCGTAGATGCTCTTGATTTTGCGTTGGAAAAAGATGCTGAGTTTGTTGCAGAGGTCATGTGAGGGAGGGATGTCAGTGGACTCGTTGGTGGGTTGGGAGAACTCCTTGATGATGTTGAAGAGTTCTTTGCTGTTGTGTGCATGAGTGGAGATTCTGTCTTCAATCGCATTTTTCCTCGCTTTTATGATGAGTTGGTGCTGGGCATTGGTGGCGGCTTTGAAGTTGTTGTAGGCTTCTGTGGATTTGGTGTTCCTCCAACCTCAAGGAACTTTTTAGCGCTATTGACTTCTAAGCACTATTTTGGATCATTCTATCAAAATCAGATGATTGTCCATGTACCTAGGGTCTGGGGCACAGGGGTTACAGCCTTTAAGAGGAGCCCCATACACTTTAATGAACACATTTGTTTGTAATGCCCAAATCTCAGGATACCCTCATCATATTTTGTTGGGGCCCCATATTTTTGTAGTGAGACTGCATATAACTAAAGAGACTTGTGTTCATTATCGTAAAGCGCACATAGTCAGTGATGGTAAAGAGGGACTATAAGGACATTAGACATTGTCAAGTGGCTGTTTTAACCAATCAGTTCACTTCAGGAGCTTGGTGTTTGTGCTTTAACATTGTACCCCGAAAGGTGCGCACCGGAGAGTGGAACAGGTTTAATTCCCTGCCGGAAGTCCATTGGCTGGCAGAGTGTCCACCTTGTATACGTTTGTACAAAAAATGGCAGAGATTTGATATCTTCTGTAGGAGAGTAGGATCTGCTTACTATGGTTACCCCCATTTGTTGCTGTATTTCACTTTAGTCTGGCTGGGGCACTGCTAACCAGGACCCCAGCCTAGCTGCTTCCTCTCTAAATTGATTGCATGCACATTAGGTACACTCAAGATTGGTTTATGGGTTACCCTAGTGAGTCCCTAGTATATGGTACATTAGGTTCCAAGGGCATAGGTACCCCAGAGGCCTACCAGGGGCCAAAGCATGTATTTTGCCACCCCTTGGAAGCCTTCCAAAATGGCATCACAGGTCTGCTCTTGCAGCCTGGGTAAGGTGGTGTAAGCACCCCTTACTTAGATATAGTATACCTATATCTACCTATATATATAGACATATATAAACCTATAAGTCACTCCTACGGCAGGCCTTGACAATCTTGAAGGCAGAGTGTTTGGTTTTGTGTGAGAGGGTGCCCAAGCATGAGATAAGCCCCTCTGCAGCTTTTGGAATCCCTTCCTTATACCTGTTCTATGATACAGCCACACCATATACTCTTAAGTGCATTATAACCTCGGGTTAATGCCAACTTTAGAATGGCTACATCAAAACATGTTGTGTTTGGTGTCAGACACTTTGGAATACTAACCCCCCCCCCCGCCAGTTCTGGTGACGGGGGTAGCATTCCACCCTTCTAGAGGGAGAAGACATGCACACACTGGTCTGCCCGGTAATAGTTAGAAAGAGCCCCAGCATCACAAAATGGATGCTGCTGCCACAGACACGAGTCTGACCTCCTGCTGCTGGACAAAACTCCAGCAGGGGAGGTCTGGACAATATCCAGGGAGATGTCAGCACCTCCCCAGACAGGCTTTAGTGTATTGGGGCAGGGTGGGTGCATTCAGTGAATGCTTTTCAGACGGTGCCTGAAGCACACTAGGTGTCCCTGTGCATTCCCCAGTTCAAACTGTTTTCTGGGGAACTCAGCCCCAGCTCTGACATGAAACTGGACAAAGGGGAAGGGGTGTAACCACCCCCTCCCCAGCTCCTCCCGTAGGCGGGACCTTAGAGTTAGTCCAGCCCCTAAACATAGTATTAGTACAGGAACCCAGTCCCTAGGACTTTAGATTACCCTGAACTCTGCAACATATATCTTGGACCTTCGACATTCCATTTTGAAAGGAAGACGGAAGAAATCTCCCTTGGGGTCAATGAGTAACTCCCCTGTTCAAACAGGCACCACAGAAGCATCTTGCCGGTTTGTATTTTTGAGGCTCCCGCCGGATCCCGACGAATCTGCGACACAGGATATGGACTGCCAGACATCTCCGAGACCGACACAAGTCCCCAGCAAAGCTGAGGCCTGTAGCCCTCACGAGAGACGTGGGACCGGAACTCCCGGACATCCAGCACATTAGTGCATTGACTTCTCGAGCTTTCCTGAAGTTGTGCTTTGGGCTACTTGTAGTCCAAGCCCTGAGCACCTTTTTCACTGAGGTTTGTGGGCCTACACTCCACAAGTGTTCCGTGGGCCTGCTTCCTGCATTTCTGCTGGAGGCCTCTTCGTGATCCCTGGTCTGTCAACTGGTGGGTCCCCATGAAGGAATCTTCTTTGTTTCTTGGGCTTTCCTGGTTACCACAGACGTGCCCTGACTCCCCTCCAAAAGGTGAGTCCCTCAGACCTTGCTGGACAGCACTAAAGCCAATATTTCCATTCTGCGTGGGTTGCTGTTGCCAAGGCCTGTTGGGTCCAATTCGGATACTGACACTGCAACACTCGACATCCAACATGGAACAGCTCAAATCCAGCTCTTGGTTGTCGTCGACGCCTCCTGGACCTCTTGGCTGAAGAATCCAGCTTCACCTACATCACCTGAAATCACCCAACATCGGCTGGCATCTTCTTGTCGCCTTCCTGGTCACTGACTAGTGACCCAGACTCTGTTGCCTCTGCTTTCAGGTTCTTCAGATCTCGGATCCACCCTTAGATCCATACGGACACTCTTCCTCTGGTCGCCTGCAGCACTTCTTTGCAGCTCTTCATAAAAAATGACAATGAAACCCCTCACGAAAAGACACCTATGCACCCGGTTTCCCTGGGTGAGGTAACATGAGTACTTTGGTGCTCCTGTGGGTCTTGAGTCTCAAAGTGTCCAGTACTGAAGGGGTTTTACCGTAGCCCACTCCTAAGTGTCCTTATTCTTTAAACTTTTAACATTAACTTTCTCCCTAGAAGTCAATGGTGATTCGCGGCTGTGTTTAGACACTGTATGCGTCCCCCGTGGGTCTCCTGCATCCCTACCTTGGGTGGTTCCTGGTTGTCCCACCAGTTCTACAAGCCCTAGGCCTTGTCTCTACGTTCACATCCACTTTCTTAGTATATAGTTTGTGAGGCCCCTAGGGTAACGCATATACTGTGCTAATTTACTGTGTGCTAATTAAGTTACTGTATATTATTTTTGCCTCTAGCCTCATAAAGAGACTAGAAGATTGTGTTTAGAATAAATACATCTATTTTCATATATACCTGGTGTGGTTCTCCTTTCATTTGATCATTCATGATATTATAGGTTGGTAAAACAAGCTGCTTTACATTCCTTCAAGATTTAGCCTGAAGGCTGCTCTCCACAGCTACCACTAGGATAGCTTTCTGTGAAGATTGTCTTAAACCTACCATCAATAAGAGTCGTTTGGACTGGTGCAAGGTGCCCACTAGAATAATGGACAGCATATGCCAGGCCAACTTCTCACATTGGTGTGCAGTGTGTGGATTCCAGCTTGCATTGTTTTACCAGATAATCTCAAGTCTTGATCATTTGAAAAACCACTAAAGGTACCATAGGTACATATAATACAAGCTTATAATATAGTAAGTTCTACTGAACTTAGAGCTGGGTGTCAAGGGCTTAGCACACACTTTTTACAACTCAAGAGAGGTTTAGTAGGTGAACAAATAGTGTAGGTAGTGCATACACCACACCTCACTAGTCATGACTTTTAGAGCAGGACCTAGTGGGTCTCTGCCAGATGTCAGTCAAGTACAGACATTTTAGTATGACACTTTCCCTTTCCAAGAGTTAAGGGCTCTGCGTGCCATGAGGAAATTAAAGACAGAACACAATCCCAATAACCAACGCCTCATAGAGGCAATATTGCTTGATGACTTTAGGCTGGCTACAGAGCCTGTAAGGGTAGACAATGGGATGGGTACATCAGAGGAAGAGACCCCTGGTGGGTTGCCCCACCAGGACTCAGACTCTGATGAAAACCAGGCAGGTGACAATGACTTAGACCTGGAGAACCCAGCTCCTACTGGAGATGGAGATGGTGAAGGTGGCCCTATCGTTGTCCCCCCAGGAAGAGTTGGTGGTGTGCCCAGAAGAGACAGGTCCCCTTCACAGGAGTCTAATCATTCTGACACATCTGTATGGTCCTCTGTCCCTGCTCATAGGAAGGGTGCCTCCCAGGAGCAGAGAGAGCATCAGGTGAGGATGAAAGAAGCCCAGCTGAGAATAAGGAGACTGCAAGTAGCCTAAAAGAAGGAGACCCTATAGCTTGAAATAGCAAGAAAAAAGATGGGGCTAGAGCCCCATGGTGGCAACAATTTCCCTAGTGGTAGGGATAGGTCTTATGCCCATAGAAACCTTCACAAGATTGTCCCTCCCTATAAGAATGGGGCTGACATCCACAAATGGATTACTGCACTGGAGAGGGCCTTCAAAGTACAGATGGTACCCCAGGAGCAGTGGGCAGCAATCTTGTGGCTCTCCTTTGCAGACAAAGGTAGAGACAAGCTCCTCACTGACTGAGAAGAGGATGCTAATTATTACAACGTCCTGAAGAGTGCTCTAATAGATGGGCTTGGCTTAACCACTGAGCAATATAGAATACAGTTCAGAGACACCCAGAATACACAGACTCAGGACTAGGTTGACTTTGTTGATTGTGCTACTAATGCTCTGGGGGGCTGGTGATTGGGCAGTAAAGTGTGTGACTATACAGGATTGAATGATCTGATCATGAGGGAGCAGATCCCTATTAACTGTCAACATCAGCTGTTGCATCAGCGCCTGGTAGACTCTGATCTGATCTCTCCCCAAGAATTTGGAAAGAAGGCAGATAAATGGGTCAGAACCAGGGTGAAGCAGAAGGTACAGAACCAAGGTGGTAGCCAGAAGAAGCAAGATCAGAAAGAAGGGAGAAGGGTAAATACCAGAACTCTTCACAAGGTCCCCAAACAGCTTCTAATGGTTGGAATCCCCAATCTTCCAAAAAGAAAGAAGGCCCAAGAAAACCATGGTGCAAAGTCTGTAAGCAGAATTGTCACTGGACCAGTGACTGCACCAAGAAGTAGACAACTCCAGCCACCATTGCCCCTAAGGCAACTGTTCCTCCTAGTTCAGCTACAAATGGTGGTTCTCAGCAGAAGGGTTAAGTAGGGTAAACCCTGGGATCTGAGATGGGCTCCGGCCTAGTCAGAGTTCCAACTCAAGCTGTTTTAGTCTGTGATGGAGGCATGGATATGTCCTCCTCTGTGAGTCCCAGTAACCTGGGCAAGGACAGACAAACACCGTTGATAAATGAGAAAGAGACTTTTGCCTAGAAGGACACAGGGGCAATTGTCACAAAAGTAACATCAGACTTTATGTACCCTAGAAAAGTTATACTTGATGAGACTTACCAGGTGATCAATGCTAGCAATGTCAGTACCATCCATGCCCTGGCAGTTGTTAATTTCTCATGGGGAGGGGTAACTGGCCTCAAGAAGGTTATGGTAAGTGCAGACCTCCCTGTTGAATGCTTGCTTGGAAATTACCTTGAGACTTCAGCCTGGTCTGAAGTGGAGTTTAGGACACATGCAGAAATGTTAGGTATCTCAGCACATGTCCTTGCAGTGACTAGGTCACAGGTCAACAAGTCTAACACTGGACAGGCCCTGGATTCTGGAATAATGGACCAGGTGCCTTCCAAGAAAATGAGCAATAGGGTTAAGGCAGTGCATTCCCCCCGACTCAGAGTGATGATCATTCTCTTGAGGGAGATGATTGTGAGCCTGAAGAAGGAACTGTCCCCGAGGAGCTTGAGCCTGATCAGGTTGAGTTCTTGGGGACAGGGGGCCCTTCTGAGGCAGATCTGAGTCAGGAGCAGCTGAGCTGCCCTTCTCTTGAACCCCTCAGACAGGAAGCTGCTGCTGAGGCTGCTGGGAATGCCAGTGGCACCAATAAGATTTTTTGGGATGATGGACTCCTGTACTCAGAGAGTAGAGACCCCAAGCCTGGTACAGCCACGAGGTTGGTTATACCTTTGAAATTCAGGGGCTTCCTATTGGCACTAACCCATGATATTCCCCTTACAGGACACCTAGGCCAAAACAAGACTTGGGACAGAATTGTCCCTCACTTTCACTGGCCCCACATTTCTGAAGACAAAAAGGAGTTTTGCCGCTCCTGCGTAACCTGTCAAGCCAGTGGTAAGGTAGGTGGCACTACAAAGGCCCCCCTGATACCACTACCTGTGGTGGGGTTTCCTTTGAAAGAGTGAGTATTGACCTTGTTGGACCAAGGGATCCTAAGACAGCATGTGGCACAGGTTTATCCTAGTGGTAGTGGATCATGCCACTAGGCACCCAGAAGCTATTCCTCTTAGGACCACTACATCACCTGTTGTGGCAAGAGCCCTCTTGGGAGTGTTCTCAAGAGTGGGGGTTTCTAAGGAGGTAGTGTCTGATAGATGTGCAAACTTGATGTCTAGCTACTTGACTGCAATGTGGAAGGAATGTGGAGTGAGCTATAAATTCACCACATCCCATCATCCACAGTGCAATGGTTTAGTTGAAAGGTTCAACAAAACCTTAAAGGGTATGATAAAGGGTCTCCCAGAAAAGCTCAGGCGGAGATGGGATATCCTACTACCCTGCTTTTTGTTTCCATTGAGGGAGGTTCCTCAGAAGGGGGTTGGCTACAGCCCATTTGAACTTCTGTTTGGACACCCTGTCAGAGGACCACTTTGTCTGGTGAAGGAGGGATGGGAGTTACCTCTCAAATCCCCTAAACAGGATATTGTGGACTATGTATTTGATCTCCGCTCCAGGATGGCTGAGTACATGAAAACGGCAACTAAAAACCTTGAGGCTAGCCAGGAATTACAGAAAGCCTGGCATGACCAAAAGGCTGGACTGACTGTTTACCAGCCAGGACAGAAAGTGTGGGTGTTGGAGCCTGTGGCCCAAAGAGCTCTCCAAGACAAGTGGAGTAGACCCAACACTATTGTTGAACAAAAGGGAGAGGCTACCTATCTGGTAGATCTTGGAACTCCCAGGAGCCCCCATAGGGTGCTTCATGTCAACAGATTGAAACCATATGTTGACAGGGCAGATCTGGGCTTGCTCATTGCTTCTGATGAAGGACAGGACGAAGAGAGTGACCCTCTCCCAGACCTGCTCTCTCAGAACCCTGATGATGGATCAGTTGATGGAGTAGCCTTGGCAGGCAGCCTCACTGATCAGCAGCAAACTGATCACAGACAAGTTCTAAATCAGTTTAGACATATGTTTTCACTGACTCCAAGTCAGACTACCTTGTGCACTCATGAAGTGGACACTGGGGACAGTCTGCCTGTTAAAAATAAGATTTACATGCCACGTGATCATGTCAGGAACTGTATCTGGACTGAAGTCCAGAAAATGTTGGATTTGGGAGTGATTGAACCCTCAGATAGCCCTTGGGCTAGTCCAGTAGTCTTGGTACCAAAAGCTCACACCCATGGTGGTAAGAGAGAGATGAGATTTTGTGTTGACTACAGGGGTCTCAGTGCAGTCACTAGGACTGATGCCCATCCAATTCCCAGAGCAGATGAGCTCATAGATATGTTGGCCTCTGCCAAATTTCCTGGCACATTTGATCTAACAGCTGGCTACTGGCAGATCAGACTAGCTGATGATACAAAGCCAGAAACAGCATTCTCAACCCCTAGTGGACATTATCATTTTGTGGTAATGCCCTTTGGTCTGAAGAACGCACCTGCCACATTTCAAAGGTTGGTGAACAAAGTCTTAACAGGCCTGGAAGACTATAGTGCAGTTTATATAGATGATATTGCTGTCTTTAGCTCCACCTGGGAAGATCACCTGATCCACCTGAAAAATGTTTTGAAGGCCCTGCAAGAGGCAGGCCTAACTATCAAGGCTACTAAGTGTCAGATAGGGCATAGTCAGGTTGTGTACTTGGGCCACCTTGTAGGTGGAGGTAAAGTTCAACCATTGTAAAACAACATCCAGACCATAATGGACTGGGTTGCTCCCACTACCCAGACTCAGGTCAGACCTTTCTTGGGCCTGACTGGGTACTATAGAAGATTTTTCAAGGGGTATGGATCCATTGTGACACCCCTGAATGACTTAACTTCTAAAAGAATGCCTAAGAAAGTTCAGTGGAGCTGTCAAAAGGCATTTGATGACCTAAAGCAGGCCATGTGCACTGCACCCATTCTGCAGAGTCCTAACTACTCCAAAGAATTAATTGTCCAAACAGATGCATCTGAGTTGGGGGTAGGAGCTGTGCTGTCACAATTGAATGATGAAGGTCAGGACCAGCCAGTAGCTTTTATTAGCAGAAGGCTGAGCCCTAGAGATAAATGTTGGCCAGCTATTGAGAGAGAAGCCATTGCTGTGGTTTGGGCTCTGAAGAAGCTGATGCCCTACTTATTTGGCACTCACTTCACTGTTCAGACAGACCATAAGCCCCTCTTATGGCTAAAACAGATGAAGGGTGAAAACCCCAATCTTTTGAGGAGGTCCAATTCTCTACAGGGGATGGACTATACATTGGAACATAGACCTGAGAGTAAACATGCCAATGCAGATGGACTCTCCAGATATTTCCACTTAGAACATGAAGACTCAACTGGTCAAGGTTAGTTTAATGTCCCTGTGTTTGGTGGGGGGGGGATTGTGTAGGAGAGTAGGATCTGCTTACTATGGTTACCCCCACTTTTTGCTGTGTTTCACTGATTTATCGACTTTAGTCTGGCTGGGGCCCTGCTAACCAGGAACCCAGTCTAGCTGCATCCTCTCTAAATTGATTGAATGTACATTAGGTATACTCCAGATTGGTTACTGGGTTACCCTTGTGAGTCCCTAGTATATGGTACCTTAGGTACCAAGGGCATAGGTACCACAGAGGCCTACCAGGGCTGAAGCATGTATTATGCCACCCCTGGGAAGCCTTCCAAAATGGCATCACAGGTCTGCTTTTGCAGCCTGGGTAAGGTGGTGTGAGCACCCCTTACTTAGATATAGTATACCTAAATCTACCTATATATATAGACATATATAAACCTATAAGTCACTCCTATGGCAGGCCTTGACAATCTTGAAGGCAGAGTGTTTGGTTTTGTGTGAGAGGGTGCCCAAGCATGAGATAAGCCCCTCTGAAGCTTTCAGAATCCCTTCCTTATAGCTGTTCTGTGATACAGCCATACCATATACTCTTAAGTGCATTATAACCTCACGGTTAATGCCAACTTTAGAATGGCTACCTCAAAACATGTCCTGTTTGGTGTCAGACACTTTGGAATACTAACCCCCCCCGCAAGTTCTGTGAACGGGGGTAGCACTCCACCCTTCTAGAGTGAGAAGACATGCACACACTGGTCTGCCCGGTAATAGTTAGAAAGAGAACCAGTATCACAAAATGGATGCTGCTGCCACAGACACGAGTCTGACCTCCTGCTGCTGGACGAAACTCCAGCAGGGGAGGCCTGGACAATAGGTTTCCTATCCAGGGAGGTGCCAGCACCTCCTCAGACAGGCTTTAGTGTATTGGAGCAGGGTGGGTGGATTCAGTGAACGCTTTTCAGACAGTGCTTAGGGCACACAAGGTGCCCCGTGTATTTCCCAGTTCAAACCGGTTGCTGGGGTACTCAGCCCCAGATCTGGCGCAAAACTGGACAAAGGGGAAGGGGTGTAACCACCCCCTTCCGAGGTCCTCTCATATGTGGGACCTTAGAATTAGTCCATCCCCTAAACTTAGTATAAGTATAGGACCCCAGTCCCTAGGACTTTAGATTACCCTGGACGAAACTCTGCAACATATATCTTGGACCTTCTACATTCCATTTCGACTGGAAGATGGAAGAAATCTCCCTTGGGGTCAAGGAGTGACTCCTCTCTTCAAACAGGCACCACAAAAGCATCTTGCCAGTCTGCATTTTTGAGGCTCCCGCCAGATCCCGAAGAATCTGCGACACAGGACATGAACTTCCAGATATCTCTGAGTCCGGCACGAGTCCCCAGCAAAGCTGAGACCTGTAGCCATTACGAGAGACGTGGGACCGGAGCTCCTGGACATCCAGCACATTTGCTAGTGCATCAACTTCCTGAGGTTTCCCCTTAGTTGTGCATTGGTCTACTTGTAGTCCAAGCCCTGAGCACGTTTTGCACTGAAGTTTGTGGGCCTACACTCCACGACGGTTCCGTAGGCCCGCTTCCTGCATTTCCGCTCAAGGCCCCCTCACGATCCTGGTCCATCAACTGGTGGGTCCCCACAAAGGATTCTTCTTTGTTTCTTGGGCTTTCTTGGTTGCTGTAGACGTGCCCTCACTCTCCTCCAAAGGGTGAGTCCCTCAGACCTTGCTGGTCTGCACCGAAGCCAATCTTTCCATTCTGCGTGAGTTGCTGTTGCCAAGGTTTCTTGGGTTCAATCTGGATACCGATGCTGCAGCACTCAACACTCGACTTAAGACAGCTCTAATCCAGCTCCTGGTTGTCGTTGACACCTCCTGGACCTCGTTGCTGAAGAGTCAAGCTCCACCTACATCACCTGAAATCACACAACATTGGCTGGCATCTTCTTTTTTTTTTTTTTTTTTTTTTTTTTTTTTGTGTCCTCATTAGCCATAAAGTCGATCCAACTATGCTCTTAGCCTCTCAGACACGAGGACCGTCCCCCCCATAGCACCAAGGAGCCCAATGCTGAGCCCCAGGTGCCCAGAGAGCCGGCCCCCATGCTTCCAGCAGAGCTTGAATAGACGTACTCCCTTCAGACCAGTTCGGCCAGATGTCCAGTTGCTGTACGATACCACCCTTTTGGACAGAGAGATTTTAGGCCTAATCATCGGACCCGGGGAAAAAAAAAAGAAAAAAAAAAAAAAAAACCCCGGGTAGGCTAACTATCCCTCCTCCAATCGATCAAAAGGTGCCAAAATGTAAGAGATCGAGGGCTGCATGTTCTCATTAAGTCCATCTTTGAGGTTGCGTATAATGAAGACAGCCACTCTGCATGCGTTGGGGGATTTATGTTAATCCAGTTTTTACAGATCTCTCTTCTAGCCAGTAAGATGGCATAAAACAGAAAATCTCTCTCTGATCCCTTGATGTTATGATTTAATCCGAAGATGACCAAAGACCATGACCACGGGATAGTGACACTAAGAATAGATTCGAGTGTTGTTCTAACTTCATGCCAAAAGGTGGCAATACTCGGACAGTCACAGAACATATGCAGGTCTGACGCTGCCGGTAAGGAACATTTACTACAGCACTTCCCTGTTTGGAATTTCGACAACCGTTTAGGAGAGTAATATGCTCTATGAAGTGTGAAGAAATGATTGCGCCTCAGCCATGCTGGCTTGACGATTTTATAGAGGAGGATAAAAGATTCCTCCCAAATATCTCCCCTATCTGGTTCTCCCTCAGCACCCCAAAGTTTTTCCGGGAGGTTAAAGTCTCGCTCTCCATCCTCTATAATATGCCAATAGAAGAGCGCAACTTCTTTTTTCCCCGCCGGTCTTTCCACTAGGATATTCTCGAGAGGGCTCTCCTGTCCCATCATTCCTTTCTTCTTAATTTGAGTTCGAATCCAACTTCCTATTTGTAGATATACTATCCAGGAGAGTGGTGATGTTACTTTAAGCTTGAAGATATCCCAGCCCAAGATTGTTCCTTCCATCAGCAGATCCCCCCACTTTGTGATCCCTGCGTCCAGCAGGATTCTTTTGACTGTGTTGGCTTCCTGTGGTGCTAGTCCAGGTAGGTCCCAAATTGGGGCGTGTTCGGATAAGTGTCCTATCCCGATCTTAGATTTTATTTGGGACCATTCTTTTAAGCTACTCAATAGTGTCTTTAGTCTAATTTTTTTTAAAAACTTCTGGTGGCCGAACTTGAAGAGAAAACCATTCACTGGAAGGTCCGAACCCAATAACATTGCCTTGTACATAAGCCCATTTGCATTTTCCCAGGGGAGCTTAAGTAACATCCTAGAGTGGGTCAGATGAAATGCCCAGGCATAATATTCTAGGTCTGGCAAAGCGAGCCCCCCTTTTTCTCTTCTCCTTCTCAGCTTTTTCCAAGCTAATCTGCTGGATTTATATCCCCAAATGAATGAGTTGATGTTTTGCTGGCATTTTGCAAGCTGCTTGGTGTCAAAAATTAATGGAATGGAATTAAAAATAAAAGTGAATTTCGGGAGAATACTCATTTTTATCAGGCTAGTTCTCCCATAAATGTTGAGCTGGAGAAAAGACCAGGCTTTCATAAGAATTTGGGATTCTCGGGAAATACGGGCTAAGTTGTTTTGAGCCAAGTGATCCAGATCTTTAGTTATTGTGATGCCAAGGTACCTCATTGAGGATTTTGTCGGAAGTTGAGGATTGTGAATGTTCCAGACCATAATTTCGGTTTTTCCTGCGTTGATTTCGTAACCAGAGAATTTCCCAAAATTTTCCGCTTTCTTTATAATGATGGGAAATGCCAATGTAGGATCAGTTGTGTATATGAGAATGTCATCGGCATAGAGGCCAATCTTCTTTTCCCAGCCCGAAAAATTAAAATGTGGGATGTTGGTATCCTCCCTAATGGATTGTGCAAACGGTTCTACATATAAATTAAAGAGAAGGGGGGACAGGGGGCAACCCTGTCTTGTTCCTCGGCTGATTTTAAAAGGAACTGTTCGTGTACCGTTTATTAGTAGAGATGCTCTGGGGTTGCTATATAGTAAGCCTATAGTCCTACAAAATTTGGGTCCCAAGTGAAATTTGGTCATTATTAAATTTAAGTATGCCCAATTTACCCTATCGAACGCTTTAGTGGCGTCGAGGGTCATGATAGCCAGGGGTAGGCCGAAGGTTGAGGCAATATCCGAGGCTCCCACCAAATCATAGGTTAAATCAGCCAATTGCCGACCTCTGATAAACCCCTTTTGATCAGGGTGGATGATCGAACCAATCTCGCTTCCCAATCTCGCAGCCAAAATTGAAGTAAAAATCTTGTAATCATTATTGAGAAGCGAGATTGGGCGGTATGATCCACATTCGGCTGGGTCCTTGCCAGTTTTTAATATTAGAGCTATATTGGCTTCCCCCCAGGAGCTTGGTGGTGTCTGCCCTCTGATCATTATGTCATTAAAAAGATTTGTAAGGACAGGGGTAAGGGTGGAATTGAGTGTCCTATATAATTCCCCAGGGAGGCCATCTGGTCCCGCGGCTTTGCCCTGTGATAATTGCTTAATGGTGTTATAGACTTCTAATTCAGTGATCTCCTTATCTATATTCTCTGTTTGGGAACTTTCCAGTTCCGGGAGGATTATATTATTCAGCCATTCGTTCCTTTCATCATCATTGACATTCAAATCCTCTGTGTATATGTTCTGGAAGAACTCCCTAAAAGCTTCTCCTATGGCTGTGGTTGTTGACCTACTATTAGCTTCCCCAGTGACCCTCACTTCTTTAATACAATTTCTTGATTGGTCCGCTTTAATTTTCCAGGCCAACAGTTTTCCTGCAGATTCCCCATATTCAAAGTGGGCAAGTTTACTTGCCTGCCATCTTTTATTAATTCTCTCCTGCAATAGTGTGTCTAGCTTGGCTTTTAATTCGGCTTTCTCCTCTTGATTATCTGAGGGGGGCTGTTCTAGTGATTCTAAAAGAATTAATTCCTGCTCTATATTTCTTATTCCTTCTTCATATTTCTTTCTCCTGTATGAGGCCCTCCCTGTAATGCACCCCCTGATGAAGGCCTTCCAAGCCTCCCATACTATAACCACGGAGGTAGAACCTAAATTTTGGTCTAGGAAGGAAACTGTTTCCTGCGTCAGATACTCTTTCTCCTCCTCCTCCAGTAGAATTGTACGGTCGAAAGACCAAGAATGGTGGGTAGGTTTCTGATCTAATTTTACAGAGAAAAAGATGGCAGAGTGGTCTGACAAGTGTAGAGGGAGGTATGTTATACTTTTAACCAGGTCTTTGATAGATCGACTAAATAGAGCATAATCAATTCGTGATTTATGTCTGTATTTATAGTTGTGGTAAGAGACTCCCAAAACCTTGCCGGACCTTTGTCTCCATAGATCTATTAGGCCAAGGTTCGACATACATCTGAGCAATGTATCCCTCATATTACTATGAACGACCGCTCTAGAAGTGGGAGATTTGTCTAGCTTTGGATCTAGGACAAGATTAAAGTCTCCCACCCATATTATGGGATCGGAACAAGTAATCAAGTGGTTCTGCAGGATGTTTAAGTAAGAAGGGTCGTCCTGGTTAGGTCCGTAATAGCTGACGATGGTAACATCCTTCGAATGTAATTGAGCCTTAACTATCAGCCACCTGCTGCTTAAATCTGTTTCCCAGCTCGTGATCTGGGCCCTTGCTGCTTTTTTAAAAATTATGGCTATACCACGAATGCTAGTGTTGTGATCTGTAGTTATAAATATGTCAACCCATTTGAGCTTCTTAAGTATGTCTGTGATCTCTTGTTTGTTCAAGTGCGTTTCCTGGATCGCAATGATCTGCGCGGGTGAGTCCCGTAGGTACTGTAAAATTCTATTTCTTCTAGCCCTGACACGCAGACCATTTACGTTCCAGGATAAAAATTTGATGTCCGACATTAATATATAAGGGAGTTGCCCTCCCCTCTCCTCTGATACTTTTTTTTGCAAAAATGCCTGATGTTAATTGTAACTCTTACTATTTTGACCAAGCAGCCGCTTTGAAATACTGATGGATCTATATCCTTTATGATTTTAAAATTCGGTTTATGAGGACTTTTATATTTTGCCTTCCCACCCCCCCCTCCCCTGGAAAACCCCCCCCAACTTACTCTGGCTTGATGTGTTGCCAGCTTGTCGTCTCTGGCGTTTTCCTGCTCCATGCCCTATTATCTATATTATTGGTCACTACGTTTAAGATGAAGGCAGTAATGACTCATAAAGCCCTATTTTAGATCTTTTGTAAGGTGATTATACTATTAAAGATGCTTAGGTGGCCAAGGGTGATTTAGAGCTGTAGTGTGGGAGCTAGAAGTAAGACCCAGTACGCTTTTACCCCCAGACTATTGAGGATAAGTATGCTAGGAGTATAAGTTCTGTGTGAGATTCCATGTTTAATAAACTTATACTTAATTGTCTCGTCCTACTGTTTAGTTTTCTTATGTTTTTAATAACGAAACTATATAACGTCCCATAAGTATACACATACTTTTGTGTATTCCATCTTTTAAAAAAAAAAAAAAAAAAAAAAAAAATCCTTTTTTCTCTTTTTTTTTTTCTCTGTATCTTCTTCCCTCTTTCCTTTCTCTTTTCTCTTACTTTCTTTTTTCCTTACTTTTCCCCTTCTTTTCTCTTTTTTCCTCCTTTTTCCTTTCCTTTCCCCTTTCTTTATCCCTTTCCTCATTTTTCCTTATTTCTTTTTTTTTTTTTTTTTCCTTTCCCTTTTTCCTTTCCTTTCTTTTTCCTTCCCCTTTTCCTTTTTCCCTTCCACATCCCCACCTTTTTATCCCTTTTTTTTTTTCCCCTTTTTTTTTTCCTTTTTCTTTCCTCCTTCCATTCTATCATTTTTTTCTTTTTTTTTTTTTTTTTTCCATTTATCCTTCACCTTTTTATTTCCCTTCTTCCCACTTTTTTTTTTTTTTTCCTTCCTTTTCCTTCCCTATTTCCCCTTCATGAGTTTTTATTCATTTTCCTATTATTTCCTATTCTTAATCTATTTTTATTTTTTAATTTTTTCCCTTTTTACTCTTTTTTTCCTTTTCCTTTACCCCCCTTTCTTAACTCATTGAACAGATTGCTCTATTATTTATTTAATTATTTATTATTCACCCCTGTTCCGGAGGATTCGCGTGTTCGCTGATAGTCACAAGTAACTCATCAGCTTCAAAGGGAGACTTGACATTGTACATTTTATTATTGTACATTACCCTTAGAAAGGCGGGGAATCTCATTTGGACAGTAGCTCCTAAACTTCTGAATTTATCCATCCGTTGACCTAGTTCCCACTGTCTATCCAGTGTAGTTTTGGACAAATCCGATCTCACTTCAAAAGAGAAATCTAGGGTTTTCAAGGTCTTAGCTTTCAAGGCTAAAGTCAAAATCCTTTCTTTCAGGGAGTATGTTAAGAAATTTACCAGTATCTTCCTTGGTTTATCTCTACCTTGTTTAAGGCGGAACGGATCTCGGTGTACCCTTTGAATGTCTGTTTCTATCTCAGACAAAGGTTCATCCATATTTAGAGAGTCCTTTAATATAGTTGCGACAAAGTTCTTTAGATCTCCTCCTTCTTTTCCCTCCGGTATTTTAAGAAGCCTTAAGTTGTTTCTTCTAGAGAAATTTTCTAGAGACTCAACCCTCTCTTTGACTGTATTGCCTTCTCTTCTTAGTGACTGAATCTTTCCCTCGGCAAGCTCCAGTTTTGCCTTGAGTTCTTCAACACTGTTCTCTAATCCCCCAGTTCTTAGTGAGAGACCATCCACCTTGGACTCTAAATTTTCACACATTGTCCGGATCTCTGATTGAGTGAGTCTGGACTCCTCAAAACATCTCTTTGATTCCTCAAATCCGTTTCTGATCTCTTTCCTCATACTGAGAAGTATGGCTTGAATGGTATCGTCACTGCCGTTATCTTCGCAACCCCCGCTGCATTGATCCAAGTCATTTGTGTTACTTCCCGCTGCTACAGTGGGGGCTTGCTGATCTGGAGGAGAGGTTGCGGTTGCGTCTGCTGGATCCCCCATCTCTATGCCCCCAGCTAACTCTAACATTGGCTGGCATCTTCTTGTCACCTTCCTGGTCACTGGCTAGTGACCCAGACTCTGTCCCCTCTGCTTTCAGGTTCTTCAGATCTCTGATCCACTCTTGGATCCATCCGGGCACTCTTCCTCTGGTCGCCTGCAGCACTTCTTTGCAGCTCTCCATAGGAAACAACGACGGAAACCAACACGAAAAGACACCTATGCACCCAGCTTCCCTGGGTGAGGTAACAAGAGTACTTCGGTGCTCCCATACGTCTTGACTCTCGAAGTGTCCAGTACTGAAGGGGTTTTACCGTAGCCCACTCCTAAGTGTCCTTATT
This sequence comes from Lissotriton vulgaris, assembly GCF_964263255.1. Lineage (NCBI taxonomy): Eukaryota > Metazoa > Chordata > Amphibia > Caudata > Salamandridae > Lissotriton > Lissotriton vulgaris. The sequence goes on from NC_141689.1 coordinate 1,906,978,078, forward strand.
CTTTAAAATTCTAACATTAACTTCCTCCAATGAAGTCAATAGTGATTCGCTGCTGTGTTTAGACACTGCACCCTTCCCCCGTGGGTCTCCTGCATCCCAACCTTGGGTGGTTCCTGGTTGCCCCAGCGGTTCTACAGGCCCTAGGCCTTGTCTCTATGTTCACACCTATACTTATACCACTTTTTTAGTATATGGTTTGTGAAGCCCCTAGGGCAAAAAGTATACTGTGCTAATTTACTGTGTGCTAATTAAGTTCCTGTATTGTACTTTTGCCTCTAGCCTCATAAAGAGATTAGGGGTTTGTGTTTAGAATAAATACATCTTTTTTCATATATACCTGGTGTGGGTCTTATTTCATTTGATCATTCATGAGATTATAGACTGGTAAAACAAGCTGCTTTACATTCCTTCAAGACTTAGCCTGAAGGCTGCTCTCCACAGCTACCACTGGGATAGCTTTTTATAAAGCTTGTCTTAAACCTACCATCAATAAGGGTCATTTGGACTGGTACAAGGTGCCCATTAGAATAGTGGACAGCATATGCCAGGCCAACTTCTCACAGCTTCAAACTCAGTTGGGATGTTGTGGTGGTTCGGTGAGTTCTGTGAAGTTGTCTGAAGTAGGGAAATCAATGTTCAAATGGGCAATAGAGAATTCCTCACTCGCCTGTAATCAGCCAGTGCCCATGGTATACACATGAAGGCTGACCTCCTCCCTCTCCGTGTGCCCCTCTGCCCCTCCGCAAGGAGTTAACGCACACCACAAGTGTGATATCATGGGAGCTGTCTAAAGCAGCTGGACTAATTATAGAGCAGGCTGCCCAATGGCTACTGCTGCTGCTCACTGAGCTATGCTAACCATGATGACCCATTCATGTCTGCTCCTGCTTGGATTTTATGGATTTTAAAGGCTGAAATGGAGCTTGAAGGCCTCCAAAGGCAAAGAAAGCAGTCTTAGGGCCAGATGTAGGTAAATACCATTTACTGATTCTAAAATACCGAATTTTACCGATTCGGTATTTTAGAATGGGTAAATGGTTTGTAGGTATTCATTAGGTAATTTTTACAGAATCAGTCAAATTTGGTAAATACCGATTCGATATTTATTGAATCGGTATTCCCCATTCATTCCTATGGGCCTCCAGGCCCATACCGAATCGGTAAGAGGGGGGAGACCCACAAGGTTGGCAGGGTGTCACATTGACACCCTGTTGCACCCCTGAATAGTGCATGGGTGCACATGTGGCACACATACATGCCCTAAGGGCATGTATGTCCTACCACATGGCACTGTTAAAAAAGCACAAAATTGCTTTTTTAACGGTTTTCGTTATTTACCACCAACTCGTAGTTGGTGGTAAATAACAAATCCTTACAAGCGAAAAGCACTCACTTGAGTGCTTCCTACATTTTAGATTCGGTAATTTACCGAATCGGTATTTAAGAATTCGGTAATTTACCGATTCCTTAAATTACCGATTCGATAAATTACCGAATCTGAAATGTAGCCACCTACATCTCAAATGCCTAATACCGGTCGGTAACGGTCAAAATTCAGTAATTTTGGCAGTTACCGACCGGTATTAGGCTTTCTACATCTGGCCCATAGCCTTTTTTCCAGGCACTCCTGAGTGGTGAGTACACTGCTGGAAGGAGGGATGGAGTTAAAAGCACAAGCTGTGCTTTGACACTTACATGATTTGACATAGTAGTCTGGACAGGATGGGCTCAAGGTCTTTCAGTTGTTTGTTAATGGACAACCCGAGTTTATTTCAGGCAGGTGTTTGCATAATGCATCAGTGTAAGTGTGGGCACAACTGAAACACACCTCATAAGTCACTTGCTGATAATTCCCCAGAATATTAACCTCTCCTCCCTCACCAAGTCATCCAACAGGAGCAATTACCTCCTGAACCGTTCCTACCTTAACTGCCGATTCATCCCACTTGCATTTGACTCTTTGGCTCCGAGAAACCATCCCACCACCTAGCACAAAAAAAAGTTATGCCTCAACTGTCGTCTGTACTCCACTGCCCCCTTCTCTTCAATCCTGTCCTTTATACTTTATCTGGAAAAGAAATGAGACATCCTCACCCAATCATTCTCTTGTTTTAACAACTCAATTACCTCTCACAAATACAATCCACCTTATCCAGCAGAGATCAAGAGCCCCTCTCCAATCATAATCCCTCAGGATAATCGATCCCCCAGACACAAACAGCAACCTTCTCCACTCAGATTACAAAATTCTAAACTTTTTTAAAAGCTAAGAAAACACCAATGCTTCTATCACTCAGCCCCTCAAACAAACACAAAATGTCCTCCCTATAACCAACATTATCGCAAACCACATGTAAGATGCTTTCCCATCCCGATCTAAAATTGCAATTTATCCTGCAACCTGATCCTATCACCACCCTTCTTCTCGGACAAACCAAACACAAACCTGCCAGTTCGTCCTTGTCTTGTGTATCTCACTACTGCCACTCTGCAGTCAAACACTGTTTTGAAATCTCAGACACGATCACCGAACTCAGCTTTGACATCCTGATTCTCACCAAAACCTAACTGAATGATACCACAAACAGCATTCTCCTGCTCATATAGCCCACCACATTCCATTCTTAGACGAGACCAGGAAGGCAAACAAGGTGGATGTCTAATGGTCATTTACAGAAACTGTCTGAGTTGCAGACTACTCCCAAACATTTGCTTTCAATCCTTCAAGTGTTTATCACTGGAATTCATCTCACAAGCTTCCTCTAACTTCAGGTTGAATGTGATCTATCACCCTCCCAGTCAAACCAATACCTTCATCGAAGAGTATATCACTACACAAACTTGTCTACAATTCTAACTCATGGGGCACAACAACGGCTTGGACCAGGAGTAGTGTTGCCTTGAAATAGACTTTGGTGCTCCCTGATTGGACAAATACTAGTTAGGTAAATTCACATGCTCGTGCTGAAACATTCAAGGATTCTCTCATGATAAAAATATATTGGGATTTAGTCATCCTCATAGCTTTAGGTGAACAGTTAAACAGATACAGGGCCCGATTCACAAAGGTAAATGTTGTAAGGAAGAATGATACGTAGGCCGAGTGATGTAGAACAGGATAGTAGACTTATTCATAAGATTACTTCCTTGTTAGTTGGTTACAGTAAACAAGTTAGATCCATATTAGGCCCCACCAGGAGCAGCTTCCTTGCTGTTCAGCTCTTCCACACAAACTGATTCCTTCTTCCACTCAAACACACTCAACATTCTGATGACATCACATAAACTGAGCAGCAAGGCAAACGGCAACAATATAGACAATGCATTATTCACTTGCTAGATTATAACACATCCCCCCTCATCAACATTGTAAAAGTACAAGCATGCAAGCTCATTGTACAGACATGCAAAGTGACTAGCTATAAATAAAATGTGCTCGGTGGACAAACACACATGCAAAAAGCCAACGAGCTTCAAGAATAACACAAAGCTTAAAGTCATAACACCATAAGAGTAATTTTGCAACCCATAAACACAGGGGGCCCGATTCACAGAACTAACTTAAGACAAAATCCTAAACTTACTACTTTTGGTATTCTCAGAAGGCATTTAGTAGTAGTAAAGTTAGGATTTTGTCTTAAGTCTGTCTTAAGTCTGTCCTACTTTTGTCTTAAGTCTGTCTGAAGTCTGTCTTAAGTCTGTCCTAAGTTTGTCCTAAGTCTGTCTTAAGTCTGTCTTAAGTCTGTCCTACTACTTTTGGTATTCACAGAAGGCATTTAGTAGTAGTAAAGTTCGTTTTTAGTCTTAAGTTTGACTTAAGTTTGACTTTGAACAAACTTGAGACAAACTTAAGAAGGTCTTAAGACAAACTTAAGACAAACTTAGGACAGACTTAAGACAGACTTAAGACAGAGACAAACCTAGGACAGACTTAAGACTGACTTAAGACAGACTTAAGACAAAATTCCACACCAACTGATTCCTTCTTCCACTCAAACACACTTAACATTCTGATGACATCACATAGACTGAGCAGCAAGGCAAAGGGCAACAATAGAGAGGATGCATTAATCACTTGCTAGATTATAACAGTAAACTTAGACATAGGTCTAAGTTTACTACTTTTTGGTATTCACAAAGGTAAGTTACTACTAGTAACTTTACTACTAGTAAACACTGGCAGCGCAGATCGGTACGTATTTATTTACCGAGACGCCATATGCCCGGATTTCAGGTGTGTAACCAATCTCAGGATAATAAGAAAGAATATATTTTATCACCTTGGACAATCAATTGCAGTCCATGATCTTTTCTCTATCGCAAACTGGAATGAATCAGAACCTAATTTGATGCATCAATACTGGGCCCTCAAAGGCCTGGGGGCTAGCACCGGTCATTCATTATTGAGAATGGTCACATAACTTGTCTTTTTGATAACCCTAGTCCACTCTATTAGTGATCTTGCTGATTTTATTTTCGTCCTGATGACAGTGGTCTAAAAGTTGGCCCACCGAAACGTGCATAGACCATAATTATTCATGTGGAGCATCCTCTCAGAGACACATACACCTGAGGAATCTGATGTGTGATATTTGTATCAAAAATAATAATATAATCTGTCTCCTTCAAGCTGCTCAGGATCTCCGCTGGGATTGTATCTCTACTGCTGTATGAGTGTCTGTGAGAATGAGACAGTATGATAGGTGAGAGTGTAGTGTTGATGGTTGAATGTGGGGTTATCTGTGCATTTATTAATTGTATTTAGATTTTTGCGTTGATATGTTAATCACCTTGCCTCCAACACAGCCTGAGATGAAGACATTGGCACAATTATAAGTAATCTTAATTTGATCTACTGTTCAAGTATCTATCCACTGCTTAAGTATTGACATTATATGCTCCAAACAATGGAGTAGTTTTGTAAATCAACATGTCAGAGGGCATATTGATAACTATTTATCTGTTCAAATGTTATGTGTATGTATCTATAGATAATGATGAAAAATGTCTCTGATTGACAAAACCACTATTACATAAAAAAGTATAAAATATTTTTATATGGAAAAATTAACAATAATAAAAATAAATGTTAATTAATGTTGTTGTATGTCATTGACATTGGGTTGGATGCTGTTAATGAGCCTTAAGAGGCCAGATTATAAAGAATTGTAGGTTGTATGAGAGGTTCTCTTTTTTATCATGCATAATACCATTCAGATTAAGCAGTCGACATTGTGACTACAATAAGGTACCTTTGTTACTAAGGCTGCAAAAAGCTTGGGAACATCTCACATTTTTTATGGGGCCCTTTCACATATAACTTTAATTTTTTGATTTTAGATAGTTTTTATTTTACGTGAAGTGAAACAGAAAGTAAGTGTAAGAAAGAAAATACAAAAGCAAAGTATGCAGGCCATTCTGAAATAAAAACCTGTCATTGCAGCATGTAGAACTATGTTTAACATATAATGTTGTTACCAGACAGTGTACATTACTCAGGATAGATGAATGGGTAAACAGAGCAAATTGTAAATGCGAATGCTGGGAGATAGATTTATGAGCTTACAGGGCAGAGTGTACTGCAGATGCCAGTCCGCTGGTCTAAAGAGGAAAGTAAGTGAAAAAAGGAGAAAAGAGAGAGAGAGTGTAGAAGGTAACATGTAAGGGAGAGAGAGGGATACTACTCTGGGCAATGGTTGACTATTCACATGTTGTGGCACGGGGCAAGGTCCTACGTGGGAGAAGAGCGGTAGAGGGGCCTATGGAGGTTTGTGGTCCTGTAGAAATTTATCAAGTGCATCCCAACGTCTCCTTGGGTTTGAGGAGCCATGAGTGTTAAATTATAGTGTGCTATCCGCAGTTTTGATCAAGCATAGTTAGTTCCACCACTTATCAAAGGCAGTAGGGGATGTTGATTTCTAGTCATAAAGAATTGTTTTTGTACCTAGGGATAGGAGGAATCTACTAAAGATGATGTGAGTGGATCTAATAGAGTTGTGTGAGGATTAGCATGACATCCTTTGACGGTTTTTTAACGAAATCAATTTTGATTGGGCTCCTGTTGAGCTGCCGAAGCAGGTCTTGGACTTTTGTGAGGGAGATCATAAGGGGAAATTCTTCAGTCTGAGTTGGTACAATCTCTCTGGGGTGCAGTCAGTTTTTTGAATAGACCATAGTCTGGCTTGTGCTATGGTGAGAGAAATGTCAAAGGGGATTTCCAATTTTTTGCCAGCTCATATCATTAATGTGCAGATTGTTGGCAAGTGAAACATGTATTTATGACTCCAGAAAATGTATTCCTCTTTAGGATTTTCCATAAAGATTCTTGCTTTTTTTCTTTTTCCATATAAATTTTGATATGGCAACATCCAGGGATTTGAAGAAGGTGATGGATAGGGATAACGGGAGCAAGCAAAAGATGAAATTGATCAGCAGAGCTATCATCATCTTTATGGTACTTAAGCATCCCTACTATGTGATGTTAGAACGGGGGGTCTCTATTTGGCAATGGTATACGTCTTTGACCAAACAGGGACCCCTGCTTCTAATCAGGGAAAGGGGATTACAGTACTGGTTAACCCATGCTCACCCCTTTGGTAGCATGGCACAAGCAGACAGACTTATCTCAGAGGCTGTGTGTTAAGCATTTGTGAACACATACAGTAATACAGTGAAAACACTACAGATGGACACCACACAGATTTTATAAAAATAAATATTCTTTATATAGATTTATCACAAGACCATAAATGACATAAATCCACAATACTGTAATCGATAATAATTCTTCAAGATGGTAGAAATAGTTAAAAAAATAAGTGATTCACTTAAAAGCAGTCTCTAGCAACAGAAACTGGAGCGATCACGAGGTCAAGGTCAAAGAAATCCCAAAGTACAGCACCAATCGCGAGGTGCGCGGCGTCAGGCTCGGAATCAAAACAAACCCACAGAGAACAGTACCTGGGGAAAGTGAAAACAAAGACAGATCACAGCGTCGGAGAGGTGCGCTGTCGTTGGCGCGTTGGGGCGTCGGTTCCTTGCTTCGGGGGATATGATGCGTCAGGACATGGATGCTTGCGCAGGCAGTGGAGGTGTCAGTTCCTGACCAGAAAGGAGGTGATATCAAGATGGCGCCGAGACCACGGTTCCGTACGATGTCACGATTTTGATGGATTCTTGACCACCCATATCGACGATCGCCTCCGCAATGATGTCAGCTTCAGAGTTGTTGCGGCACAGCAGCAGCCGTTGGGACAGCATTGCCAGTCAGAGCAGCGCTCACAGCTATCACAGACTTATGAAGTAATTGCGTTGACGTCGATGCGACACGGCGGCCGGCGGCCAGAGGCCGGCGGCAGGTCTACGTTGTAAGTCGGAGCAGTGCTCACGGCTTCGATACAGATGACGGCATCGCTCGCCGGCGTCAATGTTGCAGAATTACTTCCGTAGCAGCTAGAACAGCATGTTCCAGATGCAGGCAGACAGAAGGGGTGAAATCAGCTATCCCTGAGACTTCGGTCAGGAGGCAAGCTCAAATCAAACCCTTGGAGTAATATACTGCAAGCTGATGAAAGTCCTTTGAAAGTTCCTTCTCCTCTTCTTGGAACTGAAGAAACCACTGTAAGCCACTCCAGCAACACAGTACACTGGCAGGGGGGCAGTCCAACTCTTACAGCTTCCTTGGTTCTTCTCCTTGGCAGAGGTTTGTCTTGTTCCAGAAGTGATCTAACGTCTTGGGGTCTGGGCGCCAAAATTCATACTAGCAAATCCTTTGTCCTTTGAAGGCAGAGAGTCCTGTGCCCAGTCCAAACCAGTCCTGTGCAGTCCTTGAGCACCTTGTTGATAAGACTCCTTCTTTCCTTTGACAGTGTGGGCCAGGGATATCAGACGCACCACAGGAGATGGAGCCAGCATTGTGGAAGGCAGGTTCAACCCAATTCAGGTCCCAGGTTTTCTCCTCCCCTCACTCTACATGCATATGTGTATATTCAGCCCTGTGCTGACTCACCATGTCTCCTGGAATCCCCCTGTACCTGTCACTCAATCTCCAGACAAGGAATACACAACTTAGCAGAGGCAGGCTTGCATAGTTAGGCAAGAAAATACCTACTTTCTAAAAGTGGTATTCGCAAACACAGAATGTTAAAACAAACTTCACTAAAAGATGCATTTTATCATTCAGAGTTCAGGCATACTAAACTCGAATTTATACCTAGTTCCCTGAGTCAGTTAGGATTATAAGATGTTATAATCAAACTGCCCGTTCTGGCCTGTAGAGAACAGGTAGCCTTGCAATAGTGAAAAACGAAAATGGCTGTAATTCCCTATTAGGACATGCCACACACATCAGGGCATGTCTTACCTTATACTTACAATGCACCCTGCCCTTGGTCCTACCTTAGGGGTGTCTGATATGAATAAAAGGGAATGTTTAGGGACTGGCAAGTGGGTGCACTTATCAAGTCGACATGGCAGAGTTAGACTGCCCACAGGCTTTGCAATGGCAGGCCTGAGACACACTTTACAAGCTGCTTCTGGGGGTGGCACAACCAATGCTGCAAGCCCACCAGCAGCATTTGATTTACAAGCCCTGAGCACACATGGTGCACTGTTCTAGGGTCTGACAAGTAAATCAAATAACCCAATCATGGAGTCACTAATTAATAGATCAATTTACCATAGGGAGCACAAGGCACTGTGGCACTGAATAGCAGGGGCACAGTGCCCAAAGCATCTAACCAGCAAAACATATCAAAAACAGAGGAGGCAATCAGTAAAAAATAAAAGGGAGACTCACGCCAATACCAGGTCTAACATGTGTCCCCTCCAGCTGAAATGTGGGGAGAACTATCCTTCACTGGTGTAGTTATAACCTGCACACCTGAATTTTTTCTATCTGCTTTTTTCCTTTTTTACATAAATAAACAATACTTGAATAGGGTGCTACCTTGTTTACTGACCAGTTCCTGTCAGTTATAAAATCTCTCATATGAGCCTTTATCCCTACAGCAGATGCTCGTCACTTTAAGATTCACTCGAGCTGCCTCCACTGGTCGTGTAACATATATTACCTCTTCCAGAATTTTGCTTGAGACACATAGAGAGCTTCAGTTCATGTGAGTTTTATCTCTGAGCACACTCTCGCAATACTTGGTTGATGTGTACATTTTAATACACTTAAAATGTACAATGTTGATTTGTGTCTGTTTTCTCTTAGTCGAATAATGTGTTCGTTCAATCCATGGATAGGTGAGATGTTCAGGTCTACTTCTACACTGCATACCGTTGAGGCTATGAGGGGCACTCCATTTCACTTTCATGAATAGTTGGGTTCAGTCGGTGGTTTCATTAACTCATGATCCTTGGGTTACTCTCCCGCTTGGGGCTTTAGCCCCCTTTCATCTGTATTGCACAGCTTGAATCTTATGATAACTTCTTCTTATTAAAGCATGGATGTATTTAATTTGCCGTTCTGGGTATACACCTAATAGACCATAATGAATTAATTAGTGGTTTTAATTATAAGGTTGTTAAAATTCAAGCATCTTAATGGATTTATGTTACTTACCGTGTTTCCCTGATGAAGGGTCATGCTGAAATGCTTTGGGACTGATAAACACTTCTTGGGAAGTGTATTGCCAAGCTACATTAAATGATTGTTCATGTGATTATTTGTGTTTTCGTGGAACATTTCTTGTACATAATTGCACCAATTAAAGACTTTAACTGTATCTGCAGCTCTTTTCATTAATTTTATACATTTGCTTAAAAATTGAAGAATGAGTGCCAGGATTGGCTTGTGAAAAGTGCACTTTGTTTAATTGCGACATTTTTGTGTCTCAATCTTCAGTGATTTTATAACTGACAGGAACTGGTCAGTAAACAAGGTAGCACCCTATTCAAGTATTGTTTATTTATGTAAAACAAAGTAAAAAAGCAAATATAAAAAATGTAGGTGTGCAGGTTATAACTACAGCAGTGACTATTTACCCTCTACAGTTCCACCATATAACGAGCACCCATTCATCATGTCATTTGAGGAAATCTCACATCTCACTACAAATCAAGCAGACACAAAAGTGTATACCACAGAAGAGGCAGAGTCCATATACTCACTCATACAGACACCTGGGCCTTCCAGGCAAAACCTAGATCCGCAAATAAAGTCTTAAACAGTTACAGTACACATTAAGAAGAGAGGTTAACCAAAGGCTGCATGCCACCACACTTATCCAATACCATAAAGTTAAAAGTATACCCAGAGAATTAAGATTATCTTTATGGCCTTTGCTCTTCAAATTTAATAAACCATTCATGCTGAGGTGGTATGCTATATTAAACAAATGTTCATTAGATCTTATCCTTCTGATAGTAGAAGAACTTTCCAGCATCTTAAAAGAGTTGGCAACAGCAATTGAAGACCTAAAGACAACCTTAGAAGGGATGATGACGGCAGATGAAATCACTAAGACATTGAATGGCATTAATGAACATATTGATGAACATGCAAAAGAAGTGCATGAATGAAAATTATGCAAATTTAAACGTGATACCATCGATTACAAGCTCGAAGAGGTTTACACATGGGCTGATATGTATGCACAGCGTCGCACAAACAAACCGTGCCGGAATGGCAACTGAAAGCAGCCTGTGCAAATTTTTACAGATCAGCCCCCACCCGGCGGGTAGCGAGGAAGCGCAGTGAGCGAGCCCAAAAGCTATTAGGGGACTTTGGGGGGATTTCCACACTTTCAAAGTTTTGGAAAATGACAGACCAAAGGAGTGAATTTTACAGCACATTTTTCATTACATATTCAATTGTATTAACTTGCAAAGCACAGTAAATAGTAGATGATGACCTTAAAGAGCACCAGGTTACCCACCCAGTCATATGTATCCATAGACATTCTTTCCGAGAGCACCAAAAATAGACACAAGTAGTGCATCATAGAGAACAAAGTAAAAGTGAGACCAGCCCCACATGGTGTGTAGCGAGCAAGCGCAGTGAGCAACCACTACTAGGGGAAGTTTGGGGGTTGAACTTGTCCCCCCCATGAAAATTTTGGAGACAGAAAGGCCAAAACAAAGCATTTTTCAACACATTTTACATTACATACTAAATTGTATTAACTTTTAAAGCATAGTAAATGATTACCTAATTCAGCCTTGACTATACGGGGACACATACAACTTAAAAGCAGATGCCAAACCATTTAAATACTCTGCATGCTGCACCCTGCCTTATGGAAAGGGATTGCGCTAGTGGTGACATCCTGCTGACATATGTAGTAAAAGGTCATATTTTTAGAACTGGTAAAAGGTTCCTTTTTCCAGATCAAAATGGCAGTTTTGCATCTGCACAGGCAGACTGCAATAACATGTCCTGGCCTTGACACATGTTTGAATTGGCTACTTACAAAGGTGGCACAATAAGTGTTGCAGGCCCACTAGCAGCATTTAATTTACAGTCCCTGGGTACATGTAGAACCACATTTTTAGGGACTTACAAGTAAATAAAATTTGCCAATTTTACCATGTTTAAAAGAAAAACTTTAGCACTGGTTAGTGGTGGTAAAGTGCACTGAGCCAACAAAAATGGCTTTTTATGTAATAAAGCAGAATAAAACCTGCATTTAATTTGGAGAAATCTTAGGCCAACAAAGACTTATCAAATCATGTCTCAGCAGTCACTATGAACAATAATGTATCTAAAAAACACTTCACAAGGGAGGCCTGGGGAAGACTAGTTCTACAGCTCTTCATCCTTGAAGAGCATCTCCCCATGAAGTCCCAGTATCATTTTGAATGTTTAACACAGGAGAGAGTTTACGGATGCATATTCTTAAAAGTTCTTTTCAAGTATTCTGAATGTTATGTGAAGCACATTAGCAGATCCGTATGTCCATTTACTTTGAGGAGTTAATAATTGACATATCCTACTTCCATTGTATCATCAGCAAATAGTTACAGACTCCACCAACCATTTAGCTTTACCATGAACGTGAAGCATAGGTTGTACTCAAGGGAACACCATTTATGTGACAATTAACTTGTGTGACAACTTGTAGGACACTTTGTGAAAGGCATGTGCTTTACATGTGCATCGCATGTAAGCAGCCTTTTGAATCTCAAAAGAACCTGGAGGGGACTACGGAGAGTAATCCCATTTAAATGGATAGATATATGGATGGATGGATAAGATGGATTAGCTTTGATGAGAGGACAAAGATGTATGCAAAGGACATTGTAAGAGTTTGGCCAAACAGTTTTATCACAGTAAATTTAAGATAAAGCCATCGCCTTCAAAATATAAACAGTGCACCATCATATATTATAATCGCACAGCCTATGCACACATGTGTGCCAAACAAGGAAAATCCTTCATGTTCATCACACCATCAGTGAGCTCATTATCAGACGTGGAAAGGGCACGCTGTGCTCATTCAGTTTGCACTGTGAGGATTTCGAGCTGGGGCCATGCAAAACCCCTACTAACAACAGACCATCAAACCAACCAATGGTAGAACAGGTCTGGTTGGCAAGAGGGGATTGCTCATTTTACAGTCTAGGAAAAACCATGTCCTCCGTTGTGCTCCTTGTGAAGATAATGACTGTTTCCAAGGATATCAGAAAAAGCTATTGGCTCGGTAGAAATGTGGACAGGCTTCCAACACCACAGGAACATCTGTGTTTCTTATTTAAGTCTGGCCTAGAGACAGCTTTATTTGACTCTGTGTTAAGCTATGGAAAGGAAAGAGGCGCATCAAGGACAGGCAAGAATGCTCTTGCACAGGCTGTAGGCTGAGATGGCCTTGGGTAGCCACACAGGTCATGTACAGTCAGCAAGCTACGATGCATACTAGTAAGTAGTGGGGTAAACCACCAAGCAGCTGGCATGCTGCAGGTCAGAAGGAACTCATGCTATGTTACAGGTATGCTACAGTAGAGACTGCTTCTATTTGGAAGAGAACATGCACAGGCAGTACCTAGTGAGGTAAATCTAGTGCATGCATTGGGAAGAAAGAGGTATTGTACTAAATGTTGGGCAGAAAAAACACTTCACGAATAAATAAACAGAATAAACCGTCCTAACTAGATACATTGATATTTTTAATTTGGAACACAATATGTGATAAATGGATGGAAAGAGTAACTTTTCCAAATTGAGAGAAAGAGCCCTGAGAAAGCGGTTTTACACTTTTGCAAAACATGTGTTGGCTGTTGTCTTAAATGTCATGAACTTGTACAATGAGAATTTCATAGTATGAATTTGACATTTTTGATCGTTTTCATTACCATTATTCTGATTAACATGCGTTAGAAAGTATACATCTTTTTTCTGTTTGCATTTTAATAAATACATTGGAGGTGGCATCTAATGTCTCACTGAGGAGCACCAGTTACAACAAGACCGCCATCTCCCTTAATTGCAAGTTTAGCTCGGATATAATAGAATGTTCTGACTGCACTACTTTGGCTATGAAACATATTTCCTATCTATGAGATTCCCCTGGCTTCTTCACATTCACTCCTGTTCAGGAACCTTCAGCCAGATTCAATAATCTTTCATCTAGCTGTTTATCATGTTTTTTTAAACGTGTTCTTTCCCAGAAAGAAGGGCATTCTCCCAGTTACCTTTCTTTCCCTTGCAACTCTTTTTCCTAATCCTGCCATCTACGCTTTTTACTCAGATGTCAAATTCTCCATTCCTAAATTTGTTTTGCCTTTTGATTTTCCTCCCTTTTTCCTCTGCTCTCTTATCCTTTCAGTTCTGATCCTGCTTGTCTCTCCTTTTTTCTAAACCATGGTCTAAATGTAATCTCCCCTCTCATTCCATTGTGTTCCGTTCTTTTCCCTACCATTTCTCCATGATCACCTAAGATTCTTTACTTAATTCCTATCCTGGTTAAGGCTCTCTCCTTCCTCCCTCCTTTACCCTTGTTCCTCCTTCCTTTCACCCTATCACTTGATTCCATTCCTTCTCTCACGTATTCCTCTTGTCTCCTCTTCCTTCTACTCTCTTTCCCAATTCCCAACCTCAATGACCCACTGTTGTAGGGTAGACTGCTGCACAACTGAATTCAGGCAGAACGTGCAAATGTTCATGGGGGACAGCGCAATCTTAGCCATCACCCTTCTGAGGCCTAGGTCCTTGAACCTTAGGCCCCTTTTGCTTTCCCAGGTTCAGTAATTCAGGAAGATAGGTCATAAAACGAGGAGTGCAACATCTGTGTGAAATTTGTTTCTAGCAAAGGGAATATCTACATGCTAATTCCAATAGTGTTGTTTAATTAGATGAAGGCAAAATGAAGGCGTTGATTAAAAACGTTGCTTTGCTGGGCCTGACAAACATGTCCACTCTCTCACAGTGGAGGAACTGAAGGAAGAATGCTGAAGCAAATGAATCATGTTTTTGCATCTAATCAGTCAGCTTTAAATAATCTATTTTGTAGAATTTCATCTATTTTGGAGATTTTTTTAAATGCAATTTAGATCTATTTTGGGGATGTTTTTAAATGGTAATTTAGGTTTCCCAGAACTGTGTAAAACAAAGTCCACAGACGTTTATCCACAATGCACTGTATTTTCACAGGCCTGTCTCCCCTCCCTGCCACCAACACAATTTTTCTGCTGATGCAGGCGGAATCAAGAAGGAACACCCGCACATTAAATACAGATCACCTGTTCTCCGATTAGAATGTAAAATTTAGAGTAAAAATAAAGATAATGTGGTACTCTGCTTACATTGTTTCGGCAAAGTCAGCAGCATGACCCTAACTGGATAGTTCTCATTTTGTTCAATCTTAACTGAGCTCTTCTCTTATCTGTGAGCCTTTCAAAAAGCAGGGTTCATGTCTTTCTCCACAAATTAACTTTCATCCCAATCTACTCTGGTAACAGTAAATCATGTGCAAATGAACGTCATTAGAGAGAGGTCAAGAGGAACAGCAATTTTCAATGTTAGCGATGTCAAGTGCAAGTGCTGCTGTAAATGGAAGACGGGGATAATTCTATGTAACGGTGAGGCTGACACCGTGAAGGACACGTACAGCGTTACCAGCTCCATACAAGGACAACCCAACCTAAGGATATTGCACCAGAATTAGGCTCACTTCAGGCAGTCCTACCAACATAACCATCAGGCCTGATAACCCTCCTTCTGCCAAAGCTCCAATCACTCACGTCACAACAATGCCCCTGCACAATGCACCCTTTCTTGGACAGGAAAGCAGTGCCAGCACGCGGTGTTTCAGCATCAGAGGAGCCATGATAATTCAACTTCTGGCCCGCCTGCCCCGGTCGCATGAGCTAGTACCACCGTGGCACCCACCGTCTGTTCAGACTCGCAACAACCAGTGCCACGTAACTTACGACCGGGCCAGGCCCAGAAACACTTTAATAAAGCAAAAGTGGCCTAAGGGGCAAGGGCCTAGGCCCCAGCAACCATCAATGATCAGGCCAGAAGCAGGAGGATTATTGAATTCAATTTAAATGACTGGACGGCGTCTGGTCCAGTTAAAAATAGACTCACCTGCGGGTGGCAGACAGGGAGAATAACATTATGCGGTGCTGACTTTCCCAGTCCCTCGCCTGGCCTCTGAGATCCGTAAGATGCTGCATAACGTCCTTTCACCTTGGCTGCTGGATCTGTTGTCAGGAAATCAAAACCCTTAAAAGATCACGTGCACGTAGACTGCATTTTGTGACACTATTTTCTGAAAGTATGTGCCAAACCAATTATGGAAAATTATATTGTGGTTTAAAGAAATCGAAGGCAGCCCACCTTACTTTCACTTTCCAAGTTTCTAAGTTAAATTTCTAATCTTCGCTGAAACAGGTGCAGAGCCCTGTGCTGTAGGATTCTAAAGACGCACCTGCCAACTGAAAGTGAAAGTGACTGGTTGTCAACTGCATGTAGTTTCATGTATTTCAGCTGCTTTTGATACACTGGCATTCATTTCCTAGGACTAGTGACAAACACGCTTTTCTTTCAGTATAAGGTGCCGTGGCTTAAAGTTTAGCCGCTTGAGCTTTTCACACATTCAGAATCCGCCCAAAAATGTGCATTTGCCCCGTGGGGCGGGCTCTGAAATCCAGCGAAGGTGAAAGATGGGCGACGAATACCCTCTCTGCCAGACACATACAAAGACAGACGGGCATACATGAACAGCAAGCTTTATTTACCATGTCGAGTGCAGGGTCCATGGCGAGAGAAAAGCAACAGGTCCCCTCAGTGACAACTGTCGACTAACTGAGAATAGGTAGAGGGCTGGTCACGCCCCCAGCTGCACCTTTAGTGCCTGTAGAACATGTCCTCCAGCTTTTTAATCTGGTTGGTTCCTTCAGCATTTTACTTTCACTTTTTGGGAAGTCACGGGGTTCGGTCCTAGGTGCTATGCAGCGCTTGGTTTGGAAGCTTGCACGGAGTGAAACGATTTAACATACATGCCAATAATTTAAAATGGACTGTGAAAAACGTGTAAATAAACTTCAGGGGAATGGACTTTTCACAATAATTTATATTGAATCACAGACATTTTTAGATGGAAGAGATTTAAAATATAACAATATTTCATTTAAAAAAATTGTGAGTCTCCTGCCTGAATCAGTTCTATTGGCATGTACGTGACTGTGACTTTGACTTGGCATGACAAAGTCCACAATTTTGTAAATGTAAACTTGGACAAAGCGATTTGGGTTGTCTGCACCAACACAACTTTATTAACCCCCAAAAGAACATTTCTTTACAACAATAAGGATCTAAATCCACGACTTACAGGTTGTATGTAGCTCCTCGATGCTGGTATATAGCTCACTGTGCTATATTAAAAGGCTTGTGTGTGTGAAATGGAAGTTACAAACAGATATATATCAAAAGCAGTAGCCCACACACATACCTAATTGAACTCCAAATTTGCACATGTTAAACGATGGGATTTGCAACAGGCGCATTAGCCCGCTGTGCTACTTTATAAATCAAACCTATCACTGGACAAAACACAGAACTCTCCCAGAACTGTGTTAACCACTAAAATTGTTTTGCCGCTAATGTAATTCATTCAAAACTGCTTTTCAGATAATGATCTCTGCAGCAGGTGTCTAAACCCTGTAGAATATTTTAAAATGCAGCCACTTTGTGACCAAGCAAGAAAAGATTTACTGGAATATATATCCTTGTTGCCAACTTATTTGCAGCTGATATTAAAAAAATGTATATGCAGTCTGTTAGACTTTACTTTTCAAACTTGGCCCCTTATGACTGCACTCCCTTCCCTCTGCCACATCTTCACCCACAATTTATGGGTTTCCGGAAAAAACAGTTTCCAACTCCTTATATTTTTCGACCCTGATATTTTAGAAACAAAGCACCATTTTTCTGAGGCCATGTGCCAAACCAAAGATGAAAAATGATATTTTGGTTTAAAGAAATCAAAGGCAGACCACTCTACTATCACTATGCGCGAGCCAAAGGCGCATAAGCTTCACCAGGCAGAAGACGACCCCCTAACCACGGCACGCAGACTCGCAGGCAGCGGCATCATCTACGCGCTGTGCGTGTCTATGTCATTATCACATGGTCAGGTGTTTTTTAAACAAATTATTATAATGAGTCAAGTATAGCCTAGTAGGCTGCCTGCTGCTGCCTAAATGACATTGAAATCGGCCGGAGGGTCACTGCTCACATCACGTGACCCACGGACTGAGCACCAGCATTTTATGCAGCCTGGAGAGAATAGTTGTGCTCAGACGGCCTTGCTGGGGGCCTATTTGGTCTTGTCGGACCGACCGTGCAATGTAAAGTCAAACATAACATTGCATTAAGCACAACCAGGCGGCATCAGAAAATTGGAGAAAGGCTGGCAGCGATCGTCCTCACCCTTACATCTAATGAAGCCTCCTACTGTGAGACAAAAGTACACATCTTAATAACCTCCGCACTCTGCCCCACTCCCTCCTGTAGTCGTATATACCCCTTGTACTGTATTCCTTATTATGACAAGAAAAGCCAACGTACACGTTTGTCTTGTGGTGGTCATTTGTTGGCCGCAGTTTATTAGGAATACAAGGAAACAACATGTATATACTTTGCATCATGCTATGTCATCACAACTTCCTTGGTATTGTCTCTTGTCCCTTCTGGGTCGTTTCCTTTGGTAGGTTGGATTTTTGCGCTCCGTTTGCGCGGGAGGTGAGTAGCTTCTGTCCCGGAGTTAGGCCACCTCGCTACCTTGTCCGACTTTGTTGTGCCCTGCCGTCCGTCCGGCGGGGGCTGGGCTGCGAGTGCCGTCTCCGTTTGCTACCCCCCCTATTCGGTAGGCCAAGTTACCCAGCCGTGAGGCATCCCAGAGTGTGTGGTCCTACACGCCTGTCCTTAGGCCAACTCACCTAGCCGTGAGGCATCTGAAGGTGAGTGGACCTATTCTGGCACACCGCCCTCAGGTGTGCCTCCGTACCAACCGATATCAGCGTAGTTCTTCGCCGTGCCTTGCATCTTCCTCAGCCCTGCGACATTGCTGATCCTTAGGTGTGGGTGGGTGGGACAAGATTGTGCTCCGCCGTTGTTGCTGCTCCCCCCGCTCCGTGCAGATAGGAGCATGCCTGGGGGAGCAGGGTTTATATGCCTCCTGGCTTGCCTTCGCCTTCCGCTAGGCCCCTCTTCCTATTGGGCGAAGTTTGTAACCCGCTTTGACCCCCATTGGCCGCCGGGGTGTCTGCACCAGTCCAGTGGCCGCTGCGGGGGAAGGGAAGAGGGTGTTTTTTTGTCCTCTTCGCGCCACACGCCGCTCCACCCCTAGTTTGTCTGGGGGGGCACGCCGCTGGTTATGGTGCCGGCTCTCAAGCCCCCTTCGGGAGCAGCCTCTGCAATAACCTCCGCACTCTGCCCCACTCCCTCCTGTATTCGTATATACCCCTTGTACTGTATTCCTTATTATGACAAGAAAAGCCAACGTACACGTTTGTCTTGTGGTGGTCATTTGTTGGCCGCAGTTTATTAGGAATACAAGGAAACAACATGTATATACTTTGCATCATGCTATGTCATCACAACTTCCTTGGTATTGTCTCTTGTCCCTTCTGGGTCGTTTCCTTTGGTAGGTTGGATTTTTGCACTCCGTTTGCGCGGGAGGTGAGTAGCTTCTGTCCCGGAGTTAGGCCACCTCGCTACCTTGTCCGACTTTGTTGTGCCCTGCCGTCCGTCCGGCGGGGGCTGGGCTGCGAGTGCCGTCTCCGTTTGCTACCCCCCCTATTTGGTAGGCCAAGTTACCCAGCCGTGAGGCATCCCAGAGTGTGTGGTCCTACACGCCTGTCCTTAGGCCAACTCACCCAGCCGTGAGACATCTGAAGGTGAGTGGACCTATTCTGGCACACCGCCCTCCGGTGTGCCTCCGTACCAACCGATATCAGCGTAGTTCTTCGCCACGCCGTCTGGGAGGCTTCCGTCTCCCTACGGCTGCCCCCAACTACGCCCTATGCTCTGTCACTTACAACTTGCAGGCCCCATTGCGCCCCAAAGGCTGCTCCCAAACCCACCACTGCCTTCAGTCGACAGGCGCACTACCTCTTTGGCATGTACTTCTGGGCAACCCCGTGTGGACGAGCCCTTGCCTGGCAGTCCCCCAGACCCTTCGATCTGCAGCCTGTGTTCACTGTGAGGTTTGGTTTCTGATGGGCCTTCTCACCTCTTGCCTGCTAACACCTCACTCTGTAGGTGGCTGATCAACACTCCCGGATACCCTGCTGTGTCTGCCCGCACATCACTTGGGGCTGCCGGCAGCTGTAAATAGTAGCCGCCAAGCCTATTCAGGCTGGCCATCAGGGGGGCCCTCTGTAATGAGATTGTCACCCTAATCCGTCACTGCCCTGTCCAGCCTCGGCGGAACGCCTGGGTTTTGCTGCAGGACCCTGCCCTGTGCTGGCTCTTGCCCGCCCGTCCTTGTCCTTAGACTGAGCCTCCGACGGTTTGTTGGATATGAACAGCCCTCCCTTAACGATTGGAGGAGCTCAAATCTAAATGGGAGTGGTTCCACATTTTCTTCTTCTTATTATTATATATATATTTATTTTTCTATTTATTTAAACAAATGCACCATACACCGTACTGCCTGGCGCACGTGAACGTTCTTTCCCAGCATCTTATGGCATCCTCTGCTGCCTTATCTAGCATCTCTACAGCATATGCTGGAGGTCTGGAAGCTCTCCGTCTCTTTGAGGGCCCAGCCCCAGTCGCCTTTCATCGTACGACGGAGAACTCAATGTACTCCCGACCGTGCCCCTACTCTGAGCTTTTCCTGACGTCGAGGTGTTGTCTGGCAATCATCATTCCTGTGATGTTCCCCAGAATCTCCGTCCGAGGACTTCAAAGTTCCTATCGCTTGCTAGACCTACACAGGGTCTCCAGCTGGGGGATCGTAGTATGATCCTTGTAATCAACAGCCTATCGTGGTAACCTCCAATATGGAATTGGACACTATAACCCACTTGACGCGCCTGTTCAGCTTTGTGGTCGAAAGTGCACCCTCGCCGATCTGATTCTGCTGAGAACTCTCTGAGTGTTGGCTGCCCGGGGACTGTCAACGGTGAGGCATGACCCTTAACCGCCTCTTTGGCTTATCCTTATCCTCTTTGCCTTATCCCTCGGCTCAACCGAAAAAACCGAACCTAGCCACTACACTGATAAGGGGTGCCCCATGGGTTGTTGACAGAATTATTACTGCGCTACTATCATAATTGCACAGCGTTGGCCCTACCCTTGCCTGTTCGCTGTCATGCCTTTAGCTTTGCACGAGTGACCTGCTCGCTGGCTGTGCCCTGCCCCCAGGGGCGCTTGACACCTAGGTTATTGGCAGAATTCTTAAGCTGCTGCCATGTTACGCACACCTTGCCAACGCCTTGCCCCTATGTTTGAATCTTAGCTCTATGCGCACTCACTTTTGCCCGAGTGCCTTGCGCACTGTCAATGGCTGGGACAACAAGGGGGGGGGGGCGCCAAGGCTTGGCTATTTGTCTGTCGGACACTTTGAATTTAGTTTTTTTTTTGTTTTTTTGATGATTCAACCACAGATTCCCTCTTGTTTGGCCTCCCAAGAGATTGAATGTTAATTCCAGCACGGTGCTAAACAGGTATCGTGCCAGGGGCTCCACCAATCCTTAGTATGCCCGAACTTATTCTGATGGGCGAGGCCCCTTTAAACTAGCTAGACCGTACATGATTAAAATACACCCATTTTTTATTTTTTTATTATTATTTTTTCCCATCGCGCATTACAGGACCCACACGTACCACAGCGTCTGCCTTTGCCTATAGGTGGGGTTCAGGTGAAGGGGGTTGGTCAGAGGGCTTCTGCTTTTGCGCCGCTGCATGCCTCATATGTTTCTGCTTACTCACATCTGATTGTCTCAGATAACCAAGATCTGGCAAGTATGTTTCTGCCTTTGAATCCTTGAGGGTCTTTAATAAGAGTCTGATCCTCCGTCTTTTCTGCCTTTACACACCTGTGTCTCAGGTGAGGGGTGAATGATCTGTGTTTTTCTCTACACCCATGTTGTCATTCAAATAAAACCAGTTACAATGCAGACTCGATATGCTGACTGTTATTGCTAGCTTTACAAAACATGAATTTATGGCGAAAACAGTGTCCAGTGCTTGCAGCCAGGCACTAATGAACTTGTTTATTAGATCTTCAGCAATCCTTGGCTTTCCCGTCGATGTGACATGTGTCTAGCTAGCCCTGCTCCCGCTTCCTGGTATTTCCCCCCTAAAATCATGATAAACTGAAAAAGTTTCCAGCAATAGCCATCCAAGCGGGCATCGACTGCCACTTGCAGTATTGAAGCTATTCAATGTATCTTGTACATCTTCAGGACGAAATATGCAGGATGTACTTGCATGAACCTGACCCGGATCGGGTATCAGCGTGATTTACATCGTGCCAGTTCTGTTCCTCTAGGACCCAACTTCATACTTTGGCTAGGCACGGGGAGATTAAGTGATTTGCCTAGACTCACGGGATAATTAAGAGTCAGTGCCGGGCCTATACAACTATGTACCAGGGAGGCTGAAATAGCTACAAGTTTGGGTCGGCCTCTGCGAGATTTTGATCACATATACTTAGAACCATAAGTGTTTACTAAGTTTTGCACGCAAACCTGCCTGAAAGGCGCACGTTTTTTAAAACCTGACAGCCTACCGGCGAGATCTGCTCTCCACAGTATATGACCTAACAGTCCCTGGCATGTATGCTATACCTGGGGGGACGAGCGGTTCAGGACGAGCGGTTCCATCTGTGGTCCAAGCACCGACTTCGTTCTTTCGTAGGTGAGGCCGCGCTGAGACTGGACACACCATTTTATTGAGGGTGATTAAGCACCCGGGCAAATCGGGCGCCGGACGATCCTTTGGCGATGTGCCTGCTGATACGCTTATAAGTGTGATCCTTAGCAGTGCCAGGCCCGGGTTTACGTTATATAATCACCGTGAGGTGCGGTCTTCCCGCTGTACGCGCTAAATGCCGTGCATAGCGAGACTTTGATCTAACACTCCCGGCCTGATCTGCCCTTAATGGCAGGGACGTCTAACGTAGTCTGGCCGCTTTAAGAATTGCCACCTCCGACATGGTCTCTGTTCTACCCTGCACTAGCTGGCGCTCAGAATTGTTACGTCCCCTAACTACTGTGCATTGTTTCTCCTGTATCCAAGTGTGCTGTTTCATAATTCCTCAAGTACACTTTGCAAATAAAATTCCCAATTATGCATTTCCTGCTTTAAATCACGGGGAAGTTTTCACTGAAGTCAATTTCTCCGATCTGAGAAGCGTTATAAAGGAAGCAGTAGTTATCAAAGTCTATGGTGATGGAAAATCTGTTGCAGCTTCTCCTTTGCCCCGCGCTATTTGTAACATTTATGTGACTCCCCAGCGGTGTCGGGGGTCATGAACTGTGCCCTGGCGCATCTGCAAATATGTTCTCTGCCCTCTTGAGTTGCGCTCCGAGGTGCAAACTGCATCGTGATGCGATATGTGGAGAACTGTCTGCTTCGCACTTAACTTTAGGTTAAAAACACAGCCCCTGACAAGATCAGGAATCACACAGAGAAATAGCGCCAAACGTTCCAGTTTATAGGCGCCAAAATAAGTGACCCATTGTCCACCTAGTATTAAAAGTACATCTTGGGTACCTGACACCCAACCGAGGAGGCTCTAAATTCCCAGTGGCTTATACCTGACCGTCTTTGTACGAGAGAAACGTGTTCAGCATGCCGGACCTCCTGATGGGTCGGGCCAAGAATCCTGACTGAGTGAGTTGTAAAGCGCAGATAGTGAGGTGAAGCTTTGCAACCGGCTATGTGTGAGTCCCGGGAAGGACGGAAAATAAAACGGACTGCCCTGTTTTGAATGGGTTTACCAAGGAGCACAATGTCTAGGGCTGGGGAGGATTGCGTCCTGACTCGTAGGTCCGAACCTCTCTGGTTGGCCTCACGGCGCCGCTACCATGCACTACTGCATTTCTTAGCCCTTAAAAACCTCCCGCTGCCCGACTTTAACTTCGAGCGCTCCTGGAGCCCGGGCTTGTTGTAACTATTTAGCATGCAACCTTTCAACACACGTGCTGTCCTAGAGTGATTTGTCGCCATGCCGCTCCTCCGTTCTCGCAGGCCTCTCTATTAGCCTTCATATAGCGCGAAACCTGTCTTTGCTATGTGACGGTGGGGGGGCTTCCTCGACAGAATCTGACCTCCTACTGCCATCCTGTGGCTCTCTTTAGCGTATTCTTGCCAGGTCCTTTAACTCCCTGGAAAGGACCCCAAATGCAAAAGACTACAACAATTGCCCAGCCTTGTTCTTCCGGGAAGGCAGGGTTATTGTGTGCATGCAGGCGATCGCCCGTGTCCGGACTGCCTCCCTGCAGCGGGGGGGGAGGGGGCAGATTCACTGCATCCCCGTGCCTGAGGCTAGCTTGAGGTTTTCAACCGCCCCCCAATCTATGGCCGTACGTTAAGCCCCGCCGCCCTCGGCCCTGTACCTAGCGTTACCGGGGGGAGTATCTGTTGTCCCGCGCTGATTGCCCCTTCTGCTGGGGGGTGTCCCCGTTTCGCGCCCCTGCTTACCTCGCCCTCTGCTGCCCACGAGGCTTCGGGGGCATCCTCGCCCGCTCCGACCCCTGCGTGGTGCTTGGCCCGCCTATTCGGATTCATCCTGGTGATGGCTGCGCCGCTCTACTCCCATCTGCCGTCCCTGGCGCTGCCGTTCTGGCTGCAGGCGCCGGCCTTGTGTGTGCTCCTTTGTGGGTGAAAGGCCTGCCGCTCGTCACTCAGATCCTACGCCCTCGGCTGGCCGATGGTCGACGGTCTCGGCTTCCCTGCCCAGGTTCCACCGGTTGTGGCCTGCCTTTCGATTCCGCCTCCTCAGTCTTCCGACATCCATGCTGATCCCGCTTTACTCTTCCCTGGTACGCCGTTCCGGCTGGACAAGGGTGTGCTCTTCTGGGAGGGCCTGGTCCTGCGCCCACGGCGCCTGGGCTTGCTCATGCTCTCAAGCCCTAGGAGTTCCCGCACTGGCTTCTGGCGTCCGCTTCGGCCTCCCTCGGGGAGCAACGGGCTGTCTGGCCACCTAACAATGTAGTTAGCAACCTTAGCCCGTACAGGGACCTCGACACAAGATTGTGCTCCGCCGTTGTTGCTGCTCCCCCCGCTCCGTGCAGATAGGAGCATGCCTGGGGGAGCAGGGTTTATATGCCTCCTGGCTTGCCTTCGCCTTCCGCTAGGCCCCTCTTCCTATTGGGCGAAGTTTGTAACCCGCTTTGACCCCCATTGGCCGCCGGGGTGTCTGCACCAGTCCAGTGGCCGCTGCGGGGGAAGGGAAGAGGGTGGTTTTTTGTCCTCTTTGTCCTCTTCGCGCCACACGCCGCTCCACCCCTAGTTTGTCTGGGGGGGCACGCCGCTGGTTATGGCGCCGGCTCTCGAGCCCCCTTCGGGAGCAGCCTCTGCAATAGCCAAGGCATCTCCTATTAGATACTTCCTCAATACGGCCAAGATTAGAACAATAGAGGATAATCAATCATGCCAATAAAACTCCCTCGAAACCCCGGATTTAAGGAATTGGAAATCCTTTGCAATAACTTTGCAGTGTTCTGTAACAAAATAAATCAAAGACATTAACACCTCCCTTCCTTCCAAAGAAAAGTACATAATTAACGAGGTACTGCATTGCAAAACACTTCAGCCATGGTTCTTTTTCTTCCTAATGTTGAGACATATTTACTACTTACTCTATCAGTGGTGAAACCCCCTAACCTTCTGTGCAACCTCATTCCAGACTCTATCAGTAAATCCCTAGCAAAATTGCTTCCCCTTATTTGGACAATCCTGGTTTACTCATCATTGAACCAAGGCTTGTTCCGAGACTGTCTAAAAAGGGGTCAAATTTCTCCTCTCCTAAAAAAAAACATTTCTGGACCCTGACGACTTCAAAAACTTCCACCCAGTGTCCACCCTGCCTCTCCTAGGCAAGGTGATTGAAATTTGCGTAGACTCCCAAATGTCTTCCCACATCCAGGACAATACCTTTCTTGGCTTCTTTCAATCTGGATTCCATCAGGGCCACATCACTGAGACTGCAATTTGACAGACTGTGAACGACACCTTCCACATCCTAGACATGGGATTCTTGTCCACTTGTGCTCCTCGACTTCTCTTTGTCATTCAACAGAGTCACCACCGGGAGTTGTTAGACACTCTGAAGCATCGAATGGGTATTGATGGTGTTATGCTTAAATGGGTCACCACTTATCTAACTAACTGCTCACAAATTGTAAAAATTGGGGATGCCATTTCTGGTTCGGTCAGCCAGCAACTAGGGGTCCCACAAGTTTCCATTTCCTCCCCAACCGTTTTCAAACTCTACTTTGAACCCCTCTGCACAATCCTCAGGAACTACTGAACCCAATTCCACCTATACCCTGACACCCAAATCTGCTTGAAGGTATCATGCCCAGAAGACTGCACCCAATAATCCAACTGCTTGAAAAGAATTCAAACATGGATGGCTAACAGCCACCTCAAACTAAACCCAGCAAAAAAAGAGGGGCATATTACCAAGGGCCTTATTGCCC
This sequence comes from Lissotriton vulgaris, assembly GCF_964263255.1. NCBI lineage: Eukaryota > Metazoa > Chordata > Amphibia > Caudata > Salamandridae > Lissotriton > Lissotriton vulgaris. The sequence continues at coordinate 1,907,004,187 of NC_141689.1, forward strand.
CTTTAGCAGGAATTTTTCCCGTTAAAGCGGCGATAATTTTATCGCCCTATTACCTAGCTGTCGCTAACACCAGTTAGCGACAGCTAGTAGGAGATAGCGATCATCTTGGGGCCCGCTTTGCATGTCAGCGATATTTATCGCTAATGACATGCAAAGTGGGCATGCCAAGATGTTAGCGACTGGAAACAGTCGCTAACATCGCTATCTCCTATTACCTACTTTTGGAAATATCCGCGCTAAGTGCGAATATCTCCATAAGCTAACGCCTGCCCAGTGCAGTTCTTAGCCATGTTATCCAATGGTAGGTGGATAACATGGCTAAGAGCATTAGCTCGGTAATGCATGAATATCGCTGACTTTTCAGCGATATTCATGCATTTTGGCCGATTTTTATCGCTTTTGAGATAAACCTTGATAATAGCAATGTTCGGCCTTAATAATATTGCCGCTAAGCCAACATAGCCATAATTATCGCTAGTTGTTGGTAATATGCCCCAGAATTCCTCCCATCTCTCCAGAAAAAAAGCTAACTGCCGGCCCAAGACTGGATGGATCTCATCCTGGAAATGGGTCGCCGCCCTTCCATCATTCAGAATGCCAAATATCTGAGATTCACCCTCGACAGATGTCCGAATCTCCAGAACCATATTTCCAATTTGGCTGTAAGTGTCCGTTTCCAGCTAAGGCTCCTTTGGAGAATCCGAAACCTCATCTCTGCCCACAAGCTTAAAACATTTGTCCAATCACTTGTGCTCTCCGGACTCGACTACAGAATTTGCTCTCATTTCAAGCATTTCTAAAGTTCACCTAAATCCTCACAGAGCAGTCCTAAATACAGCAGCCCGCTTCATGACAGGACACAAGAAATTCAACATCTCCCTGATTCTACACTCCCTTCAATGGCTCTTTATAGAAGCGAGAGCTAAATTTAAAACTGCCTGTGTCACTCATAAAGCTATGCAATCCTCTTTACCCTTTTACCTAGCAGAGCAACTGAAAATCACAAGAGCAGGCCATGATTCATGAAACGCAAAATGTTGCTCCTCCTCCAACCTTCCGCCTTCAAGCATGAGCAATACATGAGACAATCCTTCGAAAGCGCCACAAAATTATGGAACTCTCTCCTGCCAAGTCTACACCTGACCAAATGTCATGCCACCTTGAAAAAACACCAGATAAACTAAAATCGGGACTCATAGAATTAGATGCTTACTGAAATTGCCACAAGCTCTCTGACTCACTTTCACATATGCTCTTCGCATGGAAACTACCTGACAAGTTCTGGGCAGAAACATATCGAACCCTTGAGGATATATTTCATACAGATATCACCCTAAATTACCATGCAGTGACCCTGGGCCCTTGGCCCCTCAAACGACTAATAATGTCTGCTATCTCCATCTTCAGTTAACTGTAGCGACCAAAAACATTCTCTGTGACTGGAAATCTTATATAAGATATATCACACCATACCTGGTGGGCCTGGGTTTGCTTAGAAAAAGGCCCTGACAACTCGGTAACCAACAAAAACGTTAATCCCAGATCCTCACACAAGCTTTGGAATAAACATGATCTCTATATCGAAAAGTTAAAACCACCATGAATACTACCAAATGCTGTACCCCCATTTTTATCATGTCACCCTAAACTCAGGTGGTTCATATATATTCCTCCTGATATACTCACAAATAAAGGACACCATTTCTCCCCTATCACCTCCCACTTCTTTTCTCTCTCTCCTGTTTAATTTTCCTCCATTCAATTAAGCCACCAACCATGCTCCCCATACGCATGATCTCTTGGGGGCATATTACCAACAACTAGGGATAAGTATCGCTATGTTGGCTTAGCGGCAATATTTTTATCGCCGAGCAGCGGCGATTTTTATCGCTTAGGAACCTTGCTATTATCAAGGTTTATCTCCTAAGCGATAAAAATCGGCCGAAATGCATGAATATCGCTGAAAAGTCAGCGATATTCATGCAGTACCGTGCTAATGCTCTTAGCCATGTTATCCACCTACCATTGGATAACATGGCTAAGAACTGCTCAGGGGCAGGTGTTAGCTTTTGGAGATATACGCGCTCAGCGCGAATATCTCCAAAAGTTGGTAATAGGAGATAGCGATGTTAGCGACTGTTTCCAGTCGCTAACATCTTGGCACGCCCACTTTGCATGTCATTAGTGATAAATATCACTGACATGCAAAACGAGGCCCAAGATGGTCGCTATCTCCTACTAGCTGTCGCTAACTGGTGTTAGCGACAGCTAGGTAATAAGGAGATAATTTTATCTCCGCTTTCTTGGCTTTTAAAGCCAAAAAAGCGGAGATAAACCCCCTTGATAATATGCCCCTCAGTGTCTTAATGGAGGTATTAGACTTTTGCCTGTTTTGAATATATCCTGTTCTGTGAATTTTTCTAATTATCACCATCAAGGAATTGTTGTAATAAGCTAAAAAAACAAACAATGGCATTTTATTCATTTTGTGAACATGTGCTTACCTTTTTTCCCCATCGAAAAACTCAATAAAAATTTGAACAGAAAAAAAAGATTTCAAAGCCCTTCTTTTGGAACGACACCTGGCTAAGCTTGCTCCCTCTCCCTCACGCTCCTGCCAAATGCAAACCAATCTCAACCAGAACCAACGATGGTTGTCCAGCTCATGGTACTATACTACCTGCTTGTCACTGCTATGTCACACAAATGAATACATGTAAAGGGATCTACCTTACGGGAAGGCCAACCTGGTGTTCTCTCCACCTTTAATGTGACATGTCAATCTTATTTCTATTATTGATACCTTCTGCTTATTTAGAGGAACCCTTGCGCCACCAGTCCGTCACTTTTTCCCATATTAAATGTGACGCACCGGCGGGGCAAAAGAGGCTTGTAAATAAGCCCCTCATTTTGTACCACCTGCTTTGTTTTACATTGGACAGGTATGAAGTGCTATACCACTAGGGGAGGCTAACTGTAATACGTTCTGCTTTATGGTGAAGTGCTCTGATGCCTGTGGGCACTGTCCGTGCTAAATAAAATCAAAATAATAATAATAATACAATTCACTTCCGCTCAACTATATTTTGTTTTAGGCAGCTACATTTGAGACCTGTTTCTTATATTCATCTCTTTTTTAACTTTGGTAAATTAATCAGCACTTTGCTAGTGCGTTTTCCCTGACGCCCTCCCATTGGAATGTTTGCTACTTTGTTTCAACATGACGGCAACAAAACAAGAGGGCGTATTAGCAAGAACGTGCAATATCTATTGCAAAATGCGCTTATCGCGTTTATTTTTTTCGCTGCCTATCGCTGGATATTTTAGCGGAGAAAACATGCTTTTAGCAACGTTTATCTCCACTGTGATAAAATATCAAGCGATAGCGGCAAAATGCCTGAATATCGCTGGAAATCCAGCGATACTCACGCATTAACGCCATGGAGGACTTAGCCTGAAAATCTACCTCCCATTGAGGAATACAGGTAAGTCTGGTTTTCAGCAGGTGTTAAATATTAGCGATAATCGTGCTTAGCGCGCCTTTTTTTATCGCATCACCTGCGTTGGTAATAGGGGGAAGTAGTGTTAGCGACTGTTTTCAGTCACTTCTAGTTAGGATCGCCCACCTTGCATGTCATTAGCGTTAATCATCGCTGGCATGCAAGGTGATAGGAAAACCGCCCGCTATCGACAGGAAGTTGTCGCTAAAGCCTGTTAGCGACAGCTTGCTGATAGGGAAATAAAAAATGTGCTGCTTAAGAGGCAAAAAGTGTCGCTAAAGCAGCGATAAAGCTCTTGCTAATATGCCCCAAAGTCTGTAGTGCAGCACGTTTGAGGCGAAGAATATCTTATGATGGTGGATCCCTTTACATATGTACTTTCAAGTTTTGCTCAAAGCAGCATTGCAATCATTAATATATGGTCAGAAATAGTAGGCACAGTGCATACGAATTACTTTTAATAGGGTATGCTGAAGACTAACATCACGACCTTGTCAAAAATATCAAATGTTTATCTGATTTCTCATGCTTGAAACAGAAATTATATTAAACCAATGGAATCATTACGGAATAAAATAGTGCGAGAAAGCAATTCTTGTTAGTTCACCAGGTAACAATTAGCAACAACACCATCTGATCTTAAAAGTGCAAGGACAGAGTTGGTCGACATGCGAAGAAAATGGTTTCCATGTAAACGATGATCGTAAGATGTGAAGCATTGAATTTTCCAAGAGTTATTTTAATGCTTGAATACTTTGTTTCCTTGGTTTCCGTATTCAAAAATAAGAATAGAGAATGATCTTATGCATTGATTGTTGCTATGGAAATGCTTTACAGCACTGACATACACATGTATAACCTTGTTTGGTTAATTGTCTTTGATACAGTATGTAAATAGCATAACCGTTTTCTAATTAAACCACAGCAATGAAGCTCAATGTTGCCATAGGTGTGCTTAGTCGTATAGGTGCTATGGATTCCACTCCCCTTAAAAGCAAACTGTGCAAGTGAAGGAATACATCCGCCTCAGTCTTCACACTAGGCCTCATGATGCCCAATAAAGGGATAGCTCAGCTGAGACTTCAAACTATTGCGTTGGGCTCAATGTCAGAGCATTAGCCCCTAGAGTTTCCACTCCTAGCCTGTCTGGCATCTGACATATCTGGCATGCATACTTTCTGTGACAAATTCACAGTTTGTATCCCCAAATGGGAGAAACTTTTGCAAGTTTATTTACGTTTTCTTTATGCAGTACACAGGTAGGGTTAACTTACCGGTGATCAGTGTTCAGTGCTGTTTAGGACTAACCGTTGACACCCATCCTGAACCAATATCAACCCACCGAGAATCACAGTGATGTCTTATTAGCCACTTGGTGTTCTGTATTTCTTATTGGGTTTGTGGCCCAATCCAATGTTATAGTTGCTGCACCCTGTGCCGCCACGGAGTGGCCAACCCCCAGCTATCAGGATACCAACTGTCCTTTGCGGGATAACAGGGTCACTGTTGCATACTTCTCAAGGTCCACTATGGCCTCAGGATCTCAAAGTTAGCGGTGTCCTTTACCATTTTAGGGGGTATTATTCACTTCTTGCTTTAGGATAACCCAGTCTCCCCTTACGATGCTCTAGAGCAATGTTTGTTCTTCTTTGGCCCTCCTGTGCCGACCAAGTGGGTGGGTGGTAAATTCCTGTGCTGCTGCCAAACGAAAAAAGGAAGAGCAAGATAGTGAGCCCACCTAAATACCCCTTCCCAACCGCAGAACTAAACATGCTGTTATCCACACAGGTTCAGGGGCTAAGATCTCATGCTGGCTGTGGCTAGCTTACTTAGCCAAGTGGCCACTGAAAAAATACTATCCTCCAGGCAGTGAAGAAACACTAAGGAGCTGTCCCCTTTAATGTCCCCCAACAGGTGACATGGCCATGCACCTAGCATTTTCACCCGAGCACGTTTGTCATCTGGCATACATATTTTCTTTGAGAGTCACACGTTTATTTATATTTTCTTCATGCAGTACAAAGGTAGGGTTAACTTACGGGTGATCACATTCTTCAGCGCCATTCAGGACTAACCTCTGACACCTATCCTGAACCAGTTTCAAGCCATCGGGAATCACAGTGATGTCTTATTAGACATCCGGTGCTCTGTATTTGGCATTGGGGCTGCATCCTGATAAAATATCTATAGGTGCTGCACCCGTGCCACCACAGAGTGAAGTAAGCTCAAACCCCAGATGTCAGGATACCAACTGTTCCCTTGGGGAATTACCGTGTTCCTGTCACGTTCTTCTCATGACCCACTATAGCCTCAGTGGCACCATCTCCATCTTATGGGTTAATATTCACATTTTGGATTAAGGTCCCCCGTAAGACCAGCCATGGCTCAGGGTGGTCTACAGCGAACCTGAGTTCCCCACCTGTGAAGCTCAAAGGCTCACTTAACACAGCCAAATAATCTCAGGGCCCACCAAATATTCCTTGCAAACACTTCATTGCCCATGTATGATAGGGGAACTCCATCATGTGCAAAGTAGATGGGTGCCCTAGTGCATAGCAAGCCATGCCTTACAAAGCTGAACCCATACTTCTTCATGAACTTCTGCATTGTTGCATTCACCCTTCTCCTTGAAGCTTCCACTACTGAGTGTGACCGGGCCCCAACCATTCGCCTCTGGGGATTATCTCTGACCAACCTATGTTGTAGGGGACCAGCTCTTCTGTCAATCTAATCCATGTAGCCCTCATTTCATGGAGCATCTGGGCCTTCCCAAGTGTGGTAAGGTCATTTCCTCCTAGGTGTATCACCAGTTTGTTGGGAACATTTTCGCCTCCCCTCAGGATGTGCCTCAATTTGGGTTCCAGAATTGCCCCCATCATGCTGAATGTGCCGATCCACATCACGTTTGCCCTCAGGTTGTCACTCCAATTGTGTGAACTTGCCCATCTTATTTCCCTGGCCATAAAAAGGATGGCCGATAATCTATACTCTTGCACCTGTGCACAAGGAAAATGTAACACTTCAACAATTGGAAGCTTAAGGAACTATGATGCCCATTATGCATGTGTGTCCCCTTGCCATGTGCCCTTGTTTGCAGCACTGTTGCCACTGTTCTTCCCCAACTGGACTTATTCTTGTGGATTGGGGCACATACCCATTCATCATTTGCAACAATCCATGTTCAATTGTTTATTCATCACGTCACTCATATACTACATCTAATATGTCATTGATAAGCGTGTGCTGTGCTGCATTCGCATGCACAGTTAACATATTGCATCATTGACTTTGCCATAAGATGTTTCACTTCTCCATGTGACCCATTGGTTTCAGTTCCTCCTGCAGCTTCCATTGAGAGATACAATGGCACACCCTGGTTTCAGCAACTATGTACAATGTAAAATCACCACAACAGTAGTCCTTGACAGTTATTTTCATGTCTCACCTCACCTCACCTCACTTAGGACGGCTATCGGTTGTCTGTGGTGTACGGCTGTACCATTGTATATTCAACCAGCTCTAATGGTGTCATGTATAGCTTGTACTTATCTGATGACCAGAAGCCAATGCTTGTGATTCTGTCATTGGGGAAGCCTTCCTTGAATGGTGTTCTTACTGCCCTAATCCTAAAAGAATGTGCAGTGGAGACTCCTTTTGTGTAACCTGCCATTTGTTAGGGTTTGGCCAGAACTCTTTGGAACTGAAACGTAGTGTGAGCTGTACAATCCATCTGTATGAGAAAAACCCTTCTGTGCGTACACGTACTTGCATGGTTTCACTATGAACCATGTGACTAAGGGGGTCTGCTTAATTCAGACACTCTGTTCATCACCACCCCCTTTTTTGAATCATTTTGTCCACCATAAGCGTGGAAGGGTATACTCAGATGTGAGTCCCTAGCTCATTGCACCATCAGGATCCAAGCAAGCCGGGCCGAAGACGGCTGAAATGCCAGAAACCGGTCCCCGGTAGCTTGTTTCCATCCCAGTATAAGAATTGGCTTGGTAGTTTGGTCTGCCCTGTTCCCATGATGCACTTGGCCAGGGTGAGACTAATTTGCATATAGCCAACATCTGAGCTGGGATGGTGCAGTGAGCTAAAAAACGGTGATGGATCAAGCCCTGATCTTTGGACTTGGTAAGAGTGGTCTGCTTAATTCAGACACTCTGTTCATCAACACCCCCTTTTTTTAATCATTTTTGTCCACCATCAGCGTGGAAGGGTATACTCAGATGTGAGTCCCTAGCTCATTGCACCATCAGGATCCAAGCAAGCTGGGCCAAAGACGGCTGAAATGCCAGAAACCGGTCCCCGGTAGCTTGTTTCCTTCCCAGTCTAAGAATTGGCTTGGTAGTTTGGTCTGCCCTGTTCCCATGATGCACTGGGCCAGGGCCAGACTAATTTGCATATAGCCAAGTTCTGAGCTGGGATGGTGCAGTGAGCTAAAAAACGGTGATGGATCAAGCCCTGATCTTTGGACTGGGTAAGAGTGGTCTGCTTAATTCAGACACTCTGTTCATCACCACCCCCTTTTTTGAATCATTTTTGTCCACCATAAGCGTGGAAGGGTATACTCAGATGTGAGTCCCTAGCTCATTGCACCATCAGGATCCAAGCAAGCCGGGCCGAAGACGGCTGAAATGCCAGAAACCGGTCCCCGGTAGCTTGTTTCCTTCCCTTTATAAGAATTGGCTTGGTAGTTTGGTCTGCCCTGTTCCCATGATGCACTGGGCCAGGGTCAGACTAATTTGCATATAGCCAAGTTCTGAGCTGGGATGGTGCAGTGAGCTAAAAAACGGTGATGGATCAAGCCCTGATCTTTGGACTGGGTAAGAGTGGTCTGCTTAATTCAGACACTCTGTTCATCACCACCCCCTTTTTTGAATCATTTTTGTCCACCATAAGCGTGGAAGGGTACACTCAGATGTGAGTCCCTAGCTCATTGCACCATCAGGATCCAAGCAAGCCGGGCCGAAGACGGCTGAAATGCCAGAAACCGGTCCCCGGAGGCTTATTTCCTTCCCAGTATAAGAATTGGCTTGGTAGTTTGGTCTGCCTTGTTCCCATGATGCACTGGGCCAGGGTCAGACTAATTTGCATATAGCCAAGTTCTGAGCTGGGATGGTGCAGTGAGCTAAAAAACGGTGATGGATCAAGCCCTGATCTTTGGACTGGGTAAGAGTGGTCTGCTTAATTCAGACACTCTGTTCATCACCACCCCCTTTTTTGAATCATTTTTGTCCACCATAAGCGTGGAAGGGTATACTCAGATGTGAGTCCCTAGCTCATTGCACCATCAGGATCCAAGCAAGCCGGGCCGAAGACGGCTGAAATGCCAGAAACCGGTCCCCGGTAGCTTGTTTCCTTCCCAGAATAAGAATTGGCTTGGTAGTTTGGTCTGCCCTGTTCCCATGATGCACTGGGCCAGGGTCAGACTAATTTGCATATAGCCAAGTTCTGAGCTGGGATGGTGCAGTGAGCTAAAAAACGGTGATGGATCAAGCCCTGATCTTTGGACTGGGTAAGAGTGGTCTGCTTAATTCAGACACTCTGTTCATCACCACCCCCTTTTTTTAATCATTTTTGTCCCCCATAAGCGTGGAAGGGTATACTCAGATGTGAGTCCCTAGCTCATTGCACCATCAGGATCCAAGCAAGCCGGGACGAAGACGGCTAAAATGCCAGAAACCGGTCCCCGGTAGCTTGTTTCCTTCCCTGTATAAGAATTGGCTTGGTAGTTTGGTCTGCCCTGTTCCCATGATGCTCTGGGCCAGGGTCAGACTAATTTGCATATAGCCAAGTTCTGAGCTGGGATGGTGCAGTGAGCTAAAAAACGGTGATGGATCAAGCCCTGATCTTTGGACTGGGTAAGAGTGGTCTGCTTAATTCAGACACTCTGTTCATCACCACCCCCTTTTTTGAATCATTTTTGTCCACCATAAGCGTGGAAGGGTATACTCAGATGTGAGTCCCTAGCTCATTGCACCATCAGGATCCAAGCAAGCCGGGCCGAAGACGGCTGAAATGCCAGAAACCGGTCCCCGGTAGCTTATTTCCTTCCCTGTATAAGAATTGGCTTTGTAGTTTGGTCTGCCCTGTTCCCATGATGCACTGGGCCAGGGTCAGAGTAATTTGCATATAGCCAAGTTCTGAGCTGGGATGGTGCAGTGAGCTAAAAAACGGTGATGGATCAAGCCCTGATCTTTGGACTGGGTAAGAGTGGTCTGCTTAATTCAGACACTCTGTTCATCACCACCCCCTTTTTTGAATCATTTTTGTCCACCATAAGCGTGGAAGGGTATACTCAGATGTGAGTCCCTAGCTCATTGCACCATCAGGATCCAAGCAAGCCGGGCCGAAGACGACTGAAATGCCAGAAACCGGTCCCCGGTAGCTTGTTTCCTTCCCAGTATAAGAATTGGCTTAGTAGTTTGGTCTGCCTTGTTCCCATGATGCACTGGGCCAGGGTCAGACTAATTTGCATATAGCCAAGTTCTGAGCTGGGATGGTGCAGTGAGCTAAAAAACGGTGATGGATCAAGCCCTGATCTTTGGACTGGGTAAGAGTGGTCTGCTTAATTCAGACACTCTGTTCATCACCACCCCCTTTTTTGAATCATTTTTGTCCACCATAAGCGTGGAAGGGTATACTCAGATGTGAGTCCCTAGCTCATTGCACTATCAGGATCCAAGCAAGCCGGGCCGAAGACGGCTGAAATGCCAGAAACCGGTCCGCGGTAGCTTGTTTCCTTCCCAGAATAAGAATTGGCTTGGTAGTTTGGTCTGCCCTGTTCCCATGATGCACTGTGCCAGGGTCAGACTAATTTGCATATAGCCAAGTTCTGAGCTGGGATGGTGCAGTGAGCTAAAAAACGGTGATGGATCAAGCCTTGATCTTTGGACTGGGTAAGAGTGGTCTGCTTAATTCAGACACTCTGTTCATCACTACCCCCTTTTTTTAATCATTTTTGTCCACCATAAGCGTGGAAGGGTATACTCAGATGTGAGTCCCTAGCTCATTGCACCATCAGGATCCAAGCAAGCCGGGCCGAAGACGGCTAAAATGCCAGAAACCGGTCCCCGGTAGCTTGTTTCCTTCCCTGTATAAGAATTGGCTTGGTAGTTTGGTCTGCCCTGTTCCCATGATGCTCTGGGCCAGGGTCAGACTAATTTGTATATAGCCAAGTTCTGAGCTGGGATGGTGCAGTGAGCTAAAAAACGGTGATGGATCAAGCCCTGATCTTTGGACTGGGTAATAGTGGTCTGCTTAATTCAGACACTCTGTTCATCACCACCCCCTTTTTTGAATCATTTTTGTCCACCATAAGCGTGGAAGGGTATACTCAGATGTGAGTCCCTAGCTCATTGCACCATCAGGATCCAAGCAAGCCGTGCCGAAGACGGCTGAAATGCCAGAAACCGGTCCCCGGTAGCTTGTTTCCTTCCCAGTATAAGAATTGGCTTGGTAGTTTGGTCTGCCCTGTTCCCATGATGCACTGGGCCAGGGTCAGACTAATTTGCATATAGCCAAGTTCTGAGCTGGGATGGTGCAGTGAGCTAAAAAACGGTGATGGATCAAGCCCTGATCTTTGGACTGGGTAAGAGTGGTCTGCTTAATTCAGACACTCTGTTCATCACCACCCCCTTTTTTGAATCATTTTTGTCCACCATAAGCGTGGAAGGGTATACTCAGATGTGAGTCCCTAGCTCATTGCACCATCAGGATCCAAGCAAGCCCGGCCGAAGACGACTGAAATGCCAGAAACCGGTCTCCGGTAGCTTGTTTCCTTCCCAGTATAAGAATTGGCTTGGTAGTTTGGTCTGCCTTGTTCCCATGATGCACTGGGCCAGGGTCAGACTAATTTGCATATAGCCAAGTTCTGAGTTGGGATGGTGCAGTGAGCTAAAAAACGGTGATGGATCAAGCCCTGATCTTTGGACTGGGTAAGAGTGGTCCACTTAATTCAGACACTCTGTTCATCACCAGCCCCTTTTTGAATCCTTCTACTTCAATGTCCTGGACTGCAAGGCTTTTATTGTTGTATCCACTTTAGAAAGAGCTACCAACTCACTGTATCTGAAGGCGCCTAAGAATGGCAATGAAAATGATGCCTTGTATAATGCTTCCTCATATTTTGTGGTGCACTTGTTCCCTAGCACATTGAGCATGCTTTTTAAGATCCCAAATTCCATTGACAGCCTGCTGTCCGGTGCCTTGGGCTCATTCCATGCCCAACTTTTCAGGGCAGGGTGTAGCCAACAACTACTAGTGGAGTTGGCTTGTCCAGCTCGCTTGTTGAAGTATGCTATTGCTCTCCAATGGCTGCACACCAAGGCAAAGATTTCCAGTTATCTCTTGCCCATAGCATGAAGTACTGAACTCATGCTTTCATCTGAGCTGGACCTCCGCTAACCTGACCTTATGAACAAGAAGGTGAAGTCACAGTTCCTGTACCATACCTAGCTAGGATGTTCTGCATTTCTATACAGAGAACCTCTATGTTGATAGCGTGCCCACCTAAATACCACTTCCCAACCCCAGGACCCAACATGATGTCACCCTCCCAGGTTCAGGGGCTGAGATTTTGTGCTGACTGCGACGAGCTTGCTTAGCCAAGTGGTCACTGAAAGAAAATATGATCAGTCATGCAGTGAGGAAACACTAAAGGACTGTCCCCTTTAATTTCCCTCAGCAGGTGACGTGGCCATACACTTTTTAGCACTCCATATGCACATTTCCCAGAGTAGACAGGGCTTTGTGGAATTTCTGTGATATCATCATACCCAAAACACAAGAAGCAGAATAAAGCAGAAGCATGTGGTTGTTATTATCTGCACTCTAAAATCTTAAGGTGCTCCGCTGTTGTGTGGCTGCTTTGTATAGGTAGGGTTCGAGGCCCTCTGTTTGCGTGTAGCCCCCCTTTCTGTTTCTCTGTCCGTTTTCTTTTCTTTCATTGTGCCTTGTTTCGTTATTTTCTTTCATTATATGGATCTTGTCCTTTTTGCCTGTTTCTTTACCTGTGCCCCTGTCCTTTGTGCCAGTTTTTCACTGCCCTGTTTTCCAGCTGCTGCTGCCCCATGGCCCCTCCCCTTGTTGTTACCCGCTCCTGCCTCCCAGCTGCACTTCCCTCCCCCTTCCTTATTTAATGGTGGCCGCTGCTTGGGTGTCTGAGCAAGATCTCTGACCTCCTGGTCAGAGACCTGCTTATTCCTCCAGCAGCTCCTCTGTTGTGCCGCTGACGCTGCCCTGTGTAGGTAGGGTTCAAGGCCCTCTGTCTGCATGTTGTGCCCGGATTCTGTTTCTCTGTCCTTTTTTTTCTTCTTTATTGTGCCTTGTTCGGTTATTTTCTCTCAGTGTCTGGATCTTGTCCTTTTTCCCTGTTTCTTTACCTGTACCCCTGTCCTCTTGTGGTGTTGCGTTCTAGTGGTTGCACGTCACGTAGTGACGTGACGGGCTGGCGGCCATGTTGGCGGATGTGCGCACATCGCATTCCGAGAGGCCGAAAGCCGTGAGAGAGTGCGCATCGTCTCGGCGCTCTCTAGGGGAGAATAAGTCAAATAAACAACATGAACTACCACTCCGGTGTCCTGTCTTCATTGGGGAAACTGCACCTTCACAATGGCGACGAGTGCGGGATGCTGAACACCTGCACAAAAAAAACAACAAAAAAAACCATAAACCCTTAAAGAAGCACCGGTGGAGTCAAGCATTCAGGACAAGGAGAAAGGTAGCTGACCCTGGCAATTGAGAGGAGCAACCAAGCACCGACTTGCAAGTAAGCTACCACACGTCGCATCTAACCCTAGAGAGCGTGGCAGAGCCCACCCAACCCCACGGGAGAAAGACAAGCACGGGGGGAAGAAAGAACTGAGACGGAGCCAGTGACAAGGGTGCTCAAGAGCACTGTGACACTGCGACTGGGAAACCCCGCTGGCTACCTCAGGAAAGAGCGTAGGGGCAGACACAGAAAGACCCCAGTTACAGACCGAGAAACAGGAGTCAGACAGCACGCCAGGCAGTCCCAGAAGTGACAGCGGCACGCCACCCACGGTCAAGCGCGAAAAGATGAGCGCGCAAGCAGTGTACGCAACAGCCCCAGTGCAATTCCTGCCTAAACCAGGAGAGCCACTCATGAAGTGGGAAGATTGGAGAGACTACATTGACAACTTCATAGAAGTACTCAAAGATGAAAATGAAGAAAAGTTCAACAGCAAGAGGAAGAAGCGCATTCTACTACATAACCTAGGCCCAGAAGGGCTTAGAATCTACAAGAACCTGGTGCCCAAACAACGAGGAAGCACAGACGACGACATGTATGCCCATGCCATAGATGACTTAAATGAACACTACAAGCCAGCAGTGTGCGTATCGATAGACAGATTCAACTTCCAGCAACGGAAGCAACGTCCAGGGGAGTCAGTGGAAGAGTACGTGGCAGCTCTGAAGAAACTGGCGACCACATGCAAGTAGGACACGTTCGAAGAGGAATTCATCAAAGATCAAATAGTGATGCACACCACGAGCACGGCCATGCAGGACAAGCTGTGGGCTAGAGGAGACGCCACGCTGAAGGAGGTGATGGTGATAGTCAAGTGGGCAGAATTGGCGGACAGGTGCGCAGAAGCGGCAAAGAAGGAGACGGCACCCAACCCCATGGTGAACAAAGTAGACGACGAAGAGCCCCGCAGAGACTATAAATACAAGGGATCCTCAGCGAAGGAACCCAACAAATGGCAAGGCAACCCTGGTCCCCCAGGAAAACAGACTGGGAAAAACAAGAAAATGTGCTATAGATGCGAAAGCTGGTCCCATGAAGCGCACGATAGGAAGTGCCCAGCGTTCCGCGCCAAATGTATGTACTGCGGAATAGTAGGCCACTACGAGAAAGTGTGCCAAAGGAAATCCTCCAAGGGCATGGTGAAATATATAGACCACGAGCGAGAAGATCGAGGAGAAGACACAGAGGAGGATGTCGACACCGTGCTCTGCATATATGACCAAGTGTTAAGTGTGGACGGTAAAAGATCGACCAAACCAGTACTGGAAACGTCAATTGGAGGAGTGCCGATAAGCATAGTGGCAGATACAGGCTCGCCCTATACCATTGTCCAGAGAGCGGTGTGGAATGAAACTTTTAAGCCACACTTGGGCCCGGAATTGGAGAAATTGGACATCCGACCAGTCACATATAATGGGGACCGCATACCCATGGTTGGATTCAGACCTTTAAAATTTGAGTTCAGAGGTCGCTCCGCATTCTGCAAACTATATATATCGGAGAAGGGACCATCGGTGCTGGGATGGCTGGACCAAGGCGATCTGGGCATCAAACTGGATCCGGGTGGGAAAGTACAGATACTACTCACCGAACCAGAAATTTGGCCAGATCTGGACAAATGGAAGAGAGAGTACCCCAAAGTATTCGGAGGCACGGTGGGAAGACTGGAGAAATTCTCACATAAAATAGTTCTGAAGGACGAACCTATACCAGTTTCCCGTAAGGTGAGGAATGTACCCCTGGCAGTGAGAGAGGTGGTACAGGAGGAACTACAAGAACTGGAAAATGGGGATCATCGAACCGATCACGTGTGCGGAGTGGCTCGCGCCATTGGTGGTGGTCATGAAGGCCAGCGGGAAAGTCAGGCTCTGCGTAGACCTGCGTGAATTGAATAAGAATATTGTGGTGGAGAAGTTCCCATTACCAAGAATCGATGAAATGTTGGCCAAGACCAGGGGAATTAAGTGGTACTCCACCATAGACTAGACCTCAGCATACCATCAAATTGCATTGCACCCGTAAAGTAGGAAATTAACATCCTTTATCACCCCATTTCGGTGTTATCAGTTCTGCCACATGCCATTCGGACTAGCATCGGCGGCTGCGGTGTTTCAGAAACTGATGCACCAACTTTTTGAAAATATGGATGGCATCCAGTACTTTCGAGACGACATCCTGGTAATGGTGCGAGACAAAATAGATGTTAGAGATGGGGAAGGCACTCCTTTAGTTACAATGCTTATACTTCAATTAGTCTTTACACGAAGACAACTTATTACGCGTGCTCCAGAAGGAGAAGCTGTGTCCAACAGCTTCAATGGAATAAACATAAAAAGAAACCAAGCGTCGCCGCTTGCCCTCTGCGCACTGTTGCAACCCCACTATGGGGAAATGTTAAACATTAGACTTTTCAATTTCTTTAACTTAAGTTCAAAAATATAGTAAACAATAAAGTATCACCAATATTCTGTGTCATTGATTTTATGTCTTTTACTGATATATCTTATTTTACTCATACGATATATACTTCATATGCATGTAAATCATGATCACATCAATGAATAACAAACAATTTTCTTTCAAAAGAAATAATGTCGGTTCATAACAACATCCTGATTATTTTATCCCTGCCCAATGCATTTCGGGCCACCAGGCCCTTCGTCAGGGGCGGTACCTAAAAAAGGAAAATAAATGCTGTCACTTACATGTGTATTATCCTGCAGCAATGCAAAGTTCATAGCTTGTCTACAAGTGCAATCATTATATACATAGACCAATAGGTTTGAGAAAAAAACCTTAAGAAACGTGTTAGTCTTGTACTCACTAGAACCATGTGCTTGTGGTGTGCCGAAAACGGTGAGTTCCGGTAAGCCAAATGTGAAGGAAAATTAATCCGAAGTTCTAGAAAGAACAAATATTGTTGACTGCCATGTTTGTGATTGACAACAAAAAATAACCATGGTCTGAGGCTTGAGATTCAAGGACTTACGAAATGCTAGGGAGCATCAATTGGAGATACCGTCATGGTTTGTACAAAATAAACTGAATGATGTGGACTGGTAAAACACTAGTGCAGAAGGATCAAAACGACCGGAGAATCCCCTGGGAAAACACCATCTAAAGAGACATAAGCAAGCGGCATATTACCTGCAAAACAAAGGTACCTCGATGGGTTTTTCGGGGGCCCCTGCCTATGCGAATACCTATATGGCAAGGTTTGAAGATCAATTTTTGATAAATGACAAAGACTGGAATGACAACACAGTTATCTATTGTCGTTATATTGACGATATTTTTCTGATTTGGCAAAATACCAAAACACTGTTGGAACAAAAAATCAAAGAATTGAACACTAAGGATGAAAATATTCAATTTACGCACACCATTGATGATAAGGCCATTCCATACCTGGATGTGTTAGTAAAGTTGGAGGACAATACATTGGAAACTGAAGTGTACCATAAGGCCACGGATAAGAATACGGCATTAGCATACAACAGCTTTCACTCCAAGAATCTGATCAATAATCTACCTTTTTCTTTGATGTTAAGAGCAAAAAGAATATGTTCACAAGAGGAGTCGTTCCAAACCAATTTAAATGCCATTCAAACTAAATATGCATCAAAAAATTATCCCCCTACTGTATTACAGACAGCCAAGGAAAAGGTTGATAAATTGCCAAGAGAAACTTTGTTGCTCAAAAAAACCAGAGATTCAACAAACCGACAGGTGTTTGTGTCGAAATATTCCACTTGCTCGCAAGAAATCAAGAAGAGCATTAACATGCATTGGGAATTATTGAGCAATGAAACTGACTTCAAGGAGTTGTTTAAAGACAAACCCATTTTTGCCTATAAAAGATCTCGCAACGTGAAAGAATTACTGAAACCCAACACCACGAAAATCTTAGGAAATTTCAAAGGCATGAAGAAATGTCATAATTGCACCCATTGCAATAATGTGATCATCACCAACACTGTGAAACACCCACACACTGGGGAAACCATCCCCATTAAAATCAATGCAGATTGTAATTCGATAAACGTTATATACGCTATCAAATGTCCCTGTGGATTGTTATACGTGGGGAAAACAGAGAGAAAGATTAAAACACGTATTTCAGAACACAAAAGTACTATTCGCAACAAAAATGTGAAAAGCAGTTTGGCAGTGCATTGGGACAAACACAGACACACTATAGCTCAACTCAAATTCCAGATACTTGAGATGGTGACCCCTACACCCGGAAAAAGTCTCACCAAACTGTTATTACAGCGAGAAATTTATTGGATCAGAAAGTTGCAGACACAAGATCCCAAAGGGATCAATGACCGAGTAGACTTTACGTGTTTTCTTTGATATATGCACCCAAGAGCACGCTTGAGGCCATAAGTCACTGTCATTGGTAATGTTATGTACATGAATTTAGTTTTTCTGTCAGATTACTTGTATACACTGATCATGTGTTATATGCATTTTTTCCCACTACACCACACCAACATGGCGCTGTTTCACGGTATTCTTATTATTATGTTAGAACATTCGTAGTCCGTCTTCAGTTTCTAGTTTCCAGTCTGAGGCGTCCGTTACACGTCATCACTATGAGCGTTATTATTTCACGGAGTGCAGGATACTGATGCACACCGCGTTATTGGAGTTTACGTGGAAGGAGAGAGGGAGCTTATGAGGATGGAGTGAGGGTCGACCGGCGCTGATCACGCGTTCGCCGCTGGCTGATTCAGGTAGATAGAATGCTGGGTTTAATTGTATAGTTAACAGAAAAAAGTGGCTAAATAGGGAAAATTTGTGACATAAGTATTAGTGACGCAGTCAATATGTACCAATATGTACCACGTAACTACGGTCAACAGTAACAAATTTGTTTTGGTACTGTTGACCGTAGTTACGTGGTACATATTGACTGCGTCACTAATACTTATGTCACAAATTTTCCCTATTTAGCCACTTTTTTCTGTTAACTTTACTGTTGAGATCCGGGCTAGGTAGACGTAGGATCCAAAACCTTATTTGTTTCTCAGTAGGGTTTAATTGTATAGCGTCTCGACCACGCGCCCATAGACTAACAGTGTGGTTTCCCGTTTTTTGCAGTTCATTCGAATTTGGTTATTTCACGTGGAAATGTATATCGACTCAGTTCATTAGCAGCTGCGGATCTGAATGAGGTGCGCGTTGTGTTTACTATTCGAGTGGTGACCGCGTTGATTTGTATTTATTTAAAGGTAGAGCTGATTCGCCCGGTGTGAAAGTATATGTCACCAATGCCGCTTGCTTATGTCTCTTTAGATGGTGTTTTCCCAGGGGATTCTCCGGTCGTTTTGATCCTTCTGCACTAGTGTTTTACCAGTCCACATCATCCAGTTTATTTTGTACAAACCATGACGGTATCTCCAATTGATGCTCCCTAGCATTTCGTAAGTCTTTGAATCTCAAGCCTCAGACCATGGTTATTTTTTGTTGTCAATCACAAACATGGCAGTCAACAATATTTGTTCTTTCTAGAACTTCGGATTAATTTTCCTTCACATTTGACTTACCGGAACTCACCGTTTTCGGCACACCACAAGCACATGGTTCTAGTGAGTACAAGACTAACACGTTTCTTAAGGTTTTTTTCTCAAACCTATTGGTCTATGTATATAATGATTGCACTTGTAGACAAGCTATGAACTTTGCATTGCTGCAGGATAATACACATGTAAGTGACAGCATTTATTTTCCTTTTTTAGGTACCGCCCCTGACGAAGGGCCTGGTGGCCCGAAATGCATTGGGCAGGGATAAAATAATCAGGATGTTGTTATGAACCGACATTATTTCTTTTGAAAGAAAATTGTTTGTTATTCATTGATGTGATCATGATTTACATGCATATGAAGTATATATCGTATGAGTAAAAAAAGATATATCAGTAAAAGACATAAAATCAATGACACAGAATATTGGTGATACTTTATTGTTTACTATATTTTTGAACTTAAGTTAAAGAAATTGAAAAGTCTAATGTTTAACATTTCCCCATAGTGGGGTTGCAACAGTGCGCAGAGGGCAAGCGGCGACGCTTGGTTTCTTTTTATGCGAGACAAAATAGACCACGACGCAAAGCTCAACAGGGTACTGAAGTTCCTGGACGATAAGGGCCTCACAGCTGAATGGACTAAGTGCCGGTTGGGCATGGAGTCCGTGACCTACCTAGGCCATGAAATAGGAGTGCGAGGAATCACTTTAAAAACAGAGAACGTAAGAGCAATTTGCGAAGCACCGCCACCCACCAACAAGGAGGAGGTCAGGTCATTTTTAGGTATGGCAGAATACTACAGTAAATTTGTGCAACACTTCCCCACAAAGACACATCACATGAGAAAGCTGACAAGAGAAAGTTCAGTGTTTCGTTGGACGGAGGAAGCTCAAGGAGAATTCGAAATCATCAAGAAAGACGTTTTAGGAGCCATACCACTCCAGGGATACGACCCCCAGGGCAAGACAGTGCTTACAACGGACGCCAGCGACAAGGGGCTGGGTGCTGTGTTGATGTAGGACCGAGGGCAACGAGGGATGGAAACACTCAGCTTTGCATCCCGCACACTGAGCGACACAGAAAAGGAATACAGTGTCATAGAGAAGGAGATGTTGGCAGTTGTGTGGGCAATGACATGGTTCAGGCAATTCCTGTGGGGCACACGGTTCTAGTTGAAGACGGATCACAAGCCCCTACTGAAGGTACTAACATCCAGCGGACATGCGAGTGCCACGCCCACGATTTCGAAGATGACCCTGAAATTACTGGAATTCAGATACGATGTAGAACACATCCCAGGCAGCCGGAACAGAGTGGCGGACTACTTAAGCAGGGCGGCGGCCATGGAACCGGGTGAAGAAGACCAAGCAGGGAAGTAAGAAATGGTGGCACTCACGGAGAACTGAGAAAGAGCCATTTGCAATCAGGAATGGAAAGAAGCCTATTACGAAGACCAGATCATACAAGAGGTGAAATGGTACATTACGAAGGGCTGGCCGGACAAACGACAAACCAACGAGAGCCTAAATCCATACTACGAGGTCAGGGAAGAGCTATCGATGGACGATCAAGGGGTGTTCGTGAACAGGGGAGACAAGGTCATTCCCCGGCAAACATCATTCCCAAGTTACTGACGATGCTCCATGAAGGCCATTTGGGAATTGGAAAGATGGAATTGAGGACCAAGCAAAATTACTGGTGGCCAAGTATGGACCTACGAGCTGAGAGGCACGTCAGAGACTGCCTACAGTGCCAAGGAGCAGACAAGACACTCAAACTCCTATGCCCAGCACTAGGAAAATTCAACCCCCCACAGAATCCGTGGGAAGAGTTATCCATAGACATCTTGAGGCCGATTTTAGATGGACAAGGCATTCAAAAATACGTATGCGTCCTCATTGACAGATATTCAAAATGGCCTGAAATGAAAGTGGATGAGGTGATGGACACAGAGACAATCTTAAAGTTCCTGTCCGACACTTTTGTGAGAGAGGGCATTCCTAAATCCATCTTGAGTGACAATGGCCCCCAATTTACGTCCGACAAGTGGAACAACTTTATGCAGAGAAATGGCATCCTCTCCAAACATACTTCTATCTACCATCCCGCTGGAAATGGGCTGGTAGAACGTTTCAATAGAGTAGTGATGGGGTCAGTGCAAGCAGCGATATCAAGCAACAAAGACTGGGAGATGGAGATATGGCACATGGTGTGGGCGTACAGAATCACCCCCACAGGGATAGGATATAGCCCCTTCCAAATATTGAGGGGTCGTGAACCATTTACCAGGGACAACCGTGTATGGAAAGAGAAAACCATAACGAGCAAATGGTCCCCAGCAGTGGTTCAAGCCAACTTGGAAAAAGCACAGGCCATCTATGCCAAACATTACAACAACCACAGAAACATGAAGAGGACGGAACTGGAAGAAGGCGAGTGGGTGCGAGTCAAGTTAGCAACGCTACAAAAGAAGGGGGACAGCAAGTACAGTAAACCTATGCAGGACAAGGAGGTGTACGACAGAGCGGCTTTGTTGAGCGACGGAAACGTGTGGTCCCAAGACCGCATGGCAAGATGCAACAAAGTATTACGATGGAGTCAAGGTGGATTAGAACTAGAAGATGTGGAGGAAACCAATGCAGAGTTGGAACAAGCGGAGGAGAAGTTGTATGAGAGAAGAGGAGAACAGAACGAGGAACAAGATGACGACAGCAGCCAGGGAGCTGCGAGGGAAATGGACATGAGGAGACATGGAGAGAGCCTGGCTGCGCTAAGAGATGGAGGGGGTGACGTAGAGACTCAGGAGAGGGAGACCACGTCCACCCCGGTAAGACTGATCCGGAGGGGAAGAACTGTGGTGAGACCGGCCAGGTTTCGAGACTTTGACATGAGCGGCGGACTGTAAGTTAAACGTTTCATTGTTTGGAAAAAGGGGAGATATGTGGTGTTGCGTTCTAGTGGTTGCACGTCACGTAGTGACGTGACGTGCTGGCGGCCATGTTGGCGGCTGCGCGCGCATCGCATTGCGAGAGGCGCGAAAGCCGTGAGAGAGTGCGCAGTGGCTCGGCGCTCTCTAGACGACAATAAGTTAAATAAACAGCGTGAACTACCACTCCGGTGTCCTGTCTTCATTGGGGAAACTGCACCTTCACACCTCTGTGCCGTTTTTCTGCCGCCCTTTTTTCCAGCCGTTGTTGCACCCACGGCCCCTCCTTCTTTGGTTTCCATCTCCCACCTCCCAGCTGCACTTCCCTCCCCCTTCCCTATTTAATGGTGGCCGCTACTCGGGTGTCTGAGCAAGACCTCTGACCTCAGAGACCTGCTCTCTCCTTCAGCAGCTCTGCTGTTGTGCCGCTGCCCTGTGTAGATAGGGTTCAAGCCCTCTGTCTGTGTGTTATGCCCGGAGTCTGTTTCTCTGTCTGTTTCTTTTTCTTTATTGTTCCTTGTTTCTGTTATTTTCTCTCATTGTCAGGATCTTGTCCTTTTTGCCTGTGCCCTTTCCTCTGTGCCTGTTTTTCGCTGCCTTTTTTTCTAGCCACTGCTGCCCCAGTGGCCCCTCCCCCAGCTTCACACCCCCCTTCCCTATTTAATGGCAGCCACTGCTCGGGTGTTTGAGCAAGATCTCTGACCTCCTGGTAAGAGTTCTGCACTTCCCCCAGCAGCTCTGCTGTTGTGCCGATGCTGCTGCCATGTGTAGGTAGGGTTCAAGGCCCTCTGTCTGTGTGTTGTGCCCGGTTTCTGTTTCTCTGTCAGTTTTTTTCTTTGTTGTGCCATGTTCTGGAATTTTCTCTCATTGTCTGGATTTTGTCCTTTTTGCCTGTTTCTTTACCCGTGCCCCTGTCCTCTGTGTCTGCGTGTTGTGCCCGGTTTCTGTTTCTCTGTCTGTTTCTTTTTCTTTATTGTTCCTTGTTCTGTTATTTTCTCTCATTGTCCGGATCTTGTCCTTTTTGCCTGTGCCCTTTCCTCTGTGCCTGTTTTTCGCTGCCCTTTTTTCCAGCCACTGCTGCCCCAGTGGCCCCTCCCCTGCTGTTTCCCACTCCTGCCTCCCAGCTGCACTCCCCCCTTCCGTATTTGATGGCAGCCAAGGCTCGGGTGTTTGAGCAAGATCTCTGACCTCCTGGTCAGAGTTCTGCACTTTCCCCCAGCAGCTCGGCTGTTGTGCCGATGCTGCTGCCATGTGTAGGTAGGGTTCGAGGCCCTCTGTCTGTGTGTTGTGCCTGGTTTCTGTTTCTCTGTCAGTTTTTTTTTCTTTATTGTGCCTTGCTCTGGAATTTTCTCTCATTGTCTGGATTTTGTCCTTTTTGCCTGTTTCTTTACCCGTGCCCCTGTCCTCTGTGCCTGCTTTTCGCCGCCCTTTTTTCCAGCCGCTGCTGTCCCGCGGCACCTCTCCCTGCTGTTTCCCGCTCCCACCTCCCAGCTTCATTCCCCCCTTCCCGAATTAATGGCGGCCACTGTTTGGGTGTTTGAGCAAGATCTCTGACCTCCTGGTCAGAGACCTGCTCTCTCTCCCAGCAGCTCTGCTGTTGTGCCACTGCTGCTGTGCAGTGTAGGTTGGGTTAGAGGCCCTAAATCTGCATGTTGTGCCCGGTTACTGTTTCTCTGTCCGTTTTCTGTTATTTTCTCTCATTGTTTGGATCTTATCCTTTTTGCATGTTTCTTTAACGATGCCCCTGTCCACTGTGCTTATTTTTTGCCACCCTTTTTTCCAGCCTTTGCAGGCCCCGTGGCCCCTCTCCCTCGCCATGTCTTACTCCCGCCTCCTAGCTGCACTTCCCTCCCTCTTCCCTACTTAATGACGGCCGCTGCATGGCCGCACAGTAGACGCATGAAGCAGGCTTGCCGCTGGTGTGATGAAGACACTAAAGTCAAGCCCTTCTGCACCTGCCGAGACCCGACAGCGATGAGTGCAAGGGACCCTGGTTCTCTGGCCACCCACCACTATGACTCAGCTGTCCTCCTCGCACTCAACCCCGGAAGGAACAACAACTGCTAGCCATTTGCACCAAACACGACCCATGGCCAGTTCTCCTGCCGACACTGCAGACACTGCTGTCAAACCTTTACCACCCTCCGCCCCCCCGCGGCCGCTGACCCCACGCTGGACACCAGCACCCCCAAGCCCAGAGGTGCATCCTCCTCAACATGCGCTCCTGCACAGACATGCCGTAGGGATTTGGGACCTCCTCGACACCATCTCGCCAGACAACGCCTTCTCCACGGAAACCTGAACCAACTCCACCTCCTCTCTGACATCGCCATTGCCATCCAGATGGATACAAGATCCATAAAAAGGACTGCTCCAAACGCCCAGGAGGAGGACTCACCAATGCACACAAGAGCTTCCTCCGACTCACCACCTCCAGCACAAGCGACAGCCCGCACACCACCGAACACCACCATTTCCAGATCCAAACCAGCCCCAGATGCACCCTCACTTACAGACCTCCTGGACCTTGAAATGCATTCACCACTACCATCACTGACCTCATCGCACCCCACACCATCACCTCCCTGGACTACATACTTGTCGGAGACCTCAACTTTCAGCTCAGCAACCTCAACGACCCACAACTCCGCCACCCTACTGGACAACCTCACCAACTTCAGACTGACACAACTCGTCACCACCCCCACCCACAAGGCAGGATACACCCTCAACCCCATCTTTGCAGGAGGAAACAACATCCAATTCAGCCACACCACACAACCCCCCTGTATGGACCACCACTGAGTACACTTCCACGTCAACAAACCCACTGCACCCAAACCAGCACCATGCCCACTGCGAAGGAACTGGTCACCGAAGAGCACCTTAACTCCGCCCTCCATCGCAATGCCCCCCCACCTCAACCAACATCAACCTTGCAGTCAAAGAACTTCACAGATGGATCACCATGTGCGCAGAAGAGCTTGCATCCCTCCGCAACCCCAACAGATAACGCCTCAGAAAGGCCACCTGGTTCACTGCAACCCCCAAGAATTCAGACTCACCTGCAGATGCCTCAAGAAGAATTGTAAAACAGCAAATCCTCAGACGACTGCACCACATACAAGAACACCATGACAGAATACCACAAATTCATCAGATCTATCAAAAGGACCTTCATCCAGAACAAGATCCTTGCCAACTCGAGCAACTCAAAGGGACACTTCAGCATCCTCCAGGAATTCACTAAAACCCCCAACGAAGCCACGGACATCACCCCCTCCCAAGACCTCTGCCACCATAGAAGACACCTAATTGACCATGAAAGGCATCCACTCAGGAGCCCCCAAGGACCCTTGCCCTCCGCACATTTTCCACAGTACCACCACCACCATTGCACCTGAACTACGATGCACCATCAACACCACGTTCGAAACCAGCAATTTCACCGATGACTGTAAATGCGCAGAAGTCAAGCCCCTACTCAAGAAGCACTCAGCAGATCCTACCAACCTCAAAAACTACCAACCTATCTCCCTCCTCCCCTTTGCAGCCTAAGTCACTGAGAAGACTGTCAACATCCAACTAACAAAATTCATCAAAGAGAACGCCATCCTCGACCCCTCCCAATCCGGAATCCCCAGCAACCATAGCACCAAGACCGCTCAACTCAGAGCTACAGGGGACATCTGCACCCTCCTCAGCCAGGGGCCACACCGCAGCGCTGATCCCACTCGACCTCTCCGCAGCCTTCGACACCCTCTCCCACTGCGCGATCACCTCGCGCACTCCATGACGCCAGCATACTGGGAATCACCCTTGAATGGCTCCACTCCTTTCTCACTGTTAGAACTCAAAGAACCAGACTGCCACCCTTCCTGTCGGAACCCACAGAGATCAACTACGGAATACCCCAAGGATCATCACTCAGTCCTACGCTCTTCAACATCTATATGCCCCACTTGCCGCCATCGTCATACAGCACGGCCTCAGCATATTATCCTGCACCGACAACACCCAGCTCATCCTCTCCTTCACCAAGGACCCCGTCACCACCAGACTCAGCTTCTAGGAAAGGAATGAAAGATGTTGCATCCAGGATGAGCAGCAGCTGCCTAAAGCTCAACTCTGCACTGGACAACACCTGGTGGCCCACTGCCCTTGGCAGCCCCCACACCCCACAGACAACGCCGGGAACCTCGGCATCATACTCGACTCCTCCATCTCCATGACTCAAAAAATCAACGCCATCGCCTCCACCTGTTTCAACACACTCCGCATCCTTCGGAAAACCTTCACATGGATCCCCACCAAATCAAAGAAGTCCATCACCCACACACTCATAACCAGCAGAGTGGACTGCGGAAATGCCCTCTACGCCGGAATCACCAAGTCTCTCCTCCGCAAGTTCCAGACCATACAGAACACTGCAGCCATACCCGCCCTTGACATCCCACAACACAAACACATCACTCTACACCTGCGAGACCTCCACCGGCTCCCCGTCGAGAAGAGAGTAACCTTCAAGATACTCACCCATGCCTACAAATGCCTCATAACACCGGCCCCGTTATCGCAACTAAAGTATCTCCTTCTGCGTACTCAGGAAAAATGTCTGATCCACCGACCTTACCCACGTCGAAGCACCACGAATACTCAGAGCAAGAACCGGTGGAAGATCCTTCTCCTACATTGCAGCTAAGACCTGGAACGAGCTTCCGATCAACATTAGATGTGCTCCCTCTCTGCACATCTTAAGGAAGACCCTCAAGACCTGGCTCTTCGACTGACCGGAGCTGGTCCCCTACCCCCAGCGCCTTGAGACCCTCATGGGTGAGTATCATGCTTCATAATTCCCTGATTGATTGATTGATTGATTGATTGATAAAGTCTATTGATTTCGCTAAAGAGAACATGTATTTTAACACATTACTACAAACCCTAACCTTACACTTTAATACATTTACAGTAATTTCCCTGACATCACAATCAATTTTGAATTGAGTCAAAAGACTGCTGATTGAAGTCTTTTAGGTGTACCAAAAAAGTGTCTTATTAGCATATAAGAGCCCTGTGACCTTTCACCCAAGAATGGCAGTTCAGCTGCAACTACACTTGCCTGGGTCCTTACCGAATGTGGGAAAAGAAATGGTGACATGATGCCCTGTAGAAGCCCTCCTCTTCTCACTTGTATTTTGTCTCTGAACTTGCCATTTTCAGCCATCTGTTACACGGGTTGAGCTATCCATGTGAATATGTTTAATATTTCAAATAGTCCTGGAACCAGACTGTAAACTACAAGACAATTAGAAAGCAGGCTTCGGATAATAGCAGTATTGGCCACTTTGATCTCTAAGTGGACCGTTCATAAAGTGTCTGTTTTTATTGTAGGCATTCTCAAATGATGCTTTTTCAAAAGTTTTTCTGGCGCTTGAATTGTCAGAGGTATAATTTTCATTTTTTTCTTCGTATATTTCCTACACCATAGCAATCATTACCTGTACAATGAAGTGCATTTATTCGCACCTCACAACACATTTGTTTTCATTCTCCTGTATATCATCCATACGTTTTCTCATATCCCACTATTGGTAGCATTTAACATGCTGCTGCAGTGAAGTATTTATCAGACGCAAATCACTACCATATTTCTCCTTGTAAATACACATTTACAGTCCATCATTCACATGCATGAGCGAATTTTTCGCATGGGTTCAGCTTGTGAGGAGAACATAATTAATGATCCTTAAAAAGGACCTGTTGATATAGAAAATAACTCTGTGTGGTAAAAGACATGTACCCTGCCCTGAGTGCCAAACTACATTGATGTCTGGATTTCTAGTGAATTGAATTGAATTGAAATGAGATTTATAATGCGCAGAACAGTAGCCCGCAGGTATCAAGGCGCTGATTTTTGTTGTTATAGGCAAAGATGGATCATACATGTACGCCATGACATAGCCCACTCTCAATTATTGTAGTCTTGCTGGACCCAGAGGGATGCCTAAAGAGTTACCTTTATAGTGGTGAAAGTCTATCACCTTCACCCAGAGTTAAGCAGCATGAGTGGTGGTGGCAGCATACTGTAGGAGTGAACAGGCCCTTTTTACCCTGTGTCACTGGACTGAGGTATACAGGCTCACATATAATTTATACATTTCTGCTGCTGTGTAACTAATTCATCATTGGCCTGCATGAGTTGCTTTTAGAATGCTGCACATAGCAGCATAATGAGTGGTGTTCAGTGCACATGGTGAAGTCATGGCTGGCAGTGTGTGTTTGCAAATAGCACACCATGGCTCAATTCAGAAAGAATACAGTACTGACCAGTGCTCACAGAGTGATTGTGCGTGCTGAATGTATGTGTCTCTGGGGTGGAACTATACATATGGATGTGACAGTACTGGACAGTATGTGTGCTGTGTATATACACTGAGTGCCATTGTGCCTGCAATGGTACATTACATGCAGGACTTTGGGTGTCATTTTGGGAAGCCCAGGCCTTTCTGGTGAAGACATGAGAAATAGCGGTATCCCTTAGACAGATGTTTGTATTGCTGCACTCCTGAGAGCTGGGTGGGATGCACTGGAGGAAGGAAAAGAGAGGGACTCACTTCAAAAGGGTGCTCTTTGATTTAGTGATAGATCCCAAGGAAGAGGCCTGGACACATCTCAGGAAAGAGATTGGGCTGATAAAGGAATCAAAGAGTTGGGCTGGAGCCTGGAATTAACTGTCAGGAAATGCTCTACCTCCGCTGCAGGATGCAGCAGGGGTGGTGTGGTGTGGAGCGGTGTGCGCTTAAAGAGGCCTTGTGACCAGAAGAACGCCTCACCTAAACGCGTTCTGCTCTCCTGTGTCTGATTCACTCATCTTGTTTCTTCGGATTGTGGGGTTCACTCTGTGGTCAGCGTTCCTTTGTCAGTCCAGTGCAGCAGGTCTCTGCAGCTCCTGCTTTTTTCTTCCTCATCTGTACTTCTGTACCCATTATTGGAAATTCCTGCAAAGAAAATGAAAGCAAGGAGAACATTTCTAAAGTACCACACGGCATATGAATTGCGGTAAAAACGCTCACGTTGGCAAGTTAAAAAGATGTATAAGTTAGTTGAACAACTACTTCGTGGAAAAAATCTCCAACATTAAAGTTAGCATCCCTACACCCAGCTCAATGCAGACTCACGCCACCACGATAACAAATCCGTCCATCCTAGATCACTTCCCTGCCCTCAGCACTCAGTCCTTCCTGGTCTTGTTGTCCAGAGTCAAATCAGGCTCCCCCAGGGACTGCTGCCCACCCCATATTTTAAAAGACACCCTCTCCGTCCTGCCGCATACCATAATGCCCTTTCTGAACGAGTCCCTCTCACAGGGCAAGGTCCCTAATGCATTTAAGGATGCCATAGTGGTCCCCCTCCTAAAGAAACCGGGAGCTGGCCCCCTGAATCTATCTAACTACTGCCCCATCTCCTTGCTCCCCTACTTGGCCAAAGTGTTTGTCTAATTTCATGGAACACTCTGAATGCCAACAAGTCACGCAAAAATTCCAGTAAGAATTTTAGAATTGATCCTTTTTACTTTAATTTTAGACAAGCGCCGACATTTCCGCATTTGAAAAGCATCCGTGATAGACATCACAGCTCGAGGGAGCTTCAGTCTTCCAAAATTATTGCGGAACTACAGGTACTCATTCTGTGTCACTTACATATTAAGCACAAGGATTTCCTTGTGACTATGCAACTAAAATGACCTGTCTTTGTTTTTTGAAACCAGTTCACAGCCAATTGGAAGGGGACAGATAGCCAGACAGCTCCACGTATTTACGCATTTACGGGATTTTCAAACCAAATAGGTATATACGAGTTCATATCAGTTCATTCACCTAGCTCGGTCACCATCTTATCAATTTTTTGATATCATCTTATTACTACATTTTATCATAATATCTTCATATTTAGATTCCTACTGCAGAAACCTCGTACGAGTTTCATCTTTCACAGAACCCACCATTTCTAAGAGGACGCCGCTCTCGAAAACCACGTCTGAATTATTGAAAGAACTAAGGTGACCCTTCATTTTTCAGTTATTCAGTTAGGAATCGTGCCCACACTTCTGATTTACAATCACATTAATATTATTATCTAAGGTGACCCTTCATTTTTCAGTTATTCAGTTAGGAATCGTGCCCACACTTCTGATTTACAATCACATTAATATTATTTATCTTGTAGACTTTGCAGCAGTCCAACTTACAGAAGTGGTCATCCATTATCTTTTCTAAGATTCAGATTCTAGCAACAACGGACACTCAAGACATGGTATGTAACTCAGCACTGTATTGTGTCCCTAACAACCCCAGCCCCATTACACTTCTTTCAGTTAAAATTATGACCTTTGGGGACATACAACTTTAATAGTTCTCAATTAGTTTCCAATAGGTATGAGATTTGTCCATTTTTCATACAACAGACTTGGTACACTACTATTGGTTCTTTCACCTACTTTCTTTTTCTTACCTTACAATGTTCACCTTGTATGATGGCAATTTACCAGCATGATCAACAGAGTTAGTTTCTAAAAAAGAGTTATATGTTTTTTGTGATCCATGAATTCTAGTTTGTTAAACTTAATAATTCATAACACTGTGTGCTGAAAAACAGAAGATAAAAATGCTTAAAAATTTATGTTTTTTAGTGCCCCTGACGTAGGGATATAATCCCGAAATGCATTGGGAGAAGAAAAACTATCATTTTACGTTACTTATGAGCGTGTCTTGTTTATCAAATCAGTGAATTGAACTTGTATAACAAAAACATGAACAAGTATCAATCTCAAAACATATAAGTGAATGAATCTTGAAAAACACGGATAACACCGGAGTGGTAGTTCACGCTGTTTATTTAACTTATTGTCGTCTAGAGAGCGCCGAGCCAATGCGCACTCTCTCACGGCTTTCGCGCCTCTCGCAATGCGATGCGCGCGCAGCCGCCAACATGGCCGCCAGCACGTCACGTCACTACGTGACGTGCAACCACTAGAACGCAACACCACATATCTCCCCTTTTTCCAAACAATGAAACGTTTAACTTACAGTCCGCCGCTCATGTCAAAGTCTCGAAACCTGGCCGGTCTCACCACAGTTCTTCCCCTCCGTATCAGTCTTACCGGGGTGGACGTGGTCTCCCTCTCCTGAGTCTCTACGTCACCCCCTCCATCTCTTAGCGCAGCCACGCTCTCTCCATGTCTCCTCATGTCCATTTCCCTCGCAGCTCCCTGGCTGCTGTCGTCATCTTGTTCCTCGTTCTGTTCTCCTCTTCTCTCATACAACTTCTCCTCCGCTTGTTCCAACTCTGCATTGGTTTCCTCCACATCTTCTAGTTCTAATCCACCTTGACTCCATCGTAATACTTTGTTGCATCTTGCCATGCGGTCTTGGGACCACACGTTTCCGTCGCTCAACAAAGCCGCTCTGTCGTACACCTCCTTGTCCTGCATAGGTTTACTGTACTTGCTGTCCCCCTTCTTTTGTAGCGTTGCTAACTTGACTCGCACCCACTCGCCTTCTTCCAGTTCCGTCCTCTTCATGTTTCTGTGGTTGTTGTAATGTTTGGCATAGATGGCCTGTGCTTTTTCCAAGTTGGCTTGAACCACTGCTGGGGACCATTTGCTCGTTATGGTTTTCTCTTTCCATACACGGTTGTCCCTGGTAAATGGTTCACGACCCCTCAATATTTGGAAGGGGCTATATCCTATCCCTGTGGGGGTGATTCTGTACGCCCACACCATGTGCCATATCTCCATCTCCCAGTCTTTGTTGCTTGATATCGCTGCTTGCACTGACCCCATCACTACTCTATTGAAACGTTCTACCAGCCCATTTCCAGCGGGATGGTAGATAGAAGTATGTTTGGAGAGGATGCCATTTCTCTGCATAAAGTTGTTCCACTTGTCGGACGTAAATTGGGGGCCATTGTCACTCAAGATGGATTTAGGAATGCCCTCTCTCACAAAAGTGCCGGACAGGAACTTTAAGATTGTCTCTGTGTCCATCACCTCATCCACTTTCATTTCAGGCCATTTTGAATATCTGTCAATGAGGACGCATACGTATTTTTGAATGCCTTGTCCATCTAAAATCGGCCTCAAGATGTCTATGGATAACTCTTCCCACGGATTCTGTGGGGGGTTGAATTTTCCTAGTGCTCTGGAATTTTCTCTCATTGTCTGGATTTTGTCCTTTTTGCCTGTTTCTTTACCCGTGCCCCTGTCCTCTGTGCCTGCTTTTCGCCGCCCTTTTTTCCAGCCGCTGCTGTCCCGCGGCACCTCTCCCTGCTGTTTCCCGCTCCCACCTCCCAGCTTCATTCCCCCCTTCCCGAATTAATGGCGGCCACTGTTTGGGTGTTTGAGCAAGATCTCTGACCTCCTGGTCAGAGACCTGCTCTCTCTCCCAGCAGCTCTGCTGTTGTGCCACTGCTGCTGTGCAGTGTAGGTTGGGTTAGAGGCCCTAAATCTGCATGTTGTGCCCGGTTACTGTTTCTCTGTCCGTTTTCTGTTATTTTCTCTCATTGTTTGGATCTTATCCTTTTTGCATGTTTCCTTAACGATGCCCCTGTCCACTGTGCTTATTTTTTGCCACCCTTTTTTCCAGCCTTTGCAGGCCCCGTGGCCCCTCTCCCTCGCCATGTCTTACTCCCGCCTCCTAGCTGCACTTCCCTCCCTCTTCCCTACTTAATGACGGCCGCTGCATGGCCGCACAGTAGACGCATGAAGCAGGCTTGCCGCTGGTGTGATGAAGACACTAAAGTCAAGCCCTTCTGCACCTGCCGAGACCCGACAGCGATGAGTGCAAGGGACCCTGGTTCTCTGGCCACCCACCACTATGACTCAGCTGTCCTCCTCGCACTCAACCCCGGAAGGAACAACAACTGCTAGCCATTTGCACCAAACACGACCCATGGCCAGTTCTCCTGCCGACACTGCAGACACTGCTGTCAAACCTTTACCACCCTCCGCCCCCCCGCGGCCGCTGACCCCACGCTGGACACCAGCACCCCCAAGCCCAGAGGTGCATCCTCCTCAACATGCGCTCCCTGCACAGACATGCCGTAGGGATTTGGGACCTCCTCGACACCATCTCGCCAGACAACGCCTTCTCCACGGAAACCTGAACCAACTCCACCTCCTCCCTGACATCGCCATTGCCATCCAGATGGATACAAGATCCATAAAAAGGACTGCTCCAAACGCCCAGGAGGAGGACTCACCAATGCACACAAGAGCTTCCTCCGACTCACCACCTCCAGCACAAGCGACAGCCCGCACACCACCGAACACCACCATTTCCAGATCCAAACCAGCCCCAGATGCACCCTCACTTACAGACCTCCTGGACCTTGAAATGCATTCACCACTACCATCACTGACCTCATCGCACCCCACACCATCACCTCCCTGGACTACATACTTGTCGGAGACCTCAACTTTCAGCTCAGCAACCTCAACGACCCACAACTCCGCCACCCTACTGGACAACCTCACCAACTTCAGACTGACACAACTCGTCACCACCCCCACCCACAAGGCAGGATACACCCTCAACCCCATCTTTGCAGGAGGAAACAACATCCAATTCAGCCACACCACACAACCCCCCTGTATGGACCACCACTGAGTACACTTCCACGTCAACAAACCCACTGCACCCAAACCAGCACCATGCCCACTGCGAAGGAACTGGTCACCGAAGAGCACCTTAACTCCGCCCTCCATCGCAATGCCCCCCCACCTCAACCAACATCAACCTTGCAGTCAAAGAACTTCACAGATGGATCACCATGTGCGCAGAAGAGCTTGCATCCCTCCGCAACCCCAACAGATAACGCCTCAGAAAGGCCACCTGGTTCACTGCAACCCCCAAGAATTCAGACTCACCTGCAGATGCCTCAAGAAGAATTGTAAAACAGCAAATCCTCAGACGACTGCACCACATACAAGAACACCATGACAGAATACCACAAATTCATCAGATCTATCAAAAGGACCTTCATCCAGAACAAGATCCTTGCCAACTCGAGCAACTCAAAGGGACACTTCAGCATCCTCCAGGAATTCACTAAAACCCCCAACGAAGCCACGGACATCACCCCCTCCCAAGACCTCTGCCACCATAGAAGACACCTAATTGACCATGAAAGGCATCCACTCATGAGCCCCCAAGGACCCTTGCCCTCCGCACATTTTCCACAGTACCACCACCACCATTGCACCTGAACTACGATGCACCATCAACACCACGTTCGAAACCAGCAATTTCACTGATGACTGTAAATGCGCAGAAATCAAGCCCCTACTCAAGAAGCACTCAGCAGATCCTACCAACCTCAAAAACTACCAACCTATCTCCCTCCTCCCCTTTGCAGCCTAAGTCACTGAGAAGACTGTCAACATCCAACTAACAAAATTCATCAAAGAGAACGCCATCCTCGACCCCTCCCAATCCGGAATCCCCAGCAACCATAGCACCAAGACCGCTCAACTCACAGCTACAGGGGACCTCTGCACCCTCCTCAGCCAGGGGCCACACCGCAGCGCTGATCCCACTCGACCTCTCCGCAGCCTTCGACACCCTCTCCCACTGCGCGATCACCTCGCGCACTCCATGACGCCAGCATACTGGGAATCACCCTTGAATGGCTCCACTCCTTTCTCACTGTTAGAACTCAAAGAACCAGACTGCCACCCTTCCTGTCGGAACCCACAGAGATCAACTACGGAATACCCCAAGGATCATCACTCAGTCCTACGCTGTTCAACATCTATATGCCCCACTTGCCGCCATCGTCATACAGCACGGCCTCAGCATATTATCCTACACCGACAACACCCAGCTCATCCTCTCCTTCACCAAGGACCCCGTCACCACCAGACTCAGCTTCTAGGAAAGGAATGAAAGATGTTGCATCCAGGATGAGCAGCAGCTGCCTAAAGCTCAACTCTGCACTGGACAACACCTGGTGGCCCACTGCCCTTGGCAGCCCCCACACCCCACAGACAACGCCGGGAACCTCGGCATCATACTCGACTCCTCCATCTCCATGACCCAAAAAATCAACGCCATCGCCTCCACCTGTTTCAACACACTCCGCATCCTTCGGAAAACCTTCAAATGGATCCCCACCAAATCAAAGAAGTCCATCACCCACACACTCATAACCAGCAGAGTGGACTGCGGAAATGCCCTCTACGCCGGAATCACCAAGTCTCTCCTCCGCAAGTTCCAGACCATACAGAACACTGCAGCCATACCCGCCCTTGACATCCCACAACACAAACACATCACTCTACACCTGCGAGACCTCCACCGGCTCCCCGTCGAGAAGAGAGTAACCTTCAAGATACTCACCCATGCCTACAAATGCCTCATAACACCGGCCCCGTTATCGCAACTAAAGTATCTCCTTCTGCGTACTCAGGAAAAATGTCTGATCCACCGACCTTACCCACGTCGAAGCACCACGAATACTCAGAGCAAGAACCGGTGGAAGATCCTTCTCCTACATTGCAGCTAAGACCTGGAACGAGCTTCCGATCAACATTAGATGTGCTCCCTCTCTGCACATCTTAAGGAAGACCCTCAAGACCTGGCTCTTCGACTGACCGGAGCTGGTCCCCTACCCCCAGCGCCTTGAGACCCTCATGGGTGAGTATCATGCTTCATAATTCCCTGATTGATTGATTGATTGATTGATTGATAAAGTCTATTGATTTCGCTAAAGAGAACATGTATTTTAACACATTACTACAAACCCTAACCTTACACTTTAATACATTTACAGTAATTTCCCTGACATCACAATCAATTTTGAATTGAGTCAAAAGACTGCTGATTGAAGTCTTTTAGGTGTACCAAAAAAGTGTCTTATTAGCATATAAGAGCCCTGTGACCTTTCACCCAAGAATGGCAGTTCAGCTGCAACTACACTTGCCTGGGTCCTTACCGAATGTGGGAAAAGAAATGGTGACATGATGCCCTGTAGAAGCCCTCCTCTTCTCACTTGTATTTTGTCTCTGAACTTGCCATTTTCAGCCATCTGTTACACGGGTTGAGCTATCCATGTGAATATGTTTAATATTTCAAATAGTCCTGGAACCAGACTGTAAACTACAAGACAATTAGAAAGCAGGCTTCGGATAATAGCAGTATTGGCCACTTTGATCTCTAAGTGGACCGTTCATAAAGTGTCTGTTTTTATTGTAGGCATTCTCAAATGATGCTTTTTCAAAAGTTTTTCTGGCGCTTGAATTGTCAGAGGTATAATTTTCATTTTTTTCTTCGTATATTTCCTGCACCATAGCAATCATTGCCTGTACAATGAAGTGCATTTATTCGCACCTCACAACACATTTGTTTTCATTCTCCTGTATATCATCCATACGTTTTCTCATATCCCACTATTGGTAGCATTTAACATGCTGCTGCAGTGAAGTATTTATCAGACGCAAATCACTACCATATTTCTCCTTGTAAATACACATTTACAGTCCATCATTCACATGCATGAGCGAATTTTTCGCATGGGTTCAGCTTGTGAGGAGAACATAATTAATGATCCTTAAAAAGGACCTGTTGATATAGAAAATAACTCTGTGTGGTAAAAGACATGTACCCTGCCCTGAGTGCCAAACTACATTGATGTCTGGATTTCTAGTGAATTGAATTGAATTGAAATGAGATTTATAATGCGCAGAACAGTAGCCCGCAGGTATCAAGGCGCTGATTTTTGTTGTTATAGGCAAAGATGGATCATACATGTACGCCATGACATAGCCCACTCTCAATTATTGTAGTCTTGCTGGACCCAGAGGGATGCCTAAAGAGTTACCTTTATAGTGGTGAAAGTCTATCACCTTCACCCAGAGTTAAGCAGCATGAGTGGTGGTGGCAGCATACTGTAGGAGTGAACAGGCCCTTTTTACCCTGTGTCACTGGACTGAGGTATACAGGCTCACATATAATTTATACATTTCTGCTGCTGTGTAACTAATTCATCATTGGCCTGCATGAGTTGCTTTTAGAATGCTGCACATAGCAGCATAATGAGTGGTGTTCAGTGCACATGGTGAAGTCATGGCTGGCAGTGTGTGTTTGCAAATAGCACACCATGGCTCAATTCAGAAAGAATACAGTACTGACCAGTGCTCACAGAGTGATTGTGCGTGCTGAATGTATGTGTCTCTGGGGTGGAACTATACATATGGATGTGACAGTACTGGACAGTATGTGTGCTGTGTATATACACTGAGTGCCATTGTGCCTGCAATGGTACATTACATGCAGGACTTTGGGTGTCATTTTGGGAAGCCCAGGCCTTTCTGGTGAAGACATGAGAAATAGCGGTATCCCTTAGACAGATGTTTGTATTGCTGCACTCCTGAGAGCTGGGTGGGATGCACTGGAGGAAGGAAAAGAGAGGGACTCACTTCAAAAGGGTGCTCTTTGATTTAGTGCTAGATCCCAAGGAAGAGGCCTGGACACATCTCAGGAAAGAGATTGGGCTGATAAAGGAATCAAAGAGTTGGGCTGGAGCCTGGAATTAACTGTCAGGAAATGCTCTACCTCCGCTGCAGGATGCAGCAGGGGTGGTGTGGTGTGGAGCGGTGTGCGCTTAAAGAGGCCTTGTGACCAGAAGAACGCCTCACCTAAACGCGTTCTGCTCTCCTGTGTCTGATTCACTCATCTTCTTTCTTCGGATTGTGGGGTTCACTCTGTGGTCAGCGTTCCTTTGTCAGTCCAGTGCAGCAGGTCTCTGCAGCTCCTGCTTTTTTCTTCCTCATCTGTACTTCTGTACCCATTATTGGAAATTCCTGCAAAGAAAATGAAAGCAAGGAGAACATTTCTAAAGTACCACACGGCATATGAATTGCGGTAAAAACGCTCACGTTGGCAAGTTAAAAAGATGTATAAGTTAGTTGAACAACTACTTCGTGGAAAAAATCTCCAACATTAAAGTTAGCATCCCTACACCCAGCTCAATGCAGACTCACGCCACCACGATAACAAATCCGTCCATCCTAGATCACTTCCCTGCCCTCAGCACTCAGTCCTTCCTGGTCTTGTTGTCCAGAGTCAAATCAGGCTCCCCCAGGGACTGCTGCCCACCCCATATTTTAAAAGACACCCTCTCCGTCCTGCCGCATACCATAATGCCCTTTCTGAACGAGTCCCTCTCACAGGGCAAGGTCCCTAATGCATTTAAGGATGCCATAGTGGTCCCCCTCCTAAAGAAACCGGGAGCTGGCCCCCTGAATCTATCTAACTACTGCCCCATCTCCTTGCTCCCCTACTTGGCCAAAGTGTTTGTCTAATTTCATGGAACACTCTGAATGCCAACAAGTCACGCAAAAATTCCAGTAAGAATTTTAGAATTGATCCTTTTTACTTTAATTTTAGACAAGCGCCGACATTTCCGCATTTGAAAAGCATCCGTGATAGACATCACAGCTCGAGGGAGCTTCAGTCTTCCAAAATTATTGCGGAACTACAGGTACTCATTCTGTGTCACTTACATATTAAGCACAAGGATTTCCTTGTGACTATGCAACTAAAATGACCTGTCTTTGTTTTTTGAAACCAGTTCACAGCCAATTGGAAGGGGACAGATAGCCAGACAGCTCCACGTATTTACGCATTTACGGGATTTTCAAACCAAATAGGTATATACGAGTTCATATCAGTTCATTCACCTAGCTCGGTCACCATCTTATCAATTTTTTGATATCATCTTATTACTACATTTTATCATAATATCTTCATATTTAGATTCCTACTGCAGAAACCTCGTACGAGTTTCATCTTTCACAGAACCCACCATTTCTAAGAGGACGCCGCTCTCGAAAACCATGTCTGAATTATTGAAAGAACTAAGGTGACCCTTCATTTTTCAGTTATTCAGTTAGGAATCGTGCCCACACTTCTGATTTACAATCACATTAATATTATTATCTAAGGTGACCCTTCATTTTTCAGTTATTCAGTTAGGAATCGTGCCCACACTTCTGATTTACAATCACATTAATATTATTTATCTTGTAGACTTTGCAGCAGTCCAACTTACAGAAGTGGTCATCCATTATCTTTTCTAAGATTCAGATTCTAGTAACAACGGACACTCAAGACATGGTATGTAACTCAGCACTGTATTGTGTCCCTAACAACCCCAGCCCCATTACACTTCTTTCAGTTAAAATTATGACCTTTGGGGACATACAACTTTAATAGTTCTCAATTAGTTTCCAATAGGTATGAGATTTGTCCATTTTTCATACAACAGACTTGGTACACTACTATTGGTTCTTTCACCTACTTTCTTTTTCTTACCTTACAATGTTCACCTTGTATGAAGGCAATTTACCAGCATGATCAACAGAGTTAGTTTCTAAAAAAGAGTTATATGTTTTTTGTGATCCATGAATTCTAGTTTGTTAAACTTAATAATTCATAACACTGTGTGCTGAAAAACAGAAGATAAAAATGCTTAAAAATTTATGTTTTTTAGTGCCCCTGACGTAGGGATATAATCCCGAAATGCATTGGGAGAAGAAAAACTATCATTTTACGTTACTTATGAGCGTGTCTTGTTTATCAAATCAGTGAATTGAACTTGTATAACAAAAACATGAACAAGTATCAATCTCAAAACATATAAGTGAATGAATCTTGAAAAACACGGATAACAGCCACAACAATAAATTTTGTTTGGAAACTTTAAGCATTGTTTATTCATTGGGATTACAAAGGCAGATGGATTTCAGCCAAAGGTAGTGCGGACAGGGTCTAATGACGACAGTCACTAGTACTAATTCATTCTTTCACTGTGGAGATTGGCCTCTCCTCCCCTTCCAGCACACCCATTAAAACACAGGATAATCATACTGAAAGGTTACAGCGACGGAAATAAGGAGTGCACCCCGCAACCCCACTTTAAACTCAATTTACCTCGGCATGCCACTGTGATTAATCAAACAACTCCAGATGGTCCAGAACCAAGCAGCGAGACTGATCCACGAGCAACTAAGATGGCAATCTGCCAGACCTTTTTTCCAAAAACTCCAACAGCTCCTCGTTTCCCAATGCACGGCCTTCAAGATGGGTTGCGTAATTTTTAAGTCTCTATACTGCCAGAGCCCTAAATTCATTAACTGCCTATTATCTAATTACACCCCATTCTGCAACCTGCGCTCAGCTCACCTTCAGCTATTAACCACCCCTGCCTTCAAGTTAAAACAGGTTTGCCTCCTTGGCCCTCAAATTGTGGAATTCCCTTCCACTGGAGATCTGGTCATGCAACAATCTTCTGAGCTTTAGGAAAATGCTCAAGACATGGCTGTTTGTGCAGGCTCATGAGTAACTTCATCCTATGGCCCGACACACTCTAGAGTTAGCACCATGAAGCCACCTGGTGTACGTGCGCTGTAGAAGCTCTTTATAACATAACATAACATAACATAACTTATCTGATTGTTGTCTCTACGGCCTTTGAAATTCCATATTCTCTCTGCGCATGCTAAGTAAAACTGTAAAATAGAAACATCTCATTAGTGTTATCTGAAGTTAAGGAGACATCATTTAGCCTGCATATTTTTGCATATTTTTCGTTTCATTATTTTTTAAAGGAAGCAGTTCATGCTGTGAAAAACTTCCTTATCAGTTCTCTTATGAATAGATGGCATTGTGGGCTATACTTAACTCACTGCTACCTCCTTATAGCAGGTGAGTGTTTCATTGGCACATGTATTTATATTCGGCATAGTTGCTCTACCAACATGGGATTATAAAATATGTCTCTATTCTCTCTCATATAGATTGCATCAATGTTTCTGTATGTACTGTGATTGATTTATAGAGGAGGAGAGGAGTTAAGTGGGTAGCGAAGGCATCTACAAAACACATACTTAAATAGAAGTGTGAAGCATTAATATAAAACTAGTACATACATTAATCATCCTTTCTTGCTCTTTACAGACAGGGAACACAATTGACTGCATTCACCTTACCTGCTTCTCTGTGTATGCTGGGTTAATTTTTCTTCCCTTATGTCCCTGTTTCCCCCATTATACCGGTTTTGCTTTGACACTTTTGGGCATGCTTGGTGGGAAAGGGAAGTTGGGACCTTTTCTTCTGAACTTACAAATCGCTCCTGCGGAAACAGCAGGTGAGATTTAACATTAACCTTTTGACACATATATGTTTGTGACTGACATCCAGGTGCGAACTCTAGTCACTCCCATGGCTTGTGCTGTGGAACCTCAGAGTATCTCCTACTGTGACAGACTGATTTCAAGAGGAAGAAGGAACAGAAAAAGGGTACACTTCCAAAGAAAGAGAACCTCAACATAAAATTGAAAGACCCATCCTATATCACATTTGGTGTATGGAAATGATCTTTAAGAAGAAGAGGATGAGACCACCAAGAAGGCATTCAGATGTGTCAAACATTTGCCATAAATTCAGAATGTTAGCACTCTAGTTGCTGATTAGAGCACTGTAGTAAGGCTACTGCTCACCAGGGAAGTATGCTGCTGGTATTCAAAGTGCATGTTTCAGTCTGCATGTCAGATTTTATTTAATGAAATTGAAGAGGGTTTCACAGTCACTCAAAATGAGCCCTAATTTTTCTTTCTTCAGCATTACTTATATTTTCTATGGCAAAATGAACCCCCTCATTTTGTTCCTTTGCAAATTAAATGTTGTAAGTGTTCCCACTTTATTCCAATCAAGATGGCTTCAGGTGTGCCATAATTGTTTCATAAGTAAGACTGTTAGCACACTAGTCGTTCTTTAGAACACTATGGTACATTCTCTCATTGGGCTATATTTGGGCTACATCTGGGTGATATGTGTGCTACATTTGGGGTCTTTTGTCTATGTTGGCCATCTTGGGAGATTTATTTGTTATGAAGTTTCCTATTTTCCTCATTTCCTCAAGTGTCTTCAGTATGAAATACTTTCAGTTTTTTATTTTGATTCCATTCAAGAAGGCATTCAGATGTGTCACACATTTGCCATACATTCTGAATGTTAGCACTCTAGTTGCTCATTAGATCACTGTAGTAAAGCTACTGCTCACCACAGAAGTCTGATGCTAGTATTTAAAGTGCATGTTTCTGTCTGCATGTCAGAATTGTTTTTCATGAAATTGGAGAGGATTTGAGAAGTCACTCAAAATGTGCCTTAATTTTTCTTTCTGCAGCACTAATCGTAATTTCTATGGCAAAATGAACACCCTCATTTTATTCCTTTGCAAAGTAAATGTTTTAAGTGTGACCACTTTATTCCCATCGAGATGGCTTCAGGTGTGCCATAATTGTGTCATAAGTAAGACTGTTAGCGCTCTAGTTGTTCCTTCGAACACTCTGAAAAACTTTCTCATTGGGCTACATTTGGGCTACATCTGGGTGATATTTGTACTACATTTGGGCTCTTTTGTATCTGGTGGCCATCTTGGGAGACTTTTTTCTTATGAAGTGTCCTAATTTCTTCATTTACTGCAGTCTCCTCAGTAGGAAATACATTCAGTTTATTACTTTGATACCATCAAGAAGGCATTCAGATGTGT
The DNA here is from genome assembly GCF_964263255.1 of Lissotriton vulgaris. Taxonomy (NCBI): domain Eukaryota; kingdom Metazoa; phylum Chordata; class Amphibia; order Caudata; family Salamandridae; genus Lissotriton; species Lissotriton vulgaris. Next base: position 1,907,046,535 of record NC_141689.1, read on the forward strand.
CACACATTTGCCATATATTATGAATGTTAGCACTTGTGTTACTCATTAGATCACTGTAGTAAAGCTACTGCTCACCAGGAAAGTCTGCTGCTGCTATTCAAAGTGCATGTTTCAGTCTGCATGTCAGATTTTTTTTAATGAAATTGAAAAGGTTTGAGCAGCCACTCAAAATGTGCCCTAATTTTTCTTTCTTCAGCACTAATCATAATTTCTATGGCAAAATTAACCCCCTCATTGTGTTCCTTTGCAACTTAAATGTTTTAAGTGTTACCACTTTATTCCAATCAAGATGGCTTCAGGCGTGCCATACTTTTGTCATAAGTAAGACTGTTAGCGCTCTAGTTGTTCTTTAGAACTCTTTGGGACATTCTGTCATTAGGCTAAACTTGGGCTGCATCTGGGTAATATGTGTGCTACATTTGGGCACTTTTGTCTCTGGTGGCCATCTTGGGAGACTTATGTGTTATGAAGTTTCCTAATTTCCTAATTTACTGCAGTCTCCTCAGTAGGAAATAGTTTCAGTTCATTACTTTGGTTCCATCAAGAAGGCATTCAGATGTATCACACATTTGCCATATATTTTGAATGTTAGCACTCTAGTTACTCATTAGATCACTGTAGTAAGGCTACTGCTCACCAGGGAAGTCTGCTGCTGCTATTCAAAGTGCATGTTTCAGTCTGCATGTCAGATTTTCTTTAATGAAATTGAAGAAGATTTCAACAGTCACTCAAAATGAGCCCTAATTTTTCTTTCTTCAGCACTAATCATCATTTCTATGGCAAAATGAACCCCCTCATTTTGTTCCTTTGCAAATTAAATGTTGTAAGTGTTACCACTTTATTCCAGTCAAGATGGCTTCAGGTGTGCCATAATTGTTTCATAAGTAAGACTGTTAGTACACTAGTCGTTCTTTAGAACACTCTGGTACATTCTCTCATTGGGCTATATTTTGGCTACACCTGGGTGATATGTGTGCTACATTTGGGGTCTTTTGTCTCTGTTGGCCATCTCGGGAGATTTATTTGTTTTGAAGTTTCCTATTGTTCTCATTTACTACAGTGTCCTCAGTATGAAACACTTTCAGTTTTTTATTTTGATTCCGTTCAAGAAGGCATTCATATGTGTCACAGATTTGCCAAACATTCTGAATGTTAGCACTCTAGTTGCTCATTAGATCACTGTAGTAAAGCTACTGCTCACCACAGAAGTCTGCTACTGGTATTAAAAGTGCATGTTTCAGTCTGCATGTCAGAATTTCTTTTCATGAAATAGAAGAAGATTTGAAATGTCACTCAAAATGTGCCCTAATTTTTCTTTCTTCAGCACTAATCATAATTTCTATGGCAAAAGGAACCCCCTCATTTTGTTCCTTTGCAAATTAAATGTTTCAAGTGTTACCACTTTATTCCAATCAAGAAGGCTTAACGTGTGCCATATTTTTGTCATATGTAAGACTGTTAGCGCTCTAGTTGTTCTTTAGAACACTCTGGGACATTCTGTCATTGGGCTATACATGGGCTGCATCTGGGTAATATTTGTGCTACATTTGGGCTCTTTTGTCTCTGTTGGCCATCTTGGGAGACGTATGTGTTATGAAGTTTCCTAATTTCCTAATTTACTGCAGTATCCTCAGTAGGAAATAGTTTCAGTTTTTTACTTTGGTTCCCTCAAGAAGGCATTCAGATGTGTCACACATTTGCCATATATTATGAATGTTAGCACTCTAGTTATTCATTAGATCACTGTAGTAAGGCTACTGCTCACCAGGCAAGTCTGCTGCTGGTATTCAAAGTGCATGTTTCAGTCTGCATGTCAGATTTTCTTTAATGAAATTGAAGAGGATTTCAGCAGTCACTCAAAATGAGCCCTAATGTTTCATTCTTCAGCACTAATCATAATTTCAATGGCAAAATAAACCCCCTCATTTTTTTCCTTTGCAAATTAAATGTTTTAAGTGTTGCCACTTGATCCCAATCAAGATGGCTTCAGGTGTTCCATACTTTTGTCATAAGTAAGACTGTTAGTGCTCTAGTTCTTCAGAACTCTCTGTGTCACTCTGTCATTGGGCTATACTTGGGCTACATCAGAGTGATATTTGTGCTACATTTGGGGTCTTTTGTCTCTGGTGACCATCTTGGGATACTTATTTGTTATGAAGTTTCCTAATTTCCAGATTTACTACAGTCTCTTCCATAGGAAATACTATCAGTTTTTTACTTTGGTTCCATCAAGAAGACATTCAGATGTGTCACACATTTGCCATAAATTCTGAATGTTAGCACTCTAGTTGCTCATCAGATCACTGTAGTAAAGCTACTGCTCACCAGGGAAGTCTGCTGCTGGTATTTAAAGTGCATGTTTCAGTCTGCATTTAAGATTTTTTTTTATGAAATAGAAGAAGATTTGAGAAGTCACTCAAAATGTGCCCTTGTTTTTCTTTCTGCAAAACTAATCATAATTTATATGGCAAAAAGAAACCCCTCATTGTGTTCCTTTGCAAATTACATGTTTTAGAAGTTACCACTTTATTCCAATCTAGATGGCTTCAGGTGTGCCATACTTTTGTCATAAGTAAGACTAATAGCGCTCTAGTTGTTCTTTAGAACACCCTAGGACATTCCCTCATTGGGCTATACTTGGGCTACAACTGAGTGATATTTGTGCTACTTTTGTCTCTGTTGGCCATCTTGGGAGATTTATTTGTTATGAAGTTTCCTAATTTCCTCATTTACTGCAGTCTCCTCAGTAGGTAATGCTTTCAGTTTATTACTTTGATTCCATCAAGAAGGCATTCAGATATGTAACACGTTTGCAATAAATTATGAATGTTAGCACTGTAGTTGCTCATTAGATCACTTTAGTAAAGCTACTGCTCACCACGGAAGTCTGCCGCTGGTATTTAAAGTGCATGTTTCCGTCTGCATGTCAGAATTTTTTTCATGAAAATGGAGAGGATTTAAGAAGTTACTCAAAATGTGCCCTAATTTTTCTTTCTGTAGCACTAATCATAATTTCTATGGCAAAATGAAACTCCTCATTTTGTTCCTTTGCAAATAAAATGTTTTAGATGTTACCACTTTATTCCAATCAAGATGGCTTCAGGTGTGCCATACTTTTGTCATAAGTAAGACTGTTAGCGCTCTAGTTGTTCTTTAGAACAGTCTTTGACATTCTGTCATTGGGCTATACTTGGGCTATATCTGGGTGATATTTGTGCTACTTTTGTCTCTGTTGGCCATCCTGGGAGATTTATTTGTTTTGAAGTTTCCTAATTTCCTCATTTACTGCAGTCTCCTTAGTAGGTAATGCTTTCAGTTTATTGCTTTGATTCCATCAAGAACGTATTCAGATATGTAACACATTTGCCAAAAATTCTGAATGTTAGCACTCTAGTTGCTCATTAGATCGCTGTAGTAAAGATACAGCTCACCACAGAAGTCTGCTGTGGGTATTTAAAGTGCATGTTTCAGTCTGCATGTCAGAATTTTTTAATGAAATAGAAGAGGATTTGAGAAGTCAAAATGTGCCCTAATTTTTCTTTCTGCAGCACTAGTCATAATTTATATGGCAAGATAAACCCCCTCATTTTGTTCCTTTGCAAATTAAATATTTTAAGCATTACCACTTGATCCCAATCAAGATGGCTTCAGGTGTTCCATACTTTCGTCATAAGTAAGACTGTTAGGGCTGTAATTGTTCTTTGGAACACTTTGGGACATTATGTCATTGGGCTATACTTGGGCTACATCTGGGTGATATTTGTGCTACATTTGGGCTCTTTTGTCTCTGGTGGCCATCTTGGGAGACTTCTTTCTTATGAAGTTTCCTAATTTCCTTATTTACTATAGTCTCGTCAGTAGGACATACTTTCAGTTATTTTTCTTTGATTCCATCAAGAAGGCATTCAGATGTGTCACACATTTGCCATAAATTCAGTATGTTAGCACTCTAGTTGCTCATTAGATCTCTGTAGTAAAGCTACTGCTCACCAGGGAAATCTGCTGCTGGTATTCAAAGTGCATGTTTAGGTCTGCATTTCAGAATTTCTTTTAGTGAAATAGAAGAGGATTTGAGAAGTCACTCAAAATGTGCCCTAATTTTTCTTTCGGCACCACTAACCAAACTTTCAATGGCAAAATGAACCCCCTCATGTTGTTCCTTTTTATATTAAACGGATTAAGAGTTACCACTTTATTCCAATCAAGATGGCTTTAGGTGTGCTAAACCTTTGTCATAATTAAGGCTGTTAGCACTCTAGTTGTTCTTTAGAACACTCTGGGAAGCTGCAGTAGAACACAAAGGAATCCATTGACAGTCTCTGTTGGATGTACATGTTTTACTGAGAATGTCAGACTTGATTCTCACATGGCTGAGAAAGATAATGTGAATTTACAGAAAATGTGCTCTCAGTTTAGCTTATAGATCACCTTCCAAACCTCTGTGGTAAAAGCATGAGAACATTTTTTTTGCTCTCAAACATGATTCATGATATCCCAGCAGAAGGCTTTTTCACTTGGTAAAATCACCTTAGAACACACCACAATTCCTAAAATGAGTATGGTACCATCAACAAATGATTTATAATGTAAGTGAAGTCTTAAAAACCTTCTATTAACTGCAATGCTTTTTAACGAGGTGCTGTCATGAATATTGTTCCCAAGATAGCTGCCAACACATCTTAGATAAAGTGCTGACTGCCAATCAGATCTCACAATGAGATGTGTCGTTAGGCTCTGCCCAGATATATGTATATTTCTACCTTTGATATCTAAAGAACTACTGAACAGATTTACACCATTGAACAAAAAGGCATGAGTCTGAACCAAGGACTACCTCTTTGCCAAATGTGGTGTAATTCCGTTCAGCAGTTCGGGCTGTAGCTGCAACTAAAGGTTTCTATGGGAAATTTCATGGGGAAACACTTTTTGAGACCCCCCTTTTTTCTCAGACCCTGCTTGATGAATCACCCCCAATCTTTCAGGATAGGAATGGACTGGAGCAACCCACGAGGTTTGAAAATGTCGCCAAGATTCAGCAAACGAAGCCAAAGTTATTGCAAATAGAATGTTGCAGATTTCCTATGGAAAATAGGTGCTAACTATAACTACCTATTGACGACCGCCAGTAGGTAATATATATATATTCAGGGCTCAATGTTGTTGGTTCATGTGTTCTGTTGTCCCCTAGCAGGTTGCCATGTTAACGAACATACTTTTGCCCATTCAGGGCTTAATTATGTAGTGTTCTTTACCTGCAGTTGTTAAAATAGAATGTTTTCAATTGTTGTGAGAGAATCAAAATGAATGATGAATTAATCATTTTATTTTTTGATTACTGCAGTATATACAATGAATTGTTCACAATTGGGTTGAAACGTAATTGAGAAAGAGAATATGAATTCTTCCTCTTCTTTTAAAGGTATCGTTTATAATTTTTTTTAATCAAAAACTAATGGGGTAGAAGAAGAAATTAATTTCCCCTTTTCGCTCATGGCACCTCCATGTATATTAATGGTTTGAGTCTGTGTACCATGTCTATTGGATTTGACCCGGAAACCCTCAGTGTGTACCGGATATAATTATGGTTTATGCAACGCACTTTGTAAATTATTTGAAAAAAGTGAGCAAGCTGAAACGCGTCCTGTGGAAAATCCTCGGTGAATAAAAATGAACTGAGTACCTTGTTGTGTGCAGTCCCTTCATTTGCGCCGTGAAATGGAGTTTTGAGCCGGATATGTTACGTGGAGCCACCGCCTTGATCCAGGACTCGCACCCGCCCTGGAGTGCTCATCGCGACCTGCTGGTGGACTTTGAGCATTTGAAAATTTGTCGCTATCGAGCACAGCTGCATTCCTGTGGAAACCAGCAAATCGTGCTGACATCGGGACCTGGTGAGTGCTTATACGCGCTAGTCCGGAGTTGCAGTTAACTATTGAATTCTTTGTGGGAAGATTAACTAATCAGCTGAAGCAGCTGGGGCGCTTTTCAAGGTCTTTATATCAAGTAGTACAGGACAGAGTGCTGCAATAAAAGACAATGTTTTACAATGCATCACTGGAGGAGGAGGCAGCTGAAATTTTCAAATACTCTCCTACACAGCACAGTGAGCAAGAACGCAAGAATGTTGTCCCGAGCTCATTGAGTATGGAATTCACTACATTGGAACAAATGCTCAAACGTCATCAGTGATGTCATCAGTGATGTCACTGACCAGGTCATGAGTGATGTAATATGTGACGTCATCAGCAGTGCATTCCGGGCGCGCGAGTTATAGTTAGCTGAACTAACTATATAAGGAGAATTTCAATGGTTTTGTATAAGTGAAATGTCCAGCTAACTATAACATGTGTGAAATCTATGTTTTTTTCTGTGGATTTCTAAGGTTTTTTAAATGCTAATTCCTAACTATAACGTGGAAAAATATCGAAATTTACAGATATCGATATTTGTGAATTCTGCCATCTGATTGGCTGAGGCGTTACAAGCATGAGCTTGCTGCTTATTAGCTGCGAGCAGTGGGAGCGGTTGCAACTATGAAGTGTTGGCAGCCCTTTTGTGATTCTGTTGAAGCGAGTAAGGGGAAAAAAGTATGAAAGCAGACGGTAGGAGCACAGTAACCTCTGTTGGGTGTTTAGGGTGTGCTATACAGGGGATGCGAAGCAAACTACTCATACCTGCCGGTCTGAAAATGCTGGGCTACGGAAATTAAGTGAGGTATTGCCTAGAGTCTGACGCTGCTAAGGTGAGCTACTTCGGGACTCGGGGATTAAAGCGTGAGCCCAAACTGTGTGTCTTATGCTGTGAAGTTCTGTGCCCTGGCCGCTGCACCACACCTGTGGAAGTAGTGTCAGCATGTGTTTATACCTACTAGGATGAACTACTGACCACTACTGGTCTAAAAGTCCTGGGGTACGGAAAACATGTGAGGTATTGTCTAGAGTCTCATGGTGCTAAGCTGAGCAGCTGCCAGACTCGGGGATGAAAGCATGAGTCTAAACTGTGTGTCATATGCTGTGAAGTCATGTGCTCTGGCTGCTGTGCCACATCTGTCCAAGTAGTGTAAGCATGTAGTTATACCTACTCAGAGGAACTTTTGTTCCGAACATTGTAACTTGTGTATGGAGCATAGGGGGTGTTATACAGTGAGCACGTGGGTAATTTTGCACATATCAAATCAATTTGGTATTTGTTAAGTGCAAACTACTTACTCCTAGGGGTCTGATGGCGCTTGGGGCGTAAGCTGAACTGCTGCCGGACTTGGGGATAAAGCTACTGAACTACTGACCCCTACCGGTCTGAAAGTGCGGGGTACGTAAATTAAGTGAGGTATTGCCTAGAGTTTCATGCGGCTAAATTGAGCTGCTGCTGGACTCGGGGATGAAACCATGAGCCCAAACTATGTGTCCTATGGTGTGAAGTCATGTGCTCTGGGCACTGTGCCACACCTGTCCAAGTAGTGTCAGCAATATTTTATATGAAGTCGGAGGAAGTTTTGTTTGGAACACAGTAATTTGTATATGGTGTATAGGTTGTTTTATACAGGGAGGTGAAGGTAAATCAATACGGTATTTGTAAAGCGCAAACTACTCACCCCTCTGGGTCTGAAGGCCCTGGAGGCCGGCATGGAAATTATGTGAGCTATTAAGTGAGCTATTGCCCAGAGTCACATGGTGCTGAGCTGAGCTGCTGCTGGAGCAGGGGATAAACCCATATGAGCCCTCTGCTCTGAACTCATGCTTTTTGGCCACTGCGGCACACCTGCCAAGTAGTGTCAGCATGTGTGCATATGTACTAGGAGGAACTTTTGTTTTAAACAGTGTGACATATGTAGGGTGATTGGGGGGTGCTACAGAGGGAGTGTGAAGTTCAATTCTGCCAATTAGAATCAATGCAGTATTTGTAAAGTGCAAACTACTCACTCGAACGGGTCTGCAGGCGCTGGGGTGTGGCATGGAAATTAAGTGAGCTATTGCCCAGAGTCACATGGTACTATCCTGAGCTGTTGCTATAGCTGTAGCTGGTGATCAAAGTGAGAGCTCTGTACTCCAAAGTCAGATGGTCTGGCCGCTGCGCCACAGCTGTGTGGAGAATACATTTTGGCAAGGGTCCGGGAGTTCCCATTACTTGGCCCAAAATTTGCAGGCCTAAGTTTTCAGTTATAGATTGGCTCTAAAAAGAGCCCCTGTGTTCATTAGTTGGAGCGACATGTAGGTGCAGATGCACAACTACAGCGTAATCAGAAAAACTCTGGGGCATATTAGCAACAAATAACGATAATTATTGCTAAATGACCTTAGCGATTATTTTTTTATCGCCTCTCATCACTGGATTTTATCGCAGAGATAACTTGCTATTAGGAACGTTTATCTCAAATGCGATAAAATATCCGGTGATAATGGCTCAATGCATGATTATCGCTGGGAATCAAGCATTATTCATGAATCATCGCCAATAGGGTCTTAACCTGAATATCCGCCTCCCATTGGATATACACTGGGCAGTGCTCCGGTTAAGAGTCTAGGAGCTACCATCAGTACGGATCTTTCCATGAGACCTCAAATCAAATCTGTGATGTCGGCATGTTTTTTCCATCTTCGCTGCATCAGAAAGATCAGTAGATTTCTTACTCGTGATGCCCTAGTACAAGTTACGCTGGGTTTAGTGATTTCTCGTATCGACTATGTGAATTCACTGTATATTGGTATCCCTGCCTACCAGTCCCATCAACTTCAACTCATCCAAAATCAAGCAGCCAGACTGATCTTTCGACAACCTAGGACCAGCTCCGCTAAGCCTCTTTTGAGGAGCCTGCACTGGCTCCCTGTAGTCCAGCGCAGCCTCTTCAAGGTGGGCTGCTTGATCTACCAGGCCCTCTCCCATCAAGGCCCGGCTTTCATTGCTTCTTGTCTCCACCGTTACATTCCTTCTCGAGTTCTTCGCTCCTCAGGCTCCAATCTGCTGTCTGACTGCCATATTATGTGCAAAAAGTTCGGGGGACTAAGATTCGCCTCTCAAGCCCCTCGTCTTTGGAATGCCCTCCCCTCTGATCTTCGTCTTAGCTCCTCATACCACTCATTTAGGAGAGCTCTGAAGACTTGGCTATTTGCCCAAGCCTATGATTAATGTTGCTTCCCTGCAGTCCTGTCCCCTGCCTATCCTTAAAGCGCCAAGAAACCTTTGTTGAACATGCGCTGTATGAGTTTCTTTATCATATCATATCATATCATATATAGGTTAAGAAGTGGTCTGAGCAGGCATTAGGTTTTGCCGATATTCGCACTTAGCGCACATTTGTTTATTGCTTCGTCTGCGTTGATAATAGGTGATAGTGATGTTAGCGACTGCTTTCAGTCGCTAACAGGTTTGGTACGCCCACTTCGTATGTCATTAGCGATAAATATCTCTGACATGCAAAACGGGCCCCAAACCGGACGCTATCGCCTAAAATCTGTCGCTAACTGCTGTTAGCAACAGCTTTTTAATAAGGCGATAAAATTATCGCCGCTTTAGCAGGAAAAAGTCGAGCAAAATCAGCGATAATGCCCTTGATAATATGCCCCTCTATTTCCTTGATCTGTGAAGTGTACTCCATCACTTCTGTAGATATCAGCCATATCAAAACGTATGTTGTTGTTGTAGATCGACCCCATTCTATGGTCTTTGAGGTACGCAGACACAGCTTTGTTCACACTCTTCCTAGATTTTTCAATCTGAGGACAAAATTGTTTTGATCATTTCCACTTCTGTCTTTGGCATATATTGAAATATACAAAGACAGTTTGAGGCAAAAGTTACAACAATTGTCCAAAGGTGTCCTTCGTAAGCATTTCCAAACCTACCCCAGTCAATGTGCCTAGGTAATTTCCACCACAACACACAATCATGAGGTCAGGGGGTGGAAGATGCAAAGAGGTTTTAACCAAAGGTAGCAATTGGTGCCACCTCTATCCTCTCAGTGCAAACCATTTACCGTCCACATTTTGTAAACCTAGGTCTAAGTCAATAGGTCTCTGTTCTGCATACCTCTTACACCAGAAAACATAGCTATGTCCTATGATCCACACTAGCATTTCGAAGGTATGGCTGGAAGGTATGGAAAGATGTATGTAGCTCATGCAATTCCTTCGTAGAGTAAGAGATATGTTTAAAGATGGGGAAAAATCTTTTTTTGCCCACAGAAAACAACAATTGATCGGAAGATAAGAAGCATTGGGTCCTAAAAACTAGGCTGACTATTGGTTGGTTGAAAAAGCATGTTTGTCATTGGTTAATAAAGAGCAGTCTAAACGTGGAGTACATACGATAGAATGAAATGTGATCAGCTCAACCAGACGTGCTACTTGCATTTGAAAGGTACATTTGGAACTTAAGACAATGGTGAACTTTTAACCTGCAGGTGCTGTTAAATGTTCAAGAATATGCTGGAAAAAAAAAACTTATGTTTAAAACAATTATGAACTTTTAACCTGCAGGTGTCGCAGAATGTTCCAGAAAGTGTGGTGATAAAAACTGCTGAACTTCTGACCTGTATGTGGCGTGGAATATGAAGAAGCTTTTCATATGGAAAACTCAAAAATAACCGATGGAGATAAGTTTTAGAATGTCAATGAAGGAATAAAGTATTCTGATTTGTTCTTTAAATGTATTTATATGTGGAGCAACAGAGAAATTGTGCCATTACTGGTTCCATTCTTGATGAAAGTGGTACATTACATTGTCTGTGTGACAAAGAAAGAATTACATGCATGTGTGACATTTGAAATCTGCATACCAACTACAAAGGTGGGGTATAAATGAACAAGGTGTGATATGTGTTCTGTAGAAGTGATTAAGTATTTGAGGATATATTTTCAAGTTTAAAGTGTTTATTATTTTAAAATAATATACTGTTGGTAAAGTGTGGTGTTTCATATTGGTTTTAAAATATGCATAAAGTTTGGCATGTTGATAAATAAGTACTGTATATATGTTTAGGAATTTTTCACAAAGAAGAAGTGTAGTTTGTCATCCTTAAAGGACTGTATGGTTTTGAAAATGAGGTACAGCGTTAATTTGAGTTTGCTAATGTATTCAGGCGAGATAAACAAAATGTCCCACGTTTGCAAATTATACTTCTTTTTGTGGAAATAGTGGGAAAGGGAGGGGGGGTGGTACGAGATTTATGTGTTATTAAGTTAAAAGCGATAAAACCAAACCCAGAAATGTTATGTGGACAGGTTGTGGTCTCATTTTTGACACTGAGAGTTAGGTTTGAATATAAGTTGAGGTAGGTTGTTGTACTGTGAGGCCGTCTACAGTGTTAGGAGATTACATGGAAAGAAGATGGAGATAGCAGCCGCGGCCGGTGAGGGGCGTTCCGTGGGGCAGAAAGGCGGGGCGGAGGAAGGACAGGGTGGGGGGTGCTAAACACCGGAATATAGATAATGTGAGGTAAGTAAACAATTTAATAAATAAAACGAATTTCGTAGAGCGCCCTGCATCGCATAGAATAATAAAAAGGTAGATATACTAAAAGATATAGTAGTAAACGTATTAATGATTGCCTGTTCTTATGAAATAGAAGTGGTGGGGGAGTCTTTCTTTAGAACAGATGTTTTATAAATGTCTGAGAGATAAAAAAGAAATTTAAATGTTCAGTATATTTTCTGTATGACTTTCTTAACATTAGTAAACTACATGTGATAATAAGTGATACTAATTGTCAGGCTGTGTCCCTTTGCTGAATATATGTAGATGTTTAGGTGTTACGGGTTTTACCAGTGCTCAGCTTCACTACCTTTTGAGACACTTGTCAAATTTTTCTTTCCGTTTAATGTCCTTAATATACATACAGTAAAGGGACGGTATATCAAAAGTTTGGGGATTACAACTTTGTTTACTCTCCCCATCCCCTGCTATACACTCTACAGAGTGTTTAAACAACTTTAGTAACATACAGATGTCTAGCCAGTAAAGGTGGTGTAGTGCCACTGGGCCCATTTATAAACCGTGCTGTGGGATGGTTTATGATTTACCCGTCAATTTGCATGTTTGAATACTTTTTGCTGATAAGCCTTCCGGCAGACACCTGTCAAAATTAACCCCATGTATGGGTATAGTGGCGCTCCTAGGAATGGTGGGGGTTTGTGTTTGATTTCGTACGGTTAAGCAAGGGCGGAGGTGGGGGAGGTGGGTATGTTGGTGATAAAAACATGGGCTTTAGTAACGTGCAGATGTCTGGCTACTAAAGGTGATGTAGTGCCACAGGGTCCATTTATAAAGCGCTCTATGGCATGGTATAAGTTTTATCTGGAAATTTGCATGTTTTAATAATTTTTGTTGCTGAGCGATCCGGCATACACTTGTTGAAATTAAGTCCCTGTATTGCTATAGTGGCTCTACCATGTTTGCTGGGGCTCTTTCTTTGATTTCGTAAGGTTAAGCAAAGATGGGGATAAGGGTGGTGTAGTGGCAGTGGGCCCATTTCTGAACCGCTTTATGGTATGGTATATGTTTTACTCGAAAATGTGCATGTTTTAATACCTTTTAGTGATGAGTGTTCCAGCAGCCAGCTACACAAATCACACAACATTGCACTCTTGCACTGTGGTAGAAGGCTGCCAGCGTTGATGGCAAATTATGAAACTTGGTGCCATTGTAGATTGAAATGGAAGCTTGGACCATTTCTTTGTTACTATGGTACAGTCAGGGGTTTAAGTGGGATAAAAACTGGGGGTGCTCTAAAAGGGGCGGGGCAAATGTCTTAAAGGGGTGTGGGCTATTCAAGTATTGGTGTGGTTTAAATATAGATAACTAACATTGTGTGCTTAAGAAAATCCCCTTCAATTCTCCTACCTTCGGAAAAAACACTCTTTAAAGGATTTCCTTTACTCCTACAACGTGGCTCACCTAGCATGATGTCTCCACTTCTCAGTAGTGAGCAAAATGAGCATGCACACATCGATGTGCATGCCCTCACTGCAGTTCAATAAAGAAAAAAAGAAAACTGACTACTTTTGTGAGGGCTGAAAATAGAGCCCGATAGAGACCCGTTTCAAGGCCCCCGTGAAAATACCTGCCGGTGCTCAGACCAGACCCACTTCAAGCCCTGCATCCATCCTAAGGACTGCGCCATTCAACCATCTTTCAATTCATCTATACGTTCCTACCTACATACATACATACATCTGTCCCTGGCCTTATTGTAAGCATCGATTAGACCACTCGCATAAGGTAACCACTGTGCCATCCATCCAACCATACACCCATATATCCATATGTACATCTGTCCCAGAACCAATCTAGGCATCTATCAACCCACCCATCTATGCTAAGTACTGGTTCATGCATCCATTCATCCTTCCATCCATCCATCCATCCATCCATCTACCTATTGTTTCATCCATCTGGCAATCCATCCACTCACCCTTTATTCAACTGTCCATCCTTATTTCTGTGCACCCTCCGCCCCGATCCTAAATACCGCGTATTATACTCATCCACCCAGCCTCTTAAGGGGGCGAAAAGGCTGGCGATAAGCATTGACAGGCAGATGTTTCTGATAAAGAACAAGAAAGCTTTGAGGTGCACTTTGTAGATCATAGTTCACCACCCTTCTCTGGTAGTGTTTTAAACAAAGGTTGATCCAGCAAAAGAAATGTAAATCAGCTTTTTAGTGTAAGACGTTAATTTAGAAACATAACTTTCTGCCGTTTTCTATATAGGAACACTGCTTTAAACTGCCCGTGACTGACAGATACTGAATACCTGTAGTTCTTATATTTGAGAGAGTATACCAGACAGCTAATTTGGGGCGGTGAGAACCTGCACTTATATATTTCCATGTGAAGCACAGTATAGGAATATAAAGGTAATTCCAAAGCTACTATCATATTAAAGAGGGGGTGTGAGAGCTAAGTGAGCCAGGCAAAGCGTGTCTTTTCGTAGCACTAAAACAAGACACTGTGAAAGGTCAGAGCAAGGTCGTGCTGGAGTTGGCTGCTTGTGGTCGTCTCCAGGGGTGCAACCAGAGCGAAATTTCAGGGGAGGCTGATTCTTTCAGCGATAGGCAGAGTGGGGATGTAGGGGATCTAAAAAGGGGTGAAAAAGAACAGGAGCCTCATTTACATGCAAATGGTCTTTTGAAGATCTGTGAAGTACTCAGGTGTGGCTCTGTCTTTGCCCCCGGGAGGCTGTCTCAGGGAGTCAGGGGCAATGGGCGTTGCTCGCCTGCTGGTCGCTCTGCTAATCACCCTAGGATGATGTTGCTCCTGCGCTGCAAAAAGAGAAGATGGTTCTCTTTAAAGGATTTCCCTTCTCTTACAACACAACTTACCTGGCATGATGTCTCCACTTCTCAAGAGTGAGCAATGTGCATGCTCTCACAGTCTCACTGCAGTCCAAAAAAAACAAAAAACAACAGACTACCTTTGTGAGGCCTGAAAATAGAGCCCGATAGAGACCCGTTTCGAGACCCCCAAAAATAAACTGCTGGTGCTCAGATCCCCACAGACCCACCCTACTTTAAGCTTGGGTGCAGTGTTATCTTTACAAAGTTGTAGATAAAATTGTTAGGCTAATAATGGTAATTTTTGTGTGTGCTGTTTGGTTGATAATATCATCATAAGTACATAGATTAAAAATTTTTTGAAATACTATCTATAAAGTTGTCTGTGTTTGGTTGCATAGGGAGTGCTGTGGGGTGGTGGGGTGCAGCGGAGAGGTGAAAAGTACGAGGTAGTGCAGTTACATATAAATTGTAAAGGTGTATGTTAATAATTAAATAAATACTTGCTGTATGTTCTATGGCACTACCCGTCATCCTACTGCTCCCCTGCCCAGCTCCATCACGTTGCAGCACTGCCTCTGAAAGCTGTCAGTAGAACTTCTGTAATTGTATGTTATTATTTTAACATATTGAACAAATGTGAAAAATAATTGAATCTATTTTTTCTTTTCTGAAAACTATTTTGTTTGGATTCAAATTTGAAAATGCCTAGAAGAACTTAAAAAAGGGACAGAGAAAAGAAATAAATATTTGAACAAAAGGAAAGATTTTCAATTAGAAAAAAATGAGAGTACTACAAAAACATTTTTTTTCTGGTAAAAACACTAGACAATTTCTGTAAAAAATATTAGGAACTTTTAATGAAAATAGCATCACACAAAGCAAAAAGAAGAATTTTTCAAGTAAGGAGAAGCAGACTTCAATTTCAAATATCCGGAAAAGAAAACATGATAAAGAAACAGTATCTGTTACACGGAGACAAAAATAATTTCAAGAAATTCATCAGAGACTTTTTTGTACTAGAGTGATTCAAAATTTAATGAGAACATGCTGCAAATATAAAAAGAAAGTGCTGCAATTCCAACAGAGCGGTACAAAGGTATAGTGGATACTGCTTTTTTTTTAAAACAGAAGTTATTCATTGTGATTTTGAAGAGGATCAAAGTGTTGGATAAAATAATTAAAGTGTTGAAAGTGAAAAGTAGAAGAAAAAGACTTGTGAACAGAACCAACTTTTGCAAAATCTTTAGTGGACATTGGAAACATACTTGTACTAGTGAGCCTTTTTTTAATGAGGAAAGTTACTACTAGGAAAATACATTACCATTTGCAGTTGATAATGTAGGTCGTTGCTACGAAGTTCAGGATGGTTGTCCACTTCTAAAAGAGGAAATGGTTGGTAAAAGTGCAGAAGAGTTAATAGCTGAAAAAGCGCAGGGGAAACATACACAAGGGCCTGTGTCTAAGTGGGTTTGTAGCAGTATTTGTAGTATTCAACAGGAATCTATTGATATAATACGAAATATACACAGAAAAGTATTAAACAGAAGATTAAGTTGTTACAAGGACTAAATCCATGTAATGTAAGAAAATATACTGAGAAGCATGGGCATTCTCTGGCTTGTCTTTCAAGAAAAGTGTGTAAAAGTGTTTTTCATCACTTGAGGATGTTAGCAGTGCACCATTCAGAAATGCAGAAGATTGTAAGGAAACTGTACTATGTAAAAAGTCCTGCATTATGTTTAACCCCATCGCTGCTAGGCCTTTTCCCCTCCTGTGCTAAGCCTTTTTTTGGCGATTTGGGGTAGTGTGCGCTTAGGCACCTGTAACATTTTGACCACATAAGGTATCCACGCCAAATTTGCGTCCTTTTCTTCCAACATCATGTGCATTCTAAAGGTGCCCAGGGTTTGTGGATTCCCTCGGAGGGGTCCCAGAAATTAAGCAAAATACAGTGAAATTTTAGTTTTTTTTCAGAAAAATGGGAAAAACAGGCTGCAAATGAAAGCCTCTGGGTTTTTCCCTGTAAATGTTATCGAAAAAGGGTTTATGGGGCTGAAATCTCCATTTTCTCAGCTTTTAGGGAATGACAGTCTTTTGTCAGAGAACCAACATTTTTCACACAGTTTTGGCATTTTTCTGGGACATAGCCTATTTTTGCTATTTATAGAGCTTTCAACCTCCTTCCAGTTAACGGTAGAAATGAGTTTGAAAGCAATAATGGATCCTGGAAGGCTATACATTTTCCAAAAGTAGATAAAATTATGCATTCAGAAAGGGGAGATTTGTCTAAATCCATGAAGGTTTATTTATAGAAATGAACAGTTAAATATTGGAATAATTGATAATTTGTTGAAAAAAACTGCCTTTTGTCTCAACGGTTTCACCTATAACGTCTTGTAATTTTGACAACTCTTGGAAAGCAATATACCGTTACATCTGTTCAACCTTCCTAGTTGTGGGGATATATAGGACTTGTAGTTTCCCCAAGAACCCGACGAACCCAGACCCAAAAACTGAGCCGCAACTTGCAATTTTATTTTATTATTTACTGGGTGTAGAGCACCTATTCTTGGAAAATGTATACATGGAAAAATCTGTAGAAAAGACACCTATGTATTTCTGAATTGGGTACAAATTATAGAGTTTAGAAACAGTATATATTTGCACATTTTCAAAATTGGGAATACTCATACTAGCATGAGAACTATTGGTCATTTTTCAAAAAGATTTTTTTTTTTACACAATGTCTTTCATTGGGAGGGGAGAAATGCATGAAAACTCAATTGGTAATAACAGTTGATTTACAAATCTGAATTGCCCTAAGTCTCCTGATAAAAATGGTACCTCACTTGTGTGGGTCGGCCTTGTGCCTGCGACAGGAAACGGCGCAAAATGCAACGTGGTCATACCTCAATTTTGCAGTTCAAAATTGACCCTTTTATGGCAAAGAGCCTACCTTTTGTTTTTGAACCCTTGCTCTGCCGGCACCTAGGGAAACCTAGAAAACCTATACATTTTTTAAAACTAAGCACCCAGGGGAATTCGGGATGGGGTGACATGACTGCCTACCACCAGGTTCTGTTACCCAGAATCCCTTGCAAAGCTTAGAAATTGTCAAAAAAACGCATTTCCCTCACATTTCTGTGGTGGAAAGTTCTGGAATCTGTGTGGATCAACAAATTTCCACCCACTCTGGTTCCCCCGGGTCTCCCAAAAAAAATGGTACCTCATTTGCCTGGGTCTGCTTAGTGGCTGCGACAGGAAACAGCGCAAAACGCAACGTGGTCGCACCTCAATTTCGCAGTGAAATCGTGCCCTTTTTCGGCAAAGAGCCTACCTTTTGTTTTTGAACCCTAGCTCTGCCGGCGCCTAGCGAAACCTAGCAAACCTATACATTTCCGAAAACTAGACACCCAGGGAAATTTGGGATAGGGTGACTCGACTGCCTACCACCAGGTTCTGTTACCCAGAATCCCTTACAAAGCTTAGAAATTGACATAAAAAATGCATTTTCCTCACATTTCTATGGTGGAAAGTTCTGGAATAGGCGTGGATCAACAAATTTCCACCCACCCAGTGTTCCCCTGGGTCTTACAAAAAAAATGGTACCTCACGTGCCTGGGTTTGCCTAGTGCCTGCAACAGGAAACAGTGCAACGTGGTCGCAACTCAATTTCGCAGTGAAATTGTGCCCTTTTTTGGCAAAGAGCCTACCTTTTGTTTTTGAACCCTAGCTCTGCCGGCACCTAGGGAAACCTAGCAAACCCACACATTTCTGAAAGGTAGACACCTGGGGGCTTTCAAGGAGGTATGGCTTGCGTGGATCCTCCAACGTTCCTTTACCCAGAATCCCTTGCAAACCTTGATTTTAGCTGAAAAAAATCAGATTTTTCACACATTTTTGTGTGGGAAAGCGTGGCATCACTGGGCTCACACAAATTTCCTCCCACCCAGCGTTTCCCCAGGTCTCCCGGTAAAAATGGTACCTCACTTGCGTTGGTGGCTCAAGGACCCGCGACAGGCAAGGGCCCCAAACCTAAGGAGGCGACATCAAAATAACCTATCACTAAACAACCGGGTTTTGCAAAGGGGTTCCCAATGAGTTTTTGGCCCGGGGCTCGGCGGCCATCTAGGGAAACCTACCTAACCCACACATTTCTAGAAACTAGACACCCGGGGGAGTCCAGCGAGGTATGGCATGTGTGGGTCCCCCAAGGTTTACCTACCCAGAATTCCCTGCAAACCTTAAAATTAGGTTAAAAAAACACCTTTTCATTTATTTTTTGCGTGGAATCTCTGTGCCGGCAAAAATTTCCTACAGCGCAGTGTTCCCCTTGTTCTCCCGAGTAAAATGATACCTCACTTGTGTGGTTGTCCCAAAGCAGAACAGGCTAAAAATGAATTTTAAAGAATTGTAGTGTTTGGGATTGAGAAATTAAGCACCTCACCTTAGTCACAGGCCTTTGGCCCACCCACACAAATGAGGTATCATTTTACTTGGGAGAACAAGGGGAACGCTGGGAAGTAGGACATTTGTGCCGGCACGGAGATCCCACGCAAAAATGTATGAAAAAGTGTTTTTTTAACCATGTTTTAAGGTTTGCAGGGAATTCTGGGTAGGAAAACCTTGGGGGACCCATGCATGCCATACCTCGCTGGACTCCCCCGGGTGTGTAGTTTCAAGAAATGTGTGAGTTAGGTACGTTTCCCTAGATGACCGCCGAGCCCCGGGCCAAAACCACATGGGAACCCCCTTTCAAAAACAGGTTGGATAGTGTTTGGTTATTTTGATGTCGCCTCCTTAGGTTTGGGCCCTTGCCTGTCGTGGGTCCTTGAGCCACCCACGCAAGTGAGGTACCATTTTTATCAGGAGACCTGGGGGAACACTGGGTGGGAGGAAATTTGTGTGAGCCCAGTGGTGCCACGCATTCCCACACAAAAATGTGTAATGGTGGTGGTGGGGGTGGGGGCATTGGCGTGACAGTTTTTGGCAGCCCCCACCCTAAAATAAAGTGCACAAAAAAATATCCCTGGTGCATAGTGGGCTTTCTGCCCCCCCGGGGGTGCAAATTGGGGGCTACTGCTCCCATTTGCCCCCTGGGGGGGGCAGAAAGGCTGTAATGGTGCCAGGGGGGGTGGGGGCATTGGCACACCCATTTCGGGCAGCCCCCACCCTAAAAAAAGTGCCCCAAAATAATTCCCTGGTGTATAGTGGGCTTTCTGCCCCCCCAGTGGGGGAAGATTGGGGGGCTATTGCCCCATCTGCCCCCCAGGGGGGGCAGAAAGACTAAATACTATACATTTATTCATGGGGGGAGTGAAGGCCCTTGCCCAAGGGGCCGCTCCCCCCTCCCTGGTGTCTAGTGGGTGGATTCCTGCTTGGGGATCGCCCTTCTGGGGCAATCCCCAAGCAGGGATCCACTCGGGAGGGGTACCACTGGAAAGGGGAGATTCTACATTTTCCAATGATACCTCTCCCGTCTTTCTACGAGCTCAGGGGGCTGATATAGCCCACTGAGCATGTAGAAAGTGAAACTGAAATGAGCCTTAAGGCTCATTTTAGTTTTGGTTTGTGTCCAATGACGAAAGCGCGACGTGCGCGCTGATCGTCATTGAACAGAAACTAGGGAGGGGGCCTCGGGAGCTGGGGAAGCTCTTTCCCAGCTCCAAAGGTCAGAGGGGTGAAAAGGAAATCCTTCTGCTGTCTGCAGCAGAGGGATTTCGTGCCCCTGGCCTCATGATGTAATGGTTCCGTCATCAGCACAGGAGCACTGATGCTCATGACGGAACCATTCCGTCTTGAGCATGGAAGGGGTTAAGTGAACTGAATACAGGTATTTTACAAGGTTCTTTATCAGATGTTCAAAAAAAAGTTGATGATATTAAAATGCGATATTTTGGTTCAGAGGAGCAGTGCATAGAAAGTGAAAGTTTGACAATTACAGATGTTGAAGGAGATAGGAAAGTGATTAGCACTGATCAGTTTGAAGAGGAAATTGGAAAGTTTAATGTAGTGTGCTCTGAAATACCAAACAATGTTTGTGTTTGTTGTCGACTTACTCATGATAAAAGTCAAACAAGAAATGTTCTTTTGATTTTGAAAAGTGAAATGGAGAACAATGGTAAGTGGGAAGAATTTGCAACTTACTTGATGGTGGAAGGTCGATTTGAGATAGGTAGTGATCATTGTATATGGAAATATGGTTACAACAAATTAGAAGAGAACAAAATGCCTGCTAGAGCAGTCCATAATAACTTAGAATTAGTAGCTGTTCCGGAGGAACTGGCAGAATTGAATACATATAAGTCGGTTCTAATTCAATCTGTTCATCCTTTTCAAACTATAATTCAGATGGAGCCTAAAACAGGTAAACTGCCACCAACAGATTTCCAAAGAGAGCTAAAAGGAAGAGTGGTGTACTTACCTTTGGATTTTAAGAAAAATATTGAAACTATTGCTGGACAAAAAGAGGAAAATGAGGCGGTAGTCATTCTAGTAAATGGTGTACCAATAAAGAGTCAGAAAATATGGCAAGAATTTGTGGATGTTAATAAAGTTGAAAAGGCTACCTTATATCTTATAGAGAACAATATTTATTCCAAAATTGTAAATGTGGATGAACAGGTAATAAGGTTAGAAGATGAATCTGAAATTTCAAGCAGTGAAAAAGAGGAAGTCCTGGAAGGCTACAAGATCACCCAACGGAGTAGGAGGAGGAATCGCCATTGTCCACAGGAAAACTCTCAGAGTCTCGACCAACACCGGCGACACCCTCAGCACCGCCGAACACATGCACTTTCAGATCTACACCGGCCCCAACACCACCCTCAGAGGAACCCTCATCTACAGACCCCCTGGACCCTGACCACAGTTCAGTGACTCCATTGCCGACTTCGTCAGCACACACTGCCTCGCCTCCATGGACTACATTCTACTCGGGGACCTGAACTTCCACCTCGAGAAAAACAACAACACCAACTCTACCATCCTGATTGCCAACCTCGCCAACCTTGGACTCAGACAGCTCGTGATAACACCCACCCACGCTGCCGGCCACATGCTTGACCCCACCTTCACCGCAAGCCCCCACGTCTCCTTCAACCACACCACAAATCCCAACTGGACCGACCTCCACTGTATCTATTTCCCCTTCAGAAAGCCCACCACGCACCACCGCACCCAACAAATGCCCCGACACTGCTTGAGCAAAGTCACAGAAGACCAGCTAAAGACCACCCTCGCCCACAGGCAACTCGCCGACTCCACCGACCCCGACACCGCCGTCCGCAACCTCAGACAGTAGATTGACAACTGCCTCAACACCCTCGCCCCGCTCAAGACACCCTCCAATAGCCACACCAGCAAGAAAGCCACCTGGTTCACCGAAGACCTCCAGGCCTCCAAACGAGCATGCCCAAAACTCCGTGAACGAACACCAGACAGATACGCAGCACATAAGAATGCCTCAAGCAGACACCATCACCTCATCAGATCCGCCAAGAGGACCTAATTCAAAGACCGCCTAGATAACAACGCACACAATAGCAAAGAGCTCTTCAACATCATGAAAGAACTCTCCAAACCAAGCTCCAACACTAAAGACATCCCACCTTCGGAAGACCTGTGCGACTCCCAGGACACCTTCTTCCACTGCAAGATCGCCGACATCCACGACAGCTTCAATGCCACGACTGCCCCGACAACCATCACCCCCACCTCCACCACCTGCCCCAACCGCCTGCTCTCCTGGACCAGCATCAACGACGAGGACACCAGCGAGATCATGAAAACTATCCACTCCAGATCACCGTTGGACCCATGCCCTCACCACTTCTTCAACAAAGCCAACACAGCCATTGCACCCCATCTCCGGAAAGTAATCAACATCTCCTTCAAGACAGCAACCTTCCCGGAAATCTGGAAGCACGCCAAGATCAACGCCTTACTCAGGAAACCCAAGGCGGACCCCAAGGACCTCGAAGAACTTCCGACCTATCTACCTGCTCCCGTTCCCCTGAAGGTCACTGAGAAAATCGTCAACAAACAACTGACCTGCTACCTTGAGGAGAACAGCATCCTGGACCCATCCCAGTCCGGATTCCGCAGCAACCACAACACTGAAACCACCCTCATTGCCGCCACCAATGACATCAGGACCCTATTAGACAACGGAGAAACAGCGGCCCTCATCCTCCTGGACCTATCAGCCACCTTCGACGCGGTCTGCCACCGCACACTAGGAACACTCCTACACGACGCCGGGATCCAAGAGAAGGCCCTGGACTGGACCACATCCTTCCTCTCTAGCAGAACTCAGAGCATCTGCCTCCCCTTTCCGCTCCAATACCACCAAGATCATCTGCGGCGTACCCCAGGGCTCATCCTTCAGCCCAACGCTGTTCAACATCTACATGGCCCCCCTTGCCCATGTTGCCCGACAGCACAACCTCAACATCATCTCCTACGCCGACAACACCCAGCTGAATCTCTCCCTCACCAAAGACCCTCACACTACCAAAACCAACCTCCACAAAGGAATGAAGGCTGTCACCGAATGGATGAGGAATAGCTGACTGAAGCTGAACTCGGACAAGACGGAGGTCCTTATCATCGGCTCCACCCCTTCAGCCTAGGACGACTCTTGGTGGCCGACAACGCTGGCAACAGCCCTGACACCCACCGACCACTAATGCAACCTGGGGATCATCCTCGACTCCACCCTCTCCATGACCAAGAAGGTCAACGCTGTCTCCACATCCTGCTTTAACACTCTCCGAATGCTCCACAGTGTCTTCAAGTGGATCCCTACCGAACAGTCACCCAGGCCCTCATCACCAGCAGGCTGGACTACGGAAACGTCCTCTACGCTGTAACGTCGACCAAGCTCCTGACACGGCTGCAATGCATCCAGAATGCCTCCGCATGTCTGATCCTCGACATCCCCCAACGCAGCCACATCACATCCCTCCTGAGAGACCTGCACTGGCTCCCCATCAACAAGAGGATATCCTTCAAGCTCCTCATCCACGCACACAAAGCACTCCACAACACTGGACCAGCATACCTCAACAGGTGACTCAGCTTCTACATCCTCACACGCCAACTCCGCTACGCCGTCCTCGCCCTTGCAACAGTCCCACGCATCCGAAGAATAACTGCCGGCGGCAGATTCTTCTCCCACCTCACCGCCAAAACCTGGAACACCCTCCCCACCAACCTACGGCAGACCCAAGACCTACTGTCCTTCAGAAGACCACTCAAGACCAGGCTCTTCAATCAGTAGCAGCCCCCACCTCCAGCGCCTTGAGACCCTAACGGGTATGTAGTACGCTTTACAAGAGACCTGATTGATTGATTGATTGAAAGTGGACAAGTCAAGGGCTGAAGAGATTTCTGAACATTACACAATATGTCCTTTGCATTCAAAAGAAGTAATAGGAAGCAGTATTGAGTTTTTTCAAATGAAAAAAGCACAGGGAACTCCGATGAGTGTATGGGATAAAAGCTTGGAAGCTCATTGTTTTCCACAGCTGTTTCCTACTGGAGAAGGTGGACGATATGATGACTGACCTATATGGATTCCAGCTTCAGAATATTGGTCAACAAGATTATATTCTGAAGATCCTAGATTTCGACAGTACACTCCATATATATTTCACCTTTGGTTTGAAAGTGATCCGTCTTCTCTGTCATATGCAGTACCACATACAAGTCAAATAATGCTTTATTCGAGGTTTTTACTCATAAAAGCATGTACAAACAAAAATATAAAATCAGGCTAACGATCATTTCTGTTAAAAGGTAAAACTTTCAATTGAAAAGTGAGACTTGATTACTGATAAACAGATTAAAACTTGAATACTAATACAGAGTAAAATTTTATAATTTTTTTTTTATAACAACAATAGCAAGTATAAAATGCAGACAGACTAACAATATAAAACAATCAAGTGACTAACAATCTCTGTCTAATAGACCATGCCCATCCAAGGTACTTAGCTGTAGCTATTGCTAGGGGCGTTAAAGTGCTGGAGTATATAATACGTAGAGCTACGGTGCTACTAGTGGTACCCAAGTTCTTGCACGATGGTGTTAGCCAAATGCGTCTTGGGTCAGCATAGGCTGTGCAAGCAAATAGGAAATGTCCAGTTGTTTCTTTGGCGGCACCGCAAGCGGGGCAGCTATCGGTAAGTCCGCCTCCCCACCTTCCTGTCAGAGATCTAAGGGGAAGTGCGCCAGCTCTTAATTGGAAAAGGAGCTTTCTGTCGCCCGGTCTAGTTATAGCGTCCCAGTAGGGTTCGAGGCAGGGATACAACTTGGCTTCTAAGCATCCTCCAGCCATAGTCGCTGCACTAGAGCTACTCCAGTTCCGAGCAGCCACCTTCTCCCAATAGATTTCTTTTATGTTTTTTTTAGTAGGAAAGATGGTTCCCGCTGGATCTTCCCAAAGCGACCGGAGACCGAGTTCACTCAGAATTATTCCAAGTGTTTTAAGCCATCCGATTTTATGAAACACATCCGCTTTGATGATATCTAGGAACACCTCAGCGTAATGGGAAAGCTCAGGCGCAGTCCAAAGCCTTCCCCAATACAGAATCGGGCGGAGCCTAACCAAGTCTGCACCGCTTTTCTGCCCAAATCGTACCTAAGAGGCAGCATTGGGGTACTCTTAAGGACACCGGTAATAGCCCGGAAGAACTTGTTTTCCGAAGTTTGAAGTGCCACTACATTCTCGAATCCCCACAGCTCAGCACCATAAAGCGCAGAGCCGAGAGCCTTCGCTTCATATACCTGCAGTGCTGGCTTTATTGGTTTCGTCAAAGATTTTCTGTGTTCCGAACCAAGAGCACCAGCCAATTGCCTATGCCTTAATGTAGCAATATCTATATGCTGGGACCATCTGAGATCGCTAGATACATGGATTCCCAGATATGTAAAGGCATTCACTACTTCTAAAGAATGACCGCTCATAGTTAGCTTAGATTTGGAGCTAAGGTGGGGGTTAAAGACCATAAGTTTTGTTTTAGCCACGTTCACTTCTAGGCCATGCTCCCCACAGAATTGGTCGAAAATATACAGAGCACACTGTAGTACACTCGGGGTCTTAGATAAAATCAACGTGTCGTCTGCGAACATTAAAATAGGTATTTTAGTACCAGCTAATGAGGGAGCGTCCACATTGGAAGACAACATACGAGCCACAACCCTGTTGATGTAAAGTGTAAAAAGTGTGGGCCCAATCGAGCACCCTTGCCGGACGCCCCGCTCCACCGAGAAGTCTGCAGTCACCATTCCCTGGCCCCCAAACTGGATCTTAGCGAAGTTAGCTTTGTGGAACCTCATTATCATTGTCAGTAACTCTCCTGGTAGGCCCTGGTTCCTCAACACCTGCCACAGCTTGGACCTACTTACTAGGTCAAAGGCAGCCAGTAAATTGACAAAAGCCGCGTACAAGCTACCCCTGCCCAGCAGCACGGTCCTCCACTGCAGTAAGGTGAAACGGAACACCTGATCCACCGTGCTAATAGACCTTCTAAATCTTGCTTGGAATGGGGACAGAGCGTTGTTCTCCTCGGCCCAGTCAAGGAGCCTGTTTACAACCAATCAACCAACTACCTTTTGAATGGTGTCAATAAGGCTTATGGGCCTATAGTTGCCCGGATGGGATCGGTCACCTTTCTTATATACAGGTATTATTACTGCAATCTGCCAGGATGTCGGAATAGATGCACCCTGAGCTATTGCATTGGTAAGGAGATAAATATACTTACACCAATGCTCTTTATCGTTTATAAAGACGTCTGCTGGCACGCCATCTAATCCTGGGGCTCTACTACTGGGCACTGTGCTGAGGGCCATCATTACCTCACTAGTACTAAAAGAGTTATCTTTATAGTACACAGGACTTAAGTCGACTGCCACGGTGGCAGGCTGTGTCTCGGCATACTGAGGCATAAAATGATAAACCCACTCCTCCTCGGGTACGTTGTTATTGGGTTATACTCCCTCTCTGCCCCACTTTACGATGTTCCAAAAGAACCTAGAGTCTTTCCTATCGCTAGCTGCTTTTAACTCTAACCGGTGGAGCTCGTCCCATAATTTCTTTGCCTTTGTTACACTATCCTTATATTATTTTCTGGCGGATTGAATAGCCATAGGTTGTCTACCTTTGATAGCAGTTCCTAGGGCTAGTCTTGCCTTCCTACATTGGGCATTGTACCATTTTGCCTGCTTGCGGGTTCCCCCTCTATTGTTTTTCGCAGGTTTCACGAAACATTTCCTGATGGCACAAAACAGGGTATCATGGATTACAGTGACATAGCTCGTTTCTGGATTGGACAGATTAATTTGTTCAATGGCCAGTATTGCTTTGTCTGCTTCAGTATTAATATTAGCAATGGCCTGTTGATTGGTCTCAACGTGTGCCCATCTTAACCTGCGCATGTCATTTGTAGGGACAATCAAAGGTGGGATAACCCCCTCAGTGTTTGTAATCACATTAGCAGGTGTCCACCATTTGTGCTCTACGCACAATGGGTTGTGGTCACTTTCGATCCTCCATTTAAACTCCATGTCACAAACCAGGGTCCATATTTTTAAACTGCAGAAAACATAATCAATTCTACTTCTGTGCCCCCATTATCGAATATACTGGTCCCAGTCTTATCGCTCAGAGTCCTCCCATTTAATGCTCTTAGACCCCTTTCATAGCATATGGCATTCAGACAAATGACATCCTCAGAACAGCGAGAAACTGGTTTCAGGTCTAATTTGGGGATACCCCATTGTCCATCCACTTCGTCCCCAAGGAAATTGTCGTCAATGGCCAGGGGTTCGAAGGTTCGATTTAGTTCACCAGCAATCACAATGTTATTATCTTGGGAGTAGGCTTCAAGGAGGGAACCCAAAGCCGCTAAAACCTCTGACCTCCAACCCCTCTTACCCCTTGCATAGATATTGTAGACATCGAGCTGTCCCCGAATACCTGAGTCTTCTCTAATAAGTTGGATTTCTCTATTTTTGGTGTCTATCACCTTAATAGTTAACGGAAGACTCTGGCGGACCCAAATGGTTAGACCACCCATAGGTCTTCCCTTTGTACCCTTGGATGCTGGCACAGAGTAGTTTAAGTATCCCTGAGCAAAAGATGGTTCACATAGCCATGTCTCCTGGAAAATACACATATCAAAACTGTTAACAAAGCTTAGCCAATCCTGGGAATCTTGTTTGGAACGCAACCCAGAGATGTTCCATGAAACTAGCTTCCCCACACCATCCTTGATACCATCGGACGGCTTTGATGTAGTAATTACAGGGGTATCTGTAGTTTGCCCATGATCTAATTCACATGGCATCCCTTGGTACTGGTTGATTTTAAAAGCAGCCCTGCTCCTAGTATCAACCTCTAGAATGGGGCTCAATGGAAGGGCAGCATCCCATAGTACAATCCCCGCTACCTCTGTTATTTCTGGTGCTTCCATACATTCCCCACCATTCAGGTCCACCAAGTTTCCACTAGCTGCTATCGGAGAGAACAATGTTTGTCAATCATTGTTGTCTAACCCAGAGCAGCTCCTCGCACTTACTCTTCCTGTGACGTTAGAGATGGGCACCAGAATATGGGGACATGTTTTCCTTAGTTGGATCTGTGATTGAGATGGAGCACTCGATCTAAACTCCAGTGTAAAGAGATTGTCAGTAAGGAATGCAGATTTCAAAGTTAGCTCTATAGAGTCATATGTAAAATTTACTTAAAACTGGAGTTCATCAATCACTTCTTTCTGTGAAAGAATTTGTGGAGAAAGTTCAAGAAATAGATGAAAATTTAGAAGCACAATTAATCAATTTGATGGCATGTTAACGTGGAACAAATGAGTATTGGTATCGTCGTCATGGAAAAGTGTATGTTATGGAACTTAGGTACATCATCATGGTTTGTTGTACTTAGCTGTGCAGAGTTTGCTTGAGTTTCTAAGAGAAGCAAATTCTAATATAAAAAATGTTGAAATAAAGACTCCTGGTGAACTGTGTTCATTGGATCCTGTAAATGTGTGCAGATATTTTAATCATAGCTTTCAAGCTATGATGTCTTTTATCTGCAATAAAAATAATCCACCTCTTGGAGAAGTTACCGATTTCTTTTGGAGAAAGGAGTACCAAGCAAAAGGTGCACCTCATATTCATATGCTACTATGGATCAAGGATGTACCTAAATTTGGAACTGATTCTGATGAAACAGTATTGTCTTTCATCGAACAGTATGTGAGATGTGAGATTCCAAGAGAAGAAATAGATAGATGCTTGAGACAGCAAGTTTTACGTTTCCAAACTCACCGTTGTGGAAAGTACTGCAGAAGAAAATACAAGTCTAAAGGAAAATTTTACACCAAATGTTGGTTTGGTTTTCCACATCCAGTCATTTGTAAAGGAAGAGTAGGTTCTTTTTTCTTGTGTAAGGCACCCAATAACTCGGAAATCTCCAAAGAATACGTACAACTTAAAAAGAACAGAAGTGTCAAAGTATATCAATGACTACAATCCAGTCATTTTAAAAATGTGGAATGCGAATATGGACATCCAGTATGTTGCAGATAACTCACGTACATAACACAATCAGAAAAAACAGAGATGAAAAAAACGTGGGAAGAAAAGCCTTAGCAAAAAATTGTACAGCTTTACTTTGAAAATGCTTTCCCACCAAGAAATTGGATCCTGTGAATGTTCAGACCACTTGTGCTCTTCAAGTTTATATTCAAAGTCATGAGGAATCATTTGGGAAATTTTAGGTCTTGCCTGCAAACAAAATAGAGTTTTGAAATCATATGAAGAAATTGAAGAAATAGCAGCAAATGAACAAGACAGTACAGACATTCTTAAAACAAATATTTTGGACACTGCTATGTCTGTATGAAGCACTTCAACATTACAGCTTCAAAAGAAATGTTAAACAGAATTTAAAAGAAGGAAAATATGCAGTAGTTGGATGTCATGGTTGTTTAGTAAAACATGCAAAGGGTAATCTTATAAACCTCAAGAAAGTCAGTTGTGAAACTCCAGATAAGCAAGAACTTACTATTTGGCACTTCTCCAACTCTTTAAACCATGGCATAGCGAATGTGAATTACTTGGAGACTTTGACTGTTATGAAGATTATTTTAGTGCATGTAAAGATAGCATTGCATTTACCATTTTCCCTACATATTTAAAAATGTTGAATGATGAAGTTGAACAGGAAAAGACTATTACAGCTGAAATAGCTAATAAAAGTTCTCAAGATTTTCAAAGTAGTGGTCATGTAGTCAAGATCCTCTAGGACAACCAATACTGGAAAATGAAGCAGTGATTGCTATGCATGAAGTCGAAATTGCAATGCAACAAGCACATGAGGAGAATATTACATTGAAAAACTTAGCAGAACAAGTAAATGTTGAACAGAAAGAAATATATGTACAAGTGAGAGAACAGATAGAATATGGCCGGGATGCCCGTCGCCCCCTCCCAACACAATTACCCAAGGATGGGAAGTCGGACGCAGGCTTGAACTTTTGGAAGGCGGGAGGGAGTCACCCTCCCGGCCGTATTTATTAAAATATGAAACAAAATTTAAAACGTTAAATAAAAGTTTCATAATCATGTACAATTTTACATTTATTACATTTCGATAAAGACATGTTCTTTGGCTAACCTTAACAGATCTCTATTACAAAGGTTTCCTAGCCGAGTCTAACATCCTGCAAATGCATACATTCTAAATTAAAATTGTACATCCTAGCATTAAGGGCCAACGGCAAGGTCTAAACCGGTGTCAGATCCCTACTACCAAAACTCTCGCCCTCACGGTGTGAGTGGCGCATGCGCAGAGGACTCTACCCTCATCGCCAACTGTAATTTCCCTTGTCGTGGTGGGGGCCCCTTTTCCACTCGACGCCATCTTAAGGGTCGTCCGAGTTCCCGTGTGAGGTATCTGTAGGAAGGACAGCGTGGACTCCCCCCCATCCCCATACTCTCTATCCGCCGTCGCGGATATCCGGCCCCCGGGAAATTCATAGGGGGGGCATATAGCCGCCTCCTCCCCTGGGAGGGGCCTATGGCCGTCTCCCCTTAGGCGACCCATCCTTAGTGGGTGCCGCCTCCCCGTGGGAGGGGCCAATGGCCGCCTCCCCCGGGCGCTCCCATCCATTCTGGGTGGCGCCCCCGTCTAGGGACCTTGAAATTACTGCTCACCGATCATGACCTTACCGCCCGACCAAAAAATAAATACGACAATTGTTCACCTACTAAGGAAGGAAAAATTCAGCATGACTAATTGTATCACGATTGTTTACTCCTAAAAAGAAAAACAGTACCTACAGACAGAATTCACATCCTCAAACTACACATTCTTTTACTTTTCTACAAAGGAAAAAAGGGGCCTAAATTCAGCAACTTTATTACAAAACAAACATTGCCATAAGGGGCTGGTGGGTGGGTCAAAATTGCTGCTTGTTCGGTCGAAGGCTCACGAGCAACGAGTGGGTGCAGCCTTCAGAGCGCAGGAACAAGAGGACGCTTCTTCGGATTCCCGCTCAATTTATTCTTCTGCGGGAGGGCGTGTACCCTCCTCTGGTACGCCTACTGGGCGTGGTCATCGGTGTAGGTGTCTAGGACAACCGCTCCTGGGCGGGAAAAGGCGCGGCCCGGCTACGCCGCTTCGGGCATACCAGCCGAGACACGCCCCCCGCCCAAAATGGTTTCCCGGGAGGATCGAGGCACCCAACCATACGTTCGGGGGGACCGAGTGGTCACCCCTTTCCATATGGCCGGGATGCCCGTCACCTCCTCCCAACACAATTACCCAAGGATGGGAAGTCGGACGCAGGCTTGAACTTTTGGAAGGCGGGAGGGAGTCACCCTCCCAGCCGTATTTATTAAAATATGAAACAAAATTTAAAACGTTAAATAAAAGTTTCATAATCATGTACAATTTTACATTTATTACATTTCGATGAAGACATGTTCTTTGGCTAACCTTAACAGATCTCTAATACAAAGGTTTCCTAGCCGAGTCTAACATCCTGCAAATGCATACATTCTAAATTAAAATTGTACATCCTAGCATTAAGGGCCAACGGCAAGGTCTTAACCGGTGTCAGATCCCTACTACCAAAACTCTCGCCCTCACGGTGTGAGTGGCGCATGCGCAGAGGACTCTACCCTCATCCCCAACTGTAATTTCCCTTGTCGTGGTGGGGGCCCCTTTTCCACTCGACGCCATCTTAAGGGTCGTACGAGTTCCCGTGTGAGGTATCTGTAGGAAGGACAGCGTGGACTCCCCCCATCCCCACACTCTCTATCCGCCGTCGCGGATATCCGGCCCCCGGGAAATTCGTAGGAGGGGCATATAGCTGCCTCCTCCCCTGGGAGGGGCCTATGGCCGTCTCCCCTTAGGCGACCCATCCTTAGTGGGTGCCGCCTCCCCGTGGGAGGTGCCAATGGCCGCCTCCCCCGGGCGCTCCCATCCATTCTGGGTGGTGCCCCCCTCTAGGGACCTTGAAATTACTGCTCACCGATCATGACCTTACCGCCACAGACCGGATAGTTGACCGACTATCCAGCCCCCCCAACTCCTCCTAAAGGTCATGCTTCCTCAAACCCCTTAGCCATGCTATGAAGTCTCCTATGAGTAAATCATTACCCTCCCGGGACAGGTGAACCCCATCATTCAGATACATGTGATCACCCCGAATACACCCATGAGGAATGCTATGCAGCTGCGCAGAGCGAAGCAATCTACCAATTTTATTGTTCAACCTCTTCACTGAATGGTTCAGTGCTGACACCGACAGGCCCCCCCGCCATACCTTCCTGGGAATCATGTGGGACCAGGCAATCGTGCACCCCGGGATTCTTTTCGCCAACCAGCTAACAGCAGACAATACTTGTTCAAACAACACTCGTCTACCCAGTGCAACCAAGTCATTGCCCCCCAGGTGTACTATGACTACAGATGGCGGTGACCTTTGCCGCCCTAAGAGACCCTCAACAAATGACTCGAATTGGTCAAAACAGAGCCCGCCCTTCCCATGGAAGGCCACTCTGTACCCGTATTCCCCAGCTGCGCGAGTCGCGTCACCAGCTTTGAATACGTCCCCGGCGCGCCTCACGTATGAGTGGCCCACGACCCATACCATTCTCTCTTTAGACGGTGATCCGTGACCGCTGGTCTCCTGGTACTGGGTCGTCTGCAAATTCCGCCCTGCGTGACAGGCTCGCGAAACTGTAATTAAACAAAAGACAAAAGGCGTGAGTGCATGACACTTGTACTTTACAACAAGTGCAATCGCACATACCTTTTGAAGCAATTCGAGGACCATCGCCCCAACTGTTTCACTTTGTCCACATTCTGACCCCTGGCTGTAGCCTCAGTAGCAGCCCCTATCCTAAAGGAGTGGGTCCCAAAATCGCACGGGTCCATGCCCGCCGCCGCGATTGTCAGTGCTAACACCCTCTGGAACTGAAACCTCATCAGTGGGGTGCCATCCTCGTGCCTCAGCAAACTCCCCCCCCCATGTATCCGCCCTCAGTGCCAAGTATTCCTCTATACACATTATCGGGCACGTTGGGGACCCTCGCGCACGCTGCACAACAACACTATTTCCCATAGCCCCTTGGTCGGTCTTGGACCTGGCTATCGAGATCACCAACGAATCACCCCTAATTTGGATGTGATCCCTGCATAAGCCTCCCCCAACGTCCTTCTTATTCCTTGCGACCAGTTCGCTCACCCGCATAGCCCCATGGAACGCTAATGCGAAAGCTGCCCGGAACAGAACTGCTTCGAAATGGGAGGTGCATGTCTCGTCTAGTTTTGCTCCAAGCAAAGCCAACCTGTGTAAGCCAATAGGGCGTCTCACATCTTGCTTGTGACCCTCGAGGCGCTGCCAGCCGCGAAGGGCCTTCTTAACCAGAAAATAATCCGTTGGGTCCCTTATGCCATGCACCTGCGCCATGAATGAAATGGCCGCCTTATGCCTACTGGCCGTTGCCGCTGATCGGCCTTCTCTGTGCAGCGCTACCAGGAACCCCAGGAAGGATTCCTCCTGACCCCAGCTCTGACTCCCTGTTGGACCCAAAAATGTGCAATAGGAATGAAACGCTCCTTCGTATGCCTTCCTTGTCCTAGGGGCTAAGCTTGCTGCCACGAGGTCTTGTAGTCCGGGGCACCGATTAGCCATAGTGCTTCGGGGAATGGTGCCACCACTAGGTCCGCTGTAGGCAGATAACCCCTGAACGCCTGCATATGTGAACGAGAGAGTGCGTCAGCTGCATGATTCAGTACGCCTGGCACATGTTTCGCCCTAAACTGTACATTCAGTCTCATGCAAAGCAGCACAACTTCTTTCAACAATCGCAAGATCCATTTGCAGCGCGCTGCCTGTTGGTTAATGCATTCGACCACGGTCATATTATCAGACCAAAATACCACTGCGCGGTCCCTGAAGTCGTCAGGCCATGCCATCAGAGCAACCCAAATGGGGAATAACTCCAGGAACCCAATGTTACCTGTGAGACCGCTGGAGTGCCACCAGGCCGGCCATGTTTCCGCCGACCATCGATTACCTAGGATGGTGCCAAATCCCACGCTCCCCGCCGAGTCAGTCCACAGACCTAGTTCATCTGACGACACTGGCGGCTTGTTCCACACGACTCGACCGTTGAAGCCCACCAGAAATGCCAACCAAATGCGCATATCCTGGCGAACCTCTGCCGACTCGTACGGTGGTGCCCCTCTTTGAGACCGACCATAGCTTGTGCAATAGAGCGTGAGAAGGGACGGGCCATAGGTATTACCCTCAAAGCAAAGTTAAGCTGACCCACTGTTTTCTGTAACTGGTGCAGGGTCACTTTCTCTTTACCCAGGCACTGCATCAAGGAAGCCCTAAACTTGGCCACCTTTCCCATCGGTAAACGGAAACATCCCTCCACAGAATCGAGCTCAATTCCCAGAAACTCCAGTGAAGTAGATGGTCCAACCGTCTTACCTGGTGCCAGTGGGACTCCAAACTCCCTCATGAGGATGCAGAAGTCGTGCAGTGCCTGCGCACATCTCGTATGCCGGCTGCTCCGAAGAACAGGAAGTCATCGAGATAGTGCATAACATGCCTATGCCCTGTGGCCTCGGTGAAAGCCCACTCTAAAAAACAACTGAACATTTCAAAATAGGCACAAGCATTTATCCATGTAATAACTTCCTTGAAATGCGAAACCTAGCAAGCGCTGATACTGTGGGTGTACCGGGAGCAACCGGAACGCCGATTCGATATCTGATTTCGCCATCAGCGCCCCGGGGCCCAGGCGATTCAACATGACCACGGCCTCATCGAACGATGCGTACCGTACTGAACAGACATCCGGGTCAATGGCCTCGTTCACCGAGGAACCCCTTGGAGCAGACAGGTTATGGATAAGTCTAAACTCCCCTGGGTCTTTCTTCGGGACAACCCCTAACGGGGAACAGATGACATCCGCCACCGGTGGGTGATGAAAAGGCCCTGCCACTCGCCCTAAGCTGACCTCCTTTGCAATTTTTCTCTCTACCACGCTTGGATTATGTTGCGCCGATAACTGGTTTTTACAAAAGGGGTTCCCTCGAAAATCCCCCGCCGGGATGTGGAAGCCATGCAAGAATCCCTTCCTCAACACCCCAGCGGAGACATGATCAGGGTATTTGTTTAACCAAGGAGTCATAGCCATGAGATCAACGGGTGTAGGCAATTGGTCACAACGTTCTACCTTACTCCTGCTTGGACCCTCCCTTTCCTCCCGCCCCGTTATTTTTCGATCTACATGAACTCTCCGGGTGTGAGGAATTCCCACAGCCCGCACACACATGCTTGAACCTACACGTTCCTTGTGGTCTGTTACAGTTGCCTCGATTGAAGCCCCAACAGACCCCCCGCTTGCCGCCATTCCCGCCGGTTTTCGGCTGGTGATCGATACCGGCGCCTGCTCGAAAGGGCACCACGGGCTTTTGGCGGAAGGCCCCAGACCCACTCCCGCCCGGCGAGGATGTACCTGCCGCCCCCGGCAGGAGCTGCTTATGCCATGAGACCGCCGAGGCAGTCCCATGTCAGAGAGGCATCATACTCTTTCGCTTTCCGAAATTTCATGTCATAACCTTTCCATTCCTCTCCCTCATACATTGCATAAAAATCCATAATACGAGTTTGATAGCAAGACAGTTCAGTTAACACCTTGGGTTTACGTTCCCCCATAACTTCAGTAAAGATTGCAAAGGCCTTTGCCCAATTCGTTATCGTTTCATCCACCCTGAATTCCGCCATCTTGGCGCGCCACACGCTCGGGTGCCACAAATCTTTCTGGGTTTTAGCATATTCCATCTCGCGATGGTCAGTTAATAACGAAACATATTCACATACTTGTATCCCCATATTAACTCTTTTGTGGCCATAGGGATGTGCTGTGCCACCCTCTCCCGCCTAGAGGGTAATGAGCCCTCCCCCGCCCCTGGCAAAGCGAGCTTATCCAGTTTGGTCGTTGTTCCCGCCGTTTTCTCGAGACTAACTTCAGGTCCTGCCGGTGTCACCTGTGGGGGAACAAGAGGAAGATTCACTTTTGCGGCATCTCGCGACTGCCGCAATTGCTGGATTAGTAGCTTGGCCTCTTCGGCCGTGTCTCCGGGCGCCTTGGCACCCCCCTTTTTATTGAGCCATGCGGCCAGCTGGGTGGCCAATTCAGGAGGCATATCCTCATCGTTAGCGGGGGTAATTACTATCGGGATCGGTTGACCCGCGTCTGGAACTGGTACCGGGTTGTCTGCCGGTGTGACAGGAGTGGCCGGGTGTACCTCTGGGACCGGAACCTCTGGGACCGGAACCTCCCCTGAAACCGCCCTCCTCTTGACCCGCTTCCCTCTACCCTCTGGGACGATTCCCGGCAAGGCCGGGCCTATTACCTTCTTAGGGTTACCAGGATTGCTCAGTGCAGCCAGTTGTTGTTTGACCTCCGCCAAACCTCGACCGAGCGATGGGACTTGACCGAGTTTCCGCTCCATGCCCGCCATCCGGTTCACCAACATGCGTAGCACTTTATCTGTTTTGGAACCCTTTCCTGCTTTCTTGCCAGGCATGGTTTCGATTATCCGCTCCTAGACGATCCACGAAGTCCTGGACTCTTCGCCTTCAAATAACTGAAAGAGAAACACAAGAATTACAAGTTCTCAAAATTGCTGCTTGTTCCGTCGAGGGCTCACGAGCAACGAGTGGGTGCAGCCTTCAGAGCGCAGGAACAAGAGGACACTTCTTCGGATTCCCGCTCAATGTATTCTTCTGCGGGAGGGCGTGTACCCTCCTCTGGTATGCCTACTGGGCGTGGTCATCGGTGTAGGTGTCTAGGACAACCCCTCCTGGGCGGGTAAAGGCGCGCCCCGGCTACGCCGCTTCGGGCATACCAGCCGAGACACGCCCCCGCCCAAAATGGTTTCCCGGGAGGATCGAGGCACCCAACCATACGTTCGGGGGGACCGAGTGGTCGCCCCTTTCCACATGCTTTGCTGCATAAAAAAATAATGTGTATGTTCATCTTTTAAACCTCTTCTGATGTACATCAGTGGTTAAGCCGGGACAGGTAAAAGGCTTTTAATTAAAGTTTTTACCAGTTATCTTAAAAAAACTACTGATTAACATTTATGTTGTGTGGTAACAGCTCCAAATGGATTAGCTGCACACAATGTTAAAGGAGTTGCTTTGCATAGATTACTGATGTTACCAGTTGAGCATGACAAATAGATTTGAAAATCAGAAGTTGTCTGGAGAAGCTTCTTATGAAGCGTTAAGAGTGCTGAAAAAAATAAAACTTTTAATTATTGATGAGGTGAGCATGGTCTCAAACTTAATGCTTGCTTTTGTACACTTAAGAATGCAACAGGCATTAAAAACAGATTACGATGTTCTCTTTGGAGGAAAACATTTAATTGTATTTGGAGATCTGCTACCACTAACCCCTGTAAAAGGAGAACCAGTGTTTAAAACTCTTCTACATGAAGACACTAAGAAACCTTTTGGAAGTATTGTAAATGTGAATCTGTGGTTATATTTTGAATATAAAGAACTCACTCAGAATATGCGACAAGCAAGAGATGAAGATTATGCAAATATTCTAAAGGATGCAAGAATTGGTTCTAATCAAACATGGTAAACAAGCTTTTCAAAGTCGTCTACTAAAGAACTTGTTTACAAATGAAAACACACCAGCAGAAGTAATGTACAAGAAAATGAAAGAAACAAGTCTATTGTTTGCTTAATGCCTACAGTGGAATAGTGTTGTACTTTTAATAGAGAGCTTATGAAATTGGAAAATCAAGAAAAAGTTTACATTGAAGCTATTGATAAAATTGAGCATTAAGGAATAACAATTCTTCTTTCAGAAAAACTACAGACTAAATTGGATTCTTTGGAAAAGTCTGTATCAAAAACTGCTGGCTTAGAAAAATAATTAGATGTATGTTTAAACTGTCGGGTAATTTTGAGGCATAATCTGAATGTAGAACAAGGTTTAGTGAATGTAGCAATGGGGAAAGTTGTTGATTTTGTGAAATATCAAAAAAGAAATGTAATTGAATTCTTGAAAGTTAAAATTGATCAGATTACAGAGGTAATACAGATTGCGCATTCTGCTGCATGTTTTTTGCTTGTAAAAGACTTGTATGTTCTTGGAAAACAGTTTCCCTTCTGTTTAGCATATGCAATAACTATTCATAAATCTCAAGGTTTAAGTGTAGATAATGCTTTGGTGAATGTAGGACGAACTGTGTTTAAAGAGGGAATGGTATATGTTGCATTATCTCGAGTTAGATAGTTGTCTGGTTTGTATTTAATTGATTTTGATGAGAACAAGGTTAGTGCTGATGTTAATTGGGTAAGAGAATATAATCGTTTGAGAAGCCTTCATGTTCCAGGTTTAGGTGAATATAATATTTATGAGAAACGTGTTGTGTGTTTGAAATGCAAACATGTTGAATAATCAACTATGGTTGAAAAGCAGAAACAAAATCAAGAGAAAAGAAAATATACAAAGAAGCAGAAAATACAAACAAGTGATGCTGTTGTCGGATGCCAATTGGAAAATGCTTCTGGTGTCAACTGCTATGGTAATGTTATTCTAAACGTAATTTTTTATCTTGAAGGTGTTTATGGTGAAATTATGGAAAATCAGGAAAAAAGATTATGTTCTGCACTTTATACTTTATTACAAGAATTGAGAACTGATAGAAGTAAGATCCATTCTGCTTCTGGTATTCGCCAACTGTTGGATACATTTACTGGATCTTTAATGTTCTGTGCTAATATACAACAAGATGCACAAGAATTTCTGATGGTTATGCTTGGAGTATTAGAAGATGAAGAAAATCAGATTGAGAGTTTATTTGGACTCAGTTACAAATGGTAACATAAATGTGACCAGAGTTCATTAACTTCAAGCACTGTAGTTGACAGAGAACGATTTCTATATTTAACAATACCTGAATGCAAATCTATACCATTTTCCAAATTAGTAAAAGCATCTGATCACAAGATGATCTGTTCTCGTTTTAAATCAACAATGCTATCTACATTATGCCTACAAAGATATGGAAATTTTTTGATTATAACGCTGCAAAGCTGTAGACCAAATGGATGAAAAGTGGAAACCAAAATTAAAAATGTTGTTGGGCCCGATTCACAGAATGAACTTACTACTTTTGGCATTCACAGAATGCACTTACTACTTTTGGTATTCACAGAATGAACTTACTCATTTCGGTATTCACAGAAGTTAGGACTACTAACTTTAGGACTCCTAAATGCCTTCTGTGAATACCGAAAGTCTTAAAATTAGGATTTTTCTCAATTTAGTAGTAGTAAAGTAAGGACTACTAACTTTAGGACGCCTAACTTTAGGACTCCTAAATGCCTTCTGTGATTACCGAAAGTCTTAAAATTAGGATTTTTCTCAATTTAGTAGTAGTAAAGTTAGGACTCCTAACTTTACTACTACTAAATTGAGAAAAATCGTAATTTTAAGACTTTCGGTATTCACAGAAGGCCTTTAGGCGTCCTAAAGTTAGTAGTCCTAACTTTACTACTACTAAATTGAAAAAAATCCTAATTTTAAGACTTTCGGTATTCACAGAAGGCATTTAGGCATCCTAAAGTTAGTAGTCCTAACATTACTACTACTAAATTTAGAAAAATCCTAATTTTAAGACTTTCAGTATTCACAGAAGGCATTTCGGCGTCCTAAAGTTAGTAGTCCTAACTTTACTACTACTAAATTGAGAAAAATCCTAATTTTAAGACTTTCGGTATTCACAGAAGGCATTTAGGCGTCCTAAAGTTAGTAATCCTAACTTTACTACTACTAAATTGAGAAAAATCCTAATTTTAGGACTTTCGGTATTCACAGAAGGCATTTAGGAGTCCTAAAGTTAGTAGTCCTAACTTCTGTGAATACCGAAATGAGTAAGTTCATTCTGTGAATACCAAAAGTAGTAAGTGCATTCTGTGAATGCCAAAAGTAGTAAGTTCATTCTGTGAATCGGGCCCCATGCTAGTGAAGTATCTATTTCTGGAAAATCGTTTGCAACAGTTGCAATTGTTTTCCATGCTGGAATTACTACCACAAGTGGACATTATACAGTTTATTTAAAGTGTAATAATGGTTGGAGTCACTGCAAGGATACATACTTGGAAATGAAACCAAGATTGCCTTATGAAATACCCAACTCATACTTAATATTTCTGAAACAAATATTTTAGATACATCATTCGGCCTAGTGGGAAGGTGTAAAAATACTTTAAGGAATTCATAGTGGATGATTTCAAAGCGAAATTTCTGATACATTATTTGGTGTATTGGGAAAATTTCACCTTGGTTCATCAGAATACATCACTGCATAAAAAGACATTAAAAGTGATCGTTTTAAAAAATATTCGAGGCCCACTCCATCCCACAACAATGGCATTAGTGAGCTAGGAAGCAAGTCATTAGTCATGTGAACCCTTAAATGTGATCTAAATTCTTATTATAGATGGAATAGCATTACAATTTATTAATTAATAAATGCACTATAAGAGGTGCTTGGACAGCGCACAACCTGAACTCAAGTATTTAAAAGTGTGCGCCGATGTGACATTAAAGAAATGGGAGGCTCTGTGAAATAAAATATGTGCCTAGGATCACCCGATTTGGACAAGCAGGGGAGCAGATTTTGATTATCTTCTTTCAAATTTTTAATTCAGTGTCCTGATGAGTATCTCTCTCTCTCATTTATATCAAAGGTCACTGTTTTGTTTTTCATTCTTGGCCTACCGTGAGAAAAACGGACACAGAGATAGTAGACCCAACTCAGAGCCGCAAGACCCAACTATCAAGTCAAGAATACATTTATTTTAGGGGTGTCCCACCACAAACACGCCCTCCTGAATCTACACTCTTCGGACTGAGCAGCATATACAATTCATTATGACGTCAGAAGTGACATTAGCACTTATAATCCTTTGTTAAAAAGCCGAAGGCCAATTTCATAAAAAATATACATTGACAATCGCAAAGAATATTTTCGGTTTTATTCTTTATAAATCATGTGTATTTTTTCCACATATGAACTTGCAACTAATCTCGTAAATGGCTAAAAGTGACAATAGTTTTAAAGGTACATGCTAATTTGATATGTACATTTTTAACTGCTTTCATTAAGAAACAAAAGGTGCTGGGTGCATTTTATTTATACATGTTGTTAATGCGTGCTGTGTTTCTTGCTGGTGTTCTTTACTCAGATTATAAGCACAAAGGTGTTTCATATTTTGAGTGTGTTAAGCAACAGAAAATTGAATGGACTCACATATAAAGAGGATGATGCCCCTAATCTAGAGGTTTACAAACATCCTGAGGTTGCATTGCAGGGGTTCAAGATGACACCGCTCATGTTAAGCCAAAGGGAAATGGAGCCCCTTTTCTAAAAATAGTGGAGAGACTTCGGGCATATTATCAAAAACAGCGTTACAAATTATTACCGGTTTAGCGGCAGAAAACTGCAGCTAAAGAGGCGATAATGAGCTTGATAATATGCCCTTGAGAATTCCCATAGAAGTCCATGGTCTGGTGTGCACATGGGCTTCTAAAGGAATTCTCCAGGGCATATTATCAAGCCCATTATCATTGCTTTAGCGGCAGTTTTCTGCTTCTAAACCAGCGATAATTTTAACATGGTTCTTGATAATATGCCCCATCGTCTTCTAAAGTCCACCCCAACTTGTGCTCTACATAACAATGATAATCCCTTCAAACACCATTAATTCATGAGTGTGACGAATTATTGCTCTTCGGCAGTAGTGGTTTTTGAGCCAGCTTCCTAGCATATCCTTTATTCCAATGAAATGGTGGCTGCTAGTCTAGTGACACTAGTCTGGCAACTGAATTGTGATGGTTTTTGTGGTGCTGGGGTCATCTACACCTTCACATAACCGCCACGTTTTCACCTTGCTTATGTATGATTGGGTAGCATTTGAATAATATTGAGAACATTACACAGTTCATAATAAATGTGCAGAGTTAACGTGCAGTTTTAAATGAAAAGAAAATGCATTTAAATGCAAACATTGTACTAGGCAACCATATTTACTCATATAATGCCTCATTTGCTGAAGCAACAATTGCCTGATAAGCTGACATGACTAGAAATTCTTTAGAATGCATAAAAGGTTTAGTCCTGACCTTTCCATGAACATGTGTTTTTCATAATGAATACAAGTTGAACAAATGTTTTCATCTGTTTTCATCTAACACTGCAAATGTTTCTTCTTATATGATGATGATTGCTGCTTGCAAAATAAACACATTGTGTAATTTAGGGTGTTTGAGAGGAACATTCCATAATGGGAAAGTAGTTTTGAATGAAGAAATCTATACTACTATTATAAAGAGAGAACACAAACCTTTGAGCCAGGTAAACTACAAAAGTAATGCACCAATCACTACACCCAATAAACCATTTGAAAGGGGAAATGTGGCAGAAGGACATAGGCTATAGATATGTACACCATATACATTAAAAAAGCAAAAACGCCAACAGTGGTAAAGTAGTCCCTTGGGGGCGTGGTCGTGGGCGTCTCAAACAACAAATGTGGGCGTTTACAGGGCTGTGCCAAGTGCAAATAACAAACATAGGCCAAGCGACTTCACAACACACTTACATATGCACACAGAGCGGAAATGCGCTTTCACTGAATTTAGAACGCACAATATGCAGACAGAGCGGAAATGCGCTTTCAATGAATTTCTAACAAGCATTTGCAAATCCCAACACATACAGCGGAAATGCGCTTTCAATGAATTTAAATTCACACATACAGCGCTGTAACACCAATATACAAAAACAGCAGAGGTGCGCGCTATAAGAAATATACACACATTTGTTGCAGTTACCCAGACAACATTGACGCCTTCGCATTAAAAAAATGGGCGGGCCTTCCATCGACGAGGAGTATCAAATGACGCCACACAAGGGGCAGGATTAATCGCATACTACACCAATCACAACGCAATAAAGAAACACACACGACTTCGGCTTACCAAAAAAAAAGTCTTTAACCATTGGCCATTGACCAACGACGTCACAGGGGGGTAAACACGAACAAAAAAAGCCGACATTTCATAACGGAGAAACGCAACCGACTGCGCATTTACGAGACTTTTCTCACATCTTGCGGACAAGATAAAACGCTTACAATAAGACATACCAATAACGAAAATAACACAACTCCCCATAATCACTCGAGCACTGCCAGGACTTCACCACACAATTGACAAAACAAAAGGGAAACTTCTTTGAAGGGATACAAAAACGAACACATGGAAAGAGCCTTCGAAAGAAAAAAAAACATTAAACAGGTGACACAACACTTTCCTCACATCTTGCGGACAA
This sequence comes from Lissotriton vulgaris, assembly GCF_964263255.1. Classification (NCBI taxonomy): domain Eukaryota; kingdom Metazoa; phylum Chordata; class Amphibia; order Caudata; family Salamandridae; genus Lissotriton; species Lissotriton vulgaris. The sequence goes on from NC_141689.1 coordinate 1,907,089,767, forward strand.
CATAAAACGCGGAAAACAATACATACAAATTAAAAAAATAACACAAGTGGGCCAAATCAGTTGAACAGGGCCAGGACTTGCACAGACAACTCTTCTGCGGGGCAGGCGGGGGCCCTGAAGCAGCCTTTTGCTCCCAGACAACGTCGGGACGGGCTGCTAGTATAATACTAAAAGTAAGCATGGGCGGAAAATCCGTTCGGCTCGCAGATTTTGCGGATTTTCGGTAAATTCGCAATCCGCGAGATTCGCGAATTTCCCACAAAATCCGCGAGCGGAACAGATTGGGTCAAAAGTTCAAGTTGACTTTTGTAACTCTTTTAGAATGGCGCCGGCAAGCTGCCAGAGCCATTCTAAAATAGTTACAAAAGTCAGATTCAACAGGAAGCTCTAATAGATAAAGTAAAGCAGGTGCTCGAGCTGAAGCTCAAATTCAGTTACACAATCATTAATCACCCCAAACTTGGGGTGATTAATGATTGTGTAACTTAATTTGACCTTCAACTCAAGCACCTGCTTTACTTTATCTATTAGAGCTTCCTGTTGAAGCTCTTTGTTATCAATTGTGAATGAAATGTATGTGATATTTAAATCATATTTTTCTCTAAAACAATGACAAAGATCAATAGGACCCTAGAGAAAGAGGAGATTAGCCTTGATGGGGGTAAATCAAAATTTTAACTAAATCCCTGCTCCGACAAATTTTGGTAGCAAGTGGATGGTGTACAATATGAGAAGAGTAGCTGTGAAATAATTGTCCAATTTAGAGTAATACCTGAGTCCCATAGCCCACACCTAAGTTTTAAAGACTGATGAAGAGTGCGGTTTTGAAGGCGGTTGCTGTGTTGAAGCTATGAGTATCAATAGGATTATGCGTTGCAGTTTTTGTTGTTATTGACATTTTTGAAGAAAAGTGTCTAATGAATTGGTGATGTTTATGCGCTTAATATGAAGAAATTGAAGACGTTACCCGATTCCGAAGTCTTCTAAGATCCCGGGATAGAATAAGTAAGAGCTGATTTATGGTTTTGAATTATGTTGTCATTGTTTGCTGAATAATCCAAAACACTGAAATGTTTTAAAAAACCTAATGGTTTTGTGGGAGGCGATGTGCAATTACAGTATGCTAAGGTAAAGAGGCACCTCTTGAGGGTATGCCAGCACATTACATAATTACGAATGTATGTTTGCACATGGTTGTAACTTCATCAATGGTGCAAGATTATTGAAAAAAAGGGTTTGTTGAGTTTTCCAAGATATGGTACATTCACAACAAGAATAATTGAGATTTTGTGAGAAAAGCTGTATGAAATGAAACCACCTAGACCCACACAGTATGAAGCATTAAATGCTTGGAAGAAAATAGTGCATTCTAAGGTGAAAAAGAAATAACAGAATAAAACTAGAACAGCAGTTCTAAATTATGCAGATAATCGATGGGATCAAGGATAACAGAGTTGGAGAGAAGTCTTAGCCGAGGAAATTGATTGTATCCAGCTGTTACTACTGGAAAACCAGAGAAACTGAAAAAGAATAAGACACAGGGAAATGAAGATGGAAAGGATGAAAAAGATGGGAAGAAATTAGATACCGATTTTTGATTTAGGGGATGAAATTTTGGATGCATTGTTAGCTGCGCACCCATCACCTTATGTGGCGCCTATAACAAAAACTGAGCGAAACTTCGACATCTAATGCAACAGTGGCTACAGCCCCTGTTGACCCAAGTGTGATTCTGATTGAAAGACCATTATAAATGACAAAGCCCATTGTACAACCTGTTATATCAAATGTTGTGCCTGCTCAAGTTGATAATGTTCCTACAGTGTTGCCTCCAGATGTTTCTGCTTTCACTGTAAATGTACAAGCCCCTGTTGCTAGGATCATAACATCACAGCCATTGGAGATTTGCACTACAGCAGAAGGATGGTCTTTGGAACACCAATAACACAGAGTGAGACTAACCTGTTTGAAGATGGGGTGTTTCCTTATGAATTAAAGAAACCACAAAGATTAAAAAGACAGGGAACACTGAAAGTCAGATTCTCGTTACATAAGAGAAAGAAAAAGAAAGACCATTAAATGTTGTGAGGTTAAAAATGGAAGTAAAATAAATAATTAGAGGATGTTTTGATCTTGAGCATGTGAAACAGTATCATGAAAGGGAGCTGATATATTTGAGCAAAGAAATTACTAGATGTGAAGTGCCTACTCATTATAAATTAACTGAGTTTGCCCAAAACGTGAAGTTGATCTTACAAAAAGTCCCCCATCACAGAAAAGTTTCAGGACACATTTGAATGATGAAGCCAATGAGACAATGTATTTTTCAGGAATTTGATTACACATTACTGAATTAGTCCAATACATACGTAGATGGAGTGATTTTGAAAAAATAGAGAGCAAAAAGGTAAAGAAACATGAGAAGAAAAAGTAACAATTAAAGGCAGTTAAAGCTAATAATAAGCCACCAACAGATGAAGGAGAAGCATTTGCTTTCCCATTGAGAGGAATGCCAGGTGAGGGTATCTTAATGTACACTGGAGCAGAGGCAATCTTGCAGCATTTACAAATGATTTTTCAAAACTGAGAGGGAAGTAGTAGTAGTAGAGAATATACAAGTTGACAGATTTTGAAAGTGCTTTGGACTGATTTGAATGTGTTTTTCATATTGTAGTACCATGTGATTTGTGGTAAGCATGGGCTGAAAATTCGTTCCGCTCGCGGAATTTGGGGATTTTCTGCGATTTCGCGATCCGCGAATCTCGTGAAATCGCGGTAAATTCCACGAATCAGCAGGGACGAATTTTCAGCCAAGCACTTACAGGGTTACAGCAGCAGGTGCAAAAGTTGAAGCTAATTTTTTGTAACCTTTTACAAAAGGGTTACAAAGAAATTAACTTCAACTTGGGCACCTGCTGCTGTAAGCCTGTAAGTGCTTCCTGGCGCCTCGTTGCCTACTTGCAACTATTCTCTGACCCTGCTCTGACCGGGTCAGAGAATAGTTACAAGTAGGCAATGAGGCACCTGTCACGAAAATTAAACCTCAACAGGAAGCACTGACAAATATAAAAACAAGCATTTGCAAGGCAATAGGTCTCGCATTAGGAAAGTTTGAGCTATTGGTCTTGTAAATGTCAATATTTTTTATTTATGTGTTGGTTTTGAAAATAGCGAAATTAATAGCTTTGTCATTTACAATGCCAATAGTTATAACTTTCGCAAATGTGACACCTATAGCATTTGTAATGCAACATGTTTTGTATTTACGTGACTTAGCTGTATTGATATTACAAATTACAATGGCTTTTAATTTTTTTAAATAATTAATACTTAAATAAAAGTGATTTTATTTTATAATGGCAATAGCTTAAACTTTTGTAAATAACTTTTGTGAAGATTATGTTCAGTGTATTTTATTGTGACGAAAATCCAAGGACAGAAGTAAATTATTAACATCTTTTTGTGACATTTGTAATAAAGTTTGAAATATTGAGAGAACATATTTGAACCAGTTGTTGTTGAATGGTTGCGCAGATTGACGCTGGGGTGGTGCTGAGTGGTGCTGTGGTGGTGCTGAGTGGTGCTGTGGTGGTGCTGAGTGATGCTGGGATGATGCTGAGTGATGCTGGGGTGGTGCTGAGTGGTGCTGTGGTGGTGCTGAGTGATGCTGTGATGGTGCTGAGTGGTGCTGTGGTGGTGCTGAGTGATAATGTGGTGGTGCTGAGTGATACTGTGGTGGTGCTGAGTGATGCTGTGGTGGCGCTGGGTGGTGCTGTGGTGGTGCTGATTAGTGCTGTGGTGGTGCTGAGTGATGCTGTTGTGGTGCTGAGTGATGCTGTGGTGGTGCTGAGTGGTGCTGTGGTGGTTCTGAGTGATAATGTGGTGGTGCTGAGTGATAATGTGGTGGTGCTTAGTGATGCTGGGGTAGCGCTGAGTGATGATGTGGTGATGCAGAGGGCAGAAAGGCACAAAAAGCAGTCTAACAAAGGGCAGAAGGGCAGAAAAAAAAGGGAAAAACAAGTCTAACAGAGGGCAGAAGGGCACAAAAAAACAGTCTAACAGAGGACAGAAGGGCAGAAAAACAAGGGAAGAACGAGTCTAACAGAGGGCAGAAGGGCAGAAAAAACGAGTCTACCGGGGCAGAAAGGCACAAAAACGAGTCTAACAGAGGGCAGAAGGGCACAAAACACAAGTCTAATAGAGGGCAGAAGGGCACAAAAAAAGGGAATAACAGAGGGCAGAAGGGCACAAAAAACGAGTCTAACAGAGGGCAGAAGGGCAGAAAAACAAGGGAAAAATGAGTCTAACAGAGGGCAGAAGGGCACAAAAAACGAGTCTAACAGGGGGCAGAAGGACAGAAAAACAAGGGAAAAACAAGTCTAACAGACGGCAGAAAGGCAGAAATACAAGGGAAAAACGAGTCTAACAGAGGGCAGAAGGGCACAAAAAACGAGTCTAACAGGGGGCAGAATGAATCCCGCCCTGCGTGTTTGTCCACGAAGATGCCACCTTTTTGTGCAATACCTCTACTCAACTGGAGTACTTTCTACTGTCTAATCAGTAAGTGCTCCCTCGTTGGCTAAATGTATAGGGGTAGATTCACAACAACTGGCGCATCCCCAGGGATGCGCCAGTTATTGTGCGCCACAGCTCCGCCACCCATGGTGCGCCGCATTTACAATGCGGCGCACCATGTGGCAAAAATGGCCCAGATGCATCACGCATCTGTGCCGTAAAAGCAGCGCATTGCTGGAGCTGCGTCACGCTTGCGACGCAGCTCCAGCAATGCTCTGGGGGGCCCTATCTCTCCAATGCTGCATCAAGCCTTGCGCCTGCTTCAAGCAGGCGCAGGGTTTTGACGCAGCATTGGCCTAAAAGTGACTGAGTGAAATCTTGTAGATTTCACTCAGCCACTTTTAGGAGGTGTTCCTGCGCAGGAACACCCTACCCTACGCCAGGACACCTCTTGATGGCGCAGGGCTTTACAACGTGACGCATCTCTCAGATGCGTCACGTTGTTAATACCCAGCTCCATGGCGCATCTTTTGTGCTGCCGCAGCATCACAAAAGGTCTCGGTAGAGTGTGGCAGTGGTGAACCAGAGGGTGACAGTAATGAACCAGAGGGTGGCAGGGGTGAACCAGAGGATGATAGTGCTGAACCAGAGGGTGGCAGTGCTGAACCAGAGGGTGGCAGTGGTGAACCAGAGGGTGGCAGGGGTGAACCAGAGGGTGGCGGGGGTGAACCAGAGGGTGGCAGTGGTGAACCAGAGGGTGGCAGTGAGGATCCAGAGGGTGGCAGTGGTGAACCAGAGGGTGCTGTGCCCATACACGACTGCTGAACCAGAGGGTGGCAGGGGTGAACCAGAGGGTGGCAGTGATGAACCAGATGGTGGAAAGGGTGAACCAGAGGGTGGCAGAGGTGAACCAGAGGGTGGCATGGGTGAACCAGAGAGTGGCAGTGGTGAACCAGAGGGTGGCAGTGCTGAACCAGAGGGTGACAGTGGTTAGGCAGAGGGTGGCAGTGGTGAACTAGAGGTGCTGTGAAGAACCAGAGAGTAGCAGTTGTGAACCAGAGGGTGGCAGTGATGAACCAGAGGGTGGCAGGGGTGAACCAGAGGGTGGCAGGGGTGAACCAGAGAGTGGCAGTGCTGAACCAGAGGGTGGCAGTGGTGAACCAGAGGGTGGCAGGGGTGAACCAGAGGGTGGCGGGGGTGAACCAGAGGGTGGCAGTGGTGAACCAGAGGGTGGCAGTGAGGATCCAGAGGGTGGCAGTGGTGAACCAGGGGGTGCTGTGCCCATACACGACCGCATGGGTAACTTCGCCATGCAAGCAGCCCACAAACCCGCAAAAAGTCCCGCGAACACGCAAACAACCCCACGAACACGCAAAAAACCCTGCGAACACGCAAAAAACAAAAATCTGCAAATTCGCATGAATTCTCAGATTTTGCGGATTGCGAATTCGATTTCGCGCGAATTCGCGGAACGCGAATTTGCAAATTTCACCCATACTTAATTTGTGAGTAGAATGTAAAATTGGGGTATGAAGGCCACGTGCAGAGCCAACAAGAGCTGCTCACACTAATGCACCATCTCCTGTGGTTATGAACAAATACGATTTCTGTGAGGCAAGGTTCCTCTAAACAATACTGACTGGGTAAAGCTATAAAGAACGTCACAAGAGACAAAAGAGCAAGTGCTTTATTAATATAAGCAGTTGCTTCATGTATTTCTATTCAAAGGAACAAGGGTCCTAAGGAGTCGCAATATAGAAGTAAATGAAAATATAGACCACAATCAGTACTATATTTTAGCTTCCAAGCCCAGCCGGGCGAGGAATATTTTATTTTTAGAGATACCAAAGGATTAGTTGACCTGGGAGGGGTCACATGAGAACATTTAGATAGGGCACAATCCTGTACCTATCACAAGAACATGGAAAAACCATAGAATGAGAAAAGAAGTAAGTAAAGAGAAAAGTATAACAGGCAAGAAGAAATTTCTTTGGAGCCACTATTGGCTTGCGAATTAAATGATCAATACCGCAAGTCTCAACATACAGTGTATACAAATTAATATATATAATCAGTTCCATGCAACACTGTTTAAAAGCATCAACGTTTCGATCCCTAAGGCTCCTAATTAGGCAGGATCATCATCAGGACTTTTTTATATTTTAGATGCCTGTTTAAATTGCGAACGCCTGTAAAATTGAAGAAAAGGGAGAGAAAAAAAATGAAAAACAACATAAGGCATCCGCCTCAGATCATAGAATTATAGAATTAAAAACATTCAGCAAGGACCCTATCAAACTAAAGGTCAGTCATAAATACATCTCTTTATAAACTATTTTTATGAAATAACAGTGACTGGTGATCTCATAAAGGTGACAAAGTACTTTGTCGTGGTTCCTTATGCATGCGTACATTTGCAATATAACACAGTGAATACGACGACGCGGTGACATAGTGATTGTTGGTGGTTCTACTATAGATTGTTCGCTAGTGCATACAAACACTGACCGACGAGATGTCCGTGATTCGGATAAGTAAAAGAGCGAGCTTTCTAAAAATTGGTTGCTCGTGATGGTGATGAACCAGTGCGATTACAATTCAGTTGCAGCAGTATGCTGGGCGAAAGTGGGGATTGCGTTCGGCATGGGTGAGGTGGGGTGGTGGTGACCGCTGGTGAAAAAGGCTTTGCTGGGTGGGGCATTGTACTGCAGTGAGGCAGTTACCGAAACGTCCGGAAACTAAGGGAGATCAAGTGCTCGTAATGATGGTGCTTGATCCGATCGTGATGTTTATTATTGCCGGACCGGGGGTAGTTACCTTCACGGGTCGCAATTCTGGGTTGTGATTTCCACGATTCTACCTTCGTGAGGGGTAGAGTTTACTCCTTAGGTATTGATGTCCGGGAGCGTGGTGCTATGTGGTAAAAAATAGTTACCATTAGGGGCGAGCACTGTCCAGTCTCGGCTAACGTAACAAACGGGTTAGGGCGGGCGCTTACCTAGCTTCATGCCAGAATCGGCGGTGAGTGGGAGGCAAGGATATGAGGGTCTTCTCCCTTTGGGATTTTCGGAGTGAATCCTAAAATTAGGTCCGCAAGCTCGATGCTGAATAATGAAATTAATTGACATTAAAGGACAGCATCTCCAGAGTTGCAGGCTTGTCTGATGGGACCGAATGGAGGCATGGCTTACCTTTCTTCACAATGGAAGCGGCGGTCAATGGGAGGACTCAACACAATGGTCTTCTCCCTCTGTTGTGAGAACGCGAATCCGTTGTTCGCGTTTGTCTCGTTGTTTGCTCATTAAGGCTAGTGAAGCGCCGAGACTAAAGGAGGACTAGGCACACCTCCCTTTGGTTGGCGGCCATGATGGAGTGGTGAAAGGACTAACAGGGGCTGTGCAACCAGGATATGTTGCATCGGACATAATGGATAAGGCAGTGATGTTTTTGTGCAACGGCCAGTGATTAGTGATACTAGTGAATCCAATAGTGATTTAAAATTATGTGCTCTTACCACTGAGAAGTGAGGGCCTTTATTGCTCTACAATCATACACATAAGGTTATGGAACAATTAAAACAATATTGATTTCCAGCCATGCTAGTGGCAAAACATTCAAGGAAATTAGGTTCCTCGACACATTCCACTTTCTTTGAACCTTTTAAATTGTATGATTATCGGAATGATCAGGTATATTCATGTTAGTTGTAGTGAGGCATACTAACAATGAAAGAGCATAACTGCCTATAAGGAGTCCATAGAGATCTAGAGGAGCGAGGTCCAATCCTCAGTCCGGTTCAGTCCGTTTCGAATCGAGTCCAGCAATATTATGCACTTCAGTTCCTCTTTGTTAAGGAGGCTGGACATGCTGCCTCCTCTTTGGGGGAGTTTCAATGCCTTTAGTCCAGTCCAACGAATGTCGTCTTCATCATTATTTGCCTCCAAGAAATGTTCAACAGTGGGGCATTCGGTGTCCTGCACCTGATGCGGCTCCTATGCTGGCAAACACAGGTCTTAATCTTTTGAGAGGTTTGGCCCACATAGTTTTTGTTGCAAGGACATTGGACAAGATAAATTACATTGCTTGTGTTACAATTTGTGAGAGTGTTACATTTGAAGGTGACATTATTGAACACAAACGTTTTACCTTCAATGGTCAAGTTACATACTGTGCATCCACCACATTTGACATGTCCAACTATGGGGGACAGACCCCATGCTGCCTCAAGTGTAGAAGAATGGTTAGGGCTAGAGAGTGCTGCGCGGACCAGATGGTCTTTTAGATTCTTGCTTTTTTTGAAAGCGAAAAGGGGTCGCTCGATATCTAGAATCCCTGCATTAATCACCGGCCAGTGTTTTAGAATCATTTTTTTCAGATTATTGGAAATGGGAGAAAAAGTTGTGACACATGCTATTCTGTCCATATTTTTCTTTGGGTTTGGGACAAGCAGTGTTTCACGTGGGCGATACCACGCCCTTTTAAGGGTGTTGTTTACAATTTTCTTTGGGTATCCCCTGTCTTTGAGTTTATCGGCCAAGATGGTGCTCTCTGTGAAATAGTCCTCTCTATGGGAACAGTTCCTCCTAATCCGTAGGAATTGGGAGGATGGTAGAGAATCCCTCAGTGCCCTGGGGTGATTACTGGTGTACTCTAGCAGGGTGTTCCTCTCAGTGGGTTTTCTAAATAGCTTTGTGAGCAGTTCGCCTTCCTGATGAAAGATTGTCAAATCTAGGAAATTTATGGAAGTGTTATCAGATGTGGAGGTGAATCGGAGGCCCAAGCAGTTGTTATTCATCCAATGCAAGAAGTGACGCAGTACATTGGTGTCTAATCTCCATAACATGAAGATGTCATCAATGTATCTGCGCCACATGATGATGCCGGAGAAGAAGGGATTAGATGGTACCAAAATTATCTGACTTTCTATTTCATCCATAAACAATATGGCCAGGTTTGGAGCAAAAATCGAGCCCACAAAGGTCCCCTTTATTTGCTGATAGAAGAGACCTTGAAATGTGAAGAAAGTTCTGGTGAGACAGAGTTCCAGTAATTTGCAAATAAATGATGTGGGAATAGCATGTGGTCGTGGGCGTCCATCTAAGGTCTTCTGTATAACAAGCAAGGCCGCGGTTTGCGGGATATTCGTATACAGGGACTCCACGTCCATGGTGCATAGGGTGTCGGTTAGAGGGTTGAAGGGGTGGTGCTCGATCAAATTGATCATGGACATGGAGTCACGTACATAGCAAGCTGTTGAAGGGACGAATTATTTAATGAAGAAGTCAACAAATGCCCCTAGGGGTTCCAAAATTGAACCACATGCTGATACAATTGGGCGCCCTGGGGGGGTGGTTACGTTTTTGTGAATCTTCGGTAAAGTATATATTACCGGGGTCCTAGGGCTTTTCACATTTAAGTAGTTGAATTCTTTCTTTGTCAGGAAACCTTCTGATACTGCTTCTGTTGTTACCTTGCATATCAGTTCCTGAATAATCTTGGTGGGGTTAGATGCGAGCCTCAGATAATGATCTGTGTTATCTAATTGTCTCTGGATTTCATCCGTATAAGAGTCCAACTCCTGTATGACAATTCTGCCCCCTTGTCTGCACTTTTAATAACTATTGAATCACTATTTTTTAGGGAGCAGATGGCCTGTTTCTCCTTAAGTGTTCCCGCCATTGGTTGGCATTAGGCATTGACACAGCGAGTGAAACATTGAAGTCACTAGAGGTAGAAATTGCCGACATCCTGAAACAAATTGAAGGTTCAGATACCACGGCTGAAAGCAAGAAACTCATAGAACAGGTAGATAAGACCGTTGCAGAGTTCTATAGAATTGAGCAAAATAAGAAATCAAATAAAGCTAAGAAGGATATAAAGTCCTATAACATTGAAACAACTTACCCTTATCTACAAAAGGACTTTTATACTAACAAATCATATACCAATCCCCAACAAAATAGACCTTGGGGTAGATACAACAGACGACAGAATCTGGTCGGCTTTTCCGACACCTCCGCCGAATCATCTGACAATTCAGACGCAGGCGAAGGTTCCAGTACATCTAGGCGAGGTGGAGCACACCAGAATTCCAATCCTTTTTTACAGAGAGGCCAGCAAGATCTGCCACAACGAGGGCGCGTCAAGAAAGCTCAGAGATGGGTCAACCCCCCAGGGGAACGGAGGACCAGGAACAACTATTATCAATGGTAACTCACAGTCCCTCCGAAACTGACACTATTCCCATCTTCAATCTCACCACTCATTTACTGGCGCAAGATGAACTCTCCCTCCTTAAAAAGGGCCTTACTTTTGTCCCAACGGTGGCACCCAACTTCATGGAGGTACACACCGAACTCCTAAGGTTCTTTAGGCGTGTTCGCCTGAAGGCATTTTTTCAAATCCACCCATCTCCCGAAGTCAGTGCACATACTCCCTTCCGCCCTCCATCAACCTTTTTACCATCTGCGGGTCTAATACCACCAGAGGTAATTACGTTCGAGAAACTGGTTCTTAAAGACCTCACGAGCATGAAACAACAAAAAAGATTTATGCCATACAACATTACACTTAAGGAGAAACAGGCCATCTGCTCCCTAAAAAATAATGATTTAATAGTTATTAAAAGTGCAGACAAGGGGGGCGGAATTGTCATACAGGAGTTGGACTCTTATACGGCTGAAATCCAGAGACAATTAGATAACACAGATCATTATCTGAGGCTCGCATCTAACCCCACCAAGATTATTCAGGAACTGATATGCAAGGTAACAACAGAAGCAGTATCAGAAGGTTTCCTGACAAAGAAAGAATTCAACTACTTAAATGTGAAAAGCCCTAGGACCCCGGTAATATATACTTTACCGAAGATTCACAAAAACGTAACCACCCCCCCAGGGCACCCAATTGTATCAGCATGTGGTTCAATTTTGGAACCCCTAGGGGCATTTGTTGACTTCTTCATTAAAGAATTTGTCCCTTCAACAGCTTGCTATGTACGTGACTCCATGTCCATGATCAATTTGATCGAGCACCACCCCTTCAACCCTCTAACCGACACCCTATGCACCATGGACGTGGAGTCCCTGTATACGAATATCCCGCAAACCGCGGCCTTGCTTGTTATACAGAAGACCTTAGATGGACGCCCACGACCACATGCTATTCCCACATCATTTATTTGCAAATTACTGGAACTCTGTCTCACCAGAAATTTCTTCACATTTCAAGGTCTCTTCTATCAGCAAATAAAGGGGACCTTTATGGACTTGATTTTTGCTCCAAACCTGGCCATATTGTTTATGGATGAAATAGAAAGGCAGATAATTTTGGTACCATCTAATCCCTTCTTCTCCGGCATCATCATGTGGCGCAGATACATTGATGACATCTTCATGTTATGGAGATTAGACACCAATGTACTGCGTCACTTCTTGCATTGGATGAATAACAACTGCTTGGGCCTCCGATTCACCTCCACATCTGATAACACTTCCATAAATTTCCTAGATTTGACAATCTTTCTCTACCATCCTCCCAATTCCTACGGATTAGGAGGAACTGTTCCCATAGAGAGGACTATTTCACAGAGAGCACCATCTTGGCCGATAAACTCAAAGACAGGGGATACCCAAAGAAAATTGTAAACAACACCCTTAAAAGGGCGTGGTATCGCCCACGTGAAACACTGCTTGTCCCAAACCCAAAGAAAAATATGGACAGAATAGCATGTGTCACAACTTTTTCTCCCATTTCCAATAATCTGAAAAAAATGATTCTAAAACACTGGCCGGTGATTAATGCAGGGATTCTAGATATCGAGCGACCCCTTTTCGCTTTCAAAAAAAGCAAGAATCTAAAAGACCATCTGGTCCGCGCAGCACTCTCTAGCCCTAACCATTCTTCTACACTTGAGGCAGCATGGGGTCTGTCCCCCATAGTTGGACATGTCAAATGTGGTGGATGCACAGTATGTAACTTGACCATTGAAGGTAAAACGTTTGTGTTCAATAATGTCACCTTCAAATGTAACACTCTCACAAATTGTAACACAAGCAATGTAATTTATCTTGTCCAATGTCCTTGCAACAAAAACTATGTGGGCCAAACCTCTCAAAAGATTAAGACCTGTGTTTGCCAGCATAGGAGCCGCATCAGGTGCAGGACACCGAATGCCCCACTGGTTGAACATTTCTTGGAGGCAAATCATGATGAAGACGACATTCGTTGGACTGGACTAAAGGCATTGAAACTCCCCCAAAGAGGAGGCAGCATGTCCAGCCTCCTTAACAAAGAGGAACTGAAGTGCATAATATTGCTGGACTCGATTCGAAACGGACTGAAAAGGACTGAGGATTGGACCTCGCTCCTCTAGATCTCTATGGACTCCTTATAGGCAGTTATGCTCTTTCATTGTTAGTATGCCTCACTACAACTAACATGAATATACCTGATCATTCCGATAATCATACAATTTAAAAGGTTCAAAGAAAGTGGAATGTGTCTAGGAACCTAATTTCCTTGAATGTTTTGCCACTAGCATGGCTGGAAATCAATATTGTTTTAATTGTTCCATAACCTTATGTGTATGATTGTAGAGCAATAAAGGCCCTCACTTCTCAGTGGTAAGAGCACATAATTTTAAATCACTATTGGATTCACGAGTATCACTAATCACTGGCCGTTGCACAAAAACATCACTGCCTTACCCATTATGTCCGATGCAATATATCCTGGTTGCACAGCCCCTGTTAGTCCTTTCACCACTCCATCATGGCCTCTAACCAAAGGGAGGTGTGCCTAGTCCTCCTTTAGTCTCGGCGCTTCACTAGCCTTAATGAGCAAACAACGAGACAAACGCGAACAACGGATTTGCGTTCTCGCAACAGAGGGAGAAGACCATTGTGTTGAGTCCTCCCATTGACCGCCGCTTCCATTGTGAAGAAAGGTAAGCCATGCCTCCATTCGGTCCCATCAGAGAAGCCCGCAACTCTGGAGATGCTGTCCTTTAATGTCAATTAATTTCATTATTCAGCATCGAGCTTGCGGACCTAATTTTAGGATTCACTCCGAAAATCCCAAAGGGAGAAGACCCTCATATCCTTGCCTCCCACTCACCGCCGATTCTGGCATGAAGCTAGGTAAGCGCCCGCCCTAACCCGTTTGTTACGTTAGCCGAGACTGGACAGTGCTCGCCCCTAATGGTAACTATTTTTTACCACATAGCACCACGCTCCCGGACATCAATACCTAAGGAGTAAACTCTACCCCTCACGAAGGTAGAATCGTGGAAATCACAACCCAGAATTGCGACCCGTGAAGGTAACTACCCCCGGTCCGGCAATCCTAAACATCACGATCGGATCAAGCGCCATCCTTACGAGCACTTGATCTCCCTTAGTTTCCGGACGTTTCGGTAACTGCCTCATTGCAGTACAATGCCCCACCCAGCAAAGCCTTTTTCACCAGCGGTCACCACCACCCCACCTCACCCATGCCGAACGCAATCCCCACTTTCGCCCAGCATACTGCGGCAACTGAATTGTAATCGCACTGGTTCATCACCATCATGAGCACCCAATTTTTAGAAAGCTTGCTCTTTTACTTATCCGAATCACGGACATCCCGTCGGTCAGTGTTTGTATGCACTAGCGAACAATCTATAGTAGAACCACCAACAATCACTATGTCACCGCGTCGTCGTATTCACTGTGTTATATTGCAAATGCACGCATGCATAAGGAACCACGACAAAGTACTTTGTCACCTTTATAAGATCACCAGTCACTGTTATTTCATAAAAATAGTTTATAAAGAGATGTATTTATGACTGACATTTAGTTGGACAGGGTCCTTGCTGAATGTTTTTAATTCTATAATTATATGATCTGAGGCGGATGCTTTATGTTGGTTCTCATTTTTTTCTCTCCCTTTTCTTCAATTTTACAAGCGTTCGCAATTTAAACAGGGCTCTAAAATATAACAAAGTCCTGATGATGATCCCGCCTAATTAGGAGCCTTAGGGATCGAAACGTAGTCGCTTTTAAACAGTGTTGCATGGAACTGATTATATTTATTAATTTGTATACACTGTATGTTGAGACTTGCGGTATTGATCATTTAATTCGCAAGCCAATAGTGGCTCCAAAGAAATTTCTTCTTGCCTGTTATACTTTTCTCTTTACTTACTTCTTTTCTCATTCTATGGTTTTTCCATGTTCTTGGGATAGGCCCTATCTAAATGTTCTTATGTGACCCCTCCCAGTTCAACTAATCCTTTGGTATCTCTAAAAATAAAATATTCCTCGCCCGGCTGGGCTTGGAAGCTAAAATATAGTACTGATTGTGGTCTATATTTTCATTTACTTCTATATTGCGACTCCTTAGGACCCTTGTTCCTTTGAATAAACATATGACCCATGGTCCAAGGGCCTCTCCTATTTGGGTTTCCTTGTTCTCTAAAAACGCTTCATGTATTTCAGCACACAGTGGATGGGAATATCCTGAACAAAGTGTTATGGAATTCTTTGTGTCTCAATTTCTTCTTATTTCTAGACTAGAAATTAGCATTTATTTACAACAAACTGTGATCTGCTAGCAGACAAAACCATTAGATGAATTCCTGAGGTATACAAATTAATGTAGTGAACAAGAGATGAAGCAGAAAAATCTGAAGGAGAAAATTATGCTTGCCCAGAAAATATTGACTCAGAAGGATTTTCAGAATCAGCTGCTTGTAGGAAATCAGAGTGGAATGAAAGGTGTTGGTTTGTAGACCTATGGTATTCAAGGAGGAGGATGTGTTTTTACAGGGCAGAGGTATCAGAATTAATTCAATTACTGGTGTAGATGTTGCAGCACTGAAGAAAATGACTCCTTACTTTTGGAAGGCAAATAGGAAGACTGAATCTAGATAGAATGAGTGGAAAAGGTCGAATGCAAGGAGGAAATCAAGTGCTAGTGCAGAATGTACCAGTTCACCAGATGAAAGTACTAATACAGAGACAGGTTCCAATGATGCAGGTTCCACAAACCCCGGTCGTTTTAAAGAATATGGAAAGTCCTAGATTTATTGTGTATCAAAATCTCTAGCAAAGCCAAACTCATTTCAGAATCATAACCCATTTCAACAGTGCACTATGCTAGAAAGTGACAGATTTGGCTTCGATAATTCAAGTTGGTGCAATAGGGGGAGGAAGATTGCATGCTTGGCACAGTCCTAAAGGGAGACCACAATGGACCATTTGTAGAAGGAGAAGTTAATGGCCATCAAATGTCGGTTTTGATTAGCACAGATGTTACCTGTTCCACTGTTAGAATAGTGGAAGTACCAGACCTAGCCCTCTCCGGAAAGAAGATCCAAGCTGTAGGAAATTCAAATAAACTGATAACAAACCCTATTCCAGAAAAATGTGCAGTAAAAATTGGTTCGTTTAAGGGAACAATTTATTGTTTGTGATTCAAGTCCTGTAAACCTGTTAGGGAGAGGCCTGCTGTGCAAATTAAATTGCACTACTTTCTGTACTCCGGATGGTGTCGAGTTTCAGACTCATGATGAAGATGTTGAATTTAAAATGGCCCAACAAGAAATATCTGTAGGATTGTATCCAGTGAGGACTATGTTCTGATTAAAAAGAGACTGGAAACACAGAAGCATGGGATTTTACAGGGGTGAACAGCAGACTAACAAAAGGTGTAGAACCAGCTTGAATTACAGTGAAACCAAATGCTGTGTATTCGAGAACACTATCATACACTCTGACACAAGAAAACGTTGCAGAAATAACAACAGTAACTGAAAACATGCTGTGGAAAGACATATTAAAAGAAATTGTAAGATGCCTTTGCAACTCTACAATCATGGGTTTTCAAAAACCTAATTGTAAATATCAGATTTTACAGGACCTTTGAAAGATTGACAGTATTGTTGATCCATGTTGTCCTGTGGTACAGAATCCAGCAACCATACTTTTTTTAATTCTGTGTACCATTTTGGACTTCGGTCAGGCCATTTTCGCTCTAATCCATGAGGACAGCCAGTTTCTGTTCTCTTTTGTGTAAGAGAGAGAATTCTGGCATGTCGCCGAATTCCACAAGGATATACAGAGAGCCATTTTTAAACAGATCATGAAAAGAATCATGAATCTCTGCAGATGCAATAGAGAAAAGTTCTTGTGCAATATGTTGAAGACATGTGTATGGTGTCATATACACAAGAAGTTTGCAGACAGGATACAATTGCAGTGTTATATTACCTGGCCAAAAACCGACAAGGGTCTCCAGGTAAATTGCAATACTGTCAAAAATAAATCCAATATTTGGGACATATCATTCAGGAAGGAGCAAGAAAGGCGCCAACAGGGAGTAAAGACTAGCTTACAGATGAATACCCAAAACACAGAGAGAAGGTAGAATATTCCTGGGAATGGCTGTCTACTGTAGATAGGGGATACAAATATTTTCCCTAGTGGCTAATGCTCTACTGAGGTTGGCATATAAAGATGTGCCTGATCTGCTTATATGGGACACATGCTTGAAAGCTTTTATAGAGTTGACAGAAAGTCTCTGTCATGCCCGTCACTAGAAATGCCTGATTACAGTAAAATGTTCATGTTGTTTTGCAAAAAGAGGGAGGACTGCACTCTCTCAGTGTTTACTCAAAAGCATGGATATGCACGAAGACATGTTCATATGTTTCGACTACGCTTGAGCCTGTAGCTGCAGGACTGCCTGAATGCCTTAAATCGGTATTTGCAGTCAGCATCAGTGTAAAGGGATGTGAAAATATAGTAATGGGACAACTTTTAGTTGTTATGATCCCCCACTCCGTAGAACTATTGC
This sequence comes from Lissotriton vulgaris, assembly GCF_964263255.1. Classification (NCBI taxonomy): domain Eukaryota; kingdom Metazoa; phylum Chordata; class Amphibia; order Caudata; family Salamandridae; genus Lissotriton; species Lissotriton vulgaris. The sequence goes on from NC_141689.1 coordinate 1,907,107,122, forward strand.
TTACTCAAATGAAAACTTAGTACATGACAAGCAGCAGACGTCAGATTTTGAACTTGTCACCTTTGCTGCCTGTAAATGAGTACGCCTATGGAGATAATATTGAACATGATTGTCCATATGTCATGGAGTTATGCACTAAACCAAGGTCAGACATAAAATATGAACCTTTGATTGAGCCTAATTATGGATTTTTTGTCAATGGGTAATCCGGAGAAACAATGACAGTACCCTGAGATCAGCTATGCTCTTTGTTACCTCAGCACAAGTTGCAGAATTAATTGCTCGTACAAGAGCCTATAGTTTAACAGTCCAATAAAGAGTGAATATATTTACAGAAAGCCAATATGGCTTTGGCGGGTCCATGATTTTGGAGTTATGGTCACAAAGAGGTTCCTTGACCTCATCTGGCACCTCTATTAGAAATGGGGAACTTGAAAGAAAACTGCTTAAGGTACTGCAAATCCCTACAGTAGTTTCTATTGTTAAATGTGCAGCTCATAGAAGTGGCAATGGATATGTCACAGTTGGAAACAGATATGTGGATGAAGTTGCATGGAATTGTGCACTTGTGGCCTAAACATTTAACTGGGATTACACAAATGAATCTGAAGAAGACACTGTTTATTCAATGTTGTTGTCAGTAGATGAAACGTGGGAAGAATTCAAGAGATTGCAAGAACATATTTAAGAAGCAAAACAGAAGAGTTGAATTAGAGAAAGATGTGAGAAAAATGAAAATTACATTTGAATATCGGTAGATGGAAGACCAGTGTTGCCAGACAGTTCACTGATTCCCATGACACAACATTTCCATGGCCCAACACACCTAGGGAGAGATCCAATGGTTAGATTATTGAGACAGAATTGGTTGATCCCCAAATTTAGAATGCTTGTAGAATTATTGTGCCATCGCTGTGTAACACGTCAACAGATGATTGTAGGGAAAAGAACACCATAAACATTAAGCCACGTAGGAAGATCAGGTGGTCCTTTCAACAGAATGCAGACAGACTTTATCAAGATGCCAGTTTTTTGGGACTTCCAACAATGAGGTCCTAAGAAAAATTTGTGCAGCTTTACAGGTTGAACATAAATTACACTGTAGTTACAAATCAGAAGCCTCTGGAATTGTTGAACAGCTACATGAAACCATAAAGTCCCGGTTGGCGGAAATTTGTGTTTCTACATCACTGAAATGGCAAGAATCTTTGCCTTTGGTGTTGATGAGTCTCTGTAGTATTCTTGACAGGAAGACTGGTTTATCTCCCCACAAGATATTGATGAGGTGTTTTAATGAGACTGCATTCAGTGCCTTCGAATGCACTTTGAATATCACAGATGACATGATACTCGGCTTCTGTAAAGGATTGGCTGATCTGCTGCATTCAGACTCTTTTTGGGTTGAAGCTGTGACTCTAAACTAGTGCAAAGAATAGTACCATGCCCTCGGAGACTGGGTGTTAGTGAAAAGCACATGGTAATTCTAGTTTAAAAGAGAGATGGAAAGGCCCCTTCCAGGTTATTCTCATCACAAACATTGCTGTGAAGTGTGTCAGAGCATTGAACTGTGTGCATGCATCGCACACTCAGTGAGTGAGAAATCCATAGGAGGAGATTGTATTCTTTAAGCCAGAAACAAGAGCACAGGTTATACCGCAGGAGAGACAACAACAAGAAGAAAGAGGTGAAGAATTGCGGACTGTCGAACCAATCCAGATACCTGTGACTTATCAAAATAGAATTGAAGTCTCTGAAGGTGAAGAAGAAAAGACAAGTTTCCAACCAGAGATAACAGCTGGGAATACACCAGAACAAACAGATAATCCATGTCAAGGAACAAGTACCGGATCAAGAAGAGTCACCTGAAATGCTGTGTTACTATCAATGTCAAATTATGTAATGTTCCATGTATATTAAAAAAACGATATCAAGTCACTGTTGTCAAAATCTCCTGAGATGGCCTCTCCATCAACACCGGGTAAGTAATATGTGGTCACGAAAGTCTTGCAACTTAGGGCTGAGGATTCTGATTGAAAAGTCAAATTTGGGTTGGCACAAAACCAGATGGACAAACACGCAAACAGGAAAAATCCAGATTAGTTCCATAGATAGGCAACAACACCCCAATGGTCCCAGGAAATTGTTCCCAATATAGCACATATGCCCGGAGGGGTGCATGCATTCCTAAAACACCATAAAGTTAGATGCCACATGAAGTTAGGAACACTCAGCAAATCAGAGCACAGCACACACAGTACATGCAGTGATCATGCACTGCCCATACCGGACATCTGTGTCCACGCAAGGGCAAGACCCTTATGCAATCTCTATCAGGTGGCCTGGTTTACAACTCCATGACTGGGTCTGTATTGCTTTCTCTAACATAAGACATACATGGTTTTACGATGCTCCAAAGAGTGTATACAAGGGCCACAGAATGAATGTATGTTGAGACAGGTCTCAGACACATTTCTGTAGTTGATACCCTGCTGAAGCATTTAATTAAACCAACTGTTCCTGTTTTGCCAAATGCCTCATGCCTTTTGTTTTTTCAAGGTACAGTAAATTCATATTCCAACAACATTTTGGCAAGCCATATAGGAGAGATTGGTTCCTTAAGCCTGACTGCAGCTGAAGGAAAAGGCCCTCGCCAGAATAGATTGATATCTGCACAACAAGGACGGTGAGCAGACGCCGCAATTGATTGAAAGTTCTTTGAAATACATGGGTCAGAGCCCCATCCTGAAGCTGCTGTCAGTGGGAAGAGAATTCATCTGATCCTTAGTCCCATCATTTGGCTTATGGAAAACTAGGAAGAAACACAAACATTTAACCTGAGCACTCTGTCACCAACATATTGCCTATTTTATGTGCCCAAACTGAGCGCTCCCACTCTTTTTTTCGATAGTCATCATGCTTGGAAAGTTGAAGGGTTTTTAGTTGCTTAGACTTCTGGGTGTAACACAGATGGTACGCTTGTCCCCTGGGTGTGATGCAGGGGTGAAGCCTCGCAGCTTGGACCACTGGACATGACACAGAAGGTGTCTAGGTATAGGGCCTAGTATATGTGTTGGCTGTAGAAAACATGTGTCAACGCCCAGAAGCACTTCACTGCATACCCTCTGGGTTTTTTCAAAATGTTTCTTTAATTGTGAGTTATTTACAATATGACAAGTTTATATTTTATTTATTTTGTTTTATTTGCTTTCTCTACTTCTTTTTCTGTTATCAGACAGCTTATGAATTGAACTTCCTTCTTATTTTTATGCATATATCTTCATCATCACAATGCTTCTCTGTGTAATTCTCAACATGCAGTACTCATTACTGACATTCCTAATAGATTTCCGTCCTTAAACCCTTCGTCAGGGGTTTCTGAAATTAACAAAGAAAAGGTGCGATGTATTTTACACTAAAATAGGCTACTGACTGCACAACATGAATAAAATTACATATAAACTCAATAATTTCCCAAGTGAAAAGGGTTCAAGATGTGTCACCAGTGCATATTTGCCACAATCAAAATGATTCTGAACATGCCAAATAGTGTGCTAAAACCAATTCAAGCAGGCTCCTTTAATTATTCACATGCATCTACCATAAATGATTCTGTGTACTTCAAAAAGACGAACGGTGGGTGCGACTCCGTTTGACCAAAATGTGAACTCTTTCATGCGTGGTCAACAAGACGTTCTACGGGTCACTATGGTTCTTCTAAAGTGCATAAAATGCTGACACTCAGTAATAAAGTTGCATCCAAGTACTGGCGTAAAAAACTGCCTGATTGTGAATAATGTGCCTCTAAAAACCACCTTACAAACACTCCACTTACTTAATTTAAAAAGGTGCCTCTGAATGAGCCACAACTAGCACAAGAGATTTAAACAACAGCCACTGTAATGTCCTCACAATGCCATGGATTGTGATCTTTAGTTACGGAAGCCGGAAGCCGAAACCCTGAATTTGCAAGCTGCCCCACCAATCCCAAAGCTAGAGAATTAAAGATGCTTCTACCCTGATGAGTGAGCTCACTTCGCTTTGAGTCCTTGAAAACAGTAAAGTGTATGTCTGATTGTATGCACGACCCTTAGAGCCAAGGAGACGTGTATAAAACACTACATCTCAGCATATGTGCAAACAATGTGACTAAAACAGTAAAGAAATTGCAAGAGCCCAGAACTAACTGAAAATGAAAAAATTTGAAAGACGCATTCCTTAAAAAGCACACACATTTAATTAAATTAAGTTATATAAACTTTTCTAACCCTATGAGGATATATGGATACACTACTATTGTGTCCACATATGTTCCTCTAAGAGAAATGACAAAAAAAATCCATGCAATGCATCAAGTTCAAGTTTATCATTCATTCCATGTGACTGCATGGTGCTGAGTTGTTTTATCCAGAAGAATTCCGATTGAGAGAGCTGTCTTTGATTGTTCATTCCTGTTCTCATAGTCACCATTTCCAAAATGAAGAATCACAGTTGTGCAATATTATGACCTGCTTCTAACCATTGTGTGGCAACCCTGATGGTCCTGGTTTTATTACACATGTTGCTTTGTTACTCAACATTTGATTTTCCTCTCAGTTTTTCCAACATACAATTTGCCAAAAGGGCATTTGAGAGTGTATCTCACGTTGTTACTATTGTAATCACCAGAATGCTCGAGTTTGATAACATTGCCGTTTGTGGGGTATGTGAAAGTATTTCCTGTAATAACATAATTGCAATGCACACGTTTAAGCATTTTGTGTTCCTTTGAGAAAGGTGTCTTCAGAAGTTTTTTGTAGTTAACGTTTCTTTGAGATTTTTTTAGATTATCTGAAAATAAACCTTGGACTTCTGGTTCATTTTGAAGGATTTCCCATCTTTTGTTAATGATACCTCTGAGTAACTGAGCCTTAGAGGAATATTTTGAGACACATACCAATCTCCTAGAATCTTTTCTGGTAGTTTTGTTTGACAAGTTACTTCTGTCCAATTTTCCTACCCAGTTCATGGATTGATCCAATATGGTTTGAGGATATCATCAGTTTTTAATCTAGTCTTAAAGACCTCATTGGACATCAATAACTCTTGCAGATCTAATATGATTCTTTTCAGGCTGATGAATTGAGAACATGGAAGATTTATTTTAAGACCTGGTTGATGAAAACTGTTGAAATGAATCTGTTGTTTCTATGTGTGGGGTTGGTGAAAACACTTGTTTGCATTCCTGTGTGGGTGATTTTGATTGTTAAATCTAACAAAGTTATTACTTATTTTTGTATTTGGTGAGTAAACTTGATGTGGCTGTTCCTGGAATTTAATGCAATCATATTGCCCTCCAATGTTTGCAGACTGCCTCTCCATATTACAAGATATTGTTGATGAATCTTTCGTACATGACCAAAAGATCTTGCCACTGCTCATCCTGGATTACCACTCTGGTTCAAATTTGGCAATGAACGTTTTTGCATACGATGGAACTCCTGGAGGTTTTTTTCTGTGAATAAAAATATTGCCATTCAAAATAACTGTGTTTGAAACAAATGCACTACTTCTAGAAGGAATACTTTATTGGCTCCTATCTCTTCCTGTTGCAATAAGGCCCACTCTACCGCTTGCTTCCCTTCACTGCGTAGAATGGACATATATAATGCATTGACATCAATAGTGCATACCACTTATTAGATGTGTCATCTGTGGGTAAATTGGTAATGCTGATCAAAAATACTATGGTCTCCTTGATGCATGTTTGCCTCTGTTGTACAAACGATTTCAAGAAATAATCGAGGTATTGTCTAATGGGTTTGTGTATGGATCCACAAGCAGACACTTTGGGTCTGAATAGTAAATCTTGTGGACTTTTGGTAGCATATACAGCTTAGGTCTCCTGGGGTATTGAACAAACTTGGAGTGGTGCACTCCCAAAAAGTATTTTCAATAAGTAAGGCTGACTTGTTCCTTTATGTCAAATAATCCTTTATTTTAAACGCCATCCGACACATGAGCTCCAGCCAAGCTCATGTTGTTGGATGATGTTTAAAATAAAGGAATATTTGACATAAAGAAACAAGTCAGCCTTACTTATTGAAAAGACTTTTTGGGAGTGCACCACTCCAAGTTTGTTCAGTTTCTATTCTGCTTGGCAGTTGGCATCCAAAAACGGCAGTTGCAGGAGTTGCATATGCACACTAACTCCTATCACTTTCAGATAACCACAAGAGGAGTACAGCAGGGAGTTGCGGTCCGCTATTGCTTGCTGCATATCATTGTCTTCTGGGGCATTGAATAAATAGATAAGCTTTTGTGCATTCGCTGATCCAATCAATATCAACTGCTTTAGTGAGAATGTCTGTGAGGATCAATTGGAATGAAACTGTTGTTTTGTATTGAGTACCATGTATAGATTTGTGTATTTTACATGTGTGTACACTTTATTTTCATAGTATCCAGTATCCAAGTGTCACTTGTCATGTTGCAAATTATTTATAATTGAACAAACATTTTGAAAAAACCCTGAGGGTTTTTGTAGTGAAGTGTGTCCGGGTATTGCCAAGTGTTTTTTACTGCCAGCACGTATTCTAGGTATATATTGAAGTGTAAAAACAATTCTTTGCACATTTGTGGACAGCACAGGGACACAGGGAGATGAAAACAGATTTGTGACTCATCCACGCACATATTAGGCAAGATTGGTTCAGAACAAAATCTCCACCCACACACACAACAAACACTCTTCGGCATCATCGAAGAGTTTGCCCAACCCAACAGCGAGTCTACATACATCCCCCCCTCCCAGGACCTCTGCGACAGACTCAGCGCTATCTTCCATCACAAAATCAAGACCATCTATGACAACTGTGACAACAATAATCCCCACGAGGGAACTCCTCCCACCACTCCCATTAATACACAGCTGACACTAGATAGCTGGACTGCCCTCAGCATTGAAGATACCCTGAAGATGATGAAGACCACCCACTCCTGGGCCCCCATGGACCCCTGACATCACCACATCTATGACAGAGTCATAGACATCATTGCCCGAGCTTCAAAGAATCATCAACCACTCCTTCAAGACCGCCTCCTTCCCCAATGACTGAAAACATGCGGAGATCAATCCTCTCCTGAAAAAACCCTTGACTTCAAGAATTTCCGATCGATCTCCCAACTCCCATATCCAGCCAAAGTCTTTGAAAAAGCTGTCATCAGTCAACTCGCCACCTTCATAGAAGAAAACAACATCCTCGACTCCTCCCAATCAGGCTTCAGGAAGAACCACGGCACCAAAACCACCCTTCTCGAAGCAACAGACGACATCCACTCCCTCCTCGACAGAGGAGAGCCCTCATCCTACCGGACCTCTCCACGGCCTTCGACACGGACTCTCATCGACCCTAGCCCGCAGACTCCACGATACCGGACTCCAGAACTAGATCATCTCTTTTGGGTCAGATACCTCCTTTTCCCTCAGAACCCACACTGACCATCTGCGGAGTCCCACAAGGATCCTCATTCAGGTCGACCCTGTTCAACATCTACATAGCCACGCTCGCATCCATCGTCAGATCACATGGACTGAACATAACATCATACACAGACAACAACCAACTCATCCTTTCTCCTTCCAATGAGCCCAACAGCACCAAATGCAACTTTCAAGACGGAATGGAAGCCGTCGCCAGATGGATGAAGAACAGCTGCCTACAACTCAACATGGACAAAACCGAGGTGCTTATTATGATCCCACACTCTGATGCCTGGATTGACACCTGGTGGCCCCCAGCCCTCGGGTTCTACCCCTCCCCCACAGACCACGCATGCAACCTCAGAATCATCCTGGGCTCCGAACTCAAAATGGACCACCAGATCAACACCGTCACCTCTTCCTGCTACTACACCCTCTGCCTACTCCAAAAGGCCTTCGACTGGATCCTCCCTGAACACAGGAAAACCATCACACAGCAGCAGCAGACTGTACTATGGCAATGCACTCCATGCTGGGATCAACAAGAACGTCACCGCAAAGTCCAAAAACATCCAGAACGGCACCGCCAGACTAGTCCTCAACCTACCGCACCACTGACACATCAGCCAGCACCTATGGATACTACACTGGCTCCTCGTCGAAAAGAGAATAACCTTCAAGATTTTCACCCACGCTCACAGGGCCCTTCATAACACTGGACTCGCCAACGTGAACCACTGCCTCACGTTCCACGCTCCCCAAAGTTCCCTCTGCTCAGACCAGCTCGCTCTTGTGACGGTACCTCACATCAAGAAAACAAGGGCAGGAGGACGTTCCTTCTCCCTCCTCTCTGCCAAGACATAGAACTCCCTCCCTCTCCACCTTCGACAGACTCCATCACTTCTCAAGTTCTTAAAGGACCTCAAGATCTTGCTATTTGATTGAACTCCGTGATCTTCTATGAACTGCACACCCCTCCCCTTTTCCTCCCCATTCCTCAGTGCCTTGAGACCCTTTAGAGTGAGTAGCTTGTGCTTTAAAAACCCATGATTGATTGATTGAGATAAAAATCATACAAAAATTGGAGTGAGCCACTGGAACAATGTTTATTAATGAGATATAGGACCTCAATCTAATTTTTTTAGTATGACACATTTTTTCAGTGCTGTTAGTTTCTTAACAGTGGTAGTCTCTGAAAGAAGTGAAAGGTGTTATTTGCTTGGACCACTGGACGGGACACAGCTGGTACACCTTACCCCTAGGTGTGACATATGGTGTCATTAAGATGATCTTTGTCCTAGTGCCAGTATTGACAGACTACGGGACTCAATTAGTCCTGTGTACCGCGCAGAGCCTCCCCTGGCCATCGGGCAGCATGCATTAGGAGTGGGCTACGTTTTTTGGCACAAAAGTTACCATTTGTTTTGTCAGTTTTTTATTGCTATCTTTCTTTGCCTCAGTCTCTCTCTCACATTTTCTTTCTCTCTCTCTCTCTCTCTCTCTCTCTCTCCCTCATCGCAGTGTTCAGATGTTACATTTGCGATGTTTGCAATATTCTTGTGTGGTGGTCCTGGAAAATTATTACAACTGTTTTTTTCTGTTGAATGTTGTGTCTTGTTAATGACTTAGGGGCACATGCATTAAGCTATTTTGCGATAGCAAACGTTGAGAATCGCAAAAATTGGCCATTTGCCGTCGCAAAATAGCCATAAGCAATGCATGAAGCAAATTCTCAGAATCGTCTGTAAATTCATAATTTTTTGCAATTACCTAAATACCCAATCGCAAATTGGTAATCACAAAACCTATACATGAAAGATTTGCAAACTGCAATCCTTCTGGAAATCGCAAATTACATTTCTTAAATAAGAATATATGAAAACAGGTGGTAACCATTTCAAAGTGAACAAATCAGGTGGTAACCATTACCAAACTACTTAAACAGTCCCAGGAGGCATCAGAATGTTTCACAATGGCAGCGATCTACGTCATGACTAGGAGCATGAGGCTACGAGCAGCAGCACAGAGAAGAAGGAGAATACAGGAGCGCATTTTCAGAGTGCAGGTTACAGTGTTAGGGCAGACAGAGGAAGAGATATATGACAAATATAGGCTGAATGCAGACATAATCTTTGATCTCATAGCCGAATTAGATCCACTGCTGCAGTGTCAGGCTCGCAGGACATATGGCATCTCCACTCATGTGCAGGTCCTATGTTTGCTAAACCTCCTAGCGTCAGGTTGCTTCCAGGGAGTAATACCTGCAGCTGCAGGTGTCACTCAAAGTGCCCTATCACGCTTTTCCAACTCAATCAATCAATCAATCAATCAATCAATCAATCAATCAGTCATTTGTTAAGTGCACTACATATCCGCGAGGGTCTCAAGGCGCTGGGGGGGGGGCGCTACTGATCGAACAGCCAGGTCTTTAGCATCTTCCTGATGGTCAGCAGGTCTTGGGTCTGTTGTAGGCTCAGTGGGAGGGTGCTCCATGTCTTGGCAGCGAGGAAGGAGAAGGATATCCCGCCGGTGGTTGTTCTTCGGATGCGCGGGATGGTGGCGAGTGAGAGGTCGGTGGAGCGTAGCTGACGGTTTGGGGTGTAGAAGGAGAGCCGTCTGTTGAGGTAGGCTGGGCCGGTCTTGTGGAGTGCCTTGTGTGCGTGGATGAGGAGCTTGAAGGATATCCTCTTGTTGACGGGAAGCTAGTGCAGGCTTCTCAGGTGGGGGTGATGTGGCAGTGTCGTGGTACATTGAGGATCAGTTGTGCTGAGGCTTTTTTGGATGCGTTATAGTCGATTTATGAGCGTGGTTGGGGTTGGGTGACTGTCTTTCTTGCATCTGTCGGGATCCATCTGTAGATCTAGCGGAGCATGCGGAGGGTGTTGAAGCAGGAGGAGGAGACGGCATTGACTTTCTTGGTCATTGAGAGCGTTGAGTCGAGGATGATTCCCAGGTTGTGTGCGTGGTCGGTGGGGGTCGAGCTGCCCCCAGTGTTGTTGCCCACCAGGAGTCGTCCCAGGCTGAGGGGTTGGAGCCGAGGATGAGGACCTCCGTCTTGTCCGAGTTCAGCTTCAGATGGCTGATCTTCATCCAGTCGACGACGGCCTTCATTCCTTCATGGAGGTTGGCTTTGTCAGTGATGGAGTCCTTGTTGAGGGAGAGGATCAGTTGAGTGTCGTCATCGTAGGAGATTATGTTGAGGTTGTGCTGTCAGGCGACGTGTGCAAGCGGGGCCATGTAAATGTTAAACAGTGTCGGGCTGAGGGAGGATCCTTGGGGTACGCCGCAGATGATCTCGGAGGCTTCGGAACGGAACGGGGGAGGCAGACGCTCTGGGTTCTGCCGGAGAGGAAGGAGGTGGTCCATTCCAGAGCCTTGTCTCTGATCCCTTGGGCGTGGAGGCGTGCGTATAGTGTACGGTGGCAGAAGGTGTTGAAGGCGGCAGAGAGGTCTAGGAGGATGAGTGCTGCAGTCTCCCCGTTATCTAGCAGGGTCCTGATGTCATCTGTGTGGGCGATCAGGGCAGTCTCGGTGCTGTGGTTGCTGCAGAACCCTGACTGGGAAGGGACCAGGATTCTGTTCTCTTCGAGGTATCGGGTTAGCTGTCTGTTGACGATTTTCTCGATGACATTGGCCGGGAAGGGGAGCAGAGAGATGGGTCAGAAGTTCTTGAGGTCTCTTGGGTCTGCCATGGGATTTTTCAGTAGGGCGTTGATCTCAGCATGTTTCCAGCTCTCTGGGAAGGTTGCAGTCTCAAGGGAGAGATTGATGACATTGCGTAGGTGGGATGAGATGGAGCTGCTTGCTTTGTTGAAGACGTGGTGCAGGAATGGGTCTGACGTAGAGCCGGAGTGGATTGTGCTCATGGTCTTGATGGTGTCATCGATGCTCATTCTGGTCCAGCCTAGCAAGGGGATGTGGTCGATGGTGTGCAGAAGGTCTGTTGTGTTGCTGTCTGTTGGGGCTGTCTGGGTGTTGAAGCTGTCGTGGATGTCTGCTATCTTGCGGTGGAAGAAGGTGGTGAGGGAGTCGCACAGGGCTTGCTACGGCGGGATGTCATTGGTGTTGGAGCTAGGGTTGGAGAGTTCCTTCACGATGTTGAAGAGCTCCTTGCTGTCGTGTGCGTTGTTGTCAAGGCGGTCTTTGAAGGAGGTCTTCTTGGCAGCCCTGATGAGGTGGTGGTGGTTGCGGACGGCGTCCTTGTGTGCTGCGTGGCTGTGCGGAGTTTGTTCACTGTGGCATTTCTTCTCTAGTTTCCGGCAGGCTTGCTTGGAATCTAGGAGTTCTGCGGTGAACCAGCTGGCCCTCTTGCTGGTGTTTCTGTGGGGGGGTTTCTTCAGCGGGGCGAGGGTGTTGGCGCAGACCTCGATCCAGCATCTGAGGTTGTGGACAGCGACATCGGTGTTGAAGGGTTAGGTTGGTGGGCTGAGACGAGGTTTGCATGTAGTTGGTCTTCGGTGATTCCGCTCCAGCGGTGGTGGGGGATCTGTTGAGTGCGGTGGTGTGTTGTGGATTTCTGGTAGGTGAAGTGGATGCAGCGGTGGTTGGTCCAGAGGAGTTCGGTGGTGTGGCTGAGGAGACGTGCAGGCTTGAGGAGAAGATGGGGTCGAGCGTGTGGCCGGCAGAGTGGCTGGGTGTTGTGATGAGTTGTCTCAGTGTGAGGTTGGCGAGGTTGTTGATCAGGGTTGTGGAGTTGTTGTTGTTGTTGTTCTCAAAGTGAAAGTTCAGGACTCCGAGCAGGATGTCGTAGGTGGAGGTCAGGGCGTTTGTGCTGATGACGTCGGCGAGGGATTTGCTGAACTGGGGTGGCTTCCAGGGGGTCGGTAGACGAGGGTGCCTCTGAGGGTGGAGTTGGGGTCTGTGTGGATCAGGAAATGCATGTGTTCGGCAGTGCTGAGCGCGTCGTCTGTGCTAGTCGAGACCCTGATGCTGTTCTTGTGGACAATGGTGATTCCTCCTCCGACTCCGTTGGTGCGGTCTCTGCGGGTGATCTTATAGCCGTCTGGGATGGCTATGGCGATGTTGGGTGCGGAGGAGTTGTTCAACCAGGTCTCTGTCAGGAAGACAACATCCGGGGAGGTTGTGCCGACTTTGAGCAGGTCCCAGAGCTCGACTTCATGTTTGCGTGCGGAGTGGGTGTTCAGTATAATGCATTGGAGGTGGTTGTGGTCTTTCTTGGCGGGTGGTTCATCGGCTATGTGGCTGGTGTAGCTGCAGTTCCGGCAGGTGAAAGGACCATGTGTGCATTTCGGGCGGCCATGAAGCAGTCGTGGTTCCATCCGGGGTTGAGAGCCTGCAGAGTGCTGGCATCGTAGTGGCAGCGGTCGTCATGGTGGGTGCGGGGCCAGGGGTTCTGGCGTTGGGCGCGGTCCAGGAGCGGACGGGCCCAGACGGGCTTGCCGCGTGCCAGCGGCTCGGCCGCGCAGTGGCCGGCATGTATGAGGAGGTGGAAGTGAGAAGATGCTGGGATGCGGGTTGCGGGATGCGGGGGCAGCAAATGGGCAGTCAGGGGGGCGGAGCCGCAGGGGATGCAGCGGCAGGGATAGTGAGGGGCGACAAAGGAAACAGAAGGCAAAAGGGCACAACAATTGAGGGGGAAATGAGTGGCACAGAGGGCAGAAAGGTCACAAAAAGGGAAACAAGGTCACAAGAATACAGGGAGAAACTAGTGGCACAGAAGGCAAAAGGTCACAAGAAGGGCAAAATGGGGCAGCTAAGCAACATAAGGCAAAAACAATCAGAGAGACACTGGGCCGCTAGGGGAGCAGAAGGGAAAAACCGGGCAGAGAGACACAGGGGCAGTGAGGGGAGCAGAAGGGAAACCGGGCAGAGAGGCACTGGGCAGCGAGGAGAACAGAGGGAGAGAACGGGCACAGACCATGTACAGTCAACAGGGGAGACAGACAACAGCAGTCACAGATACAACAATGAAAAAGCAGTCACTGCAACGGGAGCAATGAAAGAAAATACAGGCAATACAATGGAGGATGAGCAAGCCTACGGCCTACCACTGGCCAACAGAAAATTATACCATTCATTAAACATACAAGTCATCTGCAATCCCAAAAACATCATCACAGACATAGTGGCTAGTTACCCTAGCAGTACACATGACTCCTACATCTTCAGACACAGTGGCATACACAGATGTCTCCTTGCGGGTGTATTTGAAGAAGGATACCGGCTTGGTAAACAGATGTAATACTGTCTTGCAGACTCTTCCGCCATTGTGACACATAGCAGTGAGTAATATATTTGTTTTACACCCTGTAGGTGATAGCGAATACGGTGTGTGCTCCTTCATACTGACGTCATACTTAAATCCAAGTACCCCAAGTGAGCAGCGATATCATGAGGCACATATCGCCACATGCAGCCTGATTGAGAGGACATTTGGTTTACTGAAATCTAGGTTCCTCTTCCTCCACAAGACTGGTCGCGCATTGCAGTACAGGCCAGATACCTGCTGCAAAATTGTCACCACTTGTGACATGTTGCACAACATTGCTACTACTAGAGGCATACGGATGGAAATCTATAATAGCGAGCCTGAGGAAGACACTCAGCCAAGGCAACCACCACAAATGGCATGCAGTCCAAGTGCAGCAGAGGGGAGACAGAGACATGCAGAAATCACTCAGCATTTTTTTAAGGTGGGTAATGATGAGACAACACACTACATGCTCAACTGTTTAATGAAAAAAAATGTGGTAGTGTTATTGTACACGTACCAGGTGCAAACAAGTGTTGGAAAAAAATACATGACATTGCAATGGTACTTAAATGGCAGTCCAGACAATGTTCCTGCTACTGGTTACCTCACCAGATTTTTAAGTGCCCAACTGTTACTTTTTGCGGCCACACACTCCTGGCCTTTCAGTTGGCTCTACCACCTCCCTTGTGGAGCCTTTGGTGCCAGTGGTGCTCCAAGTACTGTGCCTCCTGGTTGTTATTGGTGCCAGTAGGCTACTGAGGCTGGAGGCCTCCTCAGTCTTCCCCCACCCAGAACGCTGTTGCCACCAACTGCAGCAGTCTGGAGTTGCTCCACCACATTGGTGACCTGGATAAGACCCCTGGCCACATCCCCAAAGCAATGGCTCATCTCAACTTGCATCCCCACAGCACGAAGGGACAGCTGAGCTGTGGTTGTGCTCAGGCCATAGATGGCCCTGGTGTAACCATCTAGAAACACCATCAAATTATGATGCCTACTATTTTGGGATGCATGGTCATCCTGCATCACCCTGCACAAGTCATGCATTGCTTTGGTGACATAGCAAAGTTTTCATTGGTGACACTCTGTCCTTCCACAACAGCAGTGGTGAGCTCCTTCATGCAGTTCCGGATTTCCCCAATGTTGGTTGCCAATGTTCCAAGTTGGGCCTGCATTAACTTCATGTTTTTACATTGTAGCTCCTGGACCTTGAGTATCTGTCCTTCGAGCCCACCCCTGACAGCAGACCCATCGTCTCCTGCAACTGTCATGACTGCCCTTGCCTTTCGCCTACGGAAATGTACGGCTCTGCACCACATTGGTACCTCTGGTATTGTTGTTGGTGTATGGCCAGCCTGTGGTGTTGGAGTGTCAGGTTGTCTCTTTTCCTCACTTTCGAAATCTGGCAGTGGTGGCACTTTGGTCCTGCTTCTAGTGGGTGCAGGTTTCATTGATGCTGACACTTCTGTTTCCTCTTCTGACTGTGCGCCATGTTTGGACATCAACAATGTCATTCTCCTGCGCTGTTGCATCTGTGATATTGGAAAGGGGCGACCACTCGGTCCCCCCGAACGTATGGTTGGGTGCCCCGATCCCCCCGGGAAGCCATTTTTGGGCGGGCGGGCGTGGCTCAGCTGGTATACCCGAAGCGGCATAGCTGGGGCGCGCCCTTACCCTCCCAAGAGGGGTTGTCCTAGACACCTACACCGAAGACCACGCCCAGTAGGCGTACCGGAGGAGTGTACACGCCCTCCCGCAGAAGAATAAATAGAGCGGGCATCCGAAGAAGCGTCCTCTTGTTCCTGTGCTCTGAAGGCTGCACCCACTCGTTGCTCGTGAGCCCTCGACGGAACAAGCAGCAATTTTGAGAACTTGTAATCCTGTTGTTTCTCTTTCAGTTACTCGGAGTTCGGAGAGTCCAGGTCCTCGTCGTCGACTAAGAGCGGAATAGTCAAAACCATGGCTGGCAAGAAAGCAGGAAAGGGTTCCGAGCAGGATAAGGTGTTGCGCCTATTGTCTAACCGGATGGCTTGCATGGACCGAAAACTCGGACAAGTCCAATCGATCGGTAGAGGTTTGGCGGAGATCAAGAAACAGCTGGCTGCGCTGAGCAACCCGGGTCATCCTAAGAAGGTAATAGGCCCGGCCTTGCCGGGAGTCGTCCCCGGGGGTAGAGGGAAACGGGTCAAGAAGAGGGCATTTTCGGGGGAGGTCACTGTTCCAGAGGTACCCCCAGTCGCCCCCCTCGGGCCGGCAGACAACCCGGCACCAAACCCAGACATAGGTCAGCCGATCCCGGTTGTGATTACTCCCGCTAATGAGGAGGATATGCCTCCCGAATTGGCCACCCAGTTGGCAGCATGGCTCAATAAGAAGGCAGGGGGTGCAGTGGCACCTGGAGACACGGCCGAAGAGGCCAAGCGACTAATCGAGCAATTGCAGCAGTCGAGAGATGCCGCAAAGGCGAATCTTCCTCTTATTTCCCCACAGGTGGCACCGGTGGGACCTGCAGTTGGTCACGAGAAAATGGCGGGAACAACGGCCGAACCGGGTAAGCTCGCTTTGCCAATGGCAGGGGAGGGTTCATTACCCTCAAGGCGGGAGAAGGTGGCACAGCACATCCCTATGGCCACAAAAGAGTTAATATGGGGAGACAAATATGTCAACCTGTTTTCATTATTAACTGACCATCGCGAGATGGAATATGCTAAAACACAGAAAGATTTGTGGCACCCGAGCGTCTGGCGCGCCAAGATGGCGGAATTCAGGGTGGATGAGACAGTGACGAACTGGGTTAAGGCCTTTTCTATATTTACTGCAGTTATGGGGGAAGGTAAACCCGAGGTGTTGACTGAATTGTCTTGCTATCAAAATCGTATTATGGATTTTTATGCAAGGTATGAGGGGGAGGAATGAAGGACTGGGTTCTTTAAGACCCAGCGGTGCCAGGGCACAACACCTGAAACCTTCGTGGGTAACCTGCTCCGGCGTACGAATCACAGAGACACGGGACACTTCCTTCGGCGTCAAAGATTCAAGGTTTATTTGCTGCAGGGAACACAGAAGTCACGACAAGTACACCACGTGCAACTTGGGGAGACTGCTTCAAATTGGTTCTGTGGATCGCTCCTTTTATACAGTTTTTACCCATAGGACAACATGGCACACAAAAGTTTACAACCCGGTTCTCACCATTATCCCCCAGAGGGGTCGCTTTGGTCACTTTGATACACATGAGGTCCGGAACATAAGTGCGGAAACATTTGGCGGTTCCCAACTGTAAAAACCCATCTTCCCACCATTAGCAAATTCCAATCAGCAGTAAAATAGATTGAAATAGGACCAAGGACAGGTGCAGAGGAAGAGGGAAACAGTGGGGAGATCGGAAAGGGTGTAAAAGGGGAGGTATCGGGAAACACGAGATACAGGCATCAAAGGGACGTGCCTAATGAGATGCACGGCTGAGACAATAAGTCCGTGCGGCAAGATGAGCCTCGAGCGGCGCCATCTGCCTTACAGTAGCATCCCCCTCGTCATCTTCCGCAAATATCTTGGGAGTCCCAGGGTCGCGAAGCGGACAACGTCCGTTCGCTGGCTACTTGAGGGCAAGAGACAAAATGGATGCCGTATCTAAGATGGAACCCGTGGGTACAGATGAAAAACCCACATAACAAACGAACGGTTTAAGTTAGCACAGCGAAACTGCGCACACTTACTAAACTCGTCATTTGCGGTTCATAGATACCAGACTCGACTATATTCGTGCGAGTCGAAAACACCACTTACAATTGTCACGGAACCTCAGACGCTCCTTTTGCCCTCATGTAGGCAAGCACTAGTCGGAATCATATTCGATATTCATCAAACCATCGAGATGTTGCTGTAGCATAGCTCTGTCCAACCGAGTCCCCTTGGTAACAGGTGGTTGTCTTATACACGTTGTAGCACAGAGGCCACATAAGGCAGGACCACACTGCACACAAAGGCAACACGTGAACAGGAACACTACAACGACTCCGATGATCATCAGAATCTTCCAACCCCAAGTCGACATCAGGCCCCAAAACCATCCAAGTAGCGTCCAATCCCCTACATCCACGTGTATGGATTCGGAGATTTTATGCAACCTCGAGATGGCTTGATAGACAGTAGGAGCATTATCTGGAATGAAAATGCAGCAGCTCGAATGGATCACCTTACATACCCCACCTCGATCTGCTAAGATGACATCTAAAACCATACGGTTTTGCAACGTCATAAGTCTCTCCGCCTGAAGTTCAGTGGTGATATTACCAAGGGCACTGGCAGTAATATTAGCTGTCGATTCTACCACTCGAGTCAACTGTCTCAGGTTCCTACTATTAACCATAGGTCCCCAAAACGGGAGGAAACCCTTGAAAAAGTCTCCTGCCTCTTGACCGGCAGTATCCTCTTCGCTAATTACGCCTCGCACAACTCTAGTCTTATGATAATCGGCATCTACAGTGAACGTCGGAGGCAACAAATTTGCAATGAAGCATGAGCCCATGAAGTCAGCGGGCAACCATGCATATGCACGATCATAGCAGATAAAGTATGTACCCTTGGCAGCCAGAAACACAGGGGACGAGAACATCGGCAAAATGTAATTTTCAGTGCAAGCACTTGCTCCAAGTCGGGCTTGCGATCTTCGGCCACGACCCATGAGACAAAAATTACCAGTGTGGGGTACGACCCATATTGGAGGCGAGCTTTTAAGCTGCTTTTCGCTAGTGAACGCACTATATTCACCTCTACTTAGGACCCTATAGGCTTGTATCTCCTCTTCGGGAATAAGCGAGGGATCATAGATGTCACTATCTAAATCCTCTATTGCTATCGACAAAGGTTTTTGATACGAGGTAGGACCAGAGTAGGGGGAACGTGGTTCTCGAATGGGGTGGAAACCCAGTGCGCTTCGAAACATTGTTTGAAATGCTCGAGCTGACCCTTGGGAACTATACGGTAACACCAGATATGGAATTCCCTTATCCGTAGTATGTGGCATCAACCCACACACCCAACAATTAGTAGTGTTAACCACTAACTGATGCTGATGAAGGAGCTGAATAAAGGAATTGTTGCGGAATTCTACACGTCTAGCCTGTTCGTGTTCCGGTTACATATGAAAGGAATGGGGAGAAACAGTAGAGGTAAGTTTAGGATCAGGAGTAGGAGTAGGTGTAGCGGAAGGTAAGAAGTAAGACATCGTGTAATACACCCCACCCGCCAATAATGCTGAAGCAGTCAAAAACAATACAGACAGTTGGAATATAAAACATTTGGTACGACTGAGTTGCTGCAGCTTGAATCTGTGAACCTGAGCTCCCTCCAAATCATTCAGCTTCGAGAATGCCATTCCCTACGACCGTCCGCAACGTTTCTTGACGCACTTCGTTCTGTGTAGCAATAATCAATCCCTAGGAGTTCCCAGGAACCGACGGCCTTTAACCTAGCGTCAAGACCTACTATCCAGAAGGAAGTACGCGCGCGGCCCTACGGCCTTCAATGCACAATATGTATGTATGCAAAAACAAAGTCTCTCAGCTGTGGAAGCAAAAGGTACAAGGAATGAAGCTCAATATATGTACATGTACAGGAATATTTACAGTAATACGAAGGTTCAAAACTGATCACGGAAAACGGGATAATGCAGTTGTCAATACAGTAAAGCAAGATCTTTTATTTGTCCTTAGTGCGAGATCGCAAAAAGTATCGGGTTTTCCCAGGACGTGTCTGCTCGTCAAACAAAGGATCCGTTGAAGAGACAGCGTCCTGCTGATCAGTTGAGTGTTCTGGTCTTGCGTCTTTTGATGCTAATTGTTCAACAGTGTCTTTCTGCTGTGCTGAGGATTCTCCAACAGGCTGTGCGTCGCTAAAAGGTACAAACGCCGGCAATGTTTCTGTTTCAGTTGATGCAATGCCTCTCCTTACCCACGGGTCTGCCGGCAAAGGAATAGGGACTTTTTTGGTGTGCGTGGCATGCACCCAATTCTTACGTCCCTCGAGACGAACGGCAGTCCTCGTGGCCAGGAGCACTTGATAGGGTCCGGTAAACCTCGGGTCCAGGTTATTCTTGCGTGAAAAATTTCTCGTCACCACCCAGTCTCCGGGCTGGAGCTGGTGGCCTGGACCCTCCGTCTGCGTCGGCAGTGCGTCGTAAACCTGTTGGTGAATTAACCTCAGTTTAGCAGTCAAGTCATGTAGATAATCGATCAACATTGGGTACTCAAGATCAGAGAACATTCCTGGCCTAGGAACCCCCCACACATTCGCAGGACGGCCGAACACTATTTCATAGGGGCTAAGCCCTACTCGGGAGTGTACAGTCGCCCTAGTTGACAGTAATGCTAAAGGTAAAGCGTCAGGCCACGAAAGACCAGTCATAGCCTGAATCTTCGCTAACTTTAGTTTAAGGGTGCCGTTGTACCCTTCAACCAATCCAGCTGACTGGGGATGATTGGCGCTGTGGAATTTCTGATTAATTCCAAGGCCCTTACACACGTTCTTCATCACCCTCCCAACAAACTCACTTCCGTTATCTGACCACACGACTCTAGGCATTCCATACCGAGGAAAATATTCCTTCAGTAGGATTTTCGCAGTAGACAAAGCAGTATTGTCTTTGAGGGGATAGGCCTCGATCCATCGGGAGAATGCGCAAACCACAACTAAAACGTACTTCAGGTTATTGCATCGCTCCATATGGATGAAGTCCAATTGAATCACCTCAAAGGGACATGAAGGGGGAGCAAAACTGCCAGGAGGAGTTGGGGTTCCTTTGCCAGGATTGTACATCATGCACACCATACAATTCTTCACCAGACGTTCAGCACATTTCATAATACCATCATTCTTCCACACAGGAGATAGCAACTTGCGAATACCTTTCGCGCTAATATGTGCTAACCCATGCGCCATTGTCACAACGGCCAGCACATACGCATCAGGCAACATCCATCTTTTCTGATCGGTCAAATCAATCCAGCAACCATTCGCATCCAACTTTCCCGTGCTTTCTTTCCACTTCGTCTTTTCAGTCTCGGTGGCCTCATTCTGAATTGCTTTCACACTTTCGATAGTGTCCTCACACATACTCGATTCTGTAGGCCACCTAACCGAACTCGTCACATACATCCGAGTGCTAAGGTTCCGGGCAGTCTCCTTAGCAGTCTCATCCGCAAACGCATTACCACGACCAACATCATCCGTCACCTTACGATGCGCACTACATTTAACAATCGCAACTTGCGTAGGCAGCGTCAATGCATCCAAAAGATCATTCACAAGCTGGCCATGCTGAATCTTCGTACCATGCGACGTCAAGAAACCTCTCTCTCTCCACAATCGTCCAAAACTGTGAGCGACGCCAAACGCGTATTGGCTGTCGGTAAACACATTCACACGTTTCCCTTTCGCTAACACACATGCTCTAGTAAGAGCAATCAGCTCCGCAGCTTGGGCAGAATTCTGATTCAACCTTGCAGTCTCAACAACAGTATTCAATGTTACAACAGCATAAGCAGTAGTCACATCGCCATTCGGCAATTTAAAACATGACCCATCCACATACAAAGTACCATCCGGATCTTCCAATGGGGTGTTTTTAAGGTCCACTCGACCTTTAGTTTCCTCTTCAGTCCTCAAGTAGCAATCATGTTCTGCTACTTCATCTGACTCTGTGCTAATTGGTAACAAAGTTGCCGGGTTCAGAACGTTACAACGTTTTATCTGAATGTGGCTTGCCAAGAGCGTCAACTCGTACCCAGACAACCTCGCACTCGTCAAGTGCTGAGTTTTCGTTCGATTCAAAAGAGTATCGACTGCATGCGGAACCATCACCGTAAGCATATTATCCATGACCAATCCTGCTGATTGTCGGATGGAGACCGCAGCTGCCGCTGTTGCTCGTAAACAACTCGGCAATGCTCTAGCTACTGGGTCCAAGGTCGAGGAAAAATATGCACATGGACGTTGCTTACCACCAAAAGGTTGCGTTAAGACACTCAAAGCACAACCTTCCCTCTCGTGAACATATAACGTAAACGGCTTACTGTAGTCAGGAGTACCTAACACAGGAGCCGAACACAGTGAATCACCTAGTTCAGAAAAACTTTTCTGACATTCTTCCGTCCATGGTAAAGGAGTTGAAACATCCTTGCACGTAAGAGCCACCAATGGTTTCGCTAGCAATGAAAAATTAGGAATCCATTGCCTGCAGTACGACGTGATACCTAGAAAGGCACGCACATCTCTTTGGGTTGTTGGCACAGCCATTCGCGCAATTGCTGCAATTCTCTCTGGGGTCAACCTCCTTCCCTCCTTTGACAATAAGTGACCTAGATAGGTTACTTCTTGACAACAATATTGGAGTTTAGAAGGGGACACCTTATGATTCAACTCACGGAGATGTTGCAACAACGACACCGTAGCGATTTTGCAAATGTCCTGAGTATCAGCAGCCACCAATAAGTCGTCGACGTATTGGATCAAGGCCGCACCGACCGGCAACCTAAACGCATCCAATTGACCCTTCAAGGCTTGAAAAGAAAATCGATGGACTTTCACAGTAGCCCTGAGGAGCGCGTTTGAACCGGAAGCTACGTCCACCGAGAGAGAAACCGAAAAGGTCCCTGCTCTCCTCGGCAATCGGGATGCTGAAAAACGCATTTTTCAAGTCAATCACCGAAAACCATGATGCAGAAGCTGGAATCAGAGTCAGTAGCGCCGTGATGTCAGGCACAACGGGAAATTGAGGAACCACAATTTTATTCACCTCCCGTAAATCGATAACAAAACGATAAACGGGCGGTTTTGAAGGATCAGTACGTTTAAGAATGGGCAGCACAGGGCTGTTGCACACGTTTCCCCGAGTCTCTTCAATAACATCTTTCTCGATCAAATCATAGATGATCGCTAACAGTGCTCGTTCACCATCAAGGGAGATACGATATTGGGGAATACGTGGCAATCGCACATTCGATTTCAACTGTACAACATAAGGGGAGATATCAAGTAGGCCCACGTCATTTGGACCCGTTGCCCACAGAGACGCAGGAAGAGAACTCAATTCCGGTGGGAGCTTATCAAGGGACAAGTACATGGGAGAGACAACCCTCTCTCCTAACGTAAGCTTTACACCCGCAGGAGAACAATACAAAGTCGCATACAAACGTTTGAGCAAATCCAGGCCCAAAAGATTTTCACCACAACCCCTAGTCAAAATCAACGGAGCTTCTAGCTCACGTGGCCCAATTGTAAGGGGCAAAGGGCGCGAAACTGGATTGCTAACAGGGGCGCCAGAGAATCCAACGGAAACATTTGTTAAGCCAGACAAAGGTGCGCCAGGGAGTTTCGAATGCATGATAGAACTTTTCGCTGCACCAGTGTCCAACAGAAAAGGCTCAACGACGCCCGATGTAGCAACTGCGACGTAAGGCCCCCTCTGATCAACCGTAACTGATACCACTCCCTCTCCTTGTCTTTGGCTGTCCTAGTAATTACTGTCGTCAGTTCCCTGATCGACGTAATAATCGTCTACATTGTACTGCGCAGATCGTCCTTGCGATGATCCACGTTGATCGAAACAATTATTAGAATTGGATGAGTTATCTGAGCGATCATTCTGAGCACCACGACCTCTACCACGTGATGCCTGCTGCGAACCACCACGACCTCCTCTAGATGAGTTACCATTGTTACGTTCATTCAAAACAGGGCAATTGAATTTAATGTGACCCTCCTGTCTACAATAAGCACATTGATTGTACCCTAACGAGGATCTTTGGGAAGAGGAGTCATTACGAGTTTGGGATCTGTTCGGTTGCGGCTGCGATCTATTCTGCTGTGAATTATTCTGATTCGAACGTGGAGGAAACGCTTGCTGGAGCAACACTTTAGTTTTCAGTTCCTTCGTCTTTTTGTCAGCACGGTCGTTCTCTTCTTTCTCTCTATTCTCATAGTATTGTGCCGTAGCCAATATCTGAGCCGAAGTAGAAACGGCCCATGCACTTTCCGAATTCTTTAATTTATTGCTCAAATCGGGCAATAAGTTTGAAACAAATTTATCCACGAACAATCTTTGACCACCCTCGGTACCCATATCCTGTCCACTATGGTCGATGAATGCTTCCTCAAACCTCGTAAAGAAGTCGGAAACACTCTCGTCCTTCTTTTGCTTACAGGCTGACAATTTGTCCCAGTTTACCCTCATAGCTGGCATTAGAGTTTTCATTAGCGTTATAATTCTTTGAGGAAGAGCAGTAATCATCTGCTCAGGTTTAGCTCCACCAGTTTGTAAACCATCCGCCGCTACAATGGCAGCCCAATCACCACCTAATTCATTCGGATGATTTTCCTGCCGAATCTTAGCCCATACAGGTTGCGGTACGACATTGCCGAACAACATATCGATATCGGCA
Source organism: Lissotriton vulgaris (assembly GCF_964263255.1). Taxonomy (NCBI): domain Eukaryota; kingdom Metazoa; phylum Chordata; class Amphibia; order Caudata; family Salamandridae; genus Lissotriton; species Lissotriton vulgaris. Next base: position 1,907,131,234 of record NC_141689.1, read on the forward strand.
AGATTCATGATTGTAGCGTCTACAAGCTGCGATAATTCTTTGTAATACCCTGCAGGATTTTTGCGAGGGTCAGGCAAAGATTGCTTCACCTGTAACACTTCTGATCTTTTCCATGGGAGATGTATCCATACTCTCTGGAAATGCGGCGGAATAATAGGAATAGCAGTCGCATCGCCTGGCATCCACACTGGTGGAACTTCCCGCATGGGGTATTGGCCAGACTCGTCTGGTTGTTTTTCAATATCCTCAACAAACAATGCATGAGGGATCGGAGCGGGACGAAAAGATAGCAACCGCTCAACAGCACGTCGAACATTGGTATCCACTATCAGTCCATTTGCGAACTGAAGCTGAAGATCGGACAAAGCGGTGAGCACCTCGTCAGGCGCATCGGCCGCTATTTGATCAAAAAGGAACTTACACATTTCATTAAACACATATCTTTGGGTTGGTATGTTGAATTGACAAAATGTATCGAGAACAACACGGGGTGGACTTCGAAGAGGATTAACCATCCAACCCATCGCCATATTATATAACGCAACGCGTTCTCTGTTTCCAGGAAGCTGACTACGTCTCTGAGGACCATCAGAACCAGCGGTCCCATGAACAGGTCCGAGCGAATGGAAGAAGCTAGCCGCAAGAGGAGTAGTACGAGAACGTGTAGAGGGAGAAGCATACAATACAGGACTAACAAGAGAAGGAGTAGAAACAGTAGCAACAGTAGGAGTTAACAAAACAGGAGCAGTAGCAGGAGCAGCAGCGGGAGCAGGAGTATGTGGAAGCGGAGGAGCAGTAGGGATAGAAACAGGCAACGGAGCAGGAACAGTCGGAAGAACGGGTGCAGGTTGAGGAACAGGCGGAGGAAGAATAGGCGGAAGAATAGGTACGGCAGGGACCACAGGAGCTGCAGTACCCTGTACGTACGGAGGTGGCGACTTCATAAGATACGACATTAAAGGATCCTCAACTGCCTCTTCCTTCTTTTCCAACTCCGTAGGCAAAGCGGGATAACATTTATCTACAGTCATACGCTGTCATCGGTCAAACACTTCCTTATCCTTAACCTCCTTATCACGCTGGAACTGCTCTGCTTTCTTTACGATGGTACCAGCAGTATCTCGCTGATTTCGTTTAGTCTGTCTGATTTCTTTCTGTCGGGCTTCTTTACGCCACAACCGAAAGACATCAAACATGGCCGGCCTTGACTTTCTCTCAAACAATTTAATCTCTAGATTATCTAAGATCGGGGCCTCGAAGCTACCATGAGGCGGCCAACGAAGGTCGCCGTCCTTCTTCGTATATTTAATCCAGTAATCGTTAAAGGTAATTGGGCCTAGCCCATGTTTACTATAGAGCTCATAAGTGGGAGTTCCAACCGGAGGTATCGGACACGAGTCCTCCAGTCGGGAATCCGTACCACAAGGCCTGAAACAACTAAACAAAGTACTGCGACCAGGCATCTTGCACACTAGCCGAGTTTCACAAACTTCAAGGGTTACGGCATTTACCAAGTCCCAGCAAAGAACATAACCCTCGGTTTTTGGCGGCTGCAGTCGTCAAACAACACAACAAAGTACGCTAGCAAAGTGTCACCGACAAAAACACTCACACAGCGTTAACAACAAAAACACTCGCTAAAGTGTCAACAACCAAGAACTCTGGGAGCGACCCACAAATACTTAACTCAAAGATCGATGGCGTCACCAGGAAGGCCCGTCAATCGTCTCGCTATACCAAGGTCTACGCCAGGCGCCAAAACAGGTCTACAGTCAGGGCAGCAGTCCGTCGCAGCCGTCCGGAGGCGGGAATCTTCGCGGGAAAAGTCTTCGGGCCACTTATTTCGACAACAGGATCGATGAAGCGGAGTGCACCTTCCCTTGGAGATTTCACACGAAGTTCCTCACGATCGTCGGGCTTGGACCGGTACCACTGATGCAGCCCCACGTTGGGCGCAAACTGAAGGACTGGGTTCTTTAAGACCCAGCGGTGCCAGGGCACAACACCTGAAACCTTCGTGGGTAACCTGCTCCGGCGTACGAATCACAGAGACACGGGACACTTCCTTCGGCGTCAAAGATTCAAGGTTTATTTGCTGCAGGGAACACAGAAGTCACGACAAGTACACCACGTGCAACTTGGGGAGACTGCTTCAAATTGGTTCTGTGGATCGCTCCTTTTATACAGTTTTTACCCATAGGACAACATGGCACACAAAAGTTTACAACCCGGTTCTCACCATTATCCCCCAGAGGGGTCGCTTTGGTCACTTTGATACACATGAGGTCCGGAACATAAGTGCGGAAACATTTGGCGGTTCCCAACTGTAAAAACCCATCTTCCCACCATTAGCAAATTCCAATCAGCAGTAAAATAGATCGAAATAGGACCAAGGACAGGTGCAGAGGAAGAGGGAAACAGTGGGGAGATCGGAAAGGGTGTAAAAGGGGAGGTATCGGGAAACACGAGATACAGGCATCAAAGGGACGTGCCTAATGAGATGCACGGCTGAGACAATAAGTCCGTGCGGCAAGATGAGCCTCGAGCGGCGCCATCTGCCTTACAGTAGCATCCCCCTCGTCATCTTCCGCAAATATCTTGGGAGTCCCAGGGTCGCGAAGCGGACAACGTCCGTTCGCTGGCTACTTGAGGGCAAGAGACAAAATGGATGCCGTATCTAAGATGGAACCCGTGGGTACAGATGAAAAACCCACATAACAAACGAACGGTTTAAGTTAGCACAGCGAAACTGCGCACACTTACTAAACTCGTCATTTGCGGTTCATAGATACCAGACTCGACTATATTCGTGCGAGTCGAAAACACCACTTACAATTGTCACGGAACCTCAGGAATGGAAAGGTTATGACATGAAATTCCGGAAAGCGAAAGAATATGATGCTTCTCTCACATGGGATTGCCTTGACTCGGTGTCATGGCACAAGCAGCTCCTGCCAGGGGCGGCGGGTACATCTTCGCTGGGCGGGAGTGGGTCAGGGGTTGTCCGCCAAAAGCCCGCGTTGCCCTTTCGAGCGGGCGCCGATGGGGATTACCAGCCGAAAACCGGCGGGAATGGCGGCAAGCGGGGGGTCTGTTGGGGCTTCAATCGAGGCAACTGTAACAGACCGCAGGGAACATGTAGGTTCAAGCATGTGTGTGCGGGCTGTGGAAATTCCTCACACCCGGAGAGTTCATGTAGATCTAAAAATAGCGGGACGGGAGGAAAAGGAGGGTCCAAGCAGGAGTGAGGTGGAACGTGGTCACCGATTGCCTACACCCGTTGATCTCATGGCTATGACTCCTTGGTTGAACAAATACCCTGATCATGTATCCGCTGGGGTGTTGAGGAAGGGATTCTTACACGGCTTCCACATCCCGGCGGGGGATTTTCGGGGGGACTCCTTTTGTAAAAACCAGTTATCGGTACAGCACAACCCAAGCGTGGCAGAGAGAAAAATTGCAAAAGAAGTCAGCTTGGGGCGAGTGGCAGGGCCTTTCCATCGCCCGCCGGTGGCGGATTTCATCTGTTTCCCGTTAGGGGTTGTCCCGAAGAAAGACCCAGGGGAGTTTAGACTTATTCATAACCTGTCTGCTCCAAGGGGTTCCTCGTGAACGAGGCCATTGACCCAGAAGTTTGTTCAGTGCGGTATGCATCGTTCGATGATGCCGTAGTCATGTTAAATCGCCTGGGCCCCGGGGCGCTGATGGCGAAATCAGATATTGAATCGGCGTTCCGGTTGCTCCCGGTACACCCACAGGATCAGCGCTTGCTAGGTTTTGCATTTCAAGGGAGTTATTTCATGGATAAATGCATGCCTATGGGTTGCTCCATTTCTTGTGCCTATTTTGAAATGTTCAGCTGTTTTTTGGAGTGGGCATTAACCGAGGCCACAGGGCATAGGCATGTTATGCACTACCTTGATGACTTCCTGTTCTTAGGAGCAGCCGGCGATACGAAATGTGCGCAGGCGCTGCATGACTTCTGCATCCTCATGAGGGAGTTTGGAGTCCCATTGGCACCAGGTAAGACGGTTGGACCATCTACTTCACTGGAGTTTCTGGGAATTGAGCTCGATTCGGTGGAGGGATGTTTCCGCTTACCGACGGAAAAAGTGGCCAAGTTTAGGGATGCCTTAACGCAATGCCTGGGCAAGGAGAAGGTGACCCTACACCAGTTACAACAAACGGTGGGTCAGCTTAACTTTGCTTTGAGGGTGATACCAATGGCCCGCCCCTTCTCACGCTCTATTGCACAAGCTATGGCTGGTCTCAAAGAGGGGCACCACCGTACGAGACTGTCGGCAGAGGTTCGCCAGGATATGCGCATTTGGTTGGCATTTCTGGCGGACTTCAACGGTCGAGTCGTGTGGAACAAGCCGCCAGCGTCTTCAGAAGAACTAGGTTTGTGGACTGAGTCAGCTGGGAGCGTGGGATTTGGCGCCATCTTGGGTAATCGATGGTCGGCGCAAACATGGCCGACGTGGTGGCATTCCAGCGGTCTCACAGGTAACATTGGGTTCCTAGAGTTGTTCCCCATTTGGGTTGCTCTGATGGCATGGCCTGACAACTTCAGGGACCGCTCAGTGGTGTTTTGGTCTGATAATATGACTGTTGTCGAATGCATTAACTAACAGGCAGCACGCTGCAAATGGATCTTGAGATTTTTAAAAGAAGTTGTGCTGCGTTGCATGAAATTGAATGTACAGTTCAGGGCGAAACATGTGCCAGGCATACTGAATCATGCAGCTGATGCACTCTCTCGTTCACATATGCAGGCTTTCAGGGGTTATCTACCTACAGCGGACCTACTGTCGGCACCATTCCCCGAAGCACTATGGCTAATCGGTGCCCCGGATTACAAGACCTCGTGGCAGCGAGCGTAGCCACCAGGACGAGGAAGGCATACGAAGGAGCGTTTCGTTCCTATTGCACATTTTTGGGTCCCACAGGGAGTCAGAGCTGGGGGCAGGAGGAATCCTTCCTGGGGTTTCTAGTAGCGCTGCACAGAGAAGGCCGATCAGCGGCAATGGCCAGTAGGCATAGGGTGGCCATTTCATTCATGGTGCAAGTGCATGGCATAAAAGACCCAACGGATTCCTTTTTAGTCAAAAAGGCCCTTCGCGGCTGGCAGCGCCTCGAGGGTCGCAAGCAGGATGCTAGGCGCCCGATTGGCTTGACAGGTTGTCTCTACTCGTAGCGAAACTAGACGAGACATGCTCCTCCCATTTCGAAGCAGTTCTGTTCCGGGCAGCCTTCGCATTAGCATTCCATGGGGCTATGCGGGTGAGTGAACTGGTCGCAAGGAATTCGATGGTGGTCTCGATAGCCAGGTCCAAGACCGACCAGGGGGCTATGGGAAATAGCGTTGTCGTGCAGCGCGCGCGAGGGTCCCCCACGTGCCCGATAAAGTGTATAGAGGAATACCTGGCACTAAGGGCGGTTACATGTGGGGGGGAGTTTGCTAAGGCACAAGGATGGCACCCCACTGACGAGGTTTCAGTTCCAGAGGGTGCTAGCACTGACAATCGCTGCTGTGGGCATGGACCCGGGCAATTTTGGGACCCACTCCTTTAGGATAGGGGCTGCTACTGAGGCTACAGCCGGGGGTCAGAGTGCGGAGGAGGTGAAAACGTTGGGACGATGGTCCTCGAATTGCTTCAAAAGGTATGTGCGATTGCACATGTTGTAAGGATCAATTGACATGCACTCACGCTTCTTGTCTTTTGTTTGAATTACAGTTTCGCGAGCCTGTCACGCGGGGCCGAATTTGCAGTCGACCCGGCACCAGGAGACCAGCGGTCAAGGATCACTGACTGGAGAGAGAGTGGTATGGGTCGTGGGCCACTCATATGTGAGGCGCGCCGGGGACGTATTCAAAGCAGGTGACGCGACTCACGCAGCTGGGGAATACGGGTACAGAGTGGCCTTCCATGGGAAAGGGGGGGCTCTGTTTTGACCAATTCGAATCATTTTTTGAGGGTCTTTTAGGGCGGCAAAGGTCACCGCCATCTGTAGTCATGGTACACCTGGGGGGAAACGACTTGGTGACACTGGGTAGACGAGTGTTGTTTGAACAAATTTTGTCTGCTGTTAGCTGGTTGGCTAAAAGAATCCCGGGGTGCACGATTGCCTGGTCCCACATGATTCCCAGGAAGGTATGGCGGGGGGGCCTTTCGGTGTCAGCACTGAACCATTCGGTGAAAAGGGTTAACAATAAAATTGGTAACTTGTTTCGCTCTTCGCAGTTGCATAGTATTCCTCACGGGTGTATTCGGGGTGATCTCATGTATCTGAAGGATGGGGTTCACCTGTCCAGGGAGGGGAATGATTTACTCATAGGAGACTTCATAGCATGGCTAAGGGGTTTGAGGAAACATGACCTTTAGGAGGAGTAGGGGGGGCCGGATAGTCGGTCAACTATCCGGGCTATGGCGGTAAGGTCATGATCGGTGAGCAGTAATTTCAAGGTCCCTAGAGGGGGGCGCCACCCAGAATGGATGGGAGCGCCCGGGGGGAGGCGGCCATTGGCCCCTCCCACGGGGAGGCGGCACCCACTAAGGATGGGTCGCCTAGGGGCAGACGGCCATAGGCCCCTCCCGGGGGGAGGCGGCTAGATGCCCCTCCTACTAATTTCCCGGGGGCCGGATATCCGCGACGGCGGATAGAGAGTGTGGGGATGGGGGGGGAGTCCACGCTGTCCTTCCTACAGATACCTCACACGGGAACTCGGACGACCTTTAAGATGGCGTCGAGTGAAAAGGGGGCCCCCACCACGACAAGGGAAGTTACAGTTGGCAACGAGGGTAGAGTCCTCTGCGCATGAGCCACTCACACCGTGAGGGCGAGATTTTTGGTAGTAGGGATCTGACACCGGTTAAGACCTTGCCGTTGGCCCGTAATGCTAGGATGTACAATTTTAATTTAGAATGTATGCATTTGCAGGATGTTAGACTCGGCTAGGAAACCTTTGTATTAGAGATCTGTTAAGGTTAGCCAAAGAACATGTCTTCATCGAAATGTATAAATGTAAAATTGTACATAATTATGAAAAATGAAACTTTTTATTTATGTTTTAAATTTTGTTTCATATTTTAATAAATACGGCCGGGAGGGTGACTCCCTCCCGCCTTCCAAAAGTTCAAACCTGTGTCCGACTTCTCCCATCCTTGGGGATTGTGTTGGGAGGGGGTGGCGGGCATCCCCGCCATATGGAAAGGGGCGACCACTCGGACCCCCCGAACGTATGGTTGGGTGCCCCGATCCCCCCGGGAAGCCATTTTTGGGCAGGGGGACGTGGCTCAGCTGGTATGCCCGAAGCGGCGTAGCTGGGGTGCGCCCTTTCCCGCCCAAGAGGGGTTGTCCTAGACACCTACACCGAAGACCACGCCCAGTAGGCGTACCGGAGGAGGGTACACGCCCTCCCGCAGAAGAATAAATAGAGCGGGAATCCGAAGAAGCGTCCTCTTGTTCCTGTGCTCTGAAGGCTGCATCCACTCGTTGCTCATGAGCCCTCGACGGAACAAGCAGCGATTTTGACCCACCCACCAGCCCCTTATGGCAATGTTTGTTTTCAAATAAAGTTTTGCTGAGATAGGCCTTTTTTCCTTTGTAGAAAAATAAAGGAATGTTTAAGATAAGAATGTGACTTCTGCCTGTAGGATAATGTTTTTCCTGGTAGGAGCGAGCAGTCGATGACACATCGAGACGATGTCAGAATTTTCTTCCTTAGTAGGTAAACAACTGTCATATTTATTTTGGTCTGGCGGTAAGGTCATGATCGGTGAGCAGTAATTTCAAGGTCCCTAGAGGGGGGCGCCACCCAGAATGGATGGGAGTGCCCGGGGGGAGGCGGCCATTGGCCCCGCCCATGGGGAGGCGGCACCCACTAAGGATGGGTCGCCTAGGGGGAGACGTCCATAGGCCCCTCCCAGGGGGGGAGGCGGCTAGATGCCCCTCCTACAAATTTCCCGGGGGCCGGATATCCGCGACGGCGGATAGAGAGTGTGGGGATGGGGGGGAGTCCATGCTGTCCTTCCTACAGATACCTCACACGGGAACTCAGACGACCTTTAAGATGGCGTCGAGTGGAAAGGGGGCCCCCACCACGACAAGGGAAGTTACAGTTGGCAACGAGGGTAGAGTCCTCTGCGCATGCGCCACTCACACCGTGAGGGCGAGATTTTTGGTAGTAGGAATCCGACACCGGTTAAGACCTTGCCGTTGGCCCGTAATGCTAGGATGTACAATTTTAATTTAGAATGTATGCATTTGCAGGATGTTAGACTTGGCTAGGAAACCTTTGTATTAGAGATCTGTTAAGGTTAGCCAAAGAACATGTCTTCATCGAAATGTATAAATGTAAAATTGTACATAATTATGAAAAATGAAACTTTTTATTTATGTTTTAAATTTTGTTTCATATTTTAATAAATACGGCAGGGGGGGGTGACTCCCTCCCGCCTTCCAAAAGTTCAAACCTGTGTCCGACTTCTCCCATCCTTGGGGATTGTGTTGGGAGGGGGTGGCGGGCATCCCGGCCATATAAACAGTGCACGTTCAGTATTTTGGGATGTACATGTATGTCACATTGCGCATGGCATTGTTTAATAAAGTTATTTAGTTACTCACAAAGTATAGTTTAATCACTTGCTTGGTGTACTCTGTTGCACTAATTCTGTTTTGATCCCTCCTTGCCTTTCACTTAGATTTTTCTGTATGCTACTACTATAATGCATTTGGATGTGTCAAGTAAAATATGGACTGGAGTCCGATTTGCTACACTAAGCATGATCTGCATTGGGGGCTAGTGTTTTTTTAGATTTATCTATAAATGATTGTTTGCATTGATCTTACCTTGTGAGGTACCAGCCTGTTCAGAGTAGTCAATTTGTGTGATGCCAACAATCGTTTCTGGTTGGAGTTTTAACTCCACCATGTCCTCCAGGGGATTGTTGGCACGTTCCGTAGATGGTGCCCCTCCAATTTTTTTGGCATTGGCAAGCCTTGCAGCCACCCTTTTTTTAGCACGGCTACGCAGGTCAAACCAGTGCTCAAACATGTTAGATATTGAGTGCTGTGTGATCCCCAGTGCATTGACTTTTGATTGGATCCCAAGCCAAATCTTCCTCTTAACAGACTCTGGCACCTGCAGTGACTGCTTGCCAAACAGTTTGCTGTGGCTCTGCACGAGTTCCTCAATGAGGAATTCAAGATCTTTGTCACTGAATTTCAGCTTCATTTTATGCCCTTCAACTTTATTGTCCACTGTTTCAGAAACCATGTTGGTGTTATTCCACATATTCTGCTCACAGTAAATCTTGATGGTGCTCAGCTTCAACAGTCTGCCTCCTCCTCAGCCTCTCTCAGTGAACAGGTGTAAACAATCCCAGACTCATTTCCTGGTCGTGATGTCATCAAGCTGCATCAATCTGAGGAAATCGCTATTTGCGATTCTGTAATACGTAATCGCTATTAGCAATTGCGATTTTTACCAAATTGCAAAAATATAGTGAATTCTTTGATGCATGATTTCTAAGTAATCACTATTTTGAAATCGCAAATGGGATGCTTAATACATGTGGCCCTTAACGTACGTATGAAGAACTTACCATTACGGCTAACTGTTGCTCCATGTCTGCTATTCCACAGCTAACAATTCACTTGTTATCAATGGATAAACGGTGAAAAGTTTATTTTTTATGCATTTTTGTCTAAAGGTGAGCTTAGAGTAACGTAGTTATTGTGGCATGACACCATGTACATATTTTGCCATGATCAGTGTCGAAACTTAAGATAATTTTGACTCGAGAAGTTAGAGTATATTGTTCCCTTGAAAAGTTCCCAATTAAATCATGGAGTTGCCTCTAACCCACATGAAAACTCGGTTCCCCATGCATGCTAAAAAATTAGATAAGTTTTGCTGTGAATGGCACGCATACGCGTTCCCCTGATCAGAGGGGGGTAACTTTTGACTCTAACATAATAAGACACACTAGGGAACAAATTCAGACCAAATATGTAGGAAAAAAGAAAGCTAGAAGAGAGGCACTGCTAGAACTGTGAGCCATCTTTGAGGTAGATCAGACCGGCAATCCAGTCTCAGAACATACAAGTAAGGCATCTGATTCTCCTCCACCTTATACAGCAGTGGAGGTGCTCTCTGATGCCTGCCATCCCAACTGCTCCCGCAAAAGGATACAGCCACCCGCCGGTTGTGGGAGCCAAAGGGTTCCGCATCGGGCAGCGAGCCGCCAGATTTGGGACTGAGAGGCTACCAGACAGGCAAGCCTAGGCAATTCCAGCCTCATCCCAGCTCAGTGCAAGGGTTCCCTGAAGTCTGACTGCCCATCCACTGTATTCAACACATTTAGCCCATTTAGCCCCAGTGGCGCGGGGACCATGCACTTTAACCCATCCATTAGAACACTCACAGGTGGCCATGAGGTTCATAGCTGTTCTGGACAGTGACACCACTAGTGGGCGGCGAGAAAGTAGGCCCCAGTCCTCCAGGTCCAACATCGTGGGGTAAGCCACAAGGTATACCTCCTCAGGGTATTCTCAGGTAGCAGGAGAGATGAAAGAAAGTGAGTATGAGGGCAAATTCATACCAAGAAGAACATCAAACAGCATCAAATGAAGGAGGCAGCCCAGGCGGGAGTTAGAGGAGAGCCACGAGATCAGGGTGGGAAGAGCAAAAACTCTTGCTGCGGGAGCATCAAGGGAGAACAGAGCAGCACACTCTCCATTGAGGGAGAATGTGGCCAGGAGAGGGCTCCACACGAAGGGGAGTCCGAAGCACAAACAGAGTGGAGGTACCCATTGGGAAAACGAGCCTCACAAGATCATCAGCATAGTAGAGGGGCTAGCCAGGAAATAAAGGATCAAGGTAGTCTTGTTCACACCCAATTAAGATGTAGGAGAAGTAGCATGGACACGTTATGCGTACTCAAGTAGAGCAGCGACCAAGCAGTATGCCGTTCCCCCCCGAATGCACCATTCAGACAAACTGACCCCCAGAAAGGTAGTGACTACAGAAGTAGGTCAGGTCTTTGCGCAATCATTTTGCCACCTGCAGCCTGTTGGACCAAAAGGAAGGGTCAATATGATAGACCCTGGCTGGAGAATGCATCCCTTGAACCAGAGGAAATGGCCATCATGGAAGACTGCATCCAGCACAGAGGAGGAAATCCCAAATAGAGTTTTCCCTACATGCACAATTTGCTGAGAAGATTGGAGAGCGACATTGGGGAGAAACCAAAATATGCCAGTTATTACAGAAGGGTACAACAGGACCCATCAATGTGTTGTGAACTCAGATGGATAAAAAGCGGCACAGGGCTAAACTGCCATTATTGATGGATGGCGCAGGAAAATGGATCTCATGTTTTGATAAAAGCACCACAGGAATAAATCTAGCAGTTGGCAAAGTCAAGAGTATGCTCTGTAGCCTCAACAGGGAGCAGACCAACATGGTGTTCACCCGAGCCTGTTGAGGTTCCGTGACGATTGTAAGTGGTGTTTTCGACTCGCACGAATATGGTCGAGTCTGGTATCTATGAACCGCAAATGACGAGTTTAGTGGGTGTGCGCAGTTTCGCTGTGCTAACCTAAACCGTTCGTTTGTTACGTGGGTTTTTCATCTGTACCCACGGGTTCCATCTTAGATACGGCATCCATTTTGTTTCTTGCCCTCAAGTAGCCAGCGAACGGACGTTGTCCGTTTCGCGACCCTGGGATTCCCAAGACATCCGCGGAAGACACATGTCCTTTGAAAGTGTCTTTATGACGAGGGGGATGATACTGTAAGGCAGATGGCCCCGCTCGAGGCTCATCTTGCCGTGCCGGTCTATTGTCTCAGCCGTGCATCTCATTAGGCACGTCCCTTTGATGCCTGTAGCTCGTGTTTCCCGATACCTCACCTTTTACACCCTTTTCGATCTCCCCACTGTTTCCATCTTCCTCTGCATCTGTCCTTGTTCCTTCTTCGATCTGTTTTACTGCCGATTAGAATGTACTAATGGTGGGAAGATGGGTTTTTACAGTTGGGAAACGCCAAATGTTTCCGCACTTATGCCCCGGACCTTGAATGTATCAAAGTGACCAAAGTGACCCCTCTCGGGGATAATTATGGGAACCGAGTTGTAAACCTTTGTGTACTATGTAACCCTATGGGAGAAATCTGTATAAGAGGAGCGATCCACAGTAGCAATTTGAAGCAGTCTCCTCGAACTTACACTCGTTGTACTTCCTGTGACTTCTGTGTTCCCTGCAGTAAATAAACCTCGAATCTTTGACGCCAAAGGAAGTGTCCCGTGTCTCTGTCATTAGTACGCCGGAGCAGGTTACCCACGAAGGTTTCAGGTGTTGTCCCCTGGCACCACTGGGTCTTATAGAACGCAGTCCTTCAGTTGGCGCCCAACATGGGGCTGCATCAGTGGTACCGGTCCAAGCCCGACGATCGTGAGGAACTTCGTGTGAAATCTCCGAGGGAAGGTGCACTCCGCTTCATCGATCCTGTTGTCGAAATAAGTGGCCCGAAGACTTTTCCCGCGAAGATTCCCGCCTCCTGACGGCTGCGACGGACTGCTGCCCTGACTGTAGACCTGTTTTGGCGCCTGGCGTAGACCTTGGTATAGCGAGACGATTGACGGGCCTTCCTGGTGACGCCATCGATCTTTGAGTTAAGTATTTGTGGGTCGCTCCCAGAGTTCTTGGTTATGGTTGCTTAGTTGTTGCATGGTTCCATTGCATTTGTGGTTCTTGGTACTTTGTTGTGATATTTGACGACTGCAGCCGCCAAAGACCGAGGGTTGTTGCTCTTTGCAGGGACTTGGTAAATCCCGTAACCCTTGACGTTTGTGGAACTCGGCTAGAGTGCAAGATGCCTGGTCGCAGTACTTTGTTTAGTTGTTTCAGACGTTGTTGTACGGATTCCCGACTGGAGGACTCTTGTCCGATACCTCCGGTTGGAACTCCAACTTATGAGCTCTACAGTAAGCACGGGCTAGGCCCGATTACTTTTAATGAATACTGGATTTGTTACACCAAAAAAGATGGTGCCCTTAGTTGGCCACCTCATGGTAGTTTTGAGACCACGATCTTAGATAATCTTGAGGCTAAATTGTTTGAGAAAAAGTCAAGGCCGGCCATGTTTGATGCCTTTCGGTTGTGGCGTAAAGAAGCCCGACAGAAAGAGATCAGACAGATTAAACGTAATCAGAGAGATGGTGTTGCTACTATTGTAAAGAAAGCAGAGCAGTTTCACCGTGATAAGGAGGATAAGGAAAAGGAAGTGTTTGATAGGCTACAGCGTATGTCCATAGATAAATGCTATCCTGCTTTGCCAACGGAGTCGGATAAAAAGGAAGAATTAGTTGAGGATCCTTTAATGTCCTATCTTATGAAGTCACCACCTCCGTACGCACAGGGTACCGCAGCTCCTGTGGTTCCCCCTGTCCCTGCTCCTGTACCCGCTCCTCTACCTGTTCTTCCGGCTGTTCCTGCTCCTTCGCCTACTGCTGTTCCTACTGCTCCTCCGCTTCCACATACTCCTGCTCCCGCTACTGCTCCTACCTTACTTACTCCTGTTGCTTCTTCTGCTTCTACCTCTTCTCTTGTTAATCCCTTATGCTATACTTCTCCATCTACTCGATGTCGTACCCCTCCGGTTGCGGCTAGCTTCTTCAATTCTCTTGGCCCTGTTTTTGGGTCCGCTGGTTCGGACGGTCCTCAAAGACGTAGTCAGCTTCCCGGTAACAGGGAACGTGCTGCGTTATATAACATGGCGATGGGTTGGATGACGCACCCTCTTAGAAATCCTCCACGAGCTGTACTTGATACGTTCTGTCAATTTAACGTACCGACACAGAGGTACGTGTTTGAAGAAATGTGTAAGGTTCTGCGCGACCAGATATCGGCTGATGCATCTGACGATGTGTTGACCGCTTTGTCTGATCTACAGCTTCAGTTCTCGAGCGGAATGATAGTGGATACCAACGTTCGACGCGCTGTTGAGCGGTTGTTATCTTTCCGTCCCTCTCCGATACCTCAAGCATTGTTTGTTGAGGATGTTGAGAGACAGTTAGATCCGTCTGGTCAGTTTCCAATGCGTGAAGTTCCACCAGTGTGGATGCCAGGCAATCCTAATGCTAACCCCATTATTCCACCATACTTCCAGAGAGTGTGGATACACCTCCCATGGAAACGATCGGAAGTGTTGCAGGTGAAACAATCTTTGCCTGACCCTCGCAAAAATCCTGCAGGGTACTATAAAGAATTGTCGCAGCTCGTAGACGCTACGATAATGAATCTTGCCGATATCGACATGCTGTTCGGCAATGTCGTACCTCAACCGGTATGGGCTAAGATTCGTCAGGAGAATCATCCAAACGAATTAGGTGGTGATTGGGCTGCCCTTGTAGCGGCGGATGGGTTGTAAACTGGTGGTGCTAAACCCGAGCAGTTGATTGTTGATCTCCCTCAAAGAATAATTACACTAATGAAAACACTTATGCCAGCTATGAGGGTGAACTGGGACAAATTGTCAGCCTGTAAACAGAAGAAGGATGAGAGTGTCTCTGATTTCTTTACGAGATTTGAGGAGGCATTCATCGACCATAGTGGTCAGGATATGGGCACTGAGGGTGGTCAACGGTTGTTTGTGGATAAATTTGTCTCTAACTCATTGCCCGACTTGAGCAATAAATTTAAAAATTCTGAGAGTGCGTGGGCCGTCTCTACATCTGCTCAAATATTGGCTACGGCACAGTATTACGAAAACAGAGAAAAAGAAGAGAACGACCGCGCTGATAAAAAGACGAAAGAACTTAAAACCAAAGTGTTGTTGCAGCAGGCCAATCCTCCGCGTTCGAATCAGAATGCTTCTCAGCAAAATAGATCGCAGTCGCAATCGAATAGGTCGCAACCTCGAAATGACTCCTCTTCCCAAAGATCTTCGTTAGGGTACAATCAGTGTGCCTATTGTAGACAGGAGGGTCATTTAAAATTCAACTGTCCTGTTCTAACCGATCGTAACAGTGGTAACTCATCTAGAGGAGGTCGTGGTGGTTCTCAGCAGACATCACGTGGTAGGGGTCGTGGTGTTCAAAATGATGGTTCAGATAACTCATCAAATTCCAATAACTGTTTCGACCAACGTGGATCATCGCAAGGACGATCTGCGCAGTACAATGTAGATGATTATTACGTCGATCAGGGAACTGACGACAGTAATTACTAGGACAGCCATAGACAAGGAGAGGGAGTGGTATCAGTTCCTGTTGATCAGAGAGGGCCTTACATCGCAGTTGCTACATTGGGCGTCGTTGAGCCTTTTCTGTTGGACACTCGTGCAGCGAAAAGTTCCATAATGCATTCGAAACTCCCTGGCGCACCTTTGTCTGGCTTAACAAATGTTTCCGTTGGATTCTCTGGCGCCCCCGTTAGCAATCCAGTTTCGCGCCCTTTGCCCCTTACTATTGGGCCTCGTGAGCTTCAAGCTCCGCTGATTCTAACTACTGGGTGTGGTGAAAATCTTTTGGGCCTGGATTTGCTAAAACGTTTGTATGCAACTTTGTATTGTTCTCCTGCGGGTGTAAAGCTTACGTTCGGTGAGAGGGTTGTCTCTCCTATGTACTTGTCTCTCGACAAGCTTCCACCGGAATTGAGTTCTCTTCCTGCATCTTTGTGGGCCACAGGTCCCAATGATGTGGGCCTGCTTGACATCTCCCCTTATGTTGTTCAGCTGAAATCTAATGTACGATTGCCACGTATTCCCCAGTATCGGATCTCTCTTGATGGTGAACGAGCACTGTTAGCGATCATCTATGATCTGATCGAGAAAGATGTTATTGAAGAAACGCGGGGAAACGTGTGCAACAGCTCTGTACTGCCCATTCTAAAACGTACTGATCCTTCGAAACCGCTTGTTTATCGTTTTGTTATTGATTTACGGGAAGTAAATAAAATTGTGATTCCTCAGTTCCCTGTTGTGCCTGACATCACGGCGCTACTGACTCTGATTCCAGCTTCTGCATCTTGGTTTTCGGTGATCGATTTGAAGAATGCTTTCTTTAGCATTCCGATTGCCGAAGAAAGCAGAGACCTTTTCGGTTTCTCTCTTGGTGGTCGCAGCTTCCGGTTTAAACGTGCTCCTCAGGGCTACTGTGAGAGTCCATCGATTTACAGTCAAGCCTTGAAGGGTCAACTGGATGCGTTTACGTTGCCGGCTGGTGCGGCCTTAATCCAATATGTCGATGACTTATTGGTGGCTGCAGATACTCAGGACATTTGCAAAATTGCTACGGTGTCCTTGCTGCAACATCTCTGTGACTTACATCACAAGGTGTCACCTTCTAAACTCCAATATTGTTGTCAAGAAGTAACCTATCTAGGTCACTTATTGTCAAAGGAGGGAAGGCGGTTGACCCCAGAGAGAATTGCAGCAATTGCGCGAATGACTGTGCCAACAACCCAAAGAGATGTGCTTGCCTTTCTAGGTATCACGTTGTATTGCAGGCAATGGATTCCAAACTTTTCATTGCTAGCGA
The DNA here is from genome assembly GCF_964263255.1 of Lissotriton vulgaris. Lineage (NCBI taxonomy): Eukaryota > Metazoa > Chordata > Amphibia > Caudata > Salamandridae > Lissotriton > Lissotriton vulgaris. The sequence continues at coordinate 1,907,147,781 of NC_141689.1, forward strand.
AACCATTGGTGGCTCTTACGTGCAAGGATGTTTCAACTCCTTTACCATGGACAGAAGAATGTCAGAAGAGTTTTTCTGAATTGCGTGACTCATTGTGTTCGGCTCCTGTGTTAGGTACCCCTGACTACAGCAAGCCGTTTACATTATATGTTCACGAGAGGGAAGGTTGTGCTTTGAGTGTCTTAACGCAACCTTTTGGTGGTAAGCAACGTCCATGTGCATATTTTTCCTCGACCTTGGACCCGGTAGCTAGAGCATTGCCGAGTTGCTTGAGAGCGACAGCGGCAGCTGCGGTGTCCATCCGACAATCAGCAGGATTGGTCATGGATAATATGCTTACGGTGATGGTTCCGCATGCGGTCGACACTCTTTTGAATCGTACGAAGACTCAGCACTTGACGAGTGCGAGGTTGTCTGGGTACGAGTTGACGCTGTTGGCAAGTCATATTCAGATAAAACGTTGCAATGTTCTGAACCCGGCGACTTTGTTACCCATTAGCACAGAGTCAGATGAAATAGCAGCCCATGACTGCTATCTGAGGACTGAAGAGGAAACAAAAGGTCGAGTGGACCTTAAAAACACTCCTTTGGAAAATCCAGATGGAACTTTGTATGTGGATGGTTCATGTTTTAAATTGCCGAATGGTGATGTGACTACTGCGTATGCTGTTGTAACTTTGAATACTGTCGTGGAAACTGCGAGATTGAATCAGAACTCTGCCCAGGCTGCAGAACTGATTGCTCTCACTAGAGCGTGTGTGTTAGCGAAAGGGAAACGTGTGAATGTATTTACCGACAGCCAATATGCATTTGGCGTCGCCCATAGCTTTGGACGGTTGTGGAGAGAGAGAGGTTTTATGACGTCGCATGGTACGAAGATTCAGCATGGACAACTTGTGAATGATCTTTTGGATGCACTTACGTTGCCTAAGCAGGTAGCGATTGTTAAATGTAGTGCACATCGCAAGGTGACGGATGATGTTGGTCGTGGTAATGCATTTGCGGATGAGATTGCTAAGGAGACTGCCCGGAACCTTAGCACTAGAATGTATGTGACGAGTTCGGTTAGGTGGCCTACAGAGACTAGTATGTGTGAGGACACTATCGAGAGTGTGAAAGCGATTCAAGATGAGGCCACCGAGACTGAAAAGACGAAGTGGAAAGAAAGTACGGGAAAGTTGGATGCGAATGGTTGTTGGGTTGATTTGTCGGAACATAAGAGATGGATGTTGCCGGATGCGTATGTGCTGGCTGTTGTGACAATGGCACATGGGTTAGCACATATTAGTGTGAAAGGTATTTGTAAGTTGCTGTCCCATGTGTGGAAGAATGATGGTATCACGAAATGTGCTGAACGGTTGGTTAATATTGTATGGTATGTATGTTGTGCAATCCTGGTAAGGGAACCCCAACACCTCCTGGCCATTTTGCTCCCCCTTCATGTCCTTTTGAGGTGATTCAATTAGACTTCATCCATATGGAGCGATGCAACAACCTGAAATATGTTTTTGTTGTGGTTTGCGCGTTCTCCCGATGGATTGAAGCCTACCCTCTCAAAGACAATACTGCCCTGTCGACTGCGAAAATCCTACTGAAGGAATACTTTCCTCGGTATGGAATGCCTCGGATTGTATGGTCTGATAACGGAAGTGAGTTTGTGGGGAGTGTGATGAAGAGTGTGTGTAAGGGCCTTGGAATTAATCAAAAATTCCATAGCGCTAATCATCCCCAGTCAGCTGGTTTGGTTGAAGGGTATAACGGCACCCTTAAACTAAAGCTAGCGAAGATTCAGGCTACGACTGGTCTTTCGTGGCCTGACGCTTTACCCTTAGCTTTATTGTCAACTAGGGCAACCGTACACTCCCGAGTAGGGCTTAGTCCCTATGAAATAGTGTTCGGTCGTCCTGCGAATGTTTGGGGGGTCCCTAGACCGGGTGTGTTCTCTAGTCTTGAGTATCCAATGTTGATTGACTATCTTCATGATCTGACTGCTAAACTGAGGTTAATTCACCAACAGGTTTACGAAGCATTGCCGACGCAGACGGAGGGTCCAGGCCACCAGCTCCAGCCCGGAGACTGGGTGGTAACGAGCAACTTTGCCCGTAAGAAGAATTTGGAACCCCGCTTCACTGGACCCTACCAGGTCCTCCTTGCCACGAGAACTGCCGTCCGTTTAGAGGGCCGAAAAAATTGGGTGCATGCCACCCATACGAAGAAAGTTCCTATACCTTTACCGGCAGACTCGTGGGTGAGGAGGGGCATTGCTTCAGCTGAATCCGAAGGATTGCCGGCTTTTGTACCTTTTAGCGACGCACAACCTGTCGGAGAATCCTCAGTGCAGCAGAAAGACATTGTTGAACATTTGCCACCAAAAGACTCAAGACCAGAACATTCGACTGATCAGCAGGACTCTGTTCCCTCATCGGATCCTTTGTTTGATGAACATACACGTCCTGGGAAAACTCGATACTTTCTGCGATCCAGCACTAAGGACAAATAAAAAACTTTTTTTCGTTTTGTCCCTTGACAATTGCATTTCCCGTTTTCCACGATCAGTCTGAACACCTGTATCATTGTAATTATTTTTGTATATATTGAGTTTCGTTCCATATGTATTTTTGCTTCCACAGCTGAGAGACATTTTGCATATACATCGTGAATAAAGGCCGTAGGGCCGCGCGTGTACTTCCTTCTGGTTAGTAGGTCTTGACGCTAGGTTAAAGACCGTCGGTTCCTGGGAACTCCTAGGGATTGACTACTGCTACACAGAACGAAGTGCGTCAAGAAACGTTGCGGACGGTCATAGAAGATGGCGTTTTCAAAGCTGATGGACTCGGAAGAAGCTCAGGCGCAAAGATTCAAACTGCAACAACTTATTCGTACCAAATGTTTTATGTTTCAAATGTTCGTATTGCTTTTGACTGTTTCTGCACTATTGGCGGGTGGGGTGTATTACATGATGTCGTACTTCTTACCTTCTGCCATACCTACTCCTACTTCTGACCCTAAACTTACCTCCACTGCATCCCCTCACTCTTTCCATATCCTACCTGAACACGAGCAGGCTAGACGTGTAGAATTCCGAAATAATTCCTTTATTCAGCTCCTTCATCAGCACCAGTTAGTGGTTAATACTACTAATTGTTGGGTGTGTGGGCTGATGCCACATACCACGGATAAGGGAATTCCATATTTGGTCTTATCGTATAGTTCCCAGGGTTCAGCTCGAGCATTCCAAACAATGTTTCGAAGCGCACTAGATTCTTACCCCAGTCGAGAGCCACGTTCTTCCTCCTTTGGCCCTGGCTCGTATCATAAGCCTTTGTCTATAGCGATAGAAGATTTAGATAGAGCTCATCCCAGAGGAAGAGGTACAAGCCTATAGGGTCCTGAGTAAGGTGGAGTATATTGCGCTCACGAGTGAAAAACAGCTTAAAAGCTCGCCTCCGATATGAGTCGTACCCCACATTGGTAATTTTTGTCTAATGGGTCGTGGCCGAAGATCGAAAGCCCGACTTGGAGAGAGTGCTTGCACCGAGAATTACATTCTGCCAATGGTCTCGTCCCCTGTGTTTCTGGCTGCCAAGGGTACATACTTTGTCTGCCATGATCGTGCGTATGCATGGTTGCCCTCCGACTTTGTGGGCTCATGTTTTATCGCAAACCTGTTGCCTCCGACGTTCACTGTAGACGCAGACTATCACAAAACTAGAGTTGTGAGAGGCGTAATTAGCGAAGAGGACACTGCCGGTCAAGAGGCAGGAGACTTTTTCAAGGGTTTCCTCCCGTTTTGGGGGCCTATGGTTAATAGTAGGAACCTGAGACAGTTGACTCGAGTGGTGTAATCGACAGCTAATATTACTGCCAGTGCCCTTGGTAATATCACCACAGAACTTCAGGCGGATAGGCTTATGACGTTACAAAACCGTATGGTTTTAGACGTGATCTTAGCAGATCGAGGTGGGGTATGTAAGGTGATCCATTTGAGCTGCTGTATTTTCATTCCAGATAACGCTCCGACTGTCTATCAAGCCATCTCAAAGTTGCATAAGATCTCTGAATCCATACACGTGGATGTAGGGGATTGGACGCTACTTGGGTGGTTTTGGGGCCTGATGTCGACTTGGGGTTGGAAGATTCTGATGATTATCGGAGTTGTTGTGGCATTCCTGTTCACGTGTTGCCTTTGTGTGCAGTGTGGTCCTGCCTTATGTGGCCTCTGTGCTACAACGTGTATAAGACAGCCACCTGTTACCAAGGGGACTCGGTTGGACAGAGCTATGTTACAGCAACATCTAGATGGTCTGATGAATATCGAGTATGATTCCGACTAGTGCTTGCCTACATGAGGGCAAAAGGAGCGTCTGAGGTTCCGTGACGATTGTAAGTGGTGTTTTCGACTCGCACGAATATGGTCGAGTCTGGTATCTATGAACCGCAAATGACGAGTTTAGTGGGTGTGCGCAGTTTCGCTGTGCTAACCTAAACCGTTCGTTTGTTACGTGGGTTTTTCATCTGTACCCACGGGTTCCATCTTAGATACGGCATCCATTTTGTTTCTTGCCCTCAAGTAGCCAGCGAACGGACGTTGTCCGTTTCGCGACCCTGGGATTCCCAAGACATCCGCGGAAGACACATGTCCTTTGAAAGTGTCTTTATGACGAGGCGGGTGATACTGTAAGGCAGATGGCCTCACTCGAGGCTCATCTTGCCGTGCCGGTCTATTGTCTCAGCCGTGCATCTCATTAGGCACGTCCCTTTGATGCCTGTAGCTCGTGTTTCCCGATACCTCCCCTTTTACACCCTTTTCGATCTCCCCACTGTTTCCATCTTCCTCTGCATCTGTCCTTGTTCCTTCTTCGATCTGTTTTACTGCCGATTGGAATGTACTAATGGTGGGAAGATGGGTTTTTACAGTTGGGAACCGCCAAATGTTTCCGCACTTATGCCCCGGACCTTGAATGTATCAAAGTGACCAAAGTGACCCCTCTCGGGGATAATTATGGGAACCGAGTTGTAAACCTTTGTGTACTATGTAACCCTATGGGAGAAATCTGTATAAGAGGAGCGATCCACAGTAGCAATTTGAAGCAGTCTCCTCGAACTTACACTCGTTGTACTTCCTGTGACTTCTGTGTTCCCTGCAGTAAATAAACCTCGAATCTTTGACGCCAAAGGAAGTGTCCCGTGTCTCTGTCATTCGTACGCCGGAGCAGGTTACCCACGAAGGTTTCAGGTGTTGTCCCCTGGCACCGCTGGGTCTTAAATAACCCAGTCCTTCACTGTATCCCAGCAGTCACGCTGATCAACACCGAGCATGACGGGCTATGTTCAATTCATGCAGGCACCAGCTATGGACAGCCCTGAGGGAAATGATCCCTGACTACCCAGATGTAGGAGAACTGATGGCAGAAAGCATGAAACCTGGGGAGAATTTACAGACTTTTTGTACAGAATGAGGGAATGAGAGCATTCTGGGGACAGGAGACAGGACAGCCATGGACTGACACAGACTGCAAGCTTGCATTCTTCTATAATATCCTTAAAAAAAGGCTGCCCAATGACATTCAGAGTGGACAGGACAGTGTAGTAAGATTAGACACCAAACCCTTGTTAGAAATACAGGCCCGCATATTACACTACTACAAAAAGAACCAAGAAAAGAACAGGGAAAAACAGGAGCAAGCCCAACCAGACACCGCTAAGCTGGTCCAACACAATTTGAAAAAGACTGCCCTCGAGGGGGCAGCATTGGCCTCAAGTGTGCAAATGGTAACAGTCTAAAAGGGAGCTCTGCCTCAGAACCCCAGAGGGTTTCCCACCATTCCTAACAGCAGTGGTCAGGGAGGCTAGCAGTAGCCAGACCTCAGAGAATGTTTCTATTGCCACAGAAAGGGCCATTTTGCCAACCGATGCTGGTTAAAATGTCTATCATGAGCAAAGATTGATAAGGCTAGGCCAGTCCTCAAAAAATATCCATCCACAAAATCAAGCCCAAACCAACCCGATTGCACTTTACATTAAGCTACAGTTAAATCAGTTAGTGACCACACCACCGCAACAAAGTTCAGGTGCTTGACTGAACACATTGACACAGCAGGAGCAGACAGGGAGCCCAACCCAACAGGGACAGGGTCTGCAAAGATAACAGAGAGGGGTAGCTGTATGGGGAGGTAGTACCTTCGCATCAACCCAAAACTCAAATATGTAGTAGATTAAAAATCCCAATGCATAACATACATTTCATGAACAGCTCAATACAAATTTCAGAATAACAACTAGTAAGACAACAATTTCAAGACTCTACTTGCATTCCGGAAACTCAGTGCTGCTGTACGTTACATGGATCAGGAATCTGCACTAAAGTCCACCATAAGGGAACCCCCCAGGGCAGGGTTGACTGGTCACGCCACACAGGAATTCTGATGAGGAGCAGGGTGGCTTCCCTGACCAGCACTTAAAACAGGCACCCAGGTCCCCTCACCCAAGTCACTAGGATGGGCTTGAAGTCGAATGGACCCCATCCTTCAACTGCCTTCAGGCTAATGGAGGCCCCCTTTTGGTTCCAAAATAAGGCAATGTTACAGTATTGGGAGCCAGATTTCCTGCACACTTGAAATAGTGGTACCCCCTCTAAATCTCCAGCTATTCCCTTACCATTGTATGGCACATACTCAGTAGGGAGCTTATGAGAACAATCAATCATCCCAGTCCATTACCCACATCAGGCAAAATATGACAAAGTTTGTGCCTTGCACTGAACTATCCTTAGAGCAACATCCTTTCCCTCAAAATTCTCCAAAACACCCAAGCCTGGTCGTCAGGCCATGTCCCTCCAAAACTTCAAAGATAGTGTGTCCCAGGAATGGAAGTCTCTGGCTACAGCTGGGGGACAGCAGGCCCAAAATATTAGCTGGGGTATAGCTGAAGGGAGAGGGGTGCCAGGAAGGGAGAGGTCTGCATAAGTCCCTCACAGTTTGTGCGAGGTCAGAAGTAGGCTCACCACTGTACCCGATCTAGCGACCAAGCTGACAGCACACAAGGCCTTAATCATACTGTCTAGGGGAGCAAATACGTCCAATCTAGAGCACTGCCACAGCAAAACACATGGGGTCAGTGGCACAACTCTCTGACCCCTCCAGTAAATGACAATGGAAATAACTAAATCACATGAAAACCTAGGGAAGCGCCCAAAAGACCAGCAAAAAAGAAAGCCCAAAACTAGCTCAAAAGTAGGACCTAGAAAAGATGGTGCGACCAGGACTACTAGAGAGAATTGTACTGCATGCCGTGTGCCACAGCTAGAGGAGTAGACATTTGACATCAGAGCATGATGCGAGCCTTAAAAAATACCCAATTGCGATCCAACCTCTATTTTACATAACCCCACGCATGCATTGGTCAAACAACACTGCCCCATCAATAAAAGTACCTCCGGGCACATTAAGGAAGGTAGGAGTCTAGAAGATTGATGACGCCCGTAAAAAGGAGCTAGACAAGATCATTCACTTACTGAAACATCCCTTCCCACTGTGATGAAGGGGTAGATATGGTGTTATGTTATGTAATGTTAGGGTGTCTTATAAAGCGCAGAAGCTGCCCCAGCAAAAGGGCATCCCAGCACTGAAAGAAAAACTAACAGATCACAGAGTAATACCAGCTAGTTAGTGGGGAAGAGAAGAGTCTTGCTGGCCTTCCTAAATTCCAGGTAGTTCTCTAGGCCACGGATCTGCACAGGAAGTTTATTCCACAGCGTGGCAGCTCTACGAATCCAGGGGACCACTACCAAATGCTGACCCTCTGACCAGAAGGGACATGAAGGAACATACGATGAAAGAAGATTAGCCAAAATAGGTGGGGTGGCCAATTTCGAGGCCTTGAAAGAAATGCACAGGGCCTTGAATTCAATGCGCCTGGCCATCGGAAGCCAATGGAGGTGACGGATGGCACTGGTCACAGAGCAGGACTTGCGCAGACCTAGAAGGGTTCTGACTGCAGTATTTTGTGTCATTTGCAGCCTCTGAACCTCTGCTTTATTGGACCCTAAATAGAGGGAGCAAGCACAGTCCAGTCTAGACAAGACCATAGCTTGGATAATGACCTGAAGTTTAGAGGCATCAAAGAGGCCCATCAGCGGCCTAAGCCCCGTAGAAGTCCGAAGCAAGTACCTTCTATTTTTTTGGCTTGGATTCGATAGTTTAAAGATGAGTCCAACCAAACTTTCAATTTTTTTACCACTTGCTTGGGGGCGGGGGGCATGCCCAGACTAGCTGGCCACCAAAAGTCACTCCACAGACCATGATCTCTGCTGACCACCAAAACCTCTGACTTGTTGGAATTAAGTTGGAGGCAGTTAGGAGTCATCCACTCGGCCACTGCTGCAAGATCGCCCTGAAACTTAAGGGCGTCTTCCTCTGTGTTATTAGAGAGTGCCACCACTAACTGAGTGTCTTCAGCATATGAGACCATGGTCAGGCCCCTACTCAAGGCTACAGCAGCCAAAGGTTGGACATGAATATTAAACAGTAGGAGACTGAGGGAGGAACGCGGTGGTACCCCTTGCTTGACACAGTATTCACTGGACATAAATGGGGGGGCTGATACTGAGAATGACCTCTCATGAAGTAATAAGGCAAGCCTCTCCTGTGCCTGACCCATAATTCCTACCTCTGCCAGGCGATGCAACAGAATAGCATGTGATTCCGTATGATGACTAATAAATAAAAGACTCTGATGACCAATGAATGACCATTCACCTCTGAATTTTGAAATAATTACCACAATTGGGCATCCTTCCAGTACCACACTAAAATTGCATAAATAAAATAAAAAAGAGGGCAAACCCCCAAAAAGTAATCATACAGGAAACCCCAGGGTTGATTTAGGATAATACATAAGGATGCATGTCTTTCTAAACTAACCTACAAACAACAGCTCTTATCCAACTGGTCTACAAATGAGCCCCAAGTGCACCTCCTTTACAGCAGGCCAACACCTCTGCCGAGACTTCTTCCAGAACTCCAACAAGGCCCAAGTGTGCAAGTCGAAGACCACAGACTGTTTTCATGGACATTTCAAATCAAACTATTTTAAGCACTTTCACCAAAGCAAAAGAAACCCCCAATCACCAGAAGACTGCAGATGCCTCCTTTGGAAATCATCCAAAGACCTGCAATGTTTTAAAAGTTATGTGTTTTTGTACCATTATTTATGTTAGACCTGGCATCCTAGGCATGGTTTCCCCTGTCTTTTTGCCTCTACCGCCTGTATTTTTTATGTTATGCTGGACTTAATTTTTGTTGGTTTAGTTACTCTGGGCACTTTACCACTGCTGATCAGTGCTAAAGTACAAGTGCTCCTGTGTAAATTGTGATTCTGATTGGTTCTTCTGTTATGAACCGCAATATAGGCCTAGGTACTAACACAACCTTTTACTTACATCTGTCCTATCATTGTTCTACACAACAGGTTGGCGCTGACCTTTTACCTAGTTAGGTGCTACATGATTGCCGTGTGGTTTTCTCCGAAAACTAGCCTCATGTATTATGCATGAGGATTCTCAGTGTCACAGGAGGATTACCACCTTCTGCATAATAACCCTGTAGAAGGGTCACTTCTATTGTCATTCATGCCCGACATGCCCACAGTACACTTCTAGGTAGAACCCCTGAGGGTTTAGAAGCACTACATCTTCACTGGGCAAACCAGAGAAAGACTCACATGCTGACATGCTGACACGAGACGCGGAGGTCCCTGCACGTAGACACTCCAGCACGCAGTGGTCTGACATCACATGCAGGGTGTCCATCTTGAGACCATGCAGGTGGTCCTTCACTCTCCCACATCAGGTAATGGGGTTGGCTCTATCCTAAAGGGATTCTTGGCTATACACCTACATGCATGCTAGGTACACTTAGGTACATCTAGTTAGTGTTTGCATCGCAGGAGTACACATTATTACCTGTATGTATCTATATGTCTGCATATATTCACTGTTTTATCACAATGGTTGAATTCTACCTTTCCTTTACTCTGTTGGTGCTTATAAGCGTATACATATGTCTATGTCTCATGGTTGTTGCAGCACATGTATTTTGAACTATAACGATGCTAGTTCAATAAATACTTATTGAAAACTTCCCCACCGTTTATTCTTTGTATCTCAATGAGACAAAGTAAGCACAACTGAATAGGCAAAAAGTACTGTACTGTTTCCATGATCCCTGGGGGGGGGTCAGGGTTGTCATGTTTGATAGTTGCCAAAAACTTTGCACTCCTTGGTAAGAGGGGCTCATAGTGGCACTGTGAGCTAGCTGTTCTACAGACTAACATATCCGTTGGGGGAATCTGGAATCAGTCTGGACACAAATCCCTTAGTTTATGTTGTCTAAATGAGTGAATCCTATATAGGTTTGTAGGAACCTCAGAACATGGTGTCACCAACATTGGTTTGGGTCTTGTTTAATGGTCCTATCTGAGTAGTTCAATCATGCTTTCTCAGAGACCCCCTACTCATATTTACCCAGAGACATCTGGACTGGGAAGGGAAAAATCCACCACAGCTAAGTAGACATATCCTTTGTATTAACTGTTTGTTCATTCAAGCTTGAAGGATTATAGTTCCAAATATCATGCATAAAACTTTATCACATTTTCCTTGAAACTTCTGTTCCAGGACACCCCTGCGCCGCACGGCCACCAGCTGTTGCGTGTGCAACCCACCCCGCTGCTTCCCGCAGCCCCGCTAAGCCTGCCTCGGCCCCCGCAGTATCTTCGTGTTGTGATAATCTGCTAATTTTGCTTTTTTGTCTCCTTGTCTCTTATCTGTTTCATTTCAGCTTGCTAATCTACTTCTTATTTCCCATTACTGTGTTGCTTTTTGTTCACTGCCGTACTGTTGACTGTGTCTCTCCCCCCTGCCCGCCCCGCTCCCCGCTTCCCACCGCCGTGCTAGCGGCCATGCCCCCTTTTCCTTCTGTGCCCTCCCCGCTCCCACCTCCCAGCTGCTCCTCCCTCCCTCCCACTTGGCCATAAATGGCGACCGCGCAGGTGAGTGTGACCTGTTCCAGGACACCCCCGCGCCGCACGGCCACCAGCTGTTGCGTGTGCAACCCACCCCGCTGCTGCCCGCAGCCCCGCTGAGCCTGCCTCGGCCCCCGCCTTATCTTCGTGTTGTGATGATCTGCTAATTTTGCTTTTTTGTCTCCTTGTCTCTTATCTGTTTCATTTCAGCTTGCTAATCTACTTTTTATTTCCCATTACTGTGTTGCTTTTTGTTCACTGCCGTACTGTTGACTGTGTCTCTCCCCCCTGCCCACCACGCTCCCCGCTTCCCGCCGCCATGCTAGCGGCCACGCCCCCTTTTCCTTCTGTGCACTTCCCGCTCCCGCCTCCCAGCTGCTCCTCCCTCCCTCCCACTTCACCATAAATGGCGACCTCGCAGACGTGCAGCGGACACGCGCAGCAGGCGCGCCGATTGTGCGCCGAAGGCGCGCCAAAGGTAAGCCCGTCTGCGCCCATCCGCGCCTGGACCGTGCCCAGCGCCAGGACCCCTGGCCCCCACCGACGCAAGACGACCCAACAGACCTACGACACTGCCACCCTCAAAACCGGCCGTAACCCCGCCTGCTGCCAGGCCACCCCGAAACGCTTCCACGGACCCTTCACCTGCACAACCTGCAAGTTCACCTGCCTCCGAACATGCACCGCGCCCGCCAAGCCTAACCCCAGCAGCGACCTCAAGTGCATCCTGCTCAACACCCGCTCCGTCCACAGACACGCCATCGAACTCTGGAACCTGCTCGACACAACATCACCAGACGTCGCCTTCCTCACTGAAACATGGATGAACGCCTCCTCAGTCCCCGACATCGCCATCCTGGATGGTTACAAATCATCAGGAGGGACCGCATCAACCAGACCGGAGGAGGCATCGCCATCGTCCACAAGAACACCATCCGCATCACGACCGACGCCGACGACACCTACACCGCCGCCGAACACCTCCACTTCCAGATTCACACAGACCCAAAGACAACCCTCAGAGGCACCCTCATCTACAGACCACCGGGACCACGCACACAATTCAGCGAAGGCCTCACAGACTTCATCAGCCCGCACGCCCTCCCCTCCGCCGACTACATCCTCCTAGAGAACCTCAACTTCCACCTGGAAAACAACAAAGACCGCAACACCGTCACCCTGCTGGACAACCTCGCCAACCTCGGACTCAAGCAACTGGTCAATACTCCCACCCACTATGCTGGCCACACGCTTGACCCCATCTTCTCATCCAGCAAGCACATCGCCTTCAGCCACTCCACCGGACTTCACTGGATCGACCACAGCTGCGTCCACTTCAGCTCCAGAAAAACTACCACGCACCACCACCCGCAACAGGTTCCCCACAGAAGCTGGAGCAAGATCACCGCCGACCAGCTCACCGCCTCCCTCAGCCAGAACCCACCTGCCAGCACACCGGACCCCAACGAAGCAGCCCGCAACTTCACACAATGGCTGACCGCCTGCGCCGATGACCTCGCACCACTAAAGAACCCTCCCAGCAAACCGAGAAGCAAGAAGGCCCCCTGGTTCACCGACGAACTCAAGGACTCCCAGAAGACCTGCCGCACCCTCGAGAAAGCCTGGCTCCTCAACCGGACCACTGACAACATGTCTGCCCTCAAACTCACGACCCGAAAGCACCACCAGCTCATCCGCACCATCAAGAAGAAATCACTGAAGGACCGACTAGACAACAACGCCTACGACAGCAAGGAACTCTTCAGCATCGTCAAGGAGTTCTCCAACCCCAGCACCGGCAACAGTGACATCACCCCCTCACAAGATCTCTGCGACTCCCTCGCCTCGTTCTTCCACCGCAAGATTGCCGACATCCACAACAGCTTCGGCACACCATCCTCGCAACCAACCGTCGAACCAACGCACCCCACCGCCACCCTCCGCACCTGGACCGCAGTGACCACCGAAGACACAGCCCGCACGATGAACACCATCCACTCCGGATCTCCGACTGACCCCTGCCCCCACCACGTCTTTAACAAGGCCGACTCCACCATCGTACCCCGACTCAGAGACGTCATCAACACCTCCTTCGACACTGCCACCTTCCCGGAGAGCTGTAAGCATGCCGAGCTCAGCGCCTTACTGAAGAAACCAACAGCGGACCCCACCGACCTCAAGAACTTCCGCCCCATCTCGCTCCTTCCTTTTCCTGCCAAAGTCATCGAGAAGATCGCCAACAGACAGCTTGCCGCCTTCCTCGAGACGAATGGAGCCCTCGACCCCTCGCAGTCCGGTTTCAGAGCCAACTACAGCACCAAGACCGCCCTCATCGCAGCCACCGACGACATCCGAGCCCTTCTCGACAACGGGGAAACAACGGCACTCATCCTCCCGGACCTCTCCGCCGCGTTCGACACTGTCTGCCACCGCACCCTAGTCCAACGCCTCAGCACCACCGGCATCCAAGAGAAGGCACTGAAGTGGATCATCTCGTTCCTCGCTGGAAGAACACAAAGAGTCCACTTCCCCCCGTTTCGCTCGGAGGCCACCGAAGTCATCTGCGGCGTTCCGCAAGGATCATCACTCAGCCCCACCCTCTTCAACGTCTACATGAGACATCGCACGCCAACACAACCTCAACATCATCTCCTACGCCGACGACACCCAGCGGATCCTCTCCCTCACCAGAGACCCCGACACCGCCAGAACCAGCCTCCACAAAGGGATGAAAGACGTCGCTGAGTGGATGAAGAACAGCCGCTTGAAACTGAACTCAGACAAGACGGAAGTCCTCATCCTTGGGCCATCACCCACCGCCTGGGATGACTCCTGGTGGCCCCCAGCCCTGGGCACCGCCCCCAAGCCGACAGACCACGCACGCAACCTGGGCTTCATCCTGGACTCCTCCCTCTCGATAACCAGACAAGTCAACGCTGTCTCCTCCTCATGCTTTCACACCCTCCGCATGCTCCGTAAGTTCTTCCGATGGATCCCGATCGAAACCAGGAAGACGGTCACCCAGGCCCTCGTCACCAGACGGCTGGACTACGGAAACACCCTCTACACCGGAACCACAGCCAAGCTGCAGAAAAGACTACAACGCATCCAGAACGCCTCTGCCCGACTCATCCTAGACATCCCTCGATGCAGCCACATCTCCGGCCACCTGTGGAACCTGCACTGGCTCCCCGTCAACAAGAGGATCACGTTCAGGCTCCTCACCCACGCACACAAGTCTCTCCACAACCTGGGCCCCAAGTACCTTAACGACCGCCTGTCCTTCCACATGCCCACCCGCCAGCTACGATCCGCTAGCCTAGCCCTTGCCGCCGTACCACGCATCCGAAGAGCCACCGCCGGAGGCAGATCCTTCTCCTGCCTGGCGGCCAAGACATGGAACTCCCTCCCCATCCACCTTCGGTTGACCCAGGACCACCTCGCCTTCAGGAGACAACTCAAGACCTGGCTGTTCGAGCAGTAGCGGCCCCCCCTCCCCCAAGCGCCTTGAGACCCTTCCGGGTGAGTAGCGCGCTATACAAGTGATATGATTGATTGATTAATTGGTTTCAACAATGCCTATTGAGAATAATGCTGAGGCAGCATTACATGCAAATGCAGCCGAGGAATGAGATCAGGAAGGTACTATAAACATTTCAGAAAATGTTAGAAATGCACTTACATTAAAACTAGCAGAGTTTGGAGTCTCAGCATTAGGTGGGACTGTAACATTTGTGATTGAGGCACACAAGTCATTCAGGACGGAGGCATTCTACTCATGGGTTAAATTCCCACCTGCCGATGCACGCACAAATACATTTTGTTTTTAAACTCAGGATGAACCACCAGAAGAAAATTGTCCATACGAGGACATTGTAGTTCCGCTCAGTTTCCAGGAGCATATAGACTGGTTTGAAGGTGCCCTTCAAAATACCACTGATAAAGTGAGACTAGGTCCACTCAGCAGAGATGGAGGGACTTGGCCAGTCCTAGCAGCTTACACACGGCATCCAGTTTTAGACACGTTCCCAATTGCAAACTGTCGTTCACTTCATAAAGAAGTAATCAAACTTTATAGAAATCTGACACAGTTTGCTATACAAGCACTCACACTTCAACAAACAAAAATTACCCAGCAGTTTGACTACCTGCATTCACTATCAGGTGGCCTGATTTATAACCCAATGACTAGGCCTAAATTCCTTTCTCTAAAATATGATCTAAATTGTTTTATAATGCGCCAAAGACTGTAAATAATGGCACTCAGAACAAATGTCTGTTGAGACAGTCCTCAGACTGTGATTGCTTCCTGGCAGAAGTGTTTAAAACACCTGTTACTGTTTTGCAGAATGCCTCCTGTCTTTTGTTTTTTCAAGGTAAATTTGTATTTCAGCACCAGCTGAATTACCACAAAATTGTGGACAAAGGAAATTGATATCAAGTGTGTCAATTGATTGCATTCCACTAACCACTGGCGAAGAAACAGAATCAAGCTGTGTAAGTGACACAGAAGAAGATCAGCAGGCACCAAGAAGGTTGAAAAGTGCAAGAGTGCCTTGTCTAAGGTATTCTGCACCTGAATGGACATACTACACAAATCAGGTGTCAAATGGGCCCTTGGAAGGGTTGCTTCATTAGAGATCAGAACTCTTTGAGCCACCATGACATCAGACTAGAAATAAACTGGTACAGAGCTGGTTGGAAAAAAATCTGAAAAGAAACGAGAGCTTAAAGACGTTTGAATGAGAGAGGGCAAAAGAAGACTTTCCCTAGGCCCATGTCCGCTGTAGAAGAGCAGGGATAACACATCCAGAAGAAGATGGGATAGGAATAGGAATGTCTATATGAAGACTGTTGTAAATAAATCTAAAAGAACTAACTGGAAGAGAAAATTAGAAAACCTGCTTTAGAAGAAAAAGAAGAAAAAGCTGAAATCGAAATGTTCTAGTATTGCTGCTAAATTTGCTAAAGGGTTTAACTGCAGACAAAAATGTTTTCTAAATCTAGCTAGATGCAAGATCATAATGGGTATTGCATTTTTAGTAACAGTGTTAGTAATCCTGATAATACTAATCAGGTTTTATCTCACAAAAGAGACAGAGAGAATTCATTCTACACTTGCACCTAAAACATCTACACACAAAATAGATGAAACTAAATTAAAAGCTTAATATCAAGATTATTCAACAGCCACATTTTCTACTAAAGTTTATTCTAAATTAGTTGAAGAATATACACAGGCACTATTCAATTCAATTCAAAATACTTTATTCGGTATAAAAAGAATACCATACAAAGTGCAGTGTTAAAAAGGACCTTACAACCACTGAAAATTACATAAAAATTAAAATCAAATATGTGAACTTGCACGTTAAAAATGTTTCATATCTTAAAAGTCAAGTTAAAAGCCATTTATACAGTGCAAACAGCAATCTTATAGAATGTTGGGACAGCCAGCCCTTCTCTCACCGTAGTGGATCATAAACATTTATTCATCACCTCTAGTGTTCCTTAGTCTCACGGCCGATCTCGAAAAAATTAACATACTGAACAGCGTTAGTGGATCTGCTGACAATTTTAAAAACAATAGTGCCACCTTTGCTTGGTTGACTCTGGTTTGCCTTAAAATAGCTTTTAGAAACATTGTCCGTGGGTGTGCATAGAAGGGGCATATTAAAACAAAATGAAGAGTGTCCTGCGGAGACCACTGGTCGCAGCCGCACGGGCCCTTTGTCTCGATATCTGATGTGTACCCTGCTGGGACTGATAAAATGTGATGCAGGAGAATGAATCTAAATCTGGTCTTTAAGAATCTGTCATGTTTGTTATGTATATGGGACAGGTAAAATTCCATTCCTGAAGTTGATTTGGTTAGCAAGTGGGCTCTCACCGAGGATTTCATCAGTTCTCTGTCCTCCCTATCATTTGCTGTTCGCCTTAAGAATTTCGTCTTTATAATGCTCTTGTCTTTAGGCGTGAGTTTGGTGGGTTCGTCAAAATACTTAACATAGCCCAACCCCTTCAAGGTATCCCTCACATATTTGAGCCACGGTATACTTCTTCCCCTGTCCAGGGCAATGCAATCCGTTAATATTAGCCTACTTAATGTGGCTTCAGGGTTCGTCCATATTTTAATCCAGCAGGTTATGGGTTTGAGTCTTAGCCTATCACTAATATTGGTGAGGCCTAACTCCTCGTGAACAATGTGGGAGGGTGTGCTTTGTGGTACCTGCAAGACCCTTCTCAGGAATTTATTTTCCTCGTTTTGGATTGGCGTAGTATCTCTAAAGCCCCATACCTCACTTCCATACAGGGTCCTGGCGCGGCATACAGAGCTATACAGGTGCATTATTTCATTCGGTGACCAGCGGCCTAGCCTTTTTGCGAAATTCATAATTGAACCCACCGAACTAATTTGTGAGCTACATTTCTCATTAATCAGTGTTTTAAAGCTAAGGTGCTTATCAAATAAGATCCCTAGGTAATTAAATACCTGCATTTTTTGTAATTTGTGAGACCCAAATGTAAAGATAAAATTCTTGGATGGTCTTTTCCCTACTTCCATTATGTATGAATTAGTAAGATTGGGTGTCAGGTCTAAATCCTCCATAAAGCTGACAAAACCATTAATAAGTGACTGTAGTCCTCGGGCGGTGCGGGCCAGGAGTACCGCGTCATCTGCGTACAGTAGGACCGGAATGCCTCTCCTACCTATACGCGGACTGTCCACCCCTAGTTCTCCCAGCGCCTTATGCAGTCCGTTTATATATAATATGAAAAGAAATGGCGCAAGGATGCATCCCTGCCTCACACCTCTTGAGCAAGGGAAATGATTGGTTGTGTTCCCCTCATCATTAAATCTAACTTGAGCCGCAGTGTTCTGATGGAGCACTCTCAGAATGTTTATCAGGCCTGGGTCAACGCCAAGCAGCCCTAGGGTTTCCCACAGTTTCCTCCGGCTGACCCGATCAAAGGTTGCTGTCAGGTCCATAAAGGCCAGGTACACCGTCCCCTTACTTGACACGGTGTACTTGGCCACCAGGAGGTATAGATTAAGGCATTGGTCCGTTGTGGACCGGCCATTTCTGAACCCATACTGGGTGTCCAAAATAATATCGTGTTCCTCTGCCCAATCCGTCAACCGGTTAAGGATGGCCCTTCCCAGGACTTTCACTGTCACGTCTATTAGCGAGATCAGGTGGTAACATTGTGTATCACTCCTGTTTCCCTTTTTAAAAATCGGTACTGTGGTGGCCATAGACCATGACATGGGCATTCCTGATTCTACTGCTGTATTAAGGACTCTAGTGAGTATAGGGGCCCAGAGGTCTACTTGGTTCTTGAAAAGGTCTGGCGGGATCCCGTCGGGGCATGGGGCCTTGTTTCGTGTCAGCCCATCTATACCTGCCTTAATCTCTCCCAGGGAAAAGCTTATCTGCGTGCTATTTACCATTCCTGTATCTGGCACTGTTGAATCTTCCAAGCCACCATGATTATACAGGCTTTTAAAGTGCTCCTCCACGAGTCAGGGAGAATATGGCAGGCCACCTTCGATTTATTCGAGTCCTGGAAGCAGGGGTCATTAATTACTCTCTAGAATTCATTCATATCCCTGCGCTCTGCAGCATCTTTTAGTGTCTCCCATGCCTGGTTCTGTAGCCTAGTTTTGCGTTGTTTAGTGGCCCTTTTGTAGTGAGCCCTGCAATCAACCACCTTGCTCTTATCTTTTGGAATGGTTTTAAGTGCTAGCTTAACTTCTCTCCTTCCAATGTACATTCATGATCAAATCATCTAGGGGGCATTGGTTCGTGTTTCATCTTTTTACCCCTCAATAACCCATTTTTTTGCTGCGCTGTACGCTCAGATGAGCTGATCAGTTCATTCCCCTCCACTGCAGGATCTAGGCATTTCCAGATCTGGCTTTCAGCCTTAGTGAGAAGCGTTCTGTAGAATGATTCCCCGTCTATGTTCTTCCATCTCAGTCTCCTGCCCTGGTCAGTGGCTTCAACTAAGCCACTGAGTATCCTTTGGCTGTGCTTAGCAGATGGGTAAATATCCCTGATGGACAATACCAGTGGGTTATGGTCGCTGAATACGCTAACCTCTATGCTAACATTCGTAACCATTGGTTTAAGTGTATTAGATACAAATATAAAATGAATGATGGTATCCCTACCCCTACCTTTAAAGGTTGGGATGACTGTATTGTTTTCCCCCCTTTTAGTCAGGTCCATCGTATCTATGAGTGCATATGTACCCAGGATCTTACTTAATTCCCTGCCCTCTTTTGAGTGTTCTAGATGCCAGCCCTTATTAGTTGGACAGGATACCCATTCTCCCCTGGCCCATTTCAGGAAGGGGCACTGATGGCAGTTGAAATCGCCCACTAATATTAGCTGGGAGGGTGTATCCCCTACCTCCTGAATGCCAGCCAGCCTGCCATCTAGCTCACACAATGTTTGTGTAGTTTGCCCCACCACCATTGCGTTATAGAAATTATTAAAAATTAATTTTAATCCCTTCTTGCTATACCGCATTACCTGCATAGAGTCTGAGTCTCAACCCAGGTCTTCCTAGGTCCCTTGCATTGTCAGGTCCATACATGGTTGTTTTGCGAGCCGGGACAAAAAACACTTTGTATCCTTCTAGATGAGGGGCGCTAATGCTAGTTTCCCAGGTTTCCTCAAGGCAAATAATGTGAAATGATCTGATGTAATCTAACCATTCTTTATTTTGTATTTTGGCCGATAATCCTGCAATATTCCATGAGACCACTCTAATCTCGCTGGTTGCAGGATTATCCGTGCTATTCCCCGTGGAGCCCTTCCCTGGTATTGAAGGCGTCTCCATGCGTCTTACAAGCAATTCATTGCCCTCCCTCGACTGTGCCCCGTGTACTTCCAGGGGGGTGGGTTACTTGACTCAGTAGTACGTGCCATTCCTTTTACTTGTATTATAGCTTCTTCAGATCCCTCCCCTGCTCCCAGTCAGTCTAATTCATTCAGTATGAATGCACTAGCAAGTGGGGCGTATCTGTTGGTTACTGATTTGGGCCAGTCCTCGTATACTGGGACATTCCTAGGTCACCTATGGCCTGCATTGCCTACCTCTCTAAGTGTGTTCCTATAAAAGAAACTCAAGGGCAGCATTTTGATGCATGACCCACCGTCTATCTCGTCGGTGCCCCACTGCCGGGAAAAAAAAGGTCCCTAACTACCTCTGGATGTCTAAGGTTTACAATTACACAATCTCCTGCGAACTTCTTTTTGCTAGCTCCTATCCATGCCACCCTCCTAGCCATGAGAATGTGCCTGTGATGGAATGTGCTTGCGTTCGTATTTTTAGCCAACCAATGTGCGGCCTTATTAATCAGGGTTCTTGTTGTTTCTTCTTGATCCTTGCTACATGTTGGGACCCCTGTCAATACTGGTGTAGGGACAGGATGCCGGTGGTAGGTCCAGGGTCTGAAGGCCCTGGGTACTAAATGAATGGTCAGTTGAGTTTGTGTTTGGGACGATGACAGTCTCCTTCCTTCCCACATTGTGTGTGTTGACTGCAGAGGGGTTGGGGGTATTGCTTGGCCCTGATCTTGTTGGGCTCCTGGTGTTTGCCCTTGGTCCCTCCTTAGCCACCTGTTTCCCACCTGAAGGCTTATCAACGTGAGACTTTCCCCCCACTATTCCCTTCTTGGTACTAGCTGGCTCTGAGCGATGAGGGGGCCCTATCCTCCCTTCCGCTGCCTGTGCACTGATCACAGTTGGTTGTCTCCTATCTTGCTCTAGTATCCTACAGATTTTCCCTTCTAATCTGTTTATTTCTTCAAGCACGGGCCCTAGGTGTGCAATTAAGAATGATTCCAGCTTTGACTCTAATGCTGTGGCCATTCCTTGGTACCAATCCACTCCTCCACAATTTGGGCAACTTTGACACACTGTGCTCACGGTTCCCCCTCCACGTCTTTATTAGTCTTGTCACCCCCTTTCCGTTTGGATGTGGTTTTGGGTCTTGTTGTGTGTGACCCCCCCTTAGCTGAATTACCAGTGCCTTTGGTGACAACTAGTGGGGCGACTAAAGGGGCATAGTTTGTGGTGAGTAGAGACTTTTTAGAGCGTGTGACCACTTCCCTTAATGACCCTTGTAAGGAATCTGATTTGCCCACATCCAATGTTGTTAGTGCTGTCCTTTCCCCCGATTCGCTCATCTCCGCTAACCCTGGAGGGATAACTGTGTGCCCTTTTCTTTCACCTATAGGGGTTTGTGCTGGGTTTATATCATTTCCGATCCTCTCATTCGGTTTAGCTAACTCACCAGCCCCTTGTACTAGTGGGTTGGTATGAACTTGTGCCTTAGTGCAGTGAGTGAGTGTGGTGGGTGTAGTGTGCACAAGGTTAGCCTGATCTAAGGGAGTGTCAGCTCTTGGAGACGGGCACATAGCTATTTTGCCCATTAAGGATCGTTTCCGTGCGATTAGTGTGTCCAATGACAATCTTTTTTCCGTCAGCTGTATTTCGTGTGTGAGGTGGGATTCTGCACAGGCACTAGATTCAAAAGATTGTTATGTCTGTGACCACTTACCTTCATCAGCTGCAGAAGTACTTACATGCCACCACATACCTTTGTCATATGCAATCACATGTAGTATTTTCCTTAGCTTAGTTTATAAGCAAGGACACTTTGAATATTTTACTTAAATTATTACCTGGTTCTTTCAAGAGTTCCATTTCAGAAGAGCATGAACTTACACCCACAGGCAAAAGCAATGGATACAGCTGGGCAATATTTTAGACCATCCATGCCTATAGATTTCATTAAGGCATTTGAAAACAATTTAATCTTAGAGAAAGTATTTATTATGACATTAGAGGGAAGGAATACAAACATCTCAAATAAAAAAAATGGAGAGGAAGACGTTTTGAGAAATGTTTGGAAGAAAGACCATGAATACAAAAATAAAATGATCTATCCAAAATTAAAATTAGACAGAAAAGAAAAGGGAAAGCTACGTGTTTACAAAAGAAGAAACCAAAACAGTGATAGACATATGGGGATTATTAGTTGTGAACACACTTTTGAAATGATGGGGCCACTGGACATGGCTAATTTTACAGGGAGAAAAAACAGCCTTTCCAGTATCTAATTGGGAGGGTATTTGCTATTTAACTTTGTTGTTTCCCAAGATGTATCATGTACACAGTGCAGATGTTTAGCTATGCCACCATCACACAGACACACACAGACCCAGAGAAAGCGCGATGTTGGTAAACCAATATTTCACTAAATCCCAGCTCCTGTGGTGACATTTCTGTATTTACATTATTCTTGTGTGGTACACTTCAGGTAGCTGTTTGTCACACTTTGAGTGACACTATCACAAGCAATAAATCTGTGTGGTTAGATTATGTTCTGAAAATACCTTTTTATAGCTCTGTAATGACTTTTTCAGGGAGGGCAGTAGCTTTTCATGTAGAATGAGTGCTAAATGTAAACAAGGAGAGGCCACACAGGTAGCTTGACATCATTTTGGTTTGATTAACCAAGGAGGGGCGAGCATGGCTATGCCATTCACCTCAGTGTCACACAGTATAAGCACATTAGAAAAGAGTAAAGAGTGAAGACTTCCTATTACATGGAAAACAATAATTTAAGACAGATACCCTTACTCAGAGCACATGTGCCCTTTTAAAAGTGTATGAGACTCAGAAATGGGCTGGTCAGAATTTTTTATGCCTCCGAGTATCTATCGTGACAGGTTTATAATAAATGGAAAATGTTTGTTATGTGGAGAGATTTTGTTGTTTTTGCATACATTGTGAAAGTGGCCATGAGAAGCTAACTCAATAACTGCTAAGAAAGGACTATGGTATTGGCACATGGAGATCCACCAGACTGTGCCCTTGGCTGGGCAACTGTTATTGTAGGTGCTGCAGCGCGACCAGAAACGAAAGTTACGTATTAAAGGAGATGCAAGCTGATGTCTTAAGGCAAGATTAATGCCCATCGGGCCTACCGACTTGCATTTCTTTTAAAACCGAACAAAATAAATCAAAGAGTTGTATGCACAAGTTAACAATATTTAAATTCGGCTTTACAGCAAATTCGAGAAAAAATAGCAATGAAACTTGTTCTTTAAGAAAGGGGTCGCTACGAAGTTTGTTTTATTCCTTCCCTGTCCCTGTCCCTCCCCCACCCCGCCTTTCCGCCCCACGGAACTCCCTCCATGGGCCGCAACTGGCAACGTCATACACATCAGAAGTCATCGGTGTGTCCCGGCAATTACTGTGCAATGCATAACCTCTCCTTGACCTTGGGCAGTCATGCAGCTACATCTGCATCTAAAGCAAGTGTTGTGATGCTGTGGTTCTCGAGCACATCCAGGGCAGAGCTCATGAAGCATAGAATGCTTGTTGTTAAAGTCTAAATGCAGTAATGCAGAGACCAATGTTTATTTATTTATTTTTCTATTTACTTATTTATATATATCATTTATAAAATGCTCTGTCACCAAACACAGAATTCCAGGGGAGGAAGAGTGAACGATGGATGTATGACGTTACAACGCATGCTTTTATCACGCATGCCTTTACAACGTGGATTTTACAACGCATGCCTTTACAACGCAAAGTGCTTTGGGGCGCTGGATAGTGAATAGTTTAATTTACTATTCCAACTCCAGTCCCCGTCGATAGTAGGGAAGGTGTTGGATAGTAAATTAAACCTATTCCCTATCCTAGAGCGCCCCCCAGCGCAATGCGTTGTAATGGTTTGCATTGTAAAAGTTGCGTCTTAATGGTACTGCGTTGTAAAAGTTTCGTTGTAAAGGTTGTTTACCGTGAACGATTCCTACAGTGTAAGCAGTAATTAAGCTTGCTAAGAGAGACTGTGTTTAATACTATTTCTCAACTTTAGTGCCTTTGTAAAAATGTAGTAAGAAGGGAGAAGATCTCAAGCTGTCTGAAATATTGTTCCATAGCTGAGATGCTGCAATCTGGAAGGCTCGTCCCCCCTGTCTTGATTCCCTAAATTTGGCCACGTAGGCCAGATTAGCTGACGAGGAGCGTAGTCTCCTGCTGGGACAGACCGTTTAATTTTCTTTTGCAGAGTCATTGGGCCAAGTCCATGAAGTGATTTATAGATAAGGCAGAGGGCTTTGAACCTAATTCTTTGTCTCAATGTAAGTCTTCCAAGGCCAATGACAAAAAGGACCTTCTGGGTCTATTCAAGGCTAATTTAGCCACCACTACTTGGACTCTGTGTAGCCAATTAAGCGGATATTCCGGGGGCTCCCAGCACCAAAGCATTACAGTAATCCATCCTGCTTAAAATGGCACTACAGATTAACAGGTGTCGAGATAAAGTAGGCAGCAGCGGAATAATTTTTTGCAGTACTCTGATTAGGGAGAAACAAGACTCAGCAGTCTTATTACGTGAGATTCCCTGTTCCGTTTGTTGTCAAAGGTAACCCCCAGATTTCTCACAGCATCTGATGGAGTTTTGTCATAGGGAGATGGCCAAAAATTAGGGGGAAGTAAAACTGGAAACATAGTTGTTGAGCAGCAAAGAAATTCTGCCTTGCTTCCATTAAACTTTAAAGCGTTGGAATTAAGCCAGCTGATGAAATAATTCATACATTCTTGGAAGGTGTCAACTCACATCCTATGATTTCCTTCTAATGATAAGGTAAGTTGGATATCATCAGCATAGTTGACCAGGCTGATGCTGTGTGATGTAATAAGTGAAGTCAAGGGACCTAAGTATCTGTTAAAATGAACGGGGCTAATCGACGACCCTTGAGGGGCGCCATGTTGAACAGTCCTAAACTCAGATCGACATGGAGGAAGGGACACTGCTTGCTGTCTATTAGCAAATAAGGGTATTTATTTATTCAGGAGTTTTATATAGTGCTAGGCAGACCCGAAGTTATCAGAGCGCTTTACAACATAGGTGGAGGGGAAATCACAAAAGAAATAACCGTAGTATACATGCTGACTCGTTGGGAGTAAAGCCACTTTGCTACTGCGCTCTTAACCCCACTCGAGGTTCATCTAGCCAAAAACGTATTGTGATTTACGATATCAAACCTGGCAGACAGATCTAAAAAGCTCAGTGCCACAGATTGACCAATATGTACTCCCATTCTCAGCCCATCTATAGTTGTGAATAAAGCTGTTTCAGTCCCTTGTCCTGGTCAAAAAACAAATTTCTCTTCTTCCACAATTTTGTTGTCTTCTAGAAAAGAAAATAACGCTTTGCTAACAAAACATTCCAGATTACTTATTGAATATGGTATAAGCGAGATGGGTCTGTAGTTGCTTAAGATTGTAGGGTCATGCGTTGACTTTTTTAATAAAGGTGACACAATTGACCTTTTCCAAACTGCTTTGCTAGTTTGCAAAGATTGGCAACAAATTTGTCGTGGGAATAGTTTTTCCAACTGTTCTTTGCAAACCCTATGAGATAAAGGATCAAGGGGACAGCCGGAGGAGATAGATAATGCAATAGTTTGAAATTCATCCCCTGGTAAATGCTCAAAGTGATCTAGTTCATTTATTTGTTCCTTCTTGTTACTGAGTCTTGGAGGGTCCTGATTCGAAGGACACATGTTAATGCCTTCAATAATTTCCTTAATTTTCTCCTCATAGAACCTAGCCAGATTATCACTTAAAGTCTGTGACACAGATATAGAATGGTTCACACACTACGGGGCAGATTTATGTTAACTGGCGCATCCCCAGGGATGCACCAGTTAATGTGCGCCACAGTGCACCACAGCTACGCCACCCATGGTGCGCCACATTTATAATGCGGCGCACCATGGTGCAAAAACGGCACAGATGCGTGATGCATCTGTGCCGGAAATGTGGCGCATTGCTGGAGTTGCGTCGCAAGCGCGACGCAGCTCCAGCAAGGCTCGGGGGTGCCCCATCTACACAATGCTGCGTCAAGACCTACGCCTGCTTCAAGCAGGCGCAGGGTTTTGACGCAGCATTGCCCTGAAAGTGACTGAGTGAAATCTCATGGATTTCACTCAGCCACTTTTAGGAGGCGTTCCTGCGCAGGAATGCCCCCCCCCCCTGCGCAGGAACGCCTCCTTATGGCGCAGGGCTTTACAACGTGACGCATCTCCTAGATGCGTCACGTTGTACATAGGGCGCATTGTTTGCGCCGCCATTGCGTCAAATAAAGTGACGCAATTGCGGCGCAAGGATGCGCAACGGCCTCATAAATCTGCCCCTACGGATTTGGAAATTCTCGCATAATATTGATAACTTTCTTTGCGCTGTTGGGTGCAGCCAAGATAGTGCTAGAAAATATGTTCTGCTTTGTCTTTCTGTGTTTGCTGGGTATTCATGATTCTTGGGTGTTTTATGTTCTTTCCACCATTCCTTCTCAAATAATAAACCTATTCTACCGACTATAAGAGTACGGTTTTCTGTGCCTTTTTTATTAAGTACAAAACACTTTCTGGGAATAATGGATTTTATTTCTGACACACGGCTTCTAGTTTGCCTTTTCTAAAAGTGTTTTGCCTGGTATTTGAATGTCAATGTATGTTATTTTCTGAGCCTGAATATGCAAACTGCAGCCTTTCTGTAGCTCCTTTGGATAGTACAACTTGCAAGTAGCGTTAATTGCCGTTTTATTTTTTAACCTTTATTTATGTCGATTTTTTTTAAAGCCCTGTGTATAATCTTTCAGTTACTTCAGAGTGCTGCTTTGAATAAAAGAACTGTAAGGGTTAGTATAATCTGTATTGCTTTGATGACTACAGAAGAAAATTCTCTTAGCCTAATAACTGCGGAGAATATTTTATTGCACATTGTTATTACAAAGACAAACAATAGAAATGTTGAAAAGCGTTTGACAGCTTTTTTAAAAACAATGCGCATACAAAATATGCTTAGCTGAGTATAGTAGTCAGGTATCTTTATTTAGCAGCTGTGGTTAAATCATTTGGCTCCTTACTACCAGAATCCAGTGAATTTGAAGACATGTGAATAAATAAACTCCTCTTTGCTTTCATGACAACTATCGAATGAACACCATGACAGAAATGTGCACAGCATTAATTTAATCAGAACGTAAATAGCCAGTTGTTCGTCACACATTTTCTTTAAGTAAATAGGGAATAAAGAGGCGTTCAATCTCCGTATTGCATTGTAATGTAATTACATTTATATAGTGCTTACTACCGCTGATGAGCCGTCGAAGCGCTTTGTCCCATAAAGGATTCGTGTTTCAGTAACGAAAATAGGCATAATTGCATTGCACATTGGCAAGATTCGCTCAGTCGAACACCATAAATAAAAGCAAATCTTCCTATATAACTAAACACAAAACTAAACTCCTTAGAGTCGAAATTGTATCTATATCTAGCCATGATAAGATAGCTTCTGGAGAGTACATAATCGTAAAACAGTTCATGTACTAGGTCATGACTAAGGAATGTAAATGCACCCACATCCACTGACAGATCCTATAAACAAGGGGCCGATTTACAAAGGTAAAGTGAGATGAAAGTCTAACTTCACGACTTTGGCATTCACAAAGGGCATTTACGAGTAGCAAATGCTCCTTGTAAATACCAAAAGGTGTAAAGTTAGACTTTCGTTACTCGTAAATGCCCTTCATTGAAAGAATGTTTATGGACAACAGTCATTTACCCAAAATAATGGGCAGCCAGAGAGAGTGCGTTTGTGAATTGCTGTAAATCCGCTCAGCCTTTTTCAAGAAATTAGTGTTTAAAGAGGGGCTTGTGTTGGGCATAAATGAATGAATGAATGACCAGAATGTAAAGAGCGCACAGCTACTCCGTTCAGAGAGTCCCGGCGCTAAGAAGCTAATCCTCCAAAATCATACCATGGTTATACAGCGGTAGAGCACATCAGTATTCCCTGGGTACCAAGATTAAAAAATAGTCAAACCAGGTTGGTTGAGGGAGTATTTTCTCCTGCAGGCCAGTTCAGTGCCATGACACCAGAAAGATCAGATTGGCTGTCTGCAACATTAGAAAAGATGTTACTGGTGCTATTACAGGACTTGATGACTTTCTTCTCAAGAGAAAAATGTGGGACATTAAAAGGGGCAAGGAGAAGGGACCCTGCCACCCAGGCCCATGTGATGCAAGCATAGGGAGCCCTCCCTTTAATTATAAATGAGAAAAAAATTGACCTGTCCAGCTGTGCTATCATCAGAACCATCCCAGGGCCACGAGATACCGCAATAGCACTGTGGTCCCTCTATATCGCAGTAGTACCACAATACCCAAAATGAATAAAAAAAATAGATTGGCTGCCCCACAGTGGGTTGGGTGTGGAGCCTGGCCACGGGCTAAAGACCAAACCTTTTGCCAGAACATATGCTGCTTATAGCCGATGGGCACAGGCCAGGCCTTGCGGCCAACTGTGGTCAATCCAACTGAACGTGGCAAAAGGTTGTGCATAGTGAGGTTTTTCTGCCTCCTGGTAAGCCGGGTGCAGATGGGTTGGCCCCCATCGGGGGTGTTAAATGCAGGCCACAGCCCATGCACAGGGGGTTGGGCACAATCTGATGGGTTGGACAAAGGTGCTGACTGCCTGAGGTGGTCGGGCTCTGTGGTTAACAGCCACTATGCAAGGTCACAGCTTGGGGGCTTGGGCAGAGGGCCTGGCCTTGGCAACATGATAACAGAAATGGTGGTCTGCTGAACACAGCTTGCCACCATCTGTGTTTTGACAGCCAATTGAGGTAAATTTCTTTGTGAAATATATCTCATGAATATTGATGTATTACATCAAATTGCATGGCAATAGGATCCAATACTTGTGAACCAACCAATTATTAAGTAGATTAGTCTGCCGAATATTGATGGATTTGCAACGCATAGGTTCCAATACTGCGACCTCTTTTTCCAAATTTTACATTAGAACTTCTGGACTGAGATCCTTAGAAACAAACTTTGATGGTTATTAACAGACATGACAAAGGACATAAATAGTTTTTCTATCTTTTAGCTAATAGTGGTGGTTCTAAGAATGCTTTTTTCACTCATTCTTTAACAAGAATGCCTGTAACTTCTGTTTTATTAGATATTATCTCATAACTTTAAAAAGTGCAGTACAACTTGAATGTAAAAAAATAGAAAAGTTATTTCTTGTGGGTGGCTTGCTGGGCAGATACCTCATTCTCATAAGCTGCGGCAGTCTGTTGTCCCACAGATAATATTGTACGACATTCAATGCTGTATACTACAATCCTGGTGTATAAATGGTTCAATTCATGCTGTTGGGTGGCAAGGACATGCCTGCAACAGAATCTGCAGCTTGAACTCTCTGAAGGACTGCAGAAGATGTACACACTCAGTCATCACAAGTCATACCTGTTTAATCATATTTAATTGCAGGAAACACCACTCATTGAAATGATTATGCATCCCAGGAGTACCAAGTGAGTACTTTTCTCCGACCAACATTTGAGGCCCGATTCAGAGTTTGACGGTACAGCAGTGGGACAGACCTGCTGCCACACCACCAAACCAGTGCGGAGACCACCCGCACTATTATGACTTTTTATGCAATTGGCAGGCTTTTTTTTGACGGTCCCACAGCAGTGTCTATAAAATAGGATCCGCAATAGGAACATCAAAGGACGTTCCAGCATGGCACTCATTGGCAATATGTGCAATACCCAACAATCCTTAATGAGAGTAATAAAGTGGGAATTACTTCAGAATTAATAAAGACGGTAATATGAACCAATCAGTTTCACTAATAGTCATAAATACTGCAGAACAATTCTTGAATACCGCTGTAGTGCAAAATCCAACAAACAGAAATTGCTATAAAAATGGCTATATTTCCTACTTGTTTGGTCCTGTCTGCAACCCCTAACCTCAAACTTGAAATAAACTCCAGAAAAATAAGTAAAGACCTCATGAGGGTAGCACAGCACTCTCTCATTGCCTCTCTGAGTCCCACAGGAGGACCAAAACAGAAATAATAAATGAAAATGAAGGTAGTCATTGAATTGGCCTTTAGAAAACGCTCAAAAGAATTTCCTAAACACCATTACTACATTGGTATTTCATAGAGAGAGATTGTTGTGCAGACAATCCAAGTCCACCAAGGCCTCAGGAAAAACTCTAGAGCAGCAGCCACCTACCACACCATCTACCAGCCCTCCTACATCTGGGAGATTTGAGGAAAAGAATGCAATAGTGTTGAAATTCATATCTGCAGCAGCACAGCACACTAGGCCTGAAAGGGAATTTGAGGTGCCCAGCCCTTGCCAGTGACCAGGGACAGCATCCAGCCCCATTCTGCCCATGACAAAAGGCCTGTAACTACCCCCCTGCACACAGCCCAATGCAATGCATAGTGAATAAGTTGGATAAATAAGGCACAGAAATTCACTTAAAAAACAGAGGTTAAAGCAAAGTTATAGTTTGATGTTGAAATAAGGTGAAAACTCATGTTTAAAAACCAAAGCACCACTGAAACTCATCAATTATGTAATTTGAGATATCATTAGTGATTGTATCGGTGATGCCATTTACCATATCATGAGCAATGTAATATGTGAGGTCATAAGCAGTGCATATTGTAGTTGGGATCACTGATAAAATATCGACTCCTAAAACCTCGACCTACAAAAATATTGCGGAAAAAACATCGTAAACAAAAATGTCGACACAAGACATTACACAAACATTGATAAAAATACATTGTCTATAAAAATATTGATAACAAAAATATTGACAAAATATAGTTACCAAAAATATCGATAACAATCAAAAAAAAATTACGATGCGGTTAGGAAAATAGGCTCCCATTTAAGTCAATGGGAGTCCAACCAAATCGTATCTGGAAGCATCTGGGTGCATCGTACTTGGTGATTCGGACTCTCCCGATCCAAGTGGGTCGGAAACCATTTCCAAACCGATTTCGTTGGAAATTGTGCTTCAAAGCATGACACGGTGGATAGTAGGAGCTTATGGTCATTGCAAAGGGACATTTTGGAGTCTGCATCTGCATTGTCCCCTTAAAGTGACTCCATATGTGACTGTGGAAACATGTTAATATGTACATCTTTTTCACCTACAGGCACGTCGGTATGCTTACAGGAATCTGTATGTCAGGTTACATGGAGGCATGGGCAAGATATTTGGCTGTGTGAACAGCACATGGGTCATCAATGCCAAGTATGCATGTTACCATGCATCTTTTGATTTTTGCATTAAGGTTGCATATGCAGTCTGCACAGGGGGTGTGCAACATGGAGGTATCATCATCTTGTTTTGTGCTTTGTTTGCATATGATGTTTATGAGTATGGCACTAAACTGTACCTACGTCTCTGTCTCTTGCAGCATCTACCAAGGGCACAGAAGGACAGGGGACGAAAACCAGTGGTGAGTCATCTTTCACAACTGCTACACATGATCTCACTGACACCGATATGACCAGTGCCTCAGAGAGGGACAGGAGTGCCCTTAAAGAATCACGCCCACAGACACCAACCTCAAAGTCCTCTGATGCCAGCAGTGACTCATCAATGTTGGTGGGCATCGGGAGTGGGATATCTGCCCTCTCTTCCACCACACAACGTCCAGTTCCCAACCACCCAGCTACTTCCACTGGTGCTGCATGTGCACCACAGCAGTAAGAAGGGAAGAGTATCCTTCCGCACAGGCTCCGCTGCCCCTGCCCTTGTATCCCTTGCTGCCCTCAGTGTTGAGGCTGTGGACCTTTTGCGCCAGCTGTGTGTGGGTCAGACAACTCTGCTGAATGCCTTCCAAGACCATTACAAGAAGTTGGCACAGGTAGTTACCTTCATGGAGAGGATTCATTCTGACGTGGGTGGTCCAAACAAAACTGTCCATTCTTTGTCCTCCACAGTGACGGCAGCCATGCAGCTGTCACAGGCTAAGAATCCAGATCCAGTCCCTTTTGCAACCCCCTGCCAGTGGTAACATCTAACATGAGTGACCACACACCACAGCCCTCAGGCTCCATGTACTCCACACGCAGCACACAACAGCAGCACCCCAATTGGTACAGAGTGTAGACAACAACCCCCAAACACAGGAGCGCAAAGGCAGAAGGCCTTCAGGTGACACTCAGGGGCATTAGGCCAAGAAGCAGGCCCCAGGCTCACATGAGCCCCATCCAAAGACACTCCTGTCCCAAAAGTGGATCCCAAAGACAGACAAACTGTTGCTGTGCTTGCTGTGAAGCTGGTGCCTGCAAAGACTCCGCAGAAAAAGCACTCTAAGGGTGATTCACCCACAACCTCAACTCCCACCCACTACCCCTGTGAAGCTGGGATAGGAGGGCACTGTGGGGGGTTCACCTTATCAACAGGTGATGGAGGAGAAAAGGCAAGGCCAGGCCAAGCGTACCACCAGATCTGGAAGATCCCCAGAGGGAGGCCCACCACCAGCACATGATGCACCTTTGGTGGAGAGTGTGCCTGTTGTGCCCGCCCCACTGAGAACTTTCATCACCCAGCCACTCCATATCAGTCTCTGTTTATAAATGTCTGTTATAACCAGAAGTATGTGATGTATTGTATGTTTATGTTTAATCAGTGTTTTGGATCCATTGCTCACTTGTCATACCAAATGGTGAACACGTTGTATCAGATTCATAATGCGACAATTTGTATTCTTATCTGCTTTTTATACACATTTTTAGGCAAATATGAATAAAGTTAATTTCTATATGTTTTAAACAGTTGTTTTCCCTTTACACTGAGTTCGTGCTATCCCTTTGGCTATGTTGAAAATATATTGATGTAATTTGAATCACTTAAACTGCCTAGGAATTTTGCTTCCACTGTAGTATTAACCTGTCCTAGGAGTTCTAGAACTTTTTACAAGGGGTCCTTGTTATTTGCATGAGTGCCCGCCCCACTTCCCACTTCACCCAAGACAGTTCTGGGCTATCAAATACCCAAGAAGTGGAGAGGCAGCCCTCCACATTCACTCTCACACACTGTGTCTCATGGCAGATGTCTCTTCCACCCCGTGCCACCATGCCGCCCAGTTCAAGAAGCCCTCTGGCTACCAAAGCCACTGATGCCTCTGCCTCAGCTGGTCCTCTCCCAGTTTCAGTCCTCAAACTGGACCTGACAATCAGCCACCTCCCAGTTCGTCTGACTGCCAAGTCTGAGGTAAAGTCCCCCTCCCTAACCTGTCTTTCCCACAGCGGTACCTGTCTCTCCCTTAGTGGTGCCTGGACTGCCCATTGTTATCCCCCTAGCTGTGTTGCTTACCATGGCAGTGTACGGTGTCACCCGTTCCCTGTGCATGTTCTCATGCCACTGGCCTTGCTGTTTGTAACTTTGGGTGCCAATCCCCTGTGGAGGTTCTCATGCACATATGTGTAATGACCCAAATTGTTTGCCAATGACCAGGTCATATAGACATATCCAACCTTGGGACCCAAAAATACAATACTATACAATACTCTACAATACTTACCCAAAGTAGGAATACCACTTATACCTTATCTCTTGCTGAGAGGATTTCTACAACAACAATCCTCCTAGTGACAGGCGCTGTGCATGAGGCAATTAGCCGATCCTCTCTGCCACAGAATACTCAACTAAGAAGACGTATTTGCTTCATCTCGCTGTCCGAGCGGATTGTTTGTTGGGTCTTTGGATTCTGGACTTCGGAGCTCACACCTCGCGGAACCCGCATCGCGGGTCCCGCATCGCCTGCACTGCCCCTCGCCACCTGGAAGCTGCTGTGGGCGTGGACAAGAACTACAGGGCTGCGAGCAACTGGACCGGGACTCTGTTTCCCAGGAGCCCCGGTAAACCTGCGCCCGATCCACCTGGGCTGCTCTCCCTGACCGCCCCGCCCCATTTATCAGCATCGCAATAAAGCACCTGGGCTCCAGCAACTGCGTGGGACGTATTTGCTTCATCTCGCTGTCCGAGCGGATTGTTTGTTGGGTCTTTGGATTTTGGACTTCGGACCTCACACCTCGCGGAACCCGCTTCGCGGGTCCCGCATCGCCTGCACTGCCCCTCGTCACCTGGAAGCTGCTGTGGGGGTGGACAAGAACTACAGGGCTGCGAGCAACGGGACCGGGACTCTGTTTCCCAGGAGCCCCGGTAAACCCGCGCCCGATCCACCTGGGCTGCTCTCCCTGACCGCCCCGCCCCGTTGATCAGCATCACAATAAAGCACCTGGGCTCCAGCAACTGCGTGGGACGTATTTGCTTCATCTCGCTGTCCGAGCGGATTGTTTGTTGGGTCTTTGGATTTTGGACTTCGGACCTCACACCTCGCGGAACCCGCTTCGCGGGTCCCGCATCGCCTGCACTGCCCCTCGCCACCTGGAAGCTGCTGTGGGCGTGGACAAGAACTACAGGGCTGCGAGCAACGGGACCGGGACTCTGTTTCCCAGGAGCCCCGGTAAACCCGCGCCCGATCCACCTGGGCTGCTCTCCCTGACCGCCCCGCCCTCCTCTCCCACAAGGACCAGCCTATATAACCAAGCTGCACTTACCGCTGCGCGGTAGTGCCCGGGGCTAAGCCCGGGCAAAGGGCAGGCCCTCTGTGGCCCTCAGAGGCCCGAAGAGACTGGACTGGGCATAGCACCCTGGTCGCCAGCCATTCCAGTGTTATCGCAAAAGAGACTATACTGTTCCATTATTTATTTATAACGGCTAGTTCGTGATAAATGTCTTCTACATTGTTAAGTTCAGACCTAGCCATGTCAGATAAGCAAGGGGGCTTGTTAAACAGAACTTTGGACAATTACTTCACAAAGTCTGCTGTCGACATCCCCAAGGAAACTGCTTTGGCAGAGCGACGAGCTGATCGCCGCCGTTCTATAGAAAGCATGAAGAGCAGGTCTTGATGAGGGCAGTCAGAATGTCAATGATATTGTATCTATACTGGAAAGCCAGCCCCTGGTATTGAGTGATACCCCGCTTACACCAAATACTTGCCCTAAGCTGGATACGAATGGCCCTCCCTCTATTAACCATACTAGTACTCCTAGTTTAACGAAGGCATCGACTGTTTTTGCCCCTATGCTAGGCAAAACAACACGAAATAGGGTTAAAAAAATAATGCCTCCGCCTAGAACATATGGTCCACCCCCGAATAAAAAACGGCGGAAAAGGGGGGATTCACAACAATTAAAGCTGAGCCACTATGATTTTGGAAAAAAGGCAAATATTTCTGTTGAAAGTGCTAAGGACTCAATAGCCGCTACAGAGGGAATTAACACTACATCTCTACCCTCACCTAACATGCCTACAGATAAGGAGGTTAGCTCAGACATCAGTGTGGCTGACAATGTGCCCCAAGCAGTACAGGGGCTCGTTACACTGCACAGTATAGAGAGTTTAATTAGAAGCTACTCGGTAGCAATTTTAGAGAGACTGAACAAAGTGGAAGATAGACTAGGGAAAATTGAGCAGGTATTGGGAAGTAAGGAAGCTGCCATTAAGTCAGCTCCAAGTAATGTTATACAAAATACTACATTACCAATCCAACCTACTTTAACTGCCCCAACCTCTGCTCTAATCATGAACCTATCCACTTCGAAGCATCCAGAAAATAAAACTACCAAACAACACAACCCACTTTGTAATTTGTGACAAGATAAACCTGATCAGATCCCGGCTATTCAGCCAGTAAACCATCTAAGGGCATGGCGAACACACTATTGGGGAGACCAACAAGGGAGGCGGAAGGTTGGAGTTCTGGACTTTTTGGTTCCGTCCAGAGGTGTCAGGGAACAACACCCAAAGACCCCGGAGTTCCACCTGCCTTGGTGCACAAATGAACAGAAACACGGGCTTCTCGATGGTGGCGTCAAGGACCAAAGGTTTATTACTGCAGGGACACAGAAGTCACAGAAACTACGCATGGGCAGTAACTAGGAGCCTGTTCAAATTGTACAAAGAGGGTTGCTCCTTATATACTAAAAATTGGGCTTCAGGCAAATTCTTCACATGTTAGTACATTCCCAAACCTTTGTGTCCTAAACAATAAATATTTGGCGTTGCACAGGAATCGTCGATAATATCTGATGTCAAAACATTACGAATGAGGGGTTCCCACTTTTCCATCATAATCTCATGTCAACTTTTCATTCAAGACCCGGACCGCCTCATCGTAAATCTCGTTACCTCCCCCTAATAAAGGCCCAGAAGGAAAGGAGCAGAGCCAGGTGCAGAAGATAGAAAAACAGGATAAGGGATGTTTGTGGGTTGTAAATGGGCAAGGCTACCGGCTTCGGCCGCCTAATCGTGATCAGGACAATGGACACGAAGACCAGTTTAGCAGGGCTGGCCTCGGGTAGAGGAGGCAGCCTTTGTCGAGTCATGCAGCTACAGCGTGATCTGGTTTAAGGTGCACGTGTCATGAAAGAGGTGAATCTCCGGCTAAGGCTACGTGTCCTTAATCGAAATGAAGTGATCAGAGGTTATTGCGTATGTGAGGGCAAGAAACACAAAATGGCGGCCATGATCTAAGATGGATGCCATGGGTAGATCAGAAATGTGTTTGTTACAGGAGTACTCTTGCTCGTAGCGTAGCGAAAACACCAGGATATGCTAAATGGATCATTTGCGGTTCGCTGATACCAATATTATGTATTTCCGACAATATTGAAAACACGGGTTCAAATCGTCACGGAACCTCAGACCCTCCTTTTGCCCTTACATAGGCAATTACTCAGTCTATGTCAGAGTCTAATTCTATGCTCATCAGGTCAGTGACATGCTGTTGTATCATCATCCTTTCTCGTGCCTTTTCTCCAAACGCAGGTGGTTTCCTAAGACAGGTTGCAGCACAAAGACTACACAGAGCAGGACCACACTGGATAATCAGGCAACATGAGAACAGGAATACTAAGATGGCACCAATGACCATTAGAACCTTCCATCCCCACGCTGAGATCAGAGTCCAAAACCACTCCATGAAGGACCAGTTTCCCTTGTCTACATGAATAGAGTCGGAAATCTTGTGTAGCTTAGAGATCGCCTCATAGACCGTTGGAGCATTATTAGGAATAAAGACACAGCAGCTCGATTGGATCATTCTGCATACCCCACCTCGATCTGCAAGTATAACGTCTAGAACCATACGGTTCTGCAACGTCATGAGTCTATCCGCCTGAAGCTCAGCTGTCAAATTGCTAAGGGCACCAGCAGTTTCGGTAATAGTAGATTCAACTACCCGTGTTAGCTGACGTATGTTTCTACTATTGGCCATAGGCCCCCAGAACGGAAGGAAGCCTTTGAAGAAGTCTCCAGCTTCCTGACCAGCAGTATCTTCCTTGCTGAAGACACCTCTCGCTACTCTGGTCCTGTGATAATCAGATGAAGCAGTGTATGTCGGAGGTAACAGTCGAGCAATATAGCATGATCCCGAAAAGTCGGCAGGCAACCATGTATAAGCTCTATCTCGACAGATGAAGTAGGTACCCCTAGCAGTAAGAAAGGCAGGGGAAGAGTTAGCCGGAAACACATAAGTCTCTACGCACTCACTCCTCCCTAGCTGAGCTCTCGGATTTCTCCCATTCCCTTGCAAACAGACCTGACCTCGGTGAGGTACGACCCAGATTGGAGTTGAGCTTTTACGCTTGCTTTCTCCTAAACTAAGGCGATACTCTGAAGTATTCCAACTTAAATATACTCGCAATTCGTCTCTAGGGTAAGATGGAGTATTATTGACGTCCTTGACCATGTCAATAATTCCCTGGACTAAAGCTTTGTTGGCGGAGTTATATTTAGTGGAACGTGGTGGACGTGGAGGATAGGTTTCAAGGGCATAAGCAAAGATGGTTTGTAGGGCCTGAAATGATCCATTGTAGCTGAAAGGCAGAACCAGATAAGGAATACCTTTATCCATAGTGTGGGGTATCAAGCCACACACCCAGCAGTCTGTAGTGTTAACTACCAGTTGGTGTTGGTGCAAGAGCTGTACAAAAGTGTTGTTAATGAACTCTGAGCGTCGGGCTTGCTCATGTTCGGGAAACGAATGAAAAGAGTGTATAGAAGAAACAGTAGAAATAGCAGGATCAAGGGGAGGCACTGTAGTAACTGGCACAAAAATCAAATTTATATTGAAAACGATTCCACCCACCAACGTTATCAAGACAATCAAAAATGTAATGGCACATTGCATCAAAAAGCATTTGCTGTGAAGGATTCTGCAAAGTCTGTTTCTGCGAACATAAATCACATTTTCTCGTTGCAGCGCAGGAAGCTCCATCTTCTACAATCCGCTCGCGACCACTGATGATGTGTACGTAGATGAAAATGCCTCTATCAGCCCTGGGAGTTCCCAGAACCAACAGAAGGATCGACCTTGTGTCTGACCCCTGCAAATTCAACTAGGCACACAGCCACGACCCTACGGCTACCCAGACGGCAAGGCAATTTTTTTTAAAAAAAATAAAACAATAGCAAACTTCCTGGCTGAAGGTAAAAGTTCAAAATTTCAAAATATCACAATGGGCAGTTGCCTGCTTTATTTGTCCATTTTACGGTTTCGTAAATTATATCTTTGTTTCGCAGGTACTGTCTGATCGGCAAATAGCGTTTCACTGGTGGCTGTTGCAGTGTTCAAGTTCGCAGATGACAGATTTCTTTCTGATGCAGAGGACAAATGTTCAGAGTTCAAAGGAGTCTTTTCCGAAGGAGAGTCAGAGCTTGGAGTGTCAGTGATCAATTCGGCATCGCTGAAAGGGATGAACTTCGGCGTACTTTCAAATTCGGAGGAACCAATTCCCTTCTTCACCCAGTCGTCGTAAGGAAGTGGCAAAGGTACACGCTTTACGTGGGATGCATGCACCCAATGATTGCGGCCAGCCACACGAACTGCTGTTCTTGTTACAAGTAGGATCTGGAAGGGGCCGACAAATCTCGGCTGAAGGTTCTTCGTCCTCGCGAAGTTTCTGATAACCACAAGGTCTCCTGGTTTCAGCTGATGCCCTGGACTCTCCGGAGGCTTTGGTAAAGCATCGAAAACCTGTTGGTGAATAAGACTCAATTTAGCAGTCAAGTCGTAAAGGTAGTCTATCAACATAGGATATTCTAGAGAACAAAACTCCCTAGGCCTCGGCACACCCCAAATATTTGCCGGACGGCCAAACACTATTTCGTAAGGGCTAAGCCCCACTCTAGAATGTACAGTTGCTCTCGTTGATAACAAAGCCAAAGGAAGGGCGTCTGGCCAGGCTAAACCTGTGGATGCTTGTATTTTAGCTAGTTTCAGCTTAAGGGTTCCATTGTAACCCTCCACTAAACCAGCAGACTGGGGATGGTTCGCACTGTGGAACTTTTGTTTGATGCCTAGGCCGGCACATACACTCTGCATAACTTTCCCTATAAACTCACTTCCGTTATCTGACCATACAATCCGTGGCATTCCAAATCTAGGGAAATATTCTTTGAGAAGAATTTTGGCAGTTGATAGGGCAGTATTGTCCTTTAGTGGCTATGCTTCGATCCACCTAGAAAAAGCACAGACTACCACAAGGACGTATTTCAAATTATTACAGCGATCCATGTGAATGAAGTCTAACTGAATCACTTCAAAGGGGCAGGAAGGAGGAGCGAAGTGACCAGCAGGAGTTGGAGTTCCCTTGCCAGGATTATGCATCAGGCATACCATACAATTTTTCACCACTCTCTCTGCACACTTACTGATCTCATCATTCTTCCAGACTGGAGCCAACATCTTACAGATTCCTTTAGAACTTATATGCGCTACTCCATGCGCCATTGTCACCACTGCAAGCCCATACGCGTCAGGCAACATCCAACGTTGCTGTTCTGTTAAATCAATCCAACACCCATTCGAATCCAACTTGCCCGTACTTTCTCTCCATACACGTTTTTCTTCCTCAGTTGCCTCTTTCTGAATCTCTTTCACGCTTTCCATTGTATCCTCACACATTCCAGAGTCAGCAATCCATCTCGCAGACGTAGCAACATACATTCTGCTCATCATGTCTCTAGCTGTCTGTTTAGCAGTCTCATCAGCAAAGGCATTCCCGCGACCAACATCATCCGTGATTGCTTTATGAGCACTGCACTTTACAATCGCAACTTCAGTCGGCAAGGTTAGAGATTCTAACAAGTCGTTAACTAGCTGACCATGTTGAATCCTAGTCCCATGGGACGTAATGAAACCTCTTTCTCTCCACAAACGGCCAAAACTATGGGCCACGCCAAATGCGTACTGACTATCTGTGAACACATTCACTCTCTTTCCCTTAGCTAAAACACACGCTCTTGTTAGAGCTATTAATTCTGCAGCTTGGGCAGAATTCTGATTCACTCTGGCAGTCTCCACAATCGTCACCAAAGTCGTTACTGCGTAAGCAGCAGTCACATCACCATTCTCCAACTTAAAACATGACCCGTCC
Organism: Lissotriton vulgaris; assembly: GCF_964263255.1. Classification (NCBI taxonomy): domain Eukaryota; kingdom Metazoa; phylum Chordata; class Amphibia; order Caudata; family Salamandridae; genus Lissotriton; species Lissotriton vulgaris. Next base: position 1,907,188,185 of record NC_141689.1, read on the forward strand.
ACATACAGCGTGCCATCAGTATCGGATAACGGAGTATCCTTTAAGTCAATGCGTCCTTTTGTCTCTTCCTCCGTTCTAAAACAACAATCATGTGGCTCGGAATCACTCGACTCTTGATCAGTCGGCAACAGCGTTGCTGGATTCAATACATTACATCTTTTGATCTGAATATGACTCGCTAGTAATGTCAGCTCGTAACCAGATAGTCTCGCACTGGTAAGGTGTTGTGTCTTAGTTCGGTTCATGAGTGTATCCACCGCATGAGGAACCATGACCACTAGCATGTTGTTCATCACCAAACCAGCAGATTGTCGAATGGAAGCCGCAGCTGCCGCTGTAGCTCTCAAACAACTAGGCAACGCTCTAGCTACCGGATCTAATGTTGATGAAAAATACGCACAAGGGCGTTGTTTATCACCAAACTTCTGTGTCAGAACACTCAACGCGCAACCTTCTCTCTCATGAACATAGAGCGTGAATGGCTTACTGTAATCAGGTGTACCCAATACAGGAGCTGAACATAGTGCTTTTCGTAATTCAGTAAAACTTTCTTGACATTCATCTGACCATGGCACCGGACTCGAAACATTTTTCCCAGTCAAAGCTACCAATGGTTTTGCTAAAAGAGAAAAATTTGGGATCCACTGCCTACAGTAAGAGGTAATACCTAGAAAGGCACGTACTTCTCTCTGTGTGCGTGGAACACTCATCTGCGTAATTGCTTTTATTCTCTCTGGGCTCAACTTCCTTCCCTCCTTTGACAAGAGATGACCTAGGTAGGTCACTTCTTGGCAACAGTATTGCATTTTCGAAGGTGATACCTTGTGATTCAAATTAGACAAATGATGCAATAACGAAATCGTAGCTGCTTTGCAAGTTTCCTTATCATCAGCAGCCACTAAAAGATCGTCTACATATTGAACTAGAGCAGAACCTGGAGGAAGGACAAAGGAATCTAACTGGCTTTTTAATGCTTGACTGTAAATAGATGGGCTCTCACAATAGCCTTGTGGAGCGCGTTTAAATCTGAAACTTCGACCTCCTAGACAGAAGCTGAAAATATCTCTGCTTTCCTCGGCTATCGGAATGCTGAAAAAGGCATTCTTCAAGTCGATGACTGAGAACCAAGTGGCTGTAGCAGGAATTAGTGTTAACAAGGCAGTAATGTCTGGAACTACAGGAAACTGCGGAACTACAATCTTATTAACTTCTCTAAGGTCGATAACAAACCTATACACTGGAGGCTTTGTAGGATCAGTTCGTTTCAAAATCGGTAGTACAGGACTGTTACAGACATTTCCTCTCGTTTCTTCAACCACACCTTTCTTAATCAAATCTTGCACAATCAATAAAAGTGCACGTTCACCTTCAGTAGAGATTTTGTATTGAGGAATTCTTGGAAATTTGACATTTGCTTTCAAAGTTACTACATATGGTGGTATTTCCAAAAGGCCTACATCGTTAGGACCAGTCGCCCAAAGAGAATCAGGGAGTGAACGCAGCTCTGGCGGGAGTGCATCCATTGACAAGTACATCGGAGAAGTAATATTTTTACCCAATGTAAGCTGTACTCCTTCCGGAGAACAGTACAATGTCGCATATAGTCGTTTTAACAAATCTAAACCAAGCAGATTTTCATTACAACCTGTCGTCAAAATCAGGGGTGCTTTCAATTGACACGGTCCAACAGAAATAGACAAAGGACCAGATATCGGGTTGTAAACAGGGGCGCCTGAAAAACCTACAGAGACATTTGTTGAGCCGGACAAAGGTGCGCCAGGGAGTTTCGCATGAATGATAGAACTTTTTGCGGCACCAGTATCCAACAGAAACGGTTCGACTACACCTGATGTTGCTACTGCGACATAAGGCCCACTCTGATCCACTGGAACTGATACTACTCCCTCTCTCTGTCCATGGCTGTCCTAGTACCCATTTTGCTGAAATCCCTCATCCACTTCACAATAGTCTTCAACAAGATACTGTTGAGATCTATTTTGCTGAGTAGACTGTCCATTTCGTTGATCAAAGTGATTGGAAGGACGATCATTCGTTTGTGGAGGCATAGCACCTCGTCCTCGACCTCTAGAATTCTGCACAAAACCACCACGACCTCTCTGAGCTGCTGCTGCATTATTTTGCGCTAAGATCGAACATTCATTTTTATAGTGACCCTCTTTCTTACAGTACGCACATTGGTTCCACTGATATTGAGGCCTCGTCGAACTATAATCTGTCCTTTGATATGAACCCTGTTGCACATTAGTCTGATTTGTGCGAGGCGGATACGCCTGCTGCAAAAGAATTTTAGTCTTTAAATCCTTCGTTTTCTTGTCTGATTTTTCCTTTTCCTCTTTATCCCTATTTTCGTAGTACTGTGCAGTCGCAAGGATTTGCGCAGTTGTGGAAACAGCCCACGCACTCTCTGAATCCTTTAATTTATTGCATAACTCAGGTAACAAATTATGCACAAATTTATCGACAAACAGTCTCTGTCCTCCTTCTGTGCTCATGTCCTGACCACTGTGATCTACAAAAGTCTCTTCGAACCTCGTGAAGAAGTCGGAAACACTTTCGTCTTTCTTCTGCCTGCATGCGGACAACTTGTCCCAATTAACACGCAATGCGGGCATCAGAGTCTTCATTAAGTCGATTATTCTACCTGGAAGGTTAGCAATTAGGGGTTCGGGTTTTGCACCACCTACTTGCTGACCATCCGCTGCAGTGATAGCTGCCCAATCACCACCTAAGGCAACTTGATGATCCTCTCTACGAATTTTAGCCCACACTGGTTGCGGAACTACGTTGCCAAATAACATATCGATGTCTGCTAAGTTCATTATACAAGCCTCAACTGTCTGTGTTAATTCTTTATAGTATCCAGCAGGATTCTTACGCGGATCAGGTAAGGCCTGCTTCACTGCTAGCACTTCTGCTCGCTTCCACGGAATGTGTATCCACACCCTTTGGAATTGCGCTGGAGCAGCTACAATACCATTATTATGATCAGCTTGCACAGCTTCGCGCCAAATTGGAGGAACCTCCCTCATAGGATATTGGCGACTTAGCTTCGTCTTGCTTTTCTCTAAATCTCTTGGTGAACGAAGTGATGGATCATTTCTATAACTTAAAATCAGTTCCATCGCTTCTTCTATATTATCACCCACTATCAATCCAGCAGCAAACTCTTTCTGAACCTTAATTAAGTCTTCTAAATTAGATTCAACATCGTCTTCTTCTATCTCCTCACGTAACAACGAGCACATCTCCTCGAAGACATACCGCTGTGTTGGTTCTTTCCACTGCATAAAGGTGTCTAGCACATCTCTCGTACTATATCTCCTACTCTTCGAAATCCATCTGAGAGCCGTGGAATCTAAAATTCCCCGTTCCTCAGTACTTGGAAGCTGACTACGTCTTTGAACAGAGTCAGAAGTAGGAGTCTTGATTAAAGTTTTATAGAAAGGAGACAGAATGTTAGATACAGAATCAGTGATTCTTCGACGAACAGAAAGTGGAGTCAACACACTAGCAGAAGCAGAGAACACACTAGAGGTAGGAACAGATAGCGGGACAGTAGAAGTATCGAGAAAGATAGTTTGTGGAACAGTAGGTGTAAGCGAGACAGATACAGGTATAGAAGTCGGCAATCCAGGAGGAGGAGGAGCCGTAGGAACATTCACATTGACCACAGGAGGTACAGGAGCTTGATTCTGAGGGACAGGAGCAGGAATACCAGGTTGTCCAGCAACCGGCAATTGTACATTCGGTAAAGGTGGAGCCGTAGCACCTTGTGCATACGGTGGAGGTGACCGTAACAAATAGGATAGCAGAGGATCGTTTTCTGAATCCTCCAGTATCTTAGCTGTTTTCGATGGCAAGGCAGGATAGCACTTGTCAATCGCTAAATTATGCTCTCTAATGGCCACCTCTATGGCCTTCTCTGACTCGTTAACTTGCAACTGCTTAGCCGCTTGCTCCAGAGTCAACTCTTCTTGCTCTTTTTGTTCTTTCTTTAACCTTTTCATTTCTCTCTGTTTAGATTCTTTTCGCCAGTAACGGAAAGAATCAAACATTGCCGGCCGGGCTTTCTTCCTAAACAATTTCGCTTCTAAATTGTCGAGAATTTCGGGTTCAAAACTACCATGTAGTGGCCAACTAAGGACACCATCTTTCTCAGTATATCGGACCCACACCTCATTATAAGATATAGGACCCACACCATGTTTACAATACAAGTCATATAGGGGAGTCCCAATCGGAGGAACCAGACATGAGTCCTCCAATCGTGAGTCACTGTTGCAACTAAAACAAGACAACATACAATTTCTCCGACTTACCATTTTGCAATCCGGAACACAGAACAAACAAAACAAGAAACAGATATGTGCACCTGAACCAAGAACTTAGGCCTACAAAAACGAACTGATGTATCGATACCCAAACTAAACCAAATAGATTATCGTACGAAACCAAACCAAACCAAGAACCAAAAAGGATTTTAACAACCCTCACGAAGTAACCAGCTAGCTATCACTAAATACTTAACTGAGGCACTGAAGACGTCACCAAGGAGAAACCCGTCACGTTTCGCTGTACTAAGGACTGCACCTCGGGTCCAAGACAGGGCGACGGTCAAGGCAACGGCCCACTGCAGCCGTCCTGAACGGGAACCCTCGTGGAAGAGAACGTCGGGCCACTTTTGCGATATGCCGGGATCGATGAAGTGGGGCGCCTCCCTCAGGAATCTTCACACGAAGCTTCTCGAACTCTTCAGGCTTTTGGACCGGTACCGAATGACGTCGCCCCACATTGGGCGCCAATTGGAGTTCTGGACTTTTTGGTTCCGTCCAGAGGTGTCAGGGAACAACACCCAAAGACCCCGGAGTTCCACCTGCCTTGGTGCACAAATGAACAGAAACACGGGCTTCTCGATGGTGGCGTCAAGGACCAAAGGTTTATTACTGCAGGGACACAGAAGTCACAGAAACTACGCATGGGCAGTAACTAGGAGCCTGTTCAAATTGTACAAAGAGGGTTGCTCCTTATATACTAAAAATTGGGCTTCAGGCAAATTCTTCACATGTTAGTACATTCCCAAACCTTTGTGTCCTAAACAATAAATATTTGGCGTTGCACAGGAATCGTCGATAATATCTGATGTCAAAACATTACGAACGAGGGGTTCCCACTTTTCCATCATAATCTCATGTCAACTTTTCATTCAAGACCCGGACCGCCTCATCGTAAATTTCGTTACCTCCCCCTAATAAAGGCCCAGAAGGAAAGGAGCAGAGCCAGGTGCAGAAGATAGAAAAACAGGATAAGGGATGTTTGTGGGTTGTAAATGGGCAAGGCTACCGGCTTCGGCCGCCTAATCGTGATCAGGACAATGGACACGAAGACCAGTTTAGCAGGGCTGGCCTCGGGTAGAGGAGGCAGCCTTTGTCGAGTCATGCAGCTACAGCGTGATCTGGTTTAAGGTGCACGTGTCATGAAAGAGGTGAATCTCCGGCTAAGGCTACGTGTCCTTAATCGAAATGAAGTGATCAGAGGTTATTGCGTATGTGAGGGCAAGAAACACAAAATGGCGGCCATGATCTAAGATGGATGCCATGGGTAGATCAGAAATGTGTTTGTTACAGGAGTACTCTTGCTCGTAGCGTAGCGAAAACACCAGGATATGCTAAATGGATCATTTGCGGTTCGCTGATACCAATATTATGTATTTCCGACAATATTGAAAACACGGGTTCAAATCGTCACGGAACCTCAAGGTACTAGGTACACCTGGGGGAGACCTAAACAGGCTCCACTACCCGAACACCCGCCAGAGGCAGTACCTTTTGTTGTAGTCCTTACAGGGGTGCCTGTGTTGGAACCGAAGAAGCGGGAGGGTTTTGCTCAATTGAAGAATAGGATTATGCATTGGCTGAGTTTATTCAGGCCAATTGCAAATCACATCATTGGCGAAATCGTTCACGTTCGCAGTCTTCAGTGGTTGGGGGGCAGACCCAAGGATATCGAGGGTGATGTGGTGGTAGTGAACTTTAGGGATCCAAATGCCGTCCAATTTATATTAAATTGGCCACCAGGTAGCACTAACAACTGCATAATTCCTAGACCACTAACGTACTTTTACCCAAGATCAGTGGTGTTTCCATCTCAGCACCAACCACCACAGCATATGACAACACAAACTCATCTAAACATCTATCCTCCGACCACATAGAGTGTTAGGAACCCTCAATATGCACCCTATCCTCCAACCACACAGAGTGTTAGGAACCCTCAATATGTGCCCTATCCTTTGTCGATCCCAGATCCCCACGGGTGGAATTATGTACCAGCTAGATCCAACAACGCTAACAATAGGAGAATGGATCACTTAAAACCATTCACACCTCTGGAGACCACAAATAGATTTGACATATTTAGTGGCCTAGACGATTGTGATTGATGTTTCCCGAGATGGGGGGGTGAGGAAAGTGGAATACGTACTCTCAGTGTAGAGGGTGCTGACAATGGAGCTGAAGTGATGGGGAATCCCGGGGTTTCACCTTTGGCCAATTTGGAAGCTAGGGATGGAATTATTCAGGGTGAGAGCTGTAAACACTCAAATGTATTAGGAGCAGCTCAAAATAAACTGAACAGAATGTTAACAACTGAGGAAGCACCTTTGGTAGTACAATCCGAGACCCTTTCCAGAATTAGGGAGCCACCAAAAGTAGTCCCCGAGATTATAGCTAGAACAAGGAAGCCAGTAAAATTAGTCTCCTGGAACATAGCCGGAGTCTCAAAAAACCTAAGGGACCCAGAATGGGCCAGTTTCATTGATACTTTTGACTTTTGTATGTTACAGGAAACTTGGGCAGTTGTCACACCACATAGACTAGGGTACAAGTCTTTTGGAATTGGTGCTATCCCATCCAGAAGTGGAAGGCCCTCGGGTGGATTACTAATCTGGGTGAAAGTAAATTTAAGGGTGCAAATCGAGGTGGTGGATACAAATTCTCTTGACATATTAGCGTTAAAAATCACTACACGCGAAGGGAAACATTTTCTCCTAATAAATGTCTATATTAGGCCATCACCCTCATCAAGTGAATCACCAATACTAACTAAACTAGACTGTTTTTTAAGTAGACTAGATGGTAGGGAGGATCATATTATTTTGGCTGGTGACTTAAATTGCAACTACGAACCAGTCTTGGGCCTTAGCGACATTTTTGAAGAGGAAGACCAAGCCAACAAAATCCCCGCCCTGGAGAATGCCAAACCAGTAAAATGTTCGGTTTTGGCACTCCAAATGACAAAATTATGTACGGAGTATTGCCTCAGGGCTTGGAATGGACGGTTACCGTCTGACAGCTTGAAAAAACCAACCTTTAGTAGAAAAAATTGCAAAAGTAATTTAGACTTTGTGATTGCTTCTATATCCATCTGGCCGAATATTTTAGACCTTGAGGTAAAGGATAGGCTAGAAAGTGACCACTTTCCTTTAAGCCTCTCAATGGAAGCTTCCCTGTTTGAGGGAGCAGTTTCCTTACCCTCAGCAGACGGAAGCAATGGTGACAATATTGAGATCCATATCAGTAATAACAGGCGATCACTCAAATGGCCATTTATACTGGACCATGGTGAGATTCTCACAGAAATATATATATACTCTTCGCAAGGACCTTTGGCCCATACAAAGGTTTTATGGCAGACGAGGAAAATCTAATCCATTTTATGTCATTACACAAAAAAAATGTAATGAATTAAAAATGTTAGTTACTAAAATGCCCAAGAAGAACCAACAAAAGATACAGAATATGTCCCATTGCAAACCTTGGTATGACAGAACCTGCATTGAATCTAAAAGGGCTCTTTTATTAGCAATTAAATCCAAGCCACCATCAGACATACAAATAGCAAGGAACAACTACAAGTTAGTACAAAAGGCTTCTAAAATAGCTTGGGAGGAAGAAAAATGGGCTGACATGCTGCTGGCTGCCAAAAAACGTGATAACGCAGCTTTTTGGAGGCTAGTAGCCAATGGAAACCATGTAGGGAGAGTGGTCAAGGACGTCTATTTGGACGAGCTAACCTGGATTAACCACTTTACTAACCTCTATAAAAAGTATGATGATCCACATATGGATATGGATGTCCCATGCTACGAACTTCCCACAGACTGTCTGGACTTCACACCAGGCGAAACCGAGTTGGCAATAAGCCAAATAAAAACCGGCAAAGCCCCAGGCCTAGACAAGATTCCAGAGGATTTATATAAGCATGATCTAAAAGTATGGGCACCATATATAAACTATTTGTGCAACAAGTTATCCCTTACTTTAGATTTCCCCGAAAGCTGGAGGGGAGCTGAAATTGTTTTAATTTTTAAAAAAGGGGATAGGATGGATCCTTCCAATTACCGGCCAATCAGCCTGATGGATATCCTCCAGAAAATCTATTCACGACACATCTTAACTCGTGTCAGTGACTGGTTGGAGGAAAATGCAATTCTAACTAAATTCCAAGCTGGTTTCCGATGCAAAGTAAGTACAATAGATCAGATCTTTAGATTTTGTTGCCTTTATTGGAAATACGTACAGATTAAAAAGGGTCATTTATATGTTGCTTTTGTTGATTTAAGGGCAGCATTTGATCTAGTGCCACGCAATCTTTTATGGAAAACGTTGAGTGCAGCAGGGTTGCCAAACAGTTTATTAGTTCAGATAAAAGAGTTACACAAAGGGAACTTTGCGAAAATCCGATGGGGCCTAAGTGGGGAACTAACCCAAAAAATTCCTATCGAGCGTGGCGTTCGCCAAAGCTGCGTATTGGCCCCCACGCTCTTTTCCCTTTTCGTGAATGACATCCCGTCATATTTAGAGGTATGCAAAAACGACTCACCAAAACTGAACGGAGAAAGGGTAACATCCTTATTATTTGCTGACGACACTATTCTGATTTCCCAAACTAAAAAAGGTCTCCAGGCACTATTGAACTCTTTCAGTGAATATTGTAGCAAGAAAGGACTGGAGATAAACGGGAAAAAGACCAAATGTATGGCCCTAAATCCAACAAAAAACGATAAAGGCTGTCTAATATTGAAAGGAGTAAAACTAGAATCGGTCCCCCATTTCTCATACCTAGGGGTAACATTAGATTCCAAATTTTCCTGGAGAGCACAAATGGAAAAGAGTAAGCTGGCATTCACCCAGAATGAAAAGCCAATCCTTAGGGAACAAAGCCTGAGTACTAGCAAAGCTGTGTCCCCGGCGATTAAACTTTTTAAATTTAAGGTACAACCAGCAGTGCTACATGGTGCAGAAATTTGGGGACCAGGGTCTAAGGATACTTTTAGTGTCCTGGACAATAATCTTATGAGAAGCCTGGTAAGGGTCCCAAGAGGCACTCCTTTAGTGCCCCTTCAATTTGATCTAAACATTAAAAGAACTGATCACTACACTATAATTCGCCCACTGATGGTATGGGTAAGACTATGGCGGGTGCCTGAATTACACGATTACAGAGACGGGCTAAAAGAAATTATGGAGCTAGACAATTCAAAAGCCATTCCATGGTTTAAGCACGTTAAAAATTGGCTCAGTAAAATAGGTTTAAAACACTTTTGGGAGAACCCCGATCAACTTCCGCCTAACCCGAAACTAATTTTAAAAAGGGCCTTTTGGACCTTTATTGTTAACATGACTATACGTGCTTCAACTGCTGGGACCTTAGTAACACATTTCCTTAGTTTTAAGGATGAGCCATTATTTGTGACCTTTATGGATGAGATAGAGCCCCCCCCCTTGCCAAAACCCTATTCCTAAAACTAAGGTATGGGAATCTTTTAATAAAAACATCCTTGGCACGTTGGGCAAGGAGCTCAAATACCCCATCCCTAGTGACAGATGAAACTTGTTCCATGTGCGAATGTCACCAGATAGAAAATGAGTCTCATATTTTCTTTTTCTGTCCCGCTTATGTACTGGCCAGAAAAAGATGGATTAAACCACTATGCCTATTGTTAGGCGTGAGATCATGTACAGAGGCTTTGAGAATTCTTATAACTAACACAAACCAACCAATAATATTCAGTGTTAGTAGATTTTTACATTCAATTTTTTTCCTAAGGAAAAAAATGGGGCTACAGCTGTAAATGAAGACTATCCCTACAGACAGAAATAGTCTACCTTCTAGTATCTAGTGGGGGGTCCTTACTAGTATCCTAATGATGCTTGTGCTTAGATTGCTTCTTATTATGAAATGTATTTTAGCTGATGGTTTTAAAGTTCTATGCTGAAATGTCTTTTTAAATGTAATGTATGTGTTTTGACTCTTTTATGGCAACCAAGCCGAAATAAAGAAATTTGAATTGAATTGAACTAGGAGAACCACATACAACAGACACAATACCCCTCACCACAAGAGAAAGGAACCAGTCAGTATATTCTGGGGGTGAAATACTTAGAATTTCCACATCACTTGCCAGGAGTAGAACAACTTCCTATAACACAATTACCTGCTAGAAGGGAATTCACCCATCCTTCTACAACAAAATACTTGGCCAAGAAGAGTGCATACCTCCTGCTACAAGGAAAAAGGCGAATTGGTATTTCTGGGGTATATATATACATTAATTAGTGCATGATACATGGTATGCCAATCTGTAGCATTTCTAGTCAACAACCAACTATAAATTAGGCAATTGTTAAACACAATCAGGAAAACATATGTAGAAGTATATGTATATAATTATGGTACTTGAAAATAGAAGGGGATAGTAAGCAAGAACAGTAGGAAAATTAGAGATCAGTGGAACACCTCACCACTGTCTGTTCATCCTGTTTCCAATTTGCCGGTGGGGAGTCCGGTTCTCTGGCCAAACCAGGAGACAATGGCAACACTATACGACCCACCGCCACAGCTGCACGTCTGCCCTGTGCTGAACTTCCACAGAAAGGAACCCAGACACCTACTTTAGTACAAGTGGAAACGTAAGACAAAGCTCCTGTGAGCCTCGCCCCCTTTTTCCATCAGAGTCCGTACCACTCCACACCAAGGCCACAGCTTCAGCTGGCCAGGAGTCTGGACAGAGCAGAGCGAGCACATTCCTCTGACAAGAACCAGTTTTCTCTAGTACATTTTTGATGAAACCTTGTTTTATGTCACAGAGTCACATCCTTGAAATATAGGTTTGACAATCACTTGAGACACCTGCGAGAAGTTGGCCTGGTATATGATGCTCACTAGTTCTAGTGATCACCTTGTACCATGCCAAGCAACCCTTATGATGATTGGTTGTAAGTAAACCTTATAGACCAGCTATCCTAGTAGCGTGGAAAAAGCAGTCTTAGGCTAAACTCTGTAAAGGCATGTGAAGCAAGCTGTTTTTCCATACACCGCCATCAGCTAGAGCCTTCGTGGGACAGCTCGTGACCGACTCCTGGACGTCCTCGACCTCTTCGTGTCCACGTGGCTGAGGAGACAAGCTGCACCTCATCGCCTGTTTGCACCCGACATCGCCTGGTTCCATCCTCGTTCCACGGTAGTCACTGGTTAGTGACTTTGAACATTGTCCCCTCTGCTTTCAGGTCTTCACCACTTCAGATCCACCCTTGGATCCACCGGAACTCTCCTCGATGACCCGCCTGCAGCATCTTTATCTTCAGGCACCATCGACCTGCGTGACGAAACCCAACACTACTTTGCACCTGTGCACCCGCTTCCTGTGGGTGAGGTAACTCAGCAACGCCGGTGTTCATAAACTGGTACACACCTCTAGTGTCTAGGTCTTAAGTTTTGTCCTTCAAGGTCACTCGGAAGGTTCCTTAAACAGTAACTTTATAACTTTTATGCACCATTGACATTGCATTGGTGCATGAGTGTGCTTTAGACGCTGCACCCGAGTCGTGCAGGCCTTTCCTGACTTCTTCACTGTTAGTCCCGAACAGCTCCAGCGATTCCCCAGGCCCTAGGCCAACTTCCTTTCAGCTAGGTGGTTCTTATACCACTATTTTAGTATATGGTTTAGGTGGCCCCTATGGCTCATCCATATTGTGCAACTTTTGTGTATTTAAACTGTGTTTAGTTTTAACGCATTTGCCTTTGTGCTCATAAAGAGTATAGGGGATATTTGTAGTAAATAAATATATATATATTTTCAATATATATCTGTGTGGTGTCCTTACATTTGATATTCAAGGGGATTGTGTATGGTAAAACAGCTTGCTTCACATGCCTTTACAGAGTTTAGCCTAAGACTGCTTTGTCCACGCTACTAGGATAGCTGGTCTATAAGGCTGACTTACAACCAATCATCATAAGGGTTGCTTGGCATGGTACAAGGTGATCACTAGAACTAGTGAGCATCATATACCAGGCCAACTTCTCACATTGGTGAGCAGCGGTTGGGATTTGAGCTTGCTGTTGTTTTACCATTACAATCTTTGAGAGTATCATTTGAAAGATCATACAGGTACCTGCTAGGTACATATAAAACAAGACTAGTATACTTAAGTTCTACTGAACTTAGTTGTTGTAGAGGATAGGGAGTAGCACACCCTGACTACAACTACTAGATAGGTTTAGTAGGTAAACACCAGTGTAGGTAAATTGCAACATATCCACCCACACTAGAGCAATGTCTGGAGCAGAGGGGTCCACTGGGACTGTCCCTGTTGAGCGTGACCCTACAAGGGCACCATCAAAATTTGCTATGCTTAATTTTAAAGAACTGAGGCAGATCTGTACCTTAAGAGGTCTCAAGACGGGTCCAACCCCTACCACAGACCACCTCAGATAGCTTTGAGACCAGTCTGAAGCTCTAAAGACCTCTAAAGCAGACCCCACAGGGTATGCTGAAGGAGGCTCTCCCACTGAACATGATAATAATGACACCCCTGTCCCTGTAGTCCAGATAGATGAGGATGACCAAGTCACTGGAGATACTCAGCCTGAGGAAGAGGAGGAGGAAGAAGAGGAGACAGAAGGGGAGAGCAGTGATTCTGATGATGGCAGAAATAGTCAGGTGTCAGCCAGAGGGCTTATCATGGCTAACTTAAGCCTATTTGGGACTGAGTCAGGGATGAACCCACTCAGACCCCCAAGTGGACTTAACCAGGAGCATAGGAGGAGGAGGAATCACTCAGGTGAATCCAATACCTCCCAGGCTTCTAGAGATTCTCATGGTCACTCCAGAAGGGGGATGACTAGCCGTAGGAGAAGGGAACATGAGGCTGAAATGAGAGAGGCTGAGCTTAGGATCCAGAAGCAAGAATTAGAAGTTGCCCTGGCCCAAGAGAAACTTGCTAGAGCAAGATAGCCTAGAGAGGGTGGATTAGGATCCACTGGTGGCAGTACTATCCCTAAGGATAAAGACAGGTCCTATGACAATGGATGACTGCACTTGAGAGAGCCTGCAGAGTACAGCAGATCCCTCAGGAACTGTGGGCAGCAATCTTGTGGCTCTCCTTTGAAGGTAGAGGCCGAGACAGATTCCTCACAGTTAGCGATGGGGATTCTAGAAACGACCTGGTCCTGAAGAGTGCTCTGATAGATGGGTTAGGCTTAACCACTGAACAGTATAGGTTAATGTTCAGAGAGACCCAGAAGACACAGACATCTAAATTAATGCCAATGCACTCTAGGTGCATTTACGAATTGGAACTGGTTCACCTTATAGGCCCCTGTAACAGTGTACTCCAGGTACCCAGGGCATAGGTGTATCCAAGGCCTACCAGGGGCTGCAGCATGTATTTGGCCACCCTTGGTCTGACCTCTATATTTGACACAACTGGCTGATCACTCAGCTGGGGTAAGTTGGTGTAATCATCTCTTACTTAGATATAGTATCCCTATAGCTAACCCTAACTGGACACATGTTAACCTATAAGCCACTCCTATTGAAGGCCTCAGCAATCCTGGAGGCAGAGTGCTTGGTTTCATGTGAGATGGTGCTCCAGCATGATCTGAGCCTGTCTGCAGCTGTCAGGAACAACTCCCTTAGCTGTTCCGGGGTATTGCCATACCATATACTCTTAAGTGCATTATAATCCTCGCGGTTATATGCTAACTTTGGTTTGGCTTTATCAAAACATATCGAGTAAGGTGTCATACGATTTGGAATGCTATCCCCTCGAAAGCCCGGTCGACGGGGATAGCATTCCACCCTTCTAGAGGGAAACGACATGTACATAACCTGAACCCCGATTAAAGTTAACCCGAGCCTCAGCATCACAAAATGGATGCTGCCACCACAGACACAAGTCTGACCTCCTGCTGCTGGGAGTCCTTTCAGCGAGGGAGGCTTGGACAAAGGGTTTCCTGCCTTGGGAGGTGCGAGCACCACCCCAGACAGGATTTTGTCAGGGCTGAATAGATTGAGACATGCCTGGGGCACACAAGGTGTCCCCGTGCATAAGCCAGTCCAAACCGGTGCTGGGGCTTTCCACCCCCTGTCCTGGCACGGAGCTGGACAAAGGAAAGGGGGTGTAACCGCCCCCCTTCCTGGTCCCACCCAGCGGAGGGACCTAGCAGGTGATCCACCCCTCTCATTGGGAATAAGAGTGGGAGCAGTGCCATAGCACCTCAGATCATCCTGAAATCGACTTGAAACTAAGAAGACGCCTGGACTTCGACATTCTGCTGCACAGAAGACTGAAGAGCATCTCCCTTGTGGCCAAGGAGTAGCCACCCTGTGAACACAGGCACAATCCAGCAACTCGACATCTGCTTTGCCGCTGCCTCCTGCCGGAGCCTGAGCCCAGTGCCCAATGAGACCCAGACTCCAAGACATCTCAGAGCCCGATCCACAGTCCCTGCAAAGAAGAGACCCGTGGAGGCACTGAGAGACGTGGGACCTGACATCTCGAAAGACCCCTGAGAAGCTGACTGCGCAGCACCCGAGGCACCCTCGACGCTGTGCTTTGGGGTTTGAAAAGCCTCACCACCGAGCAGCATTTGCACCAAAGATCAGCCCCCCAGCATCTCCACAATCTGTGTGGGGCACTTTTGCACTTTGCCACTCGATGCGCCATCCTGGCCGCTTGCCACGTGGCTAGCGGCCATCTTGGCAAGGAAACCTACAATCAACACTGCGGGTCTGGTTGCTCCAGACATGCCCTCGCTCCCCTGAAAAGGAGCACCCGCTCTGACCTTGCTGGTCCGAGTGATAAGCTTTCTTCACTTCTTGCGTGGCTTGCATTAGCCAAGGCCTGTTTGCTCCAATCAAGTTGCCGACACCGCCATCAGCTAGAGCCTATGTGGGACAGCTCGTGACCGACTCCTGGACGTCCTATATCTCTTCGTTTCCACGTGGCCGAGGAGACAAGCTGCACCTCATCGCCTGTTTGCACCCGACATCGCCTGGTTCCATCCTCGTTCCACGGTAGTCATTGGCTAGTGACTTTGAACATTTTCCCCTCTGCTTTCAGGTCTTCACCACTTCAGATCCATCCTTGGATCCACCGGAACTCTCCTCGACGACCCGCCTGCAGCATCTTCATCTTCAGGCACCATCGACCTGCGTGACGAAACCCGACACTACTTTGCACCTGTGCACCCGCTTCCTGTGGGTGAGGTAACTCAGCAACGCCGGTGTTCCTACACTGGTACACACCTCTAGTGTCTAGGTCTTACGTTTTGTCCTTCTAGGTCACTCGGATGGTTCCTTAAACAGTAACTTTATAACTTTTACGCACCATTGACATTGCATTGGTGCATGCGTGTGCTTTAAGCGCTGCACCCGAGTCCTGCGTGCCTTTCCCGACTTCTTCACTGTTAGTCCCGAACAGCTCCAGCGATTCCCCAGGCCCTAGGCCTACTTCCTTTCAGCTAGGTGGTTCTTATACCACTATTTAGTATATGGTTTAGGTGGCCCCTAGGGCTCATCCATATTGTGCAACTTTTGTGTATTTAAACTGTGTTTTGTTTTAACGCATTTGCTTCTGTGCTCATAAAGAGTATAGGGGATATTTGTAGTAAATAAATATATATATATTTTCAATATATATCTGTGTGGTGTCCTTTCATTTGATATTCAAGGGGATTGTGTATGGTAAAACAGCTTGTTTCACATGCCTTTACAGAGTTTAGCCTAAGACTGCTTTGTCCACGCTACTAGGATAGCTGGTCTATAAGGTTAACTTACAACCAATCATCATAAGGGTTGCTTGGCATGGTACAAGGTTATCACTAGAACTAGTGAGCATCATATACCAGGCCAACTTCTCACAACACCATGCATTGAACTTAAAATAATGTGGTAACATTATATAAAACAACGCATTTTCATACACAATTCGGGTTATATGCCTTTTCTCTTTCAGACATCTCTTTGCCTTCGATTACTGTGATTGTGCTATTATATATTATATATCAAGTATTATTTGTTGATTTTCCACAGGAATTGTTGTTGTTTGTGAAACTGTAAATTACCTTGGTTCCATGTGAGTCAGGTGTCCCTTGTTTTTTCATACACGATTAAGTAATATTTAGGCTGATGTTCCATTATACCACTTTTAGGGGTTTGGCCGACATGATTCTGTGAGATGAGAGTGAGGTGAGGGGAGATGAGAGGAATCAGCTGTGTTTGGTTACACTAAGGACTAGAGATCATCCTAACAGCATGAGTAAAGTTCCAGGGGATGTGTATTTGGGAAAGATGGGTAATGGGGATAAAGAGTATAAGTAGGCATGGGATTGAAAAATCGACGGACAACTAGGATGTGGTGACTTTCAAAAGTATATGGAGGGTTGTTGTGGTCTGCGTGATTGGTCTATCCTGTCTTAGGGGTGTAATGGTTGGCTGTTGTTTGGTAATCTTTCCCCCTGTTGTAAAGGATTCACCTAGTGTGAGCATGGATAGGTAGGGATTACCAGAGGCAAGTTCAGAGGTTCTGCCCGCATTACTGAGGTAGGAATTATGTATGTTTTTGGTCATTGGGTCTAATCCTTTGTCACACTGTGTGCCTGTGGGGTACACAGGAGGGATCCGGTTTATTCATCTTTATGTTTCTTATGTCATAGGAATCTAGTGTTGGCTTCTTTGTGGGGTCAAAATGGGGTTACAAGGGGCGAAAAAGAGTAGGAGAGAAGGCGGAATCATAACAGCAGAACAATAATGCAGTAATGCAATATTCAATCAGCATTGGTCGAGCAACTTAATTTTCCCTGCTACAAAAGTTTTCAGACCAGCTAGTAACATAGCATGCAAAGGATATAGGTTACTAGCCTGTTAACATTCTGATTGAATGGATATAATCAGCGGAAAGTAGTGGGCTGGAAGCATGTTAAGTATATAATCATCTATTCAGATAGCAGTTTCTCGATTGGGAGGAGTTATATTGCCTTTCCATCTATATTCAAATTGTTTTTAACAGTAAATAGGAATTATCCTGGTCTTTATCCTGCATAAGCTATTCCAGAGTCTTTATTACTCTGTCTCTTTCACCTTTTCCAGAATGGTCGATCCTGTTGTCCGCCTGGTCGATGGTGTTCATGTTTGTCTCAAGCTAGAAATGTTTCCATCTTGACAGGTGGGGGGACGGTGTCCATGGTGGTGTCTTCCAATCCTTCAATAAATTCCCGCAGTTCCTCTGGATCTATAATGTTTATGGATTTTCTACATCCATTCTTGCTCCAGGAGACCATAATTAAAGAATGTTGGAAGCAAGGATAGGAAGGATTTCTGCTTCACAAACGTATATCTTGAAAAGTCTACCACTATGTTGATTGCTTGCAGGCAATTACCCACTACTCATTTTCTCCATTGTCAGATCTATAAGGTTGAATCCTTTGTCACGCAGTATTTCCAAGGGCGGAAAGAAAGTCAGGGCTAGTAGGTAAGGGAGCAGATCAATTAGATATATATTGATACGTTTTTTGGTAGTGTGTGAATGCCAATGCAGTCTTAGTGCTAATTTCTACCATACTGACTGAATATGACTCAAAGGGTAGAAATTATTTTTATATATTTTTTTATTTTATCTCCCAAAATGAAATAGAGAGAGGTATTTTAAAGAGACTTTGGTGTTGCCCAACTCAATTTTTTAAGGAGACCCACAAAATATAGCATCTATCCTCTAAATCAGTAATTTTCTGTCTAGGCTACAAAAGTTCTACATTCCAGAATGATGACATGGGTTTCAAGTGAAGATACTCATTTATCAGTATCTTTCACTTGTCTTGAAAGGCATCTATTTCAGCTGGATTGATTTTGAGTCAGATGTAAGGTCAGTAATCGTCATGTCCATAGATTCCAGTCTTTGCCCTAGACTGATGATTTCCTTTAATATTAAGTCAATTTCTGTCTCCTAGGCTCCATGGGGTGATGCTAATGTTGTATTGTTTGCACCACCTCTGTGAGGATCAATTTGTAGGATAACTTCCAGGAGGTCACATTGGGACAGAGGTGTGGTTGTCAGTGTTATGTTATTGGGCCTTCCTCTGTTGAAGGTCTTACAATAATATTCTACATGGTCTTGTTGTAAACCATTTTAGGGCACTATTGTAAATTTCCTGATTCATGCCCTTATATAGGTATAAATCACTGTGTCCTTATATAGGCATAAGAATCATAACCATATTTAGACATAGCTCATGCGCCCAAATACGGCAGGGCTACTTTCACTAGTTCCAAAAATCTACAACGATTTCATGGAAAACTCGGCTTCAGCAGCTAGGGACTTTCCCTTGCTCAAGAACTGACTTGTCCAAGAACTCATGGAGTTTTAAAAGAACCGAGAATCTTTAATTACCTTATTATGTCCACCTTTACGTCAAACTCGGCAAGTTCAAGGTATAAATATGCCCACACTTGCCTCCGCAAACACACAGTGGTTTGGACCAGTTTGACTATCTACTTGCCCGATGCATCCTGCTACAACAAGTGCCAAATTAAGCCGACCCTCCAGTAGACGCACTGAGAGAGACACTGTCTTTTCTCCTACCGAGAAATCCAGCTCCAGTGTTTCCAGGCTACTCTTGCGGGTTGCTGGGAAATTGAGTCCTGAGCCTGACCTTCTTCATTCCAAACTATGGTACGGAGCTGATTAGACCCTAAGAGAAATATTGGACAGATTCTTGGCAAAAGAATACTACATTTATGCTACACCTCACTTACTTCTTCCCTTGTACTAAGCTTAGGTTAGGTACATCAGGGTAGGCGTATTTTAGAAGCACCAGTTGAGTACTTTTAGCCTCTGTTATTTATGTATGTATTTATCTATGGTTTAGGAACCATACAATGCTTTTACAGTATCGTTTTATCCTACTCTTTATACTGTATGCATTATATTTTACAACCAGTTTTACGATTGTAGCAGCTCATTCCTTATGCTTGAGAAAGAAAACTGGTCAATAAAAACCTTTTTATTGACAACGCCCGTCTCTCTATTTCTCTGCACCTCTGGTGAAACGAAGACTGAGTGAAATATCTATCTATTGTTTCCACGACTCTGATGATCAGTTTTATCTTGGGGAAACAAAGTTGTCATGTTTATGCGGGTGTCAGAAACTAATCCCTTCTTTTGAATTCGAGAATGTTTCTAGTGACCTCTGAGCTAGCTGGCACTCACAATTAAGTCTAATGTATTCGATAGAGACTTAGTAGTCCTCTGTCCTACGTCTAAACTATATTATTCCAATGCGCAGAGCCTATTGGGAATATAGGAACTATACTACAGTACACCATCTGCTAGATCTGACTAGATTATTGGGGCCACCCAGGTGTGGCTTGGAGGGCAAGCAACATCCCGGCTTCAAGAGTGCCATAAAAAGGGAGTATAGCCTCTGCTGAATCTGCCCCCCTTGATTCAGTGCTTTGGCCTCTGTGTGAACTACTCCCTTGCATACTAAAAACTTTCTCAAGGAACAAGCACAATCCCTGTAAGGGTGGACCACAAAGGTCACAAAATTAATCTGTGCTTAACCCTCTGGTAACTTGGCACAGAAACAGTCAGGCTTAACTGAGAGGCAATGTGCAAAGTATTTATGTGGCACACAAACAGTATTAAAGTGAAAACACAACACAAGACAAATCCCACACCTGTTTTGAAACATAGAGTAAACTTTGCTGAATGCAATGAGACCAACATTACAAAAATTCAGTAATTAGAACTGGAATCATACAATTTCAGAGATTTAAGTACAATAGTGCTTAGAAGCAAGTAGCGCCATTTACGGTTATCTGGTTGTGCTGAACAAGATCACATGTTCAGGCTGACCGCGATGGAGCACAAACTTCGCACAGGATCAAGTGTGGCCCCCTGAGATAGTATCTTGTGCGCAGAGGAGTTATCAAGCATGAGCTGTGATGCAAGGTCCTGTGTTGAGATGCATCACCGTGCTGTTAAAGCCACAGATCAGGAGATGCTATGTGAATGTTAAAATGTGATGCGCTGCATTGGGTTGATGAAGCCACAGGTCCGGGGCTAAGATGAGGAGAATTGCGTTGAGATAGCACTCGCTTGGTAGCTATGCTCCCTGTAATGTGCATGCAGGTGTGCATCCTACACTCTCACTGCGCCCAGTGCCTCTGCAGGAACGCACATTGGATATTAGGGACTAAGAGAAAGACTTCCCTAATTGCTCGTTTAAAAAGTTGCAGCAGCGTGGAAGAAGCTTTCTATTAGTGCGCACATTGCAGAAGGGAATCCAGTTGAAAAGAGATTGTGCTCAAGTCTCATAAGTATTCTGATGGGGCCCCTCAGGCTGGCAGTGTGATGGGGTAGCTCTTTAATTTATATGCTAATGCACTTAACACCTTTACAAGCTCTTTTGCTCTATACATTTATTTGAAAGGACTTGAAGAGGTGTTAAGAGCATTAACATGTCAACAGATTGCAGGGGAGACACACAGGTTCACTGGTCTATAGAGCAATCAGACTGGCCTTACAAGCCGATTTTTTGCTGTTTGTGGCTTGTTCTATGGACACGTGGGAAGGTTGTTTCTATTGATTTCCCTGATATTATCACAAGCACTGCCTGCAATAAACACAAATGCATGGAGTCTCTCATACATTGTATAACACATATAAAACATTACTTACCACATTAAAAACTGCCCTAATTTGCAAATGTGGGCCACTTTTTTTTAGCTATCGCATTCACTTATGGGGGCCACTTGCTGCTCAGTCCCAACCGAAAGACGCATTTATGGCTACTATAACAAGCAATGACGAAGCCTATAGGTTTCGCCTATGTGAGATCTATTGACTTTGTTAATGTTTTATTAGATATTTTGCACTGCAGGACAGGCTTAAATTAAAGGGGAAAAAATGCCATGTATCAGAAAGCGCTGATCGTGTCGAAGGTTTTTTTTTCTGCCTGTGCTGCTGTGCAATATGTCTTAAAAAGCATTTACAGAGCCAAGTAGCTCTCGAGTAAGCAAGTGCTATTTGGCTCCAGTGGCGCCGCCTCTCCTTACATGAGCAGTTCAGCAGGAGTTCCTCAAGGCTCAATGATCTCACCCCCGCTTTTCAACATCTATATGAAATCACTACCCGAGCCACGACACCTTCCTGGGGTGTGCGTGGCTGGCCTAGTTCAACCAACATGTTTATGCCAGGCCCGGGGTAAAAGAAAAAGTTACCCTGCTGTAGCTTGGGGATTTAGCTCCCTTGCTCTGTCATTCGCAGCCATTTGCTGTCTATCAGTTTCAGGCCTCCCAAGGCCCAAGCAGCCATCTTTACCAGTTCCCTCACTTCGCACTCTTTCTCATATTGTATTAAAATAAGTAGTATTTTAAAGCAAGAAACAGTGATCAATACATCTCAGGCAACTGTCTCTGCCTGTTAGATAAATAAATCAATGTCGCATTAACTAAATTTTCCTTCATGGTAAATTGTTTCTCCAGTCCATAAGCCCCCTTAGAGAATCAAAGTTGTATATTGACTAGGATATTGGGGGCATATTTACAAGGGCTTTATCTCCGCTTTTTTTGCTTACAAAGCCAAAAAAGCAGAAATAAAACCAGCGCCCTTTTTACAAGAGGGTGTTAACATCCATAGTGGCATATTAGCACCATTTTCCCCAACGCCTCCCTTTGCATCTCCAATGAGATGCAAAGTGGGCGTTACTGGGCGTACCCCAGATGGACTACCTTGTAAATATCGCTGATGTTTACATCACAATATTTACAAGGCAGCCCACATGATTTTAGCACACATTAGATATTGGCAAAAACTGCATTTTTCGCCAAAATCTAATGTCTGCCAAAATCCTAACTTAGCTATCTCTTACATAGGGGGTGGATTATACTGATACGACCCTGTGGGTCGTATCAGCAAGGTTATCGCCCTTTTGCAGGGAACATCGCTGGAAAACCAGCGATGTTCCCTGCAAAAGGTCGATGACCTCCCTATCTCTGGAATTTTTACCGCCCTGGAGTAACCCGTTGTTAATTACGCGCTACCAGGGCGATAATAACCAGAGATGGACGGCGATAATAAAACTATTGCTCAGCATGGCCAGTGAGGATTATCGCTGGTTGTTGTTAATATGCCCCTTGGAGTTTATCAACACAATGAACAACAGAGAGTTTGCTCTTCATCAGTTAGGCTGAGCATTTAAACATAATAAACCAAGAGATATGCCAAAACTGAGATACTGATTCAACCTGGAAATTGTGTTCATAAGTTAGAAAAACACATTCCAACCTACGATGTTGCTAGTCAATAGCAATTTATTCAATTAATTTCAAAGAGAATTTTTAAACAATTTAATACATTTTATACAACACTACACCATTATTTATACAACACTCATTCAACTAGTCATCCATATCACAAACATACAAAATCAGACATCCATATATACACCGAATTTAAGAATGATCACAAAGGAAAAACAACGAAACAGAGATCAGAAAGGGAGAGACAAAGAAACAAAGGCTGCTCATACAATATTCATCTGTGATATACCATATATCTATACATATATACAAAACTGGAGATTAATCATAAACAACTTAGATGATGTCACACATTGTATATACACAGGCTCAGAGTATCGGAATTCACAATTGTTTGAATTTTCAATTTAGAGAGAGCAGCACTCTGCACGGGGCCTACGCGTTTCGAGTCCTATACAATGAGGGGACTCTCATCAGGGCCGGGGAAGTTATCTAAAAAGAGAAATGGAATGTCTTCAGTGTCAAGACCATTTCGGAAAATTGTAAGCAATTTATGGAGTTTATGGCATAGGATTTATCTATTAAGTAATTTCCTTCACACAACCCTAATCTCCTGGTCTTAAAATTAGCCTATATGTCCTCAATTGTGTAGGACATTAAGAAAAAACATTTGTCACTAATTCTGCTCCTTCACAAGTTCCAAGTCGTGTTCTCTGGCTAATTAAAAGGTGTTTCATAAAACTTTTTTTGCGTCATGCAATGAACCTCCCTCTCAAACTGCTTACAACACAAAATCTTGGCTTGCCTATTAGTCTGTCTTGTGGGACCAGATTATGTGCTATGTGCAAACATTTGTGTACTGATATGATTATAGCAAAGTTTGAAAGATTTGTATACGCTATATTTCAGAAATATAATTTTTCTTTCTAACTCAGGAGTTTGACATAGTGCTTAAAACAGCTTTTCTTCTTACAAAATTAGGCCTGCTCTTGCTTGAAATTTTCCATTACTCTTGTTAAACGAAATTATGTTATTACAGCTCGTCACATAATTGCACACTGTTCATAAAACAATGTTCCCACAAGGACTCAGGATCAACACGTATGGTCCAGAATTCTAGCAGCTTTATCTCACAGCACTTGTGCTGTTGTGTCATATTTTTAGCATGAGCATAAACCTAATTTCTGCATCTTTAAGCCCTTGTCCACCTCAACTCTTCAAAAACATTCTACTATCTACTTATGTGGCCATACCAGTCAGAATTATTCATCAACTACTCCTTAATAACAGAAGTTTTCACAGAAGGCTTAAAATAGGCATACATATGCCCGTTATTAAAAAAACATACGATTCCTGGGCAAACTTAAAGAAAGAGCAGCTTTTTTCCAGATGTCACAAATCATTGAAGACAATTATATACTTTCTGACTTCCAAACGGGATACTGTCAAGGAAGAGCACAGGATCGGCTCCTACGTTTATCAGGGATGACCTTAAAAGCATGGTAGACCAGAACGGTGTTCCTACCCTTGTTCTCTTGGACCTATCGGTGGCCTTTGACACAGTGGATCATGATACACTAATCCAAAGACCTGAGGATGCCAGAATAGAGGACAGAACTCTCTCTTGGATCACCTGCCACCTACACAATAGAACAAATATTCAGCATACTCCTTTCTCTTCTAAGCCTTACAGCAGTACAGCAGGAGTTCCTCAAGGCTCAATGATCTCACCCACGCTTTTCAACATCTATATGAAATCACTACCAGGTCAGATTATTGGATCTGACTTTACCTGCTATAACTATGCAGTTGAAATACAGCCACTTCTAAAATTGGTAAACCCTAAGGACATTGGAATATCAAAAATCTTCAGTTGCCTCTGGACCGTGTCCAATGGTGGACATTGAGCCAACTCAAATTGAATGCCTCCAAAACAGAAATACTCACCTGTGGCAACTGGATATTCTATAACCCTATGTGCGCCTGTCCTCATGATCTAGGACCACCACCAAAAATATTAAAGGGGGTAAATACCTCAGAATTACTATGGATTGCCAAGCTGTCAATGAATGCACAAATATACAAGGTAGCCGAATCAAGCCTTCTCAAAATAAAACCACTAAAGCGCATGTTCCCACACCTAGAATTCCCTCACAGGGTTGAAGCTACCATCTGACTTGTACTATCTAAACTGGAATATGCTAATAGGCTGTATCGCGGCTCACCTCTGGCAACTATGAGAAGAATACAGAGAAATCAGAGCACTGCATACAGATTCCTCCTTCTTGCAAAGCCACAAGTACGCAACTTATTTGCCTTGAGGGCCAACCACAGTTTGGCAGAAGAGCCACCTTCAAGCTGTTTTGCATCATGCACAAGGCAATTCATGGCGAAGAATCACTCTTCATGAGGAAGAAAATCAACAAATATGTATAGGAAGGGAATCTATTCTCGAGAATGGCTTCTTGACGCAACATTCCTACATACAAGAAACAAAAATGGGTGGAACATCTTTCTCTGTTTAAGCAGCACAACTATGGAATTCACTACCTACACACATAAGATCTATGGACAACCATATCAGCTTCAGAAGATTACTAAAGAGCTGGCTTTTACCTACATGACAACTATACTCACAAGCAGCACACCAGAGTACCACTTCATTATACTCAGAAATAGCCAACTATGCTTCTCATGGTATAGACTTAAAGTTGTTGTTATACATGAGTCATTTCACATTGAACTATACTTCCTGTTACAAGCAGATGCA
Organism: Lissotriton vulgaris; assembly: GCF_964263255.1. NCBI lineage: Eukaryota > Metazoa > Chordata > Amphibia > Caudata > Salamandridae > Lissotriton > Lissotriton vulgaris. Next base: position 1,907,213,582 of record NC_141689.1, read on the forward strand.
GTTCATGTAAGAAGAAACATTTCTTTTGCACCACAAGAGACATGTGTACATCAGGCAATGTCCTAATTACAGTTTCTAGGTACAGACAAAATGTGCAGACCCCACAATAAGACAACTGTGCATATCAGACCATTGTAATTGTCACTGCTTCTGTGCACATACGGATCTTGACATAGAGAGGTTCTCTTTAGCCAATACCTTACCAAGTGTCAAGTGCATATGTATGAGTTAATTTCAGTTATTCTTTTATATACCAAAAATAAATCCTTCTTTCAGCCTTTGTCCAATCCCTCCTCTCTCTGACCCATCACAAACCTTTTGATGATTTTGAACCCTCAAACTTCCTTCTGACAGTTTCCCTCTTTTTTTTACCCATAAGACGTAACCAACAGACTACCCTCTACGTACAAAGCAACTTACTACTTCCTCTTTCAAATCCATTACCATCATTCTAATTTCTAAATCAAACAATAAATCAGTTGATTTGCAGAGGCATTCTTCTCACCCATGATGGTTTCCATGCGCCCGCACAGTCCAGTTGATTAGCTGAATAGCCAGGTCTTTACGGACGTGCAGGGTTTAACAAACTTTGGGGCAGATTTACAAGCCCCTTGCGCCTCTTTTACGTCGAAAGATGTGCCATGGTGCGGGATATTTACAACGTGATGCATCTGGGAGATGCGTCAAGTTGTAAAGCCCTGCGTCAGAAGGAGGAGTTCTGGTGCAGGGGGGGGGGGTGTTCGGGTGCAGGAACGCCTCCTAAAAGTGGCTGAGTGAACTCTACAAGATTTCACTCAGTCACTTTGGGGCCTATGCTGCGTCAAAACCCTGGGCCTGCTTGAAGCAGGCGTAAGGATTGATGCAGCATTGTAAGAATAGGCCCCCCTAGTGCATTGCTGGAGCCGCGTTGTGCTTGGATTCGTGGTTCCTGGAGGGCACCAGGGATGTTGCAGTTTGAGCAGAACCACTGCTTGTGGGAGTCCCAGTCTTTTAGATGAGTCAGGCAGGTCCTCCAGGGTTTTCAAGGTTGCTGTTCGTAGGAGACGCTGGGATTTAGCAGGAGCAGGTTCAAGGATCAACGGGCCGGTAGGGCTGGGGCAAGTCAGTTGGTGTCGTCCTCTTGTTAGCAGCTGCACGGCAGGTCTTCCTTGTTCTTGTTCTTCTTTCTTGTTTTCAAATCGAGATCTGAGGAAGGAATGTTCAGGGTGCCCCTAAATACTAACCTTAGGGCGTTACAGGTAGGGTAAGGGCCGGGACCAATGGGTCCCTGTTCTGGGGTGAGTGCACCCCCTATGCCGCTCCTATCCTGTGGGAGGGGGGCAGGAGCCTATCTCTGATTGGCCAGGTTTCCCCATCATCAAGATGGCCAGAGCCCGTAGTTATGCTTCACCTTACCTCTCCCACCTAAGGGGCGCTGTTGGCAGAGGCTGGCACACTCCCTTTCCTCACTTAGGGTTCCGTGCCTGCCTTCCCGACAGAGTGGGCGGTCAAAACCGGTGGGGGCCAGTAGCTGAGTAAAGCAATTGGCATGGGTAAGCTCACAAAAGGTGGCTTGCCTTTGAAGCTTCCCCTGCCCATCTTGGGGGAGGAGGCTTGGCACCTAGTCCCAGGATGTGCATTGTTTCAGGCCCCAGAGAGCAGCAACCTCTCGACCCAGGGGTCCAGAAACATGTCTGGTGGTGGCAGCCTCCGTAGCCACACAGTCAGGACACTGGGAGTTGGTTAGATTTCAGGGGGCATCTCTAAGATGCCCTCTGTAGTGCATTTTACATTAAATCCCACACTGGCATCAATGTGGGTTTAATGTGCTGAGAAGGTTGGTACCAAACTTCTCAGTATTCAGTGTAGCCATTATGGTGCTGTGGAGTTCGTAATGACAACCTCCCAGCACCATATACTCTTAATGGCATCACTGACTTACAGTGCCCTGGAATGGCCCAGGGTACTGTAGGGACACAGGGCTCATGAACCTGTGCCCACACCACTGGCATAGTGCACCCAGCTAGAGGGGTGACTGATGTATGCCAGGGAAGTGTGTTTGTGGGCATGGCACACAGGGATGAGTGCCATGTCGTCTCTCTGTTTAGTTCTGCACCAAGACACTCAGCCTGCAAAGGTAGTGTGTGTGTCGGGGTACAGGGCACCTAAGGGTGGCACAATACGTGCTGTAGCCCTTAGGAGTCTTTTGTGGTCACAGTGCCATGGGTACCTAGGGCACCATTTACCAGGGGCTGACCTGTGGCCAGAGATGCCAATTGGGTTTAGGTTTCAATACAGTTTTAGGAAAGGAACACAGGCCATGGGCACCTGATTGGCAGGACCTCAGGGCACACTCAGTCAAAGTACATCAGCAATTCAGCAAAAAGTGGGGGCATACCATGCAAGAAAGATGGCACTTTCTCGCAGACATCACACATAAATCTTAAATTGTCTCTGGTCGGGCATGGAAATATGTTCCAATCCTATGTTTATTTTTTAATTCTGTGACTTGTAGTTTTGCAATTTAGATTAAATAGGCAGAACTACAGATTGCTCACTGCAAGGGAAAATATTAGCAGAGATACAGATTGCAGACTTCAAGGGACAACAGAGATGCTCTGACACTTAACGGCAACAGACACTGCTTAAAATCTATGGTTTGATGACTAAAGCCAGGCTATTATCTTCACAAATATGTATTAACTCCTAATATGCCTCTATTTTGATCTGGGCCTAAATCCATTGTTTGTTTGCCCACCATGACATTCCAGTTTGGACCCAGCCATATACAAATCAGTCTTTTCCCTGCTCCCAATGGGAATAGTCCAGCCCGAACTGCCAGGCCAGGTCCTCCCTGGACTGGAAACAAGCATAATAGGACCATTTTCAGGGTTTCAGCCCTCCTCAGCTAGGATAGCTTGACTCCAGTGACATGGAGAGCACAGGACCCATGTCTAGGCATACCTGTCCCACTCGGGGTGACAAATGCAAAACTAACAATTGATGGACAGAATGCAGAACAATGGCTGGGTCTACTCTAAACTGGGGAGGCATGGTGAGCAAAAGAACAATGAATTTACCGAGATCTATTGACTGGGGGTGAATGTATGATTTATTCAGCATCCCGTCCATCATTTGTTTGCGTATCACTTTTTAAATTAAGTGGGATGGGTATGCCCAGATGTGGGTCCCTTGCTCACTGTGCCACTGGATTCAAGCTAGCCAAGCTGATGAAGGGTAATACCCAGAAATCGGTCCCAGGATGCTTGTTTCTGGTCCAGGGAGGACCTGGCTTGGCAGTTCAGTCTGGACTGTTCCCCTGAGGCACAGGGTCAAGACTGATTTGCATATGGTTTGGTCTAAACTGGGGTGGCATTGTGAGCAAAGGAACGATGGATTTAACCCAGATCCCTTGACTGGGGGTACATGAATAATTTATTCAGTATTCTGTCCATCCATCATTTGTTTGTGTAGCTCTATTTGGATTGTGATCACTCTTCATAAGGTGCTCTTCCAAATATTTAGGGCATAAATTATGTTTTCGCAAGTGCAGGCCTCTTGCCATAACACACTGGGTGTCCTGCTCGACCACAACTGTAGTACAAACACTTTATTTAGAAGAAGTGCAACTGCCTGGTTTCTGAGTGTTAAGCGTCTAGTAGCAAAACAGAATGAAAACCTTCACTCTCCTGCCATTCCACCAAGAGGCCACTGGCAAGGAACCATTAGCATGTACACAGTGTTTAATATGGCATTCAGATTTAGATTTTTTTCTCAGGTCCACTACAAAAAGAGAGGTGGACACGAGCAAGAGAAGATTCTTGCCGGTTGCCTTTTTGTATTTCAGGGACAAACATCAGGTTTGGGCAGGGGCGGCTCCTCTGTTAAGGTGAAGGAATATCACCTCACTAAAAAATGTGTCCCCTGAAAATAGAATGGAAATAGAAGTTCATTTCTTACCAATTTATTTTTCAGAACCTCGTCCTGAGATGAGTGTCGGCACAGGGGACAGGTCTTTCTGTTTTCTGCTGCCAGCCAGGCAGCAGCAGAAAGCAGCGATAAACAGGGCACTTATGTTTAAAATGCACATGTCTTTTTGGCAGGCCATCTTGGGCCAGACATGCGCATTTTAAACTTCTCTCACCGAGCTGGGTTAAAGACAGCAAAGGGCTCTAGTGTCCTCAGGAGCTGCAAGAGAGACCACTCCCTCAAATCCTGGTGCTGCTCTCATGCAGCTTGAAAACAGCCCCAGGATTGGTTACATCCATTTCCTTGAACCTGCTTGCATTTAGAAGACCCCCAGGCAATGAGGAGCATGTCACATCAGGAAGGTAAGTGTTGTTTTTAAACTTAATTTTCACTTTTATTTTTGCCCTCTCAAACTTCCCGTCCTCCTTTCATGCCGGGTGCCACTGTGTTTGGGAATGTGTTTCCAAAATACAAATAATGTTTCAGGCTGCCACGATTTGGTGGCTGACTTGCATTGCAATTTGCCAAGTGTTCTCCCACCATGATAGTAAGAGCGGGTGAGAACATCTGCATATGGTAGTGGGGAAGTATCCTCCACCACCCTGGATGATTTACCAACTGGCTGCCGAACTCTAGATGAGACAAGTGCACATAATTTAAAACGTGACTTGCAATTCAACAGTGAGAAAGAGGGATGTATGTGAAAAAATGAAAAAACAAAACCTTATAAGCAACATTAGAAAAAACCAAATGGTGGAAACCGAGTTTTAAGGAAATACAATTTTAGGGAAACACAAATAGATAGAAAATGAAAGGAAACATTTTAGATCAAATATCATATTAAAGAAAAATCAAAAATTACATTAAGTTTGGGTGAAGTTTAGGTCTAGTGAAGGTTTTTGGGGTTCAGGAACGGATAATGGTTAGGGGGTATCATAAGATTTTTGGTGTCAAAATGGGTTGAGTTTATGCATAGAAAGTTTTTTAAGGGGAAATAGCTAGTTTAGGGACAGTAAGGGGTATCAGAATAAATGGAGTTCAGGGGTGGTGAGGGATTTTTAGGGTTCGTGGATGATTAGAATTTATGGGTACAAAGTGTTTTAAGGGTTCAGGGATGGATGGAAAGTAGTACATGGATGAGTTTATGGCCGATGAGGGATTTTATGTTCAAGTGATGGTTAGAGGTGAGGGATGGTGAAGAGTTTTTAGTGTTTAGGAGTAGGTGCAGTGTTGAATGGTGAGGGATTTTAACCCTTTCGCTGCTGATGACGAGCTCAGCTCGTCATCACCCACGGGTGTCGTGTGCTGATGATGAGCTGAGCTCGTCATGGAAACAGCAAAATGGCAATTTCCAGCACACGGCAAAAATCATAGCAGCAGCCATGTGGTTAAGGATTCTTGGATGGATAGAGGTTAGAAGTAGAAGGGGTTTTAGGGGCCAGGGATGGGTAGAGTTTTGGGGTGGAGAGGGGTTTTTAGTAGGCCTGGGCGGTGAACTCCACTCTGTTTGCGGCGTTTGCACACTCCATGCTCCGCTGGGCTCACAGAGTTCCAAAACACTTCTGTTACCACTCACGCTCGCCAATGGTAAGTTGGTGAGTGCGAGCGAGGAAAATCCAATGCTAGACTGCTTTTCCGCGAGATTCCCAACAAAGGTGGTCACGGAAGGCCGCTACCGCTTGTGTTGAGAAATCTTCCATTCGCTTTGAGGAATCTGCCCCCTGTTGCACTGTGCGTGATGCCATTACAGCATGGGACAAACACCTGGGGCTAAAACTCAACATAAATGGCGCATGGTAATGCACTCGGTGAAACTCTGCATAACTTCGTGGAGTTTTTTGTCACTTCGCCGGTGTTCCTCATAGCAGAACTCCACTAACCCCTGATCATGGATGGGTGGTGTTTAAAGGTGATAAGAGTTTTTTTTAAGAGTTCATGGATGGTTGGAGTTTGGGTATGATGAGGGATGTTTTGGGGAAGGATTTATGGTGTTTAAGCATTGTGAGAGGTTAGGGATCAATGGTGTTTAGGGGCAGTGAGGGTTCAGAAAATTAATAGCATCCAAAGTGATTGTTTGACAATGTAAAAGATGTACATCTGAAACAATACCCCCTGAACTAAAGCTCTGAAATAAAGCCCTTGAAAGTAAGATCTGTAACCATTGTATTTACACATTAATAAATGAAGCATGCAAAAGACAATTTCCAACAAAAACATACCATGAATTGGTTTCAGTGAATGTGGCAAATTCCATTAATTCTGACAGTTTCAATTAAACAGTTTAGGTGAAGTTGTTTCTTAGTGCTGGTATTCTATGAAATTGTTTTTCTATAAAACTACATAAACCAGGAAAGAGGTCATTACATACCTTGTCCGTCTTCCTTGCCCCAGTCCGGTCCTAATGAACAACTCTGTGGCTCCTGCTCAGCATTCAGCCCTTTAAGTAAAAAACACACATGCCTCAACCAATGTTGCCCCCACAGGAAGTGCCCTCTAATCTGCCAAGGTGAGGCCAGATGTGTACCTTCTGTTTCTTTTTCTGTGTCACCAGCAGTACACCATTATCAGTGTTTTTCATTCAATGTAAGTGCTAACTTCTTTTTTGTTTTATATTTTATGTTTTGAGCTGTGGTCTGCTATGGCAGCGGTTTTTTGATTAGACATGATGTGTCTTATTTGTGCTGCCTCTCCACACAGTGATTAGGAGACTTCCCAGTTTAATGCCAGTCTTGTTTATTTAATGTGTCTGACTTCTGTGTTTAGCTGAGTTGCGTCAATTGTTGACAGCCTATCTGCAGTGCTCGGGGGCAAAGAGACAGCCATAATATCAAGTGCATACAGTTGCTAATCACCGCTCAACTTTGTATTTCCTTGTCAGGATCACAATGCCTGTTTTATAGCGGTGGTCTCACTTGATTTGTAATGGTAGAGTCCTGGTTGCAGGGCAATGGGAATCAGCGTGAAGAATGCTTCTACTATTTATAAGAATTGCTATTTTCCTCTGTGTCTTCTCCTTAATTCTTATCATTCTTGCAAAGCCAATAAAGACAACTCTCCTTTCACCTCTGATGCACCATTGCCCGCTCTCAACCACCACCTTTCCCCACCTCTGAACCCTATACCCCAACTCCCCTCCCGTCCTCCGACTTCCCCCAGCCTTCCACCGCCAATTGCACCCCCTCCTGTTTCCATCGAGCCACCCAACATGCCGTGCGCTGCCGTACTCTCTCTGGAAAATAAGCTAGGCTCTCTCATCATCTCCATCTCCCAACTTGAAGCTACCATTTCACTTCAAAGCTCCAAGATTTCCACTTTTCCGTACACCTCAATTCCTTTGAAAAACACTCACCCTCCCACAAGATACACTTCGCCCCCACACCCCATAATAGCCAAGCATAACCTGTTGTCTGCAAACATTGCTAACCCACACAAGCCCTTGAACATAATCCTTCTTCCACTTTCATCGCCATGTAGCCCTACTATCTACACTATTCCGACCATCTCCTCTGTCAGAACCACTCATCCACCTAAACCCTCCTGTGCACCCTCGTATAAGTAGTCAAGTCAAGTCATGAAATTTGTATAGCGCACTACATACCCAGAGGGTTTCAAGGCGCTTAGGAAAGGGGAGGAGGATTATTTGTCAAATATCCACGTTTTAAGCTGCTTTCTGAACGCTAGGTGATTCTGGGTGAGGCGAAGGTAAGCGGGGAGTGAGTTCCATGTTTTGGCAGCCAGGTATGAAAAGGATCTGCCTCCCATGGTGGTCTTGTTGATGCGAGGTACAGTGGCGAAGGCTTGGCTGGAAGAGCGAAGTTGGCGGGCGGGGGTGTAGAAGGACAGCCGAGAGTTGAGGCAATCTGGTCCGATGTCGTAGAGTGATTTGTGTGCGTGGGTAAGCAGTCGGAAAGTGATCCTCTTATTGACGGGTAGCCAGTGGAGGTCTCTAAGGTGACCAGAGATGTGTTCGTTGTGTGGGATGTCCAATATGAGCCTGGCTGATGCGTTTTGGATTCGTTGGAGTTTCTTCTGGAGTTTAGCGGTGGTGCCTGCGTAGAGGGTGTTTCCGTAGTCCAGTCGGCTCGTGACCAGAGCATGGGTGACTGTTTTCCTTGTTTCGGAGGGGATCCAGCGAAATGTTTTTCTGAGCATGCGAAGAATGTTAAAGCAGGAGGATACGGCGCTGACTTGTTTGTCCATTGAGAGTGAAGAATCTAGGATGACGCCTAGGTTACGTGCGTGGTCTGTCGGGATGGGTGCTTTTCCGAGGGCTTCCGGCCACCAGGAGTCGTCCCAAGCCGAGGGGGATGTACCTAAGATGAGGACTTCTGTTTTGTCCGAGTTCAGTTTCAGACGGCTGTGTTTCATCCATTCTGCGACTTCTTTCATTCCTTTGTGTAGGTTAGTTTTGGCGGTGCTGGGGTCCCTGGTGAGAGAAAGGATCAGTTGAGTATCATCCGCGTAGGAGATGATGTTGAGATTGTGTTGGCGAGCGATGGCCGCAAGGGGGCTCATGTATACGTTGAAGAGGGTGGGGCTGAGTGAGGATCCTTGTGGTACGCCGCAGATGATTTCAGAGGCCTCGGACTTGAATGGTGGGAGGCAGACTCTCTGGGTTCTTCCAGTGAGGAACGAGGTGATCCAATCAAGTGCTTTTCCTTGGATTCCGATGTTGTTGAGGCATTGTAGAAGGGTGCTGTGGCAGACTGTATCGAATGCTGCAGAGAGGTCGAGGAGGATGAGGGCGACTGTGTCTCCATTGTCCAGTAGAGTTCGAATGTCGTCTGTTGCTGCGATGAGGGCGGTCTCAGTGCTGTGTTTAGCTCGGAAGCCAGATTGTGAGGGGTCGAGGGATTTGTTGGCTTCGAGGAAGGCGGCGAGCTGGTTGTTGACTGCTTTCTCGATGACTTTCGCCGGGAATGGAAGAAGCGAGATGGGGCGGTAGTTTTTGAGTTTGGTGGGGTCTGCTGTTGGTTTTTTCAGAAGGGCGGTGAGTTCAGCGTGTTTCCAGTCAACCGGGAAGGTGGCGGAGTTGAAGGAGCAGTTGATGACGTCTCGGAGGTGCGGAGCTATGACGGAGTCTGCTTTGTTGAAGATGTGGTGAGGGCATGGGTCTGTGGGGGATCCAGAGTGGATGGAGTTCATCAGGCGGATGGTGTCCTCGGTGGAGATTGGGTTCCAGGCGTTAATGGTGTTAGCGGGGGGAAGATGGTCAGCAGATGGTAGGGTGGGTTGGCTCAGCAATCTTGTTGTGGAAGAAAGAGGCTAGGGAGTCGCAGAGGGTTTGAGAGGGGGTGATGTCGTTGGAGTTGGCCGAGGGGTTGGAAAATTCCTTGACGATGTTGAAAAGTTCCTTGCTGTTGTGGGCGTTGTTGTCAAGTCGATCCTTGAATGATGTTTTCTTGGCTTTTCGGATCAGTTGGTGGTGAGTACGAATGGCGCTTTTGAAGGCATCCTTGTTGCTGGTGGATGGGTCTTTTTTCCAGGCCTTTTCAAGGGAGCGGCACAGTTTCTTGGATTTCTTGAGGTCATCGTTGAACCATGAGGCCTTCTTGTTGCCAAGTTTGTGATGACGTTTTTTCAGTGGTGCTAAGGTGTCGGCGGTGTTGGATAGCCAAAGGGTGAGGTTGGAGGCGGCTTCGTTGGCATTAGAAGAGAGGGCTGGGGGGTTTAGAAGGAGCGATGAGGAGATCTGGTCGATGGTGATTTTGTTCCAGTTTCTTTGTAGAGTTGGTTGGTGGTGGTTGATGGGTTTTGGTTTGTTGTAGGTGAAGTGAACGCAGCTGTGGTCAGTCCAGAGGAGCTCCGTAGTGTGGCTGAAGGAGACATGGTTGCTGGAGGTGAAGATGGGGTCGAGTGTGTGACCTGCGATGTGGGTGGGGGAAGTGACTAGTTGTTTAAGTCCGAGGTTGGCGAGGTTGTCCAAGAGGGTGGCGGTGTTGCGGTCGTTGAGCTTTTCGAGGTGGAAGTTGAGGTCTCCCAGGAGGATGTAGTCTTTGGAGGGGAGCGCGTGTGGGGTGATGAAGTCCGTGATGTCTTCACTGAATTTTGCGCGGGGTCCTGGTGGTCTGTAGAGGAGGGTGCCTCTAAGAGTTGTCTTGGGGTCGATGTGGATCTGGAAGTGAAGGTGTTCGGAGTTAGCGAGGTTGGCGTCGGAGTTGGTGGAAATGCGGATGGATTTCTTATGGACGATAGCGATTCCACCTCCTGTATGGTCGGTGCGGTCCTTGCGTGTGATCTTATAGTCTTCAGGGATAGCGATGGCGATGTCAGGGGCGGAGGAAGCGTTCATCCATGTTTCAGTTAGGAAGGCGACGTCAGGAGAGATGGTGTCTAGTAGGTTCCAGAGGTCAATGGCGTGCCTGTGGACCGAGCGGGTGTTGAGAAGGATGCATTCTAGGTGGTTGGGGTCGGGAATCCGTGGTGTGATCGTATCGGAGATGTTGTCGGTGCCGCTGAATTTGCAGGAGTGGCATGTGAAAGGTCCATGGGTTTGTCCAGGGGCGGCTTGGACGCAGTTGGGGGCGCGACCGGGGTTAAGGGCTAGGAGGGAGGCGGCATCGTAGGTAATGCGGGAGGGCTGGGCAGCGCGAGGGGCAGGGGGACTGGCGCTGGGCGCGGACCAGGCGCGGACGGGCGTAGACGGGCTTACCTTTGGCGCACCTTTGGCGCGGATTGGGCGCGGTCGCTGCGCGTGAACGCTGCGCGCGGGAGCTACTGTCATATATGGATAGTGGAGGGGGAGGGGCGAGGGCGTATCAGCTGGGAGGCGGGGCGGGTGCACGAGGACGACGAGGACAACAAACAAAATGGAGGCGGGGGGGGAGGCACAGCGTAGCGCTACAGGTAAATGCGCTGAGAGTGTAGGGGAAGCAGTTCTAATCTTACAGAGCGCAAATGAGGCACAAAGCAAGCAAAATGTCAATAAAGCGGTACAATTTCAGAAGCCACAGAGCGCCAATGCAAAATACACTTTGAGCAGATAAACAGCGCAGATCAAGCAAAGCGCTACTTAGCTATGCAGCAGGCGAAATGGACCAAGTGAATATTTCTGGCAAGCGAGGCAAAGCAGCGCGGAGAAACCAGCTGTCTGCAGGGACAGTGGGAGCGACTCCTCAGCTCGTGGGAAAGGAGCGAGTCACGGCGCTTCCAGGGGCAGGGAGCTATTTGAGGACAGTGGGAGGGCGTATCAGCTGGGAGGCGGGGCGGGTGCACGAGGACGACGAGGACAACAAACAAAATGGAGGCGGGGGGGAGGCACAGCGTAGCGCTACAGGTAAATGCGCTGAGAGTGTCGGGGAAGCAGTTCTAATCTTACAGAGCGCAAATGAGGCACAAAGCAAGCAAAATGTCAATAAAGCGGCACAATTTCAGAAGCCACAGAGCGCCAATGCAAAATACACTTTGAGCAGATAAACAGCGCAGATCAAGCAAAGCGCTACTTAGCTATGCAGCAGGCGAAATGGACCAAGTGAATATTTCTGGCAAGCGAGGCAAAGCAGCGCGGAGAAACCAGCTGTCTGCAGGGACAGTGGGAGCGACTCCTCAGCTCGTGGGAAAGGAGCGAGTCACGGCGCTTCCAGGGGCAGGGAGCTATTTGAGGACAGTGGGAGGGCGTATCAGCTGGGAGGCGGGGCGGGTGCACGAGGACGACGAGGACAACAAACAAAATGGAGGCGGGGGGGGAGGCACAGCGTAGCGCTACAGGTAAATGCGCTGAGAGTGTAGGGGAAGCAGTTCTAATCTTACAGAGCGCAAATGAGGCACAAAGCAAGCAAAATGTCAATAAAGCGGCACAATTTCAGAAGCCACAGAGCGCCAATGCAAAATACACTTTGAGCAGATAAACAGCGCAGATCAAGCAAAGCGCTACTTAGCTATGCAGCAGGCGAAATGGACCAAGTGAATATTTCTGGCAAGCGAGGCAAAGCAGTCTCGACAGAGCTGCGCTGTCTGCTCCACAACTGCAGATCTGCAATAAAACACAAACTTGAAATCTCTGACACCATCATACTTCACAAAATTGACAAGTTCTTCCTCACAGAGACCTGGTTCAACGATACCTCTCACTCTATGTTTGATCTCCTAGTACCCACAGGCTATTCTATGTTTAGAAATGACAGAATTGATAAAGTTGGGGGAGGTGTTGCAGTCATCTTTAGAAATTCCCTTCAACTTAAGGCTTTTCATAACAGCTCCTTCCACACTTTTGAATGCCTACCCCTTGAACTATAATTGCACCACCGCTCAACCCTCTGATTCCATGCCATTTAACGCCCGCCGCGTAGCGGCCTCTTGTTTATGGAAGAACTCACTGACTTCATTAGTGACCAATTCTCGCAAAGTGACAATCAGATCTTCGTGGGTGACTTCAATCTCCACTGGCGCTCGTCTCAAGACTCTTCTGCGAATTTGCTGGCTACCTTCCTCTCTGCAAACAATCTTATACAACCTTGCACAGAAACAACAAACTCTGAGGGCTCAATCCTGGACCTTGTTATTTCAAAAACAGGCATGCTTACTATTGCTACCCTTATTCATGTAGACTGGTCTGACCACCTCCTCATCCCATTCTCTCTTCACCTATCACACTCTATAACTCTCGGCCAACCTAAGAGGGCTACCTCCTAGTTCTGTGACAAAAATATTGACCTTGGTACCCTCTGTGAATCAGCTTTGCTATCACTTCCAAGGCTAGACCCAAACCTAGATGTTAACAAACTCACCTCCCAATGCCTAACAGTCCTTGCAGTCGAAATCAATTATGTCACTCCTCTCCAAAGCAAAAAGGAAAGGCCCACTCCCTCAGCACCTTGGTTCAACAAATCCCTCTATGAAGAAATGAAGTACCTATGATTCCTGGAGAAACAATAGAGACAAGCGCCCTCCAGTGATAATTTTCCACGCTTCGTTCAGCAAGATCCGAATACCACAAGCACATCTTCCTTGGAAAAGTGATGCAATTCAGAACCCCCATCGACTCAGCCAAAAATAGACCTACAAATCTATTCGATCTCATCAAAGAATGCAAACGGCTCTTCCCCAACCTCCAAGTTGGAAGCTTCTACAAAGAAAGTAGCGGAATTCGCTATATTCTTTGACAAAAAAGTGAAATCACTTGTGGATCAGGTCAGTCATCCTACCCCTCCAGACAAGCGCAAATCTTTAGCCATTTGGCAGAACTTTGACCCAATCTCCGAAGATGCCCTCCTCAAATGAATGCATCTTCGAAACAAAGCCCTCCAACCATTCTCTTGACCCCATCCCTAGTGCCATTGCCATTGACTTTGATACCCATTATCTGTCCTATTGGACCACTTTGGTTAACCTCTCCCTCTGTCAAGGCTTCCTTCCTGTTTCCTTCAAAACTGGGCAGGTCACTCCTCTGCTTAAAAAACCCACTGCTGATGCGAACCACCTCAACAACTTCCGCCCCATCACTAACCTACCTTTTCTTGCGAAAATCACAGAAAGATGTGTAACGAAACAACTCTCTCTTCATATCAAGGACAATGATCTTCTTGACAATTTCCAGTCCGGCTTAATTCAAAACTGCAGCACTGAAACAGCCCTGCTGCAAGTGATTGATGATGCTCTGCGGATACTTGATTCTGGGGAGTCTTGTCTTCTTATTCTGCTTGACCTTTCTGCAGCCTTTGGCCGTGTCAATCACAACACTCTCCTTAACACTCTTCAACAGAGAATGGGCATGGAGGGCACTGTGCTTAAATGGTTTGCTTCCTTCCTCTCTGATAGATCCCAAATGATCAAAATAGCGAATATTCTTTCTTCTCCTTTGGCGGTAGGTCAAGGTGTTTTTCAAGGCTCTATACTTGCACCCACATTGTTCACTCTCTATTTAGAACCATAGGGAAAACTCCTAAGCAAATCCAGGATCCATTATCATCTCTATGTGGATAACACTCAAATCTACCTCAAGGTTGCCTCCACTCACAATCTCTCCATCCTAAGCTCTACTCTTGACTCCATTCAAATCTGGATGTTAACTCATCAACTAATTATGAATCCTTCTAAAACTGAATTCCTCCTCCTCTCCTCCTCACTTTCTCCTCCCCCGGTTCAATCATGGATGGATCAGATGAATTTATTTAACAATAAACCCATCATTGTCGACATCGCAAAATCCCTTGGTGTCATACTCGACACAAAACTCAATCTACTCTCCCACATAAATTCCATTGCAGTCTTTGGGGGATTTGTTGCTTATTCCTGGAGCATGACCTTAAAACCCTGGCCAAATCGCTGGTTCTCTCCAGACTGGACTACTGCAACTCTCTTCTTACTGGCCTCCCCAAATCCCACCTGTCCCCCTTTAAATCTGATCTCCATTCAGCAGCTCGTTTTATATATGGGACCAAAAGAAGCGAACACATCACACCCATTTTATCCACCCTCTGTTGGCTTCCCATCCAGGCAAGATCCATCTACAAGACTGCCTGCATCACCCACAAAGTCTTGCACTCCTCCTCTCCTCGCTACCTGGCGAATAAACTGAAACTCTCTGGAGGCTCGAGACCATCACGTAATGCGGAAAATCTATTGCTTGAACCTCCCACTTTCAAGAAGGAAAGGTCGATGGCCCAATCCTTTTCAGGCAACGCGATGAGAATCTGAAACTCACTTCTGCCTCAGCTCCGGACCACTACCTCTTCTCAGGCCTTCAAAACTGACCTCAAAGCTCTCCTTCTTCAAAGACACTTCAAATTTAATTCACGCCCTCTCTATTATCTGAAGGAAGTCCTTTCATTATAGGAAATTCTGTTCTACATGACTATAGAAGTGCCTTCCCAATGTGTTTTTGTGGTTTGAGAGTCTGCCATTTGTTGCAGTATTATACTTCTACTTGTATTGTGTACTCCTTTGTAACATGCACACGTCACTTTCCCTCTTGTAATGTTTCATTTGCTACCTCTTGTATTTTGTTTGCTCGATACATGCACAATTGTCACTATTGCCTTATGTAATGTAACGTTTGCTTTTGTAACATACTCACTTGTAATTTTTCCTCATGTTTCACTACTGTTTCTATTTTGAAGTGCTCCGACACGTTCGGATAAAGTCTGCGCTATATAAATATGCATAAAATAAAAAATAAAATACAAATGAATTAAAATAAAATAAAGAGGTCTAAGCTGAGTGAAGAGATTCTATTCGGCCTCCAATTTCTGAATAAGGGCCCTCCATAAACTTTAACAGCATTTCCACAAGTCTTCTCCATTCTCACTGGACAACTGAACTTACTTCTCCCTTTTTGATAATGAACATCAGTTATGATGGAAACTATGGGCCACATGCATCAAAGTTAGGAATTTTTAAGAAAACTCAATTTAGGAATCACAATTCCTTATGAATGTAGGAATCGCCCCAAAAAATTGTGATTCTTACAGATTCCTTATTCTGTAATCGCAAATAATGAATTGTTTCCCATTAATTCCTATGTGCCTAGAGGCCCTTAGGAATCAATGAGAATTGCATGCGCAATTTGCAACTACCAAATACGTACTTGCAAATTGCGCATGCAATTTCAACAGTGCAAGGGTGCCAAAAGGACACCCTGATGCATCCCTGAAATAGAAATTTAAAAGTATGTTGCAAACACACATGCCCCAAGTGCATGTATGTGTGCAACATAGAATTTAGAAAAATTCACTTTTGTGCATTTTTCAAAGTTCTAGCAAATCTCTTATGCATGTAGGAATCACAAAAAAATTGTGATTCCTACACATTCCTTATTTGCGACTCGCAAATTGCAAATCGCAAATAAGGAATTGTTTCCCATTTATTCCTATGGGCCTAGAGGCCCATAGGAATAAATTGGAATTGCATGCGCAATTTGCGAGTACCAAATAGGTACTAGCAAATTGTGCATACAATTTCAAGGGTGCAAGGGTGCCAAAAAGACACCCTGATGCACCCCAAAAATTGAAATCTAGAAACATGTTGCAAACACACATGCCCCAAGGGCATGTATGTGTGCAACATAGAATTTTGTAAAATGCACTTTTGTGCATTTTTCAAAGTTCTAGCAAATTACCATCAACTTTGAGTTGTTGGTAATTTGGGTTTCTTAAATGCCAAATCACAAATTTTTATTTTTGTTGCATTGCATTCAGGGAATCACAATTTGCAATTCCCTAAATACAATCACAATATAAGTAATCACAAATTTAGCGATTACTTAAGTAGTGTTGCATCATCCCAAATGCAAAAATTGCAGTTGCAGAGGGGCAGATTCGCAGAATCTGCCCCTTTGTGACAGCAATTTCCAAAGATGCATGTGCACCTATGTCCCCATCATTTATTCTTACAGGCTTAAAACTTTTATTTTGACATAATCAATCAATCAATCAGGAGAATTGTAAGCACACTACTCACCCATGAGGGTCTCAAGGCGCAGGGGGGGAGGGGTCAGCAGTTCCTATTCATTCGAAGAGTCAGGTCTTCAGAGCCTTTCTGAAGGTGTTCAGGGAGGGGGCACGTCTGATTTCAGTGGGGAGCTTGTTCCAGGTCTTGGCAACAATGCAGGAGAAGGATCTTTCCCCTGCTTTGGCTCTGCAGATGTAAGGGGTTTTGGAGAGGAGGAGATTGATGGAGCGGAAGTTTTGTTTGGGTAATTGTAGGATGATTCTGTCACTGAGGTATGGGGGTCCAGTGTTGTGTAGGCATTTGTAGGCCTAGGTGAGTATGTTGATGGTGACTCTTTTCTTGACAGGAGCCAGTGGAGCTTGCGTAGATGTGGCGTTTGTGTCTAGGGATCCCAAGGACGAGTCTCGCAGCAGTGTTCTGTATTGTCTGGAGCTTGCGGAGTAGAGACTTGTTGATGCTGACGTTGAAGACATTTCTCTAGTCCAGCCTGCTGATGATGAGTGCGTGGGTGACTCTATTCCTTGCCTGGGGGGATCCATTTGAAGGTGTTACACAGGATGCGGAGGGTGTTGAAGCAGCTGGAGGTGACGGCGTTAACCTGGCGATTCATGGAGACGGAGGAGTCTTACAAGCATTTCTGTTTCTCTTGATCAAGACTAACATTCTTCTTGATTCTGCAAATCAACTGCTCCAGATCAGACGCACTCTTCGGCTATTTAGTGATCCACCCTGGTCAAAAACTAGTGCTGGTCTTTCTATCCCTCGGTAATTCAAAGGGAGAAACCTTTGTAATAGTGTGGAGTAGTTCTGTAGAAGCACACAATATACTCCGCACAGACTTACCAACATTGTGGTTGTCACCATTAGCCCATCTGATGTACTCACCCACCACCTGATCTATTCTCTCAATGAGATCATTTGTTTATGGGTGATACAATGAGCTCATAGGGTGTCTAACACCACATGACTCAAGAAAAACTTGGAGTTGAGTGCTATTCCTCAAAAACATTTCTCTAAGAAACTCCACAAACATACCTGTCCATGGCTCCTTTACCATCTAAAAGTTCAGGACATTTTGAACAATAATCCACTAGGACCAGAACATATTTGTCACCACCTGGGTAGGGAGTAATAGGGACCCATGATGTCAAAACTTAACTTAAACCACAGAACTGATGGGTACTCATTTGGAATGATGAGAAGAGAAGATACCTTAAGGCCTTTGCCTGCAGGCTTACACACATAACACTTTTCCACCACCTCGTCAATTTCTCTTGCCACCAGAGAGACTCACAAATATGAAGTTTAATGTGAGAGACGAACTGTTAGTAATGGGATTTCAGGTTGGCTAAGGCTTGCGCCAACGCCAGGCAGAAACATCACTCTAGTCAGGGCAAGGGAGTTACACGCTGAAGATAACCCCTGCTCACCCCCTTGGTAGCTTGGTATGAGCAGTCAGGCTTATCCCAGAGGCAAAGTGTAAAGCGTTTCCCTGCAAGACCGACCCCTACGAAGATTTGGAACCAGGTGCTGGATGGCTCCATCGCGCTCTGCAACATAACTTGTTACATCCAGTGACACCTATCATAGTGTCCACCCGGAAAATTATGCATTACTGATTCAGACCTGACCATTATACTTATTAGAGGAAGATTAATCAGAAAGAAATTTTTTGCGTCAGCACCGTGTTCATGTTCAATGTATACTGGCATCCATCTCTAAATAGAAAGCGTGTGGACCTCTTCTCTTTTAGACAGCGTTAATTCGACACCAGAAAATCAGGCTTGCCCTCCGTGTGACATCACACTGAAGTCCCGTTGACATTCAAAATACTATTTTGCCCTGAGGAAGCCCAATCCGGGCGAAACGCGTTGGCTGTGATCTCTGTCAAGATTGTGTTTGAAGCCTGCAATAAAAAATTCTTTGAAGAATAATCTGAAGGACCACTACTCTTTTTTGTGAACATATATGAATACCCTTTGAAAACCGCTTGGTTTATGTACTGTACTGTATATTGTTGCCTCTCAGCACTCTATTTTGTCTGTAAAGCGTTTGCGCAACACGCACACAGCATCAACACGATAGGCACACTACAAAAGAAACTCCACACAAGGTTATATCAAAATAGCCTTTGTTTTGATCATAAACACATTAGAATCATAATCACACATCTGCCCTGTGCCAACTGGCACTAGCAATATTCACAGGGAATTATATCCAGGACGCGCAGTGAAACAGTTCGCGAACAAACTGGGGGGCAGGCCCGTGCGCCTTTTGCTTGATATTTATAAAGCAAAATGCGTATCAACCGCTATTTATGCGGCAGGAATCTGGGGGGTTGCAGATTGCCAGAAAATTCAAGCAAAGGAAAATGCCTTCCTACGCTATCTGTTAGCCGTCACCAAATCTACCTCCACTTATGTTTGTCATAAGGAACGTGCTGTAGTTTATATGGTCCACTTAATCAAAATGAGCCCTGTGCTGTTATGGCACAAGGTATGGACTTCAACTGCAACTGATTTCAATAGGGCGATCATTATGGACTGTATTAAACACGAGGGGTCTAGTAATATTCAATGGCTCTCCTATGTTAAAAAAGTTCTAATTAATATAGGTCACTCAGAATTTTATGATACGCCATCTTTACTATCCTTAATTTCTAGAAAGGCACTGAAAGAATGTTGTTTTGCCTTTCTCGAGGATCAACGTTGGTGTTTAGAGGGGAAGAAGTCGACTGTGATCCAACATCATTAACTGATTCAAGGACCGGGCTTACTGTCTTACTTGTGGCCAGAACAGTCTAGTTATACTAGAATGCTATTAGCACGTCTGAGAACTGGTAGATATTTCAGGTTGTTAACTTTTCCAACTACTAATGACTGGTCAAAAGGTTTAACCAAATTCCCATGCGATGACTCTTCTACGCAATCCACCATACATTCTATCTTATTTTGTAAATTTCATGAATGGGAAAGAAAGAGATATTTAATACCTCTGTTGAAAATCTGGGGTTTGATGCAATGTAGACCAGCTCTATTCAAGTTGCTCTTGTTACAGGATGAAATGACTATATGTGCTGTTTCCAAATTCCTAAAATTCGCCATTAGATGCAGATCTACGCTGGCTTAAGTTTCTCTTTCTTGAAGTTTAATTATGATGTCCCTAGTATGTGGTAGTCTGTTCAAGTATATTGATGTACAGAAATTATTATAATTTTATTTATAGACTACATTCCAGCATGTATTAAGATACGTGGCATGTTCTCTGATTTATTCTTACATTTTATTGTATGATGTGTTTTTATGTGCTTTTATGTTTTTTTAATCAAAATCGAATAAAGCTATCTTTGACTGACTTGAAGATTTAATGAGAGAGACAAACTGTTAGTAATGGGATTTCAGGTTGGCTAGGCTTGCGCCAAAGCCAGGCAGAAACATCCCTCTAGTCAGGGCAAGGGAGTTACACGCTGATTAAAACCCCTGCTCACGCCCTTGGTAGCTTGGTACGAGCAGTCAGGCTTATCCCAGAGGCAATGTGTAAAGCGTTTGCGCAACACACACACAGCATCAACACAGTAGGTACACTACAAAAGAAACTTCACACAAGGTTATATCAAAATAGCCTTTGTTTTGATCATAAACACATTAGAATCATAATCACACATCTGCCCTGTGCCATCTGGCACTAGCAATATTCACAGGGGATTATATCCAGGACCGGGCCAATTGTGCCGCGGTCAGAACCATCAAAGTTCAGGAAAATAAATGCAAAACACAACGAGTAACTGCTGGTACCATAATCATGAACCCAGATGTCCCTCATGATTATTACTAATGATTCCACTTGTTACTGAATGTGGAGGAATACATTTGTTGGATCCTAATAGCAATCCATCTTCCACTGAAAGTTCGCCTTCTAGGCTTCTACCTTATAGTATGACAGAATTATGCAAGACAACACTTTTTATCTTGACCATCCTCCCTTAACTAGACCTATGACTTGTTGCAAGACTTCATCCTCACTAACAGCCTTCATCCATGCGTCTTCTGAACACCCCCCGAAAAAATGAGGCAAGATAATTTCACATTACTTTCTTCATCGCCTTTATCTGGAAACTGAGAACGAAAGTCAGCCCTACTGTGCTCTCCCCCTGCAATGTGAAGAACTTCAAAATGGTACTTCAACAACTTAGTTGAGAGTCTTAAGATTCTAGGAGTACAATATTTGATTCCACCCCTACCAGGAATGGATACTAAGGACTTGGGGTCAGTTTGTAAAACAAGAACATCTTCCCCATGCATAGGAGTGACATTTCTCAATCACCCACCAACAGGCAAGTAGCTCTTTTTCTAAAACTGAGTAGTTCAGCTTCATTCAAAACTCTCAATGTAAATGCTACAGTGTGTTAAGAATTTCCTTTACTTTGAGTATAGCTCTAGCCCCACCTGACTGGCATCCACTGTGATGCAACAAAGTAACAGAGGATCAAATTATTTGAGGAATTTGTTTTGACTTAACAATGTTTTAGCTTCTATAAATACTTCAACACAATTGTCACACCACACAAACTTAGAGCCTTTCTTAAGTTACTTATGGTTCTACCTTTGTAGTAAAATTGGAAATAAAGTGAGAAGAACTCACACAACCCAAGAACAGCTTTGATATCCACTTTGTTAGAGGGAGGAGGCGCTCCCAGAATGAACTCAACTGATCCAGGTCTGGTCCTAATACCATCCCAGAAACTCTACTTCATGTCTCAAAAACTTGCAATTTTCTTATTTTAATACAACCCCATTGCTCCTAAATATTTCAAAGACTCCCTACCAATAAAAGGATCAGGGGTTCACTGCCACCTCTGCAAAAACCATAGCATCTTCCTGGAATACCAAAACCCCATCCACGTCTATCAGAAGGTTATGCATAACTCTCTGAAAGATGGATGCCGCAGACATGAGGCCAAATGGCATCCAGTGGTATTGGAAAGTCCCAATGGGTGAAACAAATGTTGTAAGATGTCCTAAATCAGGTTGACGTTCAACCTGATGGTAGGCAGAAGCAAGATCGAGCTTAGAGAACAAATTGGTTTCTGCAGTAAGTGCAAACAAATCATTTATTTTGGGTATGAATGTGATTCTACTCATATTTCTTTATTAAGTGACCCCAGATCTACATAAACATGCAATTGTCCACAATGCTTGTATGCAACCATGTAAGAAGAGAGCCACAAGGATGAATCAGCAGGATCAATAATTCCTCTTTCAAACAAGCTCTTTGGTTCTTTCTCGAGGTTTTCATTGACACTAAAGAACACTCAACTTAGCTTCTACTTTAGAGGCACCGCACCCTCCTTTATCCTGATTCCATGTATAATCCTCATATTTTGGACTTCAGGTAATGTACGACTCCATTCCAAAGCCACATCATCTCATTCAACGCCCCTGGTGAAACCACCCCAGGATGTAAAGACCCTTTTACTGCTACATAAATCTTTTCTTTTATCCTCATTCTTTTGAACTCTAACACATGTTCAATTTGCCCTAGGAGCTCAATCTTGCGCCTTCCATACAAAACAGGAGAGTGAAAAATGGCTCCACGCTGTGATGTTGTACTAAGTATATTGTCTTGCAGTACTTATTTTTTTCTTTTCTCTTTTTTTAATTGTAATTACCTTGTTTTTTATTCCTTTGGGAGAGGTGCTCTGCTTTCGTGAGCAAATCTGTAGTAGTTTTTCATGGTTTTACGTTCTCACCAGCCACCATAAGCAAATTTGGTGCAGTGGTGTAGCAGAAAAAGCACATTAAAAATCTCAATACATACCCCACACTGTGCTTGTCATGGCATCTTGATAACTTGATAAGCACCACAGGAGACATGCACCACAGAAGTACACATTGGTCCTGAAGCGGCAGCAAACATGTGATGCATTGATGCAGGATATTGAACAAATGATTCCTGAAGAGAATCTTAAATAATCGGATGATTGCAGACTGTGCTGATGCAATGACATATGTCGAACAGTGCATGACCAAACACTTTCTGGAGAAATTCCCTTAAGATGGCGGCTAACATTGTAGATCACAGACCTGATGACGGAGAGCACAGGTTTTTTCCCAGAATACACTTACGGTGGCTACACTTTTAAGCAGGGCAGTCAGAACAGTCTATTCCCTGACCATCACTTGACTCACCCAGTGCGCAGAAGGCCAAAAATACAGCTATGTTGCCAGAGATGGATGCCTTGAATAAAGTTTGGTGCTGACTCTATCAGTGATGAAAGATCGCCAAAGACAGAAGCTGGCCCATAGCCCATAATGAAGGATGGCACCGTATACATAAGGTCGAAGTCCCTAATGCAATCCAACATGAGGAACAGATCTGCACAAACATTGAAAGGTTCACACCGTGCAGCTCAAATCATCCCCAAATATATTGGATTGAAGCAGGTAAGTTTATTGTAAAGACAGT
Source organism: Lissotriton vulgaris (assembly GCF_964263255.1). Taxonomy (NCBI): domain Eukaryota; kingdom Metazoa; phylum Chordata; class Amphibia; order Caudata; family Salamandridae; genus Lissotriton; species Lissotriton vulgaris. Next base: position 1,907,236,382 of record NC_141689.1, read on the forward strand.
ACTGCTCTGGAGCGGGGTAGAAACAAACAGGAGCTCCTCTTCAACCAGCAGTGGTTTAACTGTCAACCACATCATCATGATAGTCTTAACCCTGTCTTATCAGATTCTAAAATAAGTGTTAATATTGAAAAATATGCGGTCAATGTACACCATGATATATATAATTATTACAACGAACTTGCATCGCTGTTGTCAAATCCACCCGATATGAACTCCCCATCAACAAGAGTCAAACATATGTGGTCAGGGAGGCCCTGTGACTTAGGCCTAAAGCAACTGATTGACAGATCAAAGGTGGGGTGACACGTAACCCTTAGACAAATGTGAAAACAGGAAAACCCAGATCGATCCCACAGATAGGCAGGGACACCACACTAGTCTTAGGAGATGGGCCCCAATCAAACACATTTGGCTTGAAAGGAGCGTGTTCCAAAACACCAGGACGTTAGATGCAACGCGTATCGGTCCATTAGGATTGCGGTGAATCTGCATACTCCGGCTGGCGGAAGCCACCGCCGGCCCGGAGGATGTGGATTTACCGCTGCGGACCTCCAAAACACCACCAGCCACATTAGGATGGCGGTGTTATCAGCGGCGGACGGCAAGTCTGTCCGCAGCTGATCTGCTAGATGTTGTCTGCAATTTGGTGGCGGTGTCTGCAAGACACCGCCAGCCAAAATACGAAGGGTGAGGAAACATGCTTTTCCGCAGCGGATTTTCTGCCGTGGAAAAGCATGTGTACCTTTGCTTTTGGGGGCCTGTTGCGGGCCCCCAGGGTGTTGGGGGGGTGGGGGGTGCACATGGGGGCTACCTATGGTCCCCCCTTCATTTGCATGCACAAAGCGGCAGGCACCGCGCGGTCCCTGCTGCTTTGTGCATGCATATGCAAAGCATGCCATTTTAACCTTGCGGCGGGCGCTGCTTCAAGCAGCACCCGCCGCATGGTTAAAGATACGGGATGTGACCACCAGGGTGGCGGTCACATCCTAAGTTTGCATGGAGGGACCGCCGCTGCCTCTGCGGACGGTCCCTTCACCTCGGGGGTGGCGGACGGATGCAGGTCCGCCCGCCATCATAATCGGGCCCTAAGTTAGGAACACTCAGCCAATCAGAACCTACCATGCACACTACACGCAGTGATCGCATACTACCCATGTAAGACATCAGGATAGATACAATCTGATCCTACATTGTGTACACACAGCGTCGAGACCTACCTGTGCTTCTTTTCAAGTGACAAGATTTATGGCCATGTAACTAGGTCCCGATTTCTATTTAAAAAAAGTACAAATTACTTTATGTCACTTTTTGAAATTAATAAAAGGATTACCAAAACCAATATAGTTTGACACAATCTTCGGGCCCTGACTATGTCGTCTGGACACCAGCCACTGTGTTTAATTAAACCAACTGTTCCTGTTTCGCAAAACGCCTCGTATTTTATTTTTTCAATGTAAATTCAAATGGAATTGGCCTTTTTTGGCAGGTTCCCCCCTGAACTTTTTGCCTTAAGCTCTGACATGGTGGTAGTGATTTTAGGTCTCTGGGCACTTTAGCACTGTGACCCAGTGTAAAGTACGTGCATGCTCTGAGTGCGTGTGGTGAGATTGGCCTGCTCTCCCATAGGAATGCATTGGGGATATGTGTGGCCATGGTAATTCCTGGTATGAGAGGAGTGCAGGGGCGAGTTTAGTATGTATGAACTCATGAGAATAACTGCTGTACAATGGTGTGTGCAGATTTATTGTGACTTGTGGAGAAATGCCTCTTTTAGAAGTTGGCATTTCTGTGTACTGTGTGTCTGCCTGCCTGATGTGAATTTCATGTCTGGCTTGTGATTGACAGGAGCTCGGAGGTGTGGGTGGCTCAAGAAGACAGGGGTAGTCAGGCCAGCGGTGAATAGAGAGATCTGCATGCAGATGGGGGGAAGGAGTTGCACCTGGGACCTGAATAGGGATGGCCTTCCCTCCACAATGCCAGCTCCACCCCCTGTGGTTCATCCGACCTCTGAGCCCCCACCTGACAAAGGAGAGAGGAGCTGAGCAAAACAAAATGCTCCAAATCCCCTCTAAAACAGTCCTAACTGGTATTTCCACGTCCTGTGCTGTGACACAAAGGGAAAGGGCATATAAATATAGCGGCTGTGACCCCATGAGAGTGTTTGGTTCCTGATCCTGACGGAGGGGGGCTTGCTGCTGCTGGGGCCTAGAAGGAACCGCCATGGTGGCCTCCTCCCTGCTGAAGGGCCCTGTGTGCTGGACCCTGGGCCAGCTATGCCCCTGAAACCTTTCATGAACTTTTCCTAAAAGGACCTCTAGGACTTTGGGCTGCTCCAGCCCCTTGTGAGCGCTTTGCTTTATTTTTTAGAGCACCTGGCCCTTTTCTGCTTTGAGGAGCACAGTGCTCCTTTTCCTTTTGTTTTTCCAGAGGAGAAGCGAGCAGGCTTTGTAGCACCATGCTGCTTAAAGGGAGATCGAGGGAATCCCCAGCGTAGAGATTTCCCCGTGATGCTGTGACTGGTGCCCACCCGCTTGTGCTGATGTTTGATGGTAGGAGCCTATCCTTTCCTGTGAGTGTCCTGAATGCGGGTCTCACCCCGCAATTTTGTGTTTCTGAGCGGGAGCCCACCCCGCTTATACTTTAATTCAAACACAGGTGCCCACCACACTTTCTCTGTATTTAAAATGGAGAGGGAGCCTACCCCTCAACGCCGCAGAAAAAGGAAACTCCTGGGCCACTACTGAGCATGACCCAGAAGACTGGCACTGTTGCCTAGGTGTTGGCACGGCTTCTAAGACGGAAGGGAAGCCCTGCGAGAAAATGCAGGGCTCCCATGAGTGAGAGAGAGCCCACGGTTGCGGCCGCCAGAAGAGAGGAGTCCTGGGTCCCAGGAGGGGGCCTGGATGAAGAGCAATGCGGCTGGAGCCTCGCAGGCTCCTCAATGAAGTCCCGGGTCTCGAGAGGGGGCCCGGGTGAAGGAGGCAGACACGCCGGTCCTTCCTACCAGGGAGAGGAGACCCAGAGCAGAGCCAGAGCCCGGTGAGTGAGGGCTGGGTGAGGGACATGGCAGCATATCATTACCACTCTACAAGTGGGCATGTTTTGGTTTAAGAGCCAGTTCTCTCCAAAGTTTGGGGATATGGTCCATTTCAAGAGCTTGTGTGGCTCCAACGTGAAAGCACAGAGGTGCCTAGGCCCCATAGCCACATTCCGCCTAGCTGCCCCGCTTGCAGAGGCCGCAATTCTTTGGGGGCATGTTGTTGAGTTAGGAGTGAGATGCACTCCTTTGCCCCATACTCTCCCAGCTGCCCATCAAGTAGTGGACAGCTGCTACATTTAGGTGTGCGCAGTGGCGCACCCTTGACTTTCGCTGCATAGGCGGCAGCCCTGGCTTGGGACATATGGTATCTAAGCCCCTGAGAAATGGCCAGTTGGCTCGGGGGACGGTTAAGATTGTAGGGCGCCAGGCCCTAATGTGATTATGTGGTGCTAGGAAATGTAATGTATGTACTATGTTTTATGCACCCTATGTTGATCCCTCTAAATGTAGTTTTATGCATGAGGTTGGTTTGCATAATATCGTTTATGCTAGTGAGATTATGTTCCACTGTGATTTATGCCCCTAATGTGAGTTATGCTTTGGAGGTTAGGGTCTAATGCGTTCAGACTTATGAGAGAATTGCATAATGTGTTTATGCTATTGAGGTTGGCGCAGAATGTAATTTGCCCCTAATGTGATACAGTGCATAATGTAGTTTATGTTACAGGCTGATGCTAAGTACAGTGATTACTGGCTGTACGTTTATGATATGTTTTACTTTTACTAAGTTCACTCTGTGATGGATCTGACAATGGTCCAGTGGGCCCTGTCAGGTGTATATAATCTCTTGTAAATATGATCTAGTGCCAGATGGCACCATGTATATTATGTGCTTACTATTCTAATGTGTTATGAGAATATAAAGGCTATTTTTGATATAACCTTGTGTGGAGTTACTTTTGTAGTGTGCCTGGGATGTTGTTGCTGGCAGCGTGCACAAATGCTTTACACATGGATTCAAGGAGGAGCCTGACTGCTCGTGCCAAGCCACCAAGGGGGTGAGCAGGGGTTATCTTTGGTGTGTAACTTCCTTGCCCTGATTATAATAGTGGTCTCTGCCTGGCTTTGGCGCAAGCCTTAGCCAACCAGAGATCACATTTCTAACAGTGGCAGCCAGGATAGGACTTGTGTTTGTGCAGTACCACAGCGACAACTGGCTGCATTACAAAACTCTGCATTTTAGATAGTCACATGGAAATGGATTATTGTGTCTAAGTTTGTTTTAAGTGTCATTTCTTTGGAAATGTGTTTCTGTTGCACTATGGGTTGGGTGTCCTGCCAAGGACAGAAACCAGACAATCTGGAGGAGAGACTGCTCTTGAGCCAATGCGCTGGTTCTTGGGTTGGCCTACACTGGGGACTTAATTGGTATGGAGTAACTAGCTCTGAAGGGTAGATTATCCCCTAAGTGCAGTGTGAGTTATCTGGATTCACCAATAAGGGTGGGATCCAGTGGTGGCAGCAGAAGTGTGTCCAGTGCATGAAGTCCCAGTCCCGTTCCCAGAGTATGGTGCCTGGTGCTCAGTTAGAGGGGTGCAGGTTGAGATTCAGGGGCAGTAAATTCTGTCTCACCGGCCTGAGGGGGTGTGTCTGGATGAGTGGTGTGTTGCACTGGACAATGGGTGTGAGTTCTCTGAAATAAGGAGCTTGCATGGGGGAGTGACCCTAGAGGAATGGTGCAGGTGTCCTCCAACCCAGGGTGGTGGAAGATGTTCAGAGTTAGGTGCCTTTATAGTGAGGAGGTTGCAATACCTCACATCATGTCCTGTGAGGAAGGTGTGAGACGGGGCCGTGTTCTGTGCCTCAACTTCAGTCTCTAGTACTGGATGGTTCTTAGATGGAACACCAGGAAACAAACCTAGTCTGTCCTGTTGGACTGTTCTGTGTGGGGGATCTCCCTGTGTTAGAGGATCGGAAGAGGCATTGGGGAGTGATTCTAAAAGGAGTGGCTGAGGTGTCTCCTGCCCAGAGCGGTGGAAGAGGTTCAGAGTAGCCCAGCTAGGTCCCGGTGTAGTGGGAGGGGTGTAGAGGCTGACGTCCTGTCCCAGAGGAGAAGGACTGGGTGGGACTGTGTGTCTCCAGGTGCCCGAAACCTCGTCTAAGGCCTGGGTGGTTCTTTGAGGGAACACCAGGTAGGGAGACTAGGCTGTACTGATAGGCCATCTGAGGAGGATCTTCTTGTGTCTGGAGAACGTGGAGTGTCTGTAAGCAGACCTCCAGCAGTTCTGGTGTCTGGCTTCCTGCTCCAGTTGGGAGGCTGCAGAGGTCCAGAGTGAGGGGTGAGAGGGCGAAATAGTCCCCTGTGGGAATCAGTGGGTCAGGGGCCAGCCAAAAGGGCTGAGTCGCCAATGATTGGCCATGGTGACGCCACTTCTGTCCTGGGGGATCTGCACGCACTGTAAGTTGGACAGGAGGTCATGAGATCTGTGCGAGGCAGACGGTCGCATGACACATTAGTTATGTGTTACCCTCGTAAAGTCCTGGTTTGCTGGGCATCTGATCAAAGGGTAGCATCCCTGGGTTAGGGGGACAGGTTCTTGTGTTTGCCTGACCTAGACGGCAGGGTGGCTGTAATCAGTGTCCTGGCCTGTCAGGTATATATAATCCCTTGTAAATATGACCTAGTGTCATTTGGCACCATGTATATCATGTGTTTACTATCCTAATCTGTTATGAGAATACAAAGGCTGTTTTTGATATAACCTTGTGTGGAGTTCCTTTTGTAGTTGTTGCTGTGTGCATGTACAAATGCTTTACACATGGCCTCCGGGATAAGCCTGACTGCTTGTGCCAAGCTACCAAGGGGGTGAGCAGGGGTTATCTTTGGCGTGTAACTCCCTCGCCCAGACTAGAGTGGGGGTCTCTGCCTGGCTTTGGCGCAAGCCTTAGCCAACCAGTGATCCCATTTCTAACAATGAGTACTAATGATTCCATAACAAAAGCTAAGCAGTGTTATAACAGTTATCCTTTGCCCAGACCCTGCTTTTGTTCCTAAGGTGGCTTCAGGACTTAGTACTCCCAGCATTCTTTCCTGCTTTTTTTTTCCTAAGTAGATTTCTTGGCATACCCTTGATCTTGGCAGGGCTTTAACAATTTATTTACAGAGAACGGCTTCTATCAGGAAGGTTGATGCCTTGTTCGTTACTTATGGTCTTAGCAATAAGGGTAAACACCTTAAGGTGTCTAATCTAAGTCATTGGAATATGTGGGTCATTTTGTTTGGCTTATCAGAAATCTCACATTTTTCATTCTGCTAAAATACAGCGATTCAAAACGGCATCTCTCAAAGATATATATGCTGCTGCCACTGGGGCAGACCTTTCCCCAGTGGCACTGGGGCAATACTTTCACCTCTCATTATAGGTTGTGTATTGGAGAAATTTATTCTGCAGCTTTAAGGTCAGAGGTTCTGTCGACTGTCCAATATGTGATTTTCTGTGACTCTCTTAGTTTTTTTGTATTCTGAGCCAATGTAATTATTTGGTGTAGCCTAATACTCTCCAGTCAATTTTCTTTTCCTACTCAGCTTGGATATATGCTCACCAAGTCAGGAATGGGTCAAGGAAGATGGGTGAGATAGTTAATGACTCTGTTAGTTACTAGAATTCTTCATTACACCGAGTCATAGTCTTCTTAGCTACAGTTTTACATTCTCACCCTTCCCTTCCAAAGTATGGGGGAAAATAAATGTTGTTGGGTGTGATATTGAAGATTATTATTAATTAACCACACACTTTATAAGATCCTCTTTGGTTGTCAAAACTCACAAGATTCACTGTGTATATCGAGAACTAAAGGGACTTTGTGAGGGCTTTATACAGAGTGGATCCACACTGTTAGGGCCTATACAGTTGGAAACAAGTTATTACATTCTAAAAGCTTTGAGCTATCTAGTGCCATAAAGAACAATTACAGCTTGGTTTTAAAACAGGGTCAGGGCCAAACTGGCCGTAGCGGGCACGAAGCGTTTGCCCGGTGGGCCTCCAAAGTGGGGACCAGTTTTGGGCCCCGGGGGGCCGTAATTGTTATGAGGGTTGACAATATTGTCCCCCTGTAAAAAAAAATTGGCTGAAACCGTTCTGAGCAAACAGGCTTCGCGCATCACTCTTCCCCACAGGGGTGGCGGCAATGCAGTTTGCCGATTTCAGTTCCCAGTCCGGCCCTGAACAGGGAACTGTTAGACCTGGTACCATTGGCGTGAGTCTCTCTTCCATTTTTTGCTGTTGTCTTTTCTGTTTTCATTATGTTTTGTTGGTTGAAATGCGTTGGGCGCTGTGCCACTGCTATTCAGTGCCACAGAGCAAGTGCTCCCTATGGTATATTACTGTAATGGATTTGTGACTCCATGATTGACATATTTGATTTACTAGTCAGACCCTAGTACAGTGTACCATGTGTGCCCAGGGCCTGTAGATCAAAATCTGCTGGTGTACTTGCAGCACTGCCAATCACAGAAGCAGCTTATAAAGTGTGCCTCAGGCCTGCCATTGCAGAGCCTTTGTGCAGTCTAGCACTGCCATGTCGACTTGGTAAATGCACCCACTTACCAGTCCCTAAACCTTCCATTTTCTACATGCTAGCCACCCCTAAGGCAGGACCTAAGGCAGGGAGCATTGTATGTGAAAGGTAGGACATGCCCTTGTAGCAGGGTTTCCGTTCTCCCACAGAACTGTGCACAGAGATCTAGAACCTGGGTGAGTTAGGGTGACCCAAAACTCACCTTAGTATCAGAAATCCCCTTACCGAGATAGCTACAGTGTCTCATTGGTTCTACTAAACTCCCAATGACTTAGACAATCCAGAACACGAACTTAGGGTACCTCAGGTATCGTGGAACACATGAACACTCTTTCGTTATATAATCATTGCAAACCAAAACTGGGAGTCAAAGAACACACGTGCAAGTTTGAAATGTTTATTTTTCAATGCAAGGTTCTCAAACGCAGTATCTTATATAATACCAACATACATATTATAAAAATCAGAGTTATCAGCATAGTCACTAATCCATAGTAAGCAAAAGGTGATAGCATATTATAATGCAAAAATCTATAGAAATCTGTATCACCTATATTTTGCGCACCCTATTTAGCAAACTATATTATATCTAAGAAGGTCTCATTTGGGTTTTTAGCAGGGCGGGCCCATACCTCTAATGGTCAGTAGGAGCAGATCACATCAACAGCTACCAGCTCTCTGCATGCGAAGCATCAAGTGTGTTGATTCATTCCCTGTAACTCTATCTTAAACCCGCGTAGAGCCCAATGTTGGCAGCAACATTATTTGTGTTATGTCTAATGTGGTGCGAGGATCAGGCCTTCAGCAACCTTGTGTTAGGTTATTCTTAGAGGGTGCAGTTCTCAGTGTGCAGACAGTTGTACCAAGTGTACCAAGCACAACTGATATCAGAGCAATAACATATTATTCTCAAATAAATCACATCTTTCGTCTAGGTTGAAAGCTACAATAACATTTAGGTGTCGTGTGCAAACTGAAGCCGAAGGAAAATATGTTGTTTAAATATTTAATAAACTCATGCTAACTTAACACAATATATAGAAACGCAGTAACCATATGACACCCCCCAATGATCCGAGGACGGTCAAAAAAGGAAAAAAAAACAAGCCAATACTATAAGAAAGGCAAAACATGAAAGCAGAGTTCAACAATATTGAGCCACGCTAAATGTATGTAAATGTATATAAAAATCAATAATACAAAATATGTATGAATGCCTATAGTGGCCACACAAAAAATATAAAAAACTTGAACTTGAGGCCAACTATAAAATCATAGGCCCAGAACATATAAAAGTCGAATGTTCGTAACAGAAAAGGCACCATTCAGAATTACTAAAAATTCACATGCCATAATAGTGAAAGTCTCCAAAGCCACTTATGGGTGGATAGAATATGCAAAATAGGTAGCAACAGCCTCCAACATGAAATCACTGTCATCATCCGAAAACAGTTCAGCCATCCAATTAAGCAATGGGAAAGAACATACGTGCTCCTCCAGCACCGAATCCTCTAGCAACATCAGAGGACAACTCAGTGGGTTCTCGAGAACGCTATGTGCCAGAAAGTCATGCGCCGCTGCGGGTATGTCCCACTGACCCATTAGTCCATGCATCGCTGCCACGGCCATAACCCTTTCGCCAGAACAAACCAACTCGTGAGCAACTACGGGGCCCATCAGCTGATCAAAATCGACGTCAGGAGAAGTCGTCAAGCAGAGACACAAATCAATGGCCCAGTCGAAATCACAGCTCAGGCAATGAAACACAGGCTGGACACATGTGAAATAGGAAAATCGAAATGATAATCCCCCTGACTCTATCTAATAGCTTTGGCGGCTGGTCTATATTTCATGACAGCTAGTGTATTGTATACCATCTGATTACCATCTGACTATTTCCTGTTTGGGCGCCAGGATACCCGTAGAGTGACAGTTGCGCATTACAAATAATAAATACAATACAATACAATACAATACAATACAAAAGCTGTGCTTAAAGTCGCAAGCGGCAAGGTGCCATAGTAATCAAGCATCCGGTTGCGAAACAGTGTCAGAAGGGGCTGAGCGTTTTCCTGCGCAGGATGGGCATCCATGTTTTATAAAGCAAAATATCACCAAAACGCCTGCAGCCAAAGCCAGCAAAACAGGGAATCCGCCAAACAAACTTGCGAATATAGAATGAAAGAACGCAGGGATAATACCAAATACTTTTTCAAACGTAGTCACGATACCACTGCTAACCAATTTAAAAAAATGTGCGAGTCCAGACGTGGAGGAGGCATTAAAGATTTGATGAACCAGCTCGCAGAAATGAAACGGCAAGTCAGTATTTAAAAGTGCCTGCACCTCTGTGCGTGTGTTAGCTATGTGAAGGACATAAGTTTCACGGGCCGAGCTCAGGGCCACTTCTTTTTTAGACAAAAGGGCTCTTATTCGGCTCAAACCGTTAAACTCCGCTCTCAAGGTTGGGATGTGCGGCCAGATGGAAACATCTGAATTCCCATGCGTGGGTGGATATAACACGTTCTTGCAACACACCACACGTTCTGATACAGTAACCACATAGGCGATACCGACCATTAACCCACAACACTCCTCGTTATTTAAAAGTAAATAACTACCGTTAGTCAATAAAGTGAATGTGGGAACTATTGCAGGAACCCGTGTGCCTTTTAAAACACAGGCTAAATTAGGCCAGTCCTGATTACAAGAACCATGCAACTGGATGTGTCTGCCTATCAGTGAACGGTCAGGCGACTGTTTGCATTCTTCACCATTCAGATTCACTTCCTTCCCTTCCTTCAGACATCTGTATGTGTATGGTAAAGACCATGTCTCATGTAGGAAAGCACTGCCTAGTGGTTCATATCGCCCTATAGCAATATATCGCATACAATTTGTAAATTTTTACAGAGCAAATGGTAAAGTAATAATACCATGGATAAGCCATGTAGCAGCAGCTGCCTCAGCAACAGAAAAGGGCAAAGATTCTAATTTTTCAATGTGTAACATAGAAAATGATGCATCTCGCATGGAAAGCATGCGCTGCTTGGCAGTCAAATTAAATGGGGCAAATAGTGATGAGACGTTCATGTAACTCCAAGGCACTGGACCAGCCTTCAGAGTCTGTAGTGTCCATGCAAACTGCATAACCGAACGCAATTGATTTTGACCATGATGTAATACGGACACTTCATCATGCACAATGTCAACAACAGAAGAGACAATATTGTTTAACGTGTAAATTCGGGAAGAAAGCATGTTAATACTGTTATCCACGACTGCAAGTACTTTTTCCAAATTTGCTTGGTCAATTGCCCTTAGGCGCTTAGCAGCCTCAATTTGAGAAACTTTCCAAATTTCATTGTAAACTGCATAAATCCACCATTTAGATCTACCCTTAGCCGGGCCTTTTATAAAATCATTTAAATCCACATTTTCAGTTAACTGAGACAGATGTAGTTTAACTGCAGCTAACGTGGAATGTTGTAACCAAGTCTGACACAGTTTCCCCACAGAGTAAGTGGTGACAGTATAATCAGTTTCAAAACGGGGATCTGGTCTTACTTGTGTGAACCCTTCAGCCAACCCCAGAAAGCGACGTTGGCAAGAATCAGCACTCCTTTGCCACAACAGCCAACCCTTTGGATCCAAACTGGATACATTAAAGGACAAATTGTGTATTAGAGACTGTATCTCACGAATAGACAATTCAGAAAAATTACCCCAACCTGAATATTCTTCTAATTCGGGGATAATTGGTGTATTTAATTTTTTAGAAGTAGCCAATCCAAAGCATGTTGTTTGGGAAATAGTAGAATTTAGAAACAACATGTGATTCGGGACGAGACATGCACGGTGCAAAGCCTCAGTGCCTTGTACCTGCCAATCTTTGGTACCCCAAACCGATTTAAGGTCAATTATTCCCTTCCAGAACTCGTAGCCATCTACAGCCACTTGTCTAGAAAGGACTTCGAATACAGCAACTTTGTATCGGTAAGTCTAACTTTGGACATGGACTTTTCTGTCATTCTGAAGTAAAATGATTCAGGATTTGATTGATTAAAATCTGTAAAATAACAGTATTTTTTCAGAAATGTACTGGAGCTTCCTATTAAAGGAGCTGGGCAGTGCTCCCACTGCATGTAATTCACAGCAACCCTCCTGGAATTCGTCTTATGGAGAAAATGATTACCATAATGTTGGAAGCAAAACAAATCACCATAATTAACAGAATCTAAATATAGGTCTTCAGCATCAAAAGCCGCATAATATTTTAAATCAGAGAATAATGCTTCTACGGCCTGAATATCCCAATCATCAGAACGTATATTTTGTTTAATCACATCCCCCATGTTTACTCTAAGCACATTCGGAACATTAATCACTTCAGTGGGGCCATGTATTTGAAATCTAACCGCATCCCACACAATCCCATCAAGGACAGGCCAAGCAGTAATGTTGACTGTATTCAATTCTCGTTTCAGTCTGTGTTATGTTATGTTATGTTATGTTATCCCGGGGTTTTATATAGCGTACGGCTACTCAGAAGAGTGTCCCGACGCTTTGAATTGCACACAATCTCATAACACAACAAGGAGAGAAAATAAAAACAGAGAGAAAGAAACCTAATAAGGCCAGGAACTAAGAGGTAAAAAGCCAAGTTTTGAGCCCCTTCCTAAATGTTAACAGGTTAGGGGTGCTGAATGTGAGGAGGAAAGAGGGGCCAATGTTCCATTAAGGTACCGAATTCCTGTTCTTTCTTTGACATAATGACCATCGATCAGGCGGAAAAAATAAAACACAAAACCAATTGACATAAAAAGATAAAATGAAAATAGAATCAACCAAATGTATGTCCAAGGGGGAATTAATTTTTTTTTTTTTAAACAACGTGGCATATTTCGCAATAGTTGAGGGTTTCTTTGAAAGTTCCGAAACAGAGTCAAAAGATAATCTGGACTGTTCTGCCAAACGAGTCTGCAAATCAGGCATTGATAAATCAGCAGGATAGGTGTAGTTCAGCTCATCAATGTTAGTAACAGGAATAGTATTTAATAAAGGACTGGAAATTGCAGGCATCTCGAGGGACACCTCCGGTTCTGCACCAGAAGTAATAGCCAGCACAGAGTGCCTCACCATGGAAGGACAGGATACAGCCGGTGTCATGCTATGAAGAATCGGCCACCCTGTGTGTCTTGACATTGTAAATTGAGACAAATCTGTTTTCCTTACGACCTGGAAGTGGTGGTAAAATGACTGTTCTTGTGCCCTTCACTCCAAGAACTCGAACCGGTGCACGATATGAGGGACCAAACTCTTTCTTGTTATCGATCTTCTCTCGAACCAGTTCTCCAACTTGGGGTAGCCAGCCAACTACCGGGATCTGCAACGCATCATCCGATGTGGAGGGCAAATGTTCCTTAGCTAGACTGTCTCTGGTCTTTTGTAGATCCTGTAAAACATTGCAATGTTCATCTACGTCAAAGGCCGTGGCCTGGGCCTTGCAGTCTTGACCGTCGAGGTCAGGTACATACATCTTGATACCAAAGAGCATTTCGTACGGGGTCCGCCCACCCAGAGACCTTCTAGGGAGATTATTAAGCACACGCTGCACGCCATTGAGGTGGGCCAACCAATTTCTGCCAGTGCCTATAACTCGGGCTGTCAAAGATTTCTTTAAGTCATGGTTCATTCGTTCCACTACACTATTACCCTCGGGTCTGTACGGACTCGAAAACTTGACTTGGACCCCCAACGAAACCATAGCATCCTTATACGCCTTAGAGGCGAAAGCCGGACCCTGATCCGAATGGAAGGTACCACAGGCAAAAATCCCTATAAAGACTCGCAAATCCTTGATGACAGTCCGTGAATCAGCGCTCCGATGTGGCCATACCCACACAAAGCGTGTGCATGAATCAACTGCTACCAAGATGTACTTGTATGCAGTATCAGAAGAAAATGGACCGCAGTGATCCAAATAAACACAACCAAGCGGTTTATTAGAGATGTACAACTGTGTCTGAGGCGGACGCGCAGCAGTTGAAGGCTTAATCTGCTGGCAAATGTCACATTGAAGGACATAATCGCGCGTCTGTTTGTACAGTCCCCGCCACCAGAACCTTTGTTGTAGCCGAGTTACAGTGGCTGAGACGCCTGCATGCGCAGACGCCACACCTTCATGAGCCGCTGCAATCAAAGCAGCCCTGCGATCCGAGTTGGGAACTAGACGCTCGCCAACGTCAGGAATTTTCACATAAGGAACCTTATCGGGACTTAAGTGGTATTTGTATTTAGAAGGGAACCCCGCAGGATATATACCTCCCTTCTTAGTGGCAGCAACAGCTGCCAAGATGTCATCATCTATCTTGCTTTTGGACCTCGTGACTGCTGCAACGAAGTATTTTGATATCGCTGACTTCGCTGCTTCATCAGCAAGCGAATTACCAACAGCGTGGACCCCCACGCGCTGGTGGCCAAGAGTATGAATCAGAAACACGAGTGGCAACTTTTCTTTAAGTTCCGCCAATCTGACCCAGATCATTTTATGTTTTATTGTGCTACCTTTGGAATCACGAAATTCATTCTGAATCCAAAAGAACAAGTTTTCATTGTAAGACTGGACACAGTAGTAAGAATCACTTACGATCAAAATCGACACGCTAGGATCTGCGTACTCCAATGCAAGCATCAGAGCACGAAGCTCTGCTAAATTTGTGGGGTGAAGTCCCCAAGCGTCTGCGTGTGCACGACACTGGACTTGAACCCATCGTTCACCATGGCACCGACCACAATGGCGCATGCGGAAACGTAGGCATGGTTAGAGCCATGCGCAACCTGCGCCGAACCATCAGTGTAAATGATGCAATTGAAATCCTCCAACGGCCGCATTGCTAAAGGAGCAGGATGAACAAATTCATACTGTAAATACTCCTGCGACCGTAAAGTGGTGTCAAAAATAAACGTGACATCCTGGGATGTCAAGGATGCAGCCCACTGAATCCACCTAGGGTGCAAAGCTTTTGAATTTGGTACACTGGCTTTCGTAACTGCCTCCAAGGCAGGACACGGGGTTACAACCAACATGCGTTTTCCTTGTGACAGGGCACGTTCCTTAAGAATTGCCATCTGTACAGCCGTTAAAACTTTCTCCACAGTGGAAAAACGCAGTTCAGCCGAAGTGTACAAGTGTGACTTGTAAGCAATAGGTACTGTATCTCCTTCATTAAAAGTCAGGTACGTGAAACCCACCGCCCCAGGGATAATTCTTATCACCAGGTTGGTCTGGTTATCACGAGTCTGTAAGTATTCAGAAGCGAACAAATCAGCCTGCAAAGACTGCAGAATGGCTGAATGCTCAGGCAGCCAGCATGATTTGGAAAAAGATGGTTGTATCAAAGCATACAAAGGCTTGATACGCTGGGCATATTCCGGAATGTAAGTTCTCCCGAAATTCAAAAAGCCCAGTAAAGATTGTAATTTTTTCAGTGTTGTCGGAGAACGCAACTGTGCGCATTTCTCCAGGAAGTGAGGTGCCAACCCCTTTCCCTCGTTGTTTAGCTCGTAGCCTAGAAACAACACTGTGTACTCTGCAATGTGCGATTTTGCAAAGTTAAACTGGTAACCTATGTCTGCAAAGTTACAAATTATGCTATTAACTCGACACAGATGCTCCCAAAGATCGTCGTCTGTGAGATAAATGTCATCCACATACGAACGAGCAACTGGGTCGATACCCTTTAAAAGAGAGACTATGCGGGCGGAGAATACTCCAGGACTATTCTTATAGCCCATCGGGAGACCCCCGAAACATTTTTTGCACACTGCCGCAAGTAAAGCTGGTTCATTGGGAACTTAGACCATCTAATCTATGGGCATAAAAACCATTGGAAATGTCAAGCGTGGTTTTGAACCGTTTACGCTCAAGACTATTCACTAAAGCAGAGCCATGAGTATTCTGTACTGCGCAGTTACGGCAATGCGAGTTTAAATGCCTATAATCCAAAACCAAACAATATGAGCCGTCCGGCTTGTTTACAGTAAAAAGGGGGTTATTCATTGGTGACACACACGTTTCAATTACACCTTGATATTCCAATAGTTCAAGGATAGCCGCGACTGAAGCTTTGGCTTCACGCCGTATGGGATATTGAGGTTGAGGCTGCGGCTGAGACCGTAAAGGAATCTCGTGGCTTGGAGACAATTTATCCCAGCCACACTGATTGCGGTACACAGCCGGCGCAAGCGCCAGAGCCCACTCTTCTGCAAAATGCAGCGCTTCCACTCTCGATACAGTGTGCGCGAAACTGGGGAGGATCACCTCCTCCCCTCGCGGAGCTGCGAGAACAAAAGGTGGGGGCCAGTCAGCCTCCGAAAGCAAAATGTCATACGTAGATGAAAGATTTTCCCAAAATACCCCTTTTACAGTTCGCTGCATGTCACCTTCGATTAACAGGACAATTTCAAAAAGACGTTCAGGGGGAGCAACATGCGTATCAGCAGTTTCAATTACAACATAAGTGTCAGTCGCTGTCACCTTCAACAGTGGACGGAGGGCCTCTCTCACTATGGTAATCTCTGCCGCGCTGTCCAGCAAGGTCAGAGCCCACGTCAGATTCCAAAGCCGCGTTCTCACTATCTGGGGCATATCGATGCGCTGTCAGGGCGGCGACTTTCTTCGTAGCAAACTGTGGTCTCTTGGGCGTAGCGCCTTCCTGCTGATCTCCACCGTTACGCAGGCGGGGCTGACCACGTCCTTGCTGGCCACCCCGGCCCCTGCCGCCCCCTCCACCACCGGTTGACGGAGCCGATGAGTCCTGAAAGGAACGAGGAGAGCGTTGGTCAGAAGCCTGAAACCTTTTAGGTGATTTAATCATCGCGCGATCGCGCAAATCATAAACTCGATCCGACTGCGCAGGCAACGGAGACGCAGGAGCAGAAACCTGTGTTTGTTGTTGTTGTTGCTTACCCCGATTCTGCTTTTTAGGCCAATTCCGTTTCTTGGACTTAGGTTGACCACTAGTTTCCGTAGACTGACCCTGGGGCTGCTTTTTCTCTTTATCAGAAAAAGTCTTAAGACCCTTTGCATTGCAGCCAACCGTTTTATAAGCCGCCACAATTATCCTTGCTAACTGACGGGGTCTTTCGGCCTCAGGAATTAATGCCAAAGCGTTAGCAACCTGAAAGTTCACTGCATCCCCCTTGATATTTGCAAGGATCAGATCGCAAACTATATCAAAGGTGCCACACAGGCGCATACCCAACTCAACCGCCGACTCCGGTCTGTGATCATCTTGAACACGTTTAAGGACCGCACCCAGATTGGTCACAGACGGGGAGCCATAGCACCTCGAATAGACCGCTGCAAAAGTCTTACCCCAGGTCTCACAGTCAACAAGTTCAGGGGTCAAATATTTCAGTAAACTAAGCGGAAGAATCCGGTGTTTGTCACCAGGATTCGTATTAGGAAACACAGCTTCCAGCTGGCCAAATTTCTCTGCAAGCCAGAAAGGAAAATCATCCTTATCCTGGGGCTTCTTGCCCATTAGGGAATTCACCATCACAGGATTGATTTTCAAACCAGCCTGCTCTGCTCGAAGCTGGGCACCCCTAGGGGCTGCGTCCTGAACATTACGGCTTGTGTAATGAACAAGCCCTCTAATCACAGACACTGCGACTTCATGAAGCCGCCGCAGATCAGCCACGTTACAAGTGGCGCGATTAGGGTGAGGAGTGAATCCAGCCAAAGTGGGCCAATTAGTGCCCGGAATGGACAAAGGACCTAACCTCGGAGCGGTTAAAGCGTGTGGTAGGGCGCCACCAAACCAAACTCCATGCTGCCAAGCATCAATAGGAACCTCCAGTGCCCTGTACGGAGCATACGCAACCGGTACAGCTGAAGCAGTGTATGAATGGAACACTCCAGAATTAGCGTCCACCGCCGGAAATGTCACCCATGAATAAAACAGTTCGTACGGGTAAGCATGTTCCGCACTCACCACCAGAACCACAGCCAAGCCGTCCACAGGAACATTAAACGCCCGCAAGTGGTCACGCACCGCAATGCGACTATGCTGCGGGATGTCCACGGCTTGTGCCATGTCAGCACAGGAAAATGAAAAAACAAAGATTACTTTGTAGCACAACTGGGTAGTAATTCAAGGAAACCGTTTTTAGATAGATTCAAGCTTGAAAAGACCTATTTCAAAAATAGGTAGGTTGTCCGACACCACCGTTTTCCGGAAACGGGAATGAAGGGGTTAAGGATTGAATGATATACTACTCGAGTGTCATGATATAAGGCCAACAACGTATGGGCGCCATGTAGCAGGGTTTCCGTTCTCCCACAGAACTGTGCACAGAGATCTAGAACCTGGGTGAGTTAGGGTGACCCAAAACTCACCTTAGTATCAGAAATCCCCTTACCGAGCTAGCTACAGTGTCTCATTGGTTCTACTAAACTCCCAATGACTTAGACAATCCAGAACATGAACTTAGGGTACCTCAGGTATCATAGAACACATGAACACTCTTTCGTTATATAATCATTGCAAACCAAAACTGGGAGTCAAAGAACACACGTGCAAGTTTGAAATGTTCATTTTTCAAAGCAAGGTTCTCAAACGCAGTATCTTATATAATACCAACATACATATTATAAAAATCAGAGTTATCAGCATAGTCACTAATCCATAGTAAGCAAAAGGTGATAGCATATTATAATGCAAAAATCTATAGAAATCTGTATCACCTATATTTTGCGCACCCTATTTAGCAAACTATATTATATCTAAGAAGGTCTCATTTGGGTTTTTAGCAGGGCGGGCCCATACCTCTAATGGTCAGTAGGAGCAGATCACATCAACAGCTACCAGCTCTCTGCATGCGAAGCATCAAGTGTGTTGATTCATTCCCTGTAACTCTATCTTAAACCCGCGTAGAGCCCAATGTTGGCAGCAACATTATTTGTGTTATGTCTAATGTGGTGCGAGGATCAGGCCTTCAACAACCTTGTGTTAGGTTATTCTTAGAGGGTGCAGTTCTCAGTGTGCAGACAGTTGTACAAAGTGTACCAAGCACAACTGATATCAGAGCAATAACATATTATTCTCAAATAAATCACATCTTTCGTCTAGGTTGAAAGCTACAATAACATTTAGGTGTCGTGTGCAAACTGAAGCCGAAGGAAAATATGTTGTTTAAACATTTAATAAACTCATGCTAACTTAACACAATATATAGAAACGCAGTAACCATATGACACCCTGATGTGTGTAGCATGTCCTGATTGTGAATGACAGCCAATTTCGTTTTTCACTATTGCAAGGGTACACGCATCATCTTCATGTCATCACATCGCATCAAAGGCGCCACCTTCTCGCATCGCACCATACCACAAGATCGTTGCTTCACCTCCTCTCCAATATGGAACAGACGCATCACCTACTTTGTGCAAGCACTGAGGAACAGACTCATCGCCTCCCCTGTAGCAAGGAACTAACGCATCGTTCTCCCTGCAAACCTTTTGTTGATCTTGCATGATGCATCCAAAGGTACTTTGTAAGAAATGTGTCGCATTTACCATCTAAAGTGAACTAAGCTATTTCTACCATCTTAAAGTCATTTTCTTAATACTCTATTGTGGATTTTTGTCCTTTGGGTCTTGTGTTAAGTCTATATAAAGAATACTTATTTTTATAAAACCTTTGTTATGTCCATCTGTAGTGTTTTTACTGTATTACTGTATGTGCTCACAAATGCTTTACACACTGCCTCTGAGCTAAGCCTTCCTGCTCATGCCAAGCCACCACCGGGTTGAACAGGGGTTATTTTAGGAGTGTATCCCCCTTACTCTGACTAGAAGCATTGGTCCCTATTTGGACAAAAGTGCAAGCCATTGCCAACTAGAGACCCCCAGTTCTAACAGGTACATGTTTGCCCAGTTTACAAATCGAAACAAAAGAAACCTTCAAAAAAGGTTTGTTCATGCTCCTTCAGCAGACCTGCAACCTTCATATAGCAACACGAGAACAAGAAAAAGAGCTACGTATTTTAGATTGCTTGACTCTGGGAGCACAATGTGAGGGAATTGCATTTCATAATCCTTCCAAAACCCTCTCTCGTTTCCGCTTGCTATATATTGTGCACATTTGCTGCTCCTGCAATACATTTTCACAAGAAAAGAGAAATGAAGTGCATTCTAATTAAAGCTTTGGTGTAACTGCAGCCCCGCCACAAATCAAACTCTGACCCATCAAACCCTCGGTGCCTTATTTATGAAAAGTGACGCATCGCTGCTTGAAAACAGCTATGTGTCACTTTTCATTGCACCCTCCTTGCGACATGATGGATGCGTCATATTTACTGTATGACACATCATTTTGCAAGGAATGACAGATACGTCAGCTGATGTATCTGTCTGCGCAAAAATGATGCATTGCTGGAGTTGTGTTAGAAGCGTGACACAACTCCAGCAATTCAGGGCGAGGGCTATGGATGTGGCAAGAATTGCATCACTTTTACAAGGCTTACTGCGGTGGGAACGTCCCCCCTGAATACATTATATCTGACGCAGGTATAACATAGCGAGGGGTTTACAATGTGACAAATTTGCTTAGATGTGTCACCTTGTAAATAGGGTGCAACAGAGGGCATGTTTTTACACTGCCGATGTGTCAGAAAAAGGGATGCAACGGCAGGGCAAAACTGTCGCAAGGCCTCATAAATAAGTCCCTCCGTTTCTCAAACTTGTTTAGAGGCAGGGAATTGCAAAGTTTTCGATGGCAGACTACCAGCGGGCTCTGTAACTGAAAATCTATGGCCAGTTCGCCCATCCACCACAGAGGGATTTGTCTTGACAAAAAAGTAATATCAAGTGGTTATTTGCAAAAAGACTGCAGCCCCAGTATCACAGATTTGATGAAAGGGCTCTTGAGCTGTCGGCGGAAACGCACTTTACATTTTTACCACAGGTGTATCGTTTATTTTCCTTGATTCACTGCATTTCTGCGCACAAATGTATCCTTTTTTGTCTAAGTTAATGACACCCAAGTTAAGGTAGAAGTGTCCTTTTGAATGTTTGCGTATCAGCACGTTAGGGGTTTTCTCTGCATGGTTTTTATCCAGGATGCAGGTTGACTGTCGTTATGTTCTTCAGCAATAGTCCCATAAAAATACTTGGCACATGCCCCCACTCTCACTTTCTTCAAGTGAAACGGATAGCCCAACCCGCTCTGGCATGGGAAGTGTCTACACTCTATAGCTTTTACAACTAGCCAATAAAATATAGTCTTAAGTGCCACTACCTGACTGAAAGCGAATAGAGACCATATAGCAACTCCACACAAAGTGTTCAAGGTTTCGCTTTCGGTGATTTTTCTTCTATTACAATTTGAATGTTTAATCTCCATGTGGTGCAACACATTATTACGTCCATAGCAGTTGCATACTTCAGCACAGCTGAGTAAATTATCGGTAGAAAACGAGCAATCAAAAGTCTTGTGAACTCGGTTTGCGTCCTTTGTTGCTGTTGACTTTATTCCTACAGGCTGAGAATCATTTTCAAAAGAATGTTGTATATATTATTAGTCTCTTTTGAACTTAAAAATAGACTGCGGGGCATGGTTTCACTTGAACTATACATTTCAGACAGCATGCTTCCATTTCCATCAGCATCTAATTAAATGGGAGAAAAACCCATGAGGAGTTTCATAAATGCACTCTAATTCCGTATAATGTTTTCATTATCTCCTGCTTTGCTGTAGCATTAAAAATTTAAGAAGCAATCATTTTGGAATGCCCATGGGGAAATGGCAATTAGCGGAAAATAGGTAGAGGGAGGAACCTGCCAATCAATCTTTTCAGGGCATAATAAAAAGAAAACATCTGAATCTTGCTTAAAGTATTAGTAAATAATTTCCACTCTCACACATAATAACTTGCCGAGTGATTAACGTTGACACCCCTAAGCTCCAAGTCGTGAACTATTGATTTGATGTATTGTTTCAATTTCGAAAAAGGGTAGTACCCCTTTAAGATTCGATATTCCATGAAAATGTACATGAAAATCTGATATGCATGTTTCTCTGCTTAACTTTGTACCTTGTGCCACTCAAACTATTTCTCCGAGGTCTAAGATTCTACACCAATGCTGCCTCGCTCTTATTAAGTCACAGGCCCTGGTTAATGAGTGAGACTTTAATTCTGAACCCTGAACAAACTCTGGTTTGTAATTCCAAGTATCACAGCGGTTAACAACCCCTTCCCGTTTTCGTTTTTTAAAATTTGACTTTTCCCCAAAAACTCAAATTTAACAGGTGAGAACGCAGTTTATTCAGATACATGCAAAATTTGGTCTGAGAAGCACAAGTTTCTACTGCTGCGATTTAAAATAACCTGTATGCTTTACAATACCCCAGAAAGAATAACTAAATGGGCTTCGAATAGTATATACAGCGAACAAACTAAATGCCTTAAGTGTGCGTTGGCTGCAGCAGATCTGGTGCACATATTTTACACTTGCCCTAAATTATTGGAATTTTGGACATCTCTCCAGAACATAATGACACTGAAATTAGGGAGCACATCTCCCTTAGATTCTGCGTTAGTTATGTTAGATACTAATGTTAGGAACACTCCACAAAAACCCTTATTCACTATTATGGTAACCTGCGCTAAACTTATAATTGCTCGTGCCTGGATATCCCCTAGTCCTCCATACAGAATGGAATGGTGGTCTCTTCTTAATGAAATTTAGAGTATGGAATTGGCGCTGGCTAGGCTTAGGGGTTCTAAGTCTCTAGCTAAATGTAATAAGATTTGGGGGTCTCTCATATTCTAGTTGAAAAACTATGTTTTATCTGGATTATTACTGACCTCTGTTGTATATTTGTTACGATATATGT
This sequence comes from Lissotriton vulgaris, assembly GCF_964263255.1. Lineage (NCBI taxonomy): Eukaryota > Metazoa > Chordata > Amphibia > Caudata > Salamandridae > Lissotriton > Lissotriton vulgaris. The sequence continues at coordinate 1,907,258,906 of NC_141689.1, forward strand.
ATATACTTTGACTGGATCCAAAAAGAATTTGCCAAATGATCTAATGTCAACTTAATGTCAATTCTGTAGACGTTTAGATTGCTTCTTTTTTTTTCTTCTCTTTTGCTTGATTCATTTTGTATACCTTTGTTTCCTGTGTTGCTAATAAAAAACATAAAACATAAAAAAGCACAAGTTTCTAGATGTAATTCCTTGCGTTCTGGAGGAAATCTCCAAATAGGAGGTATTTGCCATATCCGGTATTTATTGTGCTTGACAGCATTGGTGTTTACTGGAAGGCTTCTCCCACTTCCAGCTCAATCATTATCAGGCCCTAAGGTGGTATTATCAAACCATGCCTGTCTTGAATTCTTTGCACTGGCTCCTGATTAAAGAGAGGACACAATTTAAAACCCTAAGTCTAGTTCAGAAGGCACGCCGTGGCCACTATCATGTTGATCTGTCCAAGTATTTTATGGCAAGACATGAGGCTATCATTATGCATAACTTTTAATTCACCACTACTGAGCAGCACTTTAAAAGCTTCAAGTAGAACAGAACAAAATAAAAAAAACAATAGAACATCCAACATAATATAAGTCCTCAACATTTCAGATGCATCCTCTTTTTGTTGCTGCTTCTGAGCAGATAAGTATAATTTTCTACTGTGATTAACTGTCATGGTATGATTGAATTTAATTTGTAATTGTTAAAATTGGTAATGTAGCTAAAATGTTTGGATGAAAGGGGACTAGTTATGGAACTTTATTGTTTTGTGTATGCTTGTCCATACCCAATTTTCAGGTATTTTAGATTCATGTCATTTATTTAGAAAAAGAGGTAAACTCTTTTAGGTATTCTGGAAGGTGGTCATGTTTAAGAGAAAAGATTACTTTTTTGTAAGTTGCTATTGTGGGCCTTCCGTAGATGGTAGCAGTTGCAGAAGATGATTTTTCAAATTGTAGAGCGTGCAAGTGCACGCGTGTGATGTAGCTTCCCGATGTGCATGAAGCTCGGTTTTCCAGGGAGTGGGCGCATTGCACAGGAAGGCTGTGCTTTGAAAGGAAATAGAGCGTGTTCTGTATACATCAGTACAGACGTGTGTCTTTTTGAAGGAAGTAGAAGTTATTTTTCAGATGTAAGGATACGGGTGCCCATAGACCAAGGTTCCTAGGCAACGCGTCGCCAAAGGGCATTGGGTTTTCAGTTACAGCTGACCGAGAGAGGTTTATGTATTTGACGCTACATTGAGAATAAAAGCACATTTAAAAAAAAAGAGTTTGAACCTTTTGAGCAATTTAAAAATAATTAGATTAGAGTGGGGCGACTTCATTTTGTGACGAGCGAAATTACCGGGGGCAGCTGATAAATGGGCTGAGCACTTCCTACAGCGCTACCAGCACTTGCTACATCACAGGCTGTTGGTCCGCCCCGCCGCCTCGACTGGAGCACCACGCGCCCGCCGAGCGGGGGGACCACAGCCCCCACAACACTTTGCGGCTGACTCCGCCCTCTGCCGCCTGGTGACACGCCCAGAAGGCGCACTAAAGAACGGAGCTCCATCAGAGGAGCGGGCGACTTTATTTAGCGACCAGCGAAATTACCGGGGGCAGCTGAAAACTGGGCCGAGCACTTCCTACAGCGCTACCAGCGCTTGCTACATCACAGGCTGTTGGTCCCCCCCGCTGCCCTGACAGGAGCACCACGCGGCCGCCGAGCGGGGGGACGACAGCCCCCACAACACTTTGCGGCTGACTCCGCCCTCTGCCGCCTGGTGACACGCCCGGAAGGCGTACTAAAGAACGGAGCTCCTTCCGGGTCGCGGGACGCGCCGGACGAAGCCCGGACAAAGGGCGGGCCCTCTTAGGCCCTCAGAGGCCTGAAGAGACTGGACTGGGCCACAGACTTTCGACCTGCCGGACCAGATGTGTGCGCAAAGTGCGCTGCATGTTTCAGGACTGTATATCAGTACATAGACTGAGTGTAGTAATAAGGCAATTAGATGTCTAGAGTTAAAAGCGACAAAACCGCTTCTGGGCTAGTTACCATGGATAATTACCTGATCAAAAAGGTAAATCAGATCAATAATGATAGAAGGGCTTCTCTAGGCCGGGGGAACCCGAAAATGTTACAGGAAGAGATGTCCCTCTTAGTGGCGGATACAGCTGTGCCTAACAATCCCGATATTGGTGTAAGGAAAGTTATGACGACTGTAGCTCAGGTGCATGCTGAGAGGCATGAAGATCGGCCAGATATCGCTATTGAGGAAATTGAGCATACACCGCTAGCCCCAAGACCGGTGAGAAAATACAGAAAAGCACAAGTGAGACGTGGGGGGAAGCATTACAAACAAAGAATAGATACAGTCGAAATAAACAGGGGACTTTCTCTCAATTTAATGACTGGAAAACGATCATACTTGGGGCAAATAGGGACTGTGCTATCGCCAAACTCCACAAACCATATAGTAGAACATACTGGGTTGGTGAATACTGGAGATACGGAGGATAAAGGAGAAATGCCGGCTAATCTTAGCACTGATGTCCCTCTGCTGAGTTCGCCTACCATTCCCCACGTGTCCTTGCTTAGTTTGTATAATAGCACTGATGACGAAGGGCTATCAAACTCCCCTAGATTCTCTACTCCATCCCCATCCTCTTCTAACACGAGCCACATGTCACCACTTAAGGTCAAAACTAAAAAAAAGAGGGGGTGGTCCTTTAAAGACTCGGCAAGCCAAAATACAAAAGAAGGGCTTGACTTCAACATTGTTGAATGTGGTCGATTCGTTGACTCCAACTACGATCCCCTTAATGACAACCAACCGCCATACCGGTGAGGATGGCTTGCTGGAAAAAAATTGAAATTCTGATAAAATCATGAATGCACCCTCTTTTAGAAAGGACTAGGTTGATTAATACGCACCTAGACTTGATCGATAAAAAAGTAGAACGAAACACACTTTTATTGTCGAAGGAGTTGATTATTATAAATCCTATAGTAAAATCTCGAAAAACGATGTCAGAAACAAAACAAGTCCCACTACATTCTACCCTTTCGACAAAATCTAATCATGCTGGGAAAAAGCCATCCTATGACCCTCCCCTAAAAAGTGCAGACATCCCCCTTGCCGAAGAAGAAGCCTGTATCTATATCTCAACTCCCAAGTAAAGTGGGTGATCAAAGGGGGAATAACTTGATCTCAGAGGAAAAGGTAGAACTCCCGCAAAGTAAGGTTATTAAGGATAATGGGGCAAGGAATCTGCATAATACAGACTGGCAATCACACAGAATAGTAGATCTACCGCCAGTAGCTGCCCCTTATGTGATCGCCATGGCAGGTGTCCCTGAGCTCCCCTAAGGCACTAAGGAAGACCATCGAGCCTTAAGAAATAAAGTTACCTATTGGTTACGTAACAATAGACCTTTGCCTGCCCACATTAATGGGGAAATTTTAAATATTAGGCGTTCGACATGGGTGGGATCACGACCTAAAGACAGGAAAGGGGATGTAATCATCATAAACTTTAAAGATCATAGAGCTGTCAGGCACATCGGGGAGTGGTATGACCCAAGAAGTAGTGACTCTATTTCTACACATTACCTTAGCTACTTCTACCCATACGTATCAGGCCAATATCCTAAAAACCGTGAAGTAGAAAGGCAGTCTACAAACAGGTTCGGCTTTGACCAATATGGACATAGTCAGACTTTTTTTCCCCAACCACAGAGATCATCTAATTTCTATCCCAGGCAGAATCATCCACCAATTCCAGGCCTTAATTTCGGAAATAATCATTTGTGGGATAATAGAGGTATAGCTCTACGTGCTTATAATATACCTATCCACAATCGGTTTGATGCATTCTCGGGCCTTGGATTTGTGGATTGACAATAAAAAGGATACTTTTCTTATCAAAACATCAGGACTAGGGTAGAACAGTGATAAAATCAAGGAGAATAGAAAAGATCAGCGGTCATGGGAGGGTAATGAGAACATTACTCAAACTGTAACTGTGCCCACTGTGACTCATGGTGATAATGAAGAGGAATGCTGTAAGACATCTAGCAACCTTGATTTAAAAGAGGGGGGAAAATGTGGAAGAGCATGTTCCTCGACAGGCGGAAAGGATCTGGGTAATGCCTCTTTGGGTGATCATGTAGTAAATGAGAATAGGAAATCCTGCACACTTTTATTCTGGAACGTGGCAGGATTGAGGCAGAAAATCAGAAATCAATCCTGGGAAAGTGTTATAAATGGTTCCGATATCCTGGCCTTGCAAGAAACCTGGTCCATTGATCCAGTGTTTATAAGTGGGTATAGAAGTTTTTTCACTCCGGCTGTGGGGGGCCAATATGGGAGAGCAAAGGGAGGCCTAATTACGTTCCTCTCTAATCGACTCAATTATGAGCAGGTCTGCTTTATGTCAAAATCCAGTTATTATCAAGTGATAACGCTAAACAACGGGAAAGGAATTAATTTTGTTCTCATAAATTTTTATAATAATATCCCGAAAAACGAAATTCTTAGCACCTTAAAAAAGCTGAGGGAGGATATACAACATGAAATAGATAAAAATGACAGGGAAGTAATAATTTTATGAGGGGGGATTTTAATTGTCCACTCTGTAAAAACGGCAAACAATGCATCTGTGGCCTAATGTTAGAGCAGGACATCAATCTAACACATTTCGATCACTCCCTGATCGGGGACTCATTAAATGAAATATTGTTTATGTATGATTCGGGATATGTAAATGAAATTCCCCAAAACCAAACCCTTTTGTGCCCACATTTATTGGCAGAGGAGCATTCACTACAATTGATTTTATTATTTCCTCAAATAGCTACAGCCATAAGATTAAGAGGCTAAAGACTATGGAGTTACCATTAAGTGACCATCTGCCTCAAATAATGGAGGTTGAAAACCCATTTCTTGAGCAGCATGATGATGTGCTCCCCCTACGTACAGTTTCTGATGTGATCCTTGGGAGACAGAATGGGTATTCTCTAAAATGGGGTAAGGTGGTCCCAGAAATGTTCCTAGGAAAATTGTTGAATGTCTGTTCGGATAGCTTCGCGATTTGTCTGGGCGAGCACTCTAATAGCGAACAGATTATAGAGCATTTTAACATTATAGCTTCCACAATTAGAAACAGCCTATGGGTGGAGGCAAAGAAACGGGGAAAGGGTAATAAAAGTTGGTTTGACAATGCATGTACAAGGGCACTGATTGATTTGAAACACGCTATTCATAGGACACCCCGAGATCCTTTACAAATAAGAGGCTTCAGGAAAATATATAATGAGGTTTTAAAAAATAGGAAAAATGCAATAAAAAAGGAGGCCTTAGAAGCTTTATGTGCAGCGTCACAGTCCAAGGATGCATCTGCTTTTTGGAGGGCCGTAAATGCCCCCCTTCTCTATGACAACTGCGAGGCACACATGGAGATTGCAATCGCTGAGGAGGATTGGGTGGAACATTTTTCTAACCTCTATAGGTGCCAAGATGAAATCCCTACTACAGGTCCTATTACAATGGGCAATATAGGGCCAGGGGCCGAGAAACTGGTGATAACTCTGGAGGAAGTTATGACAGGTTTGAAAGCAACAAAGGGTGGCAAGGCCGCAGGTCCTAATGGGATCCCAGCAGACCTGTATAAAGCAAATAGCGAGATCTGGGGTCCCATGCTGCTACAACTTTTTAATGCAGCACTAGCAAGGCGATTGAACCCGTCTTGGTTTACCTCGGTCATTGTACCGATATACAAGAAGGGAGATAGGCAAAACTGCGTATGCTACAGACCAATCTCTCTCCTAGACTCTTCTATAAGAATCCTTGGCAGAATTATCCTGGCAAGACTCCAAAGTTGGGCTAAGGAGAATGAGATAATGAGTGACCTACAGTTTGGATTTCAGAAGGGCATAGGAACAATCGAAGAATGTTTAAACTTAATGATTGTTCAACAAAAATATACCAGGGTAAAAGGTGAGCGCCTGTATCTTACGTTTGTCGACCTTACGTCGGCGTTCGATTGCGTGTCACATGTGAAATTGTGGGCAATTCTAAATAGGTTGGGCGTGGAACATCCAATCATTTGCTTTCTAAGAGAATTATATGCAGGAGCCACAGCATCGGTTCGTTATGGAAGGGGGGCGAATGTACCAGAAAATTTGGTGTTGGACGTGGAGTACGCCAGGGGTGTGTCCTGGCTCCATTTTTATTTCTGGTTTATATAAAAGGACTTGAGCGACATCTGCTACAGGAGTGCAGGGATAGGCTTAGGGTTGGTAAAAGATCAATCCCTGCACTCTTGTATGCAGATGATGCAGTCCTAATGGCACGGTCTCCCCTGGCCCTACAAAATTTGATAACATCCTTTGAGAAGTTCATGTTGAGTTTAGATCTAAAAATCAATTGTAAGTAAAACCTTCTCCATGAACTGTGGCATAAGAACCGGAAAGCAGATGAGAAGAATGTTCATAAATAATGTTCCTTTGGGTAACACCTCCACTTTTCCTTACCTTGGCATTTTGTTCCATGAATCGGGGGTTTGGACAAGTGCTGTAAAGGCCAGAACTCTTTTGTTCCTAAAAACAATAATGTCCTTAAAGAATTTTATAAAAAAGTTGGGCAAGAAACCAATAAGAGAAATCCTAACTATATATAATGCCACGTGTACACCAGTAGCCTTGTATGGCTCGGGTCTTTGGGGGTATTAGAACATAAAATCAATTTAAATAGCCGAAAATAAGTTTATGAGGGATGTCTTGACAGTACCACAAAGTGTGGCAACTTATATCTGCCACACTGAACTTGGACAACCTCATATATCAGATATAATTAGAACATGACCCATCCTTTTGTGGCATAGGGTGTGGACAACGAATGAGTGTGTTGTGAATCGGGCTATGTTGCAGGATGTGTTAAAATTGGAAAATGTGGGTAGATTTGACTGGCTAGATTACGTTAAACGTTTTTTTACTGAAATTGGTTGCCAACAATATTATGATGATCCGCTCACAATGGTTAATATATCCAGGAAATTGCTGAGTAAATTGTGTATGGAATACCTCGAGGAGAAGAGAAGGCGAGATGAAATGAAGAAAAAGGCAGTTACCTCGCATCTCCTGTTAATAACTGGTGATAAAATACAGCCGTATTTAACCCTACCGATGTCTAATTATGATCGATTTCTCTTGACCCATTTTAGACTAAATATTGTTTTTAGACTCTTGTCCTTCCCAGAAATTAATTCATGGTCCCGAAATTTGCCTATGTGTTCGTGTGATGAATCTTCATCCCAATCTGATATCCATATTTTATTTTCTTGTAAATTTTATATTTTACCAAGTAGAAAATTCATTATACCAATTCTCAAAGAAATGAATTTAAGTAGATGTCGCCCAGCATTTTTAGAAATTCAGAGAATGGACACTGTTTTAACTGTCACAGTAGTTTTAGGCTTTTTTAAACATGTTTTTAAATTACGGAAAACAATTGGTGTCAATGAAATATATTAGATTTGTTCCTTTTTAAATTTCCCCTGTGTAAATCGTAAATCATGTTGTTGCTTTTATGGTTATTGTCTTTTAACCAAATAAAGTACTTTTTGACTTTAAGTGGTGGCCTTTGGGGGCAAGTTGCAGATTATATCTAGGCTTGGATAAGATGACCACTGGAAAAGTGGGATCTCCTCAGTTAAAGGACGAAGCCAACTACACAATGCTGACCATAAATCTGATCCCAGAGATGACCATAGATATACACAATCGAATATCAAAATGTCATGAATAGGGTCTATTGAATGATGAAGAGAAAAACTTCTTAACAGTAAATAATCCAGTGACACCAACAATATATTTTTTGCCTAAAGTGCATAAAACTTTACACAAACCTCCGGCACGCCCTATAATATCAAGCTGGTGTTCTCTAAATAAAAACATCACGTAATGTGGATCACTTTCTGGAACCAATTTTCCCTACCTTGAACTATTACATCAAGGATACAGGAGACTTCCTGAGGATTTTAATGGACACTGAATGTCAATCTGATTACCTTCTAGTAACGATTGATGTCATTTCGCTCTATACCTCTTTCAACCATGACATCGGTTTGAAGGCTATTATATATTTCCAAAAACAGAGACCAATTGGAAAATTGCAACACACAAATATGTTAATGGAAATGATTGAGATATGTCTGAAGAACAACGTGTTTCTGTTCAACACACAGATCTATTCCCAGAAGTGTGGCACTGATATGGGAGTTTACTTCTCTCCAAGCTATGCGAACCTCACCATGAGGTGGTAGGAGAAACATATAGCTTGGAGAGAAGAAACAACCCATACATTGCTGACGTAGCCTCATGGCTATGCTTCATTGATGATCTCTTCCTACGATGGAGGGGCTCAAAAGAGAAACTTATTGAGTACATAGCGGTACTTAATGCAAATGAAGTTGGCTTGAGATTCGCTTACAGCATACAATTAAAGGAAATCGAATTTTTGGACACAAAAGTCTATATAAAACTAATACAGTTCCCACAACAGCCTATCAGAAAAAAACAGCGCCAAATAGTCTCCTCCATGGAACAAGTTTCCATCTCCAGTCTTTGAAAAAAAGCATCCCGTATGGAGAGTTCTTAGGGATGAAAAGGAACTGTTCAGAGCCCAAAGAAATGGAGAAAAATTTTCAAGAAACAGAAACACGTTTCTCCAGACAGGGATACAAACATGGTGATATTCAAAAATGGGGAGGCGAAAGCAAGACAGAAAACAAGAACTCAAACACTTACTGACAACAAAACTAAAAACAAGGAATCTAAAGTCCAGAATGAAGATATGCCACAACTAATTCTAATGTATTCAAAAGAAAGTTTCAAAATCCAAAAAAACTCTGATGAGATATTGGAATGTAATCAAAAAAGGTCCGGACATTGGAACAAGGATATGAGATCGACCACTGATTTCTTACAGAAAAGCACCATCACTAAGTGATACATTGGTCAAGGCATGCAAAGTGGGAAAAATTTGAAAACAATCAGACATTTGAAATCAAAGAAACAATTACATGTGACTCACTACTTGTCGTACATCTAATTGAATGCTTTTGTGGTAAACGCTACATAGGAGCGACTATCTGCCCGCTGAAAAAGCTTATATTAGAACACATCCGAGCAATTCAAAATTGCGACATGAGTTATGCTATAGCCAAACATTTGCAAAGTCATAGTGGAAAAACTTGGCACAATATCAAATACTCAGGCCTAGCAAGCATACCTGAACACGAAAGAGGAGGAAACAGAACTCAAAAGTTAAGATGATTAGAGCCTAAACTAATAATTTGTTTCAAGACCAAAATTTCGCTTAGGCTGAATAGGGACAAGGAGATGTATGCACACTTATAAAGAACAGTCCCCTTTGGTCTCAAATCCAACATCAGTGTATCAGAAAATGAACTCATGTCCTTATTTTTGCCGCTTTAAAAATCACTGTAAATATGTACACACAAAACTGAAGATCAATAGGAATACGTGGAGGAAGAGTATTGCAAAGTTAACCAAGTAAAGTGAAGTTTGTCCCTTTTATTGATTGCTGGAAGACATGGTGTGGGACACCGAGAGTCATTGTGGGGTGAAACAGGCATTATATTCTTAAAGGCCACCCAGGCCAATAATCACACTTTAACCATGATACCTATGAAAAGGGCTGATGCATTCCAGCAATTAAAAAAGGGTATAGTTGCAAAAGTGATGCAAATTGTAAAATAAAACTACTAGTCCCACAATGCCCCATTATGGGCTAGTGTGGAGACGTAGTATAAAAAGGTAAAACTGACAAAGGACTCATCTGACTACCGTGACCAAGAACTGTGTTGTTCAGAACACGTAGGTAGAGAGAAGCAAGGTCAATAAATTAAGTTACTGATTCCAAGACGAGTCCGGTGTATTTTTACCAGATTTGTGTTAATAAATTCTGCTAGAGTGTCCTTATCTCGCCACCAGCACCAGCTGTTACGAGCTCCACCGCAAGGACTTTTTGCTGTTTCATAATATATATATATATATATACATGAAACCGTAAACAGTCCTTGCAGCCTACCCAGTTGCTAGGCATTTTAAGGAGATCCATGGGAGTTGCCTTGAGTTTTTGAGTTACTTTGTGGTGGACATGGTCCCACAACTGCGCTGAGGGGGTGACCGCGAGGCACAGCTTAGAAAACTTGAAACCAGGTATATCCTTGAGTTAGACACCAAAACCCCAAATGGATTGAACTCAAGTGATGATCTCTGCCTTTAATGTACCCCGACTGGTATATATATATATATATATATATTCACTGAAAAAACCATGGGTTTCACACCAGTTATAGTTAGGTGGAAATTTTACTTGCATAAAACCATTGAAATTCCCACGTTATAGTTAATTGGACTCACTATAACTTGCGCGTGCAATGCACTGCTGATTACGTCACATATTACATCACTCATGACATGGTCAGTGACATCACTCATGACATCACTGATGACATCTCAAATGACATCACTGATGACAACATCCTTGTGACAAAGTGGCAGACCTCCTATCAGCATAAAATAACCTTTGACACACACATTCAAAAATAGAAACTAACATTTTCTTAAAAAAGGAGAAACCAATACCAATTACAATAACTTATTAGGTAATTCCAACATCTACATACACATCCACTCATTCACCAACAGTTCTATATAGTCACTCATGCATGTACTTACTCATCATATGTACTCATACACCTATACATCCTGTTACACACTAATACTCATCCATATAGTTACTCACACACAAATTCACACATGAAATCAAAAAACCATTTACTTGATTATACTGCTCTATGCACACCACTACACATACTTCTACAGAAACGGAAACATATTTACTCTCTTAAAAAATCATTTATAAAAACACATACTCACTAACCCACCCATACACACAATCATCTCCCCATACAGTCTTGCACACATGCTGTCTTCAAAATACATACAAATAGTGAGTCACTCATTCGTGCTCTAAGTAATATCCCCCACCGAACCATACAGACACTGATACTGATACTCAAAAAAACAACTAATAACCCATATACACACTCATGTAGCTACTCACCAACCCATGCAGCCACTTATACACAAAGTGAGACACAGATACAGATATTTAAATATTTAAACATTACTCGCTAATATATGTATTCACTAAGATACATTTAATAAGTCAGTTAACCAATCAATTTTACACAAAAAAAACATCCATTTAGACATTTATTTACCCATTTATTCTTCCATCAACCTTTAGATATACATATATAAAAAAGATTTATTTTTCAGAAAGATACACATTCACTGGATGATGTCATCAGTGATGTCATTCGAGATGTCATCAGTGATGTCATGAGTGATGTCACTGACCATGTCATGAGTGATGTAATATGTGACGTCATCAGCAGTGCATTGCACGTGCAAGTTATAGTGAGTCCAACTAACTATAACGTGGGAATTTCAATGGTTTTATGCGAGTAAAATTTCCACCTAACTATAACTGGTGTGAAACCTATGGTTTTTTCAGTGAATTTAATAGGTTTTTTTAAATGCTAATTCCTAACTATAACTGGTGTGAAACCTATGTTTTTTTCAGTGAATTTCAAAGGTTTTTTAAATGCTAATTCCTAACTATATATCGGGCCTCAAACCTATTTTTTTTCAGTGAATTTCAAATTTCAAATCTCTATAGGTATGAAATGTAATATTTTTTATAACTAATTTTATATTTTATACTTATGTAATATATATATTTTTTTATTATTTTTTTGCCCCGGTGCGCTCCCGGGGCGCGTACCGATGCGCTCACCAGTAAGCGCAGTGCTATGGCGCGCCCCGGGGCGCGTACCGGTGAGCGTCCCGTTAGCGCTATTGCCGTGAACGAAAACAACATTGTGACGTATCGCGTAGCCGCGTGATGCGTCATATGACGCACAGCGTAAGCGCACCTGGAAGCACGCACGCGATCGCAAAATGTTCTGACACGCTTATGCTACACGCCCCGGGGGCGCGTAGCGTAAGCGCGTCGGGTCATGTGACCTGAAAATAACACTTTTCATTGGTTCACAACACTTTTGGTTTCCAAATGATGAAAGCCCTGGTCATGTGACTTGAAAATAACACTTCTCATTGGTCCAGAACAGTTTTTTTTTCCAAATGATGAAAGCCCCCTCTTTTTTTCTTTATTCTGACTTTGTCCTTTGACTGAGGAAGACCTGTTTGGAGATCTGTCTCTAATATATTCTACTTAAAAATGGCTACAGTAGCAGCAGCAGCTGGAGCATATGCCCCACCACCACCACCACCATCAAAAAGACCACCCGAAGATCACATTGGTGGTCAAAAAGAAGAGGAGGAGGAGGAGGAAGAGGAGGAAGGCTCAAGGCAGCTCCTGCAAGAAGTTCATCAGCCCTACAAACCAAAAGAGCACTTTGTATGGCAGTTCTACAAAATCCCAAGGGGTTTCAAAAAAGTCAACGCTGCGAAGGTGACTTGTTTGATTTGTGATGCTGAGCTGTCCAGGGGGAATCCTAACAAAAAATATTCCTTCGGGAATCATACCATGATTCGGCACATGATCCGTTGGCACCCAATCAACTATTCTGCTGCAGAGGTAAGGGACCTCTGCAGTAAGCTACCCCCCTCATCATCTAGACCCTCAACATCAAAAGAACCAACTCCATCGGGTTCAGAGGCAACAGAGACAATGCCTATCATACAACCCAAATTTAACGATTTTAAAATCATGTGCAAATATTGTGGTAAGATAATTTGCCATGGTGAGCAAAGTGTTAAACTTATCATCTGTGCTGGGGATAACCATAAGTGCCCGAAAAAACCCTAATTTTTTGCAGAATTATTTTTGCTCCAGTTGAGCCATTTATAATTCCCTGTTTTTTGTTTCTCCCCCAAGAAAATACAAAAAAAATATAAAACTGTTCAGAAAAGCCATAAAAAGTAGAAAATGTTCAAAAAAACAATAAAAAAAATATAAAACAACAAAAAGAAGAAAAAAACCTGTTCTTTTTAGAACTACCTCCAATTTATAAATAAAGGCTTCATTTTTAAAAAACTCTGATTCTTTTTTCCCCATGGTATCTTCCCCCGTACGCTCCCCGGTACGCATACCGGGCGCTCCCCCCGCGCAAATCGAAAAAAACATTTTTATTTTTTTGCCCCGCGGGGCCCTTTTATAGCCCCCACATGAAACCTAGGGGGTCAGGGGGGTCTACTCTGCCCCCTAATGGTCTTTTCCCCCTTTGTTTTGGCCACCTCTTGTGTCTCGATCCTACCGAGACACAAGATGGCGGCCGCTCCGGACCGTTTGGAATGTTTACCGACACCCGAGAGCCAATCAGCTTTCCGTGCGCAAGTCGCGTGGCGCGCTCTGTGCGCTCCCCGGTGCGCGTACCGAGGCGCTGCCATAGATATATATTTTTTTAACCTAAATTACTCAAAATCCACTGGAGCACATATCTTGAGACATAGCAAAGGCACATCGGGCTACCAGTCCCTACAATTTTGCCAAGTTTGGTGGAAATCAATTCAGCCGTTCGGGCTAAGAGTGAGGTCGACCGCCCTATGGAAATTAACATGGGAAAAACACGTTTTGGGACCCCCCCTTTTATCTCAGCTCCCACTTGACAAATCCCCCCCAAACTTTTAGGGAAGGACCGGGGCGCCGCGAGGCCATTTTGAGGAAATTTTCAGGCAGATTTGTCAACCGGCGCCAAAGTTATTCCAAATAGAATTTTTAGATTTAACATTGAAAAAAATCCTAACTATAGTCGCCAGTAGGTAGTATATATATATATATATATATATATATATATATATATATATATATATAATTTCTATGGCAAAATGAAACCCCTCATTTTGTTCCTTTTCAAATTACATGTATTAAGTGTTACCACTTTCTTCCAATCAAGATGACTTCAGGTGTGCCATACTTTTGTCATAAGTAAGACTGTTAGCGTTCTAGTTGTTATTTAGAACACTCTGAGACATTCTGTCATTGGGCTATAGTTGGGCTACATCTGGCTGATATTTGGGCTACATTTGGGCTCTTTTGTCTCTGGTGGCCATCTTGGGAGACTGCATATCAGAATTTTTTTACTGAAATATAAGAGGAATTGAGAAGTCACTCAAAATGTGCCCTCATTTTTTTTTCTTCAGCACTAATCCTAATTTCTATGGCAAAATGAACCCCCTCATTTTGTTCCTTTGCAAAGTAAATGTTTTAAGTGTTAACACTTTATTCCAATCAAGATGACTTCAGGTGTGCCATACTTTTGTCATAAGTAAGACTGTTAGCGCTCTAGTTGTTCTTTAGAACACTCTGGGACATTCTGTCATTGGGCTGTAGTTAGGCTACATCTGGCTGATATTTGGGCTACATTTGTTTTTTTTGTCTCTGGTGGCCATCTTTGGGCTACATTGGGCTACATTTGAGCTCTAACATATATATAGCCCAATGTAGCCCAATATATATTTTTTCAAAGTAAATTTTCGTAAAAACCACTGGAGCATATATCTTGAGACATAGCAAAGGCACATTGGGGTACCAGTCCCTACAATTTTGCCAAGTTTAGTGGAAATCCATTCAGCCGTTCGGGCTAAAAGTGAGTTTGACCGCCCTATGGAAATTAACATGGAGAAAACACGTTTTGGGACCCCCCCTTTTATCTCGGCCCCCGCTTGCCAAATCCCCCCCACATTTTCAGGGAAGGAGCGGAGCGGGCCACGAACTTTGAGAAATTCGCGAAGATTCGTCCACCGGCGCCAAAGTTATTTCCAATAGAATGTTGCGGATTTCCTATGGAAAGTAGATCCTAACTAGAACTACCTACTGGCAACCGCCAGTAGGTAACATATATGCGCATCACTGCACGCCTATTCAAAGGCCCTGAAACGCGTCAGACTCAAGTTTTTAGTGCTGGGGGAAGGCTGCACAACTGCTCGGGAGCCAAGTATCAGCCATCTGGCTGGAGAATGTGGTGGCGATCCTTTTCTGAAGCGCTGGAGCACATTGGTGTAACATGTGACAGACGGTCGGCTCGGATCGTGGAAAAGAGCTCCACTTTGAATAGGCGTGCAGTGATGCCACGCCGGCAGAGACTGGGGAGAGATGACAGCGTTTTTCCTAACAGCGCGACATTCTTAAAAATATGCAACCGTGCAGCTTATCTTCCACTTCCTACTGTAGGATTGTAATGAAGGATTAATTGTATACATCGAGGCACACAACCTACTAAATGCTTTCAAAGTTAAACTTACCTGCAAAACTACAGTAACCAGCAAGCCTGGGGACGATTTGTTGTAAACCACGCCCACTAAGGGAGGGCTTATTCAAATAAACCACGCTTGAATCAACAGATGAGAGTGGTGTGCATCTACGCAATGTCCATGATGAAGGGGCGGTTTTGGCCCCGAAATGCTTCGGACTCAAGTTTTTAGTGCTGGGGAAGGCTGCACAACTGCTCGGGAGCCAAGTATCAGCCATCCGGCTGGAGAATGTGGTGGCGAGCCTTTTCTGAAGCGCTGGAGCGTATTGCTGTAATATATATATATATATATATATATATATATATATATATATATATATACCGAGTGGGTCTTGCTCCCGTTATTAAATCCAAACAAACAGCCTCCGAGCATAGGAGCCCTGACCCTTCAGAAGCGGCCTCTGTAAATGGGCATGGAGCAGCCCATCAAACAGTCCTTTGTCGTTGTTTATTCCTGCATTGCTCCAATGAAATCACCTGTGACACAATTTAAACTTGTGTAATTTTTATGGCATTTGAAATGAGAACTGAGGAAGGCAGTGCGCCGAAATGCATATATATATATATATATATATATATATATATATATATATATATATATATATATATATATATATTTTTTTTTTTTTTTCTGGATTATACCCCGTTGGATTAGTTATTGGAATACCAAGGAGGATATATACTTAAGAACTTAAATAAGGTATGACTGTCCTTGTTTCTAGTTTATCATTGCGCCAGTTCTAGGTGTTTAATCGAAATAACACGCTATTACGCCAAGTGTTTCACATGATTCTGGAATGGCCTATTCTGGTTACTTATAGGCTTTCTACTGTGATAACAATATTTGACGTCGGACTATCATATTCTCCCGCAAAGAATTGTTTAAATTGATAATTGAAGGGAGAGACAATACTCATTCTGGTAGGAGAGCTCTCTAGCATTTTCATGTGAAATTTAGCCACTGCGCTGATACTAATGGTTGTACTTTTTAACAGTATATACGCATGTATTTAGCCCAGGATCAAGACTATATGGAATCTTTCCAAATGTTTCATTTTCAGACTAGCAATAATGGTACTCTTTCGAGCCCTTTCGACATAGGCTTTTACTCGTATATGGAACTCTTCTTTTTATAAGGAGGATTATATTGTTTGGAGATTTATTTATTCCCCTATTTTGCCACTGCGCAGATACTGATGATTGCACTTTTCCATTGCTTATACGCGTGCATTCCGCCCAGGGTCAAGACCATATGGGACCTATGCAAATGCTTTATTCTCATGTAATAATGATATTCCTCTCAACCTTCTACCAGACATAGGTTCATACTTGTATTTGGAATCCTTCATATTATATGGAGTATTATTATGTTTGGAGTCTTATCCACTTCTTAATTCCTCTTTGGGATTAATAATGAATCCTATTCATGGTGATTAGACTATGGGGTTTTAACCTATCCCCTACCGAATATGATTAGTGGTGTGTTTACTCTGTATCAACATCTGTGGCCATTGGTATTATGTCCTTTGTGATTTGTTCTATATATTTCCTCTTTTCAGTTATGCTAATTCAGACACTTTAATCAGAATAAGATTGTTGTTTGGAAGGATCCAATATACATCTGTGGAAATCACTGTACATGGTGCCCACAATCACATAAGATATGCAGAGACTCCTCTTTCCCATCTTTTTCAGTGTCTGTTTTATTATTTGCAATGTCGCTTTGTTATTCCTATAGAACCTTTTGAGCTTTAATTGTCAACTCAGGTTGTAAGAGTCCGTTGTCTTATCAACAAACATTGAGAGTTTATTATGACTAATGAAAAATTAGGTTGTAGTCCTACAAAAACGACACACACAGCAAATGTATTGTCATGTAACGTTATGGTTGTGTGTTACAAATATGCACACGTTATATGTTTTTATATGTATTTATATGGTTGTATGTATTTTTATGTGTTTTTACATTTGCTTTTATATATATCTATGTGACATTTTGTCTTTATTTATGTTTGATTATTCCAGCCCTGAAGAAGTTCTGGTGTTCAGAACGAAACGCGTTGGCTGATGATTCTTTTGACAAACTGGTATAAGAAAATAAACACAAATTGAGCAAATATCAAGACTCCTTAATTGGATGAGGATTCTGAAAAACTGGAATTGACAGTATTGTATTGGAGTGGTGCCCTAAAACTTGATGATAAATATATATATATATATATATATATATATACACATACAAACAGTCTCCGAGCATAGGAGCCCTGATCTTTCAGGGTGGCCTCTGTAAATGGGCACGGAGCAGCCCCTCAAATAACCATCTGTTACACACCACATAGAGGCCCAATACTGGAGTTTAAGGCATTTATTCAGAAGATCAGCAGCGCGTTCCATTCCCTTACGAGTTTCGACGTCAGTTGCCTTGCTCACAGGTGGGGACCATTGAATGAATAGTTCCGTGCATGCCTTTTGAATCAAATAGTCACATGGCTGGCACTTGCAAAATACAATTCCCATGGTGCATTTCACTGGTACTCAAAAGCCTGTTGCACAGATTCTTAAAATGTTTTTGCATGGTTCGATTTTTTTAAAGTTTCTTTTTTAGGGCATGCATCCGATTTTCATACTGGGTTCATTTATTTGCACAGCCAAGTGCAAGTATTTCTTGCATGTTGCTCAAACACCTTGTCATCTTGAGAAAATGCCCGGACTCCAGCACGATCAGAGTGCGAGGTTGTCCCACTCTAAATCCCTTCCTCAGCCATTAACACTTTCGCTGTAATAGCATTCCTGGTTAGGCTCGTAATGGCGAGGGGTCTTGCTCCCGCTATTAAATCCAAACAAACAGCCTCCGAGCATAGGAGACTTTCCCCTTCAGGGCGGCCTCTGTAAATGGGCACGGAGCAGCCCATTAAATAACCATCTGTTACACACCACATAGAGGCCCAATACTGGAGTTTAAGGCATTTATTCCCAAGATCAGCAGCGGGTTCCATTCCCCCTTTCCTTACGCGTTTCGGCGTCAGTTGCCTTGCTCACAGGTGGGGACCATTGAATGAATAGTCCGTGCGTGCCTTTTGAATCAAATAGTCACATGGCTGGCACTTGCAAAATACAATTCCCATGGTGCATTTCACTGGTACTCAAAAGCCTGTTGCACAGATTCTTAAAATGTTTTTGCATGGTTCGATTTTTTTTAAAGTTCCTTTTTCAGTGCATGCATCCGGATTTCATACTGGGTTCATTTATTTGCACAGCAAAGTGAAAGTATTTCTTGCATGTTGCTCAAAGACCTTGTCATCTTGAGAAAATGCCCCGAGTCCAGCACGATCAGAGTGCGAGGTTCTCCCACTCTAAATCCCTTCCGCAGCCATTAACACTTTCGTTGTAATAGCATTCCTCGTTAGGCTTGTAATGGCGAGGGGTCTTGCTCCCGCTATTAAATCCAAACATATAGCCTCCGAGCACAGAGCAGCCCATCAAATAACCATCTGTTACACACCACATAGAGGTCTAATACTGGAGTTTAAGGCATTTATTCACAAGATCAACAGCGCCTTCCATTCCCCATTTCCTAACACGTTTCGGCGTCAGTTGCCTTGCTCACAGGTGGGGACCATTGAATGAATAATTCCGTGCGTGCCTTTTGAATCAAATAGTGACATGGCTGTCACTTGCAAAATAAAATACAATGCCCATGGTGCATTTCACTGATACTCAAAAGCCTGTTGCACAGAATCTTAAAATATTTTTTAGATTGAAAACAATAATTTGCCAAAATGTATTCCATAAGTGTGCTGCGCACCCCCATGACACGTTTTTGGCCCAGAAAGCCCTTGATCACATGACGCTAGTAAGAAAAGCCCATGAATTTAAAGAGCAACAGTGCATATCACGTGACCATCGGGCCAATAGAAATAAAAAACATCTGTACGCTAGCAGCATAAAGTACTACTAAAATCAGTTCTAAAATACAGTTTTAAGTTTGGTTGAGGCATTTAAAAACTGAGAGTTGCAGTGCAAAGTTACGCAATAGTGAAAGATACTCTACATGTGGAAAAGGCTGCAAGAAATGTGCAAAATACGATGTTTCCCATAGTTGGACTCCTTGACATACATAATCGTTGCAAGCCATTATCCATGTACAAACCATTTTAGGAACTGTGAAAAATGATATAAACAGTCTGTTTTACAATCTTACATAGTGCACTGTAGTAAAGATATGGCATGTATAGCAGAGTCAAGTAAATGTGGTTACTTTCTAACCATCCAATGTGTGTGGCTAGCAGTTTAGAATACATGCTATATAGCTAATGAAACATACCCGCAAATACCTGGACTATAGATCGCACTGTCCATGTATAACAAGCCCAAATGCGCATATATCATCCATAATGTTTGGAAAAAATACAATGATCCTCGTAGTGAGGCAGCAAGAGCTATTCATGATGGATGTTAAAAAAGAGTATCGTCAACATTGCCGGGTGTTAGCCTGCTTCTCAATCCCCAGTTGATATTGCCTATGTTATGCAATCAATATTTACTTAAACTCGAGTATATCCATCAACTGACAAATACTAAATAGTGCAACAAACCCCACACTTAATCTGGTCAGTCAACTTGATGAGTGGTGTCCCTGACAGGGTTCCATGAACGGACTTTGGGTATATCTGGCCCCTGTGGGTCGTGGGGTAGAGACAGCGGCAATCCAAATGTGGCTTATAGTAAAACCAAATCACATTAGTCAAATAATGCACTTAATAGAAATTGAATTTAAAAAAATCTCCACCATTGAGATAAGTATAGTCATTCAACTTTCATCTAAAAAGGCATTTAAAACAAACCCGTAGCACCCTATGCCTTTAAACAACAATCATAAATATTTATTTACATCATAGATATCTAAAATATATCTGGAACTTAGTATGTGTACCTCAATCCCATACATGACTGTCGTACGAGCTCACTGTCTATAAAAGAAACTTTCAACAAAAGGATATAAAAAGTGTCCGTCCTGGAAGTTGCTAGATTAATAATAATACTTTCTGGTAATCTAATCATGTGGGGCCAGGATGGCCTATATGTCTAATCTGCCCTGAGAGTGGTCACAAATCTGTGTTAAATAATGATAAAAGAGGAGTGAAGTGCAAATAGGTAACAGAAACTCACCATAGTGTAAAAATATATATTATGAAAAAACTAAAAACTTCTCACGTATAGCCGAGTCATTAGATACAGAGATCAGATCTAAAACAAGCTGCTTCAAATTATGGACACTGAACTACCAGTTGGGGTACGTTAAAGGAAGGTAGAGAGATCATTACTCAAGTTCAATCCATTTGGGGTTTTGGTGTCTAACTCAAGGATATATCTGTTTTCAAGTTTTCTAAGCTGTGCCTCGTGGTCACGCCCACGGCGCAATTGTGGGACCATGTCCACCACAAAGTAACTCAAAAACTCTAGGCAACTCCCATGGATCTCCTTAAAATGCCTAGCAACTGGGTAGGCCGCATCATAGTTGCTTATGGCACACATGTGCTGGAGTATACGTTTGTGAACCTGCAATTTGGTACTCCCAACCTATTGCAGGCCACATGTACACTCCAGCACTTACACCGCAAAATCTGATTTGCAAGTCAATTTGTTGGAAATGGGCATGGGTACGTCACTGAAGGGAGTAGTATATGACGTTTTGTCTCTGCTGTGTTATTGGTATATATATATATATATATATATATATATATATATATATATATATATATATATATATATATATATATATATATATATATATATATATATATATATATATATTCAATGAAAAAAACATTGGTTATAGAACATATATAGTTAGGAATTTGCATTTACAAAACTTTATTTTACTCGCATAAAACCATTGAAATTCCATATATAGTTAGATGTGCTAACTATATATCGCGCACCCGCAATCCACTGCTGATGATGTCACATATTACATCATTCATGACATGGTTAGTGACATCACTGATGACATCACTGATGACATCTCAAATGACATCACTGATGACATCACTGATGACAACATCCAGTGACTGTATGTTTCTGTAAAGTTAAAATATGTCTTACATATTGAAGAATGAGTGGATGTATAAGTGTCTGGATGAAGGATTTAGTAGCTGCATGACTGACTGTATGATTGAGTGATTAAATGTGTCTCACTGAGTGCATGGGTTAGTGACTAAACTGTTTTAATTTGTGCATCATTATATCTGTTGTTCTACAAACTGCTGCATATGTTGATCAGTAGCTATATGAGTAACTGTATGGGTTATTCATTGGTTGTCCAAGTATTTGTATGGGAAACTGAGTGTGTGTGTATGGGTGGCTGGGAGGTGTGTGACTCTGTACATAGATGTGTGAGTAGTTGATTCACTATATGTATGGGTTCAAAAGTGTATGTGGAAACAGCTGTATGGGCGGTTGACTGTGCATGAGTGTATTAGTGAGTGAATGGATATCTCAGTGCTACATGTCAAAGTAAGTACATATGTAAAACACAGTACATGTGAGAGTTGACATCTATAAATAACTGTGCATAAGAGCCAGTGAATGTGTGAGTGGCTGTATGGATCATTGTGAACATGTATCAGGGATTGTATAAGAGAGTAAAGTAAATATGTGTTAGTATATGTTTGAATAAGTAAGGTGTGTATAACTGTATAGTTGAGAAAATGGAGGTGTGATTGATTTTTGGCATAACTGACTAGGTGTGTGAGTAACTCCATGGATGAGTGACAGTCTGGGACTGTCTGTTTACACTGATTGTATCTAAGGTTATATTAGAGTCTGAAGAGGTTCATGGTATTATCACATGAACGATATCATCAGTGATGTGATCAGTCATGTCAAATGAGATGTTATCAGTGATTTTATCAGTGATGTCATTTGAGATGTCATCAGTGATGTCATCAGTGATGTCACTAACCATGTCATGAATGATGTAATATGTGACATCATCAGCAGTGGATTGCGGGTGCGCGATATATAGTTAGCACATCTAACTATATATGGAATTTCAATGGTTTTATGCGAGTAAAATAAGGTTTTGTAAATGCAAATTCCTAACTATATATGGTCTATAACCTATGGTTTTTTTTCTGTGAATTTCATTGGTTTTTTAAAAGCTAACATCTGTAGCTGTAAAATGTATTCTTCTTTAAAACCCAAAATATATTTTAGATGTTTATTGATAATTTTTTTAAAAATATTTTTTTTCTTCGTTTTCGGTAAGCGAACCGGGAAGCTTTCCGTTAGCTCATCTTGATGCCGCGATCTAGTACGCGAACCGGTAAACGTTTCGTTAGCGGAACTGTGACGCGTCGCGGAAGCGCGACGTATCACGTTGACGCGTAATGCGTCTTATGACGCGCCGCGTTAGCGCTCCAGAAAGTGCTCCGGACCGCGAACCGGAAACGATGCGGGACGCGGCGCGCACTGCGTAACGTAAGCGGAACAGGTCATGTGACTTGTTTATGAAACTTTTCATTGGTTCATTTCACTTTTGGTTTCCAAATGATGTATGACTAGGTCATGTGACCTAAAAATAACACTTTTCATTGGTTCAGAACTTTTGCTTTTTCCAAATGATGAAAACCCCTCCTTCTTTCCTCACTCTGACTTTCATCTTGGTGAGAGAAAGACCAATTAACTATAATTGAGCAATGGCTTCTGTACTTGCTTCAGCTGGTGCACCCCCACCACCACCTTCACCTCCTCATGAGAAGAGAGGACCATCATCTCGGTTCATTGCCAACACAGAGGAGGAGGAAGAGGATGAACTTGAAGAAGAGGAGAGAGAAGAACAAGAGTTCATACAGGAGTTGCCCCGTGTTTCCCGTCGGAAAACTAGTTTTATCTGGCAGTTTTTTTCAATCCCTCGAGGGGAGAAGAAAGTCAACGCAAAATATGCCACCTGTCTTATCTGTAAAAAAAGGCTATCAAGAGGCACTGAAAAAAAATATAGCATGGGAAACTATACCATGCATCGCCATATGACCAGGTGGCATCCTCTCAACTACAGCCGTGCAGAGTTGCGTGACCTGCAGGATAATCCCTCAACAACTCCTGTGGCCAGGTCAACCTTGCATATCTCTCTGACTGGAGGAGAGGCACAGGAAACCGTGCCAAATATTCAAAAGAACTTCAAACACATGAAGCTAACCTGCTTGTATTGTGGGGCATTGCTTTCATGTGGGAACATGAGCGTAAACTTAATGAACATTGCTTACGAGAATCACAATTGCCCTAACCCACCCAAACAGTAATTTTTTTTTTGCTCCTGTTGGGCTTTTTTCAATGCCTGTTTTTTGTTGTTTCCCCTCCATCAAAAACAAAAAAAAATATAAAACTGTGCAAAAAAACAAAAAAAACAAAAAATGTTCAGAAAAACAAAAAAAAAATAAAACAACAAAAACATAAAAAAAAGTTCTTTTCAGAACTACCTCCCCTTTCAAATAAAATTGCTAGAATGTTTAGCACTCTGGCAAGCTCTATTTCTTTTGGTTCGCTTTCCAGTTCGCTGCCCGGTTCGCGAACTTGAAGCGAACCAAAAAAATATTTTTTTAAAAAAAAGAAGAGTTAGTATAAGGGAAGTAAACAGAGAGTAATGTAAAAAGAAAGACAGCTATAGGGAGTAAACCAGAGATACTGTTTAATAGATCTATTTATTAATTCAGGATGACGATAAGGTGTGATGTCTCCTGAGGTTTGTTTAAGGTGAGACCTACTCAGGGTTACAGATCAATTTTACACTTGTTGAAGAATACAGAGCAGATAAAGCATGTGAAGGCCTACCAATGAAGTAAGTCATGTCCTCTTATTACATCATTCATGACATGGTCAGTGACATCATCAGCAGTGCATTGCGGGTAAAAAGAGTAGAAAACATTTACCTTATAATTCTTGTTACCTTTTTTAAATATTTTTTCATACTTTCAATCTGTAAAAGAGAGAACAAACATTTCCAAAAATATTACAACATGTATTTAAAAATTAGAAAAGAAAAGGGAAAAGGTTCAAGAAGAAACAGTTTTGCAACAACTTTGACATTTACAGAAGCCTCTGCTTCTCTACGTCCCCTACACAATCCTAAAGATATATATTTTAAACAAACAGTATCTTCATGCTGATGAACTGAGACCTATTTTGGAACATGGTACTACTTTTGCACTGCTGATGTCTCACAATAGTGATGCAATAGCAGCGCAAAAAAGATGTAAAGCCATCATAAAATTGTGTCTAATATTTTAAATGAGTGTTTCAGGATGCAAATAAGATGTGTGCTTTCAAGAGCTTTCTTTGAGGTGAGGCCTATTCATTTTTTTAAAAAAATACAGTACCCAGAAGTACAGCACTGTTAGCATTAAAATTGACACTTACAGAAGACTCAGTTTCTCCATATCTACCTCATATTTCTAAATGTATATCATAAGTACAAAAAGCAGAACATTAATTATACATGTTAAATGGTTTATTTTTGCTGTTCTCAGAATGTATCAAATTTCACTTAAATCAGTGACTTGAAGGTATTCATCATGTAACAGCGGGGAAAAAAAAACACAATCAAAATGATTGTGTTTAAAAAACCCATACAACCTAAGAAATCTGAATTCAAAACTCCTTAAAATTAACTTACTTTCAATGACGTCGAAGGATCTCCTATGAACAGCGTCCACTCTGTTGTGCTATAAATATTTTCAGCCCGCCACTTTCTGAAAGAAAACCTCCATCGATTCGAAAAATATGTTACATACAAGAAAAGACTTCTCTCATTCTATCACATGTTTCCACTAGGCCAAATCATGTTGCCGCGATTCGCAACTCTTGTAATTCTTCCAATCAAATCCCGACATTTTCTATTTTCGCAACTTTCAAAAAGAATACATTTAAGATTATTTTCACAATCCTGGACTACTAATATCTTACCCTTCTTTGTCACTCATGTTCTCCTTTTCCTATGACACTGATACTGCTTACTATGAAGCAGACTTACTTGCATCAGGTTTATATAGTTGGATTTTTAAAATGACATTATAATTAAAAGTTTTGGACCAATAATCTAGACAGCATTGCAGACTTACATTCCCTCTACTTCATGAACCTTTTGCAATTCTTCACAGGAAATCCCGAGATTCTTTCATTAAAATTTTGGTTTTAAAAACACCAGGTAAGAATTTTTAAGGTCAAACGGCAATTTTTTTTTTAAAGTTACAACGGAATCATTGCAGAATGACCAGCCGTTTCGAGACTTTAAATAAGCTGTATAATGTCCTGATGTTGTTGAAGGACCATCGTGATAGATAATTGCTACAGTTACAAAAGTCCTTCCTGATATTGAAAGCTGAGAAGCCACAACATTTTTTATTAAAGTTGACAATTTTGATCCATCAGGCCTACATCGTTGGATCATTAAAATGACATACTGTCCATATCTACGTATAAGTAATGTTGACATCATTTCAGATTTACATTGGCTACACTCCATGTTGTGATCCGCTGCATTTACTAGCTTATTAAAGGAGACTGATTTACTGTCTGGCAAAGTTAAATATATAAATCTTTCTGAGTCTACACTAGTAGTACTTGATACACTACAATTCTCGCAGTCATGCTGCCATTGATAAGAAAGCCCAAACAGGTGATCTACATCTACACCCTCATCTTGCAATACATCAAGCATATACATTAAAAACTCCTGACAATCTTGCTGATTATTTTCAGAGAAGTCTGTTTGACCTGAACATTCATCTAACAGATAACGAACTTCAGACACACTTTCTACTTTTGTTCGATCAGTGCTACATTTCTCGAAAACAGAATTCAACAAACAGCATAAAATTTGTTCTGAATTCAACAGAATCTGTTCTTTTAAACTCTCTAGTGAAAAGAGAACATTAACCACTACATTTGTATAGCAGTTGACACCAGAACTGTTTTCAAATTGAAAACCGACAACATCTTCAACAGAATCCACTTTCTTTCTGCTAACAATTTTCGGTTCATTGACTTTTAGTCTTTTTGCAACAACCTCCCTACTATTACTGATATTTCTACGTTTCCGGCCTACCACACGTTTCTCAAACAAAGGATATTGAGGCAAATGTGGCGCATACTCTCTTCTTAACCTATTGTATTCCTTAACACAATCTAGATCCGCACAAATGTTTGTGACATCACAGTCAATCAAGTACAATCCTGATAAAGTTCTAACTCGTGACAATGCCACATATGCCATACCCTCCTTGAACACAGAACTGCCAATATTCACCAATGCACTATCTACACTTAAACCTTGCGATTTATTGATTGTTACCGCATATGCCAAGCAAACAGGAAACTGTTTACGGCGAACATATAAGTCTTTAACAAGCAAAAACCTAGCAGAACAACGACCAATTAGCTGTACTTCCTCAATGCCATCAAATTTAATTTTTAAAAATTCTATTCCATCTCTATTTCTGTACTTCTCAAAATCAACAACATTACCCATTGATCCATTTACCAGACCTCTTTCAACATGTAAATTCCTTCTCAAAATGATTCGGCAATTTAAACACACATTCAAATTCTTTTCAAAACCCGCTGTTTTAGATATAGTCTTCTCTAATGAATCCAATTTTGATTTCAAATTCTCAGACAAAATAATTGTTGATCCCATATGCTCTATTTTGTCAATAGCTTCAAGTTTCACAATCTCTTGCTTTTCTAAATTCAACATTTTGTTGTTGAAGATGGCACATTCTGCAAGAGTTGGCATCAAACATATTCCGGATTTCTTCTCAGTAATTTTCTGAAAATTATTCTCAGCCACAATCTCTTGTTCGGGATATAAATTTGAAAGTAATCGTGCATTTAAAGCTTCTTTTCCATGCTCGGTCACTTTTCCAATTCTAATATCTTGTAGAATATTCTTGTAATCTTCATCTTTTGCCTAACGCATATTTTCATGCAGTTCAGCATAATTGAAGTTTAACCATATATTGACGTTGCCAATGCTCCCTAGGCACTTCCTGGTATCTTCATGCGTGAGTATTTTGAACACAGGTTGTCCTTTTACTGGTGTCAGCTGCAGAAGATCTCCGAAAACAATGATGTGTTTGCCACCAAATAACACATCATATTCAGTTTTAAGTACTTCTTGCATTCTCAAATGCACAAAGGCAAGCATGACATTGGAAACCATGCTTACTTCGTCAATGATAAGTAGTTTCATTTTCCTCAAGACTCTTGAAACTTCACAGCAAGCATCCCCAGATAACTTGTGGTATTGTAATTTGTTGTCATGCTCCACCGGCAGCATCAGTAGACGATGCAAAGTAATACCTTTAATGTTATGTGCTGCAAGTCCAGTAGGAGCGGTGACAACACAAGACAGCGATGACTCAGTCCTTTCCTGCAGATAGCATGAAATTGCTTTAATGAGGAAACTTTTTCCAGTTCCCGCTTCTCCACTCACATACAGTCGGACAGGCTTCAACGATGTACATGAGCACTCTTTCTTCTCATGACTTAATCCATGCTCAATTTGCTTGGTAACTTCATCAAATATTTTCCTCTGCTCAACGTTGAGTTGTTTTTCCAAGTCTTCTAAGTTAACTGAATCCTCATGAGCATGTGCCATGGCTCTTTCCACTTCATTCATAGCAGTGGCAGCTTCATTTTCGATAATAGGTCCTCCAAGTGGATCTTGACTCAATGAAACAGAACTCTGACTGTCCTGAGAACTGTCTCTGGCAATCTCGGCTGCAATCGTTGCTTCCTGCTCAATTTCCAAAGTTAGCATTTCTTGATATTTGGGAAAAGCAGGACATTCTATGGTCTCCTTAGCAGCAGTGAAAGAGTCTTCATAACAGAGGAAATCTCCAAGCAGTTCCTCTTCTGCACGCCAAGGCTTGAAAAGTTGCAAAAGTGCTAAATAGAAAAACTCTTTTTTTTCTGGAGATTCGCCACTCAATTTTCGATGGTTTACTAATTGGCATTTTCTTTGCTTGACCAGGCATCCCTCACTTCCAATTACAGCATACACTCCTTTCTCAATATCTTCTTTGATGTTCCTCTTGAATATATAATTTTGTAGAACCTCATATAGACAAACATTCTCAAGGTGACTGCTTCGATTTGGATAATATGTATCCAACATGTTGGTCTTCAAAATGTCGGTACTGTTTGGTTCCTTTTCTGCCAAATATTCAATTTCCCGGACAGGTTTTAGAACCCGATTTCGCGTTGCAGCAAGACCAAGACTCGCCCAAACAATACTCCTGGATTTGGCATAGAGACTTGCTGAAGACAATCGATCTGAACATTCGTAAGCTCCGATTTCTCGATGCGACAACATCTTCAGACTGAAACTGTACAACTTCTTGCTGAGGCTCTTTTCATGGGAAATGTCCTCCCACATATCCTTCAGTTCTGTCTTTTCTTTTTTGGTGATGTAAGATGTCACATACCGAGCCACAGCCATACAGTTGTCACCCACAAACTGTATATCCATGTTAGCATTCCACATGGACAAAATCACTGGGTTGTAGTCGTTGATGTACTTGGACTCTTCGTTCCTTTTCAAATTGTATGTATTTTTGGGTGATTTCCTTGTCACATTATGTCGCAGTGAAGACATCAAACTTTTCACTTTTCCTTTAGAAATCACCGGTCGTGGAAAGTTGAAACGACATTTGGTGTAGAACTTGTCCTTGTTTCTGAATTTACGACGACAGTACTTTCCACAACGATGGCTTTGGAAACGTAGAACTTGTTCTCTTAGGCTTTTCTTCTCCGTTGCGTTTGGAACAGCACACGTAGAATACTGTTCTATGAAATTCATCACTGAGTCATCCGGATCTGTTCCAAATTTAGGTGCATCCTTGATCCACAACAACATATGTATATGAGGAGCACCTCTTGCTTGGTACTCCTTTCTCCAGAAGAAATCCAACACCTCTCCAAGAGGTGGATTCTTCTTATTTGTGATGAAAGACATCATAGCTTCAAATCTATGTTTTCAATATTTCCATTTGCCTCTCGTAGAAATTCAAGTAAGTCTTCGCAGCCATACTCGGCACAGCTCAGAGTGAGGAACCATGTCGGAGTTCCTAAGTTCCTCAGCATACATTTTAAATCACCATGTCGACGGTACCAGTACTCATTAGTACCACGCTGACACGCCATGAGATTAATTAAGTGAGAATCCAAAATACTGTCTTGGACATTGACTTTATGCATAAAGTCCCTTGCCGAGATATTTCGCATCTGTATACCACTTTTTAAGATGTGGTTCACTGCATATGACAGTCCAGACAGATCGCTTTCAAACAGGAGATGAAACAAATAGGGAATGCATTGTCGAAACCTAGCATCTTCTGCATACAATCGTAAAGTCCGGTATTCTGAAGCAGGAATTTGAACAGGTCGCTCATCATATCGTCCTCCTCGACCTGTGGGAAAATAGCTGTGGGAAACACCGAGCTTCCAAACTTTCCTCCCAAACACTAATGGGACTCCCTTTGGCTTGTTTCATCTGAAACACCTCAATAGCATTCCCCATGACTTCCTTGGAATGCAAAGGATGAACACTATAATGTTCATATATTTCTTCACTTTTAGAGGCCTCTACTTTCTCAATTTGGCCAGCACACAAATCGCTGTCCTCTTCTTCACTTACTTCCTCTTCTGCAACATATACATTCTTATAGTACTTATTATTTTTCTTCAAATACACTGTTGCCTTTTTGACTTTCCTAAATCCACTAAATCTTGCCATATTTTCTTATTCTTTGTCGGAACACCATTAACCAAGATAACCAGAGGTTCCTCTTCCACTTTTTCTACTCCAATTGTGTTAATGTTTTTGTTCAAATCTAGAGGCAAATAAACAACTCTTCCCTTTAATCCTCTCTGTAAATCTGCTGGAGGCAACTTCCCTGTCTTTGGCTCCATTCTTACAATAGCCTGAAAGGGATGGATACTTTGAATCAAAATAGATTCATAAGTATTTAAATCCTTCAATTCAGAAGGAATCTCAACCAATTCCAGATTATTATGAACTGCCCTAGCAGGCATCTGGTTTTGGTTTAATTTATTACAACAATAAGTACACACACGTTGATCCGATCCCAAATCAAAATAATTTTCTACCATCAAGTATGTGGCAAAATCCTTCCATTCACTATTATTTTCCCTTTCACTTTTTGCATATAAATCCACTACCTTAGTCTGATTCTTATAATAAGTGCGTCGACAACATACACAAGTGAAATTAGGCCTCTCACTTGATTTGATCTGAAACGTGGCAATTTCCTTCTGAAAATTATCTGTACTGGAAACCTGTACATTATCTTCAACATTACCCTCTACTTCAGGGTCAATTTGAACATTCTCATCTTTACTACTAAAGTAACAAAACTCAATTTCTTCACAAATATTCTTCACATCTATTTCAGAACCATGCAAAAGAGCAGCACATAATTGTTTAAGCATAATTGCTGGACTCTTAGCAAAATACAACATCCTCACTAATTTTCTCACTTTATTATGATGCACTGCTAGCATCCTGAAATGATGAAAAACACTCTGGCATACTCTCCTGGAAAGACAAGCCAGTGAATGACCACGCAAACCTGTCATTTGTCTCACTCTGCAAGGATCTAAATCTTGCAACAACTTCATTTTCTGCTTCAAACTTTTCTTATTAAATGTCCGTATAAAATCACAAAGCAAATTGATGGAAACCTGTCGCACACTGCAAATAGAACTACACTTCCAAATGTACACAGGACCCTTAGGACGTCTTCCTAAAACCTCATCACTTA
Source organism: Lissotriton vulgaris (assembly GCF_964263255.1). NCBI lineage: Eukaryota > Metazoa > Chordata > Amphibia > Caudata > Salamandridae > Lissotriton > Lissotriton vulgaris. Next base: position 1,907,290,092 of record NC_141689.1, read on the forward strand.
CCGCCTCTTCTGTCTCTGTTGTCACAAGTTTTTCTTTTTCAACTGGACAACCATCCTTCACTTCATAAGCTCGACCACTGGTGTCAACTGCAAACACCAAATCATTATCCTGAAAATAACTCTCCTCATTAAAAAATGCCTCACAACTTGAACTATGCATCCATTCTCCGGAAAAAACTTCACAAAAGTTACTACGATTTACTACTCTCTTCCATCTACTGTTTGTTTTGAAATCAGAAATGACCTTGCTTAGTTTCCTAATTCTATTGATTACCAAAATAAACAACTTTCGCTTAATTTCAAAAGCATGATCAATAATTTTCTCTACATTTTTCTTCTTCTTATAAAATGCCACTTTCTGTTTGCATTTCTTAATATTTTTTAATAAATTAACTATTATCCTGTTACGGAACATTCGTTTTCGAATGTCCCTAAACTGTTCTTTCCTTCTACTATCATGCACAGAGTAATCTCTTCCTCTACCAGTAACATTTTTGATGGGTCTTTCCTTTCCATTTAAATTACTCTTCTTTTTCTGAACTGAAACATTTTTGCGATAAATACTTTTTTTACTAAAAATATTTTTTAAGAATGATTTTGTGCTCTTACCCGGAGCTTTCTTGGTGTTTTGATAAGTATTTGGGGAAGAGGACTGCTGCAATGAAACATCATCCTGCTGTCTTTGACGTTTTCTAGCCTTTCTAATTCTATTTTTCGTAGGCATTTTTCAAAATAGGAAAAAATCTGCAGTTGAATCTGTGGAAAAATATAATAAAAAATGTTAATAACCACTATTACCAAACAGTAAATGAATAACAGTCATCAAAAACTTAATGCCCTACTTATTATTTAACATAGCAAATCTTTTGCACCAGCATTGCATCACAAAAATGACACACAGTGCTACAAAACATGCATAAAACAATCATAAATCTCTCCCTAATATTTTAAATGATTAATTCAGGATGACGATAAGGTGTGGCCTATCTAAAGGTTTGTTTAGGCCCAGATCTTTGGACTGGGGTGAATGTGTCATTGATCCTCATTCAGTCCATCGCCTGTTTTGTTTATTTAAGGTGAGGCCAACACATGGTTGCAGATAAGATTTTCACTTAACAAAACAAAGGAGATAATACATGTGAAGGCCTACCAATGAAGTAAGTCATTATTTGAAATCAATTACATTTCTGGATATGTACTGCTAAAGCTTCTTAGGTTGTTTTGGGTCATATTTATAAGGCATATGAGTGTGTATGATGTTATTTTTCCTTTTTAAATGGAAAGGGTTCTTCATGGTGCAAGTTTCTTGTAAATACGCTCCCACCTGCGAAACGGAACTTTACGATGCGAAGCTGATTGGCTCCCCGGTGTCTGTCAACATTGTAAACAGTCCGGAGCGGCCGCCATCTTATCTCTCGGTAGGATCGAGAGAGAAGAAGAGGTGAAAAACGAAGGGGGAATTTAATGGAAGGGGGCAAGGTATACCCCTGTTGACCCCCTAGGAATGTTGTTGGGGTTTTTAAAGGGTCCCGTGGGGAAAATAAAAAAAATATATTTTTCACGGTAGAAGCGCTTCCCAAACACCGAACTGGGCCGCAAACTGCTGGCGAAACGGGAATTCGCCATTTTGTGCTTCGTTTTAATTAAATTACTAGGTATAAGCGGGTGCGGGAGACGTATCCTAATCCCTTATATTTTCTGAGGGTGGCTGAGGAGGCTCATATATGTTGATACATGTGTTCCAGCGGCTGTGCGTGAGCTTTTTTTTTTTTTGCTGCGTGACGTCTGTTAACGTTCGATTCGAAGGAAATCAGGAAGTGTTGACCACCAATTTGTCAGTGCGATAAAATATTTTGTTATAAATGAATCCTTATTGATAAACATTGTCTGCGCCATCTTGCCTTTTTTACAATGCCACAATTTTGTTGTGCACGGCAGCCATTTTACATGCCAGGCCGGTCCCAGGCTATCACCTAGCCCTGCGGATGTAGTTTATGGCCCCAGCTGTAGAGAATCCAGACATGCCAACCCACCCGATTCAGGCGTGAGACTACTGATTTCAGTGCTACTCTCCCGCCTCCCGATTCCTGCAAACAAAAACCCGGGGGCATATTACCAACAACTAGCGATAACTTGTTTAGAGACAAAAATTATCGCCGCACATCGGCGATTTTTATCGCAGATAAACCTTGCTATTAGCAAGGTTTATCGCAAATGCGATAAAAAACGGCCGCAATGCATGAATATCGCTGAAAAGTCAGCGATATTCATGCATTATCCAGCAAATGCTCTTAGCCATGTTATCCACCTCCCATTGGATAACATGGCTAAGAACTGCTCAGGGCCCCATGAGGAACGCTTTCCATTTAAAAAGGAAAAAATAACATCATAGAAAAGAATCGTTTTTAAACACAACATATACATCAATTGTATACCTGCATTCAAGAGGAAATGACTGAAAATGTCCTTGAGACACATGAAAGCGTTTTCTGGAATGCCCTAGCAACATTTTTTGGACATTATTAACATGGCTATGTAACTCCCATAATCAAAATCTAAATTTGCCAAGCGCAGGTGGGAGCGTATTTACAAGACACTTGCCCCATGAGGAACGCTTTCCATTTAAAAAGGAAAAAATAACATCAAAGACACTCAAATGCCTTATAAATATGACCCAAAACAACCTATGAAGCTCTACCAGTACATATCCAGAAATGTAATTGATTTCAAAAATGGTTTTTAAAAACAACATATCTGTTTCAGCTTACATAAGAGACCATGGAATGGGCTTCATATACAACAATAACTTGTGTTACTGCATGCCAGAATGCTACACCGAATATGCAATTACAATTTTTCAAAGTAACAAAATCTATTTCTATATCACTACAGACAAAGCCACAGTTTAAAAACACAGCTTTCTTCATCATTTTCTCCTTAGCAAGGTTTATCGCAAATGCCATAAAAAACGGCCGCAATGCATGAATATCACCAGGGCCGGACTGGCTACCGGGCAGTTTGGAATGCTGCTGAGCTGGGGACTGATTTCGCTGATGGGGGCCTGCGTGTACTAAACAAAATTCGTTTTGCTTTCATTATTTCGAAAGCACACGCAAGTTTCCATGAACGAAATCAGCCCCCACCGCTGTGAAATGAGCCCCCAGCTCGGCAGCATTCCAAACTGCCCGGTAGTCAGTCCGGCCCTGAATATCGCTGAAAAGTCAGCGATATTCATGCATTATCCAGCAAATGCTCTTAGCCATATTATCCACCTCCCATTGGATAACATGGCTAAGAACTGCTCGCAAATGCGAAAAAAAACGGCCGCAATGCATGAATATCGCTGAAAAGTCAGCGATATTCATGCATTATCCTGCAAATGCTCTTAGCCATGTTATCCACCTCCCATTAAATAACATGACTAAGAAGTGCTCAGGGCCCCATGAGGAACGCTTTCCATTTAAAAAGGAAAAAAGAACATCATAGAAAAGAATCGTTTTTAAACACAGCATATAAATCAATTGTATACCTGCATTCAAGAGGAAATGACTGAAAATGTCCTTGAGACACATGAAAGCGTTTTCTGGAATGCCCTAGCACCATTTTTTCGACATTATTAACATGGCTATGTAACTCCCATAATCAAAATCTAAATTTGCCAAGCGCAGGTGGGAGCGTATTTACAAGACACTTGCCCCATGAGGAATGCTTTCCATTTAAAAAGGAAAAAATAACATCAAAGACACTCAAATGCCTTATAAATATGACCCAAAACAACCTATGAAGCTCTAGCAGTACATATCCAGAAATGTAATTGATTTCAAAAATGGTTTTTAAAAACAACATATCTGTTTCAGCTTACATAAAAGACCATGGAATGGGCTTCATATACAACAATAACTTGTATTACTGTATTCCAGAATGCTACACCGAATATGCAATTACAATTTCTCAAAGTAACAAAATCTATTTCTATATCACTACAGACAAAGCCACAGTTTAAAAACACAGCTTTCTACATCATTTTCTCCTTAATTCATACTATTCTCTATCTAAAATAAATAAATCTTTTCTCACCTTAGCAAATACTTTTTGAGTTTTGAAAACAGTCTCAGAAATACACCAAATTGTCTTCAGCAGAAGAAAAAGGATGCACTCCAGAGGCTGCAGCTATTGAAAGCACAGAAATACAGATATTCATTTCACATATCTCTCATATTAGCCAATCATAACTCTTCCCTCACTTTTTTCAAATGAAAACCCTTCCCCCCTCTGCCCTCTCTGCCTTTTTTCCATAGCAACGACCTCCTGGAAGACCTCTCATGTTTGCAAATTCACACAACAATGTTTCAATTGAACTCTGAACTCTCAGTGCACCTGCGTATCCAGTGCAATCTTTCATTAAAAGTTTCTTCCTTGACCATTCAAATTACATCTTTCGAAGAACACATCCATGCACCCTAACTTTCTGTTTTCAGAAATGGAAATGCACCAATCACTGCTAATGAATCATTAGCATTGGAAATCCACAGTTTTTTTTCTTTACAAACTCCTACTGTTTCAACTGCCCTTTCATTACCACACTTCATCTGACTGCAGCCCAACCTTCTCCCACCATGTTTAACGTCTGGATTGTTGGACATAGTTACATCCACTGGGCTCAAAGGTATGCTGAGAACAGAAATTTACACAACCTCAATTTACAAGATGTGGAAATTAAGTGGTTGGGCCAAAGAGGATTAAAATGTCACCAATTGATACCAATGGTGAAAACCTTTATGCATTTGCCAAAACCTGACCTGTTAATAGTGCACTGTGGAGGTAATGATTTGGGCACTTTGACAGGGGTAGGTCTGGAAATGCTTTTAAAGGACACCTTTGAGCAATTAATGGCACTTTTTCCTCAAACTGCCTTGGTATATTCCAATATATGCCAAAGACAGAAATGGAGGTGGTCCAACCAATTTTCTCCACAAATTGAGAAAGCGAGGAAGCATGTAAACAAATCTGTTTCAGCTTTCATGAGAGACCATGGAATGGGCTCCCTATACAACAATAACTTGCGTTACTACATGCAAGATATCTACAGAGGAGATGGAGTTCACTTCTCAGATGAGGGCAACAGAATTTTCATTCTGAATTTAAGACTGTGCATTGGTACCTACTTATAAGTACCTAAATGTACCATAAACCCAAAAGCTCTTCTCAGAGCTACCCTTCATCTGATCACTCACAATTATTATTTTTTTCTAACTTTTTTCACTAATTTTCGACAAATTACGCTCCCCGGAGCGCTACCCGGTTCGCTAACCGAAAGCTAACCTCGCGGAATTTTTTAAAAAAATGTTTTTTTTCCGCACATATAAGCCTCCTCAGCCACCCTCGGAAAACCTAGGGGGTCAAGATAAGTCTACCATGACCCCTTCTACCCATTCTAAACATTATTTGCCCTCCATCTTGTATCTTAAACCGACCGAAACACAAAATGGTGGACTCCCATGACGCTTAAGGTTCGCTAACCGGGCCGCTTTCCAGAAAGCGGTCCTAAAAAAAGGTGGGAAAGTAATTTACAGAAAAACGACTAGAGACACTCTCACCAAATATAGATTAGCTCATACTACATAACAATCCCTTTCATTCTCACAAATTTGATTGAAATTTCATTTAGCCATTTAGCCTGTAGACCTATCTAAATACCCTGAGGTAAATTACTTCACAAAACACATCTAAAGTATTGGAATTGACAACCAATGAAAATTTTACTTTCATTTTCAATTTTTATTACCTGACATTTGATTGGTTATATACCTGAATATATATAAAGGAAGAGAAGGAAACACAGCCATTTTCACTGCTACTTCCTGAACTACATTTCAAGAGCCTTTTCACCTCCCTGTAAAGTAAATTGATAATTTGTAAGTGGCACTTTAAATTAATTTGTAAAAACGTTTTTTGATAATTATTTACTGTCCCCCTGCTATAGTTATAGATACAGATAAGCTCCTCTGTTATATTTATAGATTGACTTACACTTCTCTACTATAATTATGAATTTACTTACTTTAACTTCACTGTTAAAAAAACAGAACTACATGTCTGAACCTAAACCCAACAGTGCCCTAACTCTTCTAATATAATTATTTTTTTATGCAATTTACAGCAAAAAAATGGAAGGGGAGCACGAAAAAATCAATGTTTCCTTCGACATTACAACAGAAGAGATTTTACCTGAAGAAAATATGGATGAAGATTTTATGGATGAATCTTTTGATGAACAATTTATTGAAAGCTTACAAGACATAGAAACATGCATGTTTGAGGAGATTCCAGATGATGTAATGCTGGAAGTTTTAATGAACTATGAAAATTCTGACCCATACATTTTTTTATAATCAAAAAAAATAAATAAATAAAAAAAACAGAACAAAAACAACATATAATTAACATACAGTATTAGAAAAGTCTATCATTCTTTTATCCTTATAGTACGCTGCCCAGAACGCTTTCCGGTTTGCGAACTTGGCGCATATCACGCAAAAAAAAAAAAAAAATTTTTTTTGACCCTCCTGGGCCCTTTTAAAACCTCCACATAAAACCTAGAGGGTCAACGAGGATCTACTATGCCCCCTTATGGTAATTTCCCCCTTTGTTTTGGCCTCCTCTTGTCTCTCGATCCTACCGAGAGACAAGATGGCGGCCGCTCCGGACTGTTTAGAATGTTGACAGACACCGGAGGGCCAATCAGCTTCGCATCGCAAAGTTCCGATACGCGAAAAGTTCGCTAACCGGATCGCTGCCCGGAGCACTGTTACAGATATATATCTTGATTTAAACGTTAATTTCTCAAAATCCACTAAAGCACATATATTGAGACCTAGCAAAGGCACATCAGGCTAACAGTCCCTACAATTTTGCCAAGTTTTGTGGAAATCCATTCAGCCGTTCGGGCTAAAAGTGAGTCCAACCGCCCTATGGAAATTAACATGGGAAAAATGCGTTTTGGGACCCCCGTTTTTTCTCGGCCCCCCCTTGACGACCCCCCCCAAATTTCCAGGAGCTGCTCAGAAACAAAATGTGCCATTTTCCTGAAAATTTCAGCCGATTCCGTCCACAAACGCCAAAGTTATTAGACATAGAATTTTCAGAAATCCCATAGGGAAAAAATCCTAACTATATATACCTACTGGCTATCGCCAGTAGGTAATATATATATATAGATATATATATATATATATATATATGTCTATATATACATATATATATATATATATATATATATATAGATAGATAGTTATAGTTACAACCGAGTTTCCATAGGAAAAGCATTTTTGATTTGCTAATAACTTTGCCATTGTTTGCTGAATCTTTAAGAAATTCTTTCAAAAGAAAGTCTATCCAGCTCAGCACCTATCCTGAAAGTTTGGGGGTGATAGACACAATTTGCAATGCCCATATTTAAGCATAGAAATCTTACCCTTATTTAGGGATTATCCATGCTAACCAAATACAGGCATGGCAACCTCCATCCGTCCATCCACGTCATAACGAGTTCTTAGAAAAGGAGACTCTTAAGCCTTTAGGACTTCCCTTTGCTTGGATTATTGATTTCTCCAAGAACTCATTTATTGTGCATGAACATCTATTCCTTAGGGACTCATTCATGACGATCCTCTGCCCGGCTTCTACATCAATACTGGCATTCCTAAACACTTTCAAGGTATAAATATACCTTCACTTGCTATGGCAAACCACAGTTCGACTGCATATTTGCATGAAACTGCTGGCCACGGCAAGTTCGGAAGGAAATTGAGTCTCCGCCTGACGCACTGACCAGACGCTGTCATCCTCCCCGCAGAGAATCCAGCTCCATTGTTTCTGACTCCCCTTGCGGGGTGTTAGAGATCGAGACCCGGAAAGAGATTCCAACTTCTCTCATTCTAAGGTATGGAGCGGACTAGAACCTAGAGGGACTTTTGGCAAATCTTGGCAAACACCAATCTAAACTATAGCCAAACTAGACTATAGACAAACAGCATCTACTTCTTACCTCGTACTTCACTTAGGTTAGGTACACTGGGGTAGAACTAGCTAGAAGCACCAGATGAGTATTCACATTTTAGCCTGTGTTATTTATGTATGTATTTTTATGAATATATGTCATAGCTACAAACCATGCTATTGCAGTATTATTTTATCTTACTGCTAACACTGCACGTATTATACTTTGCATTCTGTCTTACAATTGTAGCAGTTCATATCTCTTGCACGAGAAATAAGACTGTTCAATAAACCCTTTTTATTGAAACGCCTGTCTATCTATTTCTAACTCTGTTGAAACAAAGCATTCACGATTAACTGAGTGAAACTGTTATCTATTGTTTCCACGATTCTGAAACTGTTCTGATTCTAAGGGAAACAAAGTTTTCATGTTTATGTGGTTGGCAGTAACTACTCCCTTCTTGTTTATTCAAGAAGTTTCTAGTGATCTCTGAGTTAGCTGGCATACACCAGTAATTAAGATTAATGTACTCGATGGAGACATACTAACCACAGTTCTATGTCAAAACTAGAGTGTATATTATTCCAATGTGCAGAACCTATCAGGGATATAGGAACTACACTACATGGCGTCCAACGGTTTGGTAAGACATTATTTAATGCTAGCTACTGAAGTAACTCAGTCGTGCTTTTCTCAAAGACCCCTACTCATAATACTCCATGAGATGTCTGAGTGGGTAGGGATAATATCCGCCATAGCTGAGTAGGAGTTTTTTTGGTTTGTTCAACGTTCAACGTTGAAGGAGACAGTGTTCCAAAATATTGTGCACCTTATCTTTGTTCCCTTGAAACTTGTTCTGCATTTTTCATTAAACAATGTCAGACAACGAGACTAACACCATGACTGGTGGAGCTGTACCTGGCCATGTCACAGCAGCTTTTGATTATACAGGTTTAAATGAAACCGATGAAAATGCGATAATCATCGCTCCAAATTTAAGGAGAGCCATCACTCTAAAACTTATAAAACATGGCCTAACACCAAAATATGGTAAAGCAGTTTTTGTGATAGAGGCACATAAATCTCACCAGACAGAGGTATTCTACTCATGGATAATATTCCCTGAATCAGATCCAGTAACTAAAACGTTTTACTTCTACAAAGAAGATGAACTACCTGAGGAATATATTCCTTTGAAGAATATTAAAATTTCACTCACATACCAGGAGCATGATCTCTGGCTTAAAGGCGCCCAAAAACATTACAATCACATTACCAGGCTCTGTCCACTAGGTAGACCAAAAGCTACGTGGCTGATTTTAGCCGGCTCACCTCATCCTGACATTGAAGAATTGACAGATGTAGAATTACTTGTTCAACTCAAAGAGTTAATCAAAATATATAGACAGTTGGTTCAATATGTCATGCGGACCTTCACAGTCCAACCAACAATAGCTTTTCAAAGACAAACCTCTCACCAGGGGAATGTGCTAAAAATCAGTCCATAGACTTTACACGCAATCATGGGTAAGATGCCCACATAACATGAACAAATGCCATTCTGGATAGCTCAAAAAAATACTCAAATCGAAACGATATTTACTTAAACTAGCCCTTATGAGAAAAATAGTATTCTAGCAATCTGTTTACCAATTGGCATAACAACACATCTGGAAGACTGCACCACTTGGGGCACAGTCTTTGCTGCTATCTACACTAAAAGACATGGTGTTCCATCTATGGCGGTTATACCTGATGTCCTGAAACAAAATCAAAATGAATACGGGGCAGAACCTGCTCTGAATTTAGGTATGAAGTTACTGAAATATTTCGACCAGGTCTCAACAATAATATTATCTAATATTGAAGGAGAAGCAGCATCAGTGGCAATCCACCAGAAATTAAGGGAATTTGATGTAACAAAACAACCACAAGAATTAGCCACAATAATTGAAAAATCCTACGAAGAATTAGGCAGAGACATTTTAGGTGGGAAACCAGTCAAACCAGAACTGTCTGGAAGTCCTTAGAAGGACTCCAATAAACACAATCATACCTCTTCTAAAAAAGAAGTGGGAAAATAACAAACAACATTAAAAATAGAAATGTTCTCAATCACCAGGTAGGTCTCCACAAAAGGAGCCCTTTGAAAGGAGGTATAACCTCAGGAATAGGGATTAGAAAACCTGACAGGTATCAAGATACTGATACACGTTCCTCTCGTACCATTCTCATATTGTCACAGACATCTGAAAGAAGAGGACGTGTGAAGTCCAAAGACGATCAACACGTTCAGAAAAACAAACCAAAACCTCAATTCTCCAAGAAGAAGGTAGCAGGTCTGAAGATCCGACATGCAGAGGATTCTGAGACCACAACTCAAGAACAGAGACTGGGCTCTGACAATGTTGCATAGTGCAGCAGAAGTAACAATAGCTTGCCAGAACCTGAAGGGGCTTCTGGAGACAGTGGACTTTAATGAAGACATTCAAGTTGAAACTGCAGACAGCAGTGTTAGTTCTCCACATAGGTTATATGAAATAACACTCCGGATGGGGGGAGACATACTAAGAAAAGTGAAAACAATTGTTTGGGAGCGACTTTCCAAGGGTTAAGATATGCTTCTAGCAGAACTGGACTGGACTGGGAGTGCCCACATGGCGAAGATATCATTTTGCCAGCCTTCTCCAACCATGTTCCAGTACATTTAAAATATACTTATGCCAGGAAATGGGCAGTTGCTCAAGCCTCAGCATTATACAAATATCATGTAGGATGGGATGAGGATTCACCTCAACATAAAATCCAGTTAAAAAATCAACCAACAGCGCAAAGGGAGTATCCAATTAAGCAAGAAGCTAAAAAACAGGTCAGGGATCAACTTGAATACCAAGGGATAATTGAAATATGCACCTCATCAATGAACAATCATTTGTTTCCTGTTTCCAAACTAGACAATACTTATCATCTAGTTTTGGATTACAGACACCTAAACTCTTGTTGTAAAACATTTGCAGTACATAATGCACACAGTACAGCATTATTGAATAACATTGTACGTAAAAAATATAAGACCACATTAGATATTTCTAACGTTTTTTTGTCAAAACATTGCACCTGAAAGCAGGTATTTAACAGCTTTCTTCAAAATGGGGACCCAGAGTCACTTTTGTCGACTCCCACAAGGGTTCAAGAACAGCCAGGGGTTATTCCCAGCAAGGGTGACAAAGTTACTACAAATTTATGTTTCGGTGATATCTATCTGACAGACGATGACTTGGACAGGCACTTGAACAGGGTGAACACCATGATACTGGGCTTTGCCTCTGAGAGGTATGAATTAAATAAAAAAAATCAAGAATTGCATATCTCAACTTCCTCTTCCTAGAATATGAACTATCAAGTGAAGGCAAAAGCCTGGCAGCCAACTTTTTAGAAAAGTGTGCGCTGCTCCAACTTCCAAAAAAGCAGAAAAATTTACAGTCGATTCTAGATTTCCTGAATTTTGGAAGAACATACATTCTAAACTTTGCAGAGAGGGTTAAATCTCTACGAATTAATCAAACTTGATTTTAAAATCACACATTGGAAACAGGAACACACAGATATCCTGCGTTCTCTTCAAGCTGACATGTTATTAACAAAACACTTACAAACACGCATAAATGTACGCAACATAGTGATCCGAATCATTCCGGGTCAATGCGGATTCACCTACTGAACTTTTAATGAAGGTGAAAAAGTACCAACTGCATACAAAGCACATTTGTATACACAAGCAGAAATAAAATGTACATCAACAAAAAAAAATTCTGACAGCAGTTCACACCGCTGTAGCAAAGGAAAGAGCCATAGCATAGGGGAAACGCATTAAGGTCGTAACTCCTGTACCAGCCTTAGAGGCATTTACAAAAGGTAGCATTCGGAATGCTAAAGCTTTACATCCAAGATGGATACAATGGGTTAATTCACTTGCTGCAACTGGTGTTGAATATATTTTTGATCCTTATTTGAAAAGACAGGCATTCCTGCAATACGAACATGAATGACCTCTCCCTACTGAAATTCTCCCTCTTGATAAGTACGAATTTATACATACGGATCTGCACAACCCGCTACAGAGGGTAAACAACCTTATTGTGCAGCATGCGCAATCGTTAAAGGTCGTATGCGCAATGGCAAATTCAGACCAATGGTCACAAAAAACAATCTCTAGGAGATTGTACAGCTCAGCAAACTGAACTACAAGCATTCATAATGGCACTTGAAAATACGGATCACGAATTCCCCACACTCATAGTGTGCGATTCTTTTCACTTTGTTCAATCATATAATGAATATTTACAGATTTGGCTTCAAAATGGGTTCGAAGATGCAAAAGGTGCCACAATTAAGCACAAAATTATTTGGGAACAAGTAGTTCAGTTGCAAAACGGACTACAAAACACTCACATGATACACATGCTGAGTCATCAATGTGATGGCATTCACGTTGAAGGGAATTCATTAGCTGATGAAGCCACGAAGGGTGCTGTGCAAACATCTTCCATAGCTGCAATCCCTCTGTTGTGTAGCAATTTAGAATCCAAACGTAATTTACCAATTCATGCCCTTTTATATGTATAATTCTCATTGCCCTTATATAGACATAGAAATTATACCCATATTTAGACATAACACATCCAGTTCAAATACAGGCATGGCTACTTACACTTGTTCCAAAAAGCCACAATGATTTCTTGGAAAACTCAGCTTCAGCAGTCAGGGACATCCCCTTGCTTGAATATTGATTTGTCCTAGAAATCATGTAGTTTTCAAAGAACTACCATTCCATTGGCGTTCTTTGATGACGTTATTATGTCCGACTTTACGTCAAACTAGGCACCTTCAAGGGTTAAATATGCTTACCCTTGCCCTAGCAACACACAGTGGTTCGGAGCAGCTCGACTATCTACTTGCCCAACGCAGCTTGCTACAGCAAGTGCTGAAGGAAGCCGACTCTCCAGCTGATGCGTTGATCAAGAAGCTGTCCTTTCTCTCACTGAGAATCCAGCTCCAGTGTTTCCAAGCTCCCCTCGCGGGGTGTTGGGAAATCGAATCCCGAGACAGAGATACCAGACTTCCTTCATTCTAAAATCAAGGTACGGAGCTGATTAGAACCTAAGAGAAATCTGGTTAGATTCTCGGCAAAGAAAAACTAAACCTATGCTACACCTCACTTACTTCTTCCCTCGTACAAGACTTAGGTTAGGTACAATGGGGTAGGCGTACTTATAGCCTTTGTTATTTATGTATGTATTTATCTATGGTTTAGAAACCATACAATGCTTCTACAGTATTATTTTATAATACTCTTCTTACTGTACGTATTATACTTTGCAACCAGTATTACAATTGTAGCAGTTCACTTTACCTGCATGAGAAAGAAGACTGTTCAATAAACCCTTTTATTGAAAACTCCTGTCTGTCTATTTCTCTGCACCTCTGATGAAACAAAAAATGCACGATTGACTGAGTAAAATATCTGTCTATTGCTTCCACAACTCTAAAGATCAGTTTTATTCTTGTTGAAACAAAGTTGTCATGTTTATGCGGTTGTCAGAAACGAATCCCTTCTTGTGTTTTCGAGAAAGTTTCTAGTGACCTCTGAGCTAGCTGGCACTCACAATTAAGTCTAATATATCCGATGAGACCTAGTCGACCTAAGTCCTACGTCAAATCTATAGGATTTATTATTCCAATGCGCAGAGCCTATTGGGAATATAGGAACTACACTACATGGCGCCCAACGTTTGGTAAGGCACTAATTTAATGCTAGAAACTAGAGTAACTCGGTCGTGCTTTTCTCAGACACCCCTTTTTCTGTAAACTACTCCAATAGACGTCTGGAGTGGGTAAAAGGAAAAAATATCCGCAATTACTGAGTAGGACGAAAATCCTATGTATTAGTTTTTGGTTTGATTCAACATTGAAGGATAAAGTTTTCCAAAATATTGTGACCTTATCTTTGTCTCCTTAAAAATCGCTCTGCAAAACTTTCAGTCAACAAAATGGCCGACGAGGATAATCCCGGGGCCAGTGGAACTGCAGGGTCTACAACCCGACCGGGTTTAGACGTTACAGGTCTCCAACAAAATGACGCAGGTGCTATAATCATCCCATAAAACCTAAGGAAAACCATCACGATAATGCTTATAACAAATGGCCTATCACCAAGAGGTGGTAGGGTAATTATTGTAATAGAGGTACACAAATATAGGCAGACATATGTCTCTATTCATGGATAGTCTTCTCTGAAGCAAATGCAGTATTGCAAGTGTTACACTTCTACAAAGTAGAGGATCATCCACCGCAATATGTTCCTTTTGAGGACATTGAAATTGCACTAACTTACCTAGAGCATCAGCTCTGGTTTAAAGGCGCCCTACAACATCAAAATAACATTACCCGGCTCGGTCCACTAGGTAGACCAGGAGCAACATGGCCAGTACTAGCCAGCTATACACCACATCCTGACATTGAAAGAAATGTCAAGTGAAGAACTATTAGTTCAACTGAAACTAACCTCCTATAAGATTCCATAACAAACCCCTCACCAGGGGAAAACAAATAAAATCACACCACAGGCGATACAATCAGTCATTGGTAAATTACCTGCAAAAAGGGAACACATTCCATTGTGGATAGCTCAGAAAATTACTCAAATCAAGGAAGTATTTCCTGACAGTACACCTCATGAGAAACACAGAATTTTAACAATCTGTTTACCAATGTGGATCGCACCACACTTGGAGGACTGGGACACTTAGGGTACAGTCTTTGCTGCAATTTAGACAAAAACACATGGTGTTGTGTTATGGCGATGATACCAGACGTCCTGAAACAGATTCAAAATCAATATGGGGCAGAGCCTGCTTTAAATCTGGGTATGAAATTACTGAAAGATTTTTAACAGGTCTCAGCTATAATATTAGCTAATATTAAATGTGAAGCATCATCTGTGGTGATCCGCCCAAAAATAAGAGATATTGATATAACTGAGCAACCGTATGAAATGGGCAGAATAATTGAAAAATCCTACGAAGAACTAGGTAGAGATAGTTTGGGTGGGAAACCAGTAAAACCCCAACTAACTGAAAATCCTGAAAAGGTCTTTATTAAAAACACTCTCACTACTCATAAAAAAAAGTGGGAAAATACTAAACAAACTTCTAATGCGAAGCATTCTCAGTCCCGAGGAAAGTCTCCTAAAAAGGAGCCCTCTGAAAAGAGGTATAACCTCAGGAACAGGGATAATTTGAGAAAACCTGATCGATATCAAGATAATGATACACGTTCCTCTCGTACCTTTCAGACTTCTTCACAGAAATCGGAAGGAAGAAGACAGTCCGAATACAAGGAAGAACGTGTGAAGTCCAAAGATGATCAACACATTCCATAAAATAAGAAAACACAATTCACCAAAAAGAAGGTAGCAAGTCTAAAGATCAGACATGCAGAGGATCTTGAGGACACAACTCAAGAACAGGGAGTGGGCCCAGACAATGCTGGACAGCGCAGCAGAAGTCACCATAGCTATCAGGATCTTGAAGGATCATCTGGAGACAGTGGACTTGAATGAGTACATTCAAGTGGAAACAGCTGATACCAGGGTTAGTGTACCCCATAAGTTATATGAAGTAACGCTCCGGATGGAGGGGGCATAACTAGAAAAATAAGAGTACTCTTTTGGGGGAAGCTCTCTAAGGGTTATGACATTCTTCTAGCTGAAAAATACTGGCCACCAAAATTTGTCAGGGAGTGCCCACATGACGAAGACATCATTATGCCAGCCTTCTCCAATCATATTCCAATTCACTTAAAATACACCTATGCCAGAAAATGGGCTGTAGCCCAGGCTCCAGCATTATATAAGAATCATGTAGGGTAGAATGAGGATTCTCCTCACCACAAAACCCAGTTAAAAACTCAACCAACTGCACAGAGGCAGTATCCAGATAAGCAAGAAGCTAAAAAACAGGTCAAGGAGATATTAGATTAACTTGAATACCAAGGGGTGATTGAAACATGCACCTCGTCCATGAACAATCCTTTGTTTCCTGTCTCCAAACCAGACAATACATATCGTCTAGTTCTGGACTACAGACATTTATACTCCTGTTGCAAACCCTTTGCAGTGCAAAATGCACACAGTGCAGCACTAATGAATACCATTGTGCGTAAAAAATATAAAACCACATTAGATATTTCTAACGGTTTCTTCTGTCAAAACATTGCACCTAAAAGCAGGAACTTGACCGCTTTCTCAATAATGACACCCAGAGTCACTTTGTCGACTCCCACAAGGGTTCAAGAACAGCCTGGGGTTATTCTCAGCAAGGGTAACAGAGTAACCACAAATTTATGATGACGAGGTATTGTCATATTTTGGTGATATCTATCTGACAGATGATGACCTGGACACGCACTTGAACAGCGTGAACACCATGATACTGGGCTTCGCCTCTGAGGGTTATAAATTCAATTTAAAAAATCAAGAATTGCCCATCCCAACGTCCTTTTCCTAGGATATGAACTATCAAGTGAAGGCAAAAGCCTGGCAGCCAACTGTTTAGAAAAGTGTGCGCTGCTCCAACCTCCAAAAACGCTGAAAAACTTACAGTCAATTCTAGGTTTCTTGAATTTCGGAAGAACATACATTCTAAACTACGCAGAAAGGGTTAAACCTCTCTACAAATTAATCAAACCTGATTTTAAAACTACTAATTGGACTAAAAAACACACATGCGTTCAGTGCTAACAGACATGTTAGAAACATCACATTTACAGACACTCATAAACGTACGCAACCTTGTAATCAGAATAATCCCAGGAAGATGCGGATTTGCGTACTTAACCTTTAATGAAGGTGAAAAAATACGATTGATTATAAATCACACTTGTACACACAAGCTGAAATGAAATTCACTTCAACAGACAGAATTCTGACAGCGGTTCAAACTGCAGTAGCAAAAGAGAGAGCTCTCGCATCGGGTAAACGCTTAAAGGTCATTACTCCTGTACCTGCCTTAGAGAGAGTGACAAAAGCAAGCATTCAGAATGTAAAGGCTTTACATCCAAGATGGATACAATGGGTTAACTCTCTTACTACAACAGACGTTGAATATGTTTTTGACCCCTATTTGAAAACTCAAGAATTTCTACAATACGAACAAGAATGTCCTCTGCCCACTGAGATTCTACCTCTAGAACAGTACGAATGTATAATATATACAGACGGATCAGCACAGCCCGCAATTGGGGGTAAACAAGCTTATAGTGCTGTGTGAGGGATTGTTAAAGGTCGCTAGCGCAATGGTAAATTCTGACCTATGGTCACAAAAACACAATCTCTCAGAGACTGTACAGCTCAGCGAGCTGAACTACAGGCTTTCAAGATGGCGCTTGAAAATACCAATTGCAAATTCCCCATACTTATAGTGTGCGATTCGTATTACTGCGTTCAATCTTAAAATGAATACTTGCAGAACTGGGTTCAAAATGGTTTCAAAGATGCTAAAGGTGGCACAATCAAGCATAAGTTGCTTTGGGAACAAGTGGTTCAACTACGTAAAGAACTACAAAAGACTCACTTGATACATACACTGAGTCATCAGCATGATGGCGTTCACGTTGCAGGGAATTCATTGGCTGATGAAGCCACAAGGCAGCTGTGCAAACAGCTTCTGTAGCTAAAATCACTCTATCGAAAACAAAAATAGACGGCGAAACAATGCTAGCTGTCAATGCCACAAGCAAAGGCAGCGGTGCGTCGTTACCTCTAAACTATCCAAGTAGCATCTGATTATACTAATATGACAAAGGATCCGGTAGCCCCAGTGATCCAATTACCACTGAAGGAGAACCACCCGTCCCAGCAAGGCCTGTCTGTATTCCAAAGATTGGGGACCTAGTCAGAGAAAAAATTGCGGATAAGAAGGAATTTGGGCCTTCTTACAGAAAACCAGTACCTGGCTAGCAATCCACGGATCAAGAACAGTGTTACTGCCGCCCCTTGCTTGAAGAAATGAGACCAGGTTTGTGTCAAACCACATCATGTGGCCGATAATAAGTAGTAGGCCCAGTGGACTCCAAAGATGTAGCAGAGGACCAAATCTTTCTACTATCCAAGAGGTTCAGTCTGAGAGACTGATAACATTTGAAGACTCTGCATCACAAAACAAAGGACTAAGCAATCAAGCTACGGAACTTGTGCCTCTTGAGACCCAAATAACAGTTCATCAAGACACTCCTCTCTACAATGATGTAGCATCTGAGTATACTAATATGTCAAAGGATCCAGTAGCCCCAGTGATTTCATAAGATCCTGATGCAATACCTACAATTGACAGAACTGCATCTGGCTATTTCATTAACTTTGGTTCGTTTTCCGAGGATCCCAGTGAGCCTGAAACAACGCCAGCAAATAAAACTTTTGAGGATCAAGTAACAGAACGTTTTTGACAACTTGAAAAAACGTACCTAGTTTCACTATGGGTTGAATTTTGAATTGTTCTAGGCGTACTTTTTCTCCTATTTTGGCTAATCCTGGTATTAAGTTTGGGAAGGCTGATAAATGGAAAATATAGTAAAACGGACACAGCAAGTAAGAACATCAACTTGCTCCTGAAGCCACACAAATCATCTCATCGTGAACAAAGAGACTTGACATCAGTGAACATCACAGCCGTTCCTATACCTGGTGGTATAGCATGGGATAGAACTAATTATGACATCTTTGACCCTGCAGAGCTGTTGAAGATTCACATCAATTCAAGGTTTCCTTGAGTGACTTTGTTTCACCCAGCACATGTTCTGATGATTGGGACTTTGAGACTGTTAATAATATGATGTCAGACTTAGAGATGTCTGCAAAATTTACAAAACATGAATACTTGGAAGGTTCATCAGATTACGAACAAATGTATTGTTATAATCATTATGGCCATCATTACTTGCACAAATCTGCAAACCCTAGAAATATTTATACTTTCAATCAATGGGAACATTGTCCAACGCCACCGAAGGGTAGTTCAAAAACATTCTATAAAAAATGTCCATACTTCTCAGGTTTTAATATCTTAAGTCCAAAAACCTTTTTCTTTAATAATGTTAATAAGACAGGAATGAAAAGTATATTGACTAATACTAAGCACATTTATTCTGCAGCCTTTTATGCCCAGCTGTCCTCATTAGGTTTCAACTTTTGCAGTGACAATTTAGAAATGAAAACTGTCTAGGGCTCAAAAGACTGGCAGGTACAGGGAATAGAAGCTTTATTTCGAGCCTGCATTATCGCTGAACAAAGAATGTTTTTGAACGACACTGTGTAACAGACATCCTGCCTTGGCCTGGCCAAGATAAAAGATTTGAACAAACCGTCCATACATACAACTACACCTGGTAGTAAAAACACTTCAGAAGGAGGGGTCGACGTAAAAACTATTTTACTTACAAACAGAACTGATCCTTATTGGAAAAAAATGTTAATCTGGCCCACAGACACAAATCACTGTCAAGATAGATTCCTGAACAAGACACAAGGATTTGCAGTAACTTGGCCCGATCCATGATATGTCCAGAGACAACTTCCAGGGATAGTAACAACATACAGGGACTGATTCCGATTCGGTAAAATCCCCTACGATTCACCGCATGAAGCATTTTTCCCGTACGATTCTGATGAAATCAATTAACCTTCTTAGGGGTCCCACTGATACTTGGTCCTTTTAAACCAACGCGGAAGGTTTTGGCACAGAAGCTGAAATATAAAAGAGCATCTTCATTTACCTCAAATGAGTGAGACTACGTCACACAGAAGCCTTAGCAACTGAATGAGGCAGTCTAAGGAGTACAGAAAACTGGGGCCTTATATATGCTTAGTGTTACATAGTAAGCATAAAACCAAGGGGCAGTCCTGGCTCATGTAAGCATGCAAAATGACTAAGATGGGCATATAAGATCTGCTTGCTCAACCAAGTGGGAGGAGAGTTACTTCTCCATACAGCAGCAAAAATAGCCTGACAGTTATACTAGAGAATCAGGTGCATTCTACTGGCTAGGCCCTTCTGGGCATGTGCGAAGGTGGAAGATGCTAAATATAGTTTGTCTCTAGGCAGATTTCAAGAGCAGTTAACAGAAAGGTAGGACAGAGCACATGGTGAGCACATGGCAAACAAAATGGCTGTCAGAAATACAAAATGGCTTTCAAAAAGCGGATAAGATAACTTCTAAATACCGGATGGCTTCTGCTAATGCTAACCCATTGCTGGCAATTTACAACAATTCGTACACCAACAACGTCCTCGTATGTACGATCCTAACCCAAAGCATATCTACGTACGAATCGTACCAAACACCATACGATGAAAAAATACATACAATTCATATCTGGATCACGCAGTACGCGCTGTCAGTACGTAAACAGGCAGCAGTTTCGAGCCCAGCAAGTACGATCCGTGTCGACGACACTCCATACGACCTTATTGCTACGGGAGTAGAAAACCTCCGTAAAAGCAGAGTCCGGCTCGAACTGCACCCCAGTAATCAACAGACACGCCATGAACCCCATCGGCCCTGTCATCCCAGTCCAGTACGCCTCCGACCTGGTGCATAGAAACCGGAGACGGCGCATACAGTGAGAACAACATACCGCACCAACGGAAGTGTACTTGTACGGTACGTCACACACTCGCGTATGGCACCATTGCAATAGTTCTACGAGCCACCCGCACGCCATTAATGTTGGGGTGCGGTGCGTCACACGCTCGCTTATGGCACCATTGCAATAGTGCTACGAGCCACACACAGGATATTAAAGTTGGGGTACGATGCGTCATCCGCTCGCGTATATCACCATTGCAATAGTGCTACGAGCCGCACACACGCTATTAATGTTGGGGTACGGTGCGTGACATCTGAGTGGTGGGTGGATATGACTCCCAGCAGTGCCCGGACATAGGAGGGGTGGTGCACCGGACTCCCTGCATTTCCCAGATATCTGAGTGGTGGGTGGATATGACTCCCAGCAGTGCCCAGACATAGGAAGAGTGGGTGGATATGACTCCCAGCATTGCCCAGACATAAGAGGGGTGGGTGGATAGGACTCCAAGCAGTGGCCAGACACAGGAGGGGTGGGTGCAGAGGACTCCCAGCAGTGCCCAGACATATAAGGGGTGGGTGGATATGACTCCCAGCAGTGCCCAAACAAGGGAGAGGTGGGTGGATATGACTCCCAGGAGTGCCCAGACCTAAGAGGGGTGGGTGAACAGGACTCCCAGCAGTACCCAGACATATGAGGGGTAGGTGGATATGACTCCCAGCAGTGCCCAGACAAATGAGGGGTGGGTGCAGAGGACTCCTAGCAGTGCCCAGACATATGAGGGGTGGGTGGATATGGCTCCCAGCAGTGCCCGGACATAGGAGGGGTGGGTGGATATGACTCCCAGCAGTGCCCAGACATAGGAGGGGTGGGTGGATCTGACTCCCAGCAGTGTCCAGACATATGATGGGTGGGTGCATAGGACTCCCAGCAGTGCCCAGACATAGGAGGGGTGGGTGGATATGACTCCAATCAGGGCCTAGACATATGAGGGGTAGGTGCAGAGGACTCCCAGCAGTGCCCAGATATAAGAGGGATGGGTGCACAGGACTACCTGCATTGCCCAGACATAAAAGGGGTGGGTGCATAGGACACCCAGCAGTGCCCAGACATAGGAGGGGTGGGTGGATATGACTCCAAGCAGTGCCCAGACATAGGAGGGGAGGGTGGATATGACTCCCAGCAGTGCCCACACATATGAGGGGTGGGTGCAGAGGACTCCCAGCAGTGCCAAGACATAAGAAAGGTGGGTGCACAGGACTCCCTGCAGTGCCGAGACATAGGAGGGGTGGGTGGATATGACTCACAGCAGTGCCCAGATATAGGAGGGGTGGGTGCAGAGGACTCCCAGCAGTGCCCAGACATAGGAGGGGTAGGTGGATATGACTCCCAGTAGTGCCCAGACATAAGAGGGGTGAGTGCAGAGGTCTCCCTGCAGTGCCCAGACATATGAGGGGTGGGTGCAGAGGACTGACTCCAAGCAGTGCCCAGACATATGAGGGATGGGTGGATATGACTCCCAGCAGTGTCCAGATATAGGAGGGGTGGGTGGATATGACTCCCAGCAGTGCCCAGACATAGGAGGGGTGGGTGGACATGACTCCCAGCAGTGCCTACACATATGAGGGGTGGGTGCAGAGGACTCCCAGCAGTGCCCAGACATATGAGGGGTGGGTGCATATGACTCCCAGCAGTGCCCAGACATAAGAGGGATGGGTGCACAGGACTACCTGCAGTGCCCAGAAATATGATGGGTGGGTGCATAGGACTCCCAGCAGTGCCCAGACATAGGAAGGGTGGGTGGATATGACTCCAAGCAGTGCCCAGACATAGGCGGGGAGGGTGCAGAGGACTCCCAGCAGTGCCCAGACATTAGAAAGGTGGGTGCACAGGACTCCCTGCAGTGCTGAGATATAGGAGGGGTGGGTGGATATGACTCACAGCAGTGCCCATATATAGGAGGGGTGGGTGCAGAGGACTCCCAGCAGTGCCCAGACATAGGAGGGGTAGGTGGATATGACTCCCAGCAGTGCCCAGACATAAGAGGGGTGAGTGCAGAGGCCTCCCTGCAGTGCCCAGACATATGAGGGGTGGGTGCATAGGACTCCCAGCAGTGCCCAGACATAAGACGGTGGGTGGATACGACTCCCAGCAGTGCCCAGACATAGGAGGGGTGGGTCGATATGACTCCCAGCAGTGCCCAGACATAGGAGGGCTGGGTGCAGAGGACTCCCAGCAGTGCCCATTATAAGAGGGGTGAGTGCAGAGGACTCCCTGCAGTGCCAAGACGTATGAGGGGTGGGTGCATAGGACTCCCAGCAGTGCCCAGACATAGGAGGGGCGGGTGGATATGACTCCCAGCAGTGCCCAGACATAGGAGGGATGGGTGCACAGGACTACCTGCAGTGCCCAGACATAGGAGGGGTGGGTGGATATGACTCTGAGCAGTGCCCAGACATAGGAGGGGTGGGTGGATATGACTCCCAGCAGTGCCCAGACATAAGAGGGGTGGGTGCACAGGACTCCCTGTAGTGCCCAGACATAGGAGGGGTGGGTGGATATGACTCCCAGCAGTGCCCAGACATAGGAGGGTGGGTGCAGTGGACTCCCAGCAGTGCCCAGACAAAGGAGGGGTGGGTGCAGAGGACTCCCAGTAGTGCCCAGCTATAAGAGGGGTGGGTGCATAGGACTCCCAGCAGTGCCCAGCCACAGGAGGGGTGGGTGGATATGACTCCCAGCAGTGCCCAAACATAGGAGGGTGGGTGGATATGACTCCCAGTAGTGCCCAGACATAGGAGGGCTGGGTGCAGAGGTATCCCAGCAGTGCCCAGACATAGGAGGGGTGGGTGGATAGAACTCACAGCAGTGCCCAGACATACGAGGGGTGGGTGGATATGACTCCCAGCAGTGCCCAGACATAGGAGGGGTGGTTGGGTATGACCCCCAGCAGTGCCCAGACATAGGAGGGGTAGGTAGATATGACTCCCAGCAGTGCCCAGACATATGAGGGGTGGGTGGATATGACTCCCAGCAGTGCCCAGACATAAGAGGGGTGTGTGCTCAGGACTCCCAGCAGTGCCCAGACATAAGAGGGGTGGGTGGATATGACTTCCAGCAGTGCCCAGACATAGGAGGGGTGGGTGCAGTGGACTCCCAGCAGTGCCCTGACGTTTGAGGGGTGGGTGCAGCGGACTCCCAGCAGTGCCCAGACATAGGGGGGGTGGGTGGATATGACTCCCAGCAGTGCCCAGACTTAGGAGGGCTGGGTGCAGAGGACTCCCAGCAGTGCCCAGACATAAGAGGGTTGAGTGCAGAGGACTCCCTGCAGTGCCCAGACGTATGAGGGGTGGGTGCATCGGACTCTCAGCAGTGCCCAGACATAGGAGGGGTGGGTGGATATGGCTCCCAGCAGTGCCCAGACATAGGAGGGAAGGGTGCACAGGACTACCTGCAGTGCCCAGACATAGGAGGGGTGGGTGGATATGACTCCCAGCAGTGCCCAGCCATAGGAGGGGTGGGTGGATATGACTCCCAGCAGTGCCCAGACATAAGAGGGGTGGGTGCACAGGACTCCCTGCGTGCCCAGACATAGGAGGGGTGGGTGGATATGACTCCCAGCAGTGCCCAGACATAAGAGGGTGGGTGCAGTGGACTCCCAGCAGTGCCCAGACATAGGAGGGGTGGGTGCAGAGGACTCCTAGCAGTGCCAAGCCATAAGAGGGGTGGGTGAATAGGACTCCCAGCAGTGCCCAGCCACAGGAGGGGTGGGTGGATATGACTCCCAGCAGTGCCCAAACATAGGAAGGGTAGGTGGATATGACTCCCAGTAGTGCCCAGACATAGGAGGGCTGGGTGCAGAGAACTCCCAGCAGTGCCCAGGCATAGGAGGGGTGGGTGGATAGAACTCCCAGCAGTGCCCAGACATACGAGGGGTGGGTGGATATGACTCCCAGCAGTGCCCAGACATAGGAGGGATGGGTGGATATGACTCCCAGCAGTGCCTCGACATATAAGGGGTTGGTGCAGAGGACTCCCAGCAGTGCCCAGACAATGTGAGGGGTGGGTGCATATGACTCCCAGCAGTGCCCAGACATAAGAGGGATGGGTGCACAGGACTACCTGCAGTGCCCAGACATATGAGGGGTGGGTGCATAGGACTCCCAGCAGTGCCCAGACATCGGAGGGGTGGGTGGATATGACTCCAAGCAGTGCCCAGACATAGTAGGGGAGGGTGAATAGGACTCCCAGCAGTGCCCACACATATGAGGGGTGGGTGCAGAGGACTCCCAGCAGTGCCCAGATATTAGAAAGGTGGGTGCACAAGACTCCCTGCAGTGCCGAGACATAGGAGGGGTGGGTGGATATGACTCACAGCAGTGCCCAGATATAGGAGTGGTGGGTGCAGAGGACTCCCAGCAGTGCCCAGACATAGGAGAGGTAGGTGGATATGACTCCCAGCAGTGCCCAGACATAAGAGGGGTGAGTGCAGAGGTCTCCCTGCAGTGCCCAGACATATGAGGGGTGGGTGCATAGGACTCCCAGCAGTGCCCAGACATAAGACGGTGGGTGGATACGACTCCCAGCAATGCCCAAACATAGGAGGGGTGGATGGATATGACTCCCAGCAGTGCCCAGACATAGGATGGCTGGGTGCAGAGGACTCCCAGCAGTGCCCAGTCATAAGAGGGGTGAGTGCAGAGGACTCCCTGCAGTGCCAAGACGTATGAGGGGTGGGTGCATAGAACTCCCAGCAGTGCCCAGACATAGGAGGGGTGGGTGGATATGACTCCCAGCAGTGCCCAGACATAGGAGGGATGGGTGCACAGGACTAACTGCAGTGCCCAGACATAGGAGGGGCGGGTGGATATGACCCCGTGCAGTGCCCAGACATAGGAGGGGTGGGTGGATATGACTCCCAGTGGTGCCCAGACATAGGAGGGCTGGGTGCAGAGGACTCCCAGCAGTGCCCAGACATAGGAGGGGTGGGTGGATAGAACTCCCAGCAGTGCCCAGACATATGAGGGGTGGGTGGATATGACTCTCAGCAGTGCCCAGACATAGGAGGGGTGGTTGGATATGACTCCCAGCAGTGCCCAGACATAGGAAGGGTGGGTGGATATGACTCCCAGCAGTGCCCAGACATATGAGGGGTGGGTGGATATGACTCCCAGCAGTGCCCAGACATAAGAGGGGTGGGTGCATAGGACTCCCAGCAGTGCCCAGACATAGGAGGGGTGGGTGGATATGACTTCCAGCAGTGCCCAGACATAGGAGGGGTGGGTGCAGTGGACTCCCAGCAGTGCCCAGACGTATGAGGGGTGGGTGCAGAGGACTCCCAGCAGTGCCCAGACATAGGAGGGGTGGGTGGATATGACTCCCAGCAGTGCCCAGACATAGGAGGGCTGGGTGCAGAGGACTCCCAGCAGTGCCCAGACATAAGAGGGGTGAGTGCAGAGGACTCCCTGCAGTGCCCAGACGTATGAGGGGTGGGTGCATAGGACTCCCAGCAGTGCCCAGACATAGGAGGGGTGGGTGGATATGACTCCCAGCAGTGCCCAGACATAGGAGGAAGGTGCACTGGACTACCTGCAGTGCCCAGACGTAGGAGGGGTGGGTGGATATGACTCCCAGCAGTGCCCAGACATAAGAGGGGGGGTGCAAAGGACTCCCTGCAGTGCCCAGACATAGGAGGGGGGGTGGGTATGACTCCCAGCAGTGCCCAGACATAGGAGGGGTGGGTGGATATGACTCCCAGCAGTGCCCAGACATAAGAGGGGTGGGTGCATAGGACTCCCTGCAGTGCCCAGACATAGGAGGGGTGGGTGGATATGACTCCCAGCAGTGCCCAGACATAGGAGGGTGGGTGCAGTGGACTCCCAGCAGTGCCCAGACATAGGAGGGGTGGGTGCAGAGGACTCCCAGCAGTGCCCAGCCATAAGAGGGGTGGGTGCATAGGACTCCCAGCAGTGCCCAGCCACAGGAGGAGTGGGTGGATATGACTCCCAGCAGTGCCCAAACATAGGAGGGGTGGGTGGATATGACTCCCAGTAGTGCCCAAGACATAGGAGGGCTGGGTGCAGAGGACTCCCAGCAGTGCCCAGACATAGGAGGGGTGGGTGGATAGAACTCCCAGCAGTGCCCAGACATATGAGGGGTGGGTGGATATGACTCTCAGCAGTGCCCAGACATAGGAGGGGTGGTTGGATATGACTCCCAGCAGTGCCCAGACTTAGGAGGGGTGGGTGGATATGACTCCCAGCAGTGCCCAGACATATGAGGGATGGGTGGATATGACTCCCAGCAGTGCCCAGACATAAGAGGGGTGGGTGCATAGGACTCCCAGCAGTGCCCAGACATAGGAGGGGTTGGTGGATAGGACTTCCAGCAGTGCCCAGACATAGGAGGGGTGGGTGCAGTGGACTCCCAGCAGTGCCCAGACGTATGAGGGGTGGGTGCAGAGGACTCCCAGCAGTGCCCATAGGAGGGGTGAATGGATATGACTCCCAGCAGTGTCCAGACATGGGAGGGGTGGATGGATAGGACTCCCAGCAGTGCCCAGACATAGGAGGGGTGGGTACAGGGGACTCCCAGCAGTTCCCAGACATAAGAGGGGTGCGTGCACAGGACTCCCAGCAGTGCTCAGTTATGGGGGGGGGGGAATATCATCAGCATACCACTAATAATGGGGGTATGTTTACATCCCTAACCTGCGAGAGTCCTGATAGTGCTGTAGCAACACATCAATCACAGCAGTGTCCCACTACTCGGAGGAAGGATTTCTGTCACACACTGCGTGACACACCACATGTGGGTGTGATGTCAGATCCCTCATGCATACCCACCAATGGAGGTTGCATGAAAACCTACACACCCTACCATCATGACACAAAAGTGTATAGTCATGTAACAGGCCATCAAACAAATAGAGCAAAAGATAACACACACACGGTCATTTACATCCCTGGCCTGATATGAATGTCCAGGTGGTGGTCAGACCGCCAATATGTAGTCTCTCATGGAAGGAATAGGGTTGAAACCCCTTAGATACAAAGCACAAAATTGTGAGTCATGTGCACAAATACCCTGCATAACAAATACAAACATAAGGGTAAGGCTGTGAATATACATCTGCATAGTTGGGAAAAGGGTGCATGTGTCCAAGAAGGCATTTCTACATACTAAAAACACAAGTACAGTGAGTAGCATGGATGGCACAGACTAATGAGCTGTAGTCATCTATGAGCAGGCATGGCCATTGCTGAAGGGAACGTTCAACAAAATAGGAAATCTGCACACATGTCAGCACAACAATTGTGCAACTGTCTGTAGTGAAGATCTCATGTGTCCCTGAGGAAGGGACACTCTTTGGGACAATGTCTGTATGCATAGTGAACACACACAAACAAAGAGTAATTGCTGCAACATTGTGATGGCACATAAATACCATGGGCAAACTCATCACCATCATAAAATAGACATCTTTCACAATCCCAAAACATTACAATGACCCCAACTCCTAGGCACACAGCACCTAAAGCAAGTACCTGAAATGCAATAGTTCTGAATGAAAAATAAAATGCTTTATTCAGCTCCAAAGGAAAAGGATTTGAAAAATGAATCCCCGCTCAAACAAGGCCAATGGCCAGTCCACATAAAAGTCTGATTGGGGGACGTTGGTGAGGTTCTTGACCCCAAACTCGCCTGCACATGATGGAGTTAAAGGGTTGGTTGACCGGTGGGGGGCATCATCTGGGTCAGCGACCGGCACAACAGGGATAGTAGAGGGAAGGGTAGGTGTTGTGGGTTCAGGGGGGGAGGAATCCTCCTCAGTGGTTTGTGCAGCGCCAAAGCTGGAAATATATTCAGCGCTGCACACTGCTGCCAGTTCAGCCAGACCACCACCTGCACCCTGGGACACAATGGGAGTGGAGGTGGAGGTAAAGGGCTCTGAGTCTTGTGGACTTTGTTTGTGTCTGCGTGCTTGCCGTCTGACCCCAGACCCTGTGGGTGTGCCGGCATCCCCCTGAGATTGCCTGCCAGGAGATCTGCGCTTAAACTTCCGTGGTGAGTTGCTGGTTGTGTCTGATGGTGTGCGTGATCTTGTGTGTCTGGGTGTGCTCTGGACAGGTATGGGAGAGGGGGTGTGGATGAGTCTGAAGGAGGGGGGACGGACCGCTGCAGGAGGGCAAGTGCTGCCATCAGTGAGGAGTCCATGGACAATAGAATCTCACGTTGATCAGACATCGTAGCTGACATGCCCTCCATGAATGACAACAACTGTCTCAGGATTGTAGTGTGGCCAGGGAGGACAGTCAGCATTGATGTCTGCCCAACATGAATCTGCCGGAGTAGGTCCACAGACTCGGCACTGAGGGCAGCAAGGGAGACAGGGCAGGGGCTGCGGTGCCAGGGACGAAGGAGACATGGGGGCAGCACGGACAGAAGGGACTCTAGCAACTGGGAGGGTGGAGGTGGGTCTGGAGGAGGCGGGGACAGATACAGTGATGGAAGATGGTGTCGCCGCATATTCCCCCCCCTCCTGGGCGTCAGAAGCCAAGCCGTCCGCATGGTACGAAGTGTCGCCTTCCAAAGGTCCGGCCGCCTGACTCCCCTCACGCTCCGTGCCACTGGCTCCCTCCGACTCCTTAGCGCTGGTGGCATTGCGGCTGGGTCCATCTTCCTGGTCCGTGCTCATGTCTCCTCCTGTGTTGGTTGATGATGCTGTGGGCAAGGAGAATAAACAAAAATGCATCAGTCACCTGTACACATCTGACACATGATCACAAAATCAGTTGGTCACACTGCAAATCATGGCAGACATCATGAGTAACTGCCAGGTAGGTCAGCACATATCTGAGACTTGTACTACCCAGTTGGTATAGACACAATGCTACTTGGACACAAGGATCCAAAGGACCGACCAGGCCACAATTTGAATAAGAGTCACACTGAGTAGCTTCTGTTTGTTTACTGGAGAGCCAATCTATACAATGAAGTGATGCCACCTCAAGTTAACAAAGAAATAAACAGTTGTGTTGGCCCTCAGGGCAAAGTAACACACCTCACTCCCCAAGGTTACACCACACTCAGAGCCCTTTAAGTACATTTTTGTGAAAACTAATGTCACAAATTGTTTTCATCTTGGGACTCACCATACTCACACCTTCAACATGTATTGAATGTATAAACTAGCCATCTTGTGAGGATAACACGTATGTGCCTGCATGAAACATCTCTCACAAGGAAATGCACACAAAAAACATAGACACATTCATTGAAACAGCTGGCACACTTTAAGATGGAACACTGTTAGAAACAAATGGCGTGGACCATGTACCATATACATGGTCCAACGGAGGTCTTGATGGCTTGAGACACATTAGTTTGTACAATTGAAAACAAAGGAGTCTCAAGCACTCAAGACTACTGTGGGTACATGTATATGGAGATCAAGGCACTACAATAATCACTAACACTGGCCTCCTTCAAAGCTGCCTGCTTCTTCCAGAACATTCCAAATGTTGTTTTGTGTGCACTACCTTGTGAGAAAACTATAATGCAGGCACATAAGTGGAACATATACATGTTGTCATATGAACACATTCAAAACATAAACAACTCTTAACAAGTGCCAAGGTACATTCATCAATGTGAGACAACTTCAAATGTGTCAGTCCTCACAGGGGCATCTATTACCTGACCATACAGTTGCTAGCACATAAGACCCACTGGCTGTAATGTGAAGTGGCCCAAATTTCCCAAATCAGGACAATGCTCAAGCTAATGAGTCTGCAATAGTGAATACCCAAATATTTTCAGCATTGTGGACACCCCATGATCCCCATGCAAAATGTCAACACAGAAGTATGCACATTAACACAAAACAGCATTGCACCAGAAATACATACATGTTGCAAAAATGAAATAGGCACAATCTTGTCTGGGAAATTACATAGGCTGCCAAGCCCTAAATGAAAGCACTATCCACCATCGCAGGGGAAGTGCATGGTGAAACATGGTCCAGCCAATTCTCACACACAGGTCACAACTGCCAAGGCCAAATCAGGCAGGCCCATTGGACCTCTCCTGCACAACACCCCATCCCTCAGTCAATGTGATAGATACAGCTCAATAAATGAGAACTCTGAATCGGGGTAACAAAAACTGTGCAGCAACATTGTAAAAGGTAACCCAAGCTCACCTTGTGGGGCTGCCAATACATATTATTCACAAACAACCAACAACAGACTGTTGTGAATAGGCGCACAGGCACTGCCGAGTGTGAGTATGCACAAGCCAAATTTTGTATCCATGTCCAGTGGGAACATGTAGCAGACACAGGATAAATACAAACTATGCCAGGGACCAATGCCACTGAGGCAGACCCATGCTGAAACCACATAGAATGGGCATAGTGTTGGATGAAACACATGATTAGGATGCCAGGGTGTGTCAGGGGACTGTGGTGGGCACACTGATCCGTGGGTCTGGAATGAGCTGACTGTAACATTAAAAACCGTAATGGCACTATGCATATCTTCAAAATAATGTACATCATGTCTGACAACACAAAATGGGTCATGCATGCATGCTACAAGGGTGTGCAGTTGAAACCTCACACTCCTATGTTGAGACTCATCATCAGTGCAAACAAATGTGAAGCCCTAACACAGTGCACAGGTCATGGCACAGGCAAGGTCAAAACACATGTCACAGACCACCCTCCCACATGATGCGCTAATCAATGTGCAGTATGAATAACTTTCACCCTAGATGAGCATGTGCATATTTGAATACACACAGACCAGGGGACACATGTGAAGGAGGGGAAGGGATAAAAAAGAGCACCTGCTGATTATGGTGAATTAAAATACACTGCACATATAACCTGTCTGACCAGACACCCTAACTGTGGGATTGTCTCCAGGCTTCTGAGCACCTCAAGAAGCAGGTGACACACAACACAACAATCAGGCATGTACCTACCCCCTCCTTGCTGCTGTCTCTCCTGCAACTGCCTATTGAGGTCGGGAAAGACCACAGCCAGGACCCGGAGCATGTGGGGGGTGAGGTGACGGCTGCCGGCATGCCGGCATGGCGCCGGGTCCAGCACCCGATGTCCTGCCACCTCTTCTGAATGTTGTGCAGCTTCCTGCGATGGCCGCCGCAGTCCTGACAGCCCTGACGATCTCCAGCCATATCTCTCCCTTCTCGTAGGCAGATACCTGTCAGGAAGACAAAGTGAAACAACAAGACTACACCTGCTCTATCTCCCAGAGACACACACTTGCACACCATTGATAAAGTGAACAGGGCATAGGATGCTGACAGGACTTGCATCATTGTCCATGTGAATTAGGCCTATGTTCAAACCCCAATGCACTACATGGCATTGAAAGGCAACAGATGGCGTAGCAGATGCAACACACACACTCATCATAGCACAGACTGGAGAACACATGCAACAGCAGGGTGTGGGACAGCACGTAGCAAGCAGTCACATGTCTAACTCCACTTAACAACCCTCAGCAGACCAGAAAGACACGCCCGGGCACAGATCACTCACCCGTCACTGACAACAGTGGAAACAACCCTCAATTTGCACATGTGCCACTTCACAAGGAGGTGTAACAGGTGTCGTGCTAACTTTGCAAATGTGGCACACACCACTGCTTACTAGTCACATCAGATGGCTATAGCTGCTGCAAACGTCATGCATCTGTGGTGCAACACTTCACATACACACTCACCCAGATGACAAGGAACATTCACACACTGCAATGTCCATGAGATTAAACACATAATTTGTACAATATCACCACAGGTCCCCACAAGTCATACATAGCTGTGAGTACAGTCAGCTGTCAAGTCTTACAGCAGTGACATGCAGACATGGACCAAAAACGGTTACAAAGATGACACAGGTGCCACAATAAAGCATAAAACGCTTTGGGAACAAGTAGTTCTTTTAAAAAAAAGAACTACAAAAGACTCACGTGATACACGCACTGAGTCATCAACGTGATGGCGTTCACGTTGCAGGGAATTCATTGGCTAACACAGCCACAGCGGAAGCTGTTCAACCGCCTTCCGAAGCCACTGAAAAGAGTTCAGAAAAACACATAGATGGGGAAACCATGCTGGCGGTAAAAGCCTCATTAAAAAGCAATTATGCAGCATTAGCTCTCAACTCTCCACTCAGTAATACATATATAATTGATGCAAACTCCATTTTGTTTGCTCAAATCCCTGGAGTGGGGGATACAGTAATTCCAAACACGAACCAGAGAGTTTTCTTGATTGAAAGCGCACACATGGGACTTGGTCCGAGGCACCAACAGATCTTGAAATGTTTAATAGAATTACAATCAGAGTACTGGTGGCCGGGAATGAGCATGCAAATTTACAAATTTGCAATGGATTGTTCAGACTGCAACAGATATCGCAGCTGTGAACCGGACCAGACTACTGCCCGGACATCTTTGTTAGAAAGCTTCAGGCTATCTATGATACAGAATTTCAACGCGAGAAATGCGTCCCAATAATTATTAAGACAAATTAACTTGAATATGTAGACCAGCAGCATTCAGCTGACGTCAAAACTGTTATAAAAAGATTTGCGAGTTTTTATTGGCATATACGCAAATGGCATGCTACATTCTGATCAGGGTCCTGCGTTTAGCTCTCGAGGTTACATAGAGGCCATGAACAGCATGGGAATTGCATTGCGGTACTCTTCTCCCTTCCATCCTGAGGGAAAATGCGGTAGTGGAAAGAAAAAAATGGGACATAAAGCAATCTATAAGGGCGAGGGTATTAGGTTCGGGTGATGGGTGGGTCAAACATTTAACAAGTGTCAAACGTAGTCTTAATAATCTGCCAAGAAATTCTCTAAAAGGTCTCACGCCATACGAACTATTGTTCAGTACTAGAATGCTAATTCAGGATCTTTACTGTCACACTTCAGTGGTAGAAGAAAAATGCTTTGATATCAAAGACCGTTTGGCTGTCTTACAGGATCTAATTGAAACAAGAAAAAGCAAGAGTAACATAAAATTGAAACAACAGCCGACAACCACTGAAGAAAAACCACCTGTCCCAGCAAGACCTGTCTGGATTCCAAAGATTGGGGATCTGGTCAGAGAGAAGATCGCGGTGAAGAAGGAATTTGGGCCTTCTTACAGAAAAGCTATACCTGTCTTAGCCATCAGCGGAACGATATCAGTGGTACTACCGCCCCTTGCTGGTAAAAAGGAGAACCGAGTTGTATCTATCGACCTTGTAAAACCACAATCATGTGGCCAATAATAAGTAGTAGGCCCAGTGGACTCCCAAGAAATAGAAGAATACCTAAATTTGCTACAATCCAAGAGGCTCATGCTGAGAGACTAATCAAATTTAATAAACCTGCAGTGAATATAAAAGGACTATGCAATAATGCCATGGAACTTGTGCATCTTGAAACCCAAATTGCAACAGATCATCAGGAAACACCAATCTACAATGATGTAGCCTCTGATTATTCTAATGAAAGAAAGAAAAATGCAAAAGCAAATGAAAATCTGGAAAAAATCCCAACAATTGACAGAACTGCATCTGGCTACTATATCAACTTCGACGACTTCTCAGGAGATCCAAATGAGCACGAAGAAACACCTGTAACAAAAACTTTCAAAGACAAAATAATTGAACTTTCTCTCCAACTGAAAGAAACATATCTGATTTCATGATGGATTGAATTTTAGGTTGTGTAAGGGGTACTTACTCTCCTGCTTTGGCTCATCATTGTTCTATGTTTTGGAAAATTCATTGATGGAAAATATAGTACAATGGACACAGCAAGTCAGAACATCAACTTGGTCCTAAAGCCTCACACATCCTCCCACATCGAGAAAAGAGAACTGTCACTAGTAAACATCTCAGCCAAACCAATACCCAGCGGGGTAGCATGGACAGAACTGATTATGACATTTTTGGCCCGGCTGAGCTCTTGAAGTATCCACATCAGTTCAAGGTTTCATTAAGTGACTTTGTGACACCAAGTACTTTCTCTGATGATTGGGACTTTGAAAACATTAATAATATGATGTCAGATTTAGTAATTTCCGCAAAATTTACTGAACATGATTACTTACAGGGTTCATCTAATTATGAAGAGTTATACTCTTATAACCACTTTGGTGATCACTATTTGCATAAAACTGCACAGCCTAGAAAGGTTTTTTCTTATAACCAATGGGAACACTGTCCAACACCGCCAAAAGGCAGCTTGAAAACATTTTAGGAGAAATTCCAGTACTTCTCAGGGTTTAACAGCAGTGATCCGAAAACGTTTTATTTTAAAATTTTAAATAGGACAGGAATGAAAACAATGTTGACAAATACTAAATTGATTTTTTCCGAAAAATTTCATGACAAAATGTCTACATTTTGTTTCGAATTTTAGAAAAACAACATTGAAATAAAAACAATCTGGGGTACCAAAGATTGGCAAGTACAGGGCCTAGAACAATTTAACAAACTACTTGTCTTGGCTTAGCTAAGATAAAAGATACACCGTCTTTTCCAAAACCCATAACTGATAGTGATAGCACTACAGATGTGGAGATAGACATATCCCATATTTTTCACCAAAACAGAACACATCCTGATTGGAAAAAGTGGTTGATCTGGCCAACAGACACGAATAAATGTCAAGATAGATTCCTGAACAAAACACAGGGGTTAAAAATGACCAGGCAAGACCCAAGATACTCCCAGAGACAACATCCAGGGATAGTTACAACATACAGTGTAGGGAAGCTATGCCTTGAGTGGCTAAAGAAATCCACACTGGCTGAAATTAGGCAACACTTAACTTTACTTAAAGACGGTGCTGATTTGCGTGATTTCATAATGGGACCACGTAAACAGCGTCAAAAACGTTTCATAGCGGCCGGTATATACGCTGCGTACAATGAAGCTTGGAGAGTAATGCAAATTGAAACAGTAGAAAAAATACGAGAAATTGATCATATTAATTTGGAGAAATCAATTTCTGTAGTGGACAATGGGTTAACGACTCTGTCCTCCAGAATATATTCATTGGACTGCATTGTATCATCTGCTATTGATATAAAAGAGCAGGACTTACTAATGTTACAACATGGACAGTCTCAATTACGTTCTATTGTACAGCTTGGTTGGAGGTTGCAAAATCTGCGTTCAGACTACGTACCATGGCGTTTAATCAACACAACGTCATTATTCGGTATCTTTAACCTTACTGATAAACAAATCAGTTTGGCACAAAAAGGAGCAGATTATACGATTCTGAGCATTGAAAAACTTGAAAGATTACCATTGACAATGTCAGAGAGACCTGTCATTGAATGGATAATACACGGAACAATTTCAATTCCGATAACAACTTTCCAGTTTAAATACTGCCAAGGCCAGTATGAAAAGTTGGGTAAAGAATACATCAAATCAACATGGGATTTACCCAATACACACAGATGTTATAGTGAAGGGAAAAGGGATGTATTCCTTAGTGGTAACAAATGTAAAAAATCACTAAGCTGTACACTTCTGTGTCAAGGTATTAACTTGCATGGAGCCTGCGAAGGGTCTTCAAATAACCTTTCATGTCACCTGCATGGCACTCCTGCAAAACAGATAGAGCCATTTTTCAAACAGCTTAGTAACGGGAGTTACATTTTAATAAGTGACCACAGCTGTTGTGGGATGGTGCCATGGAAAGCTTATCTCGTGACCGTAACTTCCAGGGTCGTTTGCTGTATGCAAGTATTGTATCCACACAGCAATCCAGATACGGGGGCTGGGTTATGGCCTTCGTTGAATATCTCTTCTATTCGAATTGATACTTTAAGCAGAATGAAGTTTATTCTTTTACAGACAACTGTGCCTCTAAAGTCATCCAAAGAAACGTATGATCTGCAAATGACAAGGACATCGGCAGAGATACATTCTCCTTCATCGACAAATTGCCCCGCGCATTTCGCAGAAATGTTAAGTCAAATCTTAAACATGTCTGATACCAGTGGCATCGCACATGTATTTAAGACAGTTTTTTCGGGACTGTTAGCATCCTTTGAAACAGTTCTGCGCATCTTCCCGAATTTTGTCCATTCTGTCTTTGGCGGCCTACCATTAATCTTGGGACTCATGGCAGGAATTTTATTTTTGTTCCTTCTGCTCCGATATGGCAAGCCAATCCACAGACAAGACGCTAGCAACGATGAAAGAAACGATCCTAGCAATACGATACCGGGACCGTATCACTAAGGTCCTCGGATTGGCCCGGCTAAGAGATCTAACTACAACCTGGTTTCTTTCATTCAGACCAATCTGGCAGGATTGCATCTTACCTGTGCTTCGATGTCTGCTGTGCGGAGAAGAATGCGTGTTAGACATCTGTTTTACACTAACATCATCAGTACCAAAGGATATCGATACTTTGCTAGGTCTGGTAACGACTCATGCATCGTGTTGTCCCCAGTGGCTACCTATTCTGATGACGGCATTCGTTGAGACTTCACCACTACGAGTAGGTGGCGGTGAGGTACGAGAGGAAAGCAGCACCATACAGGTACAAGCTTCTGTGAGCATTGCTGATCCAAACATCGATGATAGCAATCACGGTCCAAACTGCACAGTCGCAGCATTTTCGAACTTGGTCGAACTTTCACCTGATGTTGTAGACCACCTTTTTGCGAATCTGATATGATGTTCTCTCCAGTCAACGAGAATAATTCTTAAAAAAAAATGATCACACAGCGTTCCCTGAACTCTGAATTCGGCCTTCCGTTTTGATAAACAGAGCAACTGAAAAAATTTGGAACTATTTTTTCCCCTGAAAACAAAATTATTTTTTCCATTTCCAAAATATTTACTTTTTTTGGCACAAGTTACTCTGCTTATTCTTAGAGAACAGAGCTTCTATTTTTAGGATACTAGAGACAATATTTTACCTCAGCCTCTAGCACATAAAGCATTTTGTATAAATATGTGATGAAATGGTCTCAACCTTCTTTTCTGTATTCAGAGCCATTTCATGTGTAATTTCCGCAAATCATTCAGCTAATATATATATATACATTTTAATGAATGATGACACTGCTTGAAAAGCGTACAGTACCAATACTTATTTTTCATGTATTTACCAAATACCACTTCAAATGCGAAATATGTATTTTGGGGTGGGTTGGAAAACACACACGCATTGTTACATGTTTATTATTGCTTAGTTTTTTAGTAATTATGGACATTATTCCATGGAGTGGGTGTTGTATTTCTATCTAGGACCCTAATTCGATATTCCCGATTCATGCCCTTGTGCGGTTATAATCAATAATATCCTTACAAACACATAAGAATCATATCCATATTCAGTAATATCCCATGCAGCCCAAAGCACAGCACGGCTACTCCCATCGACTCCTAGAAAGCACAACGCGTTCTTTAAACAAATAAAGCCTCCAGCAGCCCGGGTAATTCCCCCCTGATTTTGCTTTGATTTGAACAAGAACTCCTGGAGTCCAGAAAGAACTGCTAGTTCTTAGTGACGTCTTATGTCCAACCTTACGTCAAACCCGGCACCTTTCAGGTATAAAATTCCAACAGTTGCCTTAAGCAAACACACGGTGGTTTGGAGCAGAGCGGCTATCTACTTGCCCGAGAGTCCAGCTGATGCGAGATCCCACGGAAGCCGCCCCTCCCCTTTGACGCGCTGGAAAAGCTACTTTTTCCCTCGCCGAGAAAATCCAGCTCCGGTGTTCCTGAGTCACCCTTGCGGGTTGCTGGGAGATCGAGTCCTGAAGAAAGAGATACCAGACCTCCCACATTCTATTACTAAGGTACGGAGCTGACTAAACCCTTAAAGAGAATTCTTGAATCAGATCCTTGGCAAAAACAATCTTAACCAACTTAACTTAAACTGCTACTTACTTACTCCTTCACAAGTATTAGGCTTAGGTCAGGTACATCGGGGTAGGCGTAGTTAGAAGCACCAGTTTTGTTTGTTAGTCAATGGTTTTATGTATGTATATATATTTTATCTATTTTAAAGTATCATATGGCTAAGAAACCATATCTATGCTTTTAC
Source organism: Lissotriton vulgaris (assembly GCF_964263255.1). Taxonomy (NCBI): domain Eukaryota; kingdom Metazoa; phylum Chordata; class Amphibia; order Caudata; family Salamandridae; genus Lissotriton; species Lissotriton vulgaris. Next base: position 1,907,328,837 of record NC_141689.1, read on the forward strand.
AGTATTATTTCATATTACTACTTTTACTGTACGCACTTTACTTCATAATAAGTATTGCAATTGTGGCAATTCATTTCTCTTGCATGAGAAAGAAGACTGCTCCAAAAAATAACACCTTTTTATTGAAAACGCCTGTCTCTCTATTTCTCTGCACTCTGGTGAAACTAAGTAAGCACGATTGACTGAGTGAAATAGGTGTCTATTGTTTTCACACGACTCTAGAGATACACTCCATTCTGAGGGAGCAAAGTCGTCATGTTTGTACGGTTGTCAGAAGCTAATCCCTTCTTGTCTAATCCGGAGACTTAACTCTTTCCTGAACATTCGAGAAAGTTTCTAGTGACCTCTGAGCTAGCTGGCAAAACTAATTAAGTCTAATATAGTCAGTAGAGACCTAGTCCACCCATGTCCTACGTCTACACTGCTGTTTATATTATTCCAATGCGCAGAGCCTATTGGGAATATAGGAACTACACGAGAGTAGCACACACTCAAATCTCAGTATCCCTGACAACCAGCCTGAATTCTGGGCCTACTACTCGTCCCCTAGGTGTCCCCTATGTATTTTTTGGGATCCACACACGTGTACGGTGCGTTTCACGTCGCATATGGCACCTTTTTAATAGTGAGACGCTGCACACACACGCACGCAATGTTGGGGTACGGTTCGCTCGCGTATGGCATGATTACAATTGTGAAACCCTGCACACACACGCGCACAATGTCGGGGTACGGTTCGTTCGTGTATGGCACGATTACAATTGTGAAACGCTGCGCACACACGCACGCAATGTCGGGGTATGGTTCGCTCGCTTATGGCACGATTACAATTGTGACACTCATGCACACAATGCAGGGGTACAGTGCGTTTTACACGGTGCGTTTCACACGCTGTAGTGAATGCAGGGGTACGGTGCGTTTTACACGGTGCCTTTCACATGCCCACGTATGGCACCATTACAATAGTGATACGAGGCGCACACATGGCAGGGACGTAGGGGTACGGTTAAAACAATGATGTCTATCAAGTTTCTGTCATTGCATACTTACAGGAGCAGGCCCTAGGTGTGTCAGGGAGTGATGAAGCACAGGGCATCTGATCTGGTTGCGCAATCGATGTGTGATGACTTGTTGACCCATGTCATGTGTGAAGGTGCACTATGTGGTACACATCACCTTTACACTTGTCCTATATGTATCATCATGCACATGTTGTCATGCACATCAACACTGGGATGTCACAGTCATCACTACGGGCACCTGTCTCATTATGCCAGTGACCGGGGCACTTTCTCACTTCACAATTTTACGCTCAGCATGACCCTATGTGACAATGTCATGTGTGTGTCATGTTAAAGATTGAGTTTTCTGTTTGTGTTCTATTAACTGCATCTACTGTTAGTGCATGCATAATGGGTCTGTGGTGTGATTGAAATGGTTTAACATGTACGCAAACCATTCCACATGTGCATTTCCACGTTTTTGTGTCTGTGGCATCATACATCATTTATCCCCAGGCATACATGTCTGCATCGTGACAACGGCTGTGGTGTTGTGTTGTCAGATGCACAGCTTATTAGCAATTTGTCTGATATGTACATTACATATACCATGTGACCTGGGCATGCGCCTTGCAGTCAGCTGTCTGGATGGGATGACAACCTTCTAATGCAGGTCTGGTGACGCGTGTCACTCCAGAGATATCTTGGTCTGTTCATTCAGACCAGCCCAGCAGCTCTTTTGTGTGCATGTAATGTTCATTTCACAAAAGACAGGTGTATCTGGTTTTTTTGGAGTGCCAGCAAGCTGGCATATGTATCCTGGATGGATTACACATGCCAGACCCCATAGTGACTTGATGTGTAGTTGCAGTGTTGCATGTGCTATGTACGTTGGTATTGTATTTGGCTAACAGTTGCTCTCCATTCTTCCCAATTATGTTCTGCAGGGCACCGCCTCTACCAACGCCTTTTCCAGACTTGGAGACCATGAGGGAACGTGATTGCATCCGACGTTACAGATTCACTCAAGAGTTGATTCAGGACTTAACGGACAGGCTGGAACCACATCTCCTACCGGGACACAGGTATCCGACTGCGCTGACACCAAAGCTGAAGGTGATGGCAGCCTATATTTTTTTGCAACAGGTACGTTTCAATTTACCATTGCTGATGTGGGGGGTATGTCACAAACCATGTTCAGCCGTGTACTACGTGATATTTTAGCTGCAATGTTGGAGCACATTGATGAATTAATCAAATTCCCTACTCCTGAAGAGTTGACAGATGTCAAGTGTGAATTCTATGCCCTGGGAGGGATGCCACATGTCATTGGGTCTATTGATGGAACACATGTGGCTTTGGTGCCACCAGAGGCTCAGGAGCAGGCCTACCACAACAGGAAACATTACCACTCAATAAATGCCCTGGTGGTGTGTATTGCTAACATGCTGATTTCACATGTGTGTGCACGTTTTCCACGATCGTGCCATGATGCATTCATCATGAGGCGTAGCAGGGTACCACAGATGACGCTGCAACTGTGCAACGATCGTGCATGTCTTGTTGGTGGGTAAACTCTGTTTGTCCTGTATGTCTTGTTTTTTTTTTGCTCTGACGGCATCGCATTACGCACTTATTTACATGATGAATATTTGTAGGAGACGCAGGATATCCCAACATGCTGTGACTCATGACACCGCTCTGCAACCCAAGAACAGCTGCAGACCAGCGGTACAATAATGCACACGGACAGACCAGGCGAGGGATAGAGCGGACGTTTGGACTCCTGAAGAGCCGATTCCGGTGCCTCGCTAGGACTCGCGGATCCCTCCCATACGCCCTGGTCAAGGTGTGTCACATCTTCATCGTGTGCTGCATGCTGCACAACATGGCAGTTGTGAAGGCCGTGCTACTCATCCTGGATCCTGAGGAGCTGGAACATCTACCCATTGATGAAGAAGAGCTTGGCCACAATGAAAGTGATGAGGAGGATGATATCCGGAGCCAGCTCATACACAATTTCTTCTCTTAATGGTGAGTCACTGGGAATTAGTATGCAAGCTTGTGGCATAGAGTGGCATGTGGTGCATACTGTGTGTCAAGCTGACTGTATGCGAAGTCACTTTGATGTTTGTTGTGCTGTGTCACACAAGTGATGATGTCATGCCACACACATATGCGCAATGATTGATCTTGAAATGTACATGTGTACTACATTGTTAGTATTTTTTACATGACCATATCTGTATGGAAATAATTTGAACGGGACCCCTTGTGTGCCTGTCGTTCCCAGGTTGCTCTGCCTGTTGTCTGTTCATGTCATCTTCATCCTCCAGCTATTCCTCATGATGATTGCAACGTGTGCCGATTAAGCGTTCCATGCATGGACATGTGGAAATGGTAGTTCGGGTAAGAAATACAAACAGGCTGTTATGGGTTGGTATGGTTTGGGAATGTGTGGGAACTGTTTCTGTGCATGTTGTACAACAATACATACATGTCTCGTGATCATGGATCAAATTGCATGTAGCACCACTCCCATGACAGGTCAGTCACCCTTCTCGACAGCCATCTGTTGTTGAATTTTGACTCAGGTGAATGCATCAATGTGTGTAAACCTTGACCCTGACACATTTCTTAAAACACCGGTTGACATTGTGTGGGACATCACAACCACAGGCTCTGTGTGGAATTGCAACCTCACTGTGTGCAGCAGGATGTCAGGCTCACCCCCTTAGTCTTGTGGGCCAGTACAGTTGGACTTCCAAACAACCATGTTGTGAAGTTGTGGGCCAGTGTATGTCCCACATGTTCAGTCAACTGTCCTGTGAGTCCGTTCAATTCAATTCAAAGATGCTTTATTCCGTTTGTAAAGAAAATACAACCATATAGCAACAGACATAAAAGTTTACACAATACTAAAGCAGGCTACCCAAAAAAAACAATGTAACAAGATAGCGCTCAAAAAATAAAGACATTTAGCAGCATTAATAGTACAAAATCATTAGGCTATTCGAAAAATGCATTTAACTGTAATATTGACAATTATACGACCTTTAATTCGTGCAAATATGCAGTTAAAGTGCTAAGTATCGTCTCTATATTAGTATATGTGAAAATTGGCAATTCCAAAGAAGGAATCGGCAGCATCCTTTCTAAAGTGCAATATGCAGTTAGCAGCACCTAATCTGGCTATTCACAAGGAATGATGATAAGTGTAACAAAGTGCAAGTGCTAGGCCATTCCAACGATGGATATTAGACAATAGCAGCAATTTAATCCAACAAACATATGTGTGCAAATTAGCATAATAATACATAATAATACATAATGTCAACAGCATCTTGTTTTAAAGTGCATAGTACATTTAGCAGCTGGGAAAATTCATGTAATAATTGATTTTCTTGCAAAAATACATTTTAAAATATAAGTGGCCACATAAAAGCATACATCTGGGGACTCTAGATTAAACACTAGTTTCATTGCTGTTTGTAAATGATGCGTATTATATTTTAAAAAGATGGGTTTCAAATAATATTTCCTAAAAGAGGTATAAAAAGTGCAAGATAACATAAAGTGACACGTGCTCTGTTTTGATTTACCATCACATGGGCACAGGCAAGTTCCAGGTTTTTTAGGCACAGGGAAGGCCACAAGGTGATGCACAATTCCTAGGCGGAGACGGGTTAACACAAATTGATGGGAAGGAATACTAACTATTACAAGGTAAAATTGGAATCCTGCGTTGATGTTATATTGTTGATAGAGATTGAATGTACTCTGTTTATTATATTTTTCCATCCTAGTCTCTTTTGTATATTTCAAAAACGAGACCTTCAACTCCCGCTTTGATAATATAGGATCCATTATAAGATCATTAAAAATGTACAGACCATACAATGTTTTATACCAATGATGTATGTTGTTCAGCCAAGGAATATTCGATCGGCGATCAAGTTTAATACAATCAGTTATTACGTCCTGTGTAAACTTTGTCTCCTCCTTTGCCCATATTGAACGCCAGAAGGACAAGGGACGGAGGGCAATTAGATCATTAACATAATACAAATCTAGTTCCTTATGTATTAACTCAGTTGAAGCCGTAGCTGGGGCACTGATTAATCTTTTTAAAAACACATTTTCCTTCCCCTAGACAATTTTGGCACTCTGTGCATCGTACCCCCATACTCCGGCCCCATATATAGCTGAAGAAATGCATCTGGCGTTAAAAAGGGTTAGCATTTCATGAATTCTGCGATCCCCTAATTTTGCAGCTAATCTAAAAATACAGTTTGTATTCCTGGCCATTTTAAAAAGAAAACTTTTTTGTTCATTTATCCATTTCCCATCTCCTGAAAAGGTAATACCTAAATAAAAGAAACTGTTAACAGATTCTAATCTCTCACCTTCTAAAAAAAAGGGCTTGGGTTTTCTTGGTTTCTTACCACACACCATGGTAACTGTCTTCCCTTTATTAATTTTCAATTTCCTGTTTTCAATAAATACGTGGAATTGATTCATTAAATGTTGCAGTCCATTATGGGTCCTAGAGAGGAGGACTTCGTCGTCCGCGTATAAAAGGACTGGGATAGGGTTACCATTTATAGTTGATGCATCTGCATTAATCATTCTTAAAGTTGTATCAACATGATTAATGAAAAGGGAGAATAGTAGGGGGGCGAGTACGCACCCTTGACGGATGCCTCTCTTAACTTCAAAGAAAGGGGTGCACTCACCATCTGTTCCAAACCTTACTTTGCTTGTTAGATTATTATACAAGCGGGCAAGCAGATGGATAATTTCAGTAGGGGCGCCCATTGCCAGTAATGTGGGCCAGATTAGTGCTTGTTCCACCAGATCGAACGCGGAACTCAAGTCGGCAAAGCATAGGTAAAGATTACCAGGTTTAGCTTTGGTATACTTGCCAACTATTAGTTCCAGGTTCACGCACTGCTCCATTGTTCCTATTCCCCTATGGAACCCATACTGCACAGTGGACAGGATGTTATTCTCCTCGGCCCAAGCTTCCAGTCTCACTAATAGGGCTCGACTTAGGATGTTAACTGTCGGGTCCAGAAGTGAAATTGGACGATAATTCCTTGCCTCTGACCTGGATCCTTTTTTGTAGAGGGGTATAATGATTGATTGGCCCCATGTCAGTGGTAAATTATCTTCCACCGCTGCATTAAAATAACGAGTTAAGATTGGGGCCCATAATAATATTTCATGTATATAAAAGTCCATGGGTACCTCATCGGGCCCAGGTGCTTTACTCCCCTTACTGTTTTTAATTGCCTCTGTCACTTCATTTGAAGTTAAAAACAACTGCATTTTCTTCCATTTAAAACATAAAGTAGACCCATCTGGATTAAAATCAGATTTAAAAATCTCAGAGAAATGTGCAATCCATGCAAGACAGCTGACTTGGGAACTGACCTCAGGAATATTTTCATTCTTTAAGAATGGGCCATTTATAGTTTCCCAAAAGAGTTTATGGTTTTTAGTTGCAACGGCCATATCAAGTTTATTCCAGGCATCATTCTGTAACTCCCTTTTCCTAGTTGACAGGGCCAATTGATAATTAATACGTTCTTCTCTAACTCTTTCTTTATCTCTGGGTTTAACATCAAGTACACTTTTCAACCTTTTCAGAGTCTTGGCACAATGTTTGTCAAACCACACAGTTTTATTTCTTTTAATCCTTCTGTTTCTTTTTAACAAGGAGTTTTCAACTGTGCATGTAATTTTCGTAAAATTAGAGAGAACGGCTGACGCTATCACATTAGGTGCAAGGCAGTATTTAACCTCTCTGGTACATTTACAAATAATATCCTTCATTAATTTGTTAGGGTCAATTTTAATCCATTTAATTCTTGTGCCATTTGGTCTCACAGCAGAAATCCCATGGACAGATCTACCGTGCACAACGGTTTTTGGGCCCCAGCCCATTAACTCCACTGAAATGCTGTTGTGATCACTTACAGGTTGCTCTATTACCTAAACATTGGAGAAAACTGAACCATTAGACACCAAAATATGGTCAATATTAGAATTGGCATCTCTCCCCCTAAATGTTGGGCATATTTCATTATTTTTGTTTTTTGTACATTCAAGCAATTCCAGATTAAATTTGGCTATTAAGTTATTCAATGTGCTGCCATAATTACTGTGCGGGAAATGATTAATGTAAACGCTGTCACCCCCTGCATGATCCTCGTGGTGACCACAAATCCCCTTCCGAGCATACCTACAGGCTTGAATGTTAAAGTCGCCTGTCCACAATATTGCAAAATTGTTCTGGGAGAGAACAATTTCAGCTTCAATAGCACATTCAACGTCGGGGACAATCTTGTCTCGTTTAGGGCCCACAATATTATTATAAAAGTTTACAATAATTAAGTCCCTGCCATGACTGTGTGTTAGTCGCAATACAGACGCATGCTGACAAACTACAGTGTGTCCCCCCACATTAAATTCCGTGAATTTAGTTGAAACCAAAGTCAGTAGGCCGCCCTTAGCTCTACCAGCTTTGGAAGCTACTGCTGCCACACTGTAGGAGGTATAACCTTCAACTTCTATTTGTTCTGTATGCCATGTCTCTTGTAAACATATAATATCATAACCACATTTGATGAAATTATCCCAAAACGGGGTGCATAATTTCGATGCAATTCCCGCTATATTCCAGGTACCAATTATAAGTGAGTCAGCATAACTGGTTACTGTACTTTCAGGGTGGTTAGACAAAAGTGAGGCTTTTAAACTTACATTCGGAATAACGTTAACATTAACATTTGTTGCAGTTATATTATTATCTATATCATTATCTGTAACATTGCCTGTACATAGCACATTATTTGGCAACAATAAATGTGGCTCAGTTATAGTTTTTACGCAACTTTCATCACCCAACTCTTTTTCCACATTTAATGTATCACCTATTTCAATGCTTTCAGAATGCGGGGTCAAGGGTAAATCATTCAGTCAATCATTCTCCTCAAGTGAATTAAGCAACTGGTATCTATTAGAAGTTGGGACCAAAAAGTTGTCATATAGATTAGGGAGTAAAGGGGGACAGATGGGTACAACATTAGGATACTTAATAACCCTCGCATGTGCCTACTCAGCGGGTCAACCGTCTATACTTACTTGCCGGTCGGCATCTGCATACATCCTCCCTCTCCTTCAACACTCCTAGCAAATAATGTCAGCCAACAATCTCAGTTCTTGGTGATGGTCATTGTTGTCCGCAGATTTATTAATATCAATAATGATTATTGATAACAATATTAATAACATATTAATAACATACTGGTTGTACAATCTTCATTTGCGAACTTTAACCATAAATTATGCACATCACATTACAGTTTATGACACCTTCCCCTGGTACAGGTGTCTGTCTCTCGTGCACCCATCAGTTCGTAAATGGCACTTGTGTACAACCAGTTCTTAATCAGTTTCTTGGTGTTCCGGTAGTTGGTTGGCCACACCCCTTTTTTGGGTGTCGTGGAGGGGAGCTTCTTTGCCTGGAGTTAGGTCCCCAGCTCGCTACCATTTGCGCCCTGCCGTCCGGCCGGGTCTGGGCCGCGAGTGCCGTCTCCGTCTTTTCCTCCCCTCCTTTGTGCGGCCACGTCACCCTGCCGTGCGGCATTGAAAAGTGAGTGGCCCTCCTCCTACACACCGCCCACCGGTGTGTTTGGTTAGCCAACGATTGTAGGATTTCCGCCAACGCTTTCCCCACTGTCCAGCACTGCGACTCTGCTGTTCCTCAGGTGTGGGTGGGTGGGCTTCAAACGATGTCGTTGTCGCGCCGCTCTCCCAGCTCCTTCGAAGACGTTGTGCTTCTGGTTGGGGAGCGGCGGTGTTTAAATCCCCTTGAGCCCCCTACGGGCTTCAGGTGAACCCCCTTTGATTGGGGGGTTCAAAGGTAGCAAGGTTGGCCATTGGTCGCCCCCCATGGGCGCCAAGGTCACAAGGTCACTTCCTGTCGGGGTGGCTGGTGCGCACCCCGCTTCCGCTGGTCCTGGCCGCTTCGGGGCGCCCAGGACCAGTTCCATCTCCCCCTGTTGGCACCGCGTGGGTTATGGCGCCGGCCCTTGAGCCTCCCCCACCCTGCGGGTGGGTGCGGCGGCCTCTGCAATAACCCTCGCATGTGCCTACTCAGCGGGTCAACCGTCTATACTTACTTGCCGTCGGCATCTGCATACATCCTCCCTCTCCTTCAACACTCCTAGCAAATAATGTCAGCCAACAATCTCAGTTCTTGGTGATGGTCATTGTTGTCCGCAGATTTATTAATATCAATAATGATTATTGATAACAATATTAATAACATATTAATAACATACTGGTTGTACAATCTTCATTTGCGAACTTTAACCATAAATTATGCACATCACATTACAGTTTATGACACCTTCCCCTGGTACAGGTGTCTGTCTCTCGTGCACCCATCAGTTCGTAAATGGCACTTGTGTACAACCAGTTCTTAATCAGTTTCTTGGTGTTCCGGTAGTTGGTTGGCCACACCCCTTTTTTGGGTGTCGTGGAGGGGAGCTTCTTTGCCTGGAGTTAGGTCCCCAGCTCGCTACCATTTGCGCCCTGCCGTCCGGCCGGGTCTGGGCCGCGAGTGCCGTCTCCGTCTTTTCCTCCCCTCCTTTGTGCGGCCACGTCACCCTGCCGTGCGGCATTGAAAAGTGAGTGGCCCTCCTCCTACACACCGCCCACCGGTGTGTTTGGTTAGCCAACGATTGTAGGATTTCCGCCACGCCGCAGGGAGGCTCACGTCTTTCTGCGGCTCCCCCCTCTGCCCCTTGGTTCGTGGCCACCTACCTTCCCCCTTCTCTTGCTCCTTTTTTAACGACAACCCGCGAGCGTCATTGCGCCCCACAAGTTGCCCCAGAACACCTCCATTCCTTCGTCGGACAGATGCACCCCATCTTGTCCATATAGCTCTGGGCGGCCTGGGTGGATGAGGCCGTGCCGGATTGATTCCAGGCCGTTGGTTGAGCAAAACTTGTGCATGGCGATATTTAACTTGCGCCTCGCGTTATCAACCGCTTTGTTGGAGTCGGCACCCCTCCAGTGCCTCCTGCTGATCATCTCCGACCACACCACTGTCGTGGTCCCCAGCCATGCCGCCGCTTTGGCAATGTCCTTCTGGATGGCTTGGCCCACCGCTTTGCGGCCCAACCGCGTTAGGTCGTTCCCTCCTAGATGGATGATCAGTACGTCCGGCAACCACGCTGAGTCTGCCATGAGGCCGTCCAGGGTCGGTAGCAACTGCTCCCATCTCATGCCGGGCCGTCCGATCCAGCGGATGTATGTCGCCTTGGGTCTGCTTTCCTGGTGCCCGACTCGCCTCCACCAGGACTCCATTCTGGATACGAATGAGTGTCCTACGACCCATACCAGTTGTGGGCGTCTTCCTGCCGAGAGAAAATGCTCGATTAAGGTGGCTTTCTTATATGAGATGCGGGCGTATGTAAGACTTGTAGGCCCTGGACCGCCATCTGCCCACGGCCTGGATCCTGTCCTCTGGCATGCCATACTGCGATGCCGAGGTCGCCGCCCCGATCCTGAAGGAGTACGGGGCAAATGATGTTGCGTGGAGCCCCGCCTTACTGAGGCCCTGGCGCAATACGGCCGTGAACTGGAACCTGCTCAAGTTCCTTCCATCCTGGTGTACAAAGAGGGGGCCATCCCCCGCCGGGCGAACCGCCATGTATTGAAACAGCCAGCACACTGCACAGCGCCCCACCTCTGGAATACAATGTAGGCGTATCGTCGCCCCTTTTCGGGCCCTATCCGTTTTGGATTGCCTAAGCGTGAGCTCCACAGCTTTTACCATCGGCTTGATGTCCCTTGCCTGCAGGCAGCGCTGCGCCGGGCCTGACCTGTTGGGGGCCACTATTTCGCTTACCCGAAATGCCCCAAAGAAAGCCGTGGTGAACGCGGCCCCGAAGAGTAGCCGCTCATACCTGTCTGCAATGATGCTGGATAGGGCGCTAAGTAACCGACCTAGCTTGTCATAATCAATGGGGCGTCTGGCGTCCTTCTTGGTCCCCTCGATTTTTCGCCAGCCTTTCAGGGCTGCTTTCAGGTAGACAGTTGTCGTGGGGTCCTCGCCTGTGTGGAGCCTGGCAAAGTATGCAATGGCGGCCAGGTGCGCCTGTGCCCAAGACCTTGTTTTCTTAGTGTCGAATGCCCACTGTACGAATTTCTCCACCGCTGTGCGCACCCTTGCTTTGTCTTCGAGCGACTCTATGCGCCCTACTCTCATTACTGTGGCCGCGTATTTCTTGTATCTCCTGTGCGCCTCAGAGGTGAGTGAGTGCCCTATTAATCTGGACAAGTCAACCCCCCCAGGTCCCACAGGTATGATGGAAAGGGGGTCATCACCTCGTCCGCACCGGGTAGAAGTTGTTTGAACCGTGTCATCCGTGACCGGGATAGCGCATCGGCGACCGTGTTCTCTGTCCCCGGCACGTGTCGGGCCTTCAGCTCCAGGTTCCCCTCGAGCTGCAATTTAACCAACTCTCGCATTAGCCTCAACATGCCCGGGCATCTTGCTGCGCCTCTGTTAATGGCCTGCACTACCCCCAAGTTATCCGACCACAAGGTGAGCTTCAGGTTCCTTATCTCTTTTTTCCATACCGTCAGAGCCACTACTATTGGGAATAGTTCGAGGAACGTGATGTTTTTCGTGAGCCCCTGCGCATGCCACCTGTCTGGCCACTGGCTGGCACACCATCTGGTCCCCAGGACCGCCCCAAATCCCAGGCTCCCGGCTGCGTCTGTGTATAGGGATAGCTGATCCGCTGTTACCCAACCCTCTTTCCAGATCAGCACGCCATTGAAATCCTGCAGGAATTCGTCCCATACCTGTAGATCCTGCCTTACACCCGTGCTCAGCCGGATGTGGTGGTGCTTGTGGGTGACGCCAGCCGTTAGTGCGGTGAGGCGCCTTGAAAAGACCCTGGCGGGCGGGATGACCCTCGCCGCAAAGTTCAGCCTGCCTACCACCCCCTGGATATCCCTGAGGGTGGCTTTGCGCCGGCCCCGTAGTTTGGCTATTTCTTCCCTGAACTCCTGCACTTTCTCCGGGGGGAGCCTGGCGGTCCCCGCCGTGGAGTCCAGCTCAATGCCCAAGAACGTCAGTCTAGTCGTTGGGCCTGTCGTCTTCTCCTTTGCTAAGGGGACTCCGAGTGTTTCGGTCAGGTCCTCGAACGCCGCCAATGTACTGGCGCACGTCGGGGCTCCCGCCGGTCCTGTGAACAGGAAATCATCCAGGTAGTGCAGCTTCCCGCCCCCCTGATGCCTGTCGTGGAGGGCCCATTCCAGAAAGGTAGCGAATTGCTCGAAATAAGCGCATGATATGGCACATCCCATGGGCATGGCTTTGTCGACGTACACGCCCCCTTCCCATTGGAAGCCGAGCAGGTGGAAGCTGGTCGGATGTACCGGTAGTAAGCGAAAGGCAGATTCGATGTCAGCCTTGGCCATGAGGGCCCCCTTCCCTGCCGCTTTGACTAGTGCGATCGCGTCATCCACTGACGAGTAACCCACAGAGCATGCTTCCTGGTCGATGCCATCATTTACAGACCCCCCCTCAGGGTATGACAAGTGGTGTATCAGCCTGAATTGGCCCTTTTCCTTTTTTGGAACTACTCCTAGTGGGGAGATGACTATTCCTTCGCACAATTCCTGAGGGAGGGGGCCCTCGATTCTACCCAGGCTCTTCTCCTTTTCTATCTTCGCGCTCACCACCTGGGGATGCTGCCTCGCTGATTGTAAGTTATTCGCTCCCGTTAATGGCAGTGGGCCTTGAAACGGGATAATGAAGCCTTTTTCAAAACCCTCTAATAGCGTCCTGGCGTCTGTTTTGTTTGGGTACCTGTTTGCTAAACTGCGCAGCTGTTGTGTATTAATGGGGGACCTAGCCAGCTGGCACTGTTGAACGTTTACTAGTGTCCTGCCCCCACTAGCCTTCGGGCTAGTGCTTCTTGTGTTTCTCTTTCTTTTCGCTCTTTGCTTCCCGCTTGGAGCCTTTGCATGTCGCTGCAGCGTGTTTCCCCCCGCAGCTTGAGCATGCATGTTGGAATTTGCACGAGGAGCCCCATGAACAGTCCCCCGCATCGTATCTCCAGCATATGGCCTTGGTCGCGGGGGGGGAGCTGGACCGCCCAGAGGAATGCTTCTGGTAGTTTTTGTTCTTCCCCTTGTGGGACGAACCCCGAAAGGACTGGTCGTATTTCCCCGTCCAGGCTCTCACTTCTTTGGCAGCGAGCATTTTATGAATAAAACCTGAAACGTCCTCCTCGTTCCACTCCATCTCTGGGTGCCTCTGCATCTTTAACCTGAAACCCTTATCATATTCCAACCATGCATCCCCGGGGAATTGCCTCTGCGCAGAATGTATGTTAGCCTCATACAGCCATAGGTCAGCTGCGCAATGGGGGAACCTCTCTGCTATGATACACGCCATGATCCTGAAAGCGTCTAGCCAATTCTCGAAGTTCCGCTCCTTTCTAGCCCCTCGCCTCTCCCTTTTTTCCTCCTCTCTCCTGTCACATGTGGTCAGGTCGAGGCCCTCTAGCTGTATTTCTAGGAGCGAGAATATATCGATGAACTCCTTGCGCCATATCCTCTCTTTTACTGCAAGAGGAATAAGGCACGCAAGCCCCGTGGCTTTCGTCGTCAAGGAGGCAGGGCCGGGGGATGGTCTGGCGTACAGGTCACTGCCTAGCCCCCCCGACCCCGGGCTCCCGGACCCAGTATTGTACCCCCACCCGGGTAATGGGGAAACCTGATCCCCCTGCGGGGATAGGCCCACCTGCTCCTGCACCCTTGACTGCCGGGCCCACCCCGGATCCATCATGTGCCACGTTAAGCCCCCTGTCTCGTCAGTGCGATGTTCCCTGGGCCCCGCCGCCCCCTGCCCTGAGCTGTTCAGTAACGTCGGAGCGAGCGATTTCAAGCATTCTTTTACAATGGTACTAATATGCTCACCATTAACCGCTCCGCCGTTCGTCTCACCCTGCTTGCTGTCGTCTGACCTCAGCGGCGGGAGCTTCTGGCGCACTTTCCTTGGGGGATTCCTCTTGTACGTCTTCTTCCTCGGCGTGGTCTTAGGCTTCTTGGGTGCTGACGGGCCTGCTTCCTCCTCTGCCTGGCCGTCCGGCCTATTCTCCTTCCCTTTGGCCAAATGGGGCTGGAGCCATTCGTCGCCGTGTACCGCCGATATCTCGCGGATTTTCTTCAGCACTTCCGCCATGTCTCCTGGCTGATCTTCCGCCATGTTGTCCCCAAGGCCTAGGTCTGGTTTCTGCGGGCTGGTCTGCGCCGCTGGGTCGGAAGGAATTCCGGACCCGCCTTTGAACTTCCTTACCCGTGTGTGCTGTCCGTCAGATGAAACGGCTCGCTGCGCGTTCCAAACCGGACAATTGCTTACCGCGCTGGAGCTTGGCAAGGCCGCCGAGCTCGTCGTCTTTCTCCGTCGCTTCGAGTTCCCGGGGAGCTGGGTGGAGAACTTGACCGGCGCGCCGCTCTGTGTGGTCGTTCTTCTGCTTCGGCCGTCCTTCGCCGCCTCCCGCCGTAGCCGGTCCTCTTCAAACGATGTCGTTGTCGCGCCGCTCTCCCAGCTCCTTCGAAGACGTTGTGCTTCTGGTTGGGGAGCGGCGGTGTTTAAATCCCCTTGAGCCCCCTACGGGCTTCAGGTGAACCCCCTTTGATTGGGGGGTTCAAAGGTAGCAAGGTTGGCCATTGGTCGCCCCCCATGGGCGCCAAGGTCACAAGGTCACTTCCTGTCGGGGTGGCTGGTGCGCACCCCGCTTCCGCTGGTCCTGGCCGCTTCGGGGCGCCCAGGACCAGTTCCATCTCCCCCTGTTGGCACCGCGTGGGTTATGGCGCCGGCCCTTGAGCCTCCCCCACCCTGCGGGTGGGTGCGGCGGCCTCTGCAATAAAGGCCGCTCTTTGATGTTGGAAGTTATGTGTAATGATTTGTCTTCCTGACTGGTTCCTATAAAAGTAGTCAAGTGGGAACAGCGTGATGTTATATTCATGGCTCGATGGCATAGGTGCGTGTAGGATCAAATCTCTCGCCCATTCTGTAGTTCTAAAATTTATAACTATACAGTCCCCATCTATCTCCTTTTTATTTGGTCCCACCCAACCTACCCTCTGTGTGGTTATAATCTCTTCTGCACCTCGTATTGGGAAACCACAGTTTTTCGCCAACCAGTGCAGGGTTTTATTTTTTAAGGTTTCCTGATTTTCAAATTGGTTGGGCAACAACTTGGGGACATTAGAGAGTATCGCTACAAATGGTCTACAATCAGGTGGCAAATTAATAGTGGCTGGAATGACGTTATTAATATGGCGCCTCGGTACAGGTAGACTCTTATTATTATACGCGGGGCCATTGGTGTTTCTCTGGCCTCCAACTACTTTTTGCCCACCTACTATCTTAGGGGTGACGATTGTTGGCCTCTGCCTTCCACTTGTAGAAGGTACCGGGTTTGCCGCCACAGTGGGCACACTTGGAGTACGATTTACTGTACTTAATTTGTTTTTACTCTGGTTCCCAGAATCTACATTAGTTGTGTGGGATCTGACTTGCGTGCCCAGATGTTCTAGGACATCCAAGTTGGCTATGCCCAGTTTCTCTAGGTTCTCTATTTTTTTACTTAAAGTTTCTAGAGATACCATCACTGGTGCAATATAGGTTTTTACCACTTTCTCGAGGCATGCTGTAAGTGCCTCGACATTTGTTGGAGTTAGTATTTCCAGTAATTGTGTATCCTTTACATGTCTCCCTCCACTGTTCTGCTGTATCTCACCCTCTCTTTCGTTGGTTTCTAAAATTTGTATAGCCCTCTTCTTTTTTCTTCTATGTGTTTTAGCCTGTTTATTAATTATTAACCTTTTCCGACTTTGGGTAAATTTCCTTTTAGAAGGTACAGGCTCACAGTCAGTTTCACTACTTGACAAACTGATATCACTAATTTGTACAGTTGAAATGACGGCATTGGTATCACAACCATCCAATTCCCTAATGTTTACAGGCACATCGCTATATGTTGGGGGCTGTGGTAATATGCTAGCTGACAAGTCAGGTGTTATAGACAGTCTACTCTCCCTAGTACAAGAAACAGTAGGTTCTAAAGGTTGTGGTACATCAGATTGAATTAGGTCATACCTTGGCAAGCTGGCAAATGATTCCAATAAAAGTGAATCATGGGACATAGTTGTTTCATTTGTAACGCTAACATGTGTATTAATAATTTCTGGCGTTTGACTTATTAAACACATACTAGCCGGTAAAGAGAGTCTTCTTTCCGTATTTTCGATAGCGTTAACAACCACTCCAATTGTTTGTTGCAGCATCCTATCAATTGCAGTTAAAGTGGGTAGAGGGGTTGGCGCCAATGTTTGTTTCCTTGTGGTTGAGCGTGTATGCATAGGTGTTTTTCTATCTGCCACTCTGCTTTTACTTTTACTTTCGACCTCCATCAAGCCGGTTACAGTACAATTACCTTTATAAGTCCGCAAGATGCGGTGGTTGCCTTAGTAAGGCGGGGAGTGGCAAGTGTCAGGGGGTAGCCCGGTCCGGTCTCCTGCGGTCTCTGAAGGCCTCAGAGGGCCCGCCCTTTGCCCGGGCTTAGCCTGGCGCGCCCGCACGCGTCCTCGCGGGACGAGGGACGAGTTCTCCCCTTATGCGCCTCCTGGCGCTACGCGCTGACGCTGGGGGAGGCGCTCCCACCTCAGGGCTGCTGGGGGTTGTAGTTGAAGGGTCTCCCGACCGGCGGAGCCAAGCCCGGCCAGCCGTAAGTGCTGAATGCAGAAGCGCTGCGGCAGAGCAAAGCCCGGCCGCCCCTTCGGTCCCTGCAGGCACTCTTCACGCCACAGAAGGAGCCTCGGTGAACTGGAGGTAGGCTCACAGACAGGAACATACCCTAAATCTTCGAAATTTTCTTTCGCTCCAATCGCTGTATATTCGAATATCAGACACGATGGAGGAGGAAACGGGGATCAAGTCTCGCTACGAGGTTGGCAAAGGCAGCACAAATCTTAAAGGGGCTGCGGCGGCCTCCTATCGAGCTGGTGATGCCGGTCTGAAACTGTGAGTCTGTTTGTATGGATGCATTGCCCCTTGTGTCAGTAAGTCATGTCACTGTGGCAATGCTACATCAGTGCTGGTGTAGAACACTGTTTTGCAATCCTTCTCTGTAAGTTGAGCTTAACTTTCTATTCCCATGATGCCAGGAATGTTGTGCTGATGACGTCCCAACGTTGTGCTGTGGCAAATGTAAACACTTCCGTGACACCAGTCGGGTGATGTTAATCCCACGGGTTGATCACGGTAGGGGTGGTTTAGCGGATTTGAGCCTCATTACTCTCCATTTAGTTTGGTCCCACCTGCTTGTCATGTTCGGCATTGTAAGACACAGTTTAAATAGCCAATGACTGGCTCTTGCGAGGCTTCCTTGTGTTTAGATATTTCCATTCCTCCTTGGATGAGCTTGTTACGGCTCTTGCGGGTGAAGTGTAGTTTACCTTCATGACCATCACGGATTCCCAGGGCTAACTACGGAATATTTGGTTTGTGTGAGTAGCACTGCTACACTTTCCATTTAATGTAATTTGGAGCCTCATTCATGCATTGTGACTTAGTTGATGACCGCATGGATCTAATTGCATTGAAGCAGCCTGGTGTGCGTTACACACCGTTCAGTTAGGTGACAAACTCTGCTACCTTTTATATGTCCGTGTTCAATCCTCAGATCTAGTATCATTTCAAAATGTGTAATCCCAAATAGGATACAGTGGCTGTGGTTAAACTTCACAGGTGTAACTGTGAAGGTAATGAGGTATTTGGTGATTCATTGACAAGAAGTGTTGAATCCTTATGCTTGTTTACCTTTGTTTCAGATCTCCCTCCTTGCTGTTCCTATCCTCTCCTTCCCTCGCCTGATCACCCTTTGGAGTCTGTCATTTATACTAAGACCCCTTACATCATTGTAGTACTCTGAGGATTAAAGGTACCGACAGTCTGTGGCAGTCGTGTGGAGATTGTTTCACCAGCATTACAGGTAACATCATTGCATGTCTGTTATTTTCTTCAGAGCAATGCCAATGGCCATGTACAGTGGCTAAAGCAGCATGGCCTCAAAACAAACTTGATCCATTTGTGTAGTAAATGTGTTCCCAACAGTACATTGTCCCTCATTACTGTCACCGCAGATCTCTTGCCAGTTTGCATGCGTCATCTATGGCATATTTTAGAATGATTGTGCATAGGTTTGTGCATGCTGTTTGTAATGGCTAATGGTCCATATTGTGCATGACGTACATGGTTGTGTATGTATTGTTTTGGCTTGATAACCACAACGGGCAGGGAACAACTGCTGATGCTGTATGTCCTATGCCCCGCTTGGCCTTTTGGTGCCAAATCCTGTGCACATCATATTTGGTGATTGTCTACCCATTTTCGTGCAATGACCCATGAGTAAGCAGACACACCTTCTTTTCCATACACATGTTACATGATGCCTTGCATAACTCCATGTTTTTGTGTGCTTGTTTTGCATGGTGGTTCACCCCTTCTGCCATTATGTGTTCACTCATTTGTGCTGTTGCCTCCCCAGCGACACCGCAACACTGAGTGCCCTGATTCTGCAACACACACGCCTCCAAGATGCTCCTCGATCCATCCATCCATCCGTCCATCCATTCTTAAGGCAGGCCGCAGCTTGTCAGTGCCACTGTTGCACTACCTCTATGCCAAAGGCAGGACCCTCACCGCCTGCAACGTGCACAGTGCAAGACCCTCTGGTCATTCCATGACGCAGGTAACACATCACAGTCATGCTCCTGCCACCCTCCACACAGTGAACACCAGACAATCATCCACCTGGTATCAGGCAACCCTTAAGCTCAAACATGATAGCTTCGCAGGCTTTGTGTGCAACTCATACTGCTAACACTGCGCTGCCCCACATAACAGTGCATGTCCATGCAACCAGGTAATGTGGATCGTATTGCACACACGCTACTTCCACAACAGCAACACACATCGCCTTCATTACAGTAACCTGGTTGTACGCAACATCAGCACACTACTTCTACATTGCCATCACAGACGGATACTAGATCCCCGCAGGGACCAACACCAAAAATCCAGGAGTATGATCAGCAATACTTCATGAGGTACACGCTCAGAGTCACATACAACACCAAGGGCACACTCTGCATTATCAAACACAATACACACACAATTCTGCTAAGCCATCTACAATTATATTAATATGCAATTATTGGGCGCACATTTAACACAACAGGGTGTTCCAGCGCTGTAGTGGGCAGAAATGGAGCCAGGATACGGAGGAGCAAGTAATAAAGCAGGCAAAATGAACAGGTTTCAAGGGCTTGGCAAGACTCACATTCAGACATATTTATACGCAGCGGAAGAGGTGGCTTAGTCCAACATTGGCTGGTTCGTACCTGTAAGGTGTCACCTCCTGATCTTTGTTTGTCAAACCAAGGACCAATGAGCAAGTGTTTGTCATTGGAACGTAGAGATCATGATTGACAATAGGGGCATATGCTCCTCCTTAGGTAGACCGGCCTAAGGCCTTGTCCTGCCCTGAAGGCACGTGACAGCGCATAGAAATCTTGTTGTGTAGACATGGTCAGCCAGTGGACTAGTAGAGAAACGGGCAGATATGTTGTCAAACTGAGACTCCACATGTCAGGCGGTCAACTGCATTTTTGAGCGTCTGCAGTATACGTAGCAAGCCTAATGTGAGGCACATGGATGGGCATTTTGCGTAGTCAAAATGGGCGGTTATCAGTGCATGAACCACCGTTTTCTGGGGTACATTGTGCAGATAGCTAATAGTTCTGTAGATGATTTAAATGTTGCCTACAGAAGCGGCACCGGCCTCTTGTACCTGTGTGGGAAGGGATAGCTGATTGTCCCATCTGACTCACAGATCCCTGACCAAGTCCTTGTGTGCCTGAGCAATGGCCAGTTACTCTGACCACCAAAGTTGAGAAGAGAGGGCAGAGGTTTGGTTTAGGAGTAGAGGACCTAGGTGTTATCTGAATTAGGTTTGAAGAAAATGTGGTCCATCCAGGCTGCTATTTTTAGACAATTTTGAAGAGGGTCAAAATTTGCTGCTCAGACATTGGACTACTACATCAGCATGCAGGCACACACCTACACAGAATACATGGGTAAGGGGTAGAGCAACTCCTGGCTAGAGGACAAACAACACCATTCTGCATTGGTACATAAACGTTTGCATCCAGTTCTCTAAGCCAACACCATCACTACCTCATGCTGCTAGTCCCTCCACATGCTGTAAATTATCTTCAGATGGATCCACTCCTAGTCAAGACAGACAGCCACCCAGGTACACAACACCAACCGGCTCAACTACGGCAACAAGCTCTACAGAGGAACAAGAGACAGACTCCAGGAGTACATCTCATCCTCAAAATCCCCTGCCACAGCCACATGACTGTCCACCTGAGATAACTACAATAGTCCCACTGTCAACTGCAGGATCACCTTCATACTCCTCAGCCACACTCAGTAGGCACTCCACAACCACAGGCCGAAAAAAACAAATATGGACATCTCCCATCCAACACCCCATTACCCAAAGTCCGTCCAGCCACCCTTGACCAGGGCAACATTCATCACATCCACAGTACAACTG
The DNA here is from genome assembly GCF_964263255.1 of Lissotriton vulgaris. Classification (NCBI taxonomy): domain Eukaryota; kingdom Metazoa; phylum Chordata; class Amphibia; order Caudata; family Salamandridae; genus Lissotriton; species Lissotriton vulgaris. Next base: position 1,907,349,568 of record NC_141689.1, read on the forward strand.
CATGCGCGTGATAGTTCTCCCACCTCAACAGGGTACTCCCTCCCTGGACACCTGCACATTACCCATGACCTCTACACCTTCATGAGACTCTTCTGTAACGGTCTGTCAGAGCAGTATGGCAAGCCACCCCCCCCCTTAGCAGATAGTAACCATCACGGGTGAGTATTGCCCTCCATGTATGTAGTTGATGATACATTGTGATGTATGTGTGTCCTCAACCGGACTCAGATCCCAGTGTATGGATGGCTTGAGTTTGTTCCAGACTCTGGCATATTTTGGCATATCCCCACACGTATGTTGTTGACTCTGGGAAAAAGACTTCAACATCAATACGTATTGTGTTATATTTATTTATCCATCTTGTGCGTGAAATGTGAGTAGGTGGTAGGTGCTGTACAAAAATGCTGGGAATCCAAAGTTCAATGAGGGAGATGTGATGCCTTGCATTTTGAGTCAACAGAGTCCAGACCACAGTGCTTGACATCATTGGTCACACTGCGACCAGCAAGTCTATGTGGGAAAGTAAGACAGTCAATAAGGTGATGCTGTTGCACATGAAGGCAAGATGCCAGACCAGGTGACCTGGGAGATGCGCATTGCCCAGTGCCTCTCAACGTCTTCTCCGTGGATGACCCACCTTCCTTGGGGGACACTCATATGCAGGCCTTGACGATGCCTGGGACGCTCCGTCGGACAATTCCACCTCCTCCTCCCTCCCTCTGCCTGTTGGCAGTCTTTGCCTCAATGGTTCTGGCCTAGAGACACAGGGAGGGTACTGCATGTTGTCAGCAATCCGACGGATTGAATTGCTTATGTCCCTCTGCACCGCCAAGAGCTCAGCCAGTCTTGTCTCCATCCATCCTTGGTGTCGTCGTTGACTGGCTTGTTGCTCGGCCTGCTGGTTTTTTAATTCAATGAGGGCCCTCACTCCCTGGCTGAACTCCCTGGTGTCCCTCTGGTATACCTCCATGATGTTTCTGAGTTCAGATATACCAGACCCTGCAGCTTGCTGGTCAGGTTCTTGCCTCCGCCTTGTGCCACTCCCACCACCCCTGCCCACACGAGCCTGGCCTGCTGTTGTCGGCACATTGCGTGGACGTGACCCCTGAGGGCTGACAGTGGTGGTGTTGTCTGCCACCTCCTGGGTTCCTCATTGTCAGACTGACTCAGTTGTGGATTGTGGGCTGGGCTCCGAGCTGTTTGCTGGGATGTGGCAGGAATGTGTGTGGTGGTTGGCGCAGATGTCCCAGATCCAGCTGCTGCACAGGTTTGGGATCCAGAGGTGCCAGGTTGGTCGGGGTCATCCATGGAGTGGTGAGAGGGGTTGCTGTTGCTGGGATCTGGGACTGTGATCCATCTCCCCCCTGGTTGCCGGTAGGTTCCGCACGTTGCCCTGTGGGTGTGAGAGACAAAGAATGTTAATGCCATTTAAAGCAACATCCAATTTTCATATACATTGTCGTTGTCACTGTTCCACCTGCTTAGGATTCTTCTCAATGTTCACTTGTAGATGGGTATTTTGTGGGGTCAGATGGATCTGTGCTCAGGAGTCATTGACATGTGAGGGTCTATTTACAATGAGTGGCAGAGCCAGGCATATCAGCAGGGATTTGGCAGCCATTGAGCACCACAGCTATGCTGGCATGGATGAAATACACATTTACACTGTAGATCACCATGGTGGGAAAACATGACAGCTGCGTCCCGCAACTGTGCCATGGAAGTGGCACATTGCTGGAGTTGTGTCCCTGGCGCAACGCAGATACAACAATGCTCTGTGAGGCCCTATCTGCACAATGCTGTGTCAATTTTTACGTCTGCTTCAAGCATGGGCAGGGTTTTGAGGCAGCATGTGCATAAAAGTGACTGAGTGAACTGTTTAAGATTTCACTCAGCCAGTTTTTTGAGGTGTTGCTGTGCCGTGACGGGTAGCCATCCCCCAACACAACACAACCAGTACACCGACTTCTGGTGCATGGCTTTCGAACATGGCACATCTCCCAGATGCATCACCTTGTCAATACCCAGTAGCATAGTGCAAATTTTGTGCGTCTGTTCCCTCATAAAGGTGAAGCTACGGTGTTGTTATATAAGCGCAAGGGACTTGTGAATCCGCACCGTGCATTTATTGCTTGGATGCTTCATCAGATCTATATTTGTTGTGTTACATGACAATTGTGAGAGTGGGGCACTCCGTTGCCTGTCCCAGGTGGCTATGTTTAGGTAAGGGGTGTGTGTGAGATAGGCCGTGCTGGTAGTTTGAGTCTGATTTGCAACTGGGCGTCAATCGTGGTGTGGCTGTCCCCCCATGGAGCATGCTGCCATGACAGTGGTTGTGAGTTCCTGTGCAAGATATCTGACCTTGTTGTCCTGGTGTTAGTGTTTGCACTGGTCACAGGAGGGCCTTGTGCTGCCTACAACAGGGCCCAGAGAAAGCTATCTTGTCAGTACATTCACACACCATGTACATTGAGCATGATGCATGGGTGTGTAAATGGGCCATATGGGATGACTGCAATTGGGCATGTGCGTACAAAGCATTGTTTATAGGGGTGACCACATTTTTTAGGTTCTTCACCATCCCCCTTGCACCCACCTAGCATCCGCCTTGCACCCTTCTGCTCCTCCACCTTGCAACTTTCTGGCCCTACCTCTTGCACCCACCCCCATTTTGTAGGGCATTGCTGGGAGTCATATCCACCCAAAATTCATATGTCTGGGCACTGATGGGAGTCCTTTGCAGCCAACCCTCTGATGTCTGGGCACTGCTGGGAGTCCTGTGCACCCACCCCTCCTATGTCTGGCCACTGCCGGGAGTCCTATCCACCCACCCCTCTTTTGTCTGGGCACTGCTGGGAGTCATATCTACCCACCCCTCATATGTCTGGGCACTGCTGGGAGTCATATCCACCCACCCCTCCTATGTCTGGGCACGACTGGGAGTCATATCCACCCACCCCTCCTATGACTGGCATTGCAGGGAGTCCTGTGCACCCACCCCTCTTATGTCTGGGCACTGCTGGGAGTCATATCCACCCACCCCTCCTATGTCTGGCCACTGCTGGGAGTCCTATCCACCCACCCCTCTTATGTCTGGGCACTGCTGGGAGACATATCCACCCACCCCCCATATGTCTAGGCACTGATGGGAGTTATATCCACCCACCCCTCCTCTGTCTGGGCACTGCTGGGAGTCATATCCACCCACCCCTCCTATGTCTGGGCACTGCAGAGAGTCCTATGCACCCACCCCTCATATGTCTGGGCACTGTAGGGAGTCCTGTGCACCCACCCCTCCTATGTCTGGGCACTGCTGGGAGTCATATCCACCCACCCCTCATATGTCTGGGCACTGCTGGGAGTCATATCCACCCACCCCTCCTATGTCTGGCCACTGCTGGGAGTCCCCCCATGTGAAAAGAGTTGTTTGTATACTCACCATGCTCCACGAATCCTTCAATTCCATATACTCCCACCGGTGGTAGCAGGGCCATGACCCTCTCCTCCCAGGGCTGGTACTGTACTGGTCTGCGGGGACCACCACCTCCTGTGTACTGGCTCTGGGCATAGTCCTCATCCATCTTCTGCTTCACCATCCTCCGCAGATCGTACCACCTGTTCTGGCAATCCCTTCTGGTGCGCCTGATGGGTGCAACAGCATTAACCCTATTGACGATCCTCTCCCACAGCCGTGTTTTGTCAGCTATGCTGGTCTGTCCGGCCAATGCACCAAACAGCTGTGGCTCAATTCTGATGACTACATCTGCAAGGATCTCCATCTCCTGGTTTGTGAACTTTGGATTCTTCGGTGCAGACATGTTGTGGGGTGAATGTGATTGGAGGGGTGACGGTGTGTATGGATGGGGTGGGTCTGAATGTGAAGGGGGTGTGTGGGTCTGAATATGGTTGAGGGTATGTGTGAAGGTGGATGTGTGCAGTTAATGGTGTGTTGTCAGTCTCTGTAGGTAAATAGCTATATTGCAAAGGATGCTGGTTTGTGTGTGTGAGCCATTTTTATTGGTGCATTTGTGGGTGTGGCTTTGTTTGAATTTTTGGTAGGTGTGTTATAAGGGGTGGGTCTGAGTTGGGCACTCTGTTTGCTAGTTTGGATCTGGCCAGGACAGTGCTTTGAAATGGTTTGTACATAGGAGACATGTTTTGTGGTGTTGTGCGACTTGTTTGCACCCTCCTTGGGTTCTTTTAGGGGTACGCGTGCGGTTCGTTTAGGGGTGTTCGTTTTGTAATTTATTGTGTTGCTCTCTCATACGCGATGTTTTTACGGGGTACGAGTGCGCTTCGTTGAGGGGGATTCGTTTCGTAATTTATTGTGTAGCTCTGTTATACATGATGTTTTTACGGGGTACGCATGCGCTTTGTTGACGGGGGTTGTTTCGTAATTTATTGTGTAGCTCTCTCATTCGCAACGTTTTTATGGGGTACTCTTGCGCTTAGTTGTGGGGGGGTTTCTTTCGTAATTTATTGTGTAGCTCTCTCATACGCAACGTTTTACGGGGTATGCGTGCGCTTCGTTGTGGGGGGTTTGTTTTGTAATGTAGTTTGTAGCTCTCTCATACGCGATGTTTTTACGGGGTACGCGTGCGCTTCGTTGAGGGGGGATTCGTTTTGTATTAGATCGTGTGGCTCGCTCGTACGCAATGTTTTCCGTAGAGATCAAAGTTCATATGCGACATCGTTTTCCTGTACGAATCGTGTTTTCGGTCCCCGGTCCAGATCGTACTTGGCGGTTCGTACGGCATGTTTACAAATCATACGGTTATCTTCCCGAGTCCATATCGTACTGATCTTCGCTAGTTTTTCATACGGTTCGAAAACATTTGGACGTATTTTTGGGAAACAGATCGTACTATGCGATTCGAACCGGTTTGTACGATTGGTACGGATACGGCTATGAATATGAATCATAGGACGGTTTTCTACCCGAATCAGAATAGAACCCACAGTGTAGTGAAACTGTGCCTTGAGTGGCTATAAAAATCTACACTTACGGAGGTTAAATAACACTTATCTTTACTTAAAGATGGGGGTGATTTCAGGGACTTCTTACAAATTCCTGTGAAACAACGTCATAAATGTTTCATATACGTAGGTGTATATGCCATTTATAATGAAGCTTGGAAAGCGACACAGGCAGAGATTGCAGAAAGTATACGAGAAATTGATCGTATTAATTTTGAGAAAGCACTCTCTGTAGTTGACAATGGGTTAACAAACCTGTCATCCAGAATTTATTCTTTGAACAGCATAGTACCCTCTGCCATAGACATAATGGAAAAGGACTTGCTCATGCTACAGCATGGACAGTTGCAATTACGTTCTATAATGCTTTTAGGCTGGACGTTGCAAAATCTTCGTTCTGGATATGTGCCATGGCGTCCAAACAACACCACGTCATTGATTTCTATATTTAACCTTACAGATAAACAAATCACTTCGGCACAAAGAGGACAAAGAGGAGCAGACTATACGGTGCTGAGCATTGAAAAACTGGAAAGATTACCATTAACTGTTTCAGAAAAACCTGCAATAGAATGGCTAATACACAGGATAATCACTCTAGCTGTCACAATTTTCAATTTACAATACTGTTTGAAGCATATACCAGTCGCTGTGTATGAAAGGTTGAGAATGGAATACATAAAGTCAACCTGGGAATTACCATACACACACAGATGTTGGAGTGGGGGAAAAGAAGTATTTCTTAGTGGTACACAATGTAAAAGCGCACTAAGCGGTACACTTTTATGTCAGGGTATTAATTTACATGAAGCCTGTGATGGTTCTTTGACCAACTTATCCTGCCACCTACAAGGTTCTCCAGCAGCAGTGATAGATCCAGTTTTTAGGCAGATTTCTAACGGGAGCTATATATTGTTGAATGATCACAGCTGTTGTGGCATGTTGCCAGGAACAGCCTATCTCATAACTGTGTCAGCCAGGGTCACTTGTTGTATGCAAGTATTGTTTCCTAAAGCTAAGACAGACGGGGAGTCGCTGTTATGGCCTTCACTGAACATCTCTTCTATTCAAATTGATACTTTAAGCAGAATGAAAGCCATTCTTTTACAAAAAACTGTGCCACTGACCTCGGCCAAAGAGACGTTTGAACTACAAGTTGCAAGGTCCTCTGCAGAGATACATGCCCTTTGATCCACAAACTGTCCCATACATTTCGTAGAAACGTTAGGTCGTATCTTAAACATGTCTGATACCAGTGGTATTGGACATGTATTTAAGACAGTTTTTTTGGGGACTGTTAGCACCTTTTGAAGCGGTCCTCAGCATTTTTCCAAACTTCGTGCACTCTGTGTTCAGCGGCCTGCCTCTCATTTTGGAACTCGTAGCAGGACTACTATTCTTGTTCCTTCTGCTCTGATATGGTAAGTCCAGTCAGCAGCGACACCCAGATTACCATAGAGGGACTTTTGGCAAATCTTGGCAAACACCAATATAAACTGTAGCCCAACTAGACTTTAGGCAAACAGCACCTACCTCTTACCTCGAACTACACTGGGGTAGAACTAGCTAGAAGCACCAGATGAGTATTCACATTTTAGCCTTTGTTATTTATGTATGTATATTTATGAGTATATTTCATAGCTATAAACCACGCTATTGCAGTATTATTTTATCTTACTGCTAACGCTGTATGCATTATACTTTGCATTCCGTCTTAAGATTGTAACGGTTCATATCTCTTGCATGAGAAATAAGACTGTTCAATAAACCCATTTTATTGAAACGCCCATATATCTATTTCTGTGTAACTCTGTAGAAACGAAGCATGCACGATTGACTGAGTCAAACAGTTGTCTATTGGTTCCACGATTCTGAGACTGTTCCGATTCTAAGGGAAACAAAGTTGTCATGCCTCTCATGATATCACTAGGTTGAGGCTATGGCTTTGGAAACTCGTTTGTCTGCTCCCACCTCTCTATGTTTGCAAGCTAGTATGTTTCTGTGGGGTGCAGGTGTCCCTTCGCGAGACTAGGTGGGAACTGTAGATAAGTCACACTATATGAGCATTAAACAGCAATTTTGTGATTGAGTCCATCAGCTCGCATCTGTCCGTGGCAACTCAGAAAACATACCACAGCTCTGTCTGTGAGAGACACCCCTTTCCTGCTGCTTCTCCCTACATCAGTAGGTAATGCACCCTGTTCCATATCACCAGCATACCCTCAAAAACCGCATTCGGCCCGCAAGTCTGCCTCTGCGAACTAGTGGTGGGCTCGCAGCTGTTCCAGTGGGACTTCTTGGGGTTTCAGTTGTATCTGTGAAGTCGAGAGTGGAAATATACCACAGGTCTCTATCTGCGAGATACCCCCTTCACGCTCCCTCCGCCCAACATCACCACTTCACAGCCAGCCTATTCTGGGGCGGCCATCTTTGGTGGGGAACAGGGCAGCGGTCCAGTCTTCTCATGCTGCCTATTTAAGAGGCATGACAACGTGGACGCTCAGTGGGCGCACAGCTGGCGCGCCGAAGGCGCACCAAAGGCAAGCCCGTCTGCGCCCATCCATGCTCGGATCGGTTTCAGGGCCAGTCCCCATGCCCGTGAGATACCGAACGTATTGAGGTACTCAAAGCAACAGCTGGTAGAGCTTAGACTGAGAGGGGGTAGGGATAACTGCCCTAGGATCGCCTGCGAGACTGGGTCTAAAGTCGTCTTGGGGCATGCAGGTGCTGTGGTTTGCAACTGCCTTACATTTATGACCAACCTATCCATTGTCTGCAGGATTTAACCTCTAGCGCTCCTAGTAATCTCACCAGACCTTTGCTTTTTCCTAGACGAACACAGAATCAAAATCGCTTTTATTATGGAAGCTTGGACGGACCAAGGTTCAGGTCCTGACCTTTTAACGGCTACTCACTCAGGCTTCTCCTGTTTTTCCTTGGATCGTCCCCTGAGGAAAGGGGAGGGCTTAGCGGTTTTCAACCAGCATTGAATTTTTTTTGTGAAGCCCTTTCAGTTAAGGTCAGTTTTGAACATCACAACATTTTTAATGGGATACTGCTCCGTGGACCTCCATGGTCTCGTCAGGGATTTCTGGAAACAATAGGGACCTTGCTGGAAGATGGCTTGTGCCTAGACTCCTTAGTGGTTCTGGGGGACTTTAATTTCTATCTTGAGGATATAAATGACCCAGACACCAGGGGGCTTAACAAAATAACGGAAGCTGGGGACCTGAAACAACTGGTAGCTGGTCCCACACATTTGAAAGGTCATACCCTAGATGGGATATTTTCTAATAATACTGATTTATCCTGTCTAGAGGTTCTTCCTTTGGCTTGGTCTGGCCATAGTGCAATCATATTCGGACTGAAGACACCCACGGTTGCTAAACTAGAGAGGGCGCCACCTAAAGTGGTGGAAATAATGATGTGGAAAAACCTAGATAAGGCACAATTTAAGGAGGAGCCTATGAACACTTTACACCCCCCTCGGGTGATATTGACAAAGCTACATATTATTATACCAAATAGCTCAATAAAGCAAACAATAAACTGACCCCTTCAAAAATTTGGACTCCCAAGAGAACTAATCTTTCGGCCCCTCAGACCAGCTCAAATGCTAGAAACGGGCCTGTAAAAAACTTAAACGAGCCTGGAGGAGAAGTTATGGCTCGGTTGAGAAAGGTAATTATAAAACCAGCCTAAAACAGTATAAAGATTTACCGATGGAAGTAAGAAACATTTTTTCACCAGTGAAATCCTCCTAGCCAAGTCTAATACAAAAGAACTTTTTAAAACTGTAAAAAGTTTAACTTCTCCGCCCAGCCCAAAAAACGTTAAGTAGTTCCGAACTTTGCGACAATCTGGCCATCTTTTTTCAACAAAAGGCGGAGGCCATATTTGCCACTTTCACTCCTTAGCTGGAAGGGCCTGTTTCTCACACCATGGATCCTAATCCGGTGGACCCAGCAGGGGGACCAGTTTTTGAACATTTTACCCCTCTTGGTGGTGAGGAAATCACTAAGCTACTGTCCTCTGTTCGCTCTGGTTCACCCTCGGACCCTGTCCGGTCCCCATAATTAAAGCTGTCTAAGAAGTGATCTGCTCTGTCCTGAACCCTCTCATAAATAACATTTTAACCTCCGGGATTTTTCCCACAGCTTGGAAAAAGGCCTCAATACTCCGCCTTCTAAGGAAGCCTTTGCTGGATCCGTTAGACCTGGGAAATGATCGGCCCATCTCACGACTTCCCGTGCCCGCAAAAATTACCGAAAAAGCCATGAATGCCCAGCTCAGTAGCTTTTTTCGGGGTAATAATGTACTTGATTCCACCCAGTACTGATTCAGAGCCGACCATAATACTGAATCAGCCCTTATCAAATCCTGTGAGGAGGTAAGGGAACCCTTAGACAGTGATGGGAGGGCTATACTGAGAATGTTACACATTTCAGCAGCCTTCGACACGGTCCATCATAAAGTTCTGATGGACCGGTTTTTGAGGGCCGGGGTAAGAGGGGTCGCCTGCAATCTCCTCTGTTCCTTTCTATCAGAGAGAATTTAAACAGTAGATTTGGATAACAACAAATCCCAGCCATTTAGTCTTCCCTGTGTGGTGCCCCAGGGTTCGTCACTGAGCCTAACGCTCTTTAATATCTATGTGATGTCCCTGGAAGCCCTGATTAGATCTTTGGTTTCCAGCTGATTTCTTACGCCAACGATACTCAGATCGTCCTTTCCTTCAATGACCATCAGATAAAAGAAACAGGTGCACGTTTCCACGAGTGCATGAAGGCGATCGCATGCTGGATGTCGGCAAACTGTTTGAAATTGAACTCTAACAAAACAGAGGTGATTGTATTCGGTAATAACCCGCATGTCTGGAACCCAGACTTGTGGCCTATAGACATAGGGAATTATCCCACCCCAGTTCTCAAAGCGAAAAACCTATGAATCATAATGGACAACAAACTGACCTTTTGCGATCACATCAGTTCAGTTGTCTCCTCCTCTTTTATGATCCTTCGAGTTCTCAGGAAAATAAAACTGTATCTCTCGGACGGTAATTTTAGGATGGTAGTTACCATCCTCGTAATGGCACGCTTAGATTATTGTAACAGCATTTATCTGAATGCCCAAAAACAACAGCTTAATAGGCTTCAGATGGTTCAAAATGCTGCAGCCAGACTACTGTCAGGTATACCAAAATTTGTGTCAGTCCGAGGAGAACTGGTGCGGTTGCATTGGCTTCCTGTGAAACAAAGGGTTCGCTTTAAGGCCCTGTGTACAGCTTTTAAAGCCCTTAATGGGATCGGACCGGACCATCTGAGGTAAAGTTTCAAATGGTATACCCCCAGTAGGACGTTACGATCCTTGGGGGCAAAACTTGTTCAAACGGCTACTTTTAAAAAAGCGGGTTGGGGAGGGAGGAGCTTTATCACATGCACATCCAAGGCATGGAACAAGTTGCTGTTTCACTTAAGGAACGCTGACAATGTGCTCGCCTTTAGAAGGAGCGTGAAGACCTGGCTATTTTCGCAGGGAGGGAAACGATCTATCACCTCGGCTCACGGTTCAGACAAGCTCAGCGCCGGGACACCTTTTTGGTATTTGCGCGCCTCTTATAAATCTCAATAACATAACATAACATGTCTTTAGAAGCCAGTGCGTTGGCTCGCAGCTCTCTACCTTTGTGAGCTACTAGGCTGCTGTGCCTCTACCTCTGCGAGCTACTATGTTGCTGTTTCTTTGCGAGCAGACGGCCCATAGTTCTCCCTTTGCAAGTTGAGCCCATGGGCCGCAGCTGTCCCTCTGCAAGCCTGGGTGCAAACTGTTCATAAGTCACACTACATGAGTATTGAAAAGCCATTTTATGATTCAGTCTGTCGGCTGGCATCTGTCCGAGGCATATCTGAAACCATCCTCATGGAACCGTGACGGGCGCATACACGTGCCTCACCGACCAACTACTGGTTCACCATTCTAGATACTTGGCCACCCTACCTTATAGGCGCAGGACTTAACACCCATTTTATTAATTTGGACTCATGGATACTGGCGTCCGCATACTTTAAGTGATATTGAAATACATGCTTTAACTCGATCACTACTTATCCTGACCAAGCTACCCTTTGACTCAGAATTTGGTTACCCTTCCGGGTTGGAATTATCACCGGAATTGGGCCTATCTTATTTTGTATTCAGCCACTAAGCCCTGAAGATTTGTGGAAATTTGCCTTTTCTACAATGAAACATGTGTCGGCTGGCTGTATATACCTATACCTGATGACCTATTAAAAAGGGAGAACATTAACTCCAGATTATACTACCGATGTTGGATGGTTTCTTCATCTTCAGAACTTTCTTACATATTGTTTTTTTTTTTTTTTAAAACATTTCAGCAACAATACATTTGTGGACCTACAACCACAGGGGCGGGCCGTCACTAAAATTAAACAGAAACTTGGTATTGCATAAAAACACAGCTCTTCAGCCGACAACCCGGGGGCCCGGCAGCGATTCAGCGTACAGTTCGTATGAATCATAGGATATTTGCACAGGATGGAGTTAAGATTTTAGGTATACATGAATTGAAATATAAACAATAAATAAACAAAGACTAACGAGGCAAAAGAAGCTATGTCGGTAGGTGTCTGCTCCAGGGGGGAAGAAACCACGCCGTGAAACAATGTATGCTGCAATAATAAATGAAAAAGTGGGGGGGGGGCAGGGAGAAAGTAGACCACAGTGTCAACAAGGATCTAAACAGTACAAGGAATGCTCGGCTATGGGGACTGCGACATTTCCGGAGTGTCTACAAAAGGAGGAGTACACATCTCCCCTCGGTATGAATTCCATTGGTCCCATATTTTACCCCATTTCCTTGGTCTGCCACTTGCAACATACACCGTTTTTTCCCTGAACATGCACCAGTCCATGTTTTCTTTCCACGCTGAGAACATAGCTGCTCTTTGGGACCCCCACAGTTGTGCTATGTCTCTTTTAGCTACCATATTCCCAAGGGTAGCCCATTGAGTCTGTGCCACATTATAATCATTTGGTTCCCATACGTTCAGCAGACAGCGTCGGGCTTCAGGTAACAACAAAACTCCCGTAACCTCTTCCATAACTGCATGCACACGGTTCCAGAACACACCCATCTCCGAGCATTCCCATATGATATGGAGGAAAGTACCCATCAAACCACACCCACGCTTACACAACCCATCCACAGAATAACCCATACGAGCAGACGGGGACCCGTTATATAAATACGGTGCAGGATCTTTAATTGCACCACCTGGAGACGGGCCGGGATCGCGACCTCTTTAGGAGAAGATATCGCAGCGTGACAATCCTCATCCAATTCCAGTCCTTCGCTGGTCCAAGCCTCCCGGAGCTGCAGAAGTAAATCCGTTCAGTTGTTAATTATTTTTTTGTATATCAAAGAAATAGTGCTATCCGGAACATGTCCGTCTAGCACTCTATCTTCGAGAGGAGAGGATTCCGGAATCGCGGCCCCGGCCGGGAAAACCGAACCAAGCGCATGGCGGATCTGCATATAGTGGAAATGCTCCTTATCACTAAGCGCATATTCCGACTGCAGCTCCTCAAAGGTCTTAATCCTGTCCTTGACCCAAAGATCTCTGACCCTACTGATACCTATGAGATCACACTTCTTGAAGCCCTTCGTTTTCCACAAGCTACCCAATCTTTCAGCGACGTAAAGCGGGGTCGCTCGAGTCAATATATCTGACCACCCCATTGCTGCGTTCGCACTATGCCACACTCGCACCGCAACCCTAGTGGGTCCCAGTAGCTTCCTACCATCCGATTTAGAGTATAACGTCCTGTTGTAGTTTCCACCCGGTAATTGCCACTTATCCATTTCGAACGCGGGATATGGCATAGGGCCGTACATGGCATGATTGATTGCGCACAATTGAGATACCCAGTAATAGCGCTTGATGTCCGGTAACGCGATGCCCCCATTGTACCAGGGCAGTGTCAATTTCACCAGGGCTATATGAGGACGCCCGCCCCATATCAACTGCCTCTGGAAGCTCTCTACCTCACGGAAATAACTCGCAGGTACGAGATCAAGTGTGTTTTGAAGGGCGTATAGAAATCGAGGAAGAGACATCATCTTACAAAGGGCTGCCCTCCCGACAGGGGACAACGGCAAGCCACACCAGGCCGCTACGTCGGATTTAAGCCGCAGAAGCGGGGGAAGGAAGTTACGTTCATATCGGACAATGGGGTCAAGTGATATGAAAATCCCCAAATATTTAAAACCAATCTGTGATATCTGTATCGGGCAGACACGCGGCAGGGGGGGTATATCCCCAGTGAGGACATAAACACAGGATTTAGCCCAATTGATCACTAGACCAGAGTTCCTCCCGAATGAACTGAGCATGTCAAACAATACTATTAGTGACTTCCAGGGGGATGTGAGGTATCACAGAATATCATCTGCGTATAGCGATATGCGATCTTCAAAGTCAGGGGTCCACATAATACCCTTAAGCGATGGCTCCCACCGCAACCAGGCAGCTAGGGGTTCCAAAGCGAGTGCGAAGAGCAAAGGAGACAATGGGCACCCCTGCCGCGTGCCCCTCCCAAGAACAAAGGACTCCGAGACCCTGCCATTTACCACAACCTGGGCCAGTGGTTCCTCATAAAGGAGTTTAACCCAACCAACAAACCCTGGGCCAAAACTGAACTTTGCGAGAGCAGCCCACAAATATGACCATTCCACTGTGTCAAATGCCATCGTGGCATCCAAGGAGACCAAGATGGCCGGCTCACGCAGCGACTCCGCTCTCGCCAGGACGCCATAAAGACGAGGCAGGTTCAGTGCGGTATTGCGGTGTGGAATAAACCCAGACTGATCCGGGTGTATCAAGTCGTCGATCACCTTTATTAACCGGTTTGCCAGTAGTTTTGCCAAAATTTTAGGTTCTGCATTTAAAAGTGATATCGGTCTATAAGACGTACATTGGTCCCGGGGTTTCCCTTCTTTATGGATCACAACAATGGATGCAAGTCTCTGATCTCGGGGAAGGGACCCAACATCTCGCGACTCCAGAAACATCTCACGGAGATACGGCGCCATTTTGTCTGGACGTAGCTTGTAGAGCTCAATGGGGATACCATTTGGGCCCATAGCTTTCCCAGAGCGGATGGAGCGGATAGCGAGCGCTACTTCATCGTCGGAAAATTCCGCATCCATAAGCTCCCTGTCAGAATCAGATAAACAAGGCAACGCGATATCTCTCACCAACAAATGCGAGTCCTCCTCCGGTCTGTCGGAGACTGGCGCATATACCTTTTGAAAGTGGTGTGCGAAGCCTTCCACTATCTCCACAGGGTCCACAACTCGCACTCCATCCGCTCTCTCAATCACAGGCACCACATGATTCAATCTTTCCTTTTTATCCAACCAGGCAATCAGCTTCCTCACTTTATCTCCAACATCATACAGCCGTCCCTGGTGCTCACGACTCATGGCTTTAGCTGCATCAGTCACCTAGGCTCTATAATCAAGCTGTTTGAAGTTGAGAGCGTGCAGCTTATCATGTGTGGCACCAGACTCCAACTCTCTCTCCAATGCAGTGATTTCAGCCTCTTGCCGTACTACCTTCTCATTCTTTCTTTTCTTTGCACAAGCAATCAACGACAGAGCTTGACCATGGATTACCGTCTTAAAGGCTTCCCACAGTGAGATTGAGGAGGATACCGACCCCACATTTTCGGTGAAATACTGATCTATAGACTTGACCAAGCCCACCCGGGTCTTAGGGTTACGAAGATGCCAGGGATTAATCGGAGCCACTCGACCTTCCGCTCCCAGCTGTATATCAATAGAGAGCCACAGTGGGGAGTGGTCCGAAATATCCCTGGCCAAGTGCCTGATATCCCTCACGGAGACGGCCTGCGCTGCCGGCATAAGGACATAATCAAGCCTGGCACGGCTACCTTGTGCACCAGAGTGAAAAGTGTATTGTGCCTGCCCAGGGTGCATTAATCTTCAGCAATCCACCAGACCCAGTGTCTCCAAGAAGTTACCCAACCAAGACTGCGATCTTGCAAGATCCCTAGGGGGAAATCTCCACCTATAACTAAAATGCCCTCGAGGAGTCCCAATACTATTCTCCCCAAATCAGCAAAAGTCATTGTTTGCAAGCCTGGCGGAACATACACAGAGAGTATGGAAATCAGCTTCATCCCATCTGCCCGTGATGGCGGCATAGCGCCCCCTATCGTCCAGGATCGTATCATCTAATTCCAAGGGGAGGGAACTCCTGATTAGGATACTCGCCCCCCTAGATCCAGTAGTGAATCCCGAATGTGCAACTAAACGATAACCTCGCCGATTCATTGCATGGCACGTGTTCCCTATCAAGTGTGTTTCCTGCAGCAATACTACATCAGGGGAAAGACGTTTCAAAAGCTGTAGTACTACCCCTCGCTTTATCCTGGCTCCCAAACCGTTACCATTCCAACTTAGTACCCTTAAACCCCTACCCCTATCCCAGAAATGAGGGTAGGCTCCACCCCACAGCGAACAGGACACCAAAATCAGAATATACAACAATGTATTGCCTCTAAACAAAAAGGAATCAAACAAAGTCCCACCCCCACCCCCACCCCAAAGAAATCCCCTGAACACACCCCCCCACCCTGCACCCCTGCGTTAGACTAAATAGCCACCCCAACTTGCAGTGTGCCTGTCACCCTGACATAAAAACTAATCTACAAGAAGAAAAAGAACCCTGGAAGGAGGGAGAGTCCTGTCTCCCCTACCGCCTCTGGGTATATACAGTTGTATGTACAGACACAAAAAGTCATCAAACCACTGCTGTGAAGTCCGTATACTGCTCGGGCCGGTCACCACTCCTCACTCTTGTTCCAATGGGCCACCTTCTGTGCCCCCCGAGTGCTCCGGGTGGTCTTGATGCGTCGGCAGAGTGTCAAGCCAGTCACTGATGTTCTCAGGCTGATCAATGAAGAACGTCTGTTCGTTGTATTCAACACGAAGCCGAGCAGGAAAAAGCATTGCATACTTCAATCCCATGTCTCTCAATCTCTGTTTCACCCCCAAGAATCCCATCCTTTGCTTCTGTACGGATTGAGTGAAGTCTGGGTAGAAGCTAACCGCGCATTCTCAAATTTCGTGGGGCCATTGGCCCGCGACGCCTGCACGATAGCGTCTCTACCCCTAAAATTGAAGATTCTAGCTATTATGGGCTGTGGAGGAGCTCCTGGATTATGCTTCCCGCCCGAACTCTCTGCGCACGTTCAACAGCAAAAAAGTTACTGAGGCCCTTGGGGACCAGATGATTCAGAATTAGGTCCTCCACGAGGAGATCCGTGGTCAACTCAGTGGACTTCTCCAGAACTCCGATGATACGAACGTTATTGCGCCTTGCTTGACTTTCGAAATCTTCCAGCCGGCGGGCAAATACGTCGTTGGAGCACCGTAGATTGCGAACCTCTGTTTGCAGATCGTACATGTCGCTCGTGAGGCTGGCGGTCTTGATATCTAGAGACTTGACCCGTTTGTTGGTCTTCGCCAGGTCAGTCCTGATCAGGTTAACATCTATAGCCACAGTATCAAGCTTTAAAGCCAATGTCTCTTATTGCTGGCCCATGGACGTCTTCATGCTCGCAATGGCACCCATGAAGTCTCGCAAAGTCAAATAATCCGTCGCAGCGGAGCCATCTCCGGTCTCTTCCAAAGTTTTACTAGCACCGCTGGGGGATCCTTTAGGCCAGGTGTAACGATCCATAACATTTGATTGAATGGTGCCCCCTCGGTGTGTGACTTTGGTCGTCCTCTTCTCGCTGTCTGGCTTGCCCGCCATGTTGAGCGATGTGCCCCGAAATGGCCTCTGAGACCTGGTAAGAATGGCTCCTCACAAGTCAGTCTTGAGAGAGTCTTGATATGAGACGCAACAGGCGACCGTACAATCCAAAGTTTAGTCCATGGGCCACTGAAGGTGGGTGGTGGCAGGTTTCAATAGGAAAAATCCAAAAACAAAACCGAAAGTACATCAAGGGCACTAGTCAACTTCCACTGGCCGTTGTTGTTCAACTACCACCTGGGTATCATGGGGACTCGAGTCCCTGGCTGCTCCTCGGTGAAGGCCGTCAACATTCAGAGTGGAATAATTCCGGTTCCCGGCATACAAATCGATTCCTGAAAACAGCGTTTATGTCAGCAGGGTCATGTCCTTAATAACCCGTCGTCGTCATCAGGATTAGTGACAGGATATATGCGGGAGGCGGCAAGGGTCTCCGGAGCCCTGTGCTCACACGACCATCTTAGATGCACGCTAAGCTCTTCCTTCTACTTACACATTGTTGTTTTTTCTGTTTTGAGTGTGCAGGACTTTGGTTCATTTGTGATTGTGTGGTGTGTGCCACACGGATAGAGGGGTTTGAGGGTCTCCCCTCCCTGTCAGCACAATTCCAAACACTGATACTTATTACGGAACATACGTTAATAGTGCCTGAGCGCCATTACATCCAGCCTACTAAAACTCGTTTCTTTCTCAACATATCTGAAAACGTACCAGAGTTCTTTCTCTGAGAGATACCGCTTTCACACTGCATCTCCCAACATTAGCAGGTAGCACACCCTCTTCCCACATCACCAGCGAACCCCCAACAACCTTCTTGGACCCGGAAGTGTCCCTGTGCAATTGGACAAATAAGAATCTTAGTCATGTATAAATGTACAATAAAACCTTTTATTTAAACAAAACCACAACAACAAATACAACTATGTACAGCTGTGGCATGTCATCGCTGGTCCATTTGTGATTCACAGCCTGCAAGACAAAAAGAAAGATAAGATGGTGTGTCATGTGTCTAGCAAAGGACATAGAGAGAGTGGGAAAGAGGGAGAGGAAGAGAGAAAGAGTGATAAAGACGAAGACAGAGAAATAGTGAGATCGAGAAAAAGAGAAAAAGTAAGATACAAGAAAGAGAAACAGTGTGAGAGAGAAGACAGACAAAGAAAGAGTAAGAAAGAGCAAGAGAGAAATAGTGAGCTACAAGGAAGTGAGAAATAGTGTGAGAGAGAGGAAGACAGAGAGAAATAGTGATATAGAAGAAGAAAGAGAGAGAAAGAGTGAGAAAGGAAGAGAGAAAGAGTGAGAGAGAGGAAGCCAGCCAAAGAGGGAAAGAGTGAGACAGAGAGGAAGATAACGAAAGAAACAGTGTGAGAGATAGGAAGAGAGAGAGATAAAGAGAGAAGCAGTGAGAGAGAGAGTAAGAGAGAGATAAAGAGTGAGATCAAGGAAGAGAGAAAGAAAGAAAGATACAGAGAAAAAGAAAAAGTGTGGGAGAGCGAAAGGAAGAGATGGAGAGGTAGTGTTGATACTGGAGGAAATCTTCGCAGCTCACGATTGTGCCACTGGTTTGTCTCCAACCACGTGCCGGGAGATAGTTCACCCTCAAGTTTAGTGATCTGAAAGATAGTATAGTATTAGAAATTGCAGAGTACATACAACTGTATGCACGTAACTCTTTGTTTCGCTTATGTTCAATGAGGCTGGTGCAGCCCATCCACCCCCACTGTTCGGAGGTGTCTGTGCGCTCTTGCGTGCCCCGACTGCTGTACACTATCCACTCCCACCGCCCAGAGGTAACTGCCCACTGCTGCTGAAAGAAGTCTCTCTGCTCACTTTGTGCCATCAGTGTGTATGTAAGAGGGTCCATCACGTGCCGGAGCAACTTTGTCATGCATTCAGGATGGCCACGCATCATCACAGATTTTTCATGCGTTCAGCTTTGGTGGTGTTGGGGGGCGGGGTGAACGTCGATTCATGATTCATAGCCTGTTAGATAAAAAGCAAGATAAGATTGCGTGTCATGCGCCCATCAAAGGAATGGCAGAGCAGGGTTGGATTAGGATTCAAAATCGGCCTGGGCACGCTAAAAAAAGTGGCCCACATTTGGATAGTGCCTTTCCTGAAAACACTGCTTTGGCGAAAATGTATTTAAAAAATGGGCGTTGGGGGAGATGCAAACAAATTCACGGATTTGTGTACACTAGTGCCTTAAAAACAAGTTAGGCCACTTCTGCTTAGGCCCCCTAACCCTGCTAGGTATACATACATTAATGGACAGCCCTGCGAGAGAAAGAAAGTGATACTTCAGTCTGTTGTTAAACATGAGGTAATGACGCCCATCTGCCTCCAGAAAGGCCATTCAGACACCTACTGGGCTGCTGACTGTATCCAAACAACAACGACATCGCCCAAATCTGCCCCTCAGAACGTTCCAAAAAGCAGCCGACAGTTGGATCTCAGCACCGGCCCCTTGGGCATTGCATCAATGCTCGCGTTACCACTCTGATACTGTGGCAGAGTAAATACGAGTACGTACGCATAAATCTTTCTGCATTCAGGTTGCTGTACCCCACCCACTCCCGCCGCCCAGAGGTATCTGCCCGACGCTGCGCACCAAGGCCTCACTGCTCACCTTTTCGCGATCATGGTACCTTCTTCCTCATGCAGATCCATTCTGTAAGCAAACAGGTTTCACATTTGGAACTGAGGCTTGATATTGCCATGGCAGGACATACTAGTGCACTTATCATTGCAGGTTGTATACCTGTTCAGTGCTTGGGGTGCTACTAATTTAGTGAGAAGTGAAGCCACGCACTCTAAACTTTCAAATGGTGAAGAACACGTGCGCCTGATTTTTTATATTAGTAGGGTCACGTGTACTGTGACGCCTTTGCTGAATGGGTATGGTGTGGGTGTATACCAGCCATGAGGGAGTGGCTGAGGCATCAGTGTTGCCAGATTGGGCTAGATCACGCACAATTGGGCTATATTTTTTGGGTTGTGTGGTAAAATTTTGGTTTCTGCTAGTTGACAGATTATAAATGTATATACAACGCTCCAGTAAAGTAGTATGTTAAACAACTTTATTAGACAAATATTAACTGGGCATTCTGCTGCAACATCAATTCCAATGCATTCACCGCCTGCTTGACGCTGTCCTTGCCCCTCCTGCCCTAAAGTCACAATATTGAGCTAGTTTGGGCTACTTTTTAGTTGGCTTTGGGCTATAGAAAGCTGAAAAATCATCAGTTATGTCACTGACATGTCATCAATAATGTAATATGTGATGTCATCAGCACTGCATTGCGGGGGCGCAAGTTATAGTTATTCATATATATATAGTGAATATATATATATATATATATATATATATATATTCACTGAAAGAAACATAGGTTTCATGAGTGTTATAGTTAGCTGGACATTTCACTTGTACAAAACCATAGGAATTCCTCTGTTATAGTTAGTTGTGCTAATTATAACTCGCGCGCCCGCAATGCACGGCTGATGATGTCACATATTACATCATTCATGACATGATCAGTGACATCACTGATGACATATCAAATGACATCACTTATGACATCATTCATGACATTACCCACTTGACAATCTGATACACCTCATCACACACTAGTATAACCTTTGATCACTCACTGTAAAATACAGAGTACCATATTTGAAAGCATTGACACACACATACCAGTTACTACATACCCACTCACTGATTCCTAAGTCTACACACACAACTGTCCATCCACCCACAGAATCACTTATACATGCAGTCACTGATTAATTGTAACACTACCAAATGTACTCATAAACCTATATAGACATTGACACATCAGCAGTCATCCTAGTCGGTTATGCAGTGATGCTACTCACTCATGAAAAGAATCAATCACACTTACATTTACTCACCTACACATTTATACACACAACACCTGATTTATACAGACACATAGTAAATCATAGTTACTATGTTAAAAAATCACTATTCATACAGTTACTCTCACAATCTCTGACTCTCACGTATACTTATTTAAATACACCAACTCTCATAAGCAATGCCTTTTATTTTTCTACTTTATTGGAGATGTACCACTGATACATATATTCACTTACCAAAACACAGATAAACACACTCAGACACCCAAACACCTGTGTCCATAAATACTCCTAAACCCATATGCCTAGACAATCAACCACTCACACATCTATGCATAGAGTTACAACTCCCCCACCAAACCACAGATACACTCAGTGTCCCTTACAAATACTCAGCCAACTAATTAATAACTAATACAGACACTCATGTAGTTAGTGACCAATTGATGCAGCAGGTTATAGAACAACAGATACAGTGATACACACATTCACATAGTTTGGTTATTAACCTGTACATTTAGTGAGACACATTTAATTACTTACTTAAACAAACAGTCAGACAGCTACTAAATCCTCCATCCAGACAGTTATATAGCCACTCAGTCTTCAATACAGATTGGTATATATATATAATAGATATTTAAATTTCAAACAAAACCACATTCAGTGGATGATGTCATCAGTGATGTCATTTGAGGTGTCATCCGTGATGTCATCAGTGATGTCACTGACCATGTCATGAATGATGTAATATGTGACATCATCAGCAGTGCATTGCGTGTGCATAAGTTATAGTTAGCACAACTAACTATAACTGAGGAATTTCTATAGTTTTGTACCAGTGAAATGTCCAGCTAACTATAACACTCATAATACCTATGGTTTTTTCAGTAAAATTCAAAGGTTTTTTAAATGCTAATTCCTAACGATAACGTCTCTGAAACGTGTGGTTTTTTTCACAGTGAATATATATATATATATATATATATGTGTGTATATATGCAACAACTCGCAAATTCTCTCATTTAGGTACTAAAATCACGGGCGTAGACCAACTTGTGCTCCAGCATTATTTTATTTTAATTAAACATTGACAAGACGCGTTTCGACCGTCCAAGCGGCCTTGATCACCTGATCATGCACAGACATTTCAGCAAATTTAAAGTGCTAGTGCATCATATAATTCATAGACATAGAAGACATAATGCAAAGTTTAAATACCTTGACAAAATCAGATTTATACTTTGTAATCTGCATTTTTCACTATGGGATATTTTGATATACATGTATAATATCTGCTTAAATGCACACATAGTATTTAATATATTTTACCCCTTGTGTGAGAATGTTCACTCCAACCAGGTATTTATCAGCCTAAATGCTCATTTTCAAACCTTACTTTTCAATGTTATTCTTCTTATGATGCAATAACTATTTATAACATGTTACGTGCTCACCTCTGTGTATAACTTAACCATAAATTAATAAACAAAATTAAGAATAATGAAGCATCTCTAAACAGCAATATCTTTAGGCAGATTAAGAACAATCATCCATTGACCAAATTATTGCACCTATAGACTAAAGTTTACTATATGTAGCTAGAAAGAAACAACTATTCAATTGAATACATTCATTGAACAGTAAAGTGCCATTGTGCAACAGTACTATCATCAAAGTGTCTTGTGCCTAAGCATCGAGCTGTAAAGTGACTAGTGCTTAAGAGTGCAAATAGTAGAGGCATAACGGAGATTATTTATAAAGTGAACAATGTGCGTCTATTATGTTCAAATGTGCAGCCTATTTGTCTGTCAACCTGTGTGCAAAGTTATTTTCTGGACATATAAAAAAAATATATATATTGATTAAGCTTTACTCCATGATACAGCTCAAAACAACCAGCTAAAAGACACATGAATAAAAACTACCCAAATACCTTAAAACCAAATCGATGAAAACAGTATTCATGAATTTAATTTAGCTAAAAAGGGTTGCGTTATATTCGCTGTCCTATACCCTGATAACCGATTGACAAACAGAGATATACTTAAAATGCAGCATTGCATACCATTCATTTGAAACATTTCATTATACACTTTTAATAGATGACGGTCTTGTCATCACAGAAATGTATGGAGATCCTCTGTCCCGTTTAATCCTCCAGGCCACTTAGAATCGTACTCCAGTATGTAGCTTGTTTCTGTTCGTCTAAGTTTAGCTTCTCTATCTCCTCCTCTCTTAGTTGTTGGTATTGACTCTATAGCAAAATATTTTAAATATTTAGGATTGCTATCATGTACAGCCTGGAAGTGTCTTGCGACAGGATAGTTTTGATCTTTATTTGTGATGGCCCTCAAATGCTGTAAAACCCTTTTATGCACTGCCAGTTTTGTACTGCCTATATATTTTAGTTGACACTCGCATTCCAAGACATACACACAATACTTTACACGTAAGGTGTTGTTTAATTTCTTTACTTGTGCTTGAGAATGCTGTTTTATAGGTTTTTGTATTAATACCAAACTGGCATGCTCTGCATGTCAAGCATTTATAAAAACCCTTTCTAGATGGTAGCCAGATATCCTTCCTGAGGCTCTCCTGACTGTTTCTTGATCACATGTTTCCCATGCTCATAGATTTTCGAAAAGCTATAGCTGGGTTTGAGGGCATATGTTCACCTATCACATGGTCTTCCTGGATAAAGTGCCAATTTGTTCTTATTATGCTCCTCAATTCCTTCTGTTGCTTGGAATATGTTAGAATCAGTCGGACCTGCTCCACTTTTTCCTTGCCTACTTCGTGTAGTTTTTTGTTGTTTTTATAGGCAAGGAGTTCATCCCTTGGTTTTAACTGGGCCTTTTTCATTGCCGTTTCCACTACCTTTTTGCTATACACTCTATCTAGGAACCGTGCACAACTCTCCAACTGTTTCTTTTTTAAATCCGCTGGGTCACTACATATACGTTTAATGCGAAGCATTTCCCCATATGGTATACACTTTATAAGATAGGGAGGGTGCGCACTAGTTGCGTGTAGAAGTGTATTGCCGGCAGTAGGTTTTCTAAAAAGAGTAGTTGTTAAAACATTGTTTACAATTAACACCTGTACATCTCAAAATGTCACGGAGTATTTGCTGATATTAAAAGTAAATTTTAGAATAAAATCATTCTGATTAATATCTTCAATAAACTTCAGCACACTCTCCTCTGTCCCACGCCATACAATAAAAAGATTGTCTATAAAACGCAACCAGGATACGACATGATCTTTGCAAATTTGATCGTATTTTCGCCTGAGGACCAGTTCCTCCCACCAGCCCATGAATAGACAGGCGTACCTGGGGGAGAAACTGGCCCCCATAGCTACTCCTTGCATCTGCTGGTAACATTGACCATTAAAAAGGAAATTATTATTTTCTAAACAGAAGGACAACATATCTAGTACCATTCTCGTGTGATGGGCATATGCTATTGGTCTTGTGCTCAAGAAATATTCCGTGGCCCGGAGCCCATCCATATGCCTAATGGAGGTATATAGTGAGCATACATCCAATGCGACCAATAGAAAGTCCGAGCTCCATGCTAGATCTTTAGTTTTTAAAAGGAAGTCACTAGTGTCCTGTACATAAGATTCTAAATTCTTCATATGAGCATGTAGAAAATAATCAATATACTTGGAAAGGTTCTCAAGTGGTACTTCACAAGCAGCTATTATGGATCTTCTTGGTGGGACCAATGGGTTTTTATGAAACTTTGGGATAAAATAAATATATGGCACCAAAGGGTATTCTTTCTTAAGAAATTTATATTCATCCCAACTCAGGAGACCTAGGCTTTTCCATGCCAAAATGTTGGTACATAACGTCTCTTGTATTGCCTTATATTTCAAAGGGATTACTTTTTTTTGTAACATTCGACATTATTCAATTGGCTGTAAGCTCCCTTAAGTAGTCTTCAACTGGCCATAGGTCAACGTTCCCGCCCTTATCAGCGTTTCTTATTATCAGTTTTTCCTGTTGCAATTTTAAGATCAATTGATTACATTTTTTTTCCTCATTTGAGTGGGTCAGTTTCTTAATTCGCGCTACCACATGTTCAACCCATCATGGGCTGCCAATGGGACAGATTTAAATTTAAATTAAAGGGTGTTGCTGGTTTCTTTTGTCCTTGCAGGGTAGATATTTCTTGTGTATTGGCCTCATCCCCCAAAGCCAAATCACACATATCTTGATATAGGTTAACATCCGACACCAAGAGTCCTGGGGATTCAATATCTTGTGGGGGATTTGGATGTTGCTTCATTACTGATTTTTGCAGTTGGATTTTCTTGAACTTTAGTTTGAGGATGAACTGGTATATGTCTGCCCGCGTTCTTGTATAGTTGAAGTTAGATTCTGGGCAGAAACTCAGGCCTAAACAGAGCAATTGTTTTTCCACTTTGGACAGGTCGATGGTGCCCAAATTGATAACTGACTTTGAATCCAGAATATCATCAGCTCTGATAGGACATTCTTCTTCTTATTTTAAAATACCTACTTCCTCCAGGCACGCCCCGACCCTGCTTATTTAGCTCTCCATTGCTTGCGGGCCTAGTGTCTCCCCCTTCTCCTTTGGCACCTTGTTTTGTCACTGTGCCTCCAACCCTGGGTCTCAGTGTATTCCGCCTGCTTTGCTTTAAAATGTCCAATTCTTCCCCCAATGTTAATTTTACTCCAGCTGATTTTCTTGCACCTTCGTTGACTGACCCACTCTCTGCCGCTGAGCTAGACACTGAGGAAAGTTCTATTTGTTGTCTTTCAGTCCCTTTATTTCCTTCACTCGGTTTGCTGGCAGTAGCTGCCCTTAAACTATCATAACGTTGCGCAAAAGTAAAAACCTGCCTATTGGCGTAATCATCTCTGTCTCTTTTAAATTTATAAATCTTCTATGTATATATATATATATATATATATATATATATATATATATATATATATATATATATATATATATATATATTCACTGAAAAAAACCATAGGTTTCAGGCCTTATATAGTTAGGAATTAGCATTTAAAAAACCTTTAAAATTATGCCTGCTGAAAGTGCGAGAAATGGATAATAAAAGCCCGTTTTAACACTCACGAAGTTGTATGGTGGTCCTTCCTGTCTGTGGTCTCAACCGACGAACAGATTTTGCTCTGCATATATACATATATATATATTGCTGTAGCAGAAATTAAACGTGCCTACCTGACCTGTATTCCACTTGGCTTTCCGCGTTCTTCTGTCTGGAGGGATGTTTGCGCGATGTTTCCTGTGCCTGCCAGCGACACAGTACGGAAAGCCAATATATATATATATTCACTGAAAAAACCATTGGTTATAGACCATATATAGTTAGGGATTAGCATTTACAAAACCTTATTTTACTCACACAAAACCATTGAAATTTCATATATAGTTAGTTCCACTAACTATATATCGCGCACCCGCAATCCACTGCTGATGATGTCACATATTACATCATTCATGACATGGTTAGTGACATCACTGATGACATCACTGATGACATCTCAAATGACATCACTGATGACATCTCAAATGACATCACTGATGACAACATCCAGTGACTGTATGTTTCTGTAAAGTTAAAATATGTCTTACATATTGAAGAATGAGTGGATGTATAAGTGTCTGGATGAAGGATTTAGTAGGTGCATGACTGACTGTATGAGTGAGTGATTAAATGTGTCTCACTGAGTGCATGGATTAGTGACTAAACTGTTTTAATTTGTGCATCATTATATCTGTTGTTCTACAAAACTGCTACATATGTTGATCAGTAGCTATATCAGTAACTGTATGGGTTATTCATTGGTTGTCCAAGTATTTGTATGGGAAACTGAGTGTGTGTGTATGGGTGGCTGGGAGGTGTGTGACTCTGTACATAGATGTGTGAGTAGTTGATTCACTATATGTATGGGTTCAAAAGTGCATGTGCAAACAACTGTATGGGTGGTTGACTGTGCATGAGTGTATTAGTGAGTGAATGGATATCTCAGTGCTACATGTCAAAGTAAGTACATAAGTAAAACACAGTACATGTGAGAGTTGACATATATAAATAACTGTGCATAAGAGCCAGTGAATGTGTGAGTGGCTGTATGGATCATTGTGAACATGTATCAGGGATTGTATAAGAGAGTAAAGTAAATGTGTTAGTATATGTTTGAATAAGTAAGGTGTGTATAACTGTATAGTTGAGAAAATGGAGGTGTGATTGATTTTTTGCATAACTGACTAGGTGTGTGAGTAACTCCATGGATGAGTGACAGTCTGTGACTTTCTATTTACACTGATTGTATCTAAGGTTATATTAGAGTCTGAAGAGGTTCATGGTATTATCACATGAATGATATCATCAGTGATGTGATCAGTCATGTCAAATGAGATGTTATCAGTGATTTTATCAGTGATGTCATTTGAGAAGTCATCAGTGATGTCATTTGAGATGTCATCAGTGATGTCATTTGAGATGTCATCAGTGATGTCATCAGTGATGTCACTAACCATGTCATGAATAATGTAATATGTGACATCATCAGCAGTGGATTGCGGGTGCGCGATATATAGTTAGTGGAACTAACTATATATGAAATTTCAATGGTTTTGTGTGAGTAAAATAAGGTTTTGAAAAGGCTAATCCCTAACTATATATGGTCTATAACCAATGGTTTTTTCAGTGAATTTTCAAGGTTTTGTAAATGCAAATTCCTAACTATATATGGCCTATAACCTATGGTTTTTTCAGTGAATTTCATTGGTTTTTTAATAGCAAATATCAAAAGCTGTAAAATGTCAAGTACGTGATAGGTAAAAACTTTTTCGTGTTTATGCACGCTGATGTGCTTTGAACGCTGCCCCCCTCCCCTCTTTTCTCTTAGTAGTACTCTCTCTTTGCAGATAGTGAAGAGTAGTTAACGCAGGCCTTTACCCCCGTTGTAATCCGTCCTGCCTGCTTGTCTCTCCATTTGATTGATTGTTATCCAAGCATTTACTGTTTTACAATTGATTCTCTTTGGTTCATTCTCTATTTACAAACAAGCACAAAGTCGCAATACTCTGTTTAGTCTTTGCAGATAGTGAAAAATCGTGAAAAATCGTGTAAAAAAATAAAAGTAATCGAGCAAAATCAGTAGGCTACTAATTGGATCTCTTTTTGACCTCGCTAAAATAGAAATATTATGAACAACCCTTCATGAGAAATACGAAAATAGTGAGATGAACTGAGCTCCACACCATGAGGGCTGCAAGACAGCTCGGCTCCGTCACCCACCCCGCCCGAAATAACGACAAACCCTATGCAAATATTAAAAATATAGACAACACACCAGCAAAGAAACAGGGTAAAACATTTTATTAAATAACTATTTACATAACTATTTTATACTTTTTATTGCCCGATCCGGCTAGCTCAATCGATCGAGCATGAAACTCATGCACTCTGATAGCAAGCGTTGCTACTGATGCTATGCAGACCAAAACTGGTTTTCAGTTTGTACATTTTTCTAGATTTTTCCATCCAAGGTTGGTTGACTTTGTAGAACGATGGCTTCAGATTTTCAACATACGGTGTGGTGGGGCGGACTGGGAGGGGGCGCTTCGCTCCTGCCCCCTCCCCAAGTAAGATTTTCATACGTGAAAGTACGTTAATGGTTTTGGTCCCTGAGTTGCTTCAATGTCACTGCCATTCTCAAATGGCATAAGTTCTGGATGTTGGGTGCCATAGTTCAGAGTTCTGAGCAGCGCTTGTAACACTGTCTGAAGCTTATTTCCACCTACTGCAGCTTCACTATTCTCAAAGTAAGTGAGTGTCGTTTGTGGACCTGACTGCATTTGAAAACAATGTGATATGTTACCTTCCTAAACCGCTTGACGGAGGCCCCCGAGGGGCGGTGTAATGGCCATGGACTCGGAGAAGACGCTTGGCTCCGACCCCCTCCCCAAGTCTTATAGCACCGGTGTAGCCTGAGATCGCCCCCGACATAGGCGGCCGGCTCCCGGGGTCCGGCGGAACTTTTTGCCTTTTGATGACTCTTCTATTCTGGACCTTGTCCCACAATCCGTTTGACCTGAAGACACGCTGTAGTGGGGCGCCCTTTACCGTTTTAGTTGCCATTCCGCCCGCTTTTGCTACACTGTGCCTCTTCCGCCATTCAGCTGTTTACCGCCCGCTCTTGTGACTACAACGTCTCGCTCACCATGTAGTTGAGTTGCTCCTGCTCTTGCGATGCAACGATAGGCGACTGCCACAGGACTCTCAAAATGGCGGCCGGCTCTTCAGATTTGGGCGTGGTCCACTAAAATGGCCCTGGGACACCTTGGAACTCGGACGCTTCCCTGATAGGGCTTGGGTCCCATTCTCGAAAGCGTCCCCTCAGCCGTGAAGATTCTACAAAAGTCTTGGGGGCCCCCGACTCCCGCAGGCTTCTGGTGGGGAGCGGCTGCCATGTTTGCTCGTGGAATGGCCACGACGGACCTACGAGATGGTAGTGCTCTCATGCTGACGCCAGCTTTAGTCTGAAACATCCAGAAACACTGTAGACTACCAATTCGATCAGTTCCGGTAGCGCCCCAACATGACCCTGTAGAGAAGAACTTGCCCTCCCCTCTTTGACTGATGGTTCTTGTTGCCTGTCCCCTCTGTTGTCATTTTACAGAACTTTTTGGACTGCTGAAAGGGGTTGTGTTCCGAACGCTGGTTGGTGGAGACATTTTGACTATATTCTTGACCTACGTTGTCGCGTAATGCGTTATATGACACGCCGCGTTAGCGCACCCGGAAGTAATCCGAGGCGCAGCGCGCAACGTAAGCATAACAGGTCATGTGACTTGTTAATAAAACTTTTTATTGGTTCATTTTACTTTTGTTATTTTAATAATGTAAAGCTTGGTCATATGACCTAAAAAATACGCTTTTTATTGATTTCGAACTTTTTTTAAAAAACATATATGTTATAATATTCCAGGCTAATGTACTTTCCTGGAAAATTTACAACTGTCCTGCAAGTAAAATATATTCCTTTTTCGAGAAAAAGGGCGTTTCTTCGTTCCATGACGGAGCCGTTGAGTAAAAGAGACTCGGCCTGCTGTCTTAGTCGCCGATACGTCTGATTATCAGATTCTTATCGATCACTTTATGTTGCAGAAGTGGAAAACACAACTGCCCTTGACCATTTATCTTTACTGCGTTCCTACATATTATACCTTTTATCCGTCATGTAATTGGACTACTTTATTTCACTTGCCTTTAACTGATTCGAAAACAGTGACTAAAAGTAAAAACTTTACCAATGTAAATACTACTACCATGTTTTGTTTTAAAAACCTTTATTGTGAAAATGTCAGTATACAAATACGGGCCTATAACCACGAGGGCCAGCCACGGAGCAAACTGGAATCGTATATGATGAGGAGACATTTACATTATAGAGGAACGTAACGAACGAGCCATTAGGTTGCAAGAACTAAGGTGTCTAACAGTTGCGGAATCGGTGGACGTACATTTTGTAATTAAAATACGACAGGGCCACTTACAAAAAAGTTATCTAGATATACATTTGCGTGCAAGTACCATGGGTGACGTTAATTCGAACTTTCAATGGTACAGTAATCAATAACACATCAGAACTTAATATCAATAGGGATGTCGAAATATTCAATCAATTCTCGTCCCCGCCCGCCATGAGCATCAAAACTGCATTCATATCTCGTGATATCAAGGTTGTTCAACCAGTACACAACAATGAGTTACGAGTCCCATTTATACCGGCGCCATTTTGGGCGAGGCCGGGCAGGTCCAAGATATAGTCAAAATGTCTCCACCAACCATCGGCCAGACCAGAACCCCTTTCAGCCCTTTATGCTACAAGATGGTGTCTTCCATTCAGAAAATATTGTTCGCAGCATTTTGAAAGGAAACATAAACAGCCGTTCTCCTAGTGAGTCTCACATTGTTACATTTAGGAAGAATGTTGAAGAGTAGTATGTGGAAAATCTGAAGCCATTTTTCTACAAACTCTCAATCAGCCTTGGATGGAAAAAAAAATCCAGAAGAATGTACAAACTGAAAACCAATTTTTGTCTGTATAGCATCAACAGCAACGCTTGAGTCAGCTTTGTGTCAAGCCGCCATTTTCATTCAATCAATAGCGTCCCCCTGCACACATTCAGGGACCTGGTCGTGTCTTCAGATGAAACGGATTGTAGGACAAGAAGCAGAAAAGAAAAGGAAAAAAGATCCGCCGGACCTCGGGAGCCGGCCGCCTATGTCATGTGCGAACTTTGGCCACACCAGGGCAATAGTGAAGCTGCAGCAGGTGCAAATAAGCTTCAGACAGTCTTACAAGCACTGCTCAGAACTCTCAACTATGGCACTCAACATCCAGGACTTGCCATTCGGATCTTGGTGCCTTGTGCTGGTTCCGACCTATTCACACATCGGTCCACTACTGACATCACCTCATAAGCCAACGGGGCACCCCACGCCGACTTTCGGTGCAGCATTGTAGGATGGCCACACCAGTGCGGCAACTTGCTGGACACCACCTCGGTGCCATCCGGATCTCGGCGCGTTCGAGTCACTGTACCGCAAGAGTGACCGGAACTCAGCTGGACACGCCATCTTTCGGCGCAGCATTGTAGGATGGCCACACCAGTGCGGCAACTTGCTGGACACCACCTCGGTGCCATCCGGATCTCGGCGCGTTCGAGTCACTGTACCGCAAGAGTGACCGCAACTCAGCTGGACACGCCGTCTTTCGGCGCAGCATTGTAGGATGGCCACACCAGTGCGGCAATTTGCTGGACACCACCTCGGTGCCATCCGGATCTCGGCGCGTTGTGCTGCCTTCGGCCTACTGTAGCCGCAAGTGCGGACGCAACTCAGTTGGACGGCGAGTGAAACGCTAAGGGGCGCCGCACTGCAGCCGAGGAGCCTCCATCTTGGGGGAGACGCACAGCCCCCACTGACTGACGCGACCTCACAGGTCAACGGGGCGCCCCACGCCGACTTTCGGCGCAGCATTGTAGGATAGCCACACCAGTGCAGCAACTTGCTGGACACTAACTCGGTGCCATCCGGATCTCGGCGCGTTGTGCTGCCTTCGGCCTATTCGCACATCGGTCCGCTACTGACGCCGCCTCACGTGCCAACGGATTTTCTACGCTTTTTGTAGCCCTATGCCGCATAACAGGTCATGTGACTTGTTTATAAAACTTTTCATTGGTTCATTTTACTTTTGGTTTCCTAAAAATGGAAGGCTTGGTCATATGACCTAAAAATAACACTTTTCATTGGTTTAGAACATTTTTTTTTCCCAAACGATGAAAGCCCCACCTTGTTTCTGGATGATTCAGACTGAAGCTGGCGTCAGCATGAGAGCACCACCATCTCGTGGCTCCGTCGTGGTCATTCCGCGAGCAATCATGGCAGCCGCTCCCCACCGGAAGCCTGCAGGAGTCGAGGGCCCCCAAGACTTTTATAGAATCTTCACGGCTGAGGGGACGCTTTCGAGAATGGAGCCCAAGCCCTAGCAGGCAAGCGTCCGAGTTCCAAGGTGTCCTAGGGCCATTTTAGTGGACCAGGCCCAAAACCGAAGAGCAGTCCGCCATTTTAAGAGTCATGTGGCAGCCGCCTATCGCTGCACTGCAAGAGTGGGAGCAACTCAACAACATGGTGAGTGAGACGCTGTAGCCGCAAGAGCGGGCGCAACTCAGCTGGATGGCCGCCACCTGGGGAGGCCCGTTCATGCCGCCTCCCCCACGCCCCCCCCCCCCCCCCGGGCCGCCCCACGCCAATTTTCGGAGCAGCATTGTAGGATACCAAAACCAGTGCGGCAGTTTACTGGACATCACCTGGGTGCCATCAACATCTCAGCGCGTTCTGCTGCCTTGGGACTATTCGCACAACAGACCGCTACTGACGAGGCCTCCCTCCGCACCACCCTGGACGCCCCACGCTGATTTTCTTTGCTGCATTGTAGGATCCCAAAAACCAGTGCGGCACCCAGGTGACATCACCTGGGTGCCGTCCAGAACTCAGCACGTTGTGCTGCCTTGGGACTATTCGCACAAAAGACAGCTTCTGACCATTGTTGCTTTTTTTTGTGAAAAATGTTTAAATGTTTTTACAGTTTTTGTTCCGTTCGTTATATTTAAAAGTTAATAAAGTTTTATAATCCTACTTTGTTGGAGTGTTATATATTTTTTTTTAAACGGTTGAATGGGGCCTTGAATCGGGTTATTGTCATGTGTGGGCTTTGCAAGTGTACTGCTACAGGATCGGACATTTCAAACTCAAATGCACGTTCTTTTTCTTACCTTTCCGAAGCATGGAGCGCAATAGCAGGCAGAGAAAGGGTGATGCAACTGTTGAACACTGCCTGGCCTGGAAGTTGCTGGCAGTGCCCCCCCCCGCCCGCTCCTGAAAGAGGACACACACACACCGCCGCCCCGAGTACTTCACAGATCTTTAAAAGACCATGCGCTTGTTCATGAGGCTTAAATGGTTTATCACCCCTTCTAGAACCCCTGCATCGACCCTCTGACGTTTCCTGGAAAAATTACCACGTAACACAATACCAAGCCCTGTCAGCTGAAACCCCCGAGGAATCGTGGGGCATATTCTCAAGGGGGTTTATCTCCGCTTTTTTGGCTTTAAAAGCCAAGAAAGCGGAGATAAAATGATCTCCCTATTACCAAGCTGTCGCTAACACCAGTTAGTGACAGCTAAAAGGAGATAGCGACCATCTTGGGCCCCGCTTTGCATGTCAGTGATATTTATCACTAATGACATGCAAAGTGGGCGTGCCAAGATGTTAGCGACTGGAAACAGTCCCTAACATCGCTATCTCCTATTACCAACTTTTGGAGATATTCGCGCTAAGCGCGAATATCTCCAAAAGCTAACACCTGACCTGAGCAGTTCTTAGCCATGTTATCCAATGGGAGGTGGATAACATGGCTAAGAGCATTTGCTCGATAATGCATGAATATCGCTGACTTTTCTGCGATATTCATGCATTGCGGCCGTTTTTTATCGCATTTGCGATAAACCTTGCTAATAGCAAGGTTTATCTGCGATAAAAATCGCCGATGTGCGGCGATAATTTTTGTCTCTAAACAAGTTAGAGACAAAAATTATCGCTAGTTGTTGGTAATATGCCCCCGGGTTTTTGCTTGCAGAAATCGAGAGGCGGGAGACTAGCACTGAAATCAGTAGTCTCACGCCTGAATCGGGAGGGTTGGCATGTCTGGAATCTCTACAGCTGGGGCCATAAACTACATCCGCAGGGCTAGGTGATAGCCTGGGACCGGCCTGGCATCTAAAATGGCTGCCGTGCACGACAAAATTGTGGCATTGGAAAAAAGGCAAGATGGCGCAGACAATGTTTATCAATAAGGATTCATTTATAACAAAATATTTTATCGCACTGACAAATTGGCGGTCAACACTTCCTGATTTCCATCGAATCGAACGTTAACAGACGTCACGCACCAAAAAAAAAAAAAGCTCACGCACAGCCGCTGGAAGAGATGTATCAACATATATGAGCCTCCTCAGCCACCCTCAGAAAACATAGGGGATTAGGATACGTCTCCCGCACCCCCTTATACCTAGTAATTTAATTAAAACGAAGCACAAAATGGCGAATTCCCGTTTCGCTACCAGTTTGCGGCCCAGTT
This sequence comes from Lissotriton vulgaris, assembly GCF_964263255.1. NCBI lineage: Eukaryota > Metazoa > Chordata > Amphibia > Caudata > Salamandridae > Lissotriton > Lissotriton vulgaris. The sequence goes on from NC_141689.1 coordinate 1,907,384,015, forward strand.
CGCGGCCCGTGAAGCGCTTCTACCGTGAAAAATATATATATTTTTTTTTTCCCCACGGGACCCTTTAATAACCCCAACAACATTCCTAGGGGGTCAAGAGGGGTATACCTTGCCCCCTTTCATTAAATTCCCCCTTCGTTTTTCACCTCTTCTTCTCTCTCGATCCTACCGAGAGATAAGATGGCGGCCGCTCCGGACTGTTTAGAATGTTGACAGAGACCGGGGAGCCAATCAGCTTCGCATCGCAAAGTTCCGTTTCGCGAAAAGTAAGCGGACCGGAGCGCAGCCCGGAGCGCTGTTACAGATATATATCTTGTTTTGAACGTTAATTTCTCAAAATCCACTGGAGCACATATATTGAGACCTAGCAAAGGCACATCGGGCTAACAGTCCCTACAATTTTGCCAAGTTTCGTGCAAATCCATTCAGCCGTTCGAGCTAAAAGTGAGGCCAAAGGCCCTATGGAAATTAACCTGGGGAAAACGTGTTTTGGGACCCCCCTTTTTTCTCGGCCCCCCCCCCTGACGAAACCCCCCCAAATTTTCAGGGGCTGCTCAGAAACAAAATGTGCCATTTTCCTGAACATTTCAGCCGATTCCATCCACAAACGCCAAAGTTATTAGACATAGAATTTTCAAAAGTTCCATAGACAAATAATCCTAACTATATACCTACTGGCTATCGCCAGTAGGTAATATATATATATATATATATATATATATATATATATATATATATATATATATATATATATATATATATATATATATATATATATATATATATATATATTCCTCCAATCTCGCCCAATTTATGAACGAGCCGACACATGCTAGGTTTGCCCAACTTGAATTTATTGCCACCAGGTCACAGCATTTCAGTAGCGCGCAGCTCACACTTTCGCAGCCCTTGCCAGACGCGTTTCGGCGGTTGCCTCATCAGTGCCGGCTGTCTGCTGTGTGATTCAGTTGACAGTTTTTCGCGGGGCTTTTCTTCATAAGTCCTGCCAGCGAACCCCATTGGCTGGATGTTTGTAGCCATAGAAAGCGGACAAGCGAGATGTGTACCGGCTAATGCTTGTCGCTTTCGTAGTATGGGGTGCCTGGATGCCGTTAACAATCCCGCTGTGTGAAAGCAGCCTGTTCAGAGTTCAACACAAGGTACAATGTCCCATAGTTGGCATTAAAATAATGCTCTCCTTACTGCCACTCCCATTGCGTTGCGGGTCTCTGGCGAAATCAATCCTTTGCTGGGCAATCCTGTTAGCAGAAAATCTGCTCCCTCTCCCCGATACCTACTCAAGTGGTACTTCACAAGCAGCTATTATGGATCTTCTTGGTGGGACCAATGGGTTTTTATGAAACTTTGGGATAAAATAAATATATGTCACCAAAGGGTATTCTTTCTTAAGAAATTTATATTCATCCCAACTCAGGAGACCTAGGCTTTTCCATGCCAAAATGTTGGTACATAACGTCTCTTGTATTGCCTTATATTTCAAGGGATTACTTTTTTTTGTAACATTCGACATTATTCAATTGGCTGTAAGCTCCCTTAAGTAGTCTTCAACTGGCCATAGGTCAACGTTCCTGCCCTTATCAGCGTTTCTTATTATCAGTTTTTCCTGTTGCAATTTTAAGATCAATTGATTACATTTTTTTTCCTCATTTGAGTGGGTCAGTTTCTTAATTCGCGCTACCACATGTTCAACCCATCATGGGCTGCCAATGGGACAGATTTAAATTTAAATTAAAGGGTGTTGCTGGTTTCTTTTGTCCTTGCAGGGTAGATATTTCTTGTGTATTGGCCTCATCCCCCAAAGCCAAATCACACATATCTTGATATAGGTTAACATCTGACACCAAGAGTCCTGGGGATTCAATATCTTGTGGGGGATTTGGATGTTGCTCCATTACTGATTTTTGCAGTTGGATTTTCTTGAACTTTAGTTTGAGGATGAACTGGTATATGTCTGCCCGCGTTCTTGTATAGTTGAAGTTAGATTCTGGGCAGAAACTCAGGCCTAAACAGAGCAATTGTTTTTCCACTTTGGACAGGTCGATGGTGCCCAAATTGATAACTGACTTTGAATCCAGAATATCATCAGCTCTGATAGGACATTCTTCTTCTTCTTTTAAAATAGCTACTTCCTCCAGGCACGCCCCCGACCCTGCTTCTTTAGCTCTCCATTGCTTGCGGGCATGGTGTCTCCCCCTTCTCCTTTGGCACCTTGTTTTGTCACTGTGCCTCCAACCCTGGGTCTCAGTGTATTCCGCCTGCTTTGCTTTAAAATGTCCAATTCTTCCCCCAATGTTAATTTTACTCCAGCTGATTTTCTTGCACCTTCGTTGACTGACCCACTCTCTGCCGCTGAGCTAGACACTGAGGAAAGTTCTATTTGTTGTCTTTCAGTCCCTTCATTTCCTTCACTCCGTTTGCTGGCAGTAGCTGCCCTTAAACTATCATAACGTCGCGCAAAAGTAAAAACCTGCCCATTGGCGTAATCATCTCTGTCTCTTTTAAATTTATAAATCTTATATATATATATATATATATATATATATATATATATATATATATATATATATATATATATATATATATATATATATATATATATATATATATATATTCACTGAAACAAACCATAGGTTTCAGGCCTTATATAGTTAGGAATTAGCATTTAAAAAACCTTTAAAATTCACTAAAAAAACTATACGTTTTAGGGGTGTTATAGTTAGCTGGACATTTCTGCTATACATCTTCGAAGCTGCGGTCCTTACGAAAGGTATTGTGTGCTTGCTTTAAGGTGTTTCCTGGCCACCATAGGGGCAAGAGGAGATGCCCGGGCTGCGGCTGGTCGCCAGGTAATGCGCCACGGACACTCCCTATTCGGGAGATGGTTTCTGCGAAGCACCTCTGTATGCTGTTAAACACCAGGTCAGTGCGCAGTCACGCTCAGGAACTCTTTGACCTCTTGACCACAGAAAAGCCGGTGTGCTTGATGCTAACAGAGACCTGGTTAGGAGTTTCCTCTAATCCTGATATCACTATGGCGATCCCTCCAGAATACAATATTTATAGGCAAGATAGGCTGGAAGGAAGGGGGGGTGGTGTAGCACTCGTTATGAAGAAATCCGTCGTATGTTCAATTATTCCCACTGAGGCTATGAAAGGGTCTGAATCCCTTGCTTTCTCTTTATCATTGGCGCTGCATCAGTCAGTGAAAGAGCTGCTAGTGTACAGACCCCCTGGTCCAGTTGGTTCTTTTTTCGATGAGCTCCAGTCTGTCATGTCATCGTTGGTCTTGAGAGCTAACCACTGTATCCTGGCTGGAGATCTCAATTTTCACATGGATGAGGCTTCGGACCCAGATGTGATCAAATTGTCTGACATTACGGCCCCCCTGGGCCTAGCCCCCTGTCTTTTTGAACCAACGCATGATAAAGGCCATACTTTGGATCAGGTCTTCTCTACGTCCCCCATAGAGGTGACGGCACTTCTGCCGGTCCTGTGGACAGACCATCGGTTGGTCAATTTTTACATACTGGCCAATAAGAAACCCCCGAGTAGTGCCCCCTGACAGCAAGGATCATCGTCGAGGGCATATCATCGGGTGACCCCAGAAATGTTGGCGCAGGCATTGTGCGAACATCCTTGCCCTCTCACAGGGCTTTTAGATATGGACCTGGAGTCTCTGCAGGTTTGGTTTGTGGACAGGCTGAATGACTTGGCCCCTTCGAGGGCTCCGCATTCGCTGTCCAAACGGGTCTCTGCTCCCTGGTTCACCGAAGTGCTGCTTGCCTCCCGCAGGCATTGCAAGGTGGCGGAAAGGGCCTGGCGGGCCCAGTACGATCCTGCTGCCAGACTTGACTATAGAACCATGGTCAAGGCCTATCATCGAGATATCCTCCTCGAGAAGAAGACTTACTTTGCTAGGAGGATTGAGGCTGCCTCGAATTCCTGCAAAGAGATCTTCACGATCGTTAGGGAATTCATTGCCCCACGGTCGAATGCGACCCAGACCGCCCCCACCGAGACGTGGGCGTCGGATCTTGCATGCTTTTTCACCACTAAGATTAAGCTGATTCAGGACTCTTTTCCATTGAGGCCGGTTGCTGTCTCCCCTTACTTTGAGGATGGACCAGTTCCATCGGTTTCCCAAGGGTCAGTCCTGACAGACTTTCCGCCTATTTCAACTCCTTCGTCTTTGACACTCTTGGCCAATTTTAAATCGGGCTCGCCGCTCGATCCATGTCCGGCCAAATTTCTGGCGAAGATGGCGACAGTGGTTAATCCGCTGGTGAATCCCCTCCTGAATCTCTCTTTGAGCCAGGGAGTGGTCCCACCGGCATGGAAACAGGCTATGGTCATCCCCCTTATTAAGAAGCCTGGTTTAGATCCCGAGGTCTTGGCCAATTATAGGCCCATTTCTCTCCTTCCTGCATTGGCTAAGATCTTGGAGAAGCATGTGCACACTGTGCTTTCTAATTTTTTGAAATCACACGATCTTCTCCATTCCACTCAATCGGGCTTTCGCCCTAATCTTAGCACTGAGACGGCGCTGCTGGGGGTGTCCGAAGCCATCAAGGAGACGCTGGACTCGGGTGGCAGAGCCATGCTGATAATGCTGGATTTGTCAGCGGCCTTTGACACCGTCCCCCATGAGGGTCTGCTTGTCAGACTTCATGAGATCGGTCTGAGGGGGACGGTGCTTAGCTGGTTTACATCTTTTTTGGCTGGCCGCCAACAAACGGTCTGGGCCTCCTTTAGTTCAGCCGAGATGCCGCCATTGGGAGTCGGAGTCCCGCAGGGCTCTGTGTTGAGCCCAACTCTCTTTAACATCTTCATGACCCCCTCTGGCGGCCTTGGCTGAGTCTTTTGGGGCCCAGATCATATCCTACACCGACGACACCCAGTTGCTCTTTACCTGTCGGAAAGGAGAGGATTTTGATGGAGAGAGTATCCGTGAGTGCCTTGGGGCTGTTTTTAAATGGCTCCAACTGAACAGCCTCAAGTGCAACTCAGACAAATCGGAGGTACTCTTCTTCGGCTGTCAATCCGACCCGGACTGGCAGGTATGGTGGCCTGCTGACATGTCTCCTCCGGTGCGATCGTCTCAGCTGGCTAAGAATTTGGGGATCAAAATTGACAACGGCCTGACTTTAAGATCTCAAATCCTTGCCCTCACTGGCACCTGTTTTGGTCTCCTCCGTATGCTTCGGAAGTTTTTCCCTTTGCTATCTGAGGACCACAGGAGGACTACGGTACAGGCCTTGATTGGTTCAACTCTCTAATAAAAGAGAGAGGGACCCCAAAAACCAAAGGGATAGGGTTCCACGAATGACGCAAGTCAAAAAGAAATTCCCTTTGGGTAAATTCGCAAAGGTACGTAAATACTCACAGAACAAACAAACAAACTAATGACATGGAAGCAATGTAAACATTACAATATGTGTGAAAACACTCTGGCAAAAAAGTAAAGTATAAAACAATTTATTATGTACACATTACATCAATTAAAAAATAGGGAAACAGGGGGCTGCATTGCAGAGGTGTAATGAGGCTATGCCCTTTGTTACACCTCTCTGCAACATAGCCCCCTGCCGCGTTTGCAGAGGGGGAACTAATTCCCCTGGCATACTGGGGGTCCCTGGGGGCCAACTAGCCCACCAGGAGCCTCCAGTATGCGCCAGGGGGCTGCATTGCAGAGAGGTGTAATGAGGCCACACCCTTTTTTACACCTCTCTGCAACGCAGCCCCGTGCATGTTTGAAGAGGGGGAACTAATTCCCCTTGCATACTAGGGGTCCCTGGGGGCCAACTAGCCCACCTGGAACTTCCAGTATGCGCCAGGGGGCTGCATTGCACAGAGGTGTAATGAGGCTATGCCCCCTTTTACATATATATATATATATATATATATATATATATATATATATATATATATATATATATATATATATATATATATATATATATATATATATATATATTTGGGAAGAATATATATATATATATATATATATATATATATATATATATATATATATATATATATATATATATATATATATATATATATATATATATATATTCAGCTCGAGTCCCTGCAGGTAACATTGAGGAAGGCGGAGCGCCGAAACGCGTCTGTTGCAAACTAAGAAATAAAGTAACTGGAAAACGACCCCCGGAGTGCGTGGTTTCTTCCCTTCGTGCAAGTCTGGTGGAGACCGTGAGCCGAATATATATATATATATATATATCAGGAACACTCCAATCTTCACACTTCAAGAAAGGCACTGACTCCGTGAAATTACGAATTCCAAATAAGTTTATTCACTTATAGGCTGCTTTGACGCGTTTCGGCGGTTAGCTCCTGCCTTATTCACTACATCTCTGCATTCTGTGTCATTCTTTATACCCCTGTGACAATACATTACGTCATGCATGTTTGACTCTTGTTTCACGGTATGGTTCAGCTTGTATTACAATTTTTGTTGCCATGACTATGTTAGCAATGCTGTTGTTTTTGCAGACATAGAAAAGTTCCTGCGGCATGCACATTCCTATGTAACGTCATTCTCGTATATATATATACATACATATATAAACATCCATCAAAAACCTCCTTTCACACATCAAAGGAGGCGCACCAACTCTGGTTAGGTTCCAATTCAAATGCTTTTAATGTAAAATAGCACGAAGTTCAGAGGTTTGAAAGTCCCAACGTTTCTGCTCTCAACGAGCCTTGATCACGGGAAACAGTCTCTGATTTCAAAAAGAGCCCGCGTGGTTTCTCTTCTTAACTGGGTGGGCCGTATTTTCATGCAGAAAATACGGTTTTTGATGGATGTTTAAACAGAAGCCTCGCACTGTTTGCACCAGCCGCCCTTTAAGGTCCAGGCTTGCTTTGCGGGGCAATTTGGATGGACATATATAAACATATATAATCTGTATATCTATATAAATATAAATGCATGCATACATATACAAATATGCATACATATGCATGTTATTTACATGAAAGTTTAAAAAACACTAATAAAAGCAAAGCTAAAAAGCAACCTCATTACAAACAGAATGGCTTTAACTTAAACGAGGGCGAGATCTATTGCATTTTCAATGCTTGTTTTCTTTGGTTCCATCAAGCAGGCATTCAGATGTGTCACACATTTGCCAGAAATTCTGAATGTTAGCACTCTAGTTGCTCATTATTTCACTGTAGTAAAGCTACTGCTCACCAGGGAAGTCTGCTGCTGGTATTCAAAGTGCATGTTTCAGTCTGCTTGTCAGAATTGTTTTAATGAAATAGAAGAGGATTTGAGAAGTCACTCAAAATGTGCCCTAATTTTTCTTTCTGAAGCACTAATAATACTTCCTAAGGCAAAATTAACCCCTTCATTTTGTTCCTTCTTAAATTAAATGTTTTCAGACTTACCACTTCATTCCAATCAAGATGGCTTCTGGTGTGCCATACTTTTGTCATAAGTAAGACTGTTAGCGCTCTAGTTGTTCTTTAGAACACTCTGGGACATGCCGTCATTGGGCTATACTTGGGCTACATCTGGGTGATATTTGGGCTACATTTAGGCTCTTTTGTCTCTGGTGGCCCTCTTGGGAGACTGCATGTCAGAATTTTTTAATGACATTGAAGAGGATTTGAGAAGTCACTTAAAATGTGCCCTAATTTTTCTTTCTGCAGCACTAATCATACTTTCTATGGCAAAATATACCCCCTCATTTTGTTCCTTATTAAAATAAATGTTTTAAGAGTTGCCACTTTATTCCAATCAAGATGGCTTCAGGTGTGCCATACCTTTGTAATAAGTAGGAGTGTTAGCGCTCTAGTTGTTCTTTAGAACACTCTGGGACATTCTGTCATTGGACTATACTTGGGCTACATCTGGGTGATATTTGGGCAACATTTGGGCTCTTTTGTCTCTGGTAGCCATCTTGGGAGGCTGCATGTCAGAATTTTTTAATGAAATAGAAGAGGATTTGAGAAGTCACTCAAAATGTGCCCTAATTTTTCTTTCTGCAGCACTAAAAATACTTTCTATGGCAAAATATACCCCCTCATTTTGTTCCTTTTTAAATTAAATGTTTTAAGAGTTACCACTTTATTCCAATCAAGATGGCTTCAGGTGTGCTATACCTTTGTAATAAGTAGGACTGTTAGCGCTCTAGTTGTTCTTTAGAACACTCTAGGAGGCTGCAGTAGAACACAAAGGAATCAACTGACAGTCTCTGTCCTTGTTGGATGTACATGTTTTACTGAGAATGTCAGACTTCATTCTCACATGACTGAGAAAGATAATGTGAATTTACAGAAAATATGCTTTCAGTTTAGCTTATAGATCCCCTACCAAACCACTGTGGGAAAAGCATGAGATAATAGTTTTCCTTCAAACATGATTCATGATATCACAGCAGAAGGCTTTTTCACATGGTAAAATCACCTTAGAACACACCACAATTCCTAAAATGAGTATGGTACCATCAACAAATGATTTATAATGTAACTAAAGTCCTAAAACCCTCTATTAACTACAATGCTTTTTAATGAGGTGCTATCATGTATATTGGTCCCATGATGGCTGCCAACACTTCTTGGATGAAGTGCTGACAGCCAATCAGATCAGATGTGTGGTTAGGAGCCGCCCAGATATATATGTATTTTTGAAGTTAATTTTCATTATATCCACTGGAGCAATTTTCACCAAACATAGCAAAGGCACATCTGTGTACCAGTCCCTACAATTTTGCAAAGTTTGGCTTTGTTCCGTTCAGCTGTTCGGGCTGTAGACTTGTCAGACCGTCCTATGGAAATTAACATGGGGAAAACACGTTTTGGGACCCCCCTGTTTTCTCAGCCCCCACTTCATGAATCCCCCCGAAACTGTCAGGGAAGGAGCGGAGCAGAGCTGGCCAAAAGTTTGGAATATTACACGCAAATTCCTCAACCGGCTCCAAAGTTATTCCCAATAGAATGTTGCGGATTTCCTATGGTAGCTAATCCTAACTATATATACCTACTGGCTATCTCCAGTAGGTAATATATATTCGATATAGGACTTATTCTGGTAACAATAAATCATCCAGCACTCCAAGATAGATTCCAAAAGTCCTTTTTATTTTGTGACGAGGTACATCTACGCGTTTCGGGAGTCTAGCTCCCTTGTTCATGATGTTTCACCACTGATTCAACTTGATTAAAATACACTTCATGGAGGTAGTGGAGACAAACAATGGACTCAGCATTTGAGAACACCACAATTCTCTACAACACGGCAGCCATGCTATAACGTGTTACTTCACCTAGATTTTATCATACATCAAGTCTCATTTTAAATATACTTCATGTGCAGTTGTAAAACGAATATTTCTTTTTTTATATAGTTAAAAATGTCTATATTCTAACTATACATTTCAACAGGGTTCAAATAATTAAATCTCCCTAGACAAATTGCACATATTATGAGTATAGATGTCCACTTTCTAGTTTTTAAACTAGTTCTTTTTCATCACAAATATATTGGCAAGTGCCACTTCTTGTATTTTCATATATTCTCGCATAATATAACATTTTATAATAATGGAAAATAGTGCTTGTGCAATATTTTCTAATTTGCATATAAAATGTAAAATTACAGTACGGAAAAGATTAAACCTCACGTGGTAAAAAACAAAATTTTCAGAGCAAAAGGTGGAAAATTGAAAGATATGCAGAGAAGCAGCTCATATTTATATTGGCATAATAAAGTGCTAGTGCTTATGTAAACCTTGATCATTTTTCCAATGTAAAAATTTTGTTCTACAGTACTCAAAACATTAAAGTGCAAGTGCTTTAGTAAACTATAATAAACTCTCTTATAGTAAACATACCACTCTGTACAGATATATTTGATCATTTCTCTTCGGTACTAAAAAGATTTTTTTTCTGCTTCATCATAAAGTGCAAAATACATAACAATCTCTAAAGTGCAAGGATATATATAAAATGCCGGTCCTTAAAATGTATATATCGACTCCAAACATTACCTCCATTCAAGCGTAAAAGAATATGCATATTTGGTTAAAAACACAAACAATTCATGGTTACTAGTGCAGATTTTCATTTCAGATTTCATTATTATTCTCTTCTAATAGTATCAAGGCAGACTTGTATATAAATCCTCGTCAAAATTGAGCCCTAGTGGTTCCTTACAGTTAAACTCCAGTATAAAATACATTTCTAACCTTCGAAGTTCTCTTTCCCTGTCCCCCCTCTCTTTCTTTTGGGGACTTCTGCTATACAGGTGTATTGCAGACTCTAAGTGTTACTCTGGTGGTGGGACTCAAAATGTCTAGCGACGGGATATGTTCTATCATTGATTGACAATTGCTCGCCGGTGCTGCAGGATTCTCTGGTGAACAGGTAGTGTTGTACTACCTATATAAATCTTTGGGCATGAACATTGTAACAAATAAACAACAAAACTGCTTTTACATGTTATGGGACTCCTAATGGTGATGGTCTTATTAAAAAATGTTTTGAGGCTAGTTTGATTCATACCATCAGTGCATGCCTTGCATTTCGTGCATCTCTTAAAACCAGCTTTCTGTTTAAGCCAATCCAATGATTTTTTCTTTCTCTCTACGAATTCACTTTTAACAATTAAATCTTTTGATGATTTAGATTTCCTATAAGTGATTTCGGGATTTTGCTGAACTCTGGAACCTAACACCGGGTCATTCTTTATAAGGTACCAATGTTTTTTTAGAATGGACCTTATCTCTTTGTGTCTCACATTATAGGTGGTTATAAATCTAGAGTTGATCTCATTGTCTTGGATTTTATTTAGTTCCTGTTATTTTTTAGTTCTCAATGGTTCAAACAAGATCTTTTGCAGTTTTAAATTCCTGGCTTTGCTAGCTGCTCCTTTCAGAATACCAGGTTTATACCCTCTTTCAATGAACCTATGGGTCATCTCTTTTTCAATTCTGTTGAATTCTTCCTCACTGCTGCATGTTCTCCTTGCTCTATAGTACTTCCCAAAGGTGATACTTCTAATTAATGCGGCAGAATAGGCACTGTCCGCAGGGAGAATGGAATTGCCCGCAGTGTTTTTACGGAAAACTGTTGTTTCCAACTTATCATTACATGGACTTATCCGAACATCCAAAAAGTCTATTGAGGTCTTACTGTACTGACCTACAAATTCCAAATTAATGATGTTTTGATTTCCGCCTCCGTGCCCTGCCACAGCACGAAGACGTCATCAATGAATCGAACCCACAATAGAACATGTTCAGTCCAATGGTCCAGCGGACCGCCCCCGAGCACCCGTTCCTCCCACCAGCCGAGATGTAAATTGGCATAACTCGGGGCAAAACAGGTGCCCATCGCGGTCCCTCTTTCCTGTAGGAAGTATTCATTGCCAAACAAAAATATATTTTTGTGAGGCACCATTCCATTAGTTCCAATATCATTCTGTTTTGGGCAGCAAAGCGAGTAGGTCTTCTATTCAGGTAGTGCTCGCTTGCTCTCAGACCATCTACATGTCTAATGCTGGTATACAATGTAGAGATGTCTAGTGTTAATAAAACCATCGTCGCATGATCCCATCCGATGTCAAAAATACATTTTAAAAAATCGGTTGAATCCTTGATGTAAGAGGGAAGTGACCTTGCTATGGGGTTGAGAAAGTAATCTATATAGAGTGAAGCATTTTCAAATAAACTATTGCAAGAAGAGATAATTGGTCTCCGTGGCGGACTAGTGGAGTTCTTGTGAATCTTGGGGAGCATATAAAATACTGGGATAGTCGGTTTTTGTCTTTTAATGAATTTATGCTCATCCCAGCTTAAAAGTACCTCGTCCCTCCAAGTATCTAGCCTTCCAAAGAAATCTATTTTTACTTGATCATATTATTTAGGATTGATTTTACTATAACAATTATGATCTTGCAATTGATTCACGCAAAAGTAAAAATCTGCCCATTGGAGTAATCATCTCAGTGTCTTTTAAATTTATAAATCTTCTATACATATATATATTCCCACGTTATAGTTAGATGGACTCACTATAACTTGCGCGTGCAATGCACTGCTGATGACGTCACATATTACATCACTCATGACATGGTCAGTGACATCACTCATGACATCACTGATGACACCATCCAGTGAATGTGTGTCTTTCTGAAAAATAAATATATTTTATATATGTATATGTAAAAGTTGATGGAAGAATAAATGTTTAAATAAGTGTCTAAATGGATGGTTTTTAAAAATTGATTGGTTAACTGGCTTATTAAGACATCATCAGCAGTGCATTGCACGCGCAAGTTATAGTGAGTCCATCTAACTATAACGTGGGAATTTCAATGGTTTTATATCAGTAAAATTTCCAGCGAACTATAACTGGTGTGAAACCTATGGTTTTTTCAGTGAATTTAATAGGTTTTTTAAATGCTAATTCCTAACTATAACTGGTGTGAAACCTATGGTTTTTTCAGTGAATTTCATAGGTTTTTTAAATGCTAATTCCTTTGTATATCGAGTTTCTAACCTTTTTTTTTTTTTTACAATTTGCTGTTTTTTTTAAAGTATTCATTTTTTTTATATAATTTTTTTCTTTTGCGCTCTGGGTGCGCGCTCCGGGAAGCTTTCAGCTAAGCTCTCCGGTAAGCTTTTCCGTGAGCTCATCTGAAAGCGCACCCAGAGCGCAACTGTCGTTCGTGAAAAAAAATATGAATGAAAAGTTAATAATAATGCAAAACATTTCGTACCATACAAATAAAATTAGTTTTTTTTAATAAGGAAAATGAATATGCATTTCTGTAAAAGTTTGATGACGTCACTTCGGCGCGCAACGTAAGTGCCCTCGGAAGCGCCTACGTTCGCGGCGCGTAAACGCACGCAAAAGCGCCTACGATCGCGCCATGTTTGCGCCCCGGAAGCGCCTACGATCGCGCTGCGTAAACGCACCGGAAGTGCTCCGGAGCGCGCAGCGTAAACGCGTCGGGTCATGTGACCCTAAAATAACACTTTTCATTGGTTGCTAACAGTTTTTTTTTACAATGAATGAAATCCCCACCCATTTCCTTCACTTCTTCTTTCACTTTTGTGACTGAAAGACCTGCCTTTTTGCTCTTGCATATTTCTTGGATAATCATGGCTGCCAGACCATCCAGCAGTGAAGATGAGCCTGAATTCATTGATGAAGAGCCTCCTCAGCCGAAGGTCAAAGAGCATTTCATCTGGAAATTTTTTAAGTTTCCAGCAGACCAGAAAAAGGTGAATGCACCAAAAGTGGAGTGCAGGATCTGCAAACAGGTCCTGTCACGGGGTAACCCCCAAAAAATGTACTCTTTTGGCAACTTTACCATGATTCGCCATGTGGAGAGGAGGCACCCCCAGAATTTTGCCCGGGAAAGTGTCAGGGCTCTGGCACAAGAGGTTCCCAGAGATGGGGCCTCTACATCAACCGGAGGAGCAACTTCTTCTGGGAGAGAGCAATCGCAGGAGCAGGTGGCAAACATACAACCTGCATTTAACCATGGGGTCGTCAAATGCAGATACTGCAATCAACTCCTCACCTATGGGGAGCAAAGTGTCCTGCTCATGGTTCGAGCATTGGAGAACCATCGCTGCCCTTCCCACCCCTAATTTTTTTGTTTTCTTTTTGCTCCTGTTGAGCAGTTTCCATTCCCTGTTTTTGTTCCTGTTCAGTTAAAAGAAGAAAACCAAAAGTTCTTTTCAGAACTACCTCCAATTCTCATCAAAGAGCTATATTCTTAAAAAAATGAAGAGTAAGTGAAATATAGTGCATTGATAATTGAAAGGAGAATGAGTAAGAAAGAACAGAAAGGTATGAGAGGTGAAAGGAAGTGAAGTAGGAGGAATGAAAGAAGGTGAGTGTTAGAAAAGAAAGTTATGACACAGTGAATAAACTGGAGGCCTCATTTCTGAAAAGTGACGCATCGCTACGTGAAAACAGCAATGCGTCACTTTTGTGGACGCACTCCTTATGACATTCCATATATGTCATATTTAATATATGACTAATCAATTCGCAAGGAGTTACAGATATGTCAGTATTTCTGACGTATCTGTAAACACAAAAGTAACGCATTGCTGGAGTGCGTCACAAAAGTGACGCAACTCCAGTAATGTGTCCTTTCACATGGAAAAAGCACCATGTGAAAGGTTTGCTGTGAAGCAGGCGCAAGATTTTGGCGCCACAGCATCCTAAAAGTGACGCACTGCGTCATTATTACCAAGCTTTTTGCAGGGGAACACCCCCTCTGCATGCATTATACCTGACGCTATTTTTAAAAAGTGACGCATCTAGGTACATGGGTCACTTTTTAAAACTCTGCGCCACATTATATCTGCATCAGGTATAATGTATGCAGAGGGGGCAATCCCTCGCAAAAAGCTTGGTAATAACGACGTACTGAAATCTATGAGATTTCTCTGCGTCACTTTTAGGATGCTGTTGCGTCAAAATCTTGCACCTGCCTCGCGTCACTTTCATGTTTACAGATATGTCAGAAATACTGACGTATCTGTAACTCCTTGCAACATGATTCGTCATACATTAAATATGACACATCTGGAATGTCATAAGGAGTGCGCACAGAAAAGTGACGCATCACACCAGCAGTGTAATAAAATGTGCCTCGTTGCACTATATTTAAAGGACGCAACAGCATCCTAAAAGTGACGCAGTGAAATCTCAAACATTTCACTGCGTCGCTATTACAAACCTTTTTGCGGGGGAACACCCCCTCTGCATGCATTATACCTCACGCAGATATAATGTGGCGCTTGATTTTAAAAAGTGACCCATCTACCTAGATACGTCACTTTTTAAATATAACGCAACGAGGCACATTTTTTTACACCACTGGTGCAATGCGTCACTTTTCTGTGCGCACTCCTTATGACATTCCAAGTAACGCATTGCTGGAGTGCGTCACAAAAGTGACGCAACTCCAGTAATGTGTCCTTTCACATGGAAAAAGCACCATGTGAAAGGTCTTGCGTCAGTCTAACACCTGCTGTAAAGCAGGCGCAAGATTTTGACACAACAGCATCCTAAAAGTGACGCAGTGAAATCTCAAAGATTTCACTGCGTCGCTATTACAAAGCTTTTTGCGGGAGAACACCCCCTCTGCATGCATTATACCTGACGCTATTTTTAAAAAGTGACGCATCTAGGTACATGGGTCACTTTTTAAAACTCTGCGCCACATTATATCTGCGTCAGGTATAATGTATGCAGAGGGGGCATTCCCCCGCAAAAAGCTTGGTAATAACAACGTACTGAAATCTATGAGATTTCTCTGCGTCACTTTTAGGATGCTGTTGCGTCAAAATCTTGCGCCTGCCTCGCGTCACTTTTATGTTTACAGATATGTCAGAAATACTGATGTATCTGTAACTCCTTGCAACATGATTCGTCATACATTAAATATTACACATCTGGAATGCCATAAGGAGTGCGCACAGAAAAGTGACGCATCGCACCAGCAGTGTAAAAAAATGTGCCTCGTTGCACTATATTTAAAAAGTGACGCATCTAGATAGATGCGTCACTTTTTAAATATTGCGTAACAATGCGCATTTTTTTACACCGCTGGTGCGTCACAAAAATTGACGCACAGGCGGTGCAAAACTGGCAGCGCAAGGCCTTCATAAATATGGGCCTGGATTTTCCCCGTGCTTCGTCGGTGCGCGTACCATGCGCTTCCCCCGCGCAAAACGAAAAAAAAAATAACAAATTTAATGCCCCGCAGGACCCTATTTTAGCCCCCACATCAAACCTAGGGGGTCAGAGGGGGTCTACTCTTCCCGCTTATGGTCATTTGCCCCTTTTTTGTTCAAACCCCTTGTGTCTCGATTTTACCGAGACACAAGATGGCGGCCGCTCCAGACTGTTTAGAATGTTTACAGACACCCAAGAGCCAATCAGCTTCCTGCGCGCAAGTCGCGTGTCGCGCCTGGAGCGCACTCCGGTGCGCGCACCGGAGAGCGCCTATAGATATATATATTTTTTTGAACCTAAATTACTCAAAATCCACTGCAGCACATATCTTGAGACATAGCAAAGGCACATCGGGCTACCAGTCCCTTCAATTTTGCCAAGTTTGCCTGAAATCCATTCAGCCGTTCGGGCTAAAAGTGAAATCAACCGCCCTATGGAAATTTACATGGGGAAAACGCGTTTTGGGACCCCCCTTTTATCTCGGCCCCCGCTTGACGTATCCCCCCAAACTTTCAAGGAAGGACCGGAGCTCGACGAGGCCATTTTCAGGAAATTTTCAGGCAGATTCGTCAACCGGTGCCAAAGTTATTCCAAATAGAATTTTGAGATTTAACATTGAAAAAAATCCTAACTATAACTACCTACTGGCGACCGCCAGTAGGTAATATATATATATATATATATATATATATATATATATATATATATATATCAACACATTTCCAGATTCCCAAAGGTGAAGTGGACCACATGGAAGCCTCTTTTGGAAAACACGAAGTTTAATTGTTGGCAGCTTGCTCGTATCATCAAACCTGGCGCAGCCTCAGAATGTTCGTGGCCAAACGCGTTTCGGGATCACCATATCCCTTCTTCAATGGCACTAAGTGAAAGCATGTGATCTCGCCGTATTTTTCAATGCAACGCTCACCCCTGTGCGGGGGCGTGGCCGTAACAACGGCATGCTGGGCGTTGTAGTCCAATATGATTCCCAAGTGGGTGCGAGTTCATTTGCCTGTGAACACGATGTTTCCCCAGTGGGTAGAGGGTGCCTCCAGCCTCTCTGGCACGCAGCTTTACAGTTGCCAACTGTGTTTGCGTGGGCGCTTACTGGGATATCGCGCACGCAGCTTCCCTCCATGTGCAAAGCCCTGAATGGAGCTGCAGGTCCGCCTGTGAATGCGGGGGGTCCTCTTCGCGACCGGGACGGCCGCTAACATCAACACATTTCCAGATTCCCAAAGGTGAAGTGGACCACATGGAAGCCTCTTTTGGAAAACACGAAGTTTAATTGTTGGCAGCTTGCTCGTATCATCAAACCTGGCGCAGCCTCAGAATGTTCGTGGCCAAACGCGTTTCGGGATCACCATATCCCTTCTTCAATGGCACTAAGTGAAAGCATGTGATCTCGCCGTATTTTTCAATGCAACGCTCACCCCTGTGCGGGGGCGTGGCCGTAACAACGGCATGCTGGGCGTTGTAGTCCAATATGATTCCCAAGTGGGTGCGAGTTCATTTGCCTGTGAACACAATGTTTCCCCAGTGGGTAGAGGGTGCATCCAGCCTCTCTGGCACGCAGCTTTACAGTTGCCAACTGTGTTTGCGTGGGCGCTTACTGGGATATCGCGCACGCAGCTTCCCTCCATGTGCAAAGCCCTGAATAGAGCTGCAGGTCCGCCTGTGAATGCGGGGGGTCCTCTTCGCGACCGGGACGGCCGCTAACATCAACACATTTCCAGATTCCCAAAGGTGAAGTGGACCACATGGAAGCCTCTTTTGGAAAACACGAAGTTGAATTGTTGGCAGCTTGCTCGTATCATCAAACCTGGCGCAGCCTCAGAATGTTCGTGGCCAAACGCGTTTCGGGATCACCATATCCCTTCTTCAATGGCACTAAGTGAAAGCATGTGATCTCGCCGTATTTTTCAATGCAACGCTCACCCCTGTGCGGGGGCGTGGCCGTAACAACGGCATGCTGGGCGTTGTAGTCCAATATGATTCCCAAGTGGGTGCGAGTTCATTTGCCTGTGAACACAATGTTTCCCCAGTGGGTAGAGGGTGCCTCCAGCCTCTCTGGCACGCAGCTTTACAGTTGCCAACTGTGTTTGCGTGGGCGCTTACTGGGATATCGCGCACGCAGCTTCCCTCCATGTGCAAAGCCCTGAATGGAGCTGCAGGTCTGCCTGTGAATGCGGGGGGTCCTCTTCGCGACCGGGACGGCCGCTAACATCAACACATTTCCAGATTCCCAAAGGTGAAGTGGACCACATGGAAGCCTCTTTTGGAAAACACGAAGTTTAATTGTTGGCAGCTTGCTCGTATCATCAAACCTGGCGCAGCCTCAGAATGTTCGTGGCCAAACGCGTTTCGGGATCACCATATCCCTTCTTCAATGGCACTAAGTGAAAGCATGTGATCTCGCCGTATTTTTCAATGCAACGCTCACCCCTGTGCGGGGGCGTGGCCGTAACGACGGCATGCTGGGCGTTGTAGTCCAATATGATTCCCAAGTGGGTGCGAGTTCATTTGCCTGTGAACACAATGTTTCCCCAGTGGGTAGAGGGTGCCTCCAGCCTCTCTGGCACGCAGCTTTACAGTTGCCAACTGTGTTTGCGTGGGCGCTTACTGGGATATCGCGCACGCAGCTTCCCTCCATGTGCAAAGCCCTGAATGGAGCTGCAGGTCCGCCTGTGAATGCGGGGGGTCCTCTTCGCGACCGGGACGGCTGCTAACATCAACACATTTCCAGATTCCCAAAGGTGAAGTGGACCACATGGAAGCCTCTTTTGGAAAACACGAAGTTTAATTGTTGGCAGCTTGCTCGTATCATCAAACCTGGCGCAGCCTCAGAATGTTCGTGGCCAAACGCGTTTCGGGATCACCATAACCCTTCTTCAATGGCACTAAGTGAAAGCATGTGATCTCGCCGTATTTTTCAATGCAACGCTCACCCCTGTGCGGGGGCGTGGCCGTAACAACGGCATGCTGGGCGTTGTAGTCCAATATGATTCCCAAGTGGGTGCGAGTTCATTTGCCTGTGAACACAATGTTTCCCCAGTGGGTAGAGGGTGCCTCCAGCCTCTCTGGCACGCAGCTTTACAGTTGCCAACTGTGTTTGCGTGGGCGCTTACTGGGATATCGCGCACGCAGCTTCCCTCCATGTGCAAAGCCCTGAATGGAGCTGCAGGTCCGCCTGTGAATGCGGGGGGTCCTCTTCGCGACCGGGACGGCCGCTAACATCAACACATTTCCAGATTCCCAAAGGTGAAGTGGACCACATGGAAGCCTCTTTTGGAAAACACGAAGTTTAATTGTTGGCAGCTTGCTCGTATCATCAAACCTGGCGCAGCCTCAGAATGTTCGTGGCCAAACGTGTTTCGGGATCACCATATCCCTTCTTCAATGGCACTAAGTGAAAGCATGTGATCTCACCGTATTTTTCAATGCAACGCTCACCCCTGTGCGGGGGCGTGGCCGTAACAACGGCATGCTGGGCGTTGTAGTCCAATATGATTCCCAAGTGGGTGCGAGTTCATTTGCCTGTGAACACAATGTTTCCCCAGTGGGTAGAGGGTGCCTCCAGCCTCTCTGGCACGCAGCTTTACAGTTGCCAACTGTGTTTGCGTGGGCGCTTACTGGGATATCGCGCACGCAGCTTCCCTCCATGTGCAAAGCCCTGAATGGAGCTGCAGGTCCGCCTGTGAATGCGGGGGGTCCTCTTCGCGACCGGGACGGCCGCTAACATCAACACATTTCCAGATTCCCAAAGGTGAAGTGGACCACATGGAAGCCTCTTTTGGAAAACACGAAGTTTAATTGTTGGCAGCTTGCTCGTATCATCAAACCTGGCGCAGCCTCAGAATGTTCGTGGCCAAACGTGTTTCGGGATCACCATATCCCTTCTTCAATGGCACTAAGTGAAAGCATGTGATCTCACCGTATTTTTCAATGCAACGCTCACCCCTGTGCGGGGGCGTGGCCGTAACAACGGCATGCTGGGCGTTGTAGTCCAATATGATTCCCAAGTGGGTGCGAGTTCATTTGCCTGTGAACACAATGTTTCCCCAGTGGGTAGAGGGTGCCTCCAGCCTCTCTGGCACGCAGCTTTACAGTTGCCAACTGTGTTTGCGTGGGCGCTTACTGGGATATCGCGCACGCAGCTTCCCTCCATGTGCAAAGCCCTGAATGGAGCTGCAGGTCCGCCTGTGAATGCGGGGGGTCCTCTTCGCGACCGGGACGGCCGCTAACATCAACACATTTCCAGATTCCCAAAGGTGAAGTGGACCACATGGAAGCCTCTTTTGGAAAACACGAAGTTTAATTGTTGGCAGCTTGCTCGTATCATCAAACCTGGCGCAGCCTCAGAATGTTCGTGGCCAAACGCGTTTCGGGATCACCATATCCCTTCTTCAATGGCACTAAGTGAAAGCATGTGATCTCGCCGTATTTTTCAATGCAACGCTCACCCCTGTGCGGGGGCGTGGCCGTAACAACGGCATGCTGGGCGTTGTAGTCCAATATGATTCCCAAGTGGGTGCGAGTTCATTTGCCTGTGAACACAATGTTTCCCCAGTGGGTAGAGGGTGCATCCAGCCTCTCTGGCACGCAGCTTTACAGTTGCCAACTGTGTTTGCGTGGGCGCTTACTGGGATATCGCGCACGCAGCTTCCCTCCATGTGCAAAGCCCTGAATGGAGCTGCAGGTCCGCCTGTGAATGCGGGGGGTCCTCTTCGCGACCGGGACGGCCGCTAACATCAACACATTTCCAGATTCCCAAAGGTGAAGTGGACCACATGGAAGCCTCTTTTGGAAAACACGAAGTTTAATTGTTGGCAGCTTGCTCGTATCATCAAACCTGGCGCAGCCTCAGAATGTTCGTGGCCAAACGCGTTTCGGGATCACCATATCCCTTCTTCAATGGCACTAAGTGAAAGCATGTGATCTCGCCGTATTTTTCAATGCAACGCTCACCCCTGTGCGGGGGCGTGGCCGTAACAACGGCATGCTGGGCGTTGTAGTCCAATATGATTCCCAAGTGGGTGCGAGTTCATTTGCCTGTGAACACAATGTTTCCCCAGTGGGTAGAGGGTGCCTCCAGCCTCTCTGGCACGCAGCTTTACAGTTGCCAACTGTGTTTGCGTGGGCGCTTACTGGGATATCGCGCACGCAGCTTCCCTCCATGTGCAAAGCCCTGAATGGAGCTGCAGGTCTGCCTGTGAATGCGGGGGGTCCTCTTCGCGACCGGGACGGCCGCTAACATCAACACATTTCCAGATTCCCAAAGGTGAAGTGGACCACATGGAAGCCTCTTTTGGAAAACACGAAGTTTAATTGTTGGCAGCTTGCTCGTATCATCAAACCTGGCGCAGCCTCAGAATGTTCGTGGCCAAACGCGTTTCGGGATCACCATATCCCTTCTTCAATGGCACTAAGTGAAAGCATGTGATCTCGCCGTATTTTTCAATGCAACGCTCACCCCTGTGCGGGGGCGTGGCCGTAACGACGGCATGCTGGGCGTTGTAGTCCAATATGATTCCCAAGTGGGTGCGAGTTCATTTGCCTGTGAACACAATGTTTCCCCAGTGGGTAGAGGGTGCCTCCAGCCTCTCTGGCACGCAGCTTTACAGTTGCCAACTGTGTTTGCGTGGGCGCTTACTGGGATATCGCGCACGCAGCTTCCCTCCATGTGCAAAGCCCTGAATGGAGCTGCAGGTCCGCGTGTGAATGCGGGGGGTCCTCTTCGCGACCGGGACGGCCGCTAACATCAACACATTTCCAGATTCCCAAAGGTGAAGTGGACCACATGGAAGCCTCTTTTGGAAAACACGAAGTTTAATTGTTGGCAGCTTGCTCGTATCATCAAACCTGGCGCAGCCTCAGAATGTTCGTGGCCAAACGCGTTTCGGGATCACCATATCCCTTCTTCAATGGCACTAAGTGAAAGCATGTGATCTCGCCGTATTTTTCAATGCAACGCTCACCCCTGTGCGGGGGCGTGGCCGTAACAACGGCATGCTGGGCGTTGTAGTCCAATATGATTCCCAAGTGGGTGCGAGTTCATTTGCCTGTGAACACAATGTTTCCCCAGTGGGTAGAGGGTGCCTCCAGCCTCTCTGGCACGCAGCTTTACAGTTGCCAACTGTGTTTGCGTGGGCGCTTACTGGGATATCGCGCACGCAGCTTCCCTCCATGTGCAAAGCCCTGAATGGAGCTGCAGGTCCGCCTGTGAATGCGGGGGGTCCTCTTCGCGACCGGGACGGCCGCTAACATCAACACATTTCCAGATTCCCAAAGGTGAAGTGGACCACATGGAAGCCTCTTTTGGAAAACACGAAGTTTAATTGTTGGCAGCTTGCTCGTATCATCAAACCTGGCGCAGCCTCAGAATGTTCGTGGCCAAACGCGTTTCGGGATCACCATATCCCTTCTTCAATGGCACTAAGTGAAAGCATGTGATCTCGCCGTATTTTTCAATGCAACGCTCACCCCTGTGCGGGGGCGTGGCCGTAACAACGGCATGCTGGGCGTTGTAGTCCAATATGATTCCCAAGTGGGTGCGAGTTCATTTGCCTGTGAACACAATGTTTCCCCAGTGGGTAGAGGGTGCATCCAGCCTCTCTGGCACGCAGCTTTACAGTTGCCAACTGTGTTTGCGTGGGCGCTTACTGGGATATCGCGCACGCAGCTTCCCTCCATGTGCAAAGCCCTGAATAGAGCTGCAGGTCCGCCTGTGAATGCGGGGGGTCCTCTTCGCGACCGGGACGGCCGCTAACATCAACACATTTCCAGATTCCCAAAGGTGAAGTGGACCACATGGAAGCCTCTTTTGGAAAACACGAAGTTGAATTGTTGGCAGCTTGCTCGTATCATCAAACCTGGCGCAGCCTCAGAATGTTCGTGGCCAAACGCGTTTCGGGATCACCATATCCCTTCTTCAATGGCACTAAGTGAAAGCATGTGATCTCGCCGTATTTTTCAATGCAACGCTCACCCCTGTGCGGGGGCGTGGCCGTAACAACGGCATGCTGGGCGTTGTAGTCCAATATGATTCCCAAGTGGGTGCGAGTTCATTTGCCTGTGAACACAATGTTTCCCCAGTGGGTAGAGGGTGCCTCCAGCCTCTCTGGCACGCAGCTTTACAGTTGCCAACTGTGTTTGCGTGGGCGCTTACTGGGATATCGCGCACGCAGCTTCCCTCCATGTGCAAAGCCCTGAATGGAGCTGCAGGTCTGCCTGTGAATGCGGGGGGTCCTCTTCGCGACCGGGACGGCCGCTAACATCAACACATTTCCAGATTCCCAAAGGTGAAGTGGACCACATGGAAGCCTCTTTTGGAAAACACGAAGTTTAATTGTTGGCAGCTTGCTCGTATCATCAAACCTGGCGCAGCCTCAGAATGTTCGTGGCCAAACGCGTTTCGGGATCACCATATCCCTTCTTCAATGGCACTAAGTGAAAGCATGTGATCTCGCCGTATTTTTCAATGCAACGCTCACCCCTGTGCGGGGGCGTGGCCGTAACGACGGCATGCTGGGCGTTGTAGTCCAATATGATTCCCAAGTGGGTGCGAGTTCATTTGCCTGTGAACACAATGTTTCCCCAGTGGGTAGAGGGTGCCTCCAGCCTCTCTGGCACGCAGCTTTACAGTTGCCAACTGTGTTTGCGTGGGCGCTTACTGGGATATCGCGCACGCAGCTTCCCTCCATGTGCAAAGCCCTGAATGGAGCTGCAGGTCCGCCTGTGAATGCGGGGGGTCCTCTTCGCGACCGGGACGGCTGCTAACATCAACACATTTCCAGATTCCCAAAGGTGAAGTGGACCACATGGAAGCCTCTTTTGGAAAACACGAAGTTTAATTGTTGGCAGCTTGCTCGTATCATCAAACCTGGCGCAGCCTCAGAATGTTCGTGGCCAAACGCGTTTCGGGATCACCATAACCCTTCTTCAATGGCACTAAGTGAAAGCATGTGATCTCGCCGTATTTTTCAATGCAACGCTCACCCCTGTGCGGGGGCGTGGCCGTAACAACGGCATGCTGGGCGTTGTAGTCCAATATGATTCCCAAGTGGGTGCGAGTTCATTTGCCTGTGAACACAATGTTTCCCCAGTGGGTAGAGGGTGCCTCCAGCCTCTCTGGCACGCAGCTTTACAGTTGCCAACTGTGTTTGCGTGGGCGCTTACTGGGATATCGCGCACGCAGCTTCCCTCCATGTGCAAAGCCCTGAATGGAGCTGCAGGTCCGCCTGTGAATGCGGGGGGTCCTCTTCGCGACCGGGACGGCCGCTAACATCAACACATTTCCAGATTCCCAAAGGTGAAGTGGACCACATGGAAGCCTCTTTTGGAAAACACGAAGTTTAATTGTTGGCAGCTTGCTCGTATCATCAAACCTGGCGCAGCCTCAGAATGTTCGTGGCCAAACGTGTTTCGGGATCACCATATCCCTTCTTCAATGGCACTAAGTGAAAGCATGTGATCTCACCGTATTTTTCAATGCAACGCTCACCCCTGTGCGGGGGCGTGGCCGTAACAACGGCATGCTGGGCGTTGTAGTCCAATATGATTCCCAAGTGGGTGCGAGTTCATTTGCCTGTGAACACAATGTTTCCCCAGTGGGTAGAGGGTGCCTCCAGCCTCTCTGGCACGCAGCTTTACAGTTGCCAACTGTGTTTGCGTGGGCGCTTACTGGGATATCGCGCACGCAGCTTCCCTCCATGTGCAAAGCCCTGAATGGAGCTGCAGGTCCGCCTGTGAATGCGGGGGGTCCTCTTCGCGACCGGGACGGCCGCTAACATCAACACATTTCCAGATTCCCAAAGGTGAAGTGGACCACATGGAAGCCTCTTTTGGAAAACACGAAGTTTAATTGTTGGCAGCTTGCTCGTATCATCAAACCTGGCGCAGCCTCAGAATGTTCGTGGCCAAACGTGTTTCGGGATCACCATATCCCTTCTTCAATGGCACTAAGTGAAAGCATGTGATCTCACCGTATTTTTCAATGCAACGCTCACCCCTGTGCGGGGGCGTGGCCGTAACAACGGCATGCTGGGCGTTGTAGTCCAATATGATTCCCAAGTGGGTGCGAGTTCATTTGCCTGTGAACACAATGTTTCCCCAGTGGGTAGAGGGTGCCTCCAGCCTCTCTGGCACGCAGCTTTACAGTTGCCAACTGTGTTTGCGTGGGCGCTTACTGGGATATCGCGCACGCAGCTTCCCTCCATGTGCAAAGCCCTGAATGGAGCTGCAGGTCCGCCTGTGAATGCGGGGGGTCCTCTTCGCGACCGGGACGGCCGCTAACATCAACACATTTCCAGATTCCCAAAGGTGAAGTGGACCACATGGAAGCCTCTTTTGGAAAACACGAAGTTTAATTGTTGGCAGCTTGCTCGTATCATCAAACCTGGCGCAGCCTCAGAATGTTCGTGGCCAAACGCGTTTCGGGATCACCATATCCCTTCTTCAATGGCACTAAGTGAAAGCATGTGATCTCGCCGTATTTTTCAATGCAACGCTCACCCCTGTGCGGGGGCGTGGCCGTAACAACGGCATGCTGGGCGTTGTAGTCCAATATGATTCCCAAGTGGGTGCGAGTTCATTTGCCTGTGAACACAATGTTTCCCCAGTGGGTAGAGGGTGCATCCAGCCTCTCTGGCACGCAGCTTTACAGTTGCCAACTGTGTTTGCGTGGGCGCTTACTGGGATATCGCGCACGCAGCTTCCCTCCATGTGCAAAGCCCTGAATGGAGCTGCAGGTCCGCCTGTGAATGCGGGGGGTCCTCTTCGCGACCGGGACGGCCGCTAACATCAACACATTTCCAGATTCCCAAAGGTGAAGTGGACCACATGGAAGCCTCTTTTGGAAAACACGAAGTTTAATTGTTGGCAGCTTGCTCGTATCATCAAACCTGGCGCAGCCTCAGAATGTTCGTGGCCAAACGCGTTTCGGGATCACCATATCCCTTCTTCAATGGCACTAAGTGAAAGCATGTGATCTCGCCGTATTTTTCAATGCAACGCTCACCCCTGTGCGGGGGCGTGGCCGTAACAACGGCATGCTGGGCGTTGTAGTCCAATATGATTCCCAAGTGGGTGCGAGTTCATTTGCCTGTGAACACAATGTTTCCCCAGTGGGTAGAGGGTGCCTCCAGCCTCTCTGGCACGCAGCTTTACAGTTGCCAACTGTGTTTGCGTGGGCGCTTACTGGGATATCGCGCACGCAGCTTCCCTCCATGTGCAAAGCCCTGAATGGAGCTGCAGGTCTGCCTGTGAATGCGGGGGGTCCTCTTCGCGACCGGGACGGCCGCTAACATCAACACATTTCCAGATTCCCAAAGGTGAAGTGGACCACATGGAAGCCTCTTTTGGAAAACACGAAGTTTAATTGTTGGCAGCTTGCTCGTATCATCAAACCTGGCGCAGCCTCAGAATGTTCGTGGCCAAACGCGTTTCGGGATCACCATATCCCTTCTTCAATGGCACTAAGTGAAAGCATGTGATCTCGCCGTATTTTTCAATGCAACGCTCACCCCTGTGCGGGGGCGTGGCCGTAACGACGGCATGCTGGGCGTTGTAGTCCAATATGATTCCCAAGTGGGTGCGAGTTCATTTGCCTGTGAACACAATGTTTCCCCAGTGGGTAGAGGGTGCCTCCAGCCTCTCTGGCACGCAGCTTTACAGTTGCCAACTGTGTTTGCGTGGGCGCTTACTGGGATATCGCGCACGCAGCTTCCCTCCATGTGCAAAGCCCTGAATGGAGCTGCAGGTCCGCGTGTGAATGCGGGGGGTCCTCTTCGCGACCGGGACGGCCGCTAACATCAACACATTTCCAGATTCCCAAAGGTGAAGTGGACCACATGGAAGCCTCTTTTGGAAAACACGAAGTTTAATTGTTGGCAGCTTGCTCGTATCATCAAACCTGGCGCAGCCTCAGAATGTTCGTGGCCAAACGCGTTTCGGGATCACCATATCCCTTCTTCAATGGCACTAAGTGAAAGCATGTGATCTCGCCGTATTTTTCAATGCAACGCTCACCCCTGTGCGGGGGCGTGGCCGTAACAACGGCATGCTGGGCGTTGTAGTCCAATATGATTCCCAAGTGGGTGCGAGTTCATTTGCCTGTGAACACAATGTTTCCCCAGTGGGTAGAGGGTGCCTCCAGCCTCTCTGGCACGCAGCTTTACAGTTGCCAACTGTGTTTGCGTGGGCGCTTACTGGGATATCGCGCACGCAGCTTCCCTCCATGTGCAAAGCCCTGAATGGAGCTGCAGGTCCGCCTGTGAATGCGGGGGGTCCTCTTCGCGACCGGGACGGCCGCTAACATCAACACATTTCCAGATTCCCAAAGGTGAAGTGGACCACATGGAAGCCTCTTTTGGAAAACACGAAGTTTAATTGTTGGCAGCTTGCTCGTATCATCAAACCTGGCGCAGCCTCAGAATGTTCGTGGCCAAACGCGTTTCGGGATCACCATATCCCTTCTTCAATGGCACTAAGTGAAAGCATGTGATCTCGCCGTATTTTTCAATGCAACGCTCACCCCTGTGCGGGGGCGTGGCCGTAACAACGGCATGCTGGGCGTTGTAGTCCAATATGATTCCCAAGTGGGTGCGAGTTAATTTGCCTGTGAACACAATGTTTCCCCAGTGGGTAGAGGGTGCCTCCAGCCTCTCTGGCACGCAGCTTTACAGTTGCCAACTGTGTTTGCGTGGGCGCTTACTGGGATATCGCGCACGCAGCTTCCCTCCATGTGCAAAGCCCTGAATGGAGCTGCAGGTCCGCCTTTGAATGCGGGGGGTCCTCTTCGCGACCGGGACGGCCGCTAACATCAACACATTTCCAGATTCCCAAAGGTGAAGTGGACCACATGGAAGCCTCTTTTGGAAAACACGAAGTTTAATTGTTGGCAGCTTGCTCGTATCATCAAACCTGGCGCAGCCTCAGAATGTTCGTGGCCAAACGCGTTTCGGGATCACCATATCCCTTCTTCAATGGCACTAAGTGAAAGCATGTGATCTCGCTGTATTTTTCAATGCAACGCTCACCCCTGTGCGGGGGCGTGGCCGTAACAACGGCATGCTGGGCGTTGTAGTCCAATATGATTCCCAAGTGGGTGCGAGTTCATTTGCCTGTGAACACAATGTTTCCCCAGTGGGTAGAGGGTGCCTCCAGCCTCTCTGGCACGCAGCTTTACAGTTGCCAACTGTGTTTGCGTGGGCGCTTACTGGGATATCGCGCACACAGCTTCCCTCCATGTGCAAAGCCCTGAATGGAGCTGCAGGTCCGCCTGTGAATGCGGGGGGTCCTCTTCGCGACCGGGACGGCCGCTAACATCAACACATTTCCAGATTCCCAAAGGTGAAGTGGACCACATGGAAGCCTCTTTTGGAAAACACGAAGTTTAATTGTTGGCAGCTTGCTCGTATCATCAAACCTGGCGCAGCCTCAGAATGTTCGTGGCCAAACGCGTTTCGGGATCACCATATCCCTTCTTCAATGGCACTAAGTGAAAGCATGTGATCTCGCCGTATTTTTCAATGCAACGCTCACCCCTGTGCGGGGGCGTGGCCGTAACAACGGCATGCTGGGCGTTGTAGTCCAATATGATTCCCAAGTGGGTGCGAGTTCATTTGCCTGTGAACACAATGTTTCCCCAGTGGGTAGAGGGTGCATCCAGCCTCTCTGGCACGCAGCTTTACAGTTGCCAACTGTGTTTGCGTGGGCGCTTACTGGGATATCGCGCACGCAGCTTCCCTCCATGTGCAAAGCCCTGAATGGAGCTGCAGGTCCGCCTGTGAATGCGGGGGGTCCTCTTCGCGACCGGGACGGCCGCTAACATCAACACATTTCCAGATTCCCAAAGGTGAAGTGGACCACATGGAAGCCTCTTTTGGAAAACACGAAGTTTAATTGTTGGCAGCTTGCTCGTATCATCAAACCTGGCGCAGCCTCAGAATGTTCGTGGCCAAACGAGTTTCGGGATCACCATATCCCTTCTTCAATGGCACTAAGTGAAAGCATGTGATCTCGCCGTATTTTTCAATGCAACGCTCACCCCTGTGCGGGGGCGTGGCCGTAACAACGGCATGCTAGGCGTTGTAGTCCAATATGATTCCCAAGTGGGTGCGAGTTCATTTGCCTGTGAACACAATGTTTCCCCAGTGGGTAGAGGGTGCCTCCAGCCTCTCTGGCACGCAGCTTTACAGTTGCCAACTGTGTTTGCGTGGGCGCTTACTGGGATATCGCGCACGCAGCTTCCCTCCATGTGCAAAGCCCTGAATGGAGCTGCAGGTCTGCCTGTGAATGCGGGGGTCCTCTTCGCGACCGGGACGGCCGCTAACATCAACACATTTCCAGATTCCCAAAGGTGAAGTGGACCACATGGAAGCCTCTTTTGGAAAACACGAAGTTTAATTGTTGGCAGCTTGCTCGTATCATCAAACCTGGCGCAGCCTCAGAATGTTCGTGGCCAAACGCGTTTCGGGATCACCATATCCCTTCTTCAATGGCACTAAGTGAAAGCATGTGATCTCGCCGTATTTTTTCAATGCAACGCTCACCCCTGTGCGGGGGCGTGGCCGTAACAACGGCATGCTGGGCGTTGTAGTCCAATATGATTCCCAAGTGGGTGCGAGTTCATTTGCCTGTGAACACAATGTTTCCCCAGTGGGTAGAGGGTGCCTCCAGCCTCTCTGGCACGCAGCTTTACAGTTGCCAACTGTGTTTGCGTGGGCGCTTACTGGGATATCGCGCACGCAGCTTCCCTCCATGTGCAAAGCCCTGAATGGAGCTGCAGGTCCGCCTGTGAATGCGGGGGGTCCTCTTCGCGACCGGGACGGCCGCTAACATCAACACATTTCCAGATTCCCAAAGGTGAAGTGGACCACATGGAAGCCTCTTTTGGAAAACACGAAGTTTAATTGTTGGCAGCTTGCTCGTATCATCAAACCTGGCGCAGCCTCAGAATGTTCGTGGCCAAACGCGTTTCGGGATCACCATATCCCTTCTTCAATGGCACTAAGTGAAAGCATGTGATCTTGCCGTATTTTTCAATGCAACGCTCACCCCTGTGCGGGGGCGTGGCCGTAACAACGGCATGCTGGGCGTTGTAGTCCAATATGATTCCCAAGTGGGTGCGAGTTCATTTGCCTGTGAACACATTGTTTCCCCAGTGGGTAGAGGGTGCCTCCAGCCTCTCTGGCACGCAGCTTTACAGTTGCCAACTGTGTTTGCGTGGGCGCTTACTGGGATATCGCGCACGCAGCTTCCCTCCATGTGCAAAGCCCTGAATGGAGCTGCAGGTCCGCCTGTGAATGCGGGGGGTCCTCTTCGCGACCGGGACGGCCGCTAACATCAACACATTTCCAGATTCCCAAAGGTGAAGTGGACCACATGGAAGCCTCTTTTGGAAAACACGAAGTTTAATTGTTGGCAGCTTGCTCGTATCATCAAACCTGGCGCAGCCTCAGAATGTTCGTGGCCAAACGTGTTTCGGGATCACCATATCCCTTCTTCAATGGCACTAAGTGAAAGCATGTGATCTCACCGTATTTTTCAATGCAACGCTCACCCCTGTGCGGGGGCGTGGCCGTAACAACGGCATGCTGGGCGCTGTAGTCCAATATGATTCCCAAGTGGGTGCGAGTTCATTTGCCTGTGAACACAATGTTTCCCCAGTGGGTAGAGGGTGCCTCCAGCCTCTCTGGCACGCAGCTTTACAGTTGCCAACTGTGTTTGCGTGGGCGCTTACTGGGATATCGCGCACGCAGCTTCCCTCCATGTGCAAAGCCCTGAATGGAGCTGCAGGTCCGCCTGTGAATGCGGGGGGTCCTCTTCGCGACCGGGACGGCCGCTAACATCAACACATTTCCAGATTCCCAAAGGTGAAGTGGACCACATGGAAGCCTCTTTTGGAAAACACGAAGTTTAATTGTTGGCAGCTTGCTCGTATCATCAAACCTGGCGCAGCCTCAGAATGTTCGTGGCCAAACGCGTTTCGGGATCACCATATCCCTTCTTCAATGGCACTAAGTGAAAGCATGTGATCTCGCCGTATTTTTCAATGCAACGCTCACCCCTGTGCGGGGGCGTGGCCGTAACAACGGCATGCTGGGCGTTGTAGTCCAATATGATTCC
The DNA here is from genome assembly GCF_964263255.1 of Lissotriton vulgaris. Taxonomy (NCBI): domain Eukaryota; kingdom Metazoa; phylum Chordata; class Amphibia; order Caudata; family Salamandridae; genus Lissotriton; species Lissotriton vulgaris. The sequence goes on from NC_141689.1 coordinate 1,907,414,903, forward strand.
CAAGTGGGTGCGAGTTCATTTGCCTGTGAACACAATGTTTCCCCAGTGGGTAGAGGGTGCCTCCAGCCTCTCTGGCACGCAGCTTTACAGTTGCCAACTGTGTTTGCGTGGGCGCTTACTGGGATATCGCGCACGCAGCTTCCCTCCATGTGCAAAGCCCTGAATGGAGCTGCAGGTCCGCCTGTGAATGCGGGGGGTCCTCTTCGCGACCGGGACGGCCGCTAACATCAACACATTTCCAGATTCCCAAAGGTGAAGTGGACCACATGGAAGCCTCTTTTGGAAAACACGAAGTTTAATTGTTGGCAGCTTGCTCGTATCATCAAACCTGGCGCAGCCTCAGAATGTTCGTGGCCAAACGCGTTTCGGGATCACCATATCCCTTCTTCAATGGCACTAAGTGAAAGCATGTGATCTCGCCGTATTTTTCAATGCAACGCTCACCCCTGTGCGGGGGCGTGGCCGTAACAACGGCATGCTGGGCGTTGTAGTCCAATATGATTCCCAAGTGGGTGCGAGTTCATTTGCCTGTGAACACAATGTTTCCCCAGTGGGTAGAGGGTGCCTCCAGCCTCTCTGGCACGCAGCTTTACAGTTGCCAACTGTGTTTGCGTGGGCGCTTACTGGGATATCGCGCACGCAGCTTCCCTCCATGTGCAAAGCCCTGAATGGAGCTGCAGGTCCGCCTGTGAATGCGGGGGGTCCTCTTCGCGACCGGGACGGCCGCTAACATCAACACATTTCCAGATTCCCAAAGGTGAAGTGGACCACATGGAAGCCTCTTTTGCAAAACACGAAGTTTAATTGTTGGCAGCTTGCTCGTATCATCAAACCTGGCGCAGCCTCAGAATGTTCGTGGCCAAACGCGTTTCGGGATCACCATATCCCTTCTTCAATGGCACTAAGTGAAAGCATGTGATCTCGCCGTATTTTTCAATGCAACGCTCACCCCTGTGCGGGGGCGTGGCCGTAACAACGGCATGCTGGGCGTTGTAGTCCAATATGATTCCCAAGTGGGTGCGAGTTCATTTGCCTGTGAACACAATGTTTCCCCAGTGGGTAGAGGGTGCCTCCAGCCTCTCTGGCACGCAGCTTTACAGTTGCCAACTGTGTTTGCGTGGGCGCTTACTGGGATATCGCGCACGCAGCTTCCCTCCATGTGCAAAGCCCTGAATGGAGCTGCAGGTCCGCCTTTGAATGCGGGGGGTCCTCTTCGCGACCGGGACGGCCGCTAACATCAACACATTTCCAGATTCCCAAAGGTGAAGTGGACCACATGGAAGCCTCTTTTGGAAAACACGAAGTTTAATTGTTGGCAGCTTGCTCGTATCATCAAACCTGGCGCAGCCTCAGAATGTTCGTGGCCAAACGCGTTTCGGGATCACCATATCCCTTCTTCAATGGCACTAAGTGAAAGCATGTGATCTCGCCGTATTTTTCAATGCAACGCTCACCCCTGTGCGGGGGCGTGGCCGTAACAACGGCATGCTGGGCGTTGTAGTCCAATATGATTCCCAAGTCGGTGCGAGTTCATTTGCCTGTGAACACAATGTTTCCCCAGTGGGTAGAGGGTTCCTCCAGCCTCTCTGGCACGCAGCTTTACAGTTGCCAACTGTGTTTGCGTGGGCGCTTACTGGGATATCGCGCACGCAGCTTCCCTCCATGTGCAAAGCCCTGAATGGAGCTGCAGGTCCGCCTGTGAATGCGGGGGGTCCTCTTCGCGACCAGGACGGCCGCTAACATCAACACATTTCCAGATTCCCAAAGGTGAAGTGGACCACATGGAAGCCTCTTTTGGAAAACACGAAGTTTAATTGTTGGCAGCTTGCTCGTATCATCAAACCTGGCGCAGCCTCAGAATGTTCGTGGCCAAACGCGTTTCGGGATCACCATATCCCTTCTTCAATGGGACTAAGTGAAAGCATGTGATCTCGCCGTATTTTTCAATGTAACGCTCACCCCTGTGCGGGGGCGTGGCCGTAACAACGGCATGCTGGGCGTTGTAGTCCAATATGATTCCCAAGTGGGTGCGAGTTCATTTGCCTGTGAACACAATGTTTCCCCAGTGGGTAGAGGGTGCCTCCAGCCTCTCTGGCACGCAGCTTTACAGTTGCCAACTCTGTTTGCGTGGGCGCTTAATGGGATATCTCGCACGCAGCTTCCCTCCATGTGCAAAGCCCTGAATGGAGCTGCAGGTCCGCCTGTGAATGCGGGGGGTCCTCTTCGCGACCGGGACGGCCGCTAACATCAACACATTTCCAGATTCCCAAAGGTGAAGTGGACCACATGGAAGCCTCTTTTGGAAAACACGAAGTTTAATTGTTGGCAGCTTGCTCGTATCATCAAACCTGGCGCAGCCTCAGAATGTTCGTGGCCAAACGCGTTTCGGGATCACCATATCCCTTCTTCAATGGCACTAAGTGAAAGCATGTGATCTCGCCGTATTTTTCAATGCAACGCTCACCCCTGTGCGGGGGCGTGGCCGTAACAACGGCATGCTGGGCGTTGTAGTCCAATATGATTCCCAAGTGGGTGCGAGTTCATTTGCCTGTGAACACAATGTTTCCCCTGTGGGTAGAGGGTGCCTCCAGCCTCTCTGGCACGCAGCTTTACAGTTGCCAACTGTGTTTACGTGGGCGCTTACTGGGATATCGCGCACGCAGCTTCCCTCCATGTGCAAAGCCCTGAATGGAGCTGCAGGTCCGCCTGTGAATGCGGGGGGTCCTCTTCGCGACCGGGACGGCCGCTAACATCAACACATTTCCAGATTCCCAAAGGTGAAGTGGACCACATGGAAGCCTCTTTTGGAAAACACGAAGTTTAATTGTTGGCAGCTTGCTCGTATCATCAAACCTGGTGCAGCCTCAGAATGTTCGTGGCCAAACGCGTTTCGGGATCACCATATCCCTTCTTCAATGGCACTAAGTGAAAGCATGTGATCTCGCCGTATTTTTCAATGCAACGCTCACCCCTGTGCGGGGGCGTGGCCGTAACAACGGCATGCTGGGCGTTGTAGTCCAATATGATTCCCAAGTGGGTGCGAGTTCATTTGCCTGTGAACACAATGTTTCCCCAGTGGGTAGAGGGTGCCTCCAGCCTCTCTGGCACGCAGCTTTACAGTTGCCAACTGTGTTTGCGTGGGCGCTTACTGGGATATCGCGCACGCAGCTTCCCTCCATGTGCAAAGCCCTGAATGGAGCTGCAGGTCCGCCTGTGAATGCGGGGGGTCCTCTTCGCGACCGGGACGGCCGCTAACATCAACACATTTCCAGATTCCCAAAGGTGAAGTGGACCACATGGAAGCCTCTTTTGGAAAACACGAAGTTTAATTGTTGGCAGCTTGCTCGTATCATCAAACCTGGCGCAGCCTCAGAATGTTCGTGGCCAAACGCGTTTCGGGATCACCATATCCCTTCTTCAATGGCACTAAGTGAAAGCATGTGATCTCGCCGTATTTTTCAATGCAACGCTCACCCCTGTGCGGGGGCGTGGCCGTAACAACGGCATGCTGGGCGTTGTAGTCCAATATGATTCCCAAGTGGGTGCGAGTTCATTTGCCTGTGAACACAATGTTTCCCCAGTGGGTAGAGGGTGCCTCCAGCCTCTCTGGCACGCAGCTTTACAGTTGCCAACTGTGTTTACGTGGGCGCTTACTGGGATATCGCGCACGCAGCTTCCCTCCATGTGCAAAGCCCTGAATGGAGCTGCAGGTCCGCCTGTGAATGCGGGGGGTCCTCTTCGCGACCGGGACGGCCGCTAACATCAACACATTTCCAGATTCCCAAAGGTGAAGTGGACCACATGGAAGCCTCTTTTGGAAAACACGAAGTTTAATTGTTGGCAGCTTGCTCGTATCATCAAACCTGGTGCAGCCTCAGAATGTTCGTGGCCAAACGCGTTTCGGGATCACCATATCCCTTCTTCAATGGCACTAAGTGAAAGCATGTGATCTCGCCGTATTTTTCAATGCAACGCTCACCCCTGTGCGGGGGCGTGGCCGTAACAACGGCATGCTGGGCGTTGTAGTCCAATATGATTCCCAAGTGGGTGCGAGTTCATTTGCCTGTGAACACAATGTTTCCCCAGTGGGTAGAGGGTGCCTCCAGCCTCTCTGGCACGCAGCTTTACAGTTGCCAACTGTGTTTGCGTGGGCGCTTACTGGGATATCGCGCACGCAGCTTCCCTCCATGTGCAAAGCCCTGAATGGAGCTGCAGGTCCGCCTGTGAATGCGGGGGGTCCTCTTCGCGACCGGGACGGCCGCTAACATCAACACATTTCCAGATTCCCAAAGGTGAAGTGGACCACATGGAAGCCTCTTTTGGAAAACACGAAGTTTAATTGTTGGCAGCTTGCTCGTATCATCAAACCTGGCGCAGCCTCAGAATGTTCGTGGCCAAACGCGTTTCGGGATCACCATATCCCTTCTTCAATGGCACTAAGTGAAAGCATGTGATCTTGCCGTATTTTTCAATGCAACGCTCACCCCTGTGCGGGGGCGTGGCCGTAACAACGGCATGCTGGGCGTTGTAGTCCAATATGATTCCCAAGTGGGTGCGAGTTCATTTGCCTGTGAACACATTGTTTCCCCAGTGGGTAGAGGGTGCCTCCAGCCTCTCTGGCACGCAGCTTTACAGTTGCCAACTGTGTTTGCGTGGGCGCTTACTGGGATATCGCGCACGCAGCTTCCCTCCATGTGCAAAGCCCTGAATGGAGCTGCAGGTCCGCCTGTGAATGCGGGGGGTCCTCTTCGCGACCGGGACGGCCGCTAACATCAACACATTTCCAGATTCCCAAAGGTGAAGTGGACCACATGGAAGCCTCTTTTGGAAAACACGAAGTTTAATTGTTGGCAGCTTGCTCGTATCATCAAACCTGGCGCAGCCTCAGAATGTTCGTGGCCAAACGTGTTTCGGGATCACCATATCCCTTCTTCAATGGCACTAAGTGAAAGCATGTGATCTCACCGTATTTTTCAATGCAACGCTCACCCCTGTGCGGGGGCGTGGCCGTAACAACGGCATGCTGGGCGCTGTAGTCCAATATGATTCCCAAGTGGGTGCGAGTTCATTTGCCTGTGAACACAATGTTTCCCCAGTGGGTAGAGGGTGCCTCCAGCCTCTCTGGCACGCAGCTTTACAGTTGCCAACTGTGTTTGCGTGGGCGCTTACTGGGATATCGCGCACGCAGCTTCCCTCCATGTGCAAAGCCCTGAATGGAGCTGCAGGTCCGCCTGTGAATGCGGGGGGTCCTCTTCGCGACCGGGACGGCCGCTAACATCAACACATTTCCAGATTCCCAAAGGTGAAGTGGACCACATGGAAGCCTCTTTTGGAAAACACGAAGTTTAATTGTTGGCAGCTTGCTCGTATCATCAAACCTGGCGCAGCCTCAGAATGTTCGTGGCCAAACGCGTTTCGGGATCACCATATCCCTTCTTCAATGGCACTAAGTGAAAGCATGTGATCTCGCCGTATTTTTCAATGCAACGCGCACCCCTGTGCGGGGGCGTGGCCGTAACAACGGCATGCTGGGCGTTGTAGTCCAATATGATTCCCAAGTGGGTGCGAGTTCATTTGCCTGTGAACACAATGTTTCCCCAGTGGGTAGAGGGTGCCTCCAGCCTCTCTGGCACGCAGCTTTACAGTTGCCAACTGTGTTTGCGTGGGCGCTTACTGGGATATCGCGCACGCAGCTTCCCTCCATGTGCAAAGCCCTGAATGGAGCTGCAGGTCCGCCTGTGAATGCGGGGGGTCCTCTTCGCGACCGGGACGGCCGCTAACATCAACACATTTCCAGATTCCCAAAGGTGAAGTGGACCACATGGAAGCCTCTTTTGGAAAACACGAAGTTTAATTGTTGGCAGCTTGCTCGTATCATCAAACCTGGCGCAGCCTCAGAATGTTCGTGGCCAAACGCGTTTCGGGATCACCATATCCCTTCTTCAATGGCACTAAGTGAAAGCATGTGATCTCGCCGTATTTTTCAATGCAACGCTCACCCCTGTGCGGGGGCGTGGCCGTAACAACGGCATGCTGGGCGTTGTAGTCCAATATGATTCCCAAGTGGGTGCGAGTTCATTTGCCTGTGAACACAATGTTTCCCCAGTGGGTAGAGGGTGCCTCCAGCCTCTCTGGCACGCAGCTTTACAGTTGCCAACTGTGTTTGCGTGGGCGCTTACTGGGATATCGCGCACGCAGCTTCCCTCCATGTGCAAAGCCCTGAATGGAGCTGCAGGTCCGCCTGTGAATGCGGGGGGTCCTCTTCGCGACCGGGACGGCCGCTAACATCAACACATTTCCAGATTCCCAAAGGTGAAGTGGACCACATGGAAGCCTCTTTTGCAAAACACGAAGTTTAATTGTTGGCAGCTTGCTCGTATCATCAAACCTGGCGCAGCCTCAGAATGTTCGTGGCCAAACGCGTTTCGGGATCACCATATCCCTTCTTCAATGGCACTAAGTGAAAGCATGTGATCTCGCCGTATTTTTCAATGCAACGCTCACCCCTGTGCGGGGGCGTGGCCGTAACAACGGCATGCTGGGCGTTGTAGTCCAATATGATTCCCAAGTGGGTGCGAGTTCATTTGCCTGTGAACACAATGTTTCCCCAGTGGGTAGAGGGTGCCTCCAGCCTCTCTGGCACGCAGCTTTACAGTTGCCAACTGTGTTTGCGTGGGCGCTTACTGGGATATCGCGCACGCAGCTTCCCTCCATGTGCAAAGCCCTGAATGGAGCTGCAGGTCCGCCTTTGAATGCGGGGGGTCCTCTTCGCGACCGGGACGGCCGCTAACATCAACACATTTCCAGATTCCCAAAGGTGAAGTGGACCACATGGAAGCCTCTTTTGGAAAACACGAAGTTTAATTGTTGGCAGCTTGCTCGTATCATCAAACCTGGCGCAGCCTCAGAATGTTCGTGGCCAAACGCGTTTCGGGATCACCATATCCCTTCTTCAATGGCACTAAGTGAAAGCATGTGATCTCGCCGTATTTTTCAATGCAACGCTCACCCCTGTGCGGGGGCGTGGCCGTAACAACGGCATGCTGGGCGTTGTAGTCCAATATGATTCCCAAGTCGGTGCGAGTTCATTTGCCTGTGAACACAATGTTTCCCCAGTGGGTAGAGGGTTCCTCCAGCCTCTCTGGCACGCAGCTTTACAGTTGCCAACTGTGTTTGCGTGGGCGCTTACTGGGATATCGCGCACGCAGCTTCCCTCCATGTGCAAAGCCCTGAATGGAGCTGCAGGTCCGCCTGTGAATGCGGGGGGTCCTCTTCGCGACCGGGACGGCCGCTAACATCAACACATTTCCAGATTCCCAAAGGTGAAGTGGACCACATGGAAGCCTCTTTTGGAAAACACGAAGTTTAATTGTTGGCAGCTTGCTCGTATCATCAAACCTGGCGCAGCCTCAGAATGTTCGTGGCCAAACGCGTTTCGGGATCACCATATCCCTTCTTCAATGGGACTAAGTGAAAGCATGTGATCTCGCCGTATTTTTCAATGTAACGCTCACCCCTGTGCGGGGGCGTGGCCGTAACAACGGCATGCTGGGCGTTGTAGTCCAATATGATTCCCAAGTGGGTGCGAGTTCATTTGCCTGTGAACACAATGTTTCCCCAGTGGGTAGAGGGTGCCTCCAGCCTCTCTGGCACGCAGCTTTACAGTTGCCAACTCTGTTTGCGTGGGCGCTTACTGGGATATCTCGCACGCAGCTTCCCTCCATGTGCAAAGCCCTGAATGGAGCTGCAGGTCCGCCTGTGAATGCGGGGGGTCCTCTTCGCGACCGGGACGGCCGCTAACATCAACACATTTCCAGATTCCCAAAGGTGAAGTGGACCACATGGAAGCCTCTTTTGGAAAACACGAAGTTTAATTGTTGGCAGCTTGCTCGTATCATCAAACCTGGCGCAGCCTCAGAATGTTCGTGGCCAAACGCGTTTCGGGATCACCATATCCCTTCTTCAATGGCACTAAGTGAAAGCATGTGATCTCGCCGTATTTTTCAATGCAACGCTCACCCCTGTGCGGGGGCGTGGCCGTAACAACGGCATGCTGGGCGTTGTAGTCCAATATGATTCCCAAGTGGGTGCGAGTTCATTTGCCTGTGAACACAATGTTTCCCCAGTGGGTAGAGGGTGCCTCCAGCCTCTCTGGCACGCAGCTTTACAGTTGCCAACTGTGTTTACGTGGGCGCTTACTGGGATATCGCGCACGCAGCTTCCCTCCATGTGCAAAGCCCTGAATGGAGCTGCAGGTCCGCCTGTGAATGCGGGGGGTCCTCTTCGCGACCGGGACGGCCGCTAACATCAACACATTTCCACATTCCCAAAGGTGAAGTGGACCACATGGAAGCCTCTTTTGGAAAACACGAAGTTTAATTGTTGGCAGCTTGCTCGTATCATCAAACCTGGCGCAGCCTCAGAATGTTCGTGGCCAAACGTGTTTCGGGATCACCATATCCCTTCTTCAATGGCACTAAGTGAAAGCATGTGATCTCACCGTATTTTTCAATGCAACGCTCACCCCTGTGCGGGGGCGTGGCCGTAACAACGGCATGCTGGGCGCTGTAGTCCAATATGATTCCCAAGTGGGTGCGAGTTCATTTGCCTGTGAACACAATGTTTCCCCAGTGGGTAGAGGGTGCCTCCAGCCTCTCTGGCACGCAGCTTTACAGTTGCCAACTGTGTTTTGCGTGGGCGCTTACTGGGATATCGCGCACGCAGCTTCCCTCCATGTGCAAAGCCCTGAATGGAGCTGCAGGTCCGCCTGTGAATGCGGGGGGTCCTCTTCGCGACCGGGACGGCCGCTAACATCAACACATTTCCAGATTCCCAAAGGTGAAGTGGACCACATGGAAGCCTCTTTTGGAAAACACGAAGTTTAATTGTTGGCAGCTTGCTCGTATCATCAAACCTGGCGCAGCCTCAGAATGTTCGTGGCCAAACGCGTTTCGGGATCACCATATCCCTTCTTCAATGGCACTAAGTGAAAGCATGTGATCTCGCCGTATTTTTCAATGCAACGCTCACCCCTGTGCGGGGGCGTGGCCGTAACAACGGCATGCTGGGCGTTGTAGTCCAATATGATTCCCAAGTGGGTGCGAGTTCATTTGCCTGTGAACACAATGTTTCCCCAGTGGGTAGAGGGTGCCTCCAGCCTCTCTGGCACGCAGCTTTACAGTTGCCAACTGTGTTTGCGTGGGCGCTTACTGGGATATCGCGCACGCAGCTTCCCTCCATGTGCAAAGCCCTGAAGGGAGCTGCAGGTCCGCCTGTGAATGCGGGGGGTCCTCTTCGCGACCGGGACGGCCGCTAACATCAACACATTTCCAGATTCCCAAAGGTGAAGTGGACCACATGGAAGCCTCTTTTGGAAAACACGAAGTTTAATTGTTGGCAGCTTGCTCGTATCATCAAACCTGGCGCAGCCTCAGAATGTTCGTGGCCAAACGCGTTTCGGGATCACCATATCCCTTCTTCAATGGCACTAAGTGAAAGCATGTGATCTCGCCGTATTTTTCAATGCAACGCTCACCCCTGTGCGGGGGCGTGGCCGTAACAACGGCATGCTGGGCGTTGTAGTCCAATATGATTCCCAAGTGGGTGCGAGTTCATTTGCCTGTGAACACAATGTTTCCCCAGTGGGTAGAGGGTGCCTCCAGCCTCTCTGGCACGCAGCTTTACAGTTGCCAACTGTGTTTGCGTGGGCGCTTACTGGGATATCGCGCACGCAGCTTCCCTCCATGTGCAAAGCCCTGAAGGGAGCTGCAGGTCCGCCTGTGAATGCGGGGGGTCCTCTTCGCGACCGGGACGGCCGCTAACATCAACACATTTCCAGATTCCCAAAGGTGAAGTGGACCACATGGAAGCCTCTTTTGGAAAACACGAAGTTTAATTGTTGGCAGCTTGCTCGTATCATCAAACCTGGCGCAGCCTCAGAATGTTCGTGGCCAAACGCGTTTCGGGATCACCATATCCCTTCTTCAATGGCACTAAGTGAAAGCATGTGATCTCGCCGTATTTTTCAATGCAACGCTCACCCCTGTGCGGGGGCGTGGCCGTAACAACGGCATGCTGGGCGTTGTAGTCCAATATGATTCCCAAGTGGGTGCGAGTTCATTTGCCTGTGAACACAATGTTTCCCCAGTGGGTAGAGGGTGCCTCCAGCCTCTCTGGCACGCAGCTTTACAGTTGCCAACTCTGTTTGCGTGGGCGCTTACTGGGATATCTCGCACGCAGCTTCCCTCCATGTGCAAAGCCCTGAATGGAGCTGCAGGTCCGCCTGTGAATGCGGGGGGTCCTCTTCGCGACCGGGACGGCCGCTAACATCAACACATTTCCAGATTCCCAAAGGTGAAGTGGACCACATGGAAGCCTCTTTTGGAAAACACGAAGTTTAATTGTTGGCAGCTTGCTCGTATCATCAAACCTGGCGCAGCCTCAGAATGTTCGTGGCCAAACGCGTTTCGGGATCACCATATCCCTTCTTCAATGGCACTAAGTGAAAGCATGTGATCTCGCCGTATTTTTCAATGCAACGCTCACCCCTGTGCGGGGGCGTGGCCGTAACAACGGCATGCTGGGCGTTGTAGTCCAATATGATTCCCAAGTGGGTGCGAGTTCATTTGCCTGTGAACACAATGTTTCCCCAGTGGGTAGAGGGTGCCTCCAGCCTCTCTGGCACGCAGCTTTACAGTTGCCAACTGTGTTTACGTGGGCGCTTACTGGGATATCGCGCACGCAGCTTCCCTCCATGTGCAAAGCCCTGAATGGAGCTGCAGGTCCGCCTGTGAATGCGGGGGGTCCTCTTCGCGACCGGGACGGCCGCTAACATCAACACATTTCCAGATTCCCAAAGGTGAAGTGGACCACATGGAAGCCTCTTTTGGAAAACACGAAGTTTAATTGTTGGCAGCTTGCTCGTATCATCAAACCTGGCGCAGCCTCAGAATGTTCGTGGCCAAACGCGTTTCGGGATCACCATATCCCTTCTTCAATGGCACTAAGTGAAAGCATGTGATCTCGCCGTATTTTTCAATGCAACGCTCACCCCTGTGCGGGGGCGTGGCCGTAACAACGGCATGCTGGGCGTTGTAGTCCAATATGATTCCCAAGTGGGTGCGAGATTATTTGCCTGTGAACACAATGTTTCCCCAGTGGGTAGAGGGTGCCTCCAGCCTCTCTGGCACGCAGCTTTACAGTTGCCAACTGTGTTTGCGTGGGCGCTTACTGGGATATCGCGCACGCAGCTTCCCTCCATGTGCAAAGCCCTGAATGGAGCTGCAGGTCCGCCTGTGAATGCGGGGGGTCCTCTTCGCGACCGGGACGGCCGCTAACATCAACACATTTCCAGATTCCCAAAGGTGAAGTGGACCACATGGAAGCCTCTTTTGGAAAATACGAAGTTTAATTGTTGGCAGCTTGCTCGTATCATCAAACCTGGCGCAGCCTCAGAATGTTCGTGGCCAAACGCGTTTCGGGATCACCATATCCCTTCTTCAATGGCACTAAGTGAAAGCATGTGATCTCGTCGTATTTTTCAATGCAACGCTCACCCCTGTGCGGGGGCGTGGCCGTAACAACGGCATGCTGGGCGTTGTAGTCCAATATGATTCCCAAGTGGGTGCGAGTTCATTTGCCTGTGAACACAATGTTTCCCCAGTGGGTAGAGGGTGCCTCCAGCCTCTCTGGCACGCAGCTTTACAGTTGCCAACTGTGTTTGCGTGGGCGCTTACTGGGATATCGCGCACGCAGCTTCCCTCCATGTGCAAAGCCCTGAATGGAGCTGCAGGTCCGCCTGTGAATGCGGGGGGTCCTCTTCGCGACCGGGACGGCCGCTAACATCAACACATATATTTATATACTGAAAAAACCATAGCTTTCCCACATGTTATAGTTATCTGGGAATTACACTCATACAAAACCATTGAAATTCCCCTGTTATAGTTAGTTCAGCTAACTATAACTTTCGCGCCCGCGATGTGATGTCATGAGTGATGTCACTGACCAGGTCATGAGTGATGTAATATGTGACATCATCAGCAGTGCATTGCAGGCGCCCGATTTATAGTTAGCTGAACTAGCTATAACGGTGGAATTTCAATGGTTTTGTATGAGTGAAATGTCCAGCTGACTATTACATGTGTGAAACCTATGGTTTTTTCAGTGAATTTCAAAGGTTTTTTTATGATAAATGTTAAATGTATTAATTATTATATTTCTTTCTTTTTATACTAATTTCCTACATATCTAGTATAATTATTTATAGTTATTTTAATATTTAAGTAATATTCCATATTCTTAATGTAAAATAATAACAAAACAAATGTAAGAAATAATTTTTGGATAATTTTTTTTCCAATATATTAAAATTAAATTCTATATATTAACTTTTTCAATTTATTTTTGGGGATAATCGTACGGTGCGCGTACAGTGTTGGCACCGTCTGGGTAAATGTACTCTGCACGTACCCGCGCACACACCACGAATACGTTTTTACGTTACGCTGCACATCCGTGCTTCCGTGTGACGTAATGTACGGTATGCGTACCCCACAAAAGATTTATAATGTTTAAAACAATATATATATGTATTTAATGTAAATTTTGAGGGTAGACATCTGGGATAATCATGAAAATATATATTTTCAACTTTTAATAAGCGTATATTACTTTTAAAAGCAATTACGCAAATCGCGTCGGAATGTTGTACGTACTCGCACCGTAAGATCACCGTAAGTGCCCCGTAAGCGTATGCAAACTCATGTGACTTTCAAAGAACAGATTTGATTGGTTCATAACACTTCCTATTCCAACTGTTCAAAGATCCCTCCCATTTTAATCATTCTACTTTGACTTTCTCAGAAGAAGCATCTCTTCTGTGGAGCTTCAGTCATTTTGAAAAAAAGTTCACCCTGGCTCAATTTGTTGACTCTTCTTCTCAACATTCGTCTGATGAAGAATTTCTACCTGAGCAGCCTCAGAGGAAGAGGAAGGAAGCTGCTATTTGGAATTTTTTTACATTTCCTGAAGGGGAAAAAAGGTCAACGCTCCCAAAGTGACCTGAAAAAAGTTGTGAGGTTACTCTCTCTAGGGGTGACCCCAACAAAAAATACTCATTCGGGATGGCAAGCATGATGCGCCATTTGAAAAATCTGCACCCAAACAACTACGCCAGAGTTGCAACACAAAGGTTGCCGGAGGAGCTTCAAGCTGCTGTTCCTAGCACTTAAAGTGCACCACCACCTTCGCTGAGCAGTCCGCATGTAAACATACAACCAGATTTGGCAGATCTGACTATTCGTTGCAAATTTTGCGATGAATTATTATGCTATGGGGAACAATCTATTGACCTCATTGTATGCCGGAAACGTGAGCACCCTTGTCCATGGCAATAATTTTATTTTTTACTGTTTTCTTGCTGTTCCACAGTTTTTTTGATTCCAGTTTCATTTTTTTGTTTAAAAAAACAAAAAAACTTCAAAAAATACAAAAAAATACAAACCTAAAAAACAAAAAAAACTGTTCTTGTCAGAACTACCTTCACTGGTCAAAAAAAGGCTATATTTCTATAATAGTGTGTAAAACTTTGTCTGATTGAATGTGTAGTGCATAAATGAATGAATGAATACATTAGTAGTGTATGGTGAATGTGAAAGTGCAGAACTATAAAGAAGTGGTACAGCATAAATCTATAAGGTGTTTACTTATAGTATACTGTAGTACTTTCAAAGCACTTCAATGTAACATATGTGCATAAATATATTACAAGTCTATGCTTTCCTTTACACTGCTGGTGAAACTGCCTGGGTGAATTTGTAAGTGTTAGGGGTATATTTACAACCTTCGTCTGCCTCTTTTACACTGCTATTGCATCACTTGTCTGACCCAGCAGTGGTGCAAAAGATGCGTCATGGTGTGTGGTATTTGCAATATTATGCATGTGGGAGGTGCGTCACATTGTAAATTCCTGTACCAGAACGAGATATTCCTATACGGGGGGTTAGGGGGGCGTTTTGGTACAGGAACACCTCCTAAAAGTGGCTGAGTGAAATCTACAAGATTTCACTTTGCCACTTTTGAGCTCATGCTGTGTCAAAACCCTGCACTTGCTTGAATCAAGTGTAAGGATTGACTTAGCATTCTGAGTATACAGCCCCCAGAGCATTGCTGGAGATGCGTTGCGCTTACAACGCAACTCAAGCAATGCGTCGACTTCGCGGCACAGATACATCACATATCTGTGCCATTTTTGCCCCATAGTGCACCATATTGTAAATACGGCGCATCCATGGTAGTGATGTCACAGTGCACAATAACTAGCATGTCCCTGGGGATGTGCCAGTTATTGTACATCTGCCCATTAGTGTTTTAATGTAGTGAAAGAATTACTACACAATGATCAATAAGTCACTACAAAACTATAACAGGAGTGACAGAGTGTTTGGTGGAAGTGTAAGGATAGAGACTGGGGAATTGGACATATAAAAGGCAAATTTGCGGGTGCATAGAAGACTGCAAGCATAGTCTACAGGAGTTTAAAGCAGTCCATGGCCTAAGGATTACTTTGCTCCATAATTACTTGGGTACTGACTGGATGATTACAGTTCTGCAAAAGGAGTGCATGACTGAATTTATAAGAGCTTCATTTTTAGCACAGTGCATGGATAAGGACATTCTGATGAATGACTCAGTACAATACTGAATCAGCAATCACAGAGTGTTTGCTGGAAGTGTAAGGATACAGACTGGGGAATTGAAGGCATAAAATACAAGTTTTCAGGTGCATAGAAGAGTGCATGCATAGTCAATAGAGATTTGAAGCAGTCCATTCCCTAAGGCCTACTTTGGTGCATGACTACTTGGGAACTGACTGAATGCTTACAGTCCTGCAAGGAGAGTGTCTGGCTGAATATATAGCAGCTTCACTTTCAAAACAGTGAATAGATAAGCACATACTGCTGTATGACTCACTACAATACTAAAATACCAGTAGCAGAATGTTTGGAGGAAGTGTAAGGATACCGAATGGTCAATTGAAAGTTTAAAAGCCAAGTTTACAGGTGCATAGAAAAGTGCATTTATTACCTATAGGTGTTTGAAGCAGTTCATGCCCTTAGGCCTACTTTGCTGCATGACTACTTGGGTAGTGGCTGAATGATTACAGTTCTCCAAGGAGAGTGTCGAACTGAATGTATAACTGCTTCACTTTTTGTACAGTGTATAGATAAGCACATATTGCTGTATGGCTCACTACAATATTGAAACAGTAGTGGCAGAGTGTTTGGAGGGAGTGTAAGGATAGAGAATGGGTAATTATAGATTTAAAAGACTAGTTTTTAGGTGCATAGAAGAGTACATGCATAGTAAATAGGAGTTTGAAGCAGTCCATATTGTAAGGCCTACTTTACTGCATGAAAACTTGGGTACTGACTGAATGATAACAGTTCTGCAAGCAGATTGTCAAGCAGAATGTATAACTACTTCACTTTTAGAACAGTGTATAGATAAGCACATACAGCTGTATGGTTCACTACAATACTGAAACAGTAGTGTGATAGTGTTTAGTGAAAGTGTAACGATACAGACTGGGGAATTACAGGTATAATAAGCAAGTTTGCAGGTGCATAGAAGATTGCAAGCATAGTCTATAGGGGTTTAAAACAGTCCATGGCCTAAGTCCACTTTGCTCCATGATTACTTGGGTACGGACTGGATGATTACAGTTCTGCAAGGAGAGTGGCAAACTAAATTTATAAGAGTTTCATTTTTAGCACAGTGCATAGATAAGGACTTTCTGCTGAATGGCTCACTATAATACTTCAACAGTAGTGTGATAGTGTTTAGTGAAAGTGTAACAATACAGACTGGGAAATTGAAGGTATAAAAGGCAAGTTTGCAGCTGCACAGAAGACTGCAAGCATAGTGCATGACTACATTTATAAGAGCTTCAGTTTTAGCACAGTGCATAGATAAGGACATTCTGCTGAATGGCTCAGTACAATACTGAATCAGCAATCACAGAGTGTTTGCTGGAAGTGTAAGGGTACAGACTGGGGAATTGAAGGTATAAAAGACAAGTTTGCAGGTGCATGGAAGACTGCATGCATAGTCTATAGAGGTTTGAAGCAGTCTATGGCCTAAAGCCTGTTTTAATGCATGAGTACTTAGGTGCTGAGTGATGATTATAGTTCTGCAAGCAAAGTGCCTGACTGAATTTATAACAGCTTCAGTTTTAGCACAGTGCATACATAAGGAAATTCTGCTGAATGGCTCAGTACAATACTGAATCAGCAATAACAGAGTGTTTTCTGGAAGTTTTAAGATAAATACTGGGAAATTGAAGGTATAAAAGGCAAGTTTGCAGCTGCACAGAAGACTGCAAGCATAGTGCATGACTACATTTATAAGAGCTTCAGTTTTAGCACAGTGCATAGATAAGTACATTCTGCTGAATGGCTCAGTACAATACTGAATCAGCAATCACAGAGTGTTTGCTGGAAGTGTAAGGGTACATACTGGGGAATTGAAGGTATAAAATACAAGTTTTCAGGTGCATAGAAGAGTGCATGCATAGTCAATAGAGATTTGAAGCAGTCCATTCCCTAAGGCCTACTTTGGTGCATGACTACTTGGGAACTGACTGAATGCTTACAGTCCTGCAAGGAGAGTGTCTGGCTGAATATATAGCAGCTTCACTTTCAAAACAGTGAATAGATAATCACATACTGCTGTATGACTCACTACAATACTAAAGTACCAGTAGCAGAATGTTTGGAGGAAGTGTAAGGATACCGAATGGGCAATTGAAAGTTTAAAAGCCAAGTTTACAGGCGCATAGAAAAGTGCATTTATTACCTATAGGTGTTTGAAGCAGTTCATGCCCTTAGGCCTACTTTGCTGCATGACTACTTGGGTAGTGGCTGAATGATTACAGTTCTCCAAGGAGAGTGTCGAACTGAATGTATAACTGCTTCACTTTTTGTACAGTGTATAGATAAGCAGATATTGCTGTATGGCTCACTACAATATTGAAACAGTAGTTGGCGAGTGTTTGGAGGGAGTGTAAGGATAGAGAATGGGTAATTATAGATTTAAAAGACAAGTTTTTAGGTGCATAGAAGAGTACATGCATAGTAAATAGGAGTTTGAAGCAGTCCATATTGTAAGGCCTACATTACTGCATGAAAACTTGGGTACTGACTGAATGATAACAGTTCTGCAAGCAGATTGTCAAGCAGAATGTATAACTACTTCACTTTTAGAACAGTGTATAGATAAGCACATACAGCCGTATGGTTCACTACAATACTGAAACAGTAGTGTGATAGTGTTTAGTGAAAGTGTAACGATACAGACTGGGGAATTACAGGTATAATAAGCAAGTTTGCAGGTGCATAGAAGATTGCAAGCATAGTCTATAGGGGTTTAAAACAGTCCATGGCCTAAGTCCACTTTGCTCCATGATTACTTGGGTACTGACTGGATGATTACAGTTCTGCAAGGAGAGTGGCAAACTAAATTTATAAGAGCTTCATTTTTAGCACAGTGCATAGATAAGGACTTTCTGCTGAATGGCTCACTATAATACTACAACAGTAGTGTGATAGTGTTTAGTGAAAGTGTAACAATACAGACTGGGAAATTGAAGGTATAAAAGGCAAGTGTGCAGCTGCACAGAAGACTGCAAGCATAGTGCATGACTACATTTATAAGAGCTTCAGTTTTAGCACAGTGCATAGATAAGGACATTCTGCTGAATGGCTCAGTACAATACCGAATCAGCAATCACAGAGTGCTTGCTGGAAGTGTAAGGGTACAGACAGGGGAATTGAAGGTATAAAAGACAAGTTTGCAGGTGCATGGAAGACTGCATTCATAGTCTATAGAGGTTTGAAGCAGTCTATGGCCTAAAGCCTGTTTTAATGCATGAGTACTTAGGTGCTGAGTGATGATTATAGTTCTGCAATCAAAGTGCCTGACTGAATTTATAACAGCTTCAGTTTTAGCACAGTGCATACATAAGGAAATTCTGCTGAATGGCTCAGTACAATACTGAATCAGCAATAACAGAGTGTTTTCTGGAAGTTTTAAGATAAATACTGGGAAATTGAAGGTATAAAAGATAAGTTTGCAGGTGCATGAAAGACTGCATGCATAGTGTATAGAGGTTTGAAGCAGTCTATGGCCTAAAGCTGGTTTTAATGCACGAGTACTTAGGTACTGAGTTGATGATTATAGTTCTGCAAGGAAAGTGCCTGACTGAATTTATAACTGCTTCAGTTTTACCACAGTACATAGATAAGCATATACTGCTGAATGACTCACTACAATACTAAAACAGTACTCTGAGAGTGTTTGGTGATAGTGTAACAATACAGACTAGGAATTGAAGGTATAAAGGAGAAGTTTACTAGTGCATAGAAGATTGCAAGCATAGTCTATAGGGGTTTAAAACAGCCATGGCCTAGGGCCTACTTTGCTCCATGATTACTTGGGTACATACTGGATGATTACAGTTCTTCAAGGAGAGTGCCTGACTAATTTTATAAGACCTTCATTTTTAGCACAGTGCATAGATAAGGACATCCTGCTGAATGGCTCTGTACAATACTGAATCAGCAATGACAAAGTGTTTGCTGGAAGTATAAGGACACAGACTGCGGAATTGAAGGTATAAAACATATGTTTGCAGGTGCATAGAAGACTGCATACATAGTCTATAGGGGTTTAAAACAGTCCATGTCCTAAGGCCTACTTTGCTCCATGATTACTTGGGTACTGACTGGATAATTACAGTTCTGCAAGGACAGGGCCTGACTAAATTTATAAGAGCTTCATTTTTAGCACAGTGCATAGATAAGGACATTTTGCTGAATAGCTCAGTACAATACTGAATCAGCAATGACACCACTATCCCACTGTAAGTAATATCTTGCTTAATCTTCCCAACGCCCCAAGAGCCAGCACACCTTTCCGAGGGTAGGTTTATGATTTACAAATGCTAGCACTTTTTTAAATTAAGAAGCATAATAATAACAAATATTAATCCTTTTTTTTTCTTCTAATGATAATGATATATTTTTTAATGTCTTCTATTTAGATGTTTTTATTCATGAAAATGCAAAGAACACAGTTTACCGGGTAACACTTTTTAAACTCTCCAACGTATGTAGATAATAATACCTTATACGTGTTACTATCGAAATCGAAACCTTTACAGCTTCACAGTTTGTAACTTTTCCCAACACATGCAGAAGTAAAACAGATAAAACGTGAGCAAGTGTAAACTGCAAAACGTGCTATCTAAATAGGCAGAGCCACATCTTCCTTCCGTAGACTACTAAACAACCAAAAACTATATAAACCACACCTACTGTGCAATTAGTTTCATTTTCGCAAGTTATTTCTGAGTCGCCAATTTGTGTTGCAGGTTCCGTTTTCTACCATTGGATTCTCTTTTTGCGTCAACAAACATATGGCATAGGCATAGTACAATATTTAAACATTTATATCTAGAAAAACATTTTATTGCATGTTTTTCGCTTTTTCTCTGTAATGTCAGCAGCTTGTTTTTAGAAACAGATAGATTACAAAAAACATTGCTCCTTTTCTGGCTCCTTTCAGCTTATATATTGTGACTTTTTATAGTATAATATTGGCACTGTACTTCACTTGAGAGGTGTTGGTGACCCGTCGCCGCAAACCCTAAACATTTTCAATCAACGTCACCATCTTCCACTTGGTGATCTTAGTGGAGTTCACGATCCGTCATCACAAAGAGTAACGATAAGTAATCAACGTTACCGGCTTGCGGCTTTCAGTCTATTTTCCCCTTGTGATCATGTGCTGTGAAAATATATACATATTATTCTCACCGTCATGATCTCAGAGGAATTAATGACCCTTTGCCACGAAGATCAAACTTTTTCACATCCCGGAGAAAAGAAGTTTAGTAAATAATTACCGCTCGAAAGAATTTCATTATGGATGTTCTGCTAAATACATAACTTTATTTTCCTTTTATTTTTACTGTAACAATGGTATCAATCATTAAATTATAATAGATTGTCCTATTGCTACAGAAGAGGAATGGGAGATTTTTCAGCGCCATCTGTAATATAACTTTCAAATATTAAAAAGTACTTGATCAGATATTTTTTTCAAGAAACATATTTTACGAAACAGCAGTACACAAAAATATAACTATCATGCATACTTTGTTACTTTAAATATTTATTAAACCCTACATTTCTGAATGTTATTTTCTAATTTCTATTCTTATTTGCTGTTCCTATTCACCTTCTCCCTAAAGAATATATAGGACCTGTAGTATATATTATAAGAGTACCATCCTATATATTTGTTAGGGAGTATGTGATTTGTTAGCGGAACATTCTGCAACCTCTAATTCCTACGACAGCACGTTCCCGAGTTGTACAGAATACAAATTTGAAAAATAATAATGCATACATTTCTATGTAATATGAAGTCACTTGTATTTAACAGTTTTTTACTTGTTCATGCTGATAATGTAGTGCGGGAGTGTTTGTTGTAGCACTTCTATTCTACTTTATCTAAAAGTAACTGATGCTCTCTTACATCATCAAGAATGTGGGGCAACACTTTTACAAACTGTAGCAGAAAAAAGAAGGATATAGCCACGCTTAATTGTTATTTTATGAAATTCCATTTTTAATTGTCACCCCTTTCATATGTACAGCGACAGTTTCTGAAGAAAGTTTATTTGTATTTGCTTAATAAAAACTGTTCCAAACCTAGACTGAATTTTTTGCTGTGCAACCACACCTCCCCATCAGGGAAGTAAACACCACATTATAAGTAAATAGTACTCCTAAGAAGTAGGTCACCCACAAACTTGGTAAAAAAACTGCGCAAGACACTGCCATTTTTCCGCCGTGATTTATACACCACACAGAAATTATATAAATGGCCCTTGAAACATATAAAAACAATTTTTTCCCTCATAATCCCTCTCCACCACCTTTTGGGCACTGTACAGAGTTATTAGTGTTCCTAACCTGCCCTCTACTACTTTCTTTTCCCATGCTCCTTTGGAAAATGCGTCACAATATCACTGACAACAGTGAACCGTTCCCACCCAATAAGGAGCAAACTTGTGCTCGGAACACTTTAGCCAATAAAATGTCCATGTTGTTCCACACAGGAGGAAGGAATGACTGCCAAAACTTATACTTTTCATACTTCACAGCCAATGAACATTAAGCTTCGTAAAGTCCCGCTTGGAGCACGTTACCCTAATATTCCTTGAACAGGACAAAACTGTTCCACTGACTTCTTCTACGACTAACGGTTCCTATGAAAAAAATATAAATCTCCAGCACAGTAACTATTTCAATTAGCAATATATTCTGGTTAATTTCTAACCTCTGTGCTCATGCAAATATTCCATGGTAACAGGCAGAAAGGTACTGGCTGTACAAAAAATGTTATATTTACCATGGTTCCTCTACAAGACAGAAAGGAAAGCAAACTAAAACAAAACTCTGTACCACGTTTATAACCCCCGTGTGCCACTTGCGCATCCATGCGCCCCACCTTCAAAATTAAAAGTGTGGGGACCTCAAACCCCAGGAACAATCTCCCCCCAGAGATTTCTGTATTGTGTGAAAGGGGCTCGGTGGCCCTCCGCCTGGTGCCCTCGAGAGCCCTGGAGACCGCCACGGCCAGAGCCGGTTCCTGCAGTGTCCCGGGGTGCCTACCCCCTGGATACTGCTGTTTGCTATGAGAGAGCGGAAGTCTTGGGCTCCCGCCCTCCCATAGCAAACTTAGTTTGAACTTTGTAAGACACAACAGTGAAATCTGTTCTCACTTTCAAAATTTAAACAAGATTGCATTTCCACATGCAACTTAGCATCTCCCCATTTGTAAAAGCAATTCCGGCTCCAGAAGGACACAGGAGTCGGCAGGACCGTGGGGGCATTGTACGCTGTCTTTTTTGTAGGTAGGGTCACGTGTGTAGTGACGTATGTGCTGGATGGGTGTGCTGTGGGTATATACCAGCCATGAGGGAGTGTGTGTGCCGATCTGACAATTAGACCTGGAACTAACAAATCACTACAATAGAAATCTGGGCCATGTAGTATTGTTTTGTTTTCCTGGTAGTGTAAGCACAGTGGGCTGTACTAACGTATTTAGTCTCGAGTCATTTACCACCTCCCCAGGGGCTTTTAAATGAGGCTGCACGGCTACGGGACACTGCAGGAGCTGGTCTTGGGGCGTGTGCAGTCTCCAGTGCCTTCGAGGGCTCTGGGCATAGGGAAGAAGAGAATGTGATCAGAGATGATTTGTGACGTGTTTAGGCTTGAGAGCCTGGATAATCATTAAATGGGGTCTGGCAGTGAAGTGCGTACTTATTCTGGAAGAAGTCTTTCGAGGTCTTATGAAAGCAAGTCATCTTTAATAATTGCTTCTCGCTGCGTGTACTTGCAAGGTTATCTGATTTTCTCGTATGTTAAAAACAGAAACTTTCAACACCTCTTTTTGATTGGTTGTAAAGCATTGTAGGAAAACCTTTGAGCGACCAATCCCTTTTCTTGCGCAGATTTTGAAAAAAAATTGGATTGGCTGTTGTGTACTTACATCTACCTTCCTGATGATAATTTTGATTGGCTTTCTTTTTCTATGTGACGTTAAGATACATTCACCATGTATGTAGCCCATTTTGTGACGCACTTTATTTTACTATGCGTTTCAAAAACTAGTTGTGGTAGGGTGTTTTTAACTTAAACTGTGTACTCTGCTTACGAGTTTGCTGACTGTAAAAGTATTTAAAAACATTATTCTATTTTCTATTCTATCACAATTGTGCTGACTTTTCTCCTTTAGCATGCAGTACTATTTTCTTTTATAAAATGTATAACTCTTCAAACCATCTTTGAAAGAAAAATGCTCATGTTTTCAAAATATTTTTATTGAGTCTTTTATTTTCATCATACGGGTGAAATGCAAAAATTCTTTTAAATTCAATGGTATCAAACGTTCAACCACATTTATTTTATTTTATCATAAGCACTCATTCCTTATGTTTACATTATATAAGAGGTGCCCCATCATCTTTATTTAAATGTTTGGGCTTTTTTTACTTCCAGATAAAGTAGAATAGAAGTGCTATGACAAACACTCCCTCACTACTTCATCTTTCTTTTTTTATGTACATTTCATGACATAATTACACTTAACAATGACAACATTTTAAACCACAATTATATTTTTTCAAAAAACTGTTTGGGAAGATAATCCTCCTATTATTCACGAGTGAAAATTGCAAAAACCACTACTTAATATGAATAATTTTAGCCCAATTTCACTCTAGAAGATAAAGAGTTTTGTTTTTAGTACATTTTTCAATCATAAAGAAATATCTTCGTTGAACGTCATCCAACTCCAATTGAAGGATCATAAAGTTATATTTAAATTAAAATATACATTAACAATATGATCCCTCTCTGGAAATGAAAGATAAATTGAAGATTATAACATCGCTCCTAATCAATACTTTCCACGTACTAATTAATTAAATAACCTATATTTCCATTCATATCATTTACCTCTCTTCGATATTCTTTCCTTCCTACATCGAAATTCATCCAAGTCTCCTGGAGGGGGCATAATGTTTTATGTATTTTTAAATATACATTAACAATATGTTTCCTCTGAGAAAATTAAAGATATTGTCTAGATGCTTCTGCAGTCCTGAATCATTACCTTGTTCGTAGTTTCTTCGCCCGTATTCATTCTCTAAAACTAAGCTTATCATCCCACGGGTGTGGTTTATATACTTTTTGGTTACTTAACAGTCTATGGGATCAATTTATTGCTCCTCCCACTATTAAGTCACGTTTTTCAGTTGACTGGTGTTCTCATTTCCACTGTTTTAGCATGTCACATGTTTATGTAAATGTGCCTCTTTCCATACTTTTTAACTTTCGTATAATTTCTAAAATGCTTTATTTAAACTCGTTTTTAATATTAAAGCATTTCTATAGGTTACTATATTGTATTAACATTCATTCCCCTTTTTTTCGATGTATTATTCTAGTAACCTCCCTTTTTTATAACTTTTTTTATTTTTCTTTATTACTGTATATTAGTGTAATCATACACTCAGTAAGCATGTACTCATGCAGTGAGGCAGCCTTTAGGGAATTCACTGATTCAATGTGCTATGTATAATGCATTTTGTGGTGTAATACATTTACATTTATGCTGCAGGACTACAATTCCCCACTCACTATATATACTAGGGTTCTCCAACGACTAGCTCTGGAACTACTGGTAGCTCACCAGCACCCTGAAAGTAGCTCTCAGATGTGAAGCCAAACCAAACCAATCTCAGAGATTCTGTGTATATTAAAGAAGGGAAGTACTGCTAATTTCACTACCTTTTAGAGTTACAGACAACCAAAGCAATGGCTGGGCCTGTTCATAACACTCAAACACAAACTGTGGTGGCGTATGAATTACTAAATTAGGGATGTATAGAGCTAATTATTCACCTGTGAGGATTTACAGGCGCCAGGGGAGTATGTGGGGGGATTTGTGCAGCTTTCGTCATTCAAAAAGGCAGGTGTTATGGCTCTTCCTGAATGCTTTCAGTGTGGGAGTTCATCTAATGCAGAGGAGAAGTTCTTTTCAGGTCTTGGCCATGATGTACGAGAAGGGTGTGCCTCTTGTCTGGTTATGTGATTACAGAGGATTTCGGCCAAGGCCTGGTCAGAGAAGTGGGACCCCCTCTGCACCACCCATTATAAATAAAAACATTCCTCCGGGTTTTGCCCCCCCCCGGGGCTAAGTAACAATAAAGCAGACTTCAGGTTTTTTTCTTCTTTTTCAAAGAATACGCGTACCTTACGTGTATACCGCGACTTAAAAAAAATGTTTTTTGCCTTGGGGGTCCTTGTGGGACCCCCTGAGCAGGCCTACGGGGTCAGGGTGTTTCTACCCTGCCCCCTTTGCGTGTTTTTCACGTTTCTTTCGCTGCTTTCTTGTCCCTCGGTTATACATGTCCCCTTCACACATTCAAAGCATGACCTATTCCAGTTTGATGATGTGACTAATTTAAGGCCTTCTAGAATGGGCCTTACATTAGTATATGTTACCTACTGGTGGTCACCAGTAGGTCGCAGTTTTGAAAAAAGAAAAGAAATGATTGGTTGTTTGACAACATTCTACACTGAAAAGTAGGGTGTATGTTTCCGTTTTTTATAAGCATGATTCTTATTGGTTAACAAAAACTGATTGAAAGGTGCATTAAATAAGATAAGCTGATATGTTGAAAAGTCAAGCACACTTGATATTTTGATTAGGGTGCACATAGCGAGCGCGGCACTCAGCGCGACCTCTGGTGTGCACACGTTGGGTATGCGTATCATACCACAAATGCTGCCCGATTTCTAAGGCATCCGGTACGTGCATCCAAGCAAGTAAACAAAATGTAAATATATTTTTTTCAGATATCTTTCAAGCTTATGTGTTTAAATATTGGTTGGTTGTAAAATGTGGCTTTGTGTTTATTGGTACCTATAAATAAGTACCTATGCAGAGTCTAAAGTTGTTGAGGAGGAGTATTTTACAGTGTGCTGAACTTTTGACCTCTGTGGTCAGTTGAGTGTTGCATGATTTGTTACTACGGTAACAGCAGAAGGCAAATTGGGGGTAGGGGTCAAAGTTATGTCAGTTGGAAAGGGTTCAAATGTTTAACCAATAGAAATGTGTGTTTGCTTTTGAATTAATGTGGGAAGCAATTTGATTTGTATTTACATATATATATGTGTAGTTTGAGAGGGAAAGTTTGCCATTTTCTGGTTTTTGCTAAAAACAGTAAAGAACAGAGATTCTGTATAAGAATATCTGCTGTGTGACTGACATTCTTCTTAATCTACAAATCAATTTGAAAGGTGAGTTGTTAACTTGTAAAGGGATATATGTGGTGCATTATGTTTTTAATAATAGTAATGTGTTTTTCCTGCTAAAGTGCAAGGAATAGTTTAGTTGTGTACAGTCACATTCTGAGGTTGTATGCATTTGGATAACCATTGTGATAAAAGTATTTGGTAAGTTAATGTGTTTGGTGATTCAGCTTTGTACAGTAAAGTGCAATACTAAAAAATGTAGAATGTGTCCAGTCACTTTTCCAGTTCTAGAGTAGTTAATACTGTTGCTTGTTTAGAATTTGACTTGTGTTTCAAATCTACAATTTTTCACTCAGTATACATACACTACTTCAAACTTTCTGGGGCAGATTTACAAGCCCCTTCCGCCTCTTTGAGCCTCCATTGCGTCACTTTTTTGACACAACGTTGGCGCAAAAAATGCAGCAAATTTCTTATGTATTTGCAAAATGAGTTAGGGTTGTGCAGTGAAATGTAGTAGTTATATACATAGAATGTGTGCAGTCACTTTACCGTTTCCAGAATAGTAAATGTGTTTTGGTAAAATGCAAGGTCTAATATTTTTTGTCTAGAATCACACTGTGAGTCTGTGTGGATTTAGGAATCATTCTGAGAGAAGAATTTTTGTACGATTTGTGTTTGCAGACACATAATTGCTTAAAAACCTATCCTTTTTTCAAGTTTTGATAGAATTAGAAACTAGGTATTGCTTTTGTATTTGCAAAATAACTCATGGTTGTACACTAAAATGAGGTATTTATATTTCTGGAATGTGTGCAGTCATATTAGCCCTTCAAGAGTAATTAATAGTGTTGCGTGTCTAGAATCAGACTTGTGTTTCAAATCTACAATTTCCCAGTCAGTATACATACACTGTTGCATACACTCTGGGACAGATTTACAAGCTCCTTGCGCCTCTTTGTTGTTCTATTGTGTCACTTTTTTGATGTAATGTTGGCACCAATAATGCAGCAGATTGCTTATGTATTTGCAAAATGAGTCAGGATTGTATAGTAAATTGCAGCAGTCATATATATATATATATATATATATATATATATATATATATATATATATATATATATATATATATATATATATATATATATATATTCACAGAAAAAACCATAGGTTATAGACCATATATAGTTAGGAATTTGCATTTACAAAACCTTGAAAATTCACTGAAAAAACCATAGGTTATAGACCATATATAGTTAGGGATTAGCATTTAAAAAACCTTATTTTATTTGCACAAAACCATTGAAATTCCATATATAGTTAGTTGCACTAACTATATATCGCGGACCCGCAATCCACTGCTAATGATGTCACATATTACATCATTCATGACATGGTCAGTGACATCACTGATGACATCACTGATGACATCTCAAATGACATCACTGATGACATCACTGATGACAACACCCAGTGACTGTATGTTTCTGTAAAGTTAAAATATGTCTTACATATTGAAGAATGAGTGGATGTATAAGTGTCTGGATGAAGGATTTAGTAGGTGCATGACTGACTGTATGAGAGAATGATTAAATGTGTCTCACTGAGTGCATGGGTTAATGATTAAAGTGTCTTAATTTGGCAATCATTATTTATGTTCTTCTGTAAACTGCTGCATGTTTAAATCAGTAGCTATATCAGTAACTATATGGGTTATTGAATGGTTGCCCAAGTATTTGTATGGGAGACTGAGTATGTGTGTGGGTGGCTGGGAGGTGTATAACTCTGTGCATAGATGTGTGAGCAGTTGATTCCCTAGGTGTATGGCTTCAAAAGTGCATGTAGAAACAGCTGTATGGACAGTTGACTGTGTGCATGAGTATATTGGTGAGTGAATGGATATCTCAGTTCTACATGTCAAAGTAAGTACATATGTAAAACACACTCCATGTGAGAGTTGACATATATAAATAACTGAACATAAGAGCCAGTGAATGTGAGAGTGGCTGTATGAATCATTGTGAACTTGTATCAAGGATTGTATAAGAGAGTAAATATGTGTTAGTATATGTTTGAATAAGTAAGGTGTGTATAACTGTATAGTTGAGGAAATGGAGGTGTGATTGATTCTTTGCATGACTGACTAGGTGTGTGAGTAACTCCATGGATGTGTGACAGTCTGTGAGTGCCTGTTTACACTGAGTGTATCTAAGGTTATATTAGAGTCTGAAGATATATTATCACATAAATGATATCATCAGTGATGTAATCAGTAATGTCAAATGAGATGTCAGCGATGTCATCAGTGATGTCATTTGAGATGTCATCAGTGATGTCATCAGTGATGTCATTTGAGATGTCATCAGTGATGTCATCAGTGATGTCACTGACCATGTCATGAATGATGTAATATGTGACATCATTAGCAGTGGATTGCGGGTCCGCGATATATAGTTAGTGCAACTAACTATATATGGAATTTCAATGGTTTTGTGCAAATAAAATAAGGTTTTTTAAATGCTAATCCCTAACTATATATGGTCTATAACCTATGGTTTTTTCAGTGAATTTTCAAGGTTTTGTAAATGCAAATTCCTAACTATATATGGTCTATAACCTATGGTTTTTTCTGTGAATTTCATTGGTTTTTTAAAAGCTAATATCTATAGCTGTAAAATATATTCTTTATTAAGTGACGTATCACGTAGCCCGTGAGACGCCTCATGATGCATCGCATAACCGTGACGTATCGTCTCTGCAGCGCAAACCAAACCCAAAACGTAAGCGCGCCAAAACACGCTTAAAGATATATATATTTTTTTAACCTTAATTAGACAAAATCCACACGTGCACATATCACAAACGTTCAAAAAACACAATATGTCGGACTCCCGTAACGCTGCCGGTTAGCTGCCCGGTTAACGTACCAGGAAGCACCTTTACCGCGAAAAATCGCATTTTTTTTTTCACCCCCCAGGGAACTTTAATAGCCCCCTCATCAATCCTAGGGGTTCAGGAGGGGTCTGCCTTACCCCTTTCATTCATTTACACCTTTTTTCTTTCCACCTCTTGTCTCTCGATCCCACAGAGAGACAAGATGGCGGCTACCAGACTGTTTACAATGATAACAGCCAATCAGCTTCTCCTCAGACTCCCGTTACACTGCCGATTAGCTTCCCGGTAGCTGCCCGGTTACCTGCCCAGTTCGCGTACCAAGACGCGTCTCTACGGCGAAAAAATCGGATTTTTTTGTTTGTTTTTTTTTGGCCCCACGTGGCTTTATAATATCCCCCTCAAAAATCCTAGGGGGTCAGAAGGGGTCTACCTTGCCCTGTTTCCTTCATTTCCCCCTTTGTTTTGGCCTCCTCTTGTCTCTCGATCCTACCGAGAGACAAGATGGCGGCCGCTCCGGACTGTTTACAATATTGACAGCCAATCAGCTACTCCTCAGACTCCCGTTACACTGCCGGTTAGCTTCCCGGTTAGCTGCCCGGTTAGCTGCCCGGTTCGCGTACCAAGACGCGTCTCTACGGCGAAAAAATCTGATTTTTTTTTTTTTTTTTGGGTTACACTGCCGGTTAGCTTCCCGGTTAGCTGCCCAGTTAGCTGCCCGGTTCGCGAACCAAGACGCGTCTCTACGGCGAAAAAATCGGATTTTTTTTTTTTTTTTTTTTTGGGCCCGGCGTGGCTCTATAATATCCCCCTCATCAATCCTAGGGGGTCAGGAGGGGTCTACCTTGCCCCCTTTCCTTCATTTCCCCCTTTGTTTTGGCCTCCTCTTGTCTCTCGATCCTACCGAGAGACAAGATGGCGGCCGCACCGGACTGTTTAGAATGTTGACAGACACCGGAGAGCCAATCAGCTTCGCTTTGCAAAGTTCCGATACGCGAAAGGTTCGCTAACCGGATAGCTGCCCGGAGCGCTGTTACAGATATATATCTTGATTTAAACGTTAATTTCTCAAAATCCACTGAAGCACATATATTGAGACCTAGCAAAGGCACATCGGGCTAACAGTCCCTACAATTTTGCCAAGTTTCGTGGAAATCCATTCAGCCGTTCGGGCTAAAAGTGAGTCCAACCGCCCTATGGAAATTAACATGGGAAAAACGCGT
This sequence comes from Lissotriton vulgaris, assembly GCF_964263255.1. Lineage (NCBI taxonomy): Eukaryota > Metazoa > Chordata > Amphibia > Caudata > Salamandridae > Lissotriton > Lissotriton vulgaris. The sequence goes on from NC_141689.1 coordinate 1,907,444,913, forward strand.
TTTGGGACCCCCCTTTTTTCTCGGCCCCCCCTTGACGAACCCCCCCCAAATTTTCAGGAGCTGCTCAGAAACAAAATGTGCCATTTTCCTGAAAATTTCAGCCGATTCCGTCCACAAACGCCAAAGTTATTAGACATAGAATTTTCAAAAGTCCCATAGGAAAAAAATCCTAACTATATATACCTACTGGCTATCGCCAGTAGGTAATATATATATATATATATATATATATATATATATAGAATGTGTCTAGTCACCTTTCCATTTCTAGACTAGTAAATGTGTTTTTGTAAAATGCAAGGTTTACATTTTTTTGTCTAGTATCACATTGTGTGTCTGTGTGCATTTAGGAATCATTCTGAGAGAAGGGTTTTTGCAATTTGCAAGTAGTAGTGTAACCAAATTCACACGTGTTTCAGGCCTACATTTCCACAGTCAGTATCTATGCACTCCATTTATAAGAAATACTGTTATTTGTCTAGAATCACAGTGTGAGTCAGTGTCCATTTAAGAAAATTGAGAGAGAATAATTTGGTTGGTTGATGTGTTTGCAGATATATACGCACATGTACTGTTAAAGTGAGCCAGGCTTTAGGGCATGCAGTGCTTGAAACTCCTATGCACTATGTAAGTAGTAGTGTAACCAAATTCACACTTGTGTTTCATGCCTACATTTCCCCAGTCAGTATCTATGCACTCTATTTATAAGAAATACTGTTATTTGTCTAGAATCACACTGTGAGTCAGTGTCCATTGGGGAAAATTGAGAGAGAATGATTTGGTTGGTTGATGTGTTTGCAGACATATAAGTACATGTACTGTTGCAGTGAGCCAGACTTTAGGGCATGCAGTGCTTGAAACTCTTATGAACTATGTAAGTAGTAGTGTAACCATCTTCACACTTGTGTTTCAGGCCTACATTTCCCCAGTCAGTATCTATACACTCCATTCATAAAAAGTCCTGTTATTTGTATAGAATCAAACAGTTAGCCAGTTTCCATTTGAGAAATTTGAGAGAGAATGATTTGGTTGGTTGATGTGTTTGCAGACATATAAGTATATGTACTGTTGCAGTGAGCCAGGGCATGCAGTGCTTGAAACTCCTATGCAGTATGCAAGTAGTAGTGTAAGCAAATTCACACTTGTGTTTGAGGCCTATATTTCCCGAGTCAGTATCTATATACTCCATTTATAAGAAATACCGTTATTTGTCTAGAATCAAACTGTGACTCAGTTTCCATTTGGGAAAATTGAGAAGGAATGATTTGGTTGTTTTTCACTTCTTCAATTTTCCACTCTATATCCTTACTCTTCCAGCAAACACTCTGTCACTGCTGTTGCACTATTGTAGTGACCCATTCAGTAGTATGTGCTAATCCATTTACTATGCTAAAACTCAAGCACTTATAAGTTTAGTGAGGCACTATCTTTGCAGAACTGTAATCATTCAGTCAGTACCCAAGTACTCATAGAGCGAGGTAGGCCTTAGAACATATACTGCTTCAATCCCTTATACACTATACATATAGTCTTCTATCCACCTGCATACTTATCATTCACATGTTCAATTCCCCAGTCTGTATCTTTACAGTTCCACAAAATACTCTGTCATTGCACTTGCACAGTTGTAGTGACTCATTCAGTGGTATGCACTAATCTATTTACAGCACTAAAACTCAAGCACTTATATATTTCTTAGACACTCTCCTTAGAGTACTCTAATTATTCAGTCAGTCCCCAAGTACTCATGCAGTGAAAGAGGCCTTGGGACATGGACTGCTTCAAACCCCTATGCACTATACATGCAGTCTTCTATCCACATGCACACTTGTCTTTCACATCTTCAATTCTCCACTCTGTATCTTTACACTTCCACCAAACACTCTAACACTGCTGTTGCACTATTGTAGGGAGCTATTAAGCAGTATGTGCTAATGCAGTCACTGCGCGAAAACTCTAGCACCTATAAGTTCAGTGAGGCACTGTCTTTGCAGAACTGTTCAGTCAGTACCCAAGTACTCATATAGCGAAGTAGGCCTTAGGACAAGGACTGCTTCAAACCCCTATGCACTATACATGCAGTCTTATATCCAACTGCACACTTGTCTTTCACATCTTCAATTTTCCACTCGGTATCCTTAAACTTTCATCGACAGTCTGTCACTTTTTTTGCACTATTGAAGAGACCCATTTAGCAGTATGTGCTTATCCATTCACTGTGCTAAAACTCAAGCACTTATTAATTCAGTCAGGCACTGTCCTTGCTGAACTGTAATCTTTCAGTCAGTACCCCAGTACTCATGCAATAAAGAAGGCCTTATAACATGGACTGCTTCAAACCCCTATACACTAAGCATACAGTGTTCTATCCACCTCCACACTCGTCTTTCATATCTTCAATTCCCCAGTCTGTATCCTTAAACTTTCAGCAAACACTCTGTCATTGCCCTTGCACTGTTGTAGTGACCCATTCAGCGGTACGTACTGATCATTCAGTGCGCCAAACGTCAAACACTTATAGATTCACTAAGACACTCTGCTTACAATACTGTAATCATTCACTTAGTACCCAAGTACTTATGTAGTGAAGTAGGCCTTAGGACAAGGACTGCTTCAAACGTGTTTGCTGTATGCATGCACTCTTCTATCCACGTGCACATTTGTCTTTCACATCATCAATTCTCCAGTCTATATACTAACACTTCCACCAAACACTCTGTCACTGCTGTTGCACTATTATAGTGACCCATTCAGTAGTATGTGCTAATCCATTCACTGTGCTAAAACTCAAGCACTTATAAGTTCAGTGAGGCACTGTCTTTGCAGAACTGTAATCAATCAGTCAGCACCCAAGTACTCATAGAGCGAAGTAGGCCTTAGAACATGAACTGCTTCAAACCCTTATACACTATACATGTAGTCTTCCATCCATCGGCATACTTGTCTTTCACAGGTTCAGTTCCCCAGTCTGTATCCTTACAGCTCCACCAAATACTCTGTCATTGCCCTTGCACTGTTCTAGTGACTCATTCAGCGGTATGTACTAATCTATTTCCTGCACTAAAACTCAAGCACTTATATGTTCTCTTAGACACTCTCCTTATAGTACTCTAATCATTCAGTCAGTACTCAAGTACTCATGCAGCGTAGTAGGCCTTAAGACCTGGACTGCTTCAAACCCTTATACACTATGCATGCAGTCTTCTATTCACCTCCACACTTGTCTTTCACATCTTCAATTACCCAGTCTGTATCCTTACACTTCCAGCAAACACTCTGTAAATGCCCTTGCACTGTTGTAGTGACCCATTCTGCGGTAAGTACTAATCTATTTACTGCACTAAAACTAAAGCAATTATATATTCTCTTAGACACTTTCCTTACAGTCCTCTAATCATTCAGTCAGTACCAAAGTACTCATGCAGCGAAGTAGGCCTTAGGACATGGACTGCTTCAAACCCTATGCTCTATAAATGCAGTCTTCTATCCACCTGCACACTTGTCTTTCACATCTTCAATTCTCCACTCTGTATATTTAAACTTCCACCAAACACTCTGTCACTGCTGTTGCACTATTGTAGTGACCTATTCAGCAGTATGTGCTAATGCAGTCACTACGCTAAAACTCAAATAATTATAAATTCAGTCAGGCACTGTCCTTGCAGAACTGTAATCATTCAGTAGGTAACCAAGTACTAATGCAGCAAAGTAGGACTTAGAACATGGACTGCTTCAAACCCCTATACACTAGGCATACAGTCTTCTATCCACCTCTCCACTTGTCTTTCACATCTTCAATTCCCCAGTCTATATCCTTACACTTCCAGCAAACACTCTGTCATTGCCCTTGTACTGTTGTAGTGACCCATTCAGCAGTATGTACTGATCATTCAGTGTGCTAAAACTCAAACACTTATAGATTCACACAGATACTCTCCTTACAGTACTGTAATCATTCACTCAGTACCCAAGTACTCATGCTGTGAAGTAGGCCTTAGGACAAGGACTGCTTCAAACCTGTATGCTGTATGCATGCACTCTTCTATCCACGTGCACACCTGTCTTTCACATCATCAATTCTCCGCTCTGTATCCTTACACTTCCACCAAACACTCTGTCACTGCTGTTGCACTATTGTAGTGTCCTATTAACCAGTTTGTGCTAATGCAGTCAATGCGCTAAAACTCAAGCACTTATATGTTTAGTGAGGCACGGTCTTTGCAGAACGGTAATCATTCAGTCAGTACCCAAGTACTCATAGAGCGAAGTAGGCCTTAGAACATGAACTGCTTCAAACCCTTATACACTATACATGTAGTCTTCAATCCACCTGCATACTTGTCTTTCACATGTTCAATTCCCCAGTATGTATCCTTACAGTTCCACAAAATACTCTGTCATGGCACTTGCACAGTTGTAGTGACTCATTCAGTGGTATGCACTAATCTATTTACAGCACTAAAACTCAAGCACTTATATATTTCTTAGACACTCTCCTTAGAGTACTCTAATTATTCAGTCAGTCCCCAAGTACTCATGCAGTGAAAGAGGCCTTGGGACATGGACTGCTTCAAACCCCTATGCACTATACATGCAGTCTTCTATCCACATGCACACTTGTCTTTCACATCTTCAATTCTCCACTCTGTATCTTTACACTTCCACCAAACACTCTAACACTGCTGTTGCACTATTGTAGGGAGCTATTAAGCAGTATGTGCTAATGCAGTCACTGCGCTAAAACTCTAGCACCTATAAGTTCAGTGAGGCACTGTCTTTGCAGAACTGTTCAGTCAGTACCCAAGTACTCATGTAGCGAAGTAGGCCTTAGGACAAGGACTGCTTCAAACCCCTATGCACTAAACATGCAGTCTTATATCCAACTGCACACTTGTCTTTCACATCTTCAATTTTCCACTCGGTATCCTTAAACTTTCACCGACAGTCTGTCACTTTTTTTGCACTATTGAAGAGACCCATTTAGCAGTATGTGCTTATCCATTCACTGCGCTAAAACTCAAGCACTTATTAATTCAGTCAGGCACTGTCCTTGCTGAACTGTAATACTTCAGTCAGTACCCCAGTACTCATGCAATAAAGAAGGCCTTATAACATGGACTGCTTCAAACCCCTATACACTAAGCATACAGTGTTCTATCCACCTCCACACTCGTCTTTCATATCTTCAATTCCCCAGTCTGTATCCTTAGACTTTCAGCAAACACTCTGTCATTGCCCTTGCACTGTTGTAGTGACCCATTCAGCTGTACGTACTGATCATTCAGTGCGCCAAACGTCAAACACTTATAGATTCACTAAGACATTCTGCTTACAATACTGTAATCATTCACTTAGTACCCAAGTACTTATTTAGTGAAGTAGGCCTTAGGACAAGGACTGATTCAAACCTGTTTGCTGTATGTATGCACTCTTCTATGCACGTGCACATTTGTCTTACACATCATCAATTCTCCAGTCTATATACTAACACTTCCACCAAACACTCTGTCACTGCTGTTGCACTATTATAGTGACCCATTCAGTAGTATGTGCTAATCCATTCACTGTGCTAAAACTCAAGCACTTATAAGTTCAGTGAGGCACTTTCTTTGCAGAACTGTAATCAATCAGTCAGTACCCAAGTACTCATAGAGAGAAGTAGGCCTTAGAACATGAACTGCTTCAAACCCTTATACACTACACATGTAGTCTTCCATCCATCGGCATACTTGTCTTTCACAGGTTCAGTTCTCCAGTCTATATACTAACACTTCCACCAAACACTCTGTCACTGCTGTTGCACTATTATAGTGACCCATTTAGCAGTATGTGCTTATCCATTCACTGTGCTAAAACTCAAGCACTTATTAATTCAGTCAGGCACTGTCCTTGCTGAACTGTAATCTTTCAGTCAGTACCCCAGTACTCATGCAATAAAGAAGGCCTTATAACATGGACTGCTTCAAACCCCTATACACTAAGCATACAGTGTTCTATCCACCTCCACACTCGTCTTTCATATCTTCAATTCCCCAGTCTGTATCCTTAAACTTTCAGCAAACACTCTGTCATTGCCCTTGCACTGTTGTAGTGACCCATTCAGCGGTACGTACTGATCATTCAGTGCGCCAAACGTCAAACACTTATAGATTCACTAAGACACTCTGCTTACAATACTGTAATCATTCACTTAGTACCCAAGTACTTATGTAGTGAAGTAGGCCTTAGGACAAGGACTGCTTCAAACGTGTTTGCTGTATGCATGCACTCTTCTATCCACGTGCACATTTGTCTTTCACATCATCAATTCTCCAGTCTATATACTAACACTTCCACCAAACACTCTGTCACTGCTGTTGCACTATTATAGTGACCCATTCAGTAGTATGTGCTAATCCATTCACTGTGCTAAAACTCAAGCACTTATAAGTTCAGTGAGGCACTGTCTTTGCAGAACTGTAATCAATCAGTCAGCACCCAAGTACTCATAGAGCGAAGTAGGCCTTAGAACATGAACTGCTTCAAACCCTTATACACTATACATGTAGTCTTCCATCCATCGGCATACTTGTCTTTCACAGGTTCAGTTCCCCAGTCTGTATCCTTACAGCTCCACCAAATACTCTGTCATTGCCCTTGCACTGTTCTAGTGACTCATTCAGCGGTATGTACTAATCTATTTCCTGCACTAAAACTCAAGCACTTATATGTTCTCTTAGACACTCTCCTTATAGTACTCTAATCATTCAGTCAGTACTCAAGTACTCATGCAGCGTAGTAGGCCTTAAGACCTGGACTGCTTCAAACCCTTATACACTATGCATGCAGTCTTCTATTCACCTCCACACTTGTCTTTCACATCTTCAATTACCCAGTCTGTATCCTTACACTTCCAGCAAACACTCTGTAAATGCCCTTGCACTGTTGTAGTGACCCATTCTGCGGTAAGTACTAATCTATTTACTGCACTAAAACTAAAGCAATTATATATTCTCTTAGACACTTTCCTTACAGTCCTCTAATCATTCAGTCAGTACCAAAGTACTCATGCAGCGAAGTAGGCCTTAGGACATGGACTGCTTCAAACCCTATGCTCTATAAATGCAGTCTTCTATCCACCTGCACACTTGTCTTTCACATCTTCAATTCTCCACTCTGTATATTTAAACTTCCACCAAACACTCTGTCACTGCTGTTGCACTATTGTAGTGACCTATTCAGCAGTATGTGCTAATGCAGTCACTACGCTAAAACTCAAATAATTATAAATTCAGTCAGGCACTGTCCTTGCAGAACTGTAATCATTCAGTAGGTAACCAAGTACTAATGCAGCAAAGTAGGACTTAGAACATGGACTGCTTCAAACCCCTATACACTAGGCATACAGTCTTCTATCCACCTCTCCACTTGTCTTTCACATCTTCAATTCCCCAGTCTATATCCTTACACTTCCAGCAAACACTCTGTCATTGCCCTTGTACTGTTGTAGTGACCCATTCAGCAGTATGTACTGATCATTCAGTGTGCTAAAACTCAAACACTTATAGATTCACACAGATACTCTCCTTACAGTACTGTAATCATTCACTCAGTACCCAAGTACTCATGCTGTGAAGTAGGCCTTAGGACAAGGACTGCTTCAAACCTGTATGCTGTATGCATGCACTCTTCTATCCACGTGCACACCTGTCTTTCACATCATCAATTCTCCGCTCTGTATCCTTACACTTCCACCAAACACTCTGTCACTGCTGTTGCACTATTGTAGTGTCCTATTAACCAGTTTGTGCTAATGCAGTCAATGCGCTAAAACTCAAGCACTTATATGTTTAGTGAGGCACGGTCTTTGCAGAACGGTAATCATTCAGTCAGTACCCAAGTACTCATAGAGCGAAGTAGGCCTTAGAACATGAACTGCTTCAAACCCTTATACACTATACATGTAGTCTTCAATCCACCTGCATACTTGTCTTTCACATGTTCAATTCCCCAGTATGTATCCTTACAGTTCCACAAAATACTCTGTCATGGCACTTGCACAGTTGTAGTGACTCATTCAGTGGTATGCACTAATCTATTTACAGCACTAAAACTCAAGCACTTATATATTTCTTAGACACTCTCCTTAGAGTACTCTAATTATTCAGTCAGTCCCCAAGTACTCATGCAGTGAAAGAGGCCTTGGGACATGGACTGCTTCAAACCCCTATGCACTATACATGCAGTCTTCTATCCACATGCACACTTGTCTTTCACATCTTCAATTCTCCACTCTGTATCTTTACACTTCCACCAAACACTCTAACACTGCTGTTGCACTATTGTAGGGAGCTATTAAGCAGTATGTGCTAATGCAGTCACTGCGCTAAAACTCTAGCACCTATAAGTTCAGTGAGGCACTGTCTTTGCAGAACTGTTCAGTCAGTACCCAAGTACTCATGTAGCGAAGTAGGCCTTAGGACAAGGACTGCTTCAAACCCCTATGCACTAAACATGCAGTCTTATATCCAACTGCACACTTGTCTTTCACATCTTCAATTTTCCACTCGGTATCCTTAAACTTTCACCGACAGTCTGTCACTTTTTTTGCACTATTGAAGAGACCCATTTAGCAGTATGTGCTTATCCATTCACTGCGCTAAAACTCAAGCACTTATTAATTCAGTCAGGCACTGTCCTTGCTGAACTGTAATACTTCAGTCAGTACCCCAGTACTCATGCAATAAAGAAGGCCTTATAACATGGACTGCTTCAAACCCCTATACACTAAGCATACAGTGTTCTATCCACCTCCACACTCGTCTTTCATATCTTCAATTCCCCAGTCTGTATCCTTAAACTTTCAGCAAACACTCTGTCATTGCCCTTGCACTGTTGTAGTGACCCATTCAGCGGTACGTACTGATCATTCAGTGCGCCAAACGTCAAACACTTATAGATTCACTAAGACATTCTGCTTACAATACTGTAATCATTCACTTAGTACCCAAGTACTTATTTAGTGAAGTAGGCCTTAGGACAAGGACTGATTCAAACCTGTTTGCTGTATGTATGCACTCTTCTATGCACGTGCACATTTGTCTTACACATCATCAATTCTCCAGTCTATATACTAACACTTCCACCAAACACTCTGTCACTGCTGTTGCACTATTATAGTGACCCATTCAGTAGTATGTGCTAATCCATTCACTGTGCTAAAACTCAAGCACTTATAAGTTCAGTGAGGCACTTTCTTTGCAGAACTGTAATCAATCAGTCAGTACCCAAGTACTCATAGAGAGAAGTAGGCCTTAGAACATGAACTGCTTCAAACCCTTATACACTACACATGTAGTCTTCCATCCATCGGCATACTTGTCTTTCACAGGTTCAGTTCCCCAGTCTGTATCCTCACAGCTCCACCAAATACTCTGTCATTGCCCTTGCACTGTTCTAGTGACTCATTCAGCGGTATGTACTAATCTATTTCCTGCACTAAAACTCAAGCACTTATATGTTCTCTTAGACACTCTCCTTATAGTACTCTAATCATTCAGTCAGTACTCAAGTACTCATGCAGCGTAGTAGGCCTTAAGACCTGGACTGCTTCAAACCCTTATACACTATGCATGCAGTCTTCTATTCACCTCCACACTTGTCTTTCACATCTTCAATTACCCAGTCTGTATCCTTACACTTCCAGCAAACACTCTGTAAATGCCCTTGCACTGTTGTAGTGACCCATTCTGCGGTAAGTACTAATCTATTTACTGCACTATAACTAAAGCAAATATATATTCTCTTAGACACTTTCCTTACAGTCCTCTAATCATTCAGTCAGTACCAAAGTACTCATGCAGCGAAGTAGGCCTTAGGACATGGACTGCTTCAAACCCCTATGCACTATAAATGCAGTCTTCTATCCACCTGCACACTTGTCTTTCACATCTTCAATTCTCCACTCTGTATATTTAAACTTCCACCAAACACTCTGTCACTGCTGTTGCACTATTGTAGTGACCTATTCAGCAGTATGTGCTAATGCAGTCACTACGCTAAAACTCAAATAATTATAAATTCAGTCAGGCACTGTCCTTGCAGAACTGTAATCATTCAGTAGGTAACCAAGTACTAATGCAGCAAAGTAGGACTTAGAACATGGACTGCTTCAAACCCCTATACACTAGGCATACAGTCTTCTATCCACCTCTCCACTTGTCTTTCACATCTTCAATTCCCCAGTCTATATCCTTACACTTCCAGCAAACACTCTGTCATTGCCCTTGTACTGTTGTAGTGACCCATTCAGCAGTATGTACTGATCATTCAGTGTGCTAAAACTCAAACACTTATAGATTCACACAGATACTCTCCTTACAGTACTGTAATCATTCACTCAGTACCCAAGTACTCATGCTGTGAAGTAGGCCTTAGGACAAGGACTGCTTCAAACCTGTATGCTGTATGCATGCACTCTTCTATCCACGTGCACACCTGTCTTTCACATCATCAATTCTCCGCTCTGTATCCTTACACTTCCACCAAACACTCTGTCACTGCTGTTGCACTATTGTAGTGTCCTATTAACCAGTTTGTGCTAATGCAGTCAATGCGCTAAAACTCAAGCACTTATATGTTTAGTGAGGCACGGTCTTTGCAGAACGGTAATCATTCAGTCAGTACCCAAGTACTCATAGAGCGAAGTAGGCCTTAGAACATGAACTGCTTCAAACCCTTATACACTATACATGTAGTCTTCAATCCACCTGCATACTTGTCTTTCACATGTTCAATTCCCCAGTATGTATCCTTACAGTTCCACAAAATACTCTGTCATGGCACTTGCACAGTTGTAGTGACTCATTCAGTGGTATGCACTAATCTATTTACAGCACTAAAACTCAAGCACTTATATATTTCTTAGACACTCTCCTTAGAGTACTCTAATTATTCAGTCAGTCCCCAAGTACTCATGCAGTGAAAGAGGCCTTGGGACATGGACTGCTTCAAACCCCTATGCACTATACATGCAGTCTTCTATCCACATGCACACTTGTCTTTCACATCTTCAATTCTCCACTCTGTATCTTTACACTTCCACCAAACACTCTAACACTGCTGTTGCACTATTGTAGGGAGCTATTAAGCAGTATGTGCTAATGCAGTCACTGCGCTAAAACTCTAGCACCTATAAGTTCAGTGAGGCACTGTCTTTGCAGAACTGTTCAGTCAGTACCCAAGTACTCATGTAGCGAAGTAGGCCTTAGGACAAGGACTGCTTCAAACCCCTATGCACTAAACATGCAGTCTTATATCCAACTGCACACTTGTCTTTCACATCTTCAATTTTCCACTCGGTATCCTTAAACTTTCACCGACAGTCTGTCACTTTTTTTGCACTATTGAAGAGACCCATTTAGCAGTATGTGCTTATCCATTCACTGCGCTAAAACTCAAGCACTTATTAATTCAGTCAGGCACTGTCCTTGCTGAACTGTAATACTTCAGTCAGTACCCCAGTACTCATGCAATAAAGAAGGCCTTATAACATGGACTGCTTCAAACCCCTATACACTAAGCATACAGTGTTCTATCCACCTCCACACTCGTCTTTCATATCTTCAATTCCCCAGTCTGTATCCTTAAACTTTCAGCAAACACTCTGTCATTGCCCTTGCACTGTTGTAGTGACCCATTCAGCGGTACGTACTGATCATTCAGTGCGCCAAACGTCAAACACTTATAGATTCACTAAGACATTCTGCTTACAATACTGTAATCATTCACTTAGTACCCAAGTACTTATTTAGTGAAGTAGGCCTTAGGACAAGGACTGATTCAAACCTGTTTGCTGTATGTATGCACTCTTCTATGCACGTGCACATTTGTCTTACACATCATCAATTCTCCAGTCTATATACTAACACTTCCACCAAACACTCTGTCACTGCTGTTGCACTATTATAGTGACCCATTCAGTAGTATGTGCTAATCCATTCACTGTGCTAAAACTCAAGCACTTATAAGTTCAGTGAGGCACTTTCTTTGCAGAACTGTAATCAATCAGTCAGTACCCAAGTACTCATAGAGAGAAGTAGGCCTTAGAACATGAACTGCTTCAAACCCTTATACACTACACATGTAGTCTTCCATCCATCGGCATACTTGTCTTTCACAGGTTCAGTTCCCCAGTCTGTATCCTTACAGCTCCACCAAATACTCTGTCATTGCCCTTGCACTGTTCTAGTGACTCATTCAGCGGTATGTACTAATCTATTTCCTGCACTAAAACTCAAGCACTTATATGTTCTCTTAGACACTCTCCTTATAGTACTCTAATCATTCAGTCAGTACTCAAGTACTCATGCAGCGTAGTAGGCCTTAAGACCTGGACTGCTTCAAACCCTTATACACTATGCATGCAGTCTTCTATTCACCTCCACACTTGTCTTTCACATCTTCAATTACCCAGTCTGTATCCTTACACTTCCAGCAAACACTCTGTAAATGCCCTTGCACTGTTGTAGTGACCCATTCTGCGGTAAGTACTAATCTATTTACTGCACTATAACTAAAGCAAATATATATTCTCTTAGACACTTTCCTTACAGTCCTCTAATCATTCAGTCAGTACCAAAGTACTCATGCAGCGAAGTAGGCCTTAGGACATGGACTGCTTCAAACCCCTATGCACTATAAATGCAGTCTTCTATCCACCTGCACACTTGTCTTTCACATCTTCAATTCTCCACTCTGTATATTTAAACTTCCACCAAACACTCTGTCACTGCTGTTGCACTATTGTAGTGACCTATTCAGCAGTATGTGCTAATGCAGTCACTACGCTAAAACTCAAATAATTATAAATTCAGTCAGGCACTGTCCTTGCAGAACTGTAATCATTCAGTAGGTAACCAAGTACTAATGCAGCAAAGTAGGACTTAGAACATGGACTGCTTCAAACCCCTATACACTATGCATGCAGTCTTCTATCCACCTCTCCACTTGTCTTTCACATCTTCAATTCCCCAGTCTATATCCTTACACTTCCAGCAAACACTCTGTCATTGCCCTTGTACTGTTGTAGTGACCCATTCAGCAGTATGTACTGATCATTCAGTGTGCTAAAACTCAAACACTTATAGATTCACACAGATACTCTCCTTACAGTACTGTAATCATTCACTCAGTACCCAAGTACTCATGCTGTGAAGTAGGCCTTAGGACAAGGACTGCTTCAAACCTGTATGCTGTATGCATGCACTCTTCTATCCACGTGCACACCTGTCTTTCACATCATCAATTCTCCGCTCTGTATCCTTACACTTCCACCAAACACTCTGTCACTGCTGTTGCACTATTGTAGTGTCCTATTAACCAGTTTGTGCTAATGCAGTCAATGCGCTAAAACTCAAGCACTTATATGTTTAGTGAGGCACGGTCTTTGCAGAACGGTAATCCTTCAGTCAGTACCCAAGTACTCATAGAGCGAAGTAGGCCTTAGAACATGAACTGCTTCAAACCCTTATACACTATACATTTAGTCTTCAATCCACCTGCATACTTGTCTTTCACATGTTCAATACCCCAGTATGTATCCATACAGTTCCACCAGATACTCTGCCATTGCCCTTGCACTGTTGTAGTGACTCATTCAACGGTATGTACTAATCTATTTACTGCACTAAAACTCAAGCCCTTATATATATTCTCTTAGACACTCTCCTTACAGTACTCTAATCATTCAGTCAGTCCCCAAGTACTCATGCAGCAAAGTAGGCCTTAGGACATGGACTGCTTCCAACCCCTATGCACTATACATACAGTCTTCTATCCACCTGCACACTTGTCTTTCACATCTTCAATTCTCCACTCTGTATCCTTACACTTCCACTGACAGTCTGTCACTGCTTTTGCACTATTGAATAGACCCATTTAGCAGTATGTGCTTATCCATTCACTGCGCTAAAAGTCAAGCACTTATAAATTCAGTCAGGCACTGTCCTTGCTGAACTGTAATCATTCAGTCAGTACCCAGGTACTCATGCAATAAAGTAGGCCTTATAACATGGACTGCTTCAAACTTCTATACACTATGCATACAGTGTTCTATCCACCTCCACACTTGTCTTTCACATCTTCAATTCCCCAGTCTGTATCCTTACACTTTCAGCAAACACTCAGTCATTGCCCTTGCACTATTGTAGTGACCCATGCAGCGGTATGTACTGATCATTCAGTGCACTAAAACTGAAACACTTATAGATTCTCTCAGACAGTCTTCTTACAGTACTGTAATCTTTCACTCAGTACCCAAGTACTCATGTAGTGAAGTAGGCCTTAAAACAATGACTGCTTCAAACCCCTATGCACTATGCATGCAGTCTTCTATCCACCTGCACACTTGTCTTTCACATCTTCAATTACCCCATCTGTATCCTTTCACTTTCACCAAACACTCTGTCACAGCTGTTGCACTGTTGTATTGACCCATTCAGCAGTATTTACTAATCCATTTTCTTCACCAGAACTGAATCAGTTATAAATTCAGTCAGGCACTCTCCTTGCAGAACTGTAATCATTCAGTCATACGGAAAAGTAGGCCTAAGGATATGGACTGCTCCAAACCCTTATGCACTATCCATGCAGTCTTGTATCTACCTGCTCACTTGTCTTTCACACCTTCAATTCCCCAGTCTTTATCGTTACACTTTCACTAAGCACTCTGTCACTGCTGTTGCACTGTTGTAGTGACCCATTTATCAGTATGTACTAATCCATTCACTGCATTAAAACACAAACACTTATAAATTCACCCAGGCGGTTTCACCAGCAGTGCAGAGGGAAGCATAGACTTGTAACATATTTATGTACATATGTTACATTCACGTGCTACAGTAGTACCGCAGTATACTGCATGTAAACACCTTATAGAGTTATGCAGTAGCACCTCCTTATAGTTCTGCACTTTCACATTCACCACACACTACCAAGGTATTATTTCATTCATGTATGCTGATTGATTGAAAAAGCTTTATTCGAGTTATGTACTCATAAAAGCACAAACATACATTTTAAAATTCATACATTGCAATTAAAATTCATATTTCATACATAAAAATACATTTTAAGCAGTTGTGCAAGCTTTAACAAAAAGAATATTTAAAATTACTGCAAAATTTCAATTCATATTGAGAGATAAAGCCCTCCGCCTAATGGAACATGCTCACCCCAAGTACTTTGCTGTTCCCAGCACAATGGGCATGTCAGTGGAGGTACGAATAATTCTCAGCCCCTCAACACCCCTGGATACCCCAAGCTTTCTACAGACTGGAGCCAACCATACTCTCCTTGGGTTTGCATAGGCCTCACACAGAAATAAGAAGTGAGCTATGCTTTCGTTGGGGGCACCACACACCAGGCAACATGAGGTGTTAGTACTCCTCCACCTACCCGTCAATGACCTCAGGGGGAGAGAACCTGACCTTAGCTGGAAAAATACCTTCCTGTCTATCTGGACAGTAATACTATCCCAATACTGTTCTAATACAGGTCTTGTTTTAATTTCCAGAAATCTACCCCCATTGTTTCTGATTGTGTACTCCTCCAGAGCCTTTCTTCTACATGATCCCAATAGATGGCCTTGATGGTATTTTTACTTGGGAATACTTCCCCGGAGGGATTTTCCCAAAGGTTAGAGAGACCAAGCTCACCAAGAACAACCCTGAGTGTCTTCAACCATGATATTTTGTGAAATGTGTCTGATTTGATTAAGGCTAAAAACCCATCAGCATAGTGTCGGATCTCTGGGGTCGTCCAAAGCCGTCTCCAATAAAGGATAGGCCTTAATCGAGCACGGTCACTAACCGATCTCCTCCCTAGATCAAGGCCAAGCGGGATTAATGGCGCACTCTGGGGGAGACCCGTAATTCCCCTCAGAAACCTATTCTCTGATACTTGTAGAGTAGGGAGCCTCTCAAAACCCCATACTTCTGCCCCATACAGGGCTGCCCCTAAAGCTTTGGCATCATAAACCATGAGGACCAGTTTTATAGGCCTAGTTTTTGATTTAGCTTGCTCTACCCGAAGCGCCCCTGCAATCTGCTGGTGTCTCAGTACCGCCTTTTCTATATGGCGTGACCAACCTGGTTTGCTCGCTATCTCTACCCCAAGATAGGTAAAAACATTTACTACCTCGAGCTCGATGTTATTCAGAGATACCCTTGGTTGGGGTCGGCGCCTTTGGGAGAAAACCATCAGCTTTGTTTTGCCAGCATTAACTTCAAGGCCATGCTCCCTGCAAAAAGTGTCAAATATATTTAGGGCACGCTGCAGTCCAGCTGGGGTTTTGGACACAATTAGGGTGTCGTCAGCGAACATCAGGATCGGGACCCTGATGCCCGCTAGCGAAGGTGCATCCACGCTTGCGTCCAACATCCTATCCACAATACCATTAATGAATAAGGAGAAGAGCAGGGGTGCCATTGCACATCCCTGCCGTACACCCCGCTCGACAGGAAAGTTAACAGTAGATTCCCCGTTCCTCCCCCATTGGACTTTGGCAAAGTTACACTCATGGAGTTGCATTATTAGGGTGAGCAACTCGGGTGGGACCCCTATCCCTTTCAGAACTACCCAAAGCTTGCTCCTTGGGACCAGGTCGAAGGCAGCCCTCAAGTCTACAAATGCGACATATAGGCTGCCTTCGCCAAGGAGTACCGTCCCCCACCGCAACATGGTAAATCGAAATATTTGATCTACCATGCTGGTCGCCCGCCTAAAGCCTGCCTGGTAGGGGGAAAGGGCATTGTTCTCTTCTACCCAGTCCATAAGTTTATTAACCACCATCTTTCCCACCACTTTTTGGACAGTGGCAATCAAACTTATCGGCCTATAATTGTCCGGGAGTGACCGATCACCTTTCTTATAGATGGGTATGATTATTGCCCCTTCCATATTTCTGGGATTACAGCCCCTTTAGCTAAGGCGTTTCCCAGTAAGGTCACATACCTAGCCCACCGTACCTTGTCATTCTTAAATATATCAGAGGGTATCCCATCCAAACCCGGTGCCTTTCCCCCTTGTAAAGATGAGATTGCCAATTCTATTTCTTTGTTAGAAAACAAGTTTTCCTTGCAAAATACAACTGGAATTGGTTCTATGGCCACAATATCCCTGTTCTCTGCGTACTGGGGTTTAAAATAGTCAACCCATGATACCTCATTGACATTATTATCTGGGTTGTTAGGGGTGCCACCTCGGCCCCACTTCACGATTTTCCAGAAAAGTCTGGAATCCCTTGCCCCGGAGGCTTCCAGCAACTCATCCCAATATTCTTCATCCCACTTTTTCTTGGACTGGCGAATACTAACATTGTAGTGTTTCCTGGCTGCACTAATCTAAACCTTGTCCCTACTTCTGATTGCCCTACCCAGTTCCAATCTAGCTAACCTGCACTGCTTATTAAACCACCTAGCCATTTTAAGTGGGGCTTTTCTATTTGCATTATTCAATCTCATAAAATGTGGTTTTAAAAGGGAAAAGAACTTATCGTGTATGGCTGTCGTTGAAGCGGACCCAGGTATTACAGGATTTGCTATCTCCATGGCGGCAATTGCCTTGTCCACCTCCGAACTTATGTAGTCCATGGACGCTACATTTGCCAGCACATTTGGCCATTTGACTCTACGCATATCATTGGCCATAACAGGTAGTACTTCACTACGCAACTCTAGTTTATGCGGCGTGGCCATCCACCAAGTGTGGGTGACACAAAGGGGATTATGATCACTTTCTAATCTACCCTTTATTTCCATATCGCCTATCGCATACCATAAATTAAGGCTACAAATGACATAGTCTATTCTACTTTTACTATGACCATTGTCAAATGTACAATTGCCTCCCTGGTCGCTCTTTGTCCTACCATTAAGGGCCCTCAAACCATATTCCAAACATAGCGCATTTAATGGCAATATGTCTTTTGTCCACCGTTTGACTGGTGCAAGATTTAGGTTCGGGACACCCCATTGGACGTCTTCCTCTTGCCCTATCGAATTTTCCGTATTTTCCAACGGTTCGAAGGTCCTATTGAGATCACCAGCCACAACCACTCTATTTTCCAGGGACTGTGATTCAAGGAAGGTGGATAGAGCCTCTAGGGTGGGGGAATTCCCAGCATTGGTACCCCTAGTATGCACTACACATTCATTCAAAAAAACTTTTACACACTATCAGACTAATATAGCTCT
The DNA here is from genome assembly GCF_964263255.1 of Lissotriton vulgaris. Classification (NCBI taxonomy): domain Eukaryota; kingdom Metazoa; phylum Chordata; class Amphibia; order Caudata; family Salamandridae; genus Lissotriton; species Lissotriton vulgaris. The sequence continues at coordinate 1,907,463,146 of NC_141689.1, forward strand.
TTTTTTGACCTGCAGATGTGCTCGGTTGAGCTGCTGGAGTCTCCTCTCAAAGTCTGCTACACGCAGCACTTGCAGAGTTCCGTGGATGTAGAGTTTTCACGTGCTTCACCATGCTGGCTGTTCCAAAGGAGAAGTGTTTATTAGGATTCCCTCGAGACAGCACTGCTGAACACATCTTGCAGGTATCTTTAGCTGTGTTGACTTTTTTTCTTCTGCCAGGAAGGAACTTTTTTCCAAATTAGTGCCTCGTTCCTCTTCGGGGCTGGGTCTTCTGCCACAAATTTTTCTTCAGAAGAGTGTTCTGACATATCTTCACCTTGCTGTAAAGCCATAATGAAGATCTATTGAAGAAAGAGCTCCTTCACAAAAAAGATGCTTCTTCAGTAAAGGTCAAAGAAGAATGATTAAAATGGGTGGGGTCCTTCAACAGTTAGAATAGAAAGTATTATGAACCAATCAAATCAGTTGTTTTGAAGTCACATGGGGTACGCGAAGCTGCTCTTATGATGCGCGTACGTACGACGTACCCCGCAATTCGCGTAATTGCTTTTCAAAGTAATATACGCTTACTAAAACTAAATAAATAATATTTTCATGATTACCTCAGCTAACGTTTTGCCTTAATATCGACATTAAATACATACATATAACTTTTGAAACAAAAAAAAAATTGCGGGGTACGCGTACTGTGCGCCATACAAACGTACATGACACCACGCGGAAACGCCGATGCGACGCGTAACGTCAAAACATATTTCTAACGTATGCGCGGGTACACTTGCAGTACGATTAGAGATGCACAGGAGGGTGCGAGGACGGTACGCGTACGCTACGTTTACCCAAAAAAAAGCAAAAAAAATATAGAAATTTTAATATATTGAAAAAATATTTAAAATAAAAAAATCTTTTTTTATTTGTTTTTACTGTTTTACAATTTTACATAAAAAATATGTAATGTAATTTAAAAAATAAAATAGCTAAAATAATTATTATAAAAAATAAAGTAAATTAATATCAAAAAAATAAATATAACAATTAATACATTTAAAAATTGGCATTTACAAAACCTATGAAATTCACTGAAAAAACCATGGGTTTTAGCCATGTTATAGTTAGAAATAAGTATTTAAAAAACCTTTCAAATTCACTGAAAAAACCATAGGTTTCACACGTTATAGTTAGCTAGACATTTCACTCATACAAAACCATTGAAATTCCCCTGTTATAGTTAGTTAAGCTGACTATAACACGCGCACCCGCAATCCACTGCTGATAAAGTCACATATTGCATCACTCATGACATGGTCAGTGACATCACTGATGACATTTTAAATGACATCACTGATGACATCATCCTTGTGAAAGAGTAACAGACCTCCTCTCACCCTAATAAAACATTTGATACCCACACTGAAAAATAGAATGTCACATTGTGAAAACAATGGAGATACCAATACCAGTTAGAACAAGCTATTCAGTAATTCCAAAATCTACAAACACATCCACTCATTTATTAACAGTTCTAAATAGTCACTCATACATTTACTCACTCATAATATGTACTCATACACCTATACATCCTGTTACACACCTACACTCATACATAGAGTTACTCCCACACATACACATGCAAATAAACTATCAAACATCCATTTACTTGCATATACTATACAGCTATACACACACCGCTACACTTACTGCTACAGAAACGTACACATACTTACTCTCTTAACCAATCACTTATAGAAACACATATTTATTTATATAGGAACTCTTTCAATCAATCACTCTCATATATCCTCACTTATATACATCAATACTCACATATAATAGTTTAAAACATATTTAATTACTCATAAAGACACTATTGAGACAGTCATTCACTCACTAACACACCCATACACACACTCATCAACCCATACAGTCCTGCACACATGCTGTCTTCAAAAGGCATGCAAACTGTGAGTCACTCATTCATGCATCTATGCACTAAGTAATATCCCCCACCGAACCATACAGACACTCATACTGATACTCAAAAAAACAACTAATAACCCATATACACACTCATATAGCTACTCACCAACCCATGCAATCACTTATACACAAAGTGAGCGACTGATGCAGATAGTGACATATTTAAACATTACTCACTAACCTATGTATTCGGTAAGATACACCTAATCAATCAGTTATACAATCAATTTTACACAAACAAAATCATCCATTTACACACTTATATACCGATTTATTCTTCCATCGACCTTGAGATATACATATATAAAACATATTTAAATTTCAGAATAAAACATTCACTGGATGATGTCATCAGTGATGTCAGCAGTGATGTCTTTTGAGATGTCATCAGTGATGTCAAGTGTGATGTCACTGACCATGTCATGAGTGATGTAATATGTGACGTCATCAGCAGTGGATTGCGGGCGGTCAAGTTATAGTTAGCTGAACTAACTATAAAGGGGGAATTTCAATGGTTTTGTATGAGTGAAATGTCTAGCTAACTATAACATGTGTGAAATCTACGTTTTTTTCAGTGAATTTCTAAGGTTTTTTAAATGCTAATTCCTAACTATAACGTTGCTGAAACTTATGGGTTTTGGTTATACTTTAAAACAATTATTACACTAATCATTTTATTGTATTCTATAATTTTAAAATTCTATAACAATTTATTAAATATATATATTTATAAATACATATACCAACAACATAAAATCTATTTAAAAAACATTCTAGTATAAATTAAAACCTCAAACTATTTGAAAATCTTTAAACTTAAATTTCGTGCTCCAGTGAGTGCAACAGTAGGGTAAGTGTTGAATAGCAGAGGGGTTAAAATTACTATTCCAAATCCAATGAATGCAACAGTAGGGAAAGTGTTAGATAGTGCAGAGGTAAAAATTACTATTCCCGCTCCAGTGAGTGCAGCAGTATGTAAAGTGTTGGATAGTGGAGGGATAAAATGTTCTATTCCCACTCCAGTGGGAGCAACAGTAGGAAAAGTGTTGGATAGTGGAGGAGTAAAAATTACTATTCCCACTCCAATATGTGCAACGGTAGGGATAGTCTTGGATAGCGGAGTGATAAAAATGACAATTTCCTCTCCAGTGAGTGGAACAGTAGGGAAAGTGTTGAATGGCGGAGGCATAGAATTTACTTTTCCCACTCCAGTGAATGCAACAGTATGGAAAGTGTTGGATAGCAGAGGGATAAAGTTTACTATTCGCACACCAGTCAGTGCATCAATAGGGAAAGTGTTGGATTGCGGAGGGGTAACATTTACTATTCTCACTCCAGTCAGCTCAAAATTTAAAGCAAACAAAATATCATCAACAAAATTAAAAGAAATTAAAAGTAAATAAAAAATAAAAAACATAATATAATGCTAAATACATTGTACAAATATTATATTAAATAAAATACAAAAATCATTTTCAAACAAGTAAATATTTGTGTTTAGAAAATATTTATTAACAAAAACATTATTATTACATAAATTTAGTCTATTTACTTTCTACCCTATAACACCACACAACGCACAACTCATATCAAAAATTAAAAAAATGATTTGCACAATTAACATAATTATCAATTAAACAAATATTATTAATTAAAAAAAAAAACATAAGAAGTAAATAACTCCCACCTTTTACACCTATAATCCCCACAACCCACACCTAAAACTAAACTGTAAATAAATTAATCACACAGTCAAAAACATTTTCAATTAAATGACTAATAGTATTTAAAACTAATTATAAGGTAAGTAAAATGAATTTGCTCCCCATCCTTCACCCCTATTTACCCAAAACCCACACACAATAAAATATGTAAACAATTTCACTAATTATATATTAATTAATTAATATTAAATATGAACTAATCATTCATGAATTCAAAATAAATTATACAGTGCACAAATGTTTAAGCAGTGATGTAGTAAGTAAAGTGTCTTTTGTAATATTTAGAATTAATATTTCAAGTTAAAAACAGTACGTGTTGGTGGTCGTTGAATGGCTGCCTTTGTTGGAGATTTCACAGTGTGATCATGATCATCATGACGTCTTCGTTAATTTAAAAAAATTCAACAACAAAAAATATTTAATAGGAAACTGAACAAAATGTTGGCCTCTTGGTTGGCTCTGACAAGAGCCTTTGTGTTGAGAGTGTGTATGAGACAGCTACAGATTAGATTGTATGCAGAGTTCCAGGTTGCTTAGAAACACCCTGCTCCCTTCGTCTGTAAACTCCATCACTTCTATAGATTCCATGCATGTTAAAATACAGGATGTTGTTGTAGAAAGAGCCCATGTTATGGTCTTTGAGGTAAGCATAAACAGTTTTGTTAACATGTTTTCTGGCTTTGTCAATTATTAAACAGAATTTATTAGTCCACTTCCATTTCTGTCTGTGGCATATTGTAGAGTACACCAAGACAGTGTGAGGGAAAAGCATCATCAATTCAGCAAATGTATCCTTCATTTGGATTTCAAGTACAATTCCAGTTAATGTGCTTAGATGATCATTTCCACCACAGTGCACAGTCATGAGGTATGGAGCTGGTGAATCCACATCCAATTTAGGCGAAGGCAGCAAATGATGGCACTTTAATCCTCTTTGCCCAGTCCAAGTAATGTCAGCTGTAGCCAAACCCAAGTCCCTGGTAATATATCTCTTTCTTGCAGCATCAGCAGCCCAATACACATAGTTGAGGCCAAACTCTAAGCATTTTGTAGGATGGAGTAACATGCACAACAGGTCTGCGGTTGAATATCACAGTTGGTACAGTGAAAGGCAGGGAAAATTCATGTGTGCTGGTGGTTTGACAAAAACTAGTTATTTGATTGGATGGAGGGAATATCATGAGTGATATCATTTGAGATGACCATGTCATCGGTGATGTAATATGTAAGGTCATAAGCATGTTGCAGGGGCGCGAGTTATAGTTAGCTCAGCTAACTATAACTGCTACATTTCAATAGTTTTGTATGAGTAAAATGCCAGCCTAACTCTAACATCCCTGTAACCTTTGTTTTTTTCAGTGAGGTTCTAAGGTTTTTTTAAAATTCTATTTCCTAACTATAACATCACTGTAACCTTCAGTTTTTCTCTTAAACATTTTCTGCTGCATTTTCCTCTGGGAAAGTTTAAATTTGGAATGTCTAGACTTTTTTGGCCCATGCACATTTTATTTTGAAATGTAGTATGAAATTACAATTTTAATCAATAAGTAAAACTAAGAGATCTTATGTATTTCACAAAAACATTGATAAAGCCCATAGTTCTGACTTCTAATTAGAAATTCAAGCTAGATGTTTCATCTTTACAATAGATTTTCATACTGCACTCTCAGTCTAACTAATTGGTATTTTTGTACTCTTTGTCTGTCAAAGACAAACATATTTAAATAAAGAGATTAGGCACACAAAACCTCATCAATTAAGGCATATGCATGCCCTAAGAGTTTTTGAAAGTTACTGTTGACACACAATATAGACTGCTATATCTTAAACGGCTGCTTAGGGGTCCCTCCAAGCAAATATGAGTCTTAGCTGTAGCTGACTGCATTACGTCAAGCAGTTACTAGAGGGCTCTCATGTGAGACTCTAATACTCACTGTAGCAAGGTGGCTGTTATTAAAGGTCCAACAGGTATCCTCCACAACTCAATCAAGCCCATTATAGCAAACAATCATGGATAAATACCTTGGATAACTTTTTCTGTGATATCCACATAAATGTGTGTACTCATTTTCACAATATAATGTTTTTTCCCTGTTTTTTGAGTACTTAGTAAATATGGCATTGCTGGGTTGTGGTTATGATAGCCATTCTCAAAGCTATAAGTGGATCTTTTGTTTCTAATGGAGGAACAAAGGCTAACATTGAAAAGTATTATTATGTGTGAAAAAGTACCTGATCAGTTGGGGGGAGTGAGATATACCACAAGTAATTTAAGACCTATCTTGTTAGGTACAGCAGCACAAAGGTTTCAGTTATTTCAACTTGAGCTCAACCCTTGTTAGCTATAAATGAGAGCAGACAGGATTAACTAAGAGAATATGTGTATTTAGTAATACGAAAAAGTCAAAAAGACACACAATAAATATCCCATACCAATTTATAAAAATAGAGACTAATGTAAGTATCGAAATGACACTAAAATGGCAAAAGCTAGTAAGTGAAACTAAAGATGTGAATTTTTAAATATTTAAACGTAAAGTGCAGAGGTAGGCGATGGTTGACAGCCAGCTGTGTTACAGTGAAAATAGCTTTCAGAGTGCTAGCCAATGTAAGGACATGTTAACTTTGCCTTTCTACATGTATACTTTTAAATACGATGCACCCTGCCATGTGTGCTATAAGGCCTTCTTTGGGGTGACTTATTAATATTTAAATGGTAGGTTTTCTTCTGTCAAAAAGGGTCATTTTGTCAAGTTGGACTGCAGTTTTAAAACTGCAACAGCCAGGCAACAACGGTAGACCTTGATCCATGTTTGTCTTTGACATACGAGTGGATGGCACAATCGTGATGTAATTCACAGGTGACATTTAACTTTCAATGCTGTTGGTGTATTTTGTGACACCATATCGTATGGCCTATAGAAATGCTAAATATGCCAGTTAGGAGTAAATCAATTTCAACATGTTTCAGGAGTCAAAGCACATGCACTGGGGCCTGGGCTGCAGTGCCCTAGTTCATAGAGCAAACAAAAAGCAGCATCAGTCCACAAAAAATGGGGCGACCACATAAAAAGAGACATATAGGAAGCCGGCTCTGTATGTGATATTATCACTAGGTGGTAATACCATGCAATGTCCGTGGTTTGCTAAAAGTGTACAGGACTCAATGCAAAACCCAAAGTGCTCTCTAAGTAGTGTGGGTGACCAGCCTTAGACCTAACACTGAGGAATGTAAGACACGTATTGCACACACATGATCAATAAAGAGCACACAACTCAAGAATGAGATCCAGATACATTTAGTAAAAATGCACTTAGTATGTATGTACTTTGTATTTTTATTTTAAGACGAAAACTTTGTAACAAGGTAAGTAAACTATTTTTCATGTTCCAAAATCGACAGGGCAATATTCGAATCATTCAAGATTCTGAGGAGAGTGATGGGTGTATCAAGCAAGCATACAACTTACAGTTGCAGTCCTTCGGTGTTCAGACCCACACAGGGTGCAAGGTCGGTCACGGGGGACTAGGGCACCCGTAAAGTGCAGATCTCTGTACCTTCACTAAGACAGTCAATTCTGCAATGTTATTTGCCCTCGCTGTTGGCGAAGGTAAGAGTGGGATAGATTTCAGCAGGATGCCAACACAGGTACTGTCGCAATTGCTGGTGGTCGATGGTCAGATCGGGTTATGCCGTCATCGGATCATCCAGGAGAGATTACGGTTGGTTGGCGGTACAGGAGGCAACCGGTGGGGCCGCTAGCAGGAGGGTACAGGCACTCTGGCCCGAAGCTGTGGGCAACTCAGGTTGTGGGGCTGAGAGGATCCCTAGAGTTCATGGAGGTCTTCCTGTTGAAGGGCGTTATGTGGGCAGGGCAGAGTCACGTTGACACAAGTGCCGGTCCTCTACCACTGTGGTCAGTGAGTCACAGTGACACCAGTGTTGGTCCTCAACTGTGGCAGTTCTTGTAGTTCTTGTGCAGCAGCGAGACGTGTCGACTGAGGTCGGTCTTCTCTGTGGCAGCTCTTTGGAGTTTGGTTATTCTTGGACAGGTCTGCTGCCCTTAGGAGATTGGAAGTCATTATTGAAGGCAACAGTACTCCCAGGGGTTTTGGAGGTTGTGCTGCAAGACAGGTCACAGGGTTCATTGAAGTTGGAGACAGGCAGGTAGAGCCAGGGCCAAGGCAGTTGTTCTTGTGGCTTTGACTGCAAGGTGTCTTCTTGGTTCTTACGTCATAGAGGATCTGGGGCCCAGGTCTCGGGGAGACACCTAAATACTAAATGTAGAAGGTGTTTTGGGGGAGTAGCAGGTAGTGTGAATGAACACCACACCTGGGGTGACTACAGCCTCTATTATGCCACCCTACTGTGGGTGGTGGCATAGACCTAGCCCTGATCGGAGGGGTCCACCATCCTCAAGATGACAGGGACTGAAAAGTATACTCCACCTTGCTTTGCCCCACCTGAGGGTTGGGGTTGGCAGAGGTGGGTACACTTCCTATCTTTTTAAATGTTCTTGCTGATTTTTCTGCCCATGTGGGGGTGTAAACCAGGGGCTGTCATCTGCTCCTAGGAGCAGTGGATGGGAGGTCACATGTCAAAGGCGGTAGGCCTTTGAGGCTTCCCTTCTTTGAACACTGGGTCATCCCGGGGGAGGGGATATGACACCTCTGCCCAGAATGTGTATTGCTTCTGGTCCCATAGAGCAGGGGATCTCTAACCAGGGGTCCAGAACATTTTTGGTGGTGATGACTGTCTACAGCCGGTCAGAGAGCACACCATGGTTGGTAGGCGTTCAGGGGGCACATCTGAGTTGTCTTCTGGGTACATGGTATAATAAATCCCACACTGGAATCAGTGTGGGTTTATTGAAATGAGTAGTTTGGTACCAAACACTCCTGTATTCAGGGAAGTCACCATTAGGCTGTGGAACTTATGTTGTGGAGTTCTCAGTCCTTGTACTCTATGGCTTCTATGGGCTTACAATATAAGGAAATGGTCCCCAATATATGTTCTCATCTGTAGTATAGTGCACCCTGCCTAAGGGCTGTTTGAGGCCTGCTAGAGAGGTGACTTATCAATGCTGTCAGGCAGTGTTAGCTGGCATGGCACTCAGAAAGGGTGCAATGCAGGCTGATTAATATCTCGTCTGGAAAGCATTCCTACCGAATCAGTCCTGGAATGCTTTTCAGACGGCTCGGATCAGGTGTGTCCGAACGAGCTATTTGGATGTATCTGTATGCTTCTGTATACAATATAGTCGTCCTCCAATTGACTTCAATGGGAGCCTCTGTTCCGAAGGCAAACACACGTTCTCATTGAAGTAAGGGGTGTTTGGGGAAAACCTTGCACCCTGTAGCAGACACCCTGTGGTGACTGCCACACTGTGCATGGTTGGAAAGGGGGGTCCCCTGGGTACCCCCACGGGCCAGATTCAGAGGGCCCCAGTGGAATGGCTATCCGAATCGGTTATCATAATTACTTGCTCAGAAAACAAGTCCATAGAGCTGGACTGTTAGACCTGACACCATTGTCGTGGGTCTCCCTTCCATTTTTTCTGTTGCCTCATGTATTTTTGCTGGTGTTAGATGCTTTGGGCACTGTGCCACTGCTATTCAGAGCCACAGTGCAAGTGATCCCTATTGTAAATTGATGAATTATTCAGTGGTTCCATGTTTAGCTATTTGGTTTACTTGTCAGACCCTAGTCTAGTGCACTGAGTGTGCCAGGGTGTGTAATCCAAATGCTGCTGGTGGGACTGCAGCACTGGTTTTGCCACCCACAGAAGCAGCCTTGGAAAATGTGTCTGCGTGCAGTCTGGTACTGTCATGCTGACTGGGCAAGTGCACCCACTTGCCAGTCCCTAAACCTTCCCTTTTCTTCAATCAGACACCCCTATGGTAGGCCCAAGGGCAGGGTGCATTGTAAGTATAAGGTAGGACAAGCCCTGGACTATCCTTCTATACACCCACCCGCCAACTAAGATCCTCCAATCAAGGCCTCGCCAAAGTCCCGCGTATCCAAAGGTCCACCATGGGAGGTAGATCCTTCTCCTACTTAGCGGCCAAGACCTGGAACTCACTCCCCACTCACCTCCGCCTCACTCAGAACCACATCTCCTTCAGGAAAGAACTTGAAACCTGGCAATTCGATAAATAATGAACCCCCTCCCCAAGCGCCTTGAGACCCTCTGGGTGAGTAGTGCGCTATACAAATTCTTGAACTTGAACTTGAACTGGTGTGTGTGGCATGTCCTATTAGTAAATTACAGCCATTTTCATTTTTCACTGTTGCAAGGCTACCTGTTCTTCATAGTCCAGAATGGGCTGTTAGAGTTATTACATTTTATATTCCTAACTGTCTCAGAGAACATGGTAGAATTTCGAGTTTAGTATGCCTGAACTAACTCAGAATAATGAAATACATCTTTTAGTGAAGTTTATTTTAATATTCTGTGTTTGCAAATACCACTTTTAGAAAGTAGGTATTTGCTTGTCTAACCACTCAAACCTGCCTCTGCTAGTTTGTGTATTCCTATGTCTGGTTTTGTGAGTGACAGGGCTGGGGAATTCCAGGAGACAGGCTTTGCCACCCAGTGGTGAATAGAGAGATCTGCATCTAGATGGGAGGGAGGAGTTGCACCTGAACCATGAATAGGGCTGTGCCTGCCTTCCACAATGCTGGCTCCACCCCCCTGGGGAGCGACTGATGTCTCTGCCCTGCACACGGAAAGAAGAGACGGAGTCCTGTAAACAAAGTGCTCCAGGGCTGTACTTGCCTTCCACACTGCTGGCTCCACCTCCTGTGGGGCGTCTGATGTTTCTGCCCTGCACTGTGAAAGGAAAGGTGAAGTCTGGTAAACAGAGTGCTTCAGAACTGGTTTGGACTGGGCAAAGGCCCCTCTCCCCTCAGAGAACAAAGGATTTTGGGGTATAAATATTGGGACCCTGATCCCATAAAATTAGATCACTTTGGACTACAAGAAGAAACCTTTACTGAGGAGAGGAACCTGAAGAAACTGAGGAGAGACTATTCCCAAGCTGAAGTGCTGCTTGGGGGATTGGCCTGCAGTGGTTGCCTTACTGCCAAAGGAAGGAGAAAGGAACTTTGTGTACTTTGCTTTCAACTTGTGAAGGATCTCCTAGGGCTTGGAAAAGAGCTTGCCTCGTGCTGAAGTCACAGGGACAACAGACTTCACCCCCAGCTCTCCAGAGTTCTTTGAAAGTGCCTGATGCTGTTTTGGGCCGTCTGAGGAACTGCGTGTCGCAAGGAGCTGGAAGCACGACTCAACGAGAAGAAGCGTGTAGCCATCTTTGTGCCTGCATTCCGCAACTCCAAAGAAGGAGGGTGTCGCCGCTGGTACTGTCGCACTGCACCGCATCGGAGAGAAGCGTGCCGCAACAAAGAGGAAGCGTGTCGCCGTCGCTGAAGTTGCCGTCGCAACTCCGAAGGAGGGTGTCGTAGCTGGAGCTGTCGCACTGCACCGCATCAGGAGAAGAATCTCGCAATGAGGTTGGAGTGTGTCGCCATCACTGTGCCTGCTGTCGCAACTCTGAAGCCGGAGGGTGTTGCCCTAGAACTGTCGCATTGCACCGCATCGACCAAGAGCACCTCGCATCCCCGAGAAGCACACCACCGTCGGAGCAGCTGCCGTCGCATCTTGGACATCGCCGCTGTAGTTGTCGCATCGAGCGGAAGCTACACGCATCGTGGAGAAAAGCGGCGCCGCTGGAGTTGTTGCAGTCACATCGTAAGGGTGATTCATTCATTTATTCATTCATTCATTCGTAAGGGTGTCGCCGCTGCAGTCCACACATCGAACCGAGAGCTTTTCGCATCCCACGAGAAGCGTGCCGCATCTATAAGATCTGCACGTCTTTATTTGTTTGCACCTGACTTTGATGCATTTCCCATCGCTGCAACATTGCTTGTCATGGAAGCGCAACGTAACTTAAGGTACATTGACGCAGAGTGTCGCATCTAAGAACTGAACTGAACTATGCTTAAATCTACCATCTTAAAGTAATCATAGTGTGTACTTTTGTCGTTTATGGTCTTGTGGTAACTCTATATAAAGTCTACTTATTTTTTATATAAAACCTGTGTGGTGTCCATTTGTAGTGCTGTCAGTGGGTTACTGTATGCGGTCACAACTGCTTAAATTACATCACCTCTGAAATAAGCTTTGACTGCTTGCGCCACACAGCCTAGAGGGTGAGCAGGGGTTATTTTAGGAGTGTAATCCCCTTGTTCTGACTAGAGGAGATGGTCCCCATTTGTCACAAGTACCTACCTGTGGAAACTAGAGACAACCATATCTAACATGGACGATTTGGCTCTGAAAGACTCAACCTATCCGAATGCCTTTTGGAACGGATTCAGACAACGGTTTAAGGGCGTCGTAATCGGTCATTGGGAATTGTGTACGATTCGGTCAGCAACAAGTGTTCCGAATCAGATTCAGCAAACTCAAATCCCATTCGGAGCCCTTCCAAACAGGATAAATCAATCAATCAGGGGGTTTAAAGTATGTTACTCACCCAAGAGGGTTTCAAGGCACTGGAGGGGGGGGTGCATTTCTGGATTATCTGAAGAGCCAGGTCTTGAGGCTCTTCCTGAAACTGTGCAGAGTAGGGGAGCATCTGATGCTGACTGGGAGCTTGTTCCAGGTTCTGGCTGCGATGTAGGAGGAGGCCCTTCTGCCCGCTCTTGTTCTGCGGATGCATTGGGTTTCGGCCAGGGCAAGGTCAGTTTTGCAGAAGGAGACTCTTTCGTTGAGGTATTTGGGTCCGCAATTGTGGAGGGATTTGTAGGCATGGGTGAGTAGCTTGAAGGTTACTCTCTTGTCGATGGGGAGCCAGTGGAGGTCTGAAGGGTGTTGGGTGGTGTGTTCATGCCGTCGAATGTCGAGGACGAGTCCGGCAGTGGTATTCTGGATGGTCTGGAGTTTTTGTAGCAGGGATTTGTTGATTCAAGAGTAGAGAGCATTTCCGTAGTCCAGTCTGCTTATTAGGAGTGCATGGGTGACGGTCTTTCTGGCTTCAGGGGCGATCGACTTGAAGGTCTTGAGGAGGATGCGGAGGGTGTTGAAACAGATGGCGGCGACTGCGTTGATCTGTTGGGTCATGGTACGGGAGGAGTTGAGTATGATGCCGAGGTTTCGGGCCTGGTCTATGGGGGACAGGAGGTCCCCATTGTGGAGGCCCACCAGGAGTTGTCCCACGCGGTAGGGGGAGGGTCCAAAGACTAGGCCTTCTGTCTTCTCCAAGTTGAGTGTCAGACAGCTGCTGCTCATCCAGGCTGCAACGTCTTTCATTCCTTCTTGAAGCTGATTCTGGTGGTTTTGGGGTCCTTCGTGAGGTAGAGGATGCGCTGGGTGTCGGCGTGGGATACGAAGCTGAGTCCGTGCTGTCTGACGATGGCTCCATGTAGATTTCGAAGAGCGTAGGACTTAGCAATGATCCTTATGGAACTCCGCAGTTAATCTCTGTGGGTTCAGAGAGGAGAGGCGGGAGTCTGATCCTTTGGGTTCTGCCTCTGAGGAAGAAGTGGAGCCTGTCAAGGGCGGATTCTTGTATACTGGCATTGTGGAGTCTGGCTGCGAGAGTATGGTGGGAGACAGTGTTGAAAGCTACGGAGAGGTTGAGTAAGATGAGGGCTGTGGTATGGCCATGGTCAAGGAGTGTGCAGATGTTGTCTGTGGCAGAAAGGAGGATGGTCTCGGTGCTGTGGTTGCTGCGCAATCCGGTTTGAGAGGGGTCGAGGATGGGGCCCTTGTCAATGAAATTTGTCAGCTGGATGTTGACGATCTTCTTCATGACTTTGACTGTGAAGGGAAGGAGAGAGATGGGTAGGTAGTTTTTCAGGTCTGTTGGGTCTGCAGAGGGTTCCTTGAGGAGGGGCTTAACTTCTGTGCATTTCCAATCATCTAGGAAGGTGCTGGATTCGAAGGTGATGTTGATGATGAGTCATAGCTGGGGCGTAATGATGGCAATGGCTCTGTAGAAGATGTGCCTAGAGTAGGGGTCCATGGGGGCTCCTGAGTGGGTGCTCTTTATGGTAGTGGTGGTATCTTCGGTGGTCACTGAGGTCCAGGCGATGATGGTGGGCTGGCTACCATTGCTGGAGGGAAAGGTGGTTTCTGAAGTTTGCTTGCTGCAATTGTCGTAGGGGGCCTTGATTTTCAGGTAGAAGTGGGAGCCATAGTTTGTTGCAGAGCTCCTGGGAGGGAGTGACAACAGCAATTTCGCTGTGGGGCTTGGTGAATTGCTGGATGATGTTGATATGTGGGGATTTTGTTCCGGATTAAAGCCTTCTTTGTGGATCTTATTCAATGGTGGTATTCTGTCATGGCATTCTTGTAGGTGGTAAAGTCTTCCGTGGCTTTGCTGATTCTCCATTGTTTTTCGAGACATCTGCAGGAGCGTCTGGCATCTAGGAGGACAGTGGATAAGCAGGTGGCCTTCAGGGGGAATTGTCTGTCGGTGGTGCAGAGAGGTGTGCGCTTGTCTGCGTAGTTGTTCATCCAGTGGTGTAGCTCCTTGGCTGCAGAGTTGACATTGGTTGAGGCAGTGGATTGCGGCAGAGGGTGGAGTAGAGCTGCTCCTCTGTGACCTTGCTTCAGTTCATTCGTGGAGGGCGAGGAGGGAGTTTGGGAGTGGTGGCGGTGTTGTTGGTGAAGTGTACGCAGTGGTAGTCCATCGAGAGGCTGCGTTGTGTGGCTGAAACTGATGTTGTTCTCACCTGCTACGATGGGGTCGATGGAATGGCCTGCCTTGTGGGTAGGGGTGGTGATAAGCTGTTTCAGTCCGATGTTGGCGATGTTGTCCAGGAGGGCGATGGAGTTGGGGGTCACTGAGAATGTTGAGGTGGAAGTTCAGGTCTCCGATGAGTATGTAGTCCATAGAGGTGGTGGCGTAGGGTGCGACGAGGTCGGCAATTGTAGTGCTGAACAAATTGTGGGGGCCGAGGGTCTGTAGGCAAGGGTGCCACGAAGAGTGGTTCTATGACTGGTCTGGATCTGAAAGTGAAGGTGTTCGGTGGTGGTGGAGGAGTCGCTCATGGTGGAGGTGGAGAGTTGGAGGTAGCTCTTGTGTGTGATGGCGAGGCATCCTCCTGGGTGGTTGGGGCAGTCATCCTCTATCTTGTAGTCGTCGGGAATGGCAGTGGCGATGTTGGGGCTGGAAGAGGCATTGGTACAGATTTCTGTTAAGAAGGTGACGTCTGGCTAGAGGGTGTCGAGGAGGTCCCAGATCTCTAAGTCATGTCTGCGCAGGGAGCAAAGGTTGAGGAGGATGCACCTCAGGGCTTCGGGGGTGTTGGCGTCTGGTGTTGGGTCAGCGGTGGCAGTGCAAAGGGTGGTGAAGGTTCGGCGGCAGTGGTGGCAGGAGAACTGGTGGTGGGTGGTGCTCGGTGTGGACAGATGGAAGTCGCTGTTCCTTCCGGGGTTGAGGTCGAGGAGGGCAGCTGAGTCATATCGGTGACTGACCAGGGAGCCAGGGTCCCTGGCTTTGGTTGTGGTCGGATCACGGAGGTCGCAGACGGGTTTGCGTTTGGTGTGCACTCGGCACTCCTGTGGTGTGTCCGCTGCAGTCAGCCGCCATTAAATAGGGGAAGGGGGAGGGAAGTACAGCTGGGAGGTGGGAATGGGAAACCGGAAGGGGGACGGGCCACAGGACAGCAGTGGTGCAAAAAAACTGGCACAGAGAACAAGAACAATGTACAAAGAATGAAATTAAACTCAGGCAAATAAACAACAGAAAGAAATTCAACTAAAGCAAATAAACAACAGAATAAAAATAAACCAAGGCAAATGAACAACACAATAGGTCACAAAAGGACAGAGGGAAACAGGGTAGACTCGAACTCCTACCAGCAGAGGTAGAAGGGGCAGCGGGGGAGGGACAGTCTGGGGAGCTGCATGGGCAGAGAGCGGGGTCACTGACCAGGAGGTCAGAGGTCCAGGTCCTGATCGTAATCAACCCCTAAGTCAGGAGCATGCAGACTGCAAGGGCAGTGGCATGATCCCAGTGAGGGATGTCCTAAGGGTCCCTCTTCAGCTCTCATGCTCCAGGTTCCTGGGGGACAAATTACTAGTGACTTACAGGGGGTGGATGTAACAATTGGGAATTTGTTTTAGGGAAGGAACACTGGTAGTAGGAACCTAGACAGCATCAACCCAGTACTTTAAAGTCAAATTTGCATCAGAAGCCAGGCAACAAGTGGGGGGTACTGCAACAGAACCCCCTTTTCTTATGAGACACTTTATCATACCATGCACTTGTAAATCGAAACGACCTTCATTAGTCTCAAACAGCTCTTTAACAGCTAATATTGGTACAAGACTTTCATGAGCATAGCAACTATCACTGTATAGATGCAGGAATCAGAGAATAGTTGGATTGTTTGTTTTGCAATCTTGGTGACGATGATGATGATGATGCATATTTGGTAAAAGTAGTTCTTTCTGAGTGACTGCAACTGAAAGCATCTTATGAGCGTCCCAAATGTGAGCGTATGGGGGTATACAACGGTTACCACGCATTTTTTACAACGCGGTACCATTACCACGCTACTTTTACCACGCAGGTCGTTACAACGAAATGCGCTGGGGGCGCTCCAGGATAGTAAATACTTTAATTTACTATCCAACTCCTTTCCCTAGAGTCCACGGGGACTGGAGTTGGAATAGTAAATTAAATAATTTACTATCCAGCGCCCCTCCACGCAAGTCGTTGTAACGACTTGCGTGGTAAAAGTAGCGTGGTAACGGTACGCGTTGTAAAAGTACGCGTGGTACCGTCATACATCCGGGTATGGGAAGGTGAGAGACAGGAGTGAGGAAGGCAGAGAGCGGAGAAACTAAAGTGAGAAAACAGGGAAAGAAAGTTAAGAAGGAGTGGAGAGAAAGTGAGCCGGGTAAGAGAGCTGAACATGTGGAAAAAGGAAAGGAGAGTGGGTTAAAGTGAGAGCACCAACTTGACATGTAGCCAGGGAGGTCGGAACACAGAAAACAAAAGAATGGGAAGGGCAGTAATCAGTAGTGTGTATGACTACTTTTTATATGTGCAGTCTTCAAAACCTAATGCATCTGTAAAAGGTTAATGTAATCACAAAATGCTAGGGGCCCAGCAAGAAAAGGCAAACCGTTAAATACTGCTCACTCGCAATAGATGAGTAGGGTTGACCCAAAACCCACTCACTTTTCACCACTTATTATATTGTACTTTGTATTACTATTGCTATTACGAGACCTTCCAGACAATTTAACCTGCCTGTAGATAGACAGAAAGAAAGAGCTATAGCTTCACAAAACAATTACCAAAAAATAAAATGGAGAATGCAAAGATTCAAACCCACATTCAATGTATGAAGAAACTAAGTTCCATGTTCATTTTTTATCAATGTGTCTCTACTATATTGTTTAGAAAATTCAGATCAAAATTCATGTGCGGGGCCATCTCCCTTCTAGTTAAGGTATAGAAACTCTATACACGTGATGGTGAAATAAATTATATATCGGCAAAGGAAATGGAATCAATGTTCAAAAAGATTGGATCATCAAATGGTTTTCCTGCCCTTCTCGAGGTTTATAATGCTTTTGTACCTGTAATATGTTGAGAAACTACTTTTTGTTGGAGAAGGTTTGGACAATATTTCTTGAAAACCTGATAATTATCAGGAAGGTGGTGTAACTTCCTTTGAAATGAAACCTGTTTTTTAGAACACAGAACATTTAACAACGATACTCCACTGAAGTTGGTTTATTGTTGTCATAACCCAGATTGAATTACATTCCAATTACTGTCAGAAAACTAAATCAGTTTGTACAAATACTACATTCATAAATTTAGATATATGCAACATATCAGCAAAATAATTCCGGCGGCCTCCATATTAACAAATTGTTTCTCTTTGTTTATTATATTACAATACAAAATGGTTGCCCTGCAGTCATTTCATATTATGCAGTTTTCACTGAGTGTCAGCATGATTTACACGCATATACCATTCAGACAAACGACCTAACGCTCAAGGCGGCTACAACCAGTGTCACAGAAACTATATGGCTGTATTTACGAAAGAAATAAAAAACAATGAAAAAATATAACTATTTTAATAGATGTGTCCCACCCTTTCAAAGGAGGAATAAGACTGCAAGCATTTATGAAGGCCTTAGGCCTGCTTCTTCTTTTGCGGTCTGTTACTGTAGCATCTATGTCAATCCAACAGCTGATGTAGAGGCCGAGCGAGGTTGGCGATCTATCAGAATATAAACAAATTAAAGGGAAAAAAAAACTGTGGCTTTGATACCACAATCCACAAAAAATAGCTGAACAATTGATGGAATGCTGTAACACGTGACATAAATCATTACCATATATCATTTCAACAGAATACAGAAGGTTGTAAGAAGAACAAACTATCATGAAATGTTATACACAAATGTATGGAAGATATAAAGTAAAATAACAAATGTTATGATTAACACCATACCAATAAAGCTGATTTTTTTTTATCTTTCTCTTTGTCATGCAGAAGCTATTTATGTTTTTAGAAATTGTACCGGAATACAGGAATTGCATTGCGTACATTGTATTACATTCGCCAATAAATGTTTAAATGCGTCTATACATAGAGCACACTCAGGAAATCTAGAACTCCGACCTTGGCAGCGACTGCAGCCTCGTGTTCACAGCCAGACACTTGTGCTCTTTTTTAAAGGATAAATATGTCTATTTGCAAATTGGCATAACTTTTCTCTAGCAAAGAGGTCTACTGAGTAGAGATGTCTGGTGTGAAGAATATATGTATCCCATATGTTTCTCTCACATCTAGTGCAACACGTGGAGAACAGCTGGTTGACACGTCCAGTGAAGAGCAGCCTTAGCCTAAGCATCTTGGCGTCCTCTCCAAGTAATAACACCACTGCCTCAGACCTTTCATGGAGAGGAAGGTTTAATTTGATCAGTCGGTGGATCTTCAATAGGCAAAGACGTGCTAAGATTGTGTTCCCCTTCTGAAGGGATAGTTTAGCAGAGATCAGGGTAGTATGGAGGAGTGACAGTCCTGGATTGCCATTTTATGTGGATTATTTATAAGGAAAGGAAGAGGCCCACACATCTAAAAAACACAACAGGGAGACGTATTGTGAGAATATTACGCGCAGCTTAAAGTTTGATAATAGTTTCTTGTTTCAGTATCAGAACCCTGCTTCCTTTTGAAAGGGTGCAGTCACCAGCATCTCGATATTTTCGAAATGAGCAAATAGATAACCCTCACTAATTGGCGCTGTGGTTGTTTTTTCGGTGATTAGCGTGTATTTGTTTTTAGTCATTGGTGTGTGTATTTGTGACCGTGTACCTTAAAAAGTACTTTTTAATTAATAGTTATAAAGAAATGTCACTTGCTCCTTCACAATACAAAATGTGCACCTGTAATGAGGAAATCCTCCAAGTCTAAGAAAAGTCGTACTAATAATTAACACGAAGTACTTTGGGTAAAAAGCTCTTAAAAGCTTTTTTTGAATGCAGCCCAGCGTATTCTGAATGGAAGCGCGCTGCACATTCATAAGGGTTTCTTAAGTAGTCAGTGGGCGCGATAGGGTCCAAATTGGCCTTTTATCTAATATTTGAAAAGGATGCTGTTTCTCCAAAATGAAGAAGTGCACAATTTGATGCACTTATCTTATTTTAATCAGCATGATGTTCTCATATTAGTAATCATTGCTGATTGATGGATTCCTCCTCCAGAAACCCTTGTGATGGGATCAAAATGTTCTTGTACGTAGAAGGCTGTCACAATACAAAACAACGTAAGCAGGAAGATACAGAGAGGGCATTTGGAGATGACTTAGATAAATGGTCGAACACCATTTAAAATGCACACCACGACCCAGCCAAGCACTGATGTATGTGTAGCATAAGCACCTACCCCGCCCCTCATGTAGTAATTTATACATATGCACAACCCTGAGAACGTGTCATGGCACAGTACCACACAGCAAGAACTGATCCGAGAATATTTACTTTACACAGAACTTGGCGTTGTCAATGGGAACGGGAGGGTGGACATTGAGTCTGGATGTGACATAAAGCCGCCCTCGGCAGATTGCACGAGGCCTAGGCAGTCAAGTGAATTCAAGGACAGGCATGGAAATATTGATATGAGAATACTGGTCAGTTAGTGTTGTATTCGTACATGTTCAGAATAAATTGGGCCAATGCATTTTGGAGTAATGAGAGTTATTCTGAGGAATCATGCAAACCGTAGTTTCCATCCTGTATTTCAACTCGGTTAATATTTTTGCTTGAACGAATAATTTGAAGAAAGAAGAGGTGAACTCTCTTTAAATGACTTCTATGTCGAATACAATTCTTTGTGATTTAAACAAATACCCAAATCATTAACTATAACTGAAAAATCTGATAAGGCATCGGCCACGAGGCATGTTCAAGCAGTGGACACTAGCAAATAACCTACAAAATTAAGGGGCAGATTTACAATAAGTGGCGCATCCCTGCATATCAGCAGGGATGCGCCACTTATTGTGCGCCGCAGCTCCACCACCATTGGTGCGCCGCATTTACAATGCTGTGCACCATGGGGCAAAAACGGCACAGATGCGTCATGCATCAGTGCCGTAAAGGCGGCGCATTTCTGGAATTGCGTTGCAAGCGCGACGCAGCTCCAGCAATGCTCTGGGGGGGCTCTATCTGGCCAATGCTACGTCAATCCTTACGCCTGCTACAGGCAGGCGCAGGGTTCTGACGCAGCATGTAGATTTCACTCCGCCACTTTCAGGAGGCGTCTCTGCGCCGGAACGCCCCCCCCCGCGCAGGAACGCATTCTTCTGGCGCAGGGCTTTACAACGTGACACATCTCCCAGATGCGTCACGTTGTAAATACCCCGCACCATGGCGCATCTTTTGCACCGCTGCTGCGTCACAAAAGTGACGCAACGGTGGCCTAAAAGAGGCGCAAGGGGCTTGTAAATCTGCCCCTAAGGATTTAAGTTGACAAAACGGTGTTATATCGACATGTCAGTAATACTAATCTAGGGCCAGCTCTGTATCTGTGAAAACCTTGGTGGTTAATACAATAACATCAATAAAGATTCCTTTGGGTTTATTTATATATAATCGTACTGCAGTTATTTGCGCTACACAAAGAACCGTTCATCCAATTTCTTAAATAATCAGAAGAGAAACTGCCTCTGAAACTGCAGCATTATTAGGTTAAACTCCCGGCATTTTCCACAGATGACATGGCTGTTTTGACACCTGCTCCGATCAATGGACCAAGTGCAGTAGTTTTAGCAGCCCAATAATGTGGGGAAGTGGCTGGCTATAAGTTAAACTCAGATAAGACCCGGATCTTTTCTAATGTGGTTCCTCCTGGACAGGATGTGAGGTGGGTACAGTCATTGGTTTATCTCGGGGTTACTCTTACTATTACTATCTCAGAGATCCAGAAGAAGAATTATGAGAAACTGTTTCAACATTCCATCAACGTTTTTTCCAAGTGGAAAGGTTCCCACGTGGGACTCTTTGGTCTGTGCAACATCATTAAGAGGATAATCCTCCCTCTGTACCTTGTTATTTTTCATTTTATATTCAACCTTTTCTTCCAGTGTTTTCTTCACTTAAGTGGAGTCCTTATGGCAGATGTTTTTTTCGAATTATGGGAAGCCTAGCTGTAAAATTCAGGGGCATATTATCAAGACAGGCGATAAAATTATTGCCGCTTTAGCGGCAGAAAACTGCCGCTAAAACGGCGATAATGAGCTTGATAATATGCTCTCTATTGAAGCCCATGTTAGATGTGAAGGACATCTAACCTGAGCTTCAATTGGAATACCATAGAGCATATTATCAAGCCCATTATCGCCATTTTATTGGCAGTTTTCTGCCGTTAAATCGGCGATAATTTTATTGCCTGTCTTGATAATATGCCCCAAAGTTTTTACAACAACCGAAGGAATACGGAGGGATATCATTCTTGATTCTTAGGTTTTATTAATTTTCAAAATTCTTGGGTATTGGGCCAGGGTCTTTGGCCTCAGGGGCATATGTTCCATGAGTTTCTACCGCTGGGTTACTCAACATCCCCCGGAGTGGGGATTGTGGATACTGTATACTTTAAGCAAACTCGCTTAAAGTATAAGACTTTAAGGGTTTGTCATCTTACTTGGAACTCGTAAGAGAATATTCCCTTGCATTACCCTGTTCATGCATCTGGGCTATAATCTCAACTTTCCTCATAAGTGTTCACAAGGGCTTCAGAAAGGCTTAGGGAAGAGCCAACCTCAGGATTCTAGGTCAGTTTTTCGATAAAGTTGTCTTCTCTTTATTCCTGAATGTGAAACAACCGCTTTTAATTCCATCTACAGTCTTCTTCAGATATCTATAGATGAGACATTTAATTTTAAGTTTTAGGGAAGAAGATCTGAGCTGTATTGATAACCCCTGTCTTGACCTTACAATAAATTCTTCTCTGAAAAGAAACATCAGGCTCATCTGTAAGGCAATTTGTCATCCTATGAGAACATAGTTAAACCATTCCCCCGAAAGGCAGATAAGTGGAGTGCTTTGCTTAACACTGTTGTTGCACAGATTCTGCTCAGTCACAGAACTGTGCACAGAGACTCAGGACCTCAGTGAATTAGGGTGTACCAAAACTCACCTTAGTACCCAAAATCCCCTACCAGACTAGCATCAGTGTCACATTAGCTCTTCGTCCTATAGCAAACCAGCAATGATTAGACAACCCAGAACATGCGACTTAGGATACCTCAGGTAAGGTGGGAAACATGAGCACTCTTTCGTTATACTCTCATACCACTCCAGAACATGGAGTAAAGGGAGACACACACAAGTGTAAAATGTTTATTTCAATGCCGTGATCTCAGGTGCAGCATCTTAGCTGATACAAGCAGACATATGATAAGAAATAAGATTGTCAGCATAGTTACTATTCCATAAAATACAAAGGGAGAGAGCATGTTATATTGCTAAATGGAAGCATGTTAAATATATACCTATATTTCACCCTCCCTTACTAGTACGTTATTTTAAAACTACAGAAGGTCGCTTAGGCTTGCATAGGCGACTCCATACCTCAGAGTTTAGCAGGAGTGAATGACATCGAGTTCAGCACAAGATCTCAGCATACGAATGTTCTCCAAGAGTGTTCAATCATGCCTACAAAGTGTATTATTAAAGGTGCCAGTATCTGAGCTGTCTGCAGCTGCATATATGTTATGTCTAGAACGTGTGCTGATCAGTTCGAACAAAAGCAACAGTGTTGATAACCTTGAAGGCCTCGGCACTTCTGTTCAGACTATGCTTACGAGGCAAGTCTAGCAATGTGGAAAAACAAGTTATTCTCATGTGAAGCAAAACTCTCAGCCTAACGTGTGTGCCATGTGCAAAAGAAAGTAAAGAGCAAAATGGCGTTTAAACTTCTAATAAGCTCATGCTAACTTAACACTGTATAAATGCAAGGCTCAGCCCAACTACACTGTAGTAATGACTGTGTAACTGCAGTGTAACAACTTGGTGTTACACTCAGTCTTGAATGTCTCTTCTATTATTGTACACCACCTGAATTGCATTAATGATTAGTATTACACCCCTCATCGCCTCTGTATTATGTAGTTACGATCAGTGGACCGATGTTTCCACTGTCGATCAGCAGGAGTCTACTCGGTTCATGTTTTTGCATCTTGTTCCTTGTTGTATTTGTCTTCTGCAAGTCCTATGTCATCGCAAACTTAGAGTTTGCGGCTGATCAGAAGCTGGTTATGTTGGGGCATTCAACAGCTATTCTCCCTACCTACCCGGTTTATACTTTTTTTTCTATCACGCTAGCAAGACTGGTTCTGACACAATATTGGCTTTCTAGTGAGGCTCATGAATCATGGATCTGGTGGCGTGATTTCCGGATCATAAGCATATTTGAGATGGTCCAAATCAAGAATGATTCTTTGAGAAGAAATCTCTGCCAGATCAGGGACCATCAGGGCTGGACTGGCCGTAGCGTGCACTTGGTGTTTCCCCGGTGGGCCGCCAGGGTCGGGTTTTGGACTTCTTGAGGGTCTTTTTTGCTACTGCGTGGCTGGGTTTGCAGCACCGCTGCAATATCAGCCCCCTGTAATAAAAGCAGCAGCTGTGAGATGGGAGTGTGCTTCCAACTAGCACCCTCCCACCCCCTTCAGGGCCGGTAGAGCTGTTTACCAGGGCTGGTTTTGGTTTCCAGTCCGGCTGTGGGGACCATGTTCAAGGCTGCTTGGCCAATGTAGGCGCATCACAGGACTTCCCTGCCTAGTTATATTTTCCTTTTTTAAAATTAAATTCCCTTCACGATATTCTACTCCACCTGCCCACTGCTATCAGCTAAATGGATTTCCTTTTCCTTTTGTGTTTTTCTGCTTAAATTGTAAAGAAAAATGTATTACCCTGCTTAGCTTTTTTTTAACACAGTTTATTGATGACCGCCTTGTAACATGTACATCTTAAGAATGTTCTTCTAGATACAGTCTTTTTTGGGTGTTTTCCTCCTTCCCATGTCAATAGTTCCATTACAAGCATACATAACCAATTGGTTTCCATTATCCTGTATGGTATAAGAGGCTTATAGGTCACATTTGAGCTGGACGCATAACCAAGCTAACAGCAGGTATGGTCTATACTCAGCAGCATGTTAAAGTTGTGTATAATTATATCGAACTAGTTAGAACTTATACAAATCCCGTTACCTTCCCCCTCTTCCTACCCTAACCCTCTTCTGGTCAGTCTTACTTTAGCTTCCACAGTGGTAGCAGGAAGTTATATGGAGTGAGCTCCATCGACTCCTGCTCTGCACATCACTTCTCATACCCATCTTACAAGCGTGGATGAAGATACTTCCTTATATGGTTACTTAAAGGAAATAAGCATCTAATTCACCCATATGGTCTTAACTTTACTGATCTCCTTTCATATTCCTTCACACATCTTATCACACACAATTTCTCTTCATCATCAAAGTATGGACAAAAGATTGAAATTGAATTAGTCTTTGTTCTTTATGTTAAATAAAAACACACCCCCCTTATGTGAAAAAACTCTGCTGCTTATGTCTGAAGCCTTCATATGTGACACCATCCTAAAGAAACCAAACACAAAAAAACTGTCAATTTAAATGACAAATCCCTCATGGACAAACATGTCATTTTCCTCCCAACATAACAAAAACTCCAACACCTTTGAAATGCATCAAACCAAATTATACCTAGAAACAGGGGATTTCGCAATTTTGATGCTTTGTAATAGTCTATGCACCACTGCATTCTGTCCTACTGATAATGGGTTAACCAGCTTATGACCTGCTACAATCGCATCATGGTCACCCTAACAATCATTAAAAAAGGTAGGAACAATACAATACATTGGGGAGGAGCCAAGCGGGCATCCAAAATGGCCGTATAGTCGCTCGGCTCCGTGAACCTCTTCGCCCCACACGTATATCCTGGCGTTTATCCTGTGTTACGGAGGCATACTTTAGCAGGAGAAGAATAACGACCACTTACCGTCTGCTCCTGAGGCTCCTGCGTGCGGTAGGCCCTGAGAACTGTCCCCGACTGCTCTGCGGCCCACGTGGTGGAGAGATCGGGGCGTTGACCTGGATGTGCATCCGGCCGCGAATGCAACAACAACGGCCGCGGTGGCGGTGAAGAGCCGGCCGGAGGGTGCCGTTGACTTGAAGGTAAATGTCCAGGTAGGAATCATTCACAGTATAAATTTTTAATCAACAGTGTCATAACTATGATCACTCAATTCAGGAGGGTAACCAAGTGGTTTCAACAACAACAAAAGTGAATAGTATCAAAAATATATTTTTATTTTTTCGTATAGTTTTATATATTTATCACATTAAACCACCGACGTCAAATATCACAAATCATAGGGTGGTATACATATAAAAGGTGTTTATACAACCATACTGTATATATTCACTTGAAACAATACTGTGTGAATTAGGTTGCACATATAAGATTGTGCATGTGGTCCTTTCATTGTGTCCACATTATGTGGTAAAGGTGTTGTATACCACCCTATGATTTGTGATATTTGACGTCGGTGGTTTAATGTTGCCAGACTTTTGGATTTCTGTACAAAAAGTGATAAATATATAAAACTATACGAAAAAATAAAAATATATTTTTGATACTATTCACTTTTGTTGTTGTTGAAACCCCTTGGTTACCCTCCTGAATTGAGTGATCATAGTTATGACACTGTTGATTAAAAATTTATACTGTGAATGATTCCTACCTGGACATTTAGCTTATATGATTTACATTACCCAGTCCTGGTGGGACTATTGGGTGGCTCTGTTCTAGTACTGTTGACTTGAAGGGCCGCTGAAAGCGGCGAAGGCCCAGTCCACTTGACGGTGACCCTTGAGGGGCAATGTGGCGAAGCAGGGTCATAGGGGGCGCATGACTCCTGCCCCCTCCCCAAACTCTTTGCCCGGGCATAGCCAAGGATTGCCCCCGATATAGGTGGGCGACTCCCGGGGCGCGGCAGGGATGTTAGCCTTTTGGTGACTCTCCTTTCGGGAGCCTGCCTCACTGTTTTGAGCCCCGGTGGTCTGTCCCACGACGCCCCTCACTGGTGTCTGGTCCCTGAGTGCGGTGAAGAGGGACGGGGCCAAATTGACTAACATGGCGGCTGGTGCCCCCCTCTGCGGTCCATGCCCGTGTCGGACAGTTGTTTAATGGAGGGGGCCGGGATGCTTGCAACGAGCGCAAGAGCCCACATCCAAGGACGTATTGGCTGCCCTAAAGGTTTTGCACGAGTCCCTGATTTGGCATGCTCAGGACCTGGGTAGCAGAATGGCAGCCATCGCTGTCTCGCAGTCCCTAACAGATACAGTCCGATCCCATGGGACTGCAAACGAACCCGCAGCTATGTCTATGGAGGGAGTCCCGGTTCTGCCCGGGTACCGGGAGCCACTGGAAGATCCGGCTCCCGTGAACGCTCGGGCCGATATGGATCTACAAGTGGATGTCTCCTCGGGACACATGTTAAACTGGCGGCTGGAGATAACATGCTATTATCCTTATTGGACTGTCCCAGCTATGTCGTGGCGATTGCCAGACTGTGTGACTCTCCTTTCCTGGATGGTACTACAGTTTGTGAACTTTTGGAAGTTCTTGGGGACGACGTCGATACTACCGGATCTTCGTTGCCGATACTTGGATGAATTTGGGATGCTGTACTTTTCTATGGCTATGCTCCGACCTGACCCGCCCAGATCGTTTGGACCTTCCGGGCTGTTCTGTGAACCGATTGACGAGTGGACTTCTGGCGGTACCATTGCCAGACAGGGTCAGGGATGATGTGGTTCATAATCTATTGGCTTTATTGTTGACAGACGGTGTAGTGGGTATGTTTGACCGGGATTTCATCACTGTCGTGGCCGGGACTTGAATTTCCTTGATATTGTATTACTTCGTTTGTGGGATTTTCCTGGGCGTAGGGGCGAGGGGCGGGGTCGGGCGGCAAGATCGAGGGCCCTCCTCCGTTTACCTATTCTTTTTTCTTTCCTTTCTCTCTCTTTCTATATTTCGGGTCTCTATTAGGGCGACAGGCACGCTGTGGGGGGGTAGGCCATGGCCTTCTGCGGGTGTGCAGGGTTGGGGGTTGGAGGGTGGTCGTTTGTTCGGTTTTTGTTTCTATGGCCCTTTAGTCTCTCTTCTCTTTTTAGTGTTGTTGTCGCTCATGGTCTCTGCAATCTGTTTAGTTTTGAGGGGTGGGGTTTAGCCTCGCTATGTGCCAGGTTTGTGCCTGCATTTCTCCTGTTCTGATTATCCTACCCCTGATATTTTCTTTGTATCTGTATTGTTTGTAGATATCCTGATTCGTGGGCAGTATTGTAGGACTGAGTACGATTGTGAGACACCCTTTTTAGTTCCATATTTTAAAAATGAACCTTTCAAATCCTGATTCAAGGTTGTGTACCGGATTACAAGCTCTGCCCTGGTATTTTTATTACCCCGGATTTCGAACTGCTATAACTTTCATATTGCTTGCTTTATTCTTGCTCTGTTTAGCGGCCGGCCGGGTTGGTTGTAGGCCCATACTTGTAAATGCTTATACTATTAATAAAGGTTCACAAAAAAAAAAAAAGTAGGAACCCATCTAATTTTGCCCAAAGTTGTCTATTCTGTGAAGTAGTGTGGCTCACTGGTTAGAGGCGGCAGACCCGAGAGCAGAGGACGGCCCGGGAACAGGGTTGGATTCCCGGCACGGCAGGTTTCTGGACCAGGGTCAGCGGACTCGATAATTCTCTCGCCTCGGTGCCCACTCTGATCAGCGATCACACTCGGCAACTCTGAGCATTAGCTTGCCTCATCTTCACTAACGGCCCCACCAGACCGCCGGGGATGCCTGGTCTCACCCTGGAGAGACCCAGTAAGGGACCATCTCTCAGGGAAGCCAGGAAGGGTTTCGCAGCGGTCGAAGTGCCTTGGGACCCTCCGGGTAAGTAGTGCGCTATATAAATGCCTATACATTACTATACATTACATTACATTATTCTGGCTGATTCTAGATCTGGTCGACAACTGAAGAACCTATTTTTCTGGGCTTTCAGCCTGTTGGCAAACAGATCGATCCAAAGTGACCCCCAAAAATGCCCACCTGCAAAAACACTGTCCTGTCCAATATCCAATCGCGTGAATTCGACGAGAACCAATCCGCTACTATATTGGTCATTCCAGGAATATGTTCAGCGTGCACACAAACTCTCCTCTTCAGACACTACTCCCAAAACACTTTTGCTGTATCCACTAAATCCTTTGATTTTGGGCCCCCTAGTTTGTTCTCATACTGCACTACTAACACATTGTTCATGAGCTGCAGCACTGAACACCTAACCTCTTTTTTAGTAAAACATTTGATCGCAACAAATCCTGCTAACATCTCAAGGCAATTTATATGCAACCTCTTTTCCTCATCCTTCCCCTGACCTCCAACAGAAACTGCACAGCACTGTGCACTCCAACCAACTGAACTTGCATCCGAGTCTAATACTAACTCCGGATTTTCTCTAAAAATCGCTTTCTATTCTAAAATTCCATGTTTAATAGCCGCCACTTCAGCTCCTCCCTCGCCTCTTCTGTGAGTGCCACTTCCAGAAAATACCTCAAGGCATTTCTTAGATGCATAGCCTTCAACCTCTGCAAAGCCCAATAGTTCAAAGGAACTGGAATAACAACCCATATTGTGGAGGACAAAAGATCAACCACACAAGCACACATCCTCAAAGAAATTTGTTCTTGAAGTAAAACTCTTGAATTCCTTGCTTATCCTCTTCAACTTTTCTTTTGGAAGTTTTAAAACTCTGTCTACTGCGTTCACCCAAAATAAAAACTGAGTCTCCTGCTTTGGTGTCAAACAAGATTTATCCTTGTTGAAGACAAAATCAAAATATTCTAGCAATCTGATTGTCATCGCTGTGTTTTCCAACACACACAACTTGCTCTGATCTATGTTCAAAATATTGTCTAGGTGGATAATCAATCTCAGACCTCTTTCTCTCAAGAAAGACACCGCTGGTCATAAAGTCTTTATATTGCACCATGGTGCAGACGAAAGACCAAAAGGAAGGCACACAAATTTCCAAATATTTCCACCCTATCTGAACATGAGATACTTCTGATGTGGCCCCCAAACTGGTACAGTCAGATACAGGTCTTTTAAATCCAATTGAGTCAATGTTCTCTAACATGTGCATGCCTACCATCTTGAAGGGATGGTACACTACCTAATCGTTGAGACTGCTCAAGTTTATAACTGGTCTCATCTCCTTGTCCTTTTTCTCCACTAAGAAAATATTGCTTACAAAACCTCCTTTTTCTTTGAAATTCTCCACTATTCCTGCTTTCTCTTTCAGCTCTAATACCTCATTATCCACACGTTTTGCTTGATCTACACTGAACCGTACCACACCTGGCACCCAACTGTGAATCAGTTCCTCTATGAACTCGATGTGATAACCCTGCACCGATTCCAAAGCCCATGTATCCCTTGTTACCTGGGATCAATTGTGATTAAATTGGGCAAGTCTGTCACCCGACTTTACTAGGATAGAAGTAAGGCCTGACCTTAATTTTTCCTCTGAACTGTCGTTCACTCCGAACTCTATGTCCCCTAAATTGCTGTCTCTGTGGGTGGAAATTTCCAGTTTTCTAAACCCCTTGTTCTTGTGAGGGGCCATATCCCCAGGAAAAAGATGATCTCATAATTCTCTGTCCTGGGACCCCTAGCCAAACCAAAAACACAGTCACTGAAGACCCTCTTAATATCTTTTGGGATTCTTGAATGGAAGAATATGCACTAACAAACTTTGACATAGACTTTATGAAATTGTCTCCGAATAGTAGACCTTTAGCAGAAGGGCCAGCTTCACTGTTGGCCAAATCAACCAACTTAGGGTCTCTTTCTGCACTCCACTGACAAAGCAGTATGTGCATTGCCTAACAGGAATACCACCTGCTGGACCCATTGAAGTAGCTCCTTCATATCCACATTTTCCTAATTCATGTGAGCCTCCTCAATCAAATCAAAGGTTTTTGTCAGTGGACAGGAGACATCCACAAGCTGATCCTGATGCATACGAAGTCCCTCACCTAATCCCTTTTCTGGATCACAACCTTATTTCCCAGTAAATGCCAATAATTTAGGATTAAGCTCTGGTACCACCATAACCTTGTCCTTAAAAGTAGTTTTAGACCACTCTGACCTCAACCTGGCCCTTACTTCTTTGGAATCTGTTTCCTGATCCATGAATGCATGCATTCTGCCACATGCTCAAAAGTTGACCACACTGGGGAGAGAGGGTGTGTAACAAGGTATGGATCAAATATAGAATTACCAGATGGATCCATTATTCCCTCAATCTCTCAATTTTTTACTTTTTCCTTTGTTTCCCTTACTTCTGATCTCCACTTCGTCACTGCCCGAAGACTCATCACAAAGTACGCCAGTGTGCTTTCTAACTTTTTCCAGCATCCTTCAATCAGCTCTCTTTTTTGGGGCCTTTTGACTGTTCCCAATGTGTGTCCTTGACACCACCATGCATCGAGCTCACACTGGCATCATGGTCTGCCTGCGCAGACTTATGTGTTTTTTCATGTCCAAAATCTTCCAATAGTTGCTTTTTACTTTTGCCCAATTTACCTCTTTTCTCATACTGAGATGCTTTCACAGCTTTCATCTCTTGAAGTAGCCTTAGGGCTTTGCTATCATAGGGTCCAATTTTTTCTTCATATGAGAACTTAGATCCTCAGGCGTTTTTTCAACAGCGTTCTTCAGTTTCTACTCAGACTGCGCTTTATCCAAATGTGATCTATCCTCACTCGTCTTAAACTTCCTACCTCTATATATCAATTTCTACATATTATATTTTAACCTGACATATGTTAATGCAATATTAACTCCAACCAAATCAGATCTGACCTTCCCTTTAACTGGCAGTACCTAATCTAACCAGCCTTTAGTCAATACCAACTTTCAGCAAAAATGACACTCCTGAAAAACACATTTCAATAATAGTTCAGTTCAGTTCATAAAGTTTATTCGGTAACTTGGTATCCATAAAAGCACAGCATCATAACAATGAATAACAAGCAGAGATTAAAAAACATTAGTAGTAAATGTATTAAAATTATATAAAACATGATATTATAGCAAATTAGATAGCAGATAAAAGGAAAAATTCATTGATGATAAATATATTACAGTTATATAAAATGACAATTCATCCAGCCATTGTACAAAAATATTTGTGTATAATTAAAAAGCACAGAGATTGGACATTGTCTTGCGTGCTCGAGTGGCGATTCTCAAGAAAGTGCTTGTGCGAAAAACCAACTCTTCATCGGCTAGAGTAAGTATTGTATGAATAGGCAGTATCCAAATTAATGGAACTCCTCTTTTTAAAAAATGGGTGAAAGAGCCACTTAATATATTTCATATAATATTTGCAAAAAAACAAAAAATTTAAAATTGATTGGCCACTCATCCCATCATATGGACATGGTACGTAAAAAAGGTTGGGATGGTAATCAAGAGGGAAGCATCGTGCAAATCTGACATTTCCTGCTCTTAGACGAAATAAGAGGCTCCTTTCCCAATGACTCATAGGTAAGGTGAGATAAATGGGTAGAGGATGGCGGTACTGTTCTATGAACATATAACTAAGAACAGAGGGTTTCTTAGATTCCATTCCAATGTTCTCTGTATTGTATAGCGAATAGAGGGCATCTCTAAGCTCTATTTCATGCAGGGTTTCGGCTGTACTAGGATTTAGGAAAATACAGTCTTTGTTAACACTGCACAAGTTTGGTACACTCCAGACAGCCAAGGGATATCCATCGCTTTCTCACACTTAACACAATCAGTAATATTCTCTCTAGTTAGAGAGGCAGCCTGATTCTTCCAAACTGATAACCAAAAAAGAGCTGGTCGGGCACGTATAAAGTCTGTTATATAGTTTAGATTGAGTTCCCTATGGCAAATGTGTTGTGAGGTGGAGATTGGGATGCTCAACAATTTCCTGCAAAACCTATTTTCTTCCTGCTGAATACAGGAACTGTTTGCAATGCCCCAAATCTCAGCCCTGTACGTGGCTACTGGGACACATTGCAACTTGAACACTTTTTGAATAGCTAAAATAGCACCAGTAGTCTTTGGGCGAGGAAGGCTAAGGATTGAGTAACGTGCCTTTGAGACCTTGCTCCTGGAGTGAGTGAGATGCTCAATCCAGGAGCCATTCGCAGCAAAGACCATCCCAAGATAGGGGAATGTGCAGGTGCTTGTCAGTTTCTGACTACCCACAACAACACAGCTTAGTTGATGTTTCCCAGGGCCACAGGACATTAAACATGATTTTTTTAAAATAAAGGCATATGTCCAGATTATCAATATGCTTGACAAAGGTATGTACTAAAATACCTAAAGAATTAGGGGTGCGGCCTATGAGGACCTCATCATCTGTGTATAATCGCACAGGAAGAGTTTTCCCATTAATTATGGGAACGTCTTGGGTCATGGATGTCAACGATTTATTCAACCCATTGATGTAGATAATAAAAAGGAGGCAGGCCAAGACACAGCCCTGTCTTACCCCACTACCTTGATGGCTCCTGAGACCTCTCAACCCATGCCATTCCTCACCTGGGCCTGAAGATCTTTATGGAGGAATGCTAAGAAATGTACTAAAGGCTCATCCAGCCCATAGGCAGAAAGGATAGTCCAGAGCTTTGACCTAATAACAAGGTCAAATGCTGAGAACAAATCCATGAAGGCCAAATAGACTAGAGAGTTCCACGCAATGGTATATTTCCTGATTACCAGGTTGAGGTTTAGACAGTGTTCATTTGTGCCAACCTTGCTACAGAAACCTAACTGGTAGGGCTCTAAAATGCCATTTTCCTCTGACCATCCTAAGATTTCATTGTATAAAACTCTTCCCAGTATTTTTAGAGTATTATCCATCAATGAGATCAGCCTATAGTTGCTAGTCTGAGACCGGTCTCCCTTTCTAAAAATTGGAACAATAATACTCTTAGCCCACATATTAGGTATCAAAGCATATGATACATTTTTTTAAAAACATTCAAAAGGAGTGGGCCCAGAAGTCTGGTTTCCATTTTATTAAATCTATTGGTAGCCCATCAGGGCCAGGGGCTTTATTCCCAATGCTCTGATGGATAGCCTCTTCTACTTCAAATATAGTTATCTGTAAATTGGTCAGTGGCCCAAATTCATGCTGATCTATCTCTGGTGAGGGGGTAGCATAGGTTTTTGAAAAATGATTTACCCAAGACTCACTAGAAATGGTGCAATAGACAGGGGTTAATAGCTGACGCATGGATCGCAGATTCCTTACAGCGGGCCAGAATATGTTACACTTTTTAATAGTAGCAGCCTGTGTTAGCGCTTCCCAGTGTTCGTTTAGGAGTGCTCCTTTCCGATTTCTGATCGCTGTATTATACTTCCGCCTTGCCAGTTGCACATCTAAAGCGCACCTTGGGTTAGATGATAAAACCCCGCGCAGGTTCTTGTTGGCTACTGAACACTCACGATCGAACCACCTGGGGCCGTGTTTTACCAGGGGAACGGGTTTCGACAAGAGGGTTTTAGTAGCCAAACAAAGTTTGGAAAAGTCATGGAGTACCTCTAGGTGCAAGATTTGAAATGACAGGCAAGAACAAATAAGGTGCATGTTGTCCTTCACTAATGACTTAAACAATTCGCCACTGTCAGCACACCCCCATGTTAATCATAAGTTGTCAGTTGAGGGCATTAGATTTTTTGCCCAACATTCAGAAGAGAACACAGGCTGGGGTGCCAATCTCAATACTATTTTAATAGTATTGTGGTCCCTGTGGTTTGTAGAAATGACCTATGTGACTATTAATTGATCCTCAAGAAGGGGGAAAATAAAGATAAAGTCTATAGTTGAAGAACAGCCCCTTCCTCTAAATGTTGTTAGTTGGTGGTTAATGAATTGTAGGGAGCCCACCAAATCCATAACATTAGCCAAGTTGTGTGAGCTCAAGAACGCGGCCAGCTCTACACCTCTGCGGGAAGGCGGGACCTTAATTGCATGTCCCCACATCATGTTGCGTATCAGTGAGTTTTGCATTAAAATCTCCACCCATGAAAATCCCAATAGACCCATTCGAGCATTGCAGGCAATCTAGATTAGAAATAAAATAAAAAAACTCAATAAAATTCACATTAGGGTTGGAATGAAAATCATTATTATAGTAATCTACCAAACAAAGAGAAACTCTTCTTTTGTAAAACACAACTTGATAGTTGCAGCTATTAGTTAATAAAACCTTAAAGCTCCCTCCAGCAGCAACGTTGATCTCAATGAAAAGGCCCCCTGATGGTTGGCCCGATTTGGGACTGGAGGCTGCCACGCTAAAACAATAGAACCCTTCAATATATAGGTCATAAGTGGCCCAGGTCTCCTGGAACATGACTACGTTTTGTTCCTTTATTAGACGCAGCCAGTCCTGATCGCCAAGCCTAGACTGTAGCCCTGCTACATTCCAACTTAAAATACTCAGGTCTGTTCCAATATTGGCCCTAGTTAAAAGTTGCTTATCATTATGAGCTATGAATGTGATGGCTGGGGAGACCTTCACATTGTCGTGCAAATCGACCATCAGTGGGGGTTGTCAGTCCTGGGCATCTAAACTGGAAAGTGAATGAAACCCATTGGTTACCGGAAACGGTGCATGAGTATCCCTATTAGGTATAAATAGTGGTTTATAAATATAACCTAAGGGGAGCGCACGGATGCCGGGGCTTTGTATGAATGATTGCTCATGAATACCTAAAAAGCGACGAACCATGTCAGGTCTGCGGAAATTAAGAACAATACAATCGCCGTTTATGTTCTTGGCTGACCCTACTCTTCTGGCCATAAGGATTTCCTTCATGTCAGAAGGGTGAAATGCTTTATGTTTATATAGCCAGTCTACAGATTTATTGCAGAGGTCTGCCCAAGACTCCCTCTGGCCCCCAGCAAGATTAGGAACGGCGGCCAAGACCAACACATAAGGACTTGAGGCCGGAGGTAGGCTCAGGACATTGGTATTTGGTCTCAGATGGCACCCCTAAGGCAGTCCGAGGTATCCCTGCTTAAGTCATTTGCAGGCATACCAGGCTCTAACTGATTGTAGTGACTACTTCCTGGATCTGAGTCAAAATATTTGCATTATGCACTCAGAGCATATCTTGTCTATCCATCTTCTCAAGAGTGGGGTTCAACACAGGGAGTTCATTTAGATTACGACAAGTTGTGCGAAGGTTAACAAGGGGGGTATCTTTATATAGGACAGAACTCATCAATTGTAAGTCAGACCCATGTTTGTTAGCCACAGAGATTACAATAGTCCCCCCCGACATCATTGCCATCATAGTTCACCTTACTGCCATTTAAGTTGTCCATTACAAAGTCCATGCGCTTTAATTTCCCTCAAAGTAAATTAAAATTCATGTCAATCACCTCCTTAATATTAGCAAGTGTAGTTTCAAAGACTTTCATTGCAGACCCTACAAGTGCAGCTTCCCCAACAGTGTCTATATTGATCTTGTTACAGGAAGGTTTGGAAGTAGCATCTGTCTGGGTGCCTACGGAGTTAATGATAATAGCCACATGGTCAGCTGCATTGCTAACAGATTGACAACTTTTCGTGTTTTTAATTTTAGATGTTACGACATTTCTCTTCCTTTTGATGGGTTGGGCATTTAATTTGGCATTCCTTTGGGACTTAGCAACCTGCGCCCTGGAACAGCCATCTTAGATGCATCCAAGCTTAACCAAGGTGAATTTGAGGAAGCAGGACAAATCTTCGCTGGCAATATGCTTTGTGGGTTTGAGTATGTTACACTGTCAGAAGTGGGACCACCTAGTCATAGACAGGACTGTAGTGTAGCAGGGTCCAGGGACAACTGTCTCTCGGTCAATTACATTTTGTGGGTTAACAAGGACTCTGCCCTCACAATTAATTAATTAATTAATTAATTAATTAATTAATTGTGGGTTTGTAATGCGCTAGAATCGACTCCTGAAGGAGTATCTCTGAGTGGTAGACCGCTGGGGAACCCGTCCTGGCTTTCCCTGTGAGATGGTCCCTACTGGGTATCTCCAAGGTGAAACCAGGCATCCCCGGCGTATGTGGGGGGCCGTTGTGGAGATGAGGCAAGCTAATGCCCAGAGTTGCCGAGTGTGATCCCTGGTTATAGTAGGCACCGAGGTGAGAATTATCGAGTCCGCTGACCCTGGTCCATGACCCTGCCGCGTTGGGTCTGCCGCCTCTAACCAGTGAGCCACACCACTCCATTGACAAATGTGTCTAAGTCCCGGCTACTCCTCTGTGTTTGCTCATTTTGTAATAGCAATGTTTAGTGGCCCAACCACAAAGCCACAAGACAACGCAATGGCAGACAAGGAGATACAAGTGACTTCATGTTACCTTGAGGCTGGGTATGTGAGGTGAGTGCCTGATGGTGAATGTCAGTGGGGTGGCCCAGCCGGCCTCTTCCGCCCTCTGATGGGCACAGACGGGCCCACCTTGGTCCGGGCTTCGTCCGGGCTATGTCCCACGCATGTCCTGCACCGTGGTGGGAGAGGCAGCGCTATAAGTGTGATGATGAGCACCTTTGCCTCACACAGCACCTGTGGCAGCAGAGTGTTCTGGGACCTGTAGTACCATTCCGCGATGTTGACCCCCACGCGGGAATGCCTAACGCAGGGAGAGTTGGCCCTGGGACTCCTGTCTCACCAGGGCGTACAGAGCGTGCAGCAAGGAGGATAATGAGGCCAAAAGTGAATGAAAACTCAATAATAGTGTGTGAGGTAACATTTGTCCTTTCTCTATTTCTATTCCTTATTGGACGTCATCAAAAACTTTTATTTTGGCAGTGCTCCACAAGATCGCAAGCACCGAAACTGACCAGAATCACTTTTTACCCTGGGCGGTCACAAACCGGCCACTTCTGGGCTAATAATTACTTTGTGAAGTCAAACGTTTCATGACACACATTGTATGTGCATGGTGTGCAAAACCAGACACGCTTCCCTCTCACACGACCAATATTCGGGTGATATGGAACTGCAAGCATTGTCAAAGCACAAGCCCCCCTCCTCTGGCAGCTGGCCAAAGATCATGGCATACAAAGAGGCCGCAAGTTTTAACCGTTTCACTAACGGCTCCACACCACTATGTGTGTTAAATTCCTAAATTCAAAAGAAGTGAAACCCAGCAAAATCACACAGTGCTAAATGAATTTTTGAATTTTGATTAACATCTAAATAATTATTTTCTACTAAATTAAATTTTTATTCAAACACTTATTAGTATTTCTGTTTGTTTTAAGAAATGAAATACACATCTAACCAACAAGAAGAAACATTCACACTCTACACAGAGTACTTATTTGCAGGAGCAACAGCAAAAAAGAATGCAGTCCGTTAGGGGCTCTAAAGGTTTTATTTAGTGAGAATTCGAAATCTCTCTTTTCTTTAAAGATGCTGCTGGAGTAGTAGCAATAAGGATTTTTGCATAATATTAGCCTCTGTGTCTTGCCATAAAATCATTGATGAGCCATTTCAGCATAACCTGCTTATTCAAATCCAGCTCCCTTTTCAATTTTTATCCGAACCCAGTACCAAGAAGAAAAGAACTTTAATAAAAAAAATCAGTGTTCAGAAAAATCAGGGAACTTTCCATTTGAAGAACAAAAATGTTTTGTTTTTCATGATGAGACAAAAATAGCTTCGAAGCTTTGAAGTAAAATTGGAAGGATGGAAAGAATGTAACCCTAGTGACTCTCTCAATGGCATGGTTAAAATAATTTTCTTAACTATATACTTTTACAATTAGGTTTTAGAGTCAATTAAACATTGGAAGGCGAAAAGGGCTGTCGCCTGCTGGTCAGAGAAAGTAGAGTAACCGCACTCTTAAGACACATTAATTTGCTATAATTGAATACATAGTCTGGAAATGTCAAGCAGACGTTGCAACACTTCACCCTCACCATGTTTTATCCCCAGTGCACATATGCTAATTGATTGTTATGCTGAGACTCCCTGCTAATGCATTCAAATAGAAATCAACGAGATGTGTTGTGCTGTGTATTTGTGCAGCTAGCATGAAATGTTTCTGCACTGGGCACTACCCATTTGAGAATTGAGCTCTAACTGACTTTAAATGTTAGTGAGCTGATTAGCATTGAATTTCAGTCTTTCAAGTTATGTGTGTTGAATATAGACAATCTGTCATACAGAAGTACCAACTGTGGACATTTAGCTGTACCGAGTTTACAATAACATTATGCAAGGGTTCAAATTCTCATTGTTTAACTTCTTCTGAAAGCACAGCAGAACCTCAAAAATGTTAAAGTAGGTTGTGATCAGCATTTGCCATCAATGTCCCATTAAGGAAACAATTACCACAGTCTCATATTGAAAATGTTTTTGATGACAATTGATACTGGTAAGAAAGACATTTCAATGGGTTAATGTGCCTGTCTCATACTGACTTCTGATTATATTTACTAGAGTGAAAGCACATAGACATTATTTCTAATGGACTGTGTGAGAAGGTGGTTCTGTCCATTGAATCCACTCAAATTGTTTGCTTTTTGATCAACTGTTTTTTAACGTTTTTATTGTGGGAGCTCACCCTTGGTAAACTCATGGTAAAATATACTGAGCGTGTTTACCGCCAACGTCCGGCTTTTAAGATAAGGCCACTGCAATGCAGCAATGGTAAGAGACACTTAGCTGGTTACATGTGAACTCAAGTCCACATGCATGTGCACATATTTACAAGCTGGCGGGAGGAAACTCCTGTTGTGCACATTCCAGGAACTTTGCATCAGTAGAAGGTACTCTGCTGGGTTGGGTATTGACCTTGGATAGGCCTTATAATGTTGGGGTGCGCAGATAGGGAAAGTCTGTATTCTTTACCGTCTGAGCTGCACTGACAATCCGCAATACAATATGGGGAACTCTGCTTTTGAGTGCAGCTCCAATTCTCCTTGGTCTTAAGACAACAGGATCATACCAATGTAATCATAATAATTATCCATATTTGTAAAGAGCAAACTTATCACCCCTTAAGGTTTCAAGCCAAGGGGCTTTTCGGAGAGATTAAGTGAGCTATTGTCCAGGGTGACATGATGCTGAGCTGAGCTGCCACTGGCACCAGGAATCGAACCCCCGGTGCCGGCTGTCATTTTAATCATTCCCTTGACTGGAGTTATCACTCTACAGCTGGGAGTGCTGAGTTCTCGAAGGGCCAAGACTATGGTTGCATAAAAAAGGTCAGCATTCATTTTAATTTTGTAAACACTCTCTAGGGATGAAAGTTATGATTACCAATGGACTTATTCCAAAGGTGAAGCTTTTCAGGGGCTTTGTTAAAAGTGCAGTATCATTAAAAGTGTATTCTGCAAACACCCTCCAAGGGTGAGAGTCTATAATTACACAGGTGTTGTGATTATAACTGGATTGTTTTCAGGAGCTATGTTTAAATTGCATATTTCATGCTAAAAGTAAGGTTGATAACACAAATCTCTTAGACATGCATAGAGATGTTCCTTTGTGAATGTTTTAATGTAGTAATGGCGCTGACAACCACTCATATGCAAAGTATGCATACTTTATTGCTAATATTAAGGGAGTTCATTTGAAGGGATATCACATTATTGTTTCTTAATACAAGTGCATTTTCTGATTTGATTTGCTGGTGTAGATCTCCCTTAGTGAGGGGTAAGAGTGATTACGCAAGGTCCTCAAGAAGTAATTCCATCCGCTTGCGCATATTTGTAAATTGCTGCATAGTATTGAAGAGTGTGTGTGTCATACATGTACTTTTTCCTATTTCAAAAGAAAAACCACGGACTGGACAATTATGTTTTGAGTGTTGTTACTGCTTATCTGTGAATTGTGATTACTAGTCCACACCACCTCCCTTGAGTAGGCTTCAGACTGTGCTGCAACACTACCCTATGAGAGTCAAGTGCTACAATGGTGTGTTTGGTTCCCAGTGGAGGACAAATGTAGAACCATTACTCGTGCAGGCTACACAGCTAATGGTGCATTTTCTATCAGGCTAGATAGTGTAATCGACATTTTCACTCTTTTTATGTCTGTTTTTTTCTGTTATCTACATTTCTTGTGTCATATATGGGATATAGTACCCCCTGTCATACATTATAAGGATAGTCCAAGTAACCGAGGAGTTCCATAATAATATAGATGAATGAGGCTGAAGGCTGAGT
Organism: Lissotriton vulgaris; assembly: GCF_964263255.1. Lineage (NCBI taxonomy): Eukaryota > Metazoa > Chordata > Amphibia > Caudata > Salamandridae > Lissotriton > Lissotriton vulgaris. The sequence continues at coordinate 1,907,503,711 of NC_141689.1, forward strand.
TTCTTTGTAAGGTTTGGAGGTCCAGGGTGACTTGCAATATCCTTATCATGTATGGCAGAGGGTGCTTTACCTCCAATAGTACATAGTCACATTTGTACCTTTCACACAAACTAATTAAAGCCATTGGGGCAGATTTCCTAACAAGTCACACAGCGCAGCAAGACAACTTGCTGTGGTGCGCTGCACTGCGTGACAGGGATAGAGCAGGAGTGTACCATGTATACTAGGATATGACTCAGTCCTGCTCTCTCCCTGTATTGGCACTCGGAGTGCAGCTTATCGCTTTCACTGGCACCCTTGAGCCATGGTGCAAGGGTGCCTGCATTACAAGCAGGATTGTTTGTTTGTAGGAAGGGACACCTTCCTGCACATAATCAATCATCTAAGGCTTTTTACTCCATCTATGTGTTCTACAGAATGCAGCACAGGTAGAAAGAGGTAAATACGAGGAAAAAACAAACATATTTCTTCCTGTTACACATTGCATGGGAAGGGATAGTTTTTTGACTCATTCTCATTTTTAGTATGTTAGTAAATCTGGAAATGTGGCCAAAACAGTGGGTGCAGGCATGAAAACACCCATGCTCCATCCATGGAATGCCTTCTCAGGGGAGAGTAACACAAGGCAGACAGTCGTGCTTACTTGTCTTAAGGGACATCTTAGGGATTTTGGGAGTCCTGGGGCAAATGGATTTTCGGGGCCCTTGTTCAGAAGAGCTTCGAATTTATGATCCACTTGAGCTGTTTCATGTCCTCTTTGGGCACGTCACTGACAGTGCACAGGCACACTTGTACACATTTTAAATGTGTTTACATCTAATATTTAGGGTTAGTGAGTTATGTTTTCAATATTGTAAAACAGTAGAAGCTCACTAATTTTATTGCAAATAATCTCTGTGACACCCTCCTATTTCTCATACGTGAGGTCGTGTTTTGATCCAAATGATGCTTTTGTATGGATGTTGCATGAACAAACACAACATTTTGCTGTAATAGACTCTCATACATTACCCACATTAAACATAAATTAAAAGAAAACAGCATTTATCCTAGAATTATGCAAGGTCATCAGAGCAAGACTCTCTGCAGAACAAAGCTGGGGCTTTAATGGGACCGCCTGAAAAGATGGTTCCCCCGGCCAGAGCCTACCTTGTCCATGCCTTTAAACATCGCTGCTTGTGTTAGTCCAGAATTACTGAGACATGCAAGGTGGCTTTGTGTAGCTTTGCAATACTCACTGAAGCCTTATGTTACCTAGCGCCGCCTTGCATGACTCAATGACAATGAAAAGGCTTCGTATGTCTTGGCCTTAATAGGTAGATCTTTATATAAAAGAGAAAGCATGTTTGTAAACATAAATAAAAAAAATGAATTTCTTAAATACATCAAAAAAGCTGTGGGATATTTGTTGGAAGATACTAGAATCAGTTTAATACAAGCAATTGTTTTGATTAAAAAAGGTGCGATAGCTGGGCATGGGTAGAAACATTCAGAAAAATTTAAACCTTTCCATAATTACCTGACGAGTGCAAAGAAAATTGTTCCTGTAAAGCTAGAAAGGCAAAGTGGAAAGAAAAGCCACATTTTGTTTTGTTCCGAAATCAGCTACTTCAATTATGCGCTGTTTCATGTCCTCTTTGGGCATGTCACTGACAGTGCACAGGCACACTTTTACACATTTTAAATGTGTTTACATCTATTATTTAGGGTTAGCGAGTTATGTTTTCAATATTGTAAAACAGTAGAAGCTCACTAATTTTATTGCAAATAATCTCTGTGACGCCCTCCCATTTCTCATACGTGAGGTCGTGTTTTGATCCAAATGATGCTTTTGTATGGATGTTGCATGAACAAACACAACATTTTGCTGTAATAGACTCTCATACATTACCCACATTAAACATAAATTAAAAGAAAACAGCATTTATCCTAGAATTATGCAAGGTCATCAGAGCAAGACTCTCTGCAGAACAGAGCTGGGGCTTTAATGGGACCGCCTGAAAAGATGGTTCCCCGGGCCAGAGCCTACCTTGTCCATGCCTTTAAACGTCGCTGCTTGTGTTAGTCCAGATTTACTGAGACATGCAAAGTGGCTTTGTGTGGCTTTGCAATACTCACTGAAGCCTTATGTTACCTAGCACCACCTTGCATGACTCAATGACAATGAAAAGGCTTCGTATGTCTTGGCCTTAATAGGTAGATCTTTATATAAAAGAGAAAGCATGTTTGTAAACATAAAGAAAAAAAAATGAATTTCTTAAATACATCAAAAAAGCTGTGGTATATTTGTTGGAAGATACTAGAATAAGTTTAATACAAGCAATTGTTTTGATTAAAAAAGGTGCGATAGCTGGGCATGGGTAGAAACATTCAGAAAAATGTAAACCTTTCCATAATTACCTGACGAGTGCAAAGAAAATTGTTCCTGTAAAGCTAGAAAGGCAAAGTGGAAAGAAAAGCCACATTTTGTTTTGTTCTGAAATCAGCTACTTCAATTATGCTCTGTGAACTGACTTGCCTTTCCACAAGCCTGCTGGCAGAAGGCATTGTGGTGTCAGAACTCAACTATAATCACCTATTACAGTCTAAAGTCGCTGATGATAAAGAAATTTGAAACAGGTTTTTATACAAGGATTGCAAAATCCCATATCTTGTACTGTAGCATCTACACACAAAAACCAGTGTCATGTATATTCGTTTATTGTTGTTGATATATATATTTTCACTGAAAAAACCACAGGTTTCAGGAGTGTTATAGTTAGTTGGGCATTTCACTCGTACAAAATCATTGAAATTCCCCCGTTATAGTTAGTTGTACTAACTATAACTCGGGCACCCGCAATCCACTGCTGATGTTGTCACATATTACATCATTCATGACATTACATGGTACTTTGTTTTGTCTTTAAATTTTTTTTATAAAAAGGCACAACTTAAAATTTGAACATAGAATAGTAAGATATTTCAATTATGTTTGTGAATTTAAAATTATGTTTCTTATCTTGCCATTACAACTTGTTTTGAACAGTTGTGACTGTCCTATGTACTTGATCAGTAAAGCCCTGAAAACATGTAGAAAATATTGCAAATTAGGTACTACAATTTTTACCATTGCTGTTATGATGCGCTAATGTACTTCTTTTTTACATTTAGAGTCTTTCTCTACTGTATGGAGACAAAAAGATTCACACATTTTTAACGGATAAAGTTAAGGTAAATATGACTAGTTGACAAAGTTAAAAAGTAACGGATATAAGTACTTGAAGGATTTTTGGTGGCAGATAATCACCAATTCACACTTGTACGGATGGGTCTGATACAGGGTGGATCTCTGTATAACGAATGGATGATTAGGTAGGATGGCATAAAGAGCTCCCAACCTTCTTACTATTAATATTATTATTAATATTATTAGGCCGTGCAGTAGAGGTTGATGGTGTTGCTCCACTGGTACTTGGGCCTTCTCATGAAGCAGGAGGACCCTCTCTCAATCTCGTTAACTCTTCCCTTGCAAAGTTGACCGGATGCTTGATCTGCAAGTGCTTCCGCATACTTGCAGTTCCACACCAGTACTTTTTATTGGGGGTCTCCTTTTGAAAGCAGTCTTGCATATGCGGCAAGTAACTTTTCTTGCATTCACCTTTTTTAAGACTTGTGGAACTTAATTTCAAAACATTCAATATTGTCGTAACGTACACTGCCAGACAAGAATGTACACCACAACTTAAGTGCATTACAGAAAGGTAGCAAGCATGAAATTAGATGATAGGGTATTAGGATGGCATACAGAACTCACATATAAAGTGGTTTCCCAGCCTTCTTACTTTTTCTCTTGAAGGCTTGATAAGATCTTTCCAAGAGAACTTAAAAGGAGAAAGTAGGAGATGAAGAAAAGAGGTAGGACATTATATCTCAACGTGCAAAAATGGATAAAAAGGGTGGACCAAAGTCTGCATGTACAATGGCCAGTGGAAGCATTTTGAGAGCGGGTACACCTGAGGTCAACTAAAGAGATTTGATTGATAAGACATAGCAAAGGAGATGGAAACAACGTGGAGGAAGGTCCAACGGTGGTGGAGGCTGGTAAATCTGCTCCATCTATAACTTTCTCTCACAGTTTTAATGTTGTTTTCTCTATCTTTCTCTCTCCCTCCCTCTCTCTCACATCATTTCTCTTTTAATGTTATGGACGCTGCTGTCCACTCTGACGTGTAGAACCAAAGCTGAGTTGAAGTTGTGAACTCTGTTGGCCACAGTGTTTACACAAAGTAAGCAGAGCGGCCTAGTTATACAATACCTCTGGTTAAATGCATTAGAAATAAAAGAGCTTATTTACAAACCCCTTGAGCCACTTTTGGGTCACTTTCAACATGAGAAAAGCAACACAAAAGTGGCGCAGTTGTCTTGTAAATAAGCCCTAAAGAATATTGTCCTGTCTAGAGCGCACGGAACAATCTTGGGCCTTAAAATTAGCTAACCCAAATGTAGATTTAGATCTCTCATTAGCCCTCTCAACAAGATATTTTATAGCCTCTAACTTAAAGGCTCAATATTATAGAATCATTTATAATTTATACTATACGCCAGCAAAATTGTTTGTATGGGGGCTTAGGATTGATGATAATTGTCCCAGATGCAAACAACCACTTGCAAATCTCCTGCACATGTTTGCTGAATGCCCTACATTGGCAACAATCAAAACTATGATATTGGAATATTGGACCCAAATTTTTGGGCACCGAATATATGATTCTATAACATTGCTCCTGTTGGGTCATGATGACTCTTTGAAACACAATAGAGAAGAACAGGCGGTACTTTTTCTGGGATACGCCGTGCTTCGGATAATTCTAGCAGCTAGGTGGAAAGATACAGAGCCTCCTACTTTTAATATGTGGCTTAGCCGTTTCATAGCTATCTATAAACAAGAAATTTCAATATATGCCACAAGAGGCAGGAAAATGAGAGCAATAGGAAAACAGATATGGGAACCTATTACTAGGTGGTATAATGAAGAAAGGGGAAACTAGATACAGGGCCTTTGATTGATTCTGATTTTGATACTATGTTCCCTTTGTTTGTTTTTTTTTTTCTCTTTCTTTTCTGTTTTTCTTTATCGTTATATTTTTCCTTGTGGTAGAAGTCAGTTTTACTTATATTTGTGTATTTATTTTGTAATCCATGTTTACCGTATCAATCTATATTGTCTATGCTGTATACTTATGTTTAATGATTCGAATTTGCCAATAAAAAAAAAAAAAAAAAGAATATTGTCCTGCATAATGACTTGATCTTTCACCTAATTCTGTCTCATCTCTGAATCATTTGAAAGACCTGTTGATCTGTAACGTAAATATGACGCAGTAGGTACTTCTATACAGACACCGCTTGAACGCAAGTCTATAAGACAAGTGAAATGTATCAGGCACACTGCACACGTAAAAAAAAAAAGTAAATATCGTCAAGCGTTACTTTGACTTGTAATGTTTCACATATTGTTTATTATATTGTTTTGTTAAAGTTATGGTTCTAGTTATTTATTGTATTGTTATCTTTTAGTTATGTTTCCAGTAATTTATTGTTTTAATAAAAGTTAATTAAAAAAAATTATATATGTCTTTTTTTGTGGGGGTAGCAGTCCCCAATAGAAATGATATTTATAATTTGAAGTATGATTCTGAGGCTAACTCTTTACCAGATCTTTACCAGAGTCTATTGCTACAACTAACGGTTCCTATGGAAAAGTTTTAAAACTACAACACTATGAGCAACATAGGGGCATATTATCAACAAAGGGTGTTACATTATCGCCGCTTTTATCGGCAGGAAACTGCCGATAAAGCGGCGATAATGGGCTTGATAATATGCTCTATGAATTTCAATCGAAGCCCATGTTAGATGTGAAACAAAAATCGCAGGGGATTGATTCTGTTAAGGTGATCAGAGGCTGGAATCAAGGTAAATATTGTTAAGTGTACATTGCCTCTGACACCATGGATCTCACAAATTATTTTTAGTCAAAGTCCTATTTATTGACAATGAACGCTTAAATATTTTTAGCACATTATTTTACGAAGAGTTCAAAGGGGTACACATTGGGTGTAAACAATTCATTTGTGATTATCTCCTTATATCTCCTTATATCATGAAGCACATTCAACATATATTTACAACATTTACAACAAATAACTTGCTGACTTCAAAATAAATTGTGTGCTAATTTAAGTGCTCCATGAACAGAAAGCCGTTTGGGGGTAGGGTTGAAAGTTACTGGCTGTACAGAAACCGTTCTATTTACCCAGGATCCTCTACATGACAGAAAGGAAAGCAAAGTAAAACAGAACACTGTGTACCAGATTTACAACCCCCTTGCACCACTTTCGCGTCCAACCCCCCCTACAAAATTAGAAGTGTGTGGGCCTCAACGAATCCTCGGAAGCCCCGGGAACCACCACCTCCGGGAATTTGTGTATTACGGGAGGCAGAATGCGTGGCCCTTCACCTGGTGCCCTCGAGGGCCCTGGGTACCGACACGCCCGAAGGCCAGCTCCTGCAGGGTCCCGGGACACTGATGTTTGCTTTGACAGGGCGGGACTCTCACGACTCCCGCCCTCCCATAGCAAACTTAGTTTGCATTTTGAAAGACCGAGCAGTGAAATCTGTTCTCACTTTCAAAATCCAAAGCAGATTGCATTTCCACATACAAATTAGCATCTCCCCATGTGAAAAAGCAATACCGGCTCCCGAAGAATGCAAAAGTTCATCACACAATGTTGCTAAACAAAACAGCAAGTGTGCTTGACTTTTCAATATGCCAAGTTATCCTACATAATGTTATTTTCAATCACGTTCTGATAACCAATAAGAATCATGCTTTTAAAAAACAGAAACATACAGCCTAGTTTTCATTGTAGAATGTTGTCAAACAACCAATCATTTCTTTTCAGTTTTTCAACACTGCATCTTATCCACCATTTTAGAAAAATCTTAGTTTTCAAACTCCCATTTCATTTACAGAGACCATCTGAGTGCATCGAGACCTCCTTTCAAGATGCTTAGAGTGTGAATTGTGGGACACAACTATATTTTCTTGAGCCAAAGAGACCATAGAATGGGGTCCATTTACCACAACAATCTGCATTTCAATATGCATGGCATCTATAGGAGAGATGCTGTACATTTTACAGATGAAGGGAACAGAGTCTTCCTCATGAACTTTAGACTCTGCATCGGTACTTACTTGTAGGTACTAAAATCTCTCAATAAACACAAGGGCTCTTTTTAGAGCCACCCAAGATCTAAATACTTAAGCTTGATGTATATCTCAAAAATACATGCTTTGTTTTTGTCGGCGGTGAAATGCGCGACTTTAAAAAATATATATATATATATATTTTCTTACTTTTTTGTCCTACGGGTCCTCATGGGACCCCTGAGCAGGCCTAGGGGGTCAGGGTGTGTCTACTCTGCCCCTGTTCACGTTTTGCACACATATTTCACATACATCTTCACCCTCGCTTCTACCGAGACACAAAATGGCTGCCAACAGGTCCTGGTTTCGAATGTTTACAACTGCTTGACAGCCAATTAGAAATGAGCGTGTGATCGGGACGGTGCGCTTATGGTATGATGCCAATCCTCGCACAATCCGCGGATCCACCGCGCCCATAGATATATAAATGACTTTAACTGTAATTTTCTCAGAAACTACTGAACAGATTGACACCATATAAGCAAAAGGCACAAGCCGGAACTGAGGACAACCTCTCTTCCAAATTTGGTGTAATTCCGTTCAGCCTTTTGGGCTGTAGCCGCGTCTAACGGTCCTATGAGAAATTGCATGGGGAAAACAAACTTTCAGGGAAAGAGCGTAACTGAGCTGGCAAAAAGTTTGGAAAATTTCAAGAAGACTCATCAATCGACGCCAAAGTTATTGCCAATAGAATGTTGCGGTTTTCCTATGGATAATATGTCCTAACTATAACTAACTACTGGCGACCGCCAGTAGGTAATATATGTACATTTATAGCATATGTAGGTATATATGCAATACATTTACCAATTGTCAGAATTGTTCTGGTCTTAGGTTTGTCACAATGAGAAATCTGTGCAGAGTTTAGCGATAGAAGCACTGAAAATGCAGTATTGGATCAAAACAAACTACAGTCATTTTCTTCACCGGAAAAAAGTGTGCCGATGCTTTTAAATAGCATACTGTTCCCAACAAGATAACTCAAAACGTCTGGGTTTAAAGTGAAACAAACTCATCAGCGAAGATGAAGTATGATTTGATGTTACCAACTCAAATAGGGGGAGATTCTAATCTTCAGGTGGATGTGGAAACCGTGAGTAGCTCAGGGGACCTCCTGGCATTGCTTGGATAGCGCAGAAAGCACATTCCTACTGGCTGCGCTGCTAGAAGAAATCAATCACAGAGCAAATCCCTCAGCACACAGCTGGCAAACCTACTTACGGCTGGTCATGAATGTCATTCAACCTGTTTCACTGTTGGGAGTAACTAGGTATTGATGGATCACGGCATGGCAGCATGAGATGTTAAGGGTCTGCCTGCATTTACAGACAAAATCAGACAGAAGCTTCGCCGTCAACATCGTTGTTATGCGCTGACAGCAGGTGGCAAACTTGAAAAATAATGTAGAACGTTTATGTTTCCGTAGCCTCACCGTGGAATAAACAAAAAAAAGCATGCTAACACGCCGATTGGTCAGCCTATTGGCACAGACTGTATGTGCACACTAAATAAAGAATAACTCGGAGGAAAGCCAATTAGAAGAAAATAAACGAAGACATTTGAAAATAACAAATGCTTCATTTGAGTAACAACTAAGCAATTCTGTTCCATGTGTCAAACATATCCTTTATTCATTATTTCAGAATCCTAGAAGCCATCTTGTGGCTAAGATTACTGGTAGGGCTCTGGTTGTTTGCAGATTTAGGAATATTGTAACATTTGAATATAGGGCTAGAGGAGATGATATGTAGGCGATATGTATAAATTAGGGTGGGGGTTAGGGCTGTGGGTAGAGTCCTGGGTAGAGTATAGATTAGGGAATAGGATGGCTGATTTGTTACAGTTTAATGTTACAGTTGTGGTTAAGGTTGGCAATGTAGTGCCCTAAGCAATGTTTGTAATTAGTGTCATGATTTAACAGTTGTGGTAAGGGCTGAATACAGGGTTGGTGATCAGAAAGGGGCTATTGGCATACATAGTTTTAAGGATGTTGTCAAGCATTTTCATGAAGGCGAGAGGGACATAGCTGCTCAAATTGACCAGGTTCCCCTTAGAAGTGGGAGTCCTGGTAGCAGTGGATGAATATTTCTCTAATTTGGCATTAATTAGTTGAGGTGGGCGAGCCACTGACGACTGGCTTCTATCTCTGCCCAGAGTGTGGCATAGGGTCTAGAGCTGCTGACCTTAGAGCTGGGGGACCCGTTTCGTATCTTGGTATCGGCTCAACATCTTGTGATTCCGGTCAAAGACCATAATCTACCTCGTGTATACGCAATAAATGTGACCTAATGTAACTGGTGTTCATATATAACGGTCGAAGTTAGTGCTAAATAAAAACTCCAGAATCAGAGACGGAGGTAAAAGCAAAACCTTAACATCATGAGATAAATGGATGCCCTTTTACTGGCTAGTTACTGTAAGGTGAAACCAGAAAACAAACCTAAATAAATCACGACTCCCCTGCTTAATTTGTGTGATCTTATGAACCATTTTGTTCACTTAGGCATAAGAAATCGCTTTGAAACACGTGGGTTCCGAATAACAATTGTACAAAAGCCTATTGTTATAACGTTCTTGTATAGTCTGGGCCAAGTACAGGGTTTATATGACTAGTGCTTGGCTTAGTATTTAAACATGATCCATTAGAATATTATCACTTTTAATAAGTACTCATTAGTGCACTGTTAGGCGATTTATTTATTTCAAAACGTTCACATGTTAAAGTCGAGTATTTGAATTTTGAAAAGACTTTTTAATACTTTACCTGATGGTTGTTGTATGCTTTACATAGCAGGAAACCTTTTCAGAGCTCGACTCGTGCTCGAAGATCCAACCCATCTCTATAAGACCTCTAGGGGCATATTACCAAGGCGGCGATATGAAATGACCTCCACTTTTGGGGCCGTTTTCGGATGAAAAGCGGCAATAATTTCATCGCCTTATTGCGTGTTTTGCTGATTTGGCGCCCCTTTCAACACCGCCCAGCTTTGCATCTCTAATGAGATGCAAAGTCGGCGTTCCGTGCCTAAATAGCTGGAGAAATGTCGCTAACCTACATTTCTCCAATTATCAAGCTGCACGCTAACAAGCAGAGCGTTAAGAAAAGTAGCGCTTACAACAGTTAACGCCACTTTCCTACTGTCTGCTTGTGACCTGACTTAGCCAAGTAATCCAATGGGAGGTGGATTACATGGCTAAGATCTCCCTGCTCTATCAGCAAGGTTTTACTGGTTGCAGTGTGATTATCGCTGGATTTCCAGCGGTAATCACACTGTTTTCCAGCTAGCACATGGATTCCTATCGCTGATAGCACACTATCTCCCCGATAGAATCCAGCGTTAGCCTGCGATAATTATCATCACGCTAAAAGTGCTGTGCGATAATTATCGCAGGACCTTGATAATATGCCCCTTAGTTTCTCCAGGCAAGGAACTCAGGGGCATATTAGCAAGGACCTTGTTAAAATTAAAGCCGTTTTAGCGGCAGGAAACTGGCGCTAAAACGGCGATAATGGGCTTGCTAATATGCATTATAGAATTCCAACAGAAGCCCAGGTTAGATGTGCAGGACATCTAACATGGGCTTTTATTGGAATTCTATAACGCATATTAGCAATCCCATTATCGCTGTTTTAGCTGCAGTTTCCTGCCGCTAAAACATCGATAATTTTAATGAGGTTCTTGCTAATATGCCCCTAGTTTCGGATTTTTAGACAATGAGGGAGTGAGCAGGGATTTGTTGTTCCTCTGCTTAATGTTAAAAGCAATATCAACAGATCCACAATCCAACGTGGTGTCTACTAATCGAGTAGGCATTGACAATTGTAATTTAAAACTCCTGAAGGGTTGCCCACCATCAAGGTGCTCCAAGCATGTCCAGCTCTCCCACAATGAAGGATGTGCCCGGGTCAAAGGAGAGCCTGTGATAGCCTGTGTGAAGCCGGGCTGATTTCATCTGAAAGGTACTGTTACTTTTTAGGTCGAACCTGGGCAGTCATGTGCTGCTCTGCGAGGCATACTGCATTAGAGTATTTGTATTTGTACTGGGTTTTATAAGTATGGACTTGAAGCCGGGCCCACTGTCTGCCCATATTATTCATGGGCTTGTGTCATTGTCCTTTGTAAATGCTGGCTTCTGATTCGTCAATAGGCTTGTTAGTCCCTCCTTAGCACCACCTTGTCTTCATTTGTAACCTCCCATGAGGTATGTCTTATTTAGTCTGTCAGCACTATTTTCCTTAACGCCTTAACCGCGGTGGTTTTTCCGCCGCGGTGCGGGCGTTCTATTAGGTGGGCGGGGCTCCGTCAGCCCTTGGCCGACGGCAGCACTAGGGAGGTAGTGCTCCAGTCGGCCAACGGCCGACAGGAAAAAGCAAGGGGTTAATGAATTTCTCATGCTGCAGGCACGACATGCTTTCCTGCAGCATCCAGCGTGCCATGTGCACTTTCACTTTCCAAGCAGACCAGAACAATAGCGTCCGCTTCTTTGAAATGCAATAGGTCTCACATTTGCAAGAGTTTGAGTTATTGGCATTGTAAATGACAATGCCTTTTATTCGTGTTAAATATCAAACCAGATAAACAAAAAGAATTGTCATTTACAATGCTAATAGCTCAAACTCTCGCAGATGCGAGACCCATTGCACTGTAAATGCATGTTAAACGTTGTTTTGATTTATTTTAATGACATTGTAGCGTTATTCTGTCTATGACTAAGCTCTTGGTTAGGTGGTGATTTATTATTGCCTCTTTCACAAATAATAATAATAAAATGCATGGTGCAACCGAAAGGCTTCTTGTTTAAAAGACATTACTGGTAAACAGCAGCACAGCATATGGGAACGATTTTTAAATGTAAGATTTTTGTTGCAAGCATGAGGCAGCTATGTTTAGGTGACGGCATAGTTTCAATGTTTTCCTTTTATTTTGTATGGTTGTAATAAAAAATACAACTAACCTTCGCACCTACTTGCCAAAGCCGGCCCTATTGCTCTTGCAATTCTTGTTCATAATTGTCAATGGAATGAACAGTTCATTTTCGTTATACTGAATTGATCATACGCATCTCTTTATAAATGCATTTTGTTCAAAAGCCAGAGACACATAATCATGAATGCCTGCTTCAGTCCCGTTTTTCTCACTATGAGGTCCATTAAGAATCCATCAAAGAGGTATCCACAGCGGGGATATCGCCCTGCCCCCTACTTGATTACAAGTTTTATCAGCTGAGGGAATGCAACTGGTTAAAACAAATGTGTTTTTGCTCGCTATTTCCTTCGGCTAAACGAAGTGGGGAAATATGCAAGGAAAAGGCATCAGAATAGGATCCGCAGGCAATGTTGCACCCAGTAAAACCAGGGTCCACGTGTAATTCCTCATTCCAGTTCAGGAAAACAAGAGCTGTCCTGCAAGGGGGATCCTGGACATTGATAATGCAACAAAACAGTGGTTCACCTGGAACTCATTATGTTAATTTACTCTTTGACAGACAATAATAGGTTCATTGCATTTAGTTAATGTAGAAAAACATGATTAGCCTTATACGTAACGCACAACAATGAATACTATTAGACAGTTGTTCAGAATGACAGGTAGAACATCTGCCACAGGTGGAGGTATCCACAGTTCCTAATTTATAACAAACAAGGAACAAGACAGAGGGCATTGTGTCCCAGTGAAAAACACATGGAATTGAAACAATAATAGTGCTGCACACAGAAATAAAGGTCTTTCACAAATGTGTTTCTTTTTACTCACCACTAGGATTCATAGTAATTGCTATTGGTTCAGGACAGGCTGGTGTGTGTGTGTGGTTAGGTCTATGGTGTTTCGGACTCATTTGCAGTAAATGTTCTCATCAGGACAGTTGAGGATGTGGTCCCCTGGACAGGAAAGTGACATAGGGGCGATTTTATTTCCCAGCATCCCCTACAAGGTTGAGTAGTAGCACCGCAGGGGAATAAGATATAGGATTGTACTTAATCGATGGGCCAAAGGCCATGAGTAAAGGTACACGTCATTTTGCAATCACAGTATGTGCATGCTGTCATTGAGTAGCAATAGAGAAATGTGGCAATAACTATTTAAAAGCACAGAGGTAAGGTTGCACCCCAAGGGCATGTGAAACACAGAAAACAGTGTTATTCAGTTTGTGGTTACTAGGAAACAGTAAACTGGTCGGCGCTTGGAAAATGGTCCAAGTTGCTCCACTCTCCCCAGAAAGTACACCATTACTGACTCTTAGATCTTCGACCTTAAAATGGCTGTTTATTAATAACTAAGGGCTAGATGTAGGTAATTGTAAATTACTGATTCAAAAATACCGATTTTTACCGATTCGGTATTTTTTAATCGGTAATTGCAATGTAGATAATAATTCGGTAAAAAATACCAAATCGGTAAGTTTCGGTATTTACAGAATCGGTATTTACTGATTCGGTATTTGCCATTGATTCCTATGGGCCTGGAGGCCCATAGGAATAAATGTCAATTACCGAATCGGTAATTACAGATTCGGTAAAATTGGGAAAAAGTCAAGGGTGGCGTGGCAGGGTGTCACTTTGACACCCTGTTGCACCCCTGATTAGTGCTGATGTGCACATGTGGCATACATAAATGCCCTAAGGGCATGTATGTCTGTCACATGGCACAGGTGTAAATGCACATTTATGCATTTACATAGGAATTCCTTATTTACCACCAACTAATAGTTGGTGGTAAATATCGAATTCTTAAAGCCCAAAAGCACTGTTTACAGTGCTTCCTACATCTGATTAACCGATTCGGTAAATACCGTATCGGTAAATGATGATTCGGTAAATACCGAATCAGTAAATACCCATTCGTTATTTACCGAATCGGTAAAATAGCCTCTTACATAGGAAAAGGCTTTTACCGACCGGTAAAAGCCTACCTACATCTGGCCCATAGCTTCCTGTGAGGATATGAAAATACTTTTAATTGCAAGGTGGAAGTATTATGTGGTATGGCTGGTGGGCCTTATCATGTAATATTAACACAATACACAGAAATGGATCTCAAATTCATCCTTAGCAGCCCTGGCACAGTCCTGGTAGAGTGGCACAGAGCAGTCCAAATTATATACTCACTTAGAGCCATTTTTTAATATCACTGAGTGACCACAACATCAACCCCGTGGATGTGGTTAAGATCCATGGCGATTGTTTCCCTGACCTTAGGAACACTTGCTTCACATAAAATCACAAGAAATACCAATTACATGCATTTCAACAACTACTCTCTGCATACTAAAGAGTGCAGAGAAGCCAAAACCTCTCTTGCCAAATCCAAAACAAATGGCCAGCAATTACTAATTCAGGAAGCAAGGACTAGGTATAAAGCAACCCTCAAAAATAGTTTTAAAAAAACAGGGATTCTCTAATCTGGGAGGATGCTCTCGAAGCCCTCTGGGCTAAAAATCAAGCCTCCTTCTGGCTTGTACTGAGCCATGGTAATAAAACAAATAGAATGAGACCTGAAAACAACATCTTACCCCCGGACTGGGCGGTTCACTTTCAATCCCTCTATAGCAAGGGTAAACCAATTTACACAAAGCGGGACTCAGCCGCCCAAGAGCCTTTGTCCAAAGACCAACACAACTCGGGCTGAGATCCATCTGGGTCCTGGCTAGGACTTGCAAATGATACTTCGGTGTTTACCCAGGGAGAAACACAACAAGCTATCCTTGAACTAAAAGCTGGAAAGGCTCCTGGGGCAGATACAATTCCTGGGGATCTGTTTAAATCTGTACCTAAAATCTGGGCTCCTTACTAAAATTGCATTTTTAACTGCATCACTGCAGGCACACCCATCCCAGATTCCTGGAAGAGAGCAATTGGGGTCCCTATACATTAGAAAAGTGTGAGAGCAGCCCCTGCCAATCATCGGCCAATAAGCCTGATTGATATAGCCCAGAACAAGTCTTGAGCCACCTCAATACATAACTGGATGGTAATAACATTCTGCTCCAGTTCCTGAGAGGTTTCCACCCAAAAATGTACCATAGACCAGGTTTTTAGGGTCTTGATGTTGAAGTGGAAAACAGTATATCTTAACTGAAGGAGTCTTTATGTCACGTTTGAGGATTGCAAGGCAGCCTTTTACATGGTTTCCAGAGATAAACTTTGGGCCTCCTTGAGAGACATGGGAATACCCCGTACTACTGGAAATCTTTGTGAGATTACATTCTGGGAAATATGCCCAAGTGAGATGGGGCCCATAGAGTGAATTAACTGATCATATTCCAGTAGAAAAGGGTGTAAGGCAAGGATGTGTCCTTGCCCCAACACCCTTTCTACTTTTTATCAACAGTTGTGTCAAATTTCTAATAGGGTGCACAAATGACTCCCTGGTTCTGGGTGGTGTTAAGATCCCGGCATTACTATTCACGAGACACCCTCCTGGTGTCAAAATCCCAGAAAGGTTCGGAATTATTGCTAGAAATATTCAACCTGTTCTGCACCACCAATGGGCTAGCAATAAATGCTAGCAAAACTAAATTCAGGTACTCTTGGCTATCCATCCACATCAAAAATTCAAGGAACATTCAGATTAGGGGGTTTTAATTTTAAGAAAGTCTAAGATTTTGAATATCTGGTATCCGTCTTTCCAACACCAGCTCATGGAACAGTTAGGTTGTGAAGAGTGGATTACCTCTTAACCATAGGGCCACTGCTACACTGAATTTTGCTAAGAACACATCCTTCCACCCAATGTCCCCACTATTGGAAATCTGGGGAGCCCAAGCTGTGCTGCAGCCACCTATGGCTCTGAACTATTGGGCTATAGCAATGTCAGTCCGTTTGGTATTGCCGAAAACAAGTTTTTGAGATGCATTTAATCTCCCACAAGGCATGCCCCAGGTTTTTTTCCAGAGTGGACCTAAACATCCGCCCAATTAATGCTATAGTGAAACTAAAACCAATCTTATACTGGATGAGATCAAGGTTGCTTCAAGAATTGAAATGTTTTAAAATTGGATTGAAGGATATCCTTATAATCCCAAGGTGCGTCAATACCTTGCCGGGGCTAAACTATATTAAGCAATCTCTCACTGCATTGGTTGCCTTTGATCTTTGGCAACACCCATGGGGCATCTCTGCTTCTTCTGTAAAGAGGATCAAAGAAGCCTTCTGGGTGAATGAATGGAGGAAGATATTGGAAACCACCAGCAGTGGCAGGAATGCTGATTTTTTTAGTGTCCCAAAAAATTGGACCAAGGTTTGAAACTTTCCTGGATGACATTGAGCCACCATTTACTAGATCCCTGTATATTAAATTTCAGCTGGGTACCTTGCCACCAGCATCCTTCACCAGCATATAGAGATCCCACTCAGAGAACAGAGTCACCTGCCCGGCATGTGGAGCAGCACAGGAGGCAGATACACGCCTACTCTTATTTTGTCCTGCTAAGATGTTGGATTGTGACTCTGTGCAGACACTTTGGAATATGGCTCCTTAAAGAAGCTCTGTGTATTTGTAGATCAAGCAAGGGGCCCTGATCATTTTTTTTCAATAGCCAAAATCTTAGAATCAATCTGCCTATTCGTACTAGGATACTCATGCAAATGCCATAAAGTAATCATTGAGCCTATACGTCGACTGTAATCACGACACCTTAACTACAGCTACATACCACTGTATGGCAAACCACCAAATGTAAACTGCCAATAAAACCCCAATTTTTATTAAAATATTGTTTTTTTATAGCTTCACCCTTAAAATTGTCTTTTAAAATGGGATAGAGACTTTTTATATAGTTTTATCTTATTTCAAATTAAGTTTTTAATACTGTTGCACTGTCTATTGGGAATTGGAGCTTTCAGCATATTTACTTGTTTGCTAAAACAATATGATTCTTATTTTATGTTGCTTTTATGGTCGCTGACCGAAATAAAGTATTCAAAAGACACCTGAGTTATCAATTTTCAAATTATTAACAGTAAATGCAATGAAAGCTGTCAAATGTTCACCATTAAAGTAAATGGGGGAAAAGACACTTAGCAAAAGGAAGGATGCAGGGGAGTTCAAACAAACCCTCTATTGATTAAGGTTTGCTGGGTCCTAGATCAAAACAGTCACCACTTCGCTACCTTGCTCAGGAAGTCTGGGTGCAGAGGTTACTTGGATGTCCTTGGTGCTGATGGGATCTGCAGGAGCTGTCAAAAATGCTGCACTTAACAAAACCACACTTAACGTTGAAGTTACACTCTAACCTCAGAAAGTAGAGTCCTTTGGGGTCCCCCGACCGGGATGGAACAGCTGGATTTCTTCTATCTTGCTCAGCGGCTATGGGTACAGAGGTAGCTGACAGCTGTCAATCGCTGGCTCATGGTTGCACCCAAGATGTTTTGTCACACACTCAAGTACACCAACTTCAGGCTGCAGGGACACAGCTGTGGGCTTGTTGATGATGTTGGTTGCTGTGAGTTTCTCTCTGGCTTGAGATGTCACTCAAGGGGTTGATCACCCAAGTGGTGATCACCAAGCCATGGCTGTGTCAAATGAAGTCTTAGAATACTTCGGTGGTTGGAAGTTGACAGGAGTACACTAGTGACTCCAAACTTGATGCGAGGTTGGCAACCACTCCTGGCTTGCAGGACACCATTTCTCTTTGGGCTCACTTTTGACAGGCCCAGTGGGTCACAATTCTTGTGATACAGCTTGTTGATTCTTTTGCATGTTGCAGCTGACTGGTTTCGCCAGTCAGACGACTCCGTTTTGGCTTTCTGTTGTGCACCGGGATCCCTCTTTCTGGTGGGAATGAGCTGCCACCAGAGGCACATATCGACACTCAGGTTTATTATATGGTCTCTTCAGGGCACTTAAGTGGCAGAGTACAAAGCCCTGTCTTCAGTGACCGTGTCTTCTTTGTGTCTCTTCTCGGATTCCAAAATAGATTTGTACTTTTGGTGCCAAGTGAGCAACATAAATGCTAGTTTAGAGGGCGTTAAGTGTGTGAGGGACAGTGGCCAATGAGCTGGTCCCTCTAGTGATAACATCTTGTGGATGTACATCACTGTGCTACCCAGGATACTCTATTTTAGGGACTGTCAAAATGGTAGAACCTCTCTACTCTGCTGCACAGACCCCTTAGCAAACCGTAAAGGTGTTGATAATCTTTTGAGGGTATATGTCTCCTGACTACGTAATTTTCCCACCTGTTGGTTGGACAGGGTGGGAAGGGCTTTTTCCTTGAGTGGGGGACAAGAGATTACATATCAAGGGCGGTGAAAGCCTTTGAGGGTCACCACCTTGATTATTGTAAACACTAGCCACTCTAGGTGGGTGTAGATGTGACCTCCTTGCTGCCCAGGCCTTTGTCCCATCCTGGGGAAGTTTGAGCAAATTGCACCTGGAGGGCAGACTCTTGTCTTGTTGGCAAATGGCTTGTGGAAGCCTGCCATGTCTCTGAAGTTTTGTATCCTATGGGGGTACCCACATAGGCTGGCACACCTGTGCACACCCGTTCAACCTTTAAACAAGAATTATGTTTGGAGTGAAAAAGCATAGTATTTGATACCAAACATGACACAATTTGGTTGTCCCATAATGGAACTGGCTTTCTCGAGTTTCCTCTGTAGCCAGCCAATATGCATTGCTTAAAATATAAGATATATCCATTAAAAATCTTTCATTTATTTTAGAAAGAAACAACAACAACTTTATATGTATAAGCAGGCTAGATAAAAACGTTTAACTTTATTTTTAAATACTTTGCATGCCACTCTCAGGCCCATGTGCCTGTCAGTACAGTAGAAAATGGCTACATAAAAATAAAATATGAAAATAAATAAATATATATTTTAAGAAATATCCCTTCAAAACCAATATGATATCTGTAAACACAAACACAATTATTTTTAATAATACTAGGTAAATACTTTGCATGTCACTCTTAGGTCCTTGTGCCCTTCAGACAGCACAGAAGAAAAAGTTAAACAAAAAGAAATGATGGAAATAAATGAATTTTAAGAACTTTAAAAACCAATATGATTTTTTTAAACACAATTTAAAAAATAAAAATAATATTTAAATATGTTGCATGTCGATCTCAGGTGGACGGGTACTTGTCCCAGTCAGCACAGTAGAAAACAGTTAAATAAAATAAATAAGGATAATAACTTAATGTTGTACATATAAAGACATATACCCTCAAAACCAACATCTTTTTAAACACTAACAACAAAAATATTTTAAATAATAATAAAATATGGAAACAAATATATAAATTCACAAATACATAAGCACACATATATAAATGCAAATCAATACATGAGTTGTATGAATATTAAATAGAATGAATACATTTCTAACAGTACTTCCTAATGTTATCAAACAAAACAAACCGAGCTACAAACACCTGAAACTATGATCACTCATCATATTCATATTTTCTATGTATATAGAAAATGTGCTCATCGAGCTTTAATATGAACAAACTTTTCGATTGTTCTTTTGTTGAATTCTGGTATTTCCTTTATTAGCTCTTTTTCCATTGACAGCATAGCCAATGCATTAAGTCTAGCTTTAGTCATAGTGTTTTACAAAAACGTTTTTACCCTCTTTAGTGTGGAAAAACATTGCTCAGACTCTGCTGTTGTCATGGGTGTTGTAATGACAACTCTTAAAAGCTTTATGGTCTCAGAAAACGATTTCTCTAAGTTGTTTTTACACAAAAAGCTAAATAAAGCCATGGCAATACCAGTAGTTTGACAGAAGTCAAGTCTTCCATACAGGACTTAAAGTTCTGTACTCAATCTGGTCTTTGTCTAACATAGGATAGGCTTCTATCGTTTCTGCAAAGGCCTCAGCTGGGAAAGATTGTCATGTCTTTCAAAAAGGTCACTTCGCAATAGTGTTGCACTTACAAGATGCTTTGTGAATGCAAAGCGCTCTCTGGTATGGACCTCAATATTGTGACAGACTTCTTTTGCTTCTTAGGTCAAAGTATTTATTTGCAGTCTCTAGTTTACAAATGTACATTCTTGTGGCAGTGTAGAATCCAAACTGTCAATGGATTCCATTACTTTGGTGATGCTTGTCACAAAGTCCGTAGAAGCTTTCTGGACAGACACAGTGTAAATTTCTCGCTTTTGCAATTGATTATATAAAATGTCTACGTGGGGCATTATATGGTAAAAAAGAAACAGAAAGAATATAAACTCTCTATCATCTAATGTTCTACTAAATCCCTTAGCCTCACATATAGTATTTGACTCAAAATCACCACTGTTTGCAATGGTTGACATGCATTCGAAAAGATCGTCTCTGTATTCATAAATCATCAATATTGCTCGAATATTGAAGTTCCAGCGAGTTACAGACCCTCTTGGAAGTCTTCTTGTAACTATTTATTCAAGAATGTTAGTCTTTTTCGGGGAACGTGCAAAAAATGCTGTTATACAACTAATCACTGAAAAGAACATTTTAACTCTAGATATTTTGGAGGAAGCCTGTTCCATAATTAGGTGAAGTTGGGGGGCATAGCACTGAATATAATGTGCATTTGGGTAAACATCCCTGATTTTCTTTTGCACCCCACCTGTTGCACCAAGCATGATGCTGGCACCATCGTAGCTTTGAGCAATTAGTTTTGATTTAGCACATTGCTCAAGGAAAACAATGTTTAATTAATTAAGAATGGCTAAGGCAATTGTTTCTGCAGATGAGTATTTTAGATGTGTGAAACAATAAAATCTTTCAGCTACCTTGCAATTTCCATCAATGTAGCGGAAGACTACAACTGACTGTGTCTCAGTACTAGAGACATCAATTGTATCGTCAGCTTGGATAGCTACATAATCAGTGCTTCTCAACTGCTGTGTAATATATTCTCCTATTACCTCCAACATACAGTCCAGCAGTTCATTCTGAATAGTTTTAGAAGTGCCTTTAAACACTGTTGCTGTTTTTAAATGTGTTTCCATAGCACTGACAATGCTGGAGACTAGGGGCCATATGTATCAAGCAAATTTGCATTCGCAAAGGCCGAAATTCGCAGAATTTCTGCCTTTGCGAATTCAAATTTGCTAAATGGTATGTATGAAGCAAAATCTGGTACAAGACAAGGAATCACAAATTTGCGATTCATAAAATGCAATGTATGATGCTAAAAAAAATAGCAAAATGTCCTTAAGGAATCGCAAATTATCACCAACTTCTAGTTGGTGGTAAGTTGCGAATTCCATGAAAAATGCAAATTTTAGCATTTTTCAAAGTGCCATGTGACGCATATACATGCCCATAGGGCATGTATGTGCGCCACATGTGCACACATGCATATTTCAGGGGTGCAACAGGGTGTCCTTTGGACACCCCTGCACCCTTGAAATTATTCTCAATTTGCGATTAGCAAATTGCGAATCGCAAATTGAGAATAACTTCCCATTCATTCCTAAGGGCCTCCTGGCCCATAGAAATGAATGGGAAAGTATTCCTTAATTGCGATTCGCAATTTGCTAATCGCAATTAAGGCATTTTAAGAAATCGCAAAAAAAATGCGATTTTGTACATACATACCTATGTGCGATTCTCAAACAGCAATTTCTTAAAAATCGCTATTTGAGAATCGCAAAACTAGATGATGATACATATGGCCCTAGATCAACAAGGCCTCTGAACACACCAGGATTTAGAGACTCTTCAGTTTCATCATGGTCTCGTAATGCCAATTCAAAGGCACCTCAAAAATGAATACAGTCAATAATTTTTGATAAAATGTATAATTTTTTATCCACTTCTGCATTATGTTTCCCTACTCCCATATGGTATGCTTCGTTCAAATGCTGGACAAAGTCCGATTTTCCGAAAAGAGATCATTTCAACATATTTGTCAAATGCGATTTTCAGGAATCATGTTTTTTTATTTATTTAGCCATTTGCTTTAGGTCAGTAACTCCTGTTTTTGTCCCGGTAACTTCACCTCCAAAAAGTAAGCAATGGAAACAGAATAAAGCATTTTTAGAAGTGCTAACAGTAAGCCACTCTATCATATCATACCATGTTCTGGTAAACTGACGTGTATAACCCTGTCCCCTGTAGTATTAGGCCTCAGCAAGGCCCACCAGTGCAAGGTGTTCGCCCTTCTCTGCACAAAGTCCTCAGACCAATAGAAAGAAGTTGGTACAGAAACTGGAATAGAAAAGATAACATTTATTATACCTCATGAGCTAAAAGAGCATGGTCCATTTATACCCACACAAGGGCTCAAAAGTAGGCGGTTCAAACACAAGAGCAAGATTTATGTGAAATGGAAATATTTCCTTACCTGTAGAGGTCAGTATTTCCTTGAGTTCTTCTCTGTAATGTATGAGCTCCGGGGTTACCCAAAGCCTGCGCCAACATTTCAAGGGTTTTAGCGCTAGCTCTTCATCGATCGGTCTGATTCCCAGCTCAAACCTTAGGGGGAGGAGTGGGGTGCTAGACGGTAGTGCTAACAGCCCTCTTAAAAATGTGTTTTCGGTCCTGGTGAATTCAGACCTGTTGCAGTAGCCCCAAAGGTCGCCACCATAGATAATGGCACCCCTAGCTCTCGCTTTGTAAATCTCCAATGGTGTTCCCACTTGTTTAATAGTGGACTTATTAGATATTCTAAGAATTCTGCTCGAGAGTTGAGCCAATTTTATTTGTGACTTAATCTGCTGGGGGCCCCACGTCAAGTTTTCATTAATTGTGACCCCCAGATAGTCAAAAGTGGTTACCCTTTCTAATAACGTTGCCCCTAAGCTTGGGTTTGGTTGTGTGAATCTCGGGGGATTGAAGATCATGAATTTTGTTTTCAAAGAATTGATCTCCAAGCCACGGATAGTACAGAATTCCTGAAAACCATCCAATATTCGCTGGACACCCATTGGGGATTTAGAAATCAAGAGGGTGTCATCGGCGAACATGATTGCAGGGACCCTTTTGCCTGCCAGCTTTGGCGTGTCGTTGTACAGAACTCCATTAAGATGCGAGATTACTCAGTTGACATAGAGGCAGAACAGGGTCGGCACGAGCACACAGCCCAGCCTTACCCTCCTGCAAACAGGGAATCTCGATGAAATTGTACAGTTTTTCCCACATCTAACTTGGCTAAAGTTAGCCTCATGTAGCCTCATCAGAACAGACAGAAGGTGCATGGGAATAACAAGCTCAAGGAGAACTGGCCATAGTTTTCCCCGGGGAACAAGATCAAAGGCGGAGCGGAGGTCAATGAATACCATGTAGAGGCTGCCACCCTCTATTCTCACTGTTTTCCAATACAAAAGGTGTAAGCGGAAAATTTGGTCCACAGTGGAGGTATTCTTCCTAAACCCCACCTGGTATGAGCTAAGAATTGCAGACTCCTCTATCCAGTCCTGCAACCGGTTGAGGATAAGTCTTGCAAAGATCTCCTGGGGGACATCAATGAGGCTGATGGGTCTGTAGTTGGATGGGTGCAGAGGTGAGCCCTTTTTAAATATAGGCACTATCTCTGCTCCCAGCCAAGTACAAGGAACCCTCATGCCTCTCAGAATTGCATTAAACAACATCTGAAAGTATGGGCCCCAGACTTTCGGTTCCTGCTTGAAGAGATCCCCTGGGAGTTTATCCAAGCCTGGGGCTTTACCTGAGGCATGTTTGGAGATGGCATTACACACTTCTGGCACCATAAACTCAATCACCTCAGGGTGCAGAGTTAATGCGGACATGGCGACTAGGTCCTTAGTGTCATCAATGAGTCCCTCGGTGGCATATAAGGCCCGGTAGTGACCTTCCCAGACTTCTGGCGCTATGTTCGGTTCTATTGCTACTTTCGGCTCACTGTTGCCATTATTGATTATAAACCAAAATTTGAGGGAGTCTTTAGTTGCAAGGGCCATAGATAGGCTGGACCACTTTTCGTGATCCCACTCTTCCTTGGCACAGTTGGTCAGCCATTTATAGTGTGCCATCCTGGTTTTAACTGCTGCTCTATCATTGTCTTTTAAAGCCTGCAATAGCTCTATTTTGGCCCTCCTACAAGCTGGGTTGTACCATGTGCAGTGGGACACCCTTTTTGCCCTCCCAGACACCCGAGGGTTGAGTAACTTGGCCAGATTTAACAATAAGCCCTCATGAATGGCCTCAAACTTACTTAAGTATTCGTGAGATGCTGGTTGGTTAATTAGTGCTGCAACCTCACTAAATGAAGGAATTATTGAACTGTAAAGTTTCCCTAGTTGTTCCGGTTGGTCCACTAATTTATGCCAACTGACTCTCCGCCTGTCATTGGAAACGGTAAGATTACCATGATTGGTGTCAGGAGCTAGAGCACCATTCCCACTACTATAGGGTAAACCCAGTTCTAAAATAAGGGCATTATGATCACTGTCTGATCTTATGACAACATTAAAATCAATGATCAGTGACCATAGCCTTGTCTCAGCCCAGATATTATCAAGTAGGGACATTTGTCCTGGTTTATTATAAGTACATTTGGCTGGGAAGTCGAAGGGAGTTCGGCCATTGCAGGCACGTAAGGAATGATTTTAATTGAGAGCCGTAATTTGTATAGTTAACGGCGACCATGCCTTAGGAGGGGGAGCCTGAGTCACAGGTATAGCCCAATGATCATCCTCTGCGGTTTGGGCGTCATCGTTTAGGCCCTTGAGGGGTTCAAAATGGCAATTCAAATCGCCACCCACCAGCAAGCGAGTACCGCTCAAAATTGTTGGAATTTACAGTATCTTGTGTTCCCTTACCTACACCCTCGTCTTTCCTGTAGTGCCCAGTGTCACTTGTTTTCTTTGCCAGCCCCCCATTCCCTGTCCCTTGTATCTCCCCTCTTGGTGAACCTGAGGTCCTGTTTTCTATAAATATGGTCTCCTGGTTAATTCCATTCATTGTTTGTGTCAGTGGTGTAATCGCAGTAGGGTTAGGCAATGGGGCAGTTGTTTTTACAGAGTCCACAAAGGAATTCCTCAAACCGGGTGTTGAAATCAACTCGGCATATTTCCTCACTATCTCGTTATTGGCCAGAGTTGTTTCTTCAAGCTTTAATAATCTGTCACCTATCATTTTTATCCTCTCCAGAAGTGGTAACATAAGTGATTTGAGCAAATGTTCCATTTTACCCATAAAGTCCTCTGCCAACTGAGGTGGGGGCATACTGAGAGGTGTCTGGTCTGTTAAGACAGTTTTTGATGTTAAGTTAGGGATCAAGGATAGTATAGGTCCTGGTGAAATTGAGGTCTGTGTCGCAATACTATTAATTATTTTTTGCTTGTTGCTAGTATTTACGTCCTTTATCTTCTGCGACCTCCCTTCCTGTTTCCTTTTCGCATTTAATCCCGGTAACTGGTATCACTTTTGCAGTTGTGTTTTTGAGGTTGGAAATACTTTTAGTCTCAGATCTGGTCAGGGAATGTGAAATGGTTTCAGTAGATACATTAAATGAGCCCAGCTGGCTAGATTCACTTAACACCTCGCTGGGACTACTGACGTGTGTGATCGATACATTTGTCTTTTCTAATAAGTTGCAATCAGTGCTATGTCTCATGTTATCCTCACCAGAGATTGTCCTTGCTTGCTCTGGTGTGGTTGCTGTCGCTATTGCCCCCATTGCCGATCGTCTGAGATAGAGTGGTTCTAGTGAGAGACGTCTCTCTGTTAGTGCAATTTCATGCTCTAAGACAGTAGTGGCTCTGGTTATGAAGTTGTCCAGTGTACCCGTGACACTCCCTCCTACCCCAGCCTATCTCCCTTTCCCAATCTGAGTTGTCATTTGTTCTTTAGGTGCACACTTTTATCTACACAAACAAATATACGATTATATACCAACTTTACGCCAATGAGTCCTAGATATATATATGCTTACAGTTATTTAAGTGTTTGAGGGGAGGCTGAGCCCCTCCTCCTTCGGCCTCGGACGGCCGCAGACGGCCCCGCCCTTGTACCGGGCTTCTCCCTGCGCCGCCTGCGCGCGTCCCGTGATGCGGGAGCCCTGCACTCCTTTTAAGCACCTCCTGGCGCTTTTCGCCCACACAGATGACAAGCCGCAAGTGCTGCCGGGTAGTGTAGTTTAGCCCTGGCAGCAGTGAGATTGGCAGAGAGGGCGGCGGTGTACGCAAGGATCCGCTGTGGTTTGGAGGGGTCTCGGCACTCCCAGCGTCTCCCAAACAGCAGGACAGACAGGTAAATCAAAAGGCAGGGCTCCACCCAATTGGTAGTCGATGATATCCATAGCTGCCACATACAAGGTATGTGCTATGCGAAGCTAAAAAAGAACTATCATTTACACCTTCTATATCTAAAATCATGATACAATCACTTATTCCAACTGTAATTCGTACAACACTTCGTACACATAAATCTGCTTTAGTCTTTGTAACAGTAATCACAAATTGTTCACTTTCGGCAAAGTCTCTTATGTTGGTAAAGACATATGGCGCGGAAATATTGTCCGGTCGGTATTCCTTCCATTCCCATTTAGTTCCATTAGCTTGAGGATACCCATCTTTATCTTGATAACACACTTTATTTAGGCGAAAAAGAAGTCCACCTACTGTAGGCATTCTAGATGCGAGCAAAAGCGTATACCTGGCTCGACAAGAACCATTATGTGAGAAAGGAAGAGGAATAACAGGTGTTCCTCCTTTCTTTTGATGCGCCGGTATCATTCCACATACCCAACAGTTGGTAGTGTTTGTGGCATTATGAGTATGATGCAACATCTGAACAAAAGTGTTATTAAGATAGGATTGACGATGTTTCTGCTCATGATACGGAAGAGTGTAGTAGTGGTGATCCTCTGGGACTGGAGTAGTAACAACAAAAAGCTCACAAGCAGGGGCCATCTTCTTGATAGACTGAGTGATTGCTGCCATAATCATCAAAACAGCAACAACCCCTAAAGCACCAATGATCTTTCTCTTATTAATCTTAGCAGCAATAAAAATCTATTCTTTCCCAAAAAACTAAAAACAATCGTAGGAGCTCTTATCCCGTGGGCAGCCGCTGATTTCTTCACCGAAGATCAAGACAGGTGTCGCTACACTACGCAGGGCTGATCCCCCCCCCCTTGTCATATCGGCATTCCGTTTCCACTACCCAGGGTGGTTGCTCAACCTGTCTTTTTCAAAACTGCAGATTCTTTTCTTGGTCTCAAGTCGTATCGCGATGCTCCAGGAATCGTTTGGTCCGGAAGGAACTCTGCAGATTCGTCAGGTGATACAGCTTGGCCTTTCTCCGTAATCAGGATCTCTCGATGATCAGTCAGTGCAGCAGGTTCCACCAAGGTAGGCAATATTCTTTTACAGTGGGTACTGTGTACCCAATTTTTACGGTTCATCACTCGAACTGCTGTTCTCGTGGCCAGGAGTACTTTTTCTGGCCCTTGCCTCCTAGGTTCCAGGCTGCTTGATCTTTCAAACGTCTTCACCATGACCAGCTCACCAGGTCGGAGTTCATGGCATTCGCCTGTAGATCTGTCAGGAAATGCTTCTCGAACCTGTTGATGAATAGAAACCAAGCTATCAGTTAACTGTGCCAAATAGTCATTCATCAAGACACAAGGTACATCATATACAGAACTCGGTTTCGGAACTCCCCAAATATTCATTGGCCTCCCAAACACAACATCATAGGGAGTAAGACCTGTTCGAGAATGTGGTACTGATCTGATGGACAACAATGCCAGTAGCAACGCATCTGGCCAAGTCAAAGATGTGGAAGCCTGTATTTTCGCTATTTTCAGCTTCAGAGTAGCGTTATACCTTTCCACCAATCCTGCTGACTGTGGGTGGAACACCGCATGGAACTTCTGTTTAATCCCTAATCCTTTCAGGTCATATTTAATAACTTCCCCAACAAAATGAGGTCCGTTATCACTCCATAGGAGTCTGCAAATACCAAATCTAGGGAAAAACTCCTTCAACAACACCTTTGCTGTAGTGATAGCAGTATTGTCCTTTGTGGGGTACGCCTAGATCCATTTACTAAAGGCACAGACCACCACCAAGACATACTTCAGGTTGTTGCAACGCTCAAACTGAATATAATCCATTTGCAAGACTTCAAAAGGTACGGTTGTTGTAGCAAACCCGCTTGTAGGAGTTTGTGTCCCTTTTCCAGGATTATATTGTAGACAGATCAAACTAGACTGTACTAGTCTCTTAGCTTTGCTAGCAATTTCTGGATGCTCCCAAACTTGCGTAAGCAATTTCGTTATTGCTGAAGCTCCAACATGTGCTAGCCCATGTGCCATCTGAACCATAGGTTGTACAAAGGCTATAGGCAGTTTCCACCTATCCATCTGCTTATTCCAACAACAACCCTCATCATCCAACTCTCCTTCTTCAGACCACTGTTCACGTTCTTTTACAGAAGCAGATTTCTGTATTTCTAGTACTTCTTGTCTAGCATCATGCCAACGTTCAGCTTGTGACTTCACTACATGCATGGGAGTAGTGCTTGGTTGCATCGCAGTCTCAAGTGCTACGTGGTCTGCAAAGGCATTACCTTTTCCAACTTTATCTGTCATTTTCTTGTGTGCACTACACTTCACAATAGCTATTTTCTTTGGGTATGCCAGTGCAGTCAAAAGATTATGCACTAGTTTTCCGTGCATTATTTGCATCCCATGGGATGTAAGAAAACCTCTTTCCTGCCAGAGCAGGCCATAATCATGCGCCACTTTAAAAGCATTGCTGCTATCTGTATAAATGTTCACACATAAATCAGTACTAAGCTCACATGCTCGTGTCAAAGCTATCAATTCAGCTGCTTGAGCCGATTTCTGTAGTATGCGAGCTGTCTCCACTACTGTCTCAAGCGTGGTGATTGCATATGCGGCTGAGGTCGTACCATCTGGCAGTTTCAAACAGGACCCATCAACCCACAATTCCCCATCCACATCTGGAAGGGGCGTATCCAGGAAATCAATGCAACCCTTTGTCTGTTTGTGGGCTGGGGGTACGGGGGGACCGAAATAACAGGCGTGGAGGCCGAATGTAATGCGCTATTGCAGCTGTTTTTATTGTTCCCAAGCAGGGTAAACAAGAGGGGTTGGAAGGAGGTGAGGCGGGAAGGCTGGAAGTTCGTTATCGCCCGTACAGGTGAGTAGGTCTTCGGATTGACTTCGGGTCTTAAGGCCGGGATCCAGTGTCGCCTCAGAAGTGAAAAGAGAGAGAAGAGGGCAGTTAGTCTTTGACTGTTTATGAACCGTCGGAGTACTGTCACCATCCACCGGGTAGTGTGGGGGCCAAAGAGAACGTGAGGATGAGGGGTAAAAAGGGGTTCAAGGATTGGAGCAGACGGGAGGGGGAAAGGAAGAGCGTGCAGCGGTGAGGGAGAAGTGCAAGGGCTATAGTACAACGGGCTACGTGGAGTGAAATCTTACGTATATACAGTGCAGCGGTGTATAGTCTGTGAGGGGATCTATATACAGCTAATATACAAGTATTTACAGGGAGACATGGAGAAAAAGGTAACAGTGTACTCACGTGAGCCGCCGCAACTCTCCAGTGAGTTGCGGCCGCTCTCCAGCAACCTCCGGACTCCACCAATCTTCGGTCTAGATTTCCTCCTCCTCTTCGCTTCCGCTCTTGCTCTTTCCGCTCTCCGTCCCAGGTTCTCCGCACGCTGTCTCCTGCCACGAGTCCACCGCATTGAACGTTCTCCTCTCTTCGTTGTCGGCTTTTCTGTGTGTCGGGCTGAGGATGGGGGCGGTACTTCCGGGGTCGCAGGTTGTTGCGTGACGCCGCTGGTTGCTCTGTTTCCTGCATAGGAAAAAAGAGAGGAGGAGTCCTGGTCGTCAGGGATGCAGGAGGGTCAGTTGTCATGGAATCCCTGCTCGAGGGCCGCTCTGCCGGGTTGCGCGGCGCTCCCGTTCCACACTGTTCTTCAGTAGGGAATATACAATCATGTGTTTCTTGTGACTGAGGCTGAGTCACCGGATACAGCAACAAAGTAGCTGGGTTTAGGGTTGCACATCTCTTCAATGTAATATGAGGAGCTAGCAATGTCAATTCATATCCTGTCAGACGAGCGCTAATTAAGTGCTGCGTCTTTGTTTGATTTAAAAGGGCATCAACCGCATGGGGTACCAGCACCAACAGCTTATGTGACAAAACTATTCCTTCACTTTGTCGTAATGACACAGCTGCTGCTGTAACTGAGCGAAAACACCCAGGCAACGCTCGGGCAACAGGATCAAGGATTGCTGAAAAGTATGCACAGGGACATTGCTTATCACCATGTGTCTGCACTAAAACTGACAATGCACATCCATCTTTCTCATGCACGTAGAGTGTAAAAGGCTTCGTATAATCTGGAGTACCTAACACGTGCTGAACAAAGGGCTTGTCGTAACTGTCGAAAAGCAGTCTCACATTCATCTGTCCATGGAAGGGGTATTAGAGTATCTTTTGTCAGAAGTGCTAGCAAAGGTTTAACAATGTATGAAAACCCCAATATCCATTGCCTGCAGAAGGAAGTAATTTCTTTCGTGATACTTTATGAAGCAAGAAAAGAAAACAAGGACAGTGTACATTTTTCACATTGTTCATGGGTATCGGCTGCCAACAAGATGTCATCGACATATTGTATGAGAGCCACACCTTTAAGCTAAACAAAAGAATCAAGTTGTCTTTTCAATGCTTGACTGTAAATACTTGGACTCTCAGTATAGCCTTGAGAAACTCTGAAAAATCTGAAATCTAAAATATACGCTCGATAATTCAAAGTGAAAATGAACAAATATCGGCTATCAGGATGAATAGGGAGCGAAAAGAAAGCGTTCTTCAAGTCTATAACAGAGAACGTGGTTGCAGTCGGGGGAACCAAAGTAAGAAGTGTTGTAATGTCAGAAACCACAGGGTACTGCGGTACTACAATCTTGTTTACCTCTCTAAGTTCTATGATAAACCCATACACCGTAGTGTCAGTATATTTTTTCAAAATCTGAAGAATCGGGTTGTTACAAACATTAAATGGAACTTCCTGAACAACCCCAACTTGAATGAGATCATGTACAATTCGTATGAGTGCTTCTTCACCCTCCTGTGAAATCCTATATTGAGGCAAATGTGGCAACACAGCTCCCTTCTTGACACTAATATGTACCGTTGGGATAACCATTTGACCCACGTCAGTATCTGAGGTAGCCCTCGAAGTTTTAGGGACTGAGGCCAGCCCAATATCCTCTTTAACAAGACAAGCTCTTTCATTCACAGGATGATTATAGTTCAAAATAACACATGATCCTTCGGGAGAACATCGTATTGTAGCCCTGAAATGCTTGAGCATATCGAGACCCACAATATTGTCTGGTGTATTTGGGGAAAGCAAAAACGGACATGGAGCACTAAATTTATCAACATGGAATGCAAGTGGTTGTGACAATGGGCTAAGGGAAGGTGTTCCATCAAAACCTATCAAAGTAATAGTTACGTCAGACAGGGAGCCCTTGGAACCAATTGTTTAGACACAGCGCTACAAGTAGCTCCTGTATCAACCAGAAACTTATCAGTAGAACCCAAGACATGTGCTGTAACATAGGGACCTGTCTGATTTACTAGAACTTCAACTGATTCCTTACCCCATCCTAGGCAATCCTATGCATAAGCAGAATCGTGAAAATCAGGCTGCACATAATCAGACATCTGGTATTGGTTCCGTCTATCAAAAGGGTTAAACCCTAGCGCGATCGTTCGTATTTCCCCTAGGCCCTAAATATCGTCAGCGAATTCTCATTTGTCCCCGACCTCATGAATTCCGTTGGGCACGCAATACTGGACAAACGGCCGCCCAATGCCCAAATTTCTTACAATACGCACATTGGTTGATAAACAAATTCGAACGAGTTTAAGAAGAACCAAAAGATCCACGTCCACCTCTATTATAACCTCTAGAGGGCGGACCATAAGCTTGAGCCAACATAACCTTTGTTTTTATTTCCTTAGATTTCTTGTCCTCACTACCTTTCGCTTCTAATTCCTGATGCTCATAATATTGGGCCATAGTTAAAACAGATGCTGTATAAGATGTAGTCCAAGAGCTTTCCCTGGCTTTTAAATGGCTAGCTATCCCTGGTAACAAGTTCATAACATATTTATCAACAAAGAGATGTCTGCATGTATCATCTGTCAAGGACTGACCGCTAAAATCATGAAATGCTTCCTCAAAGCACGTGAAGAAATCAGAAACCGATTAATCTACTTTTTGTTTACACGATGCTAGAACAGTCCAATCTATATTTTTAGGGGATATAATCGTTTTTAGCTTACTTAGTATAGCTGCGGGGAGATCTAATATTAACTGACATGGCTTTTGAGCGGGTTCCCTTTCCTCATCCGTTTGTTCTAAATCCCTCCATTCCGCACCAAAAGTTGCACAATCATTAACTTTACGAACGGTTCTCCACATATATCCTGTGGTAATATCAATTCGAAAAATAAATCAATATCACACAAAGTCATAGTGCAAGAGTTAATGGCTCACTCAACATCCTCATAGAAAGCGGCTGGGTTTTTCCGCGGATCAGGTAATGCTGCTTTAAGTGCCATTACATCTGCTCTATTCCAGGGAGTATACACCCAATTATAGATAAAATAACCTTTAGCATCAATAGAATTTTTATTGTTACTGGTACCCATTCCTTTAGAAGGAACATACAGTGGTGCGGCTTCCCGCAAAGGTTTCGCATGAACTATCATTGTCTTATCTGTTCCGAAGATAGAAGCTTGCACCCCTCCGGCCTGAGATTTCAGTGCAACTGCATCTGCAATCTTTTTCTCCTCCTTCAAGCGAGCCGCCTCAGTTCATAATTTAACCAAACGCCTGATCGCATCAGTCACCTGGGAGAGAACAAAAAGACCATCATGCATGTTTTTATGATCAGCTGCTACATCATCAGGTTCTAAGTCTGTAGAATATTTCCCAAAAAATTATATAACTTCCGAGGAAAACGTCTCAGTGAAATATAACTGCTCCCTTTCCTGCCACCCCTTTCTACTATCCATAAGATCAGAAGCAGGAGCAAAACTAAGACGTGCTGTACGAGCAGCCTGTCTAAGTTTGGATGCATGATCAGCGGACAGCATAGAACGAGTGCCTCGCATCTTTTGTTGTTACGAATCGGAATCCACATCATCTTCAGACGAGGCGGACGGAACGGCATACGGAGGTGGAGGTCGATCTAGTAACAAAATATCATCTTGCGGTTTATTAAGGGCAGAATAGAGAGGTTGTCAAACAGCGTATTGGCCAGATACCTGCAATCTGTGTTCTTTCTCTTCCCGCTCTTTCAATTCTTTCACCTCTTTCTTTCTCAACTCCAACGCTTTCTCATACACATTCTTCTGTTGCTCTTTTTCAATCAATGCTTGCTCACGTTTCGCTCGTTCACGCACTTCTTTCCCCCACATACGCACACAGTCAAACATATCACGTCTAGACTTTCACTCAAAAATACATTGTTCTACATACTCAATCTTTCATATATCAAATGACCCATGCATAGGCCAACGTAACTCAGGATCCTTGCAAGTGTATTTATTACACAATGTGCTGTACATTATGGAAGAAAGACCATGTTTAACATACATATCTCTATTAGGCGTCCCCTCTAGGGGAATCGGTTGCGATTCCTCAAGTCTCAAACTGGTACCACTACAAAAGCAACACATCCTACGAAGTGCGCTAAAAACAGGCATGCCAAAAATAGTGCAAAATATACAATATTATAAACAAATTAGCACTTAAGGTACTTCTAGTACGATGTGCGGTTCAAATCCAAATCAAAAATTGGAGAAAAGTCTCCACGTTACCTGCCTATATGAGTTGCAACACATATATCAAATTCAAAAGATACAAATCTGACTAGTCTTTTCAAACAAATATGCCACGGTAAGTGTTCCTAAAACTACCTTACCAAACAAGGGCATCCCAAACCCAAATTATGTGCTGAAAAATGGCTCTTACCACTCACAGGGCGTCCATATTCCAACTGCCAAGTTCTAAATTTGACCAAACGGTCACTGCAAAGCGAATCGACAGAAGAGATCTCAGTCAAGGACCAGCGCCACCTGGATGGTCAGATCAGAAAGAAGGGAAAAACGCCTTGGTTTGCCAAGACTCGGGTCTCCTCGGGCAATGATCGTTTGCTGCGAGATCCCAATCCTTCGTCACGACCACTCCTTCGGGCAACCGAGTCGCCGATGAGCCCCACGTGTCGGGCGCTAATTTGTAGTAGCAGGCCTCAGCAAGGCCCACCAGTGCAAGGGGTTCGCCCTTCCCTGCAAAAAGTTCTCAGACCAATGGAAAGAAGTTGCCACAGAAAATGGAATAGAAAAGATAACATTTATTACACCTCATGAGGTGGTGCTACGGTCCAGACCGTACCCTTCGGTATTGCAAGAAGTAGCACTCCGAACTAAAAGAGCATGGTCCATTTATACCCACAAAGGGGCTCAAAAGTAGGCGGTACAAACACAAAAGCAAGATTTATGTACATATGATGTAATATTGAAAGGCACAATCGATCAGTGGGAGGAGCTAACGGTTTTGGGAACTGGTAAACACATTCCTGTCTGGAACTAATCACTAACAGATGTGGACCCTACTGGGCATGCGCGAAAGTGGGGGATGCTAAATATAACTCGTTGCCGGGCAGATTTCAAGCGAAGTTGACAGGAAGATAGGACAAAGCACATGGGCGACACGCAGTAGCATGCAGTAGCAAGTTGGCTGCCATGAATACAAAATGGAGTCCACTGAATGTCACGATAATAGCTAAAACTAAGATGTCTTCTTCTAATGCTTAACCTAGTCGCTGATAAATTACAACACCCCTATCTTTTGCAGACTGCTCAATTTTAATTTCAGGTTTATCAGCTCTTAATGTTTTTACTTGCAGTTTATCTGCATTTGTCAAGCCCAAAAAGGGTTTTTCGAGTAAACTGTCAACTGTGTTCATTGTGCCTAGCAATAGATCAGACTGGAGATAGAAAACCTAACCTGCTTTTAAATATTCCCTAGGTTAAAGACACAAAAACTATATTACGCAAAATACTGAATACACTAATATGAATTGTCATGCACACAATAGTAACAGCAATTAGTCATCCATCATCATTCTGACAGGAATGCAACAGCAGCAGCACATACAGCTGTCCCCCAAGCGGTATAGCCTTGTAACTAGTTCAGAATTTCTCCTGGGATCCTGTTAATAATTAAAATATGATGTAAGCTTTGAGGCTAGGTGCCATTGCACGCACAACACCAGTGGTGATTGAAAAGCTTGAGCATGTCAATTCAGTGATCTGACTGGAACTTAAAGGGTATATTCCAATTATGGGGCCCTTGAATTCCTATTATAAGGATAAAATCACTATATGTTAGGAGTAAACCTAAAACCAAGTACTTATATATTTGGACTTGACTTTAGATGGCAAATAATACAAAACATGTTGAAAATTCCCGTAAAAAGCATACGACTTGCATTGAGCAATACCCTTTAAAAGAGTTCTAGGCAGATCTCTGATATATCCGGAAGCTGTCTGTACCAAGCACAGCAAAATAAATGTATATTTTTCCAATTAAGAGTTTAACATTGCAGTTAGACTATGTCCAAATTCAAAAAATATTTGTATGGTGCTCTTCTACACACAAGACAGACTATAATTATATCCTATAGACAGTGCTAGTCATATCAGTGATCCTATTACTAAATGGATAGGAGTCACACTGTCACAATACATTAGATAGGTTTTATATATCCTACTCACTGTACATACTCTGCACAAAGTAGACTGAAAAACATCGGAGTGAAAAACATTGTTAACCGAAAAAATAAAATGACAATAAGTAGTAGCTTTCCTGCATTATACAGGAAACATAATTGTACTGGTAGCAGGGGTAGGGGCCATCCTCCCAAAGTAGACAGGAGCATTTAAAATGAGGTAAAGTAAAGGGTCAGGAGACTAGCAATGAATTGTAATGATTCAGGTAAAGTTAGGGTTAATGGATAATTACAGGGTAGAACTAAGGAGTAGTACAGGGCTGTTATGAATCAGGGTAGCATTAAATAGTAGTACATTTTTTAAGCATCAAGAAACGATCGAATGTATGGGCAGTTTGCGGTTTAATATCTTTAGGGACGGTAAGCATTAAGGGATAGTAAGGGATTAGTAGGCTACAGTTAGATAAATGAAAGAGTGCATACAATAATGAAAGATTTAAAAATCCACATTTTTGAAATTTTCATAGTTAATCATGAAGAAACACAAAATTATCTCCTGAAAATTTTTACTCGCTACAACCTCATACTCTCTGCACTGTTATGCTAGGATAAACCAACAGGCCTCCACACCTAAAGACCACACAGTTGGCACGCAGACAAGCTGAATGTGGACCTTTGTGGTAAATAGAGAAGTATGTCCTAACTTCTGGCCTGAGGTCAAGGACCAGGAAGCTGAGTTTCGTTCAAGGTTCGGTCGCAGCAGGGCCGGAGCCACCACATGTCTTCTTTCGATATCTTGCAGTAGTGATCTTGAATGTGATTATATTACGATCAGTCTTAACTCCAATGTCTCATGTGCTAAAAGAAAAAAAAATTACCAACAATTACTGCACTGTATTCATGTAATGTTTCTAGCAAATGTGCTACCTATACAATACTGTTTTACACAAAACAAATAAACACAAACATTTAAGATAATAAATTCAGGTGGTTTTATTGGAATATGCATGAGTGCAAGTAAGATCCTGGGTCTCAGCAAGCATAGTGATTTGTGTAATTTTGTGTAATGTTGCTGGTTTCTGCAAAGAAGTGCATACACGTTTAACTGAATATATGTGAACCAATGTGTGTGTATGTTTTAGTATTTGTGCATTGCATTGAGTGCCTGCGGCGCTGTGCATGGACTCTAGAATCCTGTTGGTGTAGTGAGCAGAGTTATGAGAACACCTCATGTGACTCTACTGTGGCTGAACCCCATCCCTGCCTGCCGCTGTGCCTCTTACCAACATTGGCTCCATGTATGAGGCCCCCCAACACAGCAGTATGGGGCCATAGACCTGACTGTGCTCCTTCGACCGTGCTGGAACCCAACTCAACTTCCTGCCCCGTGGACCCCGTGTGCAAGACCGCAGACAGCCAGAGCAGCGACTGCAAGCCCCAGGTACTCTCTCGAGGACCCACGGTCTAACTTCAACCCCCACTGCATTGAAGACATTTCCAGTGGACTCATTGGAGGATTACTATGACTCCCTCAAAGGGAGCACCTGCATCTTCTTAAACATTGCGATGCCCCAGGAGAATGAGCCATTAACTTTACACCTGGCATAATTCTTGATAGACTGATTAGACTGTTGTCTTTTAGGCTTAGCTTTAACTGGATAAAGATTGCCTCTTTTTCTACAACTGGTGTGAAGTTGTTTTGTGGTGTCTTTCACTGTGTTACTTTACTTGTGTTGCACTAATACTTTACACATTGCATCTTTGATAAGCCTGCCTGCTCAGTGCCAAGCTACCAGACGATGAGCAGAGGTAATCTTACATGTGTATCTGAATTAACCTGTCTATAATGATGGGTTAATGATGGCTTAGATGTATACCCTACTCAACCCAAATCCCCATTTGTAAGCGGGACACATTAAGCAGCGCTTGCAGGTTGTCTGCTTTCATTCCAAGCAGCAACATGCAAAGGAGGTGGGGGGGCTTATCAGATTCCATCAGACCGAATTTAAAGGGCCATCGGCATCCTTTTGTTCCAGGGAGCTATCTAGAGCTTCACACCTAGATGCAAATGCCTCGACTGAGGCGAAGCAGCTGCCCTCATCCTCCTGGACCTCTCAGCCTCCTTCAACACTGTTTCCCACCAACCCCTCTGCGCAAGACTCCACGACGCCGGCATCCACGACAAAGCCTTGGATGGATCAACTCCTTCCTCACCGACCAAACACAGAGAGTCAGACTTCCACCATTAAACTCAAACCCCACAGAGATCAGCTGCACAGGGCCTCAGGGATCCTCCTTGAGCCTCACCATCTTTAGCATCTACAGGGCTCCACTTGCAGCCATCATCAAAAACCACAGACTCAACATTGTCTCCTATGTCACAGATACATAGCTGATTCTTTCCCTCACAGAAAAACCCACAGCCACCAAAAGCAACTTCCACAAGGAGACAGCTGCCTCAAGCTTAGCCCAAACAAGACCTAAGGGGCTCATTGTGATGGCGGGCGGACATCAGTCCGATCACCATCATAACAGTTTTGGACCGCCCACCAGACGTGCAGCAGTCCCACCAGTGCAATTAGGATGCACCGGCCATACTGGCAGGCGCATCCTGGCCTTTTAACATTGCGGATGGTGCTGCTGGCTGTAGCACCGTCTGCAATGTCAAAAGAGCATCCACAGCATTTCCCTTCACCATGTGGCAGCCACCACACGGTGCCTGCCACTTGGTGCATGGAACTCATGGTACCTCCCCAGTGCACTTTCCCACACCTAAGGGGGCCCACAATTGGCCCCCAAAGCCAGTCTCTGCCTGTTTTTTGCAGCAAGATATCTGCCACAAAAAGACAGGCAGAAGGGCAT
The DNA here is from genome assembly GCF_964263255.1 of Lissotriton vulgaris. Taxonomy (NCBI): domain Eukaryota; kingdom Metazoa; phylum Chordata; class Amphibia; order Caudata; family Salamandridae; genus Lissotriton; species Lissotriton vulgaris. The sequence continues at coordinate 1,907,542,529 of NC_141689.1, forward strand.
ACTCTAATCAATATGGCAGTGCCTGCACGGCACTGCTGCAATGTTGCCCTGGTTCCGGGTTCCGCAAGGCAGGCGGAAAAGGACTGCTTTGCAGAACCATGCATTTGGACTTTCCGTCCGCCACTGAACCATTGTGATTCCCACCGCCGGATGGCGGTGGGATTTTTCGGTATGATGGCGGATGGACCGTCACTGCCGGCCTGGCTATGGCAGTCCTTCAGCCATCATACTGAGCCCCTAAGTCCTCATCCTGGGATAACTCTCTCAGTGCTGCCACCCCCTCTGCCTGGGACGAACCTGGTGGCCCAGGCAGAGGGGGTCTGCAGCACTTGGAACCCACTGACCATGTGCAAAACCTTGGCATCTTCCTGGACTCCTCGCTCTCAATAAACCACTGAAGCAACGCTGTTTCATCCTCCTATTTCCACACGCTCCATCTACTTCTTAAGATCTTGCAGTGCATCCCCACCATGATGCAGAGATCGGGGACAAGGCCCTCGACTGGATACTCTCTTTCCTCTCTGGCAGAACGCAGCGGGTCAGACTCCCACCTTTCCTCTCGGACCCTACACCAACCACCTGCAGAGTCCCCCAGGGGTCCTCCCTCAGCCCCAGGCTCTTCAACGTTTACATGGCTCCGCTCGCCCCATCGTCCAAACCCATGGACTCAACATTGTTTCATACGCAGACGACACCCAACTCATTTTCTCCCTATCCAGCGAACCCAATGCAGCCAAACACAACTTTCAAGAAGGCATGGAAGCTGTCGCAACACAGATGAAAAGCAGCTGCATACAACTCAACACTGAAAAAACAGAAGTACTCATCATGGGCCCACACCCCAACACCTGGAATGACACCAGGTGGCCCCCACCCTCGGAAGCCCTCCCACCCTCATGACCACGCACAAAACCTTGGTATCATCCTGATCTCTGAGCTCAAAATGGAACGCCAGATCAACTCAGTCACATCCTCCTGCTTCACACCCTCTGCCTCCTGCATAAGACCTTCAACTGGATCCCCCTCGAGCACAGAAAGACCGTCACTCATGCACTTGTCACCAGTAGACTCTACTACGGCAACGCACTCTATGCCGGAATAAACAAAAACCTTACCCGCAAGCTATAAAACATTAGTAACGCCGCCGAATGATTTGTCCTCAACCTGCCAAGACACTGCCATATCTCCCAGCACCTGTGCACACTCCAGTGTCTCGCCATCGAAGCTAGAATCACCTTCAAGATTCTCACCCACGCACACAAAGTCCACCACAACACCGGACCTGCATACCTAAACAGCCGACTCAAATTCCACTCACCCAAAAGGACCCTACGATCAGCCCAGCTCTCTTACGCCATTGTCCCCCACACCAGAAAGACCAGATCAGGAAGCTGCTCTTTCTTCTTCCTCATGTTCAGAGCCTGGAATGCCTTACCATTTCACCTGAGACAGACAACACCACTCCCATCTTCATGCAAATCCTCAAAACTTGTTTTTTTCGACAGACTCCCTCCTTGATGGACTGGAACCTGCACCTCCCCTCCTCCCCAGCTCCTTGAGACCCTTGCCGGCGAGTTGTCGCGCTTAACAAACACATGATTGATTGATTGATACCTCAAACACCACTTCTCCTTCTACATGTACACCATGCATGTCCTCTCTGTCCAGCTGGCCCAGGCCACACTCCACATATCAGCAATACCACTACTAAAGAAATATCCTGCTCATAACTCCTGGAACTCCCTGCCTCTCCACCTCAGGCAATCACCATTACGTCCGCAATTCAGGAAGGACCTCAAGACCTGTTCTTTGACTGAACCACAGATCCCCTCACCCGCTCACTGTTCGAAACCCTTATGGGTACGGAGTTGCGCTTTATAAAAATGAGTCTGTGAATTAATGTACAGGTTGTGTTACATAAGTGAGTGAGGGGTACAAGGTGTAATAGTTGCCTGTTGTTTATAGCTCACTGTGCTATATTAGAAGGATTACAATTTATGAACTGTCGATAACAACTATCTCTGTGTTAAAAGCAGTGACCCACTTATCTAGCTACATAAAGTAAAAATATTGTCATCTGCATATTACATGATCTGCTTTGCAGCAGAAATATTCGAGTGAATTTAAAAAAAAACTTGCAAGGGTTGATATCATATTAACCCTTGCTAATTTTTTTTATGCACTCATGAGGCATTATACTAGACCTGGTAAACCAACTGGGCAATATGCTAAAATAATTATACAGCAGCATATTTAAACAATGCAAACTTTGCACAAAAAATTTAAAGTACAATTTATTATTTCACACTTACCTTATAAGGCAGCTGCTTCTGTCTTAGTTAGCTAGTTGATGGCCTTGATTCTGGATGCTGTGTGCCTTGTGCTTCTCCTGAAGTCTCTGGACCTGCTCCTGCCACCTTCAATTCAGAGCTGCTGCTGGTTCAGAGGAGCTGAAAGTGAAAGCTCTACTCTGTGCAGCATGTAGCATGTGACTCCACCTCACAGGATCATGAGTTAAGTCTCATGACTCTGTAACATAAGGAAATGTGTGTGTGTGGAGTCTGTAAAGTTATTACACTAATGCTTGAAATCAGTATTGTAATAACGAAGAAAAAAAACCCTACCTTTCACAACTCCTCATAGAGATGGGTGGGGTCAGTTATGCTTGACCCCACCCCTTCCTGTGACAACTGGTGAAAGGCAGGGGTGAGGCAGGACAGTGTGGTGGTGTAATGCAGCCTCAGGCTTATACAGTACCCGCCCGAGGCTGCACTAGAATTTTGGAGCTGCCTGGTGTCATCAGTGGGCGGTCCCTAACAGGGCTTTCAACTTAATTACCGGGCTGACACCATGTCCGCCCGGTAAATGTAAAGTTTTATTTTGTGGCACATGTGCAAAGCGCATGTGTCACAAACTCACCCCCAAACTGCCTTCCTCTGTGCCTGCCCTGTCTGACCTGCGTGACTTAATGACGCTGGAGTCTGACTCCGAGCAGGCAGGCAAACAGCAGTAGCAGGACTCGTCGTTACCCACGACCAGCGGTTATGACAGCGAGTCAGCGCTGGTCTTAAGCAAATAAACAACAATGCATGCTGAGGCTGGGCGCGCGTGCACAGTTCCGCTTTTGATTTAAAATGATAAATAACATTGTTGTTACTTATCATTTTAAATCCAAATTGTGTGCTGCTATGCGCAGCTCTGCTGCAGTCAGTGGGTGCTGGCATGCATACACTGGCTGCATACCGAGGCCGAGCGAGGTGAGCAGAGGCAGTGGCGAGCAGAAAAGGGAGTGCGCCACCCACCCGCCCATTGCAGAAAACCGCTGCTGCTAAATTTAGTATTTAGAGGGACCTGACCCTCACATCTGGGATGACCTAAGAAGAAAGACGACACCATGCAGCAGAAGCAAGCAGACGGCAACTGCCTTGGCCTCAGCCCTGCCGGCCTGACTCTGACTCCGATGAAAACTGTGACTCATCTTGTAGCACAACCCCTAAATCCACTGGGAGGACTGTTGCCTTCAATAAATAAAGACTCCAATCTCCCAAGGACAGTGGACCTGCCCAGAAGAAGCCAAATCCAGGCAGATCCATGACCCCAGCCCACTCTGCACCCGACCCCCATGGCCCAAGTTTGAGTTGCTCAACTCTGCTGTGAAGTCTTCCTGGCAATCCTGACCTTGTGTCCAGCTTTGGGTGACCTCTCCCCCCTCCACAAATGCACCTGCAGTGTGAATCCTGGGTCTTCCTCGAATGACTCCCATAAGAAGATTCTGACATCAAAAGGCAGCCCTCGCACCCAAAGACCCTGGGCCTTGGTGAGCTGAACCAACAGAGCCCCTACAACCCTCTACATCCCAACTTACCTCTGCTGTCATTGGTCCTCCTCCTGCAATCTCCGGTGCCACGACTGCAGCCTCTTTGCAGTCAGGAAAATCCTCATTGAAAAGCATTGGGCACCCAACATGTAATTTGCACCCTGCACTCAGCTGCCCCTGTGCTACTGGTGGGGTTTGTTTGCTGCCGCTTTGCGCCCCCTGTGCTTAACATAAACCTTAATGCTTGGCCCCTGCCACCAATTTACTTACCTCCAAGCAATGTGGCTCCAGGCAATTGGAAAGCATTGGGTCGAACTCCGATTTTGAACTCTGCACCGGCTGCCTCTTGTGCCACTGGTGGTGCTGTTTTGGTACTTACCTGACCCCTGGCCCATGCTGACTTTTGGCACAAGGGACTGAAATTGTAAGTTCGATACTCACCTGGCTAACTGCAATATTCTTTTCCCCATAGGATAACATTGGGCATTGTGGAAAAGTTTCCGAGTGTCGAATCTCAAAGTGGAAAGCATTTTTATTGAAACACGTTTTTACCTTATTACGAAGGTCTAGGCCTTGAAATAAAGTAAAAACAAAGTTCCTTTTATAAATTTGGTCCGGATCTGCTTCTTGGGTCATATGTTCATTATTGATCCTGTATGTACAATAACTGTCTTACACTCCTTTGTGTTAGGCCTAAGGCTGCTCACCCACACTACCACTATTAGAGCACTTTGGGTTTTGCGATGAGCCTTGTACACTTTCAGGGAACCCTGCACTCTGTGCAAAGCAGTGCCACCTAGTGGGAATATCATATACAGAACCAGCTTCCTACAATTTCTGTCACAGTCTACGGTACCATAGGACATTACTAAAGGTACATTGTGTCGGGCACAAGTCATTTTTGTAGCAGGATGAAAGGCTGTGCCGCAGGCCATTATCAGAGAGTCAAACATACATCCTTTCTGTAGCAGAGTACAGCACATTGAGATAATATCATAGGTTCTTCAAGTCAGACAGAAGTCCTAGCTGTAAGAAGTCTGAATTATCTTAGGCCATTAATAAAGTTCACTAATATCAGGCAGAAGTCCTGCTGTATCAAACTCCTCTACTTTTTGTTATTACAAGAGGTCTCTTTAGTCAATCTATGTCTAGCAGGCTGCAATACCTCAAACTGTTGCTAGATGTCCAGCAGGTAGCCACCACTACCATGTAAATATCAGGAAATCAGAGATTTAATGGAAAACAACTGCCCAGAAGATGAATATGTAGGAGGACAATGTCAAACTCTTCAACATATTAATTTACATATTCACTTTTGTAAGTGTAATAATTTTTATTTTCTACATCCTAAATAAATATGCCGATGCTGGACTGTAATGTAGATTGTCATTAACAACACCATAAGTGTAACTATGTGTTGTGGAGTAAAGGAATTACAGAATTACCTGATACATACAAGGCCATGATTGGAGGCTATGGAAGACGGGACAATGGCACCTAAGAACAGTAAAACCACTAATTACCGTAGTGGGTGGGAAACTCCTTTTGTTAGAGTCACATCAGGGGTGTCACAGAGTATTCGTAATACCACTGCAAACATGGTTGTGGGTCTAGCATCATTTTGTAATTGTATTGGCTCCTTGCTACCAAGTAGTTTATCCACTCCACCTTGCATACTGTTGGAAGTGGCCCTCTCTGCAAGGTCACCTCATACCTTTTTGCCTTTTACCAGCCATTTTTTTTGCTGAATTCATTCTAATTGGCTTTAAGACTTTGCACTGAACCACTGCTACCCTGTGCTAAAGCGCTTTTGCTCACTGCCCTAAACATGGTTAAATTGCTTTTTCACCTGATTGGCATATTTAATCTACTAATAAGCCCCTTGTAAAGTGGTATACCACCGGGGACTGTAAAATGAAATGCTACAAGTTGTTGTTTTTGCAATTGTCACCAGAAGTTGGTCCCCAGCACATATTTTGCCACCCACATAAGTAACCCCTTAAAACATTTCCCGGGTCTGCCATTGAAGACTAAAAGCAGTTTTAATCTGCCAGTTCAACTTGGTAATATAACCCACTTGCCAAGCATTAAACTCCCCTTTCATTTCATATGTCACTCCTAAGGTATGGCCTAGGCAGCTAATAGGACAGGGTGCTTTGTAATTAAAAGGTTGGACATATACTTTTACCTTTGTGATACCTACCTGCTCCATAGGATAACATTGGGTTGCCTTATTACATTTAGTAAGTGATAACTTTTGATTGAGGACAGATGAGCAATTCGTGTTTGATGTCTATCAAATTTTAATGGAAATTCCTTCTTAATTGTAAGGTCAGATTTTAAATTACAATTTCGAAAGTGCCACTGTTAGACAGTTGGCAGCTCCCTGCCCTTAGCCTTTTGGTGCCGGCAGTCTGTCTTAAGTCACATGATTGGGTGTAACGGCAATTAGACTTTGTGAATTCCACCCAGACAGTCACACAATAGAGAGATTGGGTATGTGCCTGAATGGGCCATCTGCTGGCTGAATAGGGTGGAGGCCCAGCTCCACTTGCAACTGAATAGGTTGTGCTCTGCCTTAACACAAATTGATTTCACCACTGCATTATACCTGCAGCCAGTTTGTATCCAGGGGAGTCAGACAATTCTATGCACTTCAAAGAGAAAACACTAGAAACTTCTCCCAACTTCAAAGGAGGCACTAGGTACAAAAATAGAGCCCTCAGACCCACTCTTCAATTCACTTTCTGTACCTGTGGAAGGACTCACAGAGGACTGCCTGCTGCCGTGGCTTACTGCGCACTGGACAAAACAACTTTGCTGCACCTGGAAGGACTTATTTGCTCCCTGGAGCCTGCCTTGAACCCTCTAAGGCCAGCCCTGTTATTAGAGCACTGAATCGTCACCTGAACCAAGGACTACCAGAGTGACTACAATGGCTAGTTTGCTGACCTCCTCTTCAGAACAACAGGGACATAAAAGTCTCCCACCTTCTTGAACCCAGGGACTGGGACCCAGCCTGGGTGAGACCTGAAACCCTATGTGTCTTTCCACCTGTTATGGACCCTTGGTTGTTTTGCTAAACGTACCCGGATAGCTAAAATCTGAGACTTCAAAAAAGCTTGTCTGAAAATTGCTCTGAGAACTGATGAGAGACCATAACCAACCTGTTGTTGATCCACCCAAGGTTCAACACTGGCCTGCCTGACTTCAAGGCTACTCACTCTATTTTTTTTTCTAACCCTTCTTTTTAACAATCATTGACATCAAATATTAAGAGAATACCATATAGCAGTAAATATTAATTTGTCAGGCACAGACAAGTTAAATGACAACATGGCACCATGTACACTGGTAGGCAAGTCAAGGTGAATGCAGGTCAATTGCTAGTTGCAATGGCTGGGTGCAAATGTCGCCTATGTAACAGTTCCAGGGACCTCAAATCTGGGACCATTTCACATGGCAGCCTCTAGCCACATAGACAGTTTTTTCACGGAACATACACCAATCCATACCAGTCTTCCAGTCCTTCAGTGTTGGGGAGCGGCCATCCCCCAAGCTTGGGCTATGTTCCTTTTATCTACCATAAGGCCCAATGTGGTCCATTGTGCTTGATGTTCGTTCAAGTCTGTGGGCTCCCATAGGTTGAGCAAGCACCTTCGCGCCTCTGGGAGCAAGGAAATCCCCAGCACCGTCCCCACCACTTTATGGACCCCCTCCAATAAAACTGGACATGGGGACATTCCCAAATAAACTGTATGAACGTGCCCAGCTGGCCACACCTCCTATGACAGTCTCCTGTGGGAGCGCTTCCCATCAATACCAGTCTAGGCCCTATCATATATACCCTGTGTAAAATTTTAAGTGGGACCAGTCGCAGTCTAGCAGAGATAGCCTCCACTCTGGGGGAAGATACGTCCGTTTGCCAGTCTTCGTCATCCAATTCAATACCGTCCGCTACCCTTTTTGTTGGAGCTGTGTAAGGGAGTCCTCCATGTTGTGTATTACCTTATTGTAAATCAAAGAAATAGACTTCCCTGGGAGGTGGCCATCCAATATCCTACTTTCCAGTGGGGCAGACTCAGGGCTGAAGAACCGATGGGGAGGGCCGAGCGCAGGGCATGGTGTATTTGTAAGTAGCGGAAGTGCTCCGAGTCGGCCAGGTCATGTTGTTCTTGTAGGGAAGAGAATGTTTTTATGTCGCCTTTTTCCCACATGTCCTGGACACGGGAAATGCCTAATAAATCCCACTTGCCAAATCCCTTTCTCTGCCAAAGGTGTCCCAGCCTCTCCGATTACCATAAGGGGGTGGCCAGTGTCACTTTACCCCTCAATCCCAGGGATTTGGTAGCAGTGTGCCATACAGTTACGGAATGGCCTGTGGGGCTGGTGAGAGCAGGACGGAGGGTTTGGAATATAGTGTTCTATTATAATTCCTACCCGGGAGCAGCCATCTATAATTTTGATATCCAGGGTAAGTATGGGCGAATTTTGCAAATCAGCGGTACGCAAATTCGTGCGAAATAGCAAAAAAATTCACGAATTTGTGAATTTTCCCGCGAAATCACAGATTTTTTTGCGATTTTGCACCATACTTAACTGGAGTACTTTCTCCTGGCTAATCAGTAAGTGCTACCTCGTTGGGTAAATGTATAGTGCTTTTCCTGCACTACAGCTGCGTAGGGCCAGAAGAGTTGCCTCCAGTGACCATGTGTGTGTAACTTTGCCATCGAACCGAAGGGCGCCGGGGTCCCTCGAGGGAGCTGTCCATCATAGTTTGTAAAAGGCGGGAAGACGATGCACACCGCTAGTGTGTGGGGGGAGCAAACGGGGGGGCTTCTTTGAGAGTTCACATGCCTCTTGTGTGTATAAAAGGTCAGGCACAGATCAGAGCAGCAGATGAGGAGAAAGAAGCTACTGGTTACAGGAACTGCACGGGGATTGCACTCGTGAAAGTCAAGGATGCAAAGGCCTCCATCAAGCATCATAGCTAATTTTCGACTGTAGATATGGGGCGAAAGCACACCTGCCCAGCCTCGACAAAGTGCACAATTTTTTGGGGCTGATTAACTTTGCTATCGCGCCGAAGGGCGCCGGGGTCCCTCGAGTGAGCTGTCCATCATAGTGGGTAAAGGGTGGGAAGATGGTGCACACCGCTAGTATGTGAGGGGGGTCAACGGGGGGGCTTCTTTGCGAGTTCACATGCCTCTTGTGTACATAAAAGGTCAGGCACCGATCAGAGCAGCAGATGGGGAGAAAGAAGCTCCTGGTCACAGGAACTGCACAGGGATTGCACTCGTAAAAGTCAAAGATGCAAAGGCCTCCATCAAGCATCATAGCTAATTTTCGACTGTAGATATGGGGAGAAAGCACACCTACCCAGCCTCGAAAAAAGCGCACGATTTTTTGGGGCTGATTAACTTTGCCACCACGCCGAAGGGCGCCGGGGTCCCTCGTGTGAGCTGTCCATCATAGTGGGTAAAGGGCGGGAAGACGGTGCACACCGCTAGTGTGTGGCGGGGGCTTCTTTGCGAGTTCACATGCCTCTTGTGTGTATAAAAGGTCAGGCACCGATCAGAGCAGCAGATGGGGAGAAAGAAGCTCCTGGTTACAGGAACTGCACGGAGATTGCACTTGTGAAAGTCAAGGATGCAAAGGCCTTAATCAAGCATCATAGCTAATTTTCGACTGTAGATATGGGGAGAAAGCACACCTGCCCAGCCTCGACAAAGCGCACAATTTTTTGGGGCTGATTAACTTTGCCATCGCGCCGAAGGGCACCGGGGTCCCTCGAGTGAGCTGTCCATCATAGTGGGTAAAGGGCGGGAAGACGGTGCACACCGCTAGTGTGTGTGGGGGGGGCAAACGGGGGGGCTTCTTTGCGAGTTCACATGCCTCTTGTGTGTATAAAAGGTCAGCACCGATCAGAGCAGCAGATGGGTAGAAAGAAGCTCCTGGTCACAGGAACTGCACGGGATTGCACTCGTGAAAGTCAAGGATGCAAAGGCCTCCATCAAGCATCATAGCTAATTTTCGACTGTAGATATGGGGAGAAAGCACACCTGCCCAGCCTCGACAAAGCGCACGATTTTTGGGGCTGATTAACTTTGCCATTGCGCCGAAGGGCGCCGGGGTCCCTCGAGTTAGCTATCCATCATAGTGTGTAAAGGGCGGGAAGACGGTGCACACCGCTAGTGTGTGTGCGGGGGGCAAATAGGGGGGCTTTTTTGTGAGTTCACATGCCTCTTCTTGTGTGTATAAAAGGTCAGGCACAGATTAGAGCAGCAGATGAGGAGAAAGAAGCTCCTGGTTACAGGAACTGCACGGGGATTGCACTCATGAAAGTCAAAAATGCAACGGCCTCCATCAAGCATCATAGGTAATGTTCGACTGTAGATATGGGGAGAAAGCACACCTGCCCAGCCTCGACAAAGCGCATTTTTTGGGGCTGATTAAGGAGTTACTGAATTTGACCTTCAACTCGGGCGCCTGCTTTATCTTTATCTGTAAGTGCTCCCTGTTCACGGAGCCTCGTTGTCTACTTGTAACTATTCTCTGACCCTGCTTCGAGGGTCAGAGCAGGGTCAGAAAATAGTTGCAAGTAGGCAACGAGGTGCCGCTCAGGAAGCACTTACAGGGTTACAGCAGGTGCCCAAGTTGAAGTTAATTTCTTTATAACCATTTTGTAAATTGTTACAAAGAAATTAGCTTTAACTTTGGCACCTGCTGTAACCCTGTATGTGCTTCCTGAGCAAAATTCGTCCCGCTCGCGAATTCGCGGATTTTGCTGCGATTTCGCGCGATTCGTGGATCGCGAAATCGGGGAAAATCCACAAATTCCACGAGCGGAACAAATTTTCCGCCCATACTTAATACAGTGTCATCTAGTGCACGTAAGTGCCATGGTTAATGGTGGTCAGGTGGCAGCCCCGCAATATTTCCTGATGTCAAGGAGGGCGATACCTCTGTCATACCACTTCAGGGTCAATTTGTTGAGGGCGATACGTGGGGCCCATTCCAAAGTAGTTCCCTTAAGAGTCCTTCAATTTCTTTTAAATAAGCCAGTGGGAATAAATCCAATGAATTTTGCAGGGCGTAAAGGACACAGGGGAGGGACATCATTTTGAAAAGGGCGGCCCTCTCGAGGAGAGACAATGGGAGAGTTCTCCAACTAGCAATATCTCTCTGCAGGCCATGGAGAGGGGGAAGAAGATTATGATTATATCGGACTGTGAAGTTCAAGGATATAAATATCCCCAAGTACTTAAAACCGGTTGTACTGAGTTGGATCGGACAGTTGGAGGGCAGAGCAGGGATACCCCCATAAAGGGGATAGAGATGGGATTTGGTCCAATTAATTTGAAATCCGCAATACAGCCAGAATATCCAATAAGGCGATTAGGGATTTTTGAGGAATTGTAAAATAGAGTAGGATGTCGTCAGCGTAGAGTGATATCCGTCCTACCAGTCTGCCAAACTGCAGAGTCTTCGGATCCTTAGGTCCTGCTGGATGCAGGCCACGAGCGGCTCTAATGCCAGGGAAAATAGGAGCGGGGAGAGTGGGCAGACCTGGCGGGTGCCCCGGGTCAGACAGAAGGTGTCCGATTGCTTATTCTTGACTACAACCTTGGCCAGTAGTGCCGCATATAGGAGGCGGACTCAAGTGATGAATCCCAGACCAAATCCTAGTTTCAGGAGTTTGGTGAAGAGGTAGGGCCATTCAATTCTATCAAACACCATGGTGGCATCTAAGAAGACCAAGACCGCGGGCTCGCGTATTGTATCCGCTTTGCCAATCACCCCGTGAACGCTGCAAAGATTCAGTTCCATATTCTGGCGTGGAATAAAAGCCTGATTGATCTGGTTGTACGAGGGTTGAAATTACCTTAACCATGTGGTTGGCAAGAACCTTCGCCAGAATTTTCAGTTTGGCGTTGAGAAGTGAAATGGACTGGTATTATGCATAATCCGCTTTTTGTTTGCCTTCCTTGTGTATGACTACTATGTTAGCTATGCATTGGTAAAGTGGGAGTTCTCCTAACTCCCTACTTTCTTTGAACATGGATTTAAGGTAGGCTGACAATTTGTCTGGACAAAGTTTATAACGTTTTATGGATATCCCATTTAGACCGGAGGCCTTACCAGATTGGAGTGACCTGATTGACTGGGCGATTTCATCCGTGGTCAGAGGACTGTCCAGTAACTGATTGTCCTCCGTGGCAAGAGTGGGCAGGGTAATATCTTCAAGAAGCTCAGTGGAGTCCACTTCAGTGTGGTACGTTCCTGCTCTATAAACCGCTTCGAAGTGTGCGGCAAAGTGGGAGGCTATGTCTTGGGGATCTTTAAGCTCTGTGCCTGCAGAGTCGTGGAGGACTGGGACCAGTCTGCTAGCCCATTCCCGCTTGTCCAGCCAGGCGATCAATTTCGCTGCTTTGTCTCCCAAATCGTAAATTCTACCGAGTTTTTCTTGTGCCAGGTTTCAAGCGGAATTGGTAACTAAAGCTGTGTACGCAGTCTGCTTGAGCCGGAGCTGGTGCAGCAGTTCAGGAGAGTCTTGATTCGCTAGCACTACCTCAATCCGAAGGATATCGGATTCAATATCGGACACGGTTTTCTGCTGTTCCCATTTGTGGCCTGAAATTAAGGACAAGGCTTCCCCCTGAGCACTGTTTTAAAGGTCTCCAAAAGTGTTTGGCCAGAATTCACAGTGTCCACATTTTTCGTGAAATAGATGTCTGTTGCGGTCAGGAGACCTTTGCGTATTTTAGTGTTGCAGAGGTGCTACAGATTAATGGGGGTGATACGACCCACCCGAGTGTAGTCTAGGACGAAGTGCATCCAAAGTGGTGAATGGTCAGAGATGCCCCTGGCTAAGAGTCGGACATCCCGGATGTATGAGGTTTGAGAGCTAGGAACTAGAATATAATCGAGGCGGGAAAACTGTTGTGTGCTCCGGAGTAAAAAGTGTATTGTTTTGTCTCGGGTTGTACATATGCCAAGTGTCTGTTAGTCCCATGGCATCAAGGAAGTTCGGTAATCCAAGGGAGGAGGACCCCAACGCTCTGGTGGGTGTCTGTCCAGTTCGCCGAAACACACCGAGTTAAAGTCACCCCCCAACACCAACTGCCCCTCTGGCAATGAGAGAATAGTCATGCGAAGGTCTTGGAATGTGGCCGTTTGAAGACCGGGCTGGACCTATACAGAAAACAATAGAAGGGTCCGTCCCTCCCTGGAGCCAGATATGCCGACATAGCTGCCCCTGTCGTCGGTCCAAGTAGAATCTACACTAAAGGGGGACGCATTACTTACCATGATGCCAACCCCTCTGGATCCTGTCATCAACCCTGTGTGCGTGACTAGTTTGTAGCCATATCTGTTCAGTGCTTTACAGGAGTGGCCCGTAAGGTGTGTTTCCTGAAGTAACACAACATCCGGGCTGTGCCTTTAATATACTGCAGGATGACACTGCGCTTGTTTTTGTCCCCCAACCCATTAACATTCCAGCTAAGTATTCCAAGGCTTTTACCCCAGTGCGTGTGCATCAAGACCATTATGATTATTCAGTGCCTTAACTGTACCTGCAATCCTGTGACACTAGAAAAAAAAGAACAACGCAAAAGCCCCCCAACCCCCCCCCCCCCAACATCCCTCCTCCCTGCTTTCGTGCCCTCTGGACTTTGAACTGCCCATTACCACTGGCAGAGTGCCTGTCACCCAACTCCTAATACAAGAGATTAACTAAAAGTAGAATAAAAGGTAAACCAACACCCCGACCCCCCTACCCCTGACCTTAAGATAATAGGGAAGTGTCCTCAGACAATACAAGGTGTCCATCACTAGTGTTATATATAGCCCGGTGAGTGTGTGTCCATCCGTAGGGCATCGCAAACCCCGTTACCTAAAAGTGAACATGCGGATGAGAAGGACGCCATCAAGTCTCTCTACTATTCCTGCAACTACTGGCCGTCGCCCTGGTTCCCTCTACGGGCCCACCAATGGTATGATTATCCAGCCAGTCCGATGCTTCTTCCGGATTGTTGAAAAACCAAGCCCTTCCCCCAGATTCAACTCGGAGGTGAGCCGGGAACATCATGGCATACTTGAGGCCCTTGTCTCTGAGTTGAGGATAGGGTGGCATTTTCGAATTGCAAAGGGGGTGCAGATCGTGTGTGCTGTAGAATAGAGTTCCTGTCTCTGAAATTGAGGACACGAGCAATTAAGGTTTGCGGAGGCGCGCCGGGTTTGGAATGTCCACCCGGGATTCTGTGTGCAGGCTCAATGGTGAAAATAGTTCTTAGTCCCTTAAGGTTAGGATGAGTTCTTCTACAAACAGGTGTGGCGCAGGTCCCTCCGATTATTCAGGGACACCAAGGATGCGGAGATTGTTATGCCTGGACCGTCCTTCGTAATCATCCAGTTTTAGCTCAGCCATCTCACAGAAGGACCGCAGATCTCTTACTTCATGCTGGAAATGAGACACGTCATCCGTTAGACTGGCCATCTTTATATCTAGAGATTTGACTTTCATGTTAATTGTCGTGAGGTCAGCACGTATGATGTTACCATCGATGGCAATGGTATCCATTTTATACTAAAGAGATGACTTGACCCCTTCGATGGCGGTCATGACGTCCTGCAAGGTCAGGCCCGAGGGGGAGCCCTCGGAGTCTTCCACTACCTTTGAGTATGTTGCAAATCTGAGGGCGAGCCCTTGGGCAATGTATAGCGATCGAGTTTGTTGGATTGGACCTGTTTCGTGCCCTTGGGACCCCTAGTAGAGCCTTTATCAGATTCCTATCTGCTTGCCATGGTTCCCCAGGATCACTGGACTCTTTGGCCGTGCCTGAATTGGAACCTCCGCTATGGGTGCAGGGAGAGATGGCGATGGCGGGGGGCACTACGTTGGAGCAGTCTGTGTACAACTGCCATCTGGAGTAGATACAGTGGGTAAAAGAGGAGTGCCCACCCCAAAGCCTATGCCTGGTCGGTGAGCAAAATCCAGCACCCTGTCACAACCAAAATTCACGGAGTCACCGTGGCCACCGGTCCAGTGAGGGTGAGTGATGCCAGAACCAGGATGCAGCCCCTATCAGTGAGGGACAGCCATTGACAGGATGACAAGGAGAGTTCCACGCATCCCTCAGCCCGGCACCACGGGTCGGTCAGCTGTTCAACATCAGTGGCTCAGTAATGTGGGTTACAGCCCCGGTGGATCACCAGTTGCCGGAAGGGTCCCCGGTTCTGCAGTGTAGCAGGGCAGCCCAGTGCAGCCAAAAGCAGCCAAAAGCAAGGTAGTCAGTGGAACGCTGCAATCACCAGGCAACCTCAGGAGAAAAACCCCGCAGGTTCATAAGGGGTGAGGCGAGGAGCATGTAACAGGCAGGCTGGTATGGGGCCCGCTCCAGAAGGCCACTGCCCCCACCCCCAGGTATACATCTCTGATCACGATCTCAGGGAGGGAGGGGGGGAGAGCACCCCACATCCAGTGCTGTGGTCAGTGGGTTGCAAATCACCTAGGCATGGTCCGTCGGGACCACCCAGCAGAGCAGCAGCAGGAAGTTCGGGTGGGCACCACCGAGCTCCCAGGTTGAAGCGAGGAGCAATCTGGCCACACACAGCAGGCAGACCAGCAGGAGGTCAGCTCCGTCAGGGCACCGACCCGCCTCAAGCACAATAGCAGCAGAAGCTCTCGCTCCCACTCACAGTCTGCAGGGAGGAGGGGGACACCACCTCACCACCGTCGCCGCACCCAGGCAAAACGAGACAATCGGGTCCACCAATTCCGCACCGACCGGCGACTTCCGGTCCGAGTGGCCATGAACACCCTGTGCTCCGCCGGCAATCTTTAAAATTTAGTTCCCGGCATGCAGTCGCAGCAAGGCCCCGACAGACCGGGCCCCAGATCTCCGGCCCCAGACTTCCTTCAGGAGTCGGAGCCACAAGCACCGGCACCGCTCACGATGGGCTACACCGCGGGTGCATGGGGAGACAGGATTTGTGCCAGGATAGTGGGGTCAGGGAGAAGGTTGGGACGGAGCTAAGGTCCAAGGCGGCCATCTCGGTCCGACACTAGGCCACTCCCACGGCTACTCACTCTAAGTTCTTTTCCACAGCAGCAAATCCTGTTCAGCGGTACTTCGACAAAGGGGCATCTAAGATCCGACCTCCTGGAACTCTCTTTGGCTACATACTTCTGCCTCATCCCACTTGAGATTTGTGTCATCCATAGAAATGGCATAGTCCAAATGTAGAAATCTTCACTGTGACTAGGCTCCTAGATGATGACACTCAATTCTCGGATACCGACTGCAGCCTTGCTCTGTTGAACTTAACTTTCTCAGAATTCTTTTTTTTAAATTCTTTTAAGTCCGAAGGTAAGTGCTGACCAATCCCAATCCACTTCTTGTATCCAACCTGCTCTTCATTGCAGTCAGCCGCATCTTTTGAGTTAGATCTGGTCGCAGTCGACTAGATATTCATGGTTGGAGCTTAAATCTTTTAAGAGTTCGTTTTTACAAAAAGGTTTAAAATGCCATAACTCTGGTGATTTTTATTGTTTTGGTGTCAAGTGAGTTATTGAAAGTTACTCTTTTTTAAAATCTGTACGGGATTTATTTTGTGTTCTGCCATTCTATTACTGTATGTGTGCTGCATACATGCTTAACACATTGCCTCTTAGTTAAGGCATACTGATTTTTGTGCCAGTCTACATAGGATTAAGCACAGGTTAATTTAATGAATTTTTGTGGTTTACCTTGCCAGGCATTGTGGCTGTTGCTTGACCAGGGCTAACACCACAGTGAAATACTGCACAATTTCCCATACTTCTCAACTGCTTTATTGCGTTCCTCTTTCCAGACTTGTCCAGCCTGCACCATTTTACTTGTGCCATTGCCTAAATTGTTTGTCAATTATTGTTTGTCTGTGTAATTGTTTTGCTGCTGTTCAAGTCTCTATGCTCGGTGGCATCCTTCAAAGCAGCACTGGTATTCTGGCTGATGTCTGGTCTCGACATTGCTCACTCTGTGCTTGTGTAGAGTAAAATATTTTCAATATTCCCTGCAATTCTCTGATGGTCCCCTATTTTCCCACTGAAGTGGATGAGTGACCAAGAGAGACTCGAGTCCACATCTCAGTCTAAAGCTTAGCTTACTGATGGGTATTACTAGTCACAGGAGCTGAAGAATATGTATTAAACATTTCTTCAGCTGATTCTAGAAAGTGTTTGTACGAGTTGAAAATTACAAACCGATCAGTGGCCAAAGTGTAGGGCCAGAAAGCAAAAAAGCAAATCAAGTTGGAGAAGAATGGAAAGTAGTTGAGAAAATATAAGGTTGCAGCAGAGGGGGAAAATAAGAGAGGATGTATGAGCTAAGGAGGCCGGTATTACACGGACTAAATGAAGCAACAAGACGGAAGATTAAGCAAGTAAGCAAGAATGGAGTAATGGAGATTGAGACGTAATGGAGATGGAGGGAAAAAATGAAGAGCGAAGATGGGGATCATGGAAAATATGGTGTGTAAGACTACCTACTGAAGCGAATCCCAAAAACCTCATGAGAACAGCAAATGTACAATGCAACTCTTAAGAACAGGCCATGGACACGATTCAATCAAAAACAACCCCCCAGAACACACGAAGGTCATCGGCTGCAGTGGGGCTGTCTCAAAGCTCACTTTCTCTCTATGGTTCTTTTTATGACACTTTTTTAAAAACTCATGCCTGGTGACTTCCAGAAACCTCAGTCTGTAGCAAAACATAATTACACATGGACCTGGGGCCTCATTTATGAGGCTGTGCGTCACTTTTACGCCACCGGTGTGTCACTTTTTGTGATGCACCAGTGGCGTAAAAAATGCACCTTGTTGCACCATATTTACAAAGTGACGCATCTAGGTAGATGCGTCACTTTGTAAACCCCTGCGCCACATTATACCTGCGCCAGGTATAATGTATGCAAGGGGGGCGTATTGACGCAAGGAAGGGTCGTAGAAGTGACGCAGTGAAATCTCTGAGATTTCACTGCGTCACTTTTAGGACGCCGTTGGTTCAAAATCTTGCGCCTGCCTCACAGCAGGCGTAAGACTGACGCAGGCACTTTCACATGGGGCACCATGTGAAAGGACGCATTGCTGGAGTTGCGTCACTTTTGTGACACACTCCAGCAATGCGTCACTTTCGCGCTTACAGATACATCAAAAATACTGACGTATCTGTAACTCCTTGCGACATGATGCGTCATACATTAAATATGACGCATCAGGAATGTCGCAAGGAGTGCGCACTGAGAAGTGACGCTTTGCTGCTTTCACGCAGCAATGCGTCATTTCTCATAGATGAGGCCCCTGGTTTCTTAGCTTCCAGTAAAACACAATACATTACAAAGTAGTGACTCTGTCGTCTGGTTTTATTGTTTAGAGGTAGCTTACTTAGACTTTTTATTTGTATGAATCTTACAGCATGAAGATGTTACGTTCAGGGCAATGGATTGTTTATGAAACTGTACAGCCCTCATACTGAAATGAGGGACATTAACCCTTCTACTCAGGTGAGCTAATTTTAGAGCTAATCAGGGACCTGCCATTCTTCAAGAGCAGGAGGCTTAAAACCACATTCAACAAAATAGTTTTGAGTACCCTCTAAAAACCCAGGCACATTACTCAGGCATTATTGTGAAAACAAATTACTCGTTTTATTCTGACCAAGGAAAAAGAATGAACTATGGGGCATATTATCGGTTTATCTCCGCTTTTTTGGCTTTAAAAGCCAAGAAAGCGGAGATAGAATTATCTCCCCATTACCTAGCTGTCGCTAACACCAGTTAGCGACATCTAGTAGGAGATAGCGACCATCTTGGGCCCCGCTTTGCATGTCAGTGATATTTATCACTAATGACATGCAAAGTGGGCGTGCCAAGATGTTAGCGACTGGAAACAGTCACTAACATCGCTATCTCCTATTAACAACGTTTGGAGATATTCGAGTTAAGCGAGAATATCTCCAAAAGCTAACACCTACCCCTGAGCAGTTCTTAGTCATGTTATCCAATGGTAGGTGGATAACATGGCTAAGAGCATTAGCTCGGTAATGCATGAATATCGCTGACTTTTCAGCAATATTCATGCATTTCGGCCGATTTTTTTCGCTTAGGAGATATACCTTGATAATAGCAAGGTTCCTAAGCGATAAAAATCGCCGCAGCTCGGCGATTAAAATATCGCCGCTAAACCAACATAGCGATAATTATCGCTAGTTGTTGGTAATATGCCCCTAAGTATGCATTGGATACGTATTTTCATCTCTTGCCCATCCTTACGGTCCAATGCATATTTCCATTATAACTAAGACCATCCATCATTTAAGACAAACACCTCACACATTAATAGTTGTAAGTCCAGGGTTTATCATATCACTGAGTATTTGAACTTCTTAAAACCCCTTAATTAGATTATGTATAGCCACTAATGTCATTTTAATGAGTCCTTGACACATACCACAATGTTAATGGAACTATTATTATTCCTGCATTAACATGCAAATTGACTTCACTTCTATTAAATATGCATTGATTATGTGCGTCCTTCAATATGTCATAAAATGACCTAGCGAAATCTGTATTACAACATAATTTCACAAACTCAAGCTTTTGAGTAATGGAGTCAAACAATATTATACAACTACCATTTTTTCAGTGACTCATTTAAGTCAACAGGGGTGTGCACAATTGCCTTTTTTAGATTTGCAGCTGACAGAAACCCATTGAGCTCTTTTCTGTTCAATTCTGCATATTCGCCAGCCTGGTGGTTTGGATGTGGAAACCCAAAAGACAATTTGTTGCCTTTCACAACTTTCTTGCTTTTTCATGGTTTCTTGCACCACCTTTTCTATACTCCACATACCTCTCTTTAATATGCTCTGGTTCCTTGCACTTCTCGAGGTCCTCAGGCTTCGATGTTTTGCTGTCCACATCACAAGAGCCAAATCCTTTTTGCTCTCCTCGAGATTCTCAGGCTTTATCATCAGTTGGTTCCAGGTCATTTCACCTACTCTTGTGTTCAGCAGGATTTAATATGTGATCTAAAATAAATGTATATTTTGTGATAATAGACCTTTCAGGTTTTCATGATTGCGGGGTGCTTGTATTGATGACCATTGTATTTCTTTCCAGTGAGGCACTATAAGTGGCAAGAGAGTGAAGTGTGGATGAACGAATGCGATTGGGGTATTGAGTGAGTCCAAGGGAATTACTATTTTTGAATACTTTGTTGGTACCCTGTCCCTTGGATAGTTGGGCCATTCCTTCCTTTTTTATATATACTTAAAAACTTAAACAGGTATGCTAGACCATTTAGAATGTTTGCAGACAAAAACTTATGTGTGAGGTTTGGTCATTTTAAAACAACGGGCAAACAGTTACATTGAACAACTACATATCGAATGATATGCATTTTGAAACAATGACATTTGCAAGAAGATAAGATTACAAATGATGCATTTATTTACATACCATAATGATGGTTATTTTATTGGGTGCATAGGTTTCCCTCTCTTCTACATTGATATATGCTATCACTTATAACACAGTATAATTATGCAATGTATAATTTGCAGCAATTGTTTTGAATTATCTTCTATTGTTGAAATATTCTCCCTGTGCTAAATTTACCAAAGAGATGTCTCCCTATGAACAAATCGCACATGTTTTGATCTCTATTTTTGCAATGTAAATAATCTATTTTGCGATTCTTTATTTTTAAAGCAGATTTCCTTGATACATACCATTTGTCCAAATTGCATTCGCAAACGCCGAAATTCTGCGAATTTTCGACGTTTGCGAAGTCAATTTGGCTTGATACATATGGCCCATAGTTCTTGCAATTACTATGCTCATTAGCTATTGCCATGGCGTCACTCGTTTTCATAAAAATTTACTGTGGGGTTAAACCCCCCCCCCAACTTTCACCAGCCACAGCAGTGGTTGAGTTATTATTATCGACTCTTCTACCTGCAATGCAGCAAAATCTCACACAATGAGCTCTGATGTCTAGAGGGAGCTATGAAAGAACAGAAGGTAGCTTAAAAGTAAGGAAATGGTACATGAGTGAAAGGGTCGGTGGGTTATTCTTGGCATTTGCTACAATTAATCATGCAATATCCATTAGAGGTGATTCCAGAACAATATATAATGGTTTCCTATAACAGATAAATTTACACTTGTTCAAATTTTTCCCTTTTGAATTGAACTGTGAACTTGTCACCACCCCCACCCACGCCGCCGACCAAACGCTGGACCCAGTCTTCTCCACAGGCTCCCACGTCACCTTCGACCACACCACCGAACTCCACTGGACCGACCACCGCTGCATCCATTTCACCTTCAAGAAACAAACCACGCACCACCGCACCCAACAGCTGACTCGCCACTGATGGAGCAAAGTCACCGAAAACTAGCTGATCACCACCCTCGCCAAGAACCCACCCACCGACCCCACCAACCCAGACGCCGCAGCCCGCAACCTCAGACAGTGGATCGATGACTGCGGCAACACCCTCGCCCCACTCAAGAAACCCTCCAACAGCCAAGCCAGCAAGAGAGCCACCTGGTTCACCGACGAGCTCCAGACCTCCAAACCTGCCTGCCGGAAACTGGAGAAGATATGGCTCCACGAACGCACACGGGACAACCACGCAGCCCACAAGAACGTCACCCGCAGACATCACCACCTCATCAGATTAGCCAAAAGATCCTCCTCCAAAGACCGCTTGGACAACAACGCACACGACAGCAAAGAGCTCTTCAGCATCATAGAGGAACTTTCCAACCCCAGCACCAACGACATTCTGCCCTCACAAGAACTGTGCGACTCCCTAGCCATCTTCTTCCACCTCGACATCGCTGACATCCAAGACAGCTTCAACAGCAAGACTGCCCCAACTACACCAGACTCCACCTCCCCTGTGAACACCACCAGCGCCAAACGCCTTACCTCCTGGTCCAATGTCAATGACAACGAGACTTGCAAGATCATGAACTCCATCCACTCAGGATCTCTGTCAGACCCGGGCTCACACCACGTATTCAACAAAGCAGATGCAGCCATCGCACCCCAACTACGGAAGGTCATCAACATCTCCTTCAAAACAGCGACATTTCTGGAAAGTTGGAAGCACGCCGAAATCAACGCCCTCCTCAGGAAGCCCAAAGTGGACCCCAAGGACCTCAAGAACTTCTGACCCATCTCCCTGCTCCCGTTCCTGGCAAAAGTCATTGAGAGAATTGTCAACATGCAATTGGCCCAAAAGTCATTGAGAGAATTGTCAACATGCAATTGGCCCGCCACCTGGAAGACAACAACATCTTGGACCCGTCCCAGTCCGGATTCAGATGCAACCACAGCACCGAAACAGCCCTCATCGCTGCCACAGACGACATCAGGCGAGAACTAGACAACGGCGAAACATCAGTCCTCATCCTCCTGGACCTGCCAGCTGCCTTCGACATGGTATGCCATCGCACTCTAAAAAGAGAAAGCCCTTGAATGGACCAGGACCTTCCTCTCAAGCAGAACCCAGAGAGTCCACCTCCCACCCTTCAGATCCGAAGCCACCAACATCATCTGCGGCGTCCCCCAGAGCTCATCCCTCAGCCCAACGCTGTTCAACGTCTACATGTCCCCCACATACAAGTGGCCCGCCATCACGATCTCAACATCATCTCCTACACTGACGACACCCAGCTCATCCTCTCCCACACCAAGGACCCACACACCGCCAAGACCAACCTCCACGAGGGAATGAAGCCTGTCGCCGACTGGATGAGGGGCACCCGTCTGAAGCTGAACTCGGACAAGACAGAGGTCCTCATCCTTGGACCCAACCCCTCAGCCTGGGATGACTCCTGGTGGCCGACCACACTGGGAACAGCACCAACACCCACCGACCATGCACACAACCTAAGATTCATCCTCGACTCATCCCTCTCCATGTCCAAACAGGTCAACGCCGTCTCCTCCTCCTGCTACAACACCCTCTGCATGCTCCGCAGAATCTACAAGTGGATCCCGACCGAAACAAGAAGAACGGTTACCCAAGCCCTCGTCAGCAGCAGACTGGACTACGGCAACACACTCCATGCAGGAATCCCAGCCAAACACCTACGACGACTACAACGTATCCAAAACGCCTCCGCCCGACTAATCGTCAACGTCCCCCGCCACAACCATATCAACCCCCACCTGAGAGACCTGCACTGGCTCCCCGTCGACAAGAGGATCACCTTCAAGCTCCTCACCCACGTACACAAAGCACTCCACAACACCGCACCAGCCTACCTGAACAGCAGACTCAGCTCCCACACCGCCAGCTCCGCTCTGCCAGCCTCGCCCTCGCAGCTATCCTCCGCATCCTACGTACGACCTCCAGTGGCATATCCTTCTCCTACCTCGCCGCCAAGACCTGGAATACCCTCCCCACCCACATACGGCAGACCCAGGACCTACTCGCCTTCAGAAGACTCCTCAAGACCTGGCTCTTCGAACAGTAGCAGCACCCCCCCTCCCCTCAGCGCCTTGAGACCCTCACGGGTAAGTAGCGTGCTTTACAAGTACTCAGATTGATTGATTGATTGAATAAGCCAAATGTGATGAATCGATGATCAGTGTAGTGGCCCTTCTATTATATATATAAAAAAGCTCTACCATACCTGTCTAATCCCTCTACCCAACCCCCTGCAGTCAAATCAAGTTTCCTGGCCTTGGTTACTGCCTAGCAAGTTAATTTGTTGGAAATACGTGGTGGCGGGAGAAGCCACAGAGTAAAGTGGGAGTAAGTGCATTATTTTATATCAAGTTTGTCATATGGGATACACAGTGACAAATGTGCCTAATAAAATCTATATAATTGGTTCCTTTAACTATAGTGCAGTCCATTAGATTCATTTTCCTCAACATCTACTTACGGCAGACAGGATAATATACTAATATCATACATGAGGTGTGACACTGATGTAGTATCTTATTTATTATTCATCAGCCTCTTTGGAGAAAGGGTAGAAAGAGAAATGCATTTGGCGAAGAGCAGGGGCATTGGAATCAAAAATAGATCATTGTCAACTACAGCTGCAGCCAGTAGCAAACTAGCAGAGGTGCTGGCGAGCAATAAATAATGTTTTATTCGTTTAGCATCACACACACACATTGTACTCCATAATAGTGCATAATACCTTACTCATCAATGAGAAATAATTTATTTTTCAACTCAAAGTGTCTGTCTGTTTATAATTTTCTTGATAAGCCTTAAGAAACAACAATAATCCAATCACTGTTTTTTTAATCCTATAATATTATTCTCTGCCTGTTACTTTTCTGCCACACAGCCACTGCTTTTTTATGTTTGGCAACATATGTGAGTAAAAGAAAACATAAAATTGCCCTTGTGATTCTCCTAATGATAATCATCACATCAAATAAATTCCAGTGGCCCTTGGGGACCAGCAACATACTGCTACTGTGCCACCCAGGTATTTAAAACAATTGTTTGCAAGGAGCATTATTTACAATTTGTCTTTTTTGCTTTTCTCAATATAGCTGGTCCAGCTAGACCCCATGACGGGCATTAGAGAGCGGCCCATTTGTGATGGCAGAGGCTGGAGCATATCCAGCAGGAATGCTGGCAGTTGGTGATCAAGGAAGAGGAGGAAGAAGAAATCAATGCACAACTGCCGGGCCCCTGTGCAGCCGTTCCCCTTCAACGTCCAGCCTCTTGGCTATTCCATCGCTGATGCCACTATCAGCTAACTGCTGCCACCACCCACCAGAAGGGCAACAGGCCATTGCTGCATTGTATCCTGCAGTGGCTGGACCCTATTGAGGGCTGGTTCACCTCGATGGAGCAGAGCATGGACCCGCTTCAGACCGACGTCCGTAATACCCTCTTAAAAAAAATATTGTTTTGGTGGGAGCGATTTGTTGTTTGTTGAGGCTGGGTGGAGAGGGTGAAATGGAGAGACTTTATTGAACATTTTGAGTTTTTGGACTTGGGTCAATTTAGTTTGGGAGAGGGCTGGGCATGTTGTTTGGATGGAAAGGGTGAGTTGCTTTGTAAATAAATAAAGGGGGTAGCTATTTTTTATAATCTAAATGTATGCCTGAAGTAGTTTATTTTACTTTTACTTTGCACTGCTGCCTTCAAGTAGTTTTACGTAGCTTATTTATGTGCTTGTACCTTAAAAGTAGAGAAAGCTTAGCACTTAGTTATACAGCCTAGGTTTATACTTCTCTAACTACTTAACCATTATGAGGAATGCTACCATGATGAGATCACCTAGGCTATATTGTATCAAAGTTCTGAACTATCTAGATAGAAAACAGTAGCAGTTAATGTATTTCTTACTAAGGCAAATTACATCCATACTAGTTGTCTTATCTGAATATATGTGTAGCAATAACGGGGGCGGCATCACAACTTCACAAGCGAGGTCCCATTTCCAGTTCCACCCAGGTAAGCTCCAACAGTAGGATTGATCTGAATGATTGATTGATTATCCATCATAGGCCACTAAATGGAAGTAAAAAGACTGAGTAAGTGGGCTATATATTTATGAAAGATTTACAAATAATTTACACCTCCTGATTACTACGTGATGATGACACAATGAGAATGCCTGATTGTGCTAAAATAGAAAAAATACCAATGCTAGTAAGTTTTGGCTAATGTGGAGGAAGCAGTATTATTTGTGAAATCCACAAGTTATCAAAAATGGTCTCAAAGTCCGGAGTCAACAAGCTTAGGTTAGGAGTTTACTGCTAAGCAACACAAGGCCTGAATGATGATGATGTTGATTACTGATGTGCTTCACTATAACTAAAAAAATATGGATAACTGTTAATGGGTGGGTTGGTAATGGGCTGGTGTGGGCTATTGCTAGGAAGATTCTACTGTAAGCTGGTATTGCTTTCACCCCACCAAGTGTATGATTCATTGATGATGTCATTTAAGCGAGACCTCAATAAATCACACAGCTCGGGGGAAGATGGTTATGGGTTTGATTAATGGATGGGTAATGGGATTTGGGGAAAGGTTTGACAAAGACAAATACTACAACACAAGGCCAACATTAATCTGGGCAATAAGCAGCAACATATTATTCGTCATCAATCTGTTGTTAGAAGAAAACAAAGGGACAAGTATGATAGAGTACAGATACATGCATTGCAAACAGTCCCTCTGCCTCCGAGACCCAATTTACCACATATCTAAATGTTCTGTCTTCTAGGTTAGGGAGTGAACCGACCCACCCAGTTCTATTACTTAATATAATTGTTAAAAGAAAATTGCTACTGTATTGTAAAATTGGGAGGTGCATCTGCATTCTCCTCAGAAACTCCCACTTCTTGGGGCTTGTCTGCACTAGTCCAGTAGGTAAGCAGGAGTGTTGTTGAGCTCAGCTAGCTTTCGGATTTCGTTCATGAAAGAGACTAGAAGAAGGTCTGTGGATTGTACAAGAGAAACTGTAGTTAGACTCATGGAGAAGAACAGGAGGAAGGTAAGCTTCATGAGGAGCGTGTCAAGAAGATTCAGAGGCAGCGCAACAAAAACAAAAGGGGGGACTCAGAGTATCACTTTTGCCACAAGTCCTACACACACACACACTTAGACATACACACACACAGAGCAGCATTTCACAAATGCACTTCTGTCTATTCCACACAGCTGAGTAGTAGGCCTCAGACTCTTGGTTTACCTTTGAACTCCATGGCATACTCAATAACTTCTTGCTTATAGCTATTGGTGAGATAGTCTTGTAGCTCGAAAGTCCCAGCCGGAGTTCTTCCATGACACTTCTTCAGTCCTGACTCCGAGTAACCCCGTCCCAGACCAATCTTCATCATGAATCACGAAGACCCGAGCAAGATAGACGTGTAATGCAGTGCACTGCTATTGAAGAAAAAGTAGAGAATGAAACAGAATTGCAATATTTTTCATAGGTTTTTTTGATAACTAAAGTGACTGTTTTGGTGTCTGAAAAATCTGAAAAAAGCAGTTAATTTTATCTGGCTAAGTGTGAAAGGGTTGACCACCACATATAAAGAACAAAATAATCACATACCACTCAAGCCCCAAACAATGCAAATCAATAATCATCTCAATACAATTCTCATTTTACTGTTCAACACACACCCTCCCTCGGTGTCTGCCACCACATGAATCATCAATCAACTTAAATCATCACTCATGCATTCAGTCACTCACCTTTGCAAAAGTTGAAGTTACCTCATCCAATCCAAGCACGGGTAGTTGAACTTCAGATAGGTATTCAATCATCTTTGATACAGGCAACGCATTGAAATTTTGTCTCCTCAGACAGCTTTGCAGGATAATAAATACTTTTATGGGGCAGCCCTTTTAGTGCTAAGTGATGCATAAAGGAATATGCATTAGGCAATAGGCATGTGAGGGGGCCAGGCATTGTCCCCAATATCATAAAGGAATAGTGGAAGAGTCTCCAAAAAATGCCACTGGTCCAACCGCAATCCAGCAATATATATGTGACTAATAAAAAAAAGGTCGAGCAGCATTAATCTGACAGAAAAAATAATAATGTTCCTCTAGCTATTTCTCTTGGGGTTTTTTGCAAAGAAAGAACTAAGTTCAACAAGAACATTCTAAAAGTGCTATGGGGGCACCGTCATACTTATTCTTGGAAGTAGAGTTTGTCTTCAAACTCAGGTGGTTCACCCAAACGTTGGGCAGGTAACACATTTGAATCAATTTGGGCCAATCACCCTCTGCCTCCTCCTGTGCTACTGTTTCAGGAAAGGTGTAATCGTGTGGTAGAAAATGTGTTTCATTGTGATCATAGTCGATCCACATTTTGAGGCGAGAGACTGGTCCTTCTCACTGTGAGAGCCATTCCTAGCGAGGTAGGCCACCAGGAGTTGTCCCATGCCGAGGGGGTGGATCCGAGGATGAGGACCTCTGTCCCGTCTGAGTTCAGCTTCAGCCGGCTGTTTCTCATCCAGTCAGCGACGACCGTCATTCCCTCGTGGAGGTTGGTCTTGGCTGACTGAGGGTCTTTGGTGAGGGAGAGAATCAGCTGGGTGTCCTCGGCGTAGGAGATGATGTTGAGGTTATGCAGTCTGGCGATGTGGGCGAGCGGGCCATGTAGATGTTGAACAGCGTGGGGCTGAGGGATGAGCCCCGGGGTATGCCGCAGATGATCTTGGTGGCTGTAGAGAAGAAGGGGGAGAGGCGGACGCTCTGTGTTCTGTCGGAGAGGAAGTAGGTGGTCCAGTCCAGGGCTTTCTCTTGTATCCCCGCATCATGGAGGCGTGTACGTAGGGTGTGATGGCAGACCTTGTCGAAGGCGGCTGACAGGTCCAGGAGGATGAGAGCCGCGGTCTCACCGTTGTCTAGCAGGGTTCTGATGTCATCGGTGGCGATTAGGAGGGCTGTCTCGGTGCTGTGGTTGCAGCGGAATCCGGACTGGGATGGGTCCAGAATGCTGTTTTCCTC
The DNA here is from genome assembly GCF_964263255.1 of Lissotriton vulgaris. Lineage (NCBI taxonomy): Eukaryota > Metazoa > Chordata > Amphibia > Caudata > Salamandridae > Lissotriton > Lissotriton vulgaris. The sequence continues at coordinate 1,907,570,860 of NC_141689.1, forward strand.
GAGGAACCTGGTCAGTTGTATGTTGACAGCCTTCTCGATGACCTTCGCCGGGAACGGGAGCAGGCGACTGTCCCAGCTGCACTGAACACATGTTCAGCAGAGACACTGGTGACAGGAAAAGCCAGAGACTTTATTGCTATCCTACTGAGCTCTGGCCACTGGCTCATCTTCCCATACCAATACACCAATTAATTTTGATACACATAGACCTCTTTTGGATCATACAGATACTCCTGGCACATCATGTGAATGGTCATTAGTGCTGCCACTTGCTCTACCTATTTTGCCATTGTCTCTGCACTGGACTTGAGCCCTGCCAATTGACATCAATACAATGCAGAGGTTGATGGTGTTGTTGGCTGCTTTTAGACAAGAGTGCCCTCTCTGGAAGTTGAAGGCAGCACCCTATAATTGCGGGGTGGGACTCAAAGTTCCAGCTATCCTTCTTCCAACTCTCCGGCTTGCTCTAAAATCCAACTCTTCTATTTGAGAACATCCCCTTCAGAAAATAGGTTGAAAGTGGGCAAAATCATGTTGTACCATGGCTCAAGTAGTGTGGCACATATGTATTCTTTGGACTCGATGATATTGTGTTGCATCTTGGGCCATATGGGTTGTCTGGCCTCCAGTACCATTACATGTTCCAGGCAGGCCTAGGTGTAATTTGTGGAGTTTTGCAATGTGGAACTCCATGAAGTGTCAATGAAGTTAGCCAAGTTCCACAAGTGGCAAAGTTCTGTGCAAACTGCTGTTCGCACTGGTCTTCCTGCTGGTCAGGTAAAAATTCTACCCGAGCTGCAGCTTGCGGTAGCAAACTTACAGTTCATCAACATGAGCAGGGAAATACTCCACTGCATGACACGGAGCAGAGTTTTCTGCACTTTGAGAGCTCCTTGAAGTGGGGAGTGCAGAAAACTCAGCGAACAGAGTGACGTTCACCGCCCATACCTAGTACCAGGCTTACCTCAATGAACATTTGTGTGGAAAACGGTGCATACAGCAATGTGCCCCACCTTTGCTAACTGTAAAAAAGTCCCAGACAGAGGAGGATTACTTTTGTACAGGGCCACTGTCAATGCCTAAAGACAAGCTGGAGGTAAGTGGGCATGTCACTGATTGCCTCTCTGCTTCTTCTGAGGCAGGTGTTGGTGCAGGTCTCAGCTGGGGTTTGCAAGTATGGGAGCTGGTGATGGCACTACATGTGCCACACTCCTCTGAACTGGTTGAGTAGCAATGTCAGATTCCTCTGTGTCACCTTCCACCATGATATTCTTCTTGTCATCTTCCTCCTCTACATCCCCTTCCATTAGTCTAAGTCTTTCTGGAACTTTTCTTTTCCCTTGCCTCTTTTGTTTTCTCCTGTTCTCTGTCGGGTTCCACTCTATGTCCCTAACATCATCATCAGAAGTAGTGCTTTGAGAAGATTGTTCTGTAGTACCCTTCCTTTTCCTTGCTAGAGATGTGGAAACCAATGATTCTAAAAGAGGTGGTTCAACTTTTTTTTCAGAAGGAAACTCAACCTCCTGTTCTACTCCAACATCAGACAAATCCATTGGTGGCTGCGGCTGCTTTCCACTTTGCTGTGCTTTCTGAAATGATTGTGTACTACTTTGCGAAAAGGACAAATCCAATTCAACATCACTACTCATCGTCGTTGCCATGATTGCACTGGCTGCCTCACTGACACACATGATCCTGGGCTTAGGTTGGGGAGGTGGTGCTGTTGATGCAGGAGTGCTGCTTTTAGCTTGCTGCCAGAGGCTGGTGTGGCAGTCACAACTTTCCTGAAAAAGGTTGCATCCATCACACCAGTGATGGAAATCTGCTTCTTTTGCTACCCACTAGCCACTTTCCTGGCAGCACATTTCTTTGGGGCTTTCCTGAAGCTGTCAGTTGGCAGTGGCACTTAGCTTCACAACAAGCTGAAGAGATGATGTGTTGCGTCACACGTCACATAGTGCACAGCCCTTCTGCCTGGCAGTACTGTGGGTGATGTCTCTTCTCCTGTGAACCTAAAAGCAGGTAAGGAAGAAAAACATCAGTGAAACATGGCGCTGGTGCAGTTCAAGTAGTAGTACAAACAAACAATATCATTTAGTTTGGTTACTTAAGTTATTATGTTATTATATATATTATAAATAATTAACAATAGTATTTAGTGTTCATTCGTAAAATGGAAAACTGCACAAAACTTTCATGGTTACTGTACACTCAGGAAGGATTAGAAAGAGCAACAACAACAACAAAACAATACAGTTGTAACTGTTTGCTTTATGTGCATAGCATCACGTGGGAGGTGGTATTCAGGGAGGTGCTTCTGACAAATTACAATCGAATAATCCTTATACATTTATTGCTGTTGCGCAACTATAGCAGACATGGGGTTGATTAATTGAAGATAAATGTTAGGAAAATATATATTTTTAAAAACTACAAATAACATAAATACATTAATAACAAAATTAAAAATTAAAAGATAATTAACAAATAAAAAATAAAAAATAAAATTGGAGAAAAAAATTAATTAAAAAGAATGTAAATGCGTGACATCCTCAAGCATATCATTTGTTTTCATTTACTAAACTGATATCTTATTGATCAACCATCTATGCAATCATATGGCAAAGTGCCATATTGGCTTGACACACAAAATGGCTGCCTGCCATTGCCACATGGTCATCAACAACAACATCATAGAGCAAATAGGCATTGGGATCGGGAACAAAGAGAATAGGACATGAAGGCCTATGTCAGAAGCACACTGGCTACTTACATGAAATGGCCGCCGACTGACCACATGGTGAACCAGCAAGCAAGGAGGCATGGCTGCAAAATAATCATAGAAGAACAACACATGCAAGCCTAAGGCAAAAGCACACTGGATGACTACACAAAATGGCAAACAGCCACATGGTCAAACAAAAAGCAAGGAGGCATGGGGAACAAAGAGAAGATGTGCAGGCCTATGGCAAACGCACACTGGCTGGCTACACAAAATGGCCACCAGCCACATGGTCAGAACAAGAAAATCTCACAGAAAACTGGAAGCAGGAGGATTTGAGTAGATAGATTTATTGAGCAAGTAGACCTCTACACAGCTCATCATCTGCCAGTCCTGCTCTCTCAGTCCTCCAGTGCAGCTAACCCTCCAGCATTGAATCATAACATTCCAGATGTCATGACCTCACAAACACAGTGACTGCAGAGGTAAAGAGGCTGATTGACCAAGCCAGCAGATGTAATCATACTATCACTATAAACATGGTGCATAGAATATAACAAAGAACAACTAGAAAAGAGGTATGGCCACAAACAGAGAAGACATGCAGGCCTATGGCAAAAACACACAGGCTGGCTACACAAAATGACAGCCAGCCACTTGGTTTAAACAACAACAACCAGCAAGGAGGCATGGCCACAAACAGAGAAGACATGCAAGCCTATGGCAAAAACACACTGTCTGGCTACACAAAATGTCAGGTGGCTACATGATCTGAATAACAACAACAACAACCAGTGGCTGGCTACACAAAACGGCCACCAGCCACATGGTCAGAACAACAACAGCAACCAGCAAGGATGAATTGTCACAAACAGAGAAGACATGTAGGCGGATGGTATAAGTACACTGGCTGGCTACACAAAATGGCCACTAGCCACATGGTCACAACAACAACAACCAGCAAGGAGGCATGGCTAAAAACAAAGAAGAAATGCATGCCTATGGGGAAAGCACACTGGCTGGCTACACAAAATGGCTGCCAGCCATATGGTTAGAACAACAACAAGCAGGAGAGAGCAGCGTTTTTCTGCAATGGCCGGGCTGGCGGCGCCCTCCCTTTCCTGCCCATCTCCGCCGCTGCTCACCTCGCTCGGCCTCGGTATGCAGTCAGTGTATGCATGCAAGCACCCACTAACTGCAGCCGAGCCACGCACAGCCGCACACGATTTGGATTTAAAATGATAAGTAACAGCAATGTTACTTATCATTTTAAATCAAAAGCGGAACGGTGCATGCACGCCCAGCCTCAGCCTGCATTGTTGTTTATTTGCTTAAGACCATCGCTGACTCGCTGTCATAAGCGCTGGTCATGGGGAACGACGAGTCCTGCTACTGCTGGTTGCCTGCCTGCGACGCTCGGAGTCAGACTCCAGCGTCATTAAGTCATGCAGGCCAGGCAGGGCAGGCACAGAGGAAGGCAGTTTGTCGGCAAGTTTGTGACACATGCGCAAAGCGCATGTGTCACAAAATTAAACTTTACATCTACCGGGCGGACATGGTGTCAGCCCAGTAATTAATTTGAAAGCCCCATTAGGGCCCGCCCACTGATGACTTAAGGCAGCCCCAAAATTCTAGAGCAGCCTCGGACGGGTATTGTATAAGCCCGAGGCTGCATTACACCACCACACTGCCCTGCATCACCCCTCCCTTTCACCAGTCATCACAGGATGGGGTGGGGTCAAGCATAACTGATCCCACCCATCTCTATGATGAGTTGGGAACGGTAGGGTTTTTTTTCGTTATTACAATAATGATTTCAAGCATTATTGTAATAACTTTACAGACTCAGAATAAAAAAATCCACACACACACATTTCCGTATGTTACAGAGTCATGAGACTTAACTCATGACGCTGTGAGGTGGAATCACATGCTACATGCTGCACATAGTAGAGTTTTCACTTTCAGCTCCTCTGAACCAGTAGCAGCTCTGAATTGAAGCTGGCAGGAGCAGGTCCAGAGACTTCAGGAGAAGCACAAAGCACAAAGCACACAGCAACCAGCATCGTGGCCATCAACTAGCTGACTAAGACAGAAGCAGCTGCCTGGTAAGGTAAGTGTGAAATAATAAATTGTACTTTAAATTTTTTGTACAATGTTTGCATTGTTTAAATATGCTGCTGTATAATTATTTTAGCATACTGCCCAGTTGGTTTTCCAGGTCTAGTATAATGCCTCATGAGTGCATAACAGAGAATTAGCAAGGGTTACTATGATAATAACCCTTGCAAGTTAAATGCACTCTAATATGTCTGATGTAAAGCAGATCATGTACTATTTAGATGACAATATTTTTACTTTATGTAGCTAGATAAGTGGGTCACTGCTTTTAACACAGAGATAGTTGTTATTGACAGTTCATAAATTGTAATCTTGTCATATAGCACAGTGAGCTATAAACAGCATGCAACTCTTACACCTTGTATCCCTCACTCACTTATGTAACACAACCTGTACATTCATTTACACACTCATTTTTATAATGGCAACTCCTTACCCATAGGGGTTTCAAGCAGTGAGTGGGATCTGTGGTTCAGTCAAAGTGCCAGGTCATGAGGTCCTTTCTGAATTGCGGACGTAATGGTGATTGCCTGAGGTGGAGAGGCAGGGAGTTCCAGGAGTTAGGAGAAGGATATTTTTCCAGCAGTGGTCTTGCTCATACGTGGGATGGTGGCCTGGGCCAGTTGAACGGAGGTGAGATGTCTGGTGTGCCTGTAGAAGGAGAAGTGGTGGTTGAGGAATCAATCAGTCATGCGTTTGTTAAGCACGACTACTCACCCGTAAGGGTCTCAAGGCGCTGGGGGGAAGGGGAGGTGCAGGTTCCAGTCCATCAAGGAGGGGTCTGTCAAAAAGCCAAGTTTTGAGGATTTGTGTGACAATGGGAGGGATGTTGTCTGTCTAAGGTGGAACGGTAAGGCATTCTAGGCTCTGGCCACGAGGAAGCAGAAGGATGGACTTCCTGATTTGGTCTTTCAGGCGCGGGGCACAAAGGCGTAAGAGAGCTTGGCTGATCGTAGGGTCATTTTGGGTGAGTGGAATTTGAGTCAGCTGTTCAGGTATGCAGGTCCGGTGTTGTGGCGGGCTTTGTGTGCGTGGGTGAGAATCTTAAAGGTGATTCTAGCCTCAATGGCAAGACAGTGGAGTGTGCGCAGGTGCTGGGAGATATGGCAGTGTCTTGGCAGGTTGAGCACCAATCAATCTGCGGCGTTCTGGATGTTTTATAGCCTGCGGGTAAGGTTTTTGTTTATTCCGGTGTTGAGTGTGTTGCCGTAGTAGAGCCTGCTGGTGACAAGAGCGTGAGTGACTGTCTTTCTGTGCTCAAGGGGGATCCATTTGAAGGTCTTACATAGGAGGGAGAGGGTGTGAAAGCAGGAGGATGTGATGAAGTTGATCTGGCGGTCCATTTTGAGCTCAGAGTCGAGGATTATACCAAGGTTGCGTGCGTGGTCCATGGGGGTGGGAGGGCTTCTAAGGGCGGGGGCCACCAGGTGTCTTTCCAGGCATTGGGGTGTGGGCCCATGATGAGTACTTCTGTTTTGTCAGTGTTGAGTTGTATGCAGCTGCTTTTCGTCCGTTTTGTGAGAGCTTCCATGCCTTCTTGAAAGTTGGGTTTGGCTGCATTGGGTTCGCTGGCTAGGGAGAGAATGAGTTGGGTGTCGTCTGCGTATGAAACAATGTTGAGTCCATGGGTTTAGACGATGGGGCGAGTGGAGCCATGTAAACGTTGAAGAGCCTGGGGCTGAGGTAGGACCCCTGGGGAACTCTGCAGGTGGTTGGTGTAGGGTCCGAGAGGAAAGGTGGGAGTCTGACCCACTGCAGTCTGCCGGAGAGGAAAGAGAGGATCCAGTTGAGGGTCTTGTCCCAGATCTCTGCGTCATGGTGGGGATGCACTGCCAGATCTTATGAAGTAGATGGGGAGGATGAAACATCGTTGATTTGGTGGTTTATTGAGAGCGAGGAGACCAGGAAGATGCCAAGGTTTTGCGGATGGTCAGTGGGTTCCAAGTGCTGTGGGCCCCCTCTTCCTGTGCCACCAGGTTTGTCCCAGGCAGAGGGGGTGGCAGCACTGAGGGATGGATCCCAGGATGACGATTTAGGGGCTCATTAGGATGGCTGAAGGACTGCGGTCCTTCCGCCATCATACTGAAAATTCCCACTGCCAAATTAGGATGGCGGTGGGAATGACAATAGTCCCGCGGCAGATGGAAAGTCCGTATGCCATAATTTCCGCAAAGCAGTCCTTTTCCGCCTGCCATGCGGAACGCAGAACCAGGGCAACATTGCAGCAGTGCTGTGCATGTTGATTAGGGTATTCCCTTCTGCCTGTCTTTTTGCGGCAGATATCTTGCTGCAAAAAGACAGGCAGAGACAGGCTTTGGGGGCCCATTGTGGGCCCCCTCTGTGTGTGGGGGGGGTGAAGTGGGGAGGTACCATGAGTTCCATGCACCAAGTGGCAGGCACTGCGTGGTGGCTGCCACATGGTGCAGGGAAATGCTGTGCATGCTCTTTTGACATCGAGGACGGTGCTGCAGCCAGCGGCACCTTCCGTAATGTTAAAAGGCCTAATTGCACTGGTGGGACTGCTGCCCGTCTGTTATGATGGTGGATGGACTGATGTCTGCCCACCGTCATAATGAGCCCCTTAGGTCTTGTTTGAGCTAAGCCTGAGGCAGCTAACCTTAATCCATGTGGAGACTGCTTTATCTCCTTGTGGAAGTTGTTCTTGGTGGCTGTGGGTTCTTCTGTGAGGCAGAGAATCATCTAGGTGTCAGTGACATAGGAGACAATGTTGAGTCTGTGATTTTTGATGATGGCTGCAAGTGGAGCCCTGTAGATGCTGAAGATAGTGAGGCTCAGAGAGGATCCCTGAGGCCCTTTTCAGCTGATCTCTATGGGGTTCGAGTTGAATAGTGGAAGTCTGACTCTCTGTGTTTGGTCGGTGAGGAAGGAGTTGATCCATCCAGGGCTTTGTCGTGGATGCCGGCGTCGTGGAGTCTTGCGCAGAGGGTTTGGTGGGAAACAGTGTTGAAGGAGGCTGAGAGGTCCAGGAGGATGAGGACAGCTGCTTCGCCTCGGTCAAGGCATTTGCATCTAGGTGCGAAGCTCTAGATAGCTCCCTGGAGCAAAAGGATGCTGATGGCCCTTTAAATTCGGCCTGATGGAATCTGATAAGCCCCCCACCCCCTTGCACGTTTCTGCTTGGAATGAAAGCAGTCAACCTGCAGGCGCTGCTGAATGTGTCCCTCTTACAAATAGGAATTTTGGTTGGCTAGGGTATAGTCAGGTTAATTCAGATACACATGTAAGATTAATGTTATATTCTAAGGTTTGCATTCATATGTAAATCAGCCTAGGTCCTCCTAGCTGCTCAGCCAGAGTGAGAGATGATGACGGAATGTTGGTGTGACTGTGATGAATGGAATGCCTGGGTGCCTGTGTGAATGAGTGGTGACAGTTGGAGATGGGCTGCGCAGCTAGTCAGGCTGCTCCTGGTGGGGCTGGCATAGGAGATACAGGAGCTGGGTTAAGAGCTGTTACATGGCTGATCCTTGTATGATACCACTTGACATGGATTAATAAAGAAGACTTTAAGAACTTACAACCTGACTACCAGTGTCTTCCTATACAAAGTGCAACATATTTTTGGCAACGAGGATGGGATGCGACAAGCGGACCTGGACCCAAGTGAGTTTAAGGACAGAACAGAAACTCAGTGACTACAAAGAAACTATTGTAACCAGCGCAACTACAAGAAAAAAGAAAGAAAAATCCATGAGGCAGAATGGAGTAAGAGGCAAGCCAGCCCCACCAGTGTCCTGTCATCGGAAGGCCCCAACCTGTGACGTGCCTGATCTTGCTCAATGGACTTGACCACAGGTATGTTAGGGTATGAATGATTATGATTCACCCTACCACTTCCTTTAGTATCTGCTGTATGGATGTATCTACGGCGTAAAGGGATTGTGGCTACACTATTGCGAGTTTAAGATTAACTCTGTGAATATATTCACATGTGCCACACAGGAGCGGTGTTGTTCTGGCAAAATTAGAGTCAAGGAGTCACATGGGAAGCACAATTAAGATTTTTCTTGTCTGCTGCAGTGTGGAGGGGTAAACATCCTTTACCACAAAGTTTTTACCATGCGGTACCTTTACCACGCGGCCGTTACAACGCAAGTCGTTACCACGACTTGCGCTGGAGGGCGCTAAAGGATTAAAAATAGTACATTTACTATCCCAACACCTTCCCTAGGGTCCACGGGGACTGGTGTTAGAATAGTAAATTATACTATTCGAAATCCGCGCCCCCAACGCAAGCCGTGGTAACGACTTGTGTTGTAAGGGATGCGGTGTAAAGGGATGCTTTGTGATGGTACGCGTTGTACCGTCATACATCCTGTGGAGGTGCATACGTTCTGTGTTTGCCCGTGATAGTGATGCCTTACTACGTTGAGCTCCACAATGCCACAACCAAATGGATCGACACGTCTGGTATTTGTGCTGTCCTACTTCCACATCTTTATGTTTGGAGCATGAGGAATTGTGTCCTTTCATGGTGAAGTATAAAGGATGCATTGGTCTTTACTTTGTGGCAAGCTGCTGCAGTTTTCATTATATGTGCCCCTGCTGTGCGCACGCTTTAAGTGTGCACGAGTCTTCTTAATTCTATGGTGAGACATTACTCAAGGAGTTTCACGATCTGTGTTTTTTTTTCACGATGCCAGTCGGAGGACAGAAACATGGGTTGAGATATAACATGGCTCATAGCTACATGTTGTATTATTGGATGTGGAAGCAAGTGCCCAAATTCTGATTTATTAAGACTTATGAGATGAGCCAAATACATGTTTTCACAGTTTTTCACCTCTACGCTCTGCCACATTGACAAGCGTTTAGTTTAATGGGCAGTTCAACTGCTGCGCAATATTTAAAAACTGAGGTACGAGCCATTTGCTGCAAGCGCTCTCTTACCTTCTCTGAGATGCGCCCACTAGTCTCTATGGCACCGTGATTGCCTACTGTTTCCTGAGGCACTGTCAGTTACTGATGGATGCTCTGCAACACAGCAATGCCGGGAGCCATCCAGCACGACGTCATCAACGTTCCGCCATCTTGTGGTTGACGGCAACCCCATTTGGTCTTCTTTCTGTTTCTTGCTATTTTTGCCAATCACGTGTGGTGTTCACACTTTGCGAGATCATCCTTGGATTATCGCGAGCTTAATCTGTTAGCCGCAAGTCTTTTCATCATTGGGAGCATAGTGGTGTGTCAACACATCATGGGATTCGTTTTCATGGTGTTCTGTTGGACGTGTGTGTCCACTTGCAACTTCTCCAGAAAACCGCAGGTACTTTGTGTTTGTGTGCTCATTTTGGACGCTGTTGTTGCACACAGTCGAGGAGCCAAGGGGAACAGTATTTTGGTTGAAGCTGCAACTTGAAGGTTTTATTTCTGACTTTCAGTGTTACATTTCGGCAACTGAGTAAAGTTCATAGATGAACAGTTGAGTCAAGCATGTTTTGGTGAAAGTAAACACAGTCTGCGCTGGCTAATCGTAGGACCATTTTCACATGTGGTTACAGTGTTCTATTGTACTTTAGTCTTTGCAAGATGTTTATAGTGTTTTGTTTTCTTGATGAAATGCAAGGGTGGTCTGTGTCAAGTTCATATCGGGTGAGATGTCGCTCACCGGCGTGACGCATAGGGGCATATTAGTTTTTTTGAGGTGCATTATTTATTAGTTTGTCTTGAGTATGCACTACTGAGCGTTTGTGTCAAAGTTTATTACTTTTACAGCACATTTATTGTGTAGTTATGTCACCTATTTCAGCACATTTATTGCATAGTGATGCCGTAGCTTAGCTTCATTTATGTTGGGACATCCTAGTCTCCAGGTGGGTGGACATCACATGTTATTTCCGCTGAATGGTGGTTCTGGTCTTGGTGAGTGGTTCCCATCTTCTTGTGTTATGTGTTGGTAAGTTGCCTTGCGCTGCACGTTATATGTTTGTATGTGTGTTAATCACCCTGCGCCTCACATGTTGTTCTGTGTAAGTCGCCCTGTGCTTCAGATGTCTTTGTGTGTAAGTAGCCCTGCGCCTCACGTGTTGTCCTGTGTAAGTCGTCCTGCGCTTCAGGTGTTGTTGTGTGTAAGTCGCCATGCGCGTCACATGTTGTACTGTGTAAGTTGCCCCGCGCTTCAGTTGTTGTCGTGTGTAAGTCGCCCTGCGCCTCACTGTGTGTACCCTCTATGTGGTCCATATTGTGGTAGACGTGTATTTGTAGTGTTGGTTCACCCTTGTTGTCTGTTTTTGGCCTCAGGTGTTTGTCGTGGTGTGTGTGCACCTTTCACTACAATATTTTTCTTTTGTGTTATTGGGAAAGGATCGGGATGTTGCTAGTTTGAAATGCTATATTGCTGTTTTTCCTTCCTAATTTGACATTGTTTGATGGTTTATTTCTAATTAATCTTAACAATTTTCATGTAGGAGGATGGGGGATTTTGGTGCATGTTTTTAATATGTCGTATTCTGCCCATATTTTCTTGTTTGCTTTGTTCTCTCTTTGGTGATGTTTTGAATTCATTTTCATCCCTTAGTTATGAACATTATCGCCTTTTGTGTATAGTTTATTTAACTTTAAATTTGTAAGTTTTGTTTTTCATTTTAAACGAAAGGGATAATGTTATATTCTAAGGTTTGCATTCATAAGCAAATCAGCCTAGGTCCACCTAGCTGCTCAGCCAGAGTGAGAGATGGTGACGGAATGTTGGTGTGACTGTGATGAATGGAATGCCTGGGTGACTGTGTGGATGAGTGGTGACAGTTGGAGATGGGCTGAGCATCTAGGCAGGCTGCTCCTGGTGGGGCTGGCGTAGGAGATATGGGAGCTGGGTTAAGAGCTGTTACATGGCTGATAATTGTTTGATACCACTTGACATGGATTAATTAAGAAGACTTTAAGAACTTACAACCTGGCTACCAGTGTCTTTTCCTATGCAAAGTACAATAATTACCTCTGCTCATCGTCTGGTAGCTTGGCGCAGAGCAGGCAGGCTTATCAAAGAGGCAATGTGTAAAGTATTAGTGCAACACATAGTAAAGTAATACAGTTAAAGGCACCACAAAAGAAATTCACACCAGTTGTACAAAAAGGGGCCATCTTTATCTAGTTAAAGCTAAGCCTAAAAGACAACAGTCTAATGAGTTTATCAAGAGTTATGCCAGCAGTAAAGTAAATTGCTCATTCTCCTGGGGCATCACAATGCACAAGAAAGATGCAGGTGCTCCCTTTGATAGTAATCCTCCAATGAGTCCACTGGTCACCTCTGCCTCAGAAATGTCTTCAATGCAGTGGGGGATGAAGTCAAGCCGTGGGCCCTGAAGAGAGTACCTGGGTCTTGGAGTTGCTGCTCTAGCTGTCTGTGGTCTTAATAATAATAATAATAATAAGTAGGTTTGTAAAGCACCTGGTGACGCCATCTCTTGCACACTGGGTCCACGGGGCAGGAAGTTGAGCTGGGTTCCGGCATGATCGAGGGAGCACAGTCAGGTCTATTGCCCCATACTGCTGTGTTGGCGGGCCTCAAACATGGAGCCAATGTTGGTAAGAAGTACAGAGGCAGGCATGGCTGGGTTTCAGCCACAGTAGAGTCACATGACGTGTTCCCATAACTCTGCTCACTACACCAATAGGATTCTAGAGTCCATGCACAGTGCTGCATGCCCTAAATACAATGCACACATAATAAAACATACACACACATTGGTTCACATATATTCGTTTAAAAGTGTATTCACTTCTTTGCAGAAACCAGCAACATTACACAAAATTACGCAAATCACAATGCTTGCAGAGACCCAGGATCTCACTTGCACTCATTCACATTCCAATAAAACCACCTGAATTTATTATCTTAAATGCTTGTGTTTATTTGTTTTGTATAAAACAGTATTGTACATGTAGCACATTTGCTAGAAACATTACATGAAAACAGTGCAGTAATTGTTGGTAATAATTCTTTTTCTTTTTCTTTTAGCACATGGGAAATTGGAGTTAAGACTGATTGTAATATAATCACATTCAAGATCAGTACTGCGAGATATCGAAAGAAGCCACGTGGTGGCTCCGGCCCTGCTGCAACAGAACCTTGATTGAAACTCAGCTTCCTGGTCCTTGACCCCAGGCCAGAAGTTAGCACATTTTTCTCTATTCACCACAAAGGTCCACATTCAGGTGTTGGGTGCCAACTGTGTGTTCTTTAGGTGTGGAGGCCTGTTGGTTTATCCTAACAGAACAGTGCAGAGAGTATGAGGTTGTAGCGAGTAAACATTTTAAGAGGATCATTTTGTGTTTCTTCATGATTAATTATGAAAATTCCAAAAATGTTGATGTTTAAATCTTTTATTATTGTATGCACTCTTTCATGTATCTAACTGTAGTCTACTAAACCCTTACTATCCCTTAATGCTTACCGTCCCTAAAGATCTTAAAACGCAAACTGCCCATACATTCTGTAGTTTCTTGATGCTTAAAAAATGTACTGCTCTTTAATGCTACCCTGATTCATAATAGCCCTTTACAACTCCTTAGTGCTACCCTAAAATCCTGTAACTATCCATTAAACCTAACTTTACCTGAATCATTACAATTCATTGCTAGTCTCCTGACCCTTTACTTTACCTCATTTTAAATGCTCCTGTCTACTTTGGGAGGATGGTCCCTACCCCTGCTACCAGTACAATTATGCTTCCTGTATATTGCATGAAAGCCATTACTTATTGTTATTCTATTTTTTCAGTCAACAATGTTTTTCACACCAATGTTTTTCAGTCTACTTTTTTCCGCGCCATATTTTTAATGCACACAGAGAATGTACAGTGGTTAGAATATATAAAAACTATCTAATGTTTAGTGACAGTGTGACTCGTGTCCATTTAATAATAGAATCACTGATATGACTAGCATTCTATAGGATGTAATTATAGTCTGTCTTGTGTGTAGAAGAGCACCATCCAAATATGTTTTGAATTTGGAAATAGTCTAACTTCAATGTTAAACTCTTAATTGGAAAAATATACATTTATTATGCTGTGCTTGATACAGACGGCTACTGGATATATCAGAGATCTGCCTATAACTCTTTTTAAGGGTATTGCTCTATGTAAGTCATATGCTTTTCATGGAAATTTTCAACATGTTCTGTAGTATTTGCCATCTAAAGTCAGGTCCAAATGTATAAGTACTTTGTTTTAGGTTTACTCCTAACATATAGTGATTGTATCCTTATAATAGTAATTCAAGGACCCCATAATTGGAATATACCTTTTAAGTTCTAGGCAGATCACTGAATTGACATGCTCAAGCTTTTTAATCACCACTGGTGCCGTGCATGCAATGGCACCTAGCCTCAAAGCTTACATCATATTTGAATTATTTAACTGGATCCCAGGAGGAATTTTGAACTAGTTACAAGGATATACCGCTTGAGAGACTGCTGCATGTGCTGCTGCAGTTGCATTCCTGTCAGAATGAGGATGGATGACAAATTGCTGTTACTATTGTGTGCATGAAAATTCATATTAGTGTATTTAGTATTTTGCGTAATATCGTTTTTGTGTCTTCAACCTAGGGAATATTTAAAACAGGTCAGGTTTTCTATTTCCAGTCTGATCTATTGCTAGACACAATGAACACAGTTGACAGTTAACTCGTAAACCCCTTTTTGGGCTTGACACATGCAGATAAACTGCAAGTTAAAACATTAGGAGCTGATAAATCTGAAATTAAAATTGAGCAGTCTGCAAAAGATAGGGGACAGGGTCGGTTTACCAAAACATGGTATGATAAGATAGAGTGGCTTACTGGTAGCGCTTCTAAAAATGCTTTATTCTGTTTCCCTTGCTTACTTTTTAGAGGTTAAGTTACCTGGACAAAAACGGGAGTTACTGACCTAAAGCACCTGGCTGAAAAAATAAAAAAACATGATTCCTGTAAATCCCATTTGACAACTATGTTGAAATTATCTCTTTTTGGAAAATTGGACATTGTACAGCAATTGCACGAAGCATACCATGTGGGAGTAAGAAAATATAATGCAGAAGTGGATAAAAACCGATACATTATTATCAAAATTGATTGACTGTATTCGTTTTTGTGGTGCCTTTGAATTGGCATTACGAGGCCATGATGAAACTGAGGAGTCTCTAAATCCTGGCGGGTTCAGGGGCCTTGTTGATTTTGTCTCCAACATTGACAGTGCTGTGGGAACACATTTAAAAACAGCCACAGTGTTTAAAGGCACTTCTAAAACTATTCAGAATGAATTGCTGGACTGTATGCTACAGGTAATAAGAGAATATATTGCACAGCAGTTGAGAAGCACTGATTATGTAGCTATCCAAGCTGACAATACAACTGATGTCTCTACTAAGACACAGTCAGTTCTAGTCTTCTGCTACATTGATAGAAATTGCAAGGTAGTTGAACGATTTTATTGTTTCACACATCTAAAAGTCTCATCTGCAGAAACAATTGCCTCAGCCATTCTTAATGAATTAAACATTGTTTTCCCTGAGCAATGTGCTAAAGGAAAACGAATTGCTCCAAGCTACGATGGTGCCAACGTCAATCGTGGTGCAACAAGTGGGGTGCAAAAGAAAATCAGAGATGTTTACCCAAATGCACATTATATTCACTGCTATGCCGACCAACTTAACCTAATTATGGAACAGGCTTACTCCAAAATATCTAGAGTTAAAATTTTCTTTTCAGAGATTGGATGGTATAACAACATTTTTTGCACGTTCCCCGAAAAGGACTGAAAGTCTTGAATAAATAGTTTCAAAAAGACTTCCAAGAGGGTCTGCAACTCTCTGGAACTTCAATATTTGAGCAATATTGATAATTTATGAATACCGAGACGATCTTCTTGAATGCATGTCTACCATTGCAAACAGTGGTGATTTTGAGTCAAATACTATATGTGAAGCTAAGGGATTTAGTAGAACATTAGATGATAGAGAGTTTATATTCTTTCTGTTTCTTTTTTACCATATAATGCCCCACGTAAACATTTTATATAATCAATTGCAAAAGTGAGAAATTTACACTGTGACTGTCCAGAAAGCTACTACAGACTTTTTGACAAGCATCACCAAAGTATGGGAATCCATTGACAGTTTGGATTCTACACTGCCACCAGAATGTACATTTGTAAACCAGAGAATGCAAATAAATTATTTGACCCAAATAGAAAATATGAATCTGATGTGTGATCATAGTTTCGGGTGTTTATCGCTCGGTTTGTTTTGTTTGATAACATTAGGAAGTGCTTTTAGAAATATATTCATTCCATTTAATATTCATACAACTCCTGTATTGATATGTATTTATATATTTGTGCTTATTTATCTGTGAATTTATATATATTTGTTTTCATATTTTATTATTATTTAAAATATTTTTGTCATTAGTGTTTAAAAATATGTTGGTTTTCAGGGTATATGTCTTTATATGTACAACATTTTGTTCAAGTTTCAAGTTTATTTTTATTTATTTGATTAATTAAAATCTTACAAAAATAGCTAAAATATCAACAAATGTTAAAATTATAAACCAATGCATCATTACAACTTGTATCCAAAAACTTGATTGTAGATCATACAGATTAAGTTATAAAGGGATCAATCATTTAGGATTATATGCAAAGACTTGATACTATATTATACATGTTAGCTCAAAAAATCAAGAAAAGGACTCCAACTTTTTTTCTACAGCATGTAGGAATTTCACAAATGATGAATTCATTGATAAGTCTTCAGAGTTTAAAATGCAATCAGGGCTTGCCTTCATGTCCTTAGACCACGTTCATTAAGCAGTCTCTTAAGTGTAGCTTTTCTTTCACTTTCCAAATCTGGGCAAAGACATAATACATGTGTAATGTTTTCTTGTCCTGATTTACAAAGCCTAGTTTTCTTCTGATCTCTTCTGATCTCTTCCATGGTAGTATGTGGCTTAGTCCTGGCAAACAGCCAAATCTAGGGTTGATAAAGGTATTTTTATTTTTCTTGGACCATTTAGTTATTTTCCTAATTTATTTTTATTTAACGATTTTCTACTGTACTGACAGGTACAATAACCCTTCTACCTGAGATTGACATGCAAAGTATTTAAATATTATTTTTATTTTTTAAATTGTGTTTAAAAATATCATATTGGTTTTGAAAATCCTTAAAATGTACATTTATTTATTTCCATAATTTATTTTTGTTTAACTTTTTCTGCTCTGCCGTCTGAAGGGCACAAGGACCTAAGAGTGACTTGCAAAGTATTTACAAAGTATTATTTAACCCTTTCGCTGCGGCGGCTATTCCGCCGCAGCGCTAAAGGGGTGGGGCGGCCGCGCGGCGGCCGCATGCTGGTGACAGAACCGCTCCGTCACCAGCCGCGGTTGAGCTGTGCTGGTGACGGAGCGGTTCCGTCATGACCCGCCCCGCTCAATACAACGGCCGCGCATGCGCGAAATCAGCGCCGCGCAGGCGCGGCGGCTGGGCCATGACGGAACCGCTCCGTCATCAGCACAGCCCAATCGGAGCGGTTCCGTCATCAGCAGGGGAGGGGTTAAAATAATTGTGTTTGTGTTTACAAATATCATATTGGTTTTGAAGGGATATTTCTTAAAATATACATTTATTTATTTTCATATTTTATTTTTATGTAGCCATTTTCAACTATACTGACTGGAACATGGGCCTCAGAATGGCATGAAAAGTATTTAAAAATAAAGTAAAAAGTGTTTTACCTAGCTTGCTTATACATATAAAGTTGTTGTTTCTTTCTAAAATAGATGAAAGATTTTTAATGGATATTTCTTATATTTTAAGCAATGCATATTACACTCATTTCATAACTTATTTTTAGAGCCCTATATGAACTATTTTAAGTACAATATTTACTTCATTTTTTATTTAGCAAAATTGCCTTGCTCAAAACTGCAAAGCTTCTGCTGACTTCCAAAAAATTAAAAGTTTGTTAAGAATGGATATTTCTTATACTTGTAGCTATTTAATATGTCATGAAGATTACTGGGCAATCAACATTGACTAGCTGATGCAGAAAAGGAAGTGGGCAGCCTTCATTTCTGGTAGGAACAAAATTACAAGTGTGTTTCTTTATGGATGGTTGTGCACCTATGTTAGGAATGCTTAGTACCCTAGCCCTCTTCAGAAGTCAGACTTGCTTGGCAACACAGAAATTCTCTGAAGTAATATGAGTTTTCTTTTTTGAATGCTTAGAAAAACTGATTTTTCAGTCCATTTATCACAGAAATAGTGCTTAAAAATGCACCACAAAATGGCAATTTAAAAAGAAATTCGTCACGGGGGGAGAACCCCCGAGCCCCCCTTATTGACGTCGGGCTCGCTCGCTCCACTCGCTCGCTCCTGTACGATGATTCCTACTTTGTTTGCTCCACTAGTTTAAAATTCCACCAGCCACCACTGGCAGGAGGCCTGGAAAACAAACAACACATGCATGCACTGAGTGTTCAAACTGGACCCTGGCCACATGGCATAAGGAAGAACAAAGGCAAATGGTGGCCTATGCCAAACACACCTACACACACACAGTGACCAGACAAAAGAGGTATGGTAAGACAGAGAACACAGCAATGCCAAAAATGAAAACTTACTGGGCTAAAAATGTTCACAACAGCACACACCTTCAAAAGTCATCACCACAGCTAAACACTGTTTGCTGGAGAAAATAAATGTAAAAAAACACAAAAACATTTTTTGTATTGTAATCCAATGCTATCCATTGTCTAAATGATGTTTCAAATCTACACACACCACAGAACCAGTTGTTTCATGCACCCATGAATAGTACAGGGCTACTGGCAGGAAGGCCCATTGGCAGACAATTAAATCAATCAACAATGCACATTTATTAGAAACCGTAGAGCAGGACATGTACTGAACTGTGCAACATTTTTCCTTTACAAACACAGATATATTTCATGCAAAAAAGATTAGGCCCCTACTAAAACTGCAGGCCACCCACCACAATAAATTATAAAAATCAAATAAAAGAAAATAAATCCAAGTGCATACCCACAGTCAAACAAAAAACACCCTTTACATCAGTTGTTCAACTTACTTGTGATACCTCAAAAACAAAGACCTTAAATCCAATGGTATACATGCAGCAGACAAGGTGAGCCATCCATCCAGCTCCTCATCCCAATGAAAAGTGACTGGGAGAAGGATAAAGCACTTGGAGGAACCTGTTGGGAAGGAACAGGAAGTTGGAGTCTGTAGGGCATTTACTTCTAGTTTGAAAAAAAAAGTTTTTTAAAAAATGGCTCCTCACACAAAAAAAACAACGGCCAGTTTGAGAAGCAAATCCACTCCACATGCCTCTCAGCTGCATTCTCAAGCAGAAAAGATGCTTGACTTTTCTGTTTGCGATCGTGATCGGCTTTAAGAATGAGAATTGGAGCTGTTGCAGCCATAAGCCTTGCAAGTGAGCGCAGAGTCTTGCAGGAATTCACTAGCAGTGTGATAAGTCTTGCACGTGCTCGCAAACAGCCCAAGAGTCTTGGCACTAACGGTTGAGCGCCAAAAGAAAACTTGAGGGTGCCAATGGAAAAAACCCTGCACTTTGCACCTGAATGGCAGAATTCAGGAATTCTGCGTTCCTCCATGGAGCTCGGAGTGCCCGAATTCTGCAAACACTGTGAGTGGAGCGAAGTTTACCGCCCGGGGTGAGCAGAGACCCAACTGGAACACACATGTGTCAATGGAAACATCAACCTAAAAAATAAACTTCCTCTTCCTCTCACAGTTGCACGCAGCCCAAGCAGGCCAAATTGAGACGACTACACAGGTTAAACAACACACCTTTGAATGGAGCATCCCATAGAGGATAATTACTCTCCCCGCCGTAGCAAGGAGAGGGTGGAAATCAAAGTACAATTAGCACTAAACTAGCCTTAACTTCCCATTCCCTAAAAATGATAGCATCTTCTTCCAGGACCCCACTACAAAACATTGCTCACAGTGGAGCCATAGAGTGTATTGGTAAAAAGTAAACGCAGGAATTTTCTGGAAAACTGCCTAATGATTTGTATTTTTTCCAAGATAGCCTACGCCCCTCAGCCCCTATCCTGTAGGTCTGCCATCGAGCTGCACATGCACTAACATTCCGGTGGTCCTGCTCTCCTTCAATCAAAGCTTCCAAAAGGACTTCAACAATGCCAACAGCTCAAGAAATAGACTACAAATTGACTTTACTATTTATTTATTTATTTATTTTACAGATTTGTAGAGGGCATGGCTGCCCGTGGGCGTCCCAGCGCTAATGATTGGAACCTGAATCAGTGGGAGCCTTACGGGAACCGCCATGTCTTGAGGGCTCTGCGAAATGAAAGAAGGTTAGGTTGGGCTCTAATGTTTGGAGGCAGAGAGTTCCACAATTTGGAGGCATTGTATGCAAATAGTCGGCCGCCAGAGCGAGCTTTCTTGACTCTTGGAACGAATGCCAGATTGAGGTTAGATGATCGAAGCGTTCTCTTGGTGTTGTGAGGTATGATAAGATTTTGTAAGATTGGTGGAGCCTTACCATGCAGGATTTTATATGTCGTGCATAGTGCCTTAAAGTGTATTCTCTCCTGAATAGGCAGCCAATGCAAGGCATTTAAGGCAGGTTTGGCTGAACAGCGACGGGGGGTTCCTGTAAGAAGGCGGGCGGCAGTGTTTTGTACTGTCTGCAGTTTAGATATTACCTTTTTAGGGGCCCCTAGATAGAAGGCGTTGCCGTAGTCCAGGCGTGACATCACAAACCCTTGGATCAACAGTCGTTGGGATTGTGGTGGAAGTAGAGGTAGAATTTTCCTCGCAGATCGTAAGAGGCCATGGCATACACCAGCCGTTTTCCGTGCCTGGGTGAAGAAATTGAGGCCTTCGTCCAACCATATTCCCAGGCTCTTGATTTCTTGTTTTGGATTAGGTGGAGGGCCCATGCAGGACGGCCACAGGGCTTTAGGTTGGTACAGTGCATGGTTGCCTAGGATCATTATCTCTGTCTTGTCTTTATTTAACTTGAGGTGGGAGAGGTTCATCCATTTCGTTAAGTCGATTAGACAGTTTTGGAGGTTGGTGAGGGATTGATCTTGCTGACTTAGAGAGACGACCAATTGGGTGTCGTCAGCATAGGTTAAAAGCTTGATCCCAAAAGGGGTGACGATCTTTCCAAGAGGGGACATGTAAACATTAAAAAGGGTCGAACTCAGGGACGAGCCCTGAGGGACCCCACAGCTGATGGAAGTGGGCCTGGAGGCGAAGTTATCATCTGCTACCTGGAAGGATCTATCGTGGAGGAAGGACTCAAGCCAGGCCAGGGCGGGGCCTGCGATTCCAAGTTCTATAAGTCTATGGACCAGTGTTGAGTGATTGACGGTGTCGAATGCCGCGCTCAAATCCAGGAGGATCACTGCCACTGATCCTCCTGAATATATGATTTTCCTTGCCTCTTCGACAACCGCCAGAATCGCAGTTTCAGTGCTCTTGCCAGGCCTGAATCCCGTCTGGGAGGGCTCCAGTAGCCCATTGGTTTCAAGATATTCGGAGAGATCATGGTTGACATGTTTCTCGGCTATCTTGCTAACGCCTGGGAGCAGGAAAATGGGCCGATAATTGCCTAGCTCAAGTGGGTCGAGGTTGGGTTTTTTGATGAGTGCTTTAACGATTGCTTTTTTCCAGGTAGGGGGAACTATGCCAGTGGTTAGAGAGATATTTATCAGCTCTGTTAGGTATGGAAGAATGGTGGGTGCCACTAACTTGAGAATATTGAGTGGTGCGGGGTCGTTGGGGGAACCACTTTTGATAGAGTTTAGTATTGGGAGGAGAGTATCTGTTGTCAGATTGGTGAAGTGGGACAGTTGATGTGCTGGATCACCAGGAGCCAGATGGGGCCCATTGGCCGTGGGAATAGCATCAGGAGTTTGTGGCGGGAGGGAATTGATAATGTTTTTTATATTAGTATCGTAGAATTCTGCGAGTTCATTGCATCGGGTGGTAGATGGCTCTACCAACGGTGGAGGATCCAGGACTTTAAGAAGTTTCCGAGCAATTTGAAAGGTTTCTCGTGGGGAGTAGGTGGATGAGTTGATTTTATCCTCAAAATATTTAGCTTGAGCTATTTTGAGTGCCTTTTTATAGTTGTGAATGGTTTGTTTGTATTCAGCTTTTTTAATGGGGTCGAAGTTTTTCCTCCAGTTTCTTTCTGATTTCTTGCATGCTATTTTCAGGAGTCGTATTTCCTGAGTAAACCAAGGGGAGGTAGCTTTCCCACGAGGCTTGCAGGAGGTCTTTTTCGGGAGAGTTTTGTCCAATGTTTCTCCTATCCAGGTCGAGAACTCTGCATCGGCATGCATAGGGTTGGAGCCGAATTTAGGGGGAGAGAGCTCTAGCTGAAGTTTCCATTTTTCTAGATCTAGCTTTGCCCAGGAGCGAGTGGGCTTATTGGGTATAATTTTGGGGCGGGGGTAATGGGGCAGCTGCCAGTTTAAAGGGATTAAAAAGTGGTCAGACCAAGGGACTGGGATGTGGTCTAAGGTAGTGAGATTATTGATGTTGGTGAAGATCGGGTCTAACAAGTGGCCTAATGAGTGGGTGGGGAGTCGATTCAATAGTTTTAGCTGAAAGGTTTCAAGATCAGCTAATAGGTCGGAAGCTGGTTTGATTTCCTTTCTATCGAAGTGAATGTTCAGATCACCTAAGATGACAAAAGTGGAGTGAGTAGCGGCAAGTGTGCATGCCTGCTCTATAAGGGAGTCGCTGAACTGGCCCATGGGTCCTGGGGGGCGGTATATAGGAAGGCCTGATAGAGATTTACATGGGGACACTTGAATTGAAAACAGAATATTTTCGCAGTCAAGGAGCGGGTTGCCTTGTAGACGGCAAGAAAAACAGTCTTTATGGATTATGGCGACACCCCCTCCCTTCCCTTTGGTTCGGTCCCTGTGTTGAATTAGGAAGCCCGGGGGGAGGGATTTAACGATGTCGGGATCGGAGTCGGGTCCAAGCCAGGTTTCCGTTAAGAAAAGGACATCTAGCTCATAGTTTTCTAGCATTTGGTATATTTCTAGTGAATGCTTCGGGAGTGATCTGCAGTTGATCAGAGCCATATGGATTGGGATGGGGGAGGAAGGTTTGGTGGGATTAAATTTGTACGGACAGTGGAGACAGTGATTGAGGGAAAAGTCCCCCGGTACAGAGTGCAAGCAGGGGCCTTGTATCTCTCTGTTTAGGTGTAGTAGAGTATCCCTTGAATATCTGGGTATAGGGAGAGAAGTACCCTTAGTTTCTGGCTCTGAACTCTGCCTAGCGCGGACGAGCTTGCCTTAAGCGCGCCTTCGGCGCGCCATCGTCGCGCCCGCTACGCTCGTCCGCTGCGCTTCCGGCAGAGACACATAATTTATGGTAGTGCTTAGAGCGTTGGAGGGGGGCGTGGCCAGCACAGGGAGGCGTGTCTCGTGGCTGCTCCCTCACTCGCAGGTAATGGCGGCTAGAGGGCTGGGTTTACCCGTGACAGCGTTCGATCTGCTGTTCGGGAGGTCTGCAACTAATGCCCAAGTGCTAGGTAACGTTTTGAATCACGTTTTAAAAACACACAATTATACAGTTAAAATGCTGTCTGTCAGCTCACACAACTCCCGGCTTCCGCCTCAGGAGGTTCCCAATCAATGCGACGCTCGAGTCATGGGTGCGCTTTTAAGTCTAGTGAGGGGGGGCGTGGCCAGCACAGGGAGGCCTGTCTCGTGGCTGCTCCCTCACTCGCAGGTAATGGCGGCAAGAGGGCTGGGTTCACCCGTGACAGCGTTCGATCTGCTGTTCGGGAGGTCTGCAACTAATGCCCAAGTGCTAGGTAACGTTTTGAATCACGTTTTAAAAACACACAATTATACAGTTAAAATGC
This sequence comes from Lissotriton vulgaris, assembly GCF_964263255.1. Lineage (NCBI taxonomy): Eukaryota > Metazoa > Chordata > Amphibia > Caudata > Salamandridae > Lissotriton > Lissotriton vulgaris. Next base: position 1,907,594,621 of record NC_141689.1, read on the forward strand.
TGTCTGTCAGCTCACACAACTCCCGGCTTCCGCCTCAGGAGGTTCCCAATCAATGCGACGCTCGAGTCATGGGCGCGCTTTTAAGTCTAGTGAGGGGGTGCGTGTCCAGCACAGGGAGGCATGTCTCGTGGCTGCTCCCTCACTCGCAGGTAATGGCGGCTAGAGGGCTGGGTTCACCCGTGACAGCGTTCGATCTGCTGTTCGGGAGGTCTGCAACTAATGCCCAAGTGCTAGGTAACGTTTTGAATCACGTTTTAAAAACACACAATTCTACAGTTAAAATGCTGTCTGTCAGCTCACACAACTCCCGGCTTCCGCCTCAGGAGGTTCCCAATCAATTACTACAAGCTTTATATATTCTTTTACATGCTGTGTTTAGCCTGGGTGCTCTTGTGCCCCTCTGGAACAAATATTGTGCCTAGTCTCAAATAATCGACTTCGACATTCTTGCTTTATTGCGCAAGGATCTCTCTCACTTCACTTACACCTATGCTGAACCAAACTCTATCATTCCTCATGCATTACAGAGCGCACTCCTACACAACACCTGGTATCAACATATGACAGTTGCAAGCACTGAAACAGGACATGTTACATATGTTCGTTGATATCCCACGTTGTAGGCACAGGCAGGTTTTATTTAGTCCAAGAGATAACCACCAAACAAGCAAAATGCCTCATCCACCCGTACCGATGCAGGATCATGGCCACAATTCAGCACAATAGAGGCATACCCCATAGAGCAATAGTTAACAACACCAGGTAGGACACCAACCCCACAGTACTGTTCCTTACCTTTACACCGAACGTAGAGACATCCAAACAGAGGTAGACAAGATGTGCAGAAAGGGCACTATAGGGGACAACACTGTTTGGCCCCAGAACCCCATAGAATAGAGGTTCATGGTGGTAACAAAACCAACGCACCAATGCACAAATGCATCCACTACCACCTTTTTCTGGGGATCCACGGTGACCCTTAACATACTTAGGACCACTTTTTTTAATGGCAAGTGGACCCCAGACATGTAATTCCAGTGCAAGGCTGCTCACCTCGATTATGCTACGTTAAATGAGTCTCATGGGAGGGGGTTTAAACCCCAGTAAAGATGCTCAATGCCAGGAAATCTGGAATACCAAGATTATTAGGTACACATGGTTGGAGGACCAGAGGCAACACCTAATTGTACAGAAACTTACATTGTATTCCTTGTGTTTCAGAGGCATAGGAAACATAGTGCTTGGTTATAACAAGAACTTGCAATGGGGCATCTCCACATTGATAGATTTCTGTTGCCAGTGTGGTGAGCTTGCCTACATCCAGCTTATCCCCTTCTGAACATACACATGCCAATGCTGGTCATCACTAGTGAAGATCTGTCTGACTTGTCACAAAATCACTACAGAAGAAAATAACTCTGTTGCATCAGGCTCAAAAAAGAACTGCTGATTATTTTGGCTGGGCTCACTACAGGTCTTGAGAAGGATACTGTCACTCTTGCCATCCAAGCACTGCATCGTTTACAAGCTGACATGAAGAAGGAAGTAGGGGTCCCTGCGCAGGACTAGTTTCATAGTATTTTTTCCTGAATCCATCTAAGAGTTTCCAAACTATTCATGCCACTACTTCCAGTTTTCATTGGTGTACTACTGTTGTGTGGTTTCCGACAAATTGGGGTTTCCTGCTGTAAAAATGCAGTCCTCAAATTATGTATTATGCAAATAGCTAGGGAAAGGATAACAGACACTGCAGCAACATACAGTCTTGAATAATGTAACTGTCATGACATTTGAGCAGGATGAAGTAGTTGAAAATTCAACTAGAGTGAGGAATGTTAATATCCGTGGATACAATGTAATTACACACCATGATATATGCAGGCCCAACCACGGCAATACAAATAAATGCAATGTCAAAGCACGCTATAAAAAATGCTTGTATAAAAAAGTCGATAAAAGTGTTGATAGAAACAATGTCAATGTACGCTATAAACTTTGAACGCATGAGAGTATCGATACCAGTAGAAACAATGTAAATGTATGCCATAATCTATGTATGTATAACAATAACAATATCAGTAAAGACAATATTAATGTACGCTATGACAACCGTATGCACAAAACTGAGGATGTTGGTAAAAATTATACCTATGTCTTGCATATTAATTGTACACATTTTAGAAAACTCATATAGCTGCTGCTGGATTAATCCTAGGTGGCCTACCCACTAATCCGACTTAGAGGTACATGGTCACACAGGCCCTGCAACCCAAACTCAAGCCTACTGATTGACAGGTTAAGGGTGGTGTTAGACTTACCCCCAAGACAAATGTGCACCCACAGAAAACCCTGATTATTCCTACAGATAGACAGTTACACCACAGACAGGCCTGATGAAACTGGCTCCAGTAAAATACGTTTGTCCAAAGGTGCGAGCTCCCAAAATACCACACAGATAGATGCCTTATACAGTTAGTAACACTCAGCCAAAAGGGACACAGCATACAGACCAGACGTAGCGATCACGCGCTCCCCAAGCTGGACATTTGGACACATACACACTGACCCACACTATCTCTCCCTGATGTCGAGAACCACCTGTGTTCCCCTTTTCAGGTGGATGTACTCGTTGTTTACGACTAGGACAAGAATGGAAGATTGGTTTATTCTACCTCAAGAATGGTTTAAATGGTACACCAAAACGTCTGCATTTAAATAAACTAACTTGTTCTCGTTTTGCCAAAGTATGGGGCATATTCTCAAGGACTTTTTGCTGAGTTAGCAGCACTTTAACTCAGCCAAAGTGGTGATAAATGTATCACCCTATTCACAAGCTGGTACGTTAGTCACCAGTTTCCCTGCTGATATCACCAGTTTCCCTGCAATAGCAGTTTCCCTGCAATGGCAGCAGCAAAAAACATCACCACAGATGACACCGCCAACTAACGCTAATGAGATGCATAGTAGGCGTTCCTGTGCAAAAAGCCGCAAAACACAACCTCGCAATATTCCCAATGACCAGCTAGGTCGGCAATACTATCCCAAAACAGGCAATAAGGTACAGAGCCACACCTGAAGAACAACAGATGCCATGGAGCTACTGATCATGCAGCCCATAGCCCCAAGAGGGCCACAACACCCACCTCCACCACACCCAGGACCCCCCCCTGCCCCACACCGGGCACCCCATGACAAAGATTTTTTGCATCAACTGGATGAAATCACAATTAAAACAATTAACATTCATGTGTGGTAGAAAAAGGAGAATCATGCATTCAAACAAGTCAAAGCATTTTATTTTGATTATTAAAAATCATAAAAAGACAATCATGAACATATATACATATATACATAAATATACACATAGTTAAATACAGAAATCAGTCATGAATTTTATGTACAGTGTAATGAGAAAAATAAAAATGTACGTAATCACAATACGTTCAGATGTCTGGTTGCGTAAAACAGAGAGATTAACAGTTTCATTAAAATTCAAGCTAAAAATATAATTTAAAATAGAGGTAGTTCATATGGACATAATACACATTTCATCACTTAATGCATCTAGCAGACCTGATCTCATCATATGTATACAAAGTGCAAAGTGCCAGGTAAATAAAGGAAGACAAATCAATAAAATAATTTTTCCCCTACATAGCATTTACCAGTCTGTCTAATGTATTCTTTTTCCGGACCGCAGCCACCAGAAAACTCGCAACACAAAACATGACCAGAGGACAACTTAACATTTGTAAATATAAGAGAGCTGGTCTGACTTGTATGAAGCCGGCCTCTTTCAACAGCGGTAGCAGATATTTACCTCTCATTTCTTGATAAAAGTCACAAAACATGACGAAATGCATCGTGTCCTGGGTTGAAAAGTTATCACATTTGCAAGGGTTACAGTTTTCTGGCTTACCCCAGGTTAGAAATTCACCCAAAGTTAGGTGTATCAAATTAACACAAAACCTCGATAAAAGCTGTCTGTGGAAAGGTCGATTGACTATGGTCAGATAAGGTTCAGTTGAGGGGGATGTTAATAATAAAAAGTTTGCCCTCACAGAGACTTTCTTAAGCTCCTGCTCCTCTCGTTCCGTACTGAGCATGTTCAGGAGTTGTACCTTTATCCACCCAACATCCTCTTTGGTGATACAATTGGGGGTGGTATAGATCTCAGGGCGTCCCAATTGCGTAAACATGGTTTTAAGATACAACAACCAAGGGATTGCATTCGCCCTGTCTAACGCGATACAATCCGTCAGGATTTGATGGTTTAATGATATTTCCTGATTAAGCCAGGTCTTTGCCCAGCAAGTGAGAGGTGCCAGTCTAAGCTGATCCATCACGTATCCTACTCCTAACTCAGTATGCACTGAGAAGGTGGGTGAGGAATGTGGAAGACCCAGCAATGTTCTTAGGAACTTGTTTTCACAGGTTTGAATTTTAGTATGGGCAGTATATCCCCAAATACAAGAACCATAAGACGCTATTGCAAGACATTTGGATTTATAGATGTTAAGAAGGGCCTTAATTGGTTTTGCTCCTAGTTTTTTTGCAAACGCCAAAACAGCAGAGGCTGATCTAGTCAGAGCATTACTTTTTTGGAGCTGCTGAGGTCTCCATGTCCCCCTTTGATCAAATAAAACCCCCAGGTATGTAAACATTGGGACCCTAGAAATAGCTATGTTGTTACAAAGAAAAGTTTTCTTTGTTCGAGATCCACAATGTTTACCCACCACCATGACATGTGACTTTTTGATGTTAACTTTTAGGTCCAGGGACTCCATGAACTCTCCAAAAGAGTCCAGTAGTCTCTGTAGCCCATTTCCAGTCCTCGCAAGAAGGACCGCGTCGTCCGCATAAAGGAGAACCGGTATCAGGGAGTCCCCTATATGCGGCACATCCTTGGTCACTTGCTTAAGGCACCCCCCAAAGCATTAATATACAGGGTGAATAATAGGGGGGGGCAAACTATAGCCCTGTCTCACACCCCTCCTAGAACTAAAATGACTTGTAACTCTTCCTTCCTGGTTTACTCTTACTGTTGCAGATAAATCGGTATGTAGAACCGCCAGAAAGTTCACTAATGCAGGGTCAACACCAATTTCTTTTAAAATGGTCCAAAGTTTTGACCGATTGACTAAGTCGAATGCCGAGGAGAGGTCCATAAACCCCAAGAATAAGGACCCCTCCTTGGCTACTGTGTACTTGCCTATCAAGAGCTGGAGATTTAAGCACTGATCCAGAGTACTTCTGTTATTCCTAAATCCATATTGGAAGTCAGACAGGACCCCCCTGCCGTCTAACCATTCCCTAAGTCTCCCTAACACGACCCTCCCCAGAATCTTAACAGATGAGTCTATCAGGGAGATGGGGCGGTAACAGGTGGGGTCCCTTCTATCCCCCTTTTTGAACACCGGGACAATGACTGACATCAGCCAGGAAACAGGAACCCTACTTACAGTTATGGCATTGAATACGTTGCTTAGGATTCCTGCCCAGAATTGAGGGAAGTGGCCATAAAAGTCAGCCGGGACCCCATCAGGGCCCGGTGCTTTATTTTTAGACATGTCCCGTATGGCCTTTTCAATCTCAGTCTTTTCAAAAATAATAGGTGTTCCTGCAAGGTTAGGAATATATTCCTGTCCCAGTGAGCAAGAGTCCAGCTCATAGATCCCCCTGAATTGTGTTAACCATTTTTCCTCAGGGATGACACAGTCAAGCACTGAGTTACTATCCTCGGAGAAAAAGGGATGGTTAACAGTAGACCAAAATGTGCTACTGTCACGCAGCACCTCAACAGAAAGGAGTTTTTCCCAAGCCTCTTCCTTGATTTCTTTTTTCCGTGCCACAATCACCCTTTTATACTCTTTCCTTAAGGCCCTGACTGCTTCTTTATTTCTGGGTTTACGCTTTAGCTCCTTGAGTAGAGAGCTGTGGGCTTGTGAACAGTTTTTATCAAACCACCTTACCACCCTGGGAGATGGTTTCCCTTTTTTTACCCTCAGGTCTTCATCAACCTGCTGACAAATGGCAGTGTAGGCCTCAATTATTGTAGTGCTGTGGGCAGAAGAATCAAGACAGGTGGCCAGATGATCACTGGTCTTCCTAAAAAAGTCATCATAGAATTCTTCAGGAACCACCCTTGACCACCTCAGCCTCCTGCCCTGGTCTTTAACTCTCAGGGGCCCCAGTTCCAACGTCAATAAGTCTTGTGGACCCCTTCCTCCATCTAAGTCTAGCTGCACCTCCAAAGTAACAGGATTGTGGTCACTAAAAGCAGATAGTATAGCTTTATATGACACTGTGCATGACAATACCCAGTGTGATACAAATATGTAGTCGATCACAGATCCCAGCTCTGAACCCTTAAAGGTTATAGTCCTGGCACCTTCTTCATTTACCTCCGGCTCGCTGAGGTTCATGGAGGCTAAAAGTTCTTCTAGGGCATTACCATGTATGCTATGCTCAAAGTGTTAAGACACCACGCCCGGAGGCCCAAAGTCGTCTTCTGTCTGACAGTGTAAGTCACATAAATGTGTATTGAAATCCCCCATTAAAATAATTTCTAAAATTGAATTATGTTTAGCTTTGTAATCTGACAAAAAGTTATCTAAAGTAGAAATGTGCTCGTTCAAAAGCACACCCTCTTTGGCGTTATAAAAATTAATTAACAATATTCTTGTCTGGTTAGGCAACACCCACTCAACAATCAAGAAGTTTTTTGACTGTGACTCCACATATATGAAAGAGCCCTTCAATCTAAGCGAAATGAGAAGAACTAACCCACCCTTAGCTCTACCCGCTCTCCCCGTGGTGGCAGGGACAACAAAGCTAGAGTACCCATTCAAGTGACAATGGTCTGAGGGATCCCAGGTTTCTTGCAGGGCGATGACATCAAAACCATTTATATAATCCAGCCAGATAGAGTTATTCCATTTAGCCCTCATACCTGCTATATTCCAACTCACTAAAGGTATATTCCAACTCACTAAATCATGCATTCATCATTGAAACTCCAAACGAATTCCATTCAAAGTCATGGCGGGTCATCCCTGGACAATCGCTAAATCACAGCCTGCGAGACAAAATTCAAGATAAGAAGGTGTTTCATGCTCTCATCAAAGGACAGCAAGGGAGAGAAAGAGAGAGAGAGATAGAGTGGGGTGAGAGAAAGAGAGAGAGAAGGATAGAGAAAAAGAGAGAGGGGGCAAGAGGGAAAGAGAAGGAGAGAGAGGGAAAGAGAGGGGGAGACAAAGAGAGAGAGGGAGAGAGCGAGAAAGACAAAGAGAGAGAGATTGTACAAGGAGCGTAAGGCCAATCGAGCTCCTGGCTCATACATGCCAACTGTAGTGTGTGTATTGCTATTGGTGCATCGTAAGGCCAAGCCCCAGCCGCAATTGTTGTGCAAAAGCCACATCACATTTGCAGAATGTAAGCAACATTAGGTATGAAAGCTTCTTTGTCTCTATATATAAGGCGGAAAGACATCTGCACCTACAACCTTGGTCTTGAATGCTGCTGACACCCCCTGAGAGAGATACTACAGCAGATGATGATGACTTTCACAACCCGCACAGCGCTAGTGAAAGGGCCAACGTATCCACACCCCACACACAAAAGTCCCTGCTTGAGGTACTCCTGCATGGCATGCCTTGACACTTACCTACACAGCAACCCACACGTCCAAACGTTGCACACACATACAACTCTGACCTGTGGCATATCATCCAAATAACTGCCACAGGTCAGAAGAGTGCCGGTCTAACGAGAGACCCAAGCGTAATGGCATGACATCTCGGGCACATGCACAGCCCCTGTCACATGGAACTGCACCGTGAACGTATGCTGCATTTGTTGGGTGCACTGCAACTGGCAGTGTTGCGCATCAGTTACCGTCTGAGCTTCCGTCTTGCACACGTCATCCGCGTCCATTCCTGGTTCCACTGTTGATCATGCATATTCGAGTGTTCCATGGATGTCTGCCTATCCAACACAACAGTAGCTGAACTGGATTAGACTTGTGTGTGCGCCCCCTGTTGGCCCATGACCAGGAGGTTAACTGGAATACCCGTGAATGAAATGCCTTGATATTTGGTGTATGTGCTGGCAGTTAGGCATGGAGATTGCACAACTCCTCGTGTGCAGTGACCACATCGAGGCGCTCCCCTATCGGGCTGCGTTGCAGATTGGTGAAACGGCGTGGACGGAGCACATCTGTCCAGACCAGTTAATGGATTAGCTCGCCCTCGTGTTCGTTGAACTCAACAACGACGTACTCTTGAACTGATTGCCCAGGAAGCTGCGCTCACATTCATGGACGAGTTACTACATTCCTGCAGCCACAACTTATTATAACCCAGGGCACAGGTCCCAACACCTTGTTGCATCTTGGAGGAATGGTTACATATCCCACCACAACAGTGGATATGTCTGCATTCGCCTGGACTCAGAATGCATGTACGTGCACCTACACGTGTTGACACACACCTGTGAAGGTGAGGCAGTCCCATGAGAGGAGCTGCACAGCGTTGTTTGGTAACGTTCCTAAATCTGACATACTGCTGGAGGGAGAGTACACACTGGGCAATGTAGTACTACATGTGGCCTTGTCGCACCCTTTCACCTGCTCACTGTCAGCAGAGTAGACTGTCAGCGCAGTCTGGCGGTACAGCACTATGCAGATCCCATATGCTGTGGGTCGTGTCCCTTGACACGGGCAATGAGCATACACCAAACATCACATGACTCGTCCAGCAAGGCAAGGTGGGCTGAGACCCTCGGTAATGATTGGTGTTCATTTTGCCTCCTCATGTCTTGCACCTCTACATGTTCATATGCTGTAAGTATGGGCGCAAAATCTGTGCGGCTCGCGAAAAGTGCACATTTTTGGCAATTTCACAATCCGCCTATCTCGTGAAATTGCAAAAAAATTCACAAATTCGCTCGTGGGTGGATTTCTTTGCACATACCCGAGTTGAACCTAAATAATCAGCCAAATAACTAGTGAGCACGGTCTAGGCTAGGCATGTGTGCTTCTTCCCAATATCTACCGCCTACAATTACATGTAATCCTTAATGCAGGTCTTTGCATCCACAAGTTTCTCGAGCGCAATCCCCATGTACATCCCATAAACAGGAGGATGCTTTCTCCTCATCTGGTGCTCTGATCGGTCTCTCTGACCCTTTATAAACAAGAGGCATGTGAACTCGCATAGAAGCTCTGCCAAACACACACTAGTGTATGCAACGTTTTTCCGCCCTTTCCTCAGTATGATGGACAGCTCACTCGAGGGACCTCAGGTCCCAAACAGCACTGTCTAGGCTAGGCAGGTGTGCTTCCTCCCCATATCTACCGCCTACAATTACATGTAATCCTTGATGGAATTTTTTGCATCCACAAGTTTCTCGAGCGTAATCCCTGTGTACTTCCTGTGAACAGGAGGCTGCTTTCTTCTCATCTGGTGCTCTGATCGGTCTCTCTGACCCTTTATAAACAAGAGGCATGTGAACTCGCATAGAAGCTCCCCCAAACACACACTAGTGTATGCAACGTTTTCCTGCCCTTTCCTCAGTATGATGGACAGCTCACTCGAGGGACCTCAGGTCCCAAACAGCACGGTCTAGGCTAGGCAGGTGTGCTTCCTCCCCATATCTACCGCCTACAATTACATGTAATCCTTGATGGAGGTTTTTGCGTCCACGAGTTTCTCGAGCGTTATCCCTGTGTACTTCCTGTGAACAGGAGGCTGCTTTCTCCTCATCTGGTGCTCTGATCAGTCTCTGACCCTTTATAAACAAGAGGCATGTGAACTCGCATAGAAGCCCGGCCACACACACACTAGGGTATGCAACGTCTTCCCGCCCTTTCCTCACTATGATGGACAGCTCACTCGGGGGACCTCGGCGCCTTTCGGCGCGGTGGCAAAGTTAGAGACACACGTGGTGACATTTGTGCAAAATGGCAAAAAAATCCGTGAGTTCACGGGAAAATCCACAAACCCAGTGATTTTTTTCCATTTCTCACCAATTCACGGACCGCAAATCTGCAAAATTCGCCCATACTTAATATGCTGCCTGTTAGTTTCTGAAGCCTTAATCTGCATGTTGTGGACCTTGTCTTGCCCGTAGTTAGACACACATACTAATAAAGTCTACGCAACTTCACTAGTGTTCAACTGTGATGAGTGTTGATCAGAATGCCAAATTGTGTGCCTCAATAAGAATTCTTCGTACACAGGGAGGGACTGACTAACACATTTACCTTGGGGATGAGTCCTTATTGACAGCTCCACCTCTGTGGCTAGACTTTGTGGTTGGGATAGTTGCTGGTAGACCTATGCTCTTACATGTATTCTGCAATGTGAGTATGGTGTCCAACTTCTTGCCATGTGGATCAATGTGATCCCTCAAAACAGGCTTTGTCCACCCAGTAGAGTGTGAGTATGTCTTCAAAGAGATGTGCTATTGTCGCATGTGAATGGGGACACTACTTTGGACCTGCTACCGAATTTGACATTTTTAAACACAGCTCTATTTAATACATGGACGTGGAGCAGCATTGGGGCGTTGCAAGATTTATGTTTATGCAAGGTTTATGAGCAATGAGGCCACAGCTAGGTCACACCTTCACAGCCATCTAATTGGCCATGTGTGTCAGGGTCAAACATGTGCAGGATGTACCTTTTTGTGCAATCAATGTCCCTACATTCATCCATACTTTTATACTTGATTGAACATAGACATGACATATCTGTGTGATTTGGAATGTTTTATTCACAATCTGTGGAGTATTGGGGCTTGTGAAGTACATGGCCATGCAAACCCCGCATTACATGGTTGCCCAGTGGAGGGCCAACCAGAGTCTTTTGTGGAATGACAAGTTAATTGGAAAAGAAAGAGTTCAGTCTGCGCCTGGTTGCTGTGTCATTGGTAACCAGAGCAGATATGGCAGTCTATGTTGGGTCCAGGTGAATGTCACAGAGTGTTTCAGGGGACAGTGGAAGGTGTTGTTCCAGGCCATGATGCAGAGGGCTGAAGCAAGTAGGAACAGGCCATATGGCGGGGATGAGTGCTGCAACCTCCTTTCTCACACAGAGTCATTACCATCCACATCTTGGTCCTCAGATATGTCTTCTGTGTCAGGTGTGTCAGGTGTGTTTGGTGGTGTTATGGCTGCCTCACTATGTTCCACTTACACATCAGGGGGTGGAGGTGTGTGTGTCAAAGTTCCTGCAGCAGTCATCTGGGACAGGCTCTATGGCAGCAATGGCAAGATGAGGTTCTGCAGGGCATGGAAGATCCCAGCTACATCTGGCTGGTGTACATCTGTGGCAGCCATCCTTCCAGCCTGCATCCGCTCCATTTTCTCCATTGTCCTCCGCATGTGTCCCATCTCCCGGCTGACATTGCTGAAGCCTGTCTCGCTAGACAGTTTTTGAATCAGAGTAATGGCTCCAGCAAGGTCAGCCAATGAGTGTTGTAGAGCATGGAGTGGACTGTGGGTGTCCGTTAGGGACTGTAAGTAGTCCCTGATGGGACTCATACACCGACGTATGGCATCAAGTTTGACTGCCATGAAGTCGAAACCCACCCACACCTGTTCAGCCTTCCCCCACTGGCAGTCTAACGCATGGCAGTGGAATGCCATGTGTTGTTCGTGTGGGTCCTGGGAGCCAGCCGTGGTGGTGGGTGCTTCCTGCTGTGTGGGCAGTGCAGGGGTTGGGCTCACCTCGATGCAGCTGGGCTGCCCTGCTCCTGGAGGTGGGTGCGGAGCCTGTCCATGAGCTGTTGTAAGGTGTATGAGCTGTTGGCCAGGGTGTCCTCTTCATCACCACTGAAGAGATGTCTGGTGTGCTATGCAGGATGTGTTGATTGTCCCTTTGCAATGTAAAAGGGAGGTGCAGGTTAACAGTGTGTTTCATGTATGTCTACGCATTGTACATGTTTACATAAAGGCTGTATGACAATGTACATTTTGCCTGTTTTGGAGGAGCTGGCTATATGATGGGGGACAGTGGACATTTCAACTACATGACAGATGTGAGGTTGTACTGGTACATTATCATCTCATAGTTTCCTGCTATGCCAGATGTGATTGGTGAGTTTCTAAGCAAAAGCGGCACCAGTTGTGTCCTCTGCTCTGTAGTGAAAGTGTTGCATTTTGTACCACCTCGTTGTCAACTTTGATGTGCTGTGATTGCTGTGTGTGGTGTGTTGCATTATGGGAGAGTCGCCCCTGCAGCTCTCTTTTAGAGGTCACTTATTTCTTTGAGGTGGTGTGCCTTTGACTTGTGTGCTTTAACAGTGCTGAGATGTTGGTGACTTGGGTCATTTGTGCTCTTGGATGATTTTTGTACTCTTGTGCATTGTCTGCAGATGTGTTGTTGACGTCAAGGATTGTATGTGCATGTGGATGTGTCGCTGTGTGACCTGCTCCTTTGAGGATGTGATCCACACTGGGCCACCTGGGTGTTGTGTCATGCACCATGTCATGTATTTTGACTGCAGCCATGCAATTGGTCCTGTAGTGTCACTTGCATTTTCAGTGTAGCTCACAGAGCCGCTGCTTTGCTGGATTCAGCACATGTGCATGGGTAGGTTGTGAGATTGGTGATAGGAAGGGGGACCCATTGTGCACATAGTGGATGTGGGCCTGTTTGGTGTTACTTTGTGTGCTGCAGTGTGCCAAGGGTATCACAATCACAATCATTGTGGGTGTGCAGTGTGCTACACATAATTATGCATTTATGCCATTGTGCCCACCTCACCCCGTCCCCCAGTCCCTGGTCATTACTCACCCTGTTGCTGTTGGGTCAGGTCATCCACACAGATGACTGTGGCTAAATTTACTCCAGCTCATCCAGCTCCTTCTGTGGCGCGGGACTCCCACCTCCAGTCGCTGTTCCTGTCTTCCGGTTGGCAGAGAGTTTCTGCTTTGTTTGGCTATTCACATCATGCCAGCACCTCTTGACCTCCTCTATTGACCTCCTCGACACTCCAGCTGCATTCACGTTGTTCACAATCGACTGCCATATTCCCGTTTGTGTTGTCAATGACACAGTGGAGGTGACAAACAGCTGTTGGTAGTGTTCTATCACCTCTGTGATGATGATCCGGTTTCCCTGCGGACTAAAACCTGTCTTCCTCTTCTCCTGGCCCTTCCCCGGCCACGGGGTTCCTGGCTGGTCCTCCCTGGGGCTTGTGGGGTTCAAGTAGTCCTCTGCACTCGGTCCGGGTGCATCCATGGTGCTACGCAGTTTCTTTTGGTTTCGGTGTAGTTTTTTGTTTGATGCTGATTTTTGTTTCGCGATTTGTGGCATCGCAAATTATTTCAGTTCATGTTTTTTTCGACCTAAGGGTGGTTTTAACATGGTCATTTGGCACGTTATCATGAGAATATTGCATGTTACCGCTGTGTTGTGACTAGCATGTTAACACTGAGTTATTTTCCCACGATAGACAGCTTTATGAAACATTGCGTTAACCGATTTTGGCAATGATTATCGCACGTTCTTGAAAATATCCCCCTTTGTCTTTTCATATTTTAAGGTAAATTCATATCTGTGTAACAACATTAACATCTCAAATCTCATAAAATTAAGGATGTTTTAACCTAAACTTTAAAAATGTTGGCTAGAAGTTTTTTATAAAATAAACGTGCTCACAAAAAATAAGCAGAATATGAAGCGGTATAGAATATTAGAGGAATCTTTTCAGAGAAGCAGGACAATTTGCGTCACAGAAAAACAAGGCTCAAAAATAGAGTTATCAAATATTCATGACGCTGCCACGCATCAGAGATTTTTCAATGACTAATGGGGGTTTTAAATGGATTTCTATCAGTACATGGATTTCATCTTGACAACATCACAACTGAACATGTAAAATTAGTCACCCGTGGCACAAATACAACATTGCGAAATTATCTATGTAAGAAAAAGTCTGCCTTTGCTGTACTGTACAAATGCCAAAATATCCCAGAATAAAAAAGTCAGTTCCCGTATCATTTTTGTAATCACTCTTATTTACAAACGTTGTGCCAAGCATATTGCGTAGTCTCACTTTAAAATGTGTTTTTGTTTGAGGAGGATCAAAAATATCAACCCGATAACTATGGTTGCTGCTCCGGTGGCAGCAAAGCCAGACAGTAGACATTTAACCATATGTTCTGGGTCCTGTCGGTTTCCACTCCTGACTGCGTGCATTATATAAGTGCGGTTACTCCTGAAATATGCACACTTTTTTTGGAACTCCGCTATTGGCCTTTGTTTTTTTATGTATGGTATTTAATATGAAGAAGTTTGTCCTGGAAGGTGAGCCCTTTTTCTTCCTTTCAAGTACATCATCATTTAATGTTAAGTCCCTTTGAGTATTCCTTTCAGTAATTGGGATTCACTATTGTTACTTTAACTATATTGAGAATTAGTCTGTGTGTAAATGCAGCTGTCTCTTTTGACCTCCCTTTTTACCCCTAGATATTTTCTCTGGATAAGTGTCCTCAAGTCGAACAAATGGTCGTTAATTCCTTTTTTTGTTAGTCCCCGTTTGGGTCTAAACATGCACGCTTGACGCTTGATTAATAGAAACTATGCTCACAATATACCCTCTAGGGTAGCTTTATGGCAAGCTCCTAACGTGGCTATCATTCATCTCGTCAGCGTCACTGCCCAGGACGCAGTCACACCTTATTTCAGTAATGCTATATGGAGGCATTGTCGTCATCTGTGATCACACCAAGCCCTGTTTACACCAAGAAAATGATGAGAACACACCGCATTATCAGAGATAAGTATATTTTATATGAAAAATAAAATAATATATTTAGATAGTGGTTTGCGAAAAGCAACATTTTATTGTATCCGAGCTGAAAATGTCCTAGGTAAAGTGAGATTATGGTGTTATTTGTGGATTATATTTGCAAATTCTATGTCCTTAAACGCTCCTCCTAGATAATCTAGCACAGCAAGACAGGTCTCTACTGGCACTCTAAGGGCTAAATACTTATTTTAAGAAGTGTGTGTTTTAAATGAGATGTTTGAAGTGCATAGTGTGTATAATGGTTAGCTTACAATGTTGATAATTGTAGGAATACCACTGTTTTTAACATCAAATTTCAGTTGCTGAATGTAATGGCCATGAAGCGGAGGGTTCTTGATGTTTGAAGTGGCACTCATCGTAGGTCTTTAAAGTGCATTCGGGGGCTCTCAGTGAGCACACAAGCACTTCATTTCAGGAGGTCATGTTGCCTAAATCGATTTGCTTTCAAGCGTTAATGACTACTATAGAATGGCAACCTCTTACTGGTGCAATATTGGCATTCATACTTGAGGACTTAAACTTAGTAACCATTTTCAAAGAGTAAGAGATTCAGTTTAAAAGCACTAATGCGCTACTTCGAAGTGTTCTTCATTTGTTTGAAATTCATAACATATAAAACATTCTGGGTATACTGATCTCTTAAGCACTAGCCTAATCAGCAAACTTCTTCAGGTGTTTACTCTGAAGACCTTTCACCGAGCCAGCTATCAGTTAGTTGTCAATGGCATATATTATATTATATTATATTATATTATATTATATTATAATATACCATCTCACTGTGTTGCTTGTTCTGACTGCAGAATCACAACAACTTTTAATGTGGGACTGTGAGCTGTAGGCAGGGATTGGCCATTACATTAAAAACTCCCAGAAGCAATTGCAATTGAGCTGTTCAGGCTAGTGGTCAAAAGTGGCTATGATTTGGAAGGGTTCGCTGAAACACTAACAAAGTAAAAATAATTGCCATGAGTCAGGGATGGTGGCACTATTGCAATGTAATGGACATTTCTAACAAACAATTTCTGAATTTTAAAGATACACTTTGAGCCAGATGTATCGTAAGACCATTTTGCGATTCCCAAAAAGCAATTTTTACCAAATTGCTTTTGGGACTCGTAATATGCAAAGTATGCATGAATCGAAAAGAATTTAGCAATTCCTTAATATTACCTTATATATATTCGGTAAATAGTTCATCGCTAGTGGGTAATATGACTCCATTTGTTTCTATGGGCCAAAAAGCCAATAGGTGCGAATGGTTTTGCATTTGCTAATTTGCTATTGCCTAATTGGTAATCGCAAATTAGCTAATGCAAAGCTATGGGTGCCTAAGGGCCTAAGGCCCCACTGATGAGCCCCCAAAATTTAAATTGTGCACACGTAAAGCTCACACATGCCCTAGCATGTGTGCGCAACATAGCTCCTTGCAAAAAAGATTTTTTGGGCATTTTTCAAAATTCACAATGGTTACCATCAACTTGAAGAAGATGGTAATTAGTGTTTCCTTAAGGCACAGTTCACATTTAGGAAAGGCTTCTTACATGTGCATTAGGGATTCGCAAATTCTGATTCCCTATTTTCATTTGTAATTTAGGTTATCGTAAAAACTTGCAGTTACCAAAAACACAAATCCAAAAGCATTTCATACATAAGGAAAGGCCATTTTGAATTGTAAATGGCAACATTTGGCAATTTGCACCATTTGTGAAGGCAACATTCTTTCATACATCTCGCCCTGAATCGTATATAGTCTCTTTTTAGTGTTGCTAGTAGACATTTGAGTGCTATCAATAACCCAATTATTTCCAAATGCTGGCTATGGCAGCTGGAAGGTCTGTGGAAATGAAAGCACAAACAGCTGCTTTATAGGCTGGATGAAACTCCCAAAGTTTCATTCTCAAAACTTTCCTGGACAACTGGCCACAGTTTTCTCCTAGACATTTCTGATCCCAGAATTCCATTAGAGAGAATTACAATGGGAGGATAGAATGGGTATCACTGGATTACTAATGTGGTTTATGAAATGTAGGCAGTTTAAGAGAGTATGAAGGATTGAAGCCTGAGTTTGTGGAGGGAAAGGAGGTGTAAAGTATATATGGGAGAGGGTAGCATCTACTCCTCAGAGGTAAACATTATTTGTTGTCAGTGACACTAATCATGCAAAGGGTGCCAGAATTAATGGAAATTTGATGCAGGTTGTAGGCCTGGGTAGGCCACATCATATCCAGCCTCATGAGTACAAATACAAAGGCATTACATTATCAAGGAGGGATAGTGGAGGGGTAGGGCATGTAATAAGCATACCATAAAGAGATAGTTGGAAAGGACCAATCATAGAAATGATGGCAGGTAATTGCATAACATGTAGATTTAGTACATGGGTAAATGCAAGGCTTGCAGTTGAGCTGCCAAAAAGAGGTTGAGGGATGGGCATATCTCTTGTCTCCCAGCATCTTCTGTACACAATAAAGAAGGAAGACCTTGTATGATACTGCTCACTAAGGTGAAAATAGAACGTTCAAGGATGGATGCCCTGCAGTAGTAGGCCACATTCCTGGTTAAGAATATAACCCACGATGTTGCAATGGTATAATGGGAGAAAATAATCATTTAAAGTGAGACTAATTAACTCTTCCAGAAATATATAACAATTGCATGAATTAAGAATGGAGGCTTTATAAAGTGTGTGAATACAACAACAGGGTGCTCTGGTGCTATGCAGGGATCATGGAGTAAAACAAACAAAGAGAAGAAGAAAAAGAGACCAGTGAATAAAAACAGATGAGTTTTTAATGTCCATTTAAATATCAGAAAAATAGCTTTACGTAGGAGAGAGAAAGAAGATAATTCCAAAGTTTAGGTATCAGATGCTTGAAGTAGTGACCGTCAACTTCGGACCTACATATCCTTGGAACTGCAAAAAGGTTATCTAAAGTGGATTGCTGACAAAGTGCAGGGGTTTAGAAATTTAATGTATAAAGAATATACACCAGAAACGTGCCATAAAAGGCCCAATGAAATCTCTGCTGGTGAATTCTACATAATCTGAATGTATCTAACCAAACAGAAAGTGAGTACCAAATAAAGGGAGTTCCTATAGCAAAGTAGAGAGCTGGAATACATGTTTGGACCACAGTTTTCTGGCAATTAAAGGAGAGACGATGGAGAATGCTATGGCAAAGGATCAAAACAGACTCCAAGGTTCTTAATAGTATCACCAGGGATGGTGTGATTTCTAACTCAGTGGACCACCAATCAGATGACCATAATGATAGATGGCTTCCCACCACCAAAAACTAGATTTTCGTTAACTTCAATATTAGCCAATCCAGCAGTTCACCATAGGTAAGCAGTAAAAAAAACTGTGCCTGAGAAAAATTTGAGTTGCTTGACACATTATTGAGTACATCAATATACAACTACACTAATATCGCCCAAAAAACATTGATTAGAAAACTATTGTCACTCTATACTTAAACAAAATAACACAACTATTAACTAAAGAATATTGCTGCAATATATATCTAAAATACCATAATATTGACCACAATAATATAAAAGCAAAAAATATTGTCATATTAATAAATATATGCTACACAGCCAGCCAATAGAAAATAACAATATCAACTTCAACAATACGATCTCAAATAAATTAAAAATATTATAATGTACTTTAAATCAATAACTACTTTTAAAAATACAGACATTAATACAATATAATATAAAATATCTAACATTACTTATTAAACATCGAAAAAGAAAACCAAATCACAATACATATGTTTCCATTACTACCAAAGCATAATAAAACCTAAATACATATAATCAATTATACATAGATTTAACATAAAAAGTATATCATTAAAAATAGAGAAAAGCATTATCAAATTATTTAATAATAAAACATTGAATTGAATTTTGTATACTTAAAAAATATACTTTATTAATAATCATTGACTACAAATAGTTATTACTAAGGCACAAAGCAATCATGTCCAGTACCATTTCAGTGTGCATAAGGTATGATAATTATCTGGTGATCATAAGGGGAGTTATTATGATGGCGGAAGGAAAAGCCCTCCGACTACTGTGCTTGCCGGAAAAAAATGCCTGCATGCTCCGTGGCAAAACCGGCAGTCACATTATGACACAATGATTGCAAAATCTGACCGCAGTGGTCGGATTCTACTAAAATCTGCCACGTCCGGAAAACGAAAAAATCTGATAGCGGCAGATTGAAATGCTGCGGAAAGCACCAAAATTGCTGATCCATATGCCCGCAAGTGAAATAATGATAAGATGGCGGAACTGGCAGGATGATGTTTTCTGACCTCTGGTTTCGTGTGAAAAAGATGAATTGCAGAGCTGGAGGAACGATTGAGTATGGGCGAATTTTGTGAATTCGCGTAACGCGAATTCGTGCGAAAGTTTACTCGCGGTCTGCAAAATCCTTGAACATTTGCGAGATTGCAGATTTTTTTATTTTTGCGAGTTCGGGAAAGCAAGCTGTTCAAATCTCCCGCCGGATGTCAGCTGTGCGTCGCATCTACGTATTCGCAATTGTTTACTCTTGTAATGCTTGATCAGGGGCCCTTATGACGTATTCGCATTCTCAAAGTCTCGCAGTGCAAGATAGCAGGACTCTATGACGTACTCACGGTCGAAAAGTCTCGATCGATCACGCAGCCAGATCCAAAATGGTGCAGTGCATGCAAACCTGGAGGAGAACAACTCGGAGAACTCAGAATCACGGTAAGTCAACGTTGCGCGCACAAGATTATATTTTTGAAGTGCGACCAAGCAAGAAAAATTGGCCAACTCGCGAATTGCGGATTTTTGTGCAATTACGCGCAATTCATGTACCGCAAATTTGCCAAAAATCCGCAAATTCCACGAGCCGAACAAATTTTCCGCCCATGCTTAGGAACGATCATTGATTTCAGACCACTGAGGTCACGTGGAAAGATGAATGGCAGAGCTGGCGGACCAATCATTGCATTCAGACCGCTGCCATCTTGCGGAAGGAAGAATGGCGGTCAAATGCAACCACAGTAAAAAGGCCTCCAAGTGTGCCTTTTTTTTCTGCTGCCTTGAAACACATTTGACCCACACAATGAAACACCCCCATGGCATTGAAAAACAAACAAATCACAGGTCAACATAGAGAACACACCTGACATGAATACCTCATTTTGACACATCCACATAGCTGAGTATAAAACCAACCCCTTCCCTGACCGGAATCCTTTACACAACTCCAGCAGTGAAGGGCCAAACACAACAGCTGAAAGGAGAAGCAAATCATCACACATCACACCATCACAACCACCCATACCAACACACACCTCACACATCTCCAACACCACATTCCCACCTGCACTTATCACCTATTTGCACATCACACACCATGACATAGAAATAAATGCCCAAGTTCACAAACAATGAGTTGTCAGTGGTGGTAGATGGGATATTTAGAGTAGAACCACATTTGTTTGGACGCATGGTCCAACAGACACCACTAGACAGAAAAATACAAATATGGGAAAGAATAGTCAACAAAGTCAATGCAGTAGGGACCACCCGGCACACACTGTGTGACATCAAGAAGAGGTGGCATGACCTAAAGACCAGGGTGAAATACTCTGCCAACAGGAACCATAAGGCGGCTCAAAAGACCGGTGGTGGCTGTCCCATTCCACCACTTACATTCACTGAATGGTAGGAGAAGGTGCTTGCCATACTGTATCCAAACAGTCTCACAGGAATAGCTCGGGAGTGGAGGCTGGTAATTACCAATAAATGTATCCCATCACACTGCCATGTACTGTTTTGCACAACTATAAAGCTACACTTCCTAGACCTAGATGCACTTACGTACAACACACTCTTCCCAACAAATGTCTCACATATCAACGAATTCCTTCCTCTGATTCACCTCAAAGGTAGCTAGTAATATTTCAATGGGGTTATGTGTACAGGTAGCCAGCACTTTAACTCCCACCGGCACCCTTGTCCCACAGCTGAGCAGGATGGAACACTCCCCTAACCCAGAACCATGTGGCAGCCATTTCATTGCTCTGCTTCACCTTACACATAGGTAGCCTTTGCATGCTCACGTGTATCATCCCTGAGCAGGATAGAACACTGCCCCCATCCAGAACCATGTGGCAGCCATTTCATGGCTCCACTCCACCTACCAGGTAGGTAACCTTCTCATGCTCACTTGCATCACCCCAGAGCAGGATGGAACACTCCCCCATCCAGAACCATGTTGCTACCATTTCATTGCTCTCCTTTACCTTACAGTTAGGTAGCCTTCTTATGCTCACTTACTTCACCCCTGAGCAGGATGGAAAACTCTCCCACCCAGAACTATTTGGCAGCCATTTCATTGCTCTCCTTCACCCTACAGGTAGGTAGCTTTCTCATGCTCACTTGCATCACCCCTGAGCAGGATGGAACAGTCCCTCCACCAAGAACGATGTGGCAGCCATCTCCCTCCACTATGCCACCTAACAGGTATTTAGTCATTGTCTGCACCCTGTCATCATCCTCAAAATGCATGGAGACATATGACCAACACATCCCTCACCTGTTAGCCAACTCTCAACAGATCAAAATGTCAATTCCAGTGTGCACACAGCCAAGCACATGTAAATGCCACAGCAATTACACATTGAATCACAAAGTCACATGAGAAATAAAATCCCGGCCCAATCTTGCAAAGCACACAATGTAATGTGTAATTCCCATTCTTTGAGAACATGAAGGCTCATTTGACGCGAAAACATGCATGTTAAATCTGTCAAGTAAAGATAACCACATGATTTGAAACCAATATTAACTAATAAAATCAGTAAGATGTTGCATGGCTGAAACAGATTCTCTGAAAAGTCTACAATATGCAAGCATAAAACAAAGTGGATGTTCACATGGTTGGTAGATAATGACATGTCCTTATAAACACTTTATCTGTACATGTGAAATAGTTGTTTTTTACATGTCACAATAATAACAAGTCAAGTATGTACCTCTACATCATGTCATAAGGCTTAAAATCTGCTACCAATAGCAAGTAATTGCAAAGTAAAATGTTTTGTCAACTGAAAAATCCAAAACTGTGTCACAAAGGTTGTGTAGTGCACCTACCTAACAATCCAACCTCTGTCCAACAGGAGATTCACAAGCAACAGCTGGTGAAAACACCACCAATCAGCAGGGCCAGTCTCCCCCACCCCAAAACATGAACTCTCTGATGCTGATTCTCTACGTTTCTCAGGATGAGGAGCAACAACCAGGCCCTTCAGGACTGCCAGAGCGCACTCTGTCTTAGGGCCTCATTGTCCCCATCACCACCACAACTATCAAAACACCAGCGACAACCACTATGCTGACCCCTGCTACAACGACCTGTGCTGCAGCCACCTCCACTATCACCACTGCTGCCTGCAACACTGTCCCTCGCTCAGTGGTTACAAACACCACCACACAAGCTGAGGATGCTAGAGATAGTGTGCGGGTGCATCGATAGGCTATGACACAGGACCGTGTCAGCAGGGCAGGCTGGAGGGCAACTGGGTGACAATCACATGAAGACACTGAGACAATAGCCCCAGACAGTGTTGCAAGAGTCCTTGGTGCATATCAACTGAAGAAGGGAGAGATGGGCCAGGTTGTAGTAGAACTGCATAAGCTCTGCCTGCTGCAGAGGTCCATGGACACATGAATGAGACAACTTGTTGATCTCATGGGCCAGCTTGGGGGAGTTCTGAGGGACATACATGCTGCTCAAATGATGGCTCAACACCCCTCCAGTGGCCAGCCTGCTGAAAACACCCACCACCTCAGCTGTGGCCACAGAGATGGGTGAGTTGCAAGACCATGATTCCTCAGACACCCCTGAGTCTGCACCAGAGGCCCCCTGCCAAACGCAAGAGTGACCATCCGAAAAACACCAGGGGAGGATCCTGTGTCAAAGCACCAACCAAAGCCAAGTCGCTGAGCCAGTCATGATGGCACATGTGTTCCACTGATCCTTGACTTTGTTGATTATCCAATCCCACGTTGCCATGTTGCTGGAAGGAGTTTGTTGGACTGTCTAATTCTATTAATATGGGGACTACTCTATTTGACTCCATTACCATCACTGACAACTCATACACTCACTATGCACAAATTACCTTACATCCACTTTAATCTTTACACAATCTAATAGAAAATAAACATTATTTGCACACCTATGCCTTTGTGTCAGTTCCATATTCATCACAGTATGTACAATGTCAACTCTAATTCCAACGTACCACAAGCTCTGATTGTGATGAGACATTGATGGGGCGAAGGAACCTAGAAAGACACAAGAGGATGACATTGAGTTGTCAGGTGATGCCATTACAGCAACAACACACCACTAGTAATCCCCTTGCAATATTAATCACACATAACAATGACCAACACTATCACCATAGACATGAGGTAAGGGGAAATCAATACACTGTGCCACACACATCAAACATTAGCAGTTAGCCAACAACAGCTAGCATCCAAACACCTTATCTGTGCTTCAGTAGACTACTATAAATAGAATTGTCATTCAATATTATAAATGTAAATATCCCATACTATTAATACAAATGAAATGTTAAAGAAGAGAGTCAAAGATCTTATCTCCACAGGGTAAGAGATTGGAGAGAGATAATTCAAAGGAAATTTGACAAAGAGAGAAGCGATAGTTAGAAGTTATTAACTATTGTGTTATTCTAATTACAGTTTTCATTAAAAACAAAAACACTGAAGATGAGACAGAAGGTGTAGCAAATGTAAGCAGAGAAGAACCTGAGAAGCTAAGCAGTCTTTTTTATGTCCCCTTCACCTTTCCCCCACCGGGGTTCACCAAGAGAACTTGTTATAAGAGGACTCGGGTGGTGGTTCACGGGGGGAATTTGGAAAGTACCACATTTTGCTCTAGTGAGAGTACAAAGAGCTAAGTAGTATTATCTGTTTACAACAAGGGGTGGTGAGGGACAGAGTCTCTGAATTAAACAGAATACTCTCACCCAGTCAAGAGATCAGGGCTAGATCCAACACCGTTTTTTAGCTCACTGCACCATCCCAGTTTCAGAACCTGGCTGTATGCAAATTAGTCTGTTCCTGTCCCAGTGCATGATGGGAACAGGGCAAACCAAACTACAAAAGCCAATTCTTACACTGGGAAGGAAACAAGCTACCGGGGACCGGTTTCTGGCATTTCAGCCGTCTTCGGCCCGGCTTGCTTGAATCCTGATGGTGCAATGAGCAAGGGACTCACATCTGAGTATACCCTTCCACGCTTAGGGTGGACAAAAATATTTACAACAAGGGGTGGTGAGGGACAGAGTCTCTGAATTAAACAGAATACTCTCACCCAGTCAAGAGATCAGGGCTAGATCCAACACCGTTTTTTAGCTCACTGCACCATCCCAGTTTCAGAACCTGGCTGTATGCAAATTAGTCTGTTCCTGTCCCAGTGCATGATGGGAACAGGGCAAACCAAACTACAAAAGCCAATTCTTACACTGGGAAGGAAACAAGCTACCGGGGACCGGTTTCTGGCATTTCAGCCGTCTTCGGCCCGGCTTGCTTGAATCCTGATGGTGCAATGAGCAAGGGACTCACATCTGAGTATACCCTTCCACGCTTAGGGTGGACAAAAATATTTACAACAAGGGGTGGTGAGGGACAGAGTCTCTGAATTAAACAGAATACTCTCACCCAGTCAAGAGATCAGGGCTAGATCCAACACCGTTTTTTAGCTCACTGCACCATCCCAGTTTCAGAACCTGGCTGTATGCAAATTAGTCTGTTCCTGTCCCAGTGCATGATGGGAACAGGGCAAACCAAACTACAAAAGCCAATTCTTACACTGGGAAGGAAACAAGCTACCGGGGACCGGTTTCTGGCATTTCAGCCGTCTTCGGCCCGGCTTGCTTGAATCATGATGGTGCAATGAGCAAGGGACTCACATCTGAGTATACCCTTCCACGCTTAGGGTGGACAAAAATATTTACAACAAGGGGTGGTGAGGGACAGAGTCTCTGAATTAAACAGAATACTCTGGCAGGGTATACTCAGACATGAGTCCCTTTCTCACTGCTCCATCAGGATTCAAGCAAGCCGGGCCGAAGAAGGCTGAAATGCCAGAAACCGGTCCCCGGTAGCTTGTCTCCTTTCTGGTGAAGAATTGGCTTGGTAGTTTAGTCTGCCCTGTTCCCATGATGCACTGGGCCAGGGACAGACTGATTTGCATATAGCCAGGTTCTGAGCTGGGATGGGGCAGTGAGATAAATAACGGTGATGGATCAAGCCCTGATCTTTGGACTGGGTAAGAGTGGTCTGTTTAACTCAGACACTCTGTTCATCACCATCCCCCTTTTTGTAAATCGTTTTTGGCCACTATAGGTGTGGCAGGGTATACTCAGACATGAGTCCCTTTCTCACTGCTCCATCAGGATTCAAGCAAGCCGGGCCGAAGAAGGCTGAAATGCCAGAAACCGGTCCCCGGTAGCTTGTCTCCTTTCTGGTGAAGAATTGGCTTGGTAGTTTAGTCTGCCCTGTTCCCATGATGCACTGGGCCAGGGACAGACTGATTTGCATATAGCCAGGTTCTGAGCTGGGATGGGGCAGTGAGATAAATAACGGTGATGGATCAAGCCCTGATCTTTGGACTGGGTAAGAGTGGTCTGTTTAACTCAGACACTCTGTTCATCACCATCCCCCTTTTTGTAAGTAGTATTATCTGGGCCTTGACACAATGTCATATGTTCAAGGTTGACTTACACTCAAGTGAAGTAGTTGTCGGCGAGCTGTTGATGCAGGTCAACACCTTCCTCTTCTCCACTATCGTCACTAGGTATGTGTGGATTTGCAGCGGGGAATCTGCTTCTCATCATCATCCAGAATCAGGGGGATCTCTTTTTGCAAGGCCAGGTTGTGGAGCAGGCAGCATGCAACTGTGATCTGACACACCTTTTAGGGAGAGTAGAGTAGTGCACCACCGCTCTTGTCCAGACACCAACATCTAGCCTTCAGAAGTCCGAAAGCATTCTCCACTACACGATGTGTCCACCCGTGTGCATCACTGAAGCAGACTTTCCCTCGGGTCCTTGGATTCCTCAGTGGGTGCAACAGCCAAGGCAGTTTGTGATACGCAGATTCACCTAGTTGAGAGAAAAATCGACAAAGTTAGTAATACAAATAGTTGAGGAGAACAGCATGTCACATACTTACTCACCAACAAGCCATGCACACTCCGGATGCAGATTTCCCATGAATTGTTGGACTCATTATGTAGGAGTCATGTGCAGAACCCGGATATTTGGCACATACATGAGAGATAATTATACCCACTTGGCATACCACTTGCACATTGATGCAATGGTAATGCTTCCTGTTACTGTAGATGTGCTCGCGTGCATGTGGTTGAACTATGCCAAGGTGTGTGCAGTCAATGGCTCCAACAACATTAGGTATGTGACCATGGTCATAAAATTCCCCCTTCACACCTGCCAATTTATGTCTCCTTGGAAAGTGGATGTAGCGGTCCTTGTAGGTCAACAATGTGAACAGGACATCACACAGTACCATGCTGAACATAGGTTGAGACATCCTACCAGCCATGGGTACCGTGTACTGAAACAAACCAGTGTCAAAGAAATGCAGTGCGGCCATCACCTTTACTTTTGGTGTCAAAGCTGTTGGATATGTTCTATGAGGCCTCAAATGGGACTACAACTGAGCAGATAGCTCTTGAAGGGTAAGGCGATTCCGACAGAATTTCCTTATGATGTCCTCATCCTCCATGTTACCCAGTACTGGGAAAGGCTGATGCACAGTTGGTCATCTCCTACGTATTCCGAAAGAGGACACATGTAAATATGAGTCACACATGAGATGTGGCAAACATCCTACATAATGACTAACATAACCCCAACATTGACAAGACAGTGAAATCATCTTAATGCACAAGTCACATGCACAGACACCTTGATGTACTGTAGTCATTCATGGGGGCATGATATACATACTAACTACTGTCACATCTGAATTACACTATGTGAATGGTATATGGTACACTCCTACATCTTGTGTCACCAGCCCTGTGTGTAGCTGACACAGCACATGAAGCAAATAGCAACAATGCTGAGTTGTACAAAGCTGCTGCCGCTGCACAACCTTCTTGCTTTAGTCTCTAAAAGCACAACATCATTACTAAATGAGCACAGTGAGTGTAAGCTGCACAACTATCAATATAAATAAAGTACTTTATACAGTGATATAGGCACATTATGTGGTCAGTCCATCATGACTGTGGAATGAGTTGCCATTTCACAGATTAGCATGTTTACAAAAATGAATCAATTACACCTCAAATCTGTATACATGCTCAAAAAGATTAAATTCGAAATGTGAGTAAGTAAATACCAATGCATTTAATCATGTGTACTGTCATGACATGTGTGGGCATTATAGAGTTAAATGTCACACTCTCATTTCACTTTACAACCAGGTGCAAGAATATAGTGTAAATGTATAGTGATCAATGATGCAATTTGCAAAGAGACAATACTATAGCACAATGTGTCCATAGGTGCGGTAAGCGTGCACCGCCACTGCGGTCACAGGCAATGGCCACAATTGAAAGATGACGGATTGCGGTAGAGACCACATGGCCCCTGTCATGTGACACCACCTATGCGAATGTCATTGCAGCTAATGGGAGCCCCATTGCGGTAGTGCAATACATTTTTGATAATTGCCGTAGGCGTGCACTGCCACTGCGGTGATAGGCATTGGCCACAATTAAAAGATGCCTGATTGCGGTAGAGACCACCAGGCCCCGTGGTGTGACACCACCTATGCTAATATCATTGCAGCCAATGAGAGTCGCCATCACGGTAGTGCAATACATGTTTGAAACTCACGGTAGGCATGCACCACCACTATGTTCACAGGCATTGGCCACATTTGAAAGATGCCAGATTGTGGTCGAGACCACCTGGTCCACACTGTGTGACACCGCTTATGCAAATGTCATTGCAGCCAATGGAAGCTGCCATCAAGGTAGAGCAATACATTTTTTAAACTTGGGGTAGCCGTGCACCGCCACTGCAGTCACAGGCATCTGCCACAATTGAAAGATGCCCGATGGGTTTAGAGACCACCTGGCGCCTGCAGTGTGACACCGCCTATGCGAATGTCATTGCAGCAAATGTGAGCCGCCATCGCAGTAGTGCAATACATTTTTTAAACTCACAGTAGGCATGCACCCCCACTGCGGTCACAAGCATTGGACACAATTCAAAGATGCAAACCAAACTTGTGGCAAGACACTTGTGGGATATCGCATCCCAAAATAATTGAGACCCAGCCCAAAACATTCACCATCAGCCATTGAGCCTCCACACAGCATGTTTCCACCTCCCTGTGCCACCACTCAACTCGGTCTAACCATCCCTCAGGCTCCCACATCCACAGATCCCTCTAACTCAGCCAAGTCTCTCCCTCCCAGGTCAACTCCACTGAATAGCCCAGACAATCAGCCCCCTCCCAGTTCAACTTCCACCCAATGTTGAAGCCAAGTCCCCCTTCCCACCCCATTCCTCCCTGAGCGGTGTATGAACTTCCCATTTGAGGTCCCTATCCTGTGGTGATCTCCATGGAAGTGGACTGTGTTACATCTTTTTGACACAGGTTTTCATGCACACTTGTGCGGACTTTAAATTTAGACTGTCCAATGGCCTTAATGTTTTCCACTTTTGATTCCGGTACAGAGATCACGTAATAAAGACTGTTATTTATATTCTGAGCTTTGTCGCTACCCTTGCTAATGATGCAGTGCAATGTATGTGTATATGTTCATCTGTTACATGCTCGGTATGCCACATTCACATTGGCATCGGCTTGATTTTCTTTTGCAGAGGTTGCCAGAGGTTCCAGCCACTTCTGTGCTTTTTACTCAGAGGCTTGAGGGGGCAATAATGCTTGTCTGTGATGGTATACTCTTGTCCTAATCATTCTATTTTCTGGTTTCTAGTTTTGTACACATGTCATGTTTGGATGCTGTACCACAACAGCAGAGAATTCTATACACATGATAACTTGCGGGGTGGACAGGGTCTGTCATATCTGAGGAATATATCTTGATGTGTATACAGCAGTGTGGATGTGTTGACATCTTGTGTAGGCCTGGCCTCATAATAACATGGGTGCATTAGAATGTGTGTACTTGAGTCATACAGTATGATTGTCCTTTCATTAGCTGAAGTGTTGATGTGCATGTGCCCTTGAGCATGATCGTCAAACACATGTATGATCCAGTTTTTGAGTGCCGGTTTATTTACATGATCAGACACCTGCTATATATTGTGGGCTCATGTAGGAGTCGTTTGTGGAGCAATATGCAGTGTGTCAGTATGACCTTGAAGTCCTGGGGTACACCTACTTGTTGTCAATGTAATTTGTGGGTATGCAGAGTGTGCCACTGCAATGTCTGTGTTGTGGTGTTATGATCAGCCATGGCTCTTGCTTTTGTTTGTGCTCACTGTGCTGACTGGCTCAGGCAAACAAACATTATAAGTTACTTCTCACATACATTGAAGTCATTTTATACTTTATTTTGACCACTATGTGTTATTCAGAGTCATACCAGCCCAAAGAGGAGATTTTGATACCTACACATTGTGAGTTACTCATCTATGTCTTTTTGCTCTGTACACTCCTTACCTGTACAATACTAATGTACACTCCACTTCGGGTTAATAACTTCCACCCCGTGCCTTGCCATAGTTTGATCCTCCCCACCACTTCATAGTTTGACACTATACTGTGGGCGGATGATCTGTGTCCAAAACCAATGGGACCCTCAAGACTGTTTCACAATTTGTTATGAGATATTTTCTTCTACTTGATTGCAGTCATGGTTGCTCATGTACAGTGCACATGATTTTCCAGCATAGTACTCTAGTCAGGTTTCATGCATCTGTGTTTTCCTGACTTGTGCAGCAGTAGGTGATAGCTAAAGTATGTATCTGTTTGAAGAGGTACTACTACCCTTCCTGAGTGTGATGTAATCTGTGTGTTATGATGATTTGTGATATTGAAGTTCATGGTGGATCACTCAGATATGTGTGATACTGGTTTTGGTGGAGTTCACACATGGTTTACTAAGCCTGCACTGCTGTCAGTGGATGTTGCATTGTCCTTGCCAGGTGTGAGTCCCCCTGATGTCCAGCTGAGTTTGCTATGTACTATTTTTGTATGTGCATATGATATGTATTTGTTGTTGAGGGATTCAGTCTTCATCCTGAGTTGGCTCTTTCTACCGACTGGTCCATGTGTGTATAATGTTTTTTAGCATGACATTGTGTATCAGGAGTTTGTGTATTTGATTGCATTCATTTAAAAAAAATATATATATATTGACAATACATGAGTACAGAGCAACAACCACAATAGGTACAAAAAAGAAAGAGATATGGCACATACAAAATAAATAATTACTTCAGATAAATCAACATATAAAATAAGCACTTATAAACATTACAAGAAAGCAGACCCTACAAAGCCCCAAGGTTTATATATCCATGTAGGTCATCACTGAGTCCCAAATTTGACACCCTAGTTTCATTTTCCTCTGCCTTTGAGAGCATACAAACTATACTCCATGTTAAATATAGCGAGAAACCTAGCCCTACATGTTTCAAATGAAGGGGCATCTTTTTGCAACCAGCTAGATGCGATGCAAAGTCTGACCACGGCTGAGGCTAAGAGCATTAAATAAACTGATTTGGTTGGTACCGTGTCTGCAGTTACACCCATCTCTACTCCCAACAAAATCTGCATAGCTGACATATGCACAGGATTTCCCAAGATTTCGGTTAAAAATGTATCCATATGTTCAAATAACCTGCTTAACTGCGGACATGAGTAAAAAACATGAACCACATCAGCCGCATGTAGTCCACAATGAAAACATTTTCCCTCATGCCCATACCCCATTTTACAATTTTGTCAGGTGTAAAATATAGATTGAAAATCGTTTTATAATATTGAGAATGAAGATTGGCAGACAGAAAGAGTCGCCCGCTAAATCACTACAAGTCTCCAATTATATACTCTGACATCCCAATCTATTGTTCCATTTACCACTTGGAACTGCCAGGTCATTAGGCATCGTACCAAGCATTAGGGTGTAGAGTATCTCAATTTGTGGCCCTTTCCTTACTGCTTCGATAAGGGGATTAGGGTGAATATTAAAACAGGCTCTCAGTAAACAGTCCAGGACTTGTAGGTATTTAAAAAAATCCCCACGTGAGAGCTGATGTTGCTCCTGAAGCTGCTCAAAAGATTTAAGCCCACTATCCGTTTTTACAAATCACCAAGCATACAAAGACCTTTATCCCACCAATTATATATAACCCGATCCCAAAATGTAATTGAAAAAAACATAGATGATATTAATGGGGTGTACCAAGAAACACATTCTACCTCATACATCTTCTTAGCCACTTTCCATACTTTATAGGCAGCTACGATGGTCTTAAATCTTGTGCGCTTATAATAGCTCCAATCCATGTTCACGAACAGACAGTTTTTTGCCTCACTCCCAAGCAACATTTGATATATGGCAGGAGACTCAGCCCTATCTGTTGGTCCTACCCCAGTAAACAAAATGTTCATACGTTGTAGCATGCAAGCTAAATAATATAAAGTGAAATCAGGAACAGCCCAACCACCTTGTGCCTTTGGGAGGACCATATAATGCATTGCTCTTCGCGCTTTGCCTCGTGCCCATATAAATCGACCGCAAATCGACTGTAATTGCGCAAGGCTAGTACGTGGTATTTCCAGGGGGACACATCTAAAGAAATATAACATTTTTGGTAAAATCAGCATCTTTAGTACATTGCATCTGCCTACCAAAGATAAATGTAGGCATTCACATTGGTCCAACTGTATACGGACCCCGGCCATCAACTTCCCCCAGTTTGACTGAACTAACGCAGGCAAGGAGGCCCTTATCCCAATCCCCAAGTAAGTCACCTCTTGCGCTACCCTTTGATCAACATATGATCCCGTGTTAATGCATAGGATTTGTGTTTTAGATGAGTTCAACTTGTAGCCCGATACTTCTCAATACTCTGCAGCAAGGACCTCTATTTCATGCATTGCCACTGCTGGATTGGAGGACACCACAGCCACGTCATCAGCATATGCAAAAACACGATGTTGTTGCTGCTGCAGGGTTACTGACTGGATACTGGAATTGCTTTCTATCATTTTTAAAAATGGGTCTATATATAATGAAAATAATAATGGGGAACAGGGGCAACCCTGTCTAGTCCCACGCATAATGTAGACCGGTTTAGATTCGAGATCCATTGTACAAATCCTAGCAACGGGTTGATGATATAGCATCTGGAGAGCAGTAATAAATTGCTGCCTAAACCCAAGTCGGCGCATGACAGCCCATACAAATTCCCACGAAACGCAATCGAAAGCCTTCTCAGCATCTAATAAAATAAGGCTGAACGCATCACCGCTGGTATTGGCGTGATCAAGCAATGTTATTACCCTATTGACATGATTCCTTGTTCCCCGCTTAGGAATAAATCCATGTTGTCTCACCGACACCAATGGAGTTCTCACTCCGCCAGCCTCTTTGCTAAGATCTTTGAGTATACTTTCCCATCCGTGTTCAGCAAAGATATCGGATGGTATGATGCCGGGAGCTCAGGTGGCTTACCCTTCTTCCTAAAGACAACTATGCTAGCCTCATCCCACAACATTGGTGACACACCAATCCGAGCGCTTCTGAATGTAGCTAGCATGTCCTCCTTTAGGACTTCAAAGAAGGTTTTATAAATCTCCAGTTGGAGTTTATCAGGCCCTGCCGCCTTCCCGGCAGCTATCTCACTTATACCTATCTTTAACTCTATCAAAGTTATAGGGGCCTCCAGTTTCTTCGCCTCTGCCTCTCCCAAATCCTGCTCACAAAAATGCTGTAAAAGTAAATCACCTTTTTGATACTCATACTCTTCACCAGTATAAAGGTTTGCGTAAAAATCTCTAAATACTTCCAGTATACCACTTTCATCTTCCACCAACCTTCCACTGGGATCAATAATAGCATTAATCCTATGAGCTGCTTCCTTGGATCTTAACTTTTGGGCGAGGCACCTGCCACTTGCCTCCCCATATTCATAGTTTAATTGACGCTTAGTGAAGTATTTCTTGGCAGCCACTTGGCTCCAAAGAAGATTTATGTTTGCCTTACACCTAACTACTACTGTAGTCAGCTCTCCAATATTGATACCAACATGTATGCCCTGTGTAAGTCGCTCTTCAGCTAAGATAAGATCATGGCATGGTTCCTGCAATTTTGAACCCAATTGCTTTTGCATGAATAACCCAAAACTAAGAACTTCCCCCCTAAATACAGCTTTAAAAGCGTCCCAAACAAACCTGGTATTCGCGCTACCTCGATTGATACGGAAAAAAGTCACAATCCATTCCTTCATATGAAATATAAAACTTTGGTCAAGCAGTAATTTCCGATCAAAAGAAAACCCACAAGGCTTAACTGCTACACCAATAGATGAGAGGGTTAGCACTACCGGACCATGATCAGAGGTGATCCTTGGATACACCTGGATTCGAGCATCTTTCAACAGAAGATTAGGAACAAAGAAATAATCTAGCCTAACCAGTTTTTGGTGAGGACAAGAAAAAAAAGTATATCCAGGGTCACTCCCCCGCAGTACAGACCATGCATCTGCCACACCATGCGCGGATACCAAAGATTGCAGCGCCTTAAACACTTTTGGTTTCCTCCCTGTATACCTATACCTATCATTCCCCAAGGAGTTGGGCGGGAGATTTATGTTGAGATCACCAGAGATGATTACTGGAGTTGGCCATAATGCAAGCTCGACATTCACGAAATCTAGAAGTGCTGCCTCGTCTAAATTAGAACCATATATAGAGCACAGCTTAAATTTCGCTGACCCAACTGTACACTCCACTACTACCCATCTCCCAAGACTGTCCGTCAGTGTCCTTCCCGTATTGACAATCTGTTTTTTAACCAATATTGCAACGCCCCTTGTTGTACATGTCTGTTTAGTGTAAGCCGCTAATGTGTATCCGAGTTCTGACAAAACTTTTCTATTAGCCCATGTAATGTGAGTTTCCTGGAGACACATCACATCACATCGGAGCATCTGTAGCTCACATGCCACCCGCTGCCTTTTACTAAAATGGTTCAATCCCCTGACATTCAGTGACCCCAATCTAAAGCCCTTAACCTCCATCTATCTCTATTATGAAAAAAATTGTAGAATCATGTACCTGCCATATCTAACTGTCTTACAAATAACAGAAATGTACTCATGTAATGCTTTTCCTTTTAACCCCACACCTAACCCAGTCCACCCCATCTCTCCCCCACCCAAAACCACCCACAACGAGGCGTAAGGACCATGTCCTCAATGATGGCGAATAATGTTTTGCACCGCCCTCCTCCCCTTGGCCCACCCCCCCTCCCCGTGGCCCACCACCCAAGCTTGACCCTACAGCATGTCACATTATCAACCCTACGACAATATACCTCACTTGCCAATACAGCCAAATTATTGTTGTCATATATATATACATACATAAACATATCAGAGTAAAAACTTACATTGATAATCATTTATCATTCTAATTACACAATACAGAGCCTTAATATCCAAATATTACCCTCATATTGAACACAAGCACTGTCCCCTGCTACACCGGAAAAGGAGAAAATGAGGGAAATAAAAAGAGGAACCTAAAAGAAAAACCAGTGGCTGTAAAGAAACAGATACAGACTGACGTAGCCGAAAAAAAAGAAAAAAACAAGAGCAAATTATGCTATAGACTATTAATTGCCTAACGACTTTAAGAATTCTTGCGCCCCAGCCTCTGATGTAAAGTACTGAGTCTGTGACATGTAAATCACGTTCAATTTGGCTTGAAAGAGTGAAATCAGCTTCCTCAATTTCCACCGCTGTTGCACCGTGGCCAGACAAAAATCAGGGCGCACGAAAAATTCACACCCTTTATTTGACCGTTGCCTATCCGGTCGAGCCAAATCATATATAGCCTCGCAAAGCAAATAATTATTAAGGCACATCAAATTGCCAGTGGATGCACATTTCCCTCTCCACTAAGACCCCCTGCTCTCCTGAGTAAAAGGAAACCGATGCGCCCTAATGACCTCAGTCTCCCAATTCCAGTCCTTCAGATCAGGGAAGGCCTCCTTAAACATATCAACATTAAATTGTCTTGCAATCTGTCCTTCTTTCTATTCGGGTATGCCCAGCACACGAAGGTTATTACGCCTTGAGCGATTTTCAAGGTCTGTTAACTTCCAGTCCACATCCGTTTTAGTCTTTTGCAATACCTCAATACATGCCTGCTGTTTAACCAGAGAGTCCTCTGCACCTGAAATACGCTCTTTGGCCTCCGCCATCCTGGTAGTTAGATCTGCACAGGACTTCGCGATTCGGCGTTCAGTGTTTTGCAGTTTACCCTGGAGTTCTGGACTTTCTGGTTCCGTCCAGAGGTGTCAGGGATAACACCCGAAGACCCCGGAGTTCTACCTGTCTCGGTGCACAAATAAACAAAAACACGGGCTTCTCGATGGTGGCGTCAAAGACCAAAGGTTTATTACTGCAGGGACACAGAAGTCACAGAAACTACACACGGGCAGATTCTAGGAGCCTGTTCGATTTGTACAAAAAGGGTTGCTCCTTATATACTGAATATTGGGCTTCGGGCAAATTCTTTACATGCTAGTACATTCCTAAACCTTTGTGTCCTAAACAATAAATATTTGGCGTTGCACAGGAATCGTCAACATTATCTGATGTCAAAACATTACGAACGAGGGCTTCCCACTGTTCCATCATAATCCCATGTCAACTTTTCATTCAAGACCCGGACCGCCTCATCGTAAATTTCGTTACCTCCCCCTAATAAAGACCCAGAAGGAAAGGAGCAGAGCCAGGTGCAGAAGATAGAAAAGCAGGATAAGAGATGTTTGTGGGTCGTAAATAGGCAAGGCTACCAGCTTCGGCCGCCTAATCATGATCAGGCCAACGAACAACGAGAACCAGTATAGCAGGACTGGCCTCAGGCAGAGGAGGCAGTTTCTGTCGAGTCATGCAGCCATGGCGTGTTCTGTTCTAATGTGCACGTGTCACTAGCAAGGTGAATCTCCGGCTAAAGCTTACGTGTCCTTAAGTGAAAGAGGTCACTGCGTGTCCATTGTCTATGTGAGGGCAAGAAACACAAAATGGCTTCCGTGATCTAAAATGGATGCCATGGGTAGATCAGAAATGTGTTCGTAACAGGAGTGCTCTTGCTCGTAGCATGGCGAAAACACCAGGATATGCTAAATGGATCATTTGCGGTTCACTGATACCAAAATTATGTATTTACGACAATGTTGAAAACACGGGTTCAAATCGTCACGGAACCTCAGACCCTCCTTTTGCCCTTACATAGGCAATTACTCTATGTCTGAGTCTATCTCTATGCTCATCAGGTCAGTGACATGTTGTTGCATCATCATTCTTTCTCGCGCCTTTTCTCCAAACGCAGGTGGTTTTCTGAAACATGTTGCAGCACAAAGACTACACAAAGCGGGACCACACTGGATAATCAGGCAGCATGAGAACAGAAATACTAGGATGACACCGATGACCATCAGAACCTTCCATCCCCACGCTGATATCAGAGTCCAAAACCACTCCATGAAGGACCAGTTTCCCTTGTCTACGTGTATAGAGTCGGAAATCTTGTGTAGCTTAGAGATCGCCTCATAGACAGTCGGAGCATTATTGGGAATAAAAACAAAGCAGCTCGATTGGATCATTCTGCATACCCCACCTCGATCTGCAAGTATTACGTCTAGAACCATCCGGTTCTGCAACGTCATGAGTCGATCCGCCTGAAGCTCAGCTGTTAAGTTACTAAGGGCACCAGCAGTTTCTGTAATAGTAGATTCAACTACCCGTGTTAGCTGACGTAGATTTCTACTATTGGCCATAGGCCCCCAAAACGGAAGGAAACCTTTGAAGAAGTCTCCAGCTTCCTGACCAGCGGTATCTTCCTTGCTGAAAACACCTCTTGCTACTCTGGTCTTGTGATAATCTGAAGAAGCAGTGTATGTCGGAGGCAACAATCGAGCAATATAACATGAACCTGAGAAGTCAGCAGGCAGCCATGTATATGCTCTGTCTTGACATATGAAGTAGGTACCCCTAGCAGTAAGGAAGGCAGGGGAAGAGTTAGACGGAAACACGTAAGTCTCAACGCACTCACTCCTTTCTAGCTGAGCTCTCGGATTTCTCCCATTTCCTTGCAAACAGACCTGACCTCGGTGAGGCACGACCCAGACTGGAGTGGAGCTTTTACGCTTGCTTTCTCCCAAACTAAGGCGATACTCTGTAGAGTTCCAACTCAAATATACCCGTAATTCATCTCTAGGGTAAGATGGAGTATTATTGACGTATTTAATCATGTCAATAATTCCCTGGACTAAAGCTTTGTTGGCTGAGTTGTATTTAGTGGAACGTGGTGGACGCGGAGGATAGGTCTCAAGGGCATAGGCAAAAATGGTCTGAAAGGCCTGAAATGATCCATTATAGCTAAAAGGCAAGACTAGATAGGGTATGCCTTTATCCATAGTGTAGGGTATCAAGCCACACACCCAGCAGTCTGTAGTGTTAACTACCAGTTGGTGTTGATGTAAGAGCTGTACAAAAGTGTTATTAATAAATTCTGAGTGTCGAGCTTGCTCATGTTCAGGAAACGAGTGAAAAGAATGCATAGAAGAAACAGTAGAAGTAGCAGGATCAAGGGGAGGTACTGTAGTTACCGGCATAAAAATCAAATGCACACCAAAGACGATTCCACCCACCAACGTTATCAAAATAATTAAAAACGTAACTGCACATTGCATTAGAAAGCATTTGCTGTGAAGAATTCTGTACAGTCTATTTCTGCGACCATAAATTACATTCTCTCGTTGCAGCTCAGGAAGCTCCATCTTCTACAATCCGCTCGCGACCACTGATGATGTGTACGTAGATGAAAATGCCTCTATCAGCCCTGGGAGTTCCCAGAACTAACAGAAAGATCGACCTTGTGTCTGACCCCCGCAGATTCAACTAGGCACACAGCAACGACCTTACGGCTACCCAGACGGCAAGGCAATTTTTAAAACAACAAAACAATACAAAGTATTAGCAAACTTCCTGGCTGGAGGCAATGTACGGTATTAAAATTCAAATGTGAAAAATAGGCAGTTTCCTGCTTTATTTGTCCATATTGCGAGATCGTAAATTGTATCTCAGTTTAGCAGGAGCTGTTTGATCTGGAAACAGTGTATTTTCAGCAGACGTTGCAATATTCAGGTTCGCAGATGGCAAATGTTCTTTTGTTGCAGATGGCAAATGTTCAGAGTTCAAAAGAGCAGTTTCAGAAGGAGAGTCAGAGTTCGATGTATCAGTGATTAGTTCTGCATCGCTGAAAGGGATAAACCTGGGTATTTGTTCTGTTTCAGAGGCACCGATTCCCTTCTTCACCCAGTTATCGTAAGGAAGTGGCAGGGGCACACGTTTGACGTGTGTCGTGTGTATCCAGTTCTTTCGTCCAGCCACACGAATAGCAGTTCTCGTTGCTAGCAGCACCTGGTATGGGCCGACGAATCTGGGTTGAAGATTTTTCGTCCTTGCAAAATTTCGAATGACGACTTGATCGCCAGGTTTCAGCTGATGACCTGGACTCTCCGGTGGCTTTGGCAATGCAT
This sequence comes from Lissotriton vulgaris, assembly GCF_964263255.1. Classification (NCBI taxonomy): domain Eukaryota; kingdom Metazoa; phylum Chordata; class Amphibia; order Caudata; family Salamandridae; genus Lissotriton; species Lissotriton vulgaris. The sequence continues at coordinate 1,907,633,325 of NC_141689.1, forward strand.
CGAAAACCTGTTGGTGAATAAGACTCAATTTAGCAGTCAAGTCGAAAAGGTAATCAATCAACATTGGATATTCCAGAGAACAGAATTCTTTTGGCCTTGGCACTCCCCAAACATTGGCGGGACGACCAAAAACTATTTCGTATGGACTAAGCCCTACTCTAGAATGTACAGTCGCTCTCGTTGATAACAAAGCCAAGGGTAGTGCATCTGGCCAGGACAAACCCGTGGATGCCTGTATTTTAGCAAGTTTCAGCTTGAGGGTGCCATTGTAACCCTCAACTAAACCAGCAGACTGGGGATGGTTCGCACTGTGGAACTTTTGTTTAATCCCTAAACCGGCACACACACTCTGCATAACTTTCCCTACGAACTCACTTCCGTTATCTGACCATACAATCCGTGGCATGCCATATCTAGGGAAATATTCTTTGAGAAGGATTTTGGCAGTGGACAAGGCAGTATTGTCCTTCAGTGGATATGCTTCGATCCATCTGGAGAAAGCACAAACTACCACTAGGACGTATTTTAGATTGTTGCAACGATCCATGTGAATGAAGTCTAACTGAATCACTTCAAAGGGGCAAGAAGGAGGAGCAAAGTGACCAGCGGGTGTGGGGATTCCCTTGCCAGGATTATGCATCAGGCATACCATGCAATTTCTCACCCCTCTCTCTGCACATTTACTAATCCCATTATTCTTCCAGACTGGAGCCAACATCTTACAAATCCCTTTAGAACTGATATGCGCTGCTCCATGTGCCATCGTTACTACTGCAAGCACATACGCATCAGGCAACATCCAAAGCTGTTGTTCCGACAAATCAATCCAACACCCACTCGAGTCCAATTTACCCGTACTCTCTTTCCATGCAAGCTTTTCCTCCTCAGTCGCCTCCTTCTGAATTTCTTTCACACTTTCCACTGTGTCCTCACACATTCCAGACTCAGAAATCCATCTTGCAGACGTAGCAACATACATTCTACTCATCATATTTCTAGCTGTCTGTTTAGCGGTCTCATCAGCAAAAGCATTCCCACGACCAACATCATCCGTGATCGCTTTATGAGCTCTGCACTTCACAATCGCAACTTCAGTCGGCAAGGTTAGAGATTCCAACAAGTCATTAACTAGCTGACCATGTTGAATCTTAGTCCCATGGGACGTAATGAAACCTCTCTCTTTCCACAAACGGCCAAAACTATGGGCCACGCCGAACGCGTACTGACTATCTGTGAACACATTCACTTTCTTTCCCTTAGCTAAAACACACGCTCTCATTAGTGCAATTAATTCCGCAGCTTGGGCAGAATTCTGACTCACTCTTGCAGTCTCCACAATCGTACTCAAAGTCGTTACTGCATAGGCAGCAGTCACATCACCATTCTCCAATTTAAAGCAGGACCCATCAACATACAACGTGCCATCTGGATCTGACAACGGGGTGTCTTTAAGATCAATTCGTCCTTTTGTCTCTTCCTCAGTTCTGAAGCAACAGTCATGAGGTTCGGAATCACTCGACTCTTGACTAGTCGGCAACAATGTTGCTGGATTTAATACATTGCATCTTTTGATCTGAATATGACTCGCTAGCAGTGTCAGCTCGTAGCCTGATAATCTAGCACTGGTAAGGTGTTGCGTCTTGGTTCGGTTCATGAGTGTGTCCACAACATGAGGAACCATGACCACTAGCATATTGTTCATCACCAAACCAGCAGATTGTCGAATGGAAGCCGCAGCTGCCGCTGTAGCTCTCAAACAACTAGGCAACGCTCTAGCTACCGGATCTAATGTTGATGAAAAATACGCACAAGGGCGTTGTTTATCACCAAATCTCTGTGTCAGAACATTCAACGCACAACCTTCTCTCTCGTGAACATAGAGCGTAAATGGCTTACTGTAGTCAGGTGTACCCAACACAGGAGCTGAACACAGTGCATTTCGTAACTCAGAAAAACTCTGCTGACATTCGGCAGACCATGGCACTGGACTCGGAAAATTTTTCCCAGTCAAAGCTACCAACGGTTTTGCCAAAAGAGAAAAATTTGGGATCCACTGCCTACAGTATGAGTTATACCTAAAAAGGCACGTACTTCTCTCTGTGTGCTAGGAACATTCATCTGCGTAATTGCTTTTATTCTCTCTGGGGTCAACTTTCTTCCCTCCTTTGACAAGAGATGACCTAGGTAGGTCACTTCTTTTCAACAGTATTGCATTTTCAAAGGTGACACTTTGTGATTCAAACTAGACAAATGATGCAATAAGGAAATTGTAGCCGCTTTGCAAGTTTCCTTGTCATCATTTCCTTGTGGAGAAGTGTGGCTCAGGGGTTAGAGGCGGCAGACCCGGAAGCTGAGATCGGCCCTGGACCAGGGTTCAATTCCCCGCCTCGGCGGGTCTTGGGCTCAAAAATTCCACGGACTCGATAATTCTCGCTCCGGTGCCTTCTCGACTCACGGGTTCACACTCTGCGACTCTGGGCAATAGCTTGCTTAATCTCCACAACGGCCCCTCGCGGTGGGATGCCTGGCTTTCACCTTGTGGATACCCTGCTGGGGTTATCTCACAGGGGAATACCAGGACGGGTTCCCTAAGCAAGCGCCGGGAAACCCTTTGTGGGTAGCTGTGCGCTATATAAGCTCAAATACATTTACATTTACATCAGCAGCCACTAGAAGATCATCTACATACTGCACTAAAGCAGAACCAGGAGGAAGTACAAAGGAATCTAACTGACTTTTTAATGCCTGACTGTAAATGGACGGACTCTCACAATACCCTTGTGGAGCACGTTTAAACCTGAAGCTTCGACCTCCTAAAGAGAAGCCGAAAATATCTCTGCTTTCCTCGGCTATCGGAATGCTGAAAAAGGCATTCTTCAAGTCGATAACTGAAAACCATGTGGCTGTAGCTGGAATCAACGTTAACAATGAAGTTATGTCTGGAACCACAGGAAACTGTGGAATCACAATCTTGTTAACCTCCCTAAGATCTATTACAAACCTATAGACTGGAGGCTTTGAAGGATCTGTACGTTTCAGAATTGGCAAGACAGGACTGTTACAGACATTTCCCCTAGTTTCTTCTACTACACCTTTCTCGATCAAATCTTGCACAATTAATAAAAGTGCGCGTTCACCTTCACTAGAGATTTTGTATTGTGGGATTCGTGGAAATTTTTACATTCGCTTTCAAAGTGACTACATATGGTGGAATTTCTAAAAGACCTACATCGTTAGGACCAGTCGCCCAAAGAGTATCAGGGAGAGAACGCAGCTCTGGTGGGAGCGCATCCATCGACAAGTACATCGGAGAGGTGATTCTTTTACCTAATGTAAGCTGTACTCCTTCTGGAGAACAGTACAATGTCGCATATAGTCGTTTTAACAAGTCTAAACCAAGCAGATTTTCATTACAACCAGTCGTCAAAATCAAGGGTGCTTTCAATTGACGTGGTCCAACAGAAATAGACAAAGGACCAGATACGGGGTTGTAAACAGGGGCGCCTGAAAAACCTACAGAAACATTCGTTAAGCCAGACAAAGGTGCGCCAGGGAGTTTCTCATGTATAATAAAACTTTTTGCTGCACCAGTATCCAACAGAAACGGTTCGACTACACCTGATGTTGCTACTGCGACATAGGGCCCACTCTGATCTACTGGAACTGATACTACTCCCTCTCTTTGTCCATGGCTGTCCTAGTACTCACTCTGCTGAAATCCTTCGCCATTTTCACAATAGTCTTCAACATGATACTGCTGAGATCTATTTTGTTGAGCAGACTGTCCATTTCGCTGATCAAAATGATTAGAAGGGCGATCGTTCGTTTGTGGAGGCATAGCACCTCGTCCTCGACCCCTAGAATTTCGCATATAACCACCACGACCTCTCTGAGCTGCTGCAGCGTTATTCTGCGCTAAAACTGGACAATCATTTTTATAATGACCTTCTTTCTTACAATATGCACACTGATTCCACTGGTATTGCGGTCTCTGAGAATTATAATCTGTCCTTTGATATGACCCTTGCTGTGTATTAGTCTGATTCGTACGAGGCGGATACGCTTGCTGTAAAAGAACTTTAGTTTTTAAATCTTTTGTCTTCTTCTCTGATTTTTCTTTCTCCTCTTTATCCCTATTTTCATAATATTGGGCAGTCGCAAGTATTTGCGCAGTCGTAGAGACAGCCCACGCACTCTCGGAATCTTTCAATTTATTACTAAGCTCTTGCAACAAATTGTGTACAAATTTATCAACGGATAGTCTCTGTCCTCCTTCCGTACTCATATCCTGACCACTATGATCCACGAAAGTCTCTTCGAACCTTGTGAAAAAGTCGGAAACACTTTCGTCCTTCTTTTGCCTGCATGCGGACAACTTGTCCCAGTTAACGCGTAATGCTGGCATCAGAGTCTTCATTAAGTCAATTATTCTACTGGGTAAATTAGCAATTAGAGGTTCGGGTTTGGAACCACCTATTTGCTGACCATCCGCTGCAATTATAGCTGCCCAATCACCACCTAGGGCAACTGGATGATTCTCTTTTCGGATTTTAGCCCAAATTGGTTGCGGAACTACATTCCCGAATAACATGTCAATGTCCGCTAAATTCATCACACAAGCTTCAACTGTCTGCGCTAACTCCTTGTAATATCCGGCTGGATTCTTACGCGGATCAGGCAAGGCTTGTTTCACCGCTAACACTTCGGCTCGCTTCCACGGAATGTGTATCCACACTCTCTGGAACTGGGCCGGAGCGGCAGCAATACCATTCGGTACGTCAGCTTGTACAGCTTCGCGCCAAATTGGAGGAACCTCCCTCATTGGATATTGGCGATTCTGCTTCGTACTACGTTTCTCTAATTCCCTCGGTGAACGAAGTGATGGATCATTCCTATAACTTAAAATCAGTTCCATCGCTTCTTTTATATTTTGACCAACTATCATACCTGCAGCAAACTCTTTCTGAACATTAATTAATTCTTCTAAATTTGATTCAGAGTCATCCTCTTCCAATTCCTTACGCAAAAGAGAGCACATTTCGTCGAACACATATCTTTGTGTCGGTTCCTTCCACTGCATAAATGTATCTAATACATCTCTAGTACTATATCTTCCACTTTTCGAAATCCATCTAAGAGCTGTGGAATCTAATATTCCCCGTTCTTCAGTACTGGGAAGCTGACTACGTCTCTGCACAGAGTCAGAGGCAGGAGTTTTAATTAGAGTTTTATAGAAGGGAGATAGAATATTAGAGACAGAATCAGTGATTCTCCAACGAACAGAAAGTGGAGTCATAACACTAGCAGAAGCAGAGAATAAAGTAGCAGTTGGGACAGATAGAACAGGAACAGTAGGAATAGCAGGCAGAGTAGCCTGTGAAATAGCAGGTGTAAGCGATACAGGTATAGGTAAAGAAGCCGGCAACCCTGGAAGAGGGGGTGCCGAAGGAACATTAACATTGACCACAGGAGGTACAGGAGCTTGATTCAGAGGAGCAGGAGCAGAAATGCCAGGCTGTCCAGCAACCGGTAAAGGTGGAGCCGTAGCACCCTGTGCATACGGTGGGGGTGACCGTAACAAGTAAGACAACAGAGGATCATTTTCGGGGTCCTCTACTATCTTAGCTGTACTCGATGGCAAGGCAGGATAGCACTTGTCTATCGCTAAATTACGCTCTCTATTGGCCACCTCCATTGCTTTCTCAGACTCGTTAAGTTGCAGCTGCTTAGCAGACTGTTCTAAAGTCAACTCTTGCTCTTTCTGTTCTTTCTTCAACTTTTTAATTTCTCTCTGTTTAGATTCTTTTCGCCAATAACGAAGAGAATCAAACATTGCCGGCCGGGCTTTCTTCTTGAACAATTTCGTTTCTAAATTATCAATAACTTGGGGTTCAAAACTACCATGCAGTGGCCAACTAAGGACACCGTCTTTCTCCGTATATCGGACCCATACCTCATTATAAGATATAGGACCCACTCCAAACTTACAATACAGATCATAAAGAGGAGTTCCAATCAGAGGAACCAGACATGAATCCTCCAACCGGGAATCACTGTTGCAACCAAAACACGACAACATACAATTTTTCCGACTTACCATTTTATAATCCGGAACACAGAACAAACAAAAACACGAACAAAGGTGCGCACTCGAACCAAGAATTTAGGCCTACCAAAGCGAACAAATGTATCGATACCCAAAACTAAACCAAATGATTATCGTAACTAGAACAACCAGTGATAATCTTACGAAACCAAACCAAACCAAGAACTAAAAGGATTTTATCCAAACAGGAACAACCCTTACGAGATAACCAACTAGCAACCACTTAATACTTAACTGAGGCACTGAAGACGTCACCAAGGAGAAACCCGTCACTTCTCGCCGTACTAAGGACTGCACCTCGGGTCCAAGACAGGGCGACGGTCAAGGCAACTGACCACTGCAGCCGTCCGAACGGAAACCCTTGTGGAAGAGAACGTCGGGCCACTTTTGCGATATGCCGAGATCGATGAAGTGGGGCGCCTCCCTCAGGAATCTTCACACGAAGCTTCTCGAACTCTTCAGGCTTTTGGACCGGTACCGAATGACGTCGCCCCACGAGGGGCGCCAATTGGAGTTCTGGACTTTCTGGTTCCATCCAGAGGTGTCAGGGATAACACCCGAAGACCCCGGAGTTCTACCTGTCTCGGTGCACAAATAAACAGAAACACGGGCTTCTCGATGGTGGCGTCAAAGACCAAAGATTTATTACTGCAGGGACACAGAAGTCACAGAAACTACACACCGGCAGAATCTAGGAGCCTGTTCGATTTGTACAAAAAGGGTTGCTCCTTATATACTGAATATTGGGCTTCGGGCAAATTCTTTACATGCTAGTACATTCCTAAACCTTTGTGTCCTAAACAATAAATATTTGGCGTTGCACAGGAATCGTCAACATTATCTGATGTCAAAACATTACGAACGAGGGCTTCCCACTGTTCCATCATAATCCCATGTCAACTTTTCATTCAAGACCCGGACCACCTCATCGTAAATTTCGTTACCTCCCCCTAATAAAGACCCAGAAGGAAAGGAGCAGAGCCAGGTGCAGAAGATAGAAAAGCAGGATAAGAGATGTTTGTGGGTCGTAAATAGGCAAGGCTACCAGCTTCGGCCGCCTAATCATGATCAGGCCAACGAACAACGAGAACCAGTATAGCAGGACTGGCCTCAGGCAGAGGAGGCAGTTTCTGTCGAGTCATGCAGCCATGGCGTGTTCTGTTCTAAGGTGCACGTGTCACTAGCAAGGTGAATCTCCGGCTAAAGCTTACGTGTCCTTAAGTGAAAGAGGTCACTGCGTGTCCATTGTCTATGTGAGGGCAAGAAACACAAAATGGCTTCCGTGATCTAAGATGGATGCCATGGGTAGATCAGAAATGTGTTCGTAACAGGAGTGCTCTTGCTCGTAGCATGGCGAAAACACCAGGATATGCTAAATGGATCATTTGCGGTTCACTGATACCAAAATTATGTATTTACGACAATGTTGAAAACACGGGTTCAAATCGTCACGGAACCTCAACGCTCGGCCCCCTGCGTGCGCAAGCCTTCAGCCTTCGTCTCAGCCCAATGAGCCATATTTGAATGCATTCAGATGTGTGTTCAATTTGTACTGTGCATTTCTTGTGTGAATGTCACATACAGCAATGTGGAGTCTTATTCATTAGCTTGATTGAGTGCACAATTGTGCTATAGCCACCTATATTTGTGCATGTGAATGTTTGTGCTACACATTGACACCATGCCCACTCTGTAACTGGTGGAGTGTCTATATCTGTGTTTGCATAGTTGTCTGATTGCACTCAGTTTGTGTTTATGATTGACATTTCTTCATGTATTTTTAGATTAGTTTGAATGATGGTTTCTGTGCAGTTGGCCAGAGTAGAAATGTTATCTATTCCAGTGTTGTCTAAGATCACATTGCCTATCCTCTCTTGCTACGCATGGCTAGTCTTGTTGGACTTCTTTTGATGTGGTTTGTGATACATGTGTTTGAATTGGTTAAGAGTCAGTATTGGTTCAGCCATCCCTGAGTGGATTTCAAACATTTGCAGGTACACACCAGGGTGTGGTATTGGTTATCAGGGAACTCACAGGACATTATTTTCACCTTCATCTGTGCTTCTCACAGGTGTTGAGTAGTGAAGGTGGGAAATAGGTAGATGAGGGGTATGTGTGAAGGTCATACTTGTGTTTGACAGTCAGAGACTATCACCATGAGCCATGAGTGTTGTGCTGGTGGGATACACATGTCAAGATAGTTAACACAGATGAGGGGCTGGTCACTGTATGGTTTATGACAGTTCATATAATTCCAGGCCAATGCATTGCTTGCATTACTGTATCACAGGGATATTGCACAGATATTACTTTCGTTCAATTTGAATCTCTGTGCGATCCATGTATGATTTGATGGCCTAAGTGTAGTGTGATATGTGGTACTTCTTGCATGTCATGTACTAATGTTACCAGTCATTTCTACATGCGTTTCCTGCACTGGGCACTCCACTTTAGGATAGTTTACTTATTATGATACAGTGCTGCTGACTTAAGGTATGTGTATGAGGCTGAGTTTAAGTGTGTGAGCTTTCTGAAGGACTTGGCATACAGTGTGAACAGTTCCTCTTTAAGCACTTCTTTTGCTATTTCAACACTTATCTTGCCTCTTTTTACACCCGTTGTGCCTCTTTTTGTACTTCTCTTGCCTCTTTTTTTACCTCTTTTGCTTCTTTCAGTACTTCTCTTGCCTCTTTCTGTACTCCTCTTGCCTCTTTCTGCACTACACTTGCATCTTTCTGTACCCCTCTTACATCTTTCTCAATCGATGTTGGATCTTTCTGCACTTCTCTTGCTTCTTTCTGTACCTCTATTGCCTCTTTCTGCAACCCTCTTCCCATTTTCTGCCCCTCTCATGCCTCTTTCTGCACCCCTGTTCCCTCGTTCTGCACCTCTCTTACCTGTTTCTATGACTCTCATGCCTCATTATGCTCCCTTCAGCACTTCTACAGACCGTTTATTCACCCCTATTGGCTTCTTCTGCACCTATGTTTGTTTTTCTGCATTTCTCTTGTTTCTTTCTGCACCTCTCTTGCTTCTTTCTGCATGCCTCCTACCCCTTTCTACACCCCTCTTTCCTCTTTCTGCAACCCTCTCGCCACTTTCTGCACCCCTGTTCCATCTTGCTGCACTTCTCTTGCCTGTTTCTGCATTTCTTATGCCTCTTTCTGAACCTCTCCTGCCCCTATCTGCAGTTTTCTAGCCTATTTATGCAACTCTGTTGCTTCTTTCTACACTTCTATTACCTCTTTCAGCACCCCTTTTGGTTCTTTCTGCAATTCTCTGTCTCTTTCTGCACACCTGCTCCCTCTTTCCGCACCTCTCTTGCCTGTTTCTGCAACTCTCTTGTCTTTTTCTGCACTTCTCTTTCTGTACCTGTGTTGTTTGTTTCTGCACTTCTTTTGCCTCTCTCTGCTTTTTTTCTGCAATTTTCTTCATGCTTTTCTGTTCCTTCTTTCTACAGTTCTCTTGCCTTTTTCTGTACCCCTATTGCCTCCTTCTATACCTATGTTTGTTCTTTCTGCACTTCTGTTGCTTCTTTGTGCACCTCTCTAGCTTCTTCCTGCATGCCTCTTGCCTCTTTATGCATCCCTCTTGCTTCTTTCTGCACCCCTCTTGCCTCTTTCTGCATCACTGTTTCCTCTGTTGGTACCTCTCTTGCCTGTTTCTGCAACACTCTTGCCTCTGTCTGCACCCCTCCTATATTTTTCTGCACCTCACTTGCCTCTTTCTGCACCTCTCTTACCTCTTTATGAACCTCACTTGCCTATTTATTCACCTCACTTGTCTCTTTCTGCAGTTCTCTTGCTTTTTTCTGCATCTCTGTTGCTTCTTTCTGCACTTCTCTTGCCTCTTTCAACATTTTGCTTGCCTCTTTCTACACCATTCTTGCCACATTCTGTACTTCTCCTGCCTCTTTCTGCTCCTCTGTTGCTTCTTTCAGTACTTCTCTTGCCTCCTCCTTTACCCCTCATGCCTTCCTGCACCACACTGGCCTATTTCTGTATCCCTCTTCCCTTTTTCTGTACCTTTCTTGCCTCTTTCTGCACCTATCTTGCTTCTTTCTGCAGTTCTGTTGCCTTTTTCTGTACCCCTCTTACCTCTTTCTGCATCTCTGTAGGTTCTTTCTGCACTTCTCTTGCTTTTTTCTGCACCCCTATTGCGTCTTTCTGCACCTCTCTTATCTCTTTCTACACCTCTGTAGGTTCTTTCTGCACTTCTCTTGCTTTTTTCTGCACCCCATTGCGTCTTTCTGCACCTCTCTTGCCTATTTCTACAACTCTCATGCCTCTTTCTGCATTTGCCTTACCTCCAATTGTACCTCTGTTGCTTCTTTCTGCGCGTCTGCCTGTTTCTCCACCCCTATTGCCTTCTTTTGGTCATATTTTGGTTCTTTCTGCACTTATCTTGCTTCTTTCCGTTCCTCTCCTGCTTTTTTCTGCATCCTTCTCGCCTCTTTCTGCACCCATCTTGTCTCTTTCTGCACCCCTCTTGCATCTTTCTCCACCCCGTTCCCTCTTTCTGCATTTCTTGTGCCTCTTTCTGCACCTTTCCTGCCCCTATCTGTAGTTATCTTACCTCTTTCTGCAACTCTGTTGCTTTTTTCTACACTTCTATGACCTCTTTCTGTACTAATTTTGCCTCTATTGCACCCTGTTGGTTCTTTCTGCACTTCTCTTGCCTCTTTCTGCACCTCTCTTGCCTCTTTCTGCACCTCTATTAACTATTACTGTACTTCTCTTCCTGCTTTCTGCAGCTGTTTTGTTTCCTTCTGCACTTCTCTCGCCTCCTTCTGCTTTTGTGTTGGTTTTTTCGGCAAATTCCCTAGCCTTTTCACGCATTTCTGTTCCTTCTTTCTACAGTTTTCTTGCCTCTTTCTGTACCCCGATCACCTCCTTCTGTACCTATGTTGGTTCTTTCTGCCCTTCTGTTGCTTCTTTGTGCGCCTCTCTTGCTTCTTTCAGCATGACCCTTGCCTCTTGCTACAAACTCTCTTGCTACTTTCTGCAATTTTCTTGCCTTGTTTTGCATCCCTGTTTCCTATTTCTGTACCTTTTGTGCCTGTTTCTGCAACACTCTTGCCTAGCTCTTCAGTTGTCTTGCCTCCTTTTTAAGCTCTGTTGCTTCTTTCTACACTTCTCTTGCCTCTGTCTGCACACTTCATGCATATTTAGGCATCTCACTTGCCTCTTTCCTCACCTCTTTTGCCTCTTTCTGCACTTCTCTTGCTTTTTTCTGTACCTCTCTTTTTATTTTAGCAACTCTCATGTCTTTTTCATCACTTATCTTGCTTCTTTCTGCACCTCTGTTGCTTCTTTATGCACTTGTCTTGCCTCTTTCTACAACTCTCCTGCCTGTGTGTGCACTTCACTTGCCTCTTTCTGCATCTCTGTTTCTTCTTTCAGTACTTTTCTTGCCTCCTTCTTCACCCTCATGCCTTTCTACACCATTCTGGCCTCTTTCTGTACCCCTCTTCCCTCTTTCTGTACCACTCTTGCCTCTTTCTGCACCTATCTTGCCTCTTTCTGCAGTTTTCTTACCTCTTTCTGTACCCCTATTACCTCTTTCTGCAACGCTGTAGGTTCTTTCTGCACTTCTCTTGCTTCTTTCTGAACCACTATTGCTTCTCTGTGCACCCCTCTTGCCTCTTTCTGCAACCCTCTTCCCAGTTTCTGCAATTCTCTTACCTCTTTCTGCACCACTGTTCACTCATTCAGCACCTCTCTTGCCTGTTTCTAAAACTATCATGCCTCTTTCTGCATTTGTCGTGCCTCCTTCTGCGGCTCTGTTGCTTCTTTTTGCATTTCTGCCTGTTTCTGCACCCCTATTGCCTACTTCTGCACCTATGTTGGTTCTTTCTGCACTTCTATTTCTTTTTTATGCATGCCTCTTGCCTCTTTCTGCACCCCTCTTGCTGCACCCCTCTTGCCTCTTTATGCACCCCTGTTCCTTCTTTCTGCACCTCTCTGGCCTGTTTCTGCAATTCTCTTGCCTCTTTTTGCAGTTATCATACCTCTTTCAGCATCTCCCCTGCCCCTATCTGCAGTTCTCTTGCCTCTTTCTGCAACTCTGTTGCATCTTCCTACACTTCTATTACCTCTGTCTGCACCCACTATGCCTCTGTTTGCACCTCTGTTGCTTCTTTCTGTACCTCTCTTGCCTCTTTCTGTATCCCTGCTCCATCTTTCTGCACCTCTCTTGCCTCTTTCTGCACTTCTCCTGCAACTTTCTGCACTGTGTGTTGTTTCTTTCTGCTTTTCACTTGCCTCTTTCTGCTTTTGTGTTGCTTTCTTCTGCAATTCTCTAGCATCTATCTGCATTTCTGTTCCTTCTTTCTGTACTTGTCTTCCCTCTTTCTGCATCTTTATTGCTTCTTTCAGTACGTCTATTCCCTCTTTCTGTACCCATCGTGCTTCTTTCTGCACCCCACTGTCTCTTTCTGTACCTCACTTGCTCTTTCTGCAGCTCACTTGCCTCTTTCTGCACTTCTCTTGCTTCCTTCTTCACTTCTCTTGTTTCTTTCGGCATCTCTCTTGTCTCTTTCATCACTTTTTTTGCCTCTTTCTCACCTCTGTTGCTTCTTTCAGCACTTCTCTTCCCTCTTCCTGAATGTCTCTTACCTCCTTATTCACCCCTGTTGCTACATTCTGCACTTCTCTTGCCTGTTTCTGTACCCCTATTACCCTGTTCTGCACATATATTGGTTCTTTCTGCACTTATCTTGCTTCTTTCTGTACCTTTCATGCTTCTTTCTGTATGCATCTTACCTCTTTCTGCACCCCCTTCCCTCGTTCTGTACCCCTCTTGCCCCTTGCTGCACCCCGTTTGCTCTTTCTGCCTCCCTCTTGCCTGTTTCTACAATTCTCTTGCCTTTTTCTGTACCTATCAAGCTTCTTCCTGCACCCCTCCTGCTTTTTTCTGCACCTCTCTTGCTCCTTTCTTGATTTTTTCTGTATTCTTCTTGCCTCTTTCTGTACCATTTTCCCTCTTTCAGCACATCTCTCACCTCTTTCTGTACCTCTCCTGCCCCAGCTCCAGTTTTCTTACCTCTTTTCGCACCTCTGTTGCTTCTTTCTATACTTTTCTTATCTCTTTTTCCACTCATCTTGCCTCTTTCTGCATCCCTCACGCCTGTGTCTGTACCCCTGTTCCCACATTCTGCAACTCTCTTGCATCTTTCTACAGTTTTCTTGCCTCTTTCTGCACCTCACTTGCTGCTTCTGTACCCCTCTTGCTTCTTTCCACACCTCTCTTACTTCTTTCTACACCCCTCTTGCCTCTCTCTGTACTTCTCTTGCCTCTTTCTGCAGTACGCTCGCCTCTTTCTGCACCTCACTTGCTTGTTTCTGCACCCCTCTTGCTTCTTTCCGTACCTCTCTTACTTCTTTCTCGACCCCTCTTGCCTGTTTCTGTACCTTTCTTGCTTATTTCTTTACCATTCTTGCCTCTTTCTACAACTAACATGCTTCTTTATGCACCTCTCCTGCTTTTTCCTGAACTCTCTTTCTTCTGTCTGTACTCCTCTTGCCTCTTTCTGCACCTCTCCTGCCCCAAGCTGTAGTTCTTGTGCCTCTTTCTGCACCTCTGTTGCTTCTTTCTACACTTTTCATACCTCTTTGTGCACTCATCTTGCCTCTTTCTGTACCCCTGCTCCTTCTTTCGGCACCTCTCTTTCCTGTTTATAGACCTCTCTTGCCTCTTTCTGCCCTTCTCTTGCCGCTTTTTGCAATTTTTTGTAACTTTCTGCACTTCTCTTGCCTCTTTCTGGACTTGTTTAGCCTTTTTCTGCATCTCTATTGCTTCTGTCAGCACTTCATTTGCTTCTTTCTGTACCTCTCCTACTTCTTTCTGCACCCCTCTTGCTTTTTTCTGCACCCCACTTGCCTCTTTCTGTACCTCACTTGCTTGATTCTGGAATTCTCTTGTTTCTTTCAGCAACTCTCTTGTCTCTTTCATTACTTCTCTTGCCTACTTTTGCACCTCTACTGCTTCTTTCTGCACTTCTCCAGCCTGTTTTTGCACCCCTATTGCCTTCTTCTGCACCTATGTTGGTTCTTTCTGAATTTCTCTTGCTTCTTTCTGCAACTCCCTTGCTTCTTTCTGTACTGCTCATGCCCTTTTCCGCATTTCTGTTGTTTTTTTCTGCAACTCTCTAGCCTCTTTCTGCATTTCTGTTTCTTCTTTCTGCACTTGTCTTGCGTCTTTCTGCATCTCTATCGCTTCTTTCAGCACTTCTCTTGCCTCTTTTATTACCCCTCTTGCCTCTTTCTTCACCTCTATTTCTTTGTGCATTTCCCATGCTTCTTTCTGCACCTCTCTTTCTTCTTTCTGCACCACTACTGCCTCCTTCTGCACCCTTCTTCCCTTTCTCTCTACCTCTCTTGCCTGTTTCTACAACTACTTGCCTCTCTCTGCACTTTTCATGCTTTTTCCTGCACTTCTCTTGTTTCTTTCTGCAACACTTGTATCTCTTTAATCACTTCCCTTGCTTCTTACTGTACCTCAGTTGCTTCTTTCACCACTTCTCCTGCCTGCTTCTGTACTTCTCCGGCCTGTTTCTGTACCTCCTCCTGTCTCTTTCTACACCTCACCTGCTTCTTCCTGCACCCATTCTGCCTCTTGCTACACTCCTCTACTCCTTTCTTTACCTCTCTTGAATTTTTCTGCACCCCTGTTGCCTCTTTTTGCATATTTTCTTGCCTCTTTCTGCAGCTCTCTAGCCTCCTTCTCTAGTTCTCCTGCACCTCCTCTTGTCTCTTTCTGCACCTCACCTGCTTCTTCCTGCACCCATTCTGCTTCTTTCTGCACTCCTCTACCCCTTTCCTTGCCTCTCTTAAATTTTTCTGCAACCCTGTTCCCTCTTTCTGCATCTTTTCTTGCCTGTTTTTGCACCTCTCCTGCCTCCTTCTGCACTTCTCTTGCCTCTTTCTGCACCTCAGTTGCTTCTTTCAGTTCTTCTCTTACCTATTTCTCCATTTATGCTGCTTCTTTCTGCATTTCTTTTGCCACTTTATGCACCCCTCTTGCCTTTTACTATAGCTCTGTTGCTTCCTTCTGAACCACACTTGCCTCTTTTTGTACCTCTCTCGACTCTTTTCACAGTTATCTTCCCTCTTTCTGCATATCTGTTGCTTCTTTCTACACTTCTCTTGCCTTTTTCTGCACCCCTCTTGCCTCTTTCTGCACTTCTTTTGCTTCTTTCTGTACTTCTCCTACTTCTTTCTGTACCATTTGTACCTCCTTCTGTACTTCTCTTGCCTCGTTGTACACCTCTCCTACTTCTTTCTGCACCCCTCTTGCTTTTTTCTGCACCCCACTTGCCTCTTTCTGTACCTCACTTGCTTGATTCTGGAATTCTCTTGTTTCTTTCAGCAACTCTCTTGTCTCTTTCATTACTTCTCTTGCCTACTTTTGCACCTCTACTGCTTCTTTCTGCACTTCTCCAGCCTGTTTTTGCACCCCTATTGCCTTCTTCTGCACCTATGTTGGTTCTTTCTGAATTTCTCTTGCTTCTTTCTGCAACTCTCTTGCTTCTTTCTGTACTGCTCATGCCCTTTTCCGCATTTCTGTTGTTTTTTTCTGCAACTCTCTAGCCTCTTTCTGCATTTCTGTTTCTTCTTTCTGCACTTGTCTTGCGTCTTTCTGCATCTCTATCGCTTCTTTCAGCACTTCTCTTGCCTCTTTTATTACCCCTCTTGCCTCTTTCTTCACCTCTATTTCTTTCTGCATTTCCCATGCTTCTTTCTGCACCTCTCTTTGTTCTTTCTGCACCACTACTGCCTTTCTTTTGCCACTTTATGCACCCCTTTTGCCTTTTACTATAGCTCTGTTGCTTCCTTCTGAACCACACTTGCCTCTTTTTGTACCTCTCTCGATTCTTTTCACAGTTATCTTCCCTCTTTCTGCATATCTGTTGCTTCTTTCTACACTTCTCTTGCCTTTTTCTGCACCCCTCTTGCCTCTTTCTGCACTTCTTTTGCTTCTTTCTGTACTTCTCCTACTTCTTTCTGTACCATTTGTACCTCCTTCTGTACTTCTCTTGCCTCGTTGTGCACCTCTCTTGCTTCTTTCTGCACTTCTCTTGCTCATTTCTGCTGATTCTTTCTGTACTTTTCTTGCCTCTTTCTACATTTCTGTTGCCTCTTTCTGTACTTCTCTTGCTTATTTCTGCACACCTCTTGCCTCTTTCCATACCCCTCTTCCCTCTTTCTGTTGCAATTAACCCTGAAAATGTGCAGTGTGGCATGAGCCAGAGACAGGAATCCTCAGAGAAGGGTACATCGTCAACCGCCACCATAGGAGAGGGAATGTCAGGTACAGGTCTCCTGCTCCTGAGGAGGGACGTGGCTTACCCAGGTGCATGAGCGTGTCTTCAGTACTGTTAGAAGGAGGGAGGGGAGATGGGAGGAAGATATGACTCAGTAGGACATGGTCTAAAACAAAATACAGACGGGGCAGAGAAGGTGAAAAAGTGGGAGATATAAAGGAAGAGAAGGTGGAAGAGGGCTATCCTTATTCCCTAACAACCAAGTTACTGTCCCGAAAATGACTGTCCGTAAGCCCACCCACAAACACTGGCTAAATTTAAGATATGTGTGGGATATTGTCATATGTAGCGTTTTCAATATTTTGATGACAAATGTTCTAATGTATGTTAATTTTAGTGCTGATTCTCACCAAAAACACGGTGGTGATGAAAAGTCCCAAACGCAAGCTTGCACACAGTCCTCACACCTGCATGAGATTTGCATGCACATCTTGCAAGGTAGCATCTACACTGCTAAAAATAAGGATCCTTGAATCTTTTAACAACTTCATTTTTATGCAGATAAAGATTATATTTTTCACTGTAATTTATTTAATGTTTTGCTCATGTAAAATAGTGTGACATTACTACCCAGCAGAGCAGTGTGCTTACCCCATTCCTCTAATTCTTCACTGTTAGTTTGTCAAAAAGTCCCTTATTGTGCTTTTACGTTATGCTATATTAGTGGATTAAAATTATCTAGGGATTTATGAAGATGTCAGTCAGGTATGTTAAAATGACGACCTGAGAGCATGTTTGATACAAATAAATACTAAGATCATTATTAGCTTGTAATGTTCAGGCTTTTATTCAGCAGGAGGAGAAAACTGTGGACAGAAGGTCCAGTTCTCGCACAGTATGGTATGCGTTAACACACACATAAGTCACAGACTCCCATAAGCCAGCACACCAGCTTGTCATGCATATGCATTACATACTTCTGATACAATATTAGTATGTCGTGGTGAGATAAATATGCAGCCTCAAATGGTGTACTTTACTTTCTGCAATTGTCAAGTAAGTGCATAAAACTGAAATGAGGAAGTAGATGTGAAGTTTCTTATGTAGGAGATAGCGAAATAAGTATTAACATAGAATGACCAGAAACATTAGCTTAATGCATCCTATGGGCACATTTTTGCTGTGCTTCCTTTAATTGGATACATGATTTAGTCTTGAAGTCTATGAGTAAACCAGGAGTAAGTTAGAAGTATAGTTGGCTTACTCCTGGAATTCAGGAGTAAGACAAGAGCACTATATTTGTTTTTGTTTTTGTTTATTTTTAGTCCTATTTTCACCACTAGCGGATGCAAATTATCCCCTACAGCCCATTTTTGAACTGAGCGCTCCGGACCAGAGTTCTTGCTTTCGTCTGGGGCCAACCAGGCCTGCCTTTTTATACTGAGGCATGGTGTAATTATCAGACCTTTCAGGGTTTTAAGCCAGCCTCATTGCTGTTCCCGATTCTAAAAAAGGTTCCCAAACCGTGATATATACATTATGTGCCAATACAGACTCTAACCGTGCAATTCTCAATGTTGCACAAAGCCAGTTTTCATAGAGTAGAGGGCTGGCATCCTTTCAGACCTTACAGATTTCTCTTCGAGCAATTAGGATGAAACATAAAAATAAAGCAACTTGTGTCCCCCTTAATCCATGAATAAGGTCCGCATCCAGGCCAAACATAACTCTAGCTTTGTTCAGGCTTAATTTTACTTTAAAGATGCTCTCCATAGCCTGCTCCACTCTACCCCAGAAAGGGCCCACTACATGACAATCATAGAAAATATGAATATCATCTGCCTCTACAAGTCCACATCTTGGACAAAGAGGAGATGGACTTACGAACTTCGGTATTTTTTTGGGCGTATAATATAACCTGTTTATGGTATAGAAATGATTTTTTTAAGAGAAGCAGACCTGACATATTTATAAAGAAATTGAAGAGATGTATCATATTAAATAGGTGAGACTGCCTTGAGCCTAGAAGAGTGCCAGACACGATATAGTGGGGGAGACTGTAGTGCCTCCAGCATTTTCCTGTACCAGAATCCAACTTCCCTCTTCCTAGGCCCAGGGGATAGGAGAGCAGACTCAATTTCCCAGTTACCGCCAATGTTCTCTTTATCTGGGGAAAACCAGGAACAGAGTTGGATGTATTTAAATCTGGAGAAGAAGTCCCTGATTTTAGATCTCCAAGCCTCCAAGGGTGGACCCCTTCTGATGTTGCTAGGTCCAACCAAATTATTATTCCTGCATTCCTAATGGGAAGGAACAGACTGTCCCTGAGGCATGGGGGCAGGCCCGGAGATTCCCAAATTGGGGCAAAATCAGAATAATATTTTATACCCCACCTTCCTTTGACTCTGTTCCATACAGAAAGAGCTAGTTTTAATACCTTGAGGTGTACCTTTTTGTAGAACTTTGCTGCTCCAAATTTATGCAGAAACCCAGACCCACCTCCCTCTTGATCCACCATTATATTCAAAATCCTCCCCCAGTTAGAATCATCAGGGCTTGAGAGAAGACTTCGGATGTTTTTCAGCTGAAAAGATAGAGCATACCAATGTACATCTGGAAGAGCGAGTCCCCCTTTTAACAGCCTTCTTTTCAACTTTTTTCATTGATAACCTATAGTTTTTATTAGCCCAAATAAAGCAGATTTTTCCCTGAATACTCGCCAAAATTTTATCAGGAAAAATCAGGGGTATCAAATTTAACAAGTAGGTTAGTTTGGGCAGGATTACCCTCTTAACCAGGTTAACTCGACCATAGATTGTCAGGGTGAGGTTCTGCCATCAAGAGAAGAGGTGATCTATATCCTTGCCTACCTTCTTTGTATTGATTTGAACTATACTGTTAAGATCCGATGTTATAATTATGCCCAGATATCTAAACTGGCTGCTTCGAGCGCCTTCCCAGTTATCGACCCCCCAGCACATTATTTCCGTTTTCAAGTTGTTCATTTGGTATCCTGAGTGGTGGCCGAAATCAGTCATTATCTCCTCAACTCTAGGGAGCACCTCAGCTGGATTGCTGGTATAGACCAGGAGATCGTCAGCATATAGAGCCAGCTTACAGCTGTATTCCTTGACTCTAAAAGGTGTAATTGACTCATCAATCCGCAATGCCTGTGCCAAGGGCTCGATGCAAAGGTCGATGAGGGGCGAGATAGGGCACCCCTGCCTGGTACCCCTCTTTATACTAAAGCTTGATGTCAGAAGACCATTCAATAATATTTCGGCTGAGGAGCCCTCAGAACATCCTCTCAGTGTTTGAATGAAGGTCCCACCAAAGCCCATAACTTTGAGTACATTCCTCAAGAATCCCCAGTTGACACGGTCGAAGGCCTTTGCTTTGTCATATGCAGCCACCGCCAAGGGCTCCGACCGTGCCACCGCTAAATCTATACTACCAATCAACTGCAGGGTCAACTCATGAATGTACCTTCCAGGTACAAAGCCTTTCTGGTCAGGGCTAATAAGTTGTGGGGTCAGTTTTGCCAATCTCCCTGCCAAAACACTGGTAAAGATTTTATAGTCAGCATTTAGCAGGGAGATAGGCCTGTAAGAATCTGCCATAAGGGGATCTTTCCCTGGCTTTAATATGAGTACAATAATGGACTCCTTCCACGATGCTGGTGCCCTACCCTCCGAACTATAGTCATAGCTCACATAGCCTTGGCACCAAGCTATCTTGGAAAACTTTATACACTTCGCCAGGAAGAGCATCCGGCCCAGCCGCTTTGTTGTTTTTAATTTTTTTGATGTGATCCCTGATTTCTTCCTCCATAAAGGGGATATTGAGCATGGTTCGACCATCATTGGTCAGGATAGGCAGGGCCTTACTCTCCAGCCACCGTAGAGTGTTCTCAGTAAGCATGGGCGAATTTTGCAAATCTGGCGTTCGCGAATTTGCGTATTTGCGAACTCGCAATCCGCAAAATCCGCGAATTCTCACGAATTTGCGGATTTTTTTTTCTTTTTTGTGTTTGCAAAGGGTTTCTGCCATTTCGCGAGGGTTTTGTACCAGTTCGCAATTGCGAACTTACTTGTCGGCTCGCAACAGTCGCGACTATGTTGTTTCTACGTCTGAATCATCATCACAGGTTCCCAGCACCCTCTGTTTCACCACTGCCACCCTCTGTTTCACCCATGCCACCCTCTGGTACATCAATGCCACCCTCTGGTTCATCATCACTGTAGAATATGGGGGGGGAAAGCAAGCACACCTGCCCTGCTTCAACTGACATGAATTAATTTGGGGTTGGTTTATTAATGTGTCACTGTTTTAAAATTCCAGTCTGGCACCTGCTTCCTTATCTGTAATTTGCTTTCTGTTGCAGTGCAATATTTTTTTTTCAGGACCTTTGTGGCCTACTTGTAGCTATTCTATGAGCCTGCTGTGAGGGTCACAGCAGGGTCATACAATTGTTGAAACTAGCAACTGAACTCTGGAGGGGCCCCAGTCAGGAAGCACTACAGGGAATGGTTACTAATGATGAGTTTGAACTTTTGCACCTGCTGATTGCTTTCAGTTTTGCAAAACTCGTTTTTCTGCAATTTCGCGGGATTCGCTGGGCGCGAACGTGCGCGAGATCGAATTTGGAAGCCTCGAATTTGTGCGAATATGCGATTTGTTTTTTTGCGGCATGTTAGTTCGTAAGGTTTTGTGCGTTTTAGCGAGCCGCTTGTAGCGCAAAGTTACCCTTGCGGTCGTTCACGGGCGCGGCCATCTTGTTTGCATGACGTATTTCCGTTTCCGGGCTCGATGTGTAATCTCGCAAAGTGTGCGGCTCGCTAGTACATTTTCGCGTGTGATCGCGAGGGAAATCTCGCGCGAACTTACCCACGCAGTCGTGAACGGGCGCGGCCATCTTGTTTCTCATTCATTGCTATGGTTCTGGGCATGCTTTTTGTATCCTCTCTAAATCTCTGCCATCCTTTGCTTGTTTGAAGGTTTTTTTGATCTATTTTACTTATTATCTATCCCTCTATTTTTCTAGCCCTATATTTTTGTGTTTTCTGCTACTTTTGGTTAATTTTAAACTACTTTTTTAAACTCTTCTCTTTTCTTTTCTTCTCTTCCCTATTCTATTTTCTTTATTATTTAGCTTCCTTTCTGCCCAGACCATGGTAAAGGGAGCTGGGAAGCATCCCGAGAAGGGGAAGGGTCCCGCACCCGGCTCCCGTGCGGGCGTTTGAGGGGGGAGCAGGTCGCACCCCGGGAGATCTTCAGCCCGGAGGAGGTGCTGGCACTAATTTTTTATGTTCAGCGCCGCCTCCCCAGGACCATCATGGCAGGCGGCAAGATTGGTAGCGGGTACGGGATCCTGGAGCGCCGGAAGCGGTGGGAGAAGGTGTGCCGGGCCATGTACCACCACTCTCGGGTCCGGCGCACCTACAACCAGGCCACCCACCGCTGGACGGATGTCCTGGACCGTGAACGCGATCTGCTCGACCTGCTTGGCCTTGAGATCCCCGGGCTTGGTGAGTAGTAGTAGCTATTTCTTTACTACTCTGTTTTCTCCTGCTCTGTGTGTTATTATATTGCACATTTTTGTTTTTTACCAAGAGCAATAATGCTGCTGATTACATTGTAGGTAAATTATATTTCAAAATCTTCTGTGCATTTCAGGTGCACTGCTCTCCTTCTCAGTAGTGTTGCTACTATGCTTATTTGTTTTCGATTTTGTGTTCATTTCATTGGCCTGTGAAATTATGTATGAGTGTAGTTAAAAGAACTGCGTAATGCTAGACACTAAGGTTCAGATTTTTAATTACCGGCGCATCCCTGCAAAGTAGCAGGGATGCGCCAGTAATTGTGCGCCACGCCACCACCACCCATGGTGCGCCGTATTTACAATGCGGTGCACCATGGGCCCAAAACGTCACCAAAGCGTTACGCATCTGTGCCGTAAAGGCAGCGCATTGCTGGAGTTGCGTCGCAACGATGGCGCAGCTCCATCAATGCTCTGGGGTGCCCTATCTCCCCAATGCTGCGTCAAGCCGTACGTCTGCTTCAAGCAGGCGCAGGGTTTGAGTCACGCATCATTGTCCTTAAAGTGACTGATTGAAATCTTGTAGATTTCCCTCAGCCACTTTTAGGATGTGTTCCTGCACAGGAACGCCCTCCCTTGCGCCGGAACGCCCCCTGATGGTGCAGGGCTTTACAACGTGATGCATCTCCCATATGCGTCACGTTGTTAATATATGCCGCACCATTGCGCCTCTTTTGTTCTGCCGCTGCGTCACAAAAGTCACGCAACAATGGAGCAAAAGAGCCGCAAGGGGCTTCTAAATCAGCCCCTACAGACTCAAGTCCAGTCCTTCCTTTGTACACATGGCGATAAGAAGAAATAGTGGTGGTGGATTGATAGTTTGAGTATTTTAATGACTGGTTAATGTAGTAGGAAACTTTAGTGTTGTCGCTGATCTGCAATCACGATGGACTTTGTCTGTCACTTCGCGTGCTGCGGACTGCTGCCTGCCAGTCCTAGGTAAACCTTTTTAGTACTTTGTTTAGTGAGTTACATAAGAACTTTCCAAGTCGACGGTCCGCAAATTAAGCAATATTAATAACGTAGTAGACCACATGAGATCGGTCAATATATCCCGTGGAATAGTTGTCTATTTTCTATTTCGCCAAAATATTTTGTTATTGTTCTTTTGAAATGTTTGATTTGGTTGACAAATATCATCCATGTTTTCTGGTCTTTCTTTCTTTCATGTTGTACATCAGCTTCCCCCAGGGGCAAGAGGACACAGGAGGAGGAGGGTGCTGTTCAACAGGATGCAGGCCAAGATCGGGCAGGCGAGGGCTCCTTTGCTGGCCCTAGTAAGTTTTAATTTTAATATAGAGTACCTATTTTTCCTAGCGTTCCTCATTCCATTTTTTCTAAATCGTCTTTGATCTTCTTGTAGACTGGATCTAAATTCTTATCATGCCTCGACTATGACTCCCTGTGGTATTACTAGATTATTCTTATTAGTCTGTCTGTGTAGCTAACTAAGATTGCACATTTGGCAATTCCATTGGACTCCCATTCTAGTCAGCAATAGCTCTATGCACTGAGTGCAGTCCTCTGGGATTGTCCATAATGTCTTTTCAAGTCTTCTAAATGTTTATGCTTTGACAATTGCCAACAATAAAAAGGTGACTGACCACCAAGAAAGAATAAGATACTACTTTACTTTTGGTTTGGATAGGAGAATAATCCATTCTACTACTGTTGCAGGGAAAAATCTGCACAAACAGAACTATGGAGACTAAATAATGCATTGCTTAGCTTATCAATTATAATTGGCGCTGTTGGACTTTCCACATACCTCAGTGATAACAGACTTTGTAGTTGAACCCCCAATCTCCTTACTGACTAGATAGTGTGGCAGAGTCATTTAGCTCCCAAAGTCACCGAAGATTGATCCCCAATGATGATTAGATTATCCAACGCAGGACAAGAGTACGGAGTCAGAGTCAAGAAGTGTCAGAGGCACGGACTCATGCTTGCAAAAATTCCAAAACCTTTAGCTCAGCCAATCTAGTCTGGAGGATCAAAAACCACAGAGTCTATTTAAGTTTAAAAGCTTTATTAAAAGTAAACACATTTATTAAAATCAAGTTTGTCATAAAACTAAACGTTTAACTGAAAATGGAAAAGTGCTTAGTGCTGACGATTAATTGTTTAACAACAAGGGGTGGTGATGGACAGATTCTCTGAATTAAGCAGAATACTCTCACCCAGTCAAGAGATCAGGGCTAGATCCTACACCGTTTTTTAGCTCACTGCACCATCCCAGCTCAGAACCTGGCTATATGCAAATTAGTCTGTTCCTGTCCCAGTGCATGATGGGAACAGGGCAAACCAAACTACCAAGCAAATTCTTACACTGGGAAGGAAACAAGCTTCCGGGGACCGGTTTCTGGCATTTCAGCCGTCGTCGGCCCGGCTTGCTTGAATCCTGATGGTGCAATGAGCAAGGGACTCATATCTGAGTATACCCTTCCACGCTTAGGGTGGACAAAATATTTAACAACAAGGGGTGGTGATGGACAGAGTCTCTGAATTAAGCAGAATACTCTCACCCAGTCTAGAGATCAGGGCTAGATCCAACACCGTTTTTTAGCTCACTGCACCATCCCAGCTCAGAACCTGGCTATATGCAAATTAGTCTGTTCCTGTCCCAGTGCATGATGGGAACAGGGCAAACCAAACTACCAAGCCAATCCTTACACTGGGAAGGAAACAAGCTTCCGGGGACCTGTTTCTGGCATTTCAGCCGTCGTCGGCCCGGCTTGCTTGAAACCTGATGGTGCAATGAGCAAGGGACTCACATCTGAGTGTACCCTTCCACGCTTAGGGTGGACAAAATATTTAACAACAAGGGGTGATGATGGACAGAGTCTCTGAATTAAGCAGAATACTCTCACCCAGTCAAGAGATCAGGGCTAGATCCGACACCGTTTTTTAGCTCACTGCACCATCCCAGCTCAGAACCTGGCTATATGCAAATTAGTCTGTTCCTGTCCCAGTGCATGATGGGAACAGGGCAAACCAAACTACCAAGCCAATTCTTACACTGGGAAGGAAACAAGCTTCCGGGGACCGGTTTCTGGCATTTCAGCCTCCGTCGGCCCGGCTTGCTTGAATCCTGATGGTGCAATGAGCAAGGGACTCACATCTGAGTATACCCTTCCACGCTTAGGGTGGACAAAATATTTAACAACAAGGGTTGGTGATGGACAGAGTCTCTGAATTAAGCAGAATACTCTCACCCAGTCAAGAGATCAGGGCTAGATCCAACACCATTTTTTAGCTCACTGCACCATCCCAGCTCAGAACCTGGCTATATGCAAATTAGTCTGTTCCTGTCCCAGTGCATGAGGGGAACAGGGCAAACCAAACTACCAAGCCAATTCTTACACTGGGAAGGAAACAAGCTTCCGGGGACCGGTTTCTGGCATTTCAGCCGTCGTCGGCCCGGCTTGCTTGAATCCTGATGGTGCAATGAGCAAGGGTCTCACATCTGAGTATACCCTTTCCACGCTTAGGGTGGACAACATATTTACCAACAAGGGGTGGTGATGGACAGAGTCTCTGAATTAAGCAGAATACTCTCACCCAGTCAAGAGATCAGGGATAGATCCAACACCGTTTTTTAGCTCACTGCACCATCCCAGCTCAGAACCTGGCTATATGCTAATTAGTCTGTTCCTGTCCCAGTGCATGAGGGGAACAGGGCAAACCAAACTACCAAGCCAATTCTTACACTGGGAAGGAAACAAGCTTCCGGGGACCGGTTTCTGGCATTTCAGCCGTCGTCGGCCCGGCTTGCTTGAATCCTGATGGTGCAATGAGCAAGGGTCTCACATCTGAGTATACCCTTCCACGCTTAGGGTGGACAAAATATTTAACAACAAGGGGTGGTGATGGACAGGGTCTCTGAATTAAGCAGAATACTCTCACCCAGTCAAGAGATCAGGGCTAGATCCAACACCGTTTTTTAGCTCACTGCACCATCCCAGCTCAGAACCTGGCTATATGCAAATTAGTCTGTTCCTGTCCCAGTGCATAATGAGAACAGGGCAAACCAAACTACCAAGCCAATTCTTACACTGGGAAGGAAACAAGCTTCCGGGGACAGGTTTCTGGCATTTCAGCCGTCGTCGGCCCGGCTTGCTTGAATCCTGATGGTGCAATGAGCAAGGGTCTCACATCTGAGTATACCCTTCCACGCTTAGGGTGGACAACATATTTACCAACAAGGGGTGGTGATGGACAGAGTCTCTGAATTAAGCAGAATACTCTCACCCAGTCAAGAGATCAGGGCTAGATCCAACACCATTTTTTAGCTCACTGCACCATCCCAGCTCAGAACCTGGCTATATGCAAATTAGTCTGTTCCTGTCCCAGTGCATGAGGGGAACAGGGCAAACCAAACTACCAAGCCAATTCTTACACTGGGAAGGAAACAAGCTTCCGGGGACCGGTTTCTGGCATTTCAGCCGTCGTCGGCCCGGCTTGCTTGAATCCTGATGGTGCAATGAGCAAGGGTCTCACATCTGAGTATACCCTTCCACGCTTAGGGTGGACAACATATTTACCAACAAGGGGTGGTGATGGACAGAGTCTCTGAATTAAGCAGAATACTCTCACCCAGTCAAGAGATCAGGGATAGATCCAACACCGTTTTTTAGCTCACTGCACCATCCCAGCTCAGAACCTGGCTATATGCTAATTAGTCTGTTCCTGTCCCAGTGCATGAGGGGAACAGGGCAAACCAAACTACCAAGCCAATTCTTACACTGGGAAGGAAACAAGCTTCCGGGGACCGGTTTCTGGCATTTCAGCCGTCGTCGGCCCGGCTTGCTTGAATCCTGATGGTGCAATGAGCAAGGGTCTCACATCTGAGTATACCCTTCCACGCTTAGGGTGGACAAAATATTTAACAACAAGGGGTGGTGATGGACAGGGTCTCTGAATTAAGCAGAATACTCTCACCCAGTCAAGAGATCAGGGCTAGATCCAACACCGTTTTTTAGCTCACTGCACCATCCCAGCTCAGAACCTGGCTATATGCAAATTAGTCTGTTCCTGTCCCAGTGCATAATGAGAACAGGGCAAACCAAACTACCAAGCCAATTCTTACACTGGGAAGGAAACAAGCTTCCGGGGACAGGTTTCTGGCATTTCAGCCGTCGTCGGCCCGGCTTGCTTGAATCCTGATGGTGCAATGAGCAAGGGACTCACATCTGAATATACCCTTCCACGCTTATGGTGGACAAAAAGATTCAGAAAAGGGGGTGGTGATGGACTGAGTATCTGAATTAAACCAAATCAAACAGACCATCAAGGAGGGAGCTGGCTCGAATGGCCCGGCAACGGAGGCTGGATGCCACTGTCGGCGAATATCGGCGGCTGGTGGCCCTGAAGGAGGATGACACACAGTCTACCGGTACAACATCCACTGGGACAGCTGCATCCTCCTCCGTGCCCCCACGGGCTGCCAGCGAGTGCAGTGCTCCAGCGGTACGGAGCCGGGCTACCAAAGCCAACCGCCACCGCCGAGCAGCAAAGACAGCAGCTGCCCCCCACAGGAGTTGCAAGGCACGCCAGCGCCGCTTATGCCTCAGAGTGCCCTACCTGGAGAAGGAGGTCCTAACCTATAAGAACTTGGTGGAGGGCCTCCGCTTCGACCATGCCACCCTCTGCAAGGAGTATGATGCCCTGGCCGCTAAAGTCAACAGCACCCTGCCGTAGTGTCCCTTGCCCCTTTTTTAGAGACTTTTGGGGGGTGGGAATTGGGAGTTGGGTTGTTTTTGGGACTTTTGAAGGACAATCTTTGGGGTTAGGGAGGGTCTTGTGGGAGATTATTTTGTTAGGGCTACAAAAATATACTTTTTGAAACTTTATCTGACCATACCTGTTTTTTACTGCTTTTGAGTCTGGTGGGTGGGGGTTTAACAGTAAGTTTGTTTTCCTGAAGAGTCCTAGGACTTTAGTAGTACTACCGTCAATCTCTCGTCTCTCCTAATACTCCATTATACTACCTCCCACCAAACGCTTATCTTACCTGTAATTTGTGTTTGAAAGTAGGGCTAGGCCCAGGGCTGGCTCCACGGGAAAGGGGGATTAAGGTTGGCAATCCTGGGCGGATGAAATGTCCTCATTGCGGTGGTACTAGTGGTGTGACACAGTGGCAGTTGCATGCCTATGGAAAAAAAAAATGAAACCTGGTTTGTCCTTACTGTAGCATTACAACGGTACGATAGAGAATATAGCAGGTGACAGTACACTAGAACAGTACCACAATGTAGCCTAACAAATGGTAAAGTATTGAAAGTATAACTAGTACTTGCGTTGAATTTCTTTGACATTGGCTACTACTACAAGAAATAGTACTGAAGCTGAGTAAGTCTAGAATATATCTTCGGATTCCTTCACCAGCCTGTTGCTGTGACCTTATCCTCCCCAGCAAGTGTGTGGAATTATTGATGTAATTTAGTCACACATCAATCAAAACCACACAGCCCGGGGGAAGAGGGTTAGGGTTTGTAAAATGGATGGGAATGGGGGTTTCTTTTTGGGTAGGTTTTGTAGAGAGAAGAAAAAAAAGCACAGCATGGACAAACAATAATTGAAGATAAAGAAATCTTTGGGTACACAGCTAACCATAAATCTTTTAAGTGACATAAAGGAAAAGCATGCACTACTGCATGCATTGTTACTGAAAAGTAAGTAGTACTTTCGACAACCGTGAATGACAGAATGCGACAGTACAGGGCTGCAGCGTTTTCACTTGCCTATCTCTGCACTCAGAGAAACACTTCTTACAATAAATTAGGTTTAAAAAATAGCCAAAGTAAAACCCATAGAATGGCTGTAAGGATCAATTTAGAAGCAGAGAGAGATCCAAGCAATGCATTCACACTCATAGAAGAAAACAATGGATACTGTATCTGTATGTTGTTGTAGTTGTCCTGTTGAATTTGGTAAGTAAGTTGCACGCATCAAACAATTCCTCTTATTAGCGGCACTCCTCCATTCCAGCTGACGCTTCGTTCATCAATGTTGGTGACCAGAAGACACCCTGTCCACTGCCTGCCTGGCGGATGCTGAATTGAGGCTCGTTAATGTGAAGCCTGACTCCATCCTTTTTTTCCCATTGCACAGACTGAAACCCGGCATGTAATTATTGACAGAAAAACAGGAAGTGATATTAGAACACCACTGATAAATAAATATAAGGTATGTATGCTGTGTAGTGCAAAAAGTCACACTTTGAGTTTCCAAATAGACAGTACAATATTTTTGAAAGTGCGTACTCTGTCTGAGTCTCCTTTTGAAGGATAAATAAGTATGGGCAAATTAATTTAGCGGATCTTTCCCCTCAAGCTAGGTGTACTGTAAACTGTGTTTTAGAACAAAATTAGACCTTCCCAGCAGTGCTCCCACCCAGACCCTTACTAAAGTCAGTCACAAAAATGTAGAAGACCCCCAATCAGATCTCAAAAAACGAGGCCTAGTAGAAAACTGGTGACAAAACGTACTTTGAAAGTAAAAGTAGGCCCAAATACCCCCTTACCCACCGTGGATTGTATTAAAACCACTTGCAATCAAGCAAAAGTATCCATACCCAGCATCGCTCCAAGACTCGCAAACCCCCCCACCCAAACACATGCAATACAAATACTGCTAACCCTTACGAGCCCTAAGTTAAGAATAGTGGCAAAGGCTTTCTTTAACTATGCCAAATTCCCCCTTTCCCACCATGGATTTTCTTCAAATCACTTGCAACTAAAATTGCACATTCCCACGAATGCTCTAAGACCCCAGAACTCAGTTGCAAAAATCTAGAATACCCCGAAACAAATGCAATCCTGGTGCTAGGGCTAACCCTAACGAACCCTAAGTTACAAAAAGTGCCAAAAGGCTTTTCCTTATGGATTTTGTCCAAACCACTTCTATCCGGTATTAGACCTTCCCAGCAATGCCCCAAGACCCGCCAACCCACCCGCAAAAAAGCACAACACCCCTAAACAGCCAAAAAGGAAAATCTCATACTTACAATATTTCTCGGCTTCGGTCCAAACGCGCTGTGCAGCTAGGTCATAACTCCCGTTTTCCACCACGGATTTCCTGAAAAGCAAATGCAATCAAAATTAGACTGTCCCAGCAGTGCTCCCAGACCCCAAAACACACGCACAAACACCCGGAACCCCCCCAAAGAGCACCTCAAAGGCATGCAAGTCAGCAAAAACGCAAACAAAATTTCGCCTCCGATTTGGCCCAAACCACTTTTATCCGGTATTAGAGCTTCCCAGCAATGGCCCCAGAGCCATCAACCCAGGCGAAAACTAGTAGAAGACCCCCAAACAGCCAAAAAGCAAAAGTTCAAAAGTGGGGACTTAGTCATTTTCTTGGCAATTTCCAAAATCACTCCGTGCGCGCTCTGCAGCTAGGCCCTAACTCCCCTCTGCCACCATGGATTTGCTTCAAACCTCTTGCAATCTAAAGTATCCATAGCAGCAGTGCTCCCAGACCCCGAAAACCACCCACAAACAGCAGGAAGCCCCCCAAACAGGCCCCCGAAAACGATACATTGAGCAAAATGACAGAAATAGCAAAAAAAAGTTTAGCCTGGATTTTGTCCAAACCACTTCTATCCGGTATTAGACCTTCCCAGCAATGCCCCAAGACCCGCCAACCCACCCGCAAAAAAGCACAACACCCCTAAACAGCCACAAAGGAAAATCTCATACTTACAATATTTCTCGGCTTCGGTCCAAACGCGCTGTGCAGCTAGGTCATAACTCCCGTTTTCCACCACGGATTTCCTAAAAAGCAAATGCAATCAAAATTAGACTGTCCCAGAAGTGCTCCCAGACCCCAAAACTCACGCACAAACACCCGGAACCCCCCCAAAGAGCACCTCAAAGGCAAGTAAGTCAGCAAAAACGCAAAAAAAATTTAGCCTCCGATTGGGCCCAAACCACTTTTATCCGGTATTAGAGTCTCCTAGCAATGGCCCCAGAGCCGTCAACCCAGGCGAAAACTAGTAGAAGACCCCCAAACAGCCAAAAAGCAAAAGTTCAAAAGTGGGGACTTAGTCATTTTCTTGGCAATTTCCAAAATCACTCCGCGCGCGCTCTGCAGCTTGGCCCTAACTCCCCTCTGCCACCATGGATTTGCTTCAAACCTCTTGCAATCTAAAGTATCCATAGCCAGCAGTGCTTCCAGACCCCGAAACCCACCCACAAACACCAGGAAGCCGCCCAAAGAGCACCTGAAAGGCAAGCAACTCAGAAAAAATGCAAAAAAATGTTCGCCTCCGATTTGGTCCAAACCACTTTTATCCGGTATTAGAGCTTCCCAGCAATGGCCCCGAAGCTGTCAACCCAGGCGAAAACTAGTAGAAGACCCCCAAACAGCCAAAAAGCAAAAGTACAAAAATAGGGACTTAGTAATTTTTTGGCCAATTTCCCAAATCACTCCGCGCGTGCTCTGCAGCTAGGCCCTAACTCCCCTCTGCCACCATGGATTTGCTTCAAACCTCTTGCATTCTAAAGTATCCATAGACAGCAGTGCTCCCAGACCCCGAAACCCACCCACAAACACACCAGGAAGCCCCCCAAACAGGCCCCCGAAAACGCTACATTGAGCAAAATGTCAGAAATAGCAAAAAAAATTATGTATGGATTTTGTACAAACCACTTCTATCCGGTATTAGACTTTTCCAGCAATGCCCCAAGACCCGCCAACCCACCCGCAAAAAAGCACAACACCCCATAACAGCCAAAAAGGAAAATCTCATACTTACAATATTTCTCGGCCTTCGGTCCGAACGCGCTGTGCAGCTAGGTCATTACTCCCATTTTCCACCACGGATTTCCTGAAAAGCAAATTCAATCAAAATTAGACTGTCCCAGCAGTGCTCCCAGACCCAAAAACTCACCCACAAACACCCGGAACCCCCCCAAAGAGCACCTGAAAGGCAAGCAACTCAGCAAAAACGCAAAAAAAATGTCGCCTTCGATTTGGTCCAAACCACTTTTATCCGGTATTAGAGCTTCCCAGCAATGGCCCCAGAGCCGTCAACCCAGGCGAAAACTAGTAGAAGACCCCCAAACAGCCAAAAAGCAAAAGTACAAAAATGGGACTTAGTCATTTTTTTGGCAATTTCCTAAATCACTCCGCGCGTGCTCTGCAGCTAGGCCCTAACTCCCCTCTGCCACCATGGATTTGCTTAAAACCTCTTGCAATCTAAAGTATTAATAGCCAGCAGTGCTCCCAGACCCCGAAACCCACCCACAAACAGCAGGAAGCCCCCCAAACAGGCCCCCGAAAACGCTACATTGAGTAAAATGACAGAAATAGCAAAAAAAAGTTTAGCCTGGATTTTGTCCAAACCACTTCTATCCGGTATTAGACCTTCCCAGCAATGCCCCAAGACCCGCCAACCCACCCGCAAAAAAGCACAACACCCCCAAACAGCCAAAAAGGAAAATCTCATACTTACAATATTTCTCGGCCTTTGGTCCAAACGCGCTGTGCAGCTAGGTCATAACTCCCGTTTTCCACCACGGATTTCCTGAAAAGCAAATGCAATCAAAATTAGACTGTCCCAGAAGTGCTCCCAGACCCCAAAACTCACGCACAAACACCTGGAACCCCCCCAAAGAGCACCTCAAAGGCAAGCAAGTCAGCAAAAACGCAAAAAAAAAATCGCCTCCGATTTGGCCCAAACCACTTTTATCCGGTATTAGAGCTTCCCAGCAATGGCCCCAGAGCCGTCAACCCAGGAGAAAACGAGTAGAAGACCCCCAAACAGCCAAAGAGCAAAAGTACAAAAATGGGGACTTAGTCATTTTTTGGCCAATTTCCCAAATCACTCCGCGCGCGCTCTGCAGCTATGCCCTAACTCCCCTCTGCCACCATGGATTTGCTTCAAACCTCTTGCAAACTAAAGTATCTATAGCCAGCAGTGCACCCAGACCCCGAAACCCACCACAAACACCAGGAAGCCCCCCAAACAGGCCCCCGAAAACGCTACATTGAGCAAAATGTCAGAAATAGCAAAAAAGAAATCAGCGTGGATTTTGTCCCAACCACTTCTATCCGGTATTAGACCTTCCCAGGAGTGTCCCAGCAGTGCTCCCAGACCCCAAAACTCACGCACAAACAGCCGAAACCCCCAAAGAGCTCCTCAAAGGCAAGCAAGTCAGCAAAAACACAAATAAATTTCCGCCTCCGATTTGGTCCAAACCACTTTTATCCGGTATTAGAGCTTCCCAGCAATGGCCCCAGAGCCGTCAACTCACCCGCAAAGAAGTAGAACACCCCCACAAGTGCTGAGTCTTTCTTCATTGGGCGTAAACCAGCCCTCTGCTTTGATGGAAATAGGAGTCTGGAGGAGGAGGATAGAGGAGCATGTTCTTCTGAACTTGTGAACTTGAGGAATGCAGACTGCGGCACCTTCAAATCAATAAGAAAACAAGTGAAGACAGTTCTGCTGATGGGCTTGTTTTTGTGATTAGGTGATTAAAGTTTGAATTATATTAACTGTGCACAACAAAGAAAGACAGACACACAGGAATAAAAGTGAATAAGGACGAAAAAGAAAGTTATTGATTCATTGTCTCATTTTCAGGGCTCGGTGTCAGTGAATAAGAATAAGGCTTCGTCATCATACTATGCGAATTCAGGCAGGGTGAGGTCAGTGTCACCTAACAGAGAAGAAATTCCTTCATCTACGTTGCTGTCCACCTCGTCTTCATCCGGTGTGCTTTCTCATACTTTGTAATCTGGTGGTATGAGGTGCTGATTCATCTTGATCATTGTTAACCTCTCCACATTTTTGGGCGAGAGCCGGCTCCGTTTGGAAGTTACAATGCCACCAGCAGCACTGAAAACACGTTCAGAAGACACTCTTGCGAGTGGGCAAGACAAGTAGTTTATAGCCAGGTTGGAGAGCTGTGCCCACAATTCTTTTTTCCCATGCCAATACGCCAATGGGTCAGCATTAACATAGACCTCTGTTGAGTCATTCAGATAGTCCTGCACCATCGACTCAAGGTCCTCCAAGGTTCCTCCTTTTTGCTTACTTTTTGCTGTGACCTTTTGAGAACCATACCCAAGCCGAGTTAGCCAATCCTCTTCTGCATCCAATGTTACTGTTGTGTCTGGTGCAGATGATCCGGTTGCCGGTGTCTTTAACGGCTGAGAGGTCACTTGTGCCACAGCCACAGGTGCAGAAGTGGATTCTTTTGACTTGGGATGGCCTGCTGATGCTGATGTACTGCCTTTTCCTTCAATTTGCTGCTGTTCTCTTTGAAACCTCTTGGCTGACAAGGCTAGCCAACGTTTGTACTTTGTAACATCTTGATCACCAAAAGGAAAGAATGCTTGGCTTGCCAGCGCCTTTTTGTAGCATGGATCCAGAATAGTAGCACAAATATAATGCTGTTCTGAGTGGATCATTTTAAGACGTTCATCACCAAGTAGGCGCTCTAATAATTTCTCCGCCAAAAGAAAAGCGTCTTTCTTTTCTTCATCTTTTTCAAACATAGAAGACACCGCATTCAGTTGGTGCTCCAGCATGCGCAACAATGGGATAGCTTTTCCCAAATTACAGTCCTCCTTGCTGACTGAACGTGTGAAGACCTCAAAAGGACGAAGCATGTCTGTCAGGCTTTTAACTAGGTTCCATTGCGCCGCATCTAGCTTCAGGTCCTTCTGAGCTGGACCCACTGTTAAGAAATAGTGATCGAGTACCGTATACTGCTCATACAGACGCTCAAGCATGTAGAAGGTTGAGTTCCAACGTGTTGCCACCTCCTGGATGAGTACTTTCACTGGCATTCAACGTTCACGTAGCAGTATCCTCAGATGCTTCCGGGCCTTAAAAGAATGGCTGAAATGGTTGCACATTCTTCGGCAGGTGGCCACTAACTTGCACGCTGGACTGTCTTCATCACTCAAGAATTTTTTAACAACCAGGTTTATACAGTGCGCCAAACACGGCACTCTGAAATACTCACCCAGCTCCATGGCCTTAACTACATTGGCGCCATTATCCGTGGAAACATAACAAATCTGGCGTTTTTTTGGGGACAGCCAGTGAAAGACCTTGGTGTTAAACTCATTCAAAATGTTTTCTGCTGTGTGACGTTTCTCCAAGCCAAACATGGCTAGTGTTGCATGTTTCCGAGCAGCTTTAAAGACTTGGTCTGGGTCAACACCTGTGTTTAGCTTTGCTTTAACCCCTGAAAAAGAGACCCAGTGTGCAGTGATGCACATGTAATCAGCGCCTGCGCCACTGGTCCACATGTCTGTTGTCAGATGTATAGTGTGAACAGCATTCTTCTGCAAAGCTGCCCCAATCACCTCCAGCACATCTTCATGTAGTGCTGGAACCGCAACTCTGGCAAAATAGAACCGGCTAGGAACCTTCCATTTAGGGCAGAGCGCTGCCACTAATTCTAGAAAACCAACCCCTTCTGCAAAAGAAAAAGGGAGAAGGTCCAGAGCTAGCATTTTAGCCAGCTTAGTGTTATACAGACGCGTCAGTGGGTGGTTGCGTTCATAAGGCGCGTCTGAAAAAGCATGTTTCTAATGTTGCCCTGGACCAAGCATTTACGGGATGATGATGATTTCTTTGACCCAGTTACGCTCGCTGATGAACTTTTTCGCATTGGTGTCTCACTCTCTCCCACACTCTTAGTGTGGCTCACATGGGGTGTGCTGCTGACAGGGGTACTGGGTATAAGTGAAGTGTTGGACACGTCTTCTTCCTCCTCGTCATCATCAGATGAAACATCAACGTTTTCTTGACTTGCAATTCTGGCTTCCTTGATCTCCTTTAGGTGCGCAAACTATTGGACAGCGTGCTGTCTCCTAAGATGACCTCTCTGGCCTCCGGTGGCCTCCGGTGCATGCTTACAAATGCTACAAATGGCGAAGTTTTCCCTTTTTGGGCAAACACTAAAGAAGTCCCAAACTGGGGACTTGAATTGTCTGTGGGGGCCGGAGGAGGCGGCGATACTGGTGGTGGTCATGCTGCTAATGCCAGATGAAGTGGAGGATGTGGATTGCCGAACTTTACTACGTTGTGCACTTTCACCACCACTAATTGAGGTCGAGGTGGATGGAGGTCCCTTGTGGCAAGGAAGAAATATGGAAGCGGTAGGTGTTGGTGTACTAGTTAACTCCAATGATTGTGGTGTTTCCATTGCCTCCTCGTCGACAACATCATCTTCACGCTCAGCAGCTACTCGGGCTAGGGTCAAAATGTCTGTTTGCTGCATGCCTGCTGAGGCTGGAGTGAAGCCTATGATGACTGCGTCGTCGTCGTGAGAGTCTTCATCAGCAGCAGTATCTGCCACTTCTTGTTGAGCCTCATCACACTCCATAAGTATGAGACTTTGGACGAGCTTCCTTCTACGCTTAACTACCTTTGTCAGATCATGGTGTGCCTCACTCTCAGACGGCAGTGGTGCTGGTTCCCAATTTTGATCCATATCATCAGAAGGAGGTGTGCTTGAAGAAGATGTAGACACCACCCTTGATCTCTTCCTTGCTAGGGGTGAGGAAGACAATGAATGATCATCAGGAGGAGTGGCTTCCTCAAATGATACCTCGCCTTGATTGTCGATTTCCTGATGTGCCCCTACTTCGGGAGGAAAAACTATTGTGGGCACTTGTGACCCTCCATGCACCTCTGCTTGCACATCTCCTTGCGCTGCCTCTCCTTCCACTTGTACTTGGGCTTGTACTTGCACATGTGGTTGTTGTTGCGGCTGTGTTTGTTCAACACTCGTCAGATGAGTTACAACAACCTGTGTTGATTGAGGGACATTGCTGCTACTTTCTTGCGATGAGCCAACATCACTGGTCGATGGTGATTGAACAACTAGACTAAGTGCCTCTGCAGCACTCAAGGGCTTGGACTTAAGTTGGCGTGGGGGTGGTGGTGGCACTGAGCCCAATGGAGCGGGGGTGCTGCTCCCAGCTTGGTCCCCAGCAGATCCCGCTGCTGCTGCAGGCGTACTTCTTTTTTTTTTACTCCCAAAAAATGTGGCGGGCGGCACACCAGTCTCCTTGGTAACTTGCTTCTTCTGCTCCTTACTGGCAACTTTCTTGCTAGAGGAGCTACGGGGAATTTTTTTTGGGGCCATCTTCTTCAGAGCAGGTCAGAACAGCAGGCCGCAGTTGCACGAGTTGCAGAGTTGTCTGTGGCCAGACGTGACGTCGCGTGACGTTATGCTGCACACACACACCGCTGCAGGACTTCTTCCTGGCACTGGTGGTTCTTTTGAGTCTTGTGCACCTAAAAGCAATGGAAGACAGAGGAACATCAGTTCAGTTATACATCCCAAAAAATTGAAAATCACAGAAAAATCAGCACAATCCCAAGCCCTCCATGATGTTTAAATTCAAGACACCCCACAGAAAGACTAGGCCCATGCAACACTCACTACCCCTGGGCATAAAGGTTGAAAGTTAGGCAAAATGGTTGCAGACCTAAGAACACGGCCTGCATTCAAAATGGCCCCCTGCCTCCCAGCACATGGCCAGGGCCTGCCTGTAGCAGCACTCAAAATGGCCCCCACCCACATGGCCTGTCCCCATGAACACCCCAAAAAATCGAAAAACACAGAAAAATCAGCACAATCCCATGCCATCCATGCCCTCCATGATGTTTAAATTCAAAACACCCCACAGAAAGACTAGGTCCATGCACCACACACTACCCCTGGTGAAAAGGCCACAACAGCCGCCAAAGAAACGAAAATCACAGAAAAATCAGCACAATCCCAAGCCATCCAGGCCCTCCATGATGTTTAAATTCAAGACACCCCACAGAAAGACTAGGCCCATGCAACACTCACTACCCCTGGGCATAAAGGTTGAATGTTAGGCAAAATAGTTGCAGACCTAAGAACACGGCCTGCATTCAAAATGGCCCCCTGCCTCCCAGCACATGGCCAGGGCCTGCCTGTAGCAGCACTCAAAATGGCCCCCACCCACATGGCCTGTCCCCATGAACACCCCAAAAAATCGAAAAACACAGAAAAATCAGCACAATCCCATGCCATCCATGCCCTCCATGATGTTTAAATTCAAGACACCCCACAGAAAGACTAGGCCCAT
Organism: Lissotriton vulgaris; assembly: GCF_964263255.1. Taxonomy (NCBI): domain Eukaryota; kingdom Metazoa; phylum Chordata; class Amphibia; order Caudata; family Salamandridae; genus Lissotriton; species Lissotriton vulgaris. The sequence continues at coordinate 1,907,671,386 of NC_141689.1, forward strand.
GCACCACTCACTACCCCTGGTGAAAAGGCCACAACAACAGCCCAAAAAAATGAAAATCACAGAAAAATCAGCACAATCCCAAGCCATCCAGGCCCTCCATGATGTTTAAATTCAAGACACCCCACAGAAAGACTAGGCCCATGCAACACTCACTACCCCTGGGCATAAAGGTTGAAAGCTAGGCAAAATGGTTGCAGCCCTAAGAACACTGCCTGCATTCAAAATGGCCCCCTGCCTCCCAGCACATGGCCAGGGCCTGCCTGCAGCAGCACTCAAAATGGCCCCCACCCACATGGCCTGTCCCCATGAACACCCCAAAAATTCGAAAAACACAGACAAATCAGCACAATCCCATGCCATCCATGCCCTCCATGATGTTTAAATTCAAGACACCCCACAGAAAGACTAGGCCCATGCACCACTCACTACCCCTGGTGAAAAGGCCACAACACCAGCCAAAAAAACGAAAATCACAGAAAAATAAGCACAATCCCAAGCCATCCAGGCCCTCCATTATGTTTTTATTAAAGAGACCCCACAGAAAGACTCAGTCCACCCACCACTGAGTACCCCTGGGCAAAAGGCCCCAACAACAGCCCAAAAATCGAAAATTCCAAAATTGTAGTTGCAGCAACTGTAATGCCCCAAACAAACTTACTTGTGAAATTTCTAATCCAAAAGTGATCCAAAGAAAGTCAAAAAGGCCTCAAATCCAAATATCCAGCAGCATCCACAAAAGTAATCCTTCCAGGTGAAGATCTGAATGAAAGTGACCAGCACATAAAGAAAGCACTGGGAGGAGGCTGCTGGACAGGAACAGGAAGTTGGAGACTGTGGGGCACTTCCTTCCTCCCACCCCCAAAATGGACTCCTTGCAAAAAAAAGTGCAGGCAAATGTCAACCTGAGAAGTTATTCTGATAAAAATCATCATTTCCAGAAGGTTTATGCTGCTTGCTGGTGGATTTCTTGTGCAGAATTGCAAATTTTGTATTTTCGCGAGTGCAAGGTTGTTGCTGCCTGCCGCATCTACGTGTTCGCAATTGCGAACTCCCGCGATACGTGATCATGGCGTACTCGCGTTGACAAACTCTCGCTGTGCAAGTTGGCAAGCCGCGATGACGTAATCGCGGTCGCCAAACTCCCGCGGCATCCCGCAGCAATATCCAAAATGGCGCAGCACTCGCAAAATATCGAGAAAAACAACTCGGCAAACGCTGAATGACGGTAAGTGAAAGCCGCGCACCGCAAAATTGTATCACCAAGAAACAAAAATCCGCTGCGTGCGAATTTGCGGATTTTCGGTAAATTCGCGAGCGTTCGCGGATTGCGAATTTACCGAAAATCCGCAAAATCTGCGAGCGGAACGGATTTTCTGCCCATGCTTAGTTCTCAGGGCTTGGAGACAGTTCTTCCTCATAAAGGTTAGAGAACATGGAGAGCAAATGCTCTTCCATGTCCTTCTGAGGCCAGGATATATTTCCCTGATCATCGAGCATTAGCCTATCTATGTTATTTCTCTTCCGGTCTGCTCTGATCTTACTTGCCAGGATTGCCCCAGTTCTTTCTCCATACTCATAATTTTCCATGGCATGTTCATCCCATTGGCCTTTATTTTTAAATCTAAGAGCCCTCTATATTCTGATCGGAGGAGTTCCAACTCCTCTAAGACCAGTGATAGATTGTGTGGGTGAGCTCCCAATCTTGCATTCTCTAGCGAGGCTATTTTGTCTTCCAAAATCTTAAATTTCCTTGCCTCCTCCCTATTTTTTGAATTGATCAAACTATGGAGGAGGTCTCTAGTATGAGCTTTCCAGGCATCCCAAACAAATTCGGGGAGAGTAGAACTGATATTATCGGAAAAATAATTATCTATAGATATTCTGGCAGTAGTGACTATCTCTTGGTAATTTTGTGCCATCCTTTTTAGAGTCCACCTAGGTGATGTTGTGGTTCTAGCCCTTCCAATTAGGACCGAGAACATGACAGGTGCGTGGTCAGATATGATGGTGGGGAGTATTTTAATATCCTCCAGGGCCTCTAGACATAACCTATCGACCAGAATATAGTCCAGTCTTGAGGCGTGGCCGTGTTTTCTGCTGAAATATGTAAAGCCAGGTCCAGACCCCCCCCTTAACCTTCCAGGCATCTGTTAAGCCAAGCTTGTGCATCATATTGACCATGGCACGCCGAGATTGTGGTACAGCAACATGCTGAGAGTAGTTAGAGCGATCTTGCCGGGGATCAAGCAGGACATTAAAGTCTCCCCCTATAATAATAGGTGCAGTGACCTCCACCAGGTTGGACTGTACTTTAAGTAGGTGGGTAGGGTCATCTATATTCAGACCATAATAAGAGACAATTTTCTGCACATTTCCGCCAAGATCGACCTGCGCCATGACCCACCTTCCTGCTTGGTCAGTTGATATTGACTTGATGGAGCCTCCTACCCCTGTCTTTATCAAAATTGCAACCCCCTTATTTGCAACCGACTGCTCAGAGCAGCAAAAAAACCCTATCCATCTGAGTTTCCCAAAAATCTAATTTCCCTCAGTAAGACTTAAATGGGTTTCTTGGAGAAGAACTATTTTGGCCTGGGATTGTTGTAAATACTTCAGGATCAACCTTTGTCTCCTGGGACAGCAAAGCCCATTAACATTCCAGGAGATAAAAGATATCTTTTTACTAGTCATTGAATAATCTCCACTTCCCACTCCTTGCCCCACACCCAGAACCCCGTATAGTCGATAGGAACCTTTTGCAAACTAGTGAGAAATGAGAACTTAGTTTTCCTTTTTCTCCCCAAACCCCACCATCGTGCCCCCCCTTCCCCCACTCCAATCCCCCCGTGACCCCTGGAGCCACTTCCTTTCCTGGAGAACCCTCCCTTTTTTCCTGAGCATAAGCTCTTAGACGGTAGCCCCCCCACTATGTATGATCAAATGCAATACATGTATATACAACAAAAATGTGTTGATGGTGAATACTGCAAAATATGTGTAATAGATGTGAAGTATGGGCTAAAACCAGCTATATATCCTGTTACTGGACCAACAGTTACCTAAAAAAGAAAACTTTTAGCTGCACCCCAGCTCCCCCTACTAAGCATCTGCCTGCATGCCCGTCCTACTTCCCCTCTCACTCCCCCTCACCCCCTGCCCTTATCTTTTCAATCAGGTTGTCTGCATCCTCAACCTGACGTATATTGTGCATATGGTTGCTCCGCATAACACGAAGCGATGCAGGGAACTTCAGGTGGGCACAAGCCCCCAAAGAGTTAAATATTGCCACTCTCTTGCCCAGCTCCCACTGTTTTGTGGCTGTTATGTGTGAAACATCTGAGCGAATCATAAAACTGAATGGGCTGGAGAAAGAGGATGATTTTATGGAGCCTGTTTTGAGGGCCAGAGATAGAATCCTTTCTTTGGTGGCATAAGTAAGGAAGTTCACCAGAATTTCTCTAGGGCGCTCCTTCCCTAGGTTCCGCCTATATGGATCGCGATGGACCTTCTGTATATCGGCTAATAAATCTAAATCCACGTCAGGAGAGTCCTTTAGTACTGTTGTTTTTAAAAGTGCCCCTATGAATGCCTTGATGTCACTTCCTTCGAGATCTTCTTGAACATTCAAGCATTTTAGATTGTTCTTTCTTGAATGATTTTCAAGCCTCTCGATGTCGTCCTGCATCTCCCGCTCTGCTGAAAGAGTTTATCCATTGCGGCTGTGGAGGTGCCTAGGGCCTCCTTAATATTTGGCAGCTCCACTTCTAATGCATACGTCCTTGATGTAACCTTCTCAACCTTCCGGGCCAGTGCCTCGCAGGAGGACTGAATGGCACTGTGGGTTAGCACCAATAGCTTATTGCGCAAACTGCACCACATGGCGCTTCAGAGGGTGCTTGAGCAGAAGCTTTCTCACTGTGAATGGTCGTGACCTCTAGCAACCACCTACAGTGGACAAAACTCCCCAAGTGCCCTCCTAGCGCCTCAAAATCACACTACGGGACATCAAATCTTGCTCGCACTTGCTAACTTATCGTTAGAGAGCCACACACAAGAACAAACTCCACTGGAGTTGGCACATATTGGCCAGAACTATGTATTACAAGCATAATGCAGAGTGGCCAACACTCCTCTAACTCTGCCAGCGGAGTAGAATATAGCACTCACCACTAATTAAATTCCAAGTAATTCAGTAGTAAAAGTAAATCACACACACCTCCTCAGAGGAAAATATTTGTGAACATGGTGCTGTGTTGTCATAGTGAGCCAGCTGCAATGAATCAAAATGTAACTATTGCTATATTTCAAAGTTCCTGATAAAACACCCTATTTTCTGTTCAACCCAATAATGTTGGGGTCACACTCATTAGATCCCCTTAGCCCTAAAGGAAAATTAGCTGTTTTTGGGTGAAAGTGCAACTGGCAGGTGTCTTTCACTTCCTCTCCAAAGATGTATGCTCTGTTACATAAAGAGCCTTTGTTCTGAAGTCCAACTGCCATCCCATCGTCCCGGTGATAGGGAACGCCCACCTATAAGGCGGCGGTCCCACATATAAAATCACAATGCATCCACCACTACAGCACCCGCAAAAGGCATTTTTTACATTGTGGCGGGTGCTGCTGGCTACAATGTAAAAAATGGCCACAAAAAAAATCAGAAATCAAGGATCAGGAACCTAGCTGTAGATCCTCATCAAAGAGATAGATGTGATCTGTAGAAAGGACACATGTCCTTTCTTGAGTCCCCTCACTCACCAGGGTTTCCCCACGGTGACATTCATCATCATTGGGGCCATCTCAACCCGCCTTCATTGTCTACATTTTATCACATTTTCTCATTTTCATGGACCACCGGTGTTGGACTTGACATTGTCTGCACGCTCACACTCAAAACATTTTGCAATCATTCTCCCTATTATTTTGCTAAATTTATTTCAGTGTGGCTTTTCAGACTGTGTGCACTTCAAAACTGCTAACCAGTGCCAACGTGATTTTCCGTTCTCCTTTAAACATGATAAAGCTAGCTTACCCTCAATTGACACATTTAATTTATTTGTAAGTCTCTAGTAAAGTGTTAGTACATGAATCAAGGACCTGTAAATTTAATGCTAGCAGAGGGCCTGCAGTGATTATTGTGCCACCTACTTTAGTAACCCTGTAGAACATGTCTTAGTCCTGCCATTGAAGCAATTGTGTGAAGTTTTAAATTACCATTTCGAACTGGCAAAACAAACCTTGAGCCAGGCCTAAATACATACGTCACCCTCTTGGGTAGGTCTCAAACAGCCCATAGGGCAGTGTATAATGTACTTTAAAAAAAAAGTTGGACATGTTTTTTTAAGTTTTGCATGTTATGGTAGTATTGCTCAAATTCATTTTTCACTATTGCAAAACCTATGTTTCCAATAGGATACCACACATTTACCTTATTCCATTTACTAAGTGCTAACATTTGTTTGGGAGCGGGTAGAAAAGCCATGTTTGGTGGCTGAGGAATTGTAATCTAAAACCTCTTAATGGTAAAGTCGGATTTTATTGTTAAGACCTGAGTATGCAGTTCCTTAGAGAAGAAAGAAGCAGAGGCCTGGTCGGCATCTCAAGATAACCCAATATTAGAGACGGGGCCCTAAAACACCCGGCTGGGTGTCCTGATTCATTGTAAGACATGCTCTTCATCAGGCTGGCGCTATAATGCCTGTCAGGGACACTATGAGGGGCTCTTTGTCAGAGATCTTTTCTTCCCAAAGCCATAAGTTGCTGTGTGAGAATGGGGCCTAGTGGTGTAAATGTGTGTAGAAGGTGTGAGGGAACTGTGAAGGGGACTCTTAAATGAGATGCAGTGGTACCCAAAATAAATTTTAATCAGTGAGTCTACTGCTCCCAATTAAAAATGTAGGGTGGCCCACCACTGAGGTAATGTTCAGCTGTGGCTACAGTGTACAGGTCAACATGTTTCTTGCCTAGGATGTCAGAATGATCAAGTGGCAATTCTGCAGGACCAAACCTTAGAAAATGACTATCTAAACAGTGGTTGCTGTAAAGTAAGCCAAACACACAAGCAACCTAACATAGAGGTACCTTGCAGTAAAACCGACCTAAAATTAAAAAATCACAGATGCAGTGTAAAGGAAGAAATATGCGGCAGGCAGGTGTCACATCTAAGGACTAAAGCAGGTGGGGTGGCTCATCAACTATCATTTTATGCATGTGTGGGTGGTTCACCAGCTTGTTCGAATCACTTGTGGAGGGTGGCTCAGTGACAAAATATTGATGTAAAAAACATAGAAGTAAAAAATATTGATAAAAAAATATAGAATGCAAAACTATCAACTGCCTATACTTAAACAGGAAAGTACAAACATATATAGAAAAAAATATCGATGTTAAAAATATAGTTGTACAAAATATCAATTTTTATTTATATATATATATATATAAAAAATAAACTTTATTAAAAATAATTTAAACACATAAACATAATAATCAATATATATATATATATATATATATTACCTACTGGCGGTCGCCAGTAGGTATATATAGTTAGGATTTTTTCTCTATGGGATTTTTGAAAATTCTATGTCTAATAACTTTGGCGTTTGTGGATGGAATTGGCTGAAATTTTCTGGAAAATGGCACATTTTGTTTCTGAGCAGCTCCTGGAAATTTGGGGGGTGTTCGGCAAGGGGGGGCTGAGATAAAAGGGGGGTCCCAAAACGCGTTTTTCCCATGTTAATTTCCATAGGGCGGTTGGCCTCACTTTTAGCCCGAACGGCTGAATGGATTTCCACCAAACTTGGCAAAATTGTAGGGACTGTTAGCCTGATGTGCCTTTGCTAGGTCTCAATATATGTGCTTCAGTGGATTTTGAGAAATTAACGTTTAAAACAAGATATATATCTGTAACAGCGCTCCGGGCAGCGATCCGGTTAGCGAACTTTTCGCGTATCGTAACTTTGCGAAGCGAAGCTGATTGGCTCTCCGGTGTCTGTCAACATTCTAAACCGTCCGGAGCGGCCGCCATCTTGTCTCTCGGTAGGATCGAGAGACAAGAGGAGGCCAAAACAAAGGGGGAAATTACCATAAGGGGACATAGTAGATCCTCGTTGACCCCCTAGGTTTTATGTGGAGGGTTTTTTTTTGCGTGGTAAGCGCCAAGTTCGCGAACCGGAAAGCGTTCTGGGCAGCGTACTATAAGGATAAAAGAATGATAGACTTTTCTAATACTGTATGTTAATTATTTGTTGTTTTTGTTGTTTTTTTTTGTTTTCTTTATTTTTAAAGTATTTTTTTTTATTTTGATTCTGTTTCATAATTCATTAAACTTTCTAACATTTCAGTGTCAGAAATTTCAAAATTGAATATAGGGTGTAACATGTCCTCATTTTGAAGCAGGTTATCCACTGCTTCAACACATTGTAGTAGTTCCTGGTCTCTACTTTGATCCATAAAATCATCAATTTTTTCTTGGCTGCTCTCCTCCAGTACAATTGTAAATTTAACTTGTTGCTCGCCTTCCATTTTGCCTGAAATTTTGATTAAAAAAATATATATTAGTAGAGATAGGGCACTGTTGGGATTAATTTTAGATAGGCAGTTTTTATCAGTGAATTTATCTTTTGGCAGTGTATAGTAGCAGAGTGGAAATAGGACTATAAAAAAGTGTATGATTTAACCAAGACAAGCCTAACTCCTTTCATAACTATAACAGAGAAGTCTATCTAAATCTATAACTACTATAGAGGGATAGTATATATCTATCAGAAAAAGTCTACCATATTAAGTTATAGTGCACAATATACTTCAGTTTTAAAAATAACAACTTACCTTCACAAACAAGTTGAAGTGTTTGATAGCTATTCAAATGTGATGTACAAGTACAACAAGAAGTAGCAGTCAAAATGGCTGTGTTTTCTTCTCCTCCTTTATATATATACAGGTATATAACCAATCAAATGTCAGGTAATAAAAGTAGAAAATGAAAGTAACATTTTCATTGGTTGTCAATTCCAACACTTCAGATGTGTTTTGTGAAGTAATTTACCTCACGGTACTTAGAGAGGTCTACAGGCTTAATGGCTAAATTAAATTTCAATCAAATTTGTGAGAATGAAAGGGATTGTTATGTTGTATGAGCTAATCTATATTTGGTGAGAGTGTCTCTAGTCGTTTTTCTGTAAATTACTTTCCCACCTTTTTTTAGGACCGCTTTCCGGAAAGCGGCCCGGTTAGCGAACCTTAAGCGTCACGGGAGTCCACCATTTTGTGTTTCGGTCGCATTAAGATACAAGATGGAGGGCAAATAATGTTTAGAATGGGTAGAAGGGGTCATGGTAGACTTATCTTGACCCCCTAGGTTTTCTGAGGGTGGCTGAGGAGGCTTATATGTGCGGAAAAAAAACATTTTAAAAAAAAAATCAGCGAGGTTAGCTTTCGGTTAGCGAACCGGGTAGCGCTCCGGGGAGCGTATTTTGTGGAAAATTAGTGAAAAAAGTTAGAGAAAAATAATAATTGTGAGTGATCAGATGTAGGGTAGCTCTGAGAAGAGCTTTTGGGTTTATGGTACATTTAGGTACTTATAAGTAGGTACCAATGCACAGTCTTAAATTCAGAATGAAAATTCTGTTGCCCTCATCTGAGAAGTGAACTCCATCTCCTCTGTAGATATCTTGCATGTAGTAACGCAAGTTATTGTTGTACAGGGAGCCCATTCCATGGTCTCTCATGAAAGCTGAAACAGATTTGTTTACATGCTTCCTCGCTTTCTCAATTTGTGGAGAAAATTGGTTGGACCACCTCCATTTCTGTCTTTGGCATATATTGGAATATACCAAGGCAGTTTGAGGAAAAAGTGCCATTAATTGCTCAAAGGTGTCCTTTAAAAGCATTTCCAGACCTACCCCTGTCAAAGTGCCCAAATCATTACCTCCACAGTGCACAATTAACAGGTCAGGTTTTGGTAAATGCATAAAGGTTTTCACCAATGGTATCAATTGGTGACATTTTAATCCTCTTTGGCCCAACCACTTAATTTCCACATCTTGTAAATTGAGGTTAGGTAAATTTCTGTTCTCAGCATACCTTTGAGCCCAGTGGATGTAACTATGTCCAACAATCCAGACCTTAAACATGGTTGTAGAAGGTTGTGCTGCAGTCAGATGAAGTGTGGTAATGAAAGGGCAGTTGAAACAGTAGGAGTTTGTCAAGAAAAAAAACTGTGGATTTTCAATGCTAATGATTCATTAGCACTGATTGGTGCATTTCCATTTCTTAAAACAGAAAGTTAGGGTGCATGGATGTGTTCTTTGAAAGATGTAATTTGAATGGTCAAGGAAGAAACATTTAATGAAAGATTGCACTGGATACGCAGGTGCACTGAGAGTTCAGAGTTCAATTGAAACATTGTTGTGTGAATTTGCAAACATGAGAGGTCTTCCAGGAGGTGGTTGAGGGCAGAGGGGGGAAGGGTTTTGATTTGAAAAAAGTGAGGGAAGAGTTATGATTGGCTAATATGAGAGATATGTGAAATGAATATCTGTATTTCTGTGCTTTCAATAGCTGCAGCCTCTGGAGTGCATCCTTTTTCTTCAATTTGGTGTATTTCTGAGACTGTTTTCAAAACTCAAAAAGTATTTGCTAAGGTGAGAAAAGATTTATTTAATTTAGATAGAGAATAGTATGATTTAAGGAGAAATGATGAAGAAAGCTGTGTTTTTAAAATGTGGCTTTGTCTCTAGTGATATACAAATAGATTTTGTTTCTTTGAGAAATTGTAATTGCATATTCGGTGTAGCTTTCTGGCATGCAGTAACACAAGTTATTGTTGTACATGGAGCCCATTCCATGGTCTCTTATGTAAGCTGAAACAGTTATGTTGTTTTTAAAAACGATTTTTGAAATCACTTACATTTCTGGATATGTACTGCTAGAGTTTCATAGGTTGTTTTGGGTCATATTTATAAGGCATTTGAGTGTCTTTGATGTTATTTTTTCCTTTTCAAATGGAAAGCGTACCTCATGGGGCAAGTGTCTTGTAAATACGCTCCCACCTGTGCTTGGCAAATTTAGATTTTGATTATGGGAGTTACATAGCCATGTTAATAATGTCCAAAAAATGGTGCAAGGGCATTCCAGAAAACGCTTTCATGTCTCTCAAGGAGATTTTCAGTCATTTCCTCTTGAATGCAGGTATACAATTGATTTATATGCTGTGGTTAAAAACGATTTTTTGAAATCAATTACATTTCTGGATATGTACTGCTAGAGCTTCATAGGTTGTTTTGGGTCATATTTATAAGGCATATGAGTGTCTATGATGTTATTTTTCCTTTTTAAATGGAAAGCGTTCTTCATGGTGCAAGTTTTTTGTAAATACGCTCCCTCTTGCGGTTGGCAAATTTAGATTTTGATTATGGGAGTTACATAGCCATGTTAATAATGTCAAAAAAATGGTGTTAGGGCATTCTAAAAAAACGCTTTCATGTGTCTCAAGGACATTTTCAGTCATTTCCTCTTGAATGCAGGTATACAATTGATTTATATGCTGTGTTTAAAAACGATTTTTTTTAAATCAATTACATTTCTGGATATGTTCTGCTAGAGCTTCATAGGTTGTTTTGGGTCATATTTATAAGGCATTTGAGTGTCTATTATGTTATTTTACCCTTTTCAAATGGAAAGCGTACCTCATGGGGCAAGTGTCTTGTAAATACGCTCCCATCTGTGCTTGGCAAATTTAGATTTTGATTATGGGAGTTACATAGCCATGTTAATAATGTCCAAAAAATGGTGGAAGGGCATTCCAGAAAACGCTTTCATGTGTCTCAAGGACATTTTCAGTCATTTCCTCTTGATTGCAGGTATACAATTGATTTATATGCTGTGTTTTAAAACGATTTTTTGAAATCAATTACATTTCTGGATATGTACTGCTAGAGCTTCATAGGTTGTTTTGGGTCATATTTATAAGGCATATGAGTGTCTATGATGTTATTTTTCCTTTTTAAATGGAAAGCGTACCTCATGGGGCAAGTTTCTTGTAAATACGCTCCCACCTGCGGTTGGCAAATTTAGATTTTGATTATGGGAGTTACATAGGCATTTTAATAATGTCCCAAAAATGGTGTAAGGGCATAATCAAAATCTAAATTCTAATCTACAGTGCTGTACTTCTGGGTACTGTTTTTTTTTAAAAAAAGAAATAGGCCTCACCTCAAAGAAAGCTCTTGAAAGCACACATCTTATTTGCATCCTGAAACAATCATTTAAAATGTTAGACACAATTTTATGATGGCTTTACATCTTTTTTGCGCTGCTATTGCATCACTATTGTGAGACATCAGCAGTGCAAAAGAAGCACCATGTTCCAAAATAGGCCTCAGTTCATCAGCATGAAGATACTGTTTGTTTAAAATATATATTTTTAGGATTGTGTAGGGGATGTAGAGAAGCAGAGGCTTCTGTAAATGTCAAAGTTGTTCAAAACTGTTTCTTCTTGAACGTTTTCCCTTTTCTTTTCTAATTTTTAAATACATGTTTTAACATTTTTGGAAATGTTTGTTCTCTCTTTTACAGATTGAAAGTATGAAAAAATATTTTAAAAAGGTAACAAGAATTATAAGGTAAATGTTTTTTACTCTTTTTACCCGCAATGCACTGCTGATGATGTCACTGACCATGTCATGAATGATGTAATAAGAGGACATGACTTACTTCATTGGTAGGCCTTCACATGCATTATCTGCTCTGTATTCTTCAACAAGTGTAAAATTGATCTGTAACCCTGAGTAGGTCTCACCTTAAACAAACCTCAGGAGAGATCACACCTTATCGTCATCCTGAATTAATAAATAGATCTATTAAACAGTATCTCTGGTTTACTCCCTATAGCTGTCTTTGTTTTAACATTACTCTCTGTTTACTTCCCTTATACTAACTCTTCTTTTTTTAAAAAAAATATTTTTTTGATTCACTTCAAGTTCGCGAACTGGGCAGCGAACTGGAAAGCAAACCAAAAGAAATAGAGCTTGCCAGAGTGCTAAACATTCTAGCAATTTTATTTGAAAGGGGAGGTAGTTCTGAAAAGAACTTTTTTTTAATGTTTTTGTTGTTTTTTTTTTTTTTTCTGAACATTTTTTGTTTTTTTTGTATTTTTAGAACAGTTTTATGTTTTTTTTGTGTTTTTCATGGAGGGGAAACAACAAAAAAACAGGCATTGAAAAGGGCTCAACAGGAGCAAAAAAAAAAATTCTGCTTGGGTGGGTTAGGGCACTTATGGTTTTCAAACACCAAGTTGATTAAGTTCACGCTCATGTTCCCACGTGAGAGCAGAGCACCACAATATATGCACGTAAACTTCATGTGCTTGAAGTTTGGCTGTATGTTTGGCACAGTTTCCTGTGCCTCTCTTCCAGTCAAAGATATACTTGATGTTGATCTGGCCACAGGAGTTGTCGGGGGATTATCTTGAAGGTCCCTTAACTCTGCCCGGCTGTAATTTAATGGATGCCACCTGGCCATATGGCGATGCATAGTATAGTTGCCCATACTATACTTTTTGTCAGTGCCTCGAGATAATCTGCATTTGCAGATTAGGCAGGTGACATACTTGGCATTAACCTTCTTCTCCCCTCGAGGGATTGAGAAAAACTGCCATATAAAACTTGTTCGGGAAACACGGGGCAACTCCTGAATAAATTGAGGTTCATCTGTGTCCTCTTCTTCTAGGGCCTCCTGTTCCTCCTCTCTGTTGGAAATGAATTGTGATGGTGGTCCTCTCTTGTCATGAGGAGGTTGAGGTGGTGGTGGGGGTCCACCAGCTGAAGCAAGGATAGAAGCCATTGCTGTAATATTGGAAAATCGTCTTTCTCTCACCAAGATGAAAGTCAGAGTGAGGAAAGAAGGAGGGGTTTACATGATTTGGGAAAAGCAAAAGTTCTGAACAAATGAAAAGTGTTATTTTTAGGTCACATGACCTAGTCATACATCATTTGGAAACCAAAAGTGAAATGAACCAATGAAAAGTTTGATAAACAAGTCACATGACCTGTTCCGCTTACGCTACGCGGTGCGCGCCGCGTCTCGGATCGTTTCCGGTTCGTGGTCCGGAGCACTTCTGGGAGCGCTAACGCGGCGCGTCATAAGACGCATTACGCGACAACGTGATACGTCGCGCTTCCGCGACGCGTCACAGTTCCGCTAACGAAACGTTTACCGGTTCGCGTACTAGATCGCGGCATCAAGATGAGCTAACGGAAAGCTTCCCGGTTCGCTTACCGGAAGCGAAGAAAAAAAATATTAAAAAAAAAATTATCAATAAACATCTAAAATATATTTTGGGATTTAAAGAAGAATACATTTTACAGCTACAGATGTTAGCTTTTAAAAAACCAATGAAATTCACAGAAAAAACCATAGGTTATAGACCATATATAGTTAGGAATTTGCATTTACAAAACCTTGAAAATTCACTGAAAAAACCATAGGTTATAGACCATATATAGTTAGGGATTAGCATTTAAAAAACCTTATTTTATTTGCACAAAACCATTGAAATTCCATATATAGTTAGTTGCACTAACTATATATCGCGGACCCGCAATCCACTGCTAATGATGTCACATATTACATCATTCATGACATGGTCAGTGACATCACTGATAACATCGCTGATGACATCTCAAATGACATCACTGATGACATCACTGATGACATCTCAAATGACATCACTGATGACATCACTGACATCTCATTTGACATTACTGATTACATCACTGATGATATCATTTATGTGATAATACATCTTCAGACTCTAATATAACCTTAGATACACTCAGTGTAAACAGGCACTCACAGACTGTCACACATCCATGGAGTTACTCACACACCTAGTCAGTCATGCAAAGAATCAATCACACCTCCATTTCCTCAACTATACAGTTATACACACCTTACTTATTCAAACATATACTAAGACATATTTACTCTCTTATACAATCCTTGATACAAGTTCACAATGATTCATACAGCCACTCTCACATTCACTGGCTCTTATGTTCAGTTACTTATATATGTCAACTCTCACATAGAGTGTGTTTTACATATTTACTTACTTTGACATGTAGAACTGAGATATCCATTCACTCACCAATATACTCATGAACACAGTCAACTGTCCATACAGCTGTTTCTACATGCACTTTTGAACCCATACACCTAGGGAATCAACTGCTCACACATCTATGCACAGAGTTATACACCTCCCAGCCACCCACACACATACTCAGTCTCCCCTACAAATACTTGGGTAACCATTCAATAACCCATATAGTTACTGATATAGCTACTGATTTAAACATGCAGCAGTTTACAGAAGAACATAAATAATGATTGCCAAATTAAAACACTTTAATCACTAACCCATGCACTCAGTGAGACACATTTAATCATTCTCTCATACAGTCAGTCATGCACCTACTAAATCCTTCATCCAGACACTTATACATCCACTCATTCTTCAATATGTAAGACATATTTTAACTTTACAGAAACATACAGTCACTGGGTGTTGTCATCAGTGATGTCATCAGTGCTGTCATTTGAGATGTCATCAGTGATGTCATCAGTGATGTCACTGACCATGTCATGAATGATGTAATATGTGACATCATTAGCAGTGGATTGCGGGTCCGCGATATATAGTTAGTGCAACTAACTATATATGGAATTTCAATGGTTTTGTGCAAATAAAATAAGGTTTTTTAAATGCTAATCCCTAACTATATATGGTCTATAACCTATGGTTTTTTCAGTGAATATATATATATATATATATGTATATGTATATTTTAAAACAATTAATGAACTATTAATTGTAACTCATTGTATAATTTTACAATTATCCGAAAATATGCACACATATATACATATATCTATATATAAATATACATTATGTATATATATATTATGTATGTATAGCAACACCAGAATTCCGGTTGGAACTCAGTCACGTTCACGGGTGGGTCGGCGTAGGGCTACCGGTCACCCAATATATCCATAAAGTACCTTTATCCGTAAGAATAAAACGTCGCCGACACTCAGAAAGTTGCTGTGCACAATAGATTTAATAAGGCAGGAAAACAACGCGTTTCGCTTTACAGCTTGATCACGTTTACAAAGTGAATCACCAAACAATTGTCCTTTTACATTTCACTGAGTCTAGAAAGAGGACAAACCACCAAGTGTCTAAAACATAGGTAACTTCATGGCAGACATGTTTGAAAGAGCAAAAGGGAGTTGTGCACATAGGGTATTTGCGAGGCTAGATGCATCCTGGATTCAGGAGGATCAGTGGCAGTGATCCTCCTGGACCTCAGTGCTGCCTTCGATACGGTGAATCATCGTGTCCTCCTCCATCTCCTGGCCAGGGCAGGATTGTGTCATCCTCTGAGGCGGAAGCCGGAGGACTGTGTGTGTGTTTATGTTTTAAAACTGCACTATTTTCTGCTTGTTCGAACTTTTAACATCACTGGGCTTACCTGCTCTAAAGCGCCGACTTAAACGCGCTATCACCGCCCTCCTAGATCTCCTGAAACAGCGACCCCTCGCTCTTTCAGGAACGCCCTAAGCCGATAGCCACGCCCACTGCGAGGCCACGCCCACCCCTGAAAACTACAAATTCGCTGATTGGAAGCGCTTGTAGTTGATTGTGTCATCCTCTGAGGCGGAAGCCGGAGGACTGTGTGTGTGTTTATGTTTTAAAACTGCACTATTTTCTGCTTGTTCGAACTTTTAACATCACTGGGCTTACCTGCTCTAAAGCGCCGACTTAAACGCGCTATCACCGCCCTCCTAGATCTCCTGACACAGCGACCCCTCGCTCTTTCAGGAACGCCCTAAGCCGATAGCCACGCCCACTGCGAGGCCACGCCCACCCCTGAAAACTACAAATTCGCTGATTGGAAGCGCTTGTAGTTGATTGTGTCATCCTCTGAGGCGGAAGCCGGAGGACTGTGTGTGTGTTTATGTTTTAAAACTGCACTATTTTCTGCTTGTTCGAACTTTTAACATCACTGGACTTACCTGCTCTAAAGCGCCGACTTAAACGCGCTATCACCGCCCTCCTAGATCTCCTGACACAGCGACCCCTCGCTCTTTCAGGAACGCCCTAAGCTGATAGCCACGCCCACTGCGAGGCCACGCTCACCCCTGAAAACTACAAATTCGCTGATTGGAAGCGCTTGTAGTTGATTGTGTCATCCTCTGAGGCGGAAGCCGGAGGACTGTGTGTGTGTTTATGTTTTAAAACTGCACTATTTTCTGCTTGTTCGAACTTTTAACATCACTGGGCTTACCTGCTCTAAAGCGCCGACTTAAACGCGCTATCACCGCCCTCCTAGATCTCCTGACACAGCGACCCCTCGCTCTTTCAGGAACGCCCTAAGCCGATAGCCACGCCCACTGCGAGGCCACGCCCAGCCCTGAAAACTACAAATGTGCCGGCCATACTAGCGCAGCGGACGAGCGCAGCGGGAGCGCCTAAGGCAAGCCCGTCTGCGCCCGTCCGCGCACGGCCGGGCCCAGGGCCAGTCTCCTTACCCGTCCCTCCCTGTATGAAGGTAAGCTACTCACGAAAAGAGCTTCTTAGCCTTAGACCCAGTAAAAACAGCACATGCCATATCATGCATGTTCCTAACGTCCCCTATTCGAGCTGCAAATACTCCTTCCTAAACTCCCGGTGCCACCCCCTGTCCTAAAAATCGCGACACTTAATTGCAGATCGCTCCCGAAGCATGCTCTGCTTATTAATCACCTCATCGCTGACCTCAAACTGGACATACTCTTCCTGACAGAAACGTGGATCACTGAGCATTCAAACTCTGACATCGTTCTGGCCCTACCCCCGGGCTTCCTCATTGTGTCTCAACCACGCCCCCTAGGCAGAGGAGGTGGGCTAGCCATCATCCACAGGGACCACCTCGCTTGTCGAATTAATGAGACTACAACTCGGGAATCAGAGAGCTGCCTCTTTATGATCCAGCTAACGCCGACCAACTCCCTGTCAGGCCTCTTGGTGTACCGGCCTCCCGGCCACGCCGCCCCCTTTGCAGCGTCCCTTTTGGAAACTGTTTCTTCCTCGGCCCACCTGACATCTAGCTTCCTAATAACAGGAGACCTTAACATCCACTTCGACGACCCTCTGGATACAGGAGCAGCTGACCTGATCTGTGACCTGGCGGCTCTCGGCCTTCTTCTGGCCAACACCGGCTCAACACATATAAAAGGGCACCTACTCCACCCGGTGTTTTCAAATATCCCCTCTCTCCAATTCATTAACTCCCAACCTCTCCCCTGGACGGACCATTTTCTGGTCACATTCCTTCTCCCTGGGGCCTGCAAGAATCCCCATAAACCCCCTATCTTCACCAAAGATAGATCTTGGTCCAAACTTTCGGTGGAGGATTGGTCCAAAGCTCTGGACTCCTCCACTCCGAGTCTTGCGGAAGATCCGCACGAGGCCGACATCCAATTTAGAAATTGGATCTCCTCATCCCTTGACACCATCATTCCTATAACAAACCGGGAGATCAAAAATAGAATAAAGGGCCATGCACTATGGTACACCTCTGAACTCCGAGACCTCCGCAAAGAATGCAAAAAGGCTGAGAGACTGTGGAGGAAAGACTGGCTCCACAACAACAAGGACATCTACAATAGCGCGGTAAGACGCTACAAATTGGCCATTAAACTAGCCAAGGCTACATTCTATGACAATAGAATAAAAAATGCGTCTAACTCTGCTAAAGAATCCTACCTAATAGCAAAGGAACTACTCAACATCCTTTCAGCTTCCGCTGCTCTCCCCCCCCCCCCCCGGATAGAAGCAAAGACCTAGCCACCTTCTTCGATTCCAAAATCCTGCGGATATTGGATTCCCTCCCATCTATCAGCCCGCTCAATTATGCTAATACAGTTGCCTGCACTAACAGCTCGCGGTTGACCTCCTTCAGAGCAGCCTCCCTCGTTGAGGTCACCGCCACGCTGACAAAAATGAAAAGCGGATCCCCCCTGGACCCGGCCCCCGCCAGATTTTTAAAATCTGTGTCTCCCAGCATAGCCCCCACCATCAGGGATCTCATTAACACCTCTCTTTCCCATGGCACAGTACCTCCCACCTGGAAGAGCGCTGTCATCAAGGCCCTGCTGAAAAAGCCCCAACTGGACCCGGACGACATGGCCAACTACAGACCCATATCGCTCCTCCCCTGTATCAGCAAGATGGCTGAGAAATTAGTAAATGTGCAACTCTCTCAATTTCTTGAGGCTAACAATATCCTGCGTCAGTCCCAGACAGGATTCCGGCCAGGCCAGGGCACAGACACCGCCCTCCTCTCCGTCATCGAGGAGGCTAGATGCATCCTGGATTCAGGAGGATCAGTGGCAGTGATCCTCCTGGACCTCAGTGCTGCCTTCGATACGGTGAATCATCGTGTCCTCCTCCATCGCCTGGCCAGGGCAGGAATTGTGGGAACTGCTTATGCATGGATCGAATCCTTCCTTTCCGGTCGATCATTTCAGGTGTGGGACAGCAATTCTCGCTCGGACCCCCTCCCTCTAACATGTGGAGTGCCCCAGGGGTCCTCGCTTAGTCCCACCCTATTCAATGTTTACATGGCCCCCCTGGAAGATGTTGTGACCCCATATGGGATAAAAATAGTAAACTATGCTGACGACACCCAACTTGTCGTCTCCCTTTCTCACCTGGACAACCACCCGGAAAAACTGTTGCACTGTCTACAAGATATCCACACCTGGATGTGCGAATCTGCCCTGAAGCTGAACGGTACAAAAACAGAAATCATGCTCCTGGGCAATAAATGGTCTTCCATTCCCCCATCAGTGTGGCCGGACTCCTTCGGTGATATCCCCCCTCCGAAGACAGAAATCAAAACACTAGGTTTCTGGCTGGAGCAGGACCTCTCCATGAGGACCCAGGCAGCCAAGACCGCTGGTATATGTTTTGGCCTTCTGCGATCAATTCGCAAGATTCTCCCTCTCCTCCCCCCCCTATCCAGGAAACTGCTGGTTCAGGGGCTTATACTTTCCCGGCTGGACTATGGTAACGCCGCTTACCTCGGCGCTCCTGAATTTACCTTGACCAAGCTCCAACGTGCACAAAACGCTGCGGCAAGGCTTATCCTGAACCTCCCCCCCAGAGCCTCCACTAAACCGGCCCTCAAAGCTCTACACTGGCTTCCGGTGCGCCAGCGAGTGGAGTTCAAGGCCCTGTGCACCACGCACAAACTCATCAACGGGGCTGGCCCGGCCGCCCTTAAAGACATGGTCATACCTTACAAAGCCTCCAGAAATCTTCGATCTGACAGCGAACACCTGGCCATAGTCCCAAAATTTAAGAAGTCACGCACCGGTGGCCGCCGCTTCTCGGTTAATGCCTCTTCAAAATGGAACGCACTTCCTCGCAATCTGCGCCTTGAACCCTGTCACGCCCTTTTCCATAAAAAACTTAAAACCTTCCTCTTCCCCAAATAGTCCCCTGGTTCCCCTTTCTTGGATCTCACAACCTCACAGCGCGGGGATGCCTTCGGGTCACCAGGCGCTTTACAAGTCATAAAAAATAAAAATAACTCAAAATACAAAAGATGTGATTTGTTATTTACATGTGAAATCGTTGCGTTCTGGCGTTTGGCCCCATGGTTGTGAGATACAAAATTTCAAAACTTTATCAAATGCACAGACATATTTTGCTCAAGTGATGGTGCTCTCAGCGGATAAATCAACGGAGGCTATGCCCAAATGGGCAGACATCCCCGTCAGAACAACACATGATGTTCATATTGTGAAACAGTCCAAGCCCCAGTGGGCGACTATACATAAATTATTTATAATATCTACAATTGAGGTTGTATGCAAAATCCAGCACACAATGTTTGTTTCGCTACGAGAAAGTCCGTGCCCCAGTGGGCGAATGAGCAAAATTATTTACACCGAAAACAAATAAAGTTCTGTGCAAGAAGTCCACGCCCCAGTGGGCAAATCATAGATCATGAGATATATATCCATCAGAAGGGTGTTACTTGGCCAACGCTTCAGCTAGTTTGCAACGCAGTTTGCTTAGCTGAGTTTACTTGCTCCAAAATCAGTCACATCACAAGACTCGATTGAATTCTTGGATATTAAAGTTGAGGTACAGGGTGACACCATAACTACCAGCCTCTACCGTAAACCTACAGGTGGCAATAGTGTGTTGAATGCCAGAAGTGCACACCCTCGAAACCTAGTAGATAGTATCCCATACGGTGAGCTTCTACGGGCGAAGAGGAACTGCAGCACGGCGGCAACATTTGAACTAGAGAAGGACATTATGTGCAACAGGTTTCGGGAAAGGGGTTACAGAAACAAAACGATCTCCCAAGCCTGTAAAAGAGTAGATGCTAAAACTAGAAATGAACTTCTCAATCCTAACAAGATCAAGGAAAATGATGAAAAAGTGAGGTTCATTACTACCTACTCGGCACAGTCACAGGATCTCCGTAAAATTCTGAATAGACATTGGAGTATTCTTTTGACAGATCATCATTTGAAACCGTATCTGGGCCAGAACCCCCAGATCACTTTCAGGAAATGTAGATCCCTGAAAGACGACTTGAGCAAAAATGTCATGGTGGATAAATTAGAGCCAAAAGACACTCCTGGATTCAGATGCTGTAGATCCTGTAAGGCTTGTCGGAATAGCACCAACTGTAAGGAACTTACAGTTCCAACTACAGGCAAAACTTTCTTGATCAAAAAGACCCTCTCCTGTAACACAACCTATTGTGTTTATGTACTTATCTGTCCTTGTAACCTTTGGCACGTAGGTAGTACTATCCTGAGAGCGAAAGAACGAGTCCTCCAGCATCTAAGGGCGATCAAGAATCTCAACCTACAGTACCCGGTTGCTCGCCACTTTTCCACCCATCACTTCCAGAACGAAAATCTAGTGTATTGCGTAGTGGGTCAAAATTACTTTTCTCCCTCCAATGAGTGCAGCAGTAGGCAAAGTGTTGGATGGCGGAGAGGTAAAAATTACTATTCCCACTCCAGAAAGTGCAAGAGTAAGGAAAGTGTTGGATAGCGGAGAGGTAAAATGTACTATTCCCACTCCAGTCAGTGCAACAGTAGGGAAAGTGTTGGATTGTGTAGCGGTAAAAACTACTATTACCACTCCAATGAGTGCCACAGTAGTAAAAGTGTTGAATAGTGGCAGGGCAAAACTTACTATTCCCACTACAGTGAGTATAACAGTATGGAAAGTGTTTGACAGTGAAGGGGTGGCACTTATTATTCCCACACCAGTGAGTG
Organism: Lissotriton vulgaris; assembly: GCF_964263255.1. Lineage (NCBI taxonomy): Eukaryota > Metazoa > Chordata > Amphibia > Caudata > Salamandridae > Lissotriton > Lissotriton vulgaris. Next base: position 1,907,692,746 of record NC_141689.1, read on the forward strand.
TAACAGTAAGGAAAGTGTTGGATAGCTGAAGAGTAAGCAGAAGAGTAACATTACTATTCCCACTCCAATGAGAGCAACAGAAGTGAAAGAGTTCGATAGAGGTGAAACTCACTATCATATCGTATACACGCTGATTGTGAACGGGGGCACCGACTGACAAAACGATACGGGTGAAAGCCAACCTAAACAAAGTGTGAAGTGGAGTCCTTTGGACAAGATAAAGTGGACACTGTAACAGAAGACCCCCGTAGAACCCCTATGTGGGTTGGAATTATCACCGCATACTAACTAAAAGAGAACAGATCTGGAAATAGCCTTGAAAAAGTCGTTGGGTTACACTCCCAGTCACGACGAAACACGTGTCGGCTGTGTGGAGAACTTCCAGCATTCAAGAATAAATTTAATACGTGTATTAAGCAAGAACTACGTACTGTGATTGTGTCAAAAGGGTGGCAACGCCTATACATAACTGTATTCTGATATACGGGTGCTAAGGAGTTTTTTCTGTCAGGAGTGCAACAGTATGTAAAGTGTTGGATAGCAGAGGGGGAAAGCATACTATTGCGACTCCAGTGAGTGCAACAGTAGGGAACATTTTGGATTGCGTAGGGGTAAAACTTACTATTCCCACTCCAATTAATGAAACAGTAGGGGAAATGTTGGACAGCGGAGGGGTAAAACACACTATTCTTACTCCAGAGAGTTCAACAGTATGGAAAGTGTTGAATAGTGACAGGATAAAATGTCCTATTTCCACTAAAATCAGTGCAACAGTAGGAGAAAGTGTTAGATAGTGGAGTGATAAAATGTACTACTCCCATTGAGTGCAACAGTAGGGAAAATGTTGGTTTGAAAAGGGGTAACAATTAATGTTCTCAGTCCATTCATTTTAAAAGTAAAAGCAGGCAATATTAATAACAAAAATATTTGAAAAACAAACAAACATATATAATAAATCAAAAATTAAAATACAAATATATTTAATATTACAAATAAAAAAACATTATAATGTCAAATTAATATGAAAAATACCTACAAATATTATATTAACTACAATGAAAAATAAACAAATAAATATGTTTAATAAGAAATGATTTAGAATAACAAATATTAATTATTACATAAATGTACTTTTTCTTATTTCCTAACCTAAAACACCATGCAATTCCCAACCCACCTCTACATTTTTTACATAATTAACATAATTAATTACTAATTGAAGAAATATTATTAATTAAAAAAAATTAAAACTCAGAAAAATGAATAAACTTCCCACACTTTACCCCTGTAATTGCCACGATTCACAGATAAAATTAAACTAAAACAAATTGTTACACAATTAAGACAAATTTTCAATTAAAAAAACTGATAATATATAAAAACTAATCATAAAGTAACTAAAATTAATTTTTTACCCACCATTTACCCCTACAAAAGTAAAACCCACACACAAAAAAGTAAAACAACTACCCTAGAAAATATCAATCAGTTAATTAGCATTAATAATCAACCAATTAATAATTAATTAAGCATACATTTCTTCCCACACTTTAACTCTTAAAACCCTGTAACCCACTCCTAAAATTAATTACACAAATGCCATATTTAATTTGTGATTATTATTCAATATTATTAAGAACTAATTATTAATTAATCTAAAATAAATTACTTCCCTCCCTTTACCCCATAAACCCTACAATCCACACCTAAAAATAACCCACACACTTACCATAATTATCAATTAATAAGTTAATTTAAATTAACAACTAATTACTAATTAATTCCCAAACTTTACTCCTATGAACACCACAACCCTCTCCTAAAATTAATTACACTATTTCTATAATTAATTATCAATGAAATATTTAATATAAATTAACAACTAATTATTAATTATCTAGACACAAATTACTTCCCACCCTTTACACCATAAACCCCACAACCACCCCTAAACATTTTTACACAATTACCATAATTAATTAACAATTAATTCATTAATATTAATTAACAACCAATTAATAGTTAATTCTATATAAATACCTTCCCAAAATTAATACTATAAAATCAAAATTAAATTAGTAGAAATTATCATTAATTTATTATAAATAATTTACTTCCTTCCCTATTCCCCTATAAACCGAATACCCGCTACGGAACAAATAAATGAAAAATGTAATTAAAATAAAATTGGTAACTACTAAAAATTAAACACATATATTAAAAAACATAAACAGTATTTATACAAAAAAACATACCTCACATACATTTAAAATATCAACTAAAATACATCACACTAATTAAAAAATCCATATTTTTTACTATATTTTTGCAACAATATTAATGACTTTTATATTTTTAAAAACAATATTTCTTACCTTAAATTCGATATTCTTGACCACGATGTTCTTGCTGTCAATATTTCTGAATCACAATATTTCCAACTCAATATTTATGTACGGTCAACATTTCCATCTCGATATTCAGTCTCAACACCTCAGAGGGTATGTTAAGATTTTTAACGTCCTGGTTTGACACAAAGTACAGAGACAACATTTTTAGACTAACTAATCAAGGTGTCAGCACTGGAGTAGAAATACCAGCAATGTTAGGAGGGGGTGGATGCAGAAGCCGGACGACCTATCCTCTCTCAACCAGCTCGGTAGAGTGTGGAGAGTTCTGGACTGCTGGGTTAAGAACCCTTATCAGCCGGCATACTCAGAGCAATCGCGGGTGTGGAGGACACCGGTCACGCAGTAGGAGCAAGGCCGGCAAACTCATTCAGGTGCATTGATATGACACGGGCTGGGATCCAATTTGGATATCTCAATATGATATGAGCACCATGTTAGAACGATTAAGAGAACAATCCAGGTGGGTGAAAACACCAGTGCGGTTGGCAGCCATTAAGCTGATGAATTAGTTGTCACTCAAATAAAGAAAAGTGCAGGGTTGCTGCATGTATAAGGAGCTATATGTCCATTAAAATTATGAGGGTGCCATGGATATCTCAAACCCAAGCGCCATGTTTGAATTGTGCATACTAAAGGGGGCAGGGTGAAAGCATGAGGGTGAATGGCACTCGGTTAAATGTTTGGAATTGTGGTCACATTAATAAAGCAAATTATAGGGGATGCTAGGAGGAGATGGAGTGTGAGGTGTAATATGATGCAATGAAGGTTGGTTCACAATATGGGGACATGTAAAAATATGCTTATTTTGGATATAAGAAAGATTTATATGATGTTAAATTGACTTGTGAATTGCCCTGTATATATGAACACTAAAGCTTTTTTCCTGTTTTAAGAAAAATACAAAAATGTATTATCTTTAAAAAAAGTAATAGTACTATGTCTTTACCAAAAAAGAAATTGCAATAAATAAAGACATAAACAAATGTATCTTTGTTGTATTTAATGATTGTTTCAGCAAGGGAAAGCCCATCAAGCTATGTTAGCCAAAGATAAATTGTTGTAGTTCGTATGGGGGGTCCTTCTACATATATATTTGTGAATCCTTCTCATGAAATCTATATAGCCGTTGGTAGGTGTTCCAGTTTGAAGGTACTGAATATGTCAATCCTCAAGGGAGCATGCTATCTACTCAATTCCTTACAGGGGATATCCTCATTCAGACCTTGCTTATCAGTGGAGAGGCAGAAAATCCAATTTTGCTCTATGCTGAAGAGGGCTTGTTTGCTCATCTGGGGGTGTGCCCCAGTTACAGTCCACCTTAGACTGTCTGGTGTATGTCCTTTCTGTTGAAAGTGTGTACACATCTTGGTGTTAAGTTTGTGACAGTGGATGTTACTGCAGTGCTCCATGATGTTTTTTTTAACCATCCTGGTGGTCATACCTATGTATCGTAGGTTACATGGACATGCAAGGGTATATATACCATTGCTTGTGTTGCAGTTGGGCTGTTTTTGTCTGCACCAATTTGAACAAGTTTGAAAATCCAATCTCTTTGATTGTCTCAGTGAGAGCAGCTATGGTGCATGACCCACATGCAGGGTGTTCCTTAACTAGGGGAAGACCCCAGAGAGATGTTTGGCCACAATTGAGTAGTAGGTGGTGGTCTGGTGTGTACAAGTATAACCTTCAGATTCCTAGTGCAATTAAACGCAAACCCAGTGGGAGTAGTGTCAGATCACCGATTTTTAGGATTCCCCAGTGCTTTTTGATGATCTTACAGATAAGGTTAGAATTGGGTGTGAGAAGTGTCACATGCCAGTGTGACTGTTATTTGTCTCTGATTCTGTTCAAACAGATGTATCCCCTTTGACTTTAGGTATAAATTTAACTCTTTAAATATTTTAGGCATAGGGAAGGCTTAAACTAGAATATAATGGTTATTATACTTTTTTTGGGTTGCAGCCCTGAGGAAGTCTTTGGTCGAACTCGACCAGACGAAACACGTGTTGGCTGCACTTGGTTTGAAGATTGTACTGAAGAATGTTTTCAATGAAGATGCGAATTGAAACATATCAAGAATAAATGATTAACTACTTCATTTGAAAAAGAATTTTGTGGACTTTGAGTTGCTCTGTGAAAATGATTGCCCAGTGGGAGTAGTGTCAGATCACCGGTTTGTAGGATTCCCCAGTGCTTTATGATGATCTTACAGATAAGGTTAGAATTGGGTGTGAGAAGTGTCACATGTCAGTGTGACTGTTATCTGTCTCTGATTCTGTTCCAACAGTGCCTCATTATTATTATTACTGGCCTATTTTTTGCAAGTTTGATGCTGTGTACGGGGTAGTCCAGGAAGGCCAGGTTGTGTTCCAGTTGGTCAGTCTTAACATTGTAGTCCAGTGCAGTTGCGGCGTAGCAGTAACATTTGTCCAAATGAAAGCCAGGTTATCTCTTAGTCCTTTAGGATGGTGGGCACTGTATAAAAGTAGGCTATTGCAGTCCATAGGTGTTTTGTAACATTTGGTGCTCAATTGTCCTTCTATCAATGTGCTCATGAGGTCTAGGAATGGAATATTTGTGTTGGACATAGTGTCGATGAAGCCGAGGTATGGATTGAGAGTGGTAATCCACCTACAGAAATCTTCACATGATGTCATGTCACCCTTCCATAATATTAAGATATCATCAATATATCTATGCCACAGCACTATATTGTTGACCTAGGGGCTAGGGTCATCAAAAATTATCCTTTATTTAAAGGCATCCAAGTAGAGCAATGCCAAGCTCAGGGCAAATGTACTCCCCATTGAAGTTCCACAGGTTTGATGGTACAGCTGTTTCCTGAATTGTTTTCCTTTAAGGTCAGTGTGGCACAATCCATTATGAAATTAACTGGGGTTGGGGAATCCCAGTCCTCAGCCAAAAGTGCAGCCTCTACTACCTCTAGTATGGCTGTTTGTGGATTGTTCATGTAGAGGGCCTCCACATCTAACATAACAAGTAGATTCATCTTGTGGGTCATGTGGATGTTTTCAATGAGTCGTAGTACATCCCCGGTGTCCTTTAGGAATGATTGTGTTTTATGTACTACAGGTTGTAGAAAGTGGTCACAGAAGCATGACAGAGGTTCAAAGAGGGAATCGATACCTGAAACTATGGATCGTCCCGCTGGAGGGTTCTGTTCCTTTTAGATTTTAGGGAGGACATAAAAATAGGGCGTTCTGGGTTTCCTTTTGATCAGAAAATCAGCCTCAATATGACTAATCCAATCCTGTGTTTCAGCAGTAGACACCATTGCTGTGATTCGAGTTGTCAGATGACTAGTAGCGTCACTGGCAATGGGGGTGTAGTAGTGGTGGTTTTGCCGGTTGACATTTGCATTTATTATCGTTGTCCACAGTTGACATGATCACAGTAGCCCCACCTGTGTCTGCTTGCTTATGGTGATCATGTGATCATCAGACAAATCGTTTACAACCACAAGTTCTGCGGCAGAGACATTATGAAATGTAGTAGTTGTACCTCTAGAAACCTCTTTAAGGCTGCTTGTTCGAAATGTGAGGATTTCATTAGGGACCAGACTGGCAATCAGAGTAAATTTAGAGGGATTTCGTAGTCCGGTGGATTGTTGGATTTGGTTTTTCCTGGACGAACGCTTTAAGGAGTATATTAGGGAAGAAATTGTGCAGTTCACAATTGACGCAAAATGTGTCCTTCCCAGGGGTGGGAACACATCCTTTCTTAAGGACAATGGTTTTAGGTTCAGTAAGGACCCTGGTGGACAAATTTACAATCAATTTTTCTTCCCTGACTAACTCCATGTTTGCATTAATTGTTGTGGAGGTTCTTGCCACTCTACTTGTTTATGATTTTCTATTCTGTGCCCTCATCCTCTGCCCCAGCCTCTGTCTAAAAAAGAGGGCATGGAAGAAGGGGGAAGAACTGTTGTGGTCCCCGTGGAAGCTTTGCTAAAAGGCAGGTCCTTGAAATGGAGGGCCGTCATACACAAAGAAAGGCAGCTGTGGGCCCCTTTTGGTCCAATTGCTACCCAGACATTATTGCTGGAATTACTGTTGGAGTTACTGTTGAAGGATGATTTTCTCCAATATGAATTCTGACTTTCATCTAATGAGTTATCACCTTCCAATGGTGTGTAGTCTTCTTTAAGACAAGGATGCACCTTCTCAAATGTTCTGATGTATTTTTGTACCTTAGTAATATTTTGTTTCATCAGGTAGTCTTTGTTTTCAGCGATATTCCTGTTTATTTTAACTAGCTTGGTTTTGTAGGCTGTCTGGATTCTAATCAACAGAGCATTTGCCAGAAGCTTAGCAGTATTGATAATAAGGATGAACCAATAACAGGTGCATTTCCATTCAATTAGCGTCCATTCTTTTTTTAAAGTGGCATCTTCCAAAAATAGTTGGGGAAAGTTACTCACAATTAGGCCATTAGGTGCTCTGTTGGCTCTTAAATACTCTGTCATGATCGCAACAAGAAGTGTGATCTTGACCCATTCCCTTTTCATTGTTGTGAGTGACTGCCAATCACTTGATTGTGTACCTGATGAGGTGACACTTTCGGCCTCTAGTAGGGAGGGAGTACTTAGGATCTCCTGAACCCAAACCTTACTCCTTGGTTTTATTTCATCTGTTACTAGAAGTATGTGACCAAAGGTCATAGAGGCGGAGAGAAAAGAATGAACAGACTTCATGGCGTAATTCACCAGGAGTCGGAGGAGTGTCAGAGGGCTACTCCTAAAAGGATAAGTCCCAGGGATGTACTCCGTGTTCATGATATTTCAAACAAAGGAGGCAATAGAGGCTCTTGTAGGTCCAGCGTACATGCTTCTGGAAAATCAGTGTTAGGACCTGAGTATGTAGTTCCTTAGAGAAGAAAGAAGGTCCCTGTTCCGTATATGAAGATAACCCAAGATTGGAGACCAGTTGTCTCCCACCTTAGGAATTATGGCTCTCACAAACCCTGCTGGTTGCCATGCTTCATTATAATGCATGCTCCTCATCAGGCCAGCGCTACAATGCCTGACGGAACCCCTATGAGGGGCTCTTTGTCGGAGATCTTTTATTCTGAAAGCTGTAAGGTGCGGTGTGAGTATGGGGCATCGTGGTATAGATGTGTTTAGAAGTTGTGAGGGAACTGTGAAGGGGATTCTAAAATGAGACACAGTGGTACTCAAAATTAATGTTAATCAGCAAGTCCACTGGTTCCAATTAAAAATGTACGGTGGCTCACCACTAACATATTGTTCAATGGGGGCATCAGTGTGCAGGTCAATATGTTTCTTGCCTAGAATGTCAGAATGATCAAGTGGGAATTCTTCAGGACCAACCATTAGAAAATGACTATATACACAGTGGTTGTTTTCCCTATTAGTATTCAATTTAAGCAAAACACACAAGCAACCTAACATTGAGGTACCTTGTAGTAAAAAAATAATGGTATACATCATTAGAAACAGCCTCTGGAGAGAAGGCATGCAATACATTTCTTAGTCAAGCTGTTAGTAAAACTCAAGTGCATGAGGCACAGTGTAAAGGAAGAAATATGTGACAGGCAGGTGGCACATCTAAGGACTGAAGCAGGTGAGTCGGATTTTATGTCACAAATCTGAAAATGCCACTTTTAGAAAGTTACCATTTTCTTGTCCTAACCATTTGGTGTCTGCAGCCTGTTCCTGGGTCACATGACTATGTGGAGTTGGCAGTTTAACTATGTTTATTCATCCCAGACGTTGTCATAATGGAATGTCTGGATGTTGGCAGGATGTGCCATCTCTGGCTGGATGGGGTTCGAGCTGTCACCTACCACTCTTACACTTCAAAGTCACTAGCCAAGCTCACACACAAAGTGCTTCCAACTTGCGTATTGTGCTCCAAACATACTGGGACCAGGGCAGGGAGGCAGGAATTTTCACATACCTCTGTAGGGAGAAAAGTCTAAAAACTTTTGACACTTTAAAGTTGGCACACAGTTTAAAAAGGGGACCCTCATACCATTTCTTCAGTTCACTCTTGGAGCTGTAGTACAGAAGAACCACACCTTGCTGCCCTGCCGCTTGGAGGCAGTCCTGCTTACTGAGAAGAAAGACTAGACTTGCACCCTTACTCCCAGGCTGCGCCGGTACGTGGCCTACGGGGGCTAGGGGCCCCCATCCCTGCCCGTTCTTATTTTTATTCTGTTGCAGATCTATGCGCCCTTCAGGATCACTGGCCCCTTCAAGCATCCACTTATGCACAGATTAATGAACTCGGCTTGGCCCGACCTTGGCGTTCCCCTGCCCTCTCTGCCTCTGTGCCCTCCCTTCCCCTTTCTCCCCTAGCCCTTCCCCTGCCCCTTCCAGTTCGTCCCTCGTCCCCCTCGTCACCCCACTTATCAGCCTTTTTACTCAACACTTGGTCGGCAGTCAAACACCAGTTAGAATTGTTTGACTTTCTAGACTCTGTCAAGCCGGACCTTTTATTTTTGACCGAGACATGGTTCCACCACTGACTCCCTCCCCAGTGTGTTAGCACCCCTCCCCCCCCTTACTTTGTCCTTAGAGCTGACCGGCCGGAAGGCCGAATAGGCGGTGGGGTTGCTCTAATCGCCCGCGCGGGTCTGCACTTTCAAGTGCTTCCCTCCCCTCCTTCACCCACGACAGACTGTCGGATCATACGTTCCACCTCCTTCCAGGTTCCCTTAACGTGCGTTCCTGCTTATCGTCCTCCTCAGTCCTGCCCACGCTTCCTTCCTGCCATCTCGGAGCTTTTGGGAACCCTTGCTAATAATAACTCCTCGGTCCTGCTCCTTGGGGATTTCAACTTCTGGCCCAACGATCCAGCCGAAGATGCTACTTCCCGTGATTTTACCGAGCTTCTTCTTAGTCTGAATTTTGTTTCCCAGGTCCACTCCCCCACTCACATAGGTGGTCACACCCTAGATCAAATTTGGACCCTGAACACCTCAGTTTCTGTCCTCACTGTCCAGCCTTGTACATTGTCGGACCATTTTTTGATTTCCTTTTCCTTGGATCTTGGCACCAAAACCAATTCCCCTTTCTTTAAACATACTTGGGCGAGAAATTGGAGCAGAGTGGATATTCCTGCCCTCTGCTCCTCTCTATCTGCCGCTGACCCGGAAATGGCTAGCTCTGAACCATCTAGGCAGCTGGACGCCCTTAACAGCTGGCTTCGAAGGGCCTGAGACCAAGCAGCCCCCTTGAAGTGCGTCACGATCAAACGCGCCCATGAAGCAAATAAATGGTTCTCCCCTGCCCTTGAGGCAAAAAAACTGGCAGTGCGCCAAGCAGAGCGAGCTTGTAGGCGGGCCTTCTGCCCTCTCTCCAAACTACGCTATAATTCCATCCTTAACGAGTATAAAAGGGACATTCTCCTCGCCAAGACATCTTACTTCTCTGGGAGAATCCCCGCTGCTGAGAATCAGTCTAAAGAAATATTTGCCATGGTCCGAGAGTTGGCCTCTTCTGATAGGGCCTCTCCCAAAATTCCCTCCTCCCAACCCCTGTGCAACTCTCTCAATGACTTTTTCATTGAGAAAGTGGCACTTATCAAGACCACGATTACACCCCCCTCCCTTACTTTCTGTGACCCCCAGACCCCCCTCCACATCCAGTTTAACCCTCCTACCTCTCCTAATAAGAGAAACTTTTCTCTACTTGCTGACCCGCGTCAAATCTGGATCCCCTGCGGACATTGCCCCTGCACATGTCCTTCGCAAGATTTCACTGATTGCTACTTACCCTCCCTTACCCTCTTGAACGCTTCTCTTGAACAGGGCGTCGTACCTGTCGCCCACAAAGAGGCTATCATTATCCCCATCTTAAAAAAACCCGGGGCTGACCCTGTCCCTCCCTCTAACTATCGCCCCATCTCCCTTCTCCCTTTCCTGGCTAAAGTCCTTGAGACCCATGTCACCCAGGTCCTTGGCGCCTTCGTGGAGGAGAGCGGGGGTCTTGCTTCCCGTCAAGCTTGCTTTCGACCCCGGCATTCCATCGAGAAGGTCGTCATTTCCGTGATGGATGAGCTCAGAGAGGGGCTAGATACCAACACCCCCCAGGCCCTCGTTCATTTAGATCTTTCCTCCGCCTTTGACACGGTTGACAATTCCATCCTTCTCACCCGTGTCAAGGCGGCTGGCATCGGGGGCCCAGCCCTCACCTGGATTAGCTCCTTCCTAGGAGATCATTCCCAGGCTGTTCACCTCGCCAAATTCTCTGCCCTCCCTCGCCCGGTCCAGTGTGGAGTCCCTCAGGGTTCTCTCTTTCTCCTTTATTATTTAATCTCTATATCTTTCCACTCATCTTTGCACTTCAGCAAATGGAGGTCACTGTGTATAACTATGTCGATGACCTCCAACTCATCTTTCATCTCTCACATTTCCCTCTCAGTATTCACAATTTCCAATCTGTCACGCTGTTCATCAGTGATTGGATGAACTGTAATCACCTCAAATTAAATCCCGACAAGACTGAACTGGTCGTCACTGGCATCACCCCCAGTCCTTGGTCCCCCAATTTTTGGCCTCCATCCCTGGGCACTCCCCCCACGCCTTCTTCCTCAGTTAAAACACTTGGGATGTTGCTCAACAAACACCTCACTCCTCATTCCCAGATTAGTTCAGTTGTCTCTTATTGTTTCTTTGCCCTCCGCACCATCAGGAAAATCTCTTGGTTCTTTTCTTTCCCTGCTCTGAAATTAATCCTTATAGCAATGGTCCTCTCCCGGCTGGATTACGGGAATATAGTGTACAATGTTTCTCCCGCATACGCCTTCCACCGTCTCCAGTTAGTCCAAAATCAGGCTGCCCGCCTGATTTACGGGCTGCCCAGATTCCATCACTCTACTCCGCTACTTAAATCTTTGCACTGGCTGCCTATCAAAGAACGGGCTCTCTTTAAACTAGGCTGCACTACCTTTCAGGCTATAGCAGGGACTGCCCCAGCGTTCATCTCATCGGTCATCAATGTCTATCGCCCTAATAAAGACCTTCGTTCCTCTACCAAATTCCTGCTTTCTGTTCCCCGGTTCAAAAAAAGCAGATCAAGGGGTCTGAAATCTGCTGTTCTAGCCCCCACCTTTTGGAACACCCTCCCCCTGTATATTAGATCCATCTCCTGCTACCTTGTATTCCGTGGGGCACTTAAGACTTTTCTTTTTTCACATGCTTTCCCTTCCCAGTAATTCCTTGCTCCAGCCCTCGGTCGGCATCCTCCAGCGCCATGAAACCGCTTGGTAGACCTGCGCTATATAAATGCCTGTAAATTCAAATGACCTGCTGCAACTTGACTTGTTTGAACCCGCAACTCGATCTGCCTAAGTCCTGCTGATCTCTGCTGGAGTGCATTCCTGATCCCCAAGAGGTGCCTCCCAGGTCCTGGAAACCTGGTATGGCATCACTTGAGTCTTTGTGTTTGAGAACCCAGATCTTGCTCACACCAGATCTTGTGGCCTGTTCTTACCTCCATTATGAACCTCTAGCGAACCCAACTCTTCACGTTACAGTGACCACCAGCAACAACTGGTCTGCACTTCATGCTACAGCATTGACAGCCTGTGAATCTCCAGCAATGACCGTCAGCGACACCTAACAGGATCGTTCCACCACAGCGATCACCATCCATGACACTTTCTGCTTTTAGGAGCAATATTTACCTGAAGTTTAAAAAAATGCGCTTCTCTGGTTCTTCTTATTTGATTGTTGTCATTATGGTCTACCATAATTCATTAAAATATACCCTATTTTCCTAAATTTATGGGATTTTTCATGTGTGGCATTTTCCCTTTGTTACTGTTTGAGTGCTGTATACGTGCTTTATACATTGCCTCTAAGTTTTGTGCCAAGCTATCAGAGGGTTAAGCACAGATTGATTTAGCACCTTTTGTGGTTCTCCCAGACAAGGATTTTGGCTGCTGCTTGCATAGGACTTCACACCCCTCAACCAACAACTATATTTCTCACAACCAGTTTTAGGGAGCCTTACCAAAACCATTTGTAGATACTAAAATGAGAAAGACCCTAAGTTCCTATCACCTTTTTGTGTTCTGGAAGAGGAAGAACCTTTGACCCCTTTTTTAAAATACCATGCTTTTTATCCACTTGTTTTGCTATGAATAAATATATGTTTATGTCATTTTTTCAGTAGGACATGATAATCAAATCTGCTCACATGTATGCACAGTATTTAAACTGTATTTTATTCTCAATTCCAAAATACCTATTATTGAGTTGTGAACAAAGGGGCTCAATACGATGATGGACGGAAGCCCATCCATGCTGGTGGCAGAAAACCATAATGTTTTCTGCCCCAGGTAAGGTCATTGCGAACACCAAATCACAATGGACCTACAGAGGCCAGTCAACCTCTGCCGCAGATGGAGCAAACAGAGCAGAACTCATATGTGCAAACTCGTTCCGTCTGCCAACCAGATCACAATATTGCAGACAGCCCTTCCCACCGCCGCCTAAAATCCACCATGTTGCTGATGGCAGAAATACAACAACAGAGAGGAAGAGCCAAAACAGAAGCCATCTAAACACCCAGACCCGCCTGGATCCTGCACTACATGCCTTCCCGCTGCAGTACCCCCTGCACCTCCAGCAGCCAAGACTCCACCGCGCTCAACAGCAGAGGTACGTACCAAACATCACCACGCATGCAATCCCTGAACAACTACAACTCCCAGCAAGCGCGGCGGCACCACAATGAATATGGCAACCTGCCAAATGCAAAGTGCGAGGCCCACCTAATCCTCATGAGTGATCTGCGGTGTCCCTGAAGGCTATTGGGGACAATGACGAGCCCCGCAGTTGCAGGGCGCGCACACCGCAATATCTAAATATATACGCCGCCGAAGGCTCCCATTGGCTGATGGTTCATTCACATAGTGTGTGCCACAACACGGCGGCCCAAAAGCTGTGACCTCAATCTTGCATCATTGAATTGGGGCCAATGCATGTCATTGCTGCGGATGCCAGCTAACACACATGCGAACACGTACTGCATTTGTATTGGCACTCTGCGAATTACATCACATATCACAACTCATTTGCCTAAAGTGATTGGTGCAGCCCAATGTGTAATATTGTGGGGCACAAGGCCCCCATGAATATAAAGTAACCACACAGACACCGTACATGTATAGGAGAACTGGCCCAGGACATGTGCGTCCTGCTCCGTTTGTTGGCAGGGTCACATGCCCTCTGGGAGTGGCTGGTACATCAGACCAACGAGAACAGTGAGCAGCTGCTCACTACACTGTGAAGCCATGAGAGAGTGTGACCCTTGAGCCAAATTTTTACACTCATGGAATTTCCAAGGAAAGGAGAGTGACATTACATACATAGTCATGCCTCGTGGCCAGATGGACTTAAATGAGGAAAAGAGTAAAAAAAGACAAAGGTCTCTTGCACCCCACTTGAATCTCCCTTGACATCTGAATGGCGTCTCTTGGCCAGGGGTCGTCTTGTGAAGGGTCAGTGAATTAGGCAGACAATCAGAGGTGTCCATTATCTGCAAATCAGACATACTTTTAATCCCTAGCACTCCCAACACACGTACTGGTGTGGCGTGCAGTGTACCTAGCTGCCATTGCCTGTAAATGTTGCCACACAAGTCCTGAGTCAGTGCTTCTCCAGACCAAACGCCCTCAAAAATCCTGCCCAACAGCATGCATGACATGTGATTACCACACCTTGTAATCCTCATTGGCCTTCGTGACATTCCTTGTAGACGGATTTACTTTACATACTTGCATGAGTGATTGTCTCTGTACAATGTGTGCGTGATGTAAAGTACTGTCACACCCTACACTGATATCATTAGCGCCATACAACAAATGAAATGCACATGAGTGAGTGGCTATGGAGAGATGAGGGCCACTGGATGAGGGTGGCAGAGAGGGTACATGAGAAGTGTCACTTGCCTGATACTGCTAACTCAGGAAACCTTCTCTTCCCATCAGGAGGACCTTTTATGGAAAACACACTTCTTAAGATTGATAACATCTAGACAGATATTTTTGAAAGAAAGAATGCATCTCCCTGGCCCTTGTAAAACTAAGGAGAGATAAAGGAGGTCCCTGAAGCAGGCCTGGCGAGAGACATAAGTGACAAATCGGGCACGCAGTGGCCTACCTGAATGCCTCGTTGGACCACACAAATCAATATTAGTGGAACCGGCCCTGTCTGGGAGGCATCCCAAATGTTGATGGGAGCCATTGATGGTACACACATTGGCCTCATACCACCACCGGCAAGTGAACCCATCTATAGGAACCGCAAACACTACCACCCCATCAACATGCAAGTGGCATGACAGACGGAGAAGATCATCTCGCATGTGTGCAGAGTACCTGGGGTCGGCACATGACTGCTACATCTGGCGGGCCAGCAACGACGTCCCCGCTCCCAACCCACACATGCCCAGTGACAATTACAGTGGAGAGGAAGAAGGCCTCGACAAACATCAACAGATCATCATCAACAACTTCTGTTGAGTGTGATTTAACAATGAGCAATTATGATTGTGTCTGTGTGCCTTGCTACTGTCTCACAGAAAGAGAGGGGTTACATGGGAAATAGGGATGTGTAAAGAGGGTTTGAACTGCTTTGTGCTCGGAGTTTAATACAAACCAATTATTAGAATACTGAGGAATATGGCATTCAGCAGAAAGCGAAAGATGAATTTAGAGTATGCTCTGTGTATTCAGAGGGTTTCAGCACAAAACTATTGGGGACATGGGGTAATATTTGTTTATTTCATGTTAATTTTTTAATTTTTTAGCTTGCTGGGTGGATTTTGACGATCATGATGATGAAGCACTTTTTTTACATTTTAGACTTTTGGAAACACAAAAGCGTATAACTTAATGTTGAAGTACAGACTTTTGTGTATGTTGTGGAAAACGTTATTTATTTGGCAATGATGAATTTTCCTGTAATTAATTTCATAGTGACCCCCGATGAAGGGCTGATGTTACAGCCCGAAATGCATTGGGTTTGAAATAAAGAGATGCTGCTCTGAACTACCTGTTGTCGTTTGGATCATATTTTCGAAGAAGTCCGGATGGGCACATGCAAATATGAAAAGCCTCCGAAATACATTTTGATATGGATGTGGGAAAAGGAGAAAAAACATTGGAAAGACTTTTGATCACTGGATTAATTCTGTAGTCTCACATACTTTGATAAATGTACCTGAGATTCCGTACACATATGGGACTATGCGCAGGATTTGAGAGCTTGTGCATCGAGGGACTGAGCACCCAGGAGCACCCTTATGCACTGGACACCTTTGCCATACTGCCTCACTTGCTCTCCTACTCACTCTGAGGCATTCAAGCACCTGTACACAAGCACAAGCACAAGTTGAAGATGAGAAATGTTTCCAAATGTGAAGTTGATGTTGCATCAATAATCCCTCCACCCGTTACAGGAAGGAATTGCATGTCCCCGGTCCATGGGCTTTGTCAGCAGAACCCATTACTCCAGCTATATATGGTGAGATTTACACCACATTTGCTGTGTCGCTCTCGTCACTGGATGGATCACCCTCCAAAGATGGGGAATCTAGTCCACATTCCCATGTTATCTAAAGGGGATCTGTGTCCTCTTGCAAGTGTGAGACTTTGTTGAGTCCGGGTGCTAGGGCCTGAACAGAACAGAATAACAAGGGACAATGTTCCCCGACCACGGACAGAATGTTCAGACAGTACTCCAGGACCTTGCAGAGAACAAGCTCTGTGGACACCTCTCATGTGACAGACATGTGCTAAGGTACTTACAGGGCACAAGTCCTAAACAAAAAGTGGGGGGGACTGACTAAGTAAGACAGAATGCAAATTACCCCACAACGTCACGATGTAGCGCTGTGAAAGAAGTAAAATAGTGCAACTAACATGATTTGTACAAATACTGGGACACACTAACCCAACTGACAGTCTTACAGTGTCTGTATTGATATACAGGGACAGAAACAAAGGCAAAAGCATGCCTCCCTTAAGTACCTGTGAAGATAATGGAAAGCTGTGTGCCTATGTTTCCCTCTGTGGCATCTACATTAAAATGTAAGGTTCAATGCAGCCCCAAGTCACCATGTACAGACAAAAGGAGGGCGGATGGCCCCTTCACTTTGGCCCGGCTGGAGGTGAAAAAAGGCTCACTCGCTGCCTGCACGTTGCTGCTGGTTATGGAAGGCAGACAACGTGCAGGTGCTGCTGAACGTTTCCCGGTATCTTGAAAGTACACTGAGACAAGTTAAGCATATTCCTGTGGAGACCAACCTCCTGGCACAGGGGACGGCATCCACCCCGTGCAAAGAGGGGGTGGCGCTGTGTACCTGCGTGTACCCCCAACTTGAGCCCAGGGTACTTGCAAATAAACAACGCCATGTAATCTTCGTGTGCTAAGGCTGCATGATGGAAGCTGGGCTCATGCCAGACAACAATGTCCAACCATAACGGTCAGATGACAGCCTCCACTTGCTCAGGTCAGTGGTACCAAGCAAAACAGACTGCAGAACTCAGCATAGTCCAAGACAATGCAGACAGGGCTAAAGTTAGAGAGTTGGATGACAATTCTTGTCAGGTGGCGTGAAGAAAGGGAAACGATAATTGAATCAGTCACAAACAGTTCCTGTTGCTGGCACTGGCAGCTTCAAAGGCAATAAGTTCCAAAATACTATCTAATTCATCTTCAGCGAAGAAGACCGCCATCCAATCCAGTAGTAATAAGGAAGAGATGTGCTACTTGCACCACGAGGTTGCAAGGAGCATCCCATCGCAACCTGGGAGAGGTTTGATGTAGGCATTGCTCATGAGCCATTGCGCAAATGCACAGGCCCAGCTGTGAGCCTGTCTGACACATTGGAAGACGTCCCATGAACGTGTCTCAACAAAGCAGTCATGCACGTGGACCAACAAAGGAATCACCCACAGCTTATGATCCAGACCAGCAAGGTATGTGTTTGAAAGGCAGCCATCCAAGGCCCACTCAAACAGACATCTTCTGCAGGAAAAGAAAGGTTGCACGCAGGTGAAATATGCATGGCGGAACATCAGCCTGTAACTGATGCCCAGCACAGCCAATGGGACACATCCAAAGAGAAGCTGCATGTGGTCACGGTACAGTTGCAACTGACCGGGCTTGGCCTGGCCCACTGGTTGGTCAGACATGGCGTGAGAGCAATCTGAGAACCAGTGCTCAGCTGTACAGCCAAAGTTATGGTCTGAAACCGCTAAATGCAGTGTGCAAAGTGGAGGAATAGCACCCAGTGGTCCAGGAAAAGCATGCAATGAAAGGGACAACGCGAGAGACCAAAGGTCTGATAAAAAGTGTGCATCAGCCTTCAGTATCAATAATTTCTGAGTCAGTTCACCGCAAAAATAGTGAGCGAACTGTGTTCAGCAGTGAACGAATCGCGTGGGATGGTCGAGACACCTGGAATCCGAAGGTCTCCGAGCTGGTGTGGGAGCGACTACTTGTCTAAACAGAGGCCCTTTGTGCCTGCACACTCATTGAAGTATGCTTTCGCTGTGGTAATGTGAGGCCACAAACGACTATTCTCAATCACTTATGGGGGAGTTAGCAGAACATTGCCACAAAAAGGACACGTTGTGCAACTGTTCCCATATATGTGATTCCTGGCCTGTGCACGCAGCAGTTGTGCTCATACAAGAACAGCTAAGTACGTTCAGAAAATAGATTTAGTGTGGATATGTTGTCAGGGACTGGTATTTATGTGGTTGAACATGCATAAATTGGACATGTCTTATGTAAATCTCTGGGCAACAGTACTTGAGTGTGTGAATGCGACAATGTCACCATCGTCCACATGACAGAATGTGGTGTGATGCTGGCTCTGGTGGGTACAATGCTGAGGATTTCATGTGTCTGTGCTATGTGATCTGTGACAACTTCCGTCATGTCCATTTTGATGTTATTATGGGGATGGGAGCACACTGCTAAACCTCCCAGCACAGTTCACCCCTTGGCAGTCTGGCAATGCAGTTCAGTCATGATGCTCACTTGTCATGTGACTGAGGTGTTTCACCTGAGGTGGGCAGGGAGAGGTACAGAGAGTCAAGTGGATTGTGGCAGCTTCCTCAGCAGACACCAATCACAATGTAGAGTACCTCTACTGATGTAGGAAGATAAGGCGACACACATGTGTCTAGGGAATCAGAGCACTGAACTGCACCAACCTTACTGACAGACGACAACGGTGACACAAGTAAGCATTTCTGCTGAACTGCATTGACCAGGATGCTAAGGGATGAACTGTGTTGGGAGGTGTAGTCGTGTGCTCCAGTCCCCTACTGCCCATGTTGATGATGTTAATGCGGTGTTATCTGGAAGACATATTGTACAGTGTTGCCTAGTGGTGTGCTTTTGCGGTTATTCCATACTCTGTCAACGCACTGCTATTTTCATGTATCTTCTCAACTCCCTCCACTCTCTCAATGGATATTCCTTTTTACATATTCGGATACATTGCAATATGAGATGACATTTGACTTACTGTAATGTAAATGCTCTTGACACAAAGGCATACTGTTGTGAGTTGTGTTCCTTGGCCAATGTGTGACAGGTGAGAGGTGAATTTGGAAGTGATGGTACACGGATCGTTAGTGAGGGACACACAATGGTAGAGTTCAAGAGTTAAACAGAACACTCTGATCCTTGTGGCAATGTGGGTTCTGATTTACAACAAAGTCAATGTTCGGTGTTACAGTGGTGACACCAGTGGTTGCTCCGAGAACTGGTACGGCACTATGCTGTGTCACGTGATCATCCAAGGGTATTTTTGGGGTGCCTGTCAGCCATTTGCTAGGTGGGGAAACTGCTGCATGCTCACAGGTGTCTGGGGGTTATTTGTAGTGTGACTCCCCCTCCCTGTGGCCACCGCTGCAGTAGTGTGATGGTTATCTGGCTGGCCAGGGGGGGTGGGCAGCTGTCAGAACAGCTGGAATGTCCCGCAGATCACCAACGAGCTGGCCCATGTACTCTGCAATTTGTCCCAAATGAGTGTCCATGGACCTCTGCAGCAGGCGCTGGTCCTGCAGTACTTCAAGGACCTGGCCCATCTGTCCCTGCTCCTGCTGGTATGCTCCAAGGACAGTTAGCATGGGGTCCAGGGCCTCTGTCTCATTGTCCTCCTGTGACTGTCCCTCAGTTGGCCTCACACCTGCCCAAAAGCCACATCCCTGTAGTGTTGCCTACTGCAGCCACCGCACGCTGTCCCCAGCATCCCCGGTGTGCCTGGTGTTATTCGCAACTGCTGGCAAAGGGACAGTGTTGGAGGCAATGGTGGAGATGGTGGAGGTAGCTGACACACAGTTTGTTCCTGCAGGGGTAAGCGTTTCTGCATTGGCGGTGCAGCTGTTGTGAGAGTCGTGGTGGTGGTGACAGTGAGAGCCAGTGCATGAGCTGTCCTGGCCATGTCAGAGGGGCCAACAGACCAGAGACTGTACATCCAAGGGTTCACCTTCCAAGGGCGGGGGCTGGTTGGGCTCATCCATGGCACGGTCGTCTGCTGTTGCTTGCAAGTCACCTTTTGGAGTAAGGTCATTTTGTAGGCATGTTCTGCACACAGCACAACTTGGATGTTCATGTTTGGCACATTTCATATGAGATGACATGACTTTTACATTGGCATTACTAGGCATTCATGTCAGTATGTCATCAGTCGCACATGATGTTAAGGTACATGCAGGTCTTTAAGTGGGCCGGGTCTCACCGGTGCTGGGTACTGTCATTTATTTAGGAGGCCCTCAGTACGGGTCTCTTTCTTGCTCTGTTTTGTGCCCTGCCATAGGCCGTCTGTTCTTTTAGCTAGAATGAATTGACAGCAGGCACATCAATGTGCGCATGATCACACTCCTCAATTCTCACTGGTGGAGTAGTTAAAGCCAGGTGAGCTTTTTGGGTAAGTGAAATCCTTTAAGGATTAATTTTGTCTCTGGAATTCGCTCCTTTGGAGACTCATAAGCAGCAACATTGTTGTGGTGTCATCATGGCTTTAAGTGGCAGATTTTCCAATGTTAGATGTAAGCCATAGTTTCTGCTTCTTTATCTCATGCAACTGACAAACATTGCCAAGGCCAGTAGTCTTACGTTGTAGTAGGTATCATGCTACTTGTTGTATCATATATCTGGGTGCAATGGCACTGAACGAAAAATGCTAGTCGGGTTGCCCAATATGCTAAGCCCAGATTTATGTCTGAGGTTTTTAGGCCACACCCTTAATTACATTGGCCAGGCCCCTTTGAAAGACCCCCCCTAGTTTTTTCATACCGCTTAAAGCCATGGGTACCTACATTGCTCGTTAGTGATGTGACATGGCTAAAGGGTGAATTTCATGTGTACCAATGTTGTATTTCCTACGACATGTCCTCTGGTTCTAACTGGTTGCTCATCCAATTCAGTTTATGCTTGGACATTTGTGTCTTTTCGACTACTATGCCAGGACTTCATGATTTGCGCTGTGCTTTTTGTGCTTACCTCCTGTAGGTTGTGAGGTTTGAGTTTCCATGCATGTGTTGTGTTGACCCAAGTCTTTCTGGTTTGAGGCAATGGGACTTGCTAATTGGCTTTTTGTGGTCGCGTTCTTGTATTCTGCTTTGAAGTTGCATGTGACTTCATTGGTGACATTGTGATTCATGTGGCCTCTCAATGGTATTAGCTGTATGTGCACGGCCTAATAACTTAGTTGGCTACCAAGTGCAGAAAGTGGGGGTCATTTGGCTCCATGCTGTTTATGAGGGGAGACAGAGGGCCTTGTGGGCATTCTGGTCCTGCTGTCAGGTATCAATAACCCCTCTCCAGGAAGATGGCTAGCTACCTGTTGGGAGGCACTGTCAACAAAGTTAGCTGCCAGGTGGCTGTGGGTTGGGGAGGGTGGGCATGCTGTTTGGGTGGAGGCCAGGGTGCATGGGCTTATTACCTACCTGTGAGGTGTAGCTGATTAAAGAGATGCTGTCCTTGTGATCTATTCATATTGTATGCATGCATTCCACAAGAGTTTCGTGTGGGCGGGTAATTGGAGTTCACTTGTTGTGCACAACTGTGCACTGTGTAGTGTGATGTGATCATTTTGTTGGTACTTACCAGCCTCAAGTCACCCCTTGATTCATTTGAGACTCTCTGGATGCATTATGGCAGGCACCTTGTCCTTCCATTCAGTGAAGGCTAGTGGTCGGATGGGAGGGCCGCCACCAGTTCTCTGGGCAGCCGCTTAGTTCCTCTGGGCCCAATACTTTATCCGGCCCTTGAGGTCTCCCCACCGCTTCCTGATGTCATGCACAGTGCATGGGGTGGTCCCTACGGCATTGACTTTGCTGTGGATCTATACCCACATCTGATTCTTGCGCACAAGTAGGGTGTGTTAGACCTGGTGCCCATACAAATGTGGTTCTACCCTGATTGTCTCATCTACCATCACTTTCAACTCTGAGTCAGTGGATTTGGACATTGTCTTGGGGGCATGGTGTAAATGAGTGAGGGTTGCAGTGTGCAAGGTAGTGGCGGAGATATGTGAAGTGTGTGAGGTGTGTGGGTGAAAGTGGTGTTGTGTGGAGATAGCTGTGTGTGATGTTGTGCAGTGTGAGTCAATGGTGTCCTGTCTCTCTGTCTTGGCTTGTGGTGTGCAAAGGATTTTGGTCCCGGAAGGGCTTGGTTCTCTACTGTGGTATGTGGGTGTGTCCACATGAGTGATGACCTCCAGATGTCTCTTCCATGCTGCGCATTACTTTCCGAACCAGGAGCAAGTTGGGGTGTTTCTTTGTGGCATGTGTGTTGTGATTGAGGGCGGCAGGGAGAACAGGCACACTTTGGCCATTGTGAAGTTGGTTCCATCCACCATTCATTTGGCCTATGTGTGTGCCCGGTGGTCGAGCGCAGTGCTTGGTCCATCAACTCTGCATTCTCATCGTAGTTGTCCGTGCGGTCATGCCACGGCAGGAGCAGCCTTTTCAAGCCATTGAACTGCTTCCCTCATCCGCTATTGTCAGATTTGCAGCTTTTCCGACTGTGGTGGATGGTCTTTTGTCACATCCGTCTGCTGTGGTCTGATTTTGCGTACACTGCATCGTAATTTGACCAATGGAATTGCCACGGGTCATGCGGGGGGGATTTTTCCCTATACTATGGTGGCCAAAGGGCTTTTCTGTACGCCATCGTAATTGGGACCAAAGTCTCATAGAACATTATAATTGCATTTCTCATATATTATTATTCATATTTAAAGGACACACTTTAACAAAAGGAAAATAAGAAAAAGCATAAGACCTGTTACTGATAATCATTTTTTAGGACAGAATAAACAATGACCAGATAGTGGTATATACGTTAGGAACCGAGTGTGAAGGGCTATAGAGGGTCATTGTACCAGGTGACTGAGATAACACAAGCCATATAGAGTTGCTTTACCTTTTGATGCTGCAGACTAACAGGAGGCACAGTCAGCCTTCACTTGCTATGATTATCAGCTTGTCTGCCAGCAGAGATGAGAACAGCAGCCTATGCTAATATATTGAACACTAAATCAGAGATGAGAGTCTGAATCCCCAATGAAGCTTGAGTTAGGCTCCTTATTTTGGTGCTGAGTTTTGCGTAGTAAGCTGAAGATATGAGGGTGAGATTCTTATAAAGTTACAAATAAGCCCAGCGGTAAAAAAACTCTGCAAGCTACGCGGAGTTCCACAAGCATGCGAGTTGCTTGTTCGACAATGCGCATTGTGTGTTCGGCGGGAAATATTGTGCAAACTTCACCACGTGGTCACCAATGGGCACGGACATCTGTTCTGGGGCTTGATTTTCATCCCTCGCCAATCTTTTCAATCCATTGTTTTTCTGATCTGTTTTTATTTATTATCTATCCCTCTCTCTCCCTAAGTGTATATTGTGCGTTTTATTTCGACTTTAATTGAGTTTTTGTACTGTTTTTCTATTACTTGCTTTTTATTTTGTTTTACTTTCCTACTTCCTCTCCTGACTTTATGTTTTTACTTCTACATTTTCTTTTTGCCCCCCACCCCCACCAACCATGGCTAAGGCTAGTAAGAAGGGGAAGGTCAAAGCTAGTGTAGGTAAGTTACATTAAAAAATCTCATATTATGTGATTGTTATTCTTCTGGATACTAGACAGGTTCTCGGCGCTACTAATCTTACTTGTTTGTAACTTTGCGCTCACTTATGCTGGTTATGTAGCAGAGTTTAGAGAACTTAAGTTAGGTAATGCTACAGGGACTCCTTTCCTTTTTCCTGTCACTAAGATAGTGCTGGTAGGTAGGTAGTTTAGGGCTAGATGTAGGTAATTGAAATTTACTGATTCAAAAATACCGAATTTTACCGATTCGGTATTTTCGAATCTGTAAACGCTATGTGGCTAAAAAATCGGAAGAAAAATATTGAATCGTTAACCCCTTCCACGCTGATGACGAGCTGGGCTCGTCATGGCGTAGCCTCCTCGCACGCTGATGACGAGCCCAGCTCGTCACGTAACATGCGTTTTGAAAAATATCAGCACAGGAGCGGAATTCCGCTAGCGCGCATGAGGTTAAGATTCGGTATTTACCGAATCAGTATTTACCGATTCAGTAATTGCTATTCATTCCTATGGGCCTGGAGGCCCATAGGAATGAATGTCAATTACCGAATCGGTAAAAACCGATTCGGTAAAGGGGGGAAAACGTTGCTTTTAGTTTTATTTTCGTTATTTACCACCAACTTGTAGTTGGTGGTAAATAACGAATCCTAACATGGGATAAGCACTCATTTCAGTGCTCCCTACATTAGTAATTCAGTAATTTACTGAATCGGTATTTAAGAAATCGGTAATTTACCGATTCCTTAAATTACCGATTCGGTAAATTATTGAATTCTTAATTTCGGCACCTACATCCGAAAAGCCTATTACCGGTCGGTAACGGCCGAAATTCATTAATTCCGGCCGTTACCGACTAGTAATAGTCTTCCTACATCTGGCCCTTAGTTTCTTAGCATTAGTTGGTAATATTTAGAGGTCTGTGGCAAGTGCTGCTGACTCCAGCTCTTAGTAGAACCGTTTGTAGTTTGTTAGTGAGTGAGTAATATAGCAACTCATCAGCACATCAGCAGCAGCCAAATAACAATTTGCTGTATGCACTATGCATGCATCCATCTATGCATTTTTGAGGACTAAAATAAATGTAAATGCAGACTTAGTGAACAATTGGCCCATCAAAGGCAGTTGATTCATTGATGATTTTGAATGAGATTGAAACTTAGAAAAAGCAAACATATTTTTGGCCAGTTCTTTTCCAATGTCTCTGGAATAGGCGGGCTAGGCTAGGTGGTACTTACAGGTTAAGGATTCTGAAATCAGAAAGGAACACTGGATTAAGAAATAATAAGCAGATGGTCCACAATACTACTACGAGCCGATCAGACTCGATAGATCAAAGTTATTGCAAGTGTTGTTTCCTTTCCAAAAATGTTTTAGAGAGTTTTTTTATTTGTTTCACACCAACAAATGTCTGTCTCTTTATAATATCTTACATGATCAGCATTCAGGGGCAAGAAGACGACGGGTCGTGTGAGGCATGAGCTGGAGATGCCTCCTAGGGCAAGGACGCTCCTCTACCAAGGGGTCTGCTGCTGCCACAATAAGTCGTCCTGTTGTTAATAATAATAATTATATTTCCTTAACTTTTACTGCACCTTATTTTTCCCGAACTATTATTTCCGTTTCCTAATTCTTTTTTTTACCAAATCTTCTTCAATCTATCTGTTTCTAAATTCTTGGTCTTATTACCTACCTACTTAGTTATATTTTTTTCTAGTGACTGTTTATTATTTTGTTTACATAAATCTACCTGCCTCTGACTCTGTACTACTATTAGGCTGTCTGTAGCTTGCCCAGTTGGCTACTCTTTATTTTTTTAAAGTTTCAAAACTCAGATTCACCAATAGCTCTAGCCACAGAGTCCAGTCCTTTGGGTTGTCCTCTTCTTAATCTTGAGAGGCTTTTCAACAATTGCTACCAACAAAATCCCCAACTAGATGTTTTACTAATTTTGATAGCATCGGATACGACTGCAGTGTAGTTTCCCAATAGGCTCTGCTCATTGGAATAGTGCATCCTGTAGTTTAGACGTAGGACTGAAGTCAACTAGATCTCTACAGAATGTACTAAACTTAATTGTGTGTGTGCCAGCTAGCTCACAGGTCACTAGAAACTTTCTCGAATGAACAAGAAGGGATTAGTTTCTGACAACCGCTTAAAACATGACAACTTTGTTTCCCAAGAAGAAGAAATCAATCTCTAGAGTCGCGAAAACAATAGATAGTTTTTTCACTCAGTCAATCATGCATGCTTAGTTTCACCAGAGGTGCAGAGAAACAGAGAGACAGGCGTTTTCAATAAAAAAGGGTTTTTATTGAACAGTCTTCTTTCTCAAGCATAAGAAATGAACTGCTACAATCGCAATTCTTAGCATGAAGTAAAGTGCGTACAGTAAAAAGAGTATTACAAAATATTATTGTAATAGCATGATATGGTTTCTAAGCCATAGAATACCTAAAATGCATAAAATACATACAGTGACAAATAATGATTAAAAGTACTCAACTGGTGCTTCTAAAATACGCCTTCCCCAGTGTACCTAACCTAGCTCTAGTACAAGGGAAGAAATAAGTGAGGTGTAGCTTAAGTTTAGTATTCTTTTGCCAAGAATCTATTCCAAGAATTCTCTTAGGGTCTAATCAACTCTGTACCTTGGTTCTAGAATGTAGGAGATCTTGTATCTCTCTCTCAGGACTCGATTTCCGTGTAACCCGCAAGGGTAGCCTGGAAACACTGGAGCTGGATTTCTCAGCTGTAGAAAGTACAGCGTCTCTCAGTGTGTCTGCTGGAGGGTCGGCTTCCTTCGGCACTTGCTGCAGCAGGGCGTCGCACAAGTAGATAGTCGAGCTGCTCCAAAACCACAGTGTGTTTGTTTGGACAAGTGTGGGCATATTCATATCTTAAAGGTGCCGAGTTTGACGTAAGATTGGACATAATAACGTCATTAGAGACTTGATTCTCTGAAAACTCCATGATTTCTTGGATTAATTAATATTTATGCAGGGGGAAGTCCCTGACTGCTGAAGGCGGTTTTTTCCAAGAAATCGTAGATTTTCGGAACCAGTGGAAGTAGCCAAGCCGTATTAGGACTACTTGAGCTATGTCTTAATATGGTTGTGATTTCTATGCCTATATTAGGATACGATATTTTGTACCTATATAAGGGCATAAATCGGGAAAATTAAACTAGGGTCCTAAAACACTATACAACAGGACATACTACTGTCTACTCTACTCTAGTACCCGATTTATACTAGTGATGTATGTGGTGTATGTATTTATTGTATTTTCAATACTGCTAGTAAAAAAAATAAATAGGGGGAGGCGTATATGGCATCTAAAAAATGTGTAATGTTTTTTTCTAGGCATACCGACCAACAGTGCTGGGCCCAGGGGCAGGGCAGGTGAAGCCATCCAGGAGGGAGCAGATGCAATAGCTGCTGCAGGGGTGGGAGAGCCAGCAGCGGTGGTGGGCAGTGGTAAATTGTAGTTATATTCCTTACTTATTGACAATAGTTACACAGTCACTGCAAGGGTGTATACTGTATTGTTGAGAAGACACACTTTACTTAGTATTAGCAATAGCATTAGTGACAGGAGTTGAATAACTAATGGCCTGTTTTATCTGATCTCATCTCAGCTGGGAAAGATTTATGAATAAGACTAAGAGTCAAACGACCTCTATGGATGGGTTGAAAGGGAAAGAAGGATGGACAATGGGCGACATTGAATATAGGATTGTCAGAGAAGGATGCATAGGTGGCTGATAGAAATCGGGTGCATGGGTGGTTGAAAGATGGGTAGAAGGTGAAAGAAAGAATGCCTGCCTGAGTGGGTGAAACTGTATGGGTGGTAGGAAGAATCCCTGGGGGGGTTTCATGGGTCAAACTCAAAGGCAAGCGTCGAAGGACGCATGGGAGATGGTTAAAAAAATTACAAATGTATGTTGTCGGTGAAAGGTTTGTTGAGAGATTATTTAAGAATGATAGCCACGTTAACTTTAAATGGATGGATGCCTGGATGGTACAATCATCATAGCATAGGTGGAGACTGTAAATGGATGAAGACAATGTAAAAAGAAAAATACACCGTGCCAGAGTAGCAAAGCAAAGGAGAATAGAATACGATTTGAATTTAAAAAATATAAAGCTAGACGAGCAATGCAATGATAAATGGAAAAAATCACTGGGAAGAGTAACAAGGACTGTTTTTTTCTAGGTTTCGGAACCAGTGGAAGTAGCCAAGCCGTATTAGGACAACTGTTGTGTGCATTTTTTCATTGGTTTATTTTGTTTGGGGAATACATTATTTATACTTATGTAAATGTTTTGTGGGGGGTTACTCTTTTACTTCACATGGTTTCCTTTGCTGCTGCAAGAATGAAGTCCCTTTTTGATTGAAATAATAATCTCCCAATAGTGTAACACACCAACAGATAGATGCAGTACCTTCACTTGCTGTCCATCTCTGCTCTTAGTCTATGCAGTCTGCAACTGGACTCAGAAGGGTGTGGGTGTGTGAAATATTGAATTAATTTCCATATTAATATTTATGCCTCGCATGAGGTTAAGATTCGGTATTTACCGAATCAGTATTTACCGATTCAGTAATTGCTATTCATTCCTATGGGCCTGGAGGCCCATAGGAATGAATGTCAATTACCGAATCGGTAAAAACCGATTCGGTAAAGGGGGGAAAACGTTGCTTTTAGTTTTATTTACGTTATTTACCACCAACTTGTAGTTGGTGGTAAATAACGAATCCTAACATGGGATAAGCACTCATTTCAGTGCTCCCTACATTAGTAATTCAGTAATTTACTGAATCGGTATTTAAGAAATCGGTAATTTACCGATTCCTTAAATTACCGATTCGGTAAATTATTGAATTCTTAATTTCGGCACCTACATCCGAAAAGCCTATTACCGGTCGGTAACGGCCGAAATTCATTAATTCCGGCCGTTACCGACTAGTAATAGTCTTCCTACATCTGGCCCTTAGTTTCTTAGCATTAGTTGGTAATATTTAGAGGTCTGTGGCAAGTGCTGCTGACTCCAGCTCTTAGTAGAACCGTTTGTAGTTTGTTAGTGAGTGAGTAATATAGCAACTCATCAGCACATCAGCAGCAGCCAAATAACAATTTGCTGTATGCACTATGCATGCATCCATCTATGCATTTTTGAGGACTAAAATAAATGTAAATGCAGACTTAGTGAACAATTGGCCCATCAAAGGCAGTTGATTCATTGATGATTTTGAATGAGATTGAAACTTAGAAAAAGCAAACATATTTTTGGCCAGTTCTTTTCCAATGTCTCTGGAATAGGCGGGCTAGGCTAGGTGGTACTTACAGGTTAAGGATTCTGAAATCAGAAAGGAACACTGGATTAAGAAATAATAAGCAGATGGTCCACAATACTACTACGAGCCGATCAGACTAGATAGATCAAAGTTATTGCAAGTGTTGTTTCCTTTCCAAAAATGTTTTAGAGAGTTTTTTTATTTGTTTCACACCAACAAATGTCTGTCTCTTTATAATATCTTACATGATCAGCATTCAGGGGCAAGAAGACAACGGGTCGTGTGAGGCATGAGCTGGAGATGCCTCCTAGGGCAAGGACGCTCCTCTACCAAGGGGTCTGCTGCTGCCACAATAAGTCGTCCTGTTGTTAATAATAATAATTATATTTCCTTAACTTTTACTGCACCTTATTTTTCCCGAACTATTATTTCCATTTCCTAATTCTTTTTTTTACCAAATCTTCTTCAATCTATCTGTTTCTAAATTCTTGTTCTTATTACCTACCTACTTAGTTATAACTTTTTCTAGTGACTGTTTTAGTATTTTGTTTACATAAATCTACCTGCCTCTGACTCTGTACTACTATTAGGCTGTCTGTAGCTTGCCCAGTTGGCTACTCTTTATTTTTTTAAAGTTTCAAAACTCAGATTCACCAATAGCTCTAGCCACAGAGTCCAGTCCTTTGGGTTGTCCTCTTCTTAATCTTGAGAGGCTTTTCAACAATTGCTACCAACAAAATCCCCAACTAGATATTTTACTAATTTTGATAGCATCGGATACGACTGCAGTGTAGTTTCCCAATAGGCTCTGCTCATTGGAATAGTGCATCCTGTAGTTTAGACGTAGGACTGAAGTCAACTAGATCTCTACAGAATGTACTAAACTTAATTGTGTGTGTGCCAGCTAGCTCACAGGTCACTAGAAACTTTCTCGAATGAACAAGAAGGGATTAGTTTCTGACAACCGCTTAAAACATGACAACTTTGTTTCCCAAGAAGAAGAAATCAATCTCTAGAGTCGCGAAAACAATAGATAGTTCTTTCACTCAGTCAATCATGCATGCTTAGTTTCACCAGAGGTGCAGAGAAACAGAGAGACAGGCGTTTTCAATAAAAAAGGGTTTTTATTGAACAGTCTTCTTTCTCAAGCATAAGAAATGAACTGCTACAATCGCAATTCTTAGCATGAAGTAAAGTGCGTACAGTAAAAAGAGTATTACAAAATATTATTGTAATAGCATGATATGGTTTCTAAGCCATAGAATACCTAAAATGCATAAAATACATACAGTGACAAATAATGATTAAAAGTACTCAACTGGTGCTTCTAAAATACGCCTTCCCCAGTGTACCTAACCTAGCTCTAGTACAAGGGAAGAAATAAGTGAGGTGTAGCTTAAGTTTAGTATTCTTTTGCCAAGAATCTATTCCAAGAATTCTCTTAGGGTCTAATCAACTCTGTACCTTGGTTCTAGAATGTAGGAGATCTTGTATCTCTCTCTCAGGACTCGATTTCCGTGTAACCCGCAAGGGTAGCCTGGAAACACTGGAGCTGGATTTCTCAGCTGTAGAAAGTACAGCGTCTCTCAGTGTGTCTGCTGGAGGGTCGGCTTCCTTCGGCACTTGCTGCAGCAGGGCGTCGCACAAGTAGATAGTCGAGCTGCTCCAAAACCACAGTGTGTTTGTTTGGACAAGTGTGGGCATATTCATATCTTAAAGGTGCCGAGTTTGACGTAAGATTGGACATAATAACGTCATTAGAGACTTGATTCTCTGAAAACTCCATGATTTCTTGGATTAATTAATATTTATGCAGGGGGAAGTCCCTGACTGCTGAAGGCGGTTTTTTCCAAGAAATCGTAGATTTTCGGAACCAGTGGAAGTAGCCAAGCCGTATTAGGACTACTTGAGCTATGTCTTAATATGGTTGTGATTTCTATGCCTATATTAGGATACGATATTTTGTACCTATATAAGGGCATAAATCGGGAAAATTATACTAGGGTCCTAAAACACTATACAACAGGACATACTACTGTCTACTCTACTCTAGTACCCGATTTGTACTAGTGATGTATGTGGTGTATGTATTTATTGTATTTTCAATACTGCTAGTAAAAAAAATAAATAGGGGGAGGCGTATATGGCATCTAAAAAATGTGTAATGTTTTTTTCTAGGCATAACGACCAACAGTGCTGGGCCCAGGGGCAGGGCAGGTGAAGCCATCCAGGAGGGAGCAGATGCAATAGCTGCTGCAGGGGTGGGAGAGCCAGCAGCGGTGGTGGGCAGTGGTAAGTTGTAGTTGAATTCCTTACTTATTGACAATAGTTACACAGTCACTGCAAGGGTGTATACTGTATTGTTGAGAAGACACACTTTACTTAGTATTAGCAATAGCATTAGTGACAGGAGTTGAATAACTAATGGCCTGTTTTATCTGATCTCATCTCAGCTGGGAAAGATTTATGAATAAGACTAAGAGTCAAACGACCTCTATGGATGGGTTGAAAGGGAAAGAAGGATGGACAATGGGCGACATTGAATATAGGATTGACAGAGAAGGATGCATAGGTGGCTGATAGAAATCGGGTGCATGGGTGGTTGAAAGATGGGTAGAAGGTGAAAGAAAGAATGCCTGCCTGAGTGGGTGAAACTGTATGGGTGGTAGGAAGAATCCCTGGGGGGGTTTCATGGGTCAAACTCAAAGGCAAGCGTCGAAGGACGCATGGGAGATGGTTAAAAAAATTACAAGTGTATGTTGTCGGTGAAAGGTTTGTTGAGAGATTATTTAAGAATGATAGCCACGTTAACTTTAAATGGATGGATGCCTGGATGGTACAATCATCATAGCATAGGTGGAGACCGTAAATGGATGAAGACAATGTAAAAAGAAAAATACACCGTGCCAGAGTAGCAAAGCAAAGGAGAATAGAATACGATTTGAATTTAAAAAATATAAAGCTAGACGAGCAATGCAATGATAAATGGAAAAAATCACTGGGAAGAGTAACAAGGACTGTTTTTTTCTAGGTTTCGGAACCAGTGGAAGTAGCCAAGCCGTATTAGGACAACTGTTGTGTGCATTTTTTCATTGGTTTATTTTGTTTGGGGAATACATTATTTATACTTATGTAAATGTTTTGTGGGGGGTTACTCTTTTACTTCACATGGTTTCCTTTGCTGCTGCAAGAATGAAGTCCCTTTTTGATTGAAATAATAATCTCCCAATAGTGTAACACACCAACAGATAGATGCAGTACCTTCACTTGCTGTCCATCTCTGCTCTTAGTCTATGCAGTCTGCAACTGGACTCAGAAGGGTGTGGGTGTGTGAAATATTGAATTAATTTCCATATTAATATTTATGCCTCTCCCAAACTTCTCCTACCTGTGATTAATGTTTATTTATACTTAGGCTACATGGTGATGATGGTCTGGTAGTAGTAGTAGACACTGACAGCAGCATTTGCAAAAAAAGAAAATGAGACAGTCAGTCGGTTGAGGGAGACTCTGGAACGAGGAGTAGAAGTACAGTACACAAGAAGAGTGGCAAACAAGAAACTGTGATGATGATAAGCAATACTAAAGTAAAATAAAACATAATGGGGGCAGATGTGGTCTAGTACAAGTTACAAATTGAACTTGACTCGACCTATGAAGTTGACAAGGTAGCCTTTAGTGTTTGAAGGATGATGTATCGATGCCAGCAATTAATTATGATGGATTATGTTCCTCTGGAAAAAAATATACTTGCGAATACTGAGCATGGGTGGGCAAGCAGAAGAAGTCCTTGCCCTACATCTGCCTCAGCAAGTGTGTTGTCAATTATTGATGTAAATTAAATTTAGTCACACCTAAATAGAAATCACACAGCTCAGGGAAGAGGGTTAAGGTTTGATGAATGGTTGGGAAGGGGGGTTTGAGGGAAAGGTTTGACAAAGACAAACACTACCCATGGACAACACATTAATCTTAGCAGACGATCATCATAAATCTGTTAAGGGAGAAAAAGGAAATGCATGCATGATGATGACTTGATGAGTAGTACTAGACTGGTAGTACATGGCAGCAGTATATTATTAATTATTATTATTAACTAATTACCTTGCCTGTCTGCCCCCAGAGAGACCCATGTTACATACATTTTATGTTCTGCTGTTAAACAAGCTTTCTTTTAAAGCTAGAAAAGAAAACTAAAAAATATCTATAGGCGTCAAATATAAGCAACCATAATAAACAACAACACATGCAGTCGTAATGATTAAAGTGAAAAAATTAATCAAATGAATTGATGACACTATAACTATGTTATGGTCAAATTGGGAGTGGCCTCTCGGATTTCCTCTTGGTCCTTCCTTCCATGGACGCTCCGTCCGTCAATCTTGGGTGCCTGCCTGGCGGATGCGGATTGGTGAGGTAAGTGTGAGTTGTTTTTCCCAATATAGCACAGAGTAAAGGCAGGCCTAAAAGTGTGGATGGAAAAACAAAAGGGATATTGAAAACTCAAGAAGAAAGGTAAAGTTAAACTGCATAAATTAAGGAGGAGTACAACAAGAAAGGCGAGGCGGCATGGCTAAATCATATCTACCCTGTTTATAGCATTAACCTACAACAACACAACAGGAGCAGGCCTTCAGCGACCACTCAACCTTCACTTAGCTTAGATTATTTTGAGCCACACAGCACTGAGCACACATCCACAGCAACATAGCATTTTCCAAATGAAGTACCTAAATCAATGCACTGCTGTCAATCATACTTCTACACTCACCTCCAGCACTACACAGACGTGTAGGTCTGGTGCTGTTTTTTACCTTTTAATAAACAAAACAATTGGTTCTGTCAGGATTTTCAATTGCTTTCAAATTTTCACGAACCATAAAGTTTACTTGCAACACATATCAACTATTTAACCCTTTCGATGCTCATGACGAGCTCTGCTCGTCATGATGCACAGTTGAGCTGTGCTGATGACGAGCTGAGCTCGTCATGAATGATGTACTAAAGCATTTTCCAGCACAGGGGGGGAAAACGCCTAGCAGCCAAGGTGTTAAGAAAAGGAGTAGCATGAACATAACACACACCAAGGTGAGAATTCAATAATATATTTTGGGAAACATCAAACATTCAAGGCTGTCACAATATACACTATATACCAAACAAAAATGACCATGCAATCAAGAAAGGAAAAGGGAATTTCCGTGTGTCCTTATGATTTGTGCACATATGCTTCAGGATCCATTGAAAAGTTAGACTGCGATCATGAGTGTTGTGCATACATATGTGGTGCATTGACGTTTCGACCCCGTAAGTTGCGCAATATGTAATA
Source organism: Lissotriton vulgaris (assembly GCF_964263255.1). Taxonomy (NCBI): domain Eukaryota; kingdom Metazoa; phylum Chordata; class Amphibia; order Caudata; family Salamandridae; genus Lissotriton; species Lissotriton vulgaris. Next base: position 1,907,726,908 of record NC_141689.1, read on the forward strand.
AGCGTCAAGGTGGGTCTTCTTCAGGACCAGAAGGGGGCTAAGCAGCCTTTTGGGTTTAATTGGAAAGCTTAATCAGCTGTGTATTATGAAACAGAACAACATTTGACTGTTCCACTGGAGGGCTAAGGCTTACCAAAATGCAGATTCTCTAATATATCTGTGAATGTGAAGGGCATCTGAATCAGGTAGTGGTCTGTGTTTTCCACCAGCCAGTAGTAGCCTAGGAGAATGACAGCATTCATTTAGTCTCTTGTGGTGTTGCAGTTGCCTTTATTAAATAAAGGAAATGAAAAGAGGAACGTCTGCTCTAGTTGAGACATACCTCAAAGTATTTATTTATAGAGTTCTTTGTCTTAAGACTTCCACCCATCAGTTGGAGTCTGTAATTGTGGCCAGTCAGACGATTTACTGAAAGACAGTAAGAGGAGGGGTGCGTAAATCACTTGAATAAAAGGGCACTTTAAATGTGAAGACGCGCTTCTGAAAGTATTCTCAATTATATTCTTACCATCATCTGGCAGAATGCGTCCATCCGGCTGTCGCTCATTTGGAAGAGTGAGGCCGGAAGCGTGTGATTAATAGCATTCTTGGTGTGACTGCGACGTGCATGCTCGCTCGTGTCAGTAAAGAATGCGCTAAATGTCATTTGGATGGAAACGTGCACACAAAGTGCAGCAGCTTGGTGAGGTTGCCCGGGGGCCGGTTGCTAGGGGTATGTTAAAAATTACATGTAAATTGGAAGTGCGTGAAGAAGACTTGTATCTGCAGTGTCAGCAATTTCACATTTTGCGGCAACAGTCATAAAGAGCATTGAAGCTCGGACATTATGACACTCTAATATTGTTCAGATACAACATGTCTACGATGTATGCCTTAGCGCGAGTTATGCATCTAATTTATACGTTAAACCCTGAAACGGTTGAACGAAAACAATATAAATGACTTCACATCATGAATGAATGCTTTAACATGAGTAATTCACTAGCGGATCTAGTGGAGTTTAAACATATTTATATATTGATGATTGTATATCAGATGGAACATGAGTTATTCACTAGCAAATCTATTGGCGTTTGAACATATCACACATTGGTGATTGTCATATAGGGCAAACAATTTAAATGATTCACAACATGAATAAACATATGTATCACATCCATGTCATGAGAAGTCTGTGCTTTAACAGGAGTTATTCACTAGCGAATCTAGTGGCATTTAAACATATTTATACATTGATGATTGTATATCAGATGGACACATGAGTAATTCACTAGCAAATCTCATGGCGTTTAAACATATTTATACATTTGGTGATTGTATATCAGATGGAACATGTGGCCTATGTAACACACCTATGGCCTGAGCAGTCCGTTATTCCTTAGCAAAATTAGAGGCAATTGATAAGTGCACCATAATGATAACGTGTAATTTTCACATATTTATACATTAGTGATAATTTTAAGTTATGCATTGCAGATCGAAACTGGGGCAAGCGTATAGGTTTGTATTGCAGATGGAATATATGGCAAGGTGTAACTTTCACATATACATTGGTGGTAGTTTAAAGATATGCATTGCAGGTGGATTCTGCAGCATGTGTCTAGGTATGTATTGCAGATTAAATATATGGCACATGTACATAGAGTTTATATAGGGATTTAATGAATGTCCAGGATTCTAAAGTTTAGCCATTTGTCTATATGTTTCCTCGAGTTCGTTTAACCCATTTTTCACTGAATCCAGGAGATAGATCCATCAGCATTCTTTGAGGTTTAGCAGTTGGAGTATGCTGCCTCCTCTGGGATGGAGGGTGGCCTTATCCAGTACCCACCACTGTAGGTCATCCGCATTGTGATTGTTTTTGGGAAAGTGTTCTACCAGGGGAGCTCCCTGGATCATGCAACAGATTGTACTTTGATGTTGGAGATTCCTTGCCTTGACCTTTTGGGTGGTTTGGCCAACGTAGATTCTGTCACAGGGGCATTGTATGGCATAGTTGACGTTATGACGGTTACAGTTACTGTGTTGCCTTAGGTGGTATGTTTTTCCCAAGTATTGAAATGATGAGCCAATCATTGCAAACTCACAGGCTTTGCAGGTACTGCATTTAAAATAACCCATTAATGGTGGCAAATTGAGTTGTTGTCTAATATCTTGTGGTTTCGCAGTTTCAAGATACAAACTTACAACATAATCTTTGATATTTTTGGCTTTTTTAAAAACAAACTGAGGTTTCTCCTGAATCCCAATCTCAGTGCTTATCAGTTCCAGTACTTCAGTAATACTTTCTTTATTTCGTGACTGCGTGTATTGAACGTGGTCACACACACCAGTTTCTCAATGTCTTCCATTGGTGGTTGTATCTCCAGGAGAGTCTCCCTGGGGCGATACCAGGCCCTTTTTCTATATCGGTTTAGAAGGCCTTTTGGATATCAATGGTCCCTCAGTTTTTTTTATGATAATATCTGTCTCTTTGTAGAAATACTTCTTTTCGAACAATTCTGTCGTAGTCTTAAAAATTGTCCATATCACAAATTGTCTCTGAGACTTCTTGGATGGTGGGAGTCATATTTCATGGTGGTATTGCGCTCTGTAGGTTTTCTGTATAATGTGGTGCAGAGTCTTTCTTCCTCGATCTGTATGGTAATATGAAAAAGAAGCTAATTGCCTCATTGTTGTAGGACATAGTAAATTGTATGTCAGGAGTACGTGCAGCCAACTACGATTTAAATTCCATTAGGCTTTATTCTGTGCTTGTCCACACCATCAGCACATTGTCGACATAGTGCTTCCATACTGATATGTTGTTCAAATAGGGGTTGGTGAGATCATATAGGTGTGTATCCTCATAGTCATCCATGTAGAGGTTCGCTAGACTGGGGGTGAATCTAGCCCCCATAGCTACGCCTTTACATTGTAGGTAGTATGTGTTTTGAAAGACAAAGTAATTCTTTTTCATGGCTATTTTTAGTAGCTCCACCAGAAATTCAATTGGAATCCACACTGGTGCAGGTCGTTTGACCAGTCTTTTCCTTTTAGGCCACTTCATGAAACGCCTGAGTAATTTGTTCCATCAATCATCTCCAATCCTGCTGACTGACTGCAAGTATGGTATTGTCATCATGGTGTCCGACTCTGTAGTGAGTCACTTTTTTGTGTAAGTAGACATCATACACAACAAAAACACAAACACCAATCACTCAGAGTCAGCGTTCAAAGCATGCCATCATTTACCTGTTCTTACGGGGCAGTCCCTCTAGGCTCGGAAGGGTGGATAGCTATAGTCAGGTTCTTTGGAGTGACTAGACAAGGCAAGCAAACATTTCTTGTACTATTCTCCATCCAATGTCTGGCTTGAGGGAAATGGATTTAGGGCGCGAGCCAGGACTGGAGAAGGACTCGGAGTAATGGATTTACTGCTTCACTGACTGCACACAGTTGCAACTCCAATCTGGCAGTAAAAGAGTACGATGGCGGTGATGGATTTGTTGTGATTTGAACCAGAAAGACATAGCACACACAAGTAATAAAAGTAAATAGTATTCCTTAGCTGCATCTTTTTCGGGGGCTTTTTGGGGCATCAAAGCAAGAAAGAAAGTAACAAGTCAAAAGCCTAGTTGTTGTCAGGGAAGAAGAGATCATACTCAAGCTCTGATGGTTCAACCCGAAGTAGTAAACCTAACACACTACTTCCATGACCTAAGTCACCCTCATCATCATCTTCCTGCTGTGCTACTTCAGGTATGGTGTAGTTTGTTGGTATTTTGATCATGGTTAACCTCTACACGTTTTGGGGTGAGAGACTGGTCCTTCTTACTGTCAGAACGGCACCAGAAGCACTTAAAACACGCTCAGAAGACCCACTTGCGACAGTGCAAGCCAGATAGTTTATCACCAGCCTGCTGAGCACTGGCCATTGGTGCCTTTTCCCATACCTATACAGCAATGGGTTTAGATCAATGTAGACCTCTGTTTGGTCATCCGGATTGGCATGGACCATCCGCTCAATGCTCAGGGGTGCTCCGCTTTGCTCGGCCTCTATTGCCTTAGTCTCAGCACTGGACCTAAAAAGCCCTTGCTGTAGAAAACCATTCCTGTGCAGATTTTGATGGGGCTAATGCTCCTGTTCTTCTTGTTGTTGATGTTCTTGGTGTTGGGGGTTTTGGCTGCTGCGAGCCAACCACACTGCTTCAGGCTCTGAAGTTGAACTTGACGCCAGCTGCTCTGCATTACTTGTGGCCTGGAGTAGCGGGCCTCTAATTCCCAGCAGTTATTTTTCTAAGCGACTGACTTCCAGAGCTATCCAGGTTTTGTACTTGGCAACATCCCCTTCTGAAAAAGGAATCAATGTGTTAAGTACTGCTTTGTACTGTGGATCCAGAATGGTGGCACAAATGTAAAGGTTGCATGACATAATGCTGCGTTGCATCCTTGCATTTTCATATTAGTAAAGGGTGAATCTGTCTAACAACTCATATGCTTTTTTTCCCCTCCATACCTGCATACATTTGAGGTTCCGTGACGATTTGAACCCGTGTTTTCAACATTGTCGTAAATACATAATATTGGTATCAGCGAACCGCAAATGATCCATTTAGCATATCCTGGTGTTTTCGCTATGCTACGAGCAAGAGTACTCCTGTTACGAACGCATTTCCAATCTACCCATGGCACCCATCTTAGATCATGGCAGCCATTTAGTGTTTCTTGCCCTCACATACGCAATGACCTCTGATCACTTCATTTCGATTAAGGACACGTAGGCTTAGCCGGCGATTCACCTTTCTAGTGACACGTGCACCTTAGAACAGAACATGCTGTAGCTGCATGACTCGACAAAGGCTGCCTCCTCTGCCCGAGGCCAGCCTTGCTATACTGGTTCTCGTGTTCGTTGGCCTGATCATGATTAGGCGGCCGAAGCTGGTAGCCTTGCCCATTTACGACCCACAAACATCTCTTATCCTGCTTTTCTATCTTCTGCACCTGGCTCTGCTCCTTTCCTTCTGGGCCTTTATTAGGGGGAGGTAACGAAATTTACGATGAGGCGGTCCGGGTCTTAAATGAAAAGTTGACATGAAATTATGATGGAAAAGTGGGAACCCCTCGTTCGTAATGTTTTGACATCAGATATTGTCGACGATTCCTGTGCAACGCCAAATATTTATTGTTTAGGACACAAAGGTTTGGGAATGTACTAACATGTAAAGAATTTGCCTCAAGCCCAATTTTTAGTATATAAGGAGCAACCCTCTTTGGACAAATCGAACAGGCTCCTAGACACTGCCCGTGTGTAGTTTCTGTGACTTCTGTGTCCCTGCAGTAATAAACCTTTGGTCTTTGACGCCACCATCGAGAAGCCCGTGTTTCTGTTTATTTGTGCACCGAGACAGGTAGAACTCAGGGGTCTTCGGGTGTTATCCCTGACACCTCTGGACGGAACCAAAAAGTCCAGAACTCCAATTGGCGCCCAATGTGGGGCGACGTCATTCGGTACCGGTCCAAAAGCCTGAAGAGTTCGAGAAGCTTCGTGTGAAGATTCCTGAGGGAGGCGCCCCACTTCATCGATCCCGGCATATCGCAAAAGTGGCCCGACGTTCTCTTCCACGAGGGTTCCCGTTCAGGACGGCTGCAGTGGTCCGTTGCCTTGACCGTCGCCCTGTCTTGGACCCGAGGTGCAGTCCTTAGTACGGCGAAACGTGACGGGTTTCTCCTTGGTGAGGTCTTCAGTGCCTCAGTTAAGTATTTAGTGGTTGCTAATTGGTTACTTCGTAAGGGTTGTTTAAAATCCTTTTAGTTCTTGGTTTGGTTTGGTTTCGTAAGATTATCACTGGTTATTCTGGTTACGATAATCTATTGGTTCAGTTTTGGGTATCGATACATTAGTTCGTTTTGGTAGGCCTAAGTTCTTGGTTCGAGTGCACATTTCTGTTCGTGTTGTTGTTTGTTTTGTATTCCGGATTATAAAATGGTAAGTCGGAAAAATTGTATGTTGTCGTGCTTTGGTTGCAACAGTGATTCCCGGTTGGAGGACTCATGTCTGGTTCCTCCGATCGGAACTCCCCTATATGATCTTTATTGTAAGTTTGGAGTGGGTCCTATATCTTATAATGAGGTGTGGGTCCGATACACTGAAAAAGACGGTGTCCTTAGTTGGCCACTGCATGGTAGTTTTGAACCTGAAGTTCTAGATAATTTGGAAGTGAAATTGTTTAAGAAGAAAGCCCGGCCGGCAATGTTTGATTCTTTCCGTTACTGGCGAAAAGAATCTAAACAGAGAGAAATTAAAAGGTTGAAGAAAGAACAGAAAGAGCAAGAGTTGACTTTAGAACAGGCGGCTAAGCAGCTGCAAGTCAACGAGTCTGAGAAGGCAATAGAGATAGCTACTAGAGAGCGTAATTTAGCGATAGACAAGTGCTACCCTGCCTTGACATCGAGTACAACTGGGATAGTAGAGGACCCCGAAAACGATCCTCTGTTATCTTACTTGTTACAGTCACCCCCACCGTATGCACAGGGTACTACGGCTCCGCCTGTACCGAATGTTCAATTGCCGTTTGCAGGACAACCTGGTATTCCTGCTCCTGCCCCTCAGAATCAAGCTCCTGTACTTCCTGTGGTTAATGTAAATGTTCCTTCGGCACCCCCTCTTCCTGGGTTGCCGACTTCTTTGCCTATACCTGTATTGCTTACACCTACTGCTTCACAAGCTACCTTACTTGATACTCCTACTGTCCCTGTACTATCTGTTCCAACTGCTACTGTGTTTTCTACATCTGCTAGTATTATGACTCCGCTTTCTGTTCGTCGAAGAATCACTGATTCTGTCTCTAACATTCTGTCTCCTTTCTATAAATCTTTAATTAAGACTCCTACTTCTGACTCTGTACAAAGACGTAGTCAGCTCCCAAGTACTGAGGAACGGGGAATATTAGATTCCACGGCTCTCAGATGGATTTCAAAGAGTAGAAGATACAGTACTAGAGATGTATTGGATACATTTATGCAGTGGAACGAACCAACACAACGATATGTGTTCGACGAGATGTGCTCTCTTTTACGAGAAGAGTTAGAAGAAGATGACTCTGACTCGAGTTTAGAAGAATTGATTAAGATCCAAAAAGAGTTTGCTGCAGGTATGATAGTAGGTCAAAATATAAAAGAAGCGATGGAACTAATTTTAAGTTATAGGAATGATCCATCACTTCGTTCACCAAGGGACTTAGAGAAGAATAGTACTAAGCAGAATCGCCAATACCCAATGAGAGAGGTTCCACCAATTTGGCGCGAAGCTATACAAGCGGATGTGAATCTTGGTATTGCAGCCGCTCCGGCCCAATTCCAGAGAGTGTGGATACACATTCCGTGGAAGCGAGCTGAAGTGTTAGCAGTGAAACAGGCCTTACCAGATCCGCGTAAAAATCCAGCCGGATATTATAAGGAGTTAGCGCAGACAGTTGAGGCTTGTGTAATGAATCTAGCGGACATTGACATGTTATTTGGGAATGTAGTTCCGCAACCAATTTGGGCTAAAATTCATAAAGAAAATCATCCTGTTGCTCTAGGTGGTGATTGGGCAGCTATCATTGCAGCAGATGGTCAGCAAATAGGTGGTTCCAAACCCGAACCTCTAATTGCTAATCTTCCAGGTAGAATAATTGACTTAATGAAGACTCTGATGCCAGCATTGCGCGTTAACTGGGACAAGTTGTCCGCATGCAGGCAGAAGAAAGACGAAAGTGTTTCCGACTTTTTCACAAGGTTCGAAGAGACTTTTGTAGATCATAGTGGTCAGGATATGAGCACGGAAGGAGGTCAGAGACTATTTGTCGACAAATTTGTACACAATCTGCTACCAGAGCTCTGCAATAAATTAAAAGATTCCGAGAGTGCGTGGGCTGTCTCTACAACTGCGCAAATACTTGCAACGGCACAGTATTATGAAAACAGGGATAAAGAGGAGAAAGAGAAATCAGATAAGAAAACGAAAGATTTAAAGACTAAAGTTCTTCTGCAACAGGCATATCCGCCTCGCATGAATCAGAATAATACACAGCAAGGGTCGTATCAAAGGACAGATTATGGTTCTCAGAGACCGCAATACCAGTGGAATCAATGTGCGTATTGTAAGAAAGAGGGTCATTATAAGAATGAGTGTCCAGTCTTAGCGCAAAATAACGCAGCAGCAGCTCAGAGAGGTCGTGGTGGTTTTGTGCAAAATTCTAGAGGTCGAGGACGAGGTGCTATGCCTCCACCAACAAACGATCGCCCTTCCAATCACTTTGATCAGCGAAATGGACAGTCTGCTCAACAGAATAGGTCGCAACAGTATCATGTCGAAGACTATTGTGAAAATGATGAGGGATTTCAACAAAATGAGTACTAGGACAGCCATGGACAGAGAGAGGGAGTAGTATCAGTTCCAGTGGATCAGAGTGGGCCTTATGACGCAGTAGCAACATCAGGTGTAGTCGAACCGTTTCTGTTGGATACTGGTGCCGCAAAAAGTTCTATCATTCATGCGAAACTCCCTGGCGCACCTTTGTCCGGCTTAACAAATGTTTCTGTAGGTTTTTCAGGCGCCCCTGTTTACAATCCTGTATCTGGTCCTTTGTCTATTTCTGTTGGACCGTGTCAATTGAAAGCACCCCTGATTTTGACGACAGGTTGTAATGAAAATCTGCTTGGTTTAGACTTGTTAAAACGCCTATATGCGACATTGTACTGTTCTCCGGAAGGAGTACAGCTTACGTTGGGTAAACGAATCACCTCTCCAATGTACTTGTCAATGGATGCACTCCCTCCAGAGCTGCGTTCTCTCCCTGATACTCTTTGGGCGACTGGTCCTAACGATGTAGGCCTTTTAGAAATACCACCATATGTAGTAACTTTAAAAGCAAATGCCAAATTTCCACGAATTCCTCAATACAGAATATCTAGTGAAGGCGAACGTGCACTCTTACTAATTGTGCAAGATTTGATTAAGAAAGGGGTGGTTGAAGAAACTAGAGGAAATGTCTGTAATAGTCCTGTATTGCCAATTTTGAAACGTACTGATCCTTCAAAACCTCCAGTATATAGATTTGTTATCGATCTCAGAGAGGTTAATAAAATTGTGGTTCCGCAGTTTCCTGTGGTTCCAGATATTACTGCATTGTTAACATTGATTCCTGCAACAGCTACATGGTTTTCAGTCATCGACTTGAAGAATGCCTTTTTCAGCATTCCAATAGCCGAGGAAAGCAGAGATATTTTCGGCTTCTGTCTAGGAGGTCGAAGCTTCAGGTTTAAACGCGCTCCACAAGGCTATTGTGAGAGCCCATCCATTTACAGCCAAGCATTAAAAAGTCAGTTAGATTCTTTTGTACTTCCTCCAGGTTCTGCTCTAGTGCAGTATGTAGATGACCTTCTAGTGGCTGCCGATAACAAGGAAACTTGCAAAGCAGCTACGATTTCGTTATTGCATCATTTGTCTAATTTGAATCACAAGGTGTCACCTTCGAAAATGCAATACTGCTGCCAAGAAGTGACCTACCTAGGTCATCTCTTGTCAAAGGAGGGAAGGAAGTTGACCCCAGAGAGAATAAAAGCAATTACGCAGATGAGTGTTCCTCGCACACAGAGAGAAGTACGTGCCTTTTTAGGTATTACCTCTTACTGTAGGCAGTGGATCCCAAATTTTTCTCTTTTAGCAAAACCATTGGTAGCTTTGACTGGGAAAAATGTTCCGAGTCCGGTACCATGGTCTGCTGAATGTCAGGAGAGTTTTTCTGAGTTACGGAATGCACTATGTTCAGCTCCTGTATTGGGTACACCCGATTACAGCAAGCCATTCACGCTCTATGTTCACGAGAGAGAAGGTTGCGCGTTGAGTGTTCTGACACAGAGATTTGGTGATAAACAACGCCCTTGTGCGTATTTTTCATCAACATTAGATCCGGTAGCTAGAGCGTTGCCTAGTTGTTTGAGAGCTACAGCGGCAGCTGCGGCTTCCATTCGACAATCTGCTGGTTTGGTGATGAATAACATGCTAGTGGTCATGGTCCCTCATGCTGTGGATACACTCATGAACCGAACTAAGACGCAACACCTTACCAGTGCTAGATTATCTGGCTACGAGCTGACACTGCTAGCGAGTCATATTCAGATCAAAAGATGCAATGTATTGAATCCAGCAACACTGTTGCCGGCTAATCAAGAGTCGAGTGATTCCGAACCCCATGACTGTTGTTTCAGAACCGAGGAGGAGACAAAAGGACGAATTGATTTAAAAGACACTCCATTGTCAGATCCAGATGGCACGTTGTATGTTGATGGGTCATGTTTTAAATTGGAGAATGGTGATGTGACTGCTGCTTACGCAGTAACGACTTTGAGTACGATTGTGGAGACTGCAAGAGTGAGTCAGAATTCTGCCCAAGCTGCAGAATTAATCGCTCTAACGAGAGCGTGTGTTTTAGCAAAGGGAAAGAGAGTGAATGTGTTTACAGATAGTCAGTACGCATTTGGAGTGGCCCATAATTTTTGCCGTTTGTGGAAAGAAAGAGGTTTCATTACGTCCCATGGGACTAAGATTCAACATGGTCAGCTAGTTAACGACTTGTTGGAATCTCTAACCTTGCTGACTGAAGTTGCGATTGTGAAATGCAGTGCTCATAAAGCAATCACGGATGATGTTGGTCGTGGGAATGCTTTTGCTGATGAGACCGCTAAACAGACAGCTAGAAATATGATGAGTGGAATGTATGTGGCTACGTCTGCGAGATGGATTTCTGAGTCTGGAATGTGCGAAGACACAGTGGAAAGTGTGAAAGAGATTCAGAAAGAAGCGACTGAGGAGGAAAAACGTGCATGGAAAGAAAGTACGGGTAAATTGGACTCGAGTGGGTGTTGGATTGATTTGTCGGAACAACGGCGTTGGATGTTGCCTGATGCGTATGTGCTTGCAGTGGTGACAATGGCACATGGAGTAGCGCATATTAGTTCTAAAGGAATCTGTAAGATGTTGGCTCCAGTCTGGAAGAATGATGGGATTAGTAAATGTGCAGAGAGAGTGGTGAAAAATTGTATGGTATGCCTGATGCATAATCCTGGCAAGGGAATCCCTACTCCTGCTGGTCACTTCGCTCCTCCCTCTTGCCCCTTTGAAGTGATTCAGTTAGACTTCATTCACATGGATCGGTGCAACAACCTAAAGTACGTCCTGGTGGTAGTTTGTGCTTTCTCCAGATGGATCGAAGCATATCCACTAAAGGACAACACTGCCCTATCAACTGCCAAAATTCTTCTCAAGGAATATTTCCCTAGGTTCGGAATGCCACGGATTGTATGGTCAGATAACGGAAGTGAGTTTATAGGGAAAGTTATGCAGAGTGTGTGTGCCGGTTTAGGGATCAAGCAAAAGTTTCACAGTGCAAACCATCCCCAGTCTGCTGGTTTAGTTGAGGGTTACAATGGCACCCTCAAACTAAAACTTGCTAAAATACAGGCATCCACGGGTTTATACTGGCCAGACGCACTACCCTTGGCTTTATTATCCACGAGAGCGACTGTACATTCTAGAGTAGGGCTTAGTCCGTATGAAATTGTCTTTGGCCGTCCCGCTAACATTTGGGGAGTGCCAAGGCCAAAGGAATTCTGTTCTCTGGAATATCCAATGTTGATTGATTACCTTTACGACTTGACTGCTAAATTGAGTCTTATTCACCAACAGGTTTTCGATGCATTGCCAAAGCCATCGGAGAGTCCAGGTCATCAGCTGAAACCACGTGACCACGTTGTGGTGCGCAACTTTGCGAGGACGAAGAACCTTCAACCCAGATTTGTTGGCCCCTATCAAGTACTGCCAGCAACGAGAACTGCTATTCGTGTGGCCGGTCGCAAACATTGGATACATGCGACACACGTCAAACGTGTGCCTCTGCCACTTCCTTATGACAACTGGATCAAGAAGGGAATTGGTGCCTCTGAGTTTGAACGGACACCCAGGTTCGTCCCTTTCAGCGATGCCGAACTGATAACTGACACATCGAACTCTGACTCTCCTCCTGAAACTACTTCTTTGACTCCAGAACATTTGCCCTCTGCATCAGAAGAAACTTTGCCATCTGCGAACTTGAACATTGCAACCTCTGCTGATAACACACTGTTTCCTGACCAAACAGTTCCTGCAAAACTGAGATACAATTTACGATCTCGCAATTTGGACAAATAAAGCAGGAAACTGCCTATTTTACACATTTGAAATTTTAACACTTTGCCTTCAGCCAGGAAGTTTGCTATTGTTTTATTGTTTTTAAAATTGCCTTGCCGTCTGGGTAGCCGTAGGGTCGTGGCTGTGTACCTAGTTGAATCTGCGGGGGTCGGACATAAGGTCGATCTTTCTGTTGGTCCTGGGAACTCCCAGGGCTGATAGAGGCATTTTCATCTACGTACACATCATCAGTGGTCGCGAGCGGATTGTAGAAGATGGAGTATCGCCTTAGTTTGGGAGAAAGCAAGCGTAAAAGCTCTACTCCAATCTGGGTCGTACCTCACCGAGGTCAGGTCTGTTTGCAAGGAAATGGGAGAAATCCGAGAGCTCAGCTAGGGAGGAGTGAGTGCGTCGAGACTTACGTGTTTCCGTCTAACTCTTCCCCTGCCTTCCTTACTGCTAGGGGTACTTACTTCATCTGTCAAGACAGAGCGTATACATGGCTGCCTGCTGACTTTTCAGGGTCATGTTATATTGCTCGATTGTTGCCTCCAACCTACACTGCTTCTTCAGATTATCACAAGACCAGAGTAGCAAGAGGTGTCTTCAGCAAGGAAGATACCGCTGGTCAGGAAGCTGGAGACTTCTTCAAAGGTTTCCTTCCGTTCTGGGGGCCTATGGCCAATAGTAGAAACATACGTCAGTTAACACGGGTAGTTGAATCTACTATTACCGAAACTGCTGGTGCCCTTAGCAACTTAACAGCTGAGCTTCAGGCGGATAGACTCATGACGTTGCACAACCGTATGGTTCTAGACGTAATACTTGCAGATCGAGGTGGGGTATGCAGAATGATCCAATCGAGCTGCTGTGTCTTTATTCCCAATAATGCTCCAACTGTCTATGAGGCGATCTCTAAACTACACAAGATTTCCGACTCTATACACGTAGACCCGGGAAACTGGTCCTTTATGGAGTGGTTTTGGACTCTGATATCAGCGTGGGGATGGAAGGTTCTGATGGTCATTGGTGTCATCTTAGTATTCCTATTCTCATGCTGCCTGATTATCCAGTGTGGTCCCGCTTTGTGTAGTCTCTGTGCTGCAACCTGTTTCAGAAAACCACCTGCGTTTGGAGAAAAGGCACAAGAAAGGATGATGATACAACAGCATGTCACTGACCTGATGAGCATAGAGTTAGACTCTGACATAGACTGAGTAATTGCCTATGTAAGGGCAAAAGGAGGGTCTGAGGTTCCGTGACGATTTGAACCCGTGTTTTCAACATTGTCGTAAATACATAATATTGGTATCAGCGAACCGCAAATGATCCATTTAGCATATCCTGGTGTTTTCGCTATGCTACGAGCAAGAGTACTCCTGTTACGAACGCATTTCCAATCTACCCATGGCACCCATCTTAGATCATGGCAGCCATTTAGTGTTTCTTGCCCTCACATACGCAATGACCTCTGATCACTTCATTTCGATTAAGGACACATAGGCTTAGCCGGCGATTCACCTTTCTAGTGACACGTGCACCTTAGAACAGAACATGCTGTAGCTGCATGACTCGACAAAGGCTGCCTCCTCTGCCCGAGGCCAGCCTTGCTATACTGGTTCTCGTGTTCGTTGGCCTGATCATGATTAGGCGGCCGAAGCTGGTAGCCTTGCCCATTTACGACCCACAAACATCTCTTATCCTGCTTTTCTATCTTCTGCACCTGGCTCTGCTCCTTTCCTTCTGGGCCTTTATTAGGGGGAGGTAACGAAATTTACGATGAGGCGGTCCGGGTCTTGAATGAAAAGTTGACATGAAATTATGATGGAAAAGTGGGAACCCCTCGTTCGTAATGTTTTGACATCAGATATTGTCGACGATTCCTGTGCAACGCCAAATATTTATTGTTTAGGACACAAAGGTTTGGGAATGTACTAACATGTAAAGAATTTGCCTCAAGCCCAATTTTTAGTATATAAGGAGCAACCCTCTTTGTACAAATCGAACAGGCTCCTAGACACTGCCCGTGTGTAGTTTCTGTGACTTCTGTGTCCCTGCAGTAATAAACCTTTGGTCTTTGACGCCACCATCGAGAAGCCCGTGTTTCTGTTTATTTGTGCACCGAGACAGGTAGAACTCAGGGGTCTTCGGGTGTTATCCCTGACACCTCTGGACGGAACCAAAAAGTCCAGAACTCCACATTGAAGACACCCCCTTCAGCTGTTCCTGTAGAATGTGCAACAAGGGGATAGGTTGGCCCATAGTACAGTCCTCCTTGCTGACTTCATGTGCGTGCAAAGAGCTCAAAAGGAAGTAGCATCTCTGCCAGGCATTAAACTAGGCCCCATTGGTCCATCTCAATGATCATGCCTTTAATAGTAGCATCCCCACTTTGCATGACATATTCATTGATTGGACTGTACTGCTCAAACAGACGTTCAAGCATGTAATAAGTTGAGTTCAAACGTGTTGCCACCTCCTGGATGAGTGCTTTAATTGGCATTCTGTGCTCACGTTGAATGATCCTCAGCTGCTTCTGGGCTTTAAAAGAATGGCTGAAATGTGTGCAGATTTTACTGCAGGTTGTCAGTAGTTTGCTGACTCTGTCTTCTTTTTTTTAGAAAGTCTTGAACAATGATGTTAATGCAGTGCGCCAAACACATGACCCTGAAATAGCCACCATCAGCCAGGACCTTAACTATTTTACTGCCATTGTCTGTGGCAACAAAAGCAAAGTTAAGCCCTCTTGGTTGCAGCCATTCAAAGACCTTGCTAACAAAGTCTTCCAAAATGTTAGCAGCAGTATGAGATTTCTCCATGGCGAACATGGCTACAGTTGCATGCTTACGAGTGGCATTAAGAATCTCAGCAGTGTCAAAAATACCTGTTGCAGATATTTGTTCTCTAACCCCCACAAAAGAGATTCAGGGCTAGATGTAGGTAGGCAAATACCGGTCGGTAACGGCTGAAATTCGGTAATTTCGGCCGTTACCGACCGGTATTTGGAAAATGAGATGTAGGTGGGCATTTTACTGATTCTGTAATTTACTGAATCAGTATTTTAAGGAATCAGTAAATTACCGATTCCTTAAAATACCGAATTGGTAATTTACCGATTTTGCTATGTAGGGAGCACTCAAATGAGTGCTTTTCCCCTTTTAGGATTCGTTATTTACCACCAACTACAAGTTGGTGGTAAATAATGAAAATCTTGGAAAAACATTTTTTTTTGCTTTTCCAACAGTGCCATGTTGCAGACATACATGCCATTAGGGCATGTATGTATGCAACATGTGCACCCATACACAATTGAGGGGTGCAACAGGGTGTCAAAGTGACACCCTGCCACCCTTCAATGTTTCCCCCTTTTACTGAATCGGTAAATACCGATTCAGTAATTACCGAAACTTACCGATTCAGTAATTATTTCGGTAAAAATACCTACATCCCATTTGCCTGTTCTTAAATACCAAATCGGTATGATTCGGTATTTACGAATTGATAAACTGGGATTACCTACATTGGGCCCTCAGTGTGCAGTGATGCACAAGTAATCTGTGGCCTGGCGACTGGCCCACATGTCTGTTATGAGGTGGATAGTGTGAACAGCACTCTACTGCAAAGCTTGTCAAAGCAATTCCAGCATGTCGTGATGTAGTGCTGGAACAGCAACTCTGGCAAAATATGACCGACTGGGAACCTTCCATTTTGTGCAGTTGGCTGTCACAAATTCAAGAAAATCCACGCCTTCCACACAAAAAAGGGAGGCGGTCCAGCGCTAACATTTTAGCCAGCTTTGTGTTGTACAAACAGGCCTCTGGATGGTTGAGTTCATACTGCTCCTCCGACCTAAACATGCTGAGAATGGTAGCCTGGATTTTTTTCTTCTCTGGTGCCACTGATGCAGGTGACTTCTTGACGCCAGATGTTGTTAGGCTCAACGCATTTTCTTTCGTTGACGCACACTCTTGCCTGGGAACCCTTGGTGTTTCACTTGCAGGCTGCCACTTCTGCCACTGTGATGTTGCTGATGAGGATTTGGGTGATACCACTGCACTGCTGGGGACAGGGCTACTTTGTGTACCAGAGAAAATGTCTCCCTCTTGTTCACCTTCCACCATGATAGAACTTCTACTTCTTCAACTTGACCAACAACAATGGGTGCAGTTTTCTGGGCGCTAAGGTGTGCCTCCAAAGTGGTGTTTTTTCTGATGGGTTGTTTGGCCTCTGGTACCATAAATTGTACTAAGCTTAACCAGACTAACATCTTTTCCATAAATGGAGCACATAGCAATGTTCACCTCCTTGTTGCTAACCAAAAAGCAGAAGAAACCGGGAAGGTCAACTTTCTGGTGCTGCTGGTGTCACTATCAATGCCGGATGAACTCATCCGGCATTGATAGTGGTGGGCATGAAGTTTGACTCTCTGCAGCATTTACTTCTACTGAGGTGGTTGTGATTGTGGTGGATGTAGGTTGCTGCTGGCAAAATATGAAAGCTGGAGTTGGTGTTGGTGGTATCATCTGTGTTGGTGGTATCCGTGCCTCATCCCTCACAGCAATTTGGGATGGGGTAATGTTGTTCTCTACTGGGGCAGGACTAATGTCCATGATGACTGGCTCATCATCATCATCCTCTTGTACATACTACTTCGGAACCTTCCTTTTCCCTAGCCTTGTCTTGTGGCATGTCTCACTCTCAGACTGAGCCGGTGGCGTCTAGATCATCAAAAGGGGGCCTGCAGAAGAAGTCAGAAGAAGTTGATGGACTAATCCTCCTTTTCCTTGCTGGGGATCTGAAAGAGAATGGATCTTCTAAAAGAGTGGCTAGCTCTTCTTCCATTGCAGTAAGCTCGATTTCCTGAACTGCCCCTAATTCGGAAGGAATGACTACTATTGGAGGCAGTGTTGCAGCTTTTGTTGCCCACTTTTCTGAGTCCCCTGTATTGATTGGGTACTACTTTGCGATGAGTCAATTTCAACATCACCGCTCGTCGGCATTGGACTTGTGATTAGACTGGCTGCCTCTGCACCAGACATAGGCTTGGGCCTAGGTTGGTGGGGTGAGTCTGTTGCTGGGGGACGGGGAGCAAGCTGGGATGCAGAGGTGCTGCTTTCAGCTTGCTCCCTGGACGCCGCTGCAGCAGGTGCAATTTTTGTTTCCCCAAACGGTTGTAGGTGATAAACTGGTCTTCTTGGCGATAAGTGGCAGTGCCTTCTTCTCACTGTCACTGGCAACTTTCTGGGTACTGGACCTGGTACCTTTCTTTGGGGCCATCTTCAAGATCTCAGCAGCACGCAGTGGCACAGGTTGAAGAGATGTCTGTGGTCACACGTCACATGACGTCATGTGCAGGAGTACTTTTGCATGGCATTCCAATGGGCGATGTTGTCTCCTCCTCTTTTGTGAACCTAAAAGCAAAGAAGCAAGAACATCAGTGAACCATGGTTCAATTAATTCTAGCACAAACAAACAAATATAATTTATAACTTAGTGTGTGTGGTCACACTTGTTAGTGCTATTATTGCATTTTATTACATCAGTTATTAAAAAAAAACATAACAACAGTGTAGCAATTGGTGCAAATTTGACAACAGTGGCTTTCATGGTGTACTGGGTACACTCAGCAAGGATAGGAAAGAAGAAAAACAACAACAAAAATACAAATGTAATGTAACCGGTTTAGAATTGTGCATCACGTGGGATGCAACATTCAGGAAGCTGCAGTTGACAATGGATGGACATGCAGGCCTATGGCAAAAGCATAAAGCACACAAACTACCATCACAAAAAAGCCAGCAGCCACATGTTCACTCACAACAAGCAGGAGGCCTGGAAAACAATGAACTCAATCAGGCATATATTAACACAGAGTTTAAAAAATGGCTCCTACCACACAGGGAGCCTCAGCCAAGGCAAATGCTGGCCCACTATTACAAACACATTCACACACTGGCCAGAAAAAAAGGAGTCATGCTAAACACAGCTTTAATGCACCAATGCCAAAAACAAAAATCCACAAGGCTAAAAAAGGTTTGCAAGTTACACAACAACCACACGCATCCAACAAAGGCATTTATTTAACACACACGAAAAAAAGTGAAATACCAAAAAACACATTTTGCAATTTAATTTATTGCTGCCAATGCCCTAAATGATGTTTAAATTCAACAGACACCACCGAAACAGTTGGTTCATGCATCCATGAGTAGCTCTGGACCTATTGGCTGAAAGGCCTGTTGGCAGACTACTGGGGCAGGTGCGCTTGCTAAAAGAGATAGGGAAACCTTCTGTGCAACAGGGTCTATTAGTTCAGACTGCTTTTTCTATTGAACCTTACTTGTTGTATAGACTAAGTCAGTTTGAAAAATTGTTGCTGAAACGTTTCAGACTCAATATGTTTCATCGAATGGTATCTTTTCCCTCTCAAAACGATTGGACATTAAAATCGTTCCCATGCCCTTGTGATTCTGTTTCGGCACAATCCACCATTCACGTAACCCTTTTTTGTAAGTTTTACACTATACCACGAAGGCGTTGGATACTGCCCATATTGAGAAACTGGGGGTTGCGCCAATGCCGTCCAGCATATTTGGCGCTTCAGTACCTTGAAGATGAAATAGTAGCAAAAGCGATTGCGTGTTTCCTTAAATTTTGTATCCGTCATCTCTCGAACCTTTGACAAGAACAATCATCTCTTTTACACATCAGAGGGTTGATGAAACAATTGTTAAAACTATACGTCATGCCATGACCATACTTTTTATGAACTGTGATTTATATGTAAACTGTGTTTTATTGTATAGTAAAAACTAACATCTAATTTTAATTGATTTTTAACTAAGAAAGTGTATAAACAATGTATTTTATGAACTTTTATGGTATTTCTATAATTATGAAAAACCGAATAAAGTTGGTTTTGATTTGATTTGATTTGATTACATCATTATTGCAAATTAATTTCAAAAGTTGGGGAATATGTAGTAAACATGTTTCCTTTATAAAAGATGAACAATTACTTACAAAAAACAACAGGCCTCTACTGAAACTACAGGGCCCCACCACAATAAATAAAAAAAATGATGAAAAGTACAAAAAAAATTAGGCACAAAGCCCCATTCAAACAAACAACACCAATTTTACAACTCACTTGTGAACCCTCAAATTCATAAGTCCTCAAATCCAATGAAATATGAGGCAGCAGCCACAAAGAGTGATTCTTCCAGCTCCAAATCCAAATGAAAAGTGAACAGGAGATGGGCAAAGCACTGGGAGAAGCCTGCTGGACAGGAACAGGAAGTTGGAGACTGTGGGGCACTTCCTTCCTCTTCAAACAAAAAGTAAGAAAAGAAAAAGGACTCATTGCACAAAAAAGTACAGCCAAATGTCAATCTGAGGAGTTTTTTTCAACCAAATCATAATTTCAAGAAGGTTTTGATGCTGCTCGAGAGAGATTCTTCTATAGATTGCAAATTGTGCATGTTCGGGACCACGATCCTTACAAAACTTCCACCGGAAGTCCGATGGCATGCCTGAATGACGTGTTTGCGATCGCACACTCTTGCAGGACTGTGAATTCTGGATGAGAAATCTCGTTGGCGATCGCAGGCACCCGGTAGGTCACGCCCGCATTTTGGGCGCCCAAACACACAAAAAACTCTGCTCGGTTGCGGAGCGCAGCGTTTTTTGGGAAACTCTGCATTCTACTTGGAATGTGGAGTTGCAAAAAGTTCACAAACGACATGAACGGAGCAGAGTTTTACCGCCAAGGTTAGTTACCAAACATATATGGTGGGACGCCCCTGCAACAAATTGAAGATCGCCTTCAACATAGATCTGTTGGGACCCTGATGCCATAATTCCTAAATGAAGAGCTACATGTTGCTAATTTGTTCCTCTAGCTTGGAACTAAGCCTGATGACCTTCTCAAACTCTGCTATCCTGCTGCTACAGATGGCCTTTCATGCATACAAGCATGCAACCATCCCAGATGATTCCCTCGTTATTATTCCCAAAGACCAAAGTACATGAAGAAGATCAACCTACGAATTCCAATAAGAGGAGTGGTGACTCCACATGGTGTACAAACTCCCAGAATACAAAAGGACATATCACCCTTCCTTCCAACTACTGACTCATAGCCTTACTAAGTCTTGAGGCTAAGGCCTGTGTTTGGTGTGTTCTCACATTGCTAGAAGAATGGATTGTGAAAATAACAACTTACCATACTTCCAAACTGGGTTTCATGTTGCCGCCTCTGAAATTGAGACCATCACTGCCATAGCCATCCTCAGCTACCAAGAAGCCCAAGAAAGTTGTCTTCCTCTTTTCTGCTGCTTCATAGGGTATAGCGCGGCCTTGTGAAAGTGGCCAGCAATACTCTGGTGGAAATGAGATGCTTGGGGGATCCCAGGGGATCTGTTCAGAAGCCTTGTTTCTCTGCATAGGAACACATGGGCTCGAGTGAAAACAGGTTCTTCGACCGTCTCTGTAAAAATTCCTCTGAAGCAAGGATACGTTCTTGCACCCCTCCTGCTCGATCTCTACACTGCCAAACTTGGGGAATTTTTGGGAGCACAGCAGCCTGCTTCTACCTCAACTGGGTCAATTGAATTAGAAACTGCACATTTTACAATACACTGATGACATCGTCATAATGGACCATGCCAAATCTGGTCTTCAACAACTCCTGAGTAAGCGGAACGAATATAATAAATCCACCGCCCTCAAAATTACTCAGGATAAGATCAAGGTCCTGACTTTTGGCCTCTGCCCAAAAATCTATTTTTAACCTGGAGCATTGGGTCTGCGAAGATCAAATCGACACCCAAGTACAACTTCCAGGGTGTATGGTTCAGTGACTCTTCTAGACCATCAGCCCACCTAGCCGCTCTCAACAAGAGAGCTGGAGCGTTAACATACAGCTTTACCTGCCTTAATCAGACCTTGAGCAACCCCTCAGCCGAGCCCATGTTAAAGGTGATAAAAGCCACCTTTCTTCACACCTTATCTTACGGGCACCAGGCCTTTCCTGAGGCATGTGCGGCTATTCTAGATACCACCCAAATCATGAAACAAATCTTTCAACTCCCCAAACATACACGTAGGGTAAGATTACTACTCGAGCTGAACCTCTCGAGACAATCTCTTACTTGTGAGGCTGATACCCTGAAATATTACATAAGGGTACTAAAAGCCCTGAACAACACCCTCAAAGCCTGCCTAAAAGAAACCTTTGTGAGCCTTGGGAACCCATGGTACCGACAAATTGAAAAGGCTATACGATCTCTACAAATTGAGGAATCAGCGCTAAAATTAGACTCCATTTCTTATGCTATATGGAGAAGGGCCATAAACAAGCAGGCAAGACAAATTTTGTACCAACTGGACTTCCGGACATTAAAATTGACAACTATTCTTTCTGTTCTGAATGATTTTTATCTCCCAGGGTTACTGCAACTATACCTCCAAAACATCTTAAACCCACTGGCTTGCAGGAATATTATATTTATGCGCCTCCTATGCCTGTGAAACATTGACTTTAACCACTGACCTTCAGGTTGAGAGAGGGGGGGGCCTGCAGTTCTGAATTGTGGCCTCACCTTTTGTGCTGCTGTCCTCCTTCTGATGCCCCTCGGAGAACTCTTTTCAAGCCATTATACATAAAAAAGAGCATCAACACATGCTTGGTGGCTGTGCTTTGTTTTACACGAAGAGGCACTCAAACGCTTGCAGGTATGGAAAATATGTGAGAACCCTATAAGATCTACTTTTCCCTCATCCAGTTCTTCCTAAACCAGTTTCTGCTCCTCAAAAACGTATAAATGATTACTTCATGCCCCAGAGTTTTATCATCACACTAAGTCACTTTACATGTCTTAATTCCAATTTGAATGGTTTTATTCTTAGCAGGGCTACTGTGCAAGAATCCCTTTCATGAATAATGATTTTATCTCAAATGTGATGGCTAGTATGACTACTGCTCCCAAGGATGTATCGAAGGTGCTATCATTACAATGGTTTAAAATAACTGTGAAAAGAATGTAATAAATAAATAAATAGTGTTCGTTACTTTGGGAAGATAAGCCACAATACTGATTACATTTGCTTTCTACATGCCCTTTCCTGATACGCAATTTGGGATTCCCTATTCCTGCCTTGTAGAGCTCCAGTGCAGAGAAGACTTGGGTGCAAGTGATGGAACAGAAATCTCACGGTAATCCCTCCATGCAAAAGCACTATTTAACTTTAATTACCATTACCCATGCTTTCCGCTCAAGGCGCCGTATCTTTTCCACCTTGTTTTGATCAAGAGGAAACCTACATAAGCATGAGAATATCAAATGCAAACAAATATTTAAGGCAATAATGAGAGTTGAGAATTGTTTTAAAGGGATGTATTTTCCAATCAAAATGTACATTTCTACGACTCATCTTTTGTTAACCAGATATCAATCAGGTTACAGAATTGAAAATAGAAAAAATCAAGCATTTCATAGATTGCATACAGCACGTTCCAAAAAGGAAGGAATCACTGTTCTAAGATAAATGAGGAATAAATGATGTCAGTAAGAACTCATGAAAAGTTCAAGAAATACAAATCAAGAGTGAGCTCAGCATGAAGCTAAATCCATAATTAATAATTGCAACATCTCCCATAACAAGAATAAGGCATAGGGCAAATAAGTTGTGGCAAAGCCTGTTGGTCAAAGCATGAGGCGTGTGGTTTTTAGCAAAAAAGCCTGCATCTAAATCTTCCCTCATTCCCTCACAGCTAGTTTTCTACCCTCTCGTTCAGCTACATCTCTGTCTGAGCCTCTCTCCTTCAGTGGCTGCCCACATCACCTCCTTCCTCTGCAGAACTCAAAGTTGTTCTAAAAAGAAAGCCCCAAAAGCCCCACACCTCAGCTAAGAAAGCGTACATAGTTCAGAGAAAATATTTCAAAACATATGACCTCGATCTTCCAATTGAAATGCAGAAAAATGTCAACACCCTCGGCTGAATGCTCAGCTCATCAATCAGGCGAGTTCTTGTAACACAATTAAATTTTGTTCTAAATGAATTCTTATCCTAACTTCCTGCTAAAGAAATAATTTAATTTTCAACTAAACAGAAATCCTTCACTCAAACAAGAACCTTTTTTTAGGCCAGAAACTGTTGATACATTTTACAATAATAGGATGAAAAATGTATGCTTTGCAGTTACTCTAGCAATGAAATGAAGAAGGCTTTGTTTAAACAACTGAATACTGATAAGCAAGCTATATCCTGTAAATTATAAGAAACTTCTTTCTTTCACAGAACAAAGGAAAGTACAAACATTCCATTTTTAAGGCAAGGACACTTCTGTGGCTTTCAAAGCAAAGTAAATCAGAGCTGTAATTCAGCTTTTCTTTACACTTTGAAAAGTGTGTTAATTCAGTAAAATTGTATGCTATTTTAAAAGTTCAAAACATATTTTGCAAATTAAATCTACATTCTATAGTGAGGTCAAATCTACACTAAACACATTTAAATCAATCATGAATTAGGTGTGCATGGTTTTATATTATTCATTAAACTGAAAGCAAATGACTAGGTCTCAAGTTTTCACTTTCACCAAATGTCTGTGTGCCAGCTAAGGCCTCTTGTTTTAATTGTGTCCAGCACCAAATGTATGCACACCACTTTTAAAATGCAATTTATTTGTCTGAAGCTCAAGGCAGCTTTTCTCATTAGTACTGCTTAAATTTATAGGAGATTTCAACGAACTCGCACAAGCAAGATCCATAGCCTGAAAAACAATCGACCTGGTCCTTATGTGTGCCTACTGTTCCAATTGTGCCTCATTCTAACTTTCCTGAGCAATACCTCAAACTGACAAAAATCTTGAGGCTCAATGGTAATAGTGACAAAGGCCTCATAGCTCTATGTCCCCTGAACATTCAGGAAGATATCTGATGTCACTAGCATATTTTGGCAATGACAAATATATGTTTCAATGTACCAAAAAAACTATTCCCACAAAGGGGGATATAGGATGGTCTCTTGGCTCCATAATTTTTCTTAACAATCTGAATTATTAATACTATAGGGGCTGATTACCTTGTCGGTGGTACCAACAAAGACATCTATATCCGGGTCAAACTGCTGCATTATGATGCTGGTCAGTCAGATCGCATTGCCCCAGGGATGACCAACAGCTTCTAACAGGCTCAAGGAGCCTGTTGGGCAGCTGGTTGGATTGCATTCCCCACACTGGAGACGGTGCCTACTCAGGCACTGCTGTAGGAATTATGATCCACCTTTCGCCAACAATTTCACATTGGGTCTCCCAGCTTTATATGGGCCCCTAGCAGGACCCCTATGTCCATGGCCCTCCCCTATGGGCCCTAGGGGCTAAGGTGCGGTGCCCCCCTAAACATTCTTGCATCGAGTGGCACACAGGGTGCAGAGATACTTATAAACATGCCTCTTTCCTTTGGGGCTTGTGCTATGGGCATTTTCCGGGACGCAGCACAAGGCTCAATGCAAAGAGGCATGGTTCTGACTGCCTCCACTGGGGTTGAATCCTAATTTAGAGTTTGAGACCGCTGACTACCTTTCAGTCAGTCAGTCAGTCACTTTACCGCATTGATACTGGTCCGACGCTCGTCTGACCAGCATTGTAATCGGCCCCTGGGTGTTTGTTAAACTATTCCAAGTGCTCAAGATCAGCAAGTGATGGTGATCAGCATCTTAGGGGTTATTGTTTTGACTGAGGGGTCATGGAGATCTGTGTTCTTAAAACACTTACATTATGGGAACTACAAGAAGGTACCACTAATCTTTCATCTGAGTCTTTAGAAACAGCATGTGACTATAAAAATCCTGACTTTTCTGTCGCACCTATAAAGGACATAATTTCACTAATATAAGTTCTTTTCTTACACTAAATTTCATATTCCCTTTGCAATGCTATTACTGTGGAACAATATTTAATTCATCACATCTTTATAGACATTTAATTAATTAGCCATGTTCCAAATATTTAAAATTATCGTTTGCTGTCTGAATATATTTGACTGATTTGGCTTATGTCTGCTGTTTTATAATGCACTTTAATGTCAAAACTACAATACACAATCTCTATCAACATGTAACAGCTATCACCAAAATAATTCCAGCATGTAACAGCTATCACCAAATTACTTGATTGTAACCTTCAGCAGGGCCTGTTTCTGTACATCATTTCTGTAAAAACAACAGAAAATGTGCAATAACATTCAGTGAACAAAATACCCACTATCCAAGCAAACAAAGGATACAATTACTCTGGTGCATAATTTAGACATAGCATTATTTTTGTATCATTCAAGCAGCTTAGGAAAAATGTACTAGCGACTCATGTTACATTAATAACTGACAATTATTCAAAGGATATTTATGTATATGGAATATAAAATATATGTTTTAGGATATATAAAATATAATGTTCAAAATTGAATATGTAATATATTATATATATAGGATAAAGTACCCCTACCATTTATTGTAAGTCACTGAGGAGTTCTGTGACCATTTAGAGGATTGAGGCCGAAGGTTAAGTTAATTCATAAGGTGATGGAACTCTGAGGTGGCTTGTACTATCCTTATAAAGTATGGCAGGGGGTACTTTATTCTTTATAATCAATGGTTACACCATAACCCATCCACTTATGTCTTTCGCTACATAATTTTTTAAATTACAGGTGACTAGGTGTGTCAAAAGTCCCCAGTAACAAGGAAATAAAAGATAGGCGTTTATACAGGGATTTCACATCCGATTATTTTATCATATAAACCGGGTAATGGAGCATCTGTTTAACTGCCTAATCCCTTCAAATGACATTGTTCACATAGAATCATAATAATTTATAGGATGATAAGTTATGCAACAAACTTCTCTGTAAAGTTCTATATTTTTACAATGGGAACTTCATGACATAAGGCTCAGATTATTCGAGATATTCTTTTCAATACATGATCAAGATATAAGAAGTAGTGATATTTCCAGCGCCTGCTAACTCTGCAAAACTAATCATATTAGGTAGTTTGTAGGAGCATTACTTTTAAGAGGTGGATGACCCCTTCAACCTTAGGTAATGTATTACCAGTTTGCGTTGAGTAACCACCTGACCTATAAGGCTTTTTAAGCTAATACTTGTTCCTTCCTAATCTTCTTGATAGAGTCAATTCACTTGATATGATGGGAAATGTATAGATGTGGATGAACTTCAGTTTAAACAAATGCTATCTACTCCTATGAGTCCTCACATGACAATTTCCACACCTCTCCTTTTATTTGTTCAGTTGTATAGAGAATTTCAGCATTCTAGTATTGCTTTCCAACTCACCCCTATTCCAAATAATGGGCCGATTATGATGTTTTTCGGAAACTGTTCCGACCGAATCGGTTCCGTCCTCGTTTTTGACCGAATCGGGTTGTGCGAGTCCGACCTACGATTATGATGCTTCCCAACATGGTTCGGTCGGACTCGCCTTGACTTCAATTGGAGCCTGTGTGCAGAATGAGAACACAGGCTCCCACTGAAAAAAAGGGTGGGTGGGGAAAACCTTGCAGCCTGAGCGGGCACCCATTCTGCCTGCCACATAGTGCATGGTTGGAAAGAGGGGTCCCTTGGGTACCCTCACGAGCCACAACCGGATGCTTCAGGGAGAAGGGGGCCTGAAATGGGCCCCCAAAGACAGATTCCGAAAGCCGTTTAGTGGTGAGCAGACCTAATCGGAACAGTTGTCCGTATCACTCATCATAATTGCTCTCTCTGATAACCATGTCCCTAGAGCTGTATTATTTGGCACCTAAAGACTCAGCTTGTCCAAATGCCCTTGGGAACCGAATCGAACAGCCAGAAGTGTTCCTGGGCATCGTAATCAGTTGTTGGGAAACTTGTACGATTTGGTCGGAAACAAGGGTTCCAAAGCGGATTCTGAGATACTGAATCCCATTTGGAGCCTTTCCGAACAACATCGTAATCTGCCCCTAAGAAGGTATCCGTGATACCCTATGTGTAATCAGCACCAGACAAGGCAAGCATCAGCCTACAATGATACTGGTCAACCATCTGGTACATATTTGTAACCACTTTTAAAATTATATTGATAGCCAAAGCTAGTCTAAATTTCTTCCTCTTAAACTCCTAGATGAATCAAAACTGCACTAACATATAATAGAATCTTTAAACACAAGTGCGACTTACAAACAGCCAAATAACTGTATTGATTCTCATGTGGATGTCTGGCATTACATGTTTGTTTCTTAGATTGTATTTTGTTTCTTTGTTGAGTGGTTCGATTTTGAATGCGTAAGTCTTTTTCAACTGTGCATTTATTTAAATATTTAAGAAGAGTTATAGTCTTGTTCTTTTAATTCAAAATGACAATTCTGGCTGGATATTCTGTCTTTTAGTTGAGAAAACTTCTAATTCCAGCCCCAGGCTGCAGCGTACTTCCTTTTTTTACCTAGGTATTGACCCCAGGGACTAAAAGTACCACTGTTTTCATTTTCATTCACTAATACCAGTCTCACATTTGAGATTGCTGAGTGGCCATGGTATTCTATTGATTGGTATGTATAGAGATGAATAGGTAAGGGAATGTCATCGCCACGTCCAAGCTGCCCGTGCATAAAGCTAGATATATAATATAAAATGCAAGCTACCAGTCGAGGTTGGCTTAGTAGACTTTTTACTTCTATATTTTATTAGTAGCACACAGACCCCAGCAGGATCTAAGAATGTCCTGCAATGGCCTGCCAACAGCCTCTATGTACAACTGAGAATTAAAAACATACAGATATACTTGTATCTATTCATCTTCAAGGAACTCATAACAGGTGAATGTCTGAGCGTGTTAAATAATAGGTATATCCAGAAATACTCGAACCGAACTCCACATGGGATTTTCGCATGGGCAGATGAGAAATCTCCACAGGGTATCGATTTTCCTCTGCTCATATTTTTTGGAACCAGAGTAAAAGGAAAAACATTACATCAGTTTCAATGTCGTGTCAAGACCATGACAAATGTGATATGTAATAATATTCTTACTTTATTTCTGATTTGAGTTGAAAACTGAAAGATAAAAGTGCAATGCTTAGTGTGGTAGCTGGCGCACAATTCAAGTCGAAACAAAAATATGAAGCAAGTGGCAATCAACTGAATGAACGGGTTTGAAGTCACAATAAACAAGTTAGATTTAGACATTATTTTTAATCAGTTTTCAATAACTTTGTATTCCCAGTATTGTTTAAATTCTTGGGTTAAGGTGTTGACGGGGTGACAGAAACTTTGGTCATCACTGTCTTGGATTATGCATTGCTCCTTTTCGAAGGTTAGACTGTCCACATAGTGCTAATACCCTTCTCATCAATGCACATGAAACATACCTCTGTATGGATTCTTTTCTCAGACACGCCCTCCATGGGTATCTTGTCCCAATAGATGTTTCTCTGCTTATTTTGTATTCTCCTATCTTCCAGTTCTAATAAATGCCTTCACCATATCACTGTCCTGCATGGGCAAGGGGTGGCATCAATCTTGAAGCTTGAGTTTAGTGTTCTCCAAGTGGGAGGTGATGGTTGACATTTCCATCAGAGCATCAGGAGTTATGGCAGAGGCAGTACAAAAGGGGGTGGTGATGGACGGAGCAGCTGAATCAATCAAACACTCACACCCAGTCAAAAGATCTGGGTTTAATCCATCACCGTTCTTTAGCCCACTCTGCCACCCCAGTTCAGACATGGCTATATGCAAATCAGTCTGACCCTGTGCCTCATGGGAACAGTCCAGCCCGAACTGCCAAGCCATGTCTTCCCTGGACTGGAAACAAGCTTCCGAGGACCGGTTTCTGGCATTCCAGCCGTCTTCAGCCCGGCTTGCTTGAATCCAGTGGCAAAGTGAGCAAGGGACTCACGTCTGAGCATACCCTGCCACACTTATGGCAGCCAAAAGCGGCACAAAAGGGGGTGGCGATGGACAGAGCAGCTGAATCAATCAAACACTCACACCCAGTCAAAAGATCTGGGTTTAATCCATCACCGTTCTTTAGCCCACTCTGCCACCCCAGTTCAGACATGGCTATATGCAAATCAGTCTGACCCTGTGCCTCATGGGAACAGTCCAGCCCGAACTGCCAAGCCATGTCTTCCCTGGACTGGAAACAAGCTTCCGAGGACCGGTTTCTGGCATTCCAGCCGTCTTCAGCCCGGCTTGCTTGAATCCAGTGGCAAAGTGAGCAAGGGACTCACGTCTGAGCATACCCTGCCACACTTATGGCAGCCAAAAGCGGCACAAAAGGGGGTGGCGATGGACAGAGCAGCTGAATCAATCAAACACTCACACCCAGTCAAAAGATCTGGGTTTAATCCATCACCGTTCTTTAGCCCACTCTGCCACCCCAGTTCAGACATGGCTATATGCAAATCAGTCTGACCCTGTGCCTCATGGGAACAGTCCAGCCCGAACTGCCAAGCCATGTCTTCCCTGGACTGGAAACAAGCTTCCGAGGACCGGTTTCTGGCATTCCAGCCGTCTTCAGCCCGGCTTGCTTGAATCCAGTGGCAAAGTGAGCAAGGGACTCACGTCTGAGCATACCCTGCCACATTTATGGTGGCCAAAAGCGGTACAAAAGGGGGTGGTGATGGACGGAGCATCTGAATCAATCAAACACTCACACCCAGTCAAAAGATCTGGGTTTAATCCATCGCCGTTCTTTAGCCCACTCTGCCACCCCAGTTCGGACATGGCTATATATCGAAATCAGTCTGACCCTGTGCCTCATGGGAACAGTCCAGCCCGAACTGCCAAGCCATGTCTTCCCTGGACTAGAAACAAGCTTCCGAGGACCGGTTTCTGGCATTCCAGCCGTCTTCAGCCCGGCTTGCTTGAATCCAGTGGCAAAGTGAGCAAGGGACTCACGTCTGAGCATACCCTGCCACACTTATGGCAGCCAAAAGCGGCACAAAAGGGGGTGGTGATGGACAGAGCAGCTGAATCAATCAAACACTCACACCCAGTCAAAAGATCTGGGTTTAATCCATCACCGTTCTTTAGCCCACTCTGCCACCCCAGTTCAGACATGGCTATAGGCAAATCAGTCTGACCCTGTGCCTCATGGGAACAGTCCAGCCCGAACTGCCAAGCCATGTCTTCCCTGGACTGGAAACAAGCTTCCGAGGACCGGTTTCTGGCATTCCAGCCGTCTTCAGCCCAGCTTGCTTGAATCCAGTGGCAAAGTGAGCAAGGGACTCACGTCTGAGCATACCCTGCCACACTTATGGCGGCCAAAAGCGGTACAAAAGGGGGTGGTGATGGATGGAGCATCTGAATCAATCAAACACTCACACCCAGTCAAAAGATCTGGGTTTAATCCATCACCGTTCTTTAGCCCACTCTGCCACCCCAGTTCAGACATGGCTATATGCAAATCAGTCTGACCCTGTGCCTCTGGGAACAGTCCAGCCTGAACTGCCAAGCCATGTCTTATGGCAGAGGCAGACATTTCCTGCATACATCAAGAAAACAGGACCTCAACACAGACATTTTGATATTGACTGCATTGCACTGGCTTGCCTCATTCTTGGGTTGGAGAAGCAGAGCTTTCCAGTCAGTGAGGGTCCCTTTCTATCTGCAAATCACCAGTTGATATAGGGGGTTCCCCAGGGTTCATTTTTTAGTCTTACCCTATTTAACTTGTATGGAAGCCCCCAGTCTGTTATCATTCGTTCTTTTGGTTTTATGATGGTATCCCATGCAGACGAAACGCAAATGATCACCTGATATAGGCTCTATCTCTTCAAGTCTTGGCAGCTGTCTAGAGAAGGTGCATAATTGAATGGAAGCCTGATACTGAATAGAGATAAAATAGAGGCCATGGTAGTTAGTAACAGCCCAACACTTTGAGACTAGAATAACTGGCCTTGGTCTTTGGGAGATCATCCATCTCCTAAATTGAATGTCAAGAGCTGAGGGTTTATTCTGGACAAACCTCTCTACACGTCATCTCAAGTAAAGAAGATGGCCAGCTACTGTTTCGGCCACCTAAGAGTTTTATTGAAGACCCAGAAATGGCTCTCTATGAAGGTCTGATGGACAGAGATCTAAGGACTTATTCTTTTCTACCTTGATCATGGCAATTCCCTCTATCTGGGCAGTCCCATGTTTGTCAACAAGAAGCTTCAGATCACCCAGAAAGCCGCAGCCAGAATACTTAAGGGTATTGCTTAAATGCAATCAGTGAAATCATCACTTAAAACCCATCACTGACTCCCTATAAACAACGGAATTCAATTCAAGGTGCATATGTATTACACATTGAACAAAACACAAAGTAGGCCCACATGTCCTTCGACAGTTGGTCACTGCTCATTAGCCCAATAGGAATTTCTGGTCCAATAATCTGGGCTGTCTTGTAGTCCCCGGAGTTAAGAGAGCTAGAAGCGTAGGGTGTTAATTCAATTAACTTACGCGCAAACCTGGGAATTTATTGTGTACCAGTTTGAGACTTGTGGAGAATGTGATGAGTTTCAGAAAAAAATTGTAAACCTACCTTTTTCCAAATGATCCTTTTCCATTATCACTACAGCTAGCTCTGACAGCACTGGAAAGCTTTTCTTGTGTAGCCATGCACTATATAAAACAGGCAAATAGAATAGGAACGGCTGCAAGGTGTAAATAAAGGCACTGCTAAGAATATCAAAAAGGTCATGCATCGGTGCCTACTGGCCAAGCTTCCTCTGTCTGAGCTTCTCCTTCGAAATCGCCATCATTTACATAGCTCATCTGTCACTACTGGACTAACTTTCACAGCACTTACCGCAACTGGTTGCCTAAAGCCCATGACTATGGATAGACATTTGAAAAACATTTACGGACTCATCACAAACCGCTTAAAATAATAGATATTCCTGATCTGCCCATGCTTTTGAGCAGCATCATTCACAAACAGTGTAAATTGCTGTACAATTATTACTCACCCAATCTGGTTAGGCCTTGCCAAAATTACCTACATTAAAATTTAGTCTTGGACTGCCTTTGTTTTATGTGACCAGCACTGTTAGTGCGGAGGGTAGCAAGATTCACTATCGGTACCCTGATGCTATCTTTCCTTAGGCAGTGTTAATCTGAATAATCCTCTCTTGGAAGACTTCTCTTGCAGCTCCAGATGAACCTGATAACAAATACAGTGAGTTTTGAGTCATGTAATGCCAATTGCTATGGGTAATAAATGCTGCACCGAGGAGGTTTCATAAATGTGCATATCTTGGCTCCTGTTAATTGCTGTGCTGTTCACTCTGATAAACCCATCAGAGTGCATGTGATGGCAGTGTATATTGTGCCCATGGGTTACTCTCTGGCACTCCTGGGTATCCTCAGACCATATTCCATAGCTGGTTACCTAAGGTATTTCCAATGGTTTGATCCACTACCACTGGGGTCAATTCCAAAGCAAGTACTGTATTTTAATTGAATTTAGTGCCTCGAATAGCAATATACTCAATTGACATAAACTATGTATATCTATATCTATATCTATTTATTTGGCTATAGGCATGCGGCATGCCAAATTATATTGAGTGATACATATGTCTCTCATCCGAGTCTCACAAACATCCTCCCAGTGAATCAGGGGAGTAACAGATACCCTTGAAAACTCCGTCGTGTAGACCCATGCTTTCTGATTCTGAGGGCGTTCCCCTCAGCCTTAGTTTTGTTTGCTTTGCTGAATGATTGTCTGATATTGTCTCTTTAATGTTTTGTCAACATCATTCTTGTGTGGAGATGATCAAAGTTAGAGAAACAACCGTATTTGAGACCGTGAGAGAGAATCATATCACCTAGTGAATGGGACCTCCATGTGTAGCAGGTCAATCGTGCCCTTCACAGTAGTGGTGAGTGAGCCACCTTAACGTTGAGCTAGGCTTGTGCAACGTTATTGGCTCCAGCTCAGCTCGACGTCTGGATCCCCAAGCCTGAAATTAGCCTAACTTTTTAGTATCTCTTTCCTGCCACCGAAAACCCAAACCTCAATCATCAAAAAAGAAAGACAAAGCAGTAAAGGACAAGAGAAAGGGATACCCATCTAGTGGCTGAACAGCACAGTATGAAAAAATACACACAATCAATAATGGCTGCCCTGCTGTAAATTGTGTGAACAAAATCAAATATTTCATTCCATAAGATTCTTTTTTCTTAATTATCACATACAAGAGCACCTTCAAATAAAGGAGTTCAGTATTATAGCTCTACAAAAGGCTCAGATGTTATTCAAGGATCTACCATGTTGCTCCATCTATAATAAGAATCTAGGGAACATTTAGGGTATATATGACAACTGGCTTGCCTCTTAGTTCAATGATAGCTTTGTTGGCTGAGGGGAGGGGTGTTTCCATGTTTGTTAATATCACTTTTAATAAATATCTCTCAAAGTGGTGAAATAACTTGCTGTAATAGGTGAAACGATTATGCATTTTTTTAAATTGTAAAAGACGTTTTCATATTTTACATGACGTGTGTTGCAGGATTTGCATGCCAAATATTTTCAAAGCTCAGGTTGTGCCCTGGCTATTAGAGTGCTGCCTTACTGTCTGCCTCTATATTGGCCCCAGGGGCAAATAAACGGTCTGATCTGAGCCCGTAATTCTTATCTGTTGTGGGCCTGCTGTCACTGCTGCAAGAGAATTCTGTTGGACCACGCCACATCGGATCACCGCTACTGCCTGCCTACCTGCTGCTAGGGGACTACATCCCCCAACATCCTTTGCAGCACGCATGCCGCGCACCGCGTTTCTGAGTGCCAGGAGGCATTCAAAAGCGGGCCAGGGCTAATTCTTACCTGTTGTGGGCCTGCTGTCTCTGCTGGACGAGACAGCTGTTAGGTCACACCGGGTCACCGCTACTGTCTGCCTGCCGCTAGGGGACTACATCCCCCAACATACTTTGCGGCGTGCACAGCACGCACCGCGTTTCTGAGAGCCAGGAGGCGTTCAAAAGGAGGCCAGGGCTCCCCCAGCATGGGAGCCCATAATTCTTACCTGTTGTGGGCCTGCTGTCACTGCTGCACAAGACCGCTGTTGGGCCACGCCACACCGGATCACCGCTACTGCCTGCCTGCCTGCTGCTAGGGGACTACATCCCCCAACATCCTTTGCAGAGCTCACGCCACACACCGCGTTTCTGAGTGCCAGGAGATGTTCAAAAGGGGGCCAGGGCTCCCGCATTGCGGGACGCAAGCGGGGAACACTGGGCTGTGCCCAGGCTAAGCCCAGGCCAAGGGCGGGCCCGTCCAAGTCTGTCAGGCCAAGGTAGAAGCTGGGCTGGGCCACCCCCCTAAAAAGTTTGGAGCGGAATCATTGACCCTGTGAACTACGCGACTCATCAAAGAATAAAGGTACTGTGCTGCGATAAAGAGGACTTTTAATTGTCAATTCCACCAGGTTTGCTTTTCAGAATGGGAAAATGCACGGGGGTCACAGGTACACTTGACGCTTTCTTGGTCAGGGCGGAGTCACTCCTAACCCATGTAATTCAACTGACTGAGCATTGCCTTTCTCTGGACCCATCTATATTGCAAAGACATTTAACAACCAGTACTTTTTCTTCACCTGTGTTGAGGGATACTGCCCGAGAAAGGTTGCCCAGTCCTACTGCAAGTGTCCTGCTTACCCCTCCCTCTCCCCCTCCTCCCCTTGAAACATCTTTTCCAGTAGCATCGAGTAGAGCCACTAGGACTAGGGCCTCAAAGAACGTGGCAGCTCGTAAGGTTGATGTCCTGATAGACAAAAGAAAGCGGGGGACTGGGATAAGACAAACAAAGGGTGGTAATGGTGGCAAGGCTACTCAAGCTAATGCTGGTGCTCATAGTTATAATAATTCCCCCTTTACCCCCCTGAGGACTATCTCAGTAGGTACCCAAACCGAGTTGATCTTGCCTTTACCAGTGTCTTGTGCTGCTACCACCAAGAGAATCATGACCGATTTTGATGTAGGATTGAATGATACAGGGTTGGGAGTGGCATTAACTTCCGTTTGTGACTTGATTGAAAAAAACTTCGATTTATTATGGGACAAAATTAACCTTCCAGAGTCTGCGATAAAATCCTTACATGGTAATAATGTGGGTCCACAGTTAACTAGAATGGAAGGGGATAACCTAATGTCAATGGTGGCTAGTTACTCATCACTTGGACATGATGATAAAACTAACAGAAACCAGGCGAACAACATTACTTCTAATAATGGGGGAAGTAACTTGGAGACGTTGCTTGAAAGGTTAAATGCGAATGTGATGGGTTTGCTGGGTCCACAGGGTAGACCTATGACATCCTTAGTCGGGGGAGATGGTGTGAATACCCCTGTTGGGAGTCCAAGAAACGGGGTAATTAACGACTCTTCGATTCCTAACATGGAGGTACTAAGTCTTCCTCCGGCTTCGTGCCCTTATGTTCTATTTTGGCTGGGGTCCCGCGCTAAAGGTTGGCCAAAAAGAAAATTGGAATAATCTATGGAAGAAAATTGTGGACTGGCTGTCAAAACACAGGGACTTTCAACTTTCGAATATTGATGAGATTTTAATGGTTGGCAGAGTAGGGTAGATAGGGCAATCCATGAAGAGTATATGGGATGATTGTGTTGTGGTTAACTATCTTAGACCAAAGGTGGTTCACCACCTCTTACACAACTGTGACGCGACTCATGCCCCTAACACTGGGATTAGTGCACTCCCTTTAGGATACTTTTATAAACCACAAGATGGGACCAAAATAAATAAATTTCCACCAGTCATGACATCTAATAGGTTCCATGCATTGTCAGACCTGGATCTTCAAGACTGACAATAACACGAAGTTCAACAGGGGAGGATACTGATTATTGCCACTAGTGCTTTGGAATCTATAGCTACTGATAAGATAGCTGTAGGAATTCCCTCTAGTAAATTAATAAGGGAGAAAATAGAATTAAGCATGAATAGCTGCCAAAGGGAACAGATATGTAACCTAAATATTAGCCTGACCAATATAGCATGTAGGAATTCTGAAGAACTATTACAATGTCTGGTAGATATGAATAGAGCGGAGGTTGAGATATGTTCATTAACTCAGGGTAGCGAGGGGGATATTACAAACGATAACTCTACCTGTAATTTTGTTAATGAGTGTGAGGAGGTCCCAAGACCAGAAAATGAAGTCGAAGGACAGATTACAAACAAAATAAGGAAGAATGCAAAACAGAGATAAAATTGATTTTATGGAATATTGCAGGGGTTAAGAAAAACCAAAGGGATGTAGTATGGTAGGAATATATTGGGCAAAAAAAAATAGTATTATTCGAAGAAACTTTGGCCTTGGAAACCCCTTATAAGGTAGGCTTTAAAACTTTTAGTACTGCTGCTGTTCCCTCAACGAGAGGAAGACCCTCGGGAGATCTTGCAATTTGGGTAAGAATTACTCTTGGTGTCGACATTAAGCAAATTGATTCCCCTTGTCAAGACATTCTGGGAATATAAATGTTAGTGCCTGATAAAAGGAAAGTCTACATCTTTAACATATATAGTAGACCGGGCGCATCTAGTAGGGAATCGGAAGTCACCTAGACCAAATTTTAACGATAGTCAACCAAAATGCTTCGATAATCGTGGGGGGTGATTTTAACCGCAAATTCGAGCCTGTGGTCAGATTTGAAAAAAGAGGAGGATACGGCTAACAATATTACATTGCTGGATAGTAGACCAGTAGTACCATGCACATGTGCTGGTGCACAGCTATTAAGGCTGGTTTCAGGCCATGGTCTACGTGCCTGTAATGGACGATTGCCTTTTGGTAGCCCAAATGTACCAACATTTATCATGGGTGGTTATAAAGGTTGTATAGATTATATATTGTGGCCCCTGGTGTGTGACTTAGCAATTGAGGATAGAACAGAGAGTGATCACTACCCTCTATGTCCGACACGTGCAGCCTCCCTCTTTCAGCTAAGTTCCCTAAGGAAAAGTGATTCTAGTTGTAGCCCATTTGAGTCATTACTAACGAAAAACCGTAGAGCACTTAAACACAGATTCATGAAGCTACCATTTTGCGATTAGCAAATAGCGAAAAATAGCGAATCGCTTTTTGAGAGTCGCAGAATGGCATTCATGATAAAATGCGAGGAAAAATAGCGAATCGCAATCGATCACAATTGGCGATTGCGATCTAGCCGCAATCGCTAAATAATCGCAGTTTCGGCATTTTCCCATGCCGAAATTGTGATATTGCTAATAGCGATATCGCAAATTGCGATCTCGCTAACTGCGAGATCGCAAAAACAGGAAGTCGCATTTCGAGCCCACTGATGACATCACAACCAGGAAGTAGGCTCACCACACCCACAAACAGAACACAGAGCCAGGGAGTGGCAGCAGGAAAGTGAGGAGCTCCAAAAGCAAGACCCTGCAGCACCCCAACCTGAAGGAAAGTTTACAAAGATGTCCCAGGAAGCAGCAGGGAGCAGTGGGCAGGAGAGGAAGAGGAAAATGAAATTTTCTGAAGCTGAATTGGAGCACGTAATTGAGGGGGTGTGCAAGGACTATGGCAAGCTGTTTGGGAAAGACTCTCGGAGGGTGCCAGAGCCCGAGAAGTGCAGGATCTGGCAGCGCATCCGCGCCAAGGTCAATTCTGTCGGTGTCACCCAGCGCTCCATTGACGACATCAAAAAGCGCTGGTACGACCTGAGAGGACGTTCCAAGGAGCGGATTGCTGTGAGGCTTGGGGATAAACTGGGCACTGGTGGGGGGGAACCTTTAGCCACACCTAACACCCCATTGGAGGACCTGATCGAGGACACCATAGCGCTAGCAGCCTGTGTGGGGGTCCTTCAGCTGGACTCCTCTCGACCCAGCCAACCGCAAACTGAAGGTAAGTGCCATGCGACTGCGACCCAGTCCCCTAACAATGCCCTTAAGTCCTGAACTAGCAACATGACATCCCCAAAAATGCAGACCAAGCTCACCAAAAAAGCCAAATTGCATTGTGGTAGTTGTAGTGTAATCATGAGCCCACAGTCAGCCCAACAGTGCCAGAGCACTCATTGCTAAGTCAAACCAAAACCCAGTCAGGGAAAGCAAGGATGCCTGCATGTATCAACATTGTCTGCGCAAGACACATCACATTAATCATGCACCCTTTCACATTACAGGTGCAGGTGATCAAGCCAGCACGGACAGCAATGCACTCCACATCGCTGGGAGCCAGGAGGACACTGAGGGTGAGGGACAGTCCTCCCAACAACCCGGCACATCACAGCAACCAGCAGTGCAGCCAGCACCACCAACACCACCACCACCCCGTGCCGACAGGGCCACCCCTGCAGCCACTGCAGTGCAGCCACCACCACCAACACAACCACCACCCCGTGCCGCCACAGCAGTGGTACAGGCTCCACCACCAGCGCCTCGGAGGCAGACGAGGCACACACCTGGTGCCAGGTCACAGACCAGCGCACTGAGGCGCCAGCAGCGCCAGGGCCCAGCAGGCACCGGCAGGGCACTAGAAACACCCGACCCAGGCATGGTCATCGAATGCCGCATGCTGGCGGTGCATCGCACGCAGGCACGCCACATGGCAGCAATGCTGGCACAGATGCAGGCAAACGGACAACATATTGCCCAGATGACAGCAGCTGTGAGACAAAACAACCAGCTGCTTGTATCCCAGCAGGACATGACCCGTCGACGCCACCGCTAACTACTGGCCCGCCTATCGGCCTACACTAGGCCAAATCATGTTGTTGGCCACGCCACATCTCAGCTGGCACGACGATCACTTGCCATGCAGGCCCAAATGGTGCAGTGTCACTCGACCTACTCACTGCAGCTGTGCTTGGCAGACAGGCCACTGGCCAGGAAGAAGAAGAGGGGGGTGACGACGCAAGTGAGGCTGCATGGACCAACAGCAGTGCCTCCTTACCACCGTTGCCTGCACCTCGCCGCAGCAGCAGGCCAACATCAGGAAGTAGGGCCAACACCGTCCCTCATGATGCGGAGAGACGACTTGGGGTGTCTCGTCGTCAACATCGGTGAGGACTGTAAAACTATGAGGGAGGCCATGCAGTCGACCCCTGCAAACCCCCTACCCCAGCATGGGAAGGTATGGAGCAATACTCTCCCCATCAGACAATTTAATACTTGAAGGCCAATTTATTGTGATGTAACATTAAAGAAGAAAGGTCAAACTTCATACACACTCATGTCATTATTACATTCGTCATGCATGGGTGCAGTGTTGTGATAGTGGAATGTGTGCACTAGAAACAGTTCGTAGTGATGTGGTTGCGGCGCCTGTGTCCTTTCACAGGATCTTGTCCGCGGGCATGACGTACATGTGGAGGTGGCCGGTTGTCACCTTCAGACTCACTGCCTGATATCTCCACTGGTATCCTGCGCTTGGTGGCAATGTTGTGGAGTATTGCACACACGGCCACGATGCGGCAGCAGACCT
Organism: Lissotriton vulgaris; assembly: GCF_964263255.1. NCBI lineage: Eukaryota > Metazoa > Chordata > Amphibia > Caudata > Salamandridae > Lissotriton > Lissotriton vulgaris. Next base: position 1,907,766,589 of record NC_141689.1, read on the forward strand.
CAGGTGTGTATTTGATGGCGCCACCAGTCTTGTGCAGTATGCGGAAACGGCTCTTCAATAGGCCAAATGTCCTCTCTATGCAATTTCGTGTCCGTATGTGTGCAGCATTGTAACACCGTTGCTGCGGTGTGGCTGGGTTGAGGTATGGGGTGAGGAGGTACTCACGTAGACCGTAGGCGCTGTCACCTGCGGGAAATGAGCACAGGGTGAGTGCCTATTCTGCGCAGATACATGATGAAAGTGTAGTATATGGGGGACATGTGCACTTACCCAGTAGGTGTCCTTCGCCAAAGTCTCCCCTTGCCAGTCGTGTGTGAATGCCGCTGTGCCGGAAGATGAAGGAGTCATGTGTGCTGCCCGGATATTGTGCCACTATGTCCGTGATGATATTCTTGGCGTTGCACACCATCTGGATATTGAGGGAGTGGTAGGATTTGCGGTTGCGGTACATGTACTCCGTCTGTGCTGGTGGGCAGATGTGGATATGGGTACAGTCAATGCATCCAATTACATGAGGATAATGTGCAATGTTGTAGAATTTCAGCTTGGTGTCATTTACGTCCTGATGGGTGGTTGGGAATGAAATGTAGTGGTGTAGCCTGGTCAGCATTGCATCCAGAAAACTACTGAGGCAGCGGGACTTGGTGGGCTGGGATATGCCCCCAGTGACAGCAACTATCCCCTGGAAGCTTCCGGAGGCCAGTAGGTGCAGGCAGCACAATACCTGTACATGGGTGGGGACGGCATTGGTTCTCCTTGTTGGATGCTGCAGCAGGGGGTCTAGGTCCTGGATCAGCTTGATAATCATTGGGCCACTTAGCCGGTACTTGGCATAGATTTGCTCCCTGGTTTGGCCCAGAAGGGTGACCCGCTACCGGAATATCCGCTCCTGGATCCTACGCCTGTTCTGTGCTGCTCGCTGCAGCCTACGCCGCCTCACCACCATGTAGAGTCCTGGCATTGTAAGAGTCCACAGTCTGCAGCTGCATGTCCTTAAGTGTGTTTGGTCAGGCCAGCACCTGTATGCAATTAACTTTGAAAAAAATTATTTTTTTTCTTTGCTGGTTACCACCTGGTTTGATTTCTCCTTAATTTGCTCGTCGCTATTAGCAATGTTCGTGTATTTCGCTAACTGCGATTTTTCTTGAATGCCAATAGCGAATATTTAGCGACTTTGCAACTGTTTTCGCAGAATCATTGGTTTCACGCTATTTCCGAATCGCAAATTGGCAGGTTTCAGGATTCTGCGATTTTATTAGCGAATTTGCATTTATTATTTAGCGATTGCGCTATTTTGCGATTTTCTCTTTCATGAATGGCTTTCACTCAATTTGCGCTCGATTTTGCGAATTCGCAACAATTGCGATCGCAAACTTGCGGCGTTCGATGACCAGGCCTGGGTCGGGTGTTTCTAGTGCCCTGCCGGTGCCTGCTGGGCCCTGGCGCTGCTGGCGCCTCAGTGCGCTGGTCTGTGACCTGGCACCAGGTGTGTGCCTCGTCTGCCTCCGAGGCGCTGGTGGTGGAGCCTGTACCACTGCTGTGGCGGCACGGGGTGGTCGTTGTGGTGGTGGTGGTGGCTGCACTGCAGTGGCTGCAGGGGTGGCCCTGTAGGCACGGGGTGGTGGTGGTGTTGGTGGTGCTGGCTGCACTGCTGGTTGCTGTGATGTGCCGGGTTGTTGGGAGGACTGTCCCTCACCCTCAGTGTCCTCCTGGCTCTCAGCAATGTGTAGCGCATCGCTGTCCGTGCTGGCTTGATCACCTGCACCTGTAATGTGAAAGGGTGCATGATTAATGTCATGTGTCTTGCGCAGACAATGTTGATACATGCACGCAGCCTTCCTTTCCCTGACTGGGTTTTGGTTTGACTTAGCAATGAGTGCTCTGGCACTGTTGGGCTGACTGCGGGCTCATGATTACACTACAACTACCACAATGCAATTGGGCTTTTTTGGTGAGCTTGGTCTGCATTTTTGGGGATGTCATGTTGCTAGTTCAGGACTTAAGGGCATTGTTAGGGGACCGGGTCGCAGTCGCATGGCACTTACCTTCAGTTTGTGGCTGGCTGGGTCGAGAGGAGTCCAGCTAAAGAACCCCCACGCAGGCTGCTGGCACTATGGTGTCCTCGATCAGGTCCTCCAATGGGGTGTTAGGTGTGGCTAAAGGTTCCCCTCCACCGGTGCCCAGTTGATCCCCAAGCCTCACAGCAATCCGCTCCTTGGAACGTCCTCTCAGGTCATACCAGCGCTTTTTGATGTCGTCAATGGAGCGCTGGGTGACACCGACAGAATTGACCTTGGCGCGGATGCGCTGCCAGATCCTCCGCTTCTCGGGCTCTGGCACCCTCCGAGAGTCTTTCCCAAACAGCTTGCCATAGTCCATGCACACCCCCTCAATTACGTGCTCCAATTCAGCTTCAGAAAATTTCATTTTCCTCTTCCTCTCCTGCCCACTGCTCCCTGCTGCTTCCTGGGACATCTTTGTAAATTTTACTTCAGGCTGGGGTGCTGCAGGGTCTTGCTTTTGGAGCGCCTCACTTTCCTGCTGCCACTCCCTGGCTCTGTGTTCTGTTTGTGGGTGTGGTGAGCCTACTTCCTGGTTGTGATGTCATCAGTGGGCTCAAAATGCGACTTCCCGTTTTTGCGATCTCGCAGTTAGTGAGATCGCAATTTGCGATATCGCTATTAGCGATATCGCAATTTCGGCATGGGAAAATGCTGAAACTGCGATTATTTAGCGATTGCGGCTAGATCGCAATCGCCAATTGCGATCGATTGCGATTCGCTATTTTTCCTCGCATTTTATCATGAATGTCATTCTGCGACTCTCAAAAAGCGATTCGCTATTTGCTAATCGCAAAATGGTAGCTTCATGAATCTGTGTGCTAGTTGTTAAAATAAACCACAAAAAAAAACGAAAAAGAAAAACAGAATGCCGTGATGCAAAAAAAAGTCTTGATCCAGGCGACAAAAGTCAAAGATATAGTAACTCTAAGGAAAAAAAGGACCCACTATAACAATGTATTAACTCAGGCTAGAAAAAATTGGGAAAACAATATTTGGACTGAGTTAATTATTGCAGGTAAAACAAATGACCAAGCAAACTTGTGTCGTTTGATATCCAAGGGTAACAAAATGGGGAAATGTAACAAGGATCTTTTCCTAGATGCAAATATAATATTCATCTTCTACTAATTACATTGATTACATTCCAGAAGATTACAAAATCCCTTTAAATAGAGCCGCATTAAGTTTCAGCATGGAAGAAACAATAGTAGCAATAAATGCAGTAAAAGCTGGGAAGGCGACTGATAAGATACCTGGGGCCAGATGTAGGTGGCCCAATACCGGTCGGTAACGGCCGGAATTACTGAATTTCGGCCGTTACCGGCCGGTATTGGGCATTTGGGATGTAGGTGGCCTAAATTGCAAATTCGGTAATTTACCCATTCCTTAAAATACCGAATCAGTAAATTACCGAATTTGCAATGTAGGGAGCACTCAAAGGAGTGCTTTTCCCATTTTAGGATTCGGTATTTACCACCAACTACAAGTTGGTGGTAAATAAGTAATACCTTTAAAAATGTGGTAGCCATACATTCCCTTAGGGCGTAAAAAATAAATAAAACACATTTTGTTGTGCATGCTGCATCTCATTTGGAGTTGCAGAGCACGTAACGAATTTCGTTTTATTTATTTTTACGTTACTTACCTGTAATCGTCCGTTTCCCGTATTTTACACCGCCCCACCCTGCCCCTCCCCCGCCCCACGTAGCCACCCGGTGGAACGCCCTACACGAGCCGGCACTGAATGGTTGTTGTACAATATCCAATATAGGTGAAAAAGAGAATGATTTGCACCTACTTTACTTCTGCCCAGGTTACATACATTGCAGGAGGAAATGGATCAAACCCATTTGTAAGCATTTGGGCATCAGATCCTGTTACGAGGCAGCAAGAGTGTTGCTAACAGACACTTTAATAGTTTAGAACTGCTAACATTTTACAGAAATATATAGTTCCATGAATGTTTATATTGAATTACTCCTCAAATGTCATTTTATCAATTAATGTGTCTAATGACAGGATTTTATTTATATATATATATATATATATATATATATATATATATATATATATATATATATATATATGTATATGACTTTGGCCCCGAGGAGGGTGGTACATGGACCGGGAGAGCACCCGGTTGAATAAATCCACCAATGTCCGTAATGCACAATAAAATGTACTCTCAGGCTTCAATGAAGAAATCAGGAAGTTTAATTTCTTGCTACGCGTTGCGGCGGTCGTGTAGCGAGGAATTAAACTTCCTGATTTCTTTATTCATTGAAGACTGAGAGTACATTTTATTGTGCATTACGGACATTGGTGTATATATATAGACCCTTCCTATCTGGGCTGTGCATCTCACTGGCTTTCAGAAAAATGTTTTACACTTCCGAGGGATCAGAATTGCACAGTCCGCCTGCTCACCTACGTTTGTCAAGTAGCTGCTGCCAGATGGCGGACTGGGACTTCCCTGAGAGACGCCTGCATTGTCTTGTGTTTCAAGCCTTGGCAGCGTTGCAGAGGCAGGCTTGGACGTAGGGTACCTGAGGACGCTTATTCCCCGAAATTCTATTTGACTTTCCAACTGGAGCACGTTTTAACGCATCGAGGTGCATTCTGGTACCAGCAGTCTGTGGCAGGGACTGTTCTGGGGCCTATGCGTCAACGTGTTTCTGCTGGGCCCTTCGTCACATGGTAGGAGGAGCCCATTATAATGACTAATTGGGAATGTTTGTGATGGACTGAGGCATTTTGAAGAAGGCAGAACGCCGAAACCGGTCATGCCGTACCTTCACAATAAACGTCCTGAAGTACCCCGCTGTTTCCCTTACTTCTTCTGATAGGGAAAAGAAGTTGTTGGATATATATATATATATATATATATATATATATATATATATATATATATATATATATATATATATATATATATATATATAAATCATGAAGTTCGGCAAGCGCCGACCAGCACCTTGACTCTTCCACTAATTAACAGCGGTTCGTGTTGGATGGCGAATCCATATAACAAATCCAAATCACACTCCAATCCTTATGCTGCTTCAAAAGGTAAGTATGAAACACGAACTCCAGCGGTACAAAAGGGGGTGGTGATGTACGGAGCATCTGAATCAATCAAACACTCACACCCAGTCAAAAGATCTGGGTTTAATCCATCACCGTTCTTTAGCCCAGTCTGCCACCCCAGTTCAGACATGGTTATATGCAAATCAGTCTGACCCTGTGCCTCATGGGAACAGTCCAGCCCGAACTGCCAAGCCATGTCTTCCCTGGACCAGAAACAAGCTTCTGAGGACCAGTTTCTGGCATTCCAGCCGTCTTCAGCCCGGCTTGCTTGAATCGAGTGGCAAAGTGAGCAATGGACTCACGTCTGAGCATACCTTGCCACACTTATGGCAGCCAAAAACGGTACAAAAGGGGGTGGTGATGGACGGAGCATCTGAATCAATCAAACACTCACACCCAGTCAAAAGATCTGGGTTTAATCCATCACCATTCTTTAGCCCACTCTGCCACCCCAGTTCAGACATGGCTACATGCAAATCAGTCTGACCCTGTGCTTCCTGGTGTGGTATTGGGTTTCCTCAGATCTACATACTCTGCAAAAACTCCATGACACCGTAACATAGAAGTTGGCACGGAAACTGGAAATGCAAAAGACAAGTTTATTAAGACCCCATGGGGTGGTGGTACAATCCTACAGCACCCTTCGGCAATGTAAGAAGTATCATACCAAACATCGGTGCGCAACCTCTTTTATACAGTTTTACAGTAACAAAAAGAGTAGGCGGGATACATTTGCTCAGTTTAGGTACATATAAGGACATTTCTGGAACACAGCCAACTTATGGGAGGAGTTTTAGTACTACCGGTCAGTTTGGGGAACATTCCTAAGCGATGACCGTCCACTAATACAGAGGGTTTGACTACGCATGCGCAAGTATGACCAGTACTAAAAATAGCCTGTTGCTGGGCAAGTTAGATGGTCATTGGTACAGAGGAAGGACAAAAGGGCATGCTGACCACGAGGCAGCATGTTAATGGAAAATGGAAGCCAGCAATACAAAATGGTCTCCGCAAACGTGGTCAAGATAAGAAGAAGTTTGTGTAGCTGAGCTAAACACTAACCCGATCATTGTCAAATTACAACAGACGACCCTTTTAGTGTTTAGCTGAAGCTACCTCATAATGGAAGTAATCAGGATACTCATCATCAGTATTAATCAACATAATATTAGTTATTTCTCGATTAATCATTTGCTCATTCTTAGCAATGGCTCCTTTGGATGGAATACAAGCAGTAATACACATAGAACATAACATAGGGCCACATTAAATACATAGGTAAAGGAAGAAGAGTATCCCAATTATTATTATACATAGAATAGTTAACAATTTCCAACCCCAAGTGCTGAGCAAAGTCCAGAACCAGTTTGAAAATGTCCATGTACCGTTTTCAAGATGTATTTAAGCAGCTATTTTATGCAATTTAGAAATAGCATCATACACAGAAGGTGAATTATCAGGGACATATACACAGCAACTACTACCGATAATGCGGCATGCACCCCCACGATCAGCTAACACTACATCTAGAACCATACAGTTCTGGAGCGTTACAATTCTAGTAATTTGAAGTTTCTCAGTCAAATTCCCTAGGGCAAAAACTGTTTCATTAGCAACAGCTTCTACAACACGTGTCAGCCGTCTTATTTTTCTGCTATTTAGGGCAGCACCAACAAATGAAAAGAGGCCTAAATTAAAATCGACATATTGCTGCAGGGAGGTGTCTGTTTGGTCGATCTCATCAATTGCTAATGTTCTCTTCACTGTTTAATATAAAATCATGATATGATACAAAGTCATTATGATACATGGGTGGGGCAATAAATACAGGGGGTAATACAAAGGATATGTAACATGTTCCTAACCATCCAATAGGAAGACGGTGGTAACCTTTATTTCCACAAATGAAGTAAGTATTTCATGAAGCTACAAAGACAATACCATTTGGCGTGTCAAAGGTGAGAGTAGTATTACATTCCCTTCTCCCTACCGGGATAGTACCTTTATTTCGGACACATAAATCAGCTTTGGTGTCAATAACTGTAATCACATGTAAACTAGACATATTTGTACGTCTTTGATTAGTGTAAACACGAGGCAATGACACATTATCTGGACGATATTCTTCCCTCTCGAATCTAGTTCCTTCTGCTTGCGGGTAACCATCTCTATTATTATAACAAACTTTATTAAGCCGGAAAAGCAGTCCACCTTTGGTTGGCCATCTCAAAGTAAACAGAAGACTGTACCAAGCGTTACAGGAACCATTATGAGAGAACGGAAGAGGAATAAGTGGGGTGCCTCCTTTCTTTTTAAGTCCAGGCAGCATTCCACACACCCAACAGTTCGAGGTGTTTGTCATATTATGTGTGTGATGTAGAATTTGAATGAAACTGTTATTTGAATAAGTCTGTCTATGTCTTTCTTCATGATAAGGCAGAGTGAAATGAAAATGTTCAGATGGGATTGGGGTTATAGGCAATAAATATTCTCTTGCCAGAACCGATCGTTTTACAACCCAAGCTATTACTGCTATTACCACTATAGTCATAACAAAAAGCACGGCACCAAGAATTCTCTTGTTTCTCATCATAGTAGGTGCCATAGTTCAAAGCACAAAAGTCTCAAAACAAAACTAATAAAAAATAAAAATATGAGTGCTGAGCTCCGAGGTAGCCGCTGGTTTCTTCTCCGAGATTCAAGACGGGTGTCGCTACACTGGGCAGAACTGATCCCCCCCCCTTTGATATTCTCGGCTTCCGTTTTCACAAACCTCAGAGCGGTAACTCAACCAGTCTCGCACAAAACAACTGCTCTCCGTGGCCGTAGATTGTATCTTTCTCCACCAGAAACAGTGTGGTCCGGGAAGGTTCCCTCCGATTCAGTAGATGCAGTAGCTGGGCTCTTCTCTGCGTCCAAGATGTCTCGATAATCAGACAGCACAGTGGGGTTCACCAGATCCGGAGAGACATGATGACAATGAGTAGAATGCACCCACCGCTTCTTGTTCGTGACTCGCACAGCCGTTCGAGTTGCCAACAACACTTGCTCAGGGCCACGCCACCTCGGCTCCAAGCTGCTGGATCTCTCAAACGATCGGATCATGACATAGTCCCCAGGACAAAGATTTTGAGCCTCTCCAATGGAATTGTCGGGGAGCGCTTCTCGAACCTGTTGATGAATAGAGAGTAAATCATTTGTTAATCGTGCTAAATAATCGTTCATCATTATACAAGGCACATCATGTAGTAAACGAGGCTTAGGAACTCCCCATATATTCATAGGCCTTCCAAACACCACTTCATAAGGTGTGAGGCCAGTTCGGGAATGTGGCACTGATCTAATAGATAACAATGCTAGAGGCAGGGCATCCGGCCATTTCAAAGACGTAGATGCCACGATCTTTGCTAGCTTCAACTTCAGAGTAGCATTATACCTTTCTATCCGACCTGCTGACTGCGGGTGGAATACAGCATGAAACTTTTGCTGAATCCCCAATACTTTCAGGACGTACTCCACTATTTTCCCGACAAAATGAGGACCATTATCATTCCACAAAAATTTACAAACACCATAGCGTGGGAAGTACTCTTTGAGCAGTACCTTAGCTGTTGTTAATGCTGTATTATACTTCGTGAGGAAGGCCTCAATCCATTTACTGAAAGCACACACCACCACTAAGACATACTTAAGATTATTGCAACGCTCAAGCTGTATGTAATCCATTTGTAGTACTTCGAATGGTGCAGTAGGTGGAACAAACCCTTCTTTCGGAGTATAAGTCCCTTTAGCAGGATTGTACTGTAAGCATATCAGACAGGTCTGCACTACTCTTTTGGCCATATTGTCAATCTCAGGATGCTCCGTAACTCATGTAAGCAATTTAGTAATTGCAAGAGCTCCAACATGTGCCAATCCATGTGTCATTTGAACCATTGCTTGCAAGTAAGCGGCAGGCAATTTCCATCTCTCCATATCTTTGCTCCTCCAACAACCCTCATCATCCAACATTCCCTCTGTTGCCCAGGTTGCGAGTTCTGCTTAAGACGCTGATTTCTGAATATCTAAGATCTCCTCTCTGGCATCATGCCATCGCTCAGCCTGTGATTTCACCACATACATCGGCGAGACATTTTGTAACATAGCAGTTTCCCTCGCTATGCGATCTGCGAAAGCATTTCCTTGTCCTACTTTGTCTGTCACTGTCTTATGTGCACTGCATTTGATTATCGCTACTTTCTTTGGGTACAATAGCGCATTCAGGAGATCACGTACTAATTCTCCATGCATAATGTGCACTCCGTGTGAAGTCAAAAACCCTTGTTCCCTCCAGAGTAGGCCAAAATCGTGCGCTACTCCAAAGGCATACCGGCTATCAGTGTAGATAATAACACATAAACCAGCACTTAATTCACATGCTTTCGTTAAGGCTATCAATTCAGCTGCTTGGGCCGTTTTTTGCGGTATTCGTGCTGTTTCTACCACTGTCTTAAGTGTCGTGATCGCATAGGCTGCAGAAGTTGTACCATCTGGCAACCTTAAACACGATCCATCAACCCACAGTTCCCAATCTACATCTGGTAGTGGCGTATCCTGTAAGTCAATACGACCCTTTGTTTGTTCTTCAGTCAGGAAAACACAATCATGGTGTTCTTCCTCCTGGGTCTCACCAACTGGATACGGCAATAAAGTAGCAGGGTTCAAAGTGGCACATCTCTTCAGTGTGATATGTGGCGCCAACAGTATTAACTCATATCCTGTTAAACGTGCACTAGTTAGATACTGGGTTTTTGTTTGGTTTAACAGAGCGTCTACCGCATGGGGAACTAACACCAACAATTTGTGTGACAAAACTATTCCCTCACTTTGTTGTGTAGCCACTGCTGTTGCTGCAACTGCTCGAAAACACCAAGGTAATCCTCGTGCTACAGGATCAAGTACTGCTGAGAAGTACGCACATGGTCTCTGTTTATCCCCGTGTGTCTGCGCTAAGACTGACAATGCACACCCATCTTTCTCGTGCACATATAATGTAAAGATCTTTGTATAATCTGGTGTACCTAGCACTGGTGCAGAACAAAGGGCTTGTCTCAATTGCTCAAAAGCATTCTGACATTCATCTGTTCATTCAAGGGGGATCGGTGTAGTTTTGGACAACAATGCTAACAAAGGTTTTATAATGTGTGAGAACCCCATTATCCACTGTCTACAAAAAGACGTTAAACCTATGAAAGCACGAACATCTTTCTGAGTGCGAGGGACTGGTGTATCTAAGATTGCTTGAATTCGATCAGATGTCAATGCACGTCCCTCCTTAGCTTAGACAAAAGATGACCGAGGTAGGTCACCTTTGGTCTACAATATTGTAGCTTTTTCCTAGAGACCTTGTGATTATTCGGGGCAAGAAAAGAAAGCAGGGAAAGACTACTCTCTTCACATTGTTCCTGCGTGTCTGCTGCAAGTAAAATGTCATCAACATATTGAATGAGGGCCACTCCAGACTGTAGATCAAAAGAATCAAGCTGTCTTTTCAAAGCCTGGCTATAAATGCTAGGGCTTTCAGTGTAACCTTGAGGAACTCGACAAAATCTATATGATTTGTTATTTAATGTGAAGCCAAACAAATATCGGCTATCAGGATGGATGGGGATCGAAAAGAAAGCATTCTTCAAATCGATAACAGTAAAGGTAGTGGCTGTGGGCGGAATCAAAGTAAGTAAGGTGGTAATATCAGACACCACTGGGTACTGCGGCACTACTATCTTATTAATTTCCCTCAAATCAATAATGAAACGATACATTTTAGTGTCTGTATCTTTCTTTAAAATCGGAAGAATAGGGCTGTTACAGACATTATAGGGGACTTCTTCCACCACCCCTGCAATAATCAAGTCATGTACAATATGCATTAAAGCAACTTCACCTTCCCTGGAAATTTTATACTGCGGTACACGAGGCAAAGACGCCCCCTCCTTTACAGTGATACGTATAGGAGGGATAATCATCTGTCCCACATCGGTATCCGAAGTAGCCCATAACGCCTCGGTCTCTTGCATGAGGCACAATCTCTCTACATCTGGGTAATTCTCATTCAAAATAACCCACACCCCTTCAGGAGCACAATGTATAGTTGCTCGAAAATATTTAAGCATATCCAATCCCATAATATTATCTGGAGTGTTTGGTGACAACAAAAACGGACATGGGGCAGTAAATTTGTCAATGTGAAATGTAAGGGGTTGTGACAATGGGCTAAGAGAGGGTGTTCCATCGAACCCTATTGATGTACTTATTTTGCCAGACAGGGGAGCCCTTGGAACCAAGTGTTTGGACAGAGCACTGCGAGTAGCTCCTGTATCGACCAGAAACTGATCAGTAGAACCCAAAACATGTGCTGATACATATGGACCCCTTTGATCTACTGGTACTTCAACCGATTCCACACCCGATCCTACGCAATCCTATGCATGTACACAATCGTGGGACTCAGTAAACTCACCCTCAGCTATCTGATACTCGCCGCGTTTCGGGAAACACCCTTGGTCACGAGTGTGTTTCCCGGGTATATATATATATATATTTTATGTGTAAGAAAGGTCTTGTATTGGGACATTGATTCTCAACAATTATGTACTGGTCTGGCATGATGCCCTTTGAAATGCTACAAAGTGAGTTTTTTTTTACATGAATTGAATGTAATCTTTTATGGTTTTTAAATCGAAATAAAGATTATTGAATTGAATTGAATTGAGCTTGTTGTGAATGTATCTAGGACCCTAATTAAATATTCCTGATTCATGCCTTCATGCGGTTATGATAAATCATGTCCTAATGAAGACATACGAATATTGCCCATATTCAGTAATAGCCCACGCAGCCCAAATACGGCAAGGCTACTTCCTTAGATTCCTAGAGAGCACAACAAGTTCTTTCGACACACCAAACCTTCAGCAACCTGGGAATTCCCCATGTCTTTGTTTTGATTTGTCATTGAACTCTTGCGAGCACTAAAGGAACAGTCAGTTCTTAGTGACATCTTTTATTGACGTCTTATGTCCAACCTTACGTCAAACACGGCACCTTCCAGGTATAAATATACCAACACTTGCCTTAAGGAAACACACGGTGGTGTGGAGCAGAGCGGCTATCTACTTATCCGAAGCTCAGCTGATGCGAGAACCGAAGGAAGCCGCCCCTCCCCTTTGACACACTGGAGAAGCTGCCTTTTCTCACGCCGAGAAATCCAGCTCCGGTGTTTCCAGTCACCTTCGCGGGTTACTGGGAGATCGAGTGCTGAGAAAAAGATACAAGACCTCCTTCATTCTATAACCAAGGTACGGAGATGATTCAAACCTTAGAGAGAATTCTTGATTCAGATTCTTGGTAAAAAAAAACAACTTAACTTAAAACTGCAACTTACTTACTCCTTCCCACGTATTAGGCTTAGGTCAGGTACACCGGGGTCGGCGTATCTTAGAAGCACCAGTTGAGTTCATTAGTCAATGTTTTTATGTATGTAAATATTGTATCCGTTTTAAAGTATCATATGGCTAAGAAACCATATCAGTGCTTTTACAGTATTATTTTATAATACTCCTTTTACAGTACGCACTTTACTTCATGATAAGTATTGCAATTGTGGCAATTCATTTCTCTTGCATGAGAAAGAAGACTGATCAATAAAATAACACCATTTATTAACAACGCCCGTCTCTCTATTTCTCTGCACCCTGGTGAAATTAAGCATGCATGATTGACTGAGTGAAATAGCTGTCTATTGTTTTCACACGACTCTGGAGATACACTCCTTATTCTGGGGGAGCAAAGTTGTCATGTTATATGGTTGTCAGAAGCTAATCCCTTCTTGTCTAAATCAGGGAAGTTAACCCCTCCCTATTCATTCGAGAAAGTTTCTAGTGACCTCTGAGCTAGCTGGAAAAAACTAATTAAGTCTAACATAGTCAGTAGAGACCTAGATGACCTCAGTCCTACGTCTACACTGCTGTTTATGTTATTGAAATGCGCAGAGACTATTGGGAATATAGGAACTACACTACATGGCGCCCAACGTTTGGTAAGGCGATAATCTAACGCAAGATACTAGAGTAACTCAGTCGTGCTTTTCACACAGACCCCTTTCTCCCGTAAAAACTCCAATAGACGTCTGGAGTGGGTGAAAGGTTAATATGTGCCGAAACTTAGTAGGATGAGAATTCTATGTATTAGTTCGGTATAGTCAACGTTTAAGGATACAGTGTTCCAAAATATTGTGCACTTAATCTTTGTTTCCACAAAACCTGATCTGCAACAAAGAAATTTCTGTCAGTAAAAATGACGGAAACTGAAGAGGAAAGAGACAGAGAGGCTTTAGCAGCTCAACTCTTAGCAGAGGACACAGTCCTCCAAAATGCAGACCATGATGCAATACTCATCTCGGTCAATATAAGAAAAACCATAACTATAAAACTTATAGAAAATGGGGTATCACCGAGAGGTGGTACAGTTGTATTTGTGGTAGGGGCACATGAGTATCGGCAGACAGAGGTATTCTATTCCTGGATAACTTTTCCAGCAGCACATACTGTGACAAGTGAGTTCCACTACTATAAAGTAGCGGAATCTCCAGCGGAATACTCTCCTTTCGAGGAAATTGAAAGTCCACTAACATACCAAGAGCACCTGCTCTTATTTAATGGCGTCCTTAAACATCAAAATCACATTACCAGGCTCGGTACACTAGGTAACCAGGAGCCACGTGGCCGGTTCTAGCCAGCTACACACCACACCCGGACATTGAAACAATGTCAAACAAAGAACTCTTAGTTAAAATAAAAGAATTAACAAAAGCATATAGAGATTTAGTTCAAATTACACTTGACAGTACAAACTACCGATTAGAACAACTAATTGAAAATCCTGAAAAAACCTTTATTAAAAACAATCTCAATTCTCAAAAGAAGAAATGGGAGGGTAATAAACAAACTACTCCCAGAGAAAAACAATTTCAGTCCAGAGGAAGGTCTCCCCAATGGAGAAATAGGTCTCCAGGAGGAGGGGACAAGTCTCCACAAAGGGAGCCCTCTGAAAAAAGATATAACCTTAGAGATAGGGATAAATTAAGAAAACCAGACAGATATCAAGATATTGATACACTTCCCTCTCGATCTTTTCAGACTTCCTCACAGAAATCAGAAAGAAGAGGACGGTCAGAACACAAGGAAGAGCACGTCAAGTCCAAAGACAAAGAACCTGCTCATCAAAGTAAAAAATCACAATTTCCCAGAAAGAAGGTAGCAAGTATTAAAATTAAACATGCCGAGAATCCTGAGGACACAACTGAAAAACGGAGAGTGGGCCCAGACAATGTTAGACAGCGCAGCAGAAGTAACCATAGCTCACAGGATCCTGATGAATCTTCTGGAGACAGTGGACACGAATGAATACATTCAGGTGGAAACTGCAAACAAGCGAGTTAGCGTGCCCCATAAACTATATGAAATAACATTACGTATAGAGGGAGATAAAACTAGGAAAATAAAAGTCTCTTTTGGGAGAATCTTTCTAAAGGCTATGACATCCTGTTAGCTGAAAAAGACTGGCCACCAGAGTTTGTCAGGGAGTGCCCTCATGGCGAAGAAATGATTATGCCTGCCTTCTCAAATCATATCCCAATTCATAAAAAATACACATTTGCAAGAAAATGAGCAGTGGCCCAAGCTCCTGCTTTATATAAAAATCATGTAGGATGGGATGAGGACTCTCCTCAACACAAAATCCAGTTAAAAAATCAACCTACTGCACAAAGGCAGTACCCAGTAAAACAAGAAGCTAAAAAGCAAGTCAAGGAGATCTTAGATCAACTTGAATATCAAGGGGTGGTTGAAACATGCACCTCACAAATGAACAATCCTTTGTTTCCTGTCTCCAAGCCAGACGATTCATATCGTCTAGTTTTGGACTACAGACATTTAAACTCCTGCTGTAAACATTTGTAGTCCAAAACTCTCACAGTGCAGCACTAATGAATAACATTGTGCGCAAAAAATATAAAACAACATTAGATATCTCCAATGGATTCTTCTGTCAAAACATTGCACCTGAAAGCAGGTATTTGACCGCTTTATCAATAATGGGGTCGCAAAAACAATTTTGTCGACTCCCACAGGGATTCAACAAATAGCCCAGGATTATTCTCAGCAAGGGTAACAGAATTACTACGAATGTATGATGATGAGGCATTATCCTATGTCGATGACATCTTTCTTACAGACGATGACCTGGAGACTCACTTGAAAAGAGTGAACACCATAATACTTGGGTTTGCATCGGAATGTTACAAATTCAACTTTAAAAAGTCAAGAATAGCCCATCTAACTGTCCTATTTTTAGGATATGAATTATCAAGTGAAGGCAAAAGCCTAGCAGACAATTTCCTAGAGAAATGTGCAGTACTCCAAGCCCCTAAAACGCTGAAGAATTTACAACCAATACTAGGTTTCCTGAAATTTGGAAAAACATACATTCTTAATTATGCAGAGAGGGTTAAACCTCTATACGAATTAATAAAACCTGATTTCAAACCAAATAATTGGACTCAAAAACACACAGAAATTTTGAGATCATTACAGACAGACATGTTAACTAAAACAAAACTGCAAACACGAACAATTGAATGCAATCTGGTAATCCGAGTCATCCCAGGAAGATGCAGATTCACATACCTGACCTCTAATGAGGGAGAAACGGTACCAATAGCTTACAAATCACATTTGTACACACAAGCTGAAATGAAATTCAGTTCTACAGAAAAAATTCTGAAAGCGGATCAAACTGCTGTAGCAAGAGAAAGAGCCCTAGCCCAAGGCAAGAGGATAACTGGTTTTACAGCAGAATCAGCCATTGAGGCATTGAGAATCCCACGCAATCTACATGCAGTGGCATTAGATCCGAAATGGATACAATGGGAAAATTCTCTTGCTGCAGAAGACGTGAAACACTATTTTGATCCGAATATGAAAAAGCTAGAAAATCTGGAATACGAATATGAATATCCTCTGCCGACCGAAATCCTGCCTCTCGAACAATACACCTGTGTAATCTACACAGACAGATTTGCACAACATTTTGTTGTGGAAAAGCAAATTTACAACAACGCTTGCGCGATTGTTAAAGGTCATTGGCGCTTAGGTAAATTCAGACCAATGGTCACTAAAACAGAATCATTCAGAAACTGTACAGCTCAGAGAGCTGAAATAAGATCCCTAAAGATGGCGCTTGAAAATCCAGATCGCGAATTCCCCACACTAATTGTGTGCGATTCTCATTACTGCGTCCAGTCTTACAATAAGAGCCTGCAGACTTGGATTCAAAATGGTTACAAAGATGACACAGGTGCCACAATAAAGCATAAAAAACTTTGGGAACAAGTAGTTCTTTTGCAGAAAGAACTACAAAAGACGTGATACCTACACTGAGTCATCGACGTGATGGCGTTCACGTTGCAGGAAATTCATTGGCTGATAGAGCCACAGCGGCGGCTGGTCAACCGGCTTCCATAGCCACTAAAAAGCGTTCAGAAAAACAAATAGATGGAGAAACCATGCTGGCAGTAAAAGCCTCATTAAAAGGCGACTATGCAGCATTACCTCTACACTATCCACTCAATAATACATACATAATTGATGCGAACTCTGTTCTGTTTGCTCGAATCCCTGGAGTGGGGGATAGAGTAATTCCAAACACGAACCGGAGAATCTTCTTGATACAAGAAGCACACATGGGATTGGGTCTGAGGCACCAAGAGATCCTGAAATCTCTGATAGAATTACAATCAGAATACTGGTGGTCGGGAATGAGTGTAGAAATTTACAATTTTGCAATAAAATGTGAGGACTGCACAGAGATCGCAGTTGTGAACCGGACCAGGCACCAGCCCAGACACCACTATCAGACAGCATCAAGCTATCTATGCGCCGACGTCCGACCGGACAAATGCGGTCCCATAATTATTAAGACTAGATTCACTAAAGATGTGGCCCCAGCGCTCGGCTGACGCCAGAACTGTTATAAAAGATTTGCGAGTCTTTAACGGCACATACGCGATTGGCATGCTACATTCTGATCAGGGTCCTGCGTTTAGATCTCGAGCTTACAAAGAGGCCATGAGCAGCATGGGCATTGCATTGCGGTACTCTTCTCCCTTCCATCCTGAGGGAAATGCGGTTGTGGAAAGAAAAAACCGTGACATAAAGCAATCTATAACGGCGAGGGTATTAGGTTCGGGTGATGGGTGGGTCAAACATCTAACAAGTGTCCAACGTAGTCTTAACAATCTGCCAAGACATTCTTCAAAGGGTTTCACTCCATACAAACTATTGTTCGGCACTAGAATGAGAATCCAGGACTTAGACTGTCATACTTCAGTGGTAGAAGAAAAAAACTTTGATATCAAGGATCATTTGGCTGTTTTACAGGACTTGAATGAAACAAGAAAAAGTCTAAGTAACATAAAGTCTAAGCCATCAACCACTGAAGAACCACCTGTCCCAGCAAGACCTGTCTGGATTCCAAAGATTGGGGATCTGGTCAGAGAAAAGATCGCGGTGAAGAAGGAATTTGGGCCTTCTTACAGAAAAGCAGTACCTGTCTTAGCTGTCAGCGGAACAAGATCAGTAGTACTACCGCCACTTGCTGGCAAAAAGGGAAACAGAGTTGTTTCCATTGACCTGGTGAAACCACAATAATGTGGCCAATAATAAGTAGTAGGCCCAGTGGACTCCCAAGAAATAGCAGAAGACCAAATCTTGCTACAATCCAAGAGGTTCATACTGAAAGACTAATCACGTTCGATAAACCATCAGTGAATAAAAAAGAACTATGCAACAAAGCCATGGAACTTGTGCCTCTTGAAACCCAAACGGCAACAGTTCATGAAGAAATACCAGTCTACAACGATGTAGCCTCGGACTATACAAATGTAACAAAAGAAAATGCAAAGATCAATGGAAATCCGGAAGCAATCCCACCAATTGACAGAACTGCATCTGGCTACTTTATCAACTTTGATGATTTTTCCGATGATCCTAGTGAACATGGAGACAAGCCAGCAACAAAAAGTTTCAAAATGAAAATTACAGAACTTTTTCATCAACTCAAAGAAACATATCTGATTTCCCCTTGGATTGAACTATGGATTGTGTTAGGCGTACTTATCATTCTGCTTTGGTTAATCTTAGTTCTAATTTTGGGTACATTTATTGATGGAAAATACCGTACAATGGACACAGCAAGTCAGAACATCAACTTGGTCCTGAAACCACACAGATCCTCTCACATAGAGGAAAGAGAACTATCATCAGTGAACATCACAGCAAAGCCTATACCTGGTGGTATAGCATGGGACAGAACTGACTATGAAATCTGTGGCCCAGTAGAGCTCTTGAAGTATCCACATCAATTCAAGATTTCATTAAGTGACTTTGTGACACCAAGTTCTTTTTCTGATGATTGGGACTTTGAAAACATTAATAATATGATGTTAGATTTAGAAATGTCAGCAAAATTTACAGAACATGATTATTTACAGGGTCATCGAATTATGAAGAGATGTACTGTTATAACCACTATGGTCATCATTATCTGCATAAGTCTGCGAATCCTAGAAATGTTTTTACTTATAATCAGTGGGAACATTGTCCAACTCCGCCAATAGGCAGTTCGAAAATGTTTTATGAAAAATCCCCATACTTTTCAATGTTCAATCACACTGATCCAGAAATGTTTTATTTCAAGATGTTAAATAAGACAGGAATGAAAAGCATGCTGACAAATACTAAATTAATTTATTCTGAAAAATTTTATGACAAAATGTCAACATTTGGTTTTGAGTTTTGGAAAAACAACATTGAAACAAAAACCATCTGGGGAACGAAAGAATGGCAGGTACTAGGTCTAGAAGCATTATTCAGAGCCTGCATGATCCCAGGACAAATAATGTTCCTGAATGACTCAATTCAGCAAACAACCTGTCTTGGCTTAGCTAAGATAAAAGATTTAAATAACCCGTCTATACCAAAACCTATGCCTGATAGAAACACCACTACAGATGAGGGGTTAGACGTGTCCTATATTTAAAACAAAACAGAACAAATCCTGATTGAAAAAAATGGTTGATTTGGCCCATAGACACAAATAACTGTCAAAATAGATTCCTGAACAAAATACAGGGGTTCAAACAGAACAGGCTAGACCCTAGATATTCCCAGAGACAACATCCCGGGATAGTAACAACATATAGTTTAGGAAAACTATGCCTTGACTGGCTACAGAAATCCACACTTCCCAAAATAAAGCAACACTTAACTTTACTTAAAGAAGGTGCTGACTTGCGAGATTTCATAATGGGACCTCGCAAACAGCGTCAAAAACATTTCATATACGCCCGTATATACGCAGCTTACAATGAAGCTTGGAAATTGAAACAAATTGATACTGCAGAAAAAATACGGGAAATTGACAGTATCAATTTGGAAAAATCACTTTCTGTAGTAGACAATGGGTTAACGACTCTGTCCTCCAGAATCTATTCACTGGACAGCATCGTATCATCTGCTATTGATATAATAGAGCAGGACATGCTAATGTTACAACATGGCCAGTCCCAATTACGTTCTATTGTACAGCTAGGTTGGACGTTGCAAAATCTGCATTCAGGATATGTGCCATGGCGTTTAATCAACACAACATCATTGTTTTCTATCTTTAACCTTACTAATAAACAAATCAGTTTGGCACAAAAAGGAGCAGACTATACGATACTGAGCATTGAAAAACTTGAGAGATTACCATTGACAATGTCAGAAAGACCTGTCATTGAATGGATAATACATGGCACCATTACAATCCTGATTACGACTTTTCAGTTTCAATACTGCCAAAAATATATATTAGCAGGCCTGTATGAAAGGTTGGGTAAAGGATACATCAAATCGACCTGGAACTTACCTTTTACACACAAATGTTACAGTGAAGGGAAAAAAGAGGTATTTCTTAGTGGTAATGATTGTAAAAAATCACTAAGCAGAACACTTCTGTGTCAAGGTATTAACTTGCATGGGGCCTGTGAAGGTTCTTCGAACAACCTTTCATGTCATCTTCAGGGCACCCCTACTACACAGATAGAGCCATTTTTCAGACAGCTTTCCAACGGTAGCTACGTTTTTGTAAGTGATCACAGCTGCTGTGGCATGGTGCCAGGAATAGCCTATCTCGTAACTGTGACGTCCAGGGTCATTTGCTGTATGCAAGTATTGTTTCCAAACAGCAATCCAGACATGGAGGCGGCAATATGGCCTTATGTGAATATCTCTTCTATTCGAATTGATACTTTAAGCAGAATGAAGTCTATTCTTTTACAGACAACTGTGCCTTTAACCTCGTCCAAAGAGACATGTGACCTGCAAGTTGCAAGGACAGCGGCAGAGATAGATACCCTATTATCGACAAATTGCCCGGTACATTTCGTAGAAATGTTAAGTCAAATCTTAAACATGTCAAAAAGCAGTGGCATCGCACATGTATTTAAGACAATTTTTTCGGGACTGCTAACACCCTTCGAAGCAGTTCTTGGCATCTTCCCGAATTTTGTGCATTTGCTCTTTGGTGGCCTGCCTCCTATTTTGGGACTCGTAGCTGGAATTTTATTTTTGTTCCTCCTGCTCCGATATGGCAAGCCAAAACACAGACCAACCTCTGGCAACGATGGAAGAAACGATCCTAGCAATACGATATCGAGACTGTATCACTAAGGTCCTCGGATTGGCCTGGCTAAGAGATCTGCATTCTACCTGGTTTCTTTCATTCAGACCAATTTGGCAAAATTGCATCTTACCTGTGCTTCGATGTCTGCTATGCGGAGAAGAATGTGTGTTGGACGTTTGTCTTACACTACCATCAGCAGTACCAATGGATATCGACGCTTTGCTTTGTCCTGTAACGACTCATGCAACGTGTTGTCCCCAGCGGCTACCTATTCTGATGACGGCATTCGTTGAGACTTCACCATTACGATTAAGTGGCGGTGAGGTACGAGATGAAAGCGGCACCACACAGGTACAACCTTCTGTGAACATTGCTGATCCTGACATCGAAGATGGCAATGCATCGCACATATGCACTATTTCTACCTTTTCGGAGTTGGCCCAACTTTCACCTACTGTTGTAGACACATTTTTTACCGGCCTATCAGAAGTAATGCTCTCCCCTAACGACTAAAATATTATTTGAAAAAACGAGCTCACAGCGTTCCCTGAACTCTGAATTCGGCCTTCAGTTTTGATAAACAGAACTCCAAAAAGACAGTGAAACTATTTTTTTTCTCCCTTCCCGAGAACGAAATTATTTTCCCCTAATTTCCAAAATATTTACCGTTTTTTGTCACATGGTACTCTGCTTAAAGTAGAACTATTCTTAGAGAACAGAAGTTCTATTTTTAGAGACTCTAGTGAAAATATTTTGAATCAGCCTCTAGCATATGTACTATGTTATTTAACTTTGTGATGAAATGGTCTCGACCTTTTATTCTGTATTCAGAGCCATTTCATAAATGCAATTTTTGCAATTCATTCAGCCTATATTCATATTTGCTTTTCCTGAATGATAACTCTGCTTGAAAGCGTATAGTATAATACTCATTTTGTGTATCTATACCATTTCAAATGCATTTCATTGTATTTTGGGCTTGGTTGGAAAACACAAGCATACCTATATGTTTATATATTGCTTAGTATTTAGTAATGATGGACATTATACTTGGAGTGGGTGTTGTGAATGTATCTAGGACCCTAATTAAATATTCCTGATTTATGCCTTCATGCGGTTATGATAAATCATGTCCTAATGAAGACATACGAATCTTGCCCATATTCAGTAATAGCCCACGCAGCCCAAATACGGCAAGGCTACTTCCTTAGATTCCTAGAGAGCACAACGAGTACTTTCGACACACCAAACCTTCAGCAACCTGGGAATTCCCCATGTCTTTGTTTTGATTTGTCATTGAACTCCTGCGAGTACTAAAGGAACAGTCAGTTCCTTTTATTGACGTCTTATGTCCAAACACGGCACCTTCCAGGTATAAATATACCAACACTTGCCTTAAGCAAACACACGGTGGTGTGGAGCAGAGCGGCTATCTACTTATCCGATGTCCAGCTGATGCAAGAGCCGAAGGAAGTGGCCCCTCCCCTTTCACACACTGGAGAAGCTGCCTTTTCTCACGCTGAGAAATCCAGCTCCGGTGTTTCCAGTCACCTTCGCGGGTTACTGGGAGATCGAGTCCTGAGAAACGAGATACAAGACCTCCTTCATTCTATAACCAAGGTACGGAGCTGATTCAAACCTTAGAGAGAATTCTTGATTCAGATTCTTGGTAAAAAAAACAACTCAACTTAAAACTGCAACTTACTTACTCCTTCCCACGTATTAGGCTTAGGTCAGGTACACCGGGGTAGGCGTATCTTAGAAGCACCAGTTGAGTTCATTAGTCAATGTTTTTATGTATGTAAATATTTTATCCGTTTTAAAGTATCATATGGCTAAGAAACCATATCAATGCTTTTACAGTATTATTTTATAATACTCCTTTTACTGTACGCACTTTACTTCATGATAAGCATTGCAATTGTGGCAATTAATTTCTCTTGCATGAGAAAGAAGACTGCTCAATAAAATAACACCATTTATTGGCAACGCCCGTCTCTCTATTTCTCTGCACCCTGGTGAAATTAAGCATGCACGATTGACTGAGTGAAATAGCTGTCTATTGTTTTCCCACGACTCTGGAGATACAGTCCTTATTCTGGCGGAGCAAAGTTGTCATGTTATATGGTTGTCAGAAGCTAATCCCTTCTTGTCTAAATCAGGGAAGTTAACCCCTCCCTGTTCATTCGAGAAAGTTTCTAGTTACCTCTGACCAACTGGCAAAAACTAATTAAGTCTAACATAGTCAGTAGAGACCTAGATGACCTCAGTCCTACGTCTACACTGCTGTTTATGTTATTCCAATGCGCACAGCCTATTGGGAATATAGGAACTACACTACAAGCTCTCTTACGGAAGACAGCTTTTTAATTTGTGAAGTAAACCTGGAGAATGACATCCCACCTTTTCTTAATCCCCAGGACTGCAAAGAATGGGATCACGAGAATGGAAGTGCCAATAATAGCTGTGCCCCTCTCCCGATGGAGAAAACAATTAAATATTATTTTGAAAAGAAAAAATCCTCAAACTGTTAAACTCAGCCTGTGGAAGGAGGCTGGATGAATATGGCCCCTTGCCGATGTCAATAGCCTTTTGATGGGACACAGAGAGGCCCATTCAAGGGTGGTGTGTAGTTCACCCACCTCCGCAAAAGTCAACAGCAAAATTACTTTCACTTTCTGCTATCACATGTAGTGTGCCGAAAAAATGTCTCTGTGGCAAAACCTGAATCAAAAATGATGGTTCCCCAAGTGTCATTGAGAGAAGACCCTGCATCATAGTATCTCATGCTCACCAATTTTTCTCAAATAAAAAGGAACTAAAGTGACTTTACAGCTGCATAGCCCCTGACCACTATATGATTGCAAAGACCAATAAAATATCACTTTACCAATATTAACAGCATGTATACAATCTTGCAGATTGAAGATAAACCTAAAGTGGAAAGCTCTTAGTGTTCCAATGACATGTTCTTAAAATGCATTCTAATGCATTCTAATAATCCTCACCCATCTACATATGATGCCACCAAGACGAGTTATGCTCAGCGTTACATTTTAATGATCACATTTGAAGATCTCTGCCTGTCTTGTTTGGGGTGTTTCGTGAACGCATTTAATTGCTGAGGGACTCCATGTCGTACTCAACACGTTCAGCCATTTTCAGCTTTTATAGCCAAAATAGCTGTGGATTCTGGGGCTCATAGTTTTGTTTTCACCTTCATACGTATTGGATTGAAAATTACTGTTTTCAGAAAACATTTGAATAAAAAGGCAAGCGTGGCTAAAAGGGTATTTAGACAAATATTTGCAGAAATATTGTAATGTCAAAAATATTGTACACATACATTTAAAAGGAAATTTTTGGTATGGTTTTCAATATTGTTGTAAAGCATATTGTTTACTGAAATATTGTTGTACATAATGTATTTATCTGCAATATTTATCTACAATATTTCAGTTAAATAGCTGTGGTAGTTTTTTATTTTAACCAATTGTTGTTGATTTTAACAAAGATCATAACACACAATATGACTGGTTCCACATGTCTACACATTAGGCACAATATCAATATACTTGTATTAAGTCTGCACATCCAAATTATGATAGTCCGACCACTTACCTCAGATCATCTCATGTATTCGGGTGCAGCCCCACGCTTCGTTAATTGGCTTTTTCTGCTAGGCACATTAGTCTACCCAGTTTATCCACTTCAGAATTTAAAGGGGTTTTGAGGATGCCTATTTGTGAGCAATATCATGCTTGACCACCAGTGTTGTTACCCCAATAAAGGCCTGTTCCATCCTATGCCCCCCAACCTCCTTTAATAAACCCAGTCAGGCAGCCCTAGGGTAAGGTCAATAAGGTGTCCCAGAACCATGGAGAGCATTTCACCTATTCCCCTGAAAAGGGGGTGTGTTTTGGACAAGCCCAGGACATATAAAAGAAGTCTGTCTGCCTCCTCCAGGGACCAGAGTGAACACTGGGCCTGGGAGGCTATGCCAGTACGATGAAGTTGCCGGAAAGCTATATAGGTAAGATGCAGATATTTAAGTTGGACCATGCGGGGGCAAAAGGAGATAGGCATTTCCTTAGGGTCCAATATGACTGTGCACCAGTCATTGTCATTGAGGTCCCCCACTCATGCCTCCCACCGCACACACAGCTCTGGGAAGCGGTCTGGAGAATTAATGATGAGAGTGGTAAATTCTAGAAATGGCTCTCTCGTCCAGTCTTCCCATTAATATCTTACCTTCAAGAGGGTTGAATTCAGGAATTTGTGGGCCTGTTGGGGTTTGCGCTGATACAGTGTGGAATAGTTGATTATATTAATTAAACTGGGGGTCTGGGAGAGCTTATATTACTCCTGCATTTCCAGAAACAACATCAAGCCTTACCTTGTCAGACATCCCTTAGGTGAGATATTGCTATTATGTCCCGCCTTACAAAGCCTTACAGGGGTAATCATGTTCCCTGTCACAGTGGGGCAATTCCTTTGAGCATGCATTCCATCCAATAAATCGAAGGGCTGCTCTCCAGCAAAGTAGCATCACCTGTGTACAATTGAGGAGTGCTTTGGGGATTGGGGCCCCATAATGCAAACCCAGGAGCACTTCAAAGTGTAGCAGGGTCAATTCTGTCCAGTAAGCAGAGTAATCCCACCCCGTTAAACTAGTAATTAATTGGTGTGAATTGTACAGTAAAGAAGTAACCACATGGGTCTGCCATTCCCATTCCCCCATCGTAAGGGAAGTGTCATCCATTGACAAAGGCCACACAATGGCAACCCTCAGCCTAAAGGAAGGTGACAACCTTCTAGGCCAATGCTTGAAAAAATCTCATAGGGATTGAATAGGGGAGTTCTAAATTTTTTACAAGTAGCACAGTAAAATCATAATTTTAAACGGACCTACTTGGCCCATTGGTTCAAAGGCCAACGACCCCACCAGTACAGGTCTCTGTTTAACTCGTCTGTTAGGGGGTTCAGGTTAAAGCTCTATGCCAATTACCAGAGATTGGAAATGTATACGCCTAAATATTTAAAAGATATGGTCTGCAAAGCTGTATTGTGGCATTCCAGCAACAACCACCTGCATCACCCTCAATTGGTACCAATAAGAATTTAGATTCATTGATATGAAGACATGAGACCTCTCTATATAGATGGAGAGTCTCATAGCATCCTGGTTCAGAGGACTGCGGGTTCTGCGGGTTCTGCGGGTTCTGAGGAACTTCAAATATCTTCAGCACATAGGGACAGATATTTAACCATTTTTAACAGTCGCAAACCGGAAATCAGCCTGTTTGTGAATGCAAAATTGGTCTTGCCCAGTTACAAACCCTATTTTGCGAGTCAGTAACCTATTGCTGATTCGCAAAATGGGGTTTGTGACTCGCTATTAGGAAAGGCAGTGCCAAGAACATCCCTTCCAAATAGTGACTCGTACTTCAATGTACGATTGGTACACTCAGTGTTTACCACCTACTTCAAGTAGGTGGTAAGCTACTCGCAATTGGGAAGGGGTCGCCAGAGGACCCCTTCCCTTTTAGAATGGACGGGCACATTTTTTAAGGGCAGGTTGTGCTCCCACTGACCAATGCCTACTCTTAAAAAATGAAACAGTAATGTTTCATTATACTTTTTTCAAATGCATCCTGTTTTTCTTTAACCACATCATTGCTATTGTATATTCCCGCTGTGTGTTGCACTTTTCATAATCCCATTGTTTGTGACAAGGTCAACTCGTCATAAGCACAGCGCAGGTAACACCCATGACGAGTTGACCTTGTCACAAGCCTCAAAGGGGGTAAGAAAAATGGATTGCATTTTTTTTTAAATATACTCTATTTAAAAAGCAGTCACAGACATGGTGGTCTGCTGACCCCAGCATGCCACAATCCCAGGGAGTGCTAGACATTCCTAATGAGGTCACAAATTGCAGCTGCCTCATGAATATTATTGAGGCAGGCAATTTGTGACCCCATTAGGAATCACAAAACAGTGTCTGAGACACTGTTGTACATTCATTTTTGTGAGTTGCAAATTGAGAGTCGCTTTATGACATAATTTGGGACTTGAAAAATTGGTAGGGCTATACATCAGGCCTATAGTGCTATATCCTTCTTCAATCCCCCCTCCCAGGACCACAACCTTACATGAGCATTGCAGCAAAAGAGGCATCCCAATGGCTCGATCACCAAGGCAAATAAAAGTGGTGGGTTCTCCTTAGAATTGGATATGGATGTGGTCCCATTGCCCCGAACGGATGGCCTAACATATAGGATGCCAACAAGTTTGCAGAAGTGAGGGGCGAGTCTTGTCCTTTTCAGAACCACTTCTAAGTGTCAAAGGCCTTCTCCAAGTCTATGAGGAGCAGAGTCATGGGGTTGCAGATGAGGTGCACCTGGGAGAGGGCGACCTAGACTCTTCGAATGTAGTGTTGGGTGCTCCTGTGTGACATGAACCCACATCAATCCAGGTGTATCAGATAGGGTTTTGTCCGGGTGAGTCGGGTAGCTTAGACCTTTTCAAATACTTTGATGTCAGCTTTAGCAAGGGAGATAGACCTTCATGAAGAACATCTGAAGGCTGACCCACCTTAGGGATTACTACAATAGTTGCTATGTCTAATTCTGGATAATTCATCTATGTTTCACTGCCTCAGTGTATAACTCGAAGAGATGGGGAGTACAAGCGACTGTAAACATTTTAAAAACTCAATTGGAAAACTGTCTGGACCTGGGGTTGGACAGAGCCTCACTGATTTCCTCAACTGTGAGGGGGGGTGAAGGTCATGGACAAGGGACATGGAAATCAAGGGCATTAAAATATCCCAGAGTCTCAAATGAGCAAGTTCTTGTGGAAGCCTGGGTGCTACTGTATAGAGTACGTAATATTACTTTGAATAAATCTGCACCACCTCTGCAGTTCACTCATGAAGGCAGTCTATTACATTGCAAATTGAGGGTACCACTCTAGAAGCTGTGCCTGCTTGTTAGACTTATTCTTTTGTTCATGTATCGTTTGGGTCAATGCCCTCCAACACTGTCTGGCTTCCTCCAGGGAAATCTGTCTCAGGCTAGACATCGCCAGCTTCTGCCTGCAGTCCAGGCAACGTATCTGTTGCGACAACAAGAGGATCTGTGTCTCCAGAGCTGTTACTTGCAACACATATGTGTCTCCTTGCCCTGGATATACCCTTTGATTTATCCTCTGGGGTGATTGGGATGGGTTTGCTGGCTGTCCAAAGAATCCTGACATGTGCCACCATGCCTAGGTTTCTTACAAAGAAGAACATTATTTCCTTCTCTACAAAATTAACACAATCTTCATTCATGAGGTACCAGGGCTTAATGCACTGCTGTAGAAATCAAAACTCTTTCTCAGGGGTCTCGCTGATACTTAGTCCTTCAAAAGCTGAACAAAAGTTGACACAGAAACTGCAATATCAAAAAGAAACATTTAATAAACTCACATGAGTTGAGACTATGGGCTCGATGTAGGTAAAAGTGATTTTCCGATTTCAAAATACCGAGGCGTTCCGAATCGGTATTTTGAAATCGGAAAACGAGATGTAGGTAAAAAAAGGCGAATTAATACCGAATCGGTCGGCATCGGTAATGTGAATCGGTACGTTCCGATTCGGCACGGACCGAATCGGAAAGTACCGATTCGGCTAACACCGATTCGGAAAGTACCGATTCGGCTAACACCGAATCGGAAAGTTCCGAATCGGCTAACATCGATTCGGAAATAGCCGATTCGGTAAAATCCGATTCGGCAATTATAGAATCGTAGCTATGAAAACACACCCATGGCCAAAAAGCCCATAGGAATGCATTGAAGAAACCGAATCGGTAAAATACGAATCGGATAATACCGATTCGGATTTTACCGATTCGGTAATATCCGAATCGGTAAAAGCCGATTCGGCAAAAGCCGATTCAGCCAATGAGGTGGCTCCCCCTCCCCCACCCAAACAGGGAGTGGCAACCCTGGCAGGTGCAGCTAATTAAGAAGTTTCTGGAGAGCCAGCCTGAGCTCAACACTCACAGTTAGCAGCAGTGGGAGTAGGAGGTTGTGAACTGTAGTGAAGAACATGGCAAACCAGAGCGAGAGCCAGAAGTCCTCCCAGAAGAGGAAGCCTAAGTTCAGCACCACCGAGCTTCAGGTGTTGGTCGAGGAGGTGGTGAGGGTGCACCGCCAGCTGTTTGGAAAGCTGTCCCTCAATGTGCCAGACAGCACCAAGAGGAGGATCTGGAGCGAAATCGCCCAAAAGGTGAATGCTGTGGGTGTCACCCCCAGGTCCCTGGATGAGCTCAAGAAGAGATTCTACGACATCCGCAGCCTCACAAAAAGGAAGATGGCAGAGATCCAGAGGCAGGCAGGACTCACAGGTGGGGGCAGTAACCCGGCGCCACCCCTCACAGACCTCGAGGAAATGGTCTCCACCACCATTGAGAGGGAGAGTGTTACTGGAATTGGGACCCTGGACAGCTCTGCCAGAGCTACAGCTACAGGTAAGAAGCATGCACATCATGACACACCCTACCAGACACCTCCCCATTAGACACAATGCATAGGCAAACCCCAGCACAGTACTGTAACCAACATACAAGAGACAAGCATCATGGTACATGTAGTCAGCAGAAGTTAGCAAAATATGGCAGTGCAGAATCACAAGACAGGAAACAGTGTAACACAGTCTAAGGAGATGCAAGGACATGTGGAATGCTTTAATTGTACTGACTGTAATACATCGGCACTCAATTTACAAATGCTTCTTTGTACCTAGGGGCACCATCAGGCGGACAAACATTGTCATCAGAGGCAGCAGCACCATCTGACACTGCACTCGCAGGGCCGAGCACCAGCCAGGCTGCTGAGGAGGAGGAGGACGGAAACACCCTAGGGCTTGGTATGGAGGGAGACCTGGTGATAGACTTCGAAGCACTGCACTCCCCACAAATGCCCAGCACACCCCCCTTGCAGTTCTCCCCAGAGAACTCCCCGACAAGGGACCCCCTTCCACCTACACCAGCTCCTGCCACAACCATGGCTTTGGCACCAGTACAACCTGTCCTGGGAGCAGGGGCTCAGGGACCGGCCAGCACCACACCCCCACCAGTGGCACCCCAGCCCACTCAGCAGGCCGGCAGCAGCAGTACCCGGCGCCGTGCCATCACCACCACTGCTGCACCAGCACGGGAGGGCAGTGTCTTCCTTGGCCTCGAGGGAAAGATGGTGAAGATACAGAGGCAGCAGGCAAAATCCACGATGGCCTGCCAACGCCAGCTCCTGCAGCACAACCTGCAGATGGGAGAAATGGTGAAGGGATTTCAGGCCTTCGTGGAATCAAACAAGGAGGTGGCAGCAGGTTTAGGCAGGCTAACCACTGCCATAACCCAGTTGTGTGGCAGAATGGAGGAGCAGGAGCTGGTGCGCAGGCGGGATGCCCGTGTGCAGAACCGCTGCTTGAGCCGCCTTGCTGCGGCAACGGCACAACTGTGCCAGCGCAGCGCAAACATGGAGTCTAGCCTGAGTCAGAATACGGCAGAGCTCACAAGGGGAATGGCCCGCATCACCACTGCTATGGAGGCCATGATCATCTCGAACACAGCCACAAATCCTGCCCTGGACCTGGGGGATGCTGGGGACAGCAGCAGCCGCAGCAGCCCGGCCAGCGCTGCGTCTGAGCCACGTAGGAGCACCAGGCGCTCCGCAGATGCTGCTGGTCATTCAGAGGGGGCTGAGGGACACCCCAGTGGGGCTGGCAAGCGGGCAAAGAAATAGGCTTGCAAGGGCGGGTGAGGCAACCTGGACCTTGGACTTTTGTTTTCTTTTCCATTACACCATTTTTTTGTTGCACATCAGTGCAGTAACTGTGTTGCAACAGTATTAAAATGTGTTTTTTCCCAACAACCATTTAGCTGTCTTTGCATCTGTACTCACTCAGAAATAGTTTTCAGTAATCTCCTCACGTCTGTATCTGCCATCACTTGGCGTACACACCCCAGCTGGCTGTGTCAGTGGCACAGCTTCGTCGTCGTCATGGTCCTCGTAGTCAGACAACTCCACCTCAGTGCCCTTCTTCACCGCAAGGTTGTGTAACATTGCACATACAGCTATGATCTTGCAGCAGGTGATGGGGGTATACTGCCTTGCACCTCCACTCTTGTGCAGGCATCTGAATCTACTTTTCCAGATGCCAAAGGTCCGTTCGACAACATTCCTTGTGCGTATGTGGGCCCGGTTATACCTCCTTTGGCTGGGTGTGGAGGGGTTGAGGTAGGGGGTGAGTATGAATGAGCGGAGGGCATATGCACTGTCGCCTGGAAGAGAAAGGGGTAACATTACACACATGCATACATGTATTCCACCTAGCTACTATGTGTTATGGGGGTCTGATGATGTGTCTCACCTAGGAGGTATCCTTCACCAAATTCGCCAGCCATCAGCTGTGCATAGATGCCGCTCTGTTGGAAAATATAGGAGTCATGGGTACTCCCTGGAAATTTTGCTACCAGGTCTGTGATGGTGCACTTTGCATTGCAGATCACCTGCACGTTGATGGTGTGTGTAGACTTCCGATTGCGGTATATGTATTCGGTGTCCGCTGGTGGGCAAATCGGAATGTGCGTGCCATCTATGCAACCAATGATTTGGGGAAATTGTGCCATCTGGTAGAAGTCAGCTTTAGTTTGTAGCAGTTCTGCGTGGGTTGCAGGGAAAGAGATGTATTGGTCCATCCTGTGTATCATGGCGTCAAGGAATGTGTGGAAGAACCTTGACAGGCTGCTCTGGCTCACCCCTCCTGCCGCTGCAACTCCACTTTGATAGCTGCCAGACGCTAGCAGGTGTAGGCTGCATAGCACCTGGATGTGCGCAGGGATGGCGTGTGCCCTTGGGGTGTGGTGGTCCAAGAATGGTTTGAGATCCCTGATGAGCTCAAGTATGGTGTCAGAGTCCAGCCTGTATCTCTGTAGGATCTCTGCCTCTGTGAGCATGAACAGGGTTATCCTCTGTCTGTAGACCTGTTCATTTCTTAGCCATTCCCTCTGTCCTTCCTGCTGTAGCCGTAGCCGCCTCGCAATGACATAAAAAGCTGCCATCCTGCAAGTTGCAATGCATTTTGGGGCTGTTTATATGGGTTGGAGTTGGTTACCACCTGATTGGAATCCATGGTAAATACCGAGTGAATTCTACCGATTCTGAGCCGATTTCGGTGTTTCTGTGCCTCCCTACATCTCCCCATCTGTCGGAATCGGGGAATTTCCCGATCGGCGATTCATACGAATCGGTATGTTTTCCAATTCGGCTCATGTCCGATTCGGTCTATCTACCGATTCGGTACATGGACCGAATCGGTGATTTTCCGATTCGGTGTCACTACCGATTCGGTACATGGACCGAATCGGTGATTTTCCGATTCGGTGTCACTACCGAATCGGTACATGGACCGAATCGGTGATTTTCCGATTCGGTGTCACTACCGATTCGGTACATGGACCGAATCGGTGATTTTCCGATTCGGTGTCACTACCGAATCGGTACATGGACCGAATCTATTATTTTCCGATTCGGTGTCACTACCGATTCGGTACATGGACCGAATCGGTGTTTGCATACGAATCGGTGTGTTACCGATTCGTTACATATCCGATTTTCGGTATGTACGTATCGGATTCTTTCCCATTCGGTACTCATTCCGATTCGGTTTTCACTCCGATTATTAATTTTTTTGGTTCCCTACATCTCGATGGCTGTTTACCGATCGGTAAGGGCCAAAAATCGGTATTTTTGGCCGTTACCGATCGGTAACGGCCTACCTACATCGGGCCCTAAGTCACACAGAAGCCTTGCAACTGAATGAGGCAGTCTGCAGAATACAGAAACCTGGGGCTTTATATATGTTTTAGAGTTACATAATAAGCATAAATGAAAGGGGCAGTCCTGGCTCATGTGAGCACACAAAAATGCCTAATATGGACATGCAAGTTCTACTTGTTCAACCAAGTGGGAGGAGCTAACAGTTTTCAGAACGTAGCAAACACATTCCTATCTGAAACTAATCAGTAACAGCTGCAGACCCTACCGGGCATTTATGGGCATGCGTTAAAGTGGAGGAGGCTAAAAATATCCTGTTACTGGGCAGACTTCAGGCACAGCTAACAGGAAGGTAGGACAAAGCACATGGTGAGCACATGGCAGCACATGGCAGACAAAATGGCTGCCAGAAATACAAAATGGCTTCTGCTAACGCTAACCCATTGCTGCTAATTTACGACACCGCATGGGC
This sequence comes from Lissotriton vulgaris, assembly GCF_964263255.1. Classification (NCBI taxonomy): domain Eukaryota; kingdom Metazoa; phylum Chordata; class Amphibia; order Caudata; family Salamandridae; genus Lissotriton; species Lissotriton vulgaris. The sequence goes on from NC_141689.1 coordinate 1,907,799,796, forward strand.
CTCAAATGTATTGTGGGCAGCCCTTCTCGAGGAGGAGGGGAGCATGATCTGATATTTCGAGTGTACTTGTCACAGTTTACACCCCTGACTTAGAATAGTCTGTCATTCATATCCATCACTCCCTCCGAATGAGCAATACAAAGGCAACTTCCGCAGTCCGTCATCTACCGTCGGCTCGTGTTTCAACGCGGGGAAGCGAGCAGATCTCCGTTCCTTGGACGATAGGGCAAGACGCCAGATAAAGACTCCTATTTTTTCTCAGAGGTATGTGCTAGGACTTAGTTTAAGAGACCTGTACTTCCTGCAGTATATTCTTCTATAAACCTTGTTTTCTCTTTTTTCTCTTTTTTATCACTCTTTAGTGACTGACTTCTTAAAGGAAGCTCTTCGCCTCAGTGCGACTTCATTACGTGAAAATGTTTGGCTTTTCTTCAATTGTGCATCCATAAGGTATGACTACCTCCTTTTTTATGTTTTCAGTCAGCTTAGACATACAGGTTTTAAACGCGGTTTGTTCTTAAAAAACTGCATTTTTTCATTGTTTACGTTTTAGTTATTGACCCTGTAAAGAATGCTCTCTGACTCCAATACGGGAAAACTTCTGGCTTTCTTTCATTTTCGAAGCATTAGGTATAAATACCTCTATTTATGTTTCAAGCCAGTTTTGATAAACAGGTTATCAACGTACTTCTTGAGGGTCCTAAACTAAAATCTAGTTTTCAATTCATGTTGCTCTAGAGCGTTTTTTTGAAGAACTGGCACCAGTGGACAGACTTACCGTTCATTCCTCCGTAGCAACTCATCTTCCACAGTGTTGACACACTCGAAATCAAGGTACGATATTAGCAATTGTGGCCACCACACTAACATTGAAAACTTCAGGGCCAGAAATACATGTTTTGTTCCATTTTATTCCGTAGGCATTATCAAGCCCACTCGTCTTCCCGGACTATAGGTATCATTACCTGTTTTCTCCAGCAACTTTTTGGTAAGGATCTACATTTTAGTTCTATCTATTCGCCTTCTAATTAAAGTTTTCACAGGAGATATGTAAGTGATAGGCCCATCTTTACGTGAGCATATGTAATACTGGCAATTTAGATTTCTTTCTCTATGTTTGCTTCTTTTTAGATTTACACTTAACAATATACACTCATATGTTTATTATGTTTTGTTTCTTTGTCTGTCATCTATTTTTTCTTTGTTTCAACATTGACTCATCAAGTAGACCTACAGGTTATGTTGTACAGCTCTTTATTAGAACTGTGTATGATCACATGCGAATTAACTGAGAATAGCTCAAAAGAAGTATTATGCTGCAATTAAAGTGGCAAAAAGCTCATACTATGATGGGCGTATTACCAAGGCCAATAACAATAGCGCAGAAATCTTTGCTATTGTCAAAAGCTTTGTCTCTCCCTGCGCCGCTCAACCTCTTTTAGCCTCATCGGCAAAATGGTGTGAAGAACTCTCTGTGTTTTTTGTGGAAAAAATTGATAAAATCCAAGATGATTTGCTTACTGTATGTAGCAATTTTCCAGCCTCCATGACTACTCCTATCCCCACTATGCCCACTTCTACGGATCAGTTTGCCCTCTTCACTCCAGTGAATACAACTGAGGTCGTGAAAATTCTGGCTACCTTACAATCGGGTTCCCCTGCGGACCCCTGTCCAGCCAGAGTCCTTGCGGGCCTGGCTAATACAGTCGGCCAAGAGGTGACACATATTGTGAACCTCTCTCTTTCCAGCGCCACTGTGCCAGCTCGCTGGAAACAGGCAAAATTGCTACCACTCCTTAAGAAAAATGGCCTAGATCCAAAAACCCCCGCTAACTTCCGGCCTATATCTTTATTGCCAGCTCTGACAAAGATATGCGAAAAAGTTGCATTTTCACAGCTGGACAAATTTGTTGAAAACTCTCAAGCTCTCCACCCCGCGCAATCAGGCTTTAGAGCTGCTTTCAGTACAAAGACGGCCCTAGTCGAGGTCTCTGAGGCTATCCGTGAGTGCTTAGACGGAGGTGGCAGAGCGGCGCTGATTTTATTGGACCTCTCTGCCGCCTTCGATACGGTCCCTCACTCCCTCCTACTTACCAGACTAGCAGACATAGGCATAACTGGCCCTGCTCTCGGATGGTTAAGATCTTTTTTAGATGACAGGTCCCAGCAAGTGTGGATGCCGCCTTTCTCCTCCTCTCCCAAAAAACTCTCTACTGGCATACCACAGGGCTCCACCTTAAGCCCCCTGCTTTTTAATGTCTATATGACCCCCCTTATCTATCTTGCGGAACAGCTAGGGGCCAAAATTATGGCCTATGCCGATGATACCCAGCTCTTGTTTACATGGCCCAAAAACAACCTGGACACGACGAGAGTCCAATTCTGCTTATCATCGGTCTTCCGCTGGCTGGCCTTGGCTCAACTTAAATGTAATGAGAGCAAATCTGAAATTCTGCTGTACGGCTCCTTCCCAGATAATTTTTATGATTCTCTCTGGCCCACCGATTTTCCTAGCCCCAAATCCACAGGTGGACCTGCAAAAAACCTAGGAATTTGGTTTAGCAACAATCTCAGATTTGAAGACCACCTGAAAAAACTCACTGGAATCTGCTTTTCCACTCTCAAAACCTTACGCAGATTTCTTCCTTTGCTTCCACGATCAGCTAAGGAGACGGTCATTCGCGCTCTGATATTATCCAGATTGGATTATGCGAATGCTCTCTACTGCGGTCTCCCAGCCTATCTGATCCACCGCCTCCAAGTCATCCAAAATGCTGCGGTCCGGCTGCTGTTTAACATACCCAGAAGATCTAGCGTCCGCGAACCACTCCGAGATCTTCATTGGCTCCAAGTGGCTCAAAGAATCTTATTCAAGATCCTTGTGTTAGCATACCGAGCACTACACTTAACAGGTCCAACCTATTTGAGAAAAAGATTCTCGCTCTATGCTCCCAACCGCCCTCTCAGATCAAGCAATCTTCATCAAATGACGGTACCAAAGTTCAAATATAGCAGGCTTGGCGGACAATCCATTTCTGTTAGAGCAGCGAGAGCTTGGAATACCCTGCCTCTGCAACTGAGAACAGCCCCTTCCATCATGGCATTCAGGAAAGGCTTAAAAACCTACCTCTTTAACTCCAATGCCTAATGGCTGTCCCTCTTTTGCATTTACTGTGATCTGTCCCCTTCTTTTCCCGCGCCAGGATACTATACTATTTAGTAACAGAGCGCGTTACAAAAGCCTCTATAATAATAATAATAATAATAGTGTTGTAAGTGCTGAATGTCGATTTCATAAGAGTTTATGTATGTTTATTATATTTTTTTCAGCGCCCCTGATGAAGGGAAAAATTCCCGAAATGCATTGGGACTGGATTATTTGTTTATTTCAATTAATACTTCTTGTTTAGACAGCAAGTTAAATGTCTAGAACAGGATAATGAAATATTGTTCATTCAAAATGTATACACAGTATGTTTAAAATTATGAAATTGTGAAAAGATTTGTTATATTTAAAATTCGATACAATATATAAGCATTAGTAATTTTGTAGTTTACACAGGCAGATAGAGTTCTGCCATAGGTAGTGCGGGTAGGGTCTAATGACGTCAGTCACTAGTTTATATCCAGTTCAGGGAAGGACATGAACATGCGTGAGTTGGAGGACATCGGGTGCCGGGAGCAAGATCTGATCAATGTGTGACAGTGTTGTATGTGCCACCGATGTGCGGGTGAATGCCTGCATGTGCTCTTCATGCACCACAGAGGCCCTTTGAATTGGCTCCTACAGAGAGCTTTGTGGAGTGTTACTGACAGCATGGTCAGGGGGGTTCAGAAATGTCCCAAAGGGGGTCGGGACAGCATTAAAATCACCCCCTTTTAACGTGGTGCCCTAAAGGAGGGTAAGTAAAAAATCTCAAAGCGCCTGTAGCAGAGACTGAAGATGTTGGGGAACATAGGCCAATAAAAGATTGTACTGCCCTTGTATTGACCCTCAATCCCCACATAACGCCTGTTGGGGTCTACATGGACGATAGAGTTTTACAATTGTTTTTTATATATTTTGATTGATTTTATATACATTTATTGTGATGTATATTGAATTTACGTTGAAAAAATTATTTTGTAGAAGGAAGTTGGATGTATGAGGAAAAATGAGGAGATTGCTTCAAGTATGAGTAAATATTTTTTTAATTAAATTCTCAAATTTTTTAATTAGTCATTCTAAAAATGCTTTATTTAAATATCAATATGCATATATAAATAGTTTTTCAGATTTTTGATGTATTCCGTTTAGGTTAGAAGTGTATAATTTAAATGTTCTTATTTTTACTTTTTTACTGTAGTTATTTGTGTAAATGTATTTTTATGTTAATCTATATATGTCCTTTTTGTCTTCATAAATAGTAAAATGGTGATTTGAAAAAAATCTTTCATGTATTTTTTCAATATTTAGTTATGTTTTATTTCTATTTATGAATTATGATTTCATTTGATTCCTTTAATAAAACATTTCAAAATTACAATAAATTAGCATTTTTATTAAAACTGGGTATTTAATATTTTTTTTTACAGAAATTCATTCTATGTTTTTAATTTGAAGAAAATGAATAAAAATATTGTTACTAGTTGGATGTTTGGTCTATATGTAAAGAGATGTTTGATCTATTGTTATAAAACTATAAAAGTATTGTTTTTGTAAATTTGTTTTAAAAAGTCATATTTCAAAATCTAAGTTTTAATGTTGCACTTTTTAATTGTTATAATTGTCATTATAATTTGAGAACAACTATTATATAATGTTTAATATTTAAAACATATTTTACAGCTATGTGTAGGTATTTTATGTGCATAGTTTGGTATTTTCTAATGAATATATGGCATTTCAATAATTGTGTAGTTTGTAAAAAACTGTTTTTTTATTACAAAATATAAATTAAATGTATGTTATTACCTTGTAATTGTTAAGATATGCATATTGTTTTAGTTTATACAAATTTCACTCATATTGTTATTGATATATTTGTTTTATTTTACATATATATAATTTTTTAATGTTTGTTTTCCTCTTTTTAGCTTTTATTATTTTTTTGTATTTTTCTGAATTTGTGTACATTGTTGTGACAATAGTTCATTAGACCCCCTTTGGTATGCAACACCTTTCCCAATATGGTTTACATTGAAGTTGCAAAAGTGAATGTTATCCATTTAGGGGCACATCATCAAAATCTGAAGTAGCGATTTCTTAATTGCGAAAAATAAGAAATCACATTTAAAAAATCGTTATCTGGAATGCATGAAGCCCCACTTGACTAAATAGCGATATCCCTAATAATCGCAAAAAATACAGCGAGTACACAAATGCGACTTACAAGACCTGATGATCCTAAATAGCGATCTCGCTAATTGCGATCTCGCTATTTGTGAAAATCACAAAAAGTGGGACCCATTCGAAGCAGGCTGATGACATCACAAACAGGCAGTCACATAGTCCATGCTTCATTCAGTGCCCTGAGGAGCTCAGAGGTGGAGGCAGCATACTGAGGCTGACCAGAATCACTGACATTTCTGTAACCAGCTACCTTGTCATACCCAGGATGGACAAAAATGCTTCAGGGGAGAGTGCCACACCCAGGAAGAGGAAAATGAAGTTCTCAGAGAAAGAGTTGGAATACCTAATTGAGCAGGAGCCATGATAAATTATGTGGAAAATTGTCCCTGAAGGTTCCTGAGGCTGTAAAACGAAAGGTATGGCTGCACATCAAGGTTAAAGTTAATGCTGTGGGAGTCATACACCGCAGCATTGATGATTTGAAGAAAAGGTGGTACGACCTCAGGATATGTGCCAAGGAACGCATTGCTGAAAGGCTGAGGGATGCAGGTGTCACGGGAGGAGGACCATCTACTGCACCCACAAACACAGCGCTTGAGGACCTTGTTGAGGTGACAATCCAGCCGTAGGCGGTGGTGGGGGTCACATAGCTGGACACATCCGGTGCAACACAAGGTAAGATGCATGCAAGCGTTAATCCCTTGCGTAATGTATGATCAGGCACATCGCTCCAGGCAAACACAGTATGCAGATCAAACTCCAGGCCACGTTTACCCTCATACACAGAATGCATCATGGGAGTTGTAGTCAGGTCAGCAAATTGTGCATTCAAAAGCAGCAAGGGCAATCAGAAAACCCCAACACAGCTTGGCAGCCAGTGTATTTATGTATCAACAAAAAATGAGAGGTCAGTGGTGTTTTGGGAAACCACACTAAAGGAGCAAAACAAGAAAGAACAGTGCCTGGCCCGATTTGGGTAGGTAAGAAAGCCCTCACACACCGACCTGGTCGGTGTCATGCTTCATCATCGGGCCCCACCAAACAGGCTGAGTGCCTTTTTGGTGTGCTGCGACGCCAGACTACTGCGGAGCTGGTTTAGAGAAAGAGGCGTGCAGTGAGAAAAAATTAAGAGTGTCTTATGAGTATCAAAAGAAAAAAAAATGTATTAGTAGATCACTAAGACACGGATAAAAAGCTATGTGTTTGAGAATTTGGCCAAAAGTTAATTGTTTGGTTAATTACAGATTAATTCGTAATATCAGTCGACATGTTTCAGCCTACGAAACGGTGTAAGTTTACCAGGCATTCTTCAGGACTAGTATAATGTGATAAACCCTGGCGGTATGAGCACCCTAAGGCTCACCCTGACCTAGGGACGTGAAAGTGAAAAAAATATTTTTTTTTAAAAGTGAAAAAGTGCAAAAAGGAAAGAGCAACTGCTCTTTCACAATGCCTCCTGGTTTAGGTGGATTACCGCACCTAGAAAGGAAGAAACAAACATACATAAAAGACAAAACAAACATTTAGTTGTTGGTCTATGAACGTATATTTATAGGTGCTCCAAGTCTGAGGCAAGTCATTGTGGATGGCGATTAGATAGTATAGTTATCACCAACCAAACTACCCCTAAGGAAGATACCGCTAATACTCAGGGGGGGGGGGGGTGAACTAATGGTGTGCTATATGTGGCTAGTTGGTAAAAAGGTTAAAATCAGGCGAAGTGTCCTCATGTCGTCGGATCAATGAACCAAAGGTCAGTGACCCCACAACAATTGAAAACCTAAGATTAAAAATTGTCTCACTTTTTCTATGATGCTACGTACACCATGGGTCTCAGGAGGGGGGTGGAGGCTTACTCGGCACACCCTAGATGCAAGAAACAGCAGAGTAGTACGATTAAGGAAAGGTTACTTAGCTCAGTTTAGCAACGTGATCACGAGCGCTGTCAGGCAAGACTTATGCCCTCAAAGCCTGGCACCCGTGTGGAACCTAGCTTCTCCCTCGATCCGGACCCTGAAGATAGAATGCGGGGCCGGTTGCGGTGTTTAAAAAGCCATGTTGTTTCCCTCGCCGGGTTTCCGGGTTGGGTGTGCCTTGTGTCGTCAGTGGGCGTGCTTCTGACGTCTCAGGGGTGGGTTTGCCATCGTTCACCTATGGCTGCGCAGGGTATGTGTGACGCGAACCGGCGCGTCATTAGAATGAAATCTAAGCTATGGAGTGTCAGTCAGCCCTCAATCGAAGTAAACACTTTATTGTCCATTGAACATGAACAAAAGTTGCGGCGTGAGCCCATAAGCAGACTATGCGGTGTGCTTCAATTATTACTCGCAGTATTGCCGTTTCGGTAGAGGTGAACAAGCCATTTGCAGGGTTACATTCTCGACTCAATCATAGCGTGTACATATAAATACAGTCGGCAGCTCTAATTTGACTCAATACGGCCCAATATCAATTGTAATGTGAATCGGCGACCTGCGCACTGCTAAATGGCAGCAGTTAGACAGCGGATCAAGCTTTAAGTCTCTCATCTCAACGGCAGAGCGCGGCTGTCAAGGGCCGATGAACAGGCACGTCAGACCGTTGTTGTCAGTCAAACAGACACGTTTGTACGTCATTGTTGTGGGCAGAGTATAGGCTAAGAGACAGATAGGCAGGGTGAGCGCTGCATTGCGTTTTTCTTTTTTAATTAATGAGCCATGACTATGCCAGAGTACAATTGTATATACAACTGCAAAGGTGTGTCAAAATGTAAAGGCTGGCCGTAGGCAAATAACGACAATGCTTGTTGGCAATTCAGATAAGGTAGAATTGTAAATCCACAAGTTCCAATTTATCGAGTGGGTAAAGGTTCTTGGTAAGTTGATTGGGCGGGGGGTAGCCTGACCAGCAGTTTCCAAAGAATGTATCCCTAGTTGTATTTCAGACAGGCAAGGAGAGCCCCCTTCACCAAGAGGATTGAAGTCAGCCTTGTCACTGTTAACTACGTAAAGTTTCAAGTCATTTGAATATTGAGTTCCAGGGAATTTCATCATTAAGACCATGGTGGTGGGTGCCCGGTCTGTGGACCCAGCGTTGCTCTTTTTCAAAGAGTCTGTTTGCCAGGTTGCAGGTGCCGCTCACTTGTTCTATTACAGTCCACCTAAGGTCGTTAGTGGTATGGTTACTGTTAAGAAAATGCCGACTCATTTTGGTGGTTGTTTTCTTGCATCTGACGTTGCTCCGATGCTCGCATATCCACTGTTTGATTTTCCGAGTAGTCATTCCTACGTATCGTAGGTCGCAGGGACAGGTAATTAAGTACACAACGTTTGATGAGTTGCAGTTGGTATGTGCAACTTGTGTCCAGACCTTTCCAGGTTGCAATGACAAAGTTTGGGAATGAGCAGTCAGATGGCCAGTGTATTTAGTCAGTAATTTTATGTGAGCAAAGTATGCCATATGTTCAACAAATGTAGAATTAATAAAAATGAACAGTGCACTGTTTAACAACACAGATGCAGCTGAGGCAAACTCTGATGACAATGACCGACTCCACATCTCAGAGACACCTGCAGAGACCGATGTAGAGACTCCAGTGACCCAAGCAAGCCCACCACCACCACCAAAACGTAGGGCACACAGTCTCCATCCAGCCAAGTGTTGCCACACCAACTCCAACACCAGCACAGGTCCAACCAGCGCAATGGCGCAGGTATAAGGCACGCATTGCAGCATGTGATGAGCAGGCAACAAATTTCTATGGTGGCAAAGAGTCACAGATGCTATGCATGCAGCGCCTGCAGGGGAGACACATGGGCACAATCACTCTTCAGATCTCCAAGCTGGCAAAGAATATAAGCACAATAACAGACAGTGTGCATGACCTAACAACAGTGTTTGCAGAGGGTAATCGTCTAACAAACGCAAACCTACAGGAGCTCACAAAGGCAGTGCTTGCAAGACAGGCCACTAAGCGGAGAAGACATCACCAAAGCCTGCTCCGCACCTCAGCAAATACAAGTGTCATCAACCAGCTCAGAAACACCACAGCGCTATTGGCACGGCACTCCATTGCAATGCAAGTTGACCTCTGTCATGTCTGTGGGAATGTTGCCAGGGCCTTGGGACAAGTGACCACAGTGGTGGAACACTTACAGTCCGGGACAGTGAGTGTCATCAACTTGGAAGGGGAGGAAGGGAGTGAGGAGGTATTGAGTCTCAGTAGCATGTCAGTGCCTGTGACCCCTGCCAGGGGGCACAGTTCGTTCAGCACCACATCCACACACACACATCCTGTTGATGTTGCAGAGGCATGTGATAGGAAGCTGGCAGTATGTGGCAGGAGGCGCTAGCCATGCATATCCACATTTCTGCGCCGTGGTGGTGTAACCATGGTCCTTTACGACGTGGTGATTGACTTACAGTGCCTTTAACTTTTTTCTGTTGACTTTATGCCTCAATTCAATCACCCTTTCAATTTGTGCTATTCTAATTTTTACTTAACATGGGCTCACCTTTGCATTCACTATTTAGTTGTTATGGGTCATCATTACGTACCTCAGAAATAATGTTGGGTGTTGTGTGCACATCTCCTCTGTCCTTCTGCTGAGCTCGCCACATGCGCCTGTCGGTGTTGTGCGGGTGGTTGATCGTCCCCATCAGACTCAGTGTCAGACATATCGAGGTGTATGCCTCTTTTGGTGGCAATGCTGTGCAACATGGCATATGCAGCTACGATCCTGCAGCAAGTCTCTGGGCTGTACTGAGGCACTCCACCGGTCTTGTGAAGAATGCAAAAACAACTTTTCATATCCCAAAGGTGCCTTCTATCACATCCCATGTACTTATGTGTGCCGCATTGTACCTCTGGTCCTGTGGTGTGACTGGGTTGAGGTACAGTGTCCATATGTAGTCTCGCACGGTGAATGCACTGTCACCTACAGGGTGGAAAGCAAAGTGTTAGCCACAATTATACAATTACATTTGTTTGATTGATGTAGCTAATAGGTATATGTGTGTACCAAGTAGATGTCCTTTTCCAAATTCACCCCTAAGCAGAAGCCTGTGGATGTACCGGAATATATAGGAATCATGGGTGCTTCCTGGAAATTGTGCCAGGATGTCCGTGATGATATGCTTAGCGTTGCACACAACTTGCACATTAATAGAGCGATAGGATTTCCGATTCCTGAAGATGTATTTGTTGGCTGCTGGGGGACAGATAGGGACATGCGCACAGTCTTTGCATCCGATCACATGAGGGAATTGTGCTACCTTGTAGAAGTCAAGTTTTGTCATATTCAACTCCTGTGGGGTTGTGGGGAAGGTGATGTGGGTGTGGATACTTGTCATCATGGCATCAAGGAAGTTTTTGAAGAAGCGTGAGAGTGAGCTTTGTGATACCACTCCAGCTATGGCTACTACACCCTGGAAACTGTGCAGGCAACATAGGACCAGTGCTTAATTTGTAAAAAAAGAAGAGCAGGTGCTGAAAATTTTGCCAATCAGGCCACAGCTCATGTCTTCCTCCGGTGAGCCCCACTTTCAACACTCTCACTGCCTCAGTCTCTATCTTCAAACCTTGATCTGTTTTCTGTTCCCAGAGTCTTTGCTCTAAGATTCTATCCTCTCACCTCTCTAATTGTTTTTTATTATCTTTGTCACACCTGGTGTATTACCTTATTCTCTGCATTTCTGATTTGCCCTCTATTCATTCTACCCCTGCTCCTTTTCCTCTTCACTTTTATCCATGATCTGCTCTCTCTCCCCTTGATCTTGGCTCTTTAAGATCACTCTTCTAGCAGTGATTTGCTCTGTCTCCGTTTTATCATTTGCCTGCTTGCTATGTCCTCTGTCCTGTCCTCTACATCCTTTCATTCTATCTTCTCTCTTCTTATTGCTCTCTTCTTCACATCATGGCTGCTTTCTCTTTGTATTTGATCTGCTCTCCTTTTCTTCTACTTAGCTCTGTCTCATCTCTCTCCTCTCCTGTTGTTTCTTTCTCCACTGAACTCCTGCTCTCTCTCTCATCTATAACACTGCTGCTGCCTGTGACCCCTGTTGTCAGCCTGTACATGTCCCTGCTGTTTTGAACTCTGCGTTTTCCTGTTCTCTTTCCTAAAGAAGAGGAAGATGACGTGTTTTACTTTCTTACCTACTCTGAGTGCAAAAACAAAATGTACACCAAATGAAAAGGCTTTTTTTGCATATATTAATCAGTGCAGTATAACTGGGTGTTTTGCAGAACAGGTAGGTGCTTGTGCACAGCTGGTGATGTCACTACTAGTGCTGCCTGTAATTAGTAGGTTCAGGGATGGTGACTACTGGACTCACGCACGCTCAGCAATTACCATGCTGGGGTGCAGCGCACAGATTCTACAGGTGATACTGTTTGCGAGTTTACATGCATTGGATAGCCATTCTTTGTATTGCTATTCGTAATTAGAAGTTGCTGTTGTATGTTCCACTTTTTGCGAATTTGCAATCTTATTTCTCGCAGATTTAGCAACCGGATTTTAGCGATTTTTAAAATTTTTCAGTATTTTGGATGCTGCATTGGAAACTGGTGCTTTGCGGGCGCTAAGAGTCTGTTTTACCGATTCGCTATTTTTGCGAGTGGTTTTTGGCTTGATGCATGTTCCAGTTATTTTCTAAAATAAATCCCGAAATAGTTTAGGATGGATTGGGAATAGTAAATAATGCTCCTATGTGTCCAATACCTGCCCAACTTCCTCAAAATGGCATGTGTTAGAGTGGGAATAGTATAATTGACCTCTTTAATGTGAAACACCTTCCCCAAAATGGATTAGATTGGAATGGGAATAGTAAATGTTACGACAAACCCACAAGGGGGTGCTACTGGTCTAGATAGGCTAGAAAGTGTCTGTTTTCTTGTGAGGAGTGTGTGTAAGAACTGAGAAATGATAAGTAAGAAAACCCATCAGCCCACCCATTGGCGGAACTTCATCATCTGGGGTTTGTAAGTGCAAACTGGTATCCACTAAGGCACTCACTCTCAGTATTGTGAGTAAACCTTAGAAACTGATCCACCAGTGATGAGAAGCCAGAGAGCAGTTTTAGTAAGAGCTGTGGGAAGAAAAAGTTGCAGTGCTCAAAAAATATGTGCTCATAAAGTGAATAGTATATTAAAATTGACTAGCATGGTGCCTAGGAATGAACTTTATTATGGCGGTCACCATGATGACAAGGTTAAAAACAGAGTGTCGATAGTGTTTGAACAAATACTACTATCTGGATGATAATGTTAACTGGTCGACATGTTTCAGCCTAAAAAAGGCTTTCTTCATGACCTATGGTAACAACACTACTGCAACTGTGACCAAAGTGTAATAAGAACTACATACCATGCATGAATCCCCTACAATCTGACAATGTGTTGATTGGTAGGCTCGAAAGGCATGGTTGTAAAAAACTCCTCTCCTAAAAAGGAAACAGTATGTACAAACACATGGTTTAACACATGAAAGCAACATGTTATGGTGCAGACATATGGCTGCCAAAGAGACATTGCTCATACTTTACTTCATTTGTTGAATAATCACTCACCCAAATTCTACTTGGGAGTGGCCTCACCTCGCCTGGCACTCGCTCAGGTAATGAGGCCCGCTCTAAAAGAAATGGAAATAAGAAATGCCTTTTTGAAACACTGTCATGGTATAAATCCACTTAATAAGGATATCCCATGGTGTCAGAGGGTGAAAAGGACCGCAGTTCTCGACTAGCCTAGCCAGCCGATGATTGACAATATTAAATCTGTAGAATCTTTATTAGAAAAACGGGTAAGTGAAACCAAGAGCAAAAATCAAGTTGCTGCTTGGCATATTTGGTTAATACAAGTATCTGAACTAGACTCAGGATGACACTTGTATAGACGCTTTTCACTCCATATCGCACCATGGTTCAACATCTCACAGTATCAGCAGATTATATAGTTAGAAGTATATAGCCACGATGTGGAGCGAAAAAGTAAATCAATGAGGAAAAAGGGGACGCTAGCGAATCAGATCTGCACTGTAAACTCCGTGATTTTTTTTTTTTTATATATATAGATATCGCAGACAAGGCTACAAATCAATAGTAAATGTTATCCTTTTAGTGTCAAACACCTTCGCCAAAATGACTTGTAGTTTGTACTTTTGTATAGTGTGTACTGTTTTTTTTTGTTTACAGTACTAAACATGCCAAGGTTTTTTCATATTTTTTTCTTTGTGTATTTTATCTAAGTACATTTTGGTTTATCGTTTTGATACATACATTTTTCACATGTTACAGTTACAGAACATTTTTATGTATTTTTCTATTATAGGTCTCATGTACTCTAGTTTTTTAAAATGTATATTGTTTAACATTTAGACAAAATTGGTATATGATAATTTTCTAGACATATGTTTTAGAGATAGTACTGTGTATTTTGCCATTTATATGATGCCTTTACAGTATATATTAAATAGTACTATTAAATATAGATTTGTATTTTATAATACATTTTAATTTATACTTTACATATACATTTATGTTTGTGTAATACATTGTATGCAATTTTTTAAGCATTTTAATACATGTTTTACATATATTCTTCAGCACATTTTAATATGTTTTCTATGTGCTCAGCTGGTTCAGATCTTTCTTAGCTGACCGCCGACAAACTGTCTGGGCCTCTTTGAGCTCTGCCGAGATGCCGCCACTGGGAGTCGGAGTCCCTCAGGGCTCCGTGTTGAGTCCAACTCTTTTCAACATCTTTATGACCCCTTTGGCGACATTGGTGGAGTCTTTTGGGGCCCAGATCGTGTCTTACGCCGACGATACCCAGCTCCTCTTTTCATGTCAGAAAGGAGAAGATTTCAACAGAGAGAGTATTCGTGAGTGCCTTGGGGCTGTTTTTAAATGGTTCCACCTAAACAGCCTCAAGTGCAACTCTGATAAATCGGAGATACTCTTCTTCGGTTGTATCTCTGACCCAGAATGGCATGAATGGGGGCCTGCAGATATGTACCCTCCAGCACACTCGTCTCAGTTAGCTAAGAATCTGAGAGTGAAGATCGATAATGGGCTGACATTAAAGTCCCAGGTTCTGGCTCTCTCGGGAACCTGCTTTGGTCTCCTTAAAATGCTCCGGAAGTTCTTCCCACTGCTTTCGGAAGAGCATAGGAAGACGACGGTCCAGGCATTAATTGTCTCTAGATTGGATTATTCCAACATTCTTTATCTTGGCCTGCCGGAGTATCTCCTGCAACGTATGCAGGTGGTGCAGAACGCGGCCGCACGGGCTATCTTTGGCCTCCATAGACGTGCTAGAGTATCCAGTCTATTACAGTCGCTCCACTGGCTGCCTATCCGGAAGCGGATGGAGTTTAAGGCCTTGACTCTGGCCCATAAAGCCCTGCACGCTAAGGGAGCTCAGTATCTCCAAAGGAGACTTGCCTTTTACCATCCGGCCCGTTCTCTGAGGTCTGAGTCTCTGTTTTTAGCTGAGGTTCCCCGAGTAAAAAAGGCGCGCATGGGTGGCCGTTCTTTCAGGCTGCGAGCTCCGCAGCTCTGGAATTCGCTTCCACTGTCACTGCGTAGCACATCCAATCTTTTGGCCTTCAGGAAGGGCCTTCAAACATGGCTCTTTGCCCGATAGTGGCTTCTCCCCCCAGTTTTAGAGTCTTCCACTCTTTGCAGGTACTCTGTTGTATGTTGTTGACGTATTTCTTTTACGGTCACATATTAAAGCGCCGGGACACTCCTTTGGAGTAGCCGTGCGCTAAATAAGACCAACCTAACATCTAACATCTAACATCTTAGGAGTAGAGGGGATGTGTTAGGTTTTGTTAGTGTGGGTTATGTTGTGACTTTTATTTTGTATGTTTTTTTTTGTGGTAGCCTTTGTTGAGTTATTAAGTAGTGTTATGCCTACCTACAGTTCCATAGTTGTTTACTAAATTATTGTAAACATAATGGGCCCGATTCAAAAAGGTAAACTTAGACGTTTGGCCTAAACTTAGTCCAAATGTCTAAGTTTTCGAATTTGGAAATTCAGAAAAGGATTTACGAGAACTATCTTTATGTCTGCACTCTGGTAGATCTCCATCCTAAGTGTAGGCATAAAGATAGTGCTCATAAATTCCCTTTGTGAATTCCCAAAGTCTTAAACGTAAACGTATGGTCTAAGTTTTCACTAAACATCTCAGATTACCTTTGTGAATCAGGATCAATATATATTCTATTCTTTTGGTAGAGTTGTAATGTTATGTTTCTGCTGTATTAAGAATGATTGTGGTGAGAGTGAGTATGTAATGTTCTTTTACAAAGTCAGAGTGCAACATTTTCTACTATTTTTATTGCATATTTTTAAAAAAGGACCTAAGGGCCTAATGAAGAGTTTGGTGTTCATGGTACCGCTTTCAAATCATCGTCGGATTCACCACCTTCAGGGATGATGGTCTGCCCGTCTTATTACAAAGCATGTGGTTTCATAGATGAAAGGCTGCTGCAGCACCACTGCTGCTGCCAGGAAATCTAAACTGTGGCGGGTTAGGCCAAAACATCTGTAGGAAGGCAGACCCCCGGCCCAGTCCAGATGTGCCGTCCCTCTAACATGGCTGTGGCTGTCAAACCCCCACAGCTGAGCTGGCAGAAAGGGATGGGTATATGGGTGAAACTCAGCCACATACCCATCAGCTACACAAGTCCTGTGCCACCATGGAGTCAATTTTACACATCCTGCAGCTGCTGCTTGATGACGTCCAAAACCAACACATTTGTGAATGCAACTGATGGTAAGTCACACTCTGCCCCATTTACATTGACTTCCTAGTTAACAGATGCACAGGCAAGGACGTCTTGAGGTGTTTGGGTGCTCAGGCCAACATCTATTTTGTGGGTCCCTGCTTGGAATAGTTTTAAATGTATGATCTAAAAGCACCTCTTTGATGCCCTCTTTGGCCAGGGCCCTGACACTACACAGGCACACCCTTCCAATTCCCAACAGTGTTTACATCTAATATTCATGGATAATGATGTCTATTTTTAATATTGCCACACAGCCACAGCTCATCATCAACAGTACATCAACATACATTTGTGACACCCTCACATTGCACACAGGCTAGGTCCTGCATTGATATGAAATAAATGTAAGTATTGATGTTGCATGAAACAGAAACACAAATTCTCTGCAAAAATACTGTAATAGCCTGTCACACATCACCCACATTAAAAACTAGTTCTTGGGAAATGTTAATTAAACGATTCTGGTAAATAAGTATACTAAAGTCATCATGGCAAACTCTCTGTAGAACAGGGTTGGCTAATCATGGGGCACCCTGAAAGTCTGGATCCCTGTGCCACAACCCACTTTTTCCATGCCCCTAAGCATCTCTGTTCACAAGCCTCTGGCTTCAATTATATCAGGGCTAACCAATGGCATCACCAAGTGTATTGCATATGTGTGTAATGTGCAAATGCAAGATGTAAAAACAAACACATCAGTAGCAGCAGTCGTCTCAAATAACTGAAGTAGGTGCAAGGTGTACACAAAATAATGGACACGTCCAAAAACATAACACAAAAAGGTAAGACAACTAAACAGCCTCCAAGTGTGGATAAACAAATATCTAACTTGCACACATCAACTATATATTCAACATACATCATAGGGAGTAGTATAAACAAAAGGATGTAGACATTGCCCAAGACAAGGTGAAAAGTTACCATGTGAAATAACAATCAAATCAATGCCTGGCCAATTTGAAATCATCCCACATATCCATCCATGCAACGCTTTCCCATGTCATGTGTGTCTCCTGCACTGGTTCCACACTCTAAATATACAAACCTGTTCATACTGGTCACCAATCAGGGTGAAACAAACAAACCTCGGGATGCAGTCCAATGTATCAAATCACATCAATAAGGCGGTGCAAGTTGTCAACACTATGATGAATGCCTGGCCATAGAAAGTAATCACCATCACTTATCACATCAAATTGTGCATGTACTAACACAGTACACTCTAAAACTATTTGTAGTATAACCTGCCTTAATGTGCAAACACAATAACATTGGATCACAATTAATCTTCTGCTACACTGCTAGGGTCCCCAAAATAGCTAGGGGAATTTAATGCCTGGACTAATGTGTACACAAACAAACCAGATTTTATTTAGTCCCATTAAGCGCTGAACATAACCAAAGGCTAAATGCCAATGCATAGTAACATGGTGTGGCATTGTACACAGAAGCGCCACAAAGCATGCCCTGACTGACACCCCTATGGGAGCCTTCTCACAAAGGGGCATCCATCGGGCAGGGCAGGCACCTCTAAGATGTTATTTTGGATGGGAAAGTTTGGTTTTGGAAGGGGTGTCCGTTGGTTGGGAAATGGTGGGTTTGGAAATGGAAAGGGTGGACTTATGTTTAGGAGAGAGGTGGTGACAGTGATTGTGGTTGTGTGTACACAACCGCGGCCCATGGAGGGAGTTCCGTGGGGCAGGCAGACGAGGCAGGGGAGGGGCAGGGTAGGGGTTGGTAAACACCGGAATATGGATGATTGCAGGTAAGTAGACAATTACATTTAAAAACGAATTTCGTTGTGCGCTCTGCAGCGCAAAATGCGAAGCAGGGCGCGCTATGAAATTAGTTTTATTAATTCAATTGTTTACTTACCTGCAAACATCCATATTCCGGAGTTTACCAACCACAACCCTGCCCCTCCCCTGCCCCGCCTGCTGCCCCACAGAACTCCCTCCACGGGCCGCAGCTGTGTGTATATGGAAGTGATAGTGTTTCGTGGGAGGATGTGTTATCATCTGTGCTGGCGATGGATGCTGTGATGGGGTTTTGTGTGTTCTTGTTTGTGTGCTGTCATCCGTGCTATATGAGGAAGTGATGTAGAGTGTGTGAGTATGAGGGTTTGATGTTATCAATGGTGGTTGTGGATGTGATGAGGCGGGGCGCCCGTGATTATGATGGTTGGCACGATATCTGTCTGTTTGGATGTGTGCCTGCTTTTTGTGTGAAGGGTTTGCTTATATATGGATGTGCTGCTTGGGTCTGTATGAGTGGGTGTTTGCAAATGTTTGTGTGTGTTTTGGATAGGTTTGGGAATAAGGTATTAGTATGGGTAAGGGGAGGGGTAGGGACACAGGATTGGCAGGGATGGTAGGCTCTGCTGAGGGAGCAGGCCAGAGCCTGAAAACATTTCTTTAATCCAGATATTGCACTGTGAATGCTTTTCAGTTATGCTAACATCTGCTGCAGAAGGTTTCTTTGCCCATGGATAGCATGCTTTAGTGTAGTCTGATCCACAAAGATGTTTCTCAGGAGGTCAATAGCCTCTTCACTCTGTGCAGTGGGGGGACAGGAGCAGGGACTGAGATGAGTGAGCGAAGGAGACAGCTCTTCTCTTAGAGAGCAGACCCTGCCAACTGGTTTGGTTAGCAACAGTGATGATGCTGATGGAACTGGGGGTGGTGTACAAGAATCAAGGTGGAACAAATCACATGGGGTATACAACTACTCAAGAGTATCCACTCGAGCATAATTCTGCATCTTACTTGGCACTGTCCACATTCTCTTAGTCACTGGGTCTCTCCTTGTCTGTAATCTCATGACCGGAACCATTGTGAACAGCTGTGTCTCCAATGATGTTGGCCCCTCCCCGTCACTTTCCCAGGATGAATCTGAAACATATAAAATTGATTTCTTACAACTACATTAACACACCTGACCATCAGTTATCAACACAAAGCATATGTTAAGTACACAGATCACACCAGGTCCATAGTTCAACATATAGGCTTCAACATTAGCATAAGCACATGCATGCATGCTGCATAACCTGGAAACAGCTGGTCACAGTGGTGCCAAAGCCACAGACACCTCTAACTGCATTGATGAAGTTGCCTACACTCCATTCCTATGTCCATACTTGGATAGTCGGTCACGTTGTATACTTTATCTCCTGTAGTAGACCATAGTCAACTGATTTAATTAAGTAGGATCGCTACTAAATAAACACTGTTCACACAGAGTCCATAATTTAAAAATGTTAATTTACCTTAATCCACATGATGATGTCATGAAGGTAAAGTTAAAGAGCAATGTACCAGCAATAGGTGCTGTAGCAAAAATCATGTCACATGCAAATGCTTGCACAATGATGACACTTTTAACTTCAAACTTTATCATATGTCCACTTCAGAAAAAGTCTAATGAAAGCTGCACTGAAGCTGAAGTATTTTAGTTAAGTATCACAGGTAGCGTATCAATGCAGCCTGGAGACATTGAGGGCCTACTCTTTAGGGGATAGATATTCCAAATGCACACCGCATAAAACTACTTATAGCCCTATACACATTCCCAATCTTGCTTGGTACTAGAGAAAATATAGTTCTTAGATTGGTCAGTACACCTTTGAAGCTCGTTGTGTGTCAATACATATCTTTGACATAAAGAGTTGGGATCACTACAGTCCTAATGGGACGGCACATAACAGCACTATTTGGTGTAGGAAACATAAATTACCTTTTAATATTGAGTGTACACATTCACATATGATCTCTACATTTCTGCATCTCACTCCCTGATGCTTGTCACCAGTCAGCGAATAAATCTTGAAACAGTATTGCAGAATAAACAACAACATTGAAAGGTACACTTAGCAACATTTAGGCACTAATGCTGATGGCAGCAGTGACCTTTTCATTCTCAGGCCACTGTAGAATCCCAACTTACCAATGGTAAGTCTTACGCAGTCACTGTATAAAAAGTGCATTGTATGTCATGTCACATGTAATAGGGCTACCATCATATGAAAGACAATAGTGAGGGAACATCACCCCTTACACAATGAAGACAAGTGGACTGTTTGGTAAAATGTCAGCAGAACAGCAAAGAACATGAGGTCATGTTTTACTTTACTCAGTCATGTGTCTGCTCAAGACAGTAAATTGGTAGTGGATTGAACTCTGCTGTGTTCCTGGTCATAAAGGCAATAGGCAAAGCACCACATCATTTACCTACTACCAAATCTACAAAAACAAGAACTCTTCTAGTATGTCGCACAAGAGTCACCCCCAGTGTTGATGGAAAAATGGCTGCCTGTTACCCAAAAGTGGTATAAAAGGGGGTGGTGATGGACGGAGCATCTGAATCAATCAAACACTCACACCCAGTCAAAAGATCTGGGTTTAATCCATCACTGTTCTTTAGCCCACTCAGCCACCCTAGTTCAGACATGGCTATATGCAAATCAGTCTGACCCTGTGCCTCATGGGAACAGTCCAGCCCGAACTGCCAAGCCATGTCTTCCCTGGACCGGAAACAAGCTTCCGAGGACCGGTTTCTGGCATTACAGCCGTCTTCAGCCCGGCTTGCTTGAATCCAGTGGCAAAGTGAGCAAGGAACTCACGTCTGAGCATACCCTGCCACACTTGTGGCGGCCAAAAGCGGTAAAAAAGGGGGTGGTGATGGACGGAGCATCTGAATCAATCAAACACTCACACCCAGTCAAAAGATCTGGGTTTAATCCATCACCGTTCTTTAGCCCACTCTGCCACCCCAGTTCAGACATGGCTATATGCAAATCAGTCTGACCCTGTGCCTCATGGGAACAGTCCAGCCCGAACTGCCAAGCCATGTCTTCCCTGGACCGGCAACAAGCTTCCGAGGACCGGTTTCTGGCATTACAGCCGTCTTCAGACCGGCTTGCTTGAATCCAGTGGCAAAGTGAGCAAGGGACTCACGTTCGAGCATACCCTGGCACACTTGTGGCGGCCAAAAGTGGTACAAAAGGGGGTGGTGATGGACGGAGCATCTGAATCAATCAAACACTCACACTCAGTCAAAAGATCTGGGTTTAATCCATCACTGTTCTTTAGCCCACTCTGCCACCCCAGTTCAGACACGGCTATATGCAAATCAGTCTGACCCTGTGCCTCATGGGAACAGTCCAGCCAAAACTGCCAAGCCATGTCTTCCCTGGACCGGAAACAAGCTTCCGAGGAACGGTTTCTGGCATTACAGCCGCCTTCAGCCTGGCTTGCTTGAATCCAGTGGCAAAGTGAGCAAGGGACTCACATCTGAGCATACCCTGCCACACTTGTGGCGGCCAAAAGCGGTACAAAAGGGGGTGGTGATGGACGGAGCATCTGAATCAATCAAACACTCACACCCAGTCAAACGATATGGGTTTAATCTATCACCGTTCTTTAGCCCACTCTGCCACCCCAGTTCAGACATGGCTATATGCAAATCAGTCTGACCCTGTGCCTCATGGGAACAGTCCAACCCGAACTGCCAAGCCATGTCTTCCCTGGACCGGAAACAATTTTCCGAGGACCGGTTTCTGGCATTACAGCCGTCTTCAGCCCGGCTTGCTTGAATCCAGTGGCAAAGTGAGCAAGGGACTCACGTCTGAGCATCCATCACCACCCCCTTTTGTACCACTTTTGGCAACCATAAGTGAGGTAGGGTATGCTCAGACGTGAGTCCCTTGCTCACTTTGCCATTGGACTCAAGCAAGCTGGGCTGAAGACGGCTGGAATGCCAGAAACCGGTCCTCGGAAGCTTGTTTCCAGTCCAGGGAAGACATGGCTTGGCAGTTCGGGCTGGACTGTTCCCATGAGGCACAGGGTCAGACTGATTTGCATATAGCCGTGTCTGAACTGGGGTGGCAGAGTGAGCTAAAGAACGGTGATGGATTAAACCCAGATCATTTGACTGGGTGTGAGTGTTTGATTGACTCAGATGCTCCGTCCATCACCACCCCCTTTTTATACCGCTTTTGGCCACCATAAGTGTGGCAGGGTATGCTCAGGCGTGAGTCCCTTGCTCACTTTGCCACTGGATTCAACCAAGCTGGGCTGAAGACGGCTTGAATGCCAGAAAACGGTCCTCGGAAGCTTGTTTCCAGTCCAGGGAAGACATGGCTTGACAGTTCGGGCTGGACTGTTCCCATGAGGCACAGGGTCAGACTGATTTGCATATAGCCATGTCTGAACTGGGGTGGCAGAGTGGGCTAAAGAACGGTGATGGATTAAAGCCAGATCTTTTGACTGGGTGTGAGTGTTTGATTGACTCAGATGCTCCGTCCATCACCACCCCCTTTTGTACCGCTTTTTGCCACCATAAGTGTGGCAGGGTATGCTCAGACGTGAGTCCCTTGCTCACTTTGCCACTGGATTCAAGCAAGCTGGGCTGAAGACGGCTGGAATGCCAGAAACCGGTCCTCAGAAGCTTGTTTCCAGTCCTGGGAAGACATGGCTTGGCAGTTCGGGCTGGACTGTTCCCATGAGGCACAGGGTCAGACTGATTTGCATATAGCTGTGTCTGAACTGGAGTGGCAGAGTGGGCTAAAGAACGGTGATGGATTAAACCCAGATCTTTTGACTGGGTGTGAATGTTTTATTTGACTCAGATGCTCCGTCCATAACCACCCCCTTTTGTACCACTTTTGGCCACCATAAGGGTGGCAGGGTATGCCCAGATGTGAGTCCCTTGCTCACTTTGCCACTGGATTCAAGCAAGCTGGGCTGAAAGCAGCTGGAATGCCGGAAACCGGTCCTCTGAAGCTTGTTTCCAGTCCAGGGAAGACATGGCTTGGCAGTTCGGGCTGGACTGTTCCCATGAGGCACAGGGTCAGACTGATTTGCATATAGCTGTGTCTGAACTGGAGTGGCAGAGTGGGCTAAAGAACGGTGATGGATTAAACCCAGATCTTTTGACTGGGTGTGCGTGTTTTATTTGACTCAGATGCTCCGTCCATCACCACCCCCTTTTGTACCACTTTTGGCCACCATAAGGGTGGCAGGGTATGCCCAGACGTGAGTCCCTTGCTCACTTTGCCACTGGATTCAAGCAAGCTGGGCTGAAAGCAGCTGGAATGCCGGAAACCGGTCCTCTGAAGCTTGTTTCCAGTCCAGGGAAGACATGGCTTGGCAGTTCGGGCTGGACTGTTCCCATGAGGCACAGGGTCAGACTGATTTGCATATAGCTGTGTCTGAACTGGGGTGGCAGAGTGAGCTAGAGAACGGTGATGGATTAAACCCAGATCTTTTGACTGGGTGTGAGTGTTTGATTGACTCAGATGCTCCGTCCATCACCACCCCCTTTTGTACTGCCTGTTACCAAACACATTGGCTATCTAGCATGTACAACTCTGGCCAGGGCTTACTCCATTGTAGCTGCTGTCGGGTCCTCAACTGCCCATCAAGCTCTGGGTAGGCCACAGCCAGTTTGTGGGTCATTAGGGAGGTCAGTGTGCAGCGAGCCCCCAGTTCGCAATTGGGAGGACTCCCCAGCTCGATCTCCGCAACCATCCAGGTCCTGCGCCTGAGGTCCTTTCATCTTTTCCTGCAATGGAGACTGCGCTGGCCATAGATCCAGGGTCTGCACCTTCCAGGTGATGGCCTTCCAAATGGCCCGATTCTGATAGGCCTTGATCTGTATGGATAGAAAAGATGAATAAACAGGTTATCTCTGCAGGTTTTTGGATGTCTCTTTTATTGATACACAACTTGTATACATCTAGCACAAGCATAAATCACCAGTTAACCCCTTCGGCGCTTGTGACGGAACCGTTCCGTCACGTGCCTCGGGTGAGCTGTGCTAGTGACGGAACGGTTCCGTCACGGCCCGCTCGGCGCGCCTGCGTTGCGCTGATTTCGCGCCTGCGTGGCACGTTCTATTGAGCGGGCGCGTTCGTGAGTTGCACATGCTGAGCATTACAAAGACACAAATACACACTTTTATAGTCATCTGCTGATCATCTTTATCCCTGGTCATGTCTTACACTGACTAAGCAATCCTACTAACATCATTTAGCCCAGGGCCATCCAACATGTTCTGTGATGTGAGCTAGCATGAAACTTGACACACCATCGTTATGTTATGTTATGTTATGTTATGTTACGGTGCATTTTTATAGCGCACGGCTACTCTAAAAGAGTGTCCCGGCGCTTTCCACAGGCAACTTACAGTGTCAAATCAACATAACAAGTAAGACAGAACCCCAAAAAAAGAGAAAGAAAGAAAAGCCACCTAAACAGAATGATTAAAAAGCCAAGTCTTCAAATTCTTCCTGAATTGAAGCAAGTTGGGAGTGCTGCGGAGTGCCAATGGAAGCGCATTCCACAGCTGGGAAGCCTTAAGGCTAAAAGAACGCCCCCCAATACGGGCCTTCCTCACGCGTGGGACCACCGCAGTGAACAGGGATTCTGAACGCAATGAGCGAGCTGGGCGATAAAAAGCTAGTCTTTTCTTCAGGTATCCTGCGCCTGAGCCAAACAGAGCCTTGTGCACCAGCGTCAAGGATTTAAAGACAATCCGCTTCCGGATAGGAAGCCAATGGAGCGTCTGCAGCAACACCGAAGCCCGTGCTCGTCTATGCAGACCAAAGATTGCCCGGGCTGCCGAGTTCTGTGCCACCTGCAGACGCTGAACCAAGTAATCCGGGAGGCCTAAGAAAAGGGCGTTAGCGTAATCTAGCCTGGATCCGATGAGCGCCTGCACCGTAATCCGTCTGTGCTCTGCAGACAAAAGGGGTAGAAACTTGCGGAGCATTCTGAGGATGCCGAAACAGGTGCCGGACAGGCCAAGGATGTGCGTTTTCAGAGAGAGTTTATTGTCAAGCTTAACACCCAAGTTCTTGGCAACCAAGGATGATTGTGCCGGAGGACACATGGCGGCCGGCCACCACTGCCGCCACTCGGGATCGAAGGCACAGCCGAAGAAAAGAACCTCCGACTTGCTGGAGTTGGCCTTCAGACAGTTTTGCTGGAACCAGCTGAAGACCCTGTCCAGGCAGTCCCGGATTCTCTCCCCGTCAAATGTCTGATCTTTTTCACATGTGAAGAGGAGTTGTGTGTCATCGGCGTAGGACACGATCTGGGCTCCGTAAGCCTCAACCTCAGCCGCCAGAGGGGACATAAAGATGTTAAATAATGTCGGGCTCAAGACCGAGCCCTGTGGAACCCCAACACCCAATGGCGGCATCTCGGCGGAGCTCTGGGAAACCCAGACCGTCTGGCGGCGGCCCTCCAGGAAAGATGTAAACCATCTGAGCACCGTCCCCCTTAGGCCGATGTCATAAAGCCTGGCAAGCAACGCCTTATGGGGAACGGTGTCGAAGGCCGCCGACAGGTCCAACATGACTAGCATGGCCTTGCCACCCCCATCCAAGGTCTCCCTGATGATCTCAGAGACCTCCACCAACGCTGTTTCCGTGCTAAAATTCGGACCTTCGTCACCTTCTGAAGGGTAAACTCTCTTTGCAGGATTGTAGAGACACCTTTACAGCCAGACCCTTGACTTGATGCATAAGTTCCATGTAGCTTCGTACCATAGTATATACTACATCCTATGACTTACTACGAAAGGGCTGCCATGTGTGTCACTAGGAGATTCCTCACTGGGAATGTGTGGCCATATGGACTACTTAATGGGATATCATACTACTTCTGATTGAGTTTGTGTGGTATGTACTAGTGTCACAGAACAAGCCTTTTGCCATATTTGGCACTATGACATTCCATTGTATTTCTTGTTTGATTGGTTTGATGTAACAAAGGTAGTGATTTACATATCAAAATCTCTTCTGAAGTAACCAACTACGTGCACCATTAATGTGTCGCACGTGCAATAGGCCAGTAAAGTGCATGCATGACTTATGGAAAAGTCACAACAGAGTAAGAGCCTGTCATATGCAAATGATACACATTATCAATAGAAAGCAGTATCAGGTCAGCACAACTCATTGTCAGGCCTTGCTCGCTGCAGGATGAGCATACTGATTCCACATGATAATCAAATTTCCGCCACATCAATTCAATACATAAAATACATAGTGTGGCCATGCAATATGTGACCTCAAAGTTGTGTGGCACTCTGAAGGAGTCAGTGAGGTATTGCTAGCTACCAGCCGTGATCTAGTAAGAGTGACATGAGGGGCTGTACACAAATCTAACATCATTCTCAATTGCTTCTTACAGTATACATACACAGCTCATGCTGTAAAGGCTACACATTTGTTTGCGCATTTATCATGATCAGATTAAGAAATATATTATAGGTACCATTAAATGTATACATGCATAGATATGTGCATGCACCACAAGTTGAATGCTGGACTTACCACACATCACAATGGTGATGTTAAGTACATAATGCACAGTGTTCAACAATCTATTACATGATTGTGCTATGTAAGGACCACAAAATGTTAAAATAGTAATCAGAATACACTCTTGAACTCAGAGGCACATTGTAGCCTGTGGGAATGAAATGAGTGAGTTAAACAGAATAATATATGCATGTGAGCTACTTACCTGTTCCTCTGGTGAGCCATAGAGTTTGCCATAAAGGGGAAGGCCTTCTTCAGCTTGTTGCTCCAGCTCCTCTGGAGAGAAGTCAAGGGCCCTCTCATCCGCTTGGCCAGGCATGATTGTTCCGACAAGTGGCAAACAGCAGCTAAGATGGAGGAGGTCTTGATAACAGCAGTATCCGGAGGTATGTGAGTTATTTTTCAAACCACGTTATACATGTATGCCACATACATGGTCATCAACGTAGACTGACATAGCCATTAGCCATCTACCATCACAGCCACCATTGTTATCCTATGGTTGTGTCTCTTGTGGATAAAAACATTCACCACATGGTCAACCTCTGCCACCAGGTTCTGAATGTACAATATGCAATGTCAGGCATCTGCCATTTTAGCGGTTGAAAGTACAGTATTGGTGACTGTGAAGTGTGTGACCACCACTCCAAATTAAGTGCTAAATGTTTACATATGTACTACTCAAATGCCATGGTATTTCCTTTACCAAATCTCTGTGTAGTGCATTACTGTGCATAATTGCTATGTTAGCGTGATGCACTGTACACTGCCAGTGACAGTATTTTGGAATGAAAATTTTAAAAAATGATATTATTAAGGTGCTCATAATACATTGTTGGATGTGTAACATGCACATTTATGTAACACAATATTCTGAAGGGCACAATGGGGATTATAAGTGGCTGTGGGACATTAGACAAATATGTGAATAATGTGTAATGCTTTCTGAATGAGCTATGTGTTGTTACAAGACCTTTGGCTTACTTATCATGTATGTAACTCTGGACACTGTGACCAATATTCAAAGATTGTGTTGACTTGACAATATTCATCATTCTTTTCATTCCAACATAGGTACCCTGGGAGAGGGAGGAGATGACAGCCTCCACTGTAATGCCCATTTTCAGACCTTCAGACCTTGGAAGAAAGGGATATAATCAAGAGGTTTTCTTTGAATAGGCTAAACTCAAAACACTAATCCCACATGTATTCCACCAATTGTGAAACGTATGGCAGTATTGCATTTTATGACCACATGTTCCTTTCAATACACTGTGACTATATCTGGTGGCACGTCAAAACCAATGTTCAGTGGTGTACTACAAGATGTGCTTTTAGCAAGGATGAGACAGATTGACGGTTACATCCAGTTCCCCAGAAGTGAGGATTTAGCCACTGTGAATGTTGACTTTTATGGATTTAGTCTACTCCCACATGTGGTTGGAGCCATTGATGGCTTTCATATTGCCTTAGTACTTCCGCAAGCCAGGGAACAGTTTACCATAACAGTAAACACTTCCATTCTACCAATGTGCAAGATGTCTGCTTATTGGAGTTGTATATCTCCAACATCTATGCTCGGCTCTCAAGTTCAGCCCATAATTCATTCATACTGCGAAACAGCACAATACCCCAGCTGATGTCACAAATACTACCAGAGAGGTCCTGACCTGTTGGTAAGTATGAAATGTCCTAAATTTGTATGGGTAATGTCTGGTAGTAGAATCAGAAAGTGTGCAACTTATTGTTGCACTTATGTCTGTCTGCATTTATGAAACTCAGCATATCCCAACCATCCATGGTATTGACACTAGGCATTAGCGGAAAATCCGTTCCGCTCGCGGATTTCGCGGATTTTCGGTAAATCCGCAATCCGCGAACTCCCGCAAATTTATTGAAAATCCACGAGATCCGCGAGCGTCGGATTTCGGGGGCAAAAGTTCAAGCATGTTGAACTTTTAACTATTTTAGGATGGCGCCGGCAAGCTGCCAGCGCCATCCTAAAATAGTTACTAAGTTAGCTTCAACAGGAAGCACTAATAGATAAAATAAAGCAGGTGCTCGAGCAGAAGGAGAGGACTTGGGTTACATCTCATCCACAACTTCTTCTCATGGGTGTAAGTATTTTGTGACATGTCATGACTTTGACTAATATAGCAACTCTTGTTGTAATGATGTGAGAAGTATGTTAAGGTAAAATATTAGGAGGTCAAGCTCTGGAAAATCCAGCTGAAAGGTCTTATTTGAGGAAGGTTTTGACATGTGGTCATTTTGTTTGTGTTGCTTTGTGTACCTTTCACTTTTTGTCATGTATTGCTCGATTTATCCGCAGCCTTCGACACAGTCGACCACAAGATCTTGGTTGAGCGTGTCGGAAAGATGGGCATTCGCCACCTGGCAAAGAACTTGCTCTCTTCCTTTTTGGCTGGGAGAATGCAGGTGGTCACATTGGGGCATTTTCAATCAGACAAGCTGTCACTGCCGTGTGGGGTACCCCAAGGTTCATCCCTAAGTCCGACACTATTTAATATCTATGTGTGGGACCTGGCTTCTGTCATCAAGGCCCAAGGGATGAGCCTCACCTCCTACGCAGATGACACGCAGCTTGTGTTGGCCATTAATGGTGATGGAGAAAAGGTAGCAGAAAATTT
This sequence comes from Lissotriton vulgaris, assembly GCF_964263255.1. Classification (NCBI taxonomy): domain Eukaryota; kingdom Metazoa; phylum Chordata; class Amphibia; order Caudata; family Salamandridae; genus Lissotriton; species Lissotriton vulgaris. The sequence goes on from NC_141689.1 coordinate 1,907,828,882, forward strand.
TCAAGGGGGCATGCGGGCGATTGGAGAGTGGATGGCCTCCAATTGCCTAAAACTAAATTCCAAAAAAACGGAGGTGGTCATTTTCGGACATCTCTCACCCAGTTGGTCTACTACTTGGTGGCCGCCTACGTATGGGGCCCCCCCTAAACAGGTCCCTACGGTCAGAAATCTTGGAGTGACTTTGGATGAGAACCTGAATTTTATGGACCATGCAAACAAAACAGCAGCCACTGCCCACCACAAACTCAGGCTGATTAAGAAAATTATGCCGTTCTTGCCAGTTGCAGCAGGAAAGACACTGGTAAGCTCCCTGGTGTTGTCTTCCCTCGACTACTGCAATGGCTTATTTATTAATTCCCAAGCCAGAGTGACCAATAAACTGCAGACAATCCAAAACGCTGCAGCCCGTCTCCTGTCTGGAACCCCGAAGTTGATGCCAATTTCGGAGACCATAAAAGATCTTCATTGGCTCAAGATCCGGAATAGGATTAAGTTCAAAACGCTTTGCATAGTATACAAAGCACTGCATAATCACGCCCCGCATTTCCTGAAAGCCCATCTTAGGTTCCACTTATCCACAAGATCGCTCCGATCTAACAACCTCAATCTTCTGCTGGTACCACGAACCAAAACAGTCAATTGGGGCGATAGGCGCTTCTTGGTGGCTACTCCCAGATTGTGGAATTCTCTTCCAGTAGCCATCAGAGAATGCCCATCCCTGATGCAATTTCGCAGACCTGGCTGTTTGGTCAAGAATAGCTGCCGACTTAGTCTCTGTGGGAACTCTACGCACAGTTTCTAGCGTCGAGACGCCTACGGGCATTTGTTTGCGCTGTATAAATTGTAAAAATAAATAAATAAATAAATAAATGGACTATGTTCTCCAGAAGTTGACTATGTGAATTGTCTTATAAGTATGCTAATGTCTTGCTTTGGTCTGTGTTAGGTACCTTCACCATAACATCTTCATTTGGACATTTTAGAGTTATGACATTTACAGGTATATGATGCTGTTTAGAAGTACAAAGGGGGCATGGATTATTCCTGGGAAAGACTGTCACAGGCTTCGAGTGTACAAATCCTGTACCACTACAGCTTGCACAGTGATAGAATGCACGCTATGAGGAATCCATTAGACTCATCATACCTTGTTGTGTGGTGGTCCTAATCCAATTTGTGTGCCATCATGTATTAAAACAAAATGGGTATATTTAGAAAAAAGGGGACCCCTATATATTACTGTTGCACCTGCTATACATAGGGAACAAACTGAGTTAAGGAAGGTCTATAGCCAAGTGACAAAATCAAAATATGTTTATATGGAGATCATGATTGATATAGCTTACATATGAGATTGAGAATGGAAAGTCCGACTATATATAGATAATCTCAAACAATGAAATATTTGCATTTGATTTTATTGGTATATATTATATATATTTATCAATTCTTTTAAGATTTACATATTTTACATTCTTTTTGTGTTTTTCTCTTCTGTTTTCTTTTCTTTTCTAATAGTTGTTTTTCAATATAACAAAAGTCAGTTAAAAGCACACATTAGAAAAAATATACATAACCAATAGACATGAGACTGAACAAAATGTTGAAGGCAAAGCGGTAGATGTCACAACGCGCGTTTCGGCTCTTGAGCCTTCTTCAGGTTACCGTCTATTGCTCTATAAATTGTGAAAAAACATATATCAATAAATTTACATGACAAACATATTATATACAGTGGACTTAAATACATACACATAATATATACACTTATTCAGCTTTGTGTCTTCATATGAGCAGCAAGGTAAGAGCATTATTTAACGAGTATGTCTTTCAAATATAGATCTATTGCATCAACATTGAATTTTAGCATCATTTTGAATATTGTCTTTCTATTTACATATTCACATGATTACATGATCTATATATCATAAAATGAATAAACATTTATCAGATATGACAATTGCAGTAAGTCTATTGCATCAACATTGAATTTTAGCGCCATTTTGAATATTGTCTTTCTATTTATATATTCACATGATTACATAATCTGTATATCAAAAAATGAATAGACATTTATCAGATATGACAATTGCAGTAGGACCTGAACTCATATTCTCAAAATTGAGTATTGGATGACATTCTCTAATTGTAACATACTTGTACCAGACAAATACTTTCTCAATTCATAAGAGAAACATATCAGTAAATTAGGAGAACATCACTTGACTTGATCACTTTCACAAGCATATTCTATATAGTGACATTGGCGAATGACGTTATCTAATATACATAACAATTTTGCTAAACCCCGGAATGATTTATTCAAGAAGAAATGAGAGAAACATGTTGGTCAATTCTGAGAACATCCATAACTTGATCAATTTCCCGAACATATTCTGTATAGTAACCGTAGAAAATAACATTCTTTAATCGTGGCAAAGCTATAAGACAAAAGCAAGCTGCTTCTCACTTAAGCTGAGATGAATTACGGTGGGAAACTCCACGGACATCACATGACAAGATCTGAAAATTATAGTATGACTAAAAGCTAAATAGTACCAAGCCTAGATAAACAGGAACCTGTAAGATTTTTGCAACAACACATATCGTGATTATAGAGTAATAGTGTGGCTAAGTGCCTAGCAGCAACATTTGAAGATAAAGAGATCCATAATATACCAGCTCTCTAGTGATCATATGAGATTGCTCTACTATACTTACAACAATTGGTCTTGACCTATACTTACAAAAATTTGTGCAAACTCAAACCGAATTCTTGGCTAGGATGTGACAGGTCAGTCGATATTTAGGGTTTCTTGATATGTGTAGATGTAGGATAACAGAGCATTAATTTATATTATGGCTTTAAACATTTAGAATGTGGATAAAGTTACAAATTGGAAATTAGGGACAACCAGATCTCTAAGAAGCCATTCTTCTTATGCCACAATACAGTAGTTAATCATAAATTGTTATAAATTCAAATGCAGGTAGATGAAAGCGAAGAACATATATGTTGTAGCTGTCAACGGATGGGGTGATATCTATTAAATAATAAGCACGTATTACTGATTCATGTTCCCATAAATGATATATGATAAAGAGATCAAAAGGGAAATGTCATACAGTTACCTAGGAGTCACTAGATCAGTTCCTGCCCGTTATCTACAGTTTATTGGCACTGGAGGTAGTATAGAAATGAACTTGCTGGACATGAAAATAAAAGATGTCTATGAAGTTTCTGCCCGAAAAGAAAAGAAGATGATAATTAATTACTCTGTTGGTTTTAAATACATATGACCGATGTTGGATACAGTCTTAAATGTATATACCTTCACACTTAAGTTATGAGGCAAATGGATGACGAGGATAAACGATAATAGCATCAAAGGAATTGTTCATTATCTAGAAGAAAGACATATATACAGAAATATATTTAGCCGATTTGTTAAGAATGCGACGACTTTGTATATGTTACATACGCTTATCGTATAAAATAGAAAAGGGTACAGGTTACCTGGGGATAGCCAAAGAATTGCTTCCCAGGAGTTGGGATCTGTGTAATAATTAACGTTCATATTGCCATATCTGTAGATAGAGGGTATATATGAAATGCAATGAACTACACGCTTTTTCAAAAGTCCATGAAACAGATATATGTATACAGCATAGTGCGTGCCACGTGAATGGAGATGTGCCTGTGTCATTATAAGCTCCAATTCATATAATATTGGCTAATCCTAGCTCAAATTGAGAGCTTTGTGGTGGCTAAATAAGTTTAAAAATGCCCTCGTATATTTAAACAAATTAATGTTTGCGCATGCCAATTAAAGCGAAAAAATGCAATGTGGATGAGTATAAGGTTATAAATTAAAATGGCAGGCACAAACGGAAAAACCGACAGATCGGGCGAGAAAAGAGAGGGGAACGCCGTAGGCATTTTATCTCACCTGCTGAGAATGGCTGAAGGTTTCTAACTCCCGGTATTTAAAAGAAACGACCACCTGTGACTGAGGATGCTGGATACAAACATCCGCCTCATGGGAGTGAGCCGCTTTATATACTACAGGTGTCATCAATTAAGAAGAGGAAGGAAATAGACATAAAAAGAGGGCTGATACTGTGTTTCGAAAGTAGTAGATGCAGTGACCATAATAGGGAATAGAAATAGACGGAGGACTAATGGATGAAAATAGAGAAAATAAACAAGGGACTAGTAGGAGTGTTTAGGACATGTCAGGTAGAATACTGATATATAATGTTATATAATCGATCAGGTTTAGAGATTAGAAATAAACGAAGAGCATACAAATGTATAATAAAATTATCCGGTAAGCGTTGACATATCACAAATGGGAAAAGAAACATCACATTGTTTTTCAAAACAATAATAATAGAAAATAAAAAACATAATGAATGGTCAGTCGACTTACACTGTCCTTGTTTTGTAATTAAGATGGAAAGTGAAATATTAAACTGAGAAAGGGGAATAAAGAAATGAATATATATTAACAATTTAGATAGGAAATAAATACAGTATACTGCGCTGCCGGATGAGATGAAGAACAGTCGACCCGATATGATTGTGTTGAAAGACTTACAAAAATTGGATAATCATAAAAGATTATTCCCTACAGGTAAACTGATAAGCTAGTTGTCAATTATGACCATAGCGTGCCCAACGGTACCCTTATTATCTAGATATTATGTATATTTCTCATGTGATGTCCCAGAGTCCCCCAAGTCCTTCATGTATTTCAAGTTTGCCATTTATCATAAGCCCCACACTCATAGTATCCATACACAATATTTGTGTGGTATAGGCCATACAGAATTTCTTGCTGAGTATATGTATTGATTTAATTCTAAGGGTGTTCAGGGTTTCTTAATATTGGGACATAGATGTTCAACAATGATTCATACATATGTTTCTGCTATGTTAGATGATCGCTTGATCCCATGGGATTTCAGAGTTTAGTCCATTATTAACAGTATTAAACATGAATATATGGTAAACCTCTCGTTTTTTTCTTATATTGTCACAGCAGAGCCCTGCTGTGGGTACTATTTTCTCCAGTATGTACCAGCGCATGTCGTCTGGTGAATGTTCTTTTTCTACATAGTGGCTTACCAATGGTGCAGCCATTTTTTGTGTGCGGATAGCCGATCTATGCTCAGTCAATCTGGTATTCATACACCGAGAGGTTTCCCCCACATATGCCTTATCACAAGGACATAGAAGCACATAAACCAAATTTTTGGTTTTAAATTTTTGTCATTCCCTTGCTTTCAACAGTTATTCCATTGTGGCAAAATGATCTGCTCTCTATGGCAAGTGGACAAGATTTACATGTTCCACATTTAAAGTTTCCATAGACTGGATGTGAATCGCTAATACTTCGTTGGAGAAGTGGTTTGTCTTTTGGCATTCGAGATCTTACTACTATGTCCTTGAGATTTCTGTTCTTTCGATAGGCAAACATAGGTTTTTGTAAGGCCTCTGTGGCTTGTTTGTTGATGTTTAGTAAATGCCAATTGGAGCAAATAATCTTTCTTATCCTTTCGTTAAGGACAGAGTGTCTTGTTACAATCACCAGATTTTGATCAGTAGTGTTCAAATTCCCCGAGAGTAGATCATAAAAACGTGCTCGCTTATATGCATGTCGAATAATTCGATGAGGGTATCCACGGTTTTCAAATTTGGCCTTCATTTCTTCAGCTCTCCGATCATAGTCCGAGAGTTTGGTGTAATTCCTGCGCAATCGCAGAAATTGCCCAAAGGGGAGTGCATTTTTTTGGTTTAGTGGATGGAAACTGGTATGATGGAGGATAGTATTGCGAGCAGTTGGTTTTGTATATAGGTCTACATACAACTGTCTATTCTCATGTTTGATCATGATGTCCAAAAACTCAATCTCTACATTACTATAGTGAGATGTAAATTGCAGATTTTCATCGCAAAGATTGAGCCATTGTGTGAATTCTAGCAAAACTGGTAGGTCATTATTCCAAATAAAAATGATGTCATCGATATATCGTGACCAAAAATGGACTGTTTCAAAGAAGGGGGCCTCCTCTTTGAAAATGTGCTTATGTCCAAAGAATGCTACATAAATGTTAGCAATAGTGGGAGCACAAGAGGCTCCCATGCTGACTCCTTTTGTTTGTTTGTAAAGGGACCCCCGAAATTCGAAAATGTTTTCTTTTAGTACAATGGATAAACAATCAAGAATACATTTACTATCACAATCTACTTGGTAGGTTTCTATGAACCAATCAACTGCACGAAGGGCTCCTTCGTATGGTATGTTAGAATATAGACTTTCCACATCAAGGGTCACTAGCCATTGTGTCTCGGCATTATAAGGCTTACCTTCTAAAAGGTTAATTACTTGACTTGTGTCCTTTTTATAGCCTGGTATCAGTTGTATATAAGGACGTAAAATAGCATCTAAGTATTTCGATATTGGCTCGGTGACGGAGCCAATAGTATTAACAATGGGTCTTAAGGGAGGATTACGAACTTTAGGAGTTCCATAGATGCATGGTAATATGGGTGATTCCACATTTAGATATTCAAATTCTTTGTGACAAATGATGTCATCATTATATGCTTGGGTAGTTAAACGTCCAATTTTGGATTTGATAACACCAGTTGTATTTCTAGTGATTTTGGTGTAGAATCTTGTATCACTAAGCATACTCGCAATTTTATCAATGTAGTTATCAGTGTCCAGGATAGCTATCCCTCCACCTTTGTCACAACATTTAACAGTCATATTGGTGTTGTTTTTTAAGGTATCCATAGCTAGATGTTCGTCATGTGTGATGTTGAACGGTGTTTTAGGTATGTATTTGGTGGCATGTAAGAAGTTGTTGTATACCACTTTTTCAAATATGCCCACCTCAGGTGGTACCTGATCTAGTGTTGGGGTGAACACAGATCTGGGAGCTAATCCTGATTTGTTGTTCTCATGATTGCTGGTATGGTTATCTTGAAAGAAAAACTTTAGTCTCACTTTACGCAAGAATGTCATGAGATCTGTAAAAAGTTCAAATGTATTTATCCCGGCATGAGGGACAAAAGATAGTCCCTTTGATAGTAGGGATATAGTTGATTGGTTTAAACTACTTTTGCTCAAGTTGAAAATAGGGATAGTATATTTTGCATTCCTTGTCTCTAGATATTGATTGGAGTTCCCTTGAGGTCCCTGGAATTGCTGGGGGTGTGGGGCTTGTGGTTGGTATTGGTTGGAGTTCCCTTGAGGTCCCTGGAATTGCCGGGGATACGGAGCTTGTGGTTGGTATGGCATTGGTTGTTGGAAATGCTGTTGTTGATACTGTTGTTGATTGTATCCCTGATATTTGGGCCTCCAATTGTTTCTGTAATTGATGCGTCTCCCTAAAAAAGGCCGTCTAGTTTGTCTTCCTGCATATCCATGACCTCTAAGATCAGATGTAAATGATCCATCATCACTACCAGAGCTGGATGAATTGGAAAATGTTGTGAATTTTCTATTAAAAGTAGGATTAGTTTGATTGGGAATGGCATCATTGTTTTCATCTATTTGTGTGTAGAACCCATCTGCGAGATAGGGATATACACGTTCTTTGCTAAAATATCGGATGTCGTTTTGCAGCTTGTCTGCTTTACGTTTAATCTGGTAGTCGCTATATGAATTTAATTATTTTTCAATGTCATCGAGTGCTTTTTTGGCATCTGATAAAGATGGGGAAGATTTAATTTTTGATTCTAGCTCTTCAATTTCTTCAAGTAGTTCTAAAATGAGCTGTTTTGCCGTCTCTACAATTAGCATCATTAGGTCTCTTGAGCAACGATTCGCAATACGAGACCATTTCTCCAAGAAATCTTTAATATGGGCAAACAACCCAGGTATATTTTTTATTTGGAGACCCTGTGGAATGATGCCAGGTTTGAGGTAGTGTAACATATATTCACCATGAAGTTCAATACGTTTAGTTTTTTTCTTCAAAGCAAGTAGTTTAATTAATTCCGAATTATCACCCATATCGTTTGTTGTTCTTTTGTCAAAAGAGGCTGATGACCCTACCATAGACATAAAGTCTGCATCAGTAAATCCAAATGTTTCAAGGGTTGCCATACTGTAAAAAGTAATGACGTACACCTGGTGAGATAATACCAACAGTGTATAAGTATTTATAAAAACGGTTAATTGTCAAAAAATTGTTAATGTCCTACCCAATCTGTCAATACAAAAAGAATGTGAACATATATCTTAGAAATACACAATGCAAAGTTCACAGTACATATTTATAATTAAGGTGTGTAACATGTAATATAGTAAGTGCAATACATACATGTGCAGCCCAAGGGTTCCTTGCTGTAAAAGTAGACACAAAGCTATATATTATGAAAAACAAATTTAGCTAAAACACATATATTGTGACAGACAAACTAGCACATCCCCTCATAGAACAGGCTATGAGTTTTGCAAATATTTAGAAAAAAGTGGACCCCTATATATTACTGTTGCACCTGCTATACATAGGGAACAAACTGAGTTAAGGAAGGTCTATAGCCAAGTGACAAAATCAAAATATGTTTATATTGAGATCATGATTGATATAGCTTACATATGAGATTGAGAATGGAAAGTCCAACTATATATAGATAATCTCAAACAATGAAATATTCTCATTTGATTTTATTGGTATATATAATATATATTTATCAATTCTCTTAAGATTTACATATTTTATATTCTTTTTGGGACCAAATGATGCTAGTTTCTCTTCACAGTGGCAACATCTTCATTATGTATAAAGTGTATGTAAATGCTGATGTGTCTCCCCACTGTATCAAAAAGTGCTTGTGGCACACCATTGACATTTGGTTGTGGCATTCCACCAAATGAGGCAACAATAGATTGGAATGATCCTGTGATAAAGCATGTTAGTTCTGCCATGTGTCTGTCTATTGGTGTTATTGATGTGGGATTCATTCGGGAGCTGGATGATATGGCTCCAGCTGATGACCTTGACCAATTTTATATTGCCTATTCAATAGGAAATTGTCTGGTGTATCCACTCCTTCCATGTTGTTAAGGTCTGCAACTGGAATGTGATGACTGGCACAGAATATTTAAGTTGTGTGTGATTTTCTAATGTTCTGACATAATGCCAGCTTATTGTTGGAACAACGGAGTAAAGATGGTATATGATAATACACGTGTATGCGTGTTTTCGTGAGACATGGTTGTGATTCTAAGCTAAACATTGTGTACATGCAACATATCCATGCCTATACAAGTTGATATTTTTGCCATTAAAAATATCAGATGGGAGGATATTTATCTATCGCTAGATATACTACAGCAGGTAATGAGTTTCTGAATAATGAACTTAATGCAGTGAACAAGGAGAAAATCAACATTGTGTGCAACCAAACAGGGAAAACCAAAAGTGAAGAATTCACTAATGGTGAATGAAAGCATATTTATAGATGCCAAATTATTTGAAGTCCAATGTTCAAAATACTACTTCTATCAGAAAGGTAAATATGTCCAGAAATAGTTCACAGAGTGAATGTGTTGCGTGCACTGGAGAAAATTAGGTGTGAAGTTTCTTGCTGGCAGTGGTGGAGCTCCTACTATCTGCACCTCCTGGAAATTTTTGTAGACGTTCCCACTTGGCAGCGCAGGGGGGATCCACAACTGTGGGGAAAGAGATTCCTGAAACGGAATAGGGAAATAAGCAAAATCATGATCCTGGCCAATAGTTCTGCCCTTGATCTAAATGCAATTTGTCTGACTTCCTTTGGCTTAGCCCCCACCCCCAAGACCCAGTTAAAAAGTCTGGGTGTCTGGATCGACCAATACCTTAAATTTAAGATTCAAGCACGGAAGACAGCAGCTATGTGCTATGGTACCCTGAAAATGATTCAGAAGGTCCTTTCACTTCTTCCATTCCAGGCAAGGAAAATGATGTTCCAAGCCCGTATCCTGTCCCGGCTGGACTATGTGAACGCCCTTTATTTAGGTGCTCCCGCCGCCACCCTTTCCAAACTACAGACAATTCAAAACTGGGCAGCAAGACTTTTATTAGGCATTCCCAAACATCATTCAGCCAAACCCTCCATGAGATCACTCCACTGACTGCCAGTCCGAGTCAATTTCAAGGCCCTATGTATCATCCACAAGTCTCTAGCCGGAAAAGGCCCCTCTATTCTTCAAAGCACCATCCAATCCTATCGGCCCAGCAGAAGCATCCGCTCTAAATCTATGAATCTTGTCATCATCCCTAGGATCAGGAAAGCCAGAAGCGGGGGCCGGCAGTTCTCTTTTAATGGGACCAGACTATGGAACTCCCTTCCTCCCTACCTGCGTGGAGAATACAACCACCTAGCCATTGGCAAATTTCTAAAAACCCTGCTTTTCCCCTAAGAGGTGAAACCCCTCACTACTGCTACTACCAGCACTGGAATGCTTCCGGGTAGCCATGCGCTATATAAATGTCATTTCAATTCAATTTCAATTCAATTCAATACAGGTGTGTTTTTCTCTGGCAGGACCTGCCTTCCTGTGACTGCCGCGGATATTGATGGGCCTGATGTTGTTGGTCCAAACTAAGAGGTAGATAGTGCTAGAATAGCCCTGCACAGCTTTGTATGAATGTCCTGCAGCATCCCTTACAGGGAGTCCATGATAGTGTTATGACCTGCATCTCATGGTGTATACCCCTCTGCTACTTCTTCATCGCCAAGATTTCAGTAAGTAACCTGGCCCATCACACCTTGGGAGTCCTGATAGGCTCCGAACATTGGTTTAATGGTGGTCTGGGTGTGAGTGGCCCAAGTGGCCTCACTCAGCTGGCTCACAGTACCCATTTGATGACCCCTATGCCCACAAGCCTATGCACCTGGCCTAGGGTGACCTATCTCACTGGTACTGAATCCTCACTAGATAGGCTGATGATTGTCACCCCAGAATCCTAGACTGGGGGCACAAAATAGATATAACTGTGCTAGGGACACAGGTTTGGGGACCTGAAGTTGGCTGAGATGTTGCAGCTGGGGTAGGAGGTGTTGGTGTGGGCACAGTGAGACTTACTGTTGCCGTCTGCCCTGGCTGACCAGATGGACTAGCAGTGCAATACACGTCCCGATCTCCAGGAGTGTTATCATCACTGAGGGCTTCATCTTGAGGTGGAGTAGAAGTCTCTTTGTTGGCCAAGCTCTGGCCAGGTTCTCTGCCACATTGAAGTGTTGTGTAATAGAGAACAATGTTATTGGTGGAAGTTTGATATCAACATTAAAATGTTTTGAGACACCGTAAGTAGAAACCCAGGAAAAACAAAATAGGTAGACATTACTATTGTGAAATATGTTAGTGGTGTTTAACAAGTTAACAAGACATTTGAAGGCATTACATACATGTACTGGAATGATGCAGCTACATAGATGTCCTGAGATGTTGCATTTGGATTAAGGAATAAACATGACATGTTCCAGATATTTAAGGCAACACAATAAAGAGTTAAAATGTGTATTTGACCATCTGGCCTACGTGTGTACAAAAGAGGTCATCACACATCTTGGTTGTATAGTTAGCATTAGTCATCATGTGAGCAGTGCAGAGTCAATGGTTTACCTGCCACTTCTAATCAGCTAAATTACCTCAATGCCGTACAAATATTTTAGCTACACACTTGGTACTCATTACACAATAGTTTCAGTTGAAGAGACCAGGGCAACATTAAGCTAAATAGGCAGGCATGTCTCTGAGTAGAGTATTTTATGTAGATTGCTCAGTTCAAGAGAACTGGACATCAGTTATAATATGTCAGAGAAGTGAGAATGGGCAAAATCACAATTACATCTTGTTTTGAGCTACAGAAACAGGGTCTCATAGTAGTTGTAGTCATTTCAATCTCTACATGCCAACACTTACAAAATGGTTAGCGTAAAATACCTGTTGCCAAAATGCAGTTGGGATGGACCATACATTTACATGTTAACACATATCTTGGGTCCTGGAATGATATTTATATATAAATATATTTACAGACAGCATTCCGACATGTGGCATGTAATGGAGATTGATACACATTAACACAAACCTGCATCTCTGTTACTTTGAGGATTTCATGTTAGGAACCTAGGTATATGACACAAAGGCAAAAGCTGAGTTGAGCGAGGGTGGCCCTGCGGACCTGCTTCCAGTCCACATACTGTGAAGGGCTGGCAACCTCTGATATTATGTCATATTACATGGACTCAGATCTGCTGGTCCTCAATGAGTGGTGGAATGGGGACAGGACCAAATTTGAGCATTACAATATCATGACCAAACCAGTTTGGTAGCAGAAGTCAAAATGTATTGTCGGTATATAGACAACATTTTCATCATTTGGGCAGACACCAGGGGACAGTTAAGAAAAATGATCAACATACTGAATACTATTATTCCAGGATACAATGCACCTATAATATTGAAGACCAGAGTATTCATTTTTTGGTGTACTTGTGAGCATATCATCTTCAGATACACATTTTAACACTCCAATTTACAATAAACCCACTGATCGTAATATTCCACTGCCATACACTAGTTTTCATCCCAGGAGTTTGATCAGGAACCTGCCATATTCACAGTTCATCAGGATTAAAAGGATATGTTCAGATCCCAACATCTGCATACAGAAACTTAATGAATATAAACAACGGTACCAAGAACGAGGTTACCCGGAAGAAATATTGCAAGATTGCTTAAGACGTGTCTAAACTAAGGAACGCTGGGAGTTATTTGTTTTTAAATCTAAGTTTTCAACTTCCTCGAACGCAATTAAAAAGATCATTTACACCACATGGTAATTATTGGAGAATGAAGTAGAATTCAATTTTATTTTTCGGCACAAACCCCTATATGCTTACACCCGGGGCAGAAACTTATGCACAATTGTGTCCATTCCTGAGCAACCATCTAGCAAAGAGAGAACTCAAGGAACCAAGTAATGCAATAATTGCAGACATTCCAATAATGTCATAAGTGGCAATATCTTAACACATCCATCCACTTGCAAAAAGGTCCAACTACGACACACAATCGACTGCAGCACGAATAATGTGTTTTACTGCATAAAATGTCCCTCCGGCAAGGCCTATGTAGGGAAAATGGAGCGCAAAATAAAGGTACAGATTACAGAGCACAAAAGTAAGATTAGAACCAGAAGTACTACATCAAGCTTAGCACTTCACTAGGATGAAGCTAAACATACTATGTCTCAACTTAGGTTCCAAATTATAGATAAAGTGATATCCCAACCAGAGACTGACAATACCAAGACATACTTCAAAGAGAAATTGACTGGATTAAGTACTTGGACACCGTGATTCCCAAAGGTTTAAATGCCCGATAAGACATGAGCTGTTTTTTATAACCGAACAGTTAGATAGTGTGGTATTGGGTTCTCCAGGCCTACATACTCCGCAGAATACCCACTACACCATAAGAACTGTTGGCACGGAAACTAGAAAATGTAAAAGACAAGTTTATTAAGACCCCATGGGGTGGTGGTACATTCCTACAGCACCCTTCGGTAATGCAAGAAGTATCACACCGAACATCGGTGCAAATCCTTCTTTTATACAGTTTTACAGTAATAAAAAGGTAGGTGGTACACATTTACAGAGTTTTAGGTACATATATGGTCATTTTTGGAACACAGCCAACTCATGGGAGGAGCTATAACACCACTGGTCAGTTTGGCGGAACATTCCTAAGGGATGACTGGTCAATCTGAACTGCGCATGTGTGAGCTTGACCATTACTAAAAATAGCCTGTTGCTGGGCAAACTCGAGTGGTCAGTGGTACAGAGAAAGGACAAAAGGGCATGCTGACCACGAGGCAACGCATTCTCTAAAATGGCCGCCGATACATAGAAAATGGCTTCCGACAACTATAGTCATGATAAGGGAAAAGTACGTGTAGCAAAGCTTAACGCTAACCCGATCACCATCAAATTACGACAATAGGACATTTCTTACAATGATATTAGTACTTAACATCACAACTGTACATATAAACAACTTATTATATAACTCAACCCATAGGATTACTGATACCACTGGTGGTCCGTAACATGCGTAGGGGGCACAGGATTGTTCCATTTCCCATGACTAACCCATCTTTTCTACAGAATTAACGCTTTACATATTGTTACACATCTTATAATCAATGGTCATAAATCAAGACTATGCACACTTCGAAGTGAAATGTATAATTTTTTTAGAAGGTTTGATTGATCGCTTTTTTCACTCCGTGACCTATTCACCCATCAAGGCGTATTAATGGCAGATACCTGTTATTGGTTATCTCTCCAGTTTCGTGATTAGGTTTATATTTGGCAGCCTAGCAATATGTCACAGCTTTTTTAACATCACACATTATATTTTTGACTTTTCTTTAGCAATGTACATAGGTGCATCATGCTACATTTGTATTCAATGCATCCTTTCAGAACAAATCCTAGCATCAAGTCTTATATATGCGGCCTCGTCTTGGACATACAAGGGATCTTCCAGGTACAGCACTCGCGTTTCAACCGTTAAGATTTGATACTTTATATTATAGGCACATAATAGCATCACTAGTTTGATTCTTTTCATTTCCCATGTTAAGATGGCAGCCCTAGTCTTGTTTGCGTCGTCCCATTTTTGTTTCCATGACGTCAGAGGTTTAACTGCCCCGTATGCGTTACCAGTATATGACTAACTTTGGAAAGAGGTTTCAACTTATGAAGACAGGGTGGCGGACTTGTCGGTAAGTTATCACGCGGCGGATAGTTTTGTTTCACAGGTGACAGACGCCAGTCTCACATTCTCATTATGCGTTGTTTTCCTTGAAGGATTTCTTCCATTCGATATTCTTTTTCCTGAACACCAAGCAAGTTTTTTCAAATTAAGAAGGTAAGCGCGATTCCAGCTTCTCATTACAACTACAGCATTTTCTATTTCCATTGATTCATGTTCAGACTAGATTTTCATTTTGCTACAGGCACGGGCCCATGGTGCTCGAACTGCTTTTTGCCACAGCTTACGGGTGTTCATGTTCCAACCTTTCAGGTGAGCTAGTTTCAAGTTCATGCACATATTGATTAACTAGATGCTTAGTGCACCAAAGGTAAACAGATGTTTTTTTAACATAGGGCAGGACAAACGTTCATTTCGCCAGAGCACCACGGAATATGCCTACAAGGTATTTACTTACTCATCATGATTACTTGGAGGTCTAAACTGCACATTGGGTGTTTGTGCACTTTATTTTTCCATCATTCTTTGACACAAGGTTTTAACAATACATACTCACTCTGTTAAGTACTGTTTTGAGTATAATGCTAGAATTGGATTACATTTTGTATTCAGTTACAACTTAGTGAATAGTGCACAGTGCACCCAGGTGTTCATTCTTGTCATAGCTTCTTCTAAAAACATTGTGCCATCCTTCTACTGCCTTGTTGGTTTTTGCTGGTTGAGCATTTGTGCTGTCATAGAGATTCCATCATGATATTGGAATTTGGGTAGTTGTGGGTGTCCACAACGAAGCAGTCTGCCAATGCGTGTGTTTTTCGACTAGTCAAATTGTGGACTTCATTTTTGTTCATATCCATGGTAAAATGGTGATTCTATTAGCATGTTGTGGTGAATAGTTATGCCTGTTCCATGGCTGTGTGTAGGTATAGTTTAGATATTATTTGTATCATTGCCTGACCAAATTCTTTTTTAGTTTTTTTGTTGAGAGCAGTTGTTAGTTTTTACTTTGATACGATGTAAAAGCTGATAGTAAGTTGCACTTTGTTTGTTAGGCAGCAATGCATAAATGAGGGGTATGTTTCTATTATAATATTCACCATGTATGGTGAATATCTGTGTGAAAGGTGGATGGAATATTTAAACATTCGATTGAACCACATATACTGATAAGTCCAGTGGACCTATCATACGAAGGTGATACAAGAACAGCCTTTGAGCAAACTGCATGGCCCACTTTGTTATTTATTCTATACACATACAGCAGAGTGACATATACATCACGGTCCTGAGGAATTCCTAGAACTTTTTAGGTATTGCATGGCAGAAACACGTTGACCCCATGTTAGGGTAATATCTATGTCCCTTATTCACTTTGCTCTTTTTAACTCTATCCACTGGGGCACCAGAATAATGATTTGTTTGCCTATCAGGAGACAGTTTTAATAACTTTTCACTTGCACTCTGCCTACTTAGGAAGTAATACAATAGTGTTGTAGAACACCCCTGCTCCTCCCCTGTGGGAGATTCGTAGCCCAAACTGGGTACCTTGAGGCCCCAGTGTGAGGAGGGGACCCTATGATGAAGCATGCAACCCTAGGGTGAGTGCTGTGCTTACCTACTTACTTGCTTCCTCCCTTCTTACCAATGTACATAGTATGAGTTTACATATATATGGGGACAGTACAGTTAATATTGGGTGAATTGTGCCCCCTCAGACCCTCTGTGTGAGATAATATGTTAACTATATGCCAGACAGAACCTCATAGACTAAGAGTTCTAGGATCCCCTGAGAATCCAATGGATAACTCCAGCCAAGAAAAGGAAGAGCAAATCCAACACACTGGGTGGCATAGAGAACAGCCCTTAGAATCTATGACTAGTTGATGACAATGGCTACAAAAGTAAGCAACAAATATTGACATAATTGATACCAGAGTCACAGATATGTAGAGGCCATGAGAATCCATAAGAGCCCTGTATCTCATATTCTCATTTGACCTAAAGCTTATATTGTGCCAGAAATGGCAGTGTCTGATGGAAGCATTCCCGGGGTGCATTTACTCCCTAGTAGAAGTATAAAGAAAGGTTACTAGATGGCCAGCCTGTGGATGCCCAGGAAATGACAAGCACTGAGGACAGAGAAGGTGATAGCCCAACATATATAGAAGTACTAACCATTGTGGAGTCACCCACAGAGGAGACCTCAACTTTCTAGGGTGAGTTGCATAAGTGGATTGCTGGCAGTGTTCAATTTGTGATGAACTGACTGATCACCTGGCAGCAGAAAACACCTAGCAATCAGACCACGGAAATGTTGTTCACAAAGATGCCAAAGTCCACTTAGTCATGGAAATTAATTTTAAGTTTACAGAAGTAGATGGATCGAGTACTATAGTTTAGAAAAAAGGGGGACCCCTACTGCTAATGCCTGCACTACCAGTAGGGAATAAAAAAGACAATATTTTAGAAGAACATACGGTAGTGCGCTTAGTAATTAAGCCAAAAAGCCAAAGGAATCAAAGAAGCTAATTAGCTAATACATGTGACATATAGAACAAATTGATAGAACAAAACCCAATAATTATATTCAAAATAGTATTGTGGTTTATTTAAATATTTTCTTCATTTTTTTGATAAGAATCTTATTTCTAAAAGATACATATAAGCATTTAAAACATCAGTAACATACAATTTATAAATGCAAAAAATTATTGACACAATTTCAAAACACGTGACGAAGGAAATGTGAATAAGTGAAATTAACATACAAAAAAACATAAACAGAATACAAATGACTATGATGGTAGGTCGGGCTAGTGGAGTAAGCAAAGCGGTGGGTGGAAACTCTACGCGCGTTTCGGCATTTGCCTTCTTCAGGAGTCCGTCATTTGCTTTAAGACAGAAACATAACACAGCAAAACATAAAACTCATGTCACATACACTTGCATTGAAAAATTTGTATAATGTTTATACAGTTCTGATAGAAGACTTGGGTCTAGGTCTAAGTGATATACATTAACATATTCTACAGACATATTTGAAACCAGTGCTTGTCAATAGGCCTTTTAACTCTGAGCAGTTACATCTTAAAAGCAGACAAATTGATTTATATACATTGAAAAAATTGTTTGCTAGATATTCGGGTACACCTGATATTTCTTATTTGAGACATTTATATTCCAGATCTGTTTTTATAGTCCATTAATGTATATTCTCTGAGACATTTGTAATCAAGGTCTGTTTTTATAGTCCACTATTTGTATATCTAGATATATTTGACAGAACAATCCACGTGAGCTATTGAAGAACCATATATGATATAGGTGAGGAGGTTAGTGGATTAAGTAGTAAAGGCAAGAGAAAGGGGAATAGTGAGGAAAAAAAGGAGAAAAGAAGAAAGGAACAAAGGGGGAACGGAGCAGATTGCTAGATTTATATTGTTATAAGTAGGTTAAAAATATAGATTAAAGGTAGAAGTTAGGTATACCTTATGAGGTAAGGGAAAACTAATAGTAGTTTCTCCTAGTACAAGGATTAGAGGCAAACTAATTAAATTTACTCACGAAAGACAGAAGGTTTACTCTTATTTTAAGAAAATTCTCTTGCTGGTCAGTCAGGAAGGCTGGGTAATAATCTGTACCTCGCTAGATGTAAAAAAAGGAACAGTTTTTTTTGGTAACAAGCTTATGTAGATCGTATTTTTGATGTTCATAGTCAACTAATTATTAGTGACTAATTTAGGAAATGTTCTTAACTGCACATTAATACGGTAGGTTATAAACTATTTTAGTAGTCCTTCACTATACATTAGTTCGATAGGCTATAAACTGTTTTAGTAGTCAAAAAATATCTATATGCAATCTTTGCTACCAAGTCACATTAGTCACATTATAACCTCCCTCTCCCTTTTGGATTCACACATGCCAAGGACCATATTTCCAATGAGTACCAACATGCAATTGGGGCTGATTAAAAAGGGGGTTAAAGGGATGACACCAGCTGTTACCTAAGTCCAATCAAAATTACAAATGCAAGATCTAGACAAGAATGAAGAAGTATAACAGACCTAAAAAGGGAAATGGCAAGAGTGTGAGATAAAATCTTACCAATGCTAGTTACTCAAGTGGGGATGCTAGTGATGATGACAATTTAGCCTTGTTGAATGGATGTTATGTGTATCACACATTCCTTACAAAGTAGCTCTCTGAACATCTTCTTTTTCTTATGGACTGATATGGTTTAAGTTTCTTTGAGGCCAACGACACACTCACTGGTAACCCATCAACCACAAATAATAATTAACACAGAAAACTGCTTCGATTTGACCCAGTCTCACTCTGACTGCAAAGTATGTAGATCTATTTGGTTTTAACTGTATCACGGAACCATGTGTTGATATTACGGGTGTTGGCTTATGTACACAGGGAGGGGGGAACTGGGTAGCTGAGTTAGGGCATCTAGTGCCTCCTCCAGATACCCTACATGGAAGTCCCTAAGGTTTTGTTACATCGTTGGGGGAACATCGTTTACAACAAAACGTTTACCACGCACTACCATTACAACGCAGGAATTACAACGAAAGTCGTTACAACGACTTTCGCTGCAGGGCGCTGTTGGATAGGGAATAGTTTAATTTTCTATCCAACACCTTCCCTACTATCCACGGGGACTGGAGTTGGAATAGAAAATTAAACTATTCCACTATCCAGCGCTCCCCAACGCAAGTCGTTGTAACGACTTGTGTTGTAATACCTGCGTTGTAAAGGCATGCGTGGTAAAAGCATGCGTTGAAACATCATACAACCCATCATTGCAATGAAGACTATAAGAACTGCAAATTAGCTGATCAGTTTAAGTTGTTAGCACACACATCAGAGGTCCCTTGGCAAACTTGATAATTTTAAATTGAGCAGCGGCACACAGTGAGACTGAGGCAGAATTGGGTGATTGGAACTGGGAGACTCGCTGGCAAATGTCTGTATTTAGTCAGAATAATATATTTGAATACTGGGTTTCCTATTAAGCTAGAAATCCATGAGTATACCCATCATGCAGGACACCTTTGTAGCGCAAGCAAATATTCATCAGGTCAACAGTGGAGCACCACACCAACAGTAAGATGATGCATAACAGCAATTCTGAATCCAACACTGATGAGGAAAATTAGGCAGCCTGTAAAATAGGATGCTGTTGGAAGACCGTAGTAAAGAGAACCACACCCTCAGTAGAGGCCAGGATAACAATGCCCTTCGGAGAAGGTCAGTATATCAATGCATCATATAGGAGGACAAAAAAATTGACAACAATTGGATCTATCACATAACATCTTAATTTAGTAATTCCCATTATGTTTTTTATTTATTTGAACCTTTTAACAGAACACACTGTAAGTCATAGAGCAGAGTCTTCTGGCTCTTTGGCGAAGATCCTAAATTGGCAGTCAATTGAAATTAAACACTTCTGCATAAACGCACGTTTTGAGGAGTTGTGTTCATTTGATAAAGTTATGTTTGGATCTCAAGGCACAAGGGGAAGTATTCCACAGTTAAAGACATTGGTTTAGCCAACTGTACATCATTGAGAGCGATGAAGTTTTATCCCATTTAAACTATCTTTTTTAACTGAATAAGATTAAAGTGTTTGTAGTGCTCAACTTTAACAAATGCTTTGCTATATTATTCTGGACTGTTTAAAGAAGCAGATAGAGGATGGAGCCAGGGTCTTTAGATTCATCATCGAGGTTGTTTAGTTGTGCGCCAAAAAAAGTAAGTTTTGGTTAAAAATACATTTTAATTGGAACAATTTTGAAGAAGTTGAGCTAGAGGGCAAATAATAAATTAGCACGCACACACCTCTGCAACATGATGCATTGTGTGCCATTAGACAGCCTGTTTAGCAGAGAAGAAATGATTGAGCCTTGTGGGACACACCACTATAGGGGTACAGATGCTGGGGAAATTCAATCAATGGGACCGATTGTAATCTTCCTGAGATGTAGGAGTATGGGCATGTGAGAACATTTCAACCAGTTGCCAATCGTGCATATTAGATATCATGTGGCATTCACATCTATAAAACAGCAGGTAATAATACTACCACATAGAGAGACTTAAAGGAAGCTGCACAAAATCCACTTCAATAAGGGATATGCCAAACAGTACGAACCATGTGGCTGTATTTTATGTTATTTATGTTAGTGAGGATGGATGCATGATGCTTCCAACATGCTCACATGTGGATAATGGCCAAAATATGTGATGTCATATATTAGTGATATAAGTGATGCAGAATGAGCAATGACCCCCTGAGACCATCACTGTAAATTTCAAAGATATTCAAAGTTTAGCTGGATGGTGACGTGGTAATCTGCTCTGTGAGACATGGTGGTGTGGTAAACTGCTATGTGAAACTTAAACAAACACCAAATTTAGTATCATACACGCACAGAATGATAGTGTCTCTAGCCTGTTTCTATCATGTAGGTGATTGAAGATGTTGTGACCACGGCCAACCAGTATCTAATTATTCCCAGCACATCAAGACTGATTTGCATATGGCTTGGTTCAAATTGAGGTGCCATACTGTGCAAAATAATGGTGGACCGGTAGGCGGCACTGAGTAATTACCAGTGGATGAGGTTAATTCAAGCATTACATCCAACACATTTTTGCAAACTTCAAAATTTTGATGTCAGCATTTATAAGTGATATTGATGTATAAGTGCCACAGCCATCTTTGGAAGTGATGTGATTACTGTTCTGTTGAGTTGAAGTAATAATCAGAGGTATTGCCTGCATTTTTGAAAAGCTTACACAAAAGTGGGGCAATGACTTTTATGTTTAGCTTATAAAATTCAATTGGGAATAAGGAGCTTTCCCTGTTGGCATTGATTTAATAAACTTCACTATTTCGCCCTCAGAGACTCAGGCCCAGATTCTGAAAGGTTTAGCTTCAGGTTAGTGGTAATTTTTTATTGCTAACCCAATGCTAAACCCAATTTGGGATTCCCAAACTAATGCAAACAAATATTTGTATGGAAAAGTAATGCAAAGCAGCGCAAAACACTACTTTGCAACTCTTTGCTTTAAGAGAGTGTTACATGGGCATTCCCATGCAACCAGTCATGCTTTTCAATGCTAACCCTGATTTACTAACATTAGTGGAAGAGTTTAGCTCCAAAAATTGTGGAATTTTAGTTTGCGATCTGAACATCATCTGCGCCAGCTTG
Source organism: Lissotriton vulgaris (assembly GCF_964263255.1). Taxonomy (NCBI): domain Eukaryota; kingdom Metazoa; phylum Chordata; class Amphibia; order Caudata; family Salamandridae; genus Lissotriton; species Lissotriton vulgaris. The sequence continues at coordinate 1,907,850,903 of NC_141689.1, forward strand.
TCACCTATGCACTACGCGCACGGCAGCCATTCTAGGTCACCTATGTATTACGTGCACGGCAGCCATTTTAGATATCATGGTCTCCCTGTCCACGATCGATCGCCAGCGCGCCCCTGTGACCCAGCAAGCATCCTCCGCGCACCCTGGCTCCCCCTCCCTCCTCCTTATGAGCATGACCCTTCTGCATGACCCTGTCCTTGGGAGTCACGCCAGCGCCTGACCAACACCTCCTCTCCTCCCATGAATGCCCCTCTGTTGATAAACCTCCCCTCTGCGCTGGATTGTTCATGCGGCATGAATACCACTCCATTGATGGCCCCTCACCCCGTGTCCGACTGTCCACACAGGTCCGAGGCCACTGCCTAAGCCGGGAGATATCATTTACTGCCCCTTATTGCACGAGGTCGCTCTCCTTCAAAGGACCCTCTATTGATCCAGGCCTCCCCACCCCCTGTGATTTGATCAGGCGCACACATCCTAAGACTCGACGGAACACTCAGCTGCGTGATGACCCCCTCCTCTTATCAGCAGGTTGAGGACCTCTATTGTGGGGATACATGGGGGTGGGATGGACACGAGGATTACGGGGATGTCTTTTCCTTTATGTCAATGTTCTGATTGTAGTAAAGAAAGGTCACATGCCATAAACCAGTGTATAAGAGGCCAGGCCTCCGAGAGGCTGTTAGAGCACCTCGAGACGATACCTTGTTGTCTGATCTGATGTGTTCTGCTCCGTCGGAATAAACTTCTGTTTCCTGCCTTCTGGTCTCCGGCGCCTGCCTCATTGCTTGGTAAACTTGAATGGTACAAGGGCGGTTAGCGCCGGGCAAATCTTGAGAAAGGTCCTAGCCCTACCTTTTTCTACAAATTGGCGTCCCAAAGCGTGGGGCCCATCAGCGACACGTGGATCCAGTGGGAGAGGTCCCGATGACAGAGTGAACGACTACAACGATCGGGAAGAGCTCGTGTCCGATAGACCCTCGTCTGACAGCCGATCATCCGACCTTCACTAGTTCTGAACAGACCTCTCTCGAGTGATCTACGGTCCTGACTGGGAACCATCAGGAGTGCCGCGAACATCACGAAGGAGAGAGGACGATCGGGCGCTGGATCCAGAGGACAGGAAACCGTCCATGCGGTCCGGGTAAGGTCGTGTAAACACGACGAATTGAGGAAAATTGTTTTTGTTTGGATAATACTAGTATTACGCTTTGTTGAAACCTCTGGAGATTCGCTGTCTGCAAACGGGGAAAAACAAACAGGCTCTCTCTTTGCAAACAGTGAAGGATAGGTAACGCAGACTTTTGTCCCCATTGTAATCCGTCGTGCCTATCTTCCTCCCCCACTGTTTCCCGAACTGTCGTTCGTGGATTATTGTCTGGAGATTCTTTGTCTGCAAACAGGGAAGAACAAGGTCTCTCTTTGCAGGTAGAGAAAGAGTGGGTAGCGATAACTTTTCGTGCCCACTTATTCTCCCCACTGAATTGTTTGATTGGCCGATTGTTCGGTATTGGTTCGTTTGAGGTATTCACCGCCGCCAAACAACGGAGAATAGAAATATTCTGCCTAGTCTTTGCCCGCTGTGATAAGATAGGTAGTGCAGATTTTTGTCCCCGGTGTAAACCGTCATGCCTATCTTCTCCCCACTGGTTGGTAGCCTGTTTAGCCCGGACCGCTTATTAGAGATGAACCATCCAGCTCCACTGGAGGGCACCCCTAATAAGGACATGTTCACTAAGTATGGACTAGTCGCTATAGCTTACACTAGACTATGGCATAAATACACGAAAAAGAACCCTGAAAGTCAGTGGCCACTGATAGGTTCCTTTAGTGAAAATAAAATAAAAACATTAGAAATAGCGCTCCAGAAGAATAAGACCACGCCCACTATGCTCGACAGTATCGGCATGTGGCGCAAAGAAACGGAACAACGAAGGAAAAGAGAAGAAGCAAAAATAGGGAAAGAATTACGAAAGGCAGCCCACCTAGCCGCAAAGCAACTAGAAGAGGAAATTAAAGAAAGAAAAGAAGCTACACAAAACCAAGAATTAGGGTCGACAGGCCAATGTCCTGTTAGGACCCCCTCTGCGCTCTACCCTGAACTACCCTCCAAACAACGGGCAAACGATGAGCTATTGCTAGGTCCACCAATCATCTACATGCCCCCTCCATATGCTCCCAGCTAACAAAACCTGCAAGCCCCGAGTGTGAGTGAAAGTGACCCTAGTGCTAGTGCACCAGCCCTCACGGCCTCCGCACCAGCCGCATTAACAACTTCGTCAGACGACCCCGAGGCTAGCAAACAATCATCAGCCAGGTTAAGTAGGTTAAGCAAAGATGAACGGGATGGGATCAATGAAATAGCAAAGACATTGGTAGAACGAAGGGAGAGCGAAGAATACACAATGAGCGTGTATAATTCACATGCCGACAGCCACAGACGGCATTTCATTTTGCGATTCAGCTTCCACACCCTGAACGCGTATGAAGATAGGTATCAGAGTAAGGGTCCCGCTAAACTAACAACACTGTATAGGAAGATTGATGTCGGAGATGGGACTGAACGTGAGGCGACGGAGCTCTTCATGCAAATGCTTGAGGTCTTCCGCCACCTCGCGGAACAGAAACCAGAAGCCAAGGTTACGGTCCCTGAAACAACCTCGGCAGAGGTAGCCAATACTATGATGCCTATCAGAGAAGCGGCTCCTTACTGGATCCCGCCACGGGGCCAGGGAACGAGCGATGATAATAATGATGTAAATGCAAAGGGGAGGGTTGTGTACAATTGGGTTTACCAACCATGGGATCGACAAGACATCCTAACCTTTAAGCAAACCCTGCCCGACTTGAGAAAGAACCCAACGGCATTTTATACCGAATTAGGAAAAGCCTTGGGTTCGACAATAATGACTTTAGCAGATATTGACTTGTTCTTTGGGTTGTGCCTGCCAGCTGATGTGTGGAAGCAAATCCGGAAGGTTGACCACACGGATCTGTTTGGACATACCTGGGACCAACTCGGTAAACTAGATAGACAGCGAGAGCCGGGGAGTAAACCAGTGAAGGACATACTGGAACTCCCAGACAAACTGGTCCAGAAGTTAAAAACACTGGTCCCGGAAAGAAAAGTAGACTGGTCGATAGTCACGGCCTGTCGACAGAAACCCCAGGAGGATGTGTCAGAATACTTCTCCCGATTCGAGACCGTGTTCTCCGACTACAGTGGCCAAGACATGACCACCGCAACCGGACAGCACCTGTTTGTGCAAAATTATGTAAAGGGGTTAACACAAGAAGTCTCCCAAAAACTGCAGACGAGTGAGAGCAGTTGGGGGGCCTCCAAACCCGCAGCTATCCTTCAGATGGCTCAGTATTACGAGCACCAAAAGAATGAGAATGATAGGGCGTCCGAGAAAAAGAAGAAAGATTTAAAGGAAAGGGTAATGATAGCCCAGATACAAGGTATAGCGATAGGACGGGAACATCAAAGGGGGAACTACCAATCAACCACCCCCAGAGATCTACCTCCTAAAGATCACACCTCAGCACCCCACACTGGACGTAGAGACGTTAGCAATGACCAATGCGCCTTCTGCAGAGGGCTCGGCCATTGGAAATTCCAGTGTCCGGTTCTGCTGGAAATGAATAGAAATAGGGATTCCAGGGATGTGGCAGGTGGCCCGAGAAATAGAGTACAAGGACGAGGGAGCACCAACGACACCAGCAATGACAGATCAGGGAGACTGAACACATTTGACCGTCCCCGACAGAACCAATATCAGCTGTCCGAAGGTGAAAATGCCCCCGACTTTGCCTAGGACTGCCAGGGGCAAGGGAGGGATCCAGTCGAGCTCTGTGTTGACCAGCAAGGTCCTTATGTCACTGCTAAGGTCCTGGGTACAGAGTTTCCATTCTTGGTAGACACTGGGGCGACACGTAGTGTGTTATCAAAACGACTGATTCCAAGGGCACCCTTGTCTGGCTCACACATAACGTCGATAGGTTTCGATGGAACGCCCTCCACTAATCCCCTGTCCGTACCTATTACCTTTGACCTAGAAAACAACACCACTGACGCGACATTTCTACTCTCCTCCAACTCCCCTGACGCCATTATGGGTATTGACTTACTGAAACATTTTCGAGCTACCATTAGGTGTTCCCCAGATGGAATACGAGTCATCCTATACGACAACCCAGGCATGCCCAGATCCCCTCCCCCACGACACATGTGCTCCATAACTGACGCTGACCTGTCCCTGCTTGACACCCTGCCTCCGTACCTGTGGGCCAAAAATGACTCTGATGTGGGGCGAATGATGATTGATCCTATTCACATAACTGTACGACAGGACGCTATGCTCCCGAAACTCCCGCAGTATCGGATATCACCAGAGGGTGAGAAGGCACTGGTAGCGATCAATCAGTCTCTGGTAGATGCAGGAGTGGTTGAAGAGGTGGTCAGCAACGTCTGCAACAGCCCAATCCTACCTATTGTTAAGAAGCAGGGTGAAGGAGATGAGAAAGCGTACCGCTTCATCATCGACCTGCGAGAGATTAACAAAGTGGTTGTACCCCAATATCCTGTGGTCTCTGATATCACCACCATTCTGACCCTCATTCCGTCCACTGCCACCACCTTCACTGTTATCGACCTTAAAAACGCGTTTTTCTCTATCCCCATTCATCCAGACAGCCGTTATCTTTTCGGCTTCACCTTAAAATCCCGTTCGTACCGATTTTGTAGAGCTCCCCAGGGGTACACTGAAAGTCCCAGCATTTACAGCCAGGCCCTTAAAAGACAACTGGATGCCTTCCAGCTACCAGAGGGAGTGGTGTTGATCCAATATGTTGATGATATCCTTTTGGCGGCTGACACCACCCCGCTTGCAACGACAGCCACCGTCCAACTCCTACACTTTCTTGCAGAGAATGGCCATAAAGTCTCCAAAAAGAAGTTACAGTTCTGTCAGCCACAGGTAACTTACCTAGGCCATCTCCTGTCCAAAGAAGGGAGGAAACTTACACCCGACCGAATCCAAACCATCCTAGACACCCCCATCCCAAAAACACAAAAGCAGGTCCGCTCTTTGGTTGGCCTAACCTCTTTCTGCAGACAGTGGTTGCCTAATTACAGCCTCATTGTGAAACCATTGCTTGCCCTACTGACCAAAGATGTCCCCTCCCCGCTTCCTTGGACCGCTGAGTGTCAAGCCTCCTTTAAGGAATTACGGGATGCACTCTGCTCAGCGCCCGTCCTCGGAACGCCGGATTACTCCAAACCCTTCTCCCTCTTCACCCACGAAAGGGAGGGATGCGCATTGTCTGTCCTAACTCAATCAATTGGTCCTAAGCAGCGCCCTTGTGCCTACTTCTCCGCCACTCTTGATCCTGTAGCCAGAGCTTTGCCTGCCTGCCTTCGAGCAGTAGCTGCCGCTGCTGTCTCTATCCGTCAGAGCGAGGGAATCGTACTTTCCAACTCCCTCACAGTGCTTGTACCCCATGCAGTCGACACCCTCTTGAACCAGACCAAGACCCAACACCTGACTAGCGCACGACTGACAGGGTATGAGTTAACTCTGCTTGCACCCCACATCACACTAAAGAGATGCACGACTTTGAATCCTGCCACATTGTTACCCCTGCCTGAAAATGACCCCGACATTCCTCCCATCCACGACTGTGTGACCCTCACGGACGAACAAACTAGGAGTAGGGTTGACCTCCGAGACACTGCTTTTCCTGACCCCGATGGAGAGCTATGGGTAGACGGCTCATGCATCAAACTCCCAGATGGCACCACTTCAGCTGCCTATGCAGTAACGACAGCCCGAACAGTAGTTGAGACAGCCTGCATCACACAACGATCTGCCCAGGCAGCAGAGCTGATAGCCCTCACCCGAGCATGCATTATAGCCGCAGGGACCACCACGAACGTATATACGGACAGCCAGTATGCCTTCGGAGTGGTCCACCATTTTGGGCTCCTGTGGAGGGAGAGGGGATTCCTGACATCCCACGGCACCCCGATCCTCCACGGAGATCTAGTCTCCGCTCTGATTGAAGCAGTTCTCCTCCCCAAACGATTAGCGGTGATAAAATGTCAGGCACACAAAAGGGTGACAGACTTAGTTGGACAAGGGAATGCATTGGCCGACATCACTGCACGAACCACAGCTGAGAATAGGACGGTGACACGCATGTACGTGACTAGGTCACAAGCAGAAACATAGAGTGACACAAGGATAATGATCAGAGACATACAATCGGCCAGCACCCCTCACGAGCTGACTAAGTGGGCAAGGGTGGGTTTGAAGGATGAGGAAGGCTGTTGGCGAACGAAGGATGCAAGCAAATGGTTGCTGCCCGACTCATATCTGATTCCCATACTGACAATGGCTCACTCCCCCGCACACATAGGATCTGCACCCATGATCGAACTCATTTCCAAAGTCTGGCATAACGACAAAATCCCTGACTCAGCCAGACGTCTAGTTCAGCAGTGTCTTATCTGCCTGCAACACAACCCCGGGAAAGGAACGGTAGTACCCCGGGGAGGGTTCGGGACCCCCAATCACCCCTTTGAGGTCCTTCAGATGGATTACATCCAACTAGAGAGATGCCAAAACCTGAAGTATGTATTAGTCATCGTATGTGCCTTCAGCAAATGGGTAGAAGCCTATCCAACTCGTGACAACACTGCCATGACTACTGCCAAAGTACTACTGAAGGAATTCTTCCCTCGCTATGGCCTTTGCCGAATTTTATGGAGCGACAATGGCCCCCACTTCATAGCTGAGGTTATCCAACTAATCCTGAAGGGGTTGGGGGTGAAGCAACGATTCCATGCGGTCTTCCACCCCCAATCCGCCGGTCTAGTGGAACGCCATAATGCCACACTGAAGCTGAAATTGTCAAAAATCGTGGCCACCACTGGACTTAACTGGCCGGATGCCCTCCCACTGGCTTTGTTATCAATGCGCTCCACTCCCACCAAGCACCATTTGACCCCCTACGAGGTCGTGTTCGGGCGGCCAATGAATCTCTGGACTGCTCCCAAACCGACCTCCATTCATGACGTCCCAGACGTCCTACTATCTGATTATTTGTGCAAGTTGACTAAAACGTTGTCTGTCATTCATCAACAGGTGCAGCAGGCCATCCCCGATGCTTCCAGGGGCCCCGGTCACGACATCCAACCGGGAAATTTCGTATTGATACGAAATTTCCAGCGAACCAAGAGTCTGGAACCTCGGTGGACGGGCCCCTGGCAAGTGCTGATCACCACCCGAACGGCACTCCGAGTGGAGGGGAAGAAGCACTGGCTGCACGCGCATCATTGTCGGAAGGTCCCTGCAAACCTGGCCACGACAGAAAACGTCAGCACCCAAGAAGAGCTCCTGAGCAAAGACCGACCGATATTGGACTGTTATCCAGATACTGGGGCACTCGAACTTCCAAAATTCTCTGATCCTACTGTGCCATCCAGAGAAGGGTATTTCCTGCGTCGAAAGGAGGGAGTCTCGGCTAAGTAGGCCACGGACTAAGTTAAAATCTCAGAACGGTGACCTATACACAATCAAGGGTTGCCGGGAGAGAAGCTAAACGAGGTCTGTGGTTCTGCCCACTACCGAGCCCCTTGAAGGTGATGGAAGCGCCAAATAAGAAGATGATGGAAGCGCCAGATAAGAAGATGATGGAAGCAACGGGAAATACCCAGTATAGAAATCCAAAGACTGACAACCTGCACAAATCGAAGACAATTGCACTCTTCATTGTCTTCCTCTTCTGCCTCCTTCTCATGACCTCCTTCTGGATTCTGGAAGAGAGCACACCGGCTCATGAGACATTGCTACCTACTGCACAGCCAACACCCCTGAAAGAGCATCACCTAATCTCTCTGTCGCCTCAACTCCGAGAAAGGCGCAGGGAATTCTGGAACAATTCCTTCGTGCAACTATTGCACCAACACAACCTTGCTGCAAATGCTACGAACTGTTGGATCTGCGGGTTGCTCCCGCATGCCACTGGACACTCCATCCCCTTCATCCCTTCACCCTTCTCAGTTCACGGCTCTTGCCTCGCCTGGTTGATCCTCATGCAAGAGAGCCACAAGGACAACGCCACCTCCAGCCGGACAGTGTCACACTTCTACTCTGGGTTCTGGCTGAACAAAACAGGAAAGACCCCTGCTGCCCTGTGTCCTGCGCTCGCAGGCGCCACCTTCATCAAAGACATTCCAGCCAAAGAACGAGTCGAAGTACAGGTGCTCCACAATCCAGCCAGAACCACCTTCACTCATCTGCAAAAACAAACTACTGCCACTCTAACTGTGGCCCTGTCCGTTATCAATGTCACAGGTCTCGTGTGTCTCGAAGGCCATGGAACGCAGCTGGTGGGTCACAGCGCCTGCCGAATCACCAGAACATTGGACTCAGCTGACCCCCCTTCCTTTGTTGCTTCTCCAAACATGTACTTTGTATGTGGCACCAAGGCTTACACCTGGCTCCCGAAAGGCTGGAAGGGCACCTGTTATATTGCCTTCGTTCTTCCACCCACATATGTAGCCCCTGCCAACCACCACCGGCAGAGGCGTGCAGACGACCTTGGGCAAGCCGACTCCACTGGAGCACAGTTCCTGGATGCAGCAAAGGGACTTGTTCCTCTGTGGGGCCCAATGGCAAACAGCCGTGCTATCCGACACCTGACCCAGGCAGTAGAAACAACGATCAACATCACGGCTGGCATCCTCGCCAACAACACTGCGGAGCTTCAGGCGGTCCGCCTCGTGACCCTCCAAAATCGTCTTGTCTTAGACGTGGTCCTGGCCGACCGAGGAGGAGCATGCCGCATCATCGGATCCAGCTGCTGCACCTACGTGCCTGACAACTCGCCTTCAGTCTACAAAGCCATTGAACACCTCCACAGACTGTCCTCAGAGGTTCACCAAGAACAGGAAGGATGGTCGCTTGGGAGCTGGTTTTGGGACACTTTGAAACAGTGGGGTTGGAAGTTGTTTTCCTTCGTGCTGGTACCTGTTGTGATATTATGTGGGTGTTGCCTAGGTATCCAATGTCTGCCACCTTTGTTCGGCCTTGTTTCTAACTGTATGTGCCCAAAGACTTTGGACTTCCGAAATGAGCACATGAGCCCCCTCTATGAAGTAGAAATACGTGGCCTTATGGGGATAAATCCGAACTGACAAGTTGGCGAGACATGTTAAAAGGGAGGACTGTGGAATTTTAGTTTGCGATCTGAACATCATCTGCGCCAGCTTGTCACCTATGCACTACGCGCACGGCAGCCATTCTAGGTCACCTATGTATTACGTGCACGGCAGCCATTTTAGATATCATGGTCTCCCTGTCCACGATCGATCGCCAGCGCGCCCCTGTGACCCAGCAAGCATCCTCCGCGCACCCTGGCTCCCCCTCCCTCCTCCTTATGAGCATGACCCTTCTGCATGACCCTGTCCTTGGGAGTCACGCCAGCGCCTGACCAACACCTCCTCTCCTCCCATGAATGCCCCTCTGTTGATAAACCTCCCCTCTGCGCTGGATTGTTCATGCGGCATGAATACCACTCCATTGATGGCCCCTCACCCCGTGTCCGACTGTCCACACAGGTCCGAGGCCACTGCCTAAGCCGGGAGATATCATTTACTGCCCCTTATTGCACGAGGTCGCTCTCCTTCAAAGGACCCTCTATTGATCCAGGCCTCCCCACCCCCTGTGATTTGATCAGGCGCACACATCCTAAGACTCGACGGAACACTCAGCTGCGTGATGACCCCCTCCTCTTATCAGCAGGTTGAGGACCTCTATTGTGGGGATACATGGGGGTGGGATGGACACGAGGATTACGGGGATGTCTTTTCCTTTATGTCAATGTTCTGATTGTAGTAAAGAAAGGTCACATGCCATAAACCAGTGTATAAGAGGCCAGGCCTCCGAGAGGCTGTTAGAGCACCTCGAGACGATACCTTGTTGTCTGATCTGATGTGTTCTGCTCCGTCGGAATAAACTTCTGTTTCCTGCCTTCTGGTCTCCGGCGCCTGCCTCATTGCTTGGTAAACTTGAATGGTACAAGGGCGGTTAGCGCCGGGCAAATCTTGAGAAAGGTCCTAGCCCTACCTTTTTCTACAAAATGAATGCTGCAAAAAAGTAGGCGTTAAAAATTTCTCTGTGCCTTTCCGACTTTGCATGCGTGCTGCACTGTGCAACACACATACAAAGTAGGGAATGCTTTTGGACATGTCTAGGCATAGTATTTCATTAAAAAAGACAGCTTTCCCCCACAAACCCTTTGCTAGACCCAAGCACGCAGAGCCTGGCGCATAGCAGCTGTAATCAGTGCCAGTGCTGTGAAGAGGGGAGTAGAGTGCCATTTCTCTGTAAATATGGCACTCTCCCGCTCCCTCCCTGTCGCACAATGCAGCTCAGCTTCTTAAAAGGCTGCGCTGCATTGCGTGAAAGTGTTGAGAATCTAGGCCTCAGTTTATGTTATGTTATGTTATGTTATTATTCATTTATAAAGCGCTATATCACCCCGAGGTATCTAAGCGCTTACCAATAATTTACTACATAACTCTGCAATTTGAACAGATGCAGTTTTTCAAAAACGTGTCGGTCAGTTTCTGGGCTTTATCTGTGGCCTCTGAAGTATAGAAGTGCTTGAAAAAAGGTAGTGATTTCTTCTAAAATGTGCATTGAAAGTGTCAGCAAGTCTGCATTGTCCACAGGAGTGCCTTTTCCTCTGCCAGCCCAAAATGCAAATTCAAGTCATGTTTCGCTCAAGTAAACATTTCAATACTTAAATTTGTTGCTCTAACCACAGTTGCTGATCTTTAGCCTGCCTACGATCAAATGTGGAATGTATTAATTGCCCCCTCACATAAGCCATGCAGGTGGCCCACAATATTTGCAATGAGATAGTGGAATAATCATCATGAAGCACACAGCTGTTAAATTGCGTTTTTAGTTTTTGTCTTATGTGGATCCTTCATTTTCCATATAGGCATCCCAAAGTCAACGATACAGGTGAATGGTCTTAAATACCACTTTCTAAAATGATACAGTCTTAAAACTTTGGTGTTAAGTATTTTGAGAGTAAGAAGAAGTCAGTGCGAGTCTCTGTACCATGGACACAGTATAGACATATATAATCCCTGGCTCCTAGTTCAAGGAGGCGCCATGGATGAAAAAAGCCTCTGGCCTACAATCAAGTCTTGTAAGATCATCCTGTCATTGTTGGGAACAGATCTGCTGATGAATGAATGTTTGGTAATGTTCCAGTCGCGACCCACAATAACTCTGATTTGACCGAATCCTGTCTATTTTCTGTTTATATAGGCAAAGAAAAAGCATTTATTGGCACTGGCCGCATACATGAAACTCAGTATTACCTGTTCAAAATGAATACTTTTTTTGACGATGAAAAATCTGCCTCCTAGATAAAGCCACTCTTTTGTGGATCAGTATCGCCACTCTGCTCTGCCTAAAAGTTGTCTGCAGCAAGCACAAATGCATGTAATCTGCCTGATCTTGCAAAACGTCCATACAACTTACCCTACAAGTTCAAAATTGCCCCAGTTTGCAGAATGTGGCTCACTCTTTTAGCTACATGACTGGCTAATTGGGGCCATTTTAATTTTGGTGCCTGCAATTTTTTCAGTCCCAGTCTGACCCTTATGTACTGGGCCCGTCAGACCTATGGGCACCGTGTTACTGCACATACTGGTCTATTGAAGCAACATATCTGTTGTCATTGATTGTTTGCTTCCTGAAACAGCACAATTACAAATTCCACATTATGCATGTTATGTAGACATAGAATTCTGTTAATATTGTCAATATTCAACATGCGTGTGTTACAATAAAGAAAGTTAATTTAAAAAAAGGGTTGTCTGCCATTTCTTGAAATATTCTGGTTGGTGTGCAACAGTTAATGCAGAACAAGTAGTGAAATAGACAATTAATGAATCACAAATTGGAAAAAAGAGAAACGGCGTATGCCGGGCAAAATCAACGTTTTAGCCTAATGACCGTCACTCTCGGAAGATCTCTTCTGCCTGACACATGCAGTTCAAAACGGATAAGAATAGTTCTGGTTGTTATGGTAACCTACACTGTAGGTAATCATATCAAGATTCGTAGGTCAAGGACTTCATAAATGATGAGCATGCTGCATGAGGATATTTTTTGTGTTGTTCACGTGCACACAATAAAGATGGAGACAAAAACGAGACATTTGGCGACAACTTTAATTTGTTACATAATGATTAGGCACATTAGCAAGTTTATGTGGACAAAATTCCACTTCAACTTGGCAACCATTCTACATTAAAACACACAAGATGATGGACGCAATGTTACACAATGGAAAAACATTCACCCCCCAGTCACAGATCTGGGTTTAATCCATCGTTATTTTGCTCACCAAGCCACCCCAGTTCAATCAATCAATCAATCATCGGCATTTGTATAGCGCGCTACTCACCCGAAGGGTCTCAAGGCGCTGGCCATATGCAAATCAGTCTTGACCCTGTGCCTCATGGGAACAGTCCAGCCCGACCCTCCAAGCCATGTCTGCCCTGGACCGGAATCAAGCATCCTAGCAACGGTTTCTGGCTATCAGCCGTCTTCAGCCAGGATAGCTTGACTCCAGTGGCGAAGTGAGCAAGGGACCCATGTCTGGGCATACCCATCATCTTGTGTGTTTTGCTGTTCACCCTATGTGGGAAGGGTATGCCCAGACGTGGGTCCCGTGCTCACTAAGCCACTGGAGTCAAACTATCCTGGCTGAAGACAGCTGATAGCCAGAAACCGGTCCTAGGATGCTTGATTCTGGTCCAGGAAAGATATGATTTGGCAGTTCGGGCTGGACTGTTCCCATGAGGTACAGGGTCAAGACTAATTTGGATATGGCCATGTCTGAACTGGGGTGGCTTAGTGAGCAAAATAACGATGGACTAAACCCAGATCTGTGACCGGGGTTGAATGTTTTGCCATTGTGCAACATTCCGTCCATCATCTTGTGTGTTTTGCTGTTCACTCTATGTGGGAAGGGTATGCCTAGACGTGGGCCCCGTGCTCACTAAGCCACTGGAGTCAAGATATCCTGGCTGAAGACGGCTGATAGCCAGAAACCGGTCCTAGGATGCTTGATTCTGGTCCAGGAAAGACATGGTTTGGCAGTTTGGGCTGGACTGTTCCCATGAGGTACAGGGTCAAGACTGATTTGCATATGGCCATGTCTGAACTGGGGTGGCTTGGTGAGCAAAATAACAATGGACTAAACCCAGAGTTGTGACTGGGGGTGAATGTTTTGCCATTGTGCAACATTCCGTCCATCATCTTGTGTGTTTAACCATTCTACATTAACCAACATTCAATTGGGCTGAAAGAACCTAACTATTTTATGGGTTTATGAATGCTGGGTTAATCACCATTTGGATATGTTGTAAAATTATAAGCAACATGATTGCTGAGCTCTGTCAGAACACAGAACAACTAACTTTTAAATGACCATATCCAGCTTGCGCTTCTTGACCACCTAGCCTTATTTGAGTCCCATTTCATCCCTGCATTGTCTTATATTGGTGAGAAATCAATAACGAGCTTCAGCTGTGCCCTGGAGCTGCAGTGGTTCCTGTCAGACGCTAACGGTCACCATTTCAACACCATGCCTCTTGCAGTTTCTGTTGTATCCTGCCTTCCCTTTAAGCATTCGGGCCAATATCCGAAATATGTCCTTTTTGTGCCTAATGGAATTGGCATTACTCATCCTATCTCCTCAACATTTGTTGAGAGCTTCTTCTTTATTAGTCTACACTGTGACTGTTAAACGTGCAAAATGAATGAGCAGCTGCCATTTCATCTGTGCGTTGCTCGTTCATCATATTTTCAGCCACTTCACAATATTCCTTAAGTATGCAGACTTTTTCCTAGTACAATGGATTTTTTCTCAGTCTGAAGCATAATGGTGTGGATTTTTTTATCACACCTTTCTTCTGCCTCCTTTAAAGAGTTGTTGCATGTTTCTCACCTAGCTCTTTTTATTTATTGCTGACATTTTAATACCAAGTGGCTTCTTTGGTTTTCCAATTTTAATAGTGAGCTGAACTTTGTGCTAGTATCACTTTTTATTTTTTGAGGTTGCAGTACGGCTTTTTTATTAACCTTTTTTCCTGCATATGATATCATATTAGATTAGGCCATTCCACAAGATTCTGCATCGCTCTGCGTACTACGTTAAAATGGCCATTTACTACTGATAAATTCACTTCTTCTAGCACGAAACCTAAAAGAGCGAATAATGATCCTCCATCACCCATTATGTCTTCTTGAAATCCTGTTTTGGACACTATCCTTGATGAGGTGTTGGGTCTTAAGTCTTTCATGTGTGCTACCAATGAAAAGCTTCAACAAATGTAAGACTGGTGGATTGTTATGGAGGGCAAAATGTTTGAAATGGAACAGCATGTTAGAAATCTTCAAGATGTGTCACCTAGATTGCTGTGCTAGAAAATGAGATCCAAAATCTTAAGCAGCATACTGAAGACCTTGACAAGAGAAATAGATGGAATAATATTGGCTTATATGGATTATCAGAGAATCTTGAGTTTCCGGATCTTCATGCCTTTCTGAAGAAATTCTTGCCAGATCTTTTTTGCTCTGCAGAACACCCTGTCTCTCAATATTGAATTGATCCACTATCTTGGTCATCCTGAACCACATTACTAGACTTAGAGGTATTATAATGCTATTTCTGGGGTTCATTGACTTGGTGAGTGTCTTGAAAGCAGCTAAAGGGACACCTCATCTTGTTTGGTCCACCCACAATTAGCCATAATGCCTTGCCCTTCGACCTCAAATGCGATAGTTGAATATTTACTATGGCATTTTACACACTTGTCTTAAAAGATTACCTATGAAGGTGCTTCTCTCATGTTCCCCAACCTGAACCCTGTCATGCCTCTCCTCTTGCCTGCTTCAGTTGCTCATACACAGTGACTATTTGCCAAGACTCTGAAAACTACTATTCCCATGAGGCTCGGTGGTGGTATATTGCCATAAACCGGAGAGCGGAATCAAACAAAATCTCGTCCGCTTCCCCGTGGCATCGCTGATTATTCTGCATTGCAGTGCTGAAGCTGTTGGAGACACATTGTTATGCTGATTCTTGGGGTCCGGTAAGGGTGCGGTTGCACAATGAATTCCTAGACATATCCATAACCATTGCTGATGCACCCTGAGAGTCAAGAAGACTCCTTCGTGGTAGTGAATGTTCTTCTTTGTAGCCATCTCTTTCCTATATACATCCTAGCGCGTGGTGTTCCTCCCTGTTGGTAAGACATACGTGTGTGGTCTCTTGCAGGTGGTAGGGATACCGGAGCTCACTTAGGGAATATTGGATATTTACCTAAACACTTGTCTGGTTGGCAAGCTTCCCTGGCTAGGGGGCCTCATGAGGGGCAAGCACCTAAATTACACATACTTATTACTCCCTCTGTTGGCGAATTTGCCTTCCGTGAGTTCATGCAGAGGGGAGTAAAAGACTGCATAATTACCTAAGGAGAATCAACCTAGAGTGATATTGTCATTTGTTGATAGAAGGCTAAGATACTTGCGCTATGTGCACTTCACGTTAATATTTTGAGGGCGTGTACATTGTTTGTGTTTGCGGTTTTAATATTTTGCTAAAATTACGCAAGGCATTTATGTTGCTTTGAGGGAGGAAACATTCCCAAAGCATGCTGAAGATAATGCGGTTGGATTAACTGAATGTCTCTGGATCATATGCCTCCCTGAGACGAAAGAAGGGGTTTTGCTCATACATGTTATCATTTGGAACCATAGGTATTTATTTAATGAAACATTTTCAAATCTTTTGCCCTAAACTAACAGGGTATTGTGGTAGAACAATTTTCCTCAGCATCTTGCATCCTCTATGAAGTGTGGCGCAATCACATCTGGGTAGGTTATGAAACCATAGATATATTCAACAGTAGTGATTCTTACTTTACCAATAGATCCATACACGTTTAAAGTCTCTTGTTTATGTTTGTTTTCTTGTTTTATGTAGCATAATTATATTTATGCTCTATCACGAGTGCCCAAGGATTCCTTACTAACTCGATCTACAAGGCACAAGACACTCCTTGTGGGCTCAACTGAACAGTTCTTATTTTTCTTTACAGGTAGTTTTCCTAGGTATAACAACTGTGAATACAGTCTAAAGAGGTTATACCTTAGGTGCTCACAGTCTTTCTTTTTTTCTTCTTGTCGTTTTAGGTCTCCTTCCCCACTGTTCCCACCCTTTGCTTCCCTCGCTTGATCGCTTCACTGGTAGAACAATTTTCCTCAGCATCTTGCATCCTTTATGAAGTGTGGTGCAATCACATCTGGGTAGGTTATGAAACCATAGATATATTTAAAAGTAGTGATTCTTACTTTACCAATAGATCCATACACGTTTAAAGTCTTTTGTTCATGTTTGTTTTCTTGTTTTCCATAGCATAATTATATTTATGCTCTAACATGAGTTCCCAAGGATTCCTTAATAACTCGATCTACAAGGCACAAGACATTCCTTGTGGGCTCAACTTAATAGTTCTTATTTTTCTTTAAAGGTAGTTATCCTAGGTATAGCAACTGTGAATACAGTCTAAAGAGGTTATACCTTAGGTGCTCACAGTCTTTCTTTTTTTCTTCTTGTCGTTTTAGGTCTCCTTCCCCACTGTTCCCACCCTTTGCTTCCCTCGCTTGATCGCTTCACTGATCTGTGCTATAATAACAAGTAGGATTTGAGCTATGGAGAGATGGACCATTTTTAAGCATTGTTCAAATTCCGAGGAGTTGGTGATACGACAACTTCATGATCTTTTGATGATCCTGTTAAACTAAAAACATTTAGCAAGAATATTTAATCTCACACTATGGATACTACTGATCAACGTTCTTATGAATGCGCATGTTTTTCTGACATGTTTCTATATTTTCCTAAACATATGCCTTTGTTGATATATTATATTTGTATTATCTCTCTGCTGTTGTTCTTGTTTTGGTGCTTCATGCTCACTCTTCATTGTCTTCACTTCAGATATGGATCCCTATCTTCGACCTGTCGATTCACCGTTTGCTGATATCCTAACTCTTCACTTTATTCTTTAACTCTTTTTCTTCTTAATATTTGATTGCTTTTTTGTTTTTTATTGTTACCACGTTTGCATTATTTATATGTTATTTATATGTTATGTTGATGTTAATAAATGGTGTCTTTTGTTTCCCTTCATGCTTTTTGCAGCCTGTCATCAATGTTCCTGTTACCCTACTCTTAATCCCCAATATGTTTACCATTATATCGTGGAACATCCGTAGTTTGAGCCATACCGTCAAATGGTACTCTCTCATTTGCCAAGATTAAATTCACATGTTACTTTTTTTGGAGGAAACTCATTATAATTCACCTTACTGGAAGCGCTGCTGACACGCGCTAATCCAGCTCCACAGCCTCTGGGAATCGCCATTACCGAGAGCGCGCCAAAGGCGGAGCCACGCCCCCTGCGAGGCCACGCCCACCGACCGACTCCTTAAACGCTCTTCCAGCGCATCGTCCCCATTCACTTGAAACCCTCTGAGGCGGAAGCCGGAGGTCTTTGTAATTTGCTCGCTTTTAAAACTGTCACTAATAACTTGTATCACTGCTCATTTTTAAAGCACTAAAAACGCTCTGGCTCACCTTACTGGAAGCGCTGCTGACACGCGCTAATCCAGCTCCACAGCCTCTGGGAATCGCCATTACCGAGAGCGCGCCAAAGGCGGAGCCACGCCCCCTGCGAGGCCACGCCCACCGACCGACTCCTTAAAAGCTCTTCCAGCGCATCGTCCCCATTCACTTGAAACCCTCTGAGGCGGAAGCCGGAGGTCTTTGTAATTTGCTCGCTTTTAAAACTGTCACTAATAACTTGTATCACTGCTCATTTTTAAAGCACTAAAAACGCTCTGGCTCACCTTACTGGAAGCGCTGCTGACACGCGCTAATCCAGCTCCGCAGCCTCTGGGAATCGCCATTACCGAGAGCGCGCCAAAGGCGGAGCCACGCCCCCTGCGAGGCCACGCCCACCGACCGACTCCTTAAACGCTCTTCCAGCGCATCGTCCCCATTCACTTGAAACCCTCTGAGGCGGAAGCCGGAGGTCTTTGTAATTTGCTCGCTTTAAAACTGTCACTAATAACTTGTATCACTGCTCATTTTTAAAGCACTAAAAACGCTCTGGCTCACCTTACTGGAAGCGCTGCTGACACGCGCTAATCCAGCTCCACAGCCTCTGGGAATCGCCATTACCGAGAGCGCGCCAAAGGCGGAGCCACGCCCCCTGCGAGGCTACGCCCACCGACCGACTCCTTAAACGCTCTTCCAGTGCATCGTCCCCATTCACTTGAAACCCTCTGAGGCGGAAGCCGGAGGTCTTTGTAATTTGCTCGCTTTTAAAACTGTCACTAATAACTTGTATCACTGCTCATTTTTAAAGCACTAAAAACGCTCTGGCTCACCTTACTGGAAGCGCTGCTGACACGCGCTAATCCAGCTCCACAGCCTCTGGGAATCGCCATTACCGAGAGCGCGCCAAAGGCGGAGCCACGCCCCCTGCGAGGCCACGCCCACCGACCGACTCCTTAAACGCTCTTCCAGCGCATCGTCCTCATTCACTTGAAACCCTCTGAGGCGGAAGCCGGAGGTCTTTGTAATTTGCTCGCTTTTAAAACTGTCACTAATAACTTGTATCACTGCTCATTTTTAAAGCACTAAAAACGCTCTGGCTCACCTTACTGGAAGCGCTGCTGACACGCGCTAATCCAGCTCCACAGCCTCTGGGAATCGCCATTACCGAGAGTGCGCCAAAGGCGGAGCCACGCCCCCTGCGAGGCCACGCCCACTAACATCTAGCACAAATGTGTCAACCCCCCCAGCGCAGCGGACGAGCGCAGCGGGAGCGCCGTTTGCGCGCCGAAGGCGCGCCTAAGGCAAGCCCGTCTGCGCCCGTCCGCGCACGACCGGGCCTAGGGCCAGAACCCCTGCCTGACTCCCTCCTCTCAATCATACGGTACTCCCGCAGAGATCTGTTGAGTCTCAGACCTCCTCCACAGTCCTGTGACTACATCCATAATCTCAAGGGACCCTTCATTAGCTGCCCCTCATGCATACCAACGCACCTTACGCTACCCGCGAGACCCAGCAAGCCTGCCACCCTCAACCTTGCCTCTCTGAACTGTCGCTCTCTTCCCAAACACGCGACTCAGATTGCCGACCTCATAGAGGACCATGAAATTGATATATTTTTCCTCACGGAAACGTGGCTCGGCCCTCATTCTCAATCTGACATGGTCTTAGCAACCCCACAGGGCTACTGTATTCAGTCCCTACCCCGTCCTCTAGGTAGAGGAGGAGGGATAGCCATTATCCATCGGGAACACCTCCACTTCAAAACCTATGACGCCCAGATTACGGACGCAGAAAGCCTGCACTTTTCTGTTACACTCAACCCAACCACCTCCCTTACAGGACTCCTCATTTATCGCCCTCCCGGCACTCCGGGTCCCTTCATCTGCTCGCTCCTGGACCTAATTACAACCCAAGCCCACTCCTTCTCTAACTACATGATAGTTGGAGACTTGAACATCCACCTCGAGGACCCGGCCAACTCGGTAGCCCTTGATTTGATTCAAGATCTAGCGGCTCTTGACATCCGGTTACTAAACTCCGGAGCCACCCACACCAAGGGCCACCTCTTAGACCCCGTACTTACAAACTCGCCTTCAATGTCAGCCAAAGAGGCATTGCCCCTCCCCTGGACAGACCACTTTATGGTCTCTTTCCTATTACCTGCAACCTCCAAGAAAAACCGCACACCCCCCACTTTTAGCAAGGATAGGACCTGGCCCAGACTCTCTACGGACGAATGGACTCAGACCCTGAAAAAAAACATCCCTGCCCAGGCAGAAGACCCAAATACAGCAGACAAAAGATTCAGAGAGTGGATTACCACCTCCCTAGACCTTATACTCTCACTCAGAAACAGGGAAAATAAAAACGGCAAACGTGGCTCAGCTCCATGGTACTCCACAGAGCTAAGAGCACTCCGCAAAAACTGCAAAAAGGCCGAACGTCTTTGGAGGAAGACCTGGCAACATGCCAACAAGGAAGACTACCAGGCTGCGGTCAAAATTTACAAAGAGGCTATCAAATCAGCCAAAGCCTCCTACTATACCACACGTATACAAGAAGCATCCAATTCAGCCCGAGAATCTTTTTTAATCGTCAAAGAGCTGACCAAGGTCCCCACCACCTCCTCCTCTAACACACCTAAAGTCGACAGAAGTAACGAGTTAGCCATCTTTTTCAACGAGAAAATCACCCGTATCCTTGCCTCCCTCCCTCCCCACAGCCTTCCCAGCCTTACGGAAAGCAGCCCTGCCCCCAAAATGGCTGAAAGCATCTGTCGTCCTTCGCTTAAGACTTTCCGACCTGTCACCCCCGCAGAGGTTGAGCGAACCCTTGTAAAAATGAAAAGTGGATCGCCCCTGGACCCAGCCCCTATCAGGTTCCTTAAGACAGTAGCTCCAGTAATAGTTCCTACCATTACGGACCTCATCAACTGTTCGTTTTCCCATGGGATCGTCCCCGACAGCTGGAAGAGTGCGGTGGTCAAAGCACTCATAAAAAAGCCCCAGCTGGACCCAGCAGACCTGACCAACTATAGGCCAATATCTCTACTCCCTGGCATTAGTAAAGTCACCGAGAAATTGGTAAATATCCAATTATCTCAGTTCCTTGAAACAAACAAACTGCTCAGACAATCCCAGACCGGATTTCGCCCAGGCCACGGAACGGACACCGCACTGCTTGCGGTGATTGAAGAGGCAAGGGGCATACTAGATTCAGGAGGATCAGTGGCAGTGATCCTCCTGGATCTAAGTGCAGCCTTCGATACGGTCAACCACCGTGTCCTTCTGAACAGACTGGCAAAAGCAGGACTTACCGGGACAGCTATCGGATGGATCGAATCCTATCTCACAGGACGCACCTTTCAAGTCTGGGATGACAGTCACCACTCATCCACCCTCCCACTCACTAGCGGCGTCCCCCAGGGCTCGTCCCTAAGCCCCACGCTTTTTAATGTCTATATGGCCCCCCTCGAGGACGTGGTATCACCATTTAACATCAAAATAGTGAGTTACGCCGATGACACCCAATTAGTCGTCTCCCTGTCCCAACTGATTGAACATCCTGATAACCTGACCAACTGCCTCATAAACATCCACAACTGGATGAACGAATCATCTTTGAAATTGAATGGGACAAAGACAGAGGTAATGTTACTCGGTAAGCAATGGACAACTATCCCTCCCACGATATGGGCCGATGTGTTCGGTGAAATCCCCCCCCCCAAATCTGAAATTAAAACACTCGGGGTGTGGCTAGAGCCACAACTCACGATGAAGACCCAGGCTACCAAAATCTCGGGCACATGTTTTGGGCTCATGCGTAAGACTCGTAAAATCCTGCCCCTACTCCCTCCTATGTCCAGAAAGCTCCTTATCCAGGGCCTAGTGCTGTCCCGCTTAGACTACAGCAATCTAGTCTATCTAGGAGCCCCCGAGGCTACAATCTCGAAACTCCAGCGGACACAGAACGCGGCAGCACGTATGATCACCAACACCCCCTCCAGAACATCTGCCAAGCCAGCCCTTAAAACCCTGCACTGGCTCCCTGTTCGCCAAAGGGTGCACTTTAAAGCGATGTGTACCACACACAAGCTCTACAACGGTTCTGGCCCAGCGATCCTCAGCAACATGATTACACCCTATACAGCAACCAGAGTGCTACGATCGCAAAACGAGAATCGAGTCCACATTCCCAGATTCAAAAAAATCCGCACGGGAGGCCGTCAATTCTCCGTCCAGGCGGCCAAGGGCTGGAACGCACTCCCTCTGGCCCTCAGATTGGAATCCAACTTCCTTGCGTTCCGCAAGAAACTTAAGACCCATTTGTTCCCCAAGTAACTCCCTTCGACTGCCGCCCGTCTCAATAGGTTCAAGCTACATAGCGCGGGGATACCCTTGGGTCACCAGGCGCTGTAGAAATCGCTAAAATAAATTAAAAAAAAATAATGATGTTGAATAGCTTGAACTAAAATATTAATAGGTATGCGAGGGTGGTTTTTCAACATCCAATAACTGTAAAGGTGGTGTTATGTTATGTTATAACGTGATTTATATAGCGCTCAGCTACTCCGAGGAGTGTCCCGGCGCTTTAAACAGAAGCGGAACAGGGCAGGCACAGTGTGACTAGCTCTATTGGACGAAAAGCCAGGTCTTCAATTCCTTCCTGAAAGCCAGCAGAGTGCTCGACTTTCTCAGGGTGGCCGGCAGAGAGTTCCACAGCTGAGGAGCATGGTGTCTAAAGGACTGGCCTCCAATGCGGGCTCGCTGAATCACAGGCACAAATGCCAGGGCCTGTGACACCGATCTAAGCGCCCGGGAAGGCTGATAGAAAGACAGCCGCTTCCTAATATAACTCGCGCCGGATCCGTGAAGGGCTTTGAAAGTCAACGTGAGTACTTTAAAAACAATGCGCTTCCGGATCGGGAGCCAGAGTAGACAAAAGTTTGCTGGCACTGGATCTCCGGTGAAGGCCAAAAATGGTGCGCGCCGCAGCATTTTGGACTATCTGAAGATGCGAGAGAAGATTCTCCGGCAGTCCCAGATATAGCGAATTCGCATAGTCCAGGCGTGAGCCAATTAACGCCAGTACCGTAATTTTCCTGTGGCCCAGGAATAGCAATGGAAGGAACTTTCTCAGCATTTTGAGAATGCCGAAGCACTTGCCGACTAAGCCAAGGATATGGGGCTTCAAGGTGAGACCGCAGTCAATTGACACTCCCAGATTTTTCGCCGATGTGGACACCGAGGAAGGTGGGAACATGGCCGGAGGCCACCATTCCATCCATCTAGGGTCTGATAAACAACCAAAAAAGAGCACCTCGGACTTGTCCGAGTTGCACTTCAGGCCGTTGCACTGGAACCAGCTGAACACGGCTTCCAGACAACCCTTGATGCCTTCACCGTCAAAGTCGGCGCCCCTCTTACAGGTGAATAGGAGCTGGGTGTCATCCGCGTAGGAAACGACCTGGGCTCCAAAAGACTCAGCCAGAGCCGCCAGAGGGGTCATAAAGATGTTAAATAGAGTGGGACTCAGGATAGAACCCTGGGGCACTCCCACCTCCAATGACGGCATACTGGCTGAGTACGGGGGGCCCAGATCGTTTGTCGGCGGTCCGTCAGAAAAGATTCGAACCAGCTGAACACCATCCCCCGCAGCCTGATCTCCCTGAGCCTAACAAGGAGGCCGCCGTGGGGGACGGTGTCAAAAGCTGCCAAAAGGTCTAACATGACCAGCATGGCCTTGCCTCCAGCATCCAATACCTCCTTGATGGCCTCCGTCACTTCCAATAGAGCCGTTTCCGTGCTCATATTGGTGCGGAAGCCCGACTGGGTATTATGCAAGATGTTATTTGCTTCAAGGAAGTTGGAGAGAGATTGATGGACATGTTTCTCAACAACTTTAGCAAGGGCTGGCAGGAGGGAGATAGGCCTATAGCTAGCATGGGCCAAGGGATCGAGATTCAGCTTTTTCAGCAGCGGTAAGATGAGAGCATGCTTCCAGGCCGGAGGAACCGTACCTGAGCTCAATGAGAGATTGAGCACAGGGTTGATGAGAACATTAATGGCTGAGGCTTATTTGGCAAGAAATTTAGCTGGACAGGGGTCCAACGGAGAGCCCGATTTGAGTTTGGCCAGAAGATCCATTGAAGCTAGCAAGGAAAGGTCAGGGAAGGTACAAAGGGTAGGCATGTCAACAGATGCAGATAAGGCACTCGGGGCTATCCTGGCACCCAGGGCCAGAAAAGAGTCCTGAATGGTCTTTATTTTGTTAGTAAAAAAGGCAGCTAGTTGGAAAACTCACTCTTCCGAGAAGAAGCATGGAGGAGTGCAAGAGGAGGGAGACATAAAATCTTTAACAATAGTAAATATTTCTTTGCCTGTGTTCGTGGCAGTTTCTATTCTTCTGGCTAGGAAAGCTTTCTTTTCCAACAAGATATCACAATGATATTGTTTAATTAGCCCTTTATAAATCTGCTTCGCACTAGTGTCATACGCACGACGCCACTCCCTTTCGGCTTCTTTTACATAGCCTCCGCTTCTCAGCCAATGCAGCCGAGAACCAAGGTGCAGACATGCGGCCGCTAGGTTTACAGGCGGTTACAGCGGGAGCTAGTTCGTCTAATCTCTCCATGAACCACAACTCCAGATCGACCTCAAGATTGCCAGTGACCTCGCAAGGATGACACACAAGAGCTTGAGTGAGCATGTCAGGGGAAATACGAAAGAAGGCACGCGCCGACTGGGAAAGACGACCAGCGGTGCTAGAAGGCGTTTTATCTGAATGAAAGATCTGAAAAAATCCTGCCATCCTGCAATCCTGCAATCCTTGCCATCCTCTTTCATAAATTGCTGAATGCACATAGTGTATCTGCTCAATGTGGCTCTGATGGACACTGGGTACTGGATAATGTTTTAATTCATAATAAAAATATATAATATTTAATAACTATGGTCCTTTCAAGCCTGAACCCAATTTTTGGCATAACATTAAAATAACATTGGCTTAAATTGATAATCCCAAAATTATTGAGGCTGGAGATTTTAATCAATGATTAGACCCTTTTCCTGATAGGAAATTTAAATGCAAATGTAATCCTGAAAAACACATAAAGCTTTGCAATCAACCAGCCATCACCACTCATCCTTTATTTGATGTCTAGAAAACCTGTATCCATGATACTCATGAATTTATGCTTTTCTATAATAATGTACATCATACCATGTCCAGGACTGATTACATTTTAATTACTATGGGCATGATTACAATGACGGTGAGAATGCCACCGACGGTCTGTCTGTGGATGTCCACCACCATCGTAAGCATGTTTTCCACCTGCCACATTAGGATGGCAGATGGAGGGGTGATGGCCGGAGAGACCGACCGCCACGGATCCGACTATCGGAGGGCACTCCGATCCCTACAATGGTGGTGTGCCTGCCAGGCACTGCAGTAGAGATGATGATGTCCCTCCCCTCGAGCCGTTTCATGGCAGGTTACCTGCCATGAAAAGGCAGGTGAAAAGGGACATTGGTGGGCCCCTTTCCCCCCTAGTCCTCTGTGTTGGAATTTGGTGCCCCCTACATATGCCTGCACCATGTGGCAGACACCTCGTGGACATATTTTGGTCTGCTGAAATACATAAAATACACTTTGCAACCACCTTGAAGGCAGTCACATTTTAATTCAGGGTGTGGGACCACCAACAGCTTGTCAGGCAGTCCCATCCCTGATACAGCAGAAGTCCAACTGCCATGGAAATCAGGCCTTACATCTTTCTATTCAATCCTAGGAAACTGGCTCTATTTTTATTTGAGACCATTCCCCTGTTTTATCTTCTTTCGATTTACCCGCTAATAACTCTATAATGGGTTGTTGGAGATTCAATAATTTCCTCCTATTGGACACCAATTTTATCACAAAAGCAACTGCTTTTATTAATATGGTTTTTTTGTAATTAACCAGTCTATTGATGCCTCCATTCCTAATTAGCAGGATGCTTCTTAAGCCTCCTTTAGGGCCTTCACTGTAGCCTATCCAGCTAAAAAGAAAAAGAGAATAAATTCACAATACCGTATGTTAGTACAACAAATTAAAATACTTGAACATAATTACTTTACCTCTAAATCATCATCTGTTTTACATAAACGGATTACAGCCAAGCCTACCATTAGTAAACTTGCCTCCACTGATGCATGCTATATCCTACTTAAGGTTAAATCAAAATATCACAGAGGTCAAAATAAAGTGGGTAAAATGTTAGCTAATTATTTGAAAATGAATTCTGAACATAGAAATATTGGATCCATACGAAAGGAACTCACTAGTCAGATTGCATCCTTCAATTCTGATATTTCTAGTGTCTTCCAAGATTACTACAAATCAGTATATACCGATGATACCTCAGAACTGGATATACAGTCTTTTTTAATGGTCTTTTGAACCTTCCTTATTTCTTTAACATTTAGGAGCTGACATAACTCTTCAAGAAATTATGGATGTTATTAAATGTTTAAAAAAAATAAAACCCAGGTCCATTCTAGTATCTCGCCTAGAAAATGCTGTTCACCTTATTGTTAAGGCTGATCAATCTGGTTTTATTAAGGCTATGTTCGCTGGGGATAATGTCAGCATATTCCCTAACATCCTTGCTTTTGGTAAGAAATATCAATCCCCCTTGTGGCCTTATCTCTTGATGCCGGAAAAGGCATTTGACCACACTGATTGGCATTTTATGTTAACTACTCTCCACTGATTTGGTCCTAAATGTATTTTGTTTATAAAATTATTATACTCAGATTCGCATGCCAGTGTTTGTGTTAATGGAAATGTTTCTCCTTATTTTAGTTTACATATAGTTACCAGGCCAGGCTGTCCCCTCTCCCCTTAAGTTTTTGTCTTTGTTTAGAACCCCTTCCTTCGTTGTTATCAGCTTAAACTGATGATGTTTACAAGACCAGTCTCCTCCTACCCCTAAACCTTCTTTCTTTATAAGAGTTGAATTTATATTCTACTATTTCTTGTTATAAACTAAGCTTCTCCAAAATGGAAGTTTTACAATTGAATTCCTGATACTATCCATATATGTTTGCTAATACTAATTTTGCATGGTGCCCTTCCAGAGTTAAATACCTGGATATATGGTCTTATCCTATTATTTCCAACAAAATTAGCCACAATTTTAATATTTTAAATTTTAATTTTAAGAAATTACTCACATCCTCTTCTCTCATTCATTTTGCATTGCGAGTTAGATTAGATACCCTTAAGATGATGATTGTGCAACAAGTTCTTTACACATTATCCATGTTACCTTTCAAAATTTCAAGTTCCTACTTTTCCACATTAATTCTATTTGTACCAAATTTCTTTGGAATAATACATACTCATGTATTGTCTTGACCAAACTTAAATACCCGAAGAGTGAAGAAGATGTCTGTTTTCCTGATTTTAAGTTATATCACTATGCTTTTTTAATCCAATAATTTTAGCATTGATTAATTATTTTCAAGACTCTCCCATCCCACAAAGGATTGGATTTAAAAGCTCCATTCTAAAGAACTTCTCATTTAATGATGTGGCTTACAAGTCTAATTGCACTTTTATTTCCAAAAACTCAATTTTAAAATATTCTTTAGTATTTATTACATACAGTATTTTCAGTGGGTTTTGATTTTCACCAATGTTTTCTAGCCTCTTGCATTTGGTATAATAAGTTTATTACATTTTGTTGCAAATTGTTCTATTTCAAACATTGAAAAGAGAAGGGTATTATCAAATGGTTAGACATATATTCTGTTATACCTTTTCCCCAAATACAAACACAGTACAATTTCACAAGCTCTTTTTTGCAGGAAAATAATATTATCTTCTTTTCAATCTTTTTTAATAACTAATCATTTTCCTCCTAATCCTGCACAAATCACACCCTTAACACAATTACACAATATTGATCATGATTCCATTTCCAACGCGGCATATATATATATATTACCTACTCGCGGTCGCCAGTAGGTAGTTATAGTTAGGACCTAGTTTCCATAGGAAATCCACAACATTCTATTTGGAATGACTTTGGCGCCAGTGGACGAATCTCCGCAAATTTCTCCAAGAAAATGGCCTGCTCAGTTCTGCTCCTTCCCCGAAAGTTTGGGGGTGATTTGTCAAGCGGGAGCCGAGAAAAAAGGGGGTCCCAAAACATGTTTTCCCCATGCAATTTTTCATCTGGACCTTTAGCCAGGGCTACAGCCCGAACGGCTGAAAGGAATGACACACAATTTGGCAGAGAGGTAGAGTTCGGTTCGCAGATTGTGCTTTTTGTTAAATGGTATAAATCCGTTCAGTAGTTTCTGACAAAATTACAAGTAAAATCATAGCGATATCTAGAGGCGAAGTGCAGCATGCGTATGAAATCCGTTAAATTACGAGCGCGAGCTGCATGCTGATTGGCTGTGAACTGTCTATCAACACTCGAAACCAGGAAGTGTTGGTGGCCACCTTGTGCATCGGTAGAACAGAGTCACAAGAAAACAGTAAAACAAAGTTGGGAAATAAGGGAGGGGGCAGGCTAGAAACATTCTGAACCTCTAGGCTTGCTCAGGGGGTCGTACATGGATGTTTAGGCTCAATTTAATTTATTTTTAAATAAAAAATGGTAGGGTACTCGTGCAGTACTTGTACGCGGTGGAAAAGGTGAAAAAAAACTAGAAGTCCGTTTTAGTCATTAGGTCCTGGGGGGGCAAATTACTGGAGTAATTTTTTTACATAATGGGGGTTTGTAAGGTGCCTTGAGCACTGGGGAACGGCACTCCTCTTGTTTTATTTTGAAGTATGGGGAGGGTGTTACCGTCCTACTCCCCACTGGCTCGGGAAGTGGCACCCCTTGGTCTCTTTAAAAACAAATATGTTTTGAGCTCTCTATCTCTCGCCGTACACGTCGTGGGGAATGCCACCTTTCTAGGGCAGTAATATGTAAAATGACCTTCCAGCTCCAGGTACCTGCATTGTCTGGAGTTTTTGTTAACGTTGGGAGGGTGGGCTTGATAATACATCCTTGTTAATTCCCATAGAAACACATGTTCTGGTGTTAACATGGGCTTCCATGGGAAATAACAAGGCTGTATTATCAAGCTCATTATCGCTGTTTTATCGGCAGTTTTCTGCCAATAAAACGGCGATAATTTTAACACTGGTCCTTGATAATATGGACCTAAGTTTACTGGTCAAAAAAAGAGCAATGGGCCATATTATCAACAAAAGGCGATACATTATCGCTGCTTTTATCGGCAGGAAACTGCTGATAAAGCGGCGATAATGGGCTTGATAATATACCCTTGTGAATAACCCTTGTAAAATAGAAATTGGAGACCCAGTCGCTTTTTGTTTCTGCCACTTTTTTATTTTGAGCAGTTTTTTGTTGTACACCACTATATTTACCCAGTAGGTGTTATAGTTTTTTTTTTTTGGAGGTTACAAGTTTTGTAACTTGTGAGGATTGTTCTATTTGTTTGGGAGTTTACTGTGTCATACACAAGTGGGTACATTAAATGATATAAACAAACATTTATGTTACAAATATACAAACAAAATTTCCGGTGAACAATTTTTACACAATATACATATCCGTGAGGGAAGAGTGAACTGTACCCTACTAACTGATTTTAACACTAGACCATTTTTTGACCATTTTTTATATTTTGGGTCTAGTAGCGCAAAAGTGAAATTTTATGACTGTTAAATATTTGTCATAATTTGTAGTCTATTATTCAGATCAGCTTTGCGCTAATAAAAGTTCAATTATTCAGGTGAACCAAAAAACGCCAACGCGTTTCCAAGCCTGTGTGTTTACTCGTCAGGCTCTTCTTCAGGGCGTAGGTTAGGTGGGTACCTGTGTGAAAACAACATGGGATGTTTTGAGAATGGGGCCTCTCTCTAACATTGAGTGAATACTCTTCACATGGTTGCATATAATTTTACCTTTCCGCAGATAATAGGTCTTCTGTCTGTCTTTAATAGCGCTTCTGACTATTAGGTCGTTCTGCAGGGGTAAAGGGCACAATGTATATATGTTCAATTTGTTTGAACAATTGGTCTCTTTTCATTTTTACTAAAATCGGTAAGATGTCAGGACGTCACTTTACCTATTTACTCTGTAGGAGCGGGTCTTCATTAGGAGTTCTGTTTTTCTATTTTCGAAATTGATTTAACCACGCTTCAGTGAATACACGAAGACGGCTGGGTCTGTTCCGGTGACATATGTTTGGGCTAAGGTTAGTTTTAAGTCATTGAGCTTTACCGAGCAGTATTTTCTATGTTTTAACATTGCTTACTTTGTGTTTCAGCCCGCAGGCTGACCGCTGCTCGCGCACTGGAGGCGGCGTCCTGGTTGTCTCGTTTTCAGATTTCCTGCGTGTAGCTGGAAAGAAGAAGGAATCGTTTTAACTGCGCGTTCCGCTTTATTGCTCATGTGCTTCTATGCTAACCTCGGTAGTTATCTTACCTAAGGGTTTTGGAGAAAGTTTCCGATGTCTTCCAGCCGGCTTCTGTGTAGAACGAATAGTTACACAGCCCGAGTCACATGACTGGTTGGTTTTATTCATGTCATGTGTTTACAGTGTTTATGGGAGATGTAGTCCTGACATGTTTGGGTGTTAGTGTTTTCCACAGAGGGCGTGTTAATATCTTTCAGGTTCTAATTGTTCATTCAGTCCTGTATCCACGCAGTTGAACCTCATGATAAATACACTTCTCTCCTGAGTAACAGCGTTTCCACATTGCCTCCTCTTAATGGAGCTTTTATTCCGGAGAGAACCGACCACCTCAGATCTTTCTCTGTATGGGTTGCATCTATGAAGTGTTGAACCATGGGTGCAGTTGTTATTTTTTGTTTGATCCTAGAGCGGTGTTGTGCCAATCTTTGTGTGATTTGCTGGTTTGTTTTCCCTATGTACATTTTATTACATGGGCACAATATTACATACACAATATTTTTGCTTTTGCAGTTGGTAAACTCTTTGTGGCTCCATTTTATGTTGTTATGCTCAAACATGGTCCCTTCTATGGTACTTGCAAATGCTATACATGTGCCACACTTATGGTGTCCTTGCACTGGGCTCAAGTTCCATAGGGCGCGCAGATCACTTTTTGCTTTTGATGTGCCAAGGCCTGCTCGTATTAATTGTTGACCTAAATTTCTGTTCTTTTTGAGCGCAAACATTGGTTTATCAAATGGAGCTTCTAGGTTAGACAGCAGGTGCCAGTTCTTCAAAATTATCGATTTATATCGATTTGTGAATGGGCCGAACGTTGTGACACATACCAACTGTTCTAATGGTTTTTTTACTTTATTGGTCAACAGCTCTTCTCTTGGTGTGAACCATGCACGTTTTGTTGCGTGCTTCAACATTTTTTTCGGGTAACCTCGTTTCGCTAATTGTTCACAAAAGATTTCTGCATGTGTCAGATAATCTTCTCTTCTGGAACAATTTCTTCGAATTCTTAGTAGTTGGCTGTATGGTAGGTTCTCTTTTAAGCTTTTGGGGTGAAAGCTCCGGTAGTGGAGAATGGTGTTCTTGTCTGTTTGCTTTTGATGTAATGTGGTGATTAATAATTTATTTTGGTGAAAGACCTCAACGTCTAGAAACGTTAAGCGTGAATCACTGAGTGTCATGCTGAATTTGATATCCGGATGCCTGCTGTTGAGCCATTCATGGAACTGGGCTAGTTGTTCTAAGGTTCCATTCCAATGGCACCAGATATCATCTATATAGCGATACCACTTTTGTATGTGTTCGCTATATGGGTTGTTTTGATAGACAAACCTTTCTTCGTACAAGGCCATGAAGAGCACTGCCATCTCTGGGGCATAAGGGCACCCCATGGCAGTGCCCTTCACTTGCACGTAAAAGGTGTCCATAAATCGAAAATAGTTTCGTTTTAAGGCCATGGTGGCCAATTCAATTATGAATTTTGTGGGCACTCTCTGTGGTTTTGGCCTGGTCTCTAGGAAGTACTCAATCGCCTCAAGTCCTTCATCTTGAGGGATCTGGGTGTACATGAATTTACATCAAACGCTACCAACAGTTCTTTGTTGTCATCAAATGGAAGATTCTCTACTTTTCTAAATAAGTCAGCTGTGTCTTTGATGAAAGATTTTACATCACTCAAAAAGGGTTTTAAAAAAAGTCTACATATTTGGCTATAGGTTCTAAAACCGAGTCACAACCGGAGACTATCGGTTTTCTGGGTGGCTCTTGTAGATTTTTATGCACTTTGGGCAGGAAATAAATCACAGGAGTGCGTGTTTTTTTTTGCTCATATACTCAAATTCCTTTGGGCCCAATATGCCTTCGTCTAGTCCTTCTTTGAGTTTAATGAGAATTTCTGTTTGAATTCTGCTGGTTGGGTCTTCTGGTATTTTCCTGTACCATTCTGTATTGTCAATTTGACTGGTTGCCTCTTTTATGTATTTATCTTTTTGCCAAACTACCAGGGGTCCCCCCTTGTCGGCCGGCTTAACCACTATGGACGTGTCCTCACTTAAATTTTTGATTGCTGCCTGCTGGTCTTTTGAAATATTTCTTCTAAGGAAAGTTTTTTGTTGGCCCAACTGTGTGAGTGATGACAGGACTGCCTGCTCAAATGCCAGTATTTGTTTGGGAACCATTTGTGCTGTCGGGGTGAAAGTAGACTTATTGGCTAGATTCGAGGGTTCTGGAGGTTTTGTAGTTTCTTTGTTATGAAAAAAAGTCTTTAATCGTATTTTTCTAAATAGATCTTGTGCCTCTATTTTGAGATTTATTATGTCTGTGTTTGCTGAGGGAACAAATTTATTCCCTAGTTCAAGGACTGATCTTTCATGTATGGTAAGCTGTTTGGAAGAGAGATTAATGATTGAAGAGTTTGTTATGTCTTGAAATAGTTCTTGTTGCGAGTTCTCATCTCCCATGCTTGTTGTTGGGGTTGGGGCTTGAACCTTACCCGGCCTCTGCCTTCGCCCTTCTCTAAAAATGAATTTGGGCGTTTTGATGTACCTTCTCTGGAATCTGGATCTCCAGAGGAATCTGAGGATGAACTTTCTGAAAAAGTGAGGAAACGGTTTTTAGATCTTCCTTGGTATTGGGAGAGAGCTCTGCGAGATTCCTGTTGGGTGTAATAATCTTCCCTTAGGTAGGGATAAGCAGTTTCAAGATTAAATGCTTTGCAGTCTTTTTCAAACTTATTGATCCAAAAATGTATTGTGTTGTCCTTAAACGTTTGTAATTCTTTTTCTATTTTGTCTAATAGGGCTTTGGCTTCTAGCGTATTATGATTATCATTGATTGCTTTACTTAAAGCATCAATTTCCTCGTGTTCCTTTGCAAAAATTCTCTGAGCAGTCTCAACAGTATGGACCATTAGGTCCCTACTGCACTTTGTGGCAATATAACTGAAACCTTTTTTATAAACTGGGTCCTCTGTGAAAACCACTGGCACGTTCTTAACTTAGAGCCCCCAAAGGATGGTTCCTGATTTTAGATGCTGGAATAAAAAGTGCCCATGTAACTCTGTTCGAACGTGTTTTTTACTAAGACGCATTAATTTCTCTGTTTCGTTTTGTTGTTGTGCATTTGTGCACAATTTCAATGATGAGAATGGAGAGGGACCTGCAATTAGGTTTTTTGTATACTCTTCTGTGAATGACAAAGTTTCCTCCTCAGACATTATTTAATAGGCTGAAGGACAGCCTATTCTTATGTTACTTGTATCAATTCGTTTTTTGCTGCCTTATTGTTGTACCCCGCGGAGTAGTTACCGCTCACAACACTGGGAACATAAAGGGGGGTTGTGCCCTATTAAGCGCTGGGTAGGACACCATACAATTGTAAAATAGAAATTGGAGACCCATTCGCTTTTTGTTTCTGCCACTTTTTTATTTTGAGCAGTTTTTTGTTGTACACCACTATATTAAATCAGTAGGTGTTATAGTTTGGTTTTTTTGGAAGTTACAAGTTTTGTAACTTGTGAGGATTGTTCTATTTGTCTGGGAGTTTACTGTGTCATACACAAGTGGGTATATCCTATTGACATTGCTTACATTAAACGATATAAACAAACATTTATGTTACAAATATACAAACAAAATTTCCGGGGAACAATTTTTACACAATATACATATCCGTGAGGGAAGAGTGAACTGTACCCTACTAACGGATTTTAACACTAGACCATTCTTTGACCATTTTTTATATTTTGGGTCTAGTAGCGCAAAAGGGAAATTTTATGACTGTTAAATATTTGTCATAATTTGTAGTTTATTATTCAGATCAGCTTTGCGCTAATATAAGTTCAATTATTCAGGTGAACCAAAAAACGCCGACGCGTTTCCAAGCCTGTGTGTTTACTCGTCAGGCTCTTCTTCAGGGCGTAGGTTAGGTGGTTACCTGTGTGAAAACAACATGGGATGTTTTGAGAATGGGGCCTCTCTCTAACATTGAGTGAATACTCTTCACATGGTTGCATATAATTTTACCTTTCCGCAGATAATAGGTCTTCTGTCTGTCTTTAATAGCGCTTCTGACTATTAGGCCGTTCTGCAGGGGTAAAGGGCACAATGTATATATGTTCAATTTGTTTGAACAATTGGTCTCTTTTCATTTTTACTAAAATCGGTAAGATGTCAGGACGTCACTTTACCTATTTACTCTGTAGGAGCGGGTCTTCATTAGGAGTTCTGTTTTTCTATTTTTGGATTGCTTTAACCACGCTTCAATGAATACACAAAGGCGGCTGGGTCTGTTCCGGTGACAAAGGTTTGGGCTAAGGTTAGTTTTAAGTCATTGAGCTTTACCGATCGTTATTTTCTATGTTTTAACATTGCTTACTTTGTGAATAACCCTTGCAGCCCAGGTTAACATCAGAACCTGGGCTGCTATGGGCATTTACAAGGGCCTATTATCAAGCCCATTACCGCCGCTTTATTGGATGTTTCCTGCCAATAAAAGCGGCTATAATGTATTGCCTTTTGTTGATAATATGCCCCTTCATTTCTATTATAGTATGTAAAACTTTCGTTTTCTTTGTGTAGCAGTTGTACTCTCTACGCATGCGCAGCCTCGTTTCGAAGTCCACTTTTTTTTCTTTTTCTTGAAGTTCAACAAGCAAACATTTCTTTATTTCAGGTAGTAAATTTGTCGCTTTCTTTTCCCGGGTCGTGTGTGTCATCCGCTGCTGTACTTTTGTAATATATTAATAATCATATGTTTTCTATATTTATTTGAAAGGTAGTGTTGAGGCGCCAAACATTGATTACGTACTCCGTCCACCGCCATTTTAGAAGTTCTACACCATTATTTTTATTATATTTGTTACTTAGAACTCAGTAGTTCTCTCTCTCTCTCTCTCTCTCTCCCCGTACACGTCGCGGGGAACGCCACCTTTCCAGAGCAGTAATATGTAAAATGACCTTCCAGCTCTGGGTACTTGCATTGTCTGGAGTTTTTTATTAATGTTGGGAGAGTGGGCTTGATAATACGTCCTTGTTAATTCCCATAGAAGCGCATGTTCTGGTGTTAACATGGGCCTCTATGGGAAATAACAAGGCTGTATTATCAAGCTCATTATCGCCATTTTATCGGCAGTTTCCTGCCAATAAAATGGCGATAATTTTAACACCGGTCCTTGATGATATGCACCTAGGTTTACTGGTCAAAAAAAAGAGCAATGGGCCATATTATCAACAAAGGCGATACATTATCGCTGCTTTTAACGGCATGAAACTGCAGATAAAGCAGTGAAAATGGGCTTGATAATATGCCATTGTGAATAACCATAGCAGCCCAGGTTAACATCAGAACCTGGGCTGCTATGGGAATTTACAAGGGCCTATTGGTATAAACCTTGCGGCCAAACATTTCAGGCAGTTGAATTCACAACTTGAGTTGGGCTGTTCTTCTACACGTCGAAGCAGACAGCAGTGTCTATAAGTTTAAGAAAGAAAGAAAAATGATGTCACAGAGAGTGAGAGAGAGAAGAAAGAGAAAAGAACATTAAAACTATGTCGCAGAGTCTGGAGTTAAGATTTTTTCTTGAAAAGTCAGAAGTAGATTTACAAGCTCCTTGCGTCACTTTACCCATGTTAAAAGTGACTCAAAAGTGGCGTAATAAGGTTGTGGATCTGTTTGTCAGACTGTTGTAACCTATCTGTTGTCACTGCTCGGAGGTAATTATAGATTTTACAGAGAAGCTGCTGTACACTACGCACTCTGGGCCATAATATCAAGCCTGGACGACAAAATTATCGCCACTTTATCTGCAGGAAAGTGCCGCTAAAGTGGCGATAATGGGTTTGATAATATGCTCTATGAAATTCCAATCGAAGCTCATGTTAAATGTGCCTTAGTTTGATATGTCACTCAAAGATAAGAGGGTGTGTTGGGAGTATCACCTTCTGCCCCCCACCCCTCTATGTTGATATTTTCCCTGTTCATCTTCCTGCTCTATTAAGTCAGTTTTGTTACCACTTCTGTGGTGCTGTGTGTCTGTATCTTGCAGTTCCGTCTTTTTGACTTACTGCTGATTATTATCTTTGGTGCCAGAGGGCTTGTTCTGTTACAAATGTCATTTAATGAATGATAGAGGTATTTCATCCCATGCATTGTTTTTTTGGACATTATAACTACAGCTGTTTGGGTTTTGATCCTTCTAGTCTTAGACTGCAAATTCTGTTTTTACACCATGCCTCTTCCAAATACATTTCCTGTCAAAATGTGTGATTGGCAACCAAGATGGAAGGGACCTGATGAAAAATTTATGAAATTGTAATTTAGTACACATTTTAGAAAGGAATAGGTCTAAGGAAATGGCACCCAGTTTTTTAAATGCCTCTAATACCTATGGGTATGTAGCACATTCATATTGAAATTATACTAAGAATGCATTGTTCCACAATTTTGCAGAGTTTTCTTGGTGAATCTGAAACACTTAACAGCCCTGATGAGGGTCATGCATCTTCAGTATCTTCATGAGTGACCCCTCATGATACTTCAGGGACTGTCAGTACAAATTCGTTATGTATATGCATTACTTGACCCGATTTAAACAGACATTTCTCATGGGCATAATACTCCCTCGTATAATCAAAGCCTGGTCTATTCACTCACTTGCCTTTTGCAATACGCAATAGGAGACAGATTTACTAAAATCTCATGCAACACATTAGAGGAGAGAGCCATAGTCACAAAAATATCGCACTCTCCTCCCCTCTCCCTAGCAGCGCCAGCTCTGAAATTAGCTGCTGCGCGCCATGCACACACCTTTTCACCGTAGTGCAATGGTATCTGACTGAAACTAACATACGTTTTTTAGTGGAAGGATAGCCTTCCATTACAAAATCCGATGCTCAGACTAACTTTAAACATTTTCCCACTTTGTATGTGTCCTGTGCAGTGCAGCACACATCCAAAGTTGAAAAAGGAAGGAGAAATTAAAACATTTCTCCTTCAAATTGCTTTTTTGAAATGGGCAATTTTCTCATGCTAAACCCAGTCGATTTGTTTAAATAAATAGGGTTTAACATCAGAATCCTTGGATGAGTGCATGGTAACATCCATGCACCACCCATGATATGCTCTCTTGGCATTAGGAAGTGCTACTTTCAAGTGCTTTCCATTGCTCTACAAGTTTAGAGCTCGAAAGTATATGAGCAAAAAAAAATGTGCGCCTTTTTGCGTAACTTTTGTGACACAAACATGTTGTTAAATATTAGTAAACAGACCCCTGGATATTTACACCTCAACTCTGTAAGGTTTAAAAAGTCGCCACTGTACACAGCTGCTGTTTATGAAGCACATTTATGTTGACAATCAAAGCTACAATCGACCATGACATCACTGCCCACAGAGGATTGGGGCAATAGACAGTTTAGCAGCGGAACTGGGGCAGTGTGGCAGTGTAGCACGGGAACAGCGTTGTTTTAAATGTTTTAGTCTAATCTGTGATTCATCATCTGTTGGGCTCTCTTAATCAATCTTTATTTTAACCAATCATTGTGTCAGGTCTTGATTCTTATCTGTAACTGTAGACCATCTGTAACTGTAATCCATCAGCCAGAACTGACAATTAAGCAAATACCATCAGCAAAAGTATTAGGCAGGATATAGGGCATAGCCAGAACAAATAAACAAGCCTTTTTTCTGGGTACAGGCTCTTGCTGCATATATAGGCTGATTTCTAAAGCATGTCTGACTATTTTTAATAATGTGGCAGCTCACACTATCTCCCACAATGCTGGAGCTGCCACGTAGTCTTTTTTCTCAAGGACTTATTTTCATATATTTAGAACAACATTCTCAGAGGCATCCTGCATACCGTTTTTAGCCTTGGTCCCCCAAAATAAACACAGACTAGCCTGCAATGCTCTGACAAGTGTTTTTAACCACCCTTCCCTAGGATCATACGAGTACTCCAGTCTTGAACATTTTTTAAATACAGACTGTAAAATTGTCATTTTCTTTATTAAATCGATTCACAATCCTGGTAAAACTTTCCTACTATTCTCATACTAATCTAATCAAATTCTCATCAAAAAAATCCTTAGCACTTAAAATATTGTTAATCTATTTGCTAATACTTTCATTTTCAAATAATAGGCTAAAGTAATTGAAGAGTGTCTTCAAATCGTTCACAACTAAAAAATATGTATCTGTGTTTATATTACATTAGATTTACAAATATAGAATGACTTAAGGGGCTATGGGCTTCCAGTCTAGTCCAGTATCGAGTTTCCTTACATACTATAATATGTCCTAATCAGATTTTCTGGAATTGATGTCTCGCACAGGAATACATAGCAATTTGTATGTAGGCAGATAAGTTACCAACACAATGTATAGAAATCTGCCTCACTCAAAAGGAAAATAATTTGCAAATGTGTATCTTTCTAAATTGAGAAGCAAGTGCTGACATATCTGACAATTGTGCTTTATAATTCAATAATGCCAGCCAGTTATTGAAAGAGGACACATCATCGGTATTGTTTTTTAAGTTGGGCAAACATTCAACCAGGCAAAAGACGTTTACAGATTTATGTTTCAAATATCTTTATCAAAAATACTCTTTCACCAAATATTTAGATGATTAATAACTAGTGGAAGAACATTTTGATTGAAACTTCTACTATTTTTCCTGTCAAAGATGCAATATACAGTCTTTTATTCATAACTGGCTTCCTCAAGGAAAATGCTGTTTTCTCGGCACAGTCGCAAACAGCTTTTTGCCATTGTTCTCTAAAATATGACTCACATCTCCCACTGTTGTATATTAAGCACCCTACCCTGTTGGCTCAAACATCACGCTTCAGGAATGACATTGTGAGTAGAAAAGTAGCTTTTCGTACAGTGCTTTGTGACATCCCAGTTCTTTTAAGCTGCAGTCTAGCCAGAGTACCATGGTGCTAACTGGAGTCCAATACGTTGGCATTATATGCAGGTGGTGTACGTCCACCTAACAGATTTAACTTCTGTGCCAATAGAACATTTCCTACATCCAAATTGCCAAGACCTTACTGCACATACACTGTGACACAAAAGAATGTCAGTGTCACAGTGCACATTGTCATAAAAGCACAAACAATATAACCGTTGAAAGGCAAACAATTAATGGGAGACAGATAGAAAAGGTAAGGATTCAATCTCTTGCAATTGCATTGCTCACTTTCACATAACAGTCTCACAACTTGTCAGTCTATTCAACGTCGATACTTAATACCTGAGCTATCCATAATACCATTGCAGTCAAACTTTAGGAATGACCTCTATTTGCAGCTTGCTTGTATAAAGACGTGATTTAGAGACAGAATCACTTGCATTTGAACCATGAGGATGCTCCTATTAGTGCTGTACATGTCTCTTCACATATTAATGGCCTACTTGTTCCTCACTCTTTTTTCAAACACATGAATGTACACAAATTAGTGGATGTTTCTAATCTAAGGAAGTTCATAATAATTTCAGACATTACAGACTCGATATGGTTGAGCCCTAAATTAGTCTTGGCCCCTTGATATACCTCCATAAAAATAAATTATTGTCCTGAGATGTTCATTTTTGATTTGTGTTTTTGTATCATTAGAGAAGTCAGGGACTACTGCCTGCCCTTAAAAATGAAAATGAAAAGTATTTTTTAATGCATCCCGTTTTCCTTTAAGAAAAACAGGCTGCACTTTTTATAAAACTACTTCATTTAAAAGCAGTCCCAGACATGGATGTCTGCTGACCCCAGCAGGCCACCATCCCTGGAAGTGCCAGCCATTCCCAATGGGGTCGTAAATTGTGACAGCGTCATTACTATGCATGAGGCATAACATTTTTGCCCCCCTGGGAATCGCAAACAGTGTCGCTGACACTGTTGTTCATTGATGTTTGCGACTTGCAAATTGCGAATTGCAAATTAATGCAATTTGCAAGTCGCAAACATCCATGGTCGTACATCTGGCCCGAAGTTTACAAAAGATTGAAGCTGATGGGTGAAGAGGATCAAATATTTTATCATTGTAAAAACAAGTGCTACAAGTCGAATACAATGAAAAAAAGCCTGGAAAATATTTGTCAACAAATTGCAGAAACCATTGAATCACAACAAGAATCCAAGTCTTCTGAGAAAGCAACAACAACCAAACCCAAACCCAAACCTATCCACTTAAAAGATCGATGGCTACCCCTCATCCACCTCCAACAACTGAGCAGAGGATCTTCAATGTGTTATCTGTGGTCTAGTCAGAACAAGTGGCAAAGGGATTGATGAAAGAACAAAGTACAGAGTATGTGAGTCTCAAAGGGCAAACAGGTTTTTATCTGCAGCAAGTTTCTCCCAAGATGAAATTTTCAGCCGAGTAGCAAATCTAAACAGTGAGGTGAATGTATTTGCAGTGGATTTGCATGCCCACCCAAACTTCTTGCTTGCATACATTTGAATGGCAAATTCAATGGCAATAACATTAATAATAACAAGAGCAACTTTGAAGTCAGCAACCAGCTTTAGAAATACAGAAGAACCAGTGAATCGAAATTGCAGAAGGTAGCAGTGTTGGAGTCAACCACATTCATAACTCTTTCCAGAACTCTATAAAATGTGGTGATAAACCAATAAGGATAAATGGGGTTTAGGACAGTTTGCTAATCTCAAGAGAATTCTTGCAACCTGAGATGTATTTTGGAGTACAATTGTGGGTGCATGTTGACACGACTGACTACTTCCTTTCTAACTGTACATTTGTCCAAAATCAAAATCTGGAAACATTTGCTATATTATGTTAATTATTTATCAACAATTGGAGAATAGCAATCAATATGCACACAAATGTATAATATATGTATACCAAAATTGTTTTCTGAACAGTATGTTCTAATAATGACAAGTTTGAGTGTTAAGTGCCATGATATTGTGTTGGTTGGTTAGTAGGTATTGGACAGTCCGTTAAGATGTATCCTTAAGCAAGTTGTTCCATGTTCTAACTTATGCCTTATTGTAGTCAAGGAGTAGATCCTGAAGAACATGGTGAGATTAAACAAGAAGCCA
The DNA here is from genome assembly GCF_964263255.1 of Lissotriton vulgaris. Taxonomy (NCBI): domain Eukaryota; kingdom Metazoa; phylum Chordata; class Amphibia; order Caudata; family Salamandridae; genus Lissotriton; species Lissotriton vulgaris. The sequence continues at coordinate 1,907,892,183 of NC_141689.1, forward strand.
GCCAACACATTTGTTGAATCTTTAAAATCTAGGTGGAATTCCCCACATGTGGCAATTATCGCCAGAACAGCTATAATTACAATATCGGTTTTACTATTATTTGCGTCTGTCATCTCGCCTTTGTGTATTTTAAAAGAGAAATTCCAAATATTAAAATGTATTCTTTTTCGACATTTGCACAAAAAACACTCAATATACAAAATATGCACATTGCACCAAAGTACTTTAAAATCGATTCAATGGTTATTATTTTAATGAAAGTAGAATTGAAGATATTTGACTAAATCACCTAAAAAAGTAAACTGTAAGATACAGAAATGGTGCATTTAAAGGAAAGAGCAGTTTTTAAGAACTTTTCTATAACATATGTTAATGCAACAAAAAGACTGAAACATGTAATTGAATTAATCAACAATATTTAGATTAGTACAATTAAATTATTGTTTTTTAAGTAGTCAGATTTTATAAATATATTATTTATAATTTTATAATTTGAAGGTGATTTCAAAAGTTTGGGGTATTTGTCGATCTCATTTATGTGACTTCTAAAATGTATACATTGACCTATGCAAATTTATCAGAAATCTAAAAATCAAAACACTATTAATAATATGAAGAGATCACATAAAAACTCATTCAACTCCTCAAAAAATAATATATGACTACACCATCTCACAAGTAACGAATATTCACTCTGTATCAACCATTTTTGACCTACAATCACCAGTCACATTTAGATATTATGATCTTTGAAGGAGAAGACATTATTCACAAAGAAAGGTAATTACCACTACCTCTAGGTTTACTGAGGGAAACAATCATATTTAACTGTAAGGGTTTATAAGAAATCGGGCTGTGGGTTGAGGGGACTGAAACCCATCTCAAGCAGCAACCACAATTCTTGTGAAGTCACAGGAAACCCTAAATTAACCTGTGCTCAACTTTGGGTAGCTTGACAAAGAGCAGTCAGGCTTAACTCAGTGGCAATGTGTATTTTGTAACACTTCAAACAATCACACAGTGAAAACACACCACAAAAAGATCCCACAACAGATTTAGAAAAGAGTATTTTACAATAAATAAAACAAGATAAAAAAATCCATTTAGTAGAACCTGATTTTGTTCAGTTTTAAAGATTTTAGTCAGAATAGCGTCAAAAGGCATAAAGCTCCACCTGTGGAATGCTGGTCACACCAGACTTGGACAAAGTAATAAGTTCAGGCTGACTGTGAGGGAGATGGGGCAGGTTACAGGGTCTCAGTTAGGCCCACCTAACAAAAGTACCTTCATATCTGGTTTGCCGAGCATTGAGAGGATTTACGTTGAAGATGTGTTACGTAGCTGAATCGATGCATTGGGTCCGGGATGTGGTGAGCCTGTGGTGTTAGGTCCTGCATCATCATCATTGAGTATCCTGTCGACCATGATGCAGTCCGGAGTTAGGAATGCGCTATGCAGTCCGGGTGATATGTTGGTTCCAAGGAGCCACGAGCAACGAGGCTGCAATGCAGAGGCCAGGGCCATCATCAAGGCTGCCATCAATGAGTTATGCCAATGCCTGCACCAAGAATGAGTCGTGCAGCGATGGTTCCAATGCGGTGACGGGCTGGGATGCAGTGTGGGTCTGTGCATCAGTTTCGATCCATGCAGTAATGCGGCAATGCTTCAGTTCTGATCAGGATTGGGTCATGCAACAGATGAGATGCATCAGTTTTGATGGATCCACAGGTGCAGATAGAGGACCTTAGGCCTACTTCCAAGGGTCCGGGACTGGGATAGCACCATTGACAGGGTGGACTCACAGATAGCAGAGTCCAGGTGCTGGGTCAACGATTTTGGAGCTTTCTGTCCCTGAGATCAATTCAGGAGGCCAACTCTGTGGTTCTGGGTTCAAGCGATGCAGGTCCAGTCCTTCTCACTCAGGCAAAAGGGCAGCAGATCAGCTAAGCAAGGCAGCTGCACAGCAAGGCAGTAGTTTAGCGGGGAAGTAGTCCAGCAGCATGGCAGTCCTTCAACAGCACATCTGTCCTACTTCCTGGCAGAGTATCCACAAGTCCAGAAGTGTACTGAAGAGTTGGTATTTGAGGTCCAGTGTTTTGTCTCTTTGAAGTGGGACAGAAGCTTCTAGACGTTTCACTTTAAAGTCTCCGGGCTTCCTGTCTTCCCTGTTCTGGCTCCTGACTAATTACAGTGGGTACACAGCCCTTTGTGTGGAGCCAGGACACTACCTGTTCAATGTTAGTTGGGCTCGGTCTACCTCCTCCCTCTCATCCTGCCAGTGATGGTCCATCCAGGCACACCTTTTCCCACTATTGTGTGTGGATGTCTAGGAGGAATATTCAAAGCCCAACTGTCAGCTACCCTCCGTCATGTAACCTTGAGACAGGCTAAAGGTGCTAAATGGTTAAAGCAGGAAAATTCCAACTTTCATTACAATCCCAAAGGCACCACACATGAGCTGGTTAACTGTTTCTAATTGGAAAATATATCTTATTAAATGCAATAAGGTAAATCTAATAATATCCTATGAGAGGTATGCCTTGCAGTATTGAAAAATGAATTTAAGAGTTTTTCACTACCAGGACTTACACAACTTAAAATTACATGTTCTATTTTTTAAATACATTTGGGTTGTCCATGGCCTACCCTAGGGGTGACACTGTATTATTAAAAAGTAAGGTTTGGACCTGGCAAAGGGGTTATTTTGCCATGTTAAAACTGCAGTTAAAAACTGTCCAAACACAGGCTGCAATGGCAGACCTCAGACATGTTTAAAGGGTTATATAATTAGGTGGCACAATCAGGACTGCAAGTCCATTATTAGGACTTAATGTACAGGTGCCTGACACATGTAATGCCACTTCATTATGGAATTTAACACGGGTTAGCAGTGCAAAAGAGTACAGAGTTCCACGACCAGGAAAAACAAGATCATCAAATAATTAAGGCGGTAGGTAAAAGGTTTGGGGTAAGACCACTCTAAGGATTATAGGTCTATCAGGGTCTACCATTTAAATTATAAAGGCCAGCTAAGATAGGTGTAATATATACCCTAAATAGCATTTCACATTATCATTATACAATTCTTGCATCTCTACAGGTAATACATCTAGAGTGTAACACACAATCAAATATCCATTTTCAATCCATTAACACTATATCCTCTCAATATTTGGAACTGAGAAAATATGTTAAAATAAATGTACTGTACATTCTTATAGGGTTTTAAAAATAACATTACATCATCCATATATAATTTCACCATTTTCTGTATCAGAGGGTTTAAAATACTATCATTTTCAATCATGATGGCAAGAGGTTCAATAAATAAAGCAAATAAAACTAAATACAAAGATATCTTGCTCCATTTCAGAAACATTGAAAATAAAACTGACCTAGGCACCTCTATAAAGAATATTTAGCACCCTTGTGAGCCAGGGAGGAAATCCAAATACTTTTAAATATAGACAGGTAGGAAATATAAGTTTATTGGGACATTCATCCATATAACATAACCAATTACAATACAATTTATGTGAGTTAAAATATATACTGTTATGATTTAAAATCCCATAGTGCAAGACAAGTTTAAAAAAAATATATAAACCTATGATCAAATAATACATCTCTATTCAATAGGTCTTAAAAACTGTCTGATACATACTGCAAAGCCAAACATTTGCATATTCTCTAAAAATGAAATTGCCTATTCTCTTGGCTCTTTGACAGTTAAGAAACACTGGTGTTAAAAACATTTTAAGGGCAATTAAATAAAAGTGGCAGTCAATAAGAGAATGAAATATGGAACATTTAGGGGCTTATTACGCTTTTGTTTGGTGACACCGTTGCAGATTGGGAATCGCCTGATCTTAAGTCGGCGATTCCGACTGCAGTATTTGGATGCGACTTGTCGGAAACATTCATTTTTCAATAGAAGCTTGTGCGGCGGGAGCAAAAGGCCCACAGCACACGTTTCCATTGAAAATATGATGTTTAAACATCCCTGCACCCCAAAGGGCCCCAAAGACACTTTCTGACAGCCTTTACATGTCAAAAAGACAAACATGGAAAGGCTGTCAGAAATTGCCATCATAAACCCGACGGCAGTCTGGCTCCACTGTCGCGATTATGGTGTGTTTCGATACATCAACGGGTTGCAGCTCAACACCCACCATAATCGTCCCCTTAGTATTATCAAAATATAAGTTCACACCATTCTTTCCCAAACCCTCATATAAAATTATTGTTTACAAATAAATTGGATTACAACCATGACATATCTTAAGAATTTCTAATCACAGCTAAGGGTCTGATAAATTTGCGATTAAAGGAAAGAGATCCACACCACTTAGAGTATTAAGAGCAAGCATGATTCATGGTTTCTTTCCAGGCTTTGGGACAGTTGAATAATGGAGTTTCTCATGCTATTTTTATTTCCGAACTGATATAAAGTTTCTACAGTTCCACGTTGGTGTGCTTTTATAAGACGAATCTCTATTTAACCAAAACATTGGTTTGGTTTCTTGCACTAGCTTGAATTTCTCACCAATGGATTTGTAATATTAATTTTGATTGTTACACAAGAAAAGTTTATTTAAAAACCTTAAAAGATGGGTAGCTGCCATTTAGTACCATGAAATGAGATTTAATTTGCAACTTATGCTTTGAAGCAAGGATCCATTTAGTAGGTTCACTCTCAACAGTCTCCCAAATATTGTCAACATCCAGACATAACATTTCACACCCATAGATGGCCAAGGTGGAATTTTGGTCTTGCATACATTTAAGGGTAATGGCACCAATAACTCCCCATAAGTATGATTAAACATCACAAGAGACTCTGGTGCAATAAAACTCTCTTATGGCCTCCATGTTTCCCCCCCATTTGAATTAATAGAAGTAGCCCTAGCTATTTATAGGAGTTTACTAATTCTAACCTGTTGGCATCAAGCAACCACTGAAAGTTAGGAACTTATTTGCCAAAAATCGCGATCTATTTTTTGCCAAATTCATTTTTAGGAAGTTCTCCTAATAATATGTTGACAAAGCATCACGCTGTCTTATCCAGATCTATCATGTCATCAGCATAGAGGAGGAAAAGAGATATGGGTGGAGCCCAATTTAGCTGAAAAAGGCCTGGTTATTTTCAAAGCAGAGGGCATTTCTGCCACATGTTTGCTGAACAACCAGGGTGCCAAGGCACAGCATGGGAGCAAATCGTTCAATATTACAAATTTTCCAAAGAGCTGAGGATACAATCTGATTCGACCTGTACCCAGTTTGATGTGTAAAATGCCTAGAAGAATGATAAAAAATGCTGCCCATATTCCATGCTCTCATTTTCTCCCAGGAACAAGCTCTTTCCATTGCATCAAATGCTCCTTGGCAATCAGAAAATTGGCAGAACACTATTTGAATCAGCTAAAGTGATTCTTAACAATCACCCATAAGGCAAAGTAGTGGTCAGTGGTTGAATGACCTTTATGAACCCCTCCAATGTTCAATAGATAATTAAGTTATACAAAAGTAAATAACAAATTCAGAGACATTCACCAACAAATTGATCTATAATTTATTGGTATACTTCCATCACCTTTTTGTAGAGAGAGCTTCAACCCAGAACCCCTCTTGGAGTTTCATAGTTAAGCCTGTTTTAGCTGTCCCTTGGAATATGTGTAATAAATAATGTTGCCCTCCAGTCTCTATTGGCCTTAATAGTGACTGCCTGAATATTAGCTGGACCTGCAGCTCTACTTAACTTCAAATCTGCAATAGTGTCTTTAATTAATTTTAATGACAACAGATTAATTATTTAATTATCACTAAAATGAGATTGGAAGTCAAATTGCATAGCTGAGGACTCATATAGATTGCCTAAATGTTCAACCTACATACCATCTGCAATCACACTTAGGAGTACACCCAGATAGCAGTTGACAATTCTATTCATCAATTTCTAGAATTTCTTTTTTTGCTTGCCAGACTGCTTTCATTGTCCCCCAGTGACTACTGAAGAACTGAGGGGGTGTTCCCACGTCCAACCACATGTAAAATGTGGTTAAAGGTGGGGACACCCTATTACCAAGGCAGGCGTTGGGAGAGGCAGACCTGCGATAAACTCGTTTATCGCAGGTCTCCCAACGCCTGCTCTGACCAGGTGTTAGGGCATTGATAACATGGGGGTGTGGATCATAACGCTGATTCCACCCCCCCATATTATCAATGCCCACATCAGCGCATGAAAACTACGTTTGTTTTCATGCGCTAATGTGCCATATCGCCGACTATCGCCGGATTTCATTTCGCCTACTTGATGCGCATTGATAATTGGGCGCTATCATGGCGAAAAAATCCGGCGATAGCTGGAGTTATGGGAATGTGCGTTGTGCATTTTCTAACGCACTTCTAGGTAATATGCCCCTGAATGTTTTTGCCTTTAATATGTTGTCTATAGTTATTCTTCAGTCTAGCGACTACAGATTTAGTGATGATATGCAGGGTGTTTTACCTATGTCTCGTTTGTGCTTTCCAAAGTCTACATTACAAATTTTTACATGAAGGATCATATCAAGACTGCAATGTTGTCGCAATTGTGGATGCTTTAGAATATTAATTTGTATGAAAACTAGGATATACAATTTTATCTTTATTAAAGAGCAAGTTCAGTTCTGAAAAATCTGAGGCTTGAAGCTCTAAGAGCTTTTGAAGTGTAGAGGATACAATCACATAGAAGGTCTTCCAGGATAGTCTACTACATCTGTGCAGCTCTTCCAGCAGGAGTACATTTTATTTCCTTTTAGCACTCTAGGTGCATGTTCATGGAGGTGCCTGCTCCTATTTGCTATGCCACCATATTGAAAGGGTCTCTACCCTATGTGTATCCATTTAGGATTTACTAGGATTCCTCACCTGTTATGTTGCTTTAGTGTTATTTTACCAGTAGCTCTCCCTCGCAGGGGAGCCTGTGTGTGGATGTTGGGGGTTGCTGGACCACTGGTCAATTTCAATTCTACTTGCCTCTTTACTCCATTATCCTTGCTGTAAAGTGTAAACCTTATGTTTTCTGACCCTATTATCTTGTTGTTTTTAGAACTGTCCTGTTTTCTTTAGGCCAATCAGGGTTGTAAATAATTTGAAAGTATAAAGTATATGATGGCCTAACCACTTAGTGTGATTACAAGAAAAAGATTCCATTGTTTACCCTTAGAACCCTGGATTAAGAAATGATATTGATTCAGGGACTTCATTCTTACACAAACCCCCTTTTCACAAATTCCTCACTTTGTGTTTCATATTTTGTATGTATGTGGTAAGTATGACGTTGTATGATTCTGATGAATGAGTCTGAATTTAATTGTTTAGTTTGTCAACCCTTGCATTGTTTGCACACGCTTTCTGACACCACTATGTACATATTCACATATCTGTCTTAGAGTAAATATAAAAAGTAGGCAGCATTCACTTTAGTTTGTGATATATTAATGTTGGATGTTAAAAACTTTAAAAGGAAATAATTTAACTTTTCAAAAAATAAATACAATATATTTTTTTGAGATACATTTCAGGACTGAAAGAGTGGTCTATCAAGTTGAGGACGTGGTGCTCAGCTTTGTTGTTCTTTGAGAAAAAGAATTGAGCAGTATTGGCATTTGTTTAGTTGTTTATGATTGTGGCGTAGCCTTACTGCGCTTAAGCCAAACCCTTTTTTAGTTCTTGACATGTGGGTGTTCCGGCGCACGGTGTGGGCGGGGTTCCGGCACAAGAACGGATTCTAAATGTGGCTGGGTGAAATCTACAAGATTTCACTTAGTCACATTTAAGGCCATGCTGCGAGATGCAGAGGCTAGGCTATTTTTGAAAATTACCAAATTTAAGTCAGTGTCACAGGCAGTTTGTCATCTTCACAGGCTCCTGATTAAACAGCGGACCATATTCAAGGATCTTTGCGTTGCTTTCAGGGCCTTGCATGGAAGTGGCCCTGCTTTTCCGAAACTTAGTTTCAAGAAATATGAGCCACCTAGATACCTGCAATCAGTGGGAGCAAATCATTTGGTTATTCCCAGGGTCTATAAGTCCAACAGTGGAAGCCAAAACTGTGTATAGGGCACAGTCAAACTTTGGAACTAACTACCCCTGTCTATCTGAACCTTGTCTAGCCTCCTGGTATTCAGAAAGGCACTCAAAACGTGGCTCTTTCACTAACCTAGCATCCAGCTCCCAGTCCCTATTATGCTGATAGCGCTTGATGCCCCTGGGAATTTGTACGCCTAAGATATATTGTTAACATAATATACTGTAAGCGAAAGAACTCTCTCTGGTGTTGATACATTTTAAAAGATAGATTTGACTGAATTGCCGTGTTATGGCCCCCTTATAGTCCAACACCTCAAAATCTTTAAATATACCAAATTATTATACTAACTTATGAAATCAATTGGGTTGTGATGATAGTTAAATTGAAAAGTTGGTGCAGGACATCATTCAACGAATTACTGCTTAGCCCATTTTGAACCAACAACTTTTTGGTAATAACTGTCTCTTTTGTCCTAATACCAACTGGGAACAGGCACATCATATTGTTCAAGTAGATTACTCATCTGCTGAATTTCTCTTTAAAACAAAAATAATAAAATTGGGATATTTGCTCAATGATTAATTTATTACAATTTCACATTTTCCATCCTTTTTCCTATTTTCAATTTTTTTTCTTTTTGTAAATAGTTGTTTAACGAGATGAACACTTTTGTTTCATTAATATTTAAAAATAACTCCTCAGTGGATACCTGGATTCCTCTTGAATCCATGATGACTTTGGTTAAACCTTAATTGTTTTGGTTGAGATTAATGTTAATAAACCACCAGATAGTAAACTCTTCCCACATTTTTCCCTGGCATTTTAATGACCACAAAGTAATTTTTATTGAAGTTCTAAATTAACTAGATTTCTGTCAAAAGTTCAATGTGCTCTTCGTTAAGTATGGGATCCAACTACCCTTCCTTTTACAACTTAACACTTAACACTGTTAGGTTATTTAAGAACTCTGCATTCTATACATCATCAGCCCAAAATGACCACACTTGACCATCCAAGTAGTTTGCCAGTGGGGCAAAGCAATTATTTGGTTGATAATAAGGAATTGTTCTCCCATAATTGGAGTTTGACTCATTAGATATCACGATTTAATCACCGTGGCCCTGATGACATTGAGATAGTTTTAGTGGAGTAGTTTTACGTGCATATTCAAATAAACTGAGTCCAACTGCTCCATACTAAAGCCCTCATGATGTTCAAAATTTGTAAAACACTCCCTGATATGAATATCAAATGGAATTGATATAACTAAGCCAAGAGCTGCAATTTTAAAACATGGAAAGGACTCTCTCAGCACACACCAAAGACTTTTCTGCATCCAAGAAAAATACCATAACTGGGATTTCCTTCTAATTCAAGGACTCTAATATATAATCTATATTTGCATATATGTAGTGGCCATCAATAAAGCCATTCTGATCCACATGAATCAATTCATCTGCTGCTCTATAAATTCCATTCGCTATTCTTTTCTCTAATACATTATAATTAGAATTGAGTGAGATAATCGAATGATGTTAATTAGGATCTTCAGAGTTCTTGTCTTGTCTATTTTGTTTAGAAAATTACCACTAATGTATGATATCAAAAGAGAGAGGATTTTTTTTCCGCCTGCCAAAATATATTTAGCAAGTCTGAACAAATAAATATTTCAAACGTCCCTGAACATCTTTTTAAAATCCACTGAAAATCTGTCTTCTCATTCAATCAGATAAAGATACATTTATGGAAACAATTTCATCTGAAGGAAAATGTTCTATAACTCAGGAGGTGGATGCATATGTTAACAAAGACTTAGGCAGTGTTTTAAGGCATTTAAACCTTCAAATACAATTTCTGGTGCTTATTTATTTTAATTCTATTATTAGTTCTAATTTTACTAGCTCTAGACATTGCTTTGCCAATTCTTTGTTGATGTTCTCCAGAAACTGGCTTGCCGAAAGTCTCCCTGAAAATTCACTCACCATAGATGCTCTTTGAAAAGGGGTTTAATTATTGAAATAGTTCTCGCTACAATAATATTTCCGGGGATGTTGTTTCAATTTTTTTATAACTATAATTGATGGAGAATTTAGTACTCAATATTTTTTATATGCTCTCTTATCCTGCATTTCCATCTATTTTTTCATAAATGCATATTTTACACCGACCTGCAGTACCACAAGCTAATATTTGTGCGCTAATACAATTTGTTCTTTCATTTCAAGGGGAAAAACCAACTATTTAACCTTTTTATTTTGAAAACATAACTTATTCTATAAATACATTTGGTGAAAATCCATCCCCTAACTACACTGGGTTTCTCAACATCTGAAACAAATATTTTTAGTACTACGCAATAAAAAAAAACAATTTAGATGAAACATTTCACAAATTCCACGATAGACAAAAATAAAATGAAATCAAAGCATGCAGCTGAACTAGGCCTGGAGGAAATATAGATGTATTCTTTTTTGTTTAGGAACTTAGGGCCTGATTTAGATCTATTCAGAAAAGGGGGTGGTTATGGACAGAGTATCTGAATTAAGCAGAACACTCGTACCCAGTCAACAGATCAGGGCTTGATCCATCACCGTTTTTTAGCTCACTGTACCATCCCAGCTCAGAATCTGGCTACATGCAAATTAGTCTGTCCCTGGCCCAATACATCATGGGAACAGGGCAGACCAAACTACCAAGCCAATTCTTTTACTGGAAAGGAAACAAGTTTCCGGGGACCGGTTTCTGGCATTACAGCCGTCTTCGGCCCGGCTTGCTTGAATCCTGATGGTACAGTGAGCAAGGGACTCATGTCTGAGCATACCCTTCCACGCTTATAGTGGACAAAACGATTCAGAAAAGGGGGTGGTGATGGACAGAGTATCTGAATTAAGCAGAACACTCGTACCCAGTCAACAGATCAGGGCTTGATCCATCACCGTTTTTTAGCTCACTGCGACAATCCCAGCTCAGAACCTGGCTACATGCAAATTAGTCTGTCCCTGGCCCAGTGCATCATGGGAACAGGGCAGACCAAACTACCAAGCCAATTCTTTTACTGGAAAGGAAACAAGCGTCCGGGGACCGGTTTCTGGCATTACAGCCATCTTCGGCCCGGCTTGCTTGAATCCTGATGGTACAGTGAGCAAGGGACTCATGTCTGAGCATACCCTTCCACGCTTATGGTGGACAAAAAGATTCAGAAAAGGGGGTGGTGATGGACAGAGTATCTGTAAATAGCAAGGACCCCCTGGGTAGTAACAATCTAAAGACTCCTAGGGCAGGGTAGCAACATACGCGAGAAAAATCCTAGGACGTCTAAGTATATGGGTGTACAGATAAGACAGGCCAATTATCCAGAAGGAATAGTAGGGAAAAATTAAAGAAGTTGAATAAAAGGTATATTTTTATTTTATATATTTAAAAATCATATTAGAATTGACAGGGGGTCAAACCAATATGACAGGTTTTAAAATCGCTTTGTCAAAATTACATACAGTAGTCATAATGAATAAATATAAAATTCATAGTACATAAATTAACGGAATATATTAACAAAAGCATACAAATAATCACATCAAAAATAAAACAAGCATAAGAACTCGACGCGCGTTTCGGCAGGTCCGTACAAACAAGGTTGACAGAACATAGGTCAGCCATCCGGACCAACAAACAGTTAGCGCCCTTAGTGAAGCATTTCTCTGAAAATAATCATGCCCCAGATGATTTTAAATGGCGCATTTTGGAGAAAATTAGACTCCCCAGTAGCAAAGGAGGCGATCTGGTTAGGAAAAAGAGGGAGGTATTTTGGATCTTCTCCCTTGGGACTTTCAAACGAGGTCTCAACGCGGAAATTCCATGGGAGAACGCCATACTTTAGATACTGCAGCTTCTATCTATCATAACCAATTATATTGCTGCCTTCCCGTCTGAACTCCTCGGAGTTTTCACATAATCTTAGATTATTTTGAGTTAGGACATATCGGCTCCAAATATGGATTGTTATTGAACTTCGTTCTACCCATCTGATATACTTACTGTATATATATAAAAAATACATGCAGTGCCCTTCATTACCTTGGTATAATAGCTACGTACCATCGCGGTAACAATGAAATAATAATAACAGCTTAGTGTAAGTTCAATGGTAAACGCCATATATACTAAATTCCTTCGTATCACATGATTTTATGTAGCCATCAACATCCATATATATTATATATATTTTTGAAGTCGCATTACCATTGCAACTCTTAACTAAATATAGGGAAATTGTCGAGCTATAGACATTGTTCGCGCCATCTTGAACCAGGATCGAGATATGGGAACATAGTCCGTCTTCGATCTGACTATCAGCTTCTTCCGTGATTTTTTGACAGAGTTACCATATATAAAAAAAATATGTATTGCCACTCATTCCCCTATTTAGGGAATATAACTAAGGGCAATCATGGCGATAATTGAAAAATGCTAAATAACCTAGGTGAAGCTGAACAGTATATGCTATACAATGCCATATAATTTTTGTCCCTTCTTATTATACAATTTTATATAGCTGTCTAACTTACATATAAATATATAATCTTTGTCGGATGTCACTTTGCAATTGTAACCTTTTATTAAAACATATGAAAAATTTCAAGCTATAAACATTGGTCGCGGTGTTTTACGCGCCATTTTGAATCAGGATCGAGTATTAGAAATATAGTCCTTTTTCTACCCGACTATCAGTATCCTCCGCGCTCACTTTCGCGCGCAAATTACTTCCTTTAAATATGGAAGCTCTGCAACACTCGATACATTGTATCGCCAGGGAGGACGAGCCCCTACACGCCGGAAGACGAAGCAGCTACATCTTGCTGTCCGCCCGCTTTGAAGTTTATCACGGTAAGCCCTAGCTATAGAAAAATCGAAAGCACGTTCAGACAGCCTCAGCTTTCTGTTGTGCGTTAATATATTACAATAACGCGATTAGCTCGACTAGTAACTTATTGAGCACTCTGATGTTATGTCTTTCAGAGTGTTTTATATTTCCACATTACAAGGCACGATTTTAAAGCCACCATCCCAATTACATTGAAAACAGGCACTATTTCGTTTGAAGATATACGAAGGTAATCTTATTTAAATACCATTGGATAACTAGTTAGTATAGCCAATACTACACGGATGTGTAGAGGTATACCTCAGTATGCTACTAATTTCTAGATGTATAAATATAATACTTACAAATTTGAAATTCGTTTCTTTAGAGCCTGTTAAATTTCCACGAGACAAGGTGCCATCAACAGCGACCTTGGTGCAAGTGTCAAGTCTACCATCTAATGTAGGCTCTAATTATAGGTAAACATTATATCTTCCCTTTTGTTTAATGTATGTATTTCAAGACCATTGTAGTTACCATTACAGCGACCATGGTCATAATATATGAGGAATGAGTAGATTCTGTTTTCCTCTTTTTTCATCCATAGTGTTTTTACGGTACCCGTTGTCTGGGACACCTCGAACTTGGTTATCAAGTGTGTGTTTAATGAAATAACTTCGTCAGCAATATATATCCTTCGTTCATGGAATCATAAGGTACATAGCTGACACTACCATGTCTTTTGCGTTATGGCGCCATTATATTACCTAACAGTGCTATTTAGCCAATACCCATTTCTCCTTTACTATCGCTCCTTTATACTTGGTGATAAATAGATAGCACCTGAAAGTTTTTTTGAAACTACTGGAGAGGCTATATCTACATGTGATGCGATTATGACCAGGACAGAGGCACCTAGCGGGTACCATACATATGAATAGGTATAATACTTTGTTTCATTGTTATGAGAAAAATAAATCCTGTAATGTCTGTATGAATAGGTATAATACCTTGTTTCATCATTATGAGAAAATAAAACCTGTAGAGCCTTCCACATGCCAAGAGCAATTGATACGCCAAACGTGTTTGTTATTAAGAACAATAAGTTTATACTATCACCTTTTAACAATATAAATTTTATCACTAGGAATCCCACTACCATTACTTTTTCCATATACACATCACGTTTGTATGAAGACCCCTCTTGGGTGTTTTTGCTGCACGGATAGAAGTCTACCTTTGTGAGTATACCCTGTTGTTTGAGCATTGTTGCTTTAGATCAGTAATGTTGTTTTCTTTCAACAAACAGTCATTCTGAAACATCAAGTTACGTAACTATCCTATGCTGTGAACTACAAGGATTGATTCCGGTATATATAAATAATTAGAAGTGATTCTATTTTACCATCTTAGAATATGTCCAAAAGCTATGTCCCTTCATTAGAAGGCGTTGTCTTTATAAACCAAAGTATAGGAGCCTTGAATGAGTCAGATACTGTACAGTTGGTAAAATACATTGCCCATCAAAGGCTTTGAGTGTACATAACAATAGTCAAGGTCAGTGTCCAAGTTAGGAATGTAGGTTTTTAAATGCATGTTAATGATACTTGTATATGTTGTCACTACAAATATTATGGATTTTTAGATAACACACATATTCTTTTAAATTGTATTTCAGGAATTAAAATTGTGTCTCCTGAAGAAGGCGGTCCCCTGCCGAAACGCGCGTCGAGTTCTTATGCTTGTTTTATTTTTGATGTGATTATTTGTATGCTTTTGTTAATATATTCCGTTAATTTATGTACTATGAATTTTATATTTATTCATTATGACTACTGTATGTAATTTTGACAAAGCGATTTTAAAACCTGTCATATTGGTTTGACCCCCTGTCAATTCTAATATGATTTTTAAATATATAAAATAAAAATATACCTTTTATTCAACTTCTTTAATTTTTCCCTACTATTCCTTCTGGATAATTGGCCTGTCTTATCTGTACACCCATATACTTAGACGTCCTAGGATTTTTCTCGCGTATGATGGACAGAGTATCTGAATTAAGCAGAACACGTGTACCCAGTCAACAGATCAGGGCATGATCCATCACCGTTTTTTAGCTCACTGCACCATCCCAGCTCAGAACCTGGCTACATGCAAATTAGTCTGTCCCTGGCCCAGTGCATCATGGGAACAGGGCAGACCAAACTACCAAGCCAATTCTTTTACTGGAAATGAAACAAGCTTCCGGGGACCGGTTTCTGGCATTACAGCCGTCTTCGGCCCGGCTTGCTTGAATCCTGATGGTACAGTGAGCAAGGGACTGATGTCTGAGCATACCCTTCCACGATTTAGATCTTGGCAGATGGCTTACTTCATCACAACAGTGATGAATGTCCCGTCCACTGAAATATGAATCCCACAGAATATACTCTGATGTATATTTCAGCAGATTGGATATCCATCACCATTGTGACGGAGTAACCCATCCCCTTAGGTCTACGACATTTAAATATTTCTGATAGCAAGTCAAATCTTCAGCACTTTTTGGTGTTTTCTGTTAGAGCTTGTAGAATGAAATACTGCCTTCTGTAAAAAATAAATGGATCTCCCCAGAAGAAATTCTGAGTCATCTGGGAACCGAAAAACGGTTAAAATCTGTAAAATAAATGAAAAATATTTTGTTATGATTTTCTCACTACAGTAGTACATATGTCTGTATTATAAGACCATGCTCTGTGAACCTTAAATATGTTCAAAGTAACAGGTTCATAACTTCAGTATAGCAAACATGCATGAGGATTATTAAATCCATCTGATCCCACCCAGACAGCTTCGCTCTAGTTCAGCTAATCATCTGACATAAACTAAGGTCAAGGATCCGGTGTATCTGTCTTGGTCCGATCACCTTGCGGTCCCTTTCCTTTTGGAATGCCATAGGATGGATAGAAGTAAAATAGGGAAACACTCAGTGGAAACTGCCAGAAATTTTAGAAATATCAGCAATAACTCCTTTGCGCCATGGGCTGTCAGCCTTTCTACTACTGGCATGGACAGCCTTCAGACCGCGGTTGGTCATTTTGAACAGGTTATTACTGAGGCCCTGAATGAACTGGCCCCAGTACAGACCCGCCGCCGAGCCAGAAAAAGACCATCTGCCCCATGGTTTTCTGAATCCCTCAGACTCCTCAGGCAAGAAGTGAGGAGGATGGAGAGGCTCTGGCACTCAGGCTGGGACCTCAAGAACAAGGAAGCTCACAAACTCCTGGTCAGGAAATACAAGGCTGAGATTGTGCAGGCCAAACAAGACCACTTTGTGGCCATGACAACCTCGCTCTCCTCGCCGAAGGAGCTTTTCAGAATCGTTGACTCCTTAGTCAACCTACAAACACCTGACCCTGTTGTACCCTCGCAAGATCTATGTGATAAAATTGCTTCCTTCTTTCACACCAAAATACAAGATATCTACCTGGCTCTTGAGGAACAAAGAGCATATATCAGTGGGCCCCCTGCTCGGGTTGAGATGAACATGACCACCACAGATATCTCCCTATTGAGCACCCTGGACTCCTTTACCCCGCTGGTTTTACAAGATCTGGAGATCTTGCTTAATAAGACCAAATCTGGCTCCCCCCTAGATATCTGCCCACTGAAAATCATTAAGCAGTGTAGGGAAACCTTCCTACCACCTCTGCTAGAAATCATGAATCTAGCTATGAGAGACGGTGTCTTCCCCTCGGAGTGGAAGAGTGCAGTAGTGAAACCCCTGCTAAAGAAGGCCTCCCTTGATCCGGAGGTCCTAAAAAACTTCCGTCCGATCTCACTGCTCCCAGCCCCTGCGAAGATGCTTGAGGCACATCTAAACAAGCATCTCGCTGCCTTTGTGGAAGACTCGGGCTGTCTGGACTTTTCCCAGCACGGATTCAGGAGGGAACACAGCACTGAGTCGGCCCTCACTATTGTGCTTGATAAGATCCGCACGAAAGTGGACGGGGGCCAGACCATCCTCCTGGTCCTGTTAGATCTAACTGCGGCCTTTGATACCCTCTCCCCCTCAGTACTCACATCTCGTCTGAGGGAAGTGGGGGTGAAGGACGCAGCTCTAGATCTACTGACCTCTTTCCTTGACGGAAGGGAACAAAGAGTCAAGCTGGGGGAGTTCCTATCTCCATCCCGACCGGTGCTTTGTGGGGTCCCGCAAGGGTCGACTCTTAGTCCGACCCTATTTAACATCTACGTGACCCCACTAGCCAGACTAATTAGAACTTTCGGGATGGAGGTAGTTTCTTATGCAGATGACACCCAAATCCTCGTCTCTCTTTCCCATTCAGATGTACCAACTGCGTCCAACTTTAGATCTTGCATGGAGGCGGTTGGTCAGTGGATGATCCAGAACTCACTCAAACTGAATTGGGAGAAGACTGAGGTAATGGTGTTTGGAGGGAAAGAGAACATCTGGTCAGCCAGCTGGTGGCCTGACTCGCTAGGAGTGTGCCCTTCCCCCACGACATCTGCTAAGAATCTTGGGGTGATGATAGACCCTGCCCTGGATATGGGCAGACAGGTTAGTAGAACCATCTCCACCTGTTGGGGCTTAATCCACACCCTGCGAAGAATCAGGAAATATCTCTCTCAGCAATCCAGAAAGCAAATAGCTGTCGCACTTATCGGCTCACGACTGGACTTCTGTAATGCGCTGTATGCTGGGCTAAACAGGAGCCTGCTGCAGCGCTTGCAGGTAGCCCAGAATGCTGCAGCCAGATTTGTTCTGGATGTTTCCAGACGCTCCTCGGCCACGTTGGCCAGGAAAGCGCTGCATTGACTACCGGTAGAGCACCGAGTACGGTTTAAAGTCCTATGCATGACCTATAGAGCCATTGCAAAGAACAGCGACACGGGAGTTGGTCCCATCATCTCCCATTACACTCCTGGAAGGGACTTGCGCTCCTCCAGGAAACTGCTCCTGACAGTCCCCCGCATACGAAGAGCCAAGTGGGGTGGCAGGGCTTTCTCCACCCTGGCCCCTAAATGGTGGAATGATCTCCCTCTGGATCTCAGGTCCTTACCCTCCCTACAGAAATTCCGAAGTGCCCTTAAAACTTGCCTCTTCCTGCAAGCCTATGTGTAAGGATGATGTTTCCATTTTTAGATGTTATTGTTAGGCGCCTTGATACCTGTGGGTTATTGTTTTGTGCATTATAAATCTTTATCAAATCAAATCAAATCAAATCAGAGCTAGATTGGGTGGTAGAGCTTTTTCACACTTATCTCCCAAACTCTGGAATTCCCTCCCGTCAGAATACAGAAGGACCAACAATGAACTGCAGTTCAGAAAGCACATAAAGACCTGGCTGTTCAAACAAAACCTCTGATCCTTTACTCCATGCTTGGCACTAATCATTAGCGCTGGGAAGCCCAAGGGCAGCCATGCGCTCTATAAATCCAAATAATAATAACAAGCAAACACTTTCCCCACCTATATTAGTATCTTACGATAATATGAGTGGCACAACATGTTACCAAAGTCTGTGAAGGTAATAGTAACGTTTCTTTCCTTCAATATCAAAGTGTGCAAAGAGTTTATATGACTCAAAGGTTAGCACCTGAAACAGACCTTATAAATGTTGTCACAAACTCAACGGTTTCTCTGAATCTAATTCAGTCTTCCTTTAAATGAAAACGTATTGCAAACAACCTACACGTTTTCCCTTGACCTTGGAAGCAACAAGGTTCTGGCTACAGTAACCATGAATCTCAATTGCCTAGCAAGAATGCTCTGGAACTAAAAGAACTTATATTCTGTACTTGAAAATTACAGCCACCAGATGCAATCCAACTAAGTGTCGTTTTTGCATGATGGTACATGTAATTTTGTTTTCAAAATTTTAGCGTTGTGTGTAGCACAGCCGATTATGACGTGAAGACTCCCTTCAAATGATTCCAACCCTCTGTGCATGCTGCCAGCCTTTGCTGCTTTTCAGTGCATGCACCATAAGGCAGTTTGGAGCAATGCACCTCTGTGCTAGTTGAGATCATAAGATAGATGCACACCGCACTGAACCTATATGGCTGAGATACCCGCCACCCCCTCTCAACACAATCCCCAAGAATGGGAATACGGAAACATTTCTGAACTTTTGGAAGGCGGGAGGGAGTTACCCTCCCGGCCGTATTTATTAAAATATGAAACAAAATTAAAACATTAAAATAACAGTTTCATATCATGTACAATTTCATTTCCACATTACGATGTTTTGGCTGACCTTAACACATTTCTAATACAAAGGTTCTCCTAGCCGATACTAACATCCTACAAATGCATTTTCAAATTGAAATTGTACATCCTAACGTTAAGGGCCAATGGCAAGGTCGTAACCGGTGTCAGATCCCTAAACCAGAACTCCCCCCTCACTTGTGAGGGGCGGCCGCACAGAGGACTGCACCTCATGTGCACATACCAATTTCCCTTTTCTTGACGGGGGCCCCAATTAACTCGACGCCATCTTAGTGGTCGTTCGAGGACTCGTGTGAGATGTCTAGAAGGTAGCGTAGACCCCCCTCCCCACCCCACACAACTTACCACATCTGCCGTCGCAGATGTCCTGGCCCCGGGAAATTCCCAGGAGGGGCCCGTAGCCCCTCCTATCCAGGGAGGGGCCTTGACCGCCTTCCCTTTCCTTTCGGCGTCCCATCCTTAGAAGGGACCGCCTCCCCGTTTGAGGGGCCAATGGCCACCTCCCCCCGGGCGCTCCCATCCGTAATGGGTGACGCCCCCCCCTAGGGATCTTCCAATTACTGCTCACCGATCATGACCTTACCGCCCGACCAAATAATAAATACGACAAACTAAACTAGAGAGACTAATTACTAAAGAGGAAAAAACAAAAAGATATTCAAAGTATGAACTGTCTAAACATCACTGATCAACTCTGGCGCAAATACTTTTAATCGATAAAGCATACTGTAAAGAATTATCCACTTTATTGCATACTGAATCACAACTTTATTCATAACAACCTGTAAGAAAAAGTGAATTACCACGTCAAATAACTTTATTTCAAAACAACTTGCTGTCTTCAGGGGCTGGTGGGTGGGTCAAAATTGGCTCTTCGTTCCGTCTCGAGCTCACGTGCAGCGGGAGGTGCAGCTTCAGAGCACAGGAACAAGAGGATGCTTCCTTGGCTTGTCGCTCCTTTTATCCTTCTTCGGGCGGGCGTAAACCCGCCTCCGCCCGCCTCCGGGGGCGTGGCTGGCGGCTTCAGTGTCTAGGACAACCCACTCTTGGGCGGGAAAAAGCGCGCCCCGGCTACACCGCTTTGGGCATACCAGCCGAGACTCGCCTCCCGCCCAAAATGGCTTCCCGGGGGGATCGGGGTACTCCACTATACGTTCGGGGGGACCGAGTGTTAATGTTAATGTTAGGCTGCATTTGTAAAGCGCACTGACACCGGAGGTTTCCTGGCGCTGAGATTGAAATTGGGGCAGGAAAAAGGGCTAGTAAGAGTTTGAGAAGAGCCAGGTCTTTAAGCCTTTTCTGAAGCTCAGCAAGGTGTCAGAGGTTTTAATGTGTGGGGGGATGGAGTTCCACAGCTTGGGTGCCAGGAAGCTGAATCTCCGGCCGCCCAATTTTTTTAACTTGAACACTGGGGAGGTAAGAAGATGAAGGTGGGCAGAGCGGAGGTTGCGGGTTGGACGATGAGGGTTGATGAGGGATTTCAGGAAGGTCGGGCAGTTGGTGTGCTGTGCTTTGTAGGTTATGCATCCGATTTTGAAGGCGGCCCTTTGCTCAATGGGAAGCCAGTGCAGCTTGGCCAGGAGAGGTCTAGCAGATTGCCATTTGGGGACTTTGCATATGAGCCTTGCTGCCTGGTTCTGCACCATCTGGAGACGGTGGAGCAGGGACCTGGAAAGGCCCCAGTAAAGGGCGTTGGAAAAGTCAAGACGGGAGAGAACAAGGGAGATGACAATTTGCACCAAGGCCTCGTGAGAAAGCAGATGAGTAATTTTCCGGATTTTGCGAAGCTGGAACATACTAGCAGAGATAATGGCTCCAACATGAGTTTTCAAGGAGAGATCTTTATCAATGGTGACACCCAGGCTTTTTACTGAACTCGATGGAGTGGTCGCCCCTTTCCATATGGCTGAGATACACGCCACCCCCTCTCAACACAATCCCCAAGAATGGGAATACGGAAACATTTCTGAACTTTTGGAAGGCGGGAGGGAGTTACCCTCCTGGCCGTATTTATTAAAATATGAAACAAAATTAAAACATTAAAATAACAGTTTCATATCATGTACAATTTCATTTCCACATTACGATGTTTTGGCTGACCTTAACACATTTCTAATACAAAGGTTCTCCTAGCCGATACTAACATCCTACAAATGCATTTTCAAATTGAAATTGTACATCCTAACGTTAAGGGCCAACGGCAAGGTCGTAACCGGTGTCAGATCCCTAAACCAGAACTCCCCCCTCACTTGTGAGGGGCGGCCGCACAGAGGACTGCACCTCATGTGCACATACCAATTTCCCTTTTCTTGACGGGGGCCCCAATTAACTCGACGCCATCTTAGTGGTCGTTCGAGGACTCGTGTGAGGTGTCTAGAAGGTAGCGTAGACCCCCCTCCCCACCCCACACAACTTACCACATCTGCCGTCGCAGATGTCCTGGCCCCGGGAAATTCCCAGGAGGGGCCCGTAGCCCCTCCTATCCAGGGAGGGGCCTTGACCGCCTTCCCTTTCCTTTCGGCGTCCCATCCTTAGAAGGGACCGCCTCCCCGTTTGAGGGGCCAATGGCCACCTCCCCCCGGGCGCTCCCATCCGTAATGGGTGACGCCCCCCCCTAGGGATCTTCCAATTACTGCTCACCGATCATGACCTTACCCCCACAGGCCAGATAGTTGACCGGCTATCCGGACCCCCCACAAAACTCCTACCTAAAGGTCATGCTGTAAACTCTTTAACCAAGCTACGAGGTCTCCTATGAGTAAAGAATTCCCCACCCGGGACAAATGGACCCCATCTTCTAGATACATAAGGTCCCCCCTGATACACCCATGAGGAATCGAATGCAATGTACTTGTACGGAACAGTCTACCAAGCTTGTTATTCACCTTTTTCACAGAATGATTTATAGCAGACACTGAATTAGCCCCCCGCCACACCTTTCGTGGAATCATATGGGACCATGCAATCGTGCACCCTGGAACCCTTCTCGCCAACCAACTTACTGTGGATAGTATCGCCTCGAGAAGTAGTCGTCTACCAGTGGTCACCAAATCATTGCCCCCAAGATGCACTATGATTATAGATGGCGGTGACCTTGTCCGCCCTAACAAACCCTCGAAAAAAGGTTGAAACTGGTCAATACAGAGCCCGCCCCTTCCATAGAAGGTCACCCTGTACCCGTATTCCCCAGCCATGTGAATCATGTCACCTGCCTTGAATACGTCCGCGGCACGCCTCACGTATGAGTGGCCCACGACCCACACCACTTTTTCCTCAGCCGGTGATCTTTGACCGCTGGTTCCCAGGTGTCGGATCGACTGCACAGTCCGCCCCGCCTCGTAAGCTTGCGAAACTGTAAACCAAACAAAAACAAGAAGCGTGAGTACATGATATCAGCTTCACAACATGTGCAACCGCACATACCTTTTGTAACAATTCGAGGACCAACGCCCCAACTGTTTCACCTTTTCCACACTCAGACCCCTGGCTGTAGCCTCTGTAGCAGCCCCTATCCGGAAGGAATGGGTCCCAAACTCGCCCGGGTTCAAGCCCGCGGCCGAAATTGCCATTGCAAGCACCCGCTGGAACTGAAACCTCGTCAGTGGGGTGGCATCAGCGTGTCTCAACAAGGTCCCCCCCCACGATGCCGCCCTCTGCGCCAAATATTCCTCAACGCATACGACGGGGCACATGGGAGATCCGGGAATCCGATGGACTACTACACTGTCCCCGATCGCACCCTGATCGGTCTTGGACCTGGCAAACGAGACAATCATCGTCTCCCCCTTAACTTGAATGTGCTCTCGGCACAGTCCCCCCCCCCCCGTATCCTGCTTGTTCTTTGCCACCAGTTCGCTTACCCGCATAGCCCCATGGAATGCTAATGTAAAAGCGGCCCGGAATAACACTGTTTCTGACTGGGATGAACATGTCGCAGGGAGTACGGACAGTAACAGGGCCAACCTTTCCAGACCTATCGGGTGCCTTTCATCTACTCGGCGACCCTCAAGGCGTTGCCACCCACGCAGCGCTTTCTGTACTACGAAAGACGCTGTAGGGTCCTGGATACCATGAGCCCGTGCCATGAAGGAAATGGCGGCCCGATGCCTCTGGGCCGTGGCTACCGATTTGCCTGCCTGATGTAATGACAGCAAAAACTTTACGACAAACTCTTCCTGGCCCCAAAGCTCCCCCCTAGCAGAACCCAAAAAGGACCAATAGGAACGGAACGCCCCTTCATATGCCTTCCTTGTCCTGGGTGCTAAACTCTCTCCCACGAGGTTTTGTAGTTCGGGGCACCGAGAGACCAGAGAGCTTTGGGAAATGGTGCCGCCACCGGGTCCGCTGTGGGCAGAAAACCCCAGAAGGCCTGCATACGGAAACGAGAAAGCGCATCAGCAGCCTGATTCAGCGCCCCTGGCACATGTCTCGCCCTAAAGAGCACGTTCAATTGCATACATAGTAAAACAATTTCCTTGAGTAATCTCAGAATCCATTTGCATCGTGCTGCCTGACCATTGATACACTCAACCACGGTCATGTTATCAGACCAGAACACCACAGAGTGATCCCGAAACCCCTCAGGCCATGTTTTCAAGGCCACCAGAATAGGGAACAGTTCGAGAAAAGCAATGTTACTTGTAAGCCCACACTCGTGCCACCATGACGGCCACGTTTGAGCCGACCAGTGATTACCAAATATGGCGCCAAAGCCTATACTCCCCGCCGAATCTGTCCACAGCCCCAACTCCTCGGAGGACACCGCCGGCTTGTTCCAGACAACCCGACCATTGAAATCCGCCAGGAATGCCAACCAAATGCGCATGTCCTGGCGAATCTCTGCCGAGAGCCTCGTGCGGTGGTGCCCCTCTTTAAGACCGACCATGGCTTGTGCAATCGAGCGGGAAAAAGGGCGGGCCATTGGCATTACTCTAAGGGCAAAATTCAACTGACCCACAGTCTGCTGCAATTGATGCAAATTCACCTTAGTCTCCCTCATACATGTTTCAAGCGAGGCCCTGAATTTCCTCACCTTTTCTTTGGGCAACCGGAAGCAACCCTCTTCGGAATCGAGCTCTATTCCAAGAAACTCGAGCGAAGTTGATGGCCCGACAGTCTTACCTGGCGCCAATGGCACACCAAACTGACTCATCAGACCACAAAATTCTTTTAAAGCCTGTGCACATTCTGGGTCCCCGGCTGCCCCCAGGAACAGAAAATCGTCAAGATAATGCATAACATGCTGAAACCCCGTCATTCTTGTGAATGCCCATTGCAAAAAACAACTGAATTTCTCAAAATAAGCACAAGATATGGAGCATCCCATTGGCATACATTTATCCATGTAATAGCGCCCCTGAAACATAAAACCAAGGAGACGCTGATCGTCTGGGTGTACCGGGAGCAACCGGAACGCTGACTCGATGTCTGATTTGGCCATCAGCGCTCCGGGCCCCAGGCGATTCAACATGGCGACGGCATCATCGAAAGATGCGTACCGCACCGAACACACCTCCGGGTCTATCGCATCGTTCACCGAAAGACCTCTCGGGGCTGACAAGTTATGTATCAATCTAAACTCACCCGGGTCCTTCTTGGGGACCACTCCCAAGGGTGAAGAAACAAAATTAGCAACTGGTGGCATGTCGAATGGTCCGGCAACCCGACCCCGGGTCACCTCCTTCCCAATCTTCGCTTGTACCACCACCGTATTCTGCAGGACCGACAGTTGGTTCCTACAATGTGCTTTACCCTGAAAATTCCCCACTGGGATGCGAAAACCATACGAAAAACCGTCTCGCAACACCCCAGCGGAGACATGATCCGGGTATTCATTGAGCCAAGGAATCATTGCCATGGTATCAACCGGGGTAGGTAAAGGCGCCCCTCGGACTATTTCAGACCTGTTTGGCGCTTCCCCTACTTCCGTTATCACCCGTTTTGGCTCTGCACATGGTCTCGGGATGCGAGGACTGTCCACACCCCCCACAGTCGTGCCTAAACTTGCATGACCCCTGGGGCCTTGTACACTTTCCCCTGTTAAAATTCCAGCAGACCCCTTTTTTACCTGTATTGCCATTCGACCTTGAGTGATGCTCGTTACTTGAACCCGCCCGAAAGGGCGCCCCAGATGAATGGTGGGAAAACTCGCCCCCGTTTCCCCCCAACAATGGCGCCTTTGTCATGCCTGATTTCTCCATTTTTTGCCAGGAAATGGAGTCGTAACAATCCCACGTCAGAGATGTGTCGAACTCCTTGGCCTTACGAAAAATATTATCATAACAAAACCACTGATTGCCCTCATATGTCTGAGAAAACTCCACAATACGTGTCTGGTACACGGGTAACTCGGCCAACAGTTCAGGCCTCCGTTCCCCCATAATTGAAGTGAATATGCCAAATGCTCTGCCCCAATTACCTATCGTCTCATCGACTCTAAAAGCGGCCATCTTGGCACGCCAAACACTCGGGTGCATAAACTCTTTTTGAGCTTTCACGTGCTCAATCTCGTAATGATCAGTTAGTAAAGAAAACATGTTTACATATTTTTCAGCCCATATCCTCTCCTTGATTTCCATCGGAATATGCTGAGCCACTTTCTCCCTTCTCGAGGGTACTGACCCCTCCCCCGCAATCGGCAGTAGCTGCTTACCTGCACCAGAAGCTGTAACCGTAGTCGCCGCCGAACTCACGCCCGCTGCGGGTTGACCCACTGGAGCCTGCGGGGGAACAAAAGGAGATGGAGCCTTTGCAGCCTCTCTTGATTGCCGCAACTGCCTCATTACTGCCCTGGCGTCATCTGCCGTAGCCCCCTCACTCCCTTTCCCCAACCACGCTGCCAGCTGTGCAGCCAACTCGGGAGGCATATCCTCTCCGTTCGCAGGGGTGACTACAACGGGGATTGGTTGCCCCTCCTTCGGGACCGGGATAGGCGCCTCAGTCGGTGTATCAGGGTGCGCCGGCGGCGCCTCGGGAACCGGGGCCTCTTCCCCAGTTGCTCCCTTCTTGGCCCTTCTACTTCTCCCGTTAGGGACTACTCCCGGCAATGCTGGTCCGACGACTCGCTTAGGGCCCCCTACACCGTTCATTGCCGCCATCTGTTTCTTCATCTCGGCCATGTCTTTTACGAGCATGCGGAGCATCTGATCGGTTCCGACCCGCTTTCCGGCCTTCTTGCCCGGCATTCTCCAACGCTGATTTCCTGGAAGAACAAAGACAAGAATTAAAACGCTCAAAATTGGCTCTTCGTTCCGTCTCGAGCTCACGTGCAGCGGGGAGGTGCAGCTTCAGAGCACAGGAACAAGAGGATGCTTCCTTGGCTTGTCGCTCCTTTTATCCTTCTTCGGGCGGGCGTAAACCCGCCTCCGCCCGCCTCCGGGGGCGTGGCTGGTGGCTTCAGTGTCTAGGACAACCCACTCTGGGGCGGGAAAAAGCGCGCCCCGGCTACACCGCTTTGGGCATACCAGCCGAGACTCGCCTCCCGCCCAAGATGGCTTCCCGGGGGGATCGGGGTACTCCACCATACGTTCGGGGGGACCGAGTGGTCGCCCCTTTCCATTTATCTGCTTCTCCAGAAAGTGCCATGTGACCCCTGATGGGCCCAATTTGTTTCTAGCTGTTCTTTTTTTTGTTTGTGGGTAGTGGCTGGAACAGGGCTTCTGACAGGCAGTGAGCATGGACTTTCTCTTTATTTCTGCAGCATCCACAGCTGTCTTCCATTAAATTCAGGCACATCTCTTAGGTTCTACTCTGTATTGAACTAAACCCGTGGTGGGGGATGTCTTGCTCCTCCATTTGAGGGTCTCTGACTGTGTG
Organism: Lissotriton vulgaris; assembly: GCF_964263255.1. Taxonomy (NCBI): domain Eukaryota; kingdom Metazoa; phylum Chordata; class Amphibia; order Caudata; family Salamandridae; genus Lissotriton; species Lissotriton vulgaris. The sequence continues at coordinate 1,907,919,168 of NC_141689.1, forward strand.
CTCTGAGTTGGGTTCGGGTTTGTCCTTCTTCTGCCCATTCATGAGGGTCTTCGTCGCCCCCCTAACATCCTTGTTGTTTTGTACAATGTCCATCTGGCACAGATTTGGTGTTTATGCCACTTTAACTTCCCAGCTTGTGGATTAAATGGTTTCAGGGCTTTCTGGCTCAGTGTTTATCATTGTTGTGATCTGGTCAGTTGTGTGGACACATCTTCGTGTCTTTTGTCATCCTGCTGACTGTCACCCTTCTACGCTTTCCACCACTATATAAGTTCAGCTCCATTTGCTGTGTGCAGTAGTTATCTTGTTGGTTTCTAAAGATGTTCTAGAAATTATCTGACGTTTTGTCACACCAGGACCTGGCACAGACTACTTCTGGCAACAGCTCCAGGTCTGGTGTGCCTTCTCCTACAGGTGTCTTCTTGCCTAGGGATTTTACAGTTTGCTTGCTGATTATATGAGCTGCGCCACTGGAATGCTTTCTTGTTGGCCAATATGGATACTCTCTGGCTCACAGCCACTCTCCCCCAGTGGGTTCCTGTTCCCAGAGGTTGGGTTCTTCTTTTGGAAATGTCTGCAGGCTTGCCACATGGTCAGCAGTCTGATACCTTCCATGGCCTCCCAATATGATGGACCTTAAGTCACCTCTTGTGTGGGGTTTACAATTATCAGTCTCCTTCTTCGATCGAAGCTCTTGGAGTCTGTCCTATGGTTCTATAAGTGTAACTAGTGCTTTTTTTATCTTTGTCTGGTATTTGTCTCAGTTAAAGTTCTTTCCTGCAGTCTTTTCTTTTGCCTTTGGGCTGGGTTTATGGGGTTGTTGGTTGCTAGTGAGTCATTCAGGCAATTCTCAGGGCTGGGGTTGTTCTCATTCACCTTTCTAGGCAGTTGCTCCCCGTATCTTCTGGCTCAGTGACAGCTTGTGTTCCTGGCCCCTCTTGCTATGTGGCCTGCTGCCTTGGATTCTGGAGTTTTCTTGTGTCTGTTGTCTCTGAAGGGTTTGTATGACTACATTTCTGGTCTGTTTGGTGAATGACTTTGTTGCCTATTATCCTATTTTTTTCTCAGCTCTAATATGATTCATTTGTGTTTGGTATGCCTCTTCCATGGGATTGGGTTAGGACTCTACCAGGGGGTATAGTTGGTCTATTACTGAGTCTATCCCTCTTATCTGCCTTTCTTTGCTGGATATGGGTGGTAAGTCATTCCTGGCATGTTTAACTTTGTGTACTTTCTACTGTTCTTTCTAGTTACATTTCCTCCTGTGATCTTGTGCACCTTCTTGTGTGTTTCTTGTGTACCTTAAGAGATTTGTGGGATTTTTTGTGACTGGGTCATAGCCTTCAGCTCTGATATAGTCTCAATGCCTGTCCTCATTACTTACTGGTATTACTTGTCTGGGATTTTCATTGCTGTCCTTAACCTTTCTTGTTCTAGTATGTAAGGCCCAACCTCCCTCTCTTGATCCTCAGTCCCTAGTGATTAGCGGTGTCAGGTCCTAGTGTGGGTGTCACGTGTATGGTCTTTCTTGGAAGGGAGGGATCAGAAAGGGAGGTTAGAAAAGAGGAGGTTGAGTTTTTTGTTAAAGCTAGGTAACGCCTAGGAGTTAGTGGCGTAAGTCCTGAGGCCGGGGAAGGTTAATTGGAGTAGAGTAGGTACTGGAAAATAATCACAATCACTTTTGAAGTGGGACACTTCGTTACAAGGGTTGGGACACAGCAGGCTTCCACACCCTGCACCGAGGTTCTACTGCTCAATATAAAGCAAGAACATATAAAAAACTTTGAAAATACACTCCAATAATAAAAGCTTGGAAGAGTGGTCGTCAAAAAAAATCATATGTTCGATTAAATATTACCTTCTTCGTTATTTCAGATGCCTCGCCGTTCAAAACACATAATTATGTGTCTTTAACAGCGAGTGATAAATTGTACCTTGCCAGAAAATCAGACAAAAGCACTCACTGCTGCAGCTTACGTAGCTGTGCGCTGTGCAGCAAAGCCATGAATCACATGCTTCCCCTGACAAGGCCTTTGTATTGTCATGAGCGGTTTCCTGTGCTTTTGTAACATATTGCATCGGTGGCCTCTCGTCGTTTATAATGGTTACTCCTGCTCGGTGACTGCAGACCTTGGGATGAACTTTCAACTGTTTATCACAATCCAGACGTTCCACGCATTCCGGTTTGAGTTATGGAGGACAGTACATATTGATTTTCAGACTCCCTTTGCTATTTATCTTTATTTGCTTGCTATCGTTGCCACTGGTGACACACTGACTCGACATCTAGAAGCAATCCGAGAACTCGGAGTGCATTTTTGGGCACCAGTCCTTCTTATCTCTTTGCTCTGTGAGGCTTATACAAATGCAAGAACTTTTATTTGTGACCCATACTAAGGATTATTAGAGCAGTCAAATTGAACTAATGTAGAGAGCTTCATATTTAGTGCATGTGTTACTTTATGTATACATGTTATATCAACCCTACTGTATAATGTAATTCTGTGAGGGTACTTAAATGCTCATATCCGCATTTCACAAAATATGTCTTGCACCAATCCTGTAAGTGCAAAAAAAAGGGATTTTAGGAGAAAGTCATGGGTACTGCAAAACATGTGAGATTTGTAAACTGCTAAGGGAAGGCCAAAATGAGTGAGTCTCAAATGTCTTTTTTACTGTGTAAGTGCACTGGAATTACAAGATACCAATCTGCCTTTAAGAAGGTAAATCAGATATAATTAATTTATTAGAGCAAAAAAAAAATGTTTCGAACTCAAATGGTTTAGAAAGTACAAAAAACGCGACCATGGGTCATTCTGTATGTCATTTCCTAACGCTTCAAAGAAAACACAAGCGCCTATTTTTCATTGTTAATTGTGTTATGTTTAGACCTGCGATCAACCTGAGAGACATTGGTTTAAATAGCCGGTAGGAAACAAGAAAGCTGTATATCTAAATACAGTTACAATAAGGTAGAATGAATGAGTTATGACGTGTATTTAGACAGGGACAGGAGTTCGAGTCACCCAAGTGATTTGAGGTAGTAATCCCTATCTGACAGATGTGCTCGAAGCTGGATATTTAACACATTGTGCAGTGACGAAGGAGCTGCCCAAACAGGTCAACTATTACCAGAAGATGGTACTCAGACTTCCAGAACTTGCAAATACGGGGCCAGATGGAATATTTACTAGTTGAAAAATACTAGCCGCAATTTGCTACCATTAAAAAGTTTAAAGGACAGACCAATGTACTAATGGGTCCTTTTTAAAAAAAATCAGAATTATAGTGGATCACAATCCGTCCTACCTCATGAAGAGTGAGATAGGTTGTAAATTGCAATTCCCTACTTTGGATGGCTGCGCAGGGATAGTGGCCTTCTGGGGCGGGCAGCCCATCATCTGTGATTGCATTTGAGTAAAGTAAACTTTTTTTTTAATGCGTCCTGTTTTACTTAAAAGGTAACCAATGTGTGTTTAACAAGAAAGTTTACTTTCTACTATTGTTTCAAATTGTTTGCTTGTTTTATTATAGTATGTGCAATTGCAAATATGGTGTCTTTTCATTTGCAGCTGTTGAACTTTGAAAGTTGAGGGAATAAATACCAAACTCCAATCTAGCAAGCAAAACAAGTTAGTCCTACTTCTTTTGGATTGCGAGGGTTTTTTGGGAAATTATTAAAACGAGGCAAAAATTATGTACTTTACAGAACATTCTTACCACAACTTGTCTAAATATCCAGAGGTTCTGTAGGGGCATTAACAAAACGTTCCAGTACTGTTGCAGTGGGTAAATTGAGTTTCACTCTGAGTGGGGTGCTGTCTGGCAGCCTTCCATGAAATACGAATGTACTTTCTCTGAAATATGGGGCGAGGCCACTTCTGGGCGCCTGCTTCTCAAAGACAATCATAAACTTTTCTCAAATTGAATTTCCATGTGATCAGAAAGGAAGCTGCCAGCCAGATAGATTGTCTGCCTGCTGTGCCAACCTCTTCCATTTGATAAGTAATTTTGTTTCCTGGTGTTCTATGATTGAAAGTTCGGATAAATGAGGCAGGGTGTGGAGTTTGCAGCTGACATATTTCCTTTTTGCTCTAAGGTGTTTTTCCAAAGCCCAGGGCTCTCTGTCAAATAGATTAAAACTAGGAAACAATATTTTTAAATGAAGGCCCAGAATATTACGGTGCAGCAAGAGATTCTAAATGAATCAATTTTCCGCTTCTTTACTAACCTATTTGACATTTTAGCTTTCTTTCTTGCAGTACATTATATAAATGCAATAAATTATATTTAAGATTTGCTGGTGCGCCAGTCCTCTTCCAGACAAAAGGCAGAGGTTGATACTGCCCAATACCTCTTGGGTTTTATATTTCCTTTGTTTCAGAGAGCCTCGTTAGAGCATCGGAGCCCCTTTCCCCAGTGACACGAATGAACACATATTTTCACTCACATACCTTAAAAAAAAACAAAAGAGCAAACCAGGCATACACTGCAGTAGACCAGAAATGAAATGGGGCATCGGGCTTGGGCTGTGTCGTCGCAGGCCACAAGTATATAAAAACAGCTGCCTAGCCTCCAGAATACCTGGGAAATGTCCAAAGTGGGCAAATGACTATAGAAAATATCAGTCACAAACAGGCTTGCTCACCCAATCTCTTGCTCAAATTGACTCACGGATGCACACTCCCATCGTTCTCCTTGTTCTTTTCGTCAATTTCTGTTTCACTCGGTCGTGCTGTGTCTCTTCTACATTCAAATCTTTCCCTCCCTCCCATCCACTGATTGAATATGGCCGCTTGTATATTAAATAGCCTTTGATTATATTAAGCACAGGGCAGGATTCCAGACCGAGAAGCCAATAGAAACTTGACAAAGGCCGGCATTTGTGTGCCTGACTTTGAAAAAGCTGCTACTGCTCTTTGAACACTCTTGTGTTATTCCTTTTCTGGATGCTCGACATAGGTGCAGGAGTTATATTTCCTGTCATTTATTGGCAGGGCTATTTACCCCCGCCCCTTGCACCACCCACCCCTGATAGTTTTTTTTGTCCAGTTTCCCAATAATACTACCCTGCTCAATCCTATTAGTGACATGTGTGTTAATGGGAGCAAGGCCGGCTTTAGTGCTGGTGGCAACCGGTGCAACATTCATTTTGGTGCCCCTCCCCCAATTACATCTTCCACAAATTAACCCTCCAACAGTATCCCTCATCTCTCCATAGACCCCATGCATTTGATTTTTTTTATAGAGCTACTCATAGTGAGGAGAAAGAATTTTTACATGGCCAATGTGATTTATGATCCATTGTCCAGGCAGAAACATGCTACGTAGTATATAGTTGTGAATATGTGCCAGGTTCATAGATTGTTTGTATATCAAGCATGTGAAACCAGGAAAGACAAGTTATTTATGTTCCAGTTCTACCAAGAGGGAGTGGCAACCGTTTGATGCAAGAAAAGGCCAGTTGTGCTGGATGAAATGCTAACGAGTAGGAATGCTTCACCCTCCTATTCTTAAAATCTGCTCCTCCTCTTATCATTCACTGGTGCCTATCGCTCTGCTGTTTTTCAAACTATAATTTGCGTTGACTTATAAGGATAACCGCCTCTCAAGCCAATATGTCTCCAATCCTTTCTGTTATCAGTATCAGTTCCTCTCCTAGATTGCTTTCAATATGGTTGTCACAACTGGTGGCTGCACTCTTGTGCAGTTTGTATGACCTGCCCTTTTATCTGACATGGCAGCCACAGCAACTATCAGCATCTTTACTTCTTAGTTTCCAGGTGAGCTCTTGTCTGGAAAAATGGCTAGTGGAGGTCTGCAAGCCTCCTATTGGGCAACTCTTTATCCCATCTGTACATGCCATCGCTGTTGCTGCAGGAGCCGAATGATTTGGGAGCAGCCATATTTGGGCCCAGTGCACCTTATTAGGTGCATTCTTCCCTGTTGATAGCATATTTATACATATCTGCCAGGCTATTCAGTCACTCGCAGTGCCATAAGCACTGACATTTTTTCTTCACATGTCTGAAGTTTGTGACTCCAGCCAGCTCACTGTTTGCTATTGTTTCAAAACAAAAGGCAATATTTTGCTGTATGTTTGCGTTAATGAGCATCAAGTTGTTTTCGAAAGCAAACAAGAACAGCTTCTGGAAGGGTATTTTAGGAGGAGAACTTCCATGGAGGCATTTTTAAGATAAATTCCTGTGGTTGAAATATGTAAGGAGATTATCTAGACTCATGTTCACGCGTTGTTGTTGGTCAGCATTTCAGCACCCCCCTTGGGTGTGTGTGCGCTCTGTGGGTGCTTGCAAGATTGGTGGGCTCCTTTGGATGTTGGGTGACTGAGTGGTACGGTTTTTAGGGGACTGTGTGTGATGTGCCTTTCTGCCGGGGGTGTCTGTCTTGAATGGTAGCGATTTGTGCATGGCTGTGGTCGAGTGTAGATGTGTTATAGTTAGGAAATAACATTAAAAAATGTAGAAATTCATTAAGAAACAAAAGGTTATAGAGACATTATAGTTAGCAAATAACATTAAAATAAACATAGAAATTGACAAAAAAACTGAGGTTACAGGGATATTAATGTTAGCAAATAGAATTTAAAAATCTTAGAAATTCACTGAAAAAAGACGAGGTTACAGGGATGTTATAGTTAGGCTCAGATTTCACTCGGACAAAACCAGTGGAATTCACCAGTTATAGTTACCTGACCTAACTATGAATTATGCCCCCACAATGCACTGTATATGAGCTCACATATTACATCACTTAGGACATGGTCAGTAATATCACTGATGACATCTCAAATGAATTCACTTATTGTTTGTAAATATTACCGGATATTATGGTTCGACTGAGTTCATAATGTTTCGATCAGGTGGACTCAGCATTCTTTCTGGAGCTGGACGGGTTTACAGCTAGTGATGATAATTTCTGAGCGTTCATTTGCCTCTTCCCTCTCAGGGGCCAGGAAATCAACTGATTCAATATCCTTTGAGCAGTTTAATTCCAAGCCAGGAAGGGCTGTGCACAACTTTATGATATTACCTCTTTTTAAAATGTCCTATTACCTAAGTTTATTCGAGCCAGAGTATAATCCCAATTGTTAGCTCGCAGGCTATTTCACTTCTTAATGGCCTGACTCTTGCTTCTAATAATTTCTGGGGTCTTTCTTCCTCTTAAACTGGCCCTAATAGGAATGTGCTAATTTTCTTTGATTCCCCAAGATTGCTCATTTTCTCAGTTCCCCAAAACTAATGTTGCTGGTGCTGAGTGGAATCTTACACTTTTATGTTTCTTTTCATCATCGTTGATTGGTAAATTTATTTGGCCAGGGGCAAAGGGGTCATGAGAGAGCAGTGGAATGGTTTGGGCAAATCGGTCATGGGGGAGCAGATGTGCAGTTTGAGTCCTCATTATTTTCTTGTTTTAGAGATTGTTAACTGCATCCACTGTGACTTGCTGAGATGTTGATAACTCCTTCTTTAGGGGAGGGTAGTTATCATTCTGCCTGAACGTATGTTCACATCTGTGGATAGAACAACATGAAAGCTATTTTGGTCAAAGCCATCAGTCCTTGGGGGCTGTTTTGGGTAGACTGAAGTTACCATTAAAGCCCCAGTAAAGTTGTGGTGCTGTGAGAGAAACTTCCTTCCTCTGCTTTTTTTCAGATTTTTTCTTATTTTTCCTAGCTAATGGTTGCTCTTGATCCATTTTTACCCAATTATTCGAGTTAACCAAGTCATCTGGAACCAGCTCCCCGTCCATATTTGACTCTCCTCAAACTACTTATCCTTCAGAAAGGAATTACAAACCTCCCTGTTTTAACACCGGGCTTAGTTGTCCAAAGCCGTCATAGCGCAGCGATACCCCAGTTGGGCTGATTCAGGCGCTTTACAAATGACATAAATTAATGCATTTTGAGAAAGTGTCCATGCTAATTGCCCTGATGTCTAATTCTTGAATATGTGATATCAGCCACCAACATTGATTAATTGTTAGATGGTGGTAAGCAAGCTCTTCCTCCCTATTCATCTTGTAGCTCATTTGGTTAAATATTAGATGTTGCCTTATGATCTCCCAACTTTTTTTGGTCTTTGGTGCCTCCCTCTTTTGGGGTTGGAGATACCCCTTCACCATCCTTGTTTGTGCAAATTCTTCTTCAGATCATCATGCAGGTTAGTAATTATGCAGAAGAGAGACAAGAGATTCTCTATCAGGGGGCTGCATGAGCACGATGTACGCTTTCATTCATAATCACCAACTCCCGGGCTCTCAATATTAATTGGTTGAGGTGGCAGCTATTGGCTTGTAGAACTGTGATATGAATATCTACTTTATTTGCACGTAATATAGCTGATTGTGTAATGGAGGCCATTGGACTGTCCAGGGGTTGACATCCCACCTGCCCTATCCTTATTTTACTAGTTTTCTGTATAGCTTGGTGATTTTGGCTGATGCTGTGCTTGAGCTTGCAACTCTGGGGACGCTTGGAGGTTTGACTTGATGTTTTAGTTTGGACTGCAACTGCTCAGTTGTAAGATTGACTCTGTCTCCCTGTCTGGGCTTTATTCTCCGATACTAATTTAGGGGGAACTGGCCTTCTTGGTCCACAGGGGCCATGATACTTTGGATAACTTTCTTCTGATACTATTCCGGCTGTTGGAGATATTGGAGCTGTCAAGGTCAATGGTGACTTGGGTTATTGGTATTTTTCCTCCATTGTTCCCTCGTTTATTCCTCCTTGGGATTTTCATTTTGGTTTCTCTTCCAAACTTTTCCACTGTTACAACAGCTGGTTGTCCTAAGGTCACCACACTTGATTCATATTGAGACTTGAGTACCATTACCGGGTGTCTGGGCTTCAAAGTCCAACCTTGCCATGTCAATTTCACTCAAGGAAAAACACTTGAAGATGTTTCTGCATAACCCTTGGTGAACTGGCCCTTCTTTGCAGGTCTTTGGATATGTCAAGAAATACTCCTCAATGTCATTTGTTGGAGCAGCAGTGGTTAATGCACTTGTGCCTTGGATATCAGCCTCAATCAAGTGGGTTCTTTGGTTCACGTTAATTATATGATTACCCTTATCATTCAATTACACAGTCATGGTGTTCCCGACTTGCAAATAAGAGCCTGTTTATGTTTCTGTCTCGTTATCATCTTGTGAGGTCATTTATGAACTTGTGAGTGCAAAATCAACACATTACAGATCTTAATCTTCTGGGATCATATGCCATTAGACTATGGAATCCCGCTATAGGCTCTTTGGTGCACTTGATATCTCAAATGATTTGCTGGCTCAAATGAATCCTAAATGGAACTTAGGGCCATAATTATAAGACCCTTGTGCTGCTAGAGCATCACTTTTTATGATGCTCTGGTGATGCAAACCTTGAAATCATTTTTATGAAGCTACGCAAAACCTAACACCTACAGAGGTGAGGCGTAACAAGGAGAAATAACTCTATCAAAAGATTAAAGATAGAGAGAGGCACCCGCCAGGGTTGTCCCTGCTCCCCAACCCTCTTCGCACTTTATTTAGATCCTTGTATCTCCTTGATTTTAAAAAACCCCATAATTAAACCGGTAAAATCTCATAATTATGAGACAAAAATATTAGCGTATGCTGATGACATTGCCTTAATAACACCTGCATCACGGGAGGCAATTATAGAAGTAGAGAGACTGGCAGAAAGATTCGGGAAAAGATCTGGTTATTTGTTAAATTGCACAAAGACACAAATCATATGCTCATCTCATTGTATACTGGATGATTCACGGGTAAAGGAGTCTGCAGTATACTTAGGTGTAAGATTAACAGCAAAAATGGGGGATATTTGGACAATAAATATAGACCCAGTTATGACCTCCTTCAGTAGGGAAATGAAACGATTAGATTATCTACACCTCACAATAATCGGTAGGATAAATGTAATTAAAATGAAAATCTTTGCAAAAATCTTATATTTAATGCGGGCTATCCCCATAGAACTAATGACTAGCAAAATACGGAAAATTGAAGGGATCTTTACCAGTTTTATTTGGAGTTACCAAAGAACTCGTCATGCTTATAAATACTTAAATCAGCCGATTGATCAAGGTGGTTGGAATGCCCCAAATATACAGCTATACTATTGGGCGACGACCCTGCAGAATTTAGGTATCTTATACTATCATAAGAAAATACAAAATGAACAGATGGGTATACCTACTATTTATGAATTAGCAATTGGGGAAGCCGCAGCAGGGCTATTCCAACGCCAAAGCGATATGAGAAAATATCAAAGGAAAGGATATAAATGTATCGAATGTGCAATTAGAAACTGGAAAAAGATTGTGAAAACTTGTGAGATTAGTAGATATACAAAATACACATCACTTTGGCATTCTGATCTCTTACACACGAATATATATGACGATATGGCAAAAAAATGGAAAAAAAAGGGGATAGTAATGCTGACCGATATTTATGAAAACTCAGAGATGCGTAACCTAATAGGAATTGCACAAAAATATGATTTACAAAGAGATTCATGTTTTAAATACTTACAAATTAAGAATTCTATGAGAGGTATCCCAAAAGAGAATATTAGTCTTGATCCTAATCCATTACTTCATTTTATAGGTAATCCCAAAAGCAGAATTAGAGAATTTTATCAGGAATTGCAAAAATTTATATCTAATGATTTAGAGAAAACAGAATCGAATTGGTCAGCCAAATTGAACGATGGGGATGTTGATATAAATAAAGTGCGGGAAATAGGCAAAAATGTATTTATGGCATCTAACTAGAAGGCTCAACAATATAAGACTGTATACAGCTTATATTATACAACAGCGAAACTTTTTAAATGGGGAAAGAGAGAGTCGGATAGATGCCCAAGATGTCAAAATGGGCCAGCAGATATAATACATATGTTCTACTCTTGTACTAAATTAGATGAGTTAAAAACGGGAGTTGAATTATTTATGCAACAGATATTGGGGAGGAACCTCAAGATTACTCCCACACTAACGATGCTGGGTTTTGATGTAACATTGCAAATTGATACCCCACAAAGAGACTTTGTGTTTTTAAGCTTAGCAATAGCACGTCTTTTGCTTGCCACAGTGTGGAAGGATTCCGGACCACCAACTTTTCATCAGTGGCTAAATCGACTAATTTGTATTGGGAAACAAGAAATTGCATTATATAAATGCAAAGGTTCAAAAAATAGAAAAAGAGGTATGAATATCTGGAAACCGCTTATTGTTTGGATGGAGGAACGTAATAGACAAGGAGTAGGTTAAATAAAAGATTTTACGGTTTGATTCTATGCTAATACAACAACAGATATCTGTAAAGAAATATGATACTCTCTTTCTGTTGTATATACCTCCTTTTTTTTTTAAACTCTATTTAGTATTGTATCTAAATGACATATTGTATAATGCTTTAATGCCATATTTTCTTTTCTTTTGTTGTTTTCTCTTTGTGTACTCCAATGTACCATGTATCATGTCTGATTCTCAATAAAAAAAATAAAAAGAACAAGGAGAAATAACTTTAGTTCTCCTAATTTTTTCCTCTTTCCATGTGTGTTGAATTCTGCAACACGCATTGAAAGTGGAAAAGGCCTCTCAGGATTGTTTCTGTGCCTGAAGTTGCCCCTAACAGCACAAAACAATCCTGCCCACAGCACAGCCACCCTTGCACTATGGTGCAAGGGTGCCTGCATCAGTGTTAGGGTGCCAAAATGGAGCCAGCGCAGGAGGAAATGACACAATTGCACTGTATTGTATAAATACTGTACTTTCACTATGGCGTGAGGCAGCACAGCAAGATGGCTTGCTACGAAGCCCTATGCCTAATCTCCGTAAATGAGGGCTTTAGTTTACCAAGAGATTGGCTGAATTTACTAGATTACCCAGTTGATGCAAGGAGATCACAGAGTGGCACAATGTTAATAGCAAGATCAGCAGAGACACAGTTGAGGCCTAGGGAGTGCTGCGCTGTACCGCTCACCTCTTGACTATTTGGTAATTTATGCCGACTACCAAGCCGAAATCAAGCCACTCACTCTAGGGGTGTGTGGGGAGGCTTCTTCTCTTACTTTTCAGCTGCATCAACAGGGATGACTCATCCTCACTTTCGAGCTTGACCCGGCCCTGCTGTTTACTGGGCGGTCGAGGATTATTTGGGCAGATATGCAAGGAGGGGTGTGCTAGTCGTGCAGGGAATGTCTCTTGCGGACTGTGCCCTGGCAACCAGGCTCCTCAAGCAAGCACAAGCCACACCAGCCTAATGATGCCCGCCTCCATGCTCTGGGAAGAGCATGCTGCTTAATACATTAACTGCCTGCACTGTTGCACAGCAACCACTGGCATGTTACTTCTGCCGTCTGCTACCATGGCCAGTCCACTCCCCTGTTGAGGGCAGTTTCCTGGTTCTACTTTCAGGCTGTCAGGCCGTCCTGCTGAGGCCCACTGAACACCATTCACCGAACTGCACCTGTTCTCCATCTTTGTGCATCAGCCCTTATTTAGTTATTTATTTATTTATTTATTTATTGAGCTTGTAGAGCACGACAGCTACCCACAAAGGGTTTCCCGGCGCTTGATGATCAGGTAGCTGGTAACCTCTGTACTACAGAAAGAGGAAATTATTGGTTGAATAGCCAGGTCTTTAAGGTTCTGCGGAAACGTATGTAAATGATTTCTTTACGGATGTCAGGGGGAAGAGAATTCCATAGTGTTGGGCCGAGGTAAGAGAAAGAACTACCACCCATCCTGGCAAGTCTAATTCTGGGTACAGTGAAGTTACCGTGAGAAGTAGATCGGAGGAGCTGAGAGGTAGTGTAGGGATGGACAAGGGATTGTAGGTATTGTGGGGCAGTGCCTGTTTTGATTTTAAACATGTAGCTCAGGGTTTTGAATTTGACACGACTTTCTACCCTGAGCCAATGTAGGTCGCGAAGGTGTCCAGAGATGTGGGCTGTTTTGGGAATCTTGCATAATAGTCTGGCGGCAGAGTTTTGAACTAGTTGCAATCGTCTCGTCACTGCCTTGTTAGCGCCCAAGTAAAGGACATTGCTGTAGTCCAGCCGGGATGTTAGAAGGGCATGGACTACAGATTTTTGGGTATTACTAGGCAGAATCCAGATGATTTTCCTGAGCCACCCGAAGATAGTGAAACAGACTGTAGAGACCTTGACTACCTGTTGGTGCTTGGTCAAGGCATCATCAATCGTGATTCCCAAATTCCGGACATATCTAGAGGGCAGCGGTAGAGAACCTATCTCAGCAGGCAAGTGAGTCGGGGTCCATAGTTCTTTCTTTCTCCCAAGAATCAAAAGCTCAGTCTTCCCGCCATTTAGTTTTAGGAGATTGTCACTCATCCAAGTGGTGATTTTCCCTAAACCTGCTTGAAGATGGAAGGTGGAGCCGGGATCACTGTTAGAAAGCGAGAAGGTGATCTGAGAGTCATCTGCGTAAGTAAATAGGGTTGGGCCGGCTTGTTCCACAATAAAGGCTAGAGGCCTGATGTACAATTTAAAAAGCAAAGGACTGAGCACTGAATCCTGGGGTACCCCGAATGGTGAGGAGTGAAAGTTAGAATTGGATGTGGTGGAGAAAGTTTGAAACGTCCGATGGGCAAGGATAGAAGAGATCCAGTTCAGTGCTGTGCCACGAATACCCAAAGAAATTAGTGTATTGATGAGTATGGTGTGAGAGATCGTATCGAACGCTGCGCTGAGGTCGAACAGTATGAGCGCCACTGTGTCTCCTCTATCAAGATGTTGGCGCAGGTTCTCTGTTACTCCCAGGATTGTGGTTTCGGTGGGGAAACCAGTTCTAAAGCCAGACTGAGAGGGAGGAAGAATTTGGCTGGATTCAATATACTGGGAGAGGTGTAAGTGAATGTGTCTCTCAAGAATCTTTTAGAAGGCTGGCAGTAGAGAGATTGGGCTATAGTTGGACAAATCGCTAGGATCAGCTGAAGGCTTTTTCAGGAGGGGTGTCACCATGGCGTGTTTCCGGAGAGTTGGGACTGTGGATTCAAGCAAGGAGATGTTGAGGGTATTTAATATCAGGGATAAACTGGGGTTGTCGAGTTGTTCAAGTATAGGGATGGGGAGAGGGTCCTTGGGCGAGCCTGATTTTAATTTTCCTAGAATGTTTTTCAGGGAGTCCAGATTAAGAAGTGGCCAGGAGTCTGTGTGGTGGTAAGTGTGAGGAGAGCCAGTTTTAGATAGGCAGGTAGTGGCGGGGGAGTTGTGGGTCTGTGGTTGTGGGGTCCGATCGGAGTGTGACTTGGCAATATCCAGGTAGATAGTCTCAATTTTTTTCGTGTAGAACTGTGCGAGCTCTTCGCACTGGTTGTTGTTCACGGGCGGTGGTTTCGCCGTGGTTTCAACACTAGTTAAATACTACATTTAGTGGTTAATCTGTCTTTTTATAGCATTCAAAGACTATTTTATGCCAATTTTAGTATTCAATAGTGTTCTTTTTAGGAAGACTAGTGCATGAAGACTACTGATATGTGAGTGGTACTTCTTGAACACTAACAGAATACTAAGCAAATACCTATTTGTAATCGCATAGTCTCTTTACTATACAGTTAATTAAAACCATAACATACAAACATCTCATCAATAAAAGTTTTTAAAGCACATTGTAAAAGCAAGCATAGTCTTCCATTCAAAATGCATAACATTTAGTGAATACAAACAATTTGAATACTGCTGGACTTTACCCAGACTACTATTAACATTCTATTCAAGCTGCATGCTGAATGGTAGATCGGTGCCTTATTTATTATACTATTATTATGCCTTATTTATTATACCATGTGGTGTTTGTGTAGTGTAGGGTAGTGTTTTAGGGTTTAGGGTAGTGCTGAGGGATCGTGCAGGGTAGTGATTATGTATAGGCACTGGATTAGGGGTCGGGGAGGGTCGTGCTGGGGGTAGTGTTTTAGGGTTTAGGGTAGTGTTGTGGTGTTTGTGTAGTGTAGTGTTTTAGGGTTTAAGGTAGTGCTGGAGGTCGTGCAGGGTACTGTTTGAGTGTGGGGACCGGACTGGGGATTGGAGAGGGTCGTGCTGGGGGAAGTGTTTTAGGGTTTAGGGTAGTGTATGGTGTTTGTGTAGTTTAGGGTAGTGTTATCAGGTTTAGGGTAGGGCTGGGGGGTTGTGCAGGTTACAGTTAGAGTGTGGGGACCGGACTGAGGGTTGGGGAGGGTCGTGCTGTGGGTAGTGTTTTAGAGTTTAGGGTAGTGTTGTGGTGTTTGTGTAGTGTAGTGATCTAGGGTTTAGGGTAATGCTGGGGGGTTGTTCTGGGTACTGTTTGAGTGTGGGGACCGGACTGGGGGTCGGGGAGGGTCATGCTGCGTGTAGTGTTTTAGGGTTTAGGGTAGTGCTGTGGTGTTTGTGTGGTGTAGTGTTTTAGGGTAGTGCTGGGGGGTCGTGCAGGGTAGTGTTTGAGTGTGGGGACCGGACTGGGGTTCGGGGAGGGTCATGCTGGGGGTAGTGTTTTAGGGTTTAGGGTAGTATTGTTGTGTTTGTGTAGTGTAGTGTTTTAGGGTATAGGGTAGTGCTGAGGGGTCGTGCAGGGTAGTTTTTGAGTGTGGGGACCAGAGTGGGGGTCAGGGAGGGTCATGCTGGGGGTAGTGTTTTAGGGTTTAGGGTAGTGTTTGTGTAGTGTAGTCTTTTAGTGTATAGGGTAGTGCTAGGGGGTCATGCTGGGTAGTGTTTGAGTGTGGGGACCGGACAGGGGGTCAGGGGAGGGTCATGCTGGGGGTAGTGTTTTAGGGTTTAGGGTAGTGTTGTGGTGTTTGTGTAGTGTATAGTTTTAGGGTTTAGGGTAGTGCTGGGGGGCCATGCAGGGTAGTGTTTGAGTGTGGGGACCGACTGGGGGTCGGGGAAGGGTCGTGCTGGGGGTAGTGTTTTAGGGTTTAGTGTAGTGTTGATACATTATAGATATGCTGTATACATTTAGTATAATGTACTGATGCTTTTTTTTTACACACATGGGCCCAAAGTGATGGGCACATTTGCATACATGTATAATTAGATTTGGTTTATGTTAAATCAATTTTCGTTAAATTGTCAATTTGATAAGACTCTTGATGTTCCCCACTCCCAAGTCTGTGGTCATTTGCTATGATGAAGACTGTGCTTTCCATGCACTTGAATATGGTTTTATTCTATTCTAATTCTATTTCTATTTTGGTCATTTCTTTTCATTTCGTTTTTATTTACATTTGTTGAATTTTAGACTGGTTTTATTTCACTTTATTTCATATTGGGCATAGTTTCCTTGTCTTTCTTCCAGTACATTTTGAATTACCGCATTTTACATTAGGCAAATTCTTGCCTTCGGTATGTGTGTAGTGTAGTATGTTTTCTAACTCCATAAACAGAGCGATCACGTGACAGTCCGGAGTTTACTTTCAACATCCGGAGTTGTGCACTGCTGCGGCTCATTTTGTCACAGCATTCAGGGCGTGGGGGAATCCAGAACTAACAGGAACAGATCTAGAAATATGGGTAAGCGCAGTTCAGCCCCTTCTTAGTTCCAGCTGTACGCTGCAGGATTAAATATAACGGGGCAGATTTACGAGCCCCTTGCGCCACGTTTACGCCGCTGTTGCGTCACGCAAGGCGGCGTAAACGTGGCGCATCCCTACGAGGCATTTACAACGTGACGCATCTATGGAGATGCATCACGGTGTAAGGCCCTGCGCCACATGAAACCTGCGTCAGGTTTCATGTAGGCGTTCCGGTGCAGGGGGGGGGGGCGTTCCGTCGCAGGAACGCCCCTGGAAAGTGACTCAGTGAAATCTACAAGATTTCACTGAGTCACTTTCCCAAAGCTGATACGTCAATTCCTTACGCCTGCTTGAAGCAGGCGTAAGGAGTGACGCACCATGTAATGTATGGGTGGCCCCTGTGCATTGCAGGAGTTGCGTCGCGCTTGTGACGCGACTCCAGCAATGCTCCGCCCGTAAGCCAAAAGATGCATCACGCACCTGCCCTTCCTTGCACCATGGTGCGCCGCATTGTAAATGCGGCGCATCATGGGTGGCGCAAGGATGGATTTCCGTGACGTATCTTTCCTGGCGCATCTCTGCCGATTTGCAGAGATCCGTCAGGCAACGTAAATCTGCCCCAACATATTTAGGCGCATTCAGCGGATGTTTCTCCCCACAGAATACAACAGTGTTTTTTCCCGCCTTTCCACGGTCGGCATGTTTGGAAAAAAGGTTTCTGGCTGATTTTGCACTTTGCAGCACCGGTAAGCCCCCGTCTACCACTTCCTCTTTTTAGCAATAAAGGGCACATAGTTAGTGGCAGGGTTTGACACAATGTAGGGCAGTGAATGATATTTCCCGTTTGCTTTGTTTTCCCTAATAGCACACAGCAATTATTCGAAAGCAAATCGTTCCCTTCGGTTTTATCACGCCCAGCTAAAGAGTTCCGAGGTATTATTGTAATCTGGTTTTATCCCACAGTAGTTTTCAGACAACAGCTTGCTGGCGGCTCTCAGACACAGTTTCAGGATGTTTTTCCTGCATTGTGAAACATGGCCATTAAATGTTCTCCAGAACAGGCTCAAACAGTAGTCACGGTACTTGAGATAAATGTGTGACAATCTAGAAGTGTATAATCAGGGAAAAAGACTCACTTTTAAGACATCCTTCACTGCCAGACAGAGGGAGGGACGGAGGCAGACGGAGAGAGAGGGAGGGAGACAGACAGAGGGAGAGAGAGGGAGACAGAGGGAGTGAGAGACAGGGAGATGGAGGGAGAGACAGGGAGACGGAGGGAGAGAGAGGGAGACAGACGGATGGAGACAGATGGAGGGAGACAGAAGGAGGGAGACAGACAGAGGGAGAGGGAGGGAGGGAGACAGATGGAGAGAGACAGGTGGAGGGTGGGAGAGAGAGGGAGGAAAACAGACAGAAGGAGAGGGAGGGAGACAGAGGGAGGGAGACAGACAGAGGGAGACAGATAGAAGGAGACAGACAGAGGGGGACAGACAGAGGGAGACAGACAGAGGGAGAGAGAGAGAGAGGGAGAGAGAGGAAGGGAGACAGACAGAGAGACAGGCAGAGGGAGAGAGCGAGAGGGAGAGAGGGAGGGAGAGAGATGGAGGGAGATGGAGAGAGGTAGAGGGAGGAAGGGAGAGGAGGGAGAGGGAGGGAGACAGAGGGAGTGAAGAACCGGGTTTTAGAACCCAGCGGCGCCAGGGGCACGTCCAATGTCTTCGGGTTCACCTGTCTTAGAATACAGAGACACAGGATACTTCTCGGTGATGTCAAGGATCAAATTTATTGGCTGCAACCAGGAACAGAAGTCTACGAAGCATGACACGGGTGGTTCGTCAGAGACTGTACAACTTTCGTATTGCGAGACATCGTCTTTTATGCAAAAAATCACATTCCTGACTAGCATCAATTATTTACGAACTATCCAATCACACAGTGACATTTCAGTAGGTATCACATAACGACAAGCCCACTTTTAGTTGTCCAGCCCACCACCAATGACAAGGCAAAAACCAACATTCTTGCTCCGACAGGCCGGACAAACCCATAATAAAAGGACATCAACCCAAACCATAAATAGGCCATAAAAGACGGAACAGTAACAGATGAGAAGGAGGATAGAAGGGTGTGTGCGTGTACCATAAACTCAGCAATGTCCTACTCTTTGATCTCTATCAGACCAGCTGCCGAACAAGGAACTGGCTCAACGAGGTAAGCTTCGGGCAATGGAGTCAGTTCGCTCAGATCACACAGAAGCCAACTAAAGGTGTACGTGTCCCAAAGACTCACTCAGCCATAGTCATCGGCCTATGTGAGGGCAACCACAAAATGGCTGCCGTACACAAAATGGAACTCGAAGGTTCAAACGAAATCCCTGAATACACAGTGTATCCATCAATCGAACATGACGAAAACACTCGTACATACTGCACTCGTCATTTGCGGTCCGCTGATACCAAAATCGTCAAGATACGATGACCTTTATTGAACAGGTTCAAAATCACGGAACCTCAGACCCTCCTTTTGCCCTCAAATAGGCAATAAACCCAAACTCACGGCAGTCTGAATCCAGGTCTATATTCATCAGATCATCAAGATGTTGCTGTAGCATCATCCTATTACTTAGTAATTCTCTCTGGACAGGTCTCCTCGCACACGAGGTAGCACAAAGGCCACACATAGCAGGAGCACACTGTACACAAAGCCAGAACAGGAAAAGGATAGCTAAGGCCATCCCGATGATCATCAGAATCTTCCATCCCCAGGTGGATAACAATCCCCAAAACCATCCCATTAACGACCAATCTCCATCGTCCACATGTACAGACTCGGAGATCTTATGTAGCTTGGAAATGGCCTGGTAGACTGTCGGAGAGTTGTCTGGAATGAAAACGCAGCAGCTCGATTGAATCAATTTGCATACCTCTATCTGCAAGTATGACATCTAACGCAACTCTATTCTGAAGAGTCATAAGGCGATCCAACTGGAGCTCAGCAGTCAAGTTACTAAGGGCACCGGCAGTTTCGACTATGGTGGACTCAACCACTCTCGTCAGCTGTCGGATGTTCCTGCTGTTAGCCATAGGCCCCCAAAACGGCAGAAAACCCTTCAAGAAATCTCCTAATTCTTGTCCTGCAGTATCTTCCTTACTGAAGACACCTCTAACAACTCTCGTCTTGTGGTAATCTACCGTAGCTGTATACGTAGGAGGCAACAGGAACAGAACAAAACATGTGCCCGAGAAATCGGGGGGGCAACCATGTGTACGCTCTATCGTAACAGACAAAATAGGTACCCTTAGCTGCTAAAAACGATGGGGAAGTCTGGGACGCAAAAACATACGTCTCAGTGCAAACACTCTTCCCTAACTGAGCTCTCGGATTCTTGCCATTACCTTGCAGACAGTAATGACCCTGATGGGATACAATCCAAATTGGAGAGGATCTTTTTGCTCGCTGGTTCTCACTCAGACTAACTCCATATCCAGTAACGTTCCATCCAACATACGCTAGTGTCTCATCTTTCGGGATAGTCTCATAGGAACTAATTCCTCTAATCATATCTACTATACCCTTAACTAGAGCACTATTCTTTGGATTGTCTTGCACAGAACGTAGGGGGTAAACTTCACGAGCATAGATGAACATCGTTCTGTATGCCCACACAGAGCCATTATAACTAAATGGCAGGACCAGGTACGGAATACCTTTATCAATAGTTTGAGGCATAAGACGACACACCCAACAATTAGTCGTGTTCACTACTAGCTGGTGTTGGTGCAGAAGCTGAACAAAGGGGCTATTAACGAATTCCAGTCTTCTAGTGGACTCATGTTGAGGCAGAGGGTGAAAAGAATGCGAAGAAACAGTAGGAGGAGGTATGGGTTGTGTAGTGGGTTCAAACGTCACTTGAAAAGAGAATATTATATATCCCATCAGAAACATCATAAGGCTAAGTAACATAGAAAGACAAAATATTAAAAAACACTTTCTGCTTATGATTTTACACATTTTGTTCTTAAAGCTCATTCTTTCAACAGGTCTCTCCATCTCGAAAAACTCTATCCTCTAACCGTGCTGTTCGCGGCGGTTAGTTCTTCCGTGCTAAGGAATGCGTCTGTCAGTCCAGGGAACGCCCTGAGACCAACCAGAACCGTCAACCTTGTGTCTTCGGCTTACACTCTCAAGTCTTGGATCGCAACCCTACAGCTGAACCCGGATGGCGGTTCAAAAAACAAAAATCAGTCAAAACAGTTCCTCGTAGGAGAGAGCATAAATTCAAAAATAGAAAAGAAAGAATGTCACTTTATTAGTCCCACGACTCTTGGTCGCAAATTATAACGGCCTTTGCCAGGCAATGTCTGATCATGAAACAAAAGTTCAGGTTCAGAAGTGTCCAAACAATTTGACGGAGGCACAGCTTCTTGCAGAAGATCGTCGCTTTCTCGCTAAGAGTTTGTCCCAATTAAACGTGCATCGCTAAAAGGCAGAAAACGAGGCACGGTTTCAGTTTCAGAGTCTGGAATACCTTTCTGGACCCACTGGTCGTACGGCAGAGGCAAAGGGACCCTTTTACAATGTACGCAGTGGATCCAGTTCTTTTTACCGCGCACTCGCACTGCAGATCGCGTCGACAATAACACCAAGAAGGGTCCGGTCCAGCGGGGCTGATTGTTCTTTGTCCGCTGAAAATTCTTGACCAGAACCCAGGAACCAGGATCGATGGCGTGTCCTGGATCTTCAGAAGCCTGAGGCAATGTATCATGAACCTGTTGGTGTAAAACACGCAATGTAGCTGTCAAATCATACAGATAGTCAAGCAATACAGGGTGCTCAATTTCCCTGGATTTGGTCGGCCTCGGCACTCCCCATATGTTTGCCGGGTGACCAAAAACAATTTCATAAGTACTAAGTCCCACTCGTGAATGTACAGTCATCCTTGTTGACAAAAGTGCTAACGGCAAAGCATCGGGCCATTGTAGACTGGAGCTCGCCTGAATCTTGGCCAGTTTAACTTAAGGGTGCTATTATAGCATTCTACCAAACCAGCTGATAGGGGGTGATTTGCAGCGTCAAACTTTTGTCGAATTCCCAAACCTTCACACACTCTCTTCATCACTTGTCCCACAAATTCACTCCCATTGTCACTTCAGACCATTCTCGGCAAACCGAACCAAGGGAAAAATTCCTTAACAAGGGCTTTAGCTGTGGACAAATCAGTATTATCTTTCAGGGGATATGCTTCTACCCATCTTGAAAAGGCACAAACAACCACGAGTACGTATTTCAAGTTGTTGCACCTCTCCATGTGGATTAAATCTAATTGCAAAACCTCAAACGGATACGTCGGAGGCGCAAAATGACCAGCTGGAGTTGGAGTTCCCTTACCAGGAATGTACATCAGACAAACCATACAATTCTTAACCAGATTCTCTGCGTTCTTAGGAATTCCAGCATTTTGCCATACTGGAGCCAACAACTTACAAATCCCTTTCGCACTGATATGAGCCATTCCATGAGCCATCGTAACCACTGCAAGCACGTACACATCAGGTAACAACCATCGCTGATGCTCTGACAACTCAACCCAACACCCATTCAAATCCAATTTACCCTTTCTCTCCATTCATTCAACTCTTTCTCTGTAGCCTCCGCTTGAATTGACTTCACACTCTCTATCGTATCTTCACTTCTATCCGGAACCCATCTCGCCGGACCTGCAACATACATTCGACTCATCACATCTCTTGCCGTTTCTTTCGCAACTTCATCTGCAAACGCATTACCACGACCAACATCATCAGTAACTTTCTTATGTGCGCTACATTTCACGATCGCAACTTGCAACAGCAAAGTAAGTGACTCAAGAAGTTCATTCACCAACTGACCATGCTGTATCTTCGTTCCATGCGAAGTCAGGAACCCACGGTCCTTCCACAATCGACCAAAACTATGAGCCACACCAAACGCATACTGTCTGTCAGTGTACACAGTCACTCGTTTCCCTTTCGACAACACACACGCTGTTGTCAATGCAATCAACTCTGCTGCTTGCGCTGAATTATGTGGGATACGTGCAGCTTCAACAATCGTATGCAAAGTCGTAACAGCATATGCCGCAGTCGTATCACCACTCGGAAGCTTGAAGCACGAACCATCCACCCATAAAGTACCATCACACTTAGGAAGAGGAGTGTCCCTAAGGTTTATTCTCCCTTTCGTTTCCTCCTCTGTCCTAAAAAAGCAATCATGCTGTTCAGAAACAACTGTCTCTACTGAAATCGGCAATAATGTAGCTGGATTCAACGTGTTGCATCTCTTTATGTGCACATGACTCGCTAAGAGTGTCAACTCGTAACCTGACAATCGAGCACTAGTTAAGTGCTGAATCTTTGTTCTATTCAACAAGGTATCCACTGCATGTGGAACCATCACAATCAATGTATTATCCATCACCAAAACAGCAGACTGTCGAATAGAAACAGCCGCTGCCGCTGTAGCTCTCAAACAACTCGGCAACGCTCTAGCTACCGGATACAAAGTCGACGCGAAGTACGCACATGGACGTTGCTTATCTCCAAACTGCTGTGTCAAAACTGACAATGCACATCCCTCTCTCTCGTGGACATAGAGTGTAAAAGGTTTACTATAGACAGAAGTACCCAACACTTGAGCCGAACACAATGCATCACGCAATTCAGAAAAACTCTTCTGACATTCGTCAGTCCAAGGAATAGGATTCGGAGTATCCTCAACAGTAAGAGCTATCAAAGGCTTCGCAAGAAGCAAAAAATTCGGAATCCACTGTCTACAATATTATGTAATACCCAGGAGAGCACGCACTTCTCTCTGTGTAGTTGGCACACTCATTTTCGCAATATCTTGAATTCTTTCTGGGGTCAATCTTCTTCCCTCCTTCGATAAGAGATGACCTAAGTAGGTCACTTCTTGTCGACAATACTGCAACTTCGAAAGAGACACCTTATGATGGGAATCAGACAAATGACGCAACAATGACAAAGTAGCCTCTTTACAAATCTCCTCATTGTCAGCAGCAACTAACAAATCGTCAACATACTGAATAATGGCAGCACCATCAGGTAAGACAATTGTATCAAGCTGTGTTCTCAAGGCCTGACTATAGATCGATGGACTCTCACAATAGCCTTGAGGAGCACGTTTGAACCGAAAACTTCGGCCTCCTAAAGAGAAGACAAAAAAATCCCTACTCTCCTCGGCAATGGGGATACTGAAGAAAGCATTCTTCAAACAAATCAATAACCGAAAACCAGATAGCAGAAGCCGGAATCAGAGTCAATAAAGCAGTAATATCTGGCACGACTGGAAATTTCCCAACTACAATCTTATTCACCTCACGAAGATCGATCACAAACCTATACACAGGCGGTTGCGAAGAATCAGTACGTTTCAGAACAGGCAAAACTGGACTATTGCACACATTACCTCTCGTTTCTTCAATCACACCTTTCTCAATCAGATTATAGATAATCGCTAAAAGCGCTCTTTCACCATCACTAGAAATCCGATATTGGGGAATACGTGGCAATCTAGCATTCCCTTTCAGCATCACAACGTATGGCGGGATCTCCAAAAGACCCACGTCATTAGGACCAGTAGCCCAAAGAGAATCAGGAAGAGAAGACAATTCTGCTAGAAGTCGATCTTTAGATAAATACATTGGAGAGATCACTCCCTTACCTAATGTAAGCTGTACTCCTGAAGGAGAACAATGTAGCGCCGCATACAATCTTTTCAACAAATCCAATCCCAACAAGTTCTCACCACAACCAGTCGTCAGAATAAGGGGTGCTTCGAATTCACAAGGTCCAACAGAAAGAGACAAAGGACTAGAAATCGGATTACTAACTGGGGCGCCAGAGAAACCTACTGAAACATTCGTTAAGCCAGACAAAGGTGCGCCATGGAGTTTAGAGTGCATGATAGAACTCTTCGCAGCACCAGTATCCAACAGAAAAGGCTCTGACACACCTGATGCAATCACTTCAACATTAGGTCCACTCTGATCTACTGGAACTAAAACAACTCCCTCCCTTTGTCTATGGCTGTCCTAGCAATCACTACCGTTCATATTCTCACCTTCGACATAGTAGTCGTCCACATAGTACTGAGTCGTCCTACCAGACACACCATTCAGCTGATCAAAAATATTCATTGAATTCTGTGGAGGCAAGGAACGCGCATTCTGGGGGAACACACCATGTCCTCTACCTCTAGGAGCTTGCTGAACACCTCGACCTCTCACACCAGAAATACCATTCGTGCGCTGTAACAGAACCGGACAACTATTCTTGAAATGACCCTCTTCTTTGCAGTACGCACACTGATTAGGGCCTACAGGAAAACGCTGTTGAGAAGACTCCAACCTTTGCGAGTTTCTCTGATACTGCTGAGTTTGCCGATAATCGCGCTGATTATTACGAGGCGGATATGCTTGCTGCAAAAGAACCTTCGTCTTCAACTCTTTAGTCTTCTTGTCGGTTCTATCTTTCTCATCCTTATCCCTATTCTCATAGTACTGTGTAGTAGCCAATATCTGCGCTGATGAAGAAACAGCCCAAGAACTCTCAGAATCCTTCAACTTAGTACACAAATCTGGAAGCAAATTAGGCACAAACTTATCGACGAACAACCGTTGACCACCTTCCGTACTCATGCCCTGACCACTATGGTCGATAAACATCTCTTCAAACCTAGTGAAGAAATCAGACACACTTTCGTCTTTCTTCTGCTTACAAGCGGACAATTTGTCCCAGTTTACTCGCATAGCAGGCATCAAAGTTTTCATGTAATTAATAATCCTACCATGGAGTTCTGCAACTAAAGGCTCAGGTTTAGCACCTCCAACTTGTCGGCCATCCGCGGCATCAATATTATTCCATATATCACCTAACTCTTGCGCATGATCCGTATGACGAATCAATCCCCATAAAGGCTGAGAAACTACATTTCCAAACAACATGTCTATATCAGTTAGATTCATAACACATGAGTCTGTAGTCTGTGATAATTCCTTATAGTACCCTGCAGGATTTTTACGAGGATCAGGCAAAGTCTGCTTAAGGGCTAAAACTGCAGCTCGCTTCCACGGAACATGTACCCAAACACACTGAAAATGTGGCAGAATAGGTGGATTAGCGGCTACATCTCCTGCTCTCCAAACTGGGGGAACGTCTCTCATCGGATATTGTCGCACTTGTCTCCTAACAGAAGGATCAAGCTCAAACAACGACTGAGATGGAGGCTCACTCCTAAACGTCAACAATGTCGCAACTGCTCTTTCAACGTCGAGACCCACAATTGTTCCCTTCGCAAACTCGGACTGTACACAGAACAACTCAGACGGAGTCTGTCCCAAATCACCATCTTCCCATTCTTCACGAAGGAAAGTACACATTTTATCAAAATCATACCTTTCCTTCGGTGCTTCCCATTGACGGAAAACATCCATAACAGACTCTAAATCCTATCTTAAAGGATTAGTAACCCATTTAAATGCTAAGTGATCCAATATTTCCCGCTCATCGGGACCAGGCAATTGGTTACGCAACTGTTTACGCTCTGAAACAGGGGTCATACCCAATGACCCAAAGAAAGGAGAAAAAAGACCAGTAACAGTGTCAGTCATTCACTGTCGAACAGAAGGAGAAGTTGACAAAAGAACAGGAGACAAGGCAGACCGAGAGGAAACCAACATAGGAACAGTAGCAGGAGAAGTAGCAAGTACAGGAGACAAAGTCGTAGGAATTGGAGGCGGAGCAGGTAGCAAAGTTGGCGGCCCTTGAGAAGGCTGCACCAGAGGAATAGGAGCCAACTGAAGAGAAGCTGGCGGTTGTACAATTACAGGAGGCAAAGCAACCGGAGGTTGCGCAACTAAAGGTTGCGGAGTTGCTGTAGCACTCTGCACAGAAGTGGGTGGCGAACTCAACAAATGTGACATCAAAGGATCTTTCTCAAGGTCCTTCGTTGCACCTTGCTGATGAGGTGGCAAGGCTGGATAACACTTATCAATCACCATTTTATGTTGCCCGTGCAACTGCTCACTTGCTTGTTCTTCTTCGTTATCTTTAAACTGTATAGCAGCTTGCATTATCGAGATACCCTTCTCTCTTTTATTTCTCTTTGCTAATTTAATCTCTTTCTGTTTTTTGCCATAGGTGGAAAGAGTCAAACATCGCCGGCCGGGCTTTCTACTTGAAAAGTTTAACTTCTAGATTATCTAAAATCTCTGTGTCATAGCTACCATATTGGGGCCACTTTAGGAAACCGTCCTTCCTAGTATATCTAATCCATACTTCATTATACGTAATGGGGCCCACGCTATGTTTCAAATAGAGCTCATAGGTGGGAGTTCCAATCGGAGGCACCGGGCACGAGTCCTCCAATCGGGAATCCCTATTACAACCACAACAAAATATCTTTCCAAGTCTGCTAACACCAGGCATCTTCGCTCACTAGTCTAGCTTCAAACTTCAAGGGAATATCGAATACGATAGCCTCGCGAATACACGAGTCCCTCGGCTTTGGAGCTTGCAAGTCCCAAATCAAAGATCCCAAGGGGATACCCAAAACAAAACTAAGGACTGGGAGACGCTCCACTCATACTTAACTGAAATATCGATGATGTCGCCAGAAGACCCATCTATCGTCTCGCTCTACAAATCATCAAAAGGCTCCAAGACAGGGCGACAGTCAGGTCAGCAGTCCTTCGTAGCCGTCAGAAAGCGGGGAACCTTGCAGCAAAGACTTTCGGACCACGACGACATACAGGGGTCGATGAAGTGGCAGGCCTTCCTCCAGAATTTTCACACGAAGCTCCTCACGATCTTCAGGCTTGGACCGGTACCGCTGAAGTCGCCCCCATGTTGGGCGCCAACTGAAGAACCGGGTTTTAGAACCCAGCGGCGCCAGGGGCACGCCCAATGTCTTCGGGTTCACCTGTCTTAGAATACAGAGACACAGGATACTTCTCGGTGACGTCAAGGATCAAATTTATTGGCTGCAACCAGGAACAGAAGTCTACGAAGCACGACACGGGTGGTTCGTCGGAGACTGTACAACTTTCGTATTGCGAGACATCGTCTTTTATGCAAAAAATCACATTCCTGACTAGCATCAATTATTTACCAACTATCCAATCACACTGTGGCATTTCAGTAGGTATCACATAACGACAAGCCCACTTTCAGTTGTCCAGCCCACCATCAATGACAAGGCAAAAACCAACATTCTTGCTCGGACAGGCCGGACAAACCCATAATAAAAGGACATCAACCCAAACCATAAATAGGCCATAAAAGCCGGAACAGAAACAGATGAGAAGCAGGATAGAAGGGTGTGTGTGTGTACCATAAACTCAGCAATGTCCTACTCTTTGATCTCTATCTGACCAGCTGCCGAACAAGGAACTGGCTCAACGAGGTTAGCTTCGGGCAATGGAGTCAGTTCGCTCAGATCACACAGAAGCCAGCTAAAGGTGTACGTGTCCCAAAGACTCACTCAGCCATAGTCATCGGCCTATGTGAGGGCAACCACAAAATGGATGCCGTACACAAAATGGAACCCGAAGGTTCAAACGAAATCCCTGAATACATAGTGTATCCATCAATCGAACATGACGAAAACACTCGTACATACCGCACTCATCATTTGCGGTCCGCTGATACCAAAATCGTCACGATACAACGACCTTTATTGAACAGGTTCGAAATCACAGAACCTCAGGAGGGAGACAGAGAGAGGGAGACAGAGAGAGAGGGAGACAGGTAGAGGGAGGGAGACAGCGAGAGGGAGGGAGACAGCGAGAGAGGGAGACTGAGAGAGAGGGAGACAGAGGGAGAGTCATATCTATGGTATTCAGCAAACTGGAATTGGCAAACAGCAAAGGAACTGGTCAAAGAAAGCATTCAAAGGATAGAGGCTTGAATGGAGAGAAAGTTTCTGCTTGCAGAGGTATGCTTGGATGTATTTTATATATTGAACTAGTTAACTTTGGTATATTTCTTCTTTTTTATCCATTGAAGTGTTAAAAGGATACTTTCCAAAAGCAAAGTCCTGAACTCCACAAGAACCCCCACCACTGAGGGGGGCCATAAGGCATCATTAAGAGAAGCCCTGTGCAAGCAATCAAATCAATCACATTACTATAAATTAATCAGAGTAAATGTGACTAGTGTTCAATTAACATTCACTTTAAATTCTGCTAGTCTTACTTGAGGCTTCACAATTAGTGCCGTTAGTATTCAGATATTGCTCACAAAGAATACCACTAGTCTTCAAACAGTGGCCGCATTCAATGAGACTAGCCTTCATTTTGTTCTTGAAATAGCACAAGAGCTGCAAATAAACCCTATCAGAATACTACTAAGCTTCACATACTATTCTTTTGGAGCACTACTAGTCTTCTTTTAGCAGTCAATTGAAGTGTTCATCATGTATTTGAAGGGCAGTTGAGTAAAACTAGTATTCCTCATTTGCAAACTTCGGTTTGTGGGCATACTACTTAGTCTTCAGGCATACTAAATGAATAATACATATTAATAGTAAATGAATACCACTGTAAACACTGAAATCACACTAAATGAAGAGCTTCCATTTTGGTGAGGGAGGCTTCACACACACACATATTTCAAGGGGTTACATTTACTATGCAAAAGCAGGGAATGTTTGACTCTTTTGGAAGGGTTTGATGTACTAGCCCCACTCCAATCTAAGTAACAGTTGAGAAAATGTTGGACATTAGTGGGGTAGGTTTACTATTCCCACACTAATCCAAGCAACAGTAGGGAAAGTGTTAGATTTTGAAAGAGTTAGGTTTACTATTCCCAATCACATCTCAGCAACAGTAGGGGAAGTATTGGACCCT
This sequence comes from Lissotriton vulgaris, assembly GCF_964263255.1. Lineage (NCBI taxonomy): Eukaryota > Metazoa > Chordata > Amphibia > Caudata > Salamandridae > Lissotriton > Lissotriton vulgaris. The sequence goes on from NC_141689.1 coordinate 1,907,948,605, forward strand.
AGAAAGTTTAGATTTACTAATCCTACTTCAATCTAAGCAACAGTAGCGAAACTGTTGGACTTTGGTGGAGTTACATTTACTATTTCCACTCCAGTGTAAAGAAAAGGAGAACACGTCTTGGACTTTGGAGGGGTTAGATATACCACTCCAGGTCTTAATCAATTTCTTGAAAACATTTAAATGTTTAACAGCATAAAAATATCAAAACATATTTAAGATACACAAAACATGTTTTATAAATGAATAGCTTCAAATATAATAGAAGAAATACAATTTAATAATATAAAAAATAATTAAATAATAAAAAACAATTTATGAAATATAAAAGAAAATAAATATGTTTTAAGTAAATACACATCCCAACCTACTACCCCCAAAAACAACAAACAGATGAAAATAAATTAGAAATACAACTTTAGCACATAAAATAAATATAAAAAACATTCTTAAACGTTTCTTATTAAATATAATTATTATTTAAAATGAAACAAAACAAATTGATATAACAGCAAATAACTGATAAAAACTGCAGAAGTGATTATCAGGTACTCTATTATTTAATAAATTAATCAATTATTATTTTCAATACTTTCCCACTGTAATGCCCTTGACAGAAACAACCCACCACTAAATTATACATAAAACTTACATTTGTGAAAATTTAAAGTGAATATTAAAAATTGAGAAATCCATTAAACAAATTAAATAACAATTAACCAGTTAAATCATTTTTATAATTAATTACCAAATAAATATTTAATTAACATAAAAACAGTAATTTATATAACTTCCCACTATATTCCTCTACAAACAAAATGTCCTGTTACTAAAGTTTAACAACATTTTTAACTTGATTATATTTTTGACATATTGTTGCACACAATATAGTGAATAATAATGAATTCATTCACCGTGGTACTATATGAGCCAGCTAAGTATCATGTAAGAAATCATAGGAATCAACTTCAAGGTTCCTGCTGTAATACTAGGCTGGTTCTGGGTATGGTCAGGGAGTTGCAGTTGTGTAAAGAGAATGGCCACACTCGCACCCATAAACAGGGGTATGCTCCAAAAAGCACCTTACTTTTGTCCAAGGAATGCACAAATAATGATCTAAATCAGGTCAGAGTAGCATAATCCTCCACAATGTTCAACTGGTTTGATTCATGAGGAATTGCATCCTGCACTGTGCAGTTTCATGCTCTGCTGCATGGTGGTCTATGCCATTCTGCGCCCCAGTGAAGCACAGATTTCCTCAACTGGTTCTGTTACAGACTCGTGGGCACTTCCATTCATGGGGCTGGTAAATTTCACTGGGAGTTCTGTAGAGCAGCTAACCCCTCCTATGCTTTGTTGCTGTTCTACAGACAAATAGGCCCCAGATATGCTGACTTCTATGTCAGAGCTGACCCCATCTTCTTTGAGAGATTAAAAGAACTATCTCAGCTTTCTAAGACCTCAGGATTCCAACTCCCTAGATATGGAAATTCAGGGCAGTCAACAACCACCTGATACCAGGCCAGTGAGTGAAGCACAGCATGGAGCTTCTCAGGAAGCAGCCTCAGAAACAATGCGTAAAGTATTTATGCAGCATACAAGTAGTGATAAAGGTAAAAAAGACAACAGAAAACTCCAGCATCAACTTTGAACAATTGGGTACATTTTAATTTGTTATTTGACACTAAAATGACAAAACTCCAACATGCAGTGAAGCACAAAAGTTACTAAGTTCACTTGTGTTAAACCCTTTTGCAGCTTGGCTCAAAAGCAGTCAGGCTTAACTCGGAGATAATGTGTAAAGTATTTATGCGGCACATAAATAGTAATGAAGTTAAAACACAACACCAGAAAACTCCTACACCAACATAGAAACACTGAGTACATTTTAATTAGTTATAAAATGATAAAAATCAAACAAGCAGATTTGGAATCATGAATTTTTACATTTTGAAGTAAATATTAGAGCTTAAAAGAACAAAGCAATGGGTCCGGGTGCAGGTTTAAGAAGGATGGAACCTTTTCTGTCCCTAAGGCTCTGATCAGGAAGTTATCCAACTAGCCTTTGGATTTGTCATGGTACTCCTGGGTGCAAGGAATAAAGCAGATAATTCCCTTTGAAGTTCTTTTTTTTTGTTGAAAACCTTTATTTTGTAAAAAAAAGGAATACAGTTACAGACCTACAACCACGGAGGCTGGTCAGTAGTACGCAATACCAATAGCATAAGAATAAACAGCTCATCAGCCGACAACCCGAGGGCCCGGCAGTGAGAAGGCACGGTATTATGAAGAACTTGTGGCAATAAGAGGATAAATAAAAGGTTTCACATTTTATATTTTATAAATAACAAAAGAAAAAAAGAAACACAAAAAAAGAGTCGAGGCGGTACCATGCAATGTAATGACTGTCTCATACGGCAGGGGGAGACAAATGATTAATGGGTAATGCTACGAAGGAGGAGAGTTCCTGGAAAGGGGGGGGGGCCGAGAGCAAAACAATACATCACATACAGCGGGAAGCCGAAACGCACAGTCAAGGGAATTGAGGAATGTCGGGAGCTTCAATAAGGGGGGAGTGCAGATCTCTCCTCGGTATGAATTCCATTGACCCCATATCCTTCCCCATTTCTTGGGCCTACCACGGGAGACATATACAATTTTTTCTCTGAACATGCACCAGTCCATGTTTTCTTTCCAAGTTGAGACTGATGGTGCCCTCTGAGATCCCCACAATAGAGCAATGTCTCTTTTCGCAATCATGTTGACCAGTGTGACCCATTGAGTCTGAGCGATACTGCAATCATTCGGCTCCCATATGTTCAACAAACAGCGTCTGGCCTCAGGCAAGAACTCAACACCCGTCACCTCACCCATCACCGCATGCACTCGATTCCAGAAAACCACTACCTCCGGACATTTCCATTTAATGTGAAGGAAGGTAGCAAGCATACCACAACCACGCCCACACAGCCAATCCGCAGAATAACCCATATTCATCAGACGTGGACCCGTGACATAGACACAGTGCAGAATCTTCAATTGCACCAGTCGGAGATGCGCCGGAATCGCGACCTCTTTAGGGGAGGATATCGCAGCCTGCCAATCTTCATCGTCCAATTCCAGCCCATCGCCAGTCCAGGCCCCCCGAAGCTGTACAAGGAGGTCCGAAGGGTCAATAATGAGTTTTTTGTAGATGAGAGAGATAGTGCTATCAGGGACGTACCCATCAAGCACTCTATCTTCCAGGGGAGAAGACTCCGGGATAGTAGTCACAGCTGGGAAAACCGATTCAAGTGCGTGGCGGACTTGGAGATATCGGAAATATTCCCTATCACTCAATTTGTATTCCTGTTTAAGTTCATCGAAAGTCTTAACTGTGTACTTGGCCGAGAGATCGCCCACTTTACTGATGCCAATAAAATCCCATCTATCGAATCCCTTCGTCGACCACAGACCGCCCAGTCTCTCCGAAGCATATAGGGGGGTTGCTCTAGTCAGCCTGTCCATCCACCCCGTAGCCGTAGTTGCACTACCCCATACTCGTACCGCCACCCCAGTGGGACCCGTCAGGTTCTTCCTGGCAGCTCTGGAATAGAGCGCTCTATTATAGTCTTCCCGGGCAGCTGCCACCTGTCCATCTCGAATGCGGGATTCAGAACAGGACCGTACATGGCATGGTTAACAGTGCTCAGTTGGGATGCCCAGTAGTAGCGTTTAATATCAGGCAACGCTATACCACCGTCGTACCAGGGCAAAGTAAATTTTGCCAATGCTATGCGAGGTCGCCCGCCCCACACCAGCTTCCTCTGGAGGCCCTCAATTTCACGGAAATAGCTAGCAGGCACCAGATCAGGTGTATTTTGGATGGCATACAAGAATCGGGGGAGAGACATCATCTTGAACAGGGCCGCTCTTCCCAAGGGGGACAGCGGCAAGCCACACCACGCCGCAACATCTGACCTAAGCCGGGCAAGCGGAGGTAATAAATTCCGCTCATAGCGTACTGTGGGATCCAATGAAATGTAGATCCCCAAGTACTTAAAGCCGACTCTCGAAACAGGTATCGGGCAAATGCGGGGCAGAGAAGGCAATTCTCCTGCGAGAGGGTAGATACAGGACTTGGCCCAATTGATAACTAAGCCGGAGTATTTCCCAAAGGAGCTCAAGACGTCAAATAGGACTCCCAGTGACTTACGGGGAGAAGTAAGGTACAACAATATGTCATCGGCGTATAACGATATACGATCCTCGAAGTCAGGGGACCATCGAATGCCCTTGAGCGAAGGTTCCCAATGGAGCCATGCTGCAAGGGGATCAAGGGCAAGCACAAAAAGAAGTGGCGATAAAGGGCACCCCTGCCTCGTGCCACGTCCGAGAACAAAGGGTTCCGAGGTCCTGCCGTTGACCACCACCTGAGCCAGCGGTTGCTCATACAGAAGTCTGACCCACCCGATTAGCTTAGGGCCAAAAGCAAACTTAGCAAGGGCTGCCCACAAATGTGGCCGTTCCGCCGTGTCGAAGGCCATCGAGGCATCAAGTGAAACCAAGATGGCCGGCTCATCAAGAGACCCCGCCCTTGCTAAGACGCCATGAAGACGGCGAAGATTAAGCGCAGTGTTTTGATGGGGGATGAAGCCAGACTGGTCCGGGTGTATCAAGTCACTGATCACCGTAATCAGTTGGTTTGCCAAAAGCTTCACCAGGATCTTGGGTTCCACATTCAAGAGCGAGATCGGCCGATACGATGAACAGTGTTCACGGGGCTTGCCATTTTTATGGATGACCACAATGGACGCCAGTCTCTGATCCCGGGGAAGGGACCCGAGATCTCGCGATGCCGAAAACATCCGACGAAGATGCGGCGCCATTTTCTCAGGGCACAGCTTGTACAGTTCGACTGGAATTCCATTCGGACCTGAGGCCTTCCCCGAGCGAAGTAAGCGGATAGCGAGCGCTACTTCATCGGTGGAAAATCCCGCCTCCATAAGCTCCTTGTCGGATTCCGACAGGTTAGGCAACGCGATATCCTGAAGCAACAAGTGCGAGTCTTCCTCCCGCCTATCTGAAACCGGTGCATAAACCTTCTGAAAATGCTGGGCAAAGACCTCAACTATCTCAACCGGGTCCACCACTCGCGTACCATCCACTTTTTCAGCAACAGGCACCACCCGATTCAATCTATCTCTTTTGTCTAGCCAAGCAATCAACTTTCCCGCTTTGTCACCACCATCATACAAGCGCCCCTGTTGCTCACAATTCATTGCCTTGGCCGCGTCAGTCACCAGAGCTCTATAGTCAGACTGTTTAAGGGCCAAAGAATGTAGTCCCTCAGGTGTAGCCCCAGACTCCATCTTTTCCTCCAACCCAGTGATTTCATTTTCCAAATCCACCACTTCCGCATTTTTGCGCTTCCTCTCGCTAGCAATCAAGGATAGAGTCTGACCACGAATCACAGTTTTATAGGCCTCCAATAAGGAGACGGGGGAGGACACCGATCCCTCATTCTCAGCAAAGTAGTAATCCATACACTTATCCACCTCTGTTCTAATTTTGGGGTTACAAAGGTGCCAGGGGTTGATCGGGGCAATCCGACCCCCGTCCCCCAGCTGTACGTCAATAGTGAGCCAGAGTGGGGAGTGGTCCGAGATCCCCCTAGCTAAATGCCTGATTTCCCTTACAGAGACCATCTGCACCGCTGGTATGAGGATATAATCGAGTCTCGAGAGACTCCTATGAGCTCCCGAGTAGAAGGTATACTGGAGCTGCCCAGGGTACAGTTGCCTCCAACAATCCACTAGACCCAACATGTCCAAAAAATTCCCCAGCCATAGCTGTGATGCGGGGAGGAGTCTGGGGGGGCTACGATCTTCATCCCCACTGACAACCGAATTAAAATTGCCACCCACAACCAACATGCCTTCAGGGAATCCTAGAACCACCCTACCCAAATCAGAAAATGTGGTGGACTGTAGACCGGGCGGAACATACACAGACAAAATGGAGATCGTCTTCCCCTCCCACCGACCCGTGATAGCCGCATAGCGGCCTCTATCATCCAGCACCGTGCCATCTATCTCCAGGGGGAGGGAGTTCCTGACTAGGATGCCCGCCCCCTTCGACCCAGTGGTAAATCCAGAATGGGCCACCAGGCGGTAGCCCCGTCTATTCAGTGCATGGCACGTATTTCCTACTAAGTGTGTCTCCTGGATCAAAACTATATCTGGGGAGCATTGCTTCAAGTATTGCAAAACTATCCCCCGTTTTATCCTATCACCAAGACCGTTGACGTTCCAGCTCAGCACCCTCAGCCCCCTACCCCCATCCCAGAAATGAGTCCTCTTCCCCCCCACCACGAAACAGGCACATAGGATAAAATATGGAACAAATCACAGCCTCGATACAAACAAGAAAGAAAAGACCACCCCCAAAAGAACCCTCAAAACACACACCCCCACCCTGCACCCCTGCAGGAGACCAAAAAGCCACCCCAACTTGCAGTGTGCCTGTCGCCCCATTAAACTGACCTACAAAAAGAGAGAAAAAAGTCCCCAGAGGAGGAAGAGTCCCGATTCCCCCCACCCCCGGGTATCCACACTATATAGACATAACAGTCACAGAGCCACTGCCATAAGTCCATAAAATTAGCTCGCTGGCGCAGACTCACTACTCCTGCTCTTCCAAGCTGCCTTCGGCGCCCCTCGAACTTTCTGGGCTGGTACGGTGTGTCGGCAGAGTGTCCAATCAGTCACTGGCCACCTCGGGGTGGTCAAAAAAGAGCGCACATTCTTCATATTCAATCCTCAGGCGGGCCGGAAAAAGCATGGCGTACTTCAGTCCCATGTCCCTAAGTCGCCTTTTCACCCCCGTAAAGCCCATACGTTGTTTCTGCACCGCCTGTGTGAAGTCCGGATAAAAACTGATCGACGCATTTTCAAATTTAGTGGGACCATTGGTACGTGATGCTTGCAGGATAGCGTCTCTGTCCAGGAAATTAAAAATCCTGGCTATTATAGGCCTCGGAGCGGCCCCCAGCTTGGGCTTCCCACCGGGGACTCTATGAGCACGCTCCACCGTGAAAATGTTACTGAGGCCCTTTGGTTCCAAGTGATTTAAAACAAGGTCCTCCACCAGAAGGTCTGTAGATAAGTCTGTGGAATTCTCCGGAACACCTACGATGCGGACGTTGTTGCGTCTGGCCCGGCTCTCGAAATCATCCAGCCGACGGGCAAACAAGTCATTGGACGTTCGAAGGTTGCGGACTTCGGTATGGAGATCCGAGACATCCGTGGTCAGGCTCGCGGTCTTGATGTCCAGGGACTTGACCCGCTCATTGGTTTTCCCCAAGTCCGTCCTGATAAGATTGACTTCGATCGCCACCGTGTCTATCTTAGCTGCCAGGGTTTCCTACTGCTGGCCCATAGTTGTCTGAACACTTGCAATGGCGCCCATAACGTCCTTCAAAGTCACTCTGGGTGACCCAGATCAGTAAACGTAGATCTTACATACGATAACCATCTAACATTGGCTACCCCATCTAAGGCCAAACAGTCTTCGATGAGATCTCTATTAAACCTAGCTTCGTGTGTAACCCACACTTTATGCCAGAGCAAGATTGGGGACATCTTAATGATGTCACTGAGATATTTAACTCCTACTTCGATATGTGACATGTACGTGGAGGAACTTTTGGCCACTCCCAATAGATAACAAATAAATTGGTTTTCACAACCCTGCAGGGAGTCGTCTTTCTCAATACCCCATAAGCCCGCACCATAGGTAGCTGTTGAAACGCATTTAGCCCGATAGATCTGGACCAGCTCTTTAATAGGCTTACCGCCAATTCTATCAGAAAAAACGCGCAAGGCGCCTATTGTGCGGCTATACGCCAGCTTTCTAGCTGCTATCGCTGCCTGCCAGTGGCACCGTCTGTCAAACAGAACTCCTAGATAACAAAATTTATCTGTAAGTGCAATTTTTTGTTTATCTAGAAATATGGTGCAGGGGGCTCTATTAAGCTTTCGGGTACATGGCATGGTAAATGTTTTCGAGATGTTAACTCTGAGGCCTCTGTCCCTCATATAACGTGCAAAATTGGTTACCGCCCTTTGTAAACCGACTTGGGTCTGGGACATTATGGCCGCATCGTCGGCATTCAGTAAAATTGGAACAGGTAAGCCTTTGACGGTTGGGTAGTCATTTGGTAGGAAAGAAAGGTGCTGTCCGATTGAATTTATATAATATGTAAAAAGCCGCGGGGCCAGAATGCAGCCTTGTCTCACCCCTCTAGTAATCGAGAATTTCTCAGTACATTCCCCCTGTTTACCAAACCTCACTCTTGCCCCTGCGTCTTTATAGAGCTCTTTGATAAAAATGATAATGCGCTTATCAATACCCAGTTCACCCAGTGTAACCCACAACAGTGAATGATCAACGCAGTCAAATGCAGAGCTTAGGTCGATAAAAGTTATAAAAAGGGCTCCGCTCTTGACCTGAGTATACTTAGAAATAAGGAGGGACAAGTTTAGACACTGTTCATTTGTCCCTATTCCTTTTCTGAACCCATACTGTAAATGGGACACAACATTGTGGTCTTCCTCCCAGAGTTGTATTCTCTTTAAAATTATTCTTCCTGCCACTTTCATTAAACCATCCAATAAGGATATCGGACTATAACAGGTAGGGTCGTCCCTGCTACCCTTTTTAAATATAGGGACCACGATAGCATCCGTCCAGGTTTCAATGAACCCGCTTTGGTTTCCCTTATTTAAAACATTTGTAAGCGGGGGGCCCAAAAGTCCGGTTCTGCTTTGTAAACATCTACAGGGGTACAGTCAGGTCCTGCAGCTTTGCCTGATGCACTTTCCCTTATGGCATCGTGAACTTCCTCTATAGTAAAGAATAAATCTATGGGAAATGTTTGGGTTAAGGGGTGTTCAAGGCCACTATTGTGTGCTCTATTTTCTGTAAGTGGACACACCCCTAATGATGATATAGTGTCTCCAATCATTGTGTGATTATACAGTTGTCTGAAATGGGTTAACCATCTTTCATCAGTTATGGCTAGGTCCATGGTATTAACACTGTCCCTTGGCTGGTATAAGGTTTTTACCGCCCTCCAGAAGAGAGAACTATTCTTCTGTCTAGAAGCCTCAATCAGTGATTCCCATGCTTCCTTTTTCAAGGCCAATTTTCTTTCTTTGATAGCTGATTTATATAATTTCCTAGTCTCGCGTATTAAGGGAGGATTTCTTGGTTTTAGGGCCAAGGCTCTTTTTAGATCTTTCAACCAATCGTGCACTTTCCGTTGAACCACCCTTCAGGACTTGTTGGATTTCCTTTAGGTACTCGGACCAGCATATTTTTATTGTGAAGTTGTATGTTTGCAAAGGCGGACATAACGTTCTTAGGAGCGCCATGTTCCTCCAGACAGACAACAACATCAGCAGCACATTGGGTAAGCACTTCTGTAGGAACACTTGGGGCACAATTTTTTCCCATTTGACAACGTATCCATTGGTTCTGGTTAAATTGATCTTATATGGGTAAGTGCGGACAGTCCCCTTTTTGCCGTGGAGCCCAGTCACATTTACTCCGATTATCAGTGGGTAGTGGTCACTCGATAAATCCTTTCCAACTTCCCAGGAGCTTATGAACCCTGGGTTGGCAGGGGTGATTAAGGCAAAATCAATTGTCGAGTTACAACCTCTGCCATTAAAGGTTGGCTTGAATGGGGCTGGTGGTGAACAAATCTGGTTGGCAAATGAAAAATCAAAATTAAAAACAATGCCATTTAGAAGGGACCCCATCTTGGTGTGAGAGAAATGTATTGGACCCTCCTCCCCATAATCTGACAGACCGCACAAATCTGTTTCAGTAGGCGAGCAGATGGTGCAATTAAAATCCCCCACCCAGACAATCTTTTTTGCCCCCACACGGTCATCTGCAAATCGGGTAATGTAGCTCAACATATTTACCATTGTGGGCTCCATTTCACTATTAGACATATTATTATAAAAATTCACTAGTAAAATATTCTCATTAAGGCCCCATTTAAATGATAATAGTTGGAAATATTGACTAGAGAAAAATTTGTGTACCTTTACGTCCGCAGTAGTTGAGACATAAATACAGAGACCACCCTTATTATGTCCCTGTGCTGATGGCATAGCCGGGGAATAAAAGGTCTGATAGCCTAGCAGGTGTGCTTCTTCTAGAAGCCATGTTTCTTGGAAGCAGAGTATACCGTGTTTTTGGATGACATCTAACCAAACGTTATTGGCAACTTTGCTTCCTAGACCCGCCACATTCCACAAGAGCAGTGAGTGAAATACCTTACTAAAGTCCCCTCGTTTGCTTCCAGCATTCTCTACGGGGTTCGGGGATGTGGAAGAGGTATAGTTGGTGTGGCCACTGTAATCGTGGGAGTGACAGAGCTACAGTCATTGAAGGTTAGTTGGGGATGATAAGGGACAGAGTTAGGGTCCGAAGGATATCTTGGTAAATTTTTCCCAACTATCTTGTTGTCCCGTTGCTCCTTTAGCGTGCTAGGTAAAACATTTTGGACAGTGGTACATCCACACATCAAATACCCATCAGGCAACTTTTCCCTTATACCTGTCACATTAAGTCATTCATTCTCATCCAATCCGGAGAAAGGATGGAATAAATTAGACAACGGTATGTTCCAAGTATCCTTGGGATTATAGGTTTGGAAATGGTCCCGGGGATTATAGGCAAAGGGATTGTTGTAATTAGGCAAAGGTTGGTTTGGGTACAAAGATGGGAAACAAAGATCATTATTCCTATTGTGAACATCACGGGCCATCGGGTTCATCAAAGAATCTGGTCTGTGTGATGCGTGAGGTCTATAGCTCTTAGGTTGGTAGGGGGTAGGCATTGATTGAAAAAAGGGAGAGTCCTTTCCATTATGATATCTTTGAGCTGGGTTCGAGGTTAGAGTGGGTCTATGTGAGCCTTCAGGTCTCCAGTTATTTAAAAAGCGATGATTTCTCTTCCTCATTGGTAGGTTATTAAGGGGTGGGGGCTTCATGAGAGCTTCCGGATAGAAGTAGCTCAGGTTATGCGTGGCAATCCCCCCCTCACCTTTCCCAGGGAACCAATCACTGATATATGTGACCAGTCTTTAAAATTGACAATAATCACATCCCTTTCAATATCCTTTGGTCTAGATCCCACCCACTTACATCGCCTAACCGAGACTATGTCACCATTTAGGTGTGTTGGGAGTGGTCTATTTTTTCGCAGCCAGTAGATAACCTTGTTTTTGAGGCTAGAATAATGTTCTGGGTTACCATCTGGCATAGGCGGGACACCTGTGAGAACGATGACATAATTTAGGCATTCCGGGGGAAAATCAGCGACATTTCTTGTTCTTGTTTTAATTGCAAGGGTTGACCTACTTAAGGGATCTTTTATAGTGGGGCATCTTTTTTGTGTCCCTGTGTTAGAATGGGGCATTTCTTTATTAATATTGTCAATAGCTGAAGAGGATTTATTGTGGGATTTAATATCCAACACTGGTTTGGAACTCCCTGCTGCGGGCTTTATAATTAATGTAGTAGTACCAGTTAGTTGCTTAGATGGTATAATATATGGTTGTTTAACTGACTGGTTTACGTTTCTTCATTCATCAGGTTTGTAACAAGGTACTGCCTTTTGCCCTTGGAGGATCTGGTCAATTTTTTCCCCTAACCTTATGACCCTTTCAGTGAGTGAAAGTATCAGTACCTTGATAAGGCAGTCGATATCATTTAATAAACCTTCGTAACTAGGAACAGATATCGATTTAGCAATCAGATGCCCTGTTAAGTCCGCTTTCCCTGCTTCTTGGGGAATCGTGTGCGGAGTATACGTGGGATTAATAGAAGGTCTATTCCCCTTTTTAAATGCTCCCTTCCTTCTTCTCTTCCTCGGTGGTGAACCTGAGGCACTGTTGGGACCCTTATTGATTTCCTTAGTGGAAGATTTTTTAGAGTCTCTATCAGATACACTGAAGGAATGTTGATCAGACCCCAAGGGTGTAAATATGGGGGAAGGTACATTTATGTCGTGGAGAGGGGCTAAATCATTAAGTAGGGGAGTACTTAGGTCAATTATCTGATTATCAGTAGACTCAGAGGGGGTAGGGTCAGGGATGACTATGATGTCGTTTTGGGCAGGGTAGTTGGTCTGGAATATGAGTGGGATATCCTCTGTGCTAAGAGGCTCACTATCAGGTTCTTTGGATTTAGTTAGATCTGTAAGAACACCTGTATCTACATTCTGGGTGGGGAGTGGTCTTTGTTTTAGCAACTCGATGGAAAGACGTCGCCCGGCTCGCTGCTCAGCGAGTGTAAGCTCCCTATCAACTTCACTCTTAATTTTGGCAAAAAATTTATCCAGAGGGCCTAAAATGGGAGACCCAGCCGTACCCGACAGGGAATTCATTTCAAGTGATGACATTTTTAGCATATAAACAGTTCAAGATAACAAGGTAACAGATGCCTAAGAATAGAATCAATGACAAACACTACTAGAGCTGGAGTAATATGAGGTGCGAACAATTAAAGGAAACATGAATGGTACTAGGCATATGAATCTATGGTCAAAGTCAAAAACAAAAAGGTAGTGTCAGTACCGTAGGACCACTTTCACGATGAAAGGGAGTTGGCCCAGCCCGACCTCCTTTGGCCCCGGATGGCCACAGACGGTCCCGCCCTTGTCCCGGGCTTCTCCCGGCGCACTCCTGCGCGCTCCCGCGCAGCGGGATCGCGTCTACCTTTATTAACTATTGGTTTAACTAGCGGGTGGGCGGGCCGGCAGGGAGAGCAGCCCAGCTGGTCCAGGGGTGCGCAGGGACTCCTGGTCCTCGGAGTCCCCGCTGTTGCTCGCAGCCCTGCCGGTCGATGAAGATTTGCCCCCTTAGCAGTGATCCTGACACAGCTTTAAGCGGCGCTGCGGGACCCGCGAAGCGGGTCCGGCGAGGCGTTGCTTTTGGCAGATACCGGCTCCCTTGGGAAGGCAGAGCAGTGTCGTCGTGAGGCGTTCAAATAAAGAATCCGCTCACTTCCAGGTGAGATGGCCTTTTGATGCTGTGAGCGGGTGGGCGGGGCCGGCAGGGAGAGCAGCCCAGCTGGTCCAGGGGCGCGCAGGGACTCCTGGTCCTCGGAGTCCCCGCTGTTGCTCGCAGCCCTGCCGGTCGATGAAGATTTGCCCCCTTAGCAGTGATCCTGACACAGCTTTAAGCCGCGCTGCGGGACCCGCAAAGCGGGTCCGGCGAGGCGTTGTTTTTATCAGATACCGGCTCCCTTGGGAAGGCAGAGCAGTGTCGTTGTGAGGCATCAGGCGTTCAGATAAAGAATCTGCTCACTTCCAGGTGAGATGGCCTTTTGATGCTGTGAGCGGGTGTACATTCTAATAAGCTCTACGGAAAGCAATTCCTATGGCAATCATGGTATGAAAAACTGATTATCTGTTCTTGCCTACCACTAGATGGGCTATGTTTTCGTTCCCAAGGAGTACCCAATACAGTACCAAAAGCTGAAGTTTTAATGAAGTTGAATGAACCATTCCTAAATATAGAGTCTCTCAGCATACTTCTCCCAAGATCAGTGGTTTCCCATCTATTCTCACCATAGGTTCTGGAATCTCTTTTCCCTCTTTTGGTAGATACATTTTCATGGAATCTCAGGTCCATAAACCACCGTGAAGCATCAAAGTGTACAAGAGCAAAAGTGGGAAATGGGCCTTGATTGGTGAGAATCTGCATCAGGTGTTTGAAATGCTCGCTGCAAAATTCCTTACTAATGCGGCAGACTTTGAAATATAAAGAAGACGCACCTGGGTTTCGCCCTTTGCAGTTGGGTCCTAGTCTTTTCCATAAAACTGAATTATTCTTTAACAAAATGCACTTTCTTTTGAGAATAAATAGAATGCCTTCCTTTCTTTTCCAAATCTGCTTGCCTGACAACAGCATTCACTGAAAATGAAACAATTGTGTGGCTTTATCAGCATAAACTTATGTCTTCCTTGTCTGTCTTGACAAAGGCAGGGTCAGATATCTTTGCTGAAATCAAATATCTTTCTTGCCGTCTCTGGGTCTGTTGGGCATTCATTTGTAATGTGAGATCAATAAGCATAATAATGGTTGTTGGTCTATTTACCACCAAACAAAGTCATGCCTTCAAATCTTCATGAAGACTTTGATAGAAGGCCATTGCTGCAGATTCATCTGTCCAGGTTACATCAGCAAATAACTGCTACAAGATTTTTTATAAGATATACTATAAAAGTTGCTCCTTGCCTTGTTGAAGGGAGAGTAAGGCAGCATGTGTTGTGGATTTTGTCTGTCGCTTACAGAAAATTACAGGAAAATGCTGCACAAATGTTCCAGTGCGCGACAACATAGGGCTTTGCTTTAAAATGAAGGGAGTCAACCAGTCAGAAGAGTCCTTGTTTAAGTAAGATAATATAAAACAAAAACGGGAACATAGCTTTAGTAAGAAAAGGGGCAAGCCATCCCTTTGGAAAACCAATGGGTTTTTTGTAAAACCCTCACTCACCAGGTTACCCCTTGGTGACATGCTTCATCAACTGTGCCATCCAGTTCGACTGCAGAGCTGGGCGTGCTGTGACATACGGTCTATGCAGGAACACTTTATATGTATACAATATAAAGATGATGGTGGTTGGGAGAGGAGTGGGGGATAGAGTGAGACTTATACCTGGCTAGTAGGTGTATCCTATTTATTCTGACCTCTAGTCGGTATGATTAAAAAGGGGGAAACAAATTAGGGAACCAGGTGGTAATGTACCTAGTACAACATAGTCACACTCATTTAAAGGTTCCTCCTCTGTGTTCAAACCTCCGAGGAACTTTGAATTGAGTGTGACTACAGGTTTCCCTCTCCCCTCGGAGGAATCCATGATGTGAACTCAGAATTAGTTTCATAAAAAGAGACAGTGATCTCCTACAAGGTGGTAAATGTACTCACCTTTCTAAATGTATGCAATAACCATCCATCTATTGTAATTTAACTGGAATGGTACTGGGGAGCTTTGTTCCCTAGGTCCTGAGAAAAGCCACTAGGGGCACAGTTTGAAACATGTTAACCTATTAGGAGACTAGGTACATTACCACCTGGTTCCCAATGGTTTTCCCTTTTTAATCATACCGGCTAGAGGTCAGAATAAATAGGATATACCTTTTTTGGAAAATGAGGGACACCGGGTGCAGTGTATATAATTTAAGAATCGCATGTACACTCTAGAAAATGTGTTTATATTTATATTGGTAACACTTTATACACAAACCATGTTGTTTATGCGATAAATTCTCTTTATTACTCAAATGATTAAAATATCCAATAAAACTATCACATGTGTTAACACATGTAATAGATTTATTGGATATTTGCCCTACAGGAGTATAGAAACCTCAGACTACATCCTTTTCATCATTTAACCAGTACCTTACATTTATGTATTCATGTAGAAATCAGCATGTTAACTATAGACTATAATCTTGTCCGCATACATTTTTTCTTTATTTAGAAAAACACTGGGACAGATCCCAGACGAAGGCCTAGCCGCAACGCGTTGTTTGTCAACAAGCCGCCAGTATTCAAATGTTCAGAACTTACCTTGTTTGATCATACAAAGACAGAATGTACAATTTGAAAAAGTGATGTATGTATTAATGAATTAATGCGATGTCTTACAATCAAGTGACAACAGAAAGTTAACAAATCATTAAAAGTTAATATGTGTGGCCATGAAAGGCATTTAGATATTAAAATTATTTTTGTATATCCTTTATTTATTAAAAATTATTTTGGTATCTTAAAAAAAGAAATTAATAAAGAGAATTTATTGTATAATCAACATGGTTTGTGTATTCCTGAGTGTTACCAATATAAATTGTCTAGAGTGTACATGCGATTCTTAAATTATATACACTGTGCCCGGTGTCCCCACATTTTCCAAAATATTATTTTCCCTGCCTGGGCTTAGAATCAGTTTATCAGGGGCCCTGTTCCTTTTCCAGACTAAATAGGATATACCTACTTTAAAAAAATCTTTTAAGTAAGGTTAATTGCTGGAAGATATACTTATTTTTCATTAGGAAATGTTCTTAAACATATACTGCATATGCTATTGGAAGGCGTTTAGAATGTTATTAGTCATTTTCGTGGCTGAATCCTAAAAATCGGACATATTTCTACACATTTTGCATGTGTCATCGACCATATTTTTAGCGTAGACACAGAGAGCAACCTCTTGAATTTTATTTTGCTGTTTATGATTCACGAACGCTAATGAGCACTCTGGCGACATGACATTTGATCCTTAATATATTCCCCACTCACTGATTTGAACAACTTTTAAATTAGCAGTTTTATACTTTTGTAAGACAGTACTTTTCCCAATGTGATTGGTACTCGTTTTCTGTGAAGCACTTGATCATTGCAGATTTTCAAGATATCGGTCTATGCTTTAATCATAAAAATAAATATGCATGTTCCCAAGAGGGTTGTGCAAGTTAAAAACAGAAAATAATTTGTTTTTCTAAGGGATGAGTGAGCATGTAGGAATTGCATCTAGATATTTCTTATGAATTCAAAAGGTACACGTTGGACGTCCAATATTATGGCTGCACTGCATAAAAAAGCAATCATCTTCTGATTAGGTATTTTCCGTGCCTGCATGACAATCAGCCTATCAAGTGTAGTGCATTCGAAGTCATTAGGTGAAGAAGTGCCCTCCGCCCTCCTGCTTGCAACACATGGCCCTCCTATAAAAAACTCAGGCCCTCTTCAGCATTTCCCTCTAAATGTTCAAAACATTTTACAAACTGCACAATTGTAAACTGAGATAACTGTGACACTTGTATTTTTTATTCTCTGTAATGTATATATTTATATTTATCAAACTAGAATTATCCCACTTGGGTAACTGAATGTATGATTGTGAAAATTGGCCTTGCTTGATATTTCTTCAGCACTTTACAAACATCAACTAAAGAAACTCACATTGGGAGGAAGCCTTACAGTTAATATGTTAAAACAGTTTTCGAGTTCTCACAAATCATTTAGAGCCTCCAAAACGCCCAAATAACCCTACCCTCCTATCCTAAGATTGCTTTTTAGGTGCGTCCAATCTAGCCCAAATTCTGTGCAACCTTTAAGAAATTGGGGGCCTCATTTATGGCTTTTGGCATCGGGAAGCTCAGCAGGGCACCTTACTAAGCTGTCCTACGGCAAAGTAAAAGCATATGGTGCATTGCTGTCCTTTGTGCCTGCGCTGGTGCTGCTTTGGCGGCCTAGCGCCAACGTAGGCACTCTTGCACCATGGTGCAAGCATGGCTCAGTTGCAAGCGGGATTGTTTTTGTGCAGAAAAGGGCACCCTCCTGCATAAAAACGATCCAAAAAGACATGTTTTTCTTTCCATGTGTGCTACAGAATGCAGTTTATCTGAGCTTTTTACTTTTAAACAGCAATACACACTGAGCTCAATGAGTAGGGTTCAAACGTGGATAAAAACAAATGCTGATTACAGCAGGTCCTGCACAAGAAGAGAGAATGCCGCACCAGTATCCGTCTCTGAGCTCGTCCTTCTCTGAGCTCGCCCAAAGCCTGACAAGCAATACATCTTTATCTCGGCCTTTACTAGAAATAAACTGAAAGCAGAGACTAGCATGTTAGAAGGCATTAAGGTAGTGCAGCCACCAATATTCTGTACTATTATTTCCGACTATAATCATATCAAAGAAAGTCTTTACAAGTTGAATCAACCCTTTGTTTTGTTAGTTGTATAGCGGTCAGAATTTGTACAAACTTTAATTTCCTTTTATTTAATTTTCTCTGGCATTATTTTGTTTTGTTGTCCTTGATATTCCTAAATTCCTTTATTGATTACTTGGCCACAAATGGAGACTGTGGTACACAAACAAGGATGCGTAGTCCAGGTGTAGTGGAAGATCCCTCTTTATTGACAGGTAGTTAAGGTGGCAGGTTACAGGATAGGAAGTTACAAGGAGAAAACCCTACCCGGAGAGAGCTACCAGCTCCTCAGCCTCAGATGACCAACTGACAATCTCAACACAGGGAGGCACACTAACATTCCATGATGTCACAGGATATTCTGATAAAGTGGTAGAGAGGGAAAATACATAGAACCATTTACCACACATCCTCTTCCGTTAACAAACAACAGCAAGTAAGAAGTCAAGACGAAGCAGAAGGATTCAGAGGGGCCTAAGACACAAGAGCTAATCAAAGGGACACATTGAAAAGCAGGAAACTCAAGCAAGAAAGCAGAAACAAAGGACAATAAAAAGAGGCATGTAGAAAGATTAACATATGATGCACAGATGAACTAAATGCAAATTACATAACATGCCCATCCACCCTCCTTAATAAAACAAGGTAGCGATCCTGGCAAATAAAGCAGGGTGTAACAACTAAATCAGTGCAGATGGAAATAAGCACAATAAGATGAACATAGCAACCTACACAGAAAAAGGAAAGCCTTGCGATAAAGACTAGTGCATGACGTGCACTAACAACCTCCCCTCCAAGGGTACACCTAACAAGGCAACCTTTAAACTGTGGAACGAAACAACTCCCCAGGAAAGGGTACACCAGAGGAAACTAACGCCCCTGGAACAAAGTACACAGTGCCACACACTGGGAATAGTGGCACAACTACACCAAGAGGTAGCGCTGACAACGCACCCCGACAACCCACATAGAGTGATGCAACTTAGACCAACACAGACAACCTCCCCTAACAAAAGGGTACACAATTGAACAATGTAGAAATAGTTCACCGCAACATCACTTAATGGCGGCGCTGACAACGCACACCACCTTCCCCATAAAAGGGTACACAAGGAAACCAATCCTTGAAACTTTTGAACAAAATAGTTACATGCAGGCAACCTCCCCTAATAAAAGGGTACACCATGTGAAAGTGCGCACGTAACTTCTCCAAAGGGTAACAACAAGACCCTAGGAAACAAAATGTAGGCACTGACTGGCACCACAAACCCACAACCTCCCCAAAGTAAGGGTACACCACAAGTACTAACCCTACGTACATGAATGGGGTAAGATAAGACACAAACACCCTAGCTGCCCAAGCAGGGTGAAACACAGGATACAAACCCTGTGAGACCAAAACTACAACATCCCCTATATATATACAGGGTACACCATAAGGTACAACATCGCCCTAGTTTCAAAATATGGCATTGACTAGCCACACACCCTCCCCTAAATAAGGGTACACCGTAGGGTAAGATGTTGCCTTAGGAAACTAAACTCCACACAAAAGAGAACAAAAAGTACTAGATCACTCAGAGAAAGTTCTGTGTAACTCTAGGTGTATGTCACCCACCCACAACATGCATGGAGATACTAAAAAGTTCACCACAATGACCTACTACAACCCCCCAAAAGTAAATAGAACACTCCATTATGCCCAACACACACATCAACCTTCAACATACACCAAAATACAAATAATGTAAGGCATAGGCAAATTAAGAGAAAAAAAACAAGAGTTTTTAGCTCCGGTGAGCGATTTCTCACCCGAGATCTTCATAGGCAGGATTGTCCATAAACTCCGATGAGTAACTTAACACCAGGTGACGTGCAGGCAAGTCCAGAAAAGTAGTCCACAAGATCCTTCGCTCAAGGAAACAAGAAACTCGAGACCTGTAGTCGATGCACAGAAGCGCTGATGCGCAGGAAAAGTACCATGAGACCTGAAGATGAATACACAAACAACGTGTGTATCGCTGAATCAGACTTGGACTTGGAGTGCAGGAACCTCTAGCGGAAATGAGACCCAAAAGCACACAAAAGATTGCAAATGCACGCAGTGACTCTCGGGGTCCGTTACTGTGGAGACCGAACAACATCGTAAGTATGCTGGAAGCTGAGTTAATCAAAATGGCTCCGGGACATGACGTGAGCAGACCGTGAAAAGAGATTGGTCAGAGTCACGTAGGCAAACAAGTGACATCGTCGAATGAGGAGCGTAGATTGAAGAAGTGCTGTGAGCGTCATCACTGTCATCCACCAACACCTTTAGGCATTCCAATACGTCATCAGAAGCGTTGCAGAAATCGTCGGGAAAGGAAGACCAGAAGAGAGAAATACCGTTGGAAACCAGGCAGACACTCGGTGGGGAACAAACCGTAGTGAAGCAGTGAGACAGCACGCGACCATTAAACAATGTAGGTGGCGTACAAACAGCAAATTAAATCATGTGACCTTTCTCTCAGGGTGCCGATGAGAGAAAACATCCAAAACTTTCGCACAGTGACATTTAAAAAAAAAAAACATAAGACTTTATCT
The DNA here is from genome assembly GCF_964263255.1 of Lissotriton vulgaris. Taxonomy (NCBI): domain Eukaryota; kingdom Metazoa; phylum Chordata; class Amphibia; order Caudata; family Salamandridae; genus Lissotriton; species Lissotriton vulgaris. The sequence continues at coordinate 1,907,968,966 of NC_141689.1, forward strand.
CACCACCATGTAGTCAGTTTCCTTCCTTCATCATCGATGCTGACAACAATAGCTTGAGTGGGAGAAATATCAGCTTCAAATACACCATGTCTCGGAGTGTTTGAAAGTTGGCAGTTACACTGTGAAATACGCGTGGCACCAAGTTAAGCACAAAAATAGACAACAAAAATAGCTCAAAACCTAGATTAATCATGCTTTTCCAAAGATGCATGACAGGTAACTGAGGATGCAAGCGATGGTGATGGCTGTTGTGAGGGAGAAAGGACTGCTTGCGCATGGACTGCTTGCGAACTGTCTAGACGGACAGGGCAGATGAAAGGCACAACAGGGTGATCAGGCCTGCTGAGATAGTGGCTCCTGTAGCTGGAGACAGACAGTCTCCAGATGACAGCAAGATGGCAGTTAGGTCTCTCACAACACAAACGCCCAGGGTACAGGCTGTCCAAGATGAATAGGACACTGGTGGGGTTAGCTGGGCGTTTCTCCAATTACAAAAAGATAAAAACTTACTTTTGTTTTAATCATGACTGGGTCCCAAAACAGTCCTTGGTTTCCTTAGTGCTCAGTTACAGTCCTCTTTAAGTGCAGCATAGGTTAGTCCAAGAAACGTCGCCAAAATGTGGTACACAAACAAGGATGCGTAGTCCAGGTGTAGTGGAAGATCCCTCTTTATTGACAGGTAGTTAAGTTGGCAGGTTACAAGATAGGAAGTTACAAGGAGAAAACCCCACCAGGAGAGAGCTACCAGCTCCTCAGCCTCAGATGACCAACTGACAATCTCAACACAGGGAGGCACACTAACATTCCATGATGTCACAGGACATTCTGATAAAGTGGTAGAGAGGGAAAATACATAGAACCATTTACCACAGAGACCTTCTGCTCTGATTTGTTTTGTTACAGATTGCAACCAAGCTAAGTCTGGCCATGCAAGAAATTGCTATGTTTTCTTTGATTTAGGGCCTGAATGCTATCAATGTTCTCCTGAAGCTCTGTCTGGAGCAGTGGATTAGGACTAGCATCTTGAATCATCCTTCAATAGGAGCCATTGTTGAAGTAATCCCATATTTCCAGAAGGTAATACTTTTGTGCCTTTGTCCCCATTTTGTCCTGATCATGCACTGGCACTGCTTATGACCTCACATATTTCAACACTCATGACTTGTTCTTGAAAACATCACTAATGACAACTAAAGTGACATCATTGATGACAACACTGCATGCCGAGGGCACTATTTATAGTTACGTCAGTTGAATAAACCAGTGAATTTTTGTGGGTTTTTGAGTTTAAAACCTTTACGTTTTAACTGACATTTCAAGAAACTATAAAATTACTTTAACAATATGTTTTGCTTTTCGTTTTTTCATAACATTTCTTCGGTTTTCTAATGTAAAGTAAGATGTTATTACCATACCTAAAAATAACATCATGCTGTTGCTGAAGACGTGCAGCATTAGTGATATATTTGTAGATTACACGGCTAAAACTTAGCATTGCAAACTTATAAGCTTCACATTTATATTATCTTCACAAACATTTTTCAGGTTACCTATTTTCTACAGATAAAGCATTCTATTGCACTTCTCGAGATTTCAAACACAGTAATGTATTCAAGAGAATATGGAGGGCAGACTCTCTGTTTCTTTGGAAAATATACAGTTTGCGGATTTAGTTTCTATGGTAACAGATCATGAACAAGAAAACTGTTAGAAAATTTAGCATTACTAGGATTTGTATTGGAGTTTATCACAATTGATGGCAATATTATGGGCAGTAATACACAATTGTTCTCAGAAGTGGAAAGGCTTTTTAAAAGACAGAAGAATATTTTTTTTAAAGTGTAAGTGTACAGAAAAAAACATTATTTTACTGTGCTGTGTACTGAAAAAATATAGAAAAATCATAATAATAATAATGTTTCAATATTTCAGTCATCCAAGTTAACAATGAATCCAAATATGAAGACAAAACTCTACGGGCAGGTGTACAAATGTTTTTGCTTGCATCGAAATTACATGCAATCACATTATGTCAAACATTTTGTCAGCAAGTATGCTGTGATAGCGCCTTGTCTTTATTGTCATTGTTTGCAATATCGAAATGCATGGGGGAGCGTCAAAGTACTTGCAAGTCCTCTGTGGGGATTCAGACACACTTCACACAGGGACGCTTGAAAATGTGGTCCAACTAGCCAATTGTGATACAATAGATACACCACAAAATATACAGTGATATGGCCCACGGTGCAATGCATGATCGGAAAGAGGGAAGGGACTAATAATGTAAAGAGACGCTCATGCAAGTTATTAATTATGGCTTTTTGAAACTGTTCCACCACATGTGTTTTTGATAACATGTTAATAGACTTAGCCCTATCACAATGTGAAAGCAGACTAGAGTTATTGTATTTGTATTCCGTCTCCACGTGGGTTAAGGTAATCAATATGGGGATCGGGCAGCTAGCAATAAATCATGCTGGCTGCGAGGTGAACAAATATGTGCATATCTGGGTTTTTATTCGAGGGGGTGGGGGAGGATGGCCATTGGCTCTGCGCATGCCTTTGCTGGGCAAAGATTTCTTTGACCTGCAGCCAAAAAGAAGGGCAGTGAAGACACACTGGTGGGCGCTATCTGTTTTTCACTTCCAGAATAACATTTGACTTTGGGCGTTATTGACATGGCCCAGGGAGGAGTCAGAAGCCCTCCATTCATTTCAACGGTTGTAGGCAGGGAAATCCGGCTAAGAAAATGTAGGAGTGGGGGGTGTCAATGGCCTCTGTCTTTACCACGAGACCCAGCAACCATTGTTTATTTTAAGATTATTGGTGGGCTGGGAGCTGGGGCCTGGCGCCAGAGTTCAAATCCAGCATTTTCCAGTTCCTTCCAGGCTTTCACCATACTGTCTTCAGTCAGTCCAGTCACGAGGAGCCCAGCGCGAGAATGTTCCATAGGTGAGTTAATTACAGTACTTAGCAAGAGAGAGGATTTTGAATAAAAAGCCTTGGAGAGTGCTTGGCCATTTTACAATAAAACGACCAAGCACTCTCCAAGGCTTTTATTCTCCAACTGCTCTGGATCTGCTGTCGGAGATAAAGGTAATTTAAGACTAGTGTATGAAATGCATGGCCTTTCCTTTCTACCACTGTGTGTGTATTTAGAATATGGATGCATGGAAGAAACGAAAGGCCCTGCATTTCATGATTTCACTTACACTGTAACTGAAATTATGAAATTCTTTCATTTCTACCATGCGTCCTTGGCTAAAGTTCTGGCGTGTCTATGCTTCGCAGCATAGCCCAGCCCTTCTCAAATCAGAATCTCTGCCGGGCTTGATTAACCCTTTCGATGCTGATGACGAGCTCAGCTCGTCATCACCCACGGGTGTCGTGTGCTGATGACGAGCTGAGCTCGTCATGGTGCCACTAAAATGGCATTTTCCAGCACAGGGGAGGAAAACGCCCAGCAGCCATGTGGTTAAATAATCACTCTACTTACAGAATTTCAGGGGGGATCCCTCTGACTGAAAACAGAAACATTTAGGGCAGTCAGTGGCCTCCCTAAAGGTATGTGTTTATAGTATTCTACAGATATTTTTAAAGCACTATTTCCGTGCAATGCCTATCATAGCAAAAGATAAGATTTTGTCGTGGCGCGGGGGACCTTCGCAGCCGATGACAAAATATTCAAATTGGTTATATGCTGTTTAAGGAACTTCAGGGCACTTCTGGGTTGTTTGTAGCCCCACGTAAAGGTGTTGCATATCGAATCTGGCTTTCTTGCCCAACTGACTGTTACCTTGAGTGGAATAGTTATGAAAAGTTATAAAAATGCAAGTAAAATTATTATTTTGATGCTGTTACAGCAGTCTATAATAATTAGCAGAAGGCTAGTTAGATCTTTTGACTTACTCTCTGTTTTGCAAAAGACGATCATAATGTAGTTAATGCAGTTTTCTCTGCATCATTTCATTAAAATGCCATCAGATCTCAATCAGGGCCACTTAAATTATGCGACTCCGAAGCTGTGATCTTTTGCGCATCACTTCAGAGCATCAACTCTTGCCACATAATTAGGGCTCCCGGTTTTATGGTATCTATTTTTTGGCCATTTCCGTCTGTATTTATCCATATTTATTTTTTGGGCATTTTTTCTGTATTTATCCAGATTTATTTTTGCCACAAGCAAAAGACGAAGTTACAGCTAGTATTTTTCCACATTTATTTAACCCCTTCACTGCGGCGGCTATTCCGCCGCAGTGCTAAGGGGGCGGGGCGGCCGCGCGGCGGCCGCATGCTGGTGACGGAACCACTCCGTCGCCAGCGTCGGTTGACCTGTGCTTGTGACGGAGCGGTTCCGTCATGGCCCGCCCCGCTCAATAGAACGTCAGCGCAGGCGCGAAATTTGCGCCGCGCACGCGCGCCGAGCGGGCCATGACGGAACCGCTCCGTCATCAGCACAGGTCACCCGTGGCTGATGACGGAGCGGTTCCGTCATCAGCATTCAACGGGTTAAATTGACAATGCACACCTGCGCCCGGTTGTTATTGGTCAACACAATACATTAATTTGAAAACTTTGCCATTGTAGTACAAGCACATAAGGTGGGAATGCCCCAGTGCAAGTCACATGCCTCCCAACGGCTGGCAAAGATGTGCTGGGGTTCCAGCTGGGTAATGGGGGCTTCCCACCGGCGGATTCTAGTCACCACTGGGCCCTCTGGCATCGAAAAAGTCTGATGTTTGTAGGGAGATTGAAGAAGAGGGTGTTTAGAGGCAGGTTGGGACCAATTAAATTCTACCATAGCGTGTGCTGGGTACCAGTCCAGTTGGAGCATTTGGTATAATCCTGCTAGTTTTTGTCCTGGAGGTGTTCGACTACATCTGGCATTTGAAGCAAATCCTACCTGAAAAGGGTCTGTTCAAAGCCTTTTGACTTAGTTTATCGCGGTGGTGGAGGGAAAGGGCCCGCCGTCGCGGCATTCCACGATTGAAGGCCTACTTAGCATTAACCTCATGCTAAGCAGGCCATCAATCGTGGAATGGCGCAACGGGCCCTTTCCCTCCACCACCGCGATAACCAAGGCACCCTGTGGCATTCAGCACACACAGCCATTTCAAAATAAACAAACCCCCCCCACCTCCCGCTCACCCACATGATGACTGAAGACGATCCTCTGCTGATGCTGGGGCATGGGGGTACATTCAACAAAAATGTACTTTTCTAGCTGAAACAGATGAAAATGTACTAAATAATGGCAGCAAACGTCGTGTTAGGACAGTGGCAGAGCCCTAGCAAATGTCTCCTTTCAGTTACTGATTGCTGCATTTGGGTATAAAACTGGTAATAATGAGGTGAAGCCTTTGCCCAGAAAACATTAATGTGGGTTATGATGACATAATAGTGAAATAATATAGCAACAGAATGCGCTGGATTATGCGATGCCATTTGCCTTTGTATGCTACTTAAAGTAGGCAGATGTAGCAGATTTTTTGATCTTCCATTGCTGCATAATTCCAGTGCCCCAGCTCTCAGCTCATGTTAATCTTGTATGATGGAAACAGGAAAGTGTTTGCTTTCTTCAGGGGAGTTGGAAGTATGTCTTTTTTTCTTCAATGGAAATGGCATTGTTTGGTTCTGTCTACATCCTGGGAGAGCGTTTCTTCATGGAGCTGCCTTCGGGTACCGCCTACTTACCTAACAAACAACATGGACCATGGAACTCAGTCTGACTAAACAGAGGTGATGACAGTGTACTGAAATAGTATCTGTCACGTGCATTGGCTTAGTGTTGTCAAACACAAAACCACTGATGTGGCCTATAAGACTATGCAGGGGACAGGCCCCTGAGAGATGCTTTGCATGAGCACGTTACAACATTGCTTTATATTTTTTAAAGGCATGGGAAGATGATTTTTCCAGAATCACAGGAGGTGGTGTACTCGTAAAAGTGTGTCCTCACCAGAGGATACACTAAATCAACACTTTGTGTGTGTACAACCGTAAATTGCACTTGGAGTGTTGGTGTTAATATTGTTATGTAATTTAACATGTGCAAAGCAAACAATGTGCTTTTGGGCGGTATGTCCCAAGCCTCATTGTTTTTAAATTACACAGAGCACAGAGCCTGGTTCTCTGATGTAGGCCTGGGGGGCACAGAGCAGAGGTTTTTGTGGTAAATGGTTCTATGTATTTTCCCTCTGTACCACTTTATGAGAATGTCCTGTGACATCATGGAATGTTAGTGTGCCTCCCTGTGTGGAGATTGTCAGTTGGTCATCTGAGGCTGAGGAGCTGGTATCTCTCTCCTGGTGGGGTTTCTCCTTATAACTTCCTATCCTGTAACCTGCCACCTTTCTACCTGCTAATAAAGAGGGATCTACTTCTACACCTGGACTACGCATCCTTGTTTGTGTGCCACATTTTGGCGACGTTTCTTGGACTAACCTGTGCTGCGCATAAAGAGGACTGTAACTGAGCACTAAGGAAAACAAGGACTGTTTTGGGATCCAGTCAGAATTAAAACAGAAGTAAGTTTATGTGACTCGGCTATAATGAGACCAAGAGCCACGTTTTGAAGCTGATGAATCTACCTGTCAACTAAGAACAACCTTAACCAAGTAAATTTTAAAAGAAGGAACCTAAATTTGAATTAAAGGTAACGCCCAGCTAACCCCACCAGTGTTCTTTTCCACTTGGACAGCCTGCACCCTGGGCGTCTGTTTTGTGAAGGAGCTAACTGCCAGCCTGCTGTCATCTGGAGATTGTCTGCCTCCAGCTTTAAAAGCGAATGTGACCCAGCTGGCCTGATCAACCTGTTGTGTCTCTGTTGCTTTTACACCTTGACAGTTCGCCCTCGCTACATTTCACTGTGGGACTTGTGAGACAGTTGTGTTCTCCCACGTGTGAGTTTTTGCTTTCATGGACGCGCCGGGCGCAAGCAGTACTCCCTCCTTAACAGCTATCACTATTCTTCATGTGTCTGCTCACAACTTCTAAGCCTTTCAGCGTCTGCAAACAGCGTGTATGGAACTTTTGCGGTGAGTGGGGACACATTTGAGGTGTTTTCTGTACTTTTATTTTTGTTCTACTTTGAGGCGGTTGAGCTCCTACAAGTTAATAGATCAACTGCCATGGCGCGTACACATTCTTACCTGCCTAGTGGAGCTCGCGTCTTACCCTGGTTGACGTCTTCCCCTCTGCTGCTGTCTCCTCCTTGGCGTCTCTGGACAGCGCATCTTCGCCGTGAGCCTTCCGGCGCTAACGTGACGACGTGCTTCCATTTTGTTTGCTTTTACTGCGCAAGTCCGCGCAGTATGCACTGGATCGTTTGCTCCTGTCAGCTGTCAGCTTTACTGTTATCTCATGGTCCGCTCCAGTCTGCCTTCTGTGCAAATCGTCCGATAACTACTTCACCGAATGGTTGACCATCAGCAGCTTTTCACCGAATGGCTGAACATCAGCAGTGTTTGCTTTCGGAGTCCTACCGAGAATGTTTCCCTTTTAGTGACTTCCTCCATGTTATTCAGCATTTCCGAATGCGTGTTTTTCTGCATTTCTCTGCACATTTGGGACTTATCACTTCCAGGAGCAGTTCCTTACTGGAACTCGGGTGAGACATTAATTTCGTGACTCTTATTAGGTTTTAAACATCTCCATTTTGATGCTTTTAAGTTTCATCTACATCGCTTATTGCATGTGACTCTTACCTTTTTCAAGAGGGCGTGTTTGCAGGAATCTGGGGATTGTGAATGTCCCACCTTTAGATGAACTCTTGGTTAGATGTTGCCTCTAACATCAGAACTTTTGGACAATCCTGGCTAAGAAGACCTCTGGTGAGATATCGCTCACCGGAGCTGAATTCTTTTGTTTATTCTTATGCTTATGCTTCAACTTATTTGTTTTTCAGTGTATGTTGTGGGTTGGGGTGTGTGTTGAGCATAATGGATTGTTATATTTATCTTTGGGAGTTTGTGGTATGTCAATGGTTGTTTTATGCTGTACCCTACCATTTGGGTTCGGTTCCTAAGGCAATGTTTTAACCCTAAGGTGTACCCTTATTTAGGGGAGGGTCTGTGGCCAGTCAATGCCATACTTTGAAACTAGGGGGATGTTGTACCTTATGGTGTACCCTGTATATTTATAGGGGATGTTGTAGTTTTGGTCTCACAGGATGTGTATCCTGTGTTTCACCCTGCTTGGGCAGCTAGGGTGTTTGTGTCTAATTATTAACCCATCCATGTACTTAGGGTTAGTACTTATGGTGTACCCTTACTTAGGGGAGGTTGTGGGGTTGTGGTGCCAGTCAGTGCCTACTTTTTGTTTCCTAGGGTCTTGTCGTTACCCTTTGGAAAAGTTACGTTGCGCTCTTTTTACGTGGTGTACCCTTTTATTAGGGGAGGTTGTTTGCACGTAACTATTTTGCTCCAAAGTTTCAAAGATTAGTTTTCTTTGTGTACCCTTTTCTGGGGAAGGTGGTGTGCGTTGTCAGCGCCGCCATTTAGTGATGTTATCTTGAACAATATCTACATTGTTCAATGGTGTACCCTTTTGTTAGGGGAGGTTGTATGTGTTAGTCTAAGTTGCATCACTCTATGTGGGTTGTCGGGGTGCGTAGTCAGCGCTACCTTTTGGTGTAGTTGTGCCACTATTGTCTGTGTGTGGCTACTGTCTACTTTGTTCCAGGGGTGTTAGTTTCCTCTGGTGTACCCTTTTCTGGGGAGTTGTTTTGTTCCACAGTTGAAAGTTTGCCTTCCTTGGTGTACCCTTGAAGGGGAGGTTGTTAGTGCACGTCATGCACTAGTCTTTATCGCAAGGCTTTCCTTTTTCTGTGTAGGTTGCTATGTTCATCTTATTGTGCTTATTTCCATCTGCACTGATTTTGTCATTAAGTGACTAAATGTGTCCAAAAAAAAATTTATAAAAAGAAAAAAAGGAAGAGCAAAGTTAGGTATTTCAGTATTGGAAATGTCCGTATCCGTGTCCGTATCCGTGCCCCAGCTTATAACCCAGCCTATATCCTATGTCTTAATATTCAATTGCTATCTATAAGAAAATTTCTGAGTCTCTTTATATGAATAGAGCTGGAGACAGCTGAAAACAACTGAAATGTTCCATTCTTCTTTTCAGTCATTACTCCTTTGACTCTTATTCAGACTGGCCAAATATTCCTGTGCCTCATATACTTCACTAAAAAAATGTACGCGCCCCTTCATGATTACTTTGAGTCGGGCAGGTTCTTGTAGATAAGCCGAGCCTCCCAGTTTATTGATTGGGTCTATCAGTTTGCGCATTTCCCATCTTTTGTCCATTGTGGCTTTGCTAAGATCTGACCGAGCAAAGATGGTGAGGTTATCAATAACTATTGGGGAGTTAGGCTTAGCTTTTTGCCAGACCACTTGTCGGAGCAGGAAATTACCGAAATACATCAAGATTGGGCGTGGAAATTTATTGCTCTGACACTTTTGGACAAGTGGTAGTCTGTGTGCTCTCTGCACCTGGGAGTCCCAATCCCAATCTGAGAGATCCGGGAATGCTCGAGGTAGTAATTTCACTAAAAATGCTCTCGGGTCAGATCCCTCCAATCCTTCCGGGATTCCATAGAGTTTGAGGTTGGATCTTCTTTGACGATTCTCTAAATCCTCAACTTTCCCTTGAAGTTGAGTTAGCTCGGCATCATGACGTTCCACCGTGGAATCTAATCGTTGGGTTCCTTCTTCTACTAAGACCTACGTTGCTGGAGCTCTATTATCTCCTGTGTGATACCCTTTAGTATAGAGGCTATATCAGTTATGGAATTTTGCAGTCTTATATTATCATTTTTCAGCTGTTGATAGTGTAGCTCCGATTCTGCTCTTTGATTTATCAGGAGTTTCAGTATAGTGTCTAATTGGGGGTGATCAGTACCTCCTGGCTTGGTAGCTTCGGTTGAATTTGCATACATCCTTTCAGCAGATAGTTTGTTTACTTCGTTATCCGTAGCCATGGGTACCGATAATGTAGATGTCGTTGCCTTTTCCGTTGATAGAAGGTCTTTTTCTTCTTTTTTTTTAGACTCTTCGAAAAATTCATGGTTACGAATTTGCAATACCTCGTTATCTATAGGGCTATCTGTAGGACTCCCCCCAGAGAGCCTTAGAGACATAGTTTTAACTAGCCCTTTAGCCTCAATCCATTTCCTTAGCGGACTTTTTTCACTGGCCATTCTTTTTGAGTTAAAAGAAGCTGTGTCTGTAGCTAAGTTAGATAGGGCTTTACCTTTCTTCTTGTGGGTTGTCTTAGCTTTACCTCTGCGTCTCTTCGGAGGTAGCTTACTCAAAGTTTTATCCATAGGCTTATCCATTTCCTCTTCTGTGTCATATTCACAGTCTTCAGAAAAGAGATGTTCATCAGCTAGCTCCGGAGTATGTTCTGAGCCATGATTATTCATTGAGTTTGTTTCCTGACTATTGCTTACTTCCAGAGTTTCTTTGTCTTTATCTTTATTAGTTAAGTCCTCCATCCTCGAGGGTATAGCCAAGTCTGAGACTGAATTGGATGAGTCTAATGATTGGGATCCCCCTTCTGCTGCCTCATTTGACTCACTATTCTCACTATTCTCTGCTGTTGTCTCAGTGCATATTAGCGCCACCCGAATCTCATTATTCTCGTTGAAAATTGGAGGTACTGCCTGATGTATAAGTAAATCTGAGTCGTCTTCGTGATTTGTATTAACCAATGTAATGTTATTCTCAACTCTTATTACAGTTCCATCTTCCTCCGGAATAGCCTCATCTTTAACACTTTCATTAGTAATATCATTGATGTCTGCGCCTGTTTGTGTTAACTTTTTAGGAACAGTTCCACAGTTAAATTGAGGAGGGCGCAGAATTGTCTTACCTGCCGCCTTCCTGTCGCTCCCTTTTAAAGTAGCTCTTCCTTTTTTTCTTTTTATTATTATTTTTTTGGACACATTTAGTCACCAATTTTGATGCAGCATAATAATAACACTAGTTGGCATTCTGGGTGGAGGTGGAGGTGGAGGGAGCTCTATGGTTCCGGCCGCAGGCGCTGCCTTGTCAGCGGCAGCACTAGGTAGGAGGGGGGGGGTGGGGCGGGTGGGTCTTCGCAGGTTAGGATGGGTGGAGGTGTGGGAGATGGGGGAAGGGGGAGGGAGGCTTGGGGAAGAAAAGAAAAAAAATATTTTCAACCTGGTAGAAAAACTTGATGAGAGTCTTTTGTTACTAAATTGTGTTTTATATTTTGAACTGCGTATAATAATGCTGAATTTCGACAATATCTTTTTTATTAGAGATGTATAACATTAGATGCTTGGCTTGGAATGTTTCAGGGCTGAATAACAAACGTAAGAGACAGTTAGTGGCTGAAGAATTAAAGCTATATAATCCTCATCTAGTATTTCTGTCAGAAACTCATATTATAGACAAAGACAAGAAGCTGTTAAATCAACTGGGTTTTGAGATGATAATTAGTTCAGCAGCTATGTCCTCTATTAGAGGGGTAGCTATCCTAAAAGACAAAAGGTTCAAGGCAGAAATAACTAAAACACAGGGCGATAAATGGGGGAGATGGGCAATAGTCCAATTTTGTTTCGGTAATATGAAGTATGTGGCATGTGTAATATATGGACCGAACAAAGAAGATCCTAGAATATTTGAACAACTAAACATAGCGTTATTAGATTGGGAGGGAGAAATAATAATTATGGGAGATTTTAATTGTATTCTGAACTGTCAGACGGATACAACACGCCCGGGCAATTATAAACGAATGCCTAAAAATAGAGCATCCATTTTAGATCTATGTAAAATACACAACGTTAAGGATGTATGGAGCTCACTATACCCAAACTCTCCAGGCTATACATTTTATTCAGCTCCTCATAGACTGTGCTCACGCTTAGATATGGCCTTTATATCAAACACTCTAATGAGATCCACAAACATGGTAATATATCCACGCATTACATCCGACCACAATCCTATCATGATCGAATTTGTTTCGTCTTTGAAACATAAACCTCCAAGAGCTTTCACCTTCCCTAGGAATTTAGTATCAGATGCAAATTTTATCTCACAATTAAAACAACACATTACAGAATTTTTGACTTTCAACAGAAATACAACTTCATGCTTAACAGTGTGGGACACTTGTAAAGCCAGCATTCGAGGGTTTACACAAACCTTTGTCTTGAAACAAAATTATGAAAGAAATAATCATAAATTAACTTTGACCTCTGACATTGTAGCTGAGGAGATAAAACTTGTAAAAGCTTTAAGAGATAATCTCCCAACCCTGGATATTAGTGCAAATCTTAGCCAGCTAAAATGTAAAACCAAAGAAACTCTTTTAAAAAAAAGAAGTGCACAAGTTCATAAATATACATTTTCACAATATGAAGGTGGCGATAAAATCGGAAAAATTTTAGCATTTAAAGTTGCAGAGGATAGAGCACAGTCTATGATTTCTCAAATTGTGGGGGCTGACAACAAGAGCTATAATCAGCCGGAAGATATAATTCAACAATTTGCTAAATATTATGAAACCTTATATACACCAGAGAATATGTCTAATGATAAAATAATTGAAAATTATTTAAAAGAAAATTTAACAACTAAATTAACAAGAGACGAGACAGAGGAATTGACTTCAGAAATAACTAATGAAGAATTAAAAGAGGCCATAAAATCACTCCCATTAGGAAAATCTGCTGGTGAGGACACCATCCCTTTGGAAATTTACAAATCATGTATGGAAGAGCTAACACCCTTTCTTTTGGAAGTAATTACCTATATTGGCAGAACCGGATCAGCTCCCCGTTCTTGGAATAAAGCCAAAATTATCTTCTTTCATAAAAAGGGTAAACCTAAAGAGGAGATGGGCTCATATAGTCCAATCTCCCTGATCAATGCTGATGCAAAGATTTTCGCTAAATGTTTGGCCAGAAGATTAGCACCACTAATGCCTAAAATTGTAAATACGCAGCAACATGGATTTATAACAGGGAGAGATACATCAGCTCATGTTAATACGGCAATAACTGCGTTCGACATAGCAGAAATAGAGGCTACCCCCCTGGCTATGATAATGCTTGATGCCGAAAAGGCGTTTGATCGGGTGGGGTGGGACTATTTATGGCACGTAATGGAATCAATGGGGTTTGGTGGAAAATTTTTAAATGGGATTCGGGCACTTTATGACAATCCAACAGCATACACTAGCTACGGCGGTCTTACTTCACAATGTTTTCCAATTAAGAGGGGTACACGTCAAGGGTGTCCCCTATCACCTTTATTGTTTGCTCTTTCACTAGAACCGTTTTTAAAGGCTTTGGATACTCAGGCAGGAATAATACCCTTCAAGACTGGCAGTCAAAGTTTAAAAATGACTGCGTATGCGGACGATATTGCTATATACTCTATCGAAACAACTGATACTTTAAAAGCTATCAAATCTGAAGCATTAAAATTTGGTAATGCTTCAGGTTATAAATTAAATGCTCACAAAACTCAAAAAATAGCTAACTTTGTCCCCCCTCAACCAACGCCTGAAATATGTAAGACCGCGACATATCTCGGAATTAAAATTACCTCAAACGTTAAAGAACTTAATAACATTAACTATAAAAACTTAATGAAAACTACTACTTCAAATTTAAAAAAATGGCACCGACTTCCATTAAACTTAATCGGCAGAATAAATCTGATAAAAATGAAAATAATACCAAAATACTTATATTTATTCAGATCAATTCCTCTGGCACAGAACAGACTCTTCTTCAAACAACTAGATAGGATCTTCTGCAACTTTATTTGGGGTTATAAGAAGCTAGAAGATCGCTAAAAATGTTGAAAAATCAAATAGGATCTGGTGGTCTTAATTTTCCAGACCTGAAATTATACTTCTGGGCTTCTTTTATAAGACGTATTCGATCACTACTAAATGAAGAGGACTTACTTTTCTTTCACCATTTATCATTAAAGGGAGATACTAAACAATTTTTTCTTCGCATTACAGACCCAAATTTTTACAAAAGGGTTAAGTTTAAGACCATACGAGATACAGTAAGGATATGGAAGGACATACTTATACATTGTAAAACCACTATATTTCATTCACAGTTAATCTTATGGGATAATCCCGGACTGCCTAGTATATTTGGCGACGGGCTGTCTCGTGAATGGCAACGGAAAGGAATTATGGTTTTGGGCGATTTATATAACTCTCGAGGTATACTGAATTTTCTAACTTTAAAGCAACTATATGGTCTATCCGATACACATAGATTTAAATATATACAAATACACGACTTTCTAATACGGAAAAATAGAATCAACACTCTGTCGAACGGGGGTATATGGGACATATTTAACTCTAAAAAAGAGAAATCAATAATTAGTACGGCTTATAAATTCTTTATAGGTTTAAGTTCCGACGACAATGACGCATTAGCAAATAAATGGAATTTAAAACTCGGAACTAATCTAACCGGAAAACAAATGAATACATCTTATACTAATATTCACGACTATGTAAGATCATCCAGTTTACGACTACAACAGTATAGAACTATATACATGCTATATTACACCCCTGAAAGATTTTCTAAATGGTCTTCGAACAACATCACGAGAGAAAAAACTAAATGCCCGAAATGTGACGAGTATGCGGCAGATCTTGTCCATATGTTGTTTTCATGTCCGAAATTAGGAACATTTTGGGAAGAAGTGGGAAAGATTCTAACCACAAAAAACATTCTTAGCTTACCACTAATCGCATCCATGGTAATATTTGGCCCATTCATGACAAATCAACCACATTGTATACTACTATCAATTTTACTTTCCTGTGCCAAATGAACTTTAGCTCGGGCCTGGATTAATCCCAACCCACCCAACGCTTTGGAATGGTGGTACCTGGTCAATGAAATAAAAATTATGGAAGGTACGCTGGCAGAACTAAGGGGTGTCAGATCGCTAAAAAAATTTGAGAAAATTTGGGGAAGTCTAGAAATGAATTGATGTACTTAGACAATCATAATATATGTTCATCTATGTCTTTTGATCTTATGTTAAGTTATCTTCTACAAAATGTTAAGTTATCTTCTACAAAATGAGAAGAATGATCAATCTATGTTTAATTTGGTATTTATTGGTTGAATGACAACTTTGTCGAATGTTTTGTAATCTTATACCAGGTGAAAATAAAATAAAAAATATTGAAAAAAAAAAAAAGATTTTGTCATTAAGTTGTTACACCCTGCTTGATTTGCCAGGATCGCTACCTTGTTTTATTAAGGAGGGTGGATTGGCATGTTATGTAATTTGCATTTACTTCATCTGTGCATCTTATGTTTCTCTTTTTACATGCCTCTTTTTATTGTCCTTTGTTTCTGCTTTCTTGCTTGAGTTTCCTGCTTTTCAATTTGTCCCTTTGTTTAGCTCTTGTGTCTACAGTCTCCTCTGAATCCTTCTGCTCCGTCTTAACTTCTTTCTTGCTGTTGTTTGTTAACGGAAGAGGATGTGTGGTAAATGGTTCTATGTATTTTCCCTCTGTACCACTTTATGAGAATGTCCTGTGACATCATGGAATGTTAGTGTGGCTCCCTGTGTGGAGATTGTCAGTTGGTCATCTGAGGCTGAGGAGCTGGTAGCTCTCTTCTGGTGGGGTTTCTCCTTACAACTTCCTATCCTGTAACCTGCCACCTTTCTACCTGCTAATAAAGAGGGATCTATTTCTACAGCTGGACTACGCATCCTTGTTTGTGTACCACAGTTTTCCTGTCTCCGGAGGTAGGATTCAGTTTCGGTACAGTAGTGTCTCTTCATCACTCAGACCAACCAGGCCCTTTATCTCGAACTCCTCCACCTGCTTATTGTGCCCCTCCAGCCCAGCTCACTCCCCTTCACTAGACTGGCACTCCACTGCAGCTCAGCTCCATCACTCTTGTTGAACAGTCCCTCTTGGATGCTCGCTGCTGCCCCTGCTTTCGTTCCTCTTGTTGCTACACTGACCATCTACACGTCCCTCATTGTTAAGACCCTTCCTGACCACTCCTTCCTGCTGCCATCCTGCACTCAGCTTCTCATAGTGCCACTGCTGCCTTGACGCTTCCTCTCCTGAGCCTCCTGCCTGGCTGACTCCTCTGCCTTCCACTTCTGTCCTGCCTCTCCAGCCTTTTCAGTTTCTCATGCCTCGCTTGCACCCCAAAAATTCAGTTCTCTACCAATCAACCCCTCCGAGTCCCAATGCTGCTTCAACCCTCCTTCGTCTCATCTGTGCCCCGGCTGCCCATGCCTACCTTCTTTACTGTACTCCTCCCTCCCTGCACCACTGCTGACCAACACACTCCGCACTCCTTCTCTCCCCACTCTGACTGCCCACTGCCTGCTTAACATAATCTGAAGCCCACCCCGAATTCTGTTCAGTGTGTTCAGTGTTCACAATAACCAGGGTTGGATTGGAATAAGAAACTGGCCCGGTCACGCTAAAAAAATGTGGCCCACATTTGCATATTGCCTTTCTTCAAAACACTGCTTTGGCGAAGCTTTATATACACCTGAAAACAAGTGAGGTCAATTCTGCTGAGGCCCTCTGATAAAAAGGAGGTAATTGACGCCCATTTGCTTCCAGAAAGGCCACTCAGGGCCCCACTGGTGACACCTGAATACACAAGACACAGCCCAAATCGCCCCCCCCAGGGTGCTAAAAAAGAAGCACGCAGCTGGAACTTGGATATCAGCCCCTCGGCCATTGCCTGAGTGCCTGCCTTACCAATCCGACCCTGACCATAAATAATCTCCCAGCCCAGTTTCAGAAGTACACTCCAAGGATACTGGCGAAATTTTGGGCCACCCTGAGCTGACAAATTATTGTCTGTCACTACCGCTGTGATAATCACACTTCCAGTGCATAATGTCATACTCACCAGACATGGAGTAAGTACAGAATCTGTGTGAGCATTCTTTTGATACTGACAGACAGGCAGGCCCCTCGCTGTCCACTTAAATACAGTGGTCCCCTTGACTACACCTTCCTCTACATTGTCTCCCTGGACCCCCCTCTCCTCCTGACCGGTCTTGTTTAGGTCTGGCACACCCTGCAAGTAGTCGCTCATTAGTTTAATTGAGCCACTTCAAGAACAGTTCAATTAATGTACCTAAAATGTAGTTGTAGATTGGCAGGTGTTTTATATGTTTCTGCATTTTGCTGCTCCCTTTGGATATTTTCGAGAATTTTAAGAAAAAAGTTTGAGTGACCTGACAGGCATTTCTTGATTAAAATTGCACATTGCTAAAGAAAAACATTAGGCAAAGGTAAAATGTGGAAATGAAAGTAGTAGATTAGTAAAAATTGCTTTTTTACAAGCAGATGCTTTTTATACTTAACACATTTTACATCAAGGAAAATAGAACGTGTGTTGCTCTTCATTTTAAAGACAGAAAAAAATTATAATTGCAGTTTTAAAAGCTTTTATTTCATTCTTTGATGATGTCATCGATAAGGGGGAAAGGTTGTTCCTGGATAAACATTTTAACAATAACAAATGTTTATTTTATTTAAATTTTCGTTCTCATTTAAGTTTTCAGTGATTCTCTTTTAATGTTAAGCAATTTTATTTCGAGGTAAAACTTGAGACAAATGAAAAGACACCATTCCTCACATGAACCAGCTCTCAGACTCACAAGCACGCACCTTCAGAGACAGGACCTAGACAGAAACCTCTTGACCTCTGCTCACTCATGGCTCACTTCAGGTCAGGTGTGTTTACTGGATACTTCACATTTGAGCCAGAAAATATTAAGATTGTGTCAAGAAGCTCACAGTGAGCTTGGCTGGCATATGCCGTTGCTTGCACACTGCTGTGCACACTCTGTGCACAAATGCATTGCAATCATGTGTGGTCATAGGACGATCTTAAGCTCCTTCTTTGCAATACCCTTACCTGCTGGGCCTGTCAAACTCATCACAGCCTACCCTATCCCACAGTATTGTGACATAACCGAGAAAGCATTGACTACAGTACCAATAATTCAGACAAAGTATACGGAGGAAAGGCTGCATCGTCTCCATGTTTACCAGATGCATCCCCGGTTCACTATGGCCTACCCACCTATACTCATGAAGGTGGTGCCCGGCTCTAAACCTATAAGGGGTTAGTATAAGGCAGAGGAATGTTTTGACCAGGCAAGTTCTTTAAAATAACTACTGCCTCCAACACAAGGATAGGGAGAGCAAAGCTAGGACTATGAAAGGAAACAAAGGAGCTGAACCTGCCCAAGACTGTTGTAGGCACTGACCTGACACATTACTGACACTATACCAGCCCTGCCAGCCTGTCAGAGGAACAGTTCTGACATATGACTGACACCATCCCATCCCTACCCACTTATCAGAGGCACTGATCTTGCCAGTGACATTTGGTCTGTTCACCCTGTCTTCCTTCACGTCCTGTAGTAGCCACACTGCACACATAGCATCTATCAGTATATGAGTTCCTCAGCTTTTCCTACTTGCCTTCCCATCAACTCTGACCCTCAACCCTTAAAGCCATGTAGGAGTTGGAGCCTAGGCCACCGGGCAGTGATCTCCGCAACTGCACCATTTACTGCCACCTTACATACTGAAAATTGTGTCTCTTGAAGAAGGTCTCGAAACCCTTTCACCCCCCATACCAAATGTGGTATGGAGTGCACAAAGTAAAGCAGTATGAAGTGGCCGTGCTATAAATACATTTTTATGTTGGACCTATAAATCATTCTTATCTCTGGAGGAGTGGTTTTGGAGCCTCTTTGCAAGTCTGAAAAAGTGGTGTAATTTACTAAATCTAATATAGTTATTGCGATTTTGAGGGTGGGTGGGTTGCTGCATTAGAAACATTGTTAGTTGTACGTTACTTTGTTTTCTATGATCGAACCAGGGTATTTCTCAGCTCTAGTTGTATGCAACAACGTATTTAGTGACTAGGACACCTTCAAGTGGTAAATTATTTCAAGTGATAGATTATGCAGCTTCGGTGTTACTGATTGGTGAGAAGTGGGTGACTGGATAGTGTAGGTACTGTGGATCTTTCCCTAGTACAGAAGACGGAATGTAATCCTTGCATTTAATGGGAAGCAGTCAAGTGTTTTCAATGTTGGCTTGATGTGATCTGGTTTGAAAAGGTTTCAGCACATCTAACTGCCTTGTTTTGCAATCTGACTGTTAATGTTTTCTTTTTATAGCCTTGGCCAGCTGCCGATAGCACTCGCAAGTCTACGGGTATTTATGCAATTCTGTGTTCTCGGTCCAAATGCAGTGGAGACGCAAGTATACAGTTTTGTGTTTATGTTGTGCTACGCTGTTGACATTTTTAAAGGGCACAACAGCTATTGGTGTGTCTCTGTGAGCCACTGCCTGTGAATGTGTGCACTCATACATGTCTAGGTAGTTTGTAGATCTGAGCGTCTGGGTGTTGCTGCCTGTGCCTGTTCATGTATTTGTTTGTGCGCACATAAGTCCCTCTGTGCATGTCTGTATGTGCACGTGTGTGCACCTGTTGGGCCAAAATCCTAACTAGCTTACAGTGCCAGGGAAAGAAGTAATTTTGGCAACCTAGTAGTACAACACTCAGATCATGACCTTTTGTTTGCTGACTCACTCATGCATGTCCATAATAGTAAACATTAGAAAAGTCACAAAGAACGTTCACATTATATTTATTGCAGCTGAAGTAGTCTATTGTGAAGCCAATGTGCTTCGATTATTATATTGATTAAAGCGAGTGAAGCTGTTGTCATTATCATCAAGCTGTACAGAATAAAAATCTCCACTATGGCAAAGAATCTGTTCGCCTAAGCCTATCCTTTTTCTGTATCCACAGGGAATTATATTAGTGATGTCTGGAGCAACTAACACCAAACTTGGGTGTGTGCAGTCAAGTGTTCCACATCGGAAGTGTAAATTCAGTTTACGTAGAGCTGCATGCGCAGGAGGGCGCTCGTTCCAAAACTGGTCTTCTGCGCTGGAATTCTCCTCTCTGGGGTAAATGCAATGGGGCTTAGTTTATATAATACCTGCGTGAAGTGGAAAGCTACAGAAGTGCCACCATATTGGGTCTAATAACCTTGTGAGTTATAGCTGACCGGACAGAGTATAATATGTGAGGTTGTTGTGTATTCAGAGCTACATTGGGTAATGTGCAGACAGAATCCCAAGAAGAACTAAATAACAAACATTTCAGTGTGTGCCTAAATAATGGCACACAAATTAATGTGTCAGGTATGTCAGTGCGGGACAGAGACATCCTACCCTTCAAAACAACTAAACTAAGTGCAACCATTGTGGGTCCAGGACGGGCATCAGGACAGAACCTTTGATGGTTTCATGTAATCACTCTGCCACCTTGAACCAATCAACAGTCATGGGAATAAACATAATGGGCTGGTGGCCTACCTGTCAGCTTGTGGCTCAGTGCACTAATGCAGCTACTGTAGGGATCTGTTTTCCATCCATGAACAAAGGCTCTAATCCCTGAGATTGATAACATGAGTATCAATGAAACTGGTGACAGCAAACCTCAATTATCTGTCAACACCACCAAGAGACTTTTTGGGTCTGAAATTTGAGCTCGAAAATTGAACTTGAACTGGCCTCAACTGTGACAGTAACTAACTGGTCTTAGCAGCAGACAGCTTTCGAACTCTGATTTAATTTGTCCCATAGACTGCATTCCCCTTAAACCTGACACAGAAAATTGTCTTTTACTAACTTGGTTTCAGGCCTTCAGTAGCTTGGTAGAAGATGCCAGGCTAATTATAGCGTTCCTTGGAAGCTGGTGCTCCATTCCAGTATTGGGCTACCGGCCAGAATGATCTTGAGAGGGCAATGGATAAAAGGCACATCAAGCATTTTCATTCCCGCACTCCATGTTTTACAGTCCAGTTCTGCAAGCTGTCACATCTTAAATGTTGATCTGCCAAACACCAGTTCTGTTCAGTTTTTACACTATTTGCAACAGTTAAATCCTAGATGTGAGCTGTTTTGCAGCTACATCTGTGACCACATTTGTCAAGCTACATCTTTCACCAAATTTTTCAACTACTATCTTCCAATCTTGAGCTGTTTGTCAAGCTCTTAATTGTGTTTCCATGTGGGTCAGCAATCTTCTCTCACTCAAGTCTCTGGCTTTATGATTGTTTTTGGGTATTATTTTATCTGTGTTTGTAAAAAAGATGTTTCTGGTCTAGAGGAGGACTTCTTTAATAATTTTCAAATACTAAAGTAGGTGTTACTTGCTTTACATTGTTTTGTTGTTAGGGCCCCGTAAAGCTGCATGAATTTGACACTCTGGATCAGGGTGGGCATCAATAGCAGCCAACTAAGTGGTATTTTAGCTCTGAATAAAAGAACTCTTCTGCTTAAGAGCATGTTGTGTCTATCCTTTTTTATGGTATGCATAGTCTGTCTAAAGGATGAAGCCTAAACTTCTAGGACTCTCGATGGTGCAGCTGTCATGATTTCTAGCTGCATTCCTCCCTACCTCATATTAGCTGTTTGCTGGCTATCATTTGTATAGCACAGACACTGTAAGTCTCATGGCAGTGTAAAGTAGGACATTGTGTCTTTTAAAAAACAAGCTCTTTTGATGGGCAGGAGCTTCAAGCAAGAATGCATTTGCAATGCAACAGGCATTGCGTGTGAAAGGCAAACCGTGATCAATGACCTGGTCTAAAATGTCACCATTACATCTGGGGTGAGGCAGATGTTGCCAATGTGCTAATCTGATAAATCCTTCTAAGTCATGCCATCATCGTAAGCAGGTCCTGTTTTTATAGTTAAATTGCATTTCAATAATATAATATGCATCTGATATAAGAATGGGGCAACTATTTAAATTTCAACTTGCAGTATTTAAATAAAATGTATGTAAAGCGCTTTCTGACATACTTCGGAGGCTTTGAAAATAAGCCATTGGCATTTAGCGTATTCTACCATTCTGCATTGCCTGGTTCATAGAATGTTCATGCTGCACTACTCACTAATGTTTGTTCTCTGCACTATCATCTTATATTTTTTTTTCTAGCGCCGGGACACCTCCTCGCGAGGTAGCTGTTCGCGCTCTATAAAACACAGTATTATTATTATTATTATTATATCTCATTTTTACTTATGCACTATCTAGTGTCAAAACTTAAACTTCACTTTTCCTTATTCACAGGGGCCTTTCTTATTCATCGATTGACCCAGTAATTGGCAGCAAGGTCAACATCACTACAAGAATCAAAGCACTATCCTACTCCTTCACACCACTTGTATCCCTAGCTAATTTTCTGTTATACAAAATGAATACAGTTGACCAGCTACTCCTCACACCATGTTTTAGGCTGGGTGAAGAAGAGAGCATACATATCAAAAGTGTAGGACCTGATAAGCCTGATGTTAAGCTTGAACAGTCTGCAAAAGATCGTGGAAAAGATTACACTAGAACGTAGTTCTACATGATATACAAAGAAAACATGGCTTACTGTTAGCACTACTAAGAAATTCATTGTTCGCTTTCCCTGCTTACATTTGGTGGTGAACCACCATGGACAAAAACAGGAGTTAGGTATTTGAAGCATCTCTTTGAAAAAATAAAGTAGCATGACACATGTTAATCTCATCTAGATAGTTCAATAATCTTGCCATGTTTGGAAGAATGAATATTGCTTCCCAGCTGGATGACAGCTATCTCATTGGAATAAGAAAGCATAACCTAGAAGTTGATAAAAACAGGTACAGTTTATCTAAATTGATTGACAGTGTGCTTTTTTGAATTGGCATTACGTGGTCATGATGACCAGGAAGGATCTTCAAATAAAGGAATCTTTAGAGGCCTAGTTGATTTTGTTGCCAGCTTAGACCGTGCAATCAACACCCACTTAAAATAAGCAACAGTTTTTAAAGGTACTTCCAAAAACATGCAGAACGAACTCCTGGACTGCATGTTGGAAGTAACAAGCGACATCATAATACAGCAGCTGCAAAGCTCTGAATATGTGCTCATACAGGCAGATGATACTACTGATGTACCCACACAGACTCAGTCCGTACTGGTTTTACACTTTGTTGATGCCAACAATAAAGTTGTTGAGAGATTTTCTTGTTTTAATTAACTAAACTTTGTTTTAGAAAATTAACATTTTTTTCTCAGAGAGCACCGACAAAAAAAGAAATTGCTCATAGCTATGATGGGATTAGTGTGAGGAGTAGCAGCTCTGGGGGAGTCCAGAAAAATGTTAGAGATGTGTACCTCAATGCGCATTATGTGTATTACTTTGCTCATCAACTTAATTTGATTATGGAGCCAGCGGTATCAACACTCTAAAGTAAAAACTGTGGGTGACTTTCCTGCTTTTAATAACGATCTCCAAAAAGAACTGGAGTTCTCCCGGACATAGGGCCACATGTATCAAATTTGGAACTAGCAATTATCTAATTATGATTTTCTGAGAATCGTAATTAGGTAATTGCTATTTCCAATGTTTGAAATTCCTTGAATTTCATATAGTGATTCATAGTGGGTCACAAACCGACCTACCTCATGAATAATTAATGAGGTAGATTGCAATTTGTGACCCCCTAAGAATTGAGAAAATCCCTTGAATGGTGGCCTGCTGGGGTCAACAGGCCACCATGTCTGTGATTGCTCTTAAGTGGCAATTTCCTTAAATGAAAATGGGTTGTGTTTTTAAAAAATGAAAAGATTTTTTCCCTTGGAAGACTGCCTGCTCTTAAAAATGTTTTTACAACCATTCCCAAAGGGAAAGGGGTCCCATGGAGACCCCTTCCCATTTGCGAATGCATTACAACCAACTTGAAGTTAGTGATAAATTGCAAATGTCTTGCAGCTGCATTCACCATCACAAAATCTTTGTCACTGTTCTTTATCTTGCTTCTTCTTTCCTCTTTTTGTGTTTTCCTTTCTCTTGCTCCATTTTTTTTGTATCAAATTCAGTTGGGTTAAAATAAGTGTTGATCCCAAAACATGAGTACTGGTGGGTCCCATCTGCAACCACTGGCTCAAATTAGGCACACGAGTTGGTATGCAGGGCTTGAAGATATTTTGCTGACCCTTAAAATTCCTCTGTATTTAACATGTTGAGTGCATGGCCCTGATGTGGGTGTATGAATGCTAATGCCATTGGTACATCACACTAAGCTTCATTTTAACACGTGATATTTGCGAAACAAATCCACCACATGACTGTAAGCTGCCCCCTGTACATCTTGACTATAGAGCTGTAGGTGGGGAATATGGGCATTCCTAGATAACAGTTTGCCATCGGAAAGATGAGACTTTCATGGCTTCTATTCATTCAGTCTCCAAAGCTTCACTACATGTAGGACAGGTACCTCAAAATGTCCACAGCTAATACCATGGAACCAGTTGTCTAATCATCTTGATGAAGCGAGCCGCCTTGTGAGGGTCAAGTTGGGTTCTGCTTGGTGCACAGCATAGAATCAGTAATTGTAGCCCTTCTGGAACAATTGTGTATTTGGCAGAATGAGGGTTAGTGTAGAGGAATGCTTTTTCCTGATCTCTGCAGCCTTTTGTATGGTCAACCATGACATCTTGTGAGCTGTTTCAAAGCCACAGGGATAGTTGGACAGACTCTTGAGTGGTTTACCTCGTTTCCTAACAGTTGAACTCAACCTGTTTTGCTCCCTCCTTTTTATTACAGCTGAATTCAATTGCATGTGGGTTTCAGAAAGGCTCTGTATAGTCAATCCTGTTAAGTAACTACATTCAGCCACTATGCAGTAAGATAACCTCATTTCGTTTTTCTAGCATATGTGAGTAGCTATTCAACAGATATCTACGTGACTGCATAGCAGGAGTCCAGCATTGGATGTCCTGACACTTCTTAAAACTGAATGGAAACTAACAAGTGCTAATCATTGATGGAGACACTGTAATTATGGGCAACTGATTTCTTATACTACATCTTCTCTTTTTCCCATTCAAGTGAAGAAAGCCAAGAATCTGGGAGTGATCTTTGATCAGAAGCTGTGTTTCGTATGCCACAATCCGAAAATCTGGACCACTGGGAACTATAAACACAAGAGCTCAAGAAAGATCTGCCTTTTTATCCCTTGGAAAATGTTTCCTTAGTTGGAGAAGGTCATGTGTTTTTATCCGACAGGCTAATTTATCAAGGCCCTCCAGATCATCAGGCCATTTCAAAGCTTCGAAGGAACCAGAATATGGCCATGAGAATTGTTAAGGGTCTCAGAAAATTCAACCATGTCTCAAAGAAAGACATAGCCTGTGCTAGTTTCCAGTTTCTCACCTAGGGCTTTAAAAAGCAAATTGTTCTTATCTTTCAAAAGATGCACTGGTGCTATCTGGGAGAATTTGCCATATTACATTGAATGAGCTGCCCCCAGGGCAGCGCTAACTCATGCTGGCCCGGGGACTGTGCATTTAAGTGGAATATGGAGTGGATTTGAAGCAACCAGTCTGTGTTTCACTGTGCATGGGTCAACCAGCTTGCACCACTAAAATGGAGAACAGATCCCCTTGCAGGCGGGTGCAGCAGGTTGCTGCACCTGCCTGCAAGGGGATGTCAGAGAGGTCTAAAGGGCCCCCTTTCTTCCCTCCAGAGGGCTGACATTAGGGGGTGCACTGACAGCATGCCAAATTTAAGGTGGCGCACTGTCAGTGACTGACAGCTTATTTGCTTCTGCTACCACGTCTATAATACAGCACTGGTGCAGAGGGATTCACTTATTTACATGGGGCCACACCCCCAAGCAAATGAGGGCACACCAAATGGTGATAGTGATAGTGCTGGTGCCATGTATGCACCAGCACTATCGGTATCGGTCCACCGCCAATTGTTTGGTTTGCGTGGAGGGAGGAGGGACAAGATCCGGGCTCCAGGAAGTGATTGACGATTTCCGGGCCGGACGACCAATCAGCTGCCTGCAGCTGGCAGTCCAGCCACTTGATAAACCCGTGCACATCAAGACGTGCAGCGGACAGGCTTGAAGCAACAAGGAGCGCCTGGGAAGGGCTCACGCTGTTTTTAAGAATCGCAAGAGTAAAATCTTTTTAAAACTCACTGTATATTATGCTCACGGTTCCATACTCCCCGGTCCACCGCCAATTGTTTGGTTTGCGTGGAGGGAGGGGACAAGTTCCGGGCTCCAGGAAGTGATTGACGACTTCCGGGCCAGATGACCAATCAGCTGCTTGCAGCTGGCAGTCCAACCACTTGATAAACCCATGCACATCAAGACGCGCAGTGGGCGCGCCGCTGGCGCGTCGAAGTCACGCCAAAGGCAAGCCCGTCTGCGCCCGTCTGCGCCCAACCGGGGCCAGGGGCCGCGGCCGACTGGGGCCAGGGGCCGCGGCCGACTGGGGCCAGGGGCCACGTCCCTGCTCTTTTTTCCTCCCAAGTCAGAAGATACAGCCCTGACTCACTGTACAAACTCAGAGGTAAGGTCCCACCGCCCTGCCCCACTATGTGCAATCCACTAGATCAAAACTTAACATGCCCTCTTTGCGGATTCCAGCCTCCGCCCGTCCTCCCAACCAAACCTACTCAGCGTAGTATCCTCCTTCTAAACTGTAGATCCCTCCCCAAACACACCACTGAGATCTCACTGTTACTAGAAGAACATAGCTCTGACGCCATGTTTTTAACTGAAACTTGGCTCCACCTCGAGTCAGAACTCGACATCATCCAGGCCCTACCCAAAGGATACCAAATTGAGCGAGAAGACCGTACAACTGGAAGAGGAGGCGGCCTAGCTATCATCTATAAAGAATGCTATAGCTGCCGCTGCTCCCCCAACCCAATATCCAACTGCGAAAGTCTTTCATTCGCCCTCGACTTCTCCCCCACAAGCACCCTGCCAGGGATACTTATTTACCATCCACCGGGGACTCTGGGACAGTTCCTTAACTCCCTGCCTGCCTCCATAGCCAACTTAGTCTGTAGCTCATCTAACTTCACTCTCCTAGGAGATTTTAATATTCACTTTGACAACTATTCAGACAACAATGCCTTAGAAATAATTTCCAGTCTTGCTGCACTACAGCTCCAACAATTAGTGCTGAAACCCACCCATTCTAAAGGCCAGCTCCTAGACCCCATCTTCACCAACTGTCCAGATCTTTTAGTGGGAAACCCTCTGCCCCTGCCATGGACGGACCAATTTCTGATCCCTGCCACCTGGGGATGCCCAGCTCCCCATCAAGCACCCAATATAGCTACCCGGAAGGAACGCAATTGGTCCAAACTCCCCCAAGCAGAATGGACAGTATCTTTAGACTCCTCCAGGCCATCCTTCAATGCGTATCCCTCCGCAGCCAAGGAGAATTTCAACAAGTGTATTTTAAATTCTCTAGATTCCGTTCTCCCCACTACAGTTACGAAACCGAAGCGCATCACCAAGAGCGCTCCCTGGTACTCCCAGGTCTTACAATAAAAAAAAGAAATGCAATTGTAAGAAACTAGAGAGAAACTGGCGCTTAGACTACTCCCTCCCCAGGAAAATTGCGTACAGAACCGCGATAAAAACTTATAAAAATGAAAAATGCAGCCACCTCCAAACCAAAGGAAATATATAAAATCGCTAAATCCCTTCTCAAACTCCCTGAAAAACCTCAAATCCCCCTCAATCTCCAATCCTGCTGTAACGACCTGGCAGAATATTTTCTTAATAAAATACAAACCATCTACACCTCCTTTCCCCACACTCAAGCCCCAATTCCAGTAATCAATCCTCCTGAGCCACAACCTCACATTTTAGCGACACTCGCAAACTTTCCCTTTCTTGACCCCCCACACTACAATCAATCATTCTCCAAGTAAAATCCGGATCTCCCAATGACCCAGCACCACCACGCTCTCTGCTGGCAGTCACCGCACACATCTTACCCACCATCTTAGAACTACTCAACACCTCGCTAGCCACCGTAATTGTCCCGCTTCCTTGGAAACAGGCCATGGTCAGGGCCCTCCTAAAGAAACCTAGCCTAGATCCCAATATTCCAGGGAACTACCGACCTGTATCCCTGCTGCCCTGGCTTGGCAAGATTTTAGAGAAACACGTCAACAAGACCCTGACGGAGTTTCTAGAGATCCACCAGTTGCTTGACCCTACTCAAACAGGATTCCGACCTATGAACGGAACTGAGACTGCCCTTATCAATGTGACAGAAGAGACAAAGAAGATCATGGACCAGGAAGGCATTGCAGCCATCATCCTGCTGGACCTAAGTGACGCTTTTGACACTGTAAACCACAGCATACTACTGCAACGACTCACCAACCTAGGAGTCTCATCGACAGCAATCTCATGGCTTAAATCCTTTTTGAAAGAGCGATGCTTCCAAGTTTTTGAGGGCGACACTGCTTCCATTAGCAAACCTCTCGATTGTGGTGTACCGCAGGGCTCTTCCTTAAGCCTTATGCTTTTTAATGTCTACATGAGCCCCCTTGCTGAGATTGTCCGGCCCTTCGGGATAAAAATAGTCACCTATGCGGATGATACTCAGCTAGTGGTGGCTCTGAGTCATTCTCACACCGGTCCCAACAAACTCAGGGACTGCCAGGAGACAGTGACCTCCTGGATGACATCTTCCTGTCTCAAACTAAACGGAGACAAAACCGAGCTAATGCTACTAGGTCACCGCCACAATCCCAACATCGACCACCTTCGGCCTACCTGCCTTGGACCCCCCCATGCCCAAGGACACAATTAAGAGCCTCGGCATCTGGTTGGACAAGACCCTCAATTTCAACCACCAAGCAGCGGCAATTATCAGCCACCTGCTTTGGTTTACTCAGGCTCATCCGAAAAATCATTCCCCTCCTACCCTTTAATGCTAGACGGATCATGATCCAAGGTCTAATCCTGTCATGTTTGGATTTTGGAAATACCCTCTTCCTAGGGGCCCCACAGTCCACCCTAAACAAGCTACAGGTCATCCAGAACTGTGCAGCACGCACCCTGCTTCAGATCCCACGTCGTACCCCAGTCAAAACAGAACTCAGGAAGCTCCACTGGCTCCCTGTTAGGGACAGAATCACATTCAAGGGCCTGTGCATCGCACATCAAGCCTTTTGGAAATCAGGTGCCACCATCAATCAAGCCTTGTTCACTCCCTACCAACCAAACAGACGGCTTAGATCTACCTCCTCACACCTGCTCACAGTACCAAGAATCAAGAAGGTCAGATGTGGGGGACGCTCCTTCTCCCACAACACGGCCAAACTCTGGAGCTCCTTACCCCCCCCCCCCCCAGCTGCGTGCGGAACACAACCTGTTGTCCTTCAGGAAAAAGCTTAAAACCCACCTGTTTTAAAACTAGAATAGGCTCCATCTGCCCTCTCACACGCGTTTGTCCACAGTGCTAGGACGCTTCAGGGTAGCTACCGCGCTTTACAAATATTCTTTTCATTTCATTTCACAGAAAGGGCAGCACAAGTGTCTGCTGCCCTTTCTGTAACACCAAAGTGCCCTAGGGGTGCGCAAATTGGGCACACATGCCTATTGTG
This sequence comes from Lissotriton vulgaris, assembly GCF_964263255.1. NCBI lineage: Eukaryota > Metazoa > Chordata > Amphibia > Caudata > Salamandridae > Lissotriton > Lissotriton vulgaris. The sequence goes on from NC_141689.1 coordinate 1,907,998,497, forward strand.
CTCCCCTGACACTCTCCATAAAATGGCCCCTAGTAACCCAGTGCCATCCTGCTATAATATTTTGCTTTCTTTGGCTTGCTTTGCATATTTGCATACCTTGTTTTTAAATGGACTCACAGCGTCAGCAGAACCCTCCATATTCTGGGCCCAAGTTCAAGAATTACCTTTAACAGGACTGGTATGCTGTGAAAGGTTTCCTTCTTTAGCAGTTTTAGTTTGATCAAAATGATTGGGCCTGGTCCTGCTAGCTTCCAGATTAAGATGTAGACCTAGATATAGTTATAGACCAGACTTTGGTCCCTCTTTGAATACATGTCTTGTTTTTATTCCTAGTGCCAATATGGCTTTTAAACTTGTATTTAATACCTCTACTACTACTGCTGCTAATAATAATAACAATGAAAATAGTAGTAATGATATATGTCCTAAAGGGTGCTTTATTTAAAGGCAACATGTCATAGACCCAAGGATATAAAAAATTGCCATATTTTCATTAAATTATTTAGACAGAGGAGCCAGAGTTACATTGGGGAGTTTATCTGGAATTCAACTCATAAAATCCATGTATCTCAATCTGTGGCCTCTATATCTTTACAAAGTTAAATAACAGGCTTGCTGGGCGTTTTATGCACTGATTCTTGCATAAACAAATTATAAGTGGAGGACAGGCATCTAGATGCATACGCTCTGTAGGTGGACCAGTGCTTAACACTCAAAGAGTACTTATAACAACTGACAGATTTAAAGTGGAGTAGCATAACTGTGGCTCCATCCTTCTAAATTTGCCGAGGCCACATACATATATATTAATATTTATCCGTAAGTACTCATGTGATGCAATGATATTAAAGAGATATGGTGAATTGAAGGTATAGAAGTGCATCTATTGTGTGTTTGACATATATGTGTCTGCAGATTAATGATTTTCCTATTCAGAACCATCAGGATTACTGATATTATTCTTCTATACATTTAGATTATAAATTAGTGTGCTAAAATGCATTTAATGCAGTGCATGCTTCAGGGATTATTGAGAATGAATTATATGTATGTTAATGCGTTCTCTATAACCTGTTGTTGTCTTTGCTTAAGGAAATGTATTGGTATATTGTGCCAAATACAAGAGAACAGAATGATATAGTTTAATTCATTATTAAAGATTTAATTTATTGGATTATTTGTAGGTTGTAGAAACAATGTGTTTAAAATGTTGTTAAATTAGAATGAATCTGGGCCTTAAGCTTACAGTGGAGAGTTAATACTAAAGTGTAAGTTGTTTTTCTGCATGTTTTCTCCTCTGCAGGCACAGATCAAAGTTATTGGTTAGTTTGTGAAAAGCACATTGTATTTCAAAGATAGAGAGACACGGAAGAGCTGGCAAGGTCAAATGATTTTAATCAAGAACAAAGGGAGTGTTTCCAGTTGGTACTATCAGAGGAAGAGAGGAACCAAGGATGCTTTGAAAGCTGAGACTGCAATATGGGAGTGGAGGTCAAGGCACCAAGTTCTTTTATGGGAACTGGAAACATATCATGATGTGTTTGAGGTCATGTTTTCTCAAATGCTAATTCTGCATTTTAATTAGTGAACCTGCCTTGGGTTTAGTTAGATTCCCTTTAGACCTGGAGAGGTACAGAGCTCTCTTGACATTTCTGATTGAGTAGCTTCATTCTATATATGATTCTTTCTTTATAACTTCTACAGAGGATCTGATGCTGATATCTTTCTTGCTATTTTGCTTCAACAGAGTTTCCCCTATCCATAGGTTTGTGTAGGGTGTAATAGATGCTGCAAATATTTTCCATGTATAGGGAGAAGTATTGAAACCATTCGACAAATCATCAAATTATTTTCCTTATTTTCTATATTACAGATGGTGAGATACCTACATGTTCTTTACTGCTGCGGACCAATATTGTAAGATGGTTTGGTCTTCCATACCTGTATACTATGTTTTTTAGATTGATTTATATTAGTCTGGATATGAGTTTATAATAAACCTTTTAACGACACGTTACTGACTCAGACTTTCATTGTGTGGTTCTAATGATTACACTGTACTTTAAGATTTAAATTGAAGTTAACCCCTCTTTCTCTCAGGCAGGTACAGCATTCTATTGACCAGAGTTGAATTGGATTAAGAGGTCCAAAATGTTCTCAAGTGACAAACACCCCCACTGATTCAGATCAATTAATAAAGCCTGCAGCATCTGGAGCCTCAAACCTGCTCACACAATTCAACTACCAAACCAGCATGCACATAGTCTTACAAAACAAGAGATAGATTTACACACTTGTCATTCAGTGAGCACAGCAAGTCACCTTGCTGAGCTGCTACGCTGCACTGTGTTTCAGATAAAGGGCAGGAATGTGTCATATTTAAGTCAATATGTCGCATTCCTGCTATTCCCTGCTCTGGTGCCCTTTTGGCTGTCAAGCACCAACTCAGGCTGAATAATCCTACATTGCATACGGGACTGCTTTGTGCAGGAAGGGCCACCTTTCTTCACAAAAACAATCCTGGGAGCCATATTCCTCTTGCTATGTGCGCTGCACAATGCAGCACATATAGGATGAGGAAGTAACAAGGGGTAATAAAGATATTTCTCCCTGTTACGCCTCACCTGAGAAGGCTTATTTTTTGGGCGCATTCCCAGGTCTACCAGTTCAGTTTAGGTTTAAAGCATTTTATTAAGACAAAAAATAGGAGGCAAGGGAACATGAGGGGTAGGGTTACATACAATCAGGTGAGAAAAGCTGAGCATAAATTTATGAGTGCGATGGTGGACAAGGCTACTGCAAAGAAAAAAACAATGGCAAATGATAAAAGCTGAGTACAGTCGACACCATCAAGCAGACCAGAAAAGGAAAAGCAATAATGCATGAGACCAACCCCACCACCCCAAAAATCCCCTCCCCCAAACAACCCAACTCACCCCAACACCCCCCCGTCCAACACTCGGCTGATAACACAACCTGCCCTCCCGCCATGCCCCCCTCCCCGTGAGCCCAGATCTTGTGTCTCCTTAGTCGGTTGAAATCACCGGTGGCGTTAATCTCAGAAGTCTGAGGTACCTCGGGCAAGTGAGTTCCCTGAATTCAGTAGTCAGAAGAGCGTGGAAGGGTTGCCATAGCTCATCAAATTGGTCCACGTCCCCCGCCACCATAAGCGATAATTTCTCCATACCTAGCACGTGCCAAAGCCTGTGCAGCCAGCCTGTGATGGAGGGGACCGTGGTGGTACGCCAGTGGATCAAGATGTTCCGATTCGCTGAACCCAGCGCTATCGCAATTTGCCTGCCCCTACGGGACTTCAGCGGGTACATCAGGCCATTAGGAAGGCCTAGCAATACATACGCCGGGAAGCGCGGCAATTCAGTTGCAAAATGAACATCAATCTCGTCAAGAACTTCCTTCCAGTAAGCTTCTAACAAAGGACAATCCCAAAGTATATGTGTAAGGGTCCCCACCCGACCACAACCCCTCCAGCACGCCTTCTCAATATGCCTGTTCATTTCATGGAGCCTCTCCGGGTTGTAATACCAATACGTAGACACCTTGGTGAGTGTTTCCGTGAGGCCTGTATAATATGCAGAGTGTCTCGCTCGGTGCGCAATTTGATCCCATTCCTTATGGCTAAGCGTCCTTCCCAGTTCTCTATTCCAACGTTCCCTGCCCGGGTTATAGAAGTGAAACGGAGGGGGCTGTAGGAATTTATAAAGATCAGTGATCAGCTTAGCGTCAGAGGCGCGTGTCACCAACCACCGTTCGTATGGCGTTATCTGGGGATCAGCAGTGTCCCGCACCTGGGGTTGAAGCGCCCAGTGCCTGACCTGCATATATCACAGCCTGTCCGATTCAGACAAACGGAACTCCTGTTTCAGTTGCTGAAAGGGGACTACCCCCTCCGGCCCATAGATCTGGAAGAGCGCTCGGCAGCCCGCCGCCCTCCAGTGGGAGAAAGCACCTGGCTCCATCCCGGGGGAGAAGTCAGGATTGTCCGCTATCGGTGTGAAAGGTGAGGAGAACGGAGTGAGTTCACGAACCTCGCTGACTGTGTCCCACACCCTTAAGGGAACTCGCGTGATGAAGGAAGCGTAGAGATTACGGGGGCGGTGAGCCCGGTGCATGAATGGAACCTCCTGGAGGGTGCGCCCCGCCACTGCCTGGTCCTGAAAAAGCCAATGCTTGTCGGATTCCCACCTGCTCCACTCCACTAGGTAGCGCAACTGCGCCGCCTGGAAGTATTTCCAGAGGTCCGGGATGCCAATGCCCCCTGCCTCCGGGGCCAGCGTGGAGAGAACCCTCTTCATCCTCGGCTTGCGGCCTTGCCAGACGAAGCGCGTGATGTCAGCTTGTGTCTGTCTAATCCAGCCCACGGGAGGCTGGAGCGGCAAGGCTCGGAAGAGGTATAGAATCTGGGGCAGAACCGTCATCTTGACCGCAGCAATCCTGCCGAGCCAAGACAATAGGCTCTTACTCCAGCGGCCCAGTTCCTCCCTGATTTTTCTGCTGAGAGAGGCATAGTTGGCCGTTACCATCGCTGGCAATGTTGGCGCTAGCAGAATCCCCAGGTACGGCACCAGAGATGACGACCACTGCATGGGAAAAAGCCGCTGCAGATCTCGTCTAGTATCTGCGGCCAGGGACACATCCAAAGCCACCGACTTGCCCATGTTCATCTTAAAACCAGCCACTTTCGAAAAAGCGTCTAGTTCATGAATACAAGCTGGGAGGGCCCGTCTAGGATCGTCCAAAGTCAACAGGACGTCGTCCGCATAAAGACTGACCGTGTGGATATACTGCCCCATCTTGATCCCGACCGCATCTGGGTTCTGACGAATTCTCTGGGCAAACGGCTCCATGTAAAGAGCAAAGAGGAGTGGGGAGAGCGGGCACCCCTGCCTAGTGCCCCGTTCGATCGCAAAGCTACGGGAGCTGCACCCATTGACTCTTACTATCGCCGACGGGTACTTGTAGCAGTTGAAGACCATCGAGCAGAATTTGTCTCCAATACCCAGTTTCCGGAGCACCTGCTCGAGATAAGGCCAGTGAACCCGGTCGAATGCCTTCTCAGCATCCACCGCCAGCAGCATCCGCTCGCCCGGGATCCGCAAAGCTTTCTCCAGAATGTGAGCCACTCTCTTGGTGTTATCGACCGTTTGTCTGCCAGGCACAAAGCCAGCTTGATCAGCCTCAACCAGGCCCGGCAGATGCAGGGCCAGCCTAGACGCTAAAATACCTGTGTACAATTTAAGGTCGACATTCAGGAGTGAGATAGGCCTGTACGAGCCGCATAGGGCCCGGTCTTTCCCAGGTTTCGGGATCACTGATACCATTGCTCTTAACAGGTCCGGTGGGATGGCTCCCGGCTCCGAAAAGGAGTTAAACAGGCGGGTGAGAATAGGGGCCACGACCGGGCAAAAGGTTTTATAGAACAAGGATGTGTAACCGTCCGGGCCTGGAGCTTTCCCGTGTTTGAGCCTCGCTATCGCCGATACCACCTCCTCCATGTGGATGCTACACTCGAGGTGTTCCGCCTGAGCAGAGTCCAGCGCCGAAAGGGTCACTGAATCCAAATATTCCGAGGCATCCTGCGTCGAGGGGGGTTCCCCCGTGTACAACGCTTCATAGAAACTACAGAACGTTTCTGCTACCGCAGCGTCATCAGAGACCGCCACCCAGTCAGCACCGAGTAGTTCCTTCACCACGTTACGTTGGTGCGCGATACGAAGCCTATTTGCCAAGAGTTTGCCACACCTATCCCCTCCCGTGTAAAACGCATGTTTTAGACGCAGCGCTGCGTATTCCGCCCTATCCATGTCCAATGCCGACAGGAGCTTCCTAGCAGCCTTCAGCTGCCTCCAAACCCTTGGAGCTCCGGTACGGCGATGGACCTGTTCCAATTCCCGGACCTGGGAAATCAACTCCTCCCTCCTGCGCTGTCTCTCCCTATTCTCTGCGGAGGAGATGGATATGAACTCCCCCCTAAGAACCGCCTTCAGTGCCACTCTCTGTGTCGCTGGCGAGGTGTCCGAATTATCATTGTGTGCCTGGTATTCCCGAATCGCTTCCTCAATATGCTTCACCACCGTTTTTTTGTGTAGGAGGGTGTCCCTGAGGCGCCACACCCCCGGGAGGGGGAGGCCGTCGGCAACGCAAATGAGCCCACGACCGGCGCATGATCAGATAGCGAGAAGACCCCAATGTCCGCCGCCGTAGCAGCGGCACGCATCGGCCCACTAACCAATAAGTAGTCCAGCCGTGCGTAGGTCCGGTGCGCATGGGAATAGTAGGAGTAATCCCTGTCTGTGGGGTGGAGGGTGCGCCAAAGATCATGCAAATCCATGTCAGTGATTCGGGCCTTCCCAGCCTGTGAAAGTTCCCCAGTCTGCGGGTATCGCTGCGCTGATCTGTCTAGTGTAGAATCAAAGACAACATTCAAATCACCCCCCAGTATGATATGGCGATCGGGGGAGGCAGTCACATCTACCAGCACTGAGTCCAGAAAGCGCTCTTGGTGGTCATTTGTGCTATATAAGGAGCCAATAGTGAACGTTGTGTCCCCCAGGCGGAGGCGGTATGCCAATAGCCTCCCCTTCTGTTCCGCAAATTTGTACAATACCTCCCCCCTAAAGGAACTCGCTAGCAGGATGGCTACCCCCGCGGTCTTAGATGCAGCAGAGGAGAAAAACTGAGTTGGGAACTTAGCAGAGCGCATCCTATGACAGTCCTGTGATAGTAAATGGGTTTCCTGCAGAAGGCATATATCGCCTGTGTCCCCTCCAGCAGAGATAAGATCGCCCTTCGCTTCACAGGATTATTCAGACCCTTAACATTAAGGGTCACTACCTTCAGTGACAACATATCCCTGGGAAACCGGAAACGCCAAGCCACGGGCAGACTATAAGCGAAAGGGGGGCACGGGCCAGCAGCGCAGGACAAGCAAAATAGAGCCAAGCAATAACATTTGAGATATTGGACGGTACCCCCTCAACCCCTGAACAACTCCCAACCCCCCCCAAAACAGACCCATGGCAACTGGCCAACTCCCCACCCATGCACAAACAACCCATTGTTCCAGTCAAGTCCCAAAACGGACAAGTCTGTGGAAAGTAGCAAAAGTGGACGTCCAGCCACTCGATCTCCCCGCCTCCCCCCCGACTCTCCCTCCAGCCCCCAAACCTGGCACTGAAGAAGCTATGTCCATCTCCCCCCGGAGTGAGTTTACGCCGTCAAGGCGACACCGTTCGTGGCGACCGAGTCCCTGGCCGCTTCCCTCAGTGCGCTGGCCATGTCTGCCTGTCAGGGGGTCCCATGCTCAGCCCCGGCAAGGCTAACTGATTGTCCATCTCCTCAACAGGCGGATTACTACAGGCCCTTTAAGGATAGTCTTTGTGTTCGTGACGAAGGCTTCGCATCTGGACCACCTGACTTTTCGGGCCTATCAGGAGTGGCCTCTCACCATATGAGGAGAGACCCGGAAGACGCCGGGTCTCTGTCGTGGGAGGCAGAAGTGAGACGCCAGGAGAACCACGCGACCAGGAAGGCGGAAAGCACCGTGGAGACGGAGTCCTTGGAAGGTGACGACACCAGGAGCAGAGAAGGTGCCGGACCGGTATCCGAGGAGGAGCGGACGGAGGCAGCTGTAAAGCCAGGAGGCCAACGACACCGCGTTTCGCCCAGCCACACGAAGGAGGACGCGTGGCTTTCCCAGGTGCGTGCTCGTTTGGGTTCTTTGTTGAACTTTAAGAAGGGAGGGACCGGATAGGGGACCGTGCAAGCACCGGGGCACCTCGTTTAGCAAAGCTGTGTACAATTCACTGAATGTGGTGGTGGTTCTTGCTTTATCCCTCACACCCTTCCTATTACAAGAGTTTCTAGTAAACGGAACGAGACACTAAAAGCCACGTTATTTTCTTTTCTTCTATGTACTGGAGCGTCCCGGACCCCGACCCAGGAAGTGCCTGAGGACTACAAACCAGCCACCGACCCCGTGTCTGACCTAAAGACTTTATTTTGTTGTTGAACAGTCTGTATACCGCAATAAAAAGAGATAAACAGTCGCCCTCTAGTCTTGGCTCCTTCCCTTCTTGTGACCGAAAGGTGACAAGTGGCGAGCCAGCCAGGAGACATTCCATCTGATTTAAACAAGATGAAGACCTTACTAACCCAATTGAGCGAAGGCCAGTCCAAGCTAGAGTGGGCAATTAACCGTTCTAACGAACAAGCGGACAGTGATAGAGCTACGTTCACTGCGTCCATACAGACACAGGCCGATCACCTTACTAAACTCTCAGAGGGACAAACGCAGCTGTTGGCTGTTTTGGGACAAAGTCGAGCCGCACACCCACCCGGGGCAGTCGTGCCGCTCCAAAAATATGTTCCAGGAGACGACCCTATTTCCTTCTTCCTAAATTTTGAAAGGGCAGCCCGCGCTAGTGCTTGGCCGGGAGAGATATGGCCCTTTTATCTAGCTCCTCTACTTACAGGAGAAGCCCAGGCAGCTTATCAGTTGGCCAATAAGGACGGTACTGCAGCCTATGGACATGTGAAACAAATAATACTTGATAGACTGGGGGTCGATGATGAGACTCATCGTTTGCAGTTTCGACAGGAGAGGGGAACCCCAACCGATGCTCCCAAAACTCTTTTCTATAAGCTGAAAGATGCAGCAGACAGGTGGTTGAAACCCCAAGAGGGGAATATCGATAATGTAATGAATAAGATTTACATGGAACAATTTCTTGAAGCATTGCCCTATGGCACACAATGGTGGCTCCGACAGCACGCAGGGTTGATTTTAGAGCACGCCATTGAAATGGCTAATTCCTATGCGAGAGCCCAAACCAGGCCTGTCTTTCGAGAAACTGAAAAACCTGTTATTAACAAAAACCTTACGAAACCTGAGAAAAAGCCATACAAACCTCAAAGTGAACCTCCTCCTATGAAAACTAGACCTTTGAAGCCCGAACCGCCAGTCTTTATAAGTCCTCAGTGTTATGAATGCGGCGAGTGAGGACATATTGCCAAGTACTGCCTTAAAAAGAAAGAGAAGGAGGAAGAGCCCATGGAGGTGGGGTATGCTCCGCGTGCCCTCTTGTATGCACAGGAGACAGGTCCAGCCTTTTATGTAAGTGTCTTGGTACACGGTAAGAAAACCCGTGCCCTGTTGGACTCTGGGTGTCGCCATTCGGTGATCCAGAAAAACGCCCTGAACAGTTCCTCCTTGCTCTTGGACTGTAGTGTAAGGATAAAATGTGTACACGGGGACGTACGTACTTACTCCCTAGCCGGGGTCACGATAACAACAGAAAAGGGAACCCAAGTACAGTGTGAAGTAGGAGTCCTTCCAAATCTACCCGAGCCACTCATTATAGGTACAGACAATAAGTGGTTTTCTACTCTGATGACAGAAATTTTAGAGAAACAAGGTAGGAGTGGGGTCAGGGAGGGTCTGTTAGCGGAAGAACCTTGGTCTACCGATACCAACTTTAGGGCTGCTCAGCTAAATGATGCCTCTTTGGCCTCTGCCTGGCAAAACGCACAGGACAATACAAATCAGAACTCCCCTACTTATCCTTGTTTTATTGAACAAAACGGTCTTCTTTATAGAGTAGGGCAGAGTCAGGCCACTCCACAGCTAATAGTACCTACCCTGTTCCGTGAACAAGTAATGTTTTATGCTCATGCACATCTTTTAGCAGGTCATTCTGGTGCCGAAAAGACCACTAATTCCATCATTGAGCATTTCTATTGGCCCGGGGTGTATGCACAAGTGAAGAAATACTGTCAGGAATGCCAGATTTGTCAGAAGAGAAACCCGTACATCCCACCTAAGGTCCCTCTTGTTCCACTTCCAATCATAGGGAAGCCTTTTGAAAGGATAGGGGTAGACATCATAGGCCCTTTACCGAAGTCACATAGAGGATACCAATACGTTATGGTAATAGTTGACTATGCGACTCGTTATCCCGAGGCGTTCACATTACGAGCAGCTACCACTAGCGCCATTTCCCAAAAATTGGTCGAATTGGTTGCACGGATGGGATTCCCCAAAGATCTTATAACCGACCAAGGGACACCGTTCGTGTCTCGCCTCATGAAACAAGTGTGTAATCTCCTCAATGTGAAACATCTACGAACCTCGGTGTACCATCCACAAACCGATGGTCTGGTTGAACGCTACAACGGGTTAATAAAAACCACTCTAAAGAAACTTTTGACAGGAGATGGTAAACACTGGGACCAACTTCTACCATTGGCACTTTATGTGTTGAGAAGCCAGTTCCAAAGCAGTTTAGGAACTTCCCCCTTCGAGTTACTGTTTGGTAGGAAACCCCGTACATTGTTAGAAATAACCAGGGATAGTTGGGAAAAGACAAGCTCAAAAGATGCTGAAGACTTGTTGGACTACTCCCAGCAGCTGAAATCCCGGTTACACAAGCTACGAACCCTGTCCTATGAAACCTTAGAGAAAGCTCAAGACAGACAAAAGACCTTTTATGATAAAGGCAAGAAGTGGAGAGAGTTGGACATAGGTGATTGGGCTTTGGTCCTTCTTCCTACTTCTACTCACAAACTTCGGAAGGAGTGGCAAGGACCTTTCCAGGTCGTCAGGAAAATAGGTAGGACCACATATGCGCTGAAACTATCTCCTTCCCGAACCCAGATTTACCACATTAATATATTGAAGAAGTGGTTGGGTGCCCCTCCGAAACCTCATGTTTCAGTGTCATTAGCGACACCGCCTGCTCATACCATCGAGCATGCTGTGGTGAATTCCGACCTTACCGACTTTAAGAAAAATGAATTGAAGGAGCTGATGCTAACACATCAGGCCATATTCTCGGATCAACCAGGACGAACCACCTTGGCTGAACACCATATTCCGACAGCTCCAGGGGTAGTTGTGAAACAGAAACCGTATCGGATTCCCGAAGCATGAAGATCAGTGATAAAAGAGGAGGTACAGAAAATGTTAGAAGCAGGGATCATAGTACCCTCTAAAAGCAATTGGTCTTCCCCAGTGGTATTGGTGCCAAAGCCTGACGGAAGTAAGAGATTTTGCATTGACTTTAGAGCAGTGAACAAGGTGTCAAAACAAGACGGATATCCTTTACCAAGGGTAGATGAGCTGATAGAACGCCTTGGTGAGGCTCAGTACATAACAACCATTGACCTCACCAAAGGTTATTGGCAGGTGCCTCTTTCTCCAAAAGATCAGGAAAAGACAGCGTTCACCACCCCTGATGGTCTCTTTCATTTCACTGTCTTGCCCTTTGGACTTCATGGGGCCCCTGCTACCTTCCAACGTCTTATGGATACAGTGTTGGCCCCATATAGACACTTTGCGGCAGCCTACATAGACGACATTGTCATCCATAGTCCGGATTGGCAGACCCATTTACAACACTTGAGTCAAATCCTTATGGCTTTGGAAAAGGCGGGACTACACATAAATGCAAAGAAGTCACGCTTTGCCTTTTCCCAAGTGAAGTACCTTGGGTACATGCTGGGTAACGGCCAGTTGTTTCCACAACAAGAAAAAGTGAAGGCTATACAACAACAGGAGTTTCCTAAAAATAGGCGAGATCTCCGAGCCTTTCTTGATTTGGTTGGTTACTACTGACAGTTTATACCACACTTTGCCACGCTTTCAGCCCCTTTGACGGATATGTTAAAGAAAACCGCCTCTTCTGTTCCGTTCAAGCAACCCTCTTCCCAAGCTCAGACCGCTTTTCAGGCGCTAAAAGATGTTCTCTCCTCGTCTCCAGTCCTGATCACACCTGACTTTGACAAGCCTTTCTATCTAAAAACGGATGCTTCTGGGGTGGGACTGGGGGCTGTTCTGTCTCAATTAGATCAGGATGGGAGGGAACGTCCTATTCTGTACTTAAGCAGGAAACTTTTCCCTAGGGAGACGGTTTATCCCACGATAGAAAAGGAGTGCCTTGCAGTGAAATGGAGCATTGAGAAGCTTCATTATTATCTGGATGGTCGGCGTTTTACACTGTATTCTGACCATGCCCCTTTGCAGTGGCTCCAGCGGAACAAGGGACGCAATGAGCGCATCCTACGTTGGTTTCTGTCCTTACAGCCGTACGACTTTGAAGTATGTCACCGTCAGGGTACGGCTCAAACGACTGCTGACTACTTGTCCCGCTATCCACTTTCCCCCGAACGGGAAAAGTCTAGGGGAGGGATTTGTCAGGGGGTCCCATGCTCAGCCCCGGCAGGGCTAACTGATTGTCCGTCTCCTCAACAGGCGGATTACTACGGGCCCTTTAAGGATAGCCTTTGTGTTCATGACGAAGGCTTCGCATCTGGACCACCTGACTTTTCGGGCCTATCAGGAGTGGCCTCTCACCATATGAGGAGAGACCCGGAAGACGCTGGGTCTCTGTCGTGGGAGGAAGAAGTGAGACGCCAGGAGAACCACGCGACCGGGAAGGCGGAAAGCACCATGGAGACGGAGTCCTTGGAAGGTGACGACACCAGGAGCAGAGAAGGTGCCGGACCGGTATCCGAGGAGGAGCGGACGGAGGCAGCTGTAAAGGCAGGAGGCCAACGACACCGCGTTTCGCCCAGCCACGCGAAGGAGGACGCGTGGCTTTCCCAGGTGCGTGCTCGTTTGGGTTCTTTGTTGAACTTTAAGAAGGGAGGGACCGGATAGGGGACCGTGCAAGCACCGGGGCACCTCGTTTAGCAAAGCCGTGTACAATTCACTGAATGTGGTGGTGGTTTTTGCTTTATCCCTCACACCCTTCCTATTACGAGAGTTTCTAGTAAACGGAACGAGACACTAAAAGCCACGTTATTTTCTTTTCTTCCATGTACTGGAGCGTCCCGGACCCCGACCCAGGAAGTGCCCGAGGACAACAATCCTGCCACCGACCCCGTGTCTGACCTAAAGACTTTATTTTGTTGTTCAACAGTCTGTATACCACAATAAAAAGAGATAAACAGTCGCCCTCTAGTCTTGGCTCCTTCCCTTCTTGTGACCGAAAGGTGACACTGCCCTAATAGTGGGCGAGTCCGGCCGTCCAGCACTCGCCGCCGACCTCCTCCTCACTGATCGCCGCCGTCCTCCTCTATTTGAACGCCTCCAGCTCGGTGTTGCTTCTCCCCCTTCCGCGGCCGTGAGGCCCAGGACACCGCAGACATCTTGCAAGGAACGCAGCTGGTGGAGCACTCCGTTCCAACGGAATATCAGGCGAAAGGGATGCCCCCAAGAGTACGGGGTCTCATGCTCTCGCAGGAAATCTGTTGCAATTTTGAAGGACCTGCGCTTCTGTAGCGTGATAGCGGACAGGTCCTGATACAGTGCCACAGGTCGTTCGCGGAAGGTCAATGGTTGCTTTCTGCGGGCTTCGGCCATGATGCGCTCCTTCACCGGGAAATCCGGGAGGTAGGCCAAGTTGTCCGGTGGAGGTTCCGCCGACTGTCGCTGTCGGCCGACTCTGTGGGCCCCGTCGATTCGGATCGGGAAATCCGCGGGTTCTCCCAGAATCTCTCGAAACAAGTCCCTCAGGTAGCCCGTCAGGTCTGTCCCCTCATCCGCGGATGGCACACCCCGAACTCGGATGTTGTTCCTTCTCGACCTGTTCTCCAGGTCCTCATTGTGCGCTTGGAGTTCGACATGTTGCTCCCTGAGACGGAGAACGTCTTGCTGCAAATGGACAATCTCTTCGTCCTTTCGTTGAGCCGCTGCCTCCGCCGACTCCATCCGTTCGCTCAGGCCCTCCACCTCTCTACGGACCTCGCACACTTCGCTGGCCACCTCCTGCTTCAGCGTCTGGAAGTCGGCCTTGAGCGAGCTGAACAGATCTTCCATGAAGGACCTCGTGATGGGGGGCTCGCCTCCAGTCGGGTCCGCTGCAGCCCTAGAAGAGCTCGGGGACGGTTGCGCCCTGTCCCACTGCTGCTGGGCCCTGCTAAGCATGTCCGGCAGGGTGCGGTCCCCTTTCCTTGATCCTCGGTTCCCCGACATTCGTGCCCCGTAAGCTGCCACACTCCACTCAGTCGGGAATGCGAGCTCGGGTCACTAGCAGCAGGCCTCGGTTCCGATGAGTCTCCAACAGCCGGCAGAGCGACGCCAGGGGGAACGCCCGTGGTAGTAGGGACACCAAGGGACCTGCGCCACAGAGGACAAAATGCGGGCCAGTCCTGTCGTAGAAGGCAACTCACAGCCCAGCCAAAAGTCAGACGCTGGCCCCCACAGGGCGGACCCAGGCTGCAGCGTCCCTCAGGAAGGAAGAGCTTTGCTGGGCCAGGGGTGCAGGAGTCGTCCCTGGGAGACACTGTAGGAGGGCTTCGTCACCGTCGCCTGGAAGACAAGATGGCGGGTGGGCGTAGCCGGGTAGATCGTCCGAGCCCGACGGCGCCACCAAGGTCGCGCCAGGAAACAGTGTCACTGATAGGAGTCCCAGCCAAGGCCGACCAGCCAGCGAAGAGAAACAATAAACCTGGCCCCAGATCCTGAGCAGTGTCTCAAACTGGCGTCGGGCGGGGTTCATTCAATGTCGTAAGCCACCGCTGCAGATCCAGGGGCCACCACGATCACACAACAGGGTCCACTCTTTGCGGCAGCCCGTGGCAGCTAGCCATCCGTCGTTCCCAATCGGGCACCGTCTGATGCGGGTACCCAAGCGAATTCCACACCAGGCCACCAGTTATCAGCACCAGGGTCTATCCAAGCCTCCAGGCCAGCGCTCCGCTCCGCTCCGCCCCCGAAGTGCTCCGCAGTTCGTTTATCGTCTCTAAGCGTGCCTCCGCCGGATCGTTCGGGGCCAAAGTTGCATCAATATGTGCCCCAAGTCAAGTCAAGTCAAGTCAGAGAATTTATATAGCGCACTACATACCCAGAGGGTCTCAAGGCGCTTAGGAAGGGGAGGAGGATTACTTGTCAAATATCCACGTTTTAAGTTGCTTTCTGAATGCTAGGTGGTTCTGGGTGAGGCGAAGGTAAGTGGGAAGTGAGTTCCATGTTTTAGCAGCCAGGTATGAGAAGGATCTGCCTCCCATGGTGGTCTTGTTGATGCGAGGTACAGTGGCGAGGGCTTGGCTGGAGGAACGTAGTTGGCGGGGGGGGTGTAGAAGGACAGTCGTGAGTTGAGGCATTCTGGTCCAATGTCGTAGAGTGATTTGTGTGCGTGGGTTAGCAGTCGGAAAGTGATTCTCTTATTGACGGGTAGCCAGTGGAGGTCTTTCAGGTGACCAGAGATGTGTTCGTTGCGTGGGATGTCCAATATGATTCTGGCTGAGGCGTTTTGTTGAGCTGTGTTGCTTTTTCTCCAGATTTGTGGAGCCACTCAGGGCCATGCAAAGTGTAGATTTGCATTACTTTTGCACCTTGTTGCGTAGTGCAAGAGTGATGCAAAATGTCTCATACATAGGCCTCCAAGTTTCGCTTCTCTCCCCTGAGTACAGCAAAGTTCAGCACCAGATACAGCATACACAGATATATGGCAGTAGTTCCAGAGACTGCATAATGAACCAGTAACAAATTGGGGGTGCGCAGCCTCAAGAAGTCCCCTGAATCAAGGACAGTAGGTAGATAACTTCTTTATTCAGAAAATATTTCTCATAAAAGTCAAATGGTTTTTAAACAATCCTGCCAACACGTTTCATCCCCATATTGGTAACTTCGTCAGGGCAAACAAAGTGTCCCACATACGAGTACACTTATAGAACATAGATCAGCAGCAGTAGGTAGAGTATGAAGATGTTGAAATTTGTGACCCTTTCCAATGACCAGTATGCTCCTGTATGAACCTGAATGAAGCAGGAGCAACATCCACCAGATATCTAGGAAGAGAAGGTATACTGTTGGTGGAATGGTCTCGTCAGGCCGGATCAGCAACCGAATATCGGCTATATATGGTCATCAAGGAATTCAAATCCAATCCTGGTAGCAAGGGGGACG
Source organism: Lissotriton vulgaris (assembly GCF_964263255.1). Taxonomy (NCBI): domain Eukaryota; kingdom Metazoa; phylum Chordata; class Amphibia; order Caudata; family Salamandridae; genus Lissotriton; species Lissotriton vulgaris. Next base: position 1,908,014,425 of record NC_141689.1, read on the forward strand.
GGATACAGCCGTAATATGGTGGTCCCACCCAAATAAATCAGTAATTAATAGAGAGCTGTTGTGATTGCCCAAGACTCTCAAAGGAGGAAAAATATATATATAAATATTCAGTCGGTGTGGCGATAGCCATGCAATGGTCAGAAGTCGGATTCCTCTTGGGAATTCATTTAGGATAGATCCTCTTGGGACACGGTGTATAACTGTGTACTCGTATGTGGGACACTTTGCCCTGAAGAAGTTCCCGATATGGGGTGAAACCCATTGGCTGGATTGTTTAAAAAACATTTGACTTTTATGAGAAATATTTTGATCATAAAGAATTGATCTTCCTACTTTCATTGATTCAGTGGACTTCTTGAAGCTGCGCATACCAAATAAGTTAAATGATTCTTTGATCTGGAGCACAGTGAAGTCACTAAACGGGCTGGCATGGGGGTAGTCTGCACAGCAAATGTACATTTAGGAATTGGCACGCTGTGCAGCATAGGGGGTCCTCCGTTGTTGCTTTGGAACTCTAAATGCATAATGAAGCTGTTCCTGATGCAAGAGTGCACAGGTAGCAGAGTCAGTGAACCAGTGGTCGGGAATATAGTGCAATGTCCACAACAGCGAGAACTGCAGCACCCAATGCTAGCATCCAGCACCATCCATTTGGCTATGACAGTTCCCAGATGTGGATGCACTCTTCTAGCTAATAAAACTGGGAGGTACTGAGGAGTGGCAAAGTGCACCCAATCTTGTATTTCTTAAAATGCACTGTGTGGGAAGTCCCGTATCAGGATCCAGGGTGGGCCAGATAGCCCCTGGTCATCAGATTAGAGGCGAGCATTTTTCCTAATGTCTCAAATAATGAAATAAACACTGGGGAAGAGTTTTTAATAAATTGCTAAATAATATAGTTATATGTGCAAAGTTAAAGTGAAAGCTTTTAATGAATATGAAATGTATTTAAAATGTGAATTTTAAAGTATACAGTCATATTTCCCAGTACTAGGCCTCAAATGGCTAAAGCTGCATTTTGCTTGAAAGTAGTTTTGCTGAAACATGTATAAAAACTTTGACCTCAGTGATCATATGTTCTTTTCAATACAAAGCTTCATAAATGGTTTCACACAATTCTAGTAAATGTTTTACATACACAAAGAAGGCTGTCAAAGTTTGATTAGAAATTTTAGTTTAGTAAAATAATAAAGAATATGTCATATAAAAATGAAGCATCAAACTAAATGTGACCTTTATTAACATACTTGATTTGTTTCCAAAGGATAATGTTTTGTGGAAAAGTTCTCTTTTTGCTATAAAGATGTTCCACCTATTACATAGGTAATTTTGAGCACAATAAACAAGTCGATATTTAGAAGGTTAGACATGTAATCAGATGTGTGGGTAAGGAATACTGCATGAGAAAATGTTCCATAAGAATCTAATCATATTGTTAAAAGCTAAAAACCTAACATTACAATCTATGGACTATTGTATTCGTTTAAGGAGAAGAGGGTGATCCTTTTCTCCAGAGAGCACTGGAAGCTGATTGGACGAGAGGAGGAGAAGATGCTACATGAACTTCAACATCGTTTTTGACTGCTTATAGTAGTGCATGTTCCTAGAGTCAGTTAATTTCTTTTGACCCACACTTTCCCCACATCCACTTGCCCATTGCTTTTTGTTTCTGGTTGCTACTGCTACTGCACATTTTACTCTCATGTATTTACATTGCTCTGAGACTCTACTGAGTTTCTCGAATGTCTCTTCATGGGTAGTTCTGCTTTGATTTATTATTCGTTTTTAATTGATTTATTAACTTTATGCCTGATCTCTATCACTCTCTTTCGAACTTAAACTCTTTAAGGATTCTAACTAAAACTTTTCACCAGTTTCTTAGAAAAGGGGTTCTTTCCTTTATGAAACTGCTTTATAAATTCTTGATTAACCATTTTTCCGATTTCTGTACTATTATTTGATTAATACAAATAAAATGTATGTTTTTTAATAATTTTATCTTAGAAAACTGGAATAATAAAACCCCTTTAAACTTCCACCTAACTCTCATTATTGACTAAACTCATAATAGAAAGTGTGATTAAGATTTTTGTGTTGATTTGCTGTTAATCTTCTCTAAAACAACGGCAAAGGTCCATCAGACCTAAAAAGAAAAGACACAAGCAGGGATTTATCCATGTGATGGTAAACTGAGGTTTTTACTTAAATTTATTCCCACACCAAAAACACATAAAATATTAGCAATGTTATTACTTTCTTTTCAAATAAATTATTTAAATTTTGCATAAACAATGTATATTATTAATTCAAACCACATTAGCTTATGAAGTCGGAAGCCATAGATATTGCAATGCTTTTTGACTTTGGCACATTGATTGACAGGATTTGTGGCTTGTAACAGTGTGTCTTTTTTGTCTCAGGGCATTAAATTGAAGTAGATGCCCCCACCTGTCCCAGCATGGTGTTTGCACTGCATTGGGGGCTGCAGTGCAGGTGGTGTCAATTAACTGTATTCAGGGGCCATCAGGTCGATGGAGGAACAGTCATTGTAAGTTCGGAAAGGGAAGGAGCTGGGCATGGTGGCAAATACATGGGACTCTGGTCTGCTGTTTTTACCACAGACAGTGGTTGGTGACTATGAAGGAGGAGTTAGGAGCAACTCCCACTCACGCTGCACCTTACCCTCGCTCCAGTTCCACACACTTTTATTCCACCATACCACCTCTGCAGACAATACTGAACACTATGATGCCAATAGTATCAGACTATGGGGTATATGTACAAAGCATTTTTGCAGTCAGTAATGGCCAGATTCACAGAAATTCACAGCCATTTTTTACCATAAAAATGCTTTTTTAAATGCACATAAACACAAGTTGAGATTCAGTAGGTTTTACCGAATTGCAATTTGTGTTAAGTGTTTCAGTATTTGCAAAAGGCATCTTTAGGGTGTCCCTTCCAAATAGTGAATCATAGTGGTATGTATGAATGTTTTGCAATCAAATTTCAGTTGCAAAGCATCCATGTTTTTCAGACATCACAAAGGTGGTGGTAACCATTTGCTAAAGATAATGGATCGCCTTGGTAGCCCTTCCCCTTTGTGAATGCAGAAACAATTATTATTTAAGAGCAGGCAGTGGTCCCAAGGACCACTGCCTGTTCTCAAAAGATTAAGGGCCACATGCATCATCGGGACATTTTGCGATTCCTTATTTGCGAAAAATAGGGAATCGCATATAAGGAATCGCAAAATGGGATGCATGAATTTATTCGCATAATTTTTGCGATTCGGTGAAAATCACAATTTTTACCGAATTGCAAGGATTATGCGAATTCTAAATTGCGATTTCGCAATTCCCATTGATTCCTATGGGCCAAAAGGCCCATAGGAATCAATGGGAAGGCATAGACATTTTGCGAATTTCAATTTGTGATTCGCAAAATGTTAATAAATTACATGGGTGCAGGGGGGGTCCAAATGACCCCCCCCTGCACCCCTGAAATGCATTTTTAAGTGCATGTTTCACACACATATGTCCTAAGGACAAGTGTGTCTGTAACATAACAGTGTTTAAAATGCAATTTTGAGCATTTTTTAACTTTTTCGCAAATTACCACAAGGTTCAACCTCGTGGTAATTTGCACCCCCTAATTGCGAATTCCCAATTTAAAATGCAATCATGCATTGCTTTTAAGGAATCGCAAATTTGCGATTCCTTAAAAGCAATCGCATTATTGGAAATCGCTAAACATAGCGAATTTCACAAAAATGTATGATGCATCCCAAAAACTTATTTAGGAATCGCAAACAGCCGAATTTACCGATTTGCACCGTTTGCACTTCCTAAATAGGTTGATGCATGTGGCCCATAACTTTTAAAGATGTATTTTCTATTTTGAAAAATGGGTCACAAATTACGACTTACCTCTTTATTACTCATGAGGTAGGTTGATTGCAATCCCTTTAGGAACTGCTAAAAAAAAATCAAAGGGCTTCATATATTAGGAATTGGGATATCCGAATTGCGAATCGCAAAGAATCGCAATTAAGAAATCACAATTCCGAAAAAGTATGCATATGGCCTTGTGTGTGCCTGCTTAACTGAGGAACAGGTGCAGAAATCCGTTTTGAACATACCGCCAAAGCTAGCTGCTGACAGCAATCAACAAAGCAAGTTCTGAAAGGTAAGAGTGAAAGCAAAACAATATCGGCCACATGCATCAACCTATTTAGGAAGTACAAACGGTGCGAATCGCAAAATTCGGCCGTTTGCGATTCCTAAATAGGTTTTTTGGATGCATCAAGCATTTTTGGTAAAATCGCTATTTTTAGAGAATTCCAAAAATGCGATTGCTTTTAAGGAATCGCAAATTTGCAATTCCTTAAAAGCAATGCATGATTAATTTTAAAATTGCGAATTCGCAATTTGGGGGTGCAAATTACCACAAGGTTGAACCTCGTGGTAATTTACGAAAATGTGTTAAAATGCTCTAATTTGCATTTAAAAACACTGTCATGTTACAGACACACATGTTATGTTATGTTATAAACCGTTTTGTAACGCGCTCTGTTACTTGTGAGTATCCTGGCGCGGGGAAGGGATCAAAGCGGCAGAAAACAAAACAGAAGAGAATCCTCCTAACCTGCACTCGTGAATAGGTGGGTTTTCAGATGTTTTTTAAAAGCAGTGACTGTCGGCATGGAGCGAAGATGGAAAGGGAGGGCATTCCAGGCCCGAGCCACCACCACCGACAGCGACATACCACCCAGTCTGGCGCGTTTGAAGCGGGGAAGAGACAGTTTGAACAACGAGGCAGATCTCAGGGTGCGTGCCGGGATGTACTTAATGAATCTTCTCTTCAGATATGAGGGGCCTTGGTCATGAATTGCGCGAAACGCCAGCACCAAGGCTTTAAACCGAATGCGTTGTGTTACTGGAAGCCAGTGAAGCGAGCGCAGCTCCGTGCGAACGCTCTTCCACCTGGGGATGTTAAATAATAGGCGTACAACCGCATTCTGAACAATTTGGAGGCGATTGACCAGGTATGCCGGAATGCCACTAAACAGTGCATTCGCATAATCAAGGCGAGCCAGTATGAGTGCTCTTAGGACATGTGTGTTTGAAACATGCACTTCAAAATACATTTCAGGGGTGCAGGGGGGGCTGCACCCATGGAATGCATCAACATTTTGCGAATTCGCAATTCCCATTGATTCCTATGGGCCTTTTGGCTCATAGGAATCAATAGGAATTGCGAAATCGCAAATTGGAATTCGCATAATATTTGCGATTCGGTAAAAATTGCGATTTTTACCGATTCGCAAATATTATGCACTTTCAATCATGCATCCCGTTTTGCGATTCCTTATTTGCGATTCCCTAAAAATCGCAAATTAGGAATCGCAAAACCGGACTTTGATGCATGTGGCCATATATCTTGATTCTGTGCTATGATATCGTGTGCTGGCCCGAAGCTGCAATGGCGGTTCTTGCAGTTCCAAATAAACGCAGTTGCCCTTTGTGCCAAAGCGAAGCACTACAATTCTTTAGCCAATAATCAGAGCCCCCAGAATTTTGCGGCATGGATTAGGAAAGTTTGCGGAACAAAATGAAAATTTTGCAGCACCTTACTATAATTACATTTGAGAGTAATGAACTAATACAAAATAGAATCTGCAGGAAAAAACATGGTGTAATTTCTCCTAATCAAAATAGTATTCTGCCTGTAACCCACGCTCTATTCTCATCCTCCAAGTCTTAAGGCAAAGCCTTAACCTTTGATGACAGAAGGAGATAACCTTCTAGGTGCTGAAATGCACAGCATACAGCAAAATTACAAAATCAGGGATCATCCTGTTTCTTGATTCACCAAATTGTGTAAACTTAGGCAAACACTTTATTTGACTGAGTCTCTTCCTTGTTCATTACCACATATGAGAGTATCTTCAAATATGTGAGTTTAGGATATGCGCTGTACAAAACCGAATATAGGGGCTTATTTACAAGCCGCTTGCGCCACTTTTGCGTCACTTTTCCCATGTTGAAAGTGACGCAAACATGGTGCAAGGGGCTTGTAAATCTGCCCCACAGTGTTTGATATAATAGCATTGTGTCCGTATTTTCTTAGAGTTGGCACAACCTTTTCACCTGTAGTGAGTTCTGCTATTCTTAAACTTTTTGTTGCTGCTCCTCGAGTGGACAGAGGGAAGAGAAGTGAGGAGTAGTAAAAAAGAAAGTTAAAATATAGCAGGTGAAAAGCTAATTTTTATTTTTCTGGATACGCTTAAGAAAATATTGCTAAGGGCCTGGCTTCCTATGCTGCCCACTCCCTGAAGGAACTCCAGTAACAGGGAGGAGAGGAACGAGCAGAAGAAGGCCATGCTACAATATTTAGAGGCGTCTTGGAAGGAATAGCAAGCAGCAGACAGACATGCCATTCTTCTGCCTTTCCATAACACAAAGGAAGTCATAACGGGCTGTATTCAGAACCAGGAGGCAATAGGACCATAAATAAATCAGGACAGCTACACCTTTTCTTCTGCAGCACCCAGGCAGAAAATAGCGCACGTCGTTCACCTTGGCCAATGTTGCAGTAGAAACGCTATTTATGGAAACGTACTTCACACAAACATGGTAGGGAAAGGCATGCACAAAAAAAAGAAAGCATTGGCAAAGCCATTATGGCTCTCTTGTAACACCAGGTTACAGTGCTAGTGGATTTGCAAATGTTTTTTTGTTTTTGTCCTCTTTTTAGGCAAACCGGATTGCGGGGAGCAGTGTGCACAACACACATCTTCCAATGCATTTGCTTTTACTTCGAAGAAAATAATTCCAGGATGAACACTGAGGGACTGATTCACAAACTTAAACTTACACTTTTGGGTAAGTTACTTTTTTTTGCTATTCATGAACTGCGAGTTAATAGTGAGTTTGCAACTGTGGAGTCTCCGCAGTCGCAACATCAGAGTGGTGGCTCCGCACTCAGGGCAGAGAATCCACACAGAAAAAGATAGGACAGGCGGAGGTGTAAGATTCTGCACACAGGCCCTGATTCAGACATTATATCTTGTAGTACAACAAAAAGTAGTAACAAATGTGAATCTAAAAATATTTGCAGAGTCTCAAGCATCCGCCTGTCCTATATTTGTATGTGTGCAGTTGGAAAACTGCAGAATGTGGCCGCATGTAAGTATTCAATGGGGTTCTCAATGAGTGAGAACACACAGCGCACGGAAAAAGGGCAAACCTTTGGTTAAAATGTGAAGGGTATAAGGAGGATTAACAAGTAATTTTTAGAGGGACTTTGAGAGCTTTTGGAGATGGTCTTAAGCCACCCTCAAAACAGTAACAGCATTGTTATTTACAGATTATGGGGCTTATTTATGGGAAACTAACGCAGCGTGGTGCCGCAAGTTATTTTGCTGTGCCATGAAGCATTAGTTTCGAGGCACAGGGATGCAACATATTTACAGCAACATGTTGCATCTCTGTGCATTTCCCTGCGCCAGCGCACAAACTGCTGCCAGGCTCAGGCACCCTTGCACCATGGTGCATTGTGGGAAGATTGCTTTTGTGCAGGAAGGGGATGCATTTCCCAGTTTACGATTACTCTTAAATCTAGAAACGCATTAGTGGACCTAGGTGATGCGCAGGAACACCCACAGCAACACCCATGTCACGCTCCTAACACGTAATGTGTTGAGTGGAATGGGGCGAGATTTACAACCACACGTAAAGCCATGCTGTGTGGCTTTACCTGTGGTTGTAAATTTCACGCAGCAGGTTGCGCTGTTGGTGTGCAAGGTGACGCACCGACAGTGCAAGGGGATCACAAATAATCCCCTCAATATATATAGGTAATACTAGGCAAGACCTGCAAATGTATGAAGTCAAGCCTTTTAAATGGTGGTTCACTTGTAATCAAAAACCCATATATATGACATTTACGTTTCTTTTCATCTTTAATTTACATATTTACAAAAATAATTACAAATGTTTGATTTCAGTGCATTATCAGCTGCAAGTAGTGACAATCCGAGTGGGCAGTTCATGCATACTTCATTAGAGGGTACCTCCATTCAAAAGATCATATCACTCCACCATTATCACTGTAACTGGTGCTGATTTTGTCGTATTTACCTTTGAAAATATATTCCATAATTTGACACAGCATGCCGTCAGCTTCTACAGCTAAATGTTCCAATAGGGCAGGGGCTGTACTTATTCTTAATGTAATGTAAATATTGCAAGTCACATAGTAGTGAAGTCCATTTATTTCAGCGTTGGTGTATAATATTTTCACATTTGGCACCTGCAGTCATTGATAAGGATTTTGTTGATAAAATCGAAATTAGCCTCTCAGCACAAATCTTGGAAATGTTGCTTGCATGTTTCTTTCTCAGGTTCACCCTTGCTAGCGCAAGGACCTACTTTTGCATTACTTAGTTCTGTAGAGAGGGGGCAGGCGGGGAACACCCTTCATTGTGTTGGCACTTCAACAGGCAAGGAATAAGTGAACTGGGCCCAGACTGGTCAAGAATGGGAAATGAGACATGACAGAAGTAATACCAGTGCTGTCCTAGGAACAGGTCCCTCCATCACCCAGGGCTGAAGCTGTGCCTGCCCACTACAGACATTAAAAGGACAAAACGAGGGCCAGCAGCTGCATCCTTTGCCAACCCTTCTCCTACAAAGAGTGTCAGCAATGAAAATCGGATGCAAAGGGGAAGGTTGACCACATACGCCTCAAATCCATCTTGTGTTAGTTCATCCTCGCATCTCCAGTATAACATGATGGCTGCTGTTCTGAAGGGTATGTGTTAGTTGGTTCTTGGTCAGCAGGTGCTGTCACAAAGTCCTTACACATGTTGTGGTACTGGTTAACGTCTACCGATACTTCCTGTCTTGGTGGACTGAAGACATTTCTTAACTCATGCAAAATCACCCACTTTATAAGTTCGAGTGCCCCTTATCCCTCTGTCTCAAAACTGCTCCAGTAACATCAAGGTAATTGAAGGACTGTTTAAATTAATCTCAACCACTGGAAATCTCTCTGGACTACATACTGGACCATCATTTCTCACCCACTTTGCCATTCTAGGTAGATGCCTGCCCTATGCAAATTAGTATTGGTCCTGTTCCAATAAGATCTGTCCAGTCCAAACTACCAGGCCATGTCCCCTACAGATGCAAACACAAACAACCCCAGACTGGTTTCGACCCACTTTATGCTCATCAATGAGGTGGAGTTTGAGTCTCATGAAACATTGAATATGGGACCCTATCTGGTCATACCCATGGCACTTAGCGCATTAATTGCAAAAATGACAGATAATGGAAGAAATACTAGACTCTCTAGGCTGCATTTGAGGCCACTGATTTTCACCAACTCTTCCACTCTTAACAGAGGCCCGCCATATACAGATCAGTTTTGTTCTTGCTTGCAGCCACTGGATCACAAATTGCACCCAGCTGAAGAGCTCCAACTAGAACAAAACTATCTTCGTTTGTTTATGTTCCAGTACAGAGAGGACCTGGCTTAACAGTTTGTGTTGGACTGTTTCTATTGGAGCAGCACCAAGGCTGAATTAAATGTGAGGTGTCATAGTGGGCAAATACGATGGGCTGAAATGCTACTGTAAGTGATTACCAGTGTTTAGACTATTTGTCAGCACTCATCCCATTACCTTTTGTGTATTTGGCCCAAAATTACCTCAGCGTTTAGTCTTGCTCAAGAGATGTCATTCTTGCCAAGCAAGGTGCAATGCCTGTGCCTGACGAAAAGCTCCAAGTGGTCCTAGTTGCAGAATCTGTGAGAAGCAACTCAAAGTGGGCTTCCAATCAGACCTAGATCATGGCTGAAAAATGGTTAAATGAGTTCTGAAACAGGGTCTGAATGGGAGGTCTTACTTTCATTTTATGTTGAACTTATTGGACTTTATTTTGATTTGTGGCCCAACTTTGGGACTTAAAAATGTTTGCTTAGGACTTCTGAGTTGGACTTTTCCTTCAGTTTCTTAATTTTCCCAGATCAGTGATACATATAAACTTGTTCCTGATATTAAAGAAAATATTTTGCTACTCACCCACCTCAAAGTTCACTCGCCGTCCCGTGGACTTAGGTACTATTTTGGGCATTTTACCCTCCTCAAGGACAGCTGACATGTTTAAACATCACAATGAACCCAAGACTAATTATTAATTGCTTAAAAAATATATAAACATCTTTTGGAGTGTGCTAACCTAAGGTGGAATGTACATGATCCAGACCCTCAAACACAATCATTGACATTATTTAAACACAATCACTGTCAAGCCCTGGCACATGTGATATGACACTTAGGTGGAAGACAGTTGTATTAGAGTTCATTAAAAATGTTCAGAAAATTACTTTTTCACATACATATTCAGTGTCACGCTGAGTGGGAAATTGGTGCTATCCACACTGACAGGTGTGTTATCCATGTCCTTGGCTAGGTAACACTAGGCTCACACTGGGTTGAGAATCAGGTAGTGTACTTGAAGCAGACAGGTTGTGAGTGTTGTGAGTTTGGGGCAGGGATTGGTGGGTGTCTTTATTTGGGGAATTGCTGCTATCCACACCGACAAGTGTGTCATCCATGTCCTTGGCTAGGCAACACTAGGTTTACATTTGGTTGAGGATCAGATTGTGTACTTGAAGCGGACAGGTTGGTGAGGAAGGAAGTGGGCCCTGTAGATGGATGTTGACTCCCAATTGACAGATGTGTCTGATTTGGCTATGTAGTTTGACATGAGTCATTCTGTGAGAGGGACTGTGACATGTCAACATGCATCCCCCTCCCTCTGCACCCAGATGCATTTCTGAAGTGACTTTGCAAATAGCTTCTCCTACAGAGAATATTGTTGTGGAAAGAACTGACCCTCCCAACGGACAATATCTGGCCAAGCTAATCCCCCTATGCATGGCCATTTTATGAAGCCAGGTTGTAGTCTCGCACATAGATGACTGACATCTGGGAGGTTGTGGGAGGTTGATTTCTCAAAGAGTGAGTAGTCAGTCTCACTTGGGGTTTCCTCCACTTCAGAAGATGAAGAGATGACTGGAATAGTGCCAAGATAGAGAGATCAAACAAAGGATGCAACTGAGGTACCTGTAGACTGAGTGGTGGTTGGAGGGGAGTCCTGTAAAGACAAGATGAGCATCTGTGACGGTTCAGCTGGTGTCTGGGCTGTTGAAATCCAGGTGGAAATCCAACCCCCACCCATCAGGTGCGTGGAGCAGACTGTTGGCTTGTATTCAAACATGAGGTTATATACTTTTCGGTTCAACACATATAATCACTGTAAAAGAAAAAACAACAGTTGGCCTTTGAGCTCCCGGGAAGGACCATATATGGCACAAATGATTAGTTCAAAGCTTAACTATTTATTACTGGGAAGGTCAGGAGGGGTGACTCCCTTTCGTCTTGGTGCCCGGGAGTGTAGGCACAGTGCCTCCAGGAATGCGTTCATCGCACCCAAAGCCAGATGCGACCTTGAGTCTCAGGACAGTCGAGTAAACAGCCTACGTTCAGCTGCTTCCAGTAACTCAGATGAACTGAGGCTTGACAACTGCTGCAGATTAACACTTGATCACAGCCCATGTTCGAGCATAAGATCAGAAAATGGCATCTGTATGGTTCTCGGCCTACTCTGTTAGCAGTGGATACGCGAGGAGTGAATAGATGCTGTCCTCCCTGCAAAAGCATATATATATATATATATATATATATATATATATATATATATATATATATATATATATATATATCAGATGAAAGAGGGTGCATATAGATGCATCATGCTAACATAATATAATTCTGATACTCCTTAGGTATGGGAAATCTAATTTTTATCCCTTAGAACGGACCTTTTAGCATGATGTAGCTAACTAAAACAGCTCAATCTTCAAATATTCCTCATCATTCTGCATTAAATCTTTGAGCTCCTTCTGAACTAACTGAGCCTTTACTGCTGCTGGGGATGGACCGGCCAAAGAGGAGGTGAGTTTAGTTGCGCAATAAGAGCAACATGCAGGTCCACATTGTGCACAAAGGCAACACGTGAATATGATACCGGCTATACCTGCTAGCACTATCAAAATTTTCCATCCCCAAATAGACAACAGACCCCAGAATCAACCAGAGAGGGACCATGTACCAGTCTCTACATGTATTTCGGAAGCCAAACGATGTAGCTTCTGGATAGCCAAATGAACGGTGGGGGCGGAGTCAGGGATATAAACACAGCAGGAACTGCCGATCACACGGCATGCTCTTCCTCGATCTGCCAAGATAACGTCTAAAGCCACACGATTTTGAAGCAAAACGAGTCTGGTCGCCTGTAGCTCTACGCTTAGATTAGTCAATATTCCTGCAGTAGAGTTAATTACCTCTTCAACTAATGTAGACAAACAGCGTACTTCTTTGCTGGTTATTTTAGGCCCCAGATGGGAAACACTCCTTTTACAATGTTGATAAAATGCTGTTCAGGAGCATCTGTCTGATCTATATCGGTAGTATCTATTATTCTTTTATTTCTCTTAACAGGCATACTTCGTTTATTTAAGCGGTGATCTTTGTGATAATTAGAAGGGGCAATATAGACTGGAGGATACAGGAAGGACAGGTAGCAACGTCCAGCCCAACCTCGTGGAAGCCAAGTATAGGCATTTTTTCCTCAGACAAAATAAACATTAGGGGGTTTAACAATGGAGGGCTGCTAAAAGTATGTAACTGATAAGTGTAATTACATTGGCTTTCTCCTATTAATAGGTACCTTACACCCTGAACACAGAACACAGAGGTACTATTTAGTATAGGCAGTGGAATAGCCCTATCTTCAGTAACTCAACAAAATCCAATATTTCATTTTTCAACCAAGTGGTATTTTCATGTGTTGTATAAATATTCAAACATGCATTCGGATCTAAGGTTCCCTCTCCATTATTCCCGTCGGGGTCGAGTTCTTGATAAACCTCAATATATGCTAAAATCATTTCATAATCTTTTTCCCCAAAACTTTGAGTGTCCACAGTATAATGCATATACATCATTGAAAGTAATTTAAACCAAGCATCACAACTGCCAAGATGAGACAAGGGTAGGGATATGAATAAATAGTGCTTGTGCATAATAGATGGTAAGAGACCACAAGCCCAACAATTTATAGTATTGGTGGCACTGTGTGTTTGATGAAGCATTTCAACAAATGCATTTTTCAAATAAGACTGACAATGCCTTTCCTTATGTGGGGCTAAAGTATGAAACACATGTTCAGGAGGTGGGGCAGTTGTTCCGAAAACAGTATGCATAGGGTGGCGAAATTCTAAATAGATAAATACTCCCATTAATGTGATTATCAATATCGCTATAATACCTATAAATGCAATTTTAACACGTTGAGTCCAACTAGAAAAGACAGGCATATATGCAGGGAAATAACGTAGTACAAAAGGACATTCCTCTTCAGGAACGAAACGAGCAAAGGGATACATACTAACTAAAAGTCCAAAAATAAACCTGGGCGATGCAGTCCAACCTGCTAGAGGGTGCTTCTTTCCTGTGTCCGTTTAGAGCCTCACAGGCAGGATCCTATTGATCATCACAAATAAGACCAAAGCAAACTTCACACGTTGGAGTAATGTTCTCACACAACTGTTATGTTATGTTATCCGAATTTATTGAGCGCACAGATGCCTCAGCAAAGGGGCGTCCTGGCGCTAGCAGAACAGAAACCGGACAGAGCAATACCAGAATGAACAAACACAACAATATTAGAGATCCAGAGGAAAGAGGAAGGTTTTTACTGCTCTCCTAAAACCCAGGAGGTTGTCAATCGCACAAATATGAACAGGGAGGGAGTTCCACAACCACACAAAAGGAGCGGCCGCCGGATCTGGGCTTCTTGAAGCGAGGAACTATAGCCAAATGCAAGTTAGAGGACCTCAGAGAGCGAGTGGGAATATACGGAGAGATGAGATGCTCCAAGATCTGGGGAGAAGAAAGTTTAAGTATCTTAAACGAAAGACAAAGGCACTTAAACTTGATACGCTGAGCCACAGGGAGCCAGTGGAGCTTTTGAATGGTTTTTTTGGCCGAGCAGAATCTAGGTAGGCCTACCAGAGCCCTGGCGGCAGCGTTTTGAACGCGTTAGGATCTTAGTATTTCAGCCTGATTAGCTCCAAGCAAAAGAGAACTGGCGTAGTCCAACCTGGACAGAATCGTGGCTTATACAATAAGCTGTCTAGTGGGAGCGTCAAAAAATCTAAAAGTAGGTCTGAGTTTACGAAGAGTGCCAAAACATGTGGCGGACACTTTTTTAGTGTGGGTGACAAAATTAAGTTGGGAATCGAGCCAAACCCCTAGGTTTTTTACCTCGATGACAGGAGTAGGGGTCGGACCGAGATCAGATGGCCACCATTTATCACCCCAGAGATGACTCTGCTTACCGACAATGAGCACCTCGGTTTTTTTGGCGTTCAATTGAAGGTAATTGTCTGTCATCCATCGGGCCACTGAAAGAAATCCCTCACGGAACTTGGCAGCCTCAAGGTCAGAGGCCCCACTTATTGCAACCGCCAGCTGCGTATCGTCAGCGTAGGATACCATGGTAAGGTTCCAACGCTTAGCGACAGCAGCCAGCGGCTGCACATAGATGTTGAATAAAGTGGGGCTGAGGGCCGAGCCCTGCGGGACTCCCTGGTCAATGGAATAAAGTCTAGATTCATAAGGTGGAGTGGTAACCTTGAAGGTACGACCAGATAGAAAAGATCAAAACCATTCAAGTGCCACATTGTCGACACCTGCCTCAAGCAAACGCTGTAATAAAACAGCGTGGGAGACCGTGTCGAATGCGGCACTGAGATCAAGAAGCACCAGTGCCGCAGTGTGACCGAAGATGTTCGACCATAGAGAGCAGCGCAGTCTCGGTACTGTGACCGGGCCGAAACCCATTCTGCGAGGGGTCAAATAAATTTGCAGAGTGAAGATGATTAGATAGGATGGTATTAACGTGTGCCTCGGTCAGTTTGGCAGCCCAGGGAAGGAGGGAAATGGGGCGGTAGTTCTTCAATTTCAAAGGACCAAGGGCAGGTTTTTTTAGGATGGGAGTAACCTGAGCCTGTTTCCAAATAGCCGGGACCATACCTGAGGATAATGATAGGTTGACAAGATCTCGTAGCGGAGGGAGACAGAGGGAAGCAGACTCTATGAATTGAGTAGGTCGTAGAGGATCCAGAGGAGAGCCTGTTTTAACTTTGACTACAATTTTGTTGAATTCCTCCATCGTAAGTTCTGGAAGATAGGACAGGAACGTAGTAGTTTTAGAGACAGATTCCTGGCTTTCGGGTGATATAGTAGTGCCAGAAAAAGAGCAATAGATGTCCTTCACCTTTTTTACAAAAAAAACGGCCAAATCCTCACAATGGGAAGGAGAACAGATCTCAGCAGCTGGGGCTCTACTAGCTGTAAGATCCTTGAGCACCTTGAATATAAGTTTAGTCGGGTTGGTGCTGGTGCTGAATTCAAGGGAAAAGTACCTTTGAGGAATGGGTTCGTGTCAATATTACATTAAATCATATGATACAATATACATTTGTCATTTATAATATAAATAGCACTGGCAATTATTGCCTAGACCGATCATTTTATGTTTTTGGCTCAGTACTTTAGACTTTTGACTGACACTGAACCTATAAGGTTGACGCGTTTCGAACCCCCTAGTTGCGGGGTTCTCCTCAGGACCAAACACGATTTCTTGATTCTCCTGTGTGTGGGAGGACAATCAGATGTGGACAAGTCTTCACTCGCGTGATTGTTGACTTTAAATGCCCGGTCTCGGCGTGGTGGACGTTAATCCGGGATTTAACTTGCCGTTGATTTCAGATCAGCTGTAGTTGCGATGTTTTTGAAAGGCAGAGCCTGCAAATGAGCGGCTGATCTGAAATCAACGCGAGTGAAGACTTATATATGATTTAATGTAATATTGACACAAACCCATTCCTCAAAGGTATTTGTTTTTGTTTCAGGGATAAGTTGTATGCGTGGAGTGTGAAAGTATCAGTGTGAATGTGTTATAGAGCTGTCTTTGATCTGATTTGTAAATATTTGTAAACGTTTGTATCTAGTTGTATATTTTGTATATATTCGTGATATGCACAAAAACTTCTGTTTGAAAAATATGAAAACATTTTGAAAAATTATTTGATTAAATCAGTAACAAACGTGATAATAGACTGCTATGTTTTATTCATAACAGATCTTTTCGTGATTATAAACTAAGTTAGTTCAGCACTGGCATTTGTATTGTTGGTTGAGTACGAGGTACAGGCATAATAAAAATGGTAGTCATACGCTCAGGGGTTAGTCTCCTACCCTCTTTCAACAGTAGACGACCCAGGTAGGTCACCTCCTGTCGACAATATTGGAATTTAGAAAGAGATACTTTATTGCCATTAGCTGCCAAATGAGACAATACCTGTACAGTGGCTTCCTTACCACCATCCTCAGTGTCAGAGGCCACTAACAGATCATCGACATATTGCAAAAGCACATTACCAGGGGGCAGGAAAAACTCATCCAAAAATGTCTTCAAAGTTTGACTATAAATACGAGGACTCTCTGTGTACCCCTTGGGAGCACGACAAAACTGGAAGCTGCGACCAGATAATGAGAAGCCAAAAATATGACGGCTATCAGGATGTATCGGAATGCTAAAGAAAGCATTCTTCAAATCGATCAAAGAGAAATATTTGGCAGTGGGAGGAATCATAGTGAGAATAGTAGTAATATCAGAAACTACAGGGTATTGGGGCATCACTATTTAATTAATTTCAAGCAAATCAATCACAAAACGATAAGTATCAACATAGTCAGGATCACTTCCAACAGGGGCGTTTTTTAAGATCGGTAAAATGGGGTTGTTGCATATATTAGCATCTGTCTCCTCTACCACACCCTTTTTGATCAAATCTTGTATGATGGAGAGCAAAGCTTTCTCGCCTGTTGGAGAATGTTTGTACTGAGGTATACATGGAAGTCGAGCATTTTGCTTCAAAGTAATGGAAAGGGGTGGAATGCTTAATAATCCTACATCTGTGTCTCCAGTGGCTCACAACGTATATGGGACAGCAGCAAACTCAGGAGGGAGGGGTTCATTTTTGGTGAAACACTGCAAAGGATGCCTGCCCAGGGGATTGATGGTCAAATAAACACCATCAGGTGAACAATGAATTTTTGAGTGTAATTTCTTCAACACATCCAAGCCCAATAAATGTTCACCACAATGGGAAGTCACAAAAAAGGGGGAGTCTACCGTAACTGGACCAATTTTGAACGGAATAGGTTTGGAAATAGGGTTTACCACCGGAATTCCCAAGAATCCCACCAAAACATTATTGTGCCCGGACAGAGCAGCCCCTGGGACCAGAGAACCAGAAATAGAACTATTCATCGCACCCGTATCAACTAAAAACTTTTCAGATGTCCCCATCAAATGCGCTTTTACTGAAGGACCTTGCTGATCAACGGGTACTGATACCTGGCCCCCACTCTGTCCTTGGCAATCCTATGTATAGGCATACCCTCTTCATTATAGTACTGCCTACCTCTCGGATTATGGAAATAATTATTTTCTGATCCGACTTGCGTCACCTCCTCTTGTCGCATATCACTGCGATCGACACCACCTCGACCTCTTCCTCTCAAAGCCACAATCTGAGCCAGCAACAATGGACACTGAAATCGCCAATGCCCTTTCTCCTTACAGTAAGCGCACTGGTTTGGTCCCAAAACAACAGCGCGGCCTCCGCCTCGTCCGGTTCCCGCCCCCCTCGGGACGAACCCTCTACCGCCTCTCTCTCTGCCTCAACCTTCGAACGACTTGTTGCAACAACACCTGGTCTTAAGATCTTTAGTTTTCTTTCCTGTCTTATCCTTACTCTCATTTTCTCTATGTTCGTAATATTGGTCCATACTCATTATTCCTGAGGGCGTAGATGTGGTCAAGGTACTTTCAGTGGCTTGTAGCTGCGCAGAAAATTCCGGTAACAAATTGGTCACAAAACGATTAACAAATAATCGTATACCGCCTTCCAATGATAAACCCTGTCCACTAAAGTCAATGAATACACCTTTAAATCTAGTGAAGAAATCAGAAACACTTTTGTCTTTCTTCTGCTTCCATGCTGTCAATTTATCCCAATCCACCTTACAAGGCGGAATTAAGGAATGCATATAAGTAATAATACGGCCAGGTAACGCCAATAGTTCTGGTTTTGGTTTATCACCAGGCTTGCGTTCCTTATCCCAATCTTTTATCTTATCCCATGTTCCACCTAACTCCTGAACATGGTCCTGATCATGCACCTGACGCCATACATCAACAGGGACTAGCAATGCAAAAAAGAGCTCTATGTCAGCTAGGGTCATAACGGCTGAGGAAGCCGCTTCTGTGAGTTCTTTGTAATAAGCTGTGGGATTCTTACAGGGGCCATGTAGTTGTGAGTTTAGCAAGAGGACTTCACTCCTCTTCCAGGGGGTGTAAACCCATTGTTCCTGCACTCGTGCCTCTACACGAGGTCTAGTCACTACATTCTGATCATTTTTTAATTCCGGTATTTCAGGTTAAAGATAGGATAGACTTCTCGCATAGAGAGTCCCATGAGGAACATTTTTGGTACATCTGTCCTCGAAAACTTAATAAAACCTCAACATTTTTGTACACTTCCTCAGTCTAAGTGACTTATGAGCCCTGTCCCGAATATCATACATCACTTGGGGGGGCCATCCCTCCTGCAAAACACTGTTCCCATAAATTAATAAGACATGTGGCCATGTGTTTCAGGGCATGTTGCTGCATAACAGGCTCAAAGTCTCGAAGCGTGCTCCATATATCAGTTATAGTATAAATAGGATGTTGCATCCACTGAGATGACTGTTTTTCAACCATCTGTTTATCATTTAGTCCTACAGTCGAACGAGTAAACAACTTGCGTGTGTCAAAATCCACCGAAGCACGAGCTGGAGTTGAAACAGCTAGGGATGGGGTTGTGCTCGCGGACTGGGAAGCCCACGCAAGGGTAGGGGAAGATGAAACAGCTGTGGACATAACAAGAGACGGCAATGTAACAGACCATTAAGTAGCCGTTTCAGACAGAGAGGGAGATAAAACAGAGGAAGTTCCCGAAAAGACAGGGGAGGAGGAAACAATAGGGGCAGAGGCTGAAGGGACCTGTACTGGAGTTGGGGCAATAACAGGATATATGCGTTGTGGAGCATAAGGGGGAGGTGGACGAGTATCCAATAAATCCTCCATGTATGTATGTATGTATGTATTGTGCACTTGTATAGCGCAAATCTGCCACCCAAAGGGTATCCTGGCGCTTTTAGACTCTACTGAGCCATCAGCACAGACACGATGTTTAAGCTGTTCTGGGGAAGAGATAAGTTTTCAGACATTTCTTGAAAGAGGGAAAGTCCTCCATGCTCCTCAAGGATAGGGGGAGGGAGTTCCAAAGCTTGCCAGCTGCGTGGTCAAAGGACCGGCCCCCCATCCGTAGCCTGTGGATCCGCGGAACCACCACTAGGTGTAATGAGGAGGAGCGTAGAGGTCTCGCTGCGTGGTACCAAGAAAAGAGGTACTGTAGCATTACTGGACCCTGGTCATGTAGAGCCTTGAAGACCAGGCAGGATGATTTAAAAAGGATTCTTTGTTGAACTGGCAGCCAATGTAGGTCTTTAAGAGCAATGGAGGAGGAAGCAGCACGCGGCCTAGAAAGAGCCAGCTTCGCAGCCATATTTTGAATGCGCAGCAGCTTGTTGATTAAGGTGCCAGGTGCCCCCAGAAGCAGTGCATTACAGTAATCTATCCTGATAAGGATAATGCCACGCACCACCTCTGGTCTATCCTGGAGCAGAAGCAGGGGAAGAATTTTCCGCGAGGTACGGGGTAACAGCATGCATGTGGAAATGGTTTTATTAACAAAACCGTCCAACTGGAGGTTAGAGTTGAACATGACTCCGAGATTGCGGGCAGAGTCCGCCGCCACCACATTGCCCAAGGAGGAAGAAGGCCATTGATCAGTTGGCAGAGAACGCGGAACGCGGTCCAAGGAGCAGTGAGGTACCTCGGTCTTAGAACTATTAAATTGGAGGGAGTTGTTTCTCAACCAATCGGCAGTGGCGGTCATACAGCGAAGGAAAGTTTCTGTAGACACTGCATCTTCTCCTTCCAGGGAGAAGATGAGCTGGGTGTCGTCGGCATAATTAATCACTGAGATGCCGAAGGATTTAATCAATTTTATCAGGGGACACAAGTACAGATTGAACAAGATGGGGCTGATTGTAGACCCCTGAGGGACACCCTGTCCCACTCTCCTAATGCCTGAACGAAAAGGTGGGAGTGCCACCACCTGATGCCTGTTCTGGAGATAAGAGATCATCCAGTCCCGTGCCAAACCTGCTACCCTGGCCTCCTCCAGCCTGTTGATAAGAATGGGGTGGCTGACCATGTCGAATGCGGCCGACATGTCGAGCAGCACTAAAAAGGTTGAACGACCATTGTCGACCCGAGATCGAAGGGTGTCCAACACAACCACCAGCGCCGACTCCGTACTATAGGCTGGCCGGAAGCTGAACTGGGCCACATCCAGACAGATGTTACTTTCCAAAAAACTGGATAGAGACCGGGTCACAAGTTTTTCCATGATCTTGACTGGAAAAGGAAGTAGAGAAATTGGCGGGTAGTTAGACAGGCAGGTGGGGTCAAGTGTAGGTTTCTTTAGGAGAGGGGAGACCACCGCTAGCTTCCAGCTGTCAGGAACCGTGGCAGTGCTAAAGGACTGATGACAAATGGAATATAAAGGTTGAAAGAGTTCTTCCTGAAAAATTTTCCAGTATTTGTGGGGGAGGGGATCCAGAGGAGAGCCAGAGGACACCTTATTTGCTAAGGTACAGAACTCATCGAATGGGGGAAGAGTAAAACTCTCCAGCCGTCGATGAGCTGCCTGTTCTTCCAGCTCAGCTGAAGTAGGGGAAGGTACAGGAACATCCAGAAGCTGACGGCCGTGCAGGCCTGGGATAGTGAGGGCACTCAGGATATTGGCAATTTTCTCCTCAAATGCCTTTGCTAAGGAGTCGCAAAGGGATTGAGAGGCTGGGATGTTGCTCGCCGCACAAGCAGGACTAGAGAGGTCATTAACTATTTTAAACAAAGTCTGCGCTTTATTAGTTGCTTGCGTCAGAGTGACCTCAAAATATTTCGCTTTGGCGCATTTAATCTGGGCTTTATATTCCAGTAGTGCTGATTTATATAAAGATTTAGCAGTCTCAGAGTAGGACTTCCTCCAAACCCTTTCTGCCTGCTTACACTGGTGTTTCAATTGGAGTAGAATGGTCGAGTACCATAGCATGGCCAGTCTACGCTTAGCTTTAGATTGTTGTAGAGGAGCCAGCGTGTCCAGCGAGTTGGTAATTTGCTGGCACAGGCTAGAATAGCTCGCCTCGACACTCTCCCTCAGGTTATAACCACCGGGAAGCAGAGAGGAACGGTCAGGGTTAGCCAGAAGTTTGGACTATTGTCTGTTCGCTTTGATAGAGTTCGACCCATCCCTTCTGAAAGATTCTGCAGGAAGGTATTTGGAGAAGCGAACCAGTGCATGGTCTGTCCAGCATTGAAAGGCTATTTCCCTGATTACCACCAGAGAGGCTTCTGAGAAAACCAGGTCTAAGGCATGACCCTTTGTGTGGGTTTGAGAGAGTACCAGCTGTTGCAGCTGAAGGTTGCCACAGGCCTGGCACAATTCTCTATAGGCTGCATCCAGGGGTCCATCAGGCCACAGATTGAAGTCCCACAAGATAAGTAATCTAGCATGCGAGTTTGAAAGACCATAGATTAGATCAACTAGATCTGGTATCTTGGATAGGCGTGGGCGGAAAATCCGTTCCGCTCGCGGATTTTGCGGATTTTCGGGAAATCCGCAATCCGCGAGATTTGCGAATTTCCCGCAAAATCCGCAAATCCGCGAGCAGCGGATTTTGCTCGCACTGCTCGCACTGTTCGCGTGAGTTCGCGCCCCGCGAATAAGTGCAAAATTGCAGAAATACGATCTTAGCAAAACTGAAAGTAACTACTTACCAGGTTCAAAAGTTCAGGCTCATCATTAGTAGCCATTTCCTGGAGTGCTTCCTGAGGGGCCCCTCCAGAGTTCAGTTGCCAGTTGAAACTATTATGTGACCCTGCTCTGAACCTCAGAATAGTTACACATATGCCACAAAGGTCCTGAATTACAGCTAAGGGAGACAAGCAGGAGCCAGGCTGGAAGTTAAAATCCATTAATCAGCCCCTAATTCATTATTGTCAGTTGGGGCAGGGCAGGTGTTGTAACTAATTTTGCAACAATGAAAGCACTTAGCAAGTGCAAAAGATCACTAATCAGGGCGCACTAAGGAAGCAGGTGCCAGCTAAAAAAATATTCTGTGACACATGAATCAGCCCCAAATTAATTCAGGTCACTTGAGGCAGGGAAGGTGTGCTTTGCTTTGCCGAAAATAATGTACACTGGACAACCAGAGGGTGTGGTGATGAAACAGAGGGTGGCATGGGTGGGCCAGAGGGTGGCATGAGTAGTCAGAGAGTGGCAGTGGTGACAGAGAGTGGCAGTGATGAAGAAGAGTGTCCCAAACAGGCTGGACACGTAGAAACAACAAGTTCGCGAAACTTGCGACCCGACAGGTAAGTTCGCAATTTGCGAAAGTGTACAAAACCCTCGCGAACTGGCAGAAACACGGGCGAACACAAAAAAAAAAAAATCCGCAAATTCGCGGGAATTCGCGGATTTTGCGGATTGCGAATCCGCAAATCTGCAAAATTCGCGAACGCG
This sequence comes from Lissotriton vulgaris, assembly GCF_964263255.1. Taxonomy (NCBI): domain Eukaryota; kingdom Metazoa; phylum Chordata; class Amphibia; order Caudata; family Salamandridae; genus Lissotriton; species Lissotriton vulgaris. The sequence goes on from NC_141689.1 coordinate 1,908,037,327, forward strand.
AGATCCGCAAAATTCGCTCATGCTTAATCTTGGATAGTGCGGAACCCGGCGGTCTGTAACAGTGCAATCCGGACTGCAAAACCCCTTTGTGTCCTTTGAGCGAGAAGCCTGTAAGTTCAAACCCATGGACCGCTTTGACCTCAAAAAGAGAGAAGGCCAAAGACTCTCTAAAAATGAGTCCTATTCCACCACCTCTATTCCCCAGCCTTGGGCAGTGCATCATTTTATAACCTGGGGGCAAGCCAATCCGAGTTCTACAGTAAGAAAGAGCACATCTAAACCATAGGTATCTATGAGGAGTGCAATTTCAACATGGTGTTTACAAAGTGACCGGACATTGAGTAGACCGCAGGACAGAGCTTCTGAATTAACGGAGTTGGTACTCAACGCTTGGCTTGCCTGGGGCGAAGCTGAAGAAGCTCAGTTCTGGAGTATGTAACAGGCGATGAAGAATCAGGGGCAGCATGACTGGCACTGGGCGCGACCGGTGCGCGAACGGGCGCAAACGGGCTTACCTCCGGCGCGTCAGCGGCACGTCCGCTGCGCGCTAACGCTGCGTGCTTGATAGGAATGCATGATAAATAGCCGTAAACGCGGGAGTCCTCCACTCTGAACACTAGCCCCCCAACCAAGATGGCGCCCGCTAATCGGCACTCACCTGGTCAGCCTCACCCAAAATGGTGGCCTCGATCAGCGCGATGCGGTGGAGTCACAGATCCAAACACGCCCTAAAACGCCCTAAATCCCACCAAATGCTGGGTGACCAACTATTACAGTGCAGGGTAAGAATCTCACCTAATTAATGCCCCTCCAAAAAGGTGCGCAGGGAACTAGATGCCTGGTGTCTGAAAATGAGCAGCGCAGAGCGCAGAATGCAGAAGAGTAAAATAATTAAAAGTCGCAGCACAGCGCGATGTGCAAGCGCGCTTGTGGTCAATAAAGTCTGACCTGTCAGCAGGGTGAAACACTTTTATATGGTTTACCAGACGCGGGAGTCCTCCGCTCTGAACACTAGCCCCCCAACCAAGATGGCACCCGCTAATCGGCACTCACCTGGTCAGCCTCACCCAAAATGGCGGCCTTGATTGGCGCGTTGCGGTGGAGTCACGGATCCAAACACTCCCTAAAGCGCCCTAAATCCCACCAAATGCGGGGTGACCAACTATTACAGTGCAGGGTAAGAGTCTCACCTAATTAATGCCCCTCCAAAAACGCGCAGGAAACTAGATGCCTGGCGTCCGAAAATGAGCAGCGCAGAGCACAGAATGCAGAAGAGTAAAATAATTAAAAGTCGCAGTACAGCGCGATGTGCAAGCGCACTTGTGGTCATCTTATCCTCCGCTTCAGTCCTAGCCACAAATTGCCTATCTACACAATTAATTCCCTGTTCGGTTTGAGCTTTATCATAAGCAATGGCTTTCTGCGTAATCATCTGACCTCCCTTCATTCTGCATACTTTCTCCTCCCGTATACGTCTACGCTTTGCTTCCCTCTGCCATAGGTTTAGGGAATCAAACGTTGACTACTTTTAGAAAACCATCGATCCTGCAGAAAATGTATCTTTTTCTCATCAAAAGACCCTCTTAAGAGCCATTGCAACTCTACATTATCCTTAGTATATTTATGCCATAGTGTATTAAACAGGATAGGTGTAATACCATGCTTTACATACATGTCATAACTCTTGCTGCCCTCAGGTGGGGCAGGTTGACTTTCAGCCAAGCGCGTATCAGTAGGGCAGCGACAACATCCAAAACAACTCAAATTGCTAACACAGGGCATAGTGATTGTTGTCACATATTCCTCATTCAATCATAAAAATGTACTTTCAAACACAGCCATGTTCAAACATTTACAACATATTCAACTTCACTCTTATTCAAACATACACAGAGCAAAACTACATGTACATACAAAGATATTCAAAAGGACATGTCTCTTTTCATTTTTCCTTTCAAAACAAAGAACAGAGCCCGTCGACTCCTGACCAACAGATACCAAAATCAAGCAGTCCATAGACTACCAAGAGACCGTCGGACAGGTATAACCACAGACTGTCCTACACACCATCCTGCAGTCTTCCTGGTGCCCCCTTGGGACTATTCTGAATAAGCCCACTTCCTTAGCACCGCTTCAGATATGTTCCCAAGGCTCCCCAGGTTCAACCACAGGCCTTTCCGAGACCAGTCCGGCCGGGTGTGCAGCACACAAGTCACACCAGGGCATCCGATCGGCATCTCTATTGTTCACAAAACAAGTCCGTGGAGCATCTATCCGTGCAGCCACAATGCTGCCCCATCAGACCCCCAAGATTCTCCGTGGTTCACCGACCACCAAATCCTTCACAGTTAACTGCTCTGCACTGCTCAACAGCGCGTTCCAAAAGACACCAAAAGCAATCCACTCACCTGGTGCAGACAGGTACATTTGCGTATCCTGCACTGCCAACTCCTGAAGACCAACACGATCAGCTCCTTGGGTACGCCCATAGGACTCCGGCAAAGGGTCCCTTGCAGCTGGGGCACTCTGATCGCGAGAGCGGAGTAAGTCAAAAACATTCGGTCCGTCCACCCGCTCGTCCAGAGCTCCCCTTTCTTTGTCCTTTCTACCCGAATACGGGGGGGACGACCCTATCACGGAGTCCCACCAGAGTCGCCAACTGAAGTACTATAAAAATAACATGAAGGGCTATACCTACCAATAGCCCCCATCTTATTTACCAAATAATCAGCAAGTTGGCAGTGAAGAAAGTTCAATCATTTATTAAGCAAAATACTCTATAGCGGAGCCTCTCCAACCCTCACCCATCAGGTGCGTGGAACAGACTGTTGGTTTGTATTCAAACGTGAGGTTATATACTTTTCGGTTCAACACATATAATCACTGTAAAAGGAAAAACACCAGTTGGCCCTCGAGCTCCAGGGAAGGACCATATATGGCACACATGATTAGTTCAAAGCTCAACTATTTATTACCAGATAGGTTAGGAGGGGTGACTCCCTTTTTGTCGTGGTGCCCGGGAGTGTAGGCACAGGGCCTCCAGGAATGCGCTTATCGCAACCAAAGCCAGATGCGACCTTGAGTCTCAGGACAGTCTAGTAAACAGCCTACGTTCAGCTGCTCCCAGTAACTCAGATATACTGGGGCTTGACAACTGCCGGAGATTAACACGTGATCACAGCCCATGTTCAAGCATAGGATCAGAAAATGGCGTCTGTATGGTTCTCGGCCTACTCTGTTAGCAGTGGATACGCGAGGAGTGAATAGATGCTGTCCTCCCTGCAAAAGCATATATGTACATATCAGACAAAGAGGGTACATATAGATGCATCATGCTAACATAATATAGGTCCAATACTCCTGATGTATGGGAAATCTATTTTTTATCCCTCACTCCCCTGTACTAGTTCTTTGATTGATTGATTGTGCAATAGGAGCAGGTCTGGTGTGGGCCAGGAGCCAAGGCTGGGATGATCTTTTTGCCCGATCCTCGTGCAATTTTCTGAATGCAAAAACATTTGGTCAGTCGTGATTTAGAGGTTGAAGTGGTCGGACTTTACATCCGACCACTTCAACCATAGGATAATGAGGATTAACCGCTTTCAACTTGTGACATTGTAATACATGCTTTAGATCAGCCCAGTGGGTTATTACACTCCCAACTAATGCTACTAACTGTTTCTAAAGTAAACATATAGTCCTATGAAGCGCCTGCTTTGCATTGAATAAGGGCCAATTTTGTATAAAATTACAGTAAAACTTCAAATTTGATCACAATCATTGTGTTACCGAAAACATGTAATTTATCCTTCATAATTGTTCTAGTACAGAGGACAATTTTCTGTCAATACAACAGCCGACTAATTGCGATTTTGGAATTGCGTATTGTTTTCAAAAAATAATATATACTTTAGAGTTTTATTTTACTCTCTTCCTCATGCCTGGATGCCGTTATTGACTATCTGAGTTGTCTGCTTTTGATTCTCTATCATTCCTCCCTTTTCTTGTGCTTGTACTATCTAAAAGCATTTCGATCACACAGTATGTTGATTGGATGAGTTGTATACATACATAAGGGAACTTCTTTGTTATTTGTCATTGGACACTACATCAGAGTCCATCTGGCTCTTTCATCTATTTTGCACCTCATAATCCTCCATTAGATATGTCTTTTTATTATCATATGTATTTATAAGGGCATTTTTAGTTGCAAAGAGCTTCCTGGACGCTCACTTCCTTTTTCTTCCTTTTATCCTTCTTCTTGTTTTTTTGCATGCTTATTTTTTACACCCTCCATTATCTCTGTTTCTTTTTATGCCTATGAAAGACAAGCAGATGCAAAGTGCTCCACTACCTTTTTCATGTTTTTTTTAACTTTAATATAAAGGTCTAAGATGCTTACTGCCATGATAGAATGGTAAATTAAAATGAGCACTTTAAGCCATGATGCATGCTGCAGACACACTCATCATGACCTAAGCTCCACAGCACACATATGCGTCCGGCATGATGCAAGAATTCATGCGCATACATCATTAAGGATGCGTGAATATCAGCAGCTACCTTGCAATGGTTTTTTTTTCTAACAAATACACGTTTCAGCATGACAACCATGTCTGCATATTGGTTTTCATTCATGCTATGTATGGTAAAGCCAAGCGCTGGCAAGCAAATGGTTGCTTGTTTATGACAGTCATCTTCTGATCCTGTTGCCTCAATGTGAAGTGCTAGACATACCCGCAGTTCTTTAAATTACTGGCCCTCATTACGAGTATAGATGCTATTTATCACTTGTGATAAATAACAATAAAATTGGGCACTTTATGTATCGAATGCAATAGATAGCATCTATTACGAGTTTCTGGGGAATAACATGCGGATGTTGGTGTGTAAAGCATTAAACTTTGCATACATTCCGAATTCTTTACCCCCGTTATATTTTGACAGGTTTGGCTTGCCATAATTTAAATTAGGTTGAGGTATTTAGCAGATTTGATAATTAACAGATACTTTCAATACCTTCCAACTTGTAATTCCACCAGATTTGTAATCAGGTCCTGACATTTTCTTCTACAAAACCATGATATGTTAAATTGTAAAGCATACTAAGGGCCTTATTTATGAAGGCCTTGCGTCAGTTTTGCGCCGCCGGTGCGTCACTTTTTGTGACGCACCAGCGGTGTAAAAAATGCGCCTCGTTGCGCCATATTTAAAAAGTGACGCATCTAGGTAGATGCGTCACTTTTTAAACCCCTGCGCTACATTATACCTGCGTCAGGTATAATGTATGCAGAGGGGGCGTTCCCCCGCAAAAAGCCTCGTTATAGTGACGCAGTGAAATCTATGAGATTTCACTGCGTCACTTTTAGGACGCTGTTGCGTCAAAATCATGCGCCTGCCTCACAGCAGGCGTAAGACTGACGCAAGCCCTTTCACATGGGGCAAGCCCCATGTGAAAGGACGCATTGCTGGAGTTGCGTCACTTTTGTGACACACTCCAGCAATGCGTCACTTTTGCGCTTACAAATACGTCAGAAATACTGACGTATCTGTAACTCCTTGCGACATGATGCGTCATACATTAAATATGATGCATCAGGAATGTCGTAAGGAGTTCGCAGTGAAAGTGACGCATCGCTGTTTTCACGCAGCGATGCGTCATTTCTCATAAATGAGGCCCTAGATTCCTCTGAAATAGTCAGTGGAACTGGGTCCAATCAAGATACTCGTAGCTGCTCAAAAATACATTGAATATGCAGTTTTATATGTTTTTTAATCATAAACCTTAAATGTGCTTGCGTGTTTCCTGAACATATGTTAAAAACAAGAGGTCTGGTTTGGTGCTGCTGAAGGATAAAATTAAAGTTGTTCTAAAAATATTAAAGTTTGCTATTTCTTCCAGCACTTCTGCTCTTTACTTGAGGTACTATTTTCTCTTGCTCTGTTGATCGTTTCTCCCCCTTTACACCTTTTCTTCTTCTATAATTGTGTATATATGTCCATTTTGTCATTACATCTGATACATGTTTTACATAGAATGTGAAGAAATGGAGGTAGTTTCAAAATGGCTTTGATTGTCTCTATAACCCTTAAAAGCATTTTAGTATAGACCTTGCTTTATACATAGATTGCAACAAAAAAGGTTAGGATGGTTTAAAATCGCAGATATAGGAATCTAAATTGTAAATATAAATCAAAATCATATTTTACGGATGAAGAGGGTTATTTTAATGATAGTTAAAATAAGACCACAGGTGTGCATCCAGGTGTTGCCTTTAATCACGTTAACTATTATAATTATGTTTTAGCTGAAAAATGTCATACATATTCCCTGCCAACTAAATGATGATTTACAACATGCAGAGAAAGCACACATCACAGCGAGAATAAAATGGTTGAATATAATCTCACATTAATGGTAGAACGTTTTAACTCGGTTCCTTTCATATTTATGTCAGAGTTCCTTGCAGAGGTATAGGCTTTTAGGAGAAAACGTTGGGTGGGTCCATGAAACTGGAAAGCTAATATTGCATTTTCTGCATCATCAAAATATAACATTAGGGTAGACGTGTAGGCAATGGATGTCTTTCCAGCTAGTTAACCTTAAGTGTCCAGTCCTCTAAAACAGAATTCCTGTTTTTGAATCCTTTGACCAGGCAAACAAGAGGTGAACCATGGGTGAATGCTTGTATAGTTTTCTCGTGATGCGGTATGCATTGGCTCCTTCTCGAGTATACGTAATGTATGTAGAAAGTGACTGTGTGAAAGGGTGCTACAGGCAGGGGGATCACCCAAAACCCCCAAGGTAGACACAAGGCCTGAGGACAACATTAACCCTGATGTTTGGAGAGCAGCTTCATCCCTGGGTGCCAACAGGATTTAAAAGTCGTTGAGTCTTTTTCTTCTCTCATGAGTCTTCTCTCTTCATCGCGTTGCAGAAAAGAAAGCGTTGCAGGACGTATTGTCCCGCGATGCGGTGCAGGCAACGGCCCGTTGATGAGATAGGTTGGTCCGTTGCAGGGCGAGACAGTGCTTCGATGCTGTGCTTGCTGCTTGCGGTGCAACGACAGAGCCGGAGTTCGGGAGATGGCGTCGATCAGTCCGGAGAGAGGTGGGAGCCGGGCGGTGCGTCGCGAAGTGTGCGAGCGGTTCAAAACTCTGATGCGTTCACAGTCAGCAACAGTGATCGTGCCCGTCAGACCAGGTCGAATTGGTGTAGCGAGGTGTTGCACATCGTGGTGTCCCCAAGTCGCAGTGCAGGCAACGGCTCGGTGACGGCTTCAGGACGGAGTCGGTGAGTTCAGAGCTTGCATTGTTCGATGCAGACATTGTTCGATGCGGTGCCTACAGGACACCGGGCCGGTCGTGAGAGTAGGTCACAGCTTCCTGACTCTCTAGCCACTGAAACAGCGTTTCCATCAGCAATCCACAAAGGCTGGTGAAGTCTACTGGTCCTGAGACTTCAGTAGGGGGCAAGCTCTTTTCCAAGCACTTGGAGATCCTTCACAAGGTGAAATAAAGCACACATAGTTCCTTTCTCCTTCCTTTGGGCAGTCAGGCAACCACTGCAGGCTAATCCCCCAAGCAGCACTTCCACTTAGGGATAGTCTCTCCTCAGTTTCTTCAGGTTCCTCTTCTCAGCAAAGGTTTCTTCTTGTAGTCCAAAAGTGATAACATTTCTTGGGATCAAGGTCCCAATATTTATACCCCAAAATCCTTTGTCCTCTGAGGGCAGAGGGGCCTTTGCCTAGTCCAAACCAGTTATGGAGCACTCTGCTTACATGACTCCATATTTCCTTTCACAGTGCAGGGCAGACACATCAGAAGCCCCACAGGAGGTGGAGCCAGCATTGTGAATGAAAGGCACCGCCCTGGAGCACTTTGTTGACATGATTCCTTCTCTCCCTTCACAGTGCAGGGCAGAGACATCAGACGCACCACAGGAGGTGGAGTCAGCATTGTGGAGGGACGGCACAGCCCTATTCAGGTCCCAGGTGCAACTCCTCCTTCCCATCTAGATGCAGATCTCTCTATTCACCACTAGGCTGACTCATCCTGTCTCTTGGAATCCCCCAGCCCTGTCACTCAAACCCCAGACAAGGAATGCACAACCTAGCAGAGGCAGGCCTGGATAGTTAGACAAGAAAATACCTACTTTCTAAAAGTGGTATTTTCAAACACAGAATGTTAAAACCAACTTCACTAAAAGATTTATTTTATCATTCTGAGTTTAGGCATACTAAACACGAATTTCTACCATGTTCCCTGAATCAGTTAGGATTATAAAATGTAATATTTTAACTTCCCATTCTGGCCCATGGAGAACAGGTAGCCTTGCAATAGTGAAAACCGATAATGACTGTAATTCACTATTACGACATGCCTGACACACCAGTGCATGTCCTTCCTTATACTTACAATCCACCCTGCCCTTGGGCCTACCAGAGGGGTGTCTGATATGAAGAAAAGGGAAGGGTTAGGGACTGGCAAGTGGGTGCACTTGCCCAGTCAGCATGACAGTACCGGACTCCACACAGACTCTGCAATAGCAGGCCTTAGACATATTTTACAAGGCTGCTTCTGTGGGTGGCACAACCAGTGCTGCAGGCCCACCAGCAGCATTTGGTTTACAAGCGCTGGGCAGTCCCGGTGCACCGTACTTGGGTCTGACAAGTAAACCAAATCAGCCACTCATGGTATCACAAATTAATACATTCATTTACAATAGGGAGCACTTGCACTGTGGCACTGGACAGCAGTGGCACAGTGCCCAAAGCATCTTACACCATCAAAAACACTTGAGGCAACATAACAAAAATGGAACGAAGACCCATGCCAATGGTGCCAGGTCTAACAATTGTCAGGATGCTATCTTTAGTTCCTGATCAGTTCACTAGCTTACCATTCCTTCACTTCATTGTTATTATTACTGGAGGGCCTTGTCCACCTCCTAGCCTTAGCATTGGTCCCTACTATACAATAGTTTACCAGCAGTTAAATGGATAATTGATACATGACTTTTAAAAAAATGTGAACAAGTTATCTACATATCCTCTAGTGGTCTAAAATATAAAACAAAAAAAGACACATTATATTTTCCTGCTGGGAATAAACGGAGTTAAGGGGCCTATTGAATGACACATTACCATATACTTAGTCTTGTGTATGCCTCTAAATAGGTATCCATTAAACAATGTATATCAATTTGCCTATGAATGTACTTAGGAAACGCTAAGTAAGAACTATACTAATCTTCGACAAATGAGCGCATAGTGATGGAGGTTGTTATTCAAACACAGAACGAGGTGTAAATACACATGTATTGTTGAGATAGTTATTTGTTATGAGTCTCAGTCTCAAAGCTATTGTGAATGTCTTCAGAACTTGAGAAGGAACTATAATAATTCTCCGCAAATGAGTGCATATTGACAAAGTTTGAGCTAGTTACTCAAACACAAAGTCAGGTGTTAATGCACATTTTTTGTTGAGTTTCTTATTTTTCATGAGCCTGGTTCACATAGGTAAATATACCTCAGTATATTACACATGTATATATTTACTTATTCATTTAGACGTAGCTCTCCACTTTTTGTTATTCACCATTTCTGAGTGGATATTTACAACTAGGTGTAATCTTATGTCTTTGTCACCTCAAATAAAGGGGGACCCTGCAACAACAAAATGTACAGGGGTAAAGTTACTTCTAGGAACTTAACACCAATTGGTGGCAATCTCAAGAGAATGTACATAAAAATGTAATAAAGGTAAATATTTAAAGAAAACAATTATTAATTATCTATGGCATTATAAATGATCAAATTTAATAAGTAGTAACTAATAAAGTAGTGTATCGATATCAATGTAATTAGTAAATTTAAATTAAACTAATTATTTTAAAAAATCTACTTTGTCGAAAGTTTAATACTTTAATTTAATTTTTTTATTTTGCAAATTGAAGTAGAATATTTGTTTAACCATTTAAAAAACATATATTTATACTTTCAAAAGATGAACTAATCTAACCTATTTAAGAATTATTCCTGTGGGATATTATTTTAATTTTCTGCCTCCATTGTGTTTTATGGCGCATGTTGCAATACCAGGGGTTGCCCTTGTGTGGTGCTTTATTTACTTCAAGGCTGGACTGAAGTATTTTAACTAATAAAAATAAAAATTCCCTTCTGTGTCGTAATATATTTCCAATGAGAATGTCTCAATTAGTTTGCTCTAAACCAAAAGAATACAGTTAGTAATTAAACACCATCACACAACATAAATAAAATAATATATTCTTATTACTTTATTGTACACATTATAAGCCCACTTTTCAGTCTTAGATCACAGATCAGTTAAAAATACATATATAATAACAATACTATCACCTCTTTGTACACACTGGTTTACAAATGATTTAAAAACATATTGCCACTTTCGTAAGACATGATACATATAAAATTGACAAATATTGTATAGAATGTATAATAGATATTTCTATTAAACTTCATGCATAAAAAACGTCATGGTATATTTTCATACTCTCATGCTACAATTTCAGAAATTGTTAACACAACCACTCAAGTTTATATACTGTTCTACATGTGGTAAATTATACTTCAGTGTGTAAAGTACATCTAAATATATTAAAAACAATACATATTTTACACACTAGAGCATAATATACCACATGTAGAACTGTATATAAACTTGAGTGTTTATTTTCTATGCATGAAGTTCAATAGAAATATCTATTATGCATTCTATACAATAATTGTCAATTTTATATGTATCAGTCCCTTTAGGTCAAACCAGAGTAACTCTCTCATTTTTCTGATCCTGAAGTATATTTAAGCCTGTTTTGATACCTTTAGTCCAGTGATAACTTTAAATGTGTATGTTGTGAATTACAATTATCTTTGTGGGTGTATGTTTTGTAGTAGCATGTTCCTTCTAAACCCCTCCATTTTAGATGCAATTATTATCTATTTCATCCACTTCCTTGGTCCTTCACACATCTGCTACTAATTCATATCTGTGTAGTGATCTTTGCCACTGTTGTGGAAATGTCATCAGACAAAATATAGGAGAGTTAGTGGCAGAGGTCTTCAACTGTGGGTTTGTGGATTCTATTTTATAGTATGTGAGTAGTACCATTGCAGTACTACTTAAAGTACTACAAAATGCACTTCATGATCTTGGCCTATCAATTTGTTTTTCAAGAATGTGCAGTTCATAACGATGTGCTGACAGTGGGTTATACAGAGATATTGCTTATATATATCTATTCATATATTGATTTACAATCCCAATTATGCTTCACATTCTTAATTACAAGTTACTAGAGCTATCTTAGTAAAGTCCACTAGAGCCTTCAGATCTGTTTGACTAACAGAAGTAATGAGGCAGAGGCATGGAGTGAGATGTTTTTATTGCTCTCTTGTACCAGTCACCTTTCCTTGCTTCTGCCAATTGCTTTCATATTCTTGTGTGTTTGATGCGGTCACTGATGGGTGGCGAGAGTCAGAAAGAAGCATTAAAATAAACACACTTCAAAGACTGGTGTTACTCGCAAATTGCACTTGTAATTCCCATTGATTCCTATGGGCCTCTAGGCCAAATGGAATAAATGGGAAGCAATTCGTTATTTGCGAATCGCAATTTGCTAGTCGCAAATGAGGAATGTGTAGGAATCACAATTTTTTGGGAGATTCCAACAAGCATAAGCATTTGCGATTCCTAAATTGTGTTTTCTTAAAAGTCGCAATTTAGGAATCGCAAATGCGCAGTGTGATGCATGTGGCCCATTGTTTTTTAGATTGAATAAAGTTATATTGCATTGAATTGATAAATAAAATGGTGTCTGACCTTCTCAAATGGTTATTACAACCATACCTTTCTGTGTGCTGTTTATTGCACCAGAGAAACTGTAGAATTTAAAAATCATAAATGCAAAACGACCTCTTGCTTTTCTAATAAAATTTATGTTGCATTTTACAATATATGGAATCTATTAAATGCCCGTTATTAAAAGTTATCTTATGTTGTTATTTTATACTATGTTTTCTTATGTTAATATTTATCTGCACAAGTACAATGGTGTTTTTAGATGCTAAAAATAAAAACAAATTTGCATGCTTAACACAAGATTCAAGCATAAGATATTAAATATTGAAAAGAAAAGTGCTTTTTTCTGAACTATAATTTGGCAAGAAAGTGCGTGTAATTCAAAAGCTACCGTATTCACCTCCTTGGTTGCTGCAACTGAAAATGCCTGGTCATCAAAAGAAACAGTTTTTATTTTTTGAACCTCCAGCAAAAAATTGTCGCATGAGCATAATGTTCCTTGAGGTGTATGTGGCCCGAATGTAAAAGACCTGAAAGTGGGCGAAGCCAGTTGAATAATGGGGTGCACACTGCACAATGACTAAATATTTGAATATCGTTTTCCCAAAGGATTATTTTATGCTATGTTACAACAACGTAATATAGCGCAATGGCTCATCACCCAAGGGGCATCTCGGCGCTTGGATAGCAGATAAGTTACAAAGTTTTAAGATGTCTTTTAAAGCCTGAAAACTCAGTGCATGTCCTGACATGAAGGGGGAACTTGTTCCAATGATGGGGAGCATGATACGAAAAGGATCGACCACAGTATTTTAGTGTTCAAATACGTCTTGGGTGTAGTAGAAGCTGGCTTCTTGATCTGAGTTTTCTTTGGGGAAAATAGGTAACCAGTTTATCCTGCAGATATCTCAGTTCTTTGCCTGACCTAGCTTTAAAGGTCAGACAGAGCAATTTAAAAATTCCTCTTTTTTTTACAGGTAGCCAGTAGAGGGCCCTGTGCAGGGGGACTGATGGTATGCCCGGTGGCAGTTTATTAACCAGTCAGACAGCAGTATTTTGCACCAGCTGTAATTTCGATTGGAGGGATTTGTTGCATGCTACGAGTAGCACATTTCCATTGTCTAGGCAAATGATTATCAGTGCCTGATCTAGAGTCTTCCAGGAGGACAACAGAAGCCACTGGAATACCTTCTGACTGAGGCTCATTACCCCGAAGCAAATGCCACAGGTAGCTATCACCTGCTCTTTCAAGGGTAACTCGTGAAGGTAGGTTAGAATCGGGGTAAGATGATCTTGGTAGTTTGCATCAGTTACCAGTCATGCAGAAAAATTTGGAAAGGGGCGACCATTCGGTCCCCCCGAACGTATGGCGGAGTACCACGATCCCCCCCGGGAAGCCATCTTGGGCGGGAGGCGAGTCTCGGCTGGTATGCCCGTAGCGGCGTAGCCGGGGCGCGCCTTTTTCCCGCCCTGGAGTGGGCTGGCCTAGACACTGACGCGGCCGGCCACGCCCTTGGGGCAGGCAGGGGCGGGTTTACGCCCGCCCTGAAGACGGATAAAAGGAGCAACAAGCCAAGAAAGCATCCTCTTGTTCCTGTGCTCTGAAGCTGCACCTCCTCGCTGCACGTGAGCTCGAGACGGAACGAAGAGCCAATTTTGAGCGTGGTAATCTTTCTTTTTTTTTTTTTTTTTTCTTACAGATACTCGGTCTGAGAATGCCCAAGAAAGTCGGGAAGCGAGTCAGTACCGATCAGATGCTCCGCATGCTCATGAAAGAAGTAACCGATCTGAAGAAGCAGATGGCAGCTAAGGACGGGGAAGGGGGACCGAAACGACCTTTGTCGGGAGCAGCCCCTGGAGGGAAAGGCAAGAGGTCCAGAAGGGGGGCATCTGGGGGGGAAACCCCGGTTCCCGATATCCCGCTTGAAGAGCCAACTCCAGTACCGAAGGAGGGGAATCCGATTCCCGTGGTGGTCACTCCCGTGTCCGGGGAGGATATGCCTCCCGAGTTAGCAGCGCAATTGGCAGCGTGGTTTGGGAAAGATAGCGAGGGCGCCACGGCTGACGACGCCCGGGTGTTAATGAGACAACTGCGTGAAACTAGGGAGGCGGTGAAGGCACCATCATCAGTTACCCCGCTGTCTCCGGCGGTAGAAAAAGCAACAGGCCCAGGTCCGGCGGCAGATGCAGCTTCTGGTTCAGGTAAGCGGCCATTGCCGATTGCGAGGGAGGGGTCTGCACCTTCACGAAGGGAGAAGGTGGCTCAGCATGTTCCTCTGGCAATTAAGGAAAAAATTTGGGCGGATGAGTATGTAAACATTTTTTCGTTGCTTACCGATCATTATGAGATGGAGCATGTTAAAAGCCAAAAGGAGCTCATGCATCCGAGTGTTTGGCGCGCAAAAATGGCCGCCTTTAAGGTCGATGAAAACATTGGCACTAGGGGCAGGGCATGGGGAATCTTTACCTCCATCATGGGCGAACGTAGGCCCGAGTTGTTGACCGAATTGCCTATTTATCAGTCACGGATCATGGAGTATTACGTATCATATGGGGGCAATCAGTGGTTCTGCTATGATAATATTTTTAGAAAAGCGAAAGAACACGACAAAAACTTGACTTGGGATTGTTACGACTCCGTTTCATGGTCAAAAATGGAGAGTACAGGAATGTTGAAAGTACCATTGGTAGGAAGTAGCGGGGGCGAGTCCTCCCGCCAATACGCTGGGACACCCTTTCGATCGGGTGCAGGTAACGACTACCACTCTAAGCCGAATGGCAACGCAGGTAAAAGGGGGATTTGTTGGAATTTTAACAGGGGTAAATGTACGAGGCCCCAGGGGTCGTGCAAGTTTAGACACGAATGTGGGGGGTGTGGGCAGCCATCCCATCCTGAGTCCATGTGCAGAGCCAAAACGGGTGATAACGGTGGTAGGGGAAGCGCCAAACAGGTCTGAAATAGTCCGAGGGGCGCCTTTACCTACTCCGATTGATACCATGGCGATGATTCCTTGGCTCAACGAATACCCGGATCATGCTTCCGCTGGGGTGTTGCGGAACGGGTTTTCATATGGTTTCCGCATCCCAGTGGGGGATTTTCAGGGTGTAGCAAAATGTAAGAACCAACTGTCGGTCTTGCAACATACGACCGTGGTACAGGAAAAAATTGGGAAGGAGGTTACTCGAGGTCGAGTCGCAGGTCCATTTGATGTGCCACCGATGGCTAACTTTGTTTGTTCCCCTTTAGGGGTGGTCCCCAAGAAGGACCCGGGTGAGTTTCGACTGATACATATATTTATCAGCCCCACGTGGTCTTTCCGTGAATGATGCGATAGACCCGGAAGTGTGTTCGGTGCGGTACGCATCTTTCGATGAGGCCGTTGCCATGTTGAATCGCCTAGGGCCCGGTGCGCTGATGGCAAAGTCAGATATTGAGTCAGCGTTCCGGTTGCTCCCGGTACACCCAGACGATCAGCGTCTCCTTGGTTTCATGTTTCAGGGTCACTATTACATGGATAGATGTATGCCAATGGGATGCTCTATATCTTGTGCCTATTTTGAAAAATTCAGTTGTTTTCTGCAATGGGTCTTCACAAAGAGGACGGGTTTTCAACATGTTATGCATTATCTCGATGACTTCTTGTTTCTGGGGGCAGCCGGGGATCCAGAATGTGGACAGGCTTTGAATGAATTTCGTGTCTTAATGAAGCATTTTTGGTGTGCCATTGGCACCAGGTAAGACTGTGGGTCCCTCGACTTGCCTCGAGTTTCTGGGGATCGAGCTCGACTCAGAGGAAGGTTGTTTTCGATTACCGAGAGAAAAAGTGTTAAGATTCAGGGCATCCCTGGAGACGTGTATTAATGAGTCTAAGGTCAAACTGCTTCAATTACAACAATTGGTGGGCCAGCTGAATTTTGCCCTGAGAATAATGCTGATGGCCCGCCCCTTTTCCCGCTCGATCGCTCAAGCCATGGTCGGCCTGAAGGAGGGTCATCATCGCACGAGGCTGTCGGCAGAGGTTCGCCAGGACATGCGCATTTGGTTGGCATTTCTGGCGGATTTCAATGGTCGAATTGTCTGGAACAAACCGGCGGTGTCCTCCGAGGAGCTGGGGCTGTGGACAGATTCGGCAGGAAGCATTGGTTTTGGTGCCATATTCGGCGCTCGATGGTCGGCTCAAAAATGGCCGACATGGTGGCACGAGTGCGGGCTGACAAGTAGCATTGCTTTTCTTGAACTTTTCCCTATTCTGGTGGCCCTGAAAACTTGGCCCGAGGGGTTCAGAGATCACTCTGTGGTGTTCTGGTCTGATAACATGACCGTGGTTGAGTGTATCAATAGTCAGGCAGCACGATGCAAATGGATTCTGAGACTGCTCAAGGAAATTGTGTTATTGTGTATGCAATTGAATGTGCTATTTAAGGCAAGACATGTGCCGGGGGTAATGAACCAAGCGGCTGATGCGCTTTCTCGTTTCCGTATGCAGGCCTTCTGGGGTTTTCTGCCCACAGCGGACCCGGTGGCGGCACCCTTTCCCGAAGCTCTCTGGTCTCTCGGTGCCCCGAACTACAAAACCTCGTGGGAGAGAGTTTAGCACCCAGGACGAGGAAGGCATACGAAGGGGCGTTCCGTTCCTATTGGGCCTTTTTGGGGACTGCTAGGGGGGAGCTTTGGGGCCAGGAAGAGTTTGTAGTAAAATTTCTGCTGTCTTTACATCGGGCAGGCAAATCAGTAGCTACGGCCCAGAGGCATCGGGCCGCCATTTCCTTTATGGCAGGGCTCACGGGATCCAGGACCCGACAGCGTCTTTCGTTGTGCAAAAAGCGCTACGTGGGTGGCAACGCCTTGAGGGTCGCAGAGTAGATGAGAGGCACCCGATAGGTCTGGATAGGTTGGCCCTGTTATTATCCGTACTCCCTGCTACGTGTTCATCCCAGTATGAAACAGTGTTATTCCGAGCCGCTTTTTGCGCTGGCATTCCATGGGGCTATGCGGGTAAGCGAACTAGTGGCGAAGAACAAGCAGGATACGATGGGGGGACTGTGCCGAGAGCACATTCAGGTCAAGGGGGAGACGATGACTGTCTCGTTTGTCAGGTCCAAAACCGATCAGGGTGCGATTGGGGACTGTATGATCATACAGAGGATTCCCGGGTCTTCCATGTGCCCTGTGGTTTGCGTAGAGGAATATTTAGCGCAAAGGGTGGCATCATGGGGGGGGACCTTGTTGAGACACGCTGACGCCACCCCACTGACGAGGTTTCAGTTCCAGCGGGTGCTTGCGATGTCGATATTGGCCGCGGGCTTGAACCCCGGCGAGTTTGGGACCCATTCCTTTCGGATAGGGGCTGCTACAGAGGCTACAGCCAGGGGTCTGAGTGTAGAAGAAGTAAAACGTGTGGGGCGTTGGTCCTCGAACTGTTATAAAAGGTATGTGCGGTTGCACATGTTGTGAAGCTGTAATGATGTACTCACGCTTTTGTTTGGTTTTCAGTTGCGCAAGCCTACGAGGCGGGGCGGACTGTGCAGTCGACCCGACACCTGGGGACCAGCGGTCAGACATCACCGGCTGTGAAAAAGGAGGTGTGGGTCGTGGGCCACTCATACGTGAGGCGTGCCGCGGACGTATTCAAAGCAGGTGACATGATTCACGTGGCTGGGGAATACGGGTACAGGGTGTCCTTCTACGGAAAGGGCGGGCTCTGTATTGACCAATTTCAATCATTTTTTGAGGGTTTGTTAGGGCGCACAAGGTCACCGCCGTCTATAATCATAGTCCATCTTGGGGGCAACGATTTGGTGGCCACTGGTAGACGACTTCTTCTTGAGGCAATGCTTTCCACAGTAAGTTGGTTGGCAAGAAGAGTTCCAGGGTGCACAATTGCATGGTCCCATATGATCCCACGAAAAGTGTGGCGGGGGGCTATTTCAGGTTTCTGCTCTGAATCATTCAGTAAGGAAAATTAACAACAAAGTGAGTAGATTGTTTCGTTCAAGTACACTGCATTCTGTTTCGCATGGTTGTATTAAAGGGGACAGTATGTATTTGGGGGATGGTGTTCATTTGTCCCGGGTGGGGAACGAGTTACTCATAGGAGACCTCATAGCTTGGTTAAAGAGTTTATAACATGACCTTTAAGCAGGAGTGTTGTGGGGGGTCCGGATAGCCGGTCAACTATCCGGCCTGTGGCGGTAAGGTCATGATCGGTGAGCAGTAATTGGAAGATCCCTATGGGTGGGCGTCACCCATTACGGATGGGAGCGCTCGAGGGAGGTGGCCATTGGCCCCTCAACGGGGAGGCGGTCCCTTCTAAGGATGGGCCGCCGAAAGGAAAGGAAAGGCGGTCAAGGCCCCTTCCTGGGTAGGAGGGGCTACAGCCCCCTCCTGGGGAATTTCCCGGGGCCAGGACATCTGCGACGGCAGATGTGGTAAGTTGTGTGGGGTTTGGGAGGGGGTTTACGCTACCTTCTAGACACCTCACACGAGTCCTCGGACGACCTTTAAATGGCGTCGAGTTTATTGGGGCCCCCGTCAAGTCAAGGGAAATTGGTAGATGCACGTGAGGTACACCTCTGTGTGGTCGCCCCTCACAAGTGAGGGGGATATTTCTGGTTTAGGGATCTGACACCGGTTACGACCTTGCCGTTGGCCCTTAAACGTTAGGATGTACAATTTCAAGTTAAATGTTTTGTAGGATGTTAGTTCGGCTAGCTGAACCTTTGTATTAGAGAATATGTTAAGGTTAGCCAAATATCGCAATGTGGAAATGAAATTGTACATAATATGAAACTGTTATTTTAATGTTTTAATTTTGTTTCATATTTTAATAAATACGGCCGGGAGGGTCACTCCCTCCCGTCTTCCAAAAGTTCAGAACCGTTTCCGGTTTCCCATTCCTTGGGGATTGTGTTGAGAGGGGGTGGCGGGTATCTCAGCCATATGGAAAGGGGCGACCATTCGGTCCCCCCGAACGTATGGCGGAGTACCACGATCCCCCCGGGAAGCCATCTTGGGCGGGAGGCGAGTCTCGGCTGGTATGCCCGTAGCGGCGTAGCCGGGGCGCGCCTTTTTCCCGCCCTGGAGTGGGCTGGCCTAGACACTGACGCGGCCGGCCACGCCCATGGGGCAGGCAGGGGCGGGTTTACGCCCGCCCTGAAGATGGATAAAAGGAGCAACAAGCCAAGAAAGCATCCTCTTGTTCCTGTGCTCTGAAGCTGCACCTCCTCGCTGCACGTGAGCTCGAGACGGAACGAAGAGCCAATTTTGACCCACCCACCAGCCCCTGAGGACAGCAAGTGGTTTTGAATAAAGTTTGATGTGGTGATTCTATTTCTTGCAGGTTGTGATGATTATCGTGATAACTTTGAATATGCAATAAAGAATGGTCAATTTGTAGTAGGTTTTGCAAATAAAGTAATTCTGCACTAGTGTTGATCAGTAATCATGCTTTTAATAAATTGTAATTATTACTGTCATTTAGTAATTTAGTAATTTAGTAATTTAGTTAGAATTGTCGTATTTATTTTGGTCGGGCGGTAAGGTCATGATCGGTGAGCAGTAATTGGAAGATCCCTATGGGTGGGCGTCACCCATTACGGATGGGAGCGCTCGAGGGAGGTGGCCATTGGCCCCTCAACGGGGAGGCGGTCCCTTCTAAGGATGGGCCGCCGAAAGGAAAGGAAAGGTGGTCAAGGCCCCTTCCTGGGTAGGAGGGGCTACAGCCCCCTCCTGGGGAATTTCCCGGGGCCAGGACATCTGCGACGGCAGATGTGGTAAGTTGTGTGGGGTTTGGGAGGGGTTTTACGCTACCTTCTAGACACCTCACACGAGTCCTCGGACGACCTTTAAATGGCGTCCAGTTTATTGGGGCCCCCGTCAAGTCAAGGGAAATTGGTAGATGCACGTGAGGTACACCTCTGTGCGGTCGCCCCTCACAAGTGAGGGGGATATTTCTGGTTTAGGGATCTGACACCGGTTACGACCTTGCCGTTGGCCCTTAAACGTTAGGATGTACAATTTCAAGTTAAATGTTTTGTAGGATGTTAGTTCGGCTAGGTGAACCTTTGTATTAGAGAATATGTTAAGGTTAGCCAAATATCGCAATGTGGAAATGAAATTGTACATAATATGAAACTGTTATTTTAATGTTTTAATTTTGTTTCATATTTTAATAAATACGGCCGGGAGGGTCACTCCCTCCCGTCTTCCAAAAGTTCAGAACCGTTTCCGGTTTCCCATTCCTTGGGGATTGTGTTGAGAGGGGGTGGCGGGTATCTCAGCCATATTGCACCAGTTGGAGATGTTGTGAGAGTGTATCAGGGATATTGAATAAATAGAGTTCCCAGAATACAACCGAGTCTGTATCAAGGACACTACTGTAGTGTAGTTCCTATATTCCCAATAGACTCTGCGCATTGGAATAACATAAACAACAGTGTAGACATAGGACTGAGGTCAAATAGGTCTCTATTGAATATGTTAGACTTAATTATGAAATGCCAGCTAGCTCAGAGGTCACTAGAAACTTTCTCGAGTAAACAAGAAGGTGTTAACTTTCCTGAATAGACAAGAAGGGATTAGTTTCTGACAACCGCATAAACATGACAGCTTTGCTCCCCCAGAATAAGGATTATATCTCCAGAGTCGCGGAAAGAATAGATAGCTATTTCACTCAGTTAATCGTGCATGCTTATGAGAAGTGCAGAGAAATAGAGAGACAGGCATTTTCAATAAAAGTGGTTATTTATTGAGCAGTCTACTTTCTCATGCAAGAGAAGTGAATTGCCACAATTGCAATACTTGTCATAAAGTAAAGTGCATGCGGTAAAATGAGTATTATGAAATAATACTGTAAAAGCATTTATATGGTTTCTACACCATAAGATACTTAAAATAGACAAAATACATACAATGATAAAATAATGACTAAACATACTCAACTGGTGTTTCTAGGATACGCCTACCCCAGTGTACCTAACCTAAGCCTAGTACAGGGAAGGAGTAGATTTTTGGATTTCTATACTGGGTTTTTCCTGTTGCTTCCATCATCTTCTTATCTGGCGCTTCCATCATCTTCTTATCTGGCGCTTCCATCACCTTCAAGGGGCTCGGTAGTGGGCAGAACCACAGACTTCGTTTAGCTTCTCTCCCGGTAACCCTTGATTGTGCTTAGGTCACCGTTCTGAGATTCAACTTGGTCCGTGGCCTACTTAGCCGAAACTCCCTCCTTTCGACGCAGGAAATACCCTTCTCTGGACGGCACAGTGGGATCAGAGAATTTTGCAAGTTCGAGTGCCTCAGTATCGGGATAACAGTCCAATATTGGTCGATCTTTGCTCAGGAGCTCTTCCTGGGTGCTGACACTTTCTGTCGTGGCCAGGTTCGCAGAGACCTTCCGGCAATGATGCGCGTGCAGCCAGTGCTTCTTCCCCTCCACTCGAAGCGCCGTTCGGGTGGTAATCAGCACCTGCCAGGGGCCCGTTCACCGAGGTTCCAGACTCTTGGTCCGCTGGAAATTTCGTATTAGGACGAAATCTCCCGGTTGGATGTCGTGGCCGGGGCCCCTGGAAGCATCGGGGATGGCCTGCTGCACCTGTTGATGAATGACAGACAATGTTTTAGTTAACTTGCACAAATAATCAGATAGTAGGACGTCTGGGACATCATGAATGGAGGTCGGTTTGGGAGCAGTCCAGAGATTCATCGGTCGCCCAAACACGACCTCGTAGGGGGTCAAATGGTGCTTGGTGGGAGTGGAACGCATCGATAACAAGGCCAGTGGGAGGGCATCCGGCCAGTTAAGTCCAGTGGTGGCCACTATTTTTGACAATTTCAGCTTCAGTGTGGCATTATGGCGTTCCACCAGACCGGCGGATTGGGGGTGGAAGACCGCATGAAACCTTTGCTTCACACCCAACCCCTTTAGGATTAGTTGGATAACCTCAGCTATGAAGTGGGGGCCATTGTCGCTCCATAAAATTCGACAAAGGCCATAGCGAGGGAAGAATTCCTTCAGTAGTACTTTGGCAGTAGTCATGGCAGTGTTGTCACGGGTTGGATAGGCCTCTACCCATTTGCTGAAGGCACATACGATGACTAGTACATACTTCAGGCTTTGGCATCTCTCTAGTTGGATGTAGTCCATCTGAAGGACCTCAAAGGGGTGATTGGGGGTCCCAAACCCTCCCCGGGGTACCACAGTTCCTTTCCCGGGGTTGTGTTGCAGGCAGATAAGGCACTGCTGAACTAGGCGTCTGGCTGAGTCAGGGATTTTGTCGTTGTGCCAGACTTTGGAAATGAGTTCGATCATGGGTGCAGATCCTATGTGTGCGGGGGAGTGTGCCATCATCAGTATGGGGATCAGATATGAGTCGGGCAGCAACCACTTGTTTGCATCCTTCGTTCGCCAGCAGCCCTCTTCATCCTTCAAACCCACCCTTGCCCACTTAGCCAGCTCGTGAGGGGTGCTGGCCGACTGTATGTCTCTGATCATTACCCTTGTGTCACTCCATTTTTCTGCTTGTGACCTGGTCACATACATGCGTGTCACCGTCCTATTCTCAGCTGTGGTTCGTGCAGTGATGTCGGCCAATGCATTCCCTTGTCCGACTAAGTCTGTCACCCTTTTGTGTGCCTGACATTTGATCACCGCTAATCGTTTGGGGAGGAGAACTGCTTCAATCAGAGCGGAGACTAGATCTCCGTGGAGGATCGGGGTGCCGTGGGACGTCAGGAATCCCCTCTCCCTCCACAGGAGCCCAAAATGGTGGACCACCCCGAAGGCATACTGGCTGTCTGTGTATATGTTCGCGGTGGTCCCCGTGGCTATGATGCAGGCTCGAGTGAGGGCTATCAGCTCTGCTGCCTGGGCAGATCGTTGTGTGATGCGGGCTGCCTCAACTACTGTTCGGGCTGTCGTTACTGCATAGGCAGCTGAAGTGGTGCCATCTGGGAGTTTGATGCATGAGCCGTCTACCCATAGCTCTCCATCGGGGTCAGTAAAAGCAGTGTCTCGGAGGTCAACCCTACTCCTAGTCTGTTCGTCCGTGAGGGTCACACAGTCGTGGATGGGAGGAGCGTCGGGGTCATTTTCAGGTAGGGGCAACAATGTGGCAGGATTCAAAGTCGTGCATCTCTTTAGTGTGATGTGGGGTGCAAGTAGCGTCAGTTCGTACCCCGTCAGTCGTGCGCTAGTCAGGTGTTGAGTCTTGGTTTGGTTCAGGAGGGTGTCGACAGCATGGGGTACTAGCACGATGAGGGAGTTGGAAAGTACGATTCCCTCGCTCTGACGGATAGAGACAGCAGCGGCAGCTACCGCTCGAAGGCAGGCAGGTAAGGCTCTGGCTACAGGATCAAGAGTGGCGGAGAAGTAGGCACAAGGGTGCTGCTTAGGACCAATTGATTGAGTTAGGACAGACAATGCACACCCCTCCCTTTCGTGGGTGAAGAGGGAGAAGGGTTTGGAGTAATCCGGGGTTCCTAGGACAGGCGCTGAACAGAGGGCATCTCGTAATTCCTTAAAGGATGCTTGACACTCAGGGGTCCAAGGGAGCGGGAAGGAGGCATCTTTGGTTAATAGGGCAAGTAGAGGTTTTACAATGAGACTGAAGTTAGGTAACCACTGTCTACAGAAAGAGGTTAGGCCAACCAAAGAGCGGACTTGCTTTTGAGTTTTTGGGATAGGGGTGTCTAGGATGGTTTGGATTCGGTCGGGTGTAAGTTTCCTCCCTTCTTTGGACAGGAGATGGCCTAGGTAAGTCACTTGCGGCTGGCAGAATTGTAACTTCTTTTTGGAGACTTTATGGCCATTTTCTGCAAGAAAGTGTAGGAGTTGGACGGTGGCTGTCGTTGCAAGCGGGATGGTGTCGGCTGCCAAAAGGATATCATCGACATATTGGATCAACACCACTCCATCTGGTAGCTGAAAGGCATCCAGCTGCCTTTTGAGGGCCTGGCTGTAAATGCTGGGACTTTCAGTGTACCCCTGGGGAGCTCTACAAAATCGGTACGAGCGGGATTTTAAAGTAAAGCCGAAGAGATAACGGCTGTCTGGATGGATGGGGATAGAGAAAAACGCGTTCTTAAGGTCGATAACAGTGAAGGTGGTGGCAGTGGACGGGATGAGGGTCAGAATGGTGGTGATATCGGAGACTACAGGATATTGGGGTACAACCACTTTGTTAATCTCTCGCAAGTCGATGATGAAGCGGTACGCTTTCTCATCTCCTTCACCTTGCTTCTTAACAATAGGTAGGATTGGGCTGTTGCAGACGTTGCTAACCACCTCTTCAACCACTCCTGCATCTACCAGAGACTGAATGATCGCTACCAGTGCCTTCTCACCCTCTGGCGATATCCGATATTGCGGGAGTTTCGGGAGCATAGCGTCCTGTCGTACAGTTATGTGAATAGGATCAATCATCATTCGCCCCACATCAGAGTCATTTTTGGCCCATAGGTACGGAGGCAGGGTGTCAAGCAGGGACAGATCAGCGTCAGTTATGGAGCACATGTGTCGTGGGGGACGGGATCTGGGCATGTCTGGGTTGTCGTACAGGATGACTCGTATTCCATCTGGGGAACACCTAATGGTAGCTCGAAAATGTTTCAGTAAGTCAATGCCCATAATGGCGTCAGGGGAGTTGGAGGAGAGCAGAAATGTCGCGTCAGTGGTGTTGTTTTCTAGGTCAAAGGTAATAGGTACGGACAGGGGGTTAGTGGAGGGCGTTCCATCGAAACCTATCGACGTTATGTGTGAGCCAGACAAGGGTGCCCTTGGAATCAGTCGTTTTGATAACACACTACGTGTCGCCCCAGTGTCTACCAAGAATGGAGACTCTGTACCCAGGACCTTAGCGGTGACATAAGGACCTTGCTGGTCAACACAGAGCTCGACTGGATCCCTCCCTTGCCCCTGGCAGTCCTATGCAAAGTCGGGGGCATTTTCACCTTCGGACAGCTGATATTGGTTCTGTCGGGGATGGTCAAATGTGTTCAGTCTCCCTGATCTGTCATTGTTGGTGTCGTTGGTGTGCCCTCGTCCTTGTACTCTATTTCTCGGACCACCTGCCACATCCCTGGAGTCCCTATTTCTATTCACTTCTAGCAAAACCGGACACTGGGATTTCCAATGGCCGAGCCCTTTGCAGAAGGCGCATTGGTCATTGCTAATGTCTCTACGTCCAGTGTGGGGTGTTGGGGTGCGATCTTTAGGAGGTAGATCTCTGGGGGTGGTTGATTGGTAGTTCCCCCTTTGGTGTTCTCGTCCTACCGTTATACCTTGTATCTGGGCTATCATTACCCTTTCTTTTAAATCTTTCTTCTTTTTCTCGGACGCCCTATCATTCTCATTCTTTTGGTGCTCGTAATACTGAGCCATCTGAAGGATAGCTGCGGGTTTGGAGGCCCCCCAACTACTCTCGCTCGTCTGCAGCTTTTGGGAGACTTCTTGTGTTAGGCCTTTTACGTAATTTTGTACAAACAGGTGCTGTCCGGTTGCGGTGGTCATGTCTTGGCCACTGTAGTCGGAGAACACTGTCTCGAATCGGGAGAAGTATTCTGACACATCTTCCTGCGGTTTCTGTCGACAGGCCGTGACTATCGACCAATCTACCTTTCTTTCTGGGATCAGTGTCTTTAGTTTCTGGACTAGTTTGTCTGGGAGTTCCAGTATGTCTTTTACTGGTTTCCTTCCAGGCTCTCGTTGTCTATCTAGTTTACCGAGTTGGTCCCAGGTATGTCCAAACAGATCTGTGTGGTCAGCCTTCCGGATTTGCTTCCACACGTCAGCTGGCAGGCATAACCCAAAGAACAAGTCAATGTCCGCTAAAGTCATTATTGTCGAACCCAAGGCTGTGCCTAATTCGGTATAAAATGCTGTCGGGTTCTTTCTTAAATCGGGCAGGGTTTGTTTGAAGGTTAGGATATCTTGTCGGTCCCATGGTTGGTAAACCCAATTATACACAACTCTCCCTTTTGCATCTGCATGATTAATATCATCGCTTGTTCCCAGGCCACGTGGCGGGATCCAGTAAGGGGCCGCTTCTCTGATAGGCATCATAGTATTGGCTACTTCTACCGAGGTCGTTTCAGGGACTGTAACCTTGGCTTCTGGTTTTTGTTCCGTGAGATGGCGAGGACCTCAAGTATCTGCATGAAGAGTTCCGCCGCCTCACATTCAGTCCCATCTCCAACATCAATCTTCCTATACAGCGTTGTTAGTTTAGCGGGACCCTTACTTTGATACCTATCTTCATATGCGTTCAGGGTGTGGTAGCTGAATCGCAAGATGAAATGCCGTCTGTGGCTGTCGGCATGTGAATTATATACGCTCATTGTGTAATCTTCGCTCTCCCTTCGTTCTACTAATGTCTTTGCTATTTTGTCGATCCCATCCCGCTCATTTTTGCTCAACCTATTTGGTCTGGCTGGTGGTTGTTTGCTAGCCTCGGGGTCGTCTGACGATGTTGTTAATGTGGCTGGTGCAGAGGCCGTGAGGGCTGGTGCACTAGCGCTAAGGTCACTTTCGCTCGCACTCGGGGCTTGCAAGCTTTGTTGGCAGGGGGCATATGGAGGGGGCATGTAGATGATTGGGGGACCTAGCAGTAACTCATCGTTCGCCCGTTGTTTGGAGGGCAATTCAGGGTAGAGCGCAGAGGGGGTCCTAACAGGACATTGGCCTGTCGACCCTGATTCTTGGTTTTGTGTAGCTTCCTTTCTTTCTTTTATTTCCTCTTCTAGTTGCCTTGCGGCCAGGTGGGCTGCCTTTCGTAATTCTTTCCCTATTTTTGCTTCTTCTCTTTTCTTTCGTTGTTCCGTTTCTTTGCGCCACATGCCGATACTGTCGAGCATAGTGGGCGTAGTTTTATTTTTCTGGAGCGCTATTTCTAATGCTTTTATTTTATGATCATCAAAGGAACCTATCAGTGGCCACTGACTTTCAGGGTTCTTCTTTGTATATTTATGCCATAGCTTAGTATAAGCTATAGCGACTAGTCCATGTTTAGTGAACATGTCCTTATTAGGGGTGCCCTCCAATGGGGCTGGATGGTTCATCTCTAATAAGCGGTCCGGGCTAAACAGGCTACCAACCAGTGGGGAGAAGATAGGCATGACGGATTACAACGGGGACAAAAGTCTGCACTACCTATCTTATCACGGCGGGCAAAGACTAGACATAATATTTCTATTCTCCGTTGTTTGCCGGCGGTGAATACCTCAAACGAACCAATACCGAACAATCGGTCAATCAAACAATCAGTGGGGAGAATAAGTGGGCACGAAAAGATATCGTTACCCACTCTTTCTCTACCTGCAAAGAGAGACCTTGTTCTCCCCTGTTTGCAGACAAAGAATCTCCAGACAATAATCCACGAACGACAGTTCGGGAAACAGTGGGGAAGGAAGATAGGCACGACGGATTACAACGGGGACAAAAGTCTGCGTTACCTATCCTTCACTGTTTGCAAAGAGAGAGCCTGTTGTTTTCTCCGTTTGCAGACAGCGAATCTCCAGAGGTTTCAACAAAGCGTAATACTAGTATTATCCAAAAAAAACCAATCTTTTCTCAATTCGTCGTGTTTACACGACCTTACCCGGACCGCATGGACGGTTTCCTGTCCTCTGGATCCAGCGCCCGATCGTCCTCTCTCCTTCGTGATGCCCGTGGCACTCCTGATGGTTCCCAGTCAGGACCGTAGATCACTCGAGAGAGGTCTGTTCAGAACTAGTGAAGGTCGGATGATCGGCTGTCAGACGAGGGTCTATCGGACACGAGCTCTTCCCGATCGTTGCTGTCGTTCACTCTGTCATCGGGACCTCTCCCACTGGATCCACGTGTCGCTAATGGGCCCCACGCTTTGGGACGCCAATTGTAGAAAAAGGTAGGGCTAGGACCTTTCTCAAGATTTGCCCGGCGCTAACCGCCCTTGTACCATTCAAATTTACCAAGCAATGAGGCAGGCGCCGGAGACCAGAAGGCAGGAAACAGAAGTTTTATTCCGACGGAGCAGAACACATCAGATCAGACAACAAGGTATCGTATCGAGGTGCTCTAACAGCCTCTCGGAGGCCTGGCCTCTTATACACTGGTTTATGGCATGTGACCTTTCTTTATTACAATCAGAACATTGTGAAATAAGGAAAAAGACATCCCCGTAATCCTCGTGTCAATCCCACCCCCATATACCTTTACAATAGAGGTCCTCAACCCGCTGATAAGAGGAGGGGGTCATCACGCAGCTGAGTGTTTCGCCAAGTCTTAGGATGTGTGCGCCTGATCATATCCCAGGGGGTGGGGAGGCCCTGATCAACAGCGTGTCCTTTGAAGAGGGGCGACTCCATACAATGAGGGGCAGTAAATGGTATCTCCTGGTTTAGGCGATGGCCTCGGACCTGTGTGGACAGTCGGACACAGGGTAAGGGGTCATCAATGGAGTGGTATTCATGCCGCGTGGACAATTGAGCGCGGAGGGAAGGTTTATCAACAGAGGGGCATTCATGGGAGGAGAGGAGGTGCTGGTCAGGCGCTGGTGTGACTCCCAAGGACGGGGTCATGCAGAAGGGTTATGCTCATAAGGGGGAGGGAGGGGGAGCCAGGGTGCGCGGAGGATGCTTGCTGGGTCAGAGGGCGCGCTGGCGGTCGATCGTGGACAGAGAGACCATGTTACCTAAAATGGCTGTTATGCATGTTGTACGTGGGTAACAAGCTGGCGCAGACGATGTTTAGCCCGCAAACTAAATTTCCACAAGATGAGTTACAGTTTTTGCCAAGAATCTGAATCAAGAATTCTCTAACGGTCTAATCCGCTCCGTACCTTGGTTATAGAATGAAGGTGGTCTTGTATCTCTTTCTCAGGACTGGATCTCCCAGCAACCCGCAAGGGTGACAGGGAAACACTGAAGCTGGATTTCTCGACAGGAGAAAAGACAGCGTCTCTCTCAGTGCATCAGCAGGGAGGGTCGGCTTCCTTCGGCACTCGCATCAGCAGGGCGTCGGGCAAGTAGATAGCCAGCCTGCTCCAAACCACCGTGTGTTGCTTAAGGCAGATGCTGGTATATTTATACCTGGAAGGTGCCAAGTTTGTTGTAAGGTTGGACATAAGACGTCACTAAGAACTCGCAGTTCTTTCAGGACTCCAGGAGTTCTAGGACAAATCAATACAGAAGCAGGGGGAATACCCGGGCTGCTGGAGGATTGGTTTGTTTAAGAACGCGTTGTGCTTTCAAGGAGTCTATGGGAGTAGCCTTGCCGTATTTGGACTGCATTGGCTATGTCTTAATATGGGTATGATTCTAATGCCTATATAAGGGTATTATTTGATATAACCACATAAGGGCATGAAATTGGGAATATTTACTAGAGTCCTAGAATCATCTACAACAACCACTCCATGTATAATGTACATCATTACTAAATACTAAGCAATGTTTAAGCATATCTATGCATGTGTTTTCCATCCCACCCCAAAATACATAAAATGCATTTGAAATGGTATATACACGAAAAATGAGTATTATACTGTATGTTTTTTGTAAGCAGTGGTGTCATTCCAATAATGCATATATTGTACATTTAAAATGTTGACTGAATGAATCACGAAATGTACATTTATGAAATGGCTCTTAATACAGAAGAGAAGGTCGAGACCATTTCATCACATAGTTATACAAGACTGTACATGTGCTAGAGACTGATTAAAAATATTGTCTCTAGAGTTTCCAATAATAGAAATCTTGTTCTCTAAGAATAGTTCTACTTTAAGCAGAGTATCATGTGCCAAAAAGGTAAATATTTTGGGAACTGGAAAAAAAATCATTTTCGCTCTCTGGGGAAAAAAAATAGTTCCAAAGTTTTTTAGGTTCTGTTTACCAAAACTGACGGCCGAATTCAGATTTCAGGGAATGCCGTGTGCTTGCTTTTTCAACAGTTATTCTCGTTGTTAGGGGAGAACATCAATTCATATAGGCTAGCAAAAAATTTGTCTACAACAGTAGGTGAAAGTTGGGCCATTTCCGAAAAAGTGAAAATTGTGCATATGTGAGATGCATTACCGTCAGCGTTATCTGGATCAGCAATGTTCATAGAACATTGTACCTGCGTTCCTCTTTCATCTCGTACCTCACCGCCACCTAATCATAATGGTGATCGTCTCAACGAATGCCGTCATCAGAATGGGTAGCCGCTGGGGACAACACGTTGCATGAGCCGTTACCGAACCAAGAAAAGTATCGATATCCATAGGTACTGCTGGTGGAAGTGTGAGACAGACGTCTAACACGCATTCTTCTCTGCATAGCAGGCATAGTAG
Organism: Lissotriton vulgaris; assembly: GCF_964263255.1. Taxonomy (NCBI): domain Eukaryota; kingdom Metazoa; phylum Chordata; class Amphibia; order Caudata; family Salamandridae; genus Lissotriton; species Lissotriton vulgaris. The sequence goes on from NC_141689.1 coordinate 1,908,067,477, forward strand.
AACAGGTAAGATGCAATCTTGAGGGATTGGTCTGAATGAAAGAAACCTGGTAGTATTCAGATCTCCTAGCCGAGCCAAGCCGAGGACTTTAGTAATCTGCTCTCGGTATTGCATTGCTAGGATTGTTTCTTCCATTGTAGCCTTAGTTTTGTCTGTGACTTGATTTGCCATATCGCAGCAGAAGGAACAAAGATAAGATTCCTGCTATGAATCCCAAGATGAGAGGCAGGCCGCCGAACACAGAGTGCACAAAATACGGGAATATGCTCAGTTCTGCTTCAAAGGGTGCTAACAGTCCTGAAAAATTTGTCCTAAATACATGTGCGATGCCACTGGTATCAGACATGTTTAAGATCTGGCTTAACATTTCTACGAAATGTACAGGGCAACTTGTCGATAATAATGTATGTATCTCTGCTGCTGCTGTCCTTGCAACTTGCAGATCTAGACGAGGTTAAAGGCACAGTTATTTGTAAAAGAATAGTCTTCATTCTGCTTAAAGTATCAATTCGAATAGAAGAGATATACAAAGAAGGCCATATTGCCGCCTCCATGTCTAGCTTGTTGTTTGGATACAATACTTGCATGCAACAAGTGACCCTGGAAGTAACACTCACGAGATAGGCCGTTCCTGGCACCATGCCACAACAGCTGTGGTCACTTATTAGAATGTAGCTGCTGTTGGAAAGCTGTCTGAAAAAAGGCTCTATCTGTGTAGCAGGGGTGCCGTGCTGGTGGCATGAAAGGTTATTTGATGAACCTTCGCAGGTTCCGTGTAAGTTAACTCCTTGACACAGAAGTGTACCGCTTAGTGTATTTTTACAGTTGTTACCACTAAGGAATACCTCTTTCTTGCCCCCACTCCAACATCTATGTGTGTAAGGTAAATTCCACGTTGAGTTGATGTACCCTTTACCCAACCTTTCATACAGGCCTGCTGGTATATACTTTTGGCAATACTGAAACTGAAAAGTAGTTATCGGAATTGTAATGGTGCAATGTATTATCCATTCAATTACAGGTTTTTTGGAGACTGTCAATGATAATCTTTCTAGTTTTTCAATGCTCAGCACTGTATAGTCTGCCCCTCTTTGTGCCAAAGAGATTTGTTTATCAGTAAGGTTAAAGAAAGAAAATAATAACGTTGTGTTTATCAGACGCCATGGCAAGTAGCCTGAACGCAGATTTTGTAACGTCCAGCCTAACTGTACAATAGAACATAATTGGGACTGGCCATGTTGTAACATTAGCATATCCTGTTCTATTATATCAATAGCAGATGATACAATACTGTCCAGTGAATAAATTCTGGAGGACACAGTCGTTAACCCATTGTCCACTACAGACAGTGATTTTTCCAAATTAATACGATCAATTTCTCATATTTTCTCTGCAGTTTCAATTTGTGTTACTTTCCAAGCTTCATTGTAAGCTGCATATATACCGGTGTATATGAAATGTTTTTGACGCTGTTTGCGAGGTCCCAGTAAGAAATCTCGCAAGTCAGCACCTTCTTTAAGTAAAGTCAAGTGTTGCTTAATTTCAGGTAGTGTGGATTTCTGTAGCCATTCGAAGCATAGTTTTCCTACACCATAGGGGCCTCATTTATGAGGCCTTGCGTCAGTTTTGCGCTGCTGATGCATCACTTTTTGTAACGCATTGGCGGCGTAAAACATGCGCCTTGTTGCGCCATATTTAAAAAGTGACGCATCTAGGTAGATGCGTCACTTTTTAAACCCCTGCGCCACATTATACCTGCGTCAGGTATAATGTATGCAGAGGGGGCGTTCCCCCGCAAAAAGCCTCGTAATAGTGACACAGTGAAATCCATGAGATTTCACTGCGTCACTTTTAGGACGCTGTTGCGTCAAAATCTTGCGCCTGCCTCACAGCAGGCGTAAGACTGACGCAAGCCCTTTCACATGGGGCTTTCCCCATGTGAAAGGACGCATTGCTGGAGTTGCGTCACTTTTGTGACACACTCTAGCAATGCGTCACTTTTGCGCTTCCAGATACGTCAGAAATACTGACGTATCTGTAACTCCTTGCGACATGATGCGTCATACATTAAATATGACGCATCGTTGGTGTCGCAAGGAGTGCGCAGTGAAAAGTGACGCATCGCTGTTTTCACGCAGCGATGCGTCACTTTTCATAAATGAGGCCCTAGGTTTTTATTATTCCTGGGTGTTGTCTCTGGGAACATCTTGGATCTGGCCTATTCTGTTTGAACCCCTGTGTTTTGTTAAGGAATCTATCTTGACAGTTATTAGTGTCTGTGGGCCAGATCAACCATTTGTTCCAATTAGGAAGTGTTCTGTTATGTTTTAAAATATGGGATACATCTAGCTCCACTTCTGTACTGCTATTACTATCAGGTATGGGTTTTGGTATAGACGGTTTGTTTTAGTCCTTTATCCTGGCTAGGCCAAGACAGGTCGTTTGTTGAATGGTGTCATTCAGGAACATTATATGTTCTGGGATCATGCAGGCTCTGAATAATGATTCTAAATCTTGTATCTGCCAGTCTTTTGTACCCCAGACAGTTTTTGTCTCAATGTTGTTTTTCCAAAATTCGAAACCAAACGTAGACATTTTTTCATAAGATTTTTCAGAATAAATCAGTTTAGTATTTGGCAACATGTTTTTCATCCCTGTCTTATTCATATTTTCAAAATAAAACGTTTCTGTATCAGTGATATTAAACCCTGAAAAGTATGGGAATTTCTCATAAAATGTTTTTGAGCTGCTTTTTGGCGGAGTTGGACAATGTTCCCATTGATTATAAATAAAAACATTTCTAGGATTAGCCGATTTATGCAAATAGTGATGCCCATAATGATTATAGCAATACATTTCTTCATAATTTGATGAACCTTGTAAATAATCATGTTCTGTATATTTTTCTGACATTTCTAAATCTGACATCATATAGTTAATATTTTCAAAGTCCCAATCATCAGAGAAAGTACTAGGTGATACAAAGTCACTTAAAGAAATCTTGAACTGATGTGGATATTTCAAGAGTTCATCCGGGTCATAGATGTTGTAATCAGTAGTGTCTCACGCTACACCACCAGGTATAGGAATGGCTGTGATGTTCACTTATGATAGCTCTCTTTTTTCAATGTGAGAGGATATGTGAGGTTTTAGAACCAAGTTGTTGTTCTGACTTTCTGTGTTCATTGTACTGTATTTTCCATCAATCATTCTTCCCAAGCTTAGAACCAAAATGAGCCAGAGCAGGAGGAAAAGTACACCTAACACAATCCACAATTCAATCCACAGTGAAATCAGATATGTTTCCCCAAGTTGATGAAAGAGTTCTGTAATTTTGTCTTTGAAAGTTTTGTTTGCTGGCTTGTCTTCATGTTCACTTGGATCCTCAGAAAAGTCATCGAAATTGATGAAGTATCCAGATGCAGTTCTGTCAATTGTTTGAATGGCATCAGGATAGTTATGAACCTTTGTAGGTGCTTCTTTCTTTGTCATGTTAGTATAGTCAGAGGCTACATCATTGTAGACAGGTGTTTCTTGACGAACTGTTGCAATTTGGGTTTCAAGAGGCACAAGTTCCATGGCTTTGTTGGATAGTCCTTATTTATTCACTGTAGGTTTATCAAATGTGATTAGTCTCTCAGTTTGAACCTCTTGGATTGTAGTAAGGTTTGGTCTTCTGCTACATCTTGGGAGTCCACTGGGCCTACTTCTTATTATTGGCCACATGGTTGTGGTTTTACCAGGTCGATTGATACAACTCTGTTCTCCTTTTTACCAGCAAGGGGCGGTAGTAATACTGATATTGTTCCGCTGATAGCTAAGACAGGTACTGCTTTTCTGTAAGAAGGCCCAAATTCCTTCTTTACCGTGATTTTTTCTCTGAGCAGAGAACCCCAATCGTTTGGAATCCAGACAGGTCTTGCTGGGACAGGTGGTTTTTCTTCAGTGGCCGTTGGCTTTTGCTTTGTGTTGCTTAGACTTCTTCTTGTTTCATTCAAGTCCTGTAAAACAGCCAAACGATCTTTGATATCAAAAGCTTTTTGTTCCACCACTGAAGTCTGACAATCGAGATCTTCGATTATCATTCTTGTACCAAACAAAAGTTCATACGGAGTGATTCCACCCAGAGAATTTCTTGAGACTACGTTGGACACTTCTTAGATGTTTGACCCACCCATCACCCGAACCTAATACCCTCGCTGTTATAGATTGCTTTATGTCATGGTTTTTTCTTTCCACTACCGCATTTCCCTCAGGATGGAAAGGACTAGAGTACCGCAATGTAATGCCCAAGCTGGTCATGGCCTCCATGTAAGCTCGAGAGCTAAACGCAGGACCCTGGTCAGAATGTAGCATGCCAATTGCGTATGTGCTGATAAAGACTCGCAAATCTTTTATAACAGTTCTGGCATCAGCCGAGCGCTGGGGCCACATCCAAATGAATCTCGTCTTAATATTTGTGGATCGCATTTGTCCAGTCGGACGCCTGCATGTAGATAGTCTAATGCTGTCTAATAGAGGTGTCTGGGCTGGTCTTACTGTGCTAGAATCAGATATCTGGTCCGGTTCATAACTGCAATCTCTATTGCAGTGCTGACAATCCATTGCAAAGTTATAAACTTACACACTCATTCCCGGCCACCAGTATCTTGATTGAAATTCTATTAGAGATTTGAGGATCTCTTGGTGCCATTCCCATGTGTGCTTCTTGAATCAAGTAAGCCCTCCGGTTCGTGTTTGGAATTACTCTATCCTAAGCATGGACTGAAAATTTGTTCCACTTGCGGAATTTGCGGATTTTCCGCAATTTCTCGATCCGCAAATCTCGTGAAATTGTGGTAAAATCCGTGAATCAGCAGGACGAATTTTCAGCCAAGCACTTACAGGGTTACAGCTGCAGGTGCAAAAGTTGAAGCAAATTTTTTGCAACCTTTTACAAAAGGGTTATAAAGAAATGAACTTCAACTTGGGCACCTGCTGCTGTAAGCCTGTAAGTGCCTTCTGGCGCCTCGTTACCTACTTGCAACTATTCTCTGACCCTGCTCTGACCCTTGAAGCAGGGTCAGAGAATAGTTACAAGTAGGCAATGTGGCGCCTGTCACGAAAATTAAACCTCAACAGAAAGCACTGACTAATATAAAAACAAGCATTTGCAATGCAATAGGTCTCGCATTTGGAAAGTTTGAGCTATTGGTCTTGTAAATCACAATTTTTTTTATTTATGTGTTGGTTTTGAAAATAGCTAAATTAATAGCTTTGTCATTTACAATGCCAATAGTTATAACTTTCACAAATGTGACACCTATAGCATTTGTAATGCAACATGTTTTGTATTTACGTGACTTAGATGTATTGATATTACAAATTACAATGGCTTTTAATTTTTTTAAATAATTAATACTTAAATAAAAGTGATTTTAATTTATAATGGCAATACCTTAAACTTTTGTAAATAACTTTTGTGAAGATTATGTTCAGTGTATTTTATTGTGACGAAAATCCAAGAACAGAAGTGAAATATTAACATCTTTTTGTGACATTTGTAATAAAGCTTGAAGAATTGAGAGAACATATTTGAAACAGTTGTTGTTGAATGGTTGCGCAGATTGATGCTGGGGAGGCGCTGAGTGGTACTGGGATGGTGCTGAGTGATGCTGGGGGGGTGCTGAGTGGTGCTGTAGTGGTGCTGAGTGATGCTGTGGTGGTGCTGAGTGATGCTGTGGTGGTGCTGAGTGATGCTGTTGTGGTGCTGAGTGGTGATGTGGTGGTGCTGAGTGATAATATGGTGGTGCTGAGTGATGCTGTGGTGGTGCTGAGTGATGCTGTGGTGGTAATTAGTGGTGCTGTGGTGGTGCTGAGTGATAATGTGGTGGCGCTGAGTGATGCTGTGGTGGCGCTGAGTGATGTTGTGGTGGCACTGAGTGGTGCTGTGGTGGTGCTGAGTAGTGCTGCTGTGGTGCTGAGTGATGCTGTGGTGGTGCTGGGTGGTGCTGTAGTGGTGCTGAGTGATGCAGTGGTGGTGCTGAGTGGTGCTGTGGTGGTGCTGAGTGATAATGTGGTGGTGCTGAGTGATAATGTGTAATGTGGTGGTGCTGAGTGATGCTGGGGTAGCGCTGAGTGATGATGTGGTGATGCCAAGGGCAGAAAGGCACAACAAGCAGTCTAACAAAGGGCAGAAGGGCAGAAAAACAAGGGAAAAACGAGTCTAACAGAGGGCAGAAGGGCACAAAAAACAGTTTAACAGAGGACAGAAGGGCATAAAAACAAGGGAAAAACGAGTCTAACAGAGGGCAGAAGGGCACAAAAAACCAGTCTAACAGGGGGCAGAAAGGCACAAAAACGAGTCTAACAGAGGGCAGAAGGGCAGAAAAACAAGGGAATAACAGAGGGCAAAAGGGCACAAAAAACGAGTCTAACAGAGGGCAGAAGGGCAGAAAAACAAGGGAAAAATGAGTCTAACAGAAGGCAGAAGGGCACAAAAAACGAGTCTAACAGGGGGCAGAAGGGCAGAAAAACAAGGGAAAAACGAGTCTACCAGAGGGCAGAAGGGTACAAAAACAAGGGAAAAACGAGTCTAACAGAGGGCAGAAGGGCACAAAAAACGAGTCTAACAGGGGGCAGAATGAATCCCGCCCTGCGTGTATGTCCATGAAGATGCCACCGTTTTGTGCAATACCTCTACTCAACTAGAGTACTTTCTACTGTCTAATCAGTAAGTGCTCCCTTGTTGGCTAAATGTGTAGGGGCAGATTTACAATAACTGGTGCATCCCCAGGGATGTGCCAGTTATTGTGCGCCGCAGCTCCGCCACCCATGGCGCGTCGCATTTACAATGCGGTGCTCCATGTGGCAAAAACGGCACAGATGCGTCACGCATCTGTGCCGTAAAAGCAGCGCATTGCTGGAGCTGCGTTGCAAGCACGACGCAGGTCCAGCAATGCTCTGGGGGGCCCTATCTTCCCAATGCTGCATCAAGCCTTGCGCCTGCTTCAAGCAGGCGCAGGGTTTTGACGCAGCATTGGCCTAAAAGCGACTGAGTGAAATCTTGTACATTTCACTCAGCCACTTTTAGAAGGCGTTCCTGCACAGGAACGCCCTCCCCTGCACCGGAACGCCTCCTGATGGCGCAGGGCTTTACAACATTACGCATCTCTCAGATGCGTCACGTTGTTAATACCCAGCACCATGGCGCATCTTTTATGCTGCCGCTGCGTCACAAAAGTGACGCAACTGCGGCTCAAAAGAGGCGCAAGCGGCTTGTAAATCTGCCCCATAGTGCTTTTACTACACTGTAGCTGCGTAAAGGGCCAGAAGATGTGTCTCCAGTGACCATGTGTGCACTGGATACACATCTTCTGGCCCTTTACGCAGCTGCAGTGTAGTAAAAGCACTATACATTTACCCAATGATGGAGCAATTACTGGATTAGCCAGTAGAAAGTACTCCAGATCAAATCGCAAATAAATCCGCGATTTTGTGGGAAAATTCAGGAATTCGCAGATTTTTTTGCGATTTCGCGGGGAAATCCGCGAATTCGCAAATTTCGCCCATGCTTACTCTATCCCCCACTCCAGAGATTTGAGCAAAAGGAACGGAGTTTGCATCAATTATGTATGTATTTCCGTGTGGATAATTTAGAGGTAATGCCGCATAATTGCCTTCCATTGAGGATTTTACTGCTAGTAGAATTTCTCCATCTATTTGATTTTTAGAACGCTTTTTTGTAGCCACGGAAGCCGGTTGACCAGCTGTGGCTTTATTAGCCAATGAATTCCCTACAACGTGCACGCCATCACGTTGAAGCCTCTGCGTATGTATCACATGAGTATTTTGTAGTTCTTTCTGTAAAAGAACTACCTGTTCCCATAGTTTTTTATGTTTTATTGTGGAACTGAATTTCATTTCAGCTTGTGTGTACAAGTGTGATTTCTAAGCTATTGGTACCGTTTCTCCCTCATTAGAGGTTAGGTATGTAAATCCGCATCTTCCTGGGATGACTCGGATTACAAGGTTGAGTTCGTTCGCGCATGTTTGCAATTTAGTTTTAGTTAGCATGTCTGTTTGTAATGATCGTAAAATTTCTGTGTGTTTCTCAGTCCAATTAATTGCTTTGAAATCAGGTTTTATTAGTTCATAGAGCGGTTTAACCCTCTCTGCATAATTTAGAATGGAAGTTCTTCTGAAATTCAGGAAACCTAGAACTAATTATAAGTTTTTCAGTGTTTTTGGAGCTCGGAGTACTGCACACTTGTCTCTAGGCTTTTGCCTTCACTTGATAACTCATATCCTAAAAATAGGACAGTGAGGTGGGCAATTTGTGACTTTTTAAAGTTACATTTGTACCCTTCAGATGCGAACCCAAGTATTATGGTGTTCACTCTTTTCAAGTGTGTCCCCAGGTCACTGTCTGTTAGATAGTTATCGTCAACATAAGATAATGCCTCATCATCATACATGATACAGCCTTTGTGCAGTAGATTGAATTTTTAACTGGATTTTATGGGGAGGAAAATCCTCATCCCATCCTACATGATTTTTATATAATGCAGAGGCTTCGGCCACTGCCCATTTTCTAGCATATGTATATTGTTTATGAATTGGAATGTGATTTGAGAAGGCAGGCATAATCATTTCTTCGACATGTGGGCACTTACTGACAAACTCTGGTGGCCAGTCCTTTTCTGCTAGAAGGATATCATAACCTTTAGATAGGTTCTCTCAGAAAAGACCTCTTATTTTCCTAGTTTTGTCCCCCTCTATACGTAATGGTATTTCATATAATTTATGGGGCACGCTGACTCTGGTGTCTGTAGTTTCCACTTGAATGTATTCATTCGTGTCCACAGTCTCCAGAAGATTCATCAGGATCTTGCGAGCTATGGTCACTTCTGCTGCGCTGTCTAGCATTGTCTGGGCCCATTCTCCGTTCTTGAGTTGTGTCCTCAGAATCCTTTGCATGTTTTACTTTAATACTGGCTACCTTCATTTTGGGAAACTAATTCCTACTTTGATGAGCAGATTCTTTGTCTTTGGACTTGACACGCTCTTCTTTACGTTCTGTATGCCCTCTTCTTTCCGATTTCTGTGAGGAAGTCTGAAAATATTGAGAGGGTCGTGTATAAATATCTTGATATCTTGCAGGTTTTTTCAAATTATCCCTATTTCTGAGGTTATATCTTTTCTCAGAGGGCTCCCGTTGTGGGGACCTACCCCCCCCCACCACCCCCCCGGTCTGGAGATCTATCTCTCCATTGGGGAGGCCTTCCTCTGGTCTGAAACTGTTTTTCTCTGGGAGAGGTCTGTTTATTACCTTCCCACTTCTTTTGAGGTTTTAATTTATTTTTAATGAAGTCTTTTTATGATTTTCTGTTAGTTGTGGTTTTAGTGGTTTCCCACCCAAACTGTCTCTACCTAATTCTTCATAGGATTTTTCAGTTATTCTGGCAAGTTCAAAAGGTTGTTCTGCTATATCTGCTCTTTTAATTTCTGGCGGCAGGTTGTACCGTCAATTGTCATTTGTACTAGTTGCCTATATGCTTTTGTTAATTGTTTTAGTTGAACTAAAAGTTCTCTGTCTGACATTTCTTCAATGTCAGGATGTGGTGTATAGCTGGCTAGAACCAGCCATGTGGCTCCTGGTCTACCTAGTGGGCCGAGCCTGTTAATGGGATTTTGATGTTTTAGGGCGTCATTAAACCAGAGCTGATGCTCCTGGTAAGTTAGTGGAATTTCAACGTCCCCGAAAGGAATGTATTCCTCTGGAGGTTCCCCTGCTTTGTAGTAGTGGAACTCGTGTGTTACAGCATTTGCTGCTAGAAAATGTATCCAAGAATAGAATACCTCTGTCTGCCGACATTCATGTGCCTCTACCACAAATATGACTGTACCACCTCTCGATGATACTCCATTTTCTAAAAGTTTTATAGTTATGGTTTTCCTTACATTTACTGGGATGTTTTTCGCATCCAGTTCATTTTCATTAAACCCTGTAACGTCAAAACCTGGTTGAGTCGCATCTACTGCAGCTCCACCGGTTTCGTTGTTGTCGCCGTTAGTTGAAATTGTTTAATGAAAGTTTGCAGAGCCAGTTTCAAGGAAAAAAAGATTAGCTGCACAATATTTTGAAAAACTGTATCCTTCAACGTTGAATAAACCAAAAACAAATACATAGGATTCTCGTCCTACTTAGTTCTGGCAGATATTGACCTTTTTACCAACTCCAGACGTCTATTGGAGTTTTTATGGAAAAAGGGGTCTGTGTGAAAAGCACGACTGAGTTACTCTATTATCTAGCGTTAAATTATCGCCTTACCAAACGTTGAGCGCCATGTAGTGTAGTTCCTATATTCCCAATATGCTATGCGCATTGGAATAACATAAACGACAGTGTAGACGTAGGACTGAGGTCGAATAGGTCTCTATTGAATATGTTAGACTTAATTATGAAATGCCAGCTAGCTCAGAGGTCACTAGAAACTTTCTCGAGTAGACAAGAAGGTGTTAACTTTTCTGAAAAGACAAGAAGGGATTAAGCATGGGCGAATTTTGCGAATCTCGCGTTCGCGAATTTTGCGGATTTGCGAACTCGCAATTCGCAAAATCCGCGAATTTGCGGATTTTTTTTTGTGTGTTCGCGCGGGTTTCTGCCAGTTCGCGAGGGTTTTGTACAATTTCGCAAACGCGAACTTACCTGTCGGGTCGCAAGTTTCGCGAACTTGTTGTTTCTACGTGCCCAGCCTGTTTGGGACACTCTTCTTCATCACTGCCACTCTCTGTCACCACTGCCACTCTCTGACTACTCATGCCACCCTCTGGCCCACCCATGCCACCCTCTGTTTCATCACAGCACCCTCTGGTTGTCCAGTCAGTGTACATTATTGTGGCAAAGCAAGCACACCTTCCCTGCCTCAAGTGACCTGAATTAATTTGGGGCTGATTAATGTGTCACAGAATATTTTTTTAGCTGACACCTGCTTCCTTAGTGCTTCCTGATTAGTGATCTTTTGCACTTGCTAAGTGCTTTCATTGTTGCAAAATTAGTTACAACACCTGCCCTGCCCCAACTGACAATAATGAATTAGGGGCTGATTAATGGATTTGAACTTCCAGCCTGGCTCCTGCTTGTCTCCCTTAGCTGTAATTCAGGACCTTTGTGGCATATGTGTAACTATTCTGAGGTTCAGAGCAGGGTCACATAATAGTTGCAACTGGCAACTGAACTCTGGAGGGTCCCCTCAGGAAGCACTACAGGAAATGGCTACTAATGATGAGCCTGAACTTTTGAACCTGGTAAGTAGTTTCAGTTTTGCTCAGATCGTATTTCTGCAATTTTGCGCTTATTCGCGGGGCGCAAAGTTGTACTGGGAAGCCGCGAACTCACGCGAACAGTGCAAGCAAGCCATAAAATCCGCTGCTCGCGGATTTGCGGATTTTGCGGGAGATTCGCGAATCTCGCGGATTGCGAATTTACCGAAAATCCGCAAAATCCGCGAGCGAAACGGATTTTCCGCCCATGCTTAGAAGGGATTAGTTTCTGACAACCGCACAAACATGACAACTTTGCTCCCCCAGAATAAGGAGTATATCTCCAGAGTCACGGAAACAATAGATAGCTATTTCACTCAGTTAATCGTGCATGCTTAGTTTCACCAGAAGTGCAGAGAAATAGAGAGACAAGCGTTTTCAATAAAAGTGGCTATTTATTGAGCAGTCTACTTTCTCATGCAAGAGAAGTGAATTGTCACAATTGCAATACTTGTCATAAAGTAAAGTGCGTACAGTAAAATGAGTATTATGAAATAATACTGTATAAGCATTTATATGGTTTCTAAGCCATAAGATACTTAAAATGGCTAAAATACATACAATGATAAAATATTGACTAAACGTACTCAGCTGGTGTTTTTAGGATACCCCTACCCCAGTGTACCTAACCTAAGCCTAGTACAGGGAAGGAGTAGATGAGTTACAGTTTTTGCCAAGAATCTGAATCAAGAATTCTCTAAGGGTCTAATCAGCTCCGTACCTTGGTTATAGAATGAAGGAGGTCTTGTATCTCTTTCTCAGGACTCGATCTCCCAGCAACCCGCAAGGGTGACAGGGAAACACTGGAGCTGGATTTATAGGCAGGAGAAAAGACAGCGTCTCTCTCAGTGCGTCAGCAGGGAGGGTCGGCTTCCTTCGGCACTCGCATCAGCAAGGCGTCGGGCAAGTAGATAGCCGGTCTGCTCCAAACCACTGCGTGTTGCTTAAGGTAGATGCTGGTATATTTATACCTGGAAGTGCCGAGTTTGACGTAAGGTTGGACATAAGACGTCACTAAGAATTCGCAGTTCTTTCAGGACTCCAGGAGTTCTAGGACAAATCAATACAGAAGCAGGGGGAATTCCCGGGCTGCTGGAGGCTTGGTTTGTTTAAGAACGCGTTGTGCTTTCTAGGAGTCTATGGGAGTAGCCTTGCTGTATTTGGACTGCATTGGCCATGTCTTAATATGGGTATGGTTCTAATGCCTATATAAGGGTATGATTTGATATAACCACATAAGGCATGAAATTGGGAATATTTACTAGAGTCCTAGAATCATCTACAACACTACAACAGTGATATGAAATGCCAGAGCAATATATGGAAGAATCTTATGGAAACTTGTTATTTGGTCAAAAGCAGCCCCTGGCCACTTTTGAAATCTGGCTCGCTCAAGAGAAATATGAGTTATGTAGACTCTGAGGTTGCCATTGACTTATATTGGAGGTTAATGATTCTGGCCAATAATTGGTATTCCATTTGTCTATGGTGGTATCTTCTTTAGATCCATAGCTCAAATTTGTTTTGTTAATCATTCAGACATTTGAGACTATCCACCTCTGTACCAAGCAAAGGACAGGGTCAAAAAAGAACAAAATAAAAACTATAAGTTAGCTTACAGATGGAGAGTGCTTATGGGATAGTATTAACATTCGGATCACTTGCACTTGTTAAAGCAGTTGTGTTAGCCATCCCTGCTCTGGTCTTTGGTGAAGAGCAGAGAGTGGTTCAAGGCAGTATGTTTATGTCTCTAGGCACCTTTGGCTTGCAAGGATTTCCAGGCAAATAAAGTCAGCAACAGGGCAGGTTCGCAGCAGTACTTAATTTAAGCCAATGGTTGCTGATAGCAGCCACAGCACTAATTATTGGGACCGGTTAAGCCACCGTCACTTTTTTTGGCGACCAGCACTTACTTTTTTCTCATTAAACATTTCCTGAGAGCACAACAAAGAGGGAAGAAGAGAAAGATGGAATAAAACCGTCACATAGGGGGAAAGCAGGAACATGCAAGAGCGAGATAAAGTGTTAGGGAGTATCTGGAAGTGGATGAAAGAGGAACAAGGTTGATTCCAGACTATTCAAGCTTGGTATGCTGTGTGCCATTGCTGCCCACTGGCTTCTTAGCTATGGGCACCAGGCTTTATTCTTCAACAAATTAAGCACTTGTCAGCAGAATATTCAGACTAGTCCCCTGTAAGGAGAACATTAGCACCCTGCAACAGATATTCTGGATTCTAGAAGATGAAATAAGTCAGGGGGACAATTCATGAGCTATCAACTTCAACCAGGTTAGAACAGTTTTTCTGCTCAAAGAGATTTCTGGGAAGCACCCTCTCTCTACAATGGATTTTCTGGTCTATATCTACAGGCAGCTGATCAGCAAAGATGTGAGATAAAAGAAGTAAATATAGCTATCATCGGGGGCCCTTTAAACCTGTTAACATTGTGTGGATGAAATAACTTCTAGCCAACAATCATCTTCTTTAGCAGCACAGTCTTCTGTGGCATCTCCCCCTTTCCAGGCCCTTATAAAAGTGCATGATGGCCAGAGTAGAGAGCGGGGCTATGGTGGTAGTTTTAAGTTTTGCAGAATCTCCATCCAAGGTGAACTGCATGTGCCTTCCAGTCAAGGCCGACAACAGTGTTTTTTTTCCGTTTTAAAGAAATGTTATTTACGAGAGACAGTGTTTTCAACGTTCTCTAGAAAGGCTATTCACAAGAGACTAAGTTGTGTATGTATTTCACAACTGTGCAAAGATTTAGACAAAATGCACCCTCTTGTAAAACTGTTCCAACTGTTTCTATCCATTGCTTGGAGAATCACTCAATACACAAGCAGGACCCCATCAGTGCTAACAGAGTACTTCAATGAAGGAAAACCGGTGTTCCCTTTCCAAACTTTTTCAAAAAGCCCTAGGCATTTTGGTTCTCCTGCACCTTGGTCACGGGCTGGCACAAAAGTATTAGGCAGGTTCACGAGGGCATCAAGTCACCTAATTTAAATTACAATCCACTGCTCCCTGGTGGGCTGGCTCGGTGCGATCAATGGAAAGGGATGCTGGGACTTGAAGTGTTCCCTCGTCTACTCTCACCCTTCAGTGGGTTCTTCTGGCAACAAACCATTTGTGCAATTATTATTATCTCCAGTGGGTCTTTAGAAAGGATTCCGGTTTTCAATAACGCTAGAACTTGCCATTAATCTATGCTGAGATTTTGGTATCTCGCAGCAGCCCATCACATTCCGATTGTCGGTGCGATCTCCCCTACCACGGACTGGCCGTTTTATGTCTTCCAACTGTTTCCATCCCTTTGCTTGGAGACGCACTCAATACAAAAGCAGGACCCCATCAGTGGTAACAGAGCCCTTTAATGCAGTAAAACCGGCGTTCCCTTTCCAAACTTTTTCAAAAAGCCCTATGCCTATCGGTGCTTCTGCACCTTGGTCACGGGCTGGCACATTAGTATTAGGCAGGTTCACAAGGGTGTCAAGTCACCTGATTTAAATTACAATCCACTGCCCCCTGGTGGGCTGGCTCCAGTGCGATCAATGGAAGAGCATGCTGGGACTTGAGGTGTTCTCTTGTGTGCTCTCACCTTCAGTGGGTTCCGCCGGCAACAGACCATTTATAAAATTATTGTTCTCTCCAGTGGGTCTTTAGAAAGGATTCTGGGTTTCAAAAATGCTAGAACTTGCCGTTCAGCTATGCTGAGATTTCGGTATCTCGCATCAGCCCATCACATTCCGATGGCGGTGCGATCTTCCCGGCCAAGGCCTGGCCGTTTTATGTCTTCCAACTGTTTCTATCCCTTTGCTTGGAGACACACTCAATACACAAGCAGGACCCCATCATGCTTTTTGAAAAAATTTGGAAAGGGAAAGCTGGTTTTGCTTCATTAAAGGACTCTGTTACTATATATATATATATATATATATATATATATATATATATATATATATATATATATATATATATATATATATATATATATATATATATATATATATATATATATATATATATATATATATATTTAAGTAGCCTGGCAGCCGCCAAGCTCCGCTCTCCTCAAGCCTCTTAGCGAAGGCGGTTCGTGTGTAGGTTGCGAGCCTTAACATAAATTCGAATTCTGACTTTCCCGTTCCGGTCAGAGAACACACAAACAACTTCTTGCTGGAGAAATGCCTTTTAATGCAGTTCAAAGCATCACTGTTGCTTCACCTAATGCATTTCGGTCATATTAACCTTCCTCAGGGGTATCTACAATAGTTGAAACAATTTATTGACAATTCATCCATTAGCCCCATAACAAGCGTGTATCACAAAAAACTACTAGTGCTATACAGAAATCCAAATGAATATTCCAAATTAATAATACCACCGATCCCAAAAATTGCTGCTCATATGTTTCCCTTTCATCATTCCCCAATAAACATATGCAGTGTATCCCCTTAACCTTAAAACAAAAACATTTCCCTTATCCATCCACAGATCTTATCTCCCTTGAAGCATTTACTCAACCCATCGATAGCACCATCTATCGCACCCTCCATTTCTCCCCAGTTTGTACCTGTGCGCCTCTGCTGCTGTCAAAGACCGTGAAGTAGTTTCAACAATGGTTCTTTCGGGTATACAAACAATTGCTTTAAATCATATGCATGCCTTCAACAGTAATCAAAACATAGCTTCAATTAATATGCTACATTAATTATCTTTAGAGTGCAAAACCAAACACAAGAAAAAGGGTCAGAGTGATTTTTAATTAAACAGTTATTTTTTCTTTTCTTTTTGGTTTCCAACTGACACCTTCCGTATGAGCATAAAAAGGAATTTTTACTTTTTTCACAAAATACAAAGTACGGCGCAACAATTCAAATCAGTGTAAAAAGTGACTTAGCGTGAAATATTGTGACATTGTGACATATGAGTGATGGTCTATATACAAGTGAATGAATGATTATGAAGAAGAGGGGAAAGGTTATAAAAGGCCAATTCCTATCTTTTAATACTCGAGACCAACACGCTATTTCAATTAGCTATGGTGTGTTGGACACGGTAAGTGTTTTGTGAAAAAAGTAAAAATTCCTTTTTATGCTCATACGGAAGGTGTCAGTTGGAAACCAAAAAGAAAAGAAAAAATAACTGTTTAATTAAAAATCACTCTGACCCTTTTTCTTGTGTTTGGTTTTGCACTCTAAAGACAATTAATGTAGCATATTAATTGAAGCTATGTTTTGATTACTGTTGAAGGCATGCATATGATTTAAAGCAATTGTTTGTATACCCGAAAGAACCATTGTTGAAACTACTACTGTATTGCCCAGGTTCTCAGGGATACTGGGTTACCCCGTAAGAATTATTCTTGTCAAAGACCGTGAAACCGCCCTCTCAAACCGCCCTCTCAAAAGGGGGGTCCCACAACGTGTTTTTCCCATGCAATTTTCCATAGGGACCTTGAGCCAGGGCTACAGCCCGCACGGCTGAACGGAATTACACCAAATTTGGAGGAGAGGTAGAATTCGGGTCGCAGATTGTGCTTTTTTTTTAAATTGTGTAACTCTGTTCAGTAGTTCCTGAGAAAATTATCAGTAAAATCATAGCGATATCTAGAGACGAAGTGCTGCACGCGTACGGAGATCCGTTCAATTATGAGCACAAGCTGCATACTGATTGGATGTCAACAGTGAAAACCAGGAAGTGTTGGCGGCCATCTTGTGCCTCGGTAGAACTGAGTCAGAAGAAAACAGTAAAACAAAGTAAAAAAATAAGGAAAGGGGCAGGGTAGAAACATCCTGACTCTGTAGGCCTGTCCAGGGGGTCCCATATGGATCTTTAGGTCTAAATTATTATTTCTTTTTTTAAATAAGAAATCGCATGGTATGTGTATTGTACGCGTATGCAGTGGAATAGGACAAATAAAACTGGAAGTCCGTTTTAGGTGGGCCAAATCCCAGGGGCATTTTTTTACCATAATGTGGGGCTTGTAAGGTCTCTGGAGTCCCGGGGAACGGCACTCCCCAGGGTTTCATTTTGAAGTTTGCGGGGGGGGGTTCTTTTTTTAAAGTATGTTATCAGCTGCCCCCCTCCCCTCCCCCTATGCGTACAGTAAGTGTACCGAAAACCGTACAATTACGAGCACGAGCTGCATGTTGATTGGATGTTTACTGTCTGTCAACGCTGCAAAACAGGAAGTGTTGGCAGCCATCTTGTGCCTCGGTAGAACCGAGTGACAAGAAAACAGTAAAAGAAAGTTGAAAAATAAGGAAATGGGGCAGGGTAGAAACATCCTGACCCTCTAGGCCTGCTCAGGGGGTGCTACATGGATCTTTAGGTAGCAATTTTTCATTTTTTTTAAAAGAAAAGGAAAAAAAAACTAGAAGTCCGTTTCATTCTTAATTAGCCCCCGGGGGGGGGGGGCTAAGTCCGGGGGGGCTATTTTTTCCATGATGGGGGGCTTGTAAGGCCTTCTGAGCCCTGGGAACGCCACCCTCCGGGGTTTTATTTTGAAGTATGTGGGGGCTCGCAGCCCCATCTTGTAGCCCCTGGGGCCGCCACTCCCCTAAGCTTCTCCAGGGGCCACGTACTGCCATCGTCCTGTGTAGGCTCCTACCAGCTGCCCGCACAGTTTCATGGACCTGACAATGAGTTCTACAGCGTAGTGTCCATTGCAGTGTCCTTAGCCTTTTCGTTGTTTTGTTGACTTACCAGTTTGTGTTCAAGAATCACCGTCTTATTTGTGTAGCTTTCCTTTGTGTGTGTTTGTGTATTTTCTTTTGTATCTGAGTTTGTTTATTCAGTGCTTAATCCAGTGTTCTGAACAAAGCAGTACTTCTGTAGACATGTAGTTTACTCCTTTCCATTCTCTCCCTCCACCCTAATTGACAACGTAATGGGGGGAATGAAAGTAAGGCACTGCTGTTGTCACTGTTTTAAATTTGCAACACAGTAGGTAGGACACGGGTTAAGAAACCCATCCTCCAACACTTTTGGACCCTCCTGGTTCTTTTTGCCACCTCGTTTGCTATATCTTAAGTATTTAATCTTTGCACTTGACCGTGGTCCTTCTACAGTGTAATCTAATCATAGTCCAAGCACACACAAACCATTATTTTATCTGTTCTTGCCCATTCTGTGTGGTGTTATCGCAACACTTATTGCACATTATAGAATTCCTTGAGTGTACCCACTTTTAAAACGTCTCCACTGGGTATTGTACATGGAGATTTCGGACCACCCGTTTCATCTTTTCTTGCATCTTGAGATTTAACTTCTACTTGTGTTCTTCACCTCTTACTTTACCCTTTTAAATATTCAAATGTTCTCGAAAAGATATTACTAATCCTTATAATCGAAAAAGTAACAAGTTTCTTAAATCATTTTATATGTGAGTTGTGTATGTTATCCTAATACCCAACATTCCAATGAGATGCTTTGTACCATTATGTGATGTGCTTTAGTTTCAGTGGTGTATCTTCCTTTAGTTTGTATGTGATTACAATGAAAGGTAACATATTCTTGTATATGCTAAGTAAAGCACTTGACACAATGCATAGTGACACTATATCTATTGTATTTATTTTTTGAATGTTTTCAAAATAATATACACTCAAGTACAAAATATGCTGATATTGCAGTCAGGATAGAATGAAGTGTTTATGTTTTTGTAGAACGACCTACAAAATAAGAAAAACAGTATGGAAAATCAACAAAACAAGTTGGAAGACGGTTTCGAAATTAATAACAGTGTCATAGAAGAGCTGAACATACTTTTTGTAAGTAGCTACAATGATGAGGAAGAAATGAATGCTGCAGATATCAGTTGTAATTTTGTAGACGAAATCTTGGATGCTGATTTTGTGGAAGCATTAGATGATATTGAGAATGATCATATGACTTCATATTGATAAGCAGGAAAATGAAATACATGATGAAATTATTTTAAAAGTTCTAATAAATTATGAGATGTTATAAGAATAAATTTATTATTATAAAATAATAATGGTTTGAGACACACTTCTTGCAGAATTGGAATCATTCAGGTGGTACTGAAGTACTCATGATGCAAATTTGGCCTTATGGCATGGACTGCTTCAAACTCCTATAGACTATGTATGCATTCTTCCATGAACTGTCAAACTTGTGTTTTATACCTTGAATACTCCGGTCTGTATCCTTACACTTCCAGCAAACACTATCACATTTCTATTTTAATGTTGTAGTGAGCCACACAGTACAATTTATCACATTTATTTTCTGTTACCAACTCAAACACTGATATTACAGTAAAGAATTATTTAGAATAGTTGCAATATATCTAAAAAAGTTTTATGTAAGCAGTTGAAACACTGATATTATAGTAAACAAGTTTTAAAAATAGTTTCAAGGTGTCATAAACTGTTTTATGTGAGTACTACAAACATCGATATTACAGTAATGAAGTTGTGAAAATAGTTGCAGTGTAGCTTAAGATATTGAATGTGAGGAAAAAACACTGTAACAACGTACAACAGTAAAGAAGTTGTGAAAATAGTTTCAATATATCACAAAAAGTCATTTCACTTTACTGAGAATGTGTTTCTTTTCTATTGACAGATTTAATAGCTTAACAATGGAAAATGTCACTTACACAGTAAGCATTTCTTTTTGGCATGTAGTGCTGTAGATTTGAATCAGAATGTAAAACTCAAGAATAATTGATAACTCCAGTTAAAAAAGGCAGCAAGTAGGTGTGTGTATGTGTAGATGATGTTTTGATTGAGTGGAAGATGAATAATGTAAAAAATAAGAAAGGGTGCTAGTGTGCAAATTAGCCACTGCTTTTAGCTTGGGAAGTAGTTACAAGAAAAAAGCTCGATAAAGGGCCTTGACTTTGAATCAGAATATGGAAAGGGGCGACCACTCGGTCCCCCCGAACGTATGGTGGAGTACCCCGATCCCCCCGGGAAGCCATTTTTGGGCGGGAGGCGAGTCTCGGCTGGTATGCCCCAAAGCGGTGTAGCCGGGGCGCGCCTTTTTCCCGCCCAAGAGGGGGTTGTCCTAGACACCAACACCGCTAGCCACGCCCTGGAGGCGGATTAGAGGTGGGTACACGCCCGCCTGAAGAAGGATAAAAGGAGCGACAAGCCAAGGAAGCATCCTCTTGTTCCTGTGCTCTGAAGCTGCACCTCCCCGTTGCGCGTGAGCTCGAGACGGAACGAAGAGCCATTTTTGAGAATTAATCGTGTGTTTTCTTCTTTCAGTGAGTGCGAGGCTTTCTGCTTAAGACCTTTGAGGAATATACGTGGATGATGCCTAGCAAGAAGGTCGGAAAGAGGATCGGGACCGATCAGATGCTCCGTATGCTGATGAAAGACATGGCGGATATGAAAAAGCAGATGGCGGTAATGAATGGTGTTGGGGGGCCTAAGAGAGTCATCGGGCCGGCATTGCCGGGAGTAGTCCCTAGCGGGAGAGGCAGAAGGGCCAAGAAGGGAGCGATGGGGGGGAAGCCCCGGTGCCCGAAGTACCCCCTGCGCACCCGGTCACCCCGATCGAGGCCCCGACTCCGGTCCCAGACGTGGGCCAACCCATCCCTGTGGTAGTCACTCCGGTGAATGGGGAGGATATGCCTCCTGAGCTGGCTGCCCAGTTGGCGGCATGGTTAGGCAAAGAAAACGAGGGGGCCACGGCTGAGGAAGCCAGGGCAATAATGAAGCAGTTGCGGCAATCGAAAGATGCTGCGAAGTCACCGTCTCCTTTTGTTTCCACGCAGGCTCCCGTGGAAAAACCAGGGTCGGGCGTTGGTTCGGCAGGAACTACGGTCACAGTGGCCGGTTCAGGTAAGCAGCCATTGCCGATTGCGGGGGAGGGATCGGTACCTTCAAGGAGGGAAAAAGTTGTTCAGCATATCCCGATGGACGTAAAAGAAAGGATATGGTCTGATAAATATGTGAACATGTTTTCCTTGTTGACCGATCATTATGAGATTGAGCATGTAAAAAATCAAAAAGAGTTTCTGCATCCTAGTGTATGGCGCGCCAAGATGGCCGCTTTCAGGGTGGATGAGTCGATCGACAATTGGGGCAGAGCGTTTGGAATGTTCATTGCAATTATGGGGGAACGAAGACCCGAATTGTTGGTGGGTTTAGCCGTGTATCAGACACGTATCAGGGAATTTTTTGGGACATATGGTGGCAATCAATGGTTGTATTACGATAGCATATTTCGTAAGTCCAAGGAGCACGACTCATCCCTGACGTGGGATTGTTTCGACTCCATTTCCTGGCAGAAAATGGAGAAGTCAGGCTCGGCGAAGTCGCCATCTTTGGGGCGGTATGGTCGAGTATGCCCGCCATTCGTCTGGGACGCCCTTTCGGGCAGGATCGAGCAACGATCAGCACACAAAGAATAATGGCAACTCAGGTAAAAAAGAGGTCTGCTGGAGCTTTAACAGAGGTAAATGTACTAGGCCGCAGGGATCTTGCAGGTTTAGGCATGAATGTACTGGGTGCGGGCAGTCCTCTCACCCCGAGACCATGTGCAGAGCCAAAAATGGTGATCCGGGAAGTAGAGGGGGCGCCAAACAGGTCTGAAATAGTCCGAGGGGCGCCTCTCCCTACCCCGATTGATATCATGGCAATGATTCCTTGGTTGAATGAATATCCGGATCATATCTCCGCTGGGGTGTTGCGAGATGGTTTTTCATATGGTTTCCGCATCCCGGCGGGGGATTTTCAGGGTAAAGCACAATGCAGGAACCAACTGTCGGTTCTGCAGAATACGGCGGTGGTACAAGCTAAGATTGGGAAGGAGGTGACCCGAGGTCGGGTTGCCGGCCCATTTGACATGCCGCCTGTTGCTAATTTTGTTTGTTCGCCTCTGGGAGTGGTCCCCAAAAAGGACCCAGGGGAATTCAGGTTGATACATAATTTGTCAGCCCCAAGGGGTCTTTCGGTGAACGACGCGATTGACCCGGGAGTTTGTTCGGTGCGGTACGCATCTTTTGATGAGGCTGTCGCCATGTTGAATCGCCTGGGGCCCGGAGCGCTGATGGCCAAGTCGGACATTGAGTCGGCGTTCCGGTTGCTACCGGTACACCCAGATGATCAGCGTCTCCTTGGTTTCATGTTTCAGGGACGTTATTACATGGATAAAAGTATGCCAATGGGTTGCTCCATTTCTTGTGCGTATTTTGAAAAATTCAGTAGTTTGTTACAATGGGCATTCACAAGAACAACAGGGTTTACACATGTTATGCATTATCTTGATGATTTTCTATTTCTGGGGGCAGCCGGGGACACGGAATGTGCACAGGCTTTGAATGAATTTTGTAATCTCATGACCCGCTTTGGCGTGCCATTGGCACCAGGTAAGACAGTGGGCCCGGCTACTTCGCTCGAGTTTCTTGGAATAGAGCTCGACTCCAAAGAGGGGTGTTTCCGTTTGCCTAAGGAAAAGGTAACGAAGTTTAAGACATCGCTTGAAACATGTATTGGTGAGACGAAGGTAAATTTGCATCAGTTGCAGCAAGCTGTGGGTCAGCTGAACTTTGCCCTTAGAGTAATACCGATGGCTCGCCCCTTTTCCCGCTCTATTGCTCAAGCCATGGTCGGCCTTAAAGAAGGACACCACCGCACAAGGCTCTCGGCAGAGGTCCGCCAGGACATGCGCATATGGTTGGCGTTCCTGGCGGATTTCAACGGTCGTGTCGTGTGGACCAAACCAGCGGTCTCCTCCGTGGAGCTGGGGTTGTGGACGGACTCGGCAGGGAGCGTGGGTTTTGGCGCCATCCTGGGGAATCATTGGTCGGCACGAACCTGGCCGCCATGGTGGCACGAGAATGGGCTGACGGGTAACATTGGGTTTCTCGAACTGTTCCCTATCCTGGTGGCCTTGAAAACATGGCCTGAGGATTTTCGTGATCGCTCTGTGGTTTTCTGGTCTGATAATATGACCGTGGTTGAGTGTATCAATAGTCAGGCAGCACGCTGCAAATGGATCTTGAGATTGTTGAAGGAAATTGTCCTGCTGTGTATGAGACTAAACGTCCACTTTAGGGCGAGACATGTGCCAGGGGTGTTAAATCAGGCAGCTGATGCACTTTCTCGTTCCCATATGCAGGCCTTCTGGGGTTTTCTGCCCTCAGCGGACCCGGTGGCGGCACCATTTCCCGAAGCTCTCTGGTCTCTCGGTGCCCCGGACTACAAGACCTCGTGGGAGAGAGTTTAGCACCCAGGACAAGGAAGGCTTATGAAGGGGCATTCCGTTCTTATTTGTCCTTTTTGGGTTCAGCTAGGGGGGAGCTGTGGGGCCAAGAAGAGTATGTCCTGAACTTTTTGTTATCATTACATCAGGCAGGCAAATCAGTGGCTACGGCCAATAGGCACCGGGCCGCCATTTCTTTCATGGCACGGGCCCATGGCATACAGGATCCCACGGCGTCTTTCTTGGTGCAGAAGGCGCTGTGTGGGTGGCAACGCCGTGAGGGTTGCAGAGTGGATGAAAGACATCCGATAGGCCTTGAAAGGTTGGCCCTGTTACTGTCCGTACTCCCTGCGACATGTTCGTCTCAATCAGAGACAGTGCTATTCTGGGCCGCTTTTGCATTAGCATTCCAGGGGCTATGCGGGTAAGCGAGCTGGTAGCGAGGAACAAGCAGGATACGGGGGGAGGTCTGTGCCGTGAGCACATCCAAATTAAGGGGGAGACAATGGTAGTCTCATTTGTCAGGTCCAAGACCGATCAGAAAGCGATCGGGGACAGTGTAGTGGTTCAGCGGATTCCAGGATCTCCCATGTGCCCGGTAGCATGCGTCGAGGAATATTTGGCGCAGAGGGCGGCATCATGGGAGGGAAGCTTGCTGAGGCACGCCGACGCCACACCGCTGACTAGGTTTCAGTTTCAGCAGGTGGTAACGATGGCGATCGCAGCGGCGGGCTTGAACCCGTGCGAGTTTGGGACTCATTCCTTCAGGATAGGGGCTGCTACAGAGGCTACAGCCAGGGGTCTGAGTGTGGAAAAAGTGAAACAGTTGGGGCGTTGGTCCTCGAATTGTTATAAACGGTATGTGCGGTTGCACATGTTGTGAAGCCTATGTCTTGTACTCATGCTTCTTGTTTCTGTTTGGTTTACAGTGTCGCGAGCTTACGAAGCGGGCGGACTGTGCAGTCGACCCGACACCTGGGAACCAGCGGTCAAAGATCACCGGCTGAGAAAAGAGTGGTGTGGGTCGTGGGCCACTCATACGTGAGGCGTGCCGCAGATGTATTCAAAGCAGGTGACATGATTCACATGGCTGGGGAATACGGGTACAGGGTGACCTTCTACGGAAGGGGCGGGCTCTGTATTGACCAGTTTCAAAGTTTTATCGAGGGTTTGTTAGGGCGGACAAGGTCACCGCCATCTATAATCATAGTGCATCTTGGGGGCAATGATTTGGTGACCACGGGTAGACGAATACTTCTCGAGTTGATACTATCCACAGTGAGTTGGTTGGCGAGAAGGGTTCCAGGGTGCACGATTGCATAGTCCCATATGATTCCACGAAAAGTGTGGCGGGGGGCTATTTCGGTGGCTGCTGTAAATCATTCAGTGAAGAAGGTGGATAACAAGCTTGGTAGGCTGTTCCGTACTAGTACATTGCATTCTATTCCGCATGGGTGTATCAGGGGGGACCAAATGTATCTAGAGGATGGAGTTCATTTGTCCCGGGTGGGGAATTCTTTACTCATAGGAGACCTCGTAGCTTGGTTAAAGAGTTTGCAGCCATGACCTTTAAGTAGGAGTTTTTGTGGGGGGTCCGGATAGCCGGTCAACTATCCGGCCTGTGGCGGTAAGGTCATGATCGGTGAGCAGGAATTAGAAGATCCCTAGAGGTTGGGCGTCACCCATTATGGATGGGAGCGCCCGGGGGGAGGCGGTCATTGGCCCCTCAAACGGGGAGGCGGTCCCCTCTAAGGATGGGGACGCCGAAAGGGAAGGCGGCCATAGGCCCCTCCCTGGGGAGGAGGGGCTAGGGCCCCTCCTGGGAATTTCTCGGGGCCAGGAAATCTGCGACGGCAGATGTGGTAAGTTGTGTGGGGTGGGAGGGGGGTCTACGCTACCTTCTAGACACCTCACACGAGTCCTCGGACGACCACTTAAGATGGCGTCGAGTTATCAAGGGGCCCCCGCTAAGACAAGGGAAATTGGAAGTTGGCACAGAGGTACAGTCCTCTGTGCGACCGCCCCTCACAAGTGAGGGGGGAGTTCTGGTAGTGGGGATCTGACACCGGTTATGACCTTGCCGTTGGCCCGTAAATGTTAGGATGTACAATTTCAAAGTTTGAGTAATGCATTTGCAGGATGTTTAGTATCGGCTAGGAGAACCTTTGTATTAGAGATGTGTTAAGGTCAGCCAAGAACATCGTAATGTGTAAATGAAATTGTACATGATATGAAACTGTTATTTTTAACGTTTTAATTTTGTTTCATATTTTAATAAATACGACCGGGAGGGTAACTCCCTCCCGCCTTCCACAAGTTCAGAACTGTTTCCGTCTTCCCATCCTTGGGGATTGTGTTGAGAGGGGGTGGCGGGTATCTCAGCCATATGGAAAGGGGCGACCACTCGGTCCCCCCGAACGTATGGTGGAGTACCCCGATCCCCCCGGGAAGCCATTTTTGGGCGTGAGGCGAGTCTTGGCTGGTATGCCCGAAGCGGCGTAGCCGGGGCGCGCCTTTTTCCCGCCCAAGAGGGGGTTGTCCTAGACACCAACACCGCTAGCCACGCCCTGGAGGCGGATTGGAGGTGGGTACACACCCGCCTGAAGAAGGATAAAAGGAGCGACAAGCCAAGGAAGCATCCTCTTGTTCCTGTGCTCTGAAGCTGCACCTCCCCGTTGCGCGTGAGCTCGAGACGGAACGAAGAGCCATTTTTGACCCATCCACCAGCCCCTGATGACAGCGATTTGTGGAATAAAGTCGAGTGCCATGATATTGTTTTTCTTACAGGTTATTTTGAATAAAGTTGGTAATTTGGTGTGTAATAAAGTGATAATTTTTTCCTTTTCAGCATGTTTTATTCAGTAAAGTAGTTGCACCGGATGCTCGGTAGAGATTATACTTCGATTCGCTTAAGTATAAATTGTTTTCTCTGTTTAGTCTTAGATTGTCGTATTTATTTTGGTCGGGCGGTAAGGTCATGATCGGTGAGCAGGAATTAGAAGATCCCTAGAGGTAGGGCGTCACCCATTATGGATGGGAGCGCCCGGGGGGAGGTGGCCATTGGCCCCTCAAACGGGGAGAAGGTCCCCTCTAAGGATGGGGACGCCGAAAGGGAAGGCGGCAATAGGCCCCTCCCTGGGGAGGAGGGGCTAGGGCCCCTCCTGGGAATTTCTCGGGGCCAGGACATCTGCGACGGCAGATGTGGTAAGTTGTGTGGGGTGGGAGGGGGGTCTACGCTACCTTCTAGACACCTCACACGAGTCCTCGGACGACCACTTAAGATGGCGTCGAGTTATCAAGGGGCCCCCGCTAAGACAAGGGAAATTGGAAGTTGGCACAGAGGTACAGTCCTCTGTGCGACCGCCCCTCACAAGTGAGGGGGGAGTTCTGGTAGTGGGGATCTGACACCGGTTACGACCTTGCCGTTGGCCCGTAAATGTTAGGATGTACAATTTCAAAGTTTGAGTAATGCATTTGCAGGATGTTTAGTATCGGCTAGGAGAACCTTTGTATTAGAGATGTGTTAAGGTCAGCCAAGAACATCGTAATGTGTAAATGAAATTGTACATGATATGAAACTGTTATTTTTAACGTTTTAATTTTGTTTCATATTTTAATAAATACGGCCGGGAGGGTAACTCCCTCCCGCCTTCCACAAGTTCAGAACTGTTTCCGTCTTCCCATCCTTGGGGATTGTGTTGAGAGGGGGTGGCGGGTATCTCAGCCATATGGAAAGGGGCGACCACTCGGTCCCCCCGAACGTATGGTGGAGTACCCCGATCCCCCCGGGAAGCCATTTTTGGGCGTGAGGCGAGTCTTGGCTGGTATGCCCGAAGCGGCGTAGCCGGGGCGCGCCTTTTTCCTGCCCAAGAGGGGGTTGTCCTAGACACCAACACCGCTAGCTACGCCCTGGAGGCGGATTGGAGGTGGGTACACGCCCGCCTGAAGAAGGATAAAAGGAGCGACATGATATGAAACTGTTATTTTTAACGTTTTAATTTTGCTTCATATTTTAATAAATACGGCCGGGAGGGTAACTCCCTCCCGCCTTCCACAAGTTCAGAACTGTTTCCGTCTTCCCATCCTTGGGGATTGTGTTGAGAGGGGGTGGCGGGTATCTCAGCCATATGAAATTGAACAATAATTGATAATCCCAGCCTAGAAAGGCAGCAATGCGCAAACTTCCCCCTTTGTTTAGCCGGGGTAGTAGCTACAACAAAAAGATTAGATAAAGGGCCATGACTTTGAATGACAATATGACATTGAACAATAATTGATAACCCCTGCGAAGAAAGGCAGCAAGTGCGTAAATTTCCCACTGCCTTCTGCCGGATAGTATCTCCATTGAAAAGGCTTGATAAAAGGCTTTGAGTTTGAATCAGAATATGAAATTGAAGAGGTATTGATGACCGCAGCCAAGACAGGCAGCAAGTAAGTGTGTGTACATGTGGATGATGTGTTCATTGAATGGAATATGAGTAAGGTAAAAAGTTAAAAATGTCGAAGATGCGCAAAGTCACCATTACCTTATTATGGAAGTAGATTTTTGGATACCCAGCTCATTACACACACTGTGCGTCGGAAGAAAGGATGCAAGTGTGGAAATTACGCACTGCAATTTACGGGAAGTAGTTAACAAGAAGTCTGAATGAAGGGTGTGCACTTTGAATTTGTATTACAAGAAGAATAATTAATAACCCCAGTCAAGAAAGGCAGGAAGTGTGCAAATTTCCAACTGCCTTCGGTCGGAGTAGTTACAACAAAAAAGCTTGATAAATGTCTAATGAGTAATGTTGAGGACAGATATTTTCCTGTTTCGTGTTTTTTATGAAGTTGATAGACTGTTTTACGTAACAGAAAAGTTCATCGCAATAAATGTATAGAAATTTAAGTTTGCTAAAATCAAGATGAATATGTGAGTATGGACTGCTTTGCGAAGATGCTGTTGCAGCAGTTTATGTGCTTGGTGCAGCAGCAGGTGGGTTGCCCTGCAATTTTTGTGTTGCAGCTCAAGCAAAGTTGTTGGGGTGCAAGTTCTTCATGTGTCGCACTATATTTGCTGTGTCAAAGAAGTCTTTTTGGATGGATTACCCTTTGAAAGAGTTGTTTGGTAAATTTTACAGATTACTTTTGGAGTATTAACCTTCGCCTGGGGTAGTAGAAATGACATAAAGGTTAGATAAAGGGCCTTGACGTTCAATCAGAATATGAAATTGAGGAATAATTGATAATCCCAGCCAAGAAAGGAAGCAAGTGTGCACCTAAAGCAACAAAGTTCTGTGGAGTGTGCAATGATGCGTGGTCCAAGCAGGAAGCATTGGTTGCAAAGTCTTTAAAATCAAGTTTTCTAATAAATATTGGTTGTCCAATCACAAAAGTAAGTTGAAGTATATCTTTAAAAAGTATGACATATTTTCTTCTAAATAAGTCATCTCATTCAATACGGTCACGTGGTGATGATTTGTGGTGCACTGAGTTAGTAATACCTTTGGCGCTGAGCTTGAACGTACCCTGTGATGATGTGTGGTCGGGGGGGGGGGGGAAGTACAGTAATTGAAGTAATGTCTTTTGTTGATTGAATTCTGCATCAATTCCATTTAAAAGGGACAGTATGTCTCACTGTGACATAAAAGTGTTCACTCTTCTTTGTGATGATTTATGGTGCACTGAGTAAGTAGTATCTTTGGCGCTGAGCTTGTATGTTCTCTGTGCAGTGTAGATTGAAGGCAGTTGTTAACACACATAGACAACTGTTTTTTGTGTCTTATTTAATCAAAATGTGAGCACATATAGTAGAATTTTGTCTGCATCAAATAAATGAAGGCTGAATTTCACAGTTTTCAAACTTTAAGAAAATCTGAGGATATTGTGCAATTGTCTCTTTTAAGTAAATCAAGATTGTATTGAATGTTTTCTGTAGTGCTGGCGCTCTTGGTATCTAGTTGTGAACTTTACTGAGTGCAGAATTGATTGAAGGCACTTCTCAGCACACATACTGAAGAGAAATGTACATGCAAAACTGAATTGAAATTGTGAACCGTGCTGTCCTTAATGTAGATCGAAGGTACTAATCGACACAAACATTGATGAATGCTATTTTGTACAGTTAACAGAATCTGAGGACAGAGTACAATTGTATCTGCCTTAAGTAAAGCAAGGCTGGATTCAATGCTGTCCTTAATGTAGAAGGAAAGCTTGATTCAAGTTGTGAACCCTACTGTCCGCAGTGTAGATTGAAGGCTCTAGTGAGCACAGTTATAGATGAATAATATTTGTGACATTCTTTTACAAAATCGGAAGACATAGCATCCATTAGTCTCTACCTTAAACAAAGCAGGGATGGATTGAATGTTTTCTGCAGTAGTGGAGCTCCTGCTATCAAGTTTTGAACTCTACTGACCGCAGAATCAATTGAAGGCAGTTGTCAGCACAGATATAGAAGACAAATTTAGTTCCAAAGCTGAATTCAAGTTGTGAACCCTGCTGTCCGCAGTGTAGATTGAAGGCAGTTGTTGACACAAAGATCGATGAATGCTATTTTGTCACAGTTAACAGAATCTGAGGACACAGTACAATTGTCTGTCTTAAATAAAGCAAGGCTGGATTCAATGTTGTCCTTAGTGTAGAGGCAAAGATGAATTCAAGTTGTGAAACCTGCTGTCCGCAGTGTAGATTGAAGGGTTTGGTGAGCACAGGTACAGATGAATGCTATTTGTCACATTCTTTTATAAAATCAGAAGACATAGAATCCATTAGTCTCTACCTTAAATAAAGGAAGGCTGGAATAAATGTTTTCTGTAGTACTGATGTGACTCGTGGTATGAAGAGGTAAACTCTGTTGTTCGTAGTGTACATTTGAAGGTAGAACTTAGTACAGACATTGAGGAATGCTTCTTGTGCCATCCATTAATAAAAGTGTTTCTGCCTTACATAAATGAAGGCTAATTTGAATGCCGTGCATAGTGTAGATGGAAAGCTGAATTGAAGTTATGAACCCTGCAGTCTGTAGTGTAGATCAAAGGCAGTAGTTGACACAGACACGGAGGAATGCTTTTTGTCACTTATTTAAACACAATCTGAAGACAAACAGGAGAAATATCTCTAAATTAAAGAAATGAAGGCTGAATTTCCTACTGTTCAAACTTTAAAAAAATTTGAGGACATTGTGAAATTGTCTCTGTTTTAAATAAATCAAGATTGTATTGAATGTTTTCTACAGTGCTGGCGCTGTTGGTATCTAGTTGTCAACTCTACTGAGCACAGAATTGATTGAAGGTTGTTCTCAGTACACAAACTAAAGAGAAATTTACATGTAAAGGTGAATTGAACTTGTGAAGTCTGCTGTTTGCAATGTATATCGAAGGTAGTACTCAGCACAAACATCGATGAATGCTATTTTGTTCAGTTAACAGAATCTGAGGACATAGTACAATTGTCTCTGCCTTAAATAAATTGAGACTAATATGTCATACTCTGTTTTAAGAATTTGCTGGAGGAGCCAAGCAGGCATTCGAAATGGCCGCATAGTCGCTCGGCTCCGCGAGCCCTCTCGCCCCACACGAATATCCTGGAGTTTATCCTGAGCTACGAAGGCGTACTTTAATAGGAGAAGGAAAACGAGCACCTACCGTTTGCTCCCGAAGCTCCTGTGTGCGGCGGACCCTGGGAACTCTCCCCGACTGCTCCGCGGCCTACGCAGTGATGAGACCGGGGCGTTGACCTGGACGTGCATCCGGCCGTGACTGCAGCAACGACGGCCGTTGATGGCAGTGAGGGGCCAGCCGGTGGGTGCCGTTGACATGAAGGGCCGCTGATGGCGGTGAAGACCAGGTCCACTTGGCGGTGACCCTTGAGGGACAGTGTGGTGGTGCAGGATCGGAGGGGGCGCATGACTCCTGCCCCCTCCCCAAATTTTTTTGCCCGGGCATAACCAAGGATTTCCCCCAATATAGGCGGGCAACTCCTGGGGTTCGGCAGGGATTTTAGCCTTTTGGTGACTCTCCTTTCGGGAGCCCGCCTCACAGCTTTGAGGCCCGGAGATGCATCCCGCTGTGCCCCACATTAGGGCCCAGTCCCAGAATGAGGTGAAGAGGGACGGGGCCGACTTGAACAAGATGGCGGCTGGTGCCCTCCTCTATGGTCCTCGTCCATGTCGGACGGCTGTCGCAAAGATGGGGCCGGGATGCTTGCAACCTGTGCAGGAGCCCACATCCAGGAACGTGTTGGCTGCCCTAACAATCTTGCACGAGACCCTGATTTGTCATGCCTGGGATCTGGGTAGAAGAATGGACGCCATTGCTGTCTCATCGTCTTTGGCGGCTACGGTCCGGTTCCAAGGGACTGCCGATGAACTTGCAGCTGTGTCCATGGAGGAAGTCCCAGCTCAGCCGAGGCACCAGGAGCTGCTGAAAGACCGGGCTCCCGTGACTGCGTGGACCGACATGATTGCTCGTATGGATGTCCCTCTGGGGCACATGTTCAAATGGCGGCTGGGGATAAAACGCTGTTCTCCCTTTTGGACTGTCCTAGCTATGTCATGGCGCTTGCCGGACTGTATGACTCTCCTCTCCTGGATGGTGCTACTGTGTGTGAGTTCTGGGAAGTTCCCGGGGTCAACGTCGATATTGCCTGATCTCTGCGATCGATATTTAGACGGATTTGTATTGTTATATTTTCCTATGGCTGCGCTCCGGCTGGACCCGCCAATACTGTTTGGACCCTCAGGACTGTTCTTTAAATTGATTGACGAGTGGACTTCTGGCGGTACACTGCCAGACAGGGTCAGGGATGACGTGGTTCACAGTCTATTGGCTTTATTGTTGACAGCCGGTGCAGTGGGTATGTTCGACTGATATTTCATCGTTGATGTGCTCGGGAGTTGTTATTCCTCATTACTGTATTACTTCATTTTTGTGATTTTCTGAGGTGTAGGGGTGAAGGGTGGGGCCGGGTGACACGACTGAGGGCCCTCCTCCGCTTATCTTCCTTTTCTCTTTCTTTTTTTTTCTATATTTCGGGTCTCTATTAGGGCGACAGGCACGCTGCTGGGGGGGTAGGCCATGGCCTTCTGCGGGTGTGCAGGGTGGGGGGTTGGGGGATGGGTGTTTGATCGGTATTTGTTTCTATGGCCCTTTAGTCTTTCTTATCTTTTTAGGGTCGTCGTCATTCATGCTCTTTGCAATATGTTTGGTATTGAGGGGCGGGAGTTCGACTCGCTACACACTGGGGTTGTGCCTGCATTTCTCCTGTTTTGTGCATCTTACCCCCCCCCCCGATATTTCCTTCGTACCAGCACTGTTTGTAGATATCCTGATTCGAGCGCAGTATTGTAGGACTGGGTACGACTGTGCGACAACCCCTCTTTAGTTCCTTATTTAAAAATGAACCTATTCAATCCTGATTTCAAGTTGTTGCATCTGTTAACAAGATATGTTCTGGTATTTATGACCCCGGATTTCGAACTGCTATAACTTCACATATTGCTTGCTGTACTCTCGCTCTGTTTAGCAGCCGGCCGGGATGGTTGTAGGCCCATACTTGTAACTGCTTGGACTACAAATAAAGGTTCAACAAAAAAAACAACAAAAAAAAGAATTTGCTGCATTCTTAAATGCACAAAGGCAAGCATTAAGTTTGATACCATGCTTACGTCATGAATAATGAGAAGTTTCATTTTTTTCAAGAGTCTTCACAACAAGCTTCTCCAGATAGCTTGTGGTATTCCAATTTGTTGTCATGCTCCACAGGAAGTATAAGTAAAAGATGTAATGTAGCATTGGAAATGTTAACATTTGGTCATATTTTGAATATAAGGAATTTATTACAAATATGCGACAAGCAAATGATGCTGATTATGGAACTATTCTACAAGATATAAGAACTGGAAAAATGAATGAACATGGCAAAGAGGTTTTACAGATACGATTACTTTGCAATTTTGTTTCCAAATGAAAATATTGCTCCTGAGTATGTAGCTACTTTTAAAATAATTGATAACCCTATTCAAGAAAGGAAACAAGTGTGCAAATTTCCCACAGCCTTCGGCCGAGGTAGTAACTACATCAAAAAGGCTGGATAAAGGGCCTTGACTTTGAATCACAATATGAAACTCAAGAATAATTGATAACCCCAGCCTAGAAAGGCAGCAAATGTGTACATTTCTTACTGCCTTTGGCTGGGGTAGTTGTTACAACAAAAAGGCTCAATAAAGGGCGTCCCCTTTAATATGAATATGAAATAGAAGAATAGTTGATAACCATAGCCAAGAAAGGCATCTTGTAGGTGTGTGTAGGTGTGGATGATGTGTTGATTGAGTGGAAGATGAATAATGAAAAAATAAGAAAGGCTGCAAAAGTGTGCAAATTACCCAGTGTGTTTCGTTGGGGAAGTAGTTACAACAAAAAGGCTTGATAAAGGGCCATGAGTTTTAAATAGAATATGAAATTCAAGAATATTGGATAACCCCAGGCAGGAAAGGCAGCAAGTGTTCATATTTCCTACTGCGTTCAGCCGGGGTAGTTGATACAACAAAAGGCTCAATAAAGGGCCTGCACTTTGAATCAGAATATGAAATTGAACAATAGTGGATAACCCCAGCGAAGAAAGGCAGAAAGTGCGCAAATTTCCCACTGCCTTCTGGCCGGGTAGTATCTACATGAAAAAGGCTGGATAAAGAGCCTTGTCTTTGAATCAGAATATGAAATTGAAGAATAATTGATAGCCCTAGCCAAAAAAGAAGCAGCAAGTAAGTGTGTGTACGTGTGGATGATGTCTTGATCGAGTAGAAGATGAATAAGGTGAAAAATAAGAAAGGCTGCAGATACGCAAACTACCCTCTACCTTGTCAGGGAAGTGGATCTTTGGATATCCTTTTTATTATACAGATAGGGTGTCGGATTCCGCAGGGGGAGGCTGAGAAATGACTAACACATCTAAGGAAGCAAAGCAAGTGCACTAAGTTCCCTCTCTGGGTGGTAGTGCTGAAAAATAACAACAACAGGCCCTTTCCAGGGCCTCTTCTTTGATTTAGAATAATAGTTGGCAAAGACAGTCAAGAAAGGCAGCAGGTAGGTGTGTTTCTGCTCGTGGATGCAAAATGAGGTAAAAATTAAGAAAGGCAGCAGACGTGCAAACTACCCATTGCATTGTAAAGGAAGTGGGTGTTTGGTTTTCCAGTCCATTACACAGACTGTGCTTCGGATTCCGCAGTGGAAGCCTGAGAAATGGGTACCACATCTAAGCAAACAATGCAAGTGCACAAAGTACACACATGGTGCGGTAGAAAGGACGCAAGAAAGGAAGCAAGTGTGCACATTACTCACTGCCATTCCCGGGTAGTAGTTAGAAAGAAGGCTGAATAAAGGGTCCGCATTTTGAATTTGAATTAATTTTAGAATAATTGATAAACCAGGCCAAGAAAGGCAGCAAGTGTGCACATTTCCCACTGCCTTCGGCTTGGGGTAGTAAGTACAACAAATTGGCTCGAAAAACGGTTTCGACTTTGAATCAGAATATGAAATTCAAGAATAATTGATAATCCCAGCAAAGAAAGGCAGCAAGTGTGTACATTTCCTACTGCCTTCGGCTGGGGTAGTTGTTACAAAAAAAAGGCTAGATAAAGGGCCTGTGCTTTGAATACGAATATGAATTAGAATAGTTGATAATCATGGCCAAGAAAGGCATCAAGTAGGTGTGTGTATGTGTAGACGATGTGTTGATTGGTTGGAGGATTAATAATGTAAAAACTTAAGAAAGGCTGCAAGTGTGCAAATTACCCACTGCTATTCACTGTAAGTAGTTATCAAGAAAGTTGAATATAGGGTCTGCACTTTGAATTTGTATTACAACATGAGTAATTAATAACCCCAGTGAAGAAAGGCAGCAAGTAGGTGTGTGTATGTGTGGATGATGTGTTGATTGAGTGGAGGTGAATAAGGTGAAAAATAAGAAAGGCTGCAGACGTACAAACTACTCTCTGCCTTGTCAGGGAAGGGAATCGTTGGATATCCTTTTCATTATACAGATACGGTGTCGGATTCCGCAGTGGGAGCCTGATAAATGGGTACATATCTATGGAGGCAAGCGAGTGCAGAAAGTACACACACTGTGTGGTAGAAAGGACGCAAGAAAGGACGGAAGTCTGGAAATTACCGACTGCCATTTACATGAAGTAGTTACCAAGAAGGCTGAATAAAGGGCCTGCATTTTGAATTTGAATTGCTTGAAGAATAGTTCATAATTCCAGCAAAAAAAAGCAGCAAGTTTGCAAGTTTCCTACTGCCTTCAACTGGGGTAGAAGCTGCAACAAAAAGTATCCAATAAAGGGCCTGTATTTTGAATACGGATATGAAATAGAAGAATTGTTGATAACTATAGCCAAGAAAGACAGCAAGTAGGTGTGTGTACGTGTAGATGATGTGTTGATTGAGTGGAAGATGAATAATGTAAAAAATAAGAAAGGCTGCGAGTGTGCAAATTACACACTGCCATTCACGGGTAGTAGTTACCAAGAACGTTCAATAAAGGGCCTGCACTTTGAATTAGAATAATAAACAGAAGAATTGATAACCATAGCCCACACTGGCTCTTTTTTAATATTGGTAGAGTTTTAAGCTTTTCATTGTACATGAACGGCAGGAAGTACGCAAATTGCCCACTGCCATTCATGGGTAATAGTTACGAAGAAGGCTCAAAAAAGGACCTGGACTTTGAATTTGTATTACACTAAGAATAATTGATAACCCCAGCCAAGAAAGGCAGCAAGTTTGCAAATTTCCTACTGCCTTCGGCCGGGGTAGAAGCTACAACAAAACGGCTAGATAAAGGGCCAGTGCTTTGAATCAGAATATGAAATTGAACAACAATTGATAACCCCAGCAAAGAGGGGCAGCAAGTGTGCAAATTTCCCAGTGTCTTTGGCCGGGGTAGTTGTTACAACCAAAAAAGCTTGATAAATGTCTAATGACTAATGTTGAGGATAGTGATGCTCCCGTTTCCTGTTTTTTATGAGGTTGATAGACTGTTTCACATAACACAAAAGTTCATGAGTACCATTTTACAGGTTACTAATGGAGCATTAACCTTTTTTTGCCCTTCAGGGAAAGTAAATCATTTCCAAATTAAAGCTTCTTTCTTCTTCTTTGGAGGCTCTTCAGGAATGAAATCTCCTTTTGAAGAATATCTGGAAGATGAGTCCATTGCTATTATTATGGTGATCTTCCTTTTATTTGACAGGATTCTCAGAAGAGATGGTTCTTCTTAGTAAGTCAAAGTAGAATGAATAAAATGGGAGAGATGTTTCAACAGTTGGTATAGGATGTGTTATGAACCAATACACTACAACAAATATACTTTCTGACTCTTTTTCAGCTAAATATTCAATTTCTTGTACAGATTTAATTAAGTACTTGATTTCATGTTGCAGCAAGACCTAGAATCACACAAATGATTCTTCTAGATTTGGAGTAAAGATTTGCAGATGATAAGCCATCTGAACATTTTTACGTTCCAATTTCACGATGAGATAACATCTTCAAACTGTAACTATATAATTTCTTAGTGAGACTCTTCTGGTGGGAAATCTCTTCCCACATCTCCTTCAATTCTGTCTTTTCTGATTTTGTTATGTAGGATGTTACATATCGAGGAACAGCAATGGAATTGTCTGCAACATATTGAATGTCCATGTTACCATTCCACATGGGTAAAATGACTGGGTTGTAGTGATTTATGTATTTTATTTCTTCATTTCTTTTTAAGTTGTAGGTATTTTTGGGAGACTTTCTTGTAATAGTATTTCACAAAGATGACATAAAACTCTTCACTATTCCTTTCGATATTACAGGACGTGGAAATCCAAAACGACATTTGGTGTAGAACTTGTCCTTAGATTTGTATTTTCGACGACAGTATTTCCCACAACGATGGCTTTGGAATCGTAAGACTTGTTGTCTCAGGTTCTTATTTTGTGTATTTTTGGGTATATCACATTTAGCATATTTTTCAATGAAATACAGTACCATATCATCTGACTCAGTTCTAAATAGGGGAGCATATTTGATGCATATTAGCATATGTATGTGTGGAGCACCTTTCGCTTGATACTCCTTTCTCCAAAAGAAATCTAAATCCTCTCCAAGAGGAGGATTTTTTTATTGGTGATAAAAGACATCATAGATTCAAATATGATTGAAATACTTGCATACATT
Organism: Lissotriton vulgaris; assembly: GCF_964263255.1. NCBI lineage: Eukaryota > Metazoa > Chordata > Amphibia > Caudata > Salamandridae > Lissotriton > Lissotriton vulgaris. The sequence goes on from NC_141689.1 coordinate 1,908,105,170, forward strand.
AACTGGATCAAAAGAGCACAATTTTCCAAGTATCTTGTATTCAATATTTAGTATATTTGGATTTGCCTCTCGAAAAAATTGAAGTAAATCATCCCAAGCATATTCAGCACAGTTTAGAGTAAGGAATCATGTAGGAGTTCCTAAGTTCCTTAGGATACATTTAAGTTCTCCATGAAGACGGCACCAGTACTCATTAGTACCACGCTGACATGCCATGAGATTATTAGCTGAGATTCCAAAACATTATCTTTCTGCAGTACTTTATCCATAAATTCCTTTGCTGAAACATTTTGCAGATGTACACCTGTTTTCAATATATGGTTTACTGCATAAGAAAGTCCAGATAAATCGCTCTCAAACAAAAGATAAAACAAATATGGAATACATTGTCGAAATCTTGGATCTTCTGCATGCAACCTTGATGTCCGGTATTCAGATTCAGGAATCTGCACAGGTTGGTCATTATATCGTCGTGCTTTCTCTTTTGGGAACAACTGAGGGAAACAACGAGCTTCCAAGCTTTTTCCCATGCACTAATGGGACTTCCCTTTGCTTCTTTTATTTGGAATAACTCTATAGTATTCCCCATCACTTCTTTAGAATGAAGTGGATGAACACTGTAATGTTCGTAGATCACTTCAGTTCTGGACTCATCTAGTTTTTCAATTTGTCCAGATGTGGAATCTCTTCTTCTACAGTTATTTCTTCTTCTCCCAAATACACATTTTAATAGTATTGATTATTTTTTACCAGATACAACGTTGCCTTTTTCACTTTCCTAACATGCACTAATTCTTGCCAGATTTTTGTACTCTTAGTACGAACGCCATTAACTAAAATAACTAGAAGTTTATCTTCAACATTTTGTACACCAATTGTTTCAATATTTTTCACTGTTGTATCAATACAGATATTGTCATACATATTATCCAAATAGAAGTATAATTGACAACCCCAGCCAAGAAAGGTTGCAAGCGTGCAAATTACCCAGTGCCTTCAGGGGAAGTTTTTACAACAAAAAAGGGTCCATTAATGGCCATGACTTTGAATCAGAATATCAAATTTAAGAATAATTGATAACCCCAGCCAAGAAAGGCAGCAAGTGTGCAATTTTTTACTGCCTTCGGCTGGGGTAGTTGTTACAACAAAAAGGCTTGATAAAGGGCTTGCACTTTGAAATATGAATATGAAATAGAATAGTTCATAACCATAGCCAAGAAAGGCAGCAAGTAGGTGTGTGTATGTGTATATTATGTGTTCATTGAATGGAAGATAAATAAGGTAAAAAAGTTAGAAAGACTGCAGACGAGCAAAGTAACCACTGTCTTATCAGGGAAGTAGATCTTTGGATACCCAGTTCATTACACAGACTGTGCGTCACAAGAAAGGATGCAACTGTGCAAATTTTCCACTGCTTTCAGCCGGGGTAGTTGTTACAACAAAAAGGCTCGATAAAGGGCCTGAACTTTGAATACTGATATGAAATAGAAGAAAAGTTGTTAACTATAGCCAAGAAAGGCTGCAAGGAGGTGTGTGTATGTGTAGATGATGTGCTTATTGAGTGGAAGATGAATATTGTAAGTAATAAGAAAGGCTGCATGTGTGGAAATTACCTACTGCCATTCATAAGTAATAGTTACCAAGAAGGCTCAATAAAGGGCCTGCACTTTGAATTTGTATTACAAGAAGAAGAATTGATAACCCCAGCCAAGAAAGGGAGTAAGGGCGCAAATTTCCCAATGCCTTTGGCCGGGGTAGTTGATACAAAAAAAAGGCTCAATAAATGTCTAAAGACTAATGTGGAGGATAGCAATGCTCTTGTTTCGTGTTTTTAATTACATTAGGGCTTGCATAATACAGAAACACTTTGTACTTAGTGGCATCCAATTCTATTTTATGAAGAACGGTTGAATTCTACATCCGCCTCTAGGACTAGTGGGAGGGTAACATTTGAAAGTATTTGACAGGTTACACTACATGTTTCCTTGCAGCTAAAGAAAACTTAGCTTGGTTATGCATGGGCATCCTCTCACACAAAACCCAGCACTCAGCATTCAGGACTGTAAAGTCTTACCATAGGAGTGACTGATGAGTTTATATATGTCAGTGACAAAAGAAAAGAAAAACATGTACGTTTGTTTTACATTAGAGATATAAAGACCTGAAAGATTATGCATGTAAATCCATGAAATCTTTTTTGAAGGTATGGAAGAAAGGAGTGAAAGGGTGTTTAGAATTAATACCGTCCAGCATAAAATGTGCATAATTGTTCTTTTTGTTGAGTCTAAACATACTTTTTGGATTATGACCGTGGTGTAACTAGATCATAGATTCTATTGTCAGATGTCTACCTTAGTGATAGTGGAATTACCACTACTTTTTAGACTACAATTGAACAATAATGTGTAGAGGAGCGGCATTGCTTGTTGACCTTCAAAGAGGAGGAAGATTTAAATTTATATTTCAACACCTAAACAAAATAATTGCTCAATTTCAAAAAGAAAATTAAGTAGGAATGTTAGAGGAAGTCTGGTCCAACTCTAAAAGGATTGTGCAAATCGTGACAGCTGAAAGAAGTGTGTCTCAACATTAGTTTTCATGATAATCCATACACAACACTAGATTGCAGGAGTGTGCAAATATGTAATTAGAGCTCTTGCATGCGATCATATGTTACTTAAAACATACAGCAAAAGGTAAGTAGGATTTACATTTGGTTTTATTAATTCAAGGTGGAGTCATCTGCTGCATTCGAAACATTGGGCCTGTTGGGAAGATAGTGAAAAGTAACTGTTATTAACATTGCATTGTTTAAAGGTCAATAGCTTTTTGAAATGAAAACTTTATATGTATTTACATGGTAAACATAGTGATCTCTCAACACGTGGTAATGACTCCATAACTTGGAAGGGTGTATACCCAGCTTTCCAACATGGTGGACGTAACTATAAAAAGACCCTTGCAAATGCCTCAGTTATCTGAGTCATACTAATATACACCCTGTATCAGACAAATGTGAACTGGAGACTTAATGCGTTCTAAAGACTCCAAGGACTTATATCACTTAATTTTGATATTCTGCATTTACACTCATTGAGGGTACTTACCTTTAACTTTTGCACGTATGTTGTTGAAGTATCTGGTTGCAGACACCACAATACTTTTCAACAGACTCTAAATGTAAAAAAAGATGTACATTAGGACATCATAAAAGCAATGCTAACAATTGAAAACGTAGTTTGCAATATATTAGACATCAGTCTAGGTGTTTTCAGATCCAGGATTAGAGACAGTTACAACTCTTGCAAACATATTCAAATGGCTTCACTACAAACCACATTGAAAATTCACAACTATAATGACAATATCTTTCTATACTATGTTAAAAAGTAATTATATGTCTTTATCTATGAAAGATCTTGTATGAAAAAATAAAGAAGAATCCAATGTTCAGGACACCATAGAGTGTGAGACCTTATTTATCATTGAAATGTTAAAGTCAAACGTGATGACTCCATTTGGTTAATTGCAATTTTCAGTCCATAATTCCCTAGCATTATTACATTAGTAAAAATCTGGGCAACTGGCTGCTGAGTTGGGTAGCATTCTGCAAACTGGAAACATAATAACAAATGTATGTTTTGAGCAAAAGTCGAACCTGAATGTTAAAGCAATCATAGGTTTCAGAGTAGAGTATTTCAGTACACACATTGATGGGAAATTATTACTTAAAGATAAGTAACTGTAATAGGAATGAAAATATACATATATTTGGTGCTGAGAGACATATTTTTGAGAGGAAGGCATTGATTACTTGTAAAAATATATGAAAGCACATGAGCTTCTAAAGAGGAACCAACATGTACATCATACGCTATTAGCCATAGTATACACAATTTACATGTAGCAGAACGTGGTGTACCTGGTACAGGTCCTAAAGATGGAACAGGCCCTGAAGATGGAACAGGTCGATGAATATGGAACAGGTCCTGTTGAATTATCACTGGTTAAGCTTCCTACAAACTAATTTTGAAAAAGTAATATTTCTTAAAGAAGAAATTAGTTTAACAACCTACCACAAATGTTTCTCAAATACAAAAAGTTCATCAGAAATACCTTTCTTATATGGCCGGGATGCCTATCACCCCCTCCCAACACAACCCCAAGGATGGGAAGACGGACACAGTTCTGAACTTTTGGAAGGCGGGAGGGAGTTACCCTCCCGGCCGTATTTAATAAAATATGAAACAAAATTAAAACATTAAAATAACAGTTTCATATCATGTACAATTTTTCATTTATACATTTCACTGCAATCACGTTTATTAGCTAACCTTAACAAATCTGTAATACAAAGGTTCTCCTAGCCGAGTCTAAACATCCTGCAAATGCATACTTTCTAAAAAATTGTACATCCTAACATTACGGGCCAACGGCAAGGTCGTAACCGGTGTCAGATCCCTACTACCAGAACTCCCCCCTCACGGTGTGAGGGGCGGTCGCACAGAGGACTGTACCTCTGTGCCAACTTCCAATTTCCCTTGTCTTAGCGGGGGCCCCTTATTTAACTCGACGCCATCTTAGTGGTCGTCCAAGGACTCGTGTGAGGTGTCTAGAAGGTAGCGTGGACCCCCCTCCCACCCCACACTGTTCACCACATCCGCCGTCGCGGATATCCTGGCCCCGGGAAATTCCTAGGAGGGGCATCGAGCCGCCTCCTCCCCTGGGAGGGGCCTATGACCGCCTTCCCTTCGGCGACCCCATACTTAATGGGTGCCGCCTCCCCATGTGAGGGGCCAATGGCCGCCTCCCCCCGGGCGCTCCCATCCATAATGGGTGGCGGCCCCTCTAGGGATCTTGAAATTACTGCTCACCGATCATGACCTTACCGCCCGACCAAAATAAATACGACGTTTTGACCTAATGAAGAGAGTGATCAAGCGGTAAACTGGACATTGTACTATTCATCCACTTATCTACACATGCTACACATTTAATTAGACTGTGATACTTCGCTCAACTGGATGAGAAAATTGTTATGCAGCAAATCACTTTTATTGCAGTTCAAACAATGACATCTTTATTACACACTAAAAACTTTGGAAAAAAGATACTATCAACGTAAATCAACTTTATTGCATTTACTAACGTTGCCATAAGGGGCTGGTGGGTGGGTCAAAAATTGCTCCTTGTTCCATCTAGGGCTTACGTGCAACGAGGGGGTGCAGCTTCCAAGCACAGGAACAAGAGGATGCTTCTCTGGATTGTTGCTCCTTTTATTCCTCTTCGGGAGGGCGTGTACCCTCCTCTGGTACGCCTACGGGGCGTGACCTACGGTGTAGGTGTCTAGGACAACCCATTCTTGGGCGGGAAAAGGCGCACCCCGGCTACGCCGCTTCGGGCATACCAGCCGAGACACGCCCCCCGCCCAAAATGGTTTCCCGTGGGGGATCCGGGCACCCTGCCATACGTTCGGGGGGACCGAGTGGTCGCCCCTTTCCATATGGCCGGGATGCCTATCACCCCCTCCCAACACAATCCCCAAGGATGAGAAGACGGACACAGTTCTGAACTTTTGGAAGGCGGGAGGGAGTTACCCTCCCGGCCGTATTTATTAAAATATGAAACAAAATTAAAACATTAAAATAACAGTTTCATGTCATGTACAATATTTCATTTATACATTTCACTGCAGTCACGTTTATTGGCTAACCTTAACAAATCTCTAATACAAAGGTTCTCCTAGCCGAGTCTAAACATCCTGCAAATGCATACTTTCTAAAAAATTGTACATCCTAACATTACGGGCCAACGGCAAGGTCGTAACCGGTGTCAGATCCCTACTACCAGAACTCCCCCCTCACGGTGTGAGGGGCGGTCGCACAGAGGACTGTACCTCTGTGCCAACTTCCAATTTCCCTTGTCTTAGCGGGGGCCCCTTATTTAACTCGACGCCATCTTAGTGGTCGTCCGAGGACTCTTGTGAGGTGTCTAGAAGGTAGCGTGGACCCCTCTCCCACCCCACACTGTTCACCACATCCGCCGTCGCGGATATCCTGGCCCCGGGAAATTCCTAGGAGGGACATTGAGCCGCCTCCTCCCCTGGGAGGGGCCTATGACCGCCTTCCCTTCGGCGACCCCATACTTAATGGGTGCCGCCTCCCCATGTGAGGGGCCAATGGCCGCCTCCCCCCGGGCGCTCCCATCCATAATGGGTGGCGCCCCCTCTAGGGATCTTTAAATTACTGCTCACCGATCATGACCTTACCGCCACAGGCCGGATAGTTGACCGGCTATCCGGCCCCCCCACACTCCTACTAAAGGTCATGACTATACAAACCCCGTAGCCATGCTATGAAGTCTCCTATGAGTAAGACATTCCCCTCCCGGGACAGATGAACCCCGTCTTCGAGATACATGTTATCCCCCCGGATACATCCATGCGGAATACAGTGCAACTGTCCTGAACGAAACAATCTACCCAGCTTGTTATTAACTTCCTTACTGAATGATTCAAAGCTGACACAGAGAGGGCCCCCCGCCACACCTTCCTTGGAATCATGTGTGACCATGCTATCGTGCACCCCGGAATCCTCTTCGCCAACCAGCTAACAGTGGATAGAACCCGCTCGAGGAGTACTCGCCGACCGAGCGGCACCAAGTCATTGCCCCCCAGATGCACTATGATTATAGACGGCGGTGACCTTGTCCGCCCTAACAGTTCCTCGACAAAACACTGAAACCGGTCAATACAGAGCCCGCCGCTTCCATGGAAGGTCACCCTGTACCCGTATTCCCCAGCTGCGTGAATCATGTCACCTGCTTTGAATACGTCCGCGGCACGCCTCACGTATGAGTGGCCCACGACCCACACCACTCTTTCCTCAGCCGGTGATCTTTGACCGCTGGTTCCCAGGTGTCGGGTCGACTGCACAGTCCGCCCCGCCTCGCAAGCTCGCGAAACTGTAAACAAAACAAAAGACAAGAAGCGTGAGTGCATGACATTAGCTTCACAACATGTGCAACCGCACATACCTTTTATAACAGTTCGAGGACCATCGTCCCAATTTCCACACTTTGACCCCTGGCTGTAGCTTCTGTAGCAGCCCCTATCCTGAAGGAATGGGTCCCAAAATCGCTCGGGTCCAAGCCCGCTGCCGCGATTGCCAAAGTTAACACCCGCTGGAACTGAAACCTTGTCAGTGGGGTGGCGTCGGTGTGTCTCAGCAAGCTACCCCCCCATGTTACCGCCCTTTGCGCCAGGTATTCCTCAACGCACTGCACCGGACACATGGGAGACCCTCGCATGCGCTGGACCACAATACTGTCCCCCATCGCACCCTGGTCAGTTTTAGACCTGGCTATTGTGATTATCATTGAATCACCCTTGATCTGAACGTGCTCACGACATAGACCTCCCCCCACATCCTTCTTATTTCTTGCCCCCAGCTTGCTCACCCGCATAGCCCCATGGAATGCTAATGCGAAATCGGCCCGGAACAGCACTGCTTCGGACTGGGAGGAACATGTCGCGGGGAGCACTGACATCAACAGGGACAATCTTTCTAAGCCAATCGGGCGCCTCTCATCTACTTTATGACCCTCGAGGCGTTGCCACCCTCGTAGTGCCTTCTTAACCAAAAAGGACGATGTAGGGTCCTTAATGCCGTAAGCCTGCGCCATGAATGCAATGGCGGCCCGGTGCCTATTGGCCGTCGCTGCTGATTGGCCTGCCTTGTGAAGTGCTACTAAAAACCTCAGCACATACTCCTCCTCTCCCCACTTATCCCCTCCTGCTGGACCCAAAAATGCACAATAGGAACGAAACGCTCCTTCGTACGCCTTCCTTGTCCTGGGGGCTAAGCTGGCTCCCACGAGGTCCTGTAATCCGGGGCACCGAGTGACCAGAGAGTTTCGGGAAATGGTGCCGCCACTAGATCCGCAGAAGGTAGATAACCCCTGAAAACCTGCATGTGGAAACGAGAGAGTGCATCAGCCGCCTGGTTCAGTACACCCGGCACATGCTTTGCCCTAAACTGAACGTTCAGTCTCATGCACAGTAGTATAATTTCCTTCAACAATCTCAGAATCAACTTGCAGCGTGCTGCCTGGTTATTTATGCATTCAACCACGGTCATGTTATCGGACCAAAATACCACAGACCGATCACGGAAATCGTCCGGCCATGCCTTCAGGACCACAAAAATGGGGAACAATTCAAGAAACCCAATGTTACCTGTTAGCCCACTGGTGTGCCACCACGTCGGCCATGTCTGCGCCGACCATCGATTACCAAAGATGGCGCCAAATCCTACGCCCCCTGCCGAGTCGGTCCACAAACCCAGCTCGTCCGAGGACGCTGGTGGTTTGCTCCATACCACTCGACCGTTGAAATCCGCCAGAAATGCCAACCATATGCGCATATCCTGGCGAACCTCTGCCGACAGTCTTGTGCGGTGGTGTCCTTCTTTGAGACCGACCATGGCTTGTGCAATAGAGCGGGAAAAGGGGCGGGCCATTGGTATCACTCCGAGGGCGAAGTTCAGCTGGCCCACCGCTTTCTGCAACTGATGGAGAGTTACCTTTTCTTTGCTAATGCATAATTCTAGCGAGGCCCTAAATTTCATAACTTTGTCCCTGGGCAAACGGAAGCATCCCTCCACTGAATCGAGCTCGATTCCAAGAAACTCGAGTGAAGTAGATGGCCCCACGGTTTTCCCTGGTGCCAATGGTACGCCGAATCGTTTCATGAGATTGCAAAATTCAAGTAAAGCCTGTGCACATTCCGTGTCCCCGGCTGGCCCCAAGAACAAGAAATCATCTAGGTAGTGCATAAGCTGCGTATAGCCCGTAGCTCTGGTGAACGCCCATTGCAGAAAACAGCTGAATTTCGCAAAATAAGCACAAGAGATGGAGCAACCCATTGGCATACATCTATCCATGTAATAGCGCCCTTGAAACACAAAACCCAACAGACGCTGATCCTGAGGATGTACCGGGAGCAACCGGAATGCTGACTCAATATCCGATTTAGCCATCAGCGCTCCGGGCCCCAGGCGATTCAACATGGCGACGGCCTCATCAAAGGATGCGTACCGTACCGAACAGACTCCTGGATCAATCGCATCGTTTACCGAAAGACCCCTAGGAGCCGACAAGTTATGAATTAACCTAAACTCACCTGGGTCCTTCTTGGGGACCACTCCCAACGGTGAACAAATGAAATTAGGAACAGGCGGGTGCCTATATGGGCCGGCGACCCGGCCCCGGGCAACTTCCTTCGCAATCTTGCTTTCTACCACCATCGGGTGCTGCTGAACGGACAGTTGATTTCTGCACAGTGAGTCCCCCCGAAAATCCCCTGCCGGGATGTGGAAACCATACGAAAAGCCGTCCCGTAACACCCCAGCGGAGACATGATCAGGGTATTCGTTTAGCCAGGGGATCATTGCCATGATATCTACGGGGGTAGGTAGTGGTACCCCTTGGCCGATATTAGACCTGTTTGGTACCTCCTCTACCCCCGGTATCCCCATTGTTGGCTCTGCACGAACTCTCCGGGTGTGAAGAATGTCCGCAACCTGCACACTCATGCCTGAACTTACATGTCCCATGTGGCCTGGTGCACTTGCCTCTGTTAAAATTCCAGCAAACTCCTTTTCTACCCCCATTCCCACTATTCCTGGGTTGGTGATCACCTGTGGGGTTTGCCCGAAAGGGCGCCGCCGATTGATGGCAGGAAGGCGCCGACCCATACTCACCAAGCGAGGACGACTTCGTCGTGCCCGGCAAGAGCTGCTTCTGCCAAGAGACGGAGTCGAGACAGTCCCACGTCAGAGACGAATCGTGCTCCTTGGCTTTACGAAACTTACTATCATAACCCCTCCATAGATCACCCTCATATGTTTCATAGAAATCCATTATACGTGTCTGATAACAGGCTAATTCAGTCATAATCTCTGGCTTACGTTCACCCATAATAGCAGTAAACATCCCAAAGGCCTTGGCCCAATTAGAGATCGTCTCATCCACCCTGAAGCCCGCCATTTTTGCGCGCCACACACTCGGATGCAACAAATCCTTCTGAGCCGTAACATACTGAATCTCGTGATGATCCGTCAGGAGCGAAAACATATTTACATATTTATCAGCCCAAATCATCTCTTTCGTGGCCGGAGGAATATGCTGAACTACTTTCTCCCTCCTTGAGGGCAAAGACCCCCCATTTGCCATTGGCAATGGCTGCTTACCAGACTCCATAGCTGGTCCTGCTGATTTTCCACCGCCAGCCGCTGGTTCTTCCGAGGGAATCTGTGAGGGGACAAGAGGGACATTCGCCTTTGCAGCATCTCGCGATTGCCGCAACTGCTTCATCAGTAACCTAGCCTCTTTGGCCGTGTCTCCGGGCGCCGCTGCACCCTCGGTATTCTTTCCCAGCCATGCGGCCAACTGGGCGGCCAACTCAGGAGGCATTTCCTCCTCGCTGGTGGGCGTAACTACTACCGGAATCGGTTGGCCTGCATCCGGGATCGGTACAGGTACCGGGGCCTCGACTGGACTAACCGGGCTTACCGGGGGTGACTCGGGAACTGGGGACTCCCTCCCTGCCGCCCTATTCCTGGCCCTTTTACCTCTCCCTGCGGCTACTACTCCCGGCAATGCTGGTCCGATGACCTTCTTCGGTCTGCCCGTATTATTCATTGCTGCCATTTGCTTTTTCATGTTCGCCATGTCTTTCACCAGCATGCGGAGAATCTGCTCCGTCCCTGCCTTCTTTCCGACCTTCTTGCCAGGCATCGTTGTCAGAGACTCGACCCTTGCTGCTTAGCTGCTCGACGAGGTCCTGGATCCAGAGGTCCGCAGAAGCTGGGAGAGAAGGCTCCTGGAAGAGAAACACAAAAATTACAAGTTCTCAAAAATTGCTCCTTGTTCCGTCTAGGGCTCACGTGCAACGAGGGGGTGCAGCTTCCAAGCACAGGAACAAGAGGATGCTTCTCTGGATTGTTGCTCCTTTTATTCCTCTTCGGGAGGGCGTGTACCCTCCTCTGGTACGCCTACGGGGCGTGACCAAAGGTGTAGGTGTCTAGGACAACCCCTTCTTGGGCGGGAAAAGGCGCGCCCCGGCTACGCCGCTTCGGGCATACCAGCCGAGACACGCCCCCCGCCCAAAATGGTTTCCCGGGGGGATCCGGGCACCCTGCCATACGTTCGGGGGGACCGAGTGGTCGCCCCTTTCCATATTGAGGTGTTTGAAAAATATGTTGTGTGCAGAAAGTTTAAGCGAAGGATATAGAGTACAGTCTATACAAATACAGATGTAAGGCCTGTCAAATGGATGCAGCTTGAAAATATGACAGTTTAACAAAGGGCGCTCAGGCCCTGCAGTGATAGGCTTGATTTTTATATTTAGAGTAGCTTAACTAAGAATAACGGGGGAATTTCAAAGGTTTTGTATGAGTGAAATATCCAGCTAAATGTAACATGTGTGAAACCTATGGTTTTTTCAATGAATTTGCAAGGTTTTTTAAATGCTAATTCCTAACTATAACATGTGTAAAACCTATGGTTTTTTCAGTGAATATATATATATACTCAGCAGAAGAATTTATTAAAATTCTTAATAACAATGATCTCAATCTGCACTTTTCGGGCTCGGTTAGTCCGGTGAGAGCGGAGTACCTAGACCTGAAGGTGTACATTGAGAACAACCAGATGCATACTACCCTGCACAGAAAGGACATTGCTGGCAATTCAACACTCTTTGCCAGCAGTAGCCATCCCACCCAACTTAAGAAAAGCATTCCCTACGGAGAGCTATTAAGGACTCCGATTTTGAGGCGGCCGCTTCAAAATGCATTAATAGATTTTCCATGAGGGGGTATGGTAACACCTTACTAAAAAATACTCTAAAGAAGGTAAGGAAGATGCAAAGATCTCAACTCTTGGCAATTGACGATCCTGTAGTGGGAAGGAACAGAAAATCGAACAAGAAAAATGGTAAATTCAGACTCATTACTCCATACTCAAAGGGAGCTAGGGATCTGAAAGCCATGCTGAATAAAAACTGGCACATCTTGAAAACAGACAGTGTACTGGCAGATGACCTACCTGCTCATCCTTTAATCACTTTTAGCAGGGCCAGGTAACTCAGTGACATGCTTGTCTCTAGTCACCTAGACAAACCAACACCCAAAACCAATTCTTTGAAGCGGATGGCGGGCTTCTTTCCTTGCGGCCACTGCAAGGCATGCAGTGGCAGCAAACGGGTGCTATCTTTTGATATACCTGACACCGGTAAGAAAGTGCCGATCAAGCACTTTATTACATGTAGCTCCCAGTTTGTGGTTTATTGTTTAGTCTGCCCGTGCGGCTTACCCTTCATAGGCAGTACTATCAAGGAGCTCAAACTGAGGATCTTGGAGCACCAACGGGCAATCGAGAAAGTAGACACCTCATATCCGGTTGCCCGGCATTTTGCGGAGGAGCACAGTAAAGACCGTAAATTACTCCGATTTTTTGGACTGGACATCGTATCACCCAATGTAAGAGGAGGTGACATGTTAAGGAGACTCCGCAGACTAGAGTCCAGATATATTGTAGATCTTTCCACGAAACATCCTGGGGGACTCACTAGTGGTGAGGAATTAGCATGTCATCTGGGGAAGTAAGACTATGGGAAGTCTGGTACATCAACTGTCAGTCCAACAATAATATGTACATTTCTCCTACAGTACTTCAACCATATCACTGTAAGAACGCATTCTCCTAACTTGTCTTCCTAATATGTTTTCTATGATGTTTTACCATATCATTCCAATCTTGGTTCCAATCTTGGTTCTGTTCCTGACCCAGATTCCTGAAATTTTGAACTTTTGATCTTGAAAAAATCTCTCTCTGATAAGAATATTGACTGTGATACCCCTGTGTAGACGATGATAGGCTACCATAGGTGTGTAAATATGTAGATATGTAGATAGTAAAACTTGTACATATGTGTACAGTAATAGTCAGCGAAAATTATGACCTACTGTGTGAGGTCCGCTGTGTTGATTACTAGTACCCATTTACATATACACCGGATGATGCCTTCCTCTTTCTTTCTTTCTTTTTGTGTATATATACCTTATATAGATTCCTCCTTTGCTGATGCATTGATTTGTAAGAGTACCCTTCTGCTTAATACCCCATGGAACAACAGTTCTTACTGACCATGATGAATTTCAATGATGAATTTTGAACAAATTTCAATATGAAGGATAGTAGTACTCTTTCTATGTGCCTGATGACTTTTGTTATGATTTACACTGTATGTTTGTTTATCTATCTGTAAATATGGTGTTGTACATAATAATCATAGGACACTAGCCGATCCACGGCTTTATTTCCAAACGTGAGAACAGTCACGCATGAATAAGATAAGACCCCCATTAGGACAGAAGACCTTTCCAATATGGCGCCCACAGTGGCCAAAACGGGGTATAGTCCTATGTTTATGTCAATGTTTACGAATTTGTTTACTTAATGGGATGTATGATACTGACTAGTGACACACTGACGAAGGCTCACGCCGAAACGCATCTGTGCTTACCTGTTCCCTCTGATTAAAAACTTTTGGCTGTCTCTTGGACTACGAGTGCTGCCTTCTTCTTGTGTAGCAAAGGAGAGTTTGAGCGTCAATATATATATATATATATATATATATATATATATATATATATATATATATATATATATATATATATATATATATATATATATATATATATATATTCACTGAAAAAACCATAGGTTTTACACACGTTATAGTTAGGAAATAGCATTTGAAAAACCTATGAAATTCACTGAAAAAATCATAGGTTTGACACCAGTTATAGTTAGCTGGAAATTTTACTGACATAAAACCAATGAAATTCCACGTTATAGTTAGTTGGACTCACTATAACTTGCGCGTGTAATGCACTGCTGCTGTTGCTACACTGCGTTGCATGAGTGCTAGAGAGTAGAACAGAGCCATATATACTAAGAAATGGCGCTGCCCTGCTCTCTCCTTAGTGTTTGCACATAACCAAGCAGTTTAGGTCCACGTGCACACCTTTGCCAAATAATACATTGGTGTCCGTGCAATGCCTAGCATAGCCTTTGCACTGAAAGGTTACCCTTTAAGTACAAATACTGTCCCTAGACAAACTTTAAATCTTTTTCTACTTTGGACATATGCTGTACAGTGCAGGACACATTCAAAGATAGAAAGGTTTGAAGACATAAAAACATTTTTCCTTTTTAATGTCTGCCTCAATGAGGTGCTATTTTTAGCGCATAGCCCTGTATATCATTGTTTGTTCATGGGGATCTGAGTAAAAAATCATGGGTAGATACATGAGAACTCCCTTCTACGACCCATGGAATACTTCCTTAAGACAATGGGCCTGATTATGAATTCAAAAGCCAAAAATGTGATGGATATCCCGTCTGCGAAATTACAATTCCATTATACCAATGGAACTTGCAATGTGGTGGACGGGATATATATCTTGTTTGTGATGGAGTATCCCATCCACCAAACTCGTGATTAGGCGCAAAGTAATGCAACAGCACAAAGCTCTGCTTTGCATTACTTTAAGGCATAAATAATCTTTTTGTGCAGGTCGCGAACCTGTGAAAGTGTTAGTAAACCCGAACCTATCAGTTTCCCCAAACTTCAACAGCGTCCTCCGCCCCCCCAACCCAATTCCTCACGCTGCAGAAAATAAAGTGGCCATTTTGAAACCACCTCTGTGTGTGTAATTGCAGCACTGGACATAGTACAGGTGAGTTTGCCTGTGCAGCACAACTCAGACCAGTGTGCCACATAATTAAGTGCACAGGGTCGGACTGGCTCATTAAGTAACCAGGCTTTGCTCGAGGGGCTGGTCTATTTGTGACTTGTTTAATGGTCTGCTATCACATGCAGCAAGCTCAAATCCATGCTGCCCCAATTTGCTAACATGGGTCTCTTTTTCAGCTTGCACTTCACATATGGCTGAGATACCCGCCACCCCCTCTCAACACAATCCCCAAGGATGGGAAACCGGAAACGGTTCTGAACTTTTGGAAGGCGGGAGGGAGTGACCCTCCCGGCCGTATTTATTAAAATATGAAACAAAATCAAAACATTAAAATAACAGTTTCATATTATGTACAATTTCATTTCCACATTACGATGTTTGGCTAACCTTAACAGATCTCTAATACAAAGGTTCTCCTAGCCGAACTAACATCCTACAAAACATTTGACTTGAAATTGTACATCCTAACATTAAGGGCCAACGGCAAGGTCGTAACCGGTGTCAGATCCCTAAACCAGAAATACCACCCTCACTTGTGAGGGGACCAACCGCACAGAGGCGTACCTCTAGTGCATCTACCAATTTCCCTTGGACTTGACGGGGGCCCCAATGAACTCGACGCCATTTAACGGTCGTCCGAGGACTCGTGTGAGGTGTCTAAGAGGTAGCGTAAACCCCCTCCCGAACCCCACACAACTTACCCATCTGCCGTCGCAGATGTCCTGGCCCCGGGAAATTCCCCAGGAGGGCCCGTAGCCCCTCCTATCCAGGAAGGGGCCTTGACCACCTTTCCTTTCCTTCCGGCGGCCTATCCTTAGACGGGACCGCCTCCCCGTTGAGGGGCCAATGGCCACCTCCCCCGAGCGCTCCCATCCGTAATGGGTGACGCCCCCCCATAGGGATCTTCCAATTACTGCTCACCGATCATGACCTTACCGCCCGACAATAAATACGACAAATCTACCTAAATTACTAAATTACAAAAACAATTATAACTTATTACAAGCATGATTACTGATCAACACTAGTGCAAAATACTTTATTTGCAAAACATACTGAAAGTGACCATCTTTATTGCATATTCAAAATATCACGACAATCATCACAACCTGTAAGAAAATAGCGTTACCACATCAAAACTTTATTCAAAACAACTAGCTGTCCTCAGGGGCTGGTGGGTGGGTCAAAATTGGCTCTTCGTTCCGTCTCGAGCTCACGTGCAGCGGGGAGGTGCATCTTCAGAGCACAGGAACAAGAGGATGCTTTCTTGGCTTGTTGCTCCTTTTATCCATCTTCAGGGCGGGCGTAAACCCGCCCCCGCCTGCCTCCGAGGGCGTGGCCGGTCGCGTCAGTGTCTAGGACAACCCACTCCAGGGCGGGAAAAGGCGCGCCCCGGCTACGCCGCTTCGGGCATACCAGCCGAGACTCGCCTCCCGCCCAAGATGGCTTCCCGGGGGGATCGTAGTACTCCACCATACGTTCGGGGGGACCGAATGGTCGCCCCTTTCCATATGGCTGAGATACCCGCCACCCCCTCTCAACACAATCCCCAAGGATGGGAAACCGGAAACGGTTCTGAACTTTTGGAAGGCGGGAGGGAGTGACCCTCCCGGCCGTATTTATTAAAATATGAAACAAAATCAAAACATTAAAATAACAGTTTCATATTATGTACAATTTCATTTCCACATTACGATGTTTGGCTAACCTTAACAGATCTCTAATACAAAGGTTCTCCTAGCCGAACTAACATCCTACAAAACATTTGACTTGAAATTGTACATCCTAACGTTAAGGGCCAACGGCAAGGTCGTAACCGGTGTCAGATCCCTAAACCAGAAATACCACCCTCACTTGTGAGGGGACCAACCGCACAGAGGCGTACCTCTAGTGCATCTACCAATTTCCCTTGGACTTGACGGGGGCCCCAATGAACTCAACGCCATTTAACGGTCGTCCGAGGACTCGTGTGAGGTGTCTAAGAGGTAGCGTAAACCCCCTCCCGAACCCCACACAACTTACCCATCTGCCGTCGCAGATGTCCTGGCCCCGGGAAATTCCCCAGGAGGGCCCGTAGCCCCTCCTATCCAGGAAGGGGCCTTGACCACCTTTCCTTTCCTTCCAGCGGCCTATCCTTAGACGGGACCGCCTCCCCGTTGAGGGGCCAATGGCCACCTCCCCCGAGCGCTCCCATCCGTAATGGGTGACGCCCCCCCATAGGGATCTTCCAATTACTGCTCACCGATCATGACCTTACCGCCACAGGCCGGATAGTTGACCGGCTATCCGGACCCCCCACAACCACTCCTGCCTAAAGGTCATGTTATAAACTCTTTAACCAAGCTATGAGGTCTCCTATGAGTAACTCATTCCCCACCCGGGACAAATGAACACCATCCCCCAAATACATACTGTCCCCTTTGATACAACCATGCGAAACAGAATGCAGTGTACTGGAAGAAACAATCTACTCACTTTGTTATTTATTTTCCTTACTGAATGATTCAGAGCAGAAACCGAAATAGCCCCCCGCCACACTTTTCGTGGGATCATATGGGACCATGCAATTGTGCACCCTGGAACTCTTCTTGCCAACCAACTTACTGTGGAAAGCATTGCCTCAAGAAGAAGTCGTCTACCAGTGGCCACCAAATCGTTGCCCCCAAGATGGACTATGATTATAGACGGCGGTGACCTTGTCCGCCCTAACAAACCCTCGAAAAAGGATTGAAACTGGTCAATACAGAGCCCGCCCTTTCCGTAGAAGGACACACTGTACCCGTATTCCCCAGCCACGTGAATCATGTCACCTGCTTTGAATACGTCCGCGGCACGCCTCACGTATGAGTGGCCCACGACCCACACCTCCTTTTTCACAGCCGGTGATGTCTGACCGCTGGTCCCCAGGTGTCGGGTCGACTGCACAGTCCGCCCCGCCTCGTAGGCTTGCGCAACTGAAAACCAAACAAAAACAAGAAGCGTGAGTACATCATTACAGCTTCACAACATGTGCAACCGCACATACCTTTTATAACAGTTCGAGGACCAACGCCCCACACGTTTTACTTCTTCTACACTCAGACCCCTGGCTGTAGCCTCTGTAGCAGCCCCTATCCGAAAGGAATGGGTCCCAAACTCGCCGGGGTTCAAGCCCGCGGCCAAAATCGACATCGCAAGCACCCGCTGGAACTGAAACCTCGTCAGTGGGGTGGCGTCAGCGTGTCTCAACAAGGTCCCCCCCCATGATACCACAGGGCACATGGAAGACCCGGGAATCCTTTGTATGATTATGCAGCCCCCAATCGCACCCTGATCGGTTTTGGACCTGACAAACGAGACATTCATCGTCTCCCCCTTGACCTGAATGTGCTCTCGGCACAGTCCCCCCATCGTATCCTGCTTGTTCTTCGCCACTAGTTCGCTTACCCGCATAGCCCCATGGAATGCTAGCGCAAAAGCGGCTCGGAATAACACTGTTTCATACTGTGATGAACACGTTGCAGGGAGTACGGATAATAACAGGGCCAACCTATCCAGACCTATCGGGTGCCTCTCATCTGCTCTGCGACCCTCAAGGACTTGCCACCCACGTAGCGCTTTCTGCACCACGAAAGACGCTGTCGGGTCCTGGATCCCATGAGCCCTTGCCATAAAGGAAATGGCGGCCCGATGCCTCTGGGCCGTAGCTACTGACTTGCCTGCCTGATGTAAAGACAGCAAAAATTTTACGACAAGCTCCTCCTGGCCCCAAAGCTCCCCCCTAGCAGAACCCAAAAAGGGCCAATAGGAACGGAACGCCCCTTCGTATGCCTTCCTTGTCCTGGGTGCTAAACTCTCTCCCACGAGGTTTTGTAGTTCGGGGCACCGAGAGACCAGAGAGCTTCGGGAAAGGGTGCCGCCACCGGGTCCGCTGTGGGCAGAAAACCCCAAAAAGCCTGCATACGGAAACGAGAAAGCGCATCAGCCGCTTGGTTCAGTACCCCCGGGACATGTCTTGCCCTAAAGAGCACATTCAACTGCATGCAAAATAACACAATTTCTTTAAGCAGTCTCAGCATCCATTTGCAACGTGCTGCCTGACTATTGATACTCTCAACCACGGTCATGTTGTCAGACCAAAACACCACAGAGTGATCCCGGAACCCCTCAGGCCAAGTTTTCAGGGCCACCAAAATAGGGAAAAGTTCGAGAAAAGCAATGTTACTCGTCAATCCGCACTCGTGCCACCATGACGGCCATTTTTGAGCCGACCATTGTGTGCCGAATATGGCACCAAAACCTATACTCCCCGCCGAATCTGTCCACAGCCCCAGCTCCTCAGAGGACACCGCCGGTTTGTTCCAGACAATTCGACCATTGAAATCCGCCAGAAATGCCAACCAAATGCGCATATCCTGGCGAACCTCTGCCGAGAGCCTCGTGCGGTGATGACCCTCCTTCAGGCCGACCATGGCTTGTGCAATCGAGCGGGAAAAGGGGCGGGCCATCGGCATTACTCTCAGGGCAAAATTCAACTGGCCCACCACTTGTTGCAATTGATGCAGTTTTACCGTAGTCTCACTAATACATGTTTCAAGGGATGCCCTGAATTTTAAAACCTTTTCTCTTGGTAATCGAAAACAACCCTCTACCGAGTCGAGCTCGATCCCCAGGAACTCGAGGGAAGTCGAGGGACCCACGGTCTTACCTGGCGCCAATGGCACACCAAATTGGTTCATTAAGACACAAAATTCATTTAAAGCCTGTCCACATTCTGGATCCCCGGCTGCCCCCAGGAACAGAAAGTCATCGAGATAATGCATAACATGTTGAAAACCCGTCTTCTTTGTGAAGACCCATTGCAGAAAACAACTGAACTTTTCAAAATAGGCACAAGATATAGAACATCCCATTGGCATACATCTGTCCATGTAATAGCGACCCTGAAACCTGAAACCAAGGAGACGCTGATCGTCTGGGTGTACCGGGAGCAACCGGAACGCTGACTCGATGTCTGATTTTGTCATCAGCGCCCCGGGCCCCAGGCGATTCAACATGGCGACGGCCTCATCAAAAGATGCATACCGCACCGAACACACTTCCGCGTCTATCGCATCATTCACGGAAAGACCACGTGGGGCTGACAAGTTATGTATCAGCCGAAACTCACCCGGGTCCTTCTTGGGGACCACCCCTAGAGGGGAACAAACAAAGTTAGCAACCGGTGGCAAATCAAATGGACCGGCGACACGACCTCGAGTCACCTCCTTCCCAATCTTTACCTGTACCACAGCCGTATGCTGCAAGACCGATAGTTGATTCTTACAGTTTGCTACACCCTGAAAATCCCCCACTGGGAAGCGGAAACCATATGAAAACCCGTTTCGCAACACCCCAGCGGAAGCATGATCCGGGTATTCACTGAGCCAAGGAATCATTGCCATGGTATCAATCGGAGTAGGTAACGGCGCCCCTCGGACTATTTCAGACCTGTTTGGCGCTTCCCTTACCACCGTTATCACCCGTTTTGGCTCTGCACATGGACTCAGGATGGGATGGCTGCCCACACCCCCCACATTGATGTCTGAACTTGCATGACCCCTGGGGCCTCGTACATTTACCTCTGTTAAAATTCCAACAAATACCCCTTTTACCTGCGTTGCCACTCGGCTTCGAGTGGTACTCATTACCTGCACCCGTCCGAAAGGGTGTCCCAGAGTATTGGCGGGAAGATTCACCCCCGTTACTCCCTGACAATGGCACTTTTAACATTCCTGTACTCTCCATTTTTTGCCATGACACGGAGTCGTAACAATCCCAAGTCAGAACTGGGTCGTGTTCCTTAGCTTTTCTAAAAATATTGTCATAGCAGAACCACTGATTGCCCCCATACGCTACGGAATACTCCATGATACGTGATTGATAAATAGGCAACTCGGTCAGCAACTCGGGCCTGCGCTCGCCCATGATGGAGGTAAAAATGCCCCACGCTCTGCCCCAAGTACCAATGTTTTCGTCAACCTTAAAGGCGGCCATTTTTGCGCGCCAAACACTCGGATGCATGAGCTACTTTTGCCTCTTAACATGCTCCATCTCGTAATGGTCGGTAAGCAAAGAAAAAATATTAACATACTTATTCGCCCAAATCTTTTCCTTAATTTCCAGTGGAACATGCTGAGCCACCTTCTCCCTTCGTGAAGGTACAGACCCCTCCCCCGCGATCGGCAATGGCCGCTTACCTGAACCAGAAGCTGCATTTGCCGCCGAACCTGAGCCTGTTGCATTTTCCGCCGCCGGAACCGGCGGGGTAACAGAAGATGGTGCCTTCACAGCCTCCCTAGATTCCCGCAGTTGTCTCATTACTGCCCGGGCGTCGTCAGCCGTGGTGCCCTCGCTATCTTTTCCCAACGACACTGCCAATTGTGCCGCTAACTCGGGAGGCATATCTTCCCCGGTCACGGGGGTGACCACCACGGGGATCGGATTCCCCTCCTTCGGCACCGGGGTTGGCTCCTCAAGTGGGGTATCGGGAACCGGGGTTTCCCCCCCAAGCGCCCCCCTTCTGGACCTCTTGCCTCTCCCACTGGGGACTACTCCCGGCAAAGGCCGTTTCGGTCCCCCTCCCCGTTCTTAGCCGCCATCTGCTTCTTCAAATCGGCTACCTCCTTCATGAGCATGCGGAGCATCTGATCGGTACCGACCCGCTTTCCGACTTTCTTGGGCATTCTCAGACGGGATATCTGTAAGACAAAAAGAAAGATTACAACGCTCAAAATTGGCTCTTCGTTCCGTCTCGAGCTCACGTGCAGCGGGGAGGTGCAGCTTCAGAGCACAGGAACAAGAGGATGCTTTCTTGGCTTGTTGCTCCTTTTATCCATCTTCAGGGCGGGCGTAAACCCGCCCCCGCCTGCCTCCGAGGGCGTGGCCGGTCGCGTCAGTGTCTAGGACAACCCACTCCAGGGCGGGAAAAGGCGCGCCCCGGCTACGCCGCTTCGGGCATACCAGCCGAGACTCGCCTCCCGCCCAAGATGGCTTCCCGGGGGGATCGTGGTACTCCACCATACGTTCGGGGGGACCGAATGGTCGCCCCTTTCCATTAGTATTAATCACATGTATTGTGTTTTTAAGGTGAAGCTATGTGGATCATCCATACAGTTTAGAAATATTTCTGTGCCTGGCAGGTGGTTATATGACTTCAAGGCTTATCATATACATATTACGCTCTATGGGCCTCATTTATGAGAAATGACGCATTGGTGCGTGAAAGCAGCGATGCGTCACTTCTCAGTGCGCACTCCTTACGACATTCCTGATGCGTCATATTTAATGTATGACGCATCATGTCGCAAGGAGTTACAGATACGTCAGTATTTCTGATGTATCTGTAAGCGCAAAAGTGACGCATTGCTGGAGTGTGTCACAAAAGTGACGCAACTCCAGCAATGCGTCCTTTCACATGGGGCAAGCCCCATGTGAAACGGCCTGCGTCTGTCTAACGCCTGCTGTGAGGCAGGCGCAAGATTTTGACGCAACGGTATCCTAAAAGTGCCGCAGTGAAATCTCATAGATTTCACTGCGTCACTTCTACGACCCTTCCTTGCGTCAATACGCCCCCCTTGCATACATTATACCTGGCGCAGGTATAATGTGGCACAGGGGTTTCAAAGTGACGCATCTAGCTAGATGCGTCACTTTGTAAATATTGAGCAACATGGCACATTTTTTATGCCACTGGTGCGTCACAAAAAGTGACGCATCGGTGGCGTAAAAGTGACGCACAGTCTCACAAATGAGGCCCCTTAAATTCATATTATTGTACCTTACAGTGGCACCAATTTTGTGCCATGGCATTAGTCGTATAATGGAAGTCCTGTCATCTCTTCATGTTTTTGAAGCCATAATATCTATATACTTCTTTTCGTGCTTCTCGCATTTCCGACTAAAGACATCATTGGCGAGGCCGCGCTGTTACTAAGCGCCTGTCACTCTTGAGCAGTGCAAACTGTTGTTCTATTAATAGTTCCGACCAATTCTTTCAAACATTTTTCTGTTGCAGATAATAAGCACACAGTTTAATTGTTACCATTGCTAAACAGAAAGGAGGCTATGAAAGCCTGTCACGTGCAAAGCATGCTCCTCTTGTCGTTTTCAAGAACACAGATTTATTTCTCCTGCGAGTATTGCTATAAAACTGGCTCGAGTTGCCTCGTCTTCACTGCCTAAATAGCCATAACCTTCCTGCCTTTCATAGTGACGTTCATTGATCTGTCACCATAGGCATACTGAAAAGAGAAAAAAGTTATTTTGCATATGGACACACACATCTGTCAGCATCCTACGTTTGAGGCACTTTTCAGACTCTGAAACTCAAACAGTATTGCTGATTCAAGACAGAAAAAAAGTAAGTAGAACAATATGTTTTTGAAGATAACTATTATATTTCAGTGGAGTCTCTGGCATGGAAATGTTCCTTCTGGTAACATGGACCTGTGAAAGGCTTAATCTAATAACTGGACCTGACAGGGCCGGGCAGGTTGGTCTTTGCGTGGAATGTCGAGGTTGTCACCTTTTGATTTTATCTCTTGGGATACAACTGCTTCTATATCACACCATTTCTACAAGCAACATAAATCAGAACATATTTCCCAGAAGATTGAATTTTAGCTCTTCTAGGGGAAGAACTCAAAAAGGTGAAAAAAGACAGATTTATTGAGAGACTGCTATGTATATGAAACTGAAGGAGGAACAAAGGAAGTATTAGTTTATAGAGGATGTAAATACCCTCATTCTAGTCACTTATGGAATTAGTTGTTGCCAGCATCATGCTGGACCTGTACCGAATTGCAACAACAGTTGTATCGACTTGGACATCATTTACTCCACACACGGCATTGTATCAGAAAACGTGAGTGGCACTACAAAATGTATTGTATTGTATTGTATTCAAAAGTGTAAATAAAACAGTAATTACTTTCCTGTTGACTCATGTCAGTGAGTCGGTCAAAACCACTTTATTCGGTTAATAAAACCCGTAAAAGTACATAACATACAATATATAGCACATCAGAAAATAATTGTAAAAATACAATTCATCCATAGGTTTGGGCGATATTTCAAGACCACATTTCATGAATATACTCAGATCACTTTTCACACATTGCTAACATTTGTGAATTGCCACTAACAAGTTATGAAACTGAAAACGTGATACATGCTGAGAAGGAATGTAACTTAGGGGTGAGTGGTCTGGGCTCTGCTGAAGATGGCGGCTCTTCTTTAATGTTCCACAGCGACTATAAAGAAGCCGCCACAACATTGTGCATTGTGGTACCAAAGCAGCATGAATTCTGGAATTTCCCAAAAAAGAACATCCAGGGAGCAATGTGAGTTCTTTGCCAGCACTCTATTATCAATGAGGATGATCCAGCAATATTGATTTCTTTGAATTCGCTATGTGGGTGCCATTTTGTTTGCTTGTGCAATGAGGAGTTCGTTTTTGTGATATATATTGTAGAATAAACTGGTATATTTTCCATTGGCATCTGGCCCACAGCTCCTAATTCAGCATACAATGAGCACATCGTCTGGGCCCAAAAACTATATCCCAAACTACCTCCAAATACAGAGTTAACTTTATTCGTTTTCTGCAATTGACTGACCTGATGGAGATTCTCTCTCCGGCTAATAGGCAAAATCTTTACAATGGTCTGTTAATTCAGTCTTATTTTCACAGCATGTTTCTAATGCAACGGCACATTCTAGGAAATCATTTCTAGACTTGAGACCTCAATTGAAAGTGAAGAATGCATGTTATGTCCCGGATCATTCTTGTTTCTTCAAGGTCAAGTTTAACGATGAAACCACAACTTATTCTGCTTAGGAGATCCTACAGAAATATATCTAGCAACACAGAGCAGAAGGGATGACATTTGAGCATCAGGAAGGTCTTGATGTCATTTGTTTTAATAGCTTCTAAAACTTTCTTTGTTGCTCCACAGGTTGCCACTGTATATTTAATTATGTTACGCATTTAGACATGATCTTACTTTAGTTTTTTCTAATCTTGCGTTGTCTACCTACCTGGTCCAAACCTTTCCCTGTTCAGAAAAGATATTTATTGTCATATTCTTCGTGTAATACAGTTCTTCGCTGATTGTTGTCAACTTTTGTTCTCCGAAGTCCCTCTGTGTCCAAATTCAGTAAGTCCCCATTGTTAATTTTTGTTATTTCCTTATTTATATTTGGTGTTCATAGTATTCATCGGTAGTTGAGTGTCTGTGTCTTCCTTTAGGTGTTCTGACATCTCTACAACGTGTGTGTAATGATCATTCTTGGGTAATTTTCTGACTGTTTAACTAGTCATCTCTTTTATTTCTTTCGTAATATTGGGGGTCGAATTCCACACTTTATCTCTTTTATTTTCTATTCATCTTTCTGCTTTGCTATCTCGTATCTTTCGCTTTCTAAGGACATCTCATGTGTAAATATTCAGAAGACATTGTTTATATTATTAAGTTATATTGAATATAATGTATCTTAGAGTTAATCCATGAAATCTTATGGGTCTGAAATATTCAGTCAAGAGACAATTAATATTGACACACTTATTTAAGCTCAAATGCAATATAGCTCTATTAAGAAGACTCACATTTTAGAAAAAGGCATTGCCACCATAAAATAGCAATTGGTCAGGTAAGTATTTTACTCCTCATCTATTTATAATAAGAGTGCTGTGGCCATCTGTGTCATAAGTGTTTACCAATTCATATTATTTAGCACAAGAGGGATTCTGAGGGCAGATGGGTCCTTAAAAATTCAAACGAGAGAATACTGTTTTTGTGTAATTAATGTGTATGGTCCAAATAATCATGACCCTTTATTTTGGAACAATCTAATAAGATTCATGAGTTCTCAGAAGACATTTTGTTTTGGGCAGAAACTTTGACCAATTGGGTAATATTAAGGATACAATTTCTGACCAGATTTATACCCAATAATGTTAACAAAGCCTTCAAAATAATTGTTTCTCAATGATTTGTCAAGTAAAGTCAAGGAAAGCTTTATTCGGCTGCTATATAGAAGTCATAAAAGCACAAAAAAATAAAAGGCACAACAGTTTATTTACATATAATAGATAATACGAACAAATTTACAGTTAAAAAAGACAGAGAAGCATAATACATACATTGCTATTCCAGTAAAATACTTTTCCTTATGTAAAAAGCCGCTTTTAAAAAAGGGGCTACCCTCCAAGCTATAAGCTCATTCTCTGTCATAAGAACATGGCTTGGCGGCACTGTCTGAGCCTAAGTTTTCTTAAAAAAGGAATAATCCAAGCTTTCCTTTGCTCTTGTTAACATTTACAAAACAGGACTATGTGCATGGTAGATTTAGCAGCGATGTTATCGCAAGGCCACAGTATTAGCGTGCAAGACCAGTCATTTATTTGCGGGAAAGTCATTAGTCTGTGGATAACACCCAATTTTAACCTGGTGAAAAGAAATTTGTCAAAAGTTCCTGGTGCAAAAGATAAGTACGGCTCCATCCCTATGGTAGTACATAACAGTTGGTGATGTCTCACTGTTATTTTAGCTGCTGATTCTACACATAGTCTTTAAGCTTCTAGGAACTGGATACCCTCGTTTTTTATGGCCTTTCTTGAAATATCCATCATAGAAGATGGGGTCGAAGAATATTGAGGGTTCATTCATAAAGTCACATACCAAATTAATCCAGGGGATGGCAAGAGCCCCTTCTAGTCTTAAGGTATCTTTTAGAATCTCTCTGTTCAACTCTGTCTGATCCTTACACCAGACTCTATGCCAGAGGAGGATGGGCTCTAATTTTACCAGATCTACTAAATGGTTAGTAGCTAACTCCTCATGGCAAATAAAGGTGGATGTACTGGGTAGAGCAGAGAGGATATACCTTGTAAAAGCATTTTTATGTATTAGTATGGGATTAGTGTCTACATATCCCCACACCCTGGCTCCATAAATTGCCATGGTAACGCATTTTTCTTTATATATACACAGCAATTCTGTGGTTGGTTTCCTACCTAATTGGTCTGTAGCAACCTGGGTCTTCACGATTGCACTTTTTAAAAATAGGAATTATTATTGATTGTGCCCATGTCTGAGGGAGGGTGGACCTTATGCTGGCATTAAAAACCTGTGCCAATATGGGCCCCCACAAGGGGACACTGTGTTTGTAGAGGTCAACTGGTGCCCCATTAGGCCCAGGTGCTTTACCTCCCGCACTTTGTGCCAGGGCCCTATTCACCTCCTCCACAGTGATTTCTAAATCAATATGTTCACAGTTATTTATGCTACAGCCCTCCAAATGCTTCCCTGACTTCCCTTTTCCATTATATAGTTTAGAGAAGTGGGTAATCCAAGCTTCTTCTGTGATAGCTATCTCCACAGATGGGCTTTTGTTTGGGGCTAGAAAGGGAGTTCTCAGGTCCTTCCAAAAAGCTATACTATCTTTCAGCTTGGCGGCCTTATGTAATGAGTCCCAAGCACTATTACGAAGGGTTTGTTTTCTTTCTTTTAATGCTCTTCTGTAATCTATTCTAGCTTGACGGACATTGGATAGCGATCTTGGCTTTGTGTGTAGTGCCTTTTTTAAATCGGAATATGCTTTGGAACACTTTTTATTGAACCACCCATAGGATTTGGGTTTATTACTAAGCTGTACAGTTAACAGATTTCTGGCCACCCGGTGATCTCTACTGAACAGTTCACTATCACCTCGTCTTGAGCATCCTCGCTTAAACAGGTTTCTATCTCCGACCTGCATTTCGCTAAGATGTTTTTAGTTAGCAGATCAGCATCGACCGTAGACCACTTTAATGAAAAACCATTTGCTTTGTTCAGTAGAACAGATCCCAGCATAAGGATATGTGGTTCAGGCTTATTAGAAAAGTGCATATGCATCTTAAGTTTTAAAAGGGGGGGAAGTGGTCGCTTAAAGCGATATCACTGACCTTAAAAGAAAGAACCAGGTGGGAGTGTGTGAGTGAGATCAAAATAAAATCGATGGTGATACCATAGCCTCTCCCATTAAAGGTAGGCAAAAAACAACTGGGGTGGTTGAGATCTCATTTGCTAACCCAAGATCGATTTTAGAAATGAGTTCAATAAATATATCCCCAGTCTTAGAGTGACTGAAGTGTGCAACATTATCTGCATCATTGGGGATGCCGCTCCAAAGAGTGCAACAGTAGGGAAAGTGTTGGATAGCGTAGGGGTTAAAATTACTATTCACGCTCCAGAGAGTGCGACAGTGGGGAAAGCGTTGGAAAGCGTAGGGGTAATTATTACTATTCCCACACCAAAGAGTGCAACAGTAGGGAAAGCATTGGATAGCGTAGGGTTTAAAATTACTAGTCCCACTCCAGACAGTGCAACAGTAGGGAAAGCATTGGATAGCGTAGGGGTAATAATTACTATTCGCACTCCAGAGAGTGCAATAGTAGGGAAAGCATTTGATTGCTTAACTGTTAAAATGACTATTCTCACTCCAAAGAGTGCAACAGTTGGGAAAGCATTGGATAGCGTGGGGGTTAAAATGACTATTCCCACTCCAGAGCGTGCAACAGTAGGCAAAAAGTTGGATAGCGTAGGGATTAAAAAAACATATTTATAAATAAAATATTTTTTTAATTAAAATAATAATTGATTAATTAATTATCAATAAATAAATTAAAAATACCAATAAATTAAAAATATAAATTACCTTAACAACTTTAAATTACTTCCCACCCTATTCCCAAATAAAAACACAACTCACTCCACATACAATTTTAAACAATTAAAATATTTATTAGTAATTTAATACAAATTAATTACCAATTAATAATGAATAAACAATAAATAAATGAACTACACCAATAAATTATAAATTCATAATTACAAATAAATTACTTTCCACATTATTCCCCTATAAACCCACATCGCCCTCCAAAAACGAATTAATACAATTAACACAATTACCAATTAATTAAAATTAATAACCACTTTTTAATTAATTAATAATCAATTGATTAATAATACCAATAAACAAAACATCATAATTACTTATTTACAATTAAATTACTACCTACCATATTCTCCTATAAAGCCACGACCCGCTACAGAACTAAAATGCAAAATGTAATCAAAATAATTAATAATTCCTGAAAAATATTATTTAATTAACTATAATTAAATTAATTTCCACCTTATTCTCCCATAAACCAACACCCCATTCCAAAAATTAATTAATACAATTAACATAATTATCAATTAATACAAATTAATAAACAATGATTAACTAATTAACAATAAATTAATTATCAATACCAATAAACAAATAATTACTTAATTATGATTAAATTAGTTCCCACCCTATTCCCCTATAAACCCTCAACCCGCTACAGTACTAAAACGCATATTTTACTTTAAAAAATGTATACCAATATGTAAAAAAATTACAATACTTAACAAAAAACATAAAATACATACATATAAAATACATAGCAATATACACATCGATATTACTAACATCATTATTTTTATATTGATTTTAATAATTTCGATATTATGTACTTTGATATTTCTTAACTTACATTCAATATTCCATTCTATATTCTGTCGATAATATTCTTGACATCGATATTCTGTCCCCACGATATTAAAAACTCGATATATATGTATATCAATAAAAAAACTCAATATTATATCTGTACACCATCCTGCAGAGTGAGTGGGACCCTGAACCAATTGCATCAACTGACAGGCACCCAAATCAGCCAAGATGTTGCACAACTCCACATCCTGGGGATTTTCTAAGTGCAGGTTCAAATCCCCTATGACACTAAAATTAGCTGTCCTTGTGGCCAAGATATTTACAGTTTCCACATGCTACGATCTAAACTCTTATGAGGGTCCGGCGGACAATATATAAGTAACCCAGACATGATGTTAAAGCTCTGGGGGAGGGCTACTGACTCTGAATCAGCGGAAAGCCAGGTCTCGGTTAAAAAAAAGGGTGTCAGGGGATTCCTCAAATAGCAAGTCATAGATGTCATAATGGTGTTTAACTAATGTGCGACAATTGAGGCTAAATAGTTTAATGACATTGTTGGAGTGAGAGGTAGGAGAAGGCAGTGGGGTGGGGGGGTCAGTGTCCAGGAATTAAAACCACAAAGCAGGTATCAGAATGGGCCCTCTGAAAGGAGGCCTGGAGAATGGTTACAAGAGTGGACAACTTTCCTGATGGACTATCCTCCCTGCCTCAATTAGATTTCACAAAGTCTGCCTCCAGAACACTCACAAAGAACTAGACACCAGCTTTATTGTTACCCCAGGTCCATTGGAGCATGGGCAGGCAAAGGAAAGAAATGCCATAATAACATGTGGGGGGAAGTCAAAAAGTTTCTCTCACTTCAAAGCTGGCACCAGGTATAAGTATTGGACCTTTAGACCAACTCTTTAGAACATTCCAGGGCCTGTGGACACTACAGAAGCAGTACTACCCTGCTGCCAGAAGGCTGTCCTACTGCATAAGGACTGCCCTGCTGCTTGTAAGCTTCCCTGCTCTGTGAGGAGGATGACTGGGCCTCCTCTCTCCATCTTAGACTGAGTGACTCTAAGGATTAGTTGACCAACCTCCTGTACTGAGTTGCAGGGACACAACAAGCACCAGAGGTGTCCCTGAAACTGCCAAGCTGATCTGCTGTACTGGGCCTCCAACTGGACCTACCAAAACCCAGTTATCCTCTGCTGGACTGATTTACTGATCCATCAATAACTACAGAGGAGTGAGAAGGCTTTTATTGTACGGGTGGGCCATCAGCATCCCAAAATTCTAAGTGCTAAATTACAACAAGAAAAGGTACACTCAAAGAGTCCTCCATTTTCTCTATTGTATTGTGGTGCATATAAACTGTTCAGACATCCCAAGTGAGTTTGTGGATAGCACCCAATTAAATTAGTGCCCACGCCACATTTCTTGAATATATGTTTTTTAATATATATGCTGGGTCCTTACCCACAGGTACCACCCATAGCTTGCTTCATCATTGGATCCACGCCCAGAACACCTAATGTGACTGGGCGGGCTGGGCTCATTTGAGAGCGGAGCTCTTTGGAATCTGCAGGGGGCTTAGTGTGGTTAAAAATGCCTTTTAATCCTAATGTTCTATTTAAATGAGTAGGGTATTTGGCAAGATTAAAAATAGTCAGATGTGTTTCAGGGTACTAGGATCCTTTAACATGTTTCAGCTGTGTATTTGCCCACAAAGGGTCAGTTGGCTTTCTTCAGGACCTTGCTTGGTACCTTTTACCCGACATTTGTGAGGTTAGATTTACCCTATATTTTATGCTCTCAATTCAATACTACAAGAAGCATGCACTGTAAATACAGACCATACTTGATGGACGCTTTCCGATATGGTCATTGCTGAAAGAGAAATATATATGTATGAGAGGACAAAAGGGGAGAACATTCGAAAAAGGAGTCTCCCAACTATTTCCATCTATTGATTGTGCAAATTTCAGTCATGCCACCCAATCCTTAAAAAATCACAGCATTTCACTTAGTGGTAAGATGGTGTAATTTATGCTGGTGAGCGCATGGACTTTCACTGTTTGACAGACATAGAAGTAACAAAGAGACATACGAAACATGGAGCACCTACATGGCTTAAATATGATTAAGGCAGCATGGGGAGAATGGGGGAGGACGGTCCCTGTAGTCATACTCTGAAAGAATAACAAGAATATGATATTAAATTCTTTTGAGTCAAGAGAAAGCGATGGGAGTGGATCTTACTAACTTCATCAAGAGAACACGTCTGCCGTATTGATGTTTCAGTCTCCATGTGTCCCCTAATGTTACTGACCGCTTACCCCAGCTCATTTTTATGGTGCTGTGTTTCTTGTCTCATGACTGCAACGTGACTCTGTGCTAATTGCTTTACATGAGGCTTTGTCAAGGATACCTTTCAAAACTTGAGCCTAGCAATTCCTGCTACTTGTCACCGGATAATTCTACAGATATGATGCGCTGTGTCACATGACCGTGAAGGAAATGATTGCCAACTTAGGATGTTGTCATGGGTTCATGGGTTCTAATACTAGCTTGATCTGTTCCTTCTGAACAAGAGCTAAGCACTTCCTGCTACCTATCACCTGATCGCGTGTCGGATATAATGCGTTGTGCGACAGTGCCTCTCTGGAATTGTAGTTGACACCATAGTGTTTTCGTTGGGACAGTAATCTTTCTGTAATTTGATGTGATCTTTAGGATATATTCTTCAGCGAGGTGACTATTACTGTTCACTATGCAAACAGGGGTTGCAATGTTACAAATCCCTATCTAAGGGTTTGTTCAATGTTCATTAAATAAATTATACAGTCTGTGGGCCATTTAGAGTAGTGAATATTACGTTTGATTACCTGGTACATGTGTGGGGTACTTTATAAAATACTACCCCAAGGTATTTCATTGTTCAGGCCAGTAGTATTAGTAGATAATTTGTAAATCCATCTTGGTTCTTTCTCGTACAGGATTTTTTCAAAGTTTCTTGTTTCTGCTATTACTTGCTTGAGGATAATCCAATACAGTTCATTTATTGAGTGTTTGTTTGAAAGAAAATGTTCTGCCATTTTTGTACAGTTGCATCTGCAATGAAAAGTACTTCTATGCTCACTGATTCTTGTTCTTACTTCCTCATAGTCGTCCCTATGTATTTTAAAGTACATGGGCATGTGATTTGGTAGATTATTTGTTTGGTATTGCAGTTGTTTAATTTTCTTAGCTACCAGCGAGTGCGTAAGCCTAAGTCCACTTCTTTTGTTGCTGTTGTGAGGTGCCATACACTACAATGTCCACAAGGGTAGTATCCAGTGAGTTGTGGGAGTCCTAGTATCGTATGGATTATGTTCACAGGTTTCTGATTTGTTCTAGGTCTTGTGTCTACAAGACAGTCATGGAGATTCTTCGTTTATTTGTGGGAAAACCGTTTGTAGATCTTATTGTCTTGCGCTTGTATTCAGAATCTGCCAGTTTTTAAAAAAAAATTTTTTGTTGCTGACAATCAATCAAACAGGCGCTTGTTAAGCGTGACTATATACCTGTAAAGGTCTCAAGATTCTGGGGGAGGGGTAGCAAGCTTCAGTCCATCAAGGGGGGGGTCAGTCGAAGAGCCAGGTTTTGAGGTTTCTTGCGAAGATGGGGAGCGATGTTGTCTGTCTAAGGTTCCAGGCTCAGGCAACGAGGAAGGAGAAGGAGCAGCCTCCCGATCTGGTCTTTCTGGTGTGGGGGACCACAGCATAGGAGAGCTGGGCATATCGTGGGGTCCTCTGGGGTGTGTGGAATTTGAGTTGGCTGCTCAGGTATGCTGATGAGGTGTTGTGGAGGGCCTTGTGGGCGTGGGTGAGCATCTTGAAGGTGATTTTAGCTTCGATGGGGAGCCAGTGGAGTGTGCGCAGGTGCTGTGAGATGTGGCAGTGTCTTGGCAGGTCGAAGACCAGTCTTGCAGCAGCGTTCTGGATGTTCTGTAGCTTGCGGGTGAGGTTTTTGTTTATTCTGGCTTAGAGTGTGTTGCCGTGGTCGAGCCTGCTGGTGACCAGGGTGTGAGTGACGGTCTTTCTGTGTTTGAGGGGGATCCATTTGAAGGTCTTACATAGGAGGCAGAGGATGTGGAAGCAGGAGGACGAGACAGAGTTGATCTGGCGGTCCATTTTAAGCTCACAGTCCAGAATGATTCCTAGGTTACGTGTGTGGTCCGTGGGGATGTGCGGGCTTCCGAGGATGAGGGCCACCAGGTGTCATTTCATGCGTTAGAGTTTGGGCCTATGATGAGTACTTCTGTTTTGTTAGTGCCAGAGAAAAGGGTTTTTTGTGTCCAGGACCTAGTGGCGCTCAGCCTATTAACGTCGGTGTGTGAATGATTAAGGCCAATAAAATATGGTGCAAATTGGGAAGTGGAAACCTTAGTAACCCCTTACTCAGTGTAGCCCCTCAGCCGGTGATAATTCCAACCCGGTGTGGTACAAGTCCATCAAAAGGGCAAATGATTAAGCACCAGAGGTTGTAGTATGCTGAAGAGTGGGGCAACAGATGGCGGGAACGTGAAGTCGACCGACCACCATAAATGCTCTCTTGTCTTGAATATTTGGAAAACTACGTCAATCTTCTTGAGCAATTTCCCAAAGTGAATAACACGCCAGTACAGTCCCACCGCGGGACACACTCAAGGCATGTAGAGTGGGTCCTAAAATGAGAGTATTGTTCAAAGTACAAGGCCAGTTTGTGGTGAGAGATGGGTGTTGTGTCTGCCAATTTGAGAAGTACGCTGTGATCGTATCCTGGCGGCTCCACCTCTATCCTTGGAGCTCACTGGCTGTGTAGTGTAAAACTATCGATTAAAAGAAAAACAAGATATCTTTGTTGGATTCTGCATAAATCTTGCTTCCTTTTTACAGCTGCATTGTCTGTTTTAATATCTGTGTGTGTGCACGGGCTTGTCGCTATACTTCTGTTTTGTTGGTGTTTAGTTGTAGGCAGCTGTTTTTCATCCATTTGGCGACTGCTTCCATGCCTTCTCGAAAATTGTGTCTGGCGGTAGTGCGTTTGTTGGATAGGGAGAGGATGAGTTTGGTGTCGTCTGCGTATGAAACAACATTGAGTCCATAGGTTCTGATGATTGGGGCGAGCAGAGCCATGCAGCAGTTGAAGAGTGTAGGGCTGAGGCAGGACCCATGGGGGACTCGGCAGGTGGTAGGTGTAGGTTGGGAGAGGAAAGGGGGAGTCTGAACCGCTGCATTCTGCTGGACAGGAAGGAGCAGATCAAGTTGAGGGCCTTGTCTTGGATTCCTGCGTTGTAAAGTCTGCGTATTATGGTGCGGTGAGAGACTGTGTGGAATGCCCCTGAGAGGTCGAGGATGATGAGGGCTGCTGTTTCTAATTTGTCCAGTAGGGTGTGGATGTCGTCTGTTGCAGCGAGGAGAGCAGTTTCTGTACTGTGATCTTTTCTGAATCCGTATTGGGAGGAGTGGAGGATGTTGTGCTTTTCCATGAATGTGGCGAGTTGGCTGTTGATGGCTTTATCAATTACTTTTGCTGGGAACGGGAGCAGGGAAATGGGTCTGTAGTTTTTGAGGTCCGTGGGGTCCACTGAGGGTTTCTTCAGGAGGGGGCTGACCTCGGCGTGTTTCCATTCGTCGGGTAATGTGGCGGTTCCCAGGGAGCAGTCGATGGTGTGGCATAGCATGGGTGAGATTATGTTGGCGGCTCTGTTGAAAATGTGGTAGGGGCAGGGGTCCGAGAGGGCCCCGGAGTGGATTGACTTCATCGTCTTCAGTACGTCTTCGGTGGTGAGGGTTGTCCAATTGTCGATCGCTGGATTCAGTGTTTTGGTGTGGTTTGTGAGGGTTCAGTGTGTTGGTTGTCTTCATCTTTTCATCGAAGTTGTCATAGATGCTCTTGATTTTGTGGTGGAAAAAAGTACTGAGTTTGTCTTGTGAGGGAGGGATGTCAGTGGACTCGCTGGTGGGTTGGGTGAACTCCTTGATGATGTTACAGAGTTCTTTGCTGTTAGGTGCATGAGTGGAGATTCTGTCTTCAATTGCTTTTTCCTAATTTGTTTGGTGAGTTGATGGTGGGCTTTGGCGGCAGCTCTGAAGTTGTTGTAGGCATATTTGGATTTGGTGTTCCTCTAGGTCTTTTCGAGACGGTGGCAGGCAAATGCGTCTAGACTCTCGAAGTTCGGTGGTAAACCATCTGGCTTTCTTGGCATGGGTGTTGTTGTTTTTCTTGAGGGGGGCTATGGTGTTGGTGCTGTTGGAGATCCATCTGTGCAGCGTTCGGGCTGCAGTGTTGGGGTCGTCGTTTTTGGTGATGGTTCGGGTGGAGTTGCTGAGGAATAAGGTTAGCTGGTCGTCAGTGATTCTGGTCCAGTTTCTTCTTGGGAGAAGGTGCAGATGTCTGTGGATGGTGGGTGTTCTGAGGGTTAAGTGGACGCATCAATGGTCAGTCCATGGAAGTTCGGTGATGTGGCTGAAGGTGATGTAGTTACCTGTTGTGAAGAGGGGGTCGAGGGTGTGTCCTGCTGAGAGCATTGGTTCAGTCATGCTCTAGCAGAGTCCAATGTTATGGAGGTTGCCCAGGAGGGATGTGGTTGTGGTGGGATCGACGTTGAGGAGGAAGCATTGCAGGGTCTTTGGTTGGGTTGTGGTCTTGCGGGTGGGTTGTCTCGGGGCCGTGGTCTTGGCAGTGCTGCAGGTGTGCTAGCAGCAGTGACAGCTGAAGGGTCCATGGGTGTCGGCTGGTGATGCTAGCTTGCAGTTGTTGTTGCGTCCTGGGTTGAGAGCGTGGAGTGCTACTCGGTCGTAGCGCTGGCGTTGAGGAGGTCCAGGGTTCGTGGCACTGGTCGCGTTCGGGTCGTGGACGGGCACAGAAGGGCTTGCCTTTGGCGTGCCTTCGGGAGAGAGCAATTTCACTGACAATGAGTCAGTGGTCTTGCTCGCTTGTCGCTGCAGCGGCCGCCATTAAGTAGTGGTCGGGAAGGGCTGGACAGCTGGGAGGCGAGAGCGGGGAGGGGAAGTCAATTTGGGCCGATCGCGTTGATCGTGCTGGGGGGCAGGGCCGCGGGGGCAGCAGAGGCAGGGAAAAGAGGGCAGAAAAGGCAAAAAGAGAGGAAAGAGTGGAAATGAGGCAGTGAAAGCTGACACAGAAGGAGATGAGAGGGGAAGATTGAATCAGTGAAAAATGATTGAAAACGGAGAAAAGACACAGAAGGGGAGTTAATGCGGAAGATTGAAATTAGTAAAAAAACGAGTGAAAACAGAGGAGAGACACAGAGGGGGAGTTAAAGGGGGAGATTAAAAACAGTAAAAAAACAAGTAGAAATAGAGGAAAGACACAGAGGGGGAGTGAGAGGGGGAGATTGAAATCAGTGAAAAATGAGTGAAAATGGAGGAGAGACACAGAGGGGGAGTGAAAGGAGGAGATTGAAATCAGTAAAAAACAAGAGAGAACGGAGGAAAGACACAGAAGGAGAGTAAGAGGGGGATATTGAAATCAGTGAAAAACAAGTGAAAATGGAGAGAGAGGGAGCAGAGCGAGGGAAAGGAGACAGAAGTCCACTGGACCACCAGGGGTGAGGCGAAGGTAAAACTTGCGGTTGGAGGAGGGCCTCCATCACCAGCACTCTAGAGTGCAGGGGCTCAGGGGAAGGCCTCACTTGATGGTGAAGCTGCCAGGCAGGGAGAGCAATTCACTGACAATGAGTCAATGGTCTTGCTCGCCTGTCCCTGCAGCGGCTGCCATTAAGTAAGGTTCGGGGAGGGCTGGACATCTGGGAGGTGGGAGCGGGGAGGGGAGCTGGATTGGGTCGGTCGTTCTGGTAGTGCTGGGGGGAAAGGACCGCGGGGGCAGCAGCAGCAGGGAAAAACAGGCAGAAAAGGCAAAAGGAGAGGAAAGAGTGGAAATGAGACAGTGAAAGGTGCAATAAAAGTGGGTTAAAAACACAGTAGGAGAGGGAGAGGGGAAGATTCAATCAGTGAAAAACGAGTGAAAACGGAGGAAAGACACAGAGGGGGAGTGAAAGGTAGAGATTGAAATCAGTAAAAAACGAGTGAAAACAGAGGAGAGACACTGCTGTTTGATGCTATGTTATATGTCTGTACACAGACTAAGGGCGGATCTTTTTTTGTAGTTGGTGATGGTTCTAATAGTGCCTTTCGATTCTGATTCCTCGCTCTTTTCTTTGTTCTTTGTATTATATTTTCAGAAAATGTATGAGCTCTAAGTTTGTCTGTCAAAAAACGTGCCTGGTGTCTGAAATCCCGAGTTTGACTGTAGTTTGTGCGAAGGCTTAGGAACTGACCATATGTGAGATTTTCTTGTAAAGCTCGTGGATGGAAACTATCAAACCTTGTCAGGCTATTTTTGACCGTTGGGTTTTGGTATCAGTCTTGATGCTCTGCTCTTTATGGAAAATAGTGACGTCTGGAAATGTTAGTGAGTTTTTGTCAATTGTATGTGTACATTTTAGATTTTTGTCTTGATTGTTGAGAAATGTGACAAAGGCTACTGTTGAGGCAGTGTCTCCTTTCCAAATTAGAAATAAATTATTTATGTAACATTTCCAGACTGAGATCTGTGTGCAATAGGGATTGGTGTCATGTGGAATCCAATTCTCTTCCGCGGTATGCATGTTTAGTTCTGCTACACTGGGGGTGAAGGTGCTCCCCATTGACTTTTTGTGTGTTTGGAGGAACAGGGTTCCCTCAAATTCAAAGTATTGTTTTGTTAGCACTAGCCTTGCGCTTTCCAAAATGAATCCTCTGGGTGTGGCATAATTCCAATTCCTCCCTTTCCAAAATGTTTCTTAATACCTCTAATGTGTCATTTTGTGGGAGGCTAGTGTAGAGGATTTCCACATCCAGAATCATGAACAGATTATCCTGTTCATTGTATTTCAAATCTTTAATTTGAAATAACAAATCTTTGGTGTCTTTTATGTATGGATCTGTTTTTAGGAAGAAATCACAGATCTGGGACAATGGCTCCAATAGATAACCAATCTCTAAAACCTTTAGTTGACCTGAGGTGGGTCTCGATTTTTGTGAATTTTGGGCAGGTTGTAGAAATCAGGGGTTCTTGGGTTGGAGTTTCTGAGGAAGTGTCCTTTATGCTTGCTAATCCACTTATCACATTCTGACTCTTCAATTAATGTGGAAATTCTATTTTTAGACATTGTGTGGGATCATGTGCCAGGATTGAGTAGTAATGTCTATCCGTTAACAGTCTTTCTCATTCTGTTCTGTATGCTGTAGTGGTTTGCAGTACAATTCCTCTGCCCTTATTGGCCCGTTTCATGACAATCTCCTTATCATTCTGCAATTCTGAAAGTGCTGCTTGTTACTTATGTTTTGAAATGTCTTGGATGCATTGGGTTTCAGTTTTTTCACTTTTGAGTATATTGCTTTTTGAAAGGCTGGTATCGCTACAGGGGTAGTGTGGGTTGGAGGGTAGCATGTTGATTTTTTTCAAGACCCTGTGGTAGAAGTAGTTGTGTATTGTGATTGGTCTTGTTTATCTGATGTGTGCTTTGAGGCGTAATGTTTGGAAGAAACCTGCCAACTCACATTATAGATGGAATTTATCAAATCTTGGTGTGGGTAGGAAACGCAGACCTTTGTTGAAGACTTGCATTTGGAAGGTGTAAGCTCTTTATTTCTCCGCTTTGTGACTAAGTTCCCTGATATGGTTGTGTCATGCTCCTGGTGGGTACACTGGAATTTTCAAGGTCAAATGGGACTCTGTTATATTTTCTCTGTCTCCATCTGTTGCCCTAGCCTCTGACTAAAAAAGGAAAGTGTTGGTTACCTTGAAAGATTGGCTCTCCCCTGGGATCGTAAGGGGGCCCCAAAGCATCATATGTTGGTTGTGTGGGCGAAGGGTGGTTGATAGAAATGTTGTTGCTGATAATAATATCCTTGCCAAGATCCTCTCCAGGGTCTCCTTCTCCTTTTAGTTTTATTTCACAACTTTGGCTCTCCATCACCATCCTAGGATTCTAAGTTGGCCGATCTCTCATCCAATGACCCTATGCACGATGCATCAGAAGTGTAATCTGTGGGCACTTTATAGTCTTGGTTAAAGTAAGGATATGTCTAACTGAAGGAAAAGTGCATCACATATTTTTTAAGTTTCTTATTTTCGATTGTGTTAAGTATTCTTATCCGACACACAATCAGATGAAAGGTAGCAGGAGTTGCTTAGCTCATGTTCGGAAAGGTATCCTTGACAATGCCTCATGGAAAGTAATTAGCATAGAGTGAAGTTACTGTCACGAGACAAGAAACAAGGCACCATATGAATGAGCTGGGGAAAAAAGTTAGTAATATTTGGGGATACAGGGAGACGTAAACATCAATTTGGCAGACATGTTCTCTTGATGACGTAAGTAAGATCCACCCCCACAGCTATCTCTAGGCCCAAAACAATTTAATTACAAGAGGAAGAAATATCACATTCCTGATATTTTTTAAGAATATGACTACAGGGACAGTCCTCCCCTGTTGAAAAATATTCAAGCCATGTAGGGGCTCCATGTTTCATATGTCTCTTTGTTACGTCTATGCCTGTTAGACCATGAAAGTCTTTGCATGCACCAGTGTAATTTACACCATCTTACCACTGAGTGAAATGCAGTAATTATTTAGGATTAGGTGGCACAACTGATATTTGCACATTAAAAGATGCCACAAGTTGGGAGACACCGTTCTAGTATGTTCTTCCTTTCTATCCTCTCATACATATATATTTCTCTTTCAGCATCAACCATATTGGAAAGGGTCTGTCAAGTATGGTCTGTATGTACTGTAATATAATATTGAGTTGAGAGCATAAAAAATTGGTTAAATCAAACCTCGCAAACGCAGGGTAAAAGGTATCAAGCAAGTTCCTGAAGAAAACAGACAGATCCTTTATGGGCAAATATACAGCTGAAACATGTCAACCTATAGATGTTAAAGGATCACAGTACCCTGAAATAGAACAATAGGATTTATAGACATTTTTTAACCACACTTAACCCACTGCAGATTCTGAAGAACTCTGCTTACAAATTCGCTGAGCCCGCCCAGTCACATTAGGTGTTCTGGGTGTGGGTCCAATGATGAAGAAAGCCATGAGTGGTACCTGTGGGTGAGGACCCAACATATATATAAAAACATATATCAAAGAAATGTGG
Source organism: Lissotriton vulgaris (assembly GCF_964263255.1). Lineage (NCBI taxonomy): Eukaryota > Metazoa > Chordata > Amphibia > Caudata > Salamandridae > Lissotriton > Lissotriton vulgaris. The sequence continues at coordinate 1,908,145,727 of NC_141689.1, forward strand.
CGTGGGCACTAATTTAACTGGGTGCTATCCATACACTCACTTGGGATACCTGAACAGTTTACATGCACCTCAACACAATTGAGAAAATAGAGGACGCATTGGGTGTACCCTCCCTTGTTGTAATTTAGTGATTTAATGATCTACAAATAGTGCCTCCCCAGGCCCTGGCACCTTGGCTGGCATCAGAGAGAACTCATCTTGGCTTAACCTAATATTGCACAAAATATGGGACGAATTGACCCGAAGCCCCACAAGACCTTGCTGCAGAGTTGAAAGCTGCATAGGCACCGATGCCATGCATTTTAAATCCCCACAACAGTGGCTACACAGCTCAAACTTAGAACCAATGTGGAGCAACAGAAAGCCCTGCTAAGCCTCGCAGCAAAGCTTCATCGGAATTGATGCCAGACAACTTGAAGCCTTGCAAAGCAACGCCACACAGGCCACCCATCAGAGACATATGGGACAACCTTCAGTGGGCCAAAAGTAGTCCTGTGCCATGCCTGCTCTCTGTACAGGTGACCTAAACTTGTGCCTTTGTCCTTGTCCAGTGTCCCTTGGTACCCACAGTTAGCACTATGCTCATTTTGATGATACTTTTTATATAAACCTATAAAATGCAATACCTCCAGTTCTGCTGATAGAATTTTTGTTGTTTTGGTATCAAATTATTCAGTAAAACATAATGTGTTTTTATAAATTGGCTTGCATTTTTTCTTGTGTTGTATTTTCACTTTTCTACTGCTTTGGGGTGCATAAATATTTACACTTTGCCTCTAAATTTAGCCTGACTGCTTTTGTGCCAAGAACCACAGATTAATTTAGTTACTTTAAAGGTTCACCCTGAAAAGAGATGCGATTATTCCTTGGAGTGGGAATTCACCTACCCAAAACAAGTATCCAATTTCTTACAAATGCCAATGAACGTAGTTTATTTATGATCAAAAAACGATACCTATGAAATGGGTGTTCTCTAACTGCATTTCGTTTAAACAACTTGTGGTTGCAATTAGTTGTTAAAAAGACCATAGGAAGATGGCAGCAAAGGGACATGGATTCGTTGTGCTGTATTAATTTAAAAAGAGAGCTGCACGATGTTTAAAATGCCCTTCACACAAGGTCTAATGGAGCCATTATAAATATCCATGAAATTGTATCAATTAAAAGGGACAACTTTCGCTAGCATTACCTCATTCTGTGCCACAAGTTTTTGTTCACCTGAAGAACTCAAATGAAATATATTATAATTCATTAGCATTACAGCACTTCCAATGAGATATTGAAATCAGTTAGTGGAATAGTTATAAAAAGAACAAAATGTTATTCAAACGAAAAATAATATTAAAGTTGACAAGCACTTGCTCAGGTATGACTGCTCCTATGAGGTTCAGCTAGTAGTTTCTGAGAACATGATAAATGTATGCGAGCATTGATCTAGGTTTTGACAAACAGTCAGAAATAATAATGCATTTGTATATAGTGCTCAGTGCAAGAGTGCTACAACTTCAAAGCACTCTACATAACAGACAACCATGTTTGGACTGTTCCATAGGCAATCTGTGAGTGCCAGAGGGGCTGGTCTACAAGTCAGTTTGTGGGTCGTTTTATTGGCTGTTTGTGGGCCTATTTTATTGTCTGGTGGCACGTTTTTGTTCTCTGCTATTATCATAAAAAAGGCTTGCAGATAGCACAAGTGCATGCAGTAGAACTTATCTTACAAAATATATATGCAGCTTCTCTATAGGAGTTCAAATCTGTTTTGATTTCCAAACATGGGCCACTATTTTAACTATCTGATTCACTAATGGAAGTCACTCTTATTTTAGTGCCTGTCCCTGTCCGACCCAGCAAGCAAGCTGTCAATTAGCAGCACATGAAAACATGCCTGTCTCTGACAATCTGGGAGTGCGAAATGGGCTACCACTAAAAGAGGTCCTCAGAGGCTCAAATTGGTTTATAGAGTAGTGAGACAGTGCCCGATGGGCTGGTCTCAAAGGTCAGTGTGTGGGCAGGTTTTCTGCTTGTTGTTCTGCATAAGCAGTGTAAATATTTCAAGTTTAACTTCTACTTCCTTCACTTCTTACTCACCACTCCCTCTAACTGCGCTGGACCTCCTACATTTAAGTGGATTACAGAATTACTCTCACCGCAGAGGCAAATGTTCTTCTGGTGGTCCTTTCTCTGCTGATAGGAGGGGTGTGAATTAAGAGGTCCAAAACACAAACGCCATCACCCAATGAGGACCATTAATTGGTGGCTAACTCACAAGTTTGAAATTAGATTCAAATACACTACACTCAGGACTATACTGTAAAAACAAAGTATCGAAAAGGGGAAACCCAATCTTCTAAAAAAAATTAAGTCTTGCCTGTATGATACAACCTAGAAGCTCTGCTACTGTGACAAAAAATAGAAGAGATAGAACTTGATATTCTGAAAAGATTTGCTGATTTTCCCTAAACACATTTAAAGTGAGTAATTCAATACAGTTTCAAATAAAGAACATCATGGCACAATCGCTTACCTCCCTTAGGGCACATTGGGCGGCGGACTCCGGTGGGGAGATTACAGACCACGCATGGAAACGTATACTAGAGCATCCCAAAAAAGTGTCGCGTAATGCATGGCTCAAATTCATACAGGCGATGGTACTACATAGATCATACCTTACACTGAAACGGATACACCGTATGTTCCCTGACTCCCCCCACTTTTGCCCCCGCTGTAAGGGAGATGAGGCAGACTTTATCCACATGATGTGGTCTTGTCTTCGACTGCAAGGTTATTGGGATGGGGTGCGCCACTCCCTAGCCACAGTGACACAACTCCCGGTTCCAGATGAAGCCCCAACCTGCCTGGTGGGCCTCCGCAGGGGCTCCAAGGTTCAGAAGGTGTGGCTAAAGTTTGTGGATCTTGCCCTCATTTTGGCAATCAGGGTGCTCACTATGAGATGAAAATCTCCCAGGTGCCAGGCGGTTACGGTCTGGCAGACTGACATGCTTCAATGGGGAAGGGAGGAGGGTGCAGTTTTTCAGAGGGAGGAGGAGAGGGAACTGAGGAAGCTACACATCTCATTTGATTGGGAGGCCGTGTTGATTGGATTGGAAGCACTGGATATATCTCCTACACAAGATACTGCATCTCAGTAATGCGCAGAGTGCTTGGCCATCATCTGTCATTGGGCCCATAAAACAGAGGCGTTATGATCCTGCCCTGTACATGGTATACTTTGGGAGGATGCCTATGTACTGACTCCCTGTAATCATCGTGGACGCTACAGTACGACTGACCCGGAGGGGGATAGGGTGGAATGGGAGGGTGGGAGGCAGGATAGGTATGGGGTTTCACTAGTTGAATATAAAATATGATACTGCTTGTCCATTGATGTCTCTGAAACATTTTCTGGGGTGGTGTGGAGTGCAAAAAAACAATGGTTTTAGGCCCAGAACTCTGTTCAGGGGTGAATGTATGACATTGTTCTGCATTCTGTCCATCACCTGTGGTTTTTGCATTTGTCACCCCGAGTGGGATGGGTATGCTCAGACGTGAGTCCCATGCACTCCACACCACTGGATTAAAGCAAGCCGGGCTGAAGACGGCTGGAATGCCAGAAACCGGTCCAGGGAAGCTTGTTTCCGGTCCAGGGAAGGCATGGCTTGGTAGTTCGGGCTTTACTGTTCCCATGAGGCACAGGGTCAGACTGATTTGCATATGGCCATGTCTGAACTGGGGTGGTGTGGAGTGCAAAAAACGATGGATTTAGGCCCAGATCTCTGTACTGGGGTGAATGTATGACATTGTTCTGCATTCTGTCCATCACCTGTGGTTTTTGCATTTGTCACCCCGAGTGGGATGGGTATGCTCAGACGTGAGTCCAATGCACTCCACACTACTGGGGTCAAGCAAGCCGGGCTGAAGACAGCTGGAATGCCAGAAACCGGTCCTTAGAAGCTTGTTTCCGGTCCAGGGAAAGCATGGCTTGGCAGTTCAGGCTGGACTGTTCCCATGAGGCACAAGGTCAGACTGATTTGCATATGGCCATGTCTGAACTGGGGTGGTGTGGTGTGCAAAAAAACAATGGATTTAGGCCGGGATCTCTGTACTGGGGTGAATGTATGACATTGTTCTGCATTCTGTCCATCACCTGTGGTGTTTGCATTTGTCACTCCGAGTGGGATGGGTATGCTCAGACGCGAGACCCATGCACTAAACACCACTGGATTCAAGCAAGCCGGGCTGAAGACAGCTGGAATGCCAGAAACCGGTCCTCGGAAGCCTGTTTCCGGTCCAGGGAAGGCATGGCTTGGCACTTCGGACTGGACTGTTCCCATGAGGCACAGGGTCAGACTGCTTTGCATATGGCCATGTCTGAACTGGGGTGGTGTGGAGTGCAAAAAAACGATGGATTTAGGCTCAGATCTCTGTACTGGGGTGAATGTATGACATTGTTCTGCATTCTGTCCATCACCTGTGATTTTTGAATAGCTAGAGCGCACATCATGGGCATCAGGGCGATGGGAGACCTTTGCTCTACTGACACCTTTTCAAACCATTCTGAACAAGCCAGCCAAACAAACAGACGAAACGACGCCGATCTTGGAATTGCTGCTACTTTGACAATTCAAAGCTTCATTCAAGGAGAGGCATCCCACCTCCCCGGCCCCCCCCATATTACATTCACTAGATAATTTGTTGGCCACACAATCCCCAAGAAAACTGGGCATTAGACTATACACCCTTACACAAGTGCACACATCGTGGCCAGATCCGGGTGCACTCAGACAGTGGCGACTAGACCTCAACGAGCAGCCTACAGATGAGAAATGGGCTTCTTGCTGCTCGCAGATACAACACCTCTCCCCCCATTTATAAATTGAGGCTGATCCATTTCAAGTTCATCCATCATTTCCATCAAACGACCCTGGAACGTATTAAACTTTTTAAACTGAAACTCAGAGCCACTTCAGATTGCTGGAAGTGTAGACGTGGGGGAGCTGCCTTCATGCATGTGGGGTGGGAGTGCCCAGTTGTTTCACAGTACTGAGAGGAAGTGTCGGATACAATTCACACCATTACTGGCCAACCCCTTGAATGCTATCCATTAGTTATGCTACTGGGATATGTGGAACAATCCAGACCTGAATGCCGTCGGCTGACTGCCATGCTGCTGGTGCTTGCTTGATGCCGCTTAGCCATCCACTGGGGGCCCGAGCCTAGATCCAAGACATAGCGTACTGTCAGGAGCATCTCACCCACTACTGGGATCATATCCCTACAGCCTCTCGCCCTAAAAACAATTGGGAGCCATTCCCCACTTGGTTGTGCCTCAGAGACAGCTCCACCGGTGATGGAGAACCTGTTTGCCCAGAGACCACCTCCACTACATCCGAGTGATATGAGTCATGGAGTAGTGATGTCATATAATTACCAGCTCATAAGTATGTACACTAGCAAGAAACCTAGCCATTATTATGTTTTGTCAATATTACTCAACCCCAATGAAACTGTTCATTTTGATACACATTTATTTCTTGTATTTTGTATTGCGATTTGTAATTTAGGTGTGTGCTACTGTCAATCACCAAGTGTGCAACTTATCATTTGTTACATAGCCTTATTGCAAGTAATCTTATACTTTGTCCGTGCCATGCTTTGACAATGTCTCTGTCGAAAATCATAAATAAAGATTAAAAAACATAAAGTTCCAAAATCGATACTAATAAAACATTTCTTAAGTATCTCAGTCAAGAATATTAAAGCATGTGGAACTAGACCACACATTTAGTCGGAAGTCCAAATCCTAAGAATATGCTTTTAAACTAATAGACCAGTCCTATACAAGATTAAAAGCAAAGAATCAATGTTTAAAGTCCTCTAAGGGTGATTCCATGAGCATTGGTAAAAAGAATATAAGAAGCAAAAAATAAGTTAGTAAAACTAGTAAATTGCCAAAGAAGGATTCCAGGTCGACTGCATGAATACATCAGTGTTAGTAAAAAGGCAGTCCAAGATAGGAATTAAAGGGTGATTATACAATCAGAGGAAAAAAGTTTTTTTTGTCTCTCAAAGAAATTAAAATAAAACAATGTGTTGTCCCAAAGAAAAATGAATAGCAATTCCTTGTCAGAAAGGAAAAAGGTATGGCGTCTCGTTGCACCAGGGGAAAAGAAAGTATGGCTGTGCTCCTCCTTTGAAGTTTCTTCTTTTAAAGTCCTTTTGACACCTTAATGATGTGGTGTCACTCTATTGTACGATTTGTTTACATATGTTATCACAAAATACATTTTGTTATTCCTGCATACTTTCCCAAGCACTTCCTGTGAATGACTTGGCTTCCCGAGCCTCACAGGTTAGTCAACAGTTGAAAACATACAATGTAGCAGAATAATGCACCGAGCTATTCCACCATGAAGTTTGAAAGAATGTTCTTTCTATGTCTACTAAAACATGCACAGAACAAATAAAGTAAAAAGTGCAAAAATGTCAATGGATTATTATGCTTGCTAAGGTAAAATTGAAGCTCAAGAAAGAACATCTTCAAAGCTCAAAATACATACATCATCTCTAAATGAGTTAAATTTAATTAGAATCAAATACAATGCATCAAATCTGTATTTCTTAAAAAAAGAATAATACATGTTTTACCAATGTATTATTATACAACATTAATTAGTGTTAGCTATGGTCGACTGGCAAAATGTTTTCATTGTCCATTGTTCTACATTGTCTCTTCTATTGCCTCTTTAAAGTTTCAACTTTCTAGCTAATTTTATCACATAATAGTACCACAATCTCATTATAATGCATTTGAAATAAAAGTCAATAGAACTGTTAGGCGTCATCTTTAGATTGATTAGTTTTCAACAGTATGTGGATAATTTCATGAGTTATTGTGCTATAAAAATCTATTAATAAGTGTAATATCTTTTTACTAATGTATTTTCTTCTTTTCTATCTCTTTCAAGCACAATTTTATGATGCTGTTACTTTACTTGTCTTTATTATTGTATTAATTTGTGCATTTTTTGCAATGCGCACATCCAGATTTTTCTGTGTTAATTGGTAAATTGTCATGTAATGGGATTTTGAAATATTTGCCCTGTTATCTGTTTATGGGCTTGTTTTATGGTCTGCTTATGACAGTTTTTACCGTTGATTTCCGTATTACTAAAATAAACATTGCCTGCAGCAAGTAGTATGGCATGCCAGAGAACAGACAGCACCACTTTATGATACCGAGCTCGTGGATATCACTAATTGTTCGGAGCATCACTTAACTGATGAAAAAACACTATAGAAAATAGGATTTTGGATTAAAGCAGACATAATAAAAATGGCCACTTTAAACCTTTCACTTGGTGTCCCCACACCAGAGCAACATGAGTCGGGACAATGAAGAAGCACTTTGACATCATCACAGTTCAAAATGCGCTTGCTCTCACTTCTGCTACTGTTTGAATTTGCATGAGCCAACATCCATGAGAAGGGATGAGCTCATACTTGTCAAAATAAAATCCCTCCACTGGGAGTATGGATTGCATTACAATATAGGATAAAAGTGAGCAACATTTTCTTTGTAACTGTGATCCCGTGGGGTTGCCTGGCTGTGACTGGGTTGCACTGCACGTCATAATAGAGATTGCGTACTCAGTATTTTGAGTATGAGACTGACCCCGAACGGTCATGTCCCGTTTATTCATCCCCTCAACTGTGCCCGGCCAGAGGGCTGCTATCTGCAATCATCCCTCATAAGGTATGGGGTGATTGGCTTCATACATCCCTTCGGACTTTCGTCTATTGTTGGCTCAGCTTCAGCTCCTGTTCCTCTCCCTTCGTGTGGAACAGATATAGTAGTAGTACAAGTTTATTTCGGTTACAGATGGATAAGCATAAACATACATAAATATTTCACAATTGTAACATAACAAATAAAACCATAAACAAATCACATCACCATAATGGTTATTTAAACACAATAGAAATGCATTCAATTATTAGATAAACGGCGTCTAAATAAACACTTCATAATCTTTTCCACAAAACGAAGGGGAAATATTTTAGGTTCTAAAATAATCGTTGGTTTCCGTAAAATTCATAACAATTTGAGGACCAACCTAAAGTGTCATGTGCCAGAACCAATTCATTAAGTAAGTCGCAAGACATTCCACTATTCGGGAAATTAATAAAAGGATCTTCATCAACAGTTGTAATTATATATAAAAGAATAAAATGCAAGCTCTGATATAATCCAGCTTGCAATACAATATCAAGTAGAGAAGCGTAAACGTTACTAACAAAGGAGCATATTATCAACAACTAGTGACATTTATCGCTAAATGAGCTTAGCGATATATTTTTTATCGCCGCGCCGGATTTTATCGCAGAGATAACGTGCTATTAGCAACGTTTATCTCAAATACGCTAAAATATCCGGCGATAGCAGCTCAATGCGTGAATATCGCTGTAAATCCAGCGATATTCAGGTATTAACGCCAGTAGGATCTTAACCTGAATATCCAACTCCCATTTGATATACAGGTTAAGAAATGGTCTGAGCGGGCATTAGTTTTTGGCAATATTTGCGCTTAGCTCGAATTTTTTAATCGCTAGGCCTGCGTTGATAATAGGCGATAGAGATGTTAGCGACTGCTTTCAATCACTAACAGGTTGGGTACGCCCACTTTGCATGTCATTAGCGATAAATATCGCTGACATGCAAAGCGGGTGCCAAACCGCTCGCTATCACCTACAAACTGTCGCATACTGCTGTTAGGAACAGCTTGCTAATAGGCGATGAAATTATCGACGCTTTAGCGGAAAAAAACCCACCTAAAGTGGCGATAAGGCCCTTGATAATAAGGCCCATAGTTTTTAACAAGCTAAAACATTCTAGGGTGGGGGCGTGGTCTGCGCGCCGAGCGAAAATCGCGGACCATGTGTGAGCTCCGCTGCTACGCGGGACTCAATTCACATTTGGGTACCTCTTTCCTTGATTTCACGAGCGCTGACAAGCAGGTCCTTGCCTCTAAAGATGCGGTGAGTGGTTTTTCTGACTTGTGGACTCCCGCACCTCGTTGCTGAGCCGTTTTCCAAGTTCGGCAGTTTTATCGTTTTGAGACGCGAGCAACCACCATTTTAGGTCGCTGTGCTCGCGTCGGAAGACTGGATGTGTTCTTGCCATTTTTAATGTGAAAATTGCTTTTTGGACTCCTTACCACCTTCTTCTTCCTTGACTCATGTTTTTTTCCCTGCTGCATTGTGCAATTACTTCATATACCTTTTTTTTTATATCCAGAATATCTACTCAGACTTTTCATTTATTTCCTTAATGGTTGAAGGAAAGACTGCTATGATATACATTGGTCATGTTGTTTGAGATGCCTTTATCCTCATTAACAGATCTTTACTCCTCGGCACTTATATCTTGTCAGAAGCGGGGCGGCCGCCATTTTAGGTTGCTGATGCCCGCTGTTAGAACCGGCTGTCTCTAGTTAGCAGAGGTACACACTTCTGACAAATAGGGACACACCTTTTCTAGTCAGGGCAAGGGGATCACACCCTTTGATAAACCCTGCTCACCCCCTTGGTAGCTTGGCAGAGCAGACAGGCTTATCTCCGAGGCTGTGCGTTAAGCATTTACGACCACATACAGTAATAAAGTGAATACACTACAAATGGACACGACACAGTAGTATTATAAAAATAAGGATTTTTATATAAGGCTTAGCACAAGACCAAATAGCGACAAAAATATAGCACAATCTTAATAAATACTCTTGGAAGGGAAAATAATAGTTCAATTGCAGTTTTCTTCTTTAGCACAAAGTCTTTCGTATCAACATCAACTCTTCCTGGAAACACAGTTCTTGGCAACAATGTAACCCACATGGAAGTCACACAACGTCGAGGCAAAGTTAATCCAAAGGTTCGGCGTCGACCGCGAGGAGCGCTACGTCGAGCCCGGAGTCACGCGGACCCCCCACAACACAGTACCTTGGAAAATGAAGCACACGATGATCAGCTGCGTCGAACAATCCGGCGTCGCGTCGTCGGTGTCGATCAGGCCTCAGTAGTCGTCGATGTGGATGATGGCGTTGCAAGAGTGAGCAGCGCTCACGGCGTCGAGAGTGCTTCGAAGTCGATGCGATCAGCAGCGGTGCAGACACGAGGTCCCTTGGAGCTGGACGCGAACTCACTACTCACTGGCGTTGCTGCTGGCGTCGATCGGGCCCGGCGGCCGGCATCGAGGAAGCGGGACACTGGAGCCGTTACTCACGATGTCGAGCTGGATTCGGCAAAGTCCGTCGGCGTCGAGATTGCTGGTTCTTTCAGAGGTGCTGGATTCACAGGTTCCAGCAAATAGCACTTTAAGCAGATGAAGTCCTTTAGCCCTGTGACTTCAGCAGGAGACTGGCACTCTTCCAGTCCTTGGAGATTTTCTTAAAAAAGCGTGAGAGTACACACACAGTTCCTCTCTCCTGGTTCCTTGGCAAAAATAAAGAAGCAATGCAGGATTCCCCCCAGCAAACAGCACACTGGCAGAAGGGGTAGGCAAGTTCTTGGATCAGCAGGCTTCTTGTCCTTGGTTTCAGGGTTCCTTGTCAGAAGTGATCTAAATTCTTGGTTTAGGGGTCCTTCTCTTATACCCCTTTTTGGCTTTGATCCCTTTGTCCATGCAGGGGGATTTCCCAACATCCTGGGTCTGTTGTGGGTGGACTTTAAATATGTGTGAACATTGAGAATGCGCACATCCCAGAATTTGGGCACTCCCTCTGGTTCAAAAATAGATTGACTCCATATGGTTTTATGAATTTATTCAATAAGAGTTATTTATTTTTCAAAAGTTCATCAGTGGATTATTTGCATCCAATTGATTATATTTTTGACAAAATCATCATCGCTCCGATGCATTTCGGGTCCATTACCCTTTCTCAAGGAGCACTGTAAAAATAAGAACGATCTATATTGACATCATGGTTATGTAACCTGAAGATAACATATTCAGAAAGAGCATTTCCCAAAAAGTAAAACCAAACGTGTACATTCAAAAAACGAACGAAAGACTGTGCAGACAGATGTACAAATAACCAGGGAATATGGGGAAGTTAACCAAAACAAGGAGACAGGGAAATGTGTCAGAATGGAATTGGTGCACCCAGAACAAGGAGTGGATGCGTTACGGAAATGCTGGGGTAAAACAATAAATGCTCACGTGTAAGCGGAGCTGTAATGCGGTGCTGAAAAGAAAAAGTAAACGCGGGCGGTTAGGTTGTCACTCGAAAAGCGAGTGCAGCTAAAAGCAAAGGTTTACTGTCGGGTCTCAGCTAATGCGCTTACCGATATGGGATTTAGGGTGGGGACAAACGAAGTCTCCTGGTCGTTTGCTGCAACTCGGGCTCGCCGGGCTGAAGTGACGGCTCGCGAGTGAAATTGACACACCTTAAACACGAAGCGGGATCGGCCAACGTGGAAATTAACGAAGGACCAGGTGGTATTGGCTATGGGGGCCATGTTGGAATGGGCAAATGACATAAACAAAAAGTTCGTGCAATGAACTAGGTAACATAAGTTGACAAGTGATCAAGGAGTAAAAATAACAAACGTGTACACAGACAGAATGACAAAAAGGTTGTCAGGAGTGAATGAAGTTGACATAAACATAGAAAATAATGCGGAAAATAAAAGTACATGAACATCTCAGTGAACTCGCACAATATAAATGTGTCCATAATGTACCCGGCTGGGTACTTTACAGAAAGCAGCTTAACTCAATACGATCATTAAGTCCGAAAGGTTTATATGATTGCAAGTGGTAAATCCATGAAGTTTCCCTTTGTAATAGAAACTTGTTGTTATCTCTTCCTTCTTTTTTTTCAACCATCTCGAGAACCAAGAATTTCAATTGTGCCACAGTATGTTGATTTTCCATGAAGTGTGCTGCCACACTAGATTTGGTTTGCTTTGTCCTGATGTTAGATTTGTGTTCGTTTAATCTAACTTTGATTTTTCGCTCAGTTTTGCCTATGTAGATCTTACCACATGGGCATTTGAGGAGGTAAATTAGGTTGGATGAATCACACGTTGCGTTGACTTTCAGGTTGTGGGTGGAGCCAGGCAGAAGCACCTGGCCTATTCACTGAGCAGGGCTGGGTCCTCAGACGCCCAGCAGGAGGTGGAGCCCGCATTGTCACTGGCAGGAGCAGAGCTATCGGCCTCCTGGTAGGAGGTGGGGCCAGGATCGTCCATGGCAGGCACAGAGCCATCAGTCGCCTGGCAGGAGGTGGAGCCAGCATTGTATCAGGCAGGGCAGGCTATCAGCAAATACTCTCCACCTACTCTCAACGCAAATGTCCCACTCATCCCACACTGACTCATCCAGACCTCTGTCACACACACACCAAACCAGCAGAAACCAGAAATAGTTAGACAAGAAAATAGCCACTTTCTAAAAGTGCTATTTTCAAACCCAGAGTCCAAAAACCATCCACACAAACGGATGCGTAATTAAACCCCGAGTTCAGGGATACCAAACTCGGCATTGCACCATGCTCCCCGAGCCAGCTAGGATTATAGCATTAATAACCCAGGCAGCCCATTCTAACTAATGGAGAGCAGGTTACCTTACAATAGTGAGAAACGAATATGGCGGTGATTCACTATTAGGACATGCCAACTTGGTCAGGCCTGTCCTACCTTATACTTACAACGCACCCTGCCCGTGGGCCTACCATAGGGGTGACTAACGTGAAGTTAAGGGAAGGTTTTAGGGACTGGCAAGTAGGTGTACTTGCGCAGCCAGCGTGACAGTCATAGACTGCACGTGGGTCTGGCAATGGCAGACCCTCAGGCATACTTTTACTAGGCCGCTCTTGTGGGTGGCACAACATGTGCTGCAAGCCCACGAGCGGCATTTGTATTTACAAGCCCTGGCACTCCTGGTGCACTAGACTAGGGACTGACAGTAAACCAAATAAGCCAAACATGGAATTCAATCAATACCGTAATTTAACATAGGGAGCACTTGCACTGTGGTACTGATCAGCAGTGGCCCAGTGCCCAAAGCATATACCAGCAAAAACATCGTAAAACAGTGGAGGCAAACAGAAAAAATGGAGGAGAGACTCAAGCCAATGATGTCAGGTCTAACACCCGCGTATGAAATCCTGTTTTTTTTTCCTGCCATTTCTAAGGAGGAACTTGATATTATATGTGCACGTCATTGTTTCCCTTGTCAACAGCTGCAGCTTTGTGCCTTCAGTGTTTAATGAAACCGGCTATTGGCACTATATGGTGGTTTTTTGTTTTTTACTCCATGTGCATGTTTTCTTTCTTCTTTTCACAAGTCCTAATATTCCTTGCTTTTCACTCCTCTCACCTGCATATTCAATAGTTCGAGGAAATGAGGATGTATTCTTTTCTGGTGGTGATGTTTTTCCTTTGAGCTGCCTTCAGCTCTAATACTCTGCTCCTAATTCACGATAAGCCTATCCTGTGACTTATGCAAGGAGCTACCTTTTTAGGTTGCTGTACTCGTGTATTACTACACTGTTAATGCCCAACCGCTATTGCTTTCCTCATTAATCAACCATATCTACATGCTCTTGCTTGTTTCATGAGGTCTATGTACAGCTGTTCTGTTCCCTATTTTCAACAGTCAGTTTTTTGAGGAACTTTACTTGTGGTTCAATACTTCTACTACAGTTTGGAAGATTGTTCCCATATGTTTGCATCTTGATCAAAACAACAAATATAAATATCCTTATTTGAATTTCCTACGGATCTTCATTTTTAATAAGTCAGGTTACCTCTGTACAACTTACAATGGCTAATGACATCCACAACGCTAGATTATCCATATCTGGTACAAAACCGAAAAGACATAAAAATGAGCCGCCTTCTCCCATTCATTCATCTCAAAATCCTGTTTTAGACTTTATACTTGATGAAGTTCGTGGTCTTCAACCTTCCATGTCTACGACCAACGAAAAACTAAAACAGATTGAGGAACGATGGATTGTTATGGAAGGGTTTTGGAGCTGGAACAACGCGTTAGTGATCTTCAAGATATCTCTTCTAAAGTCCCTCTACTATAACAGGAAATACATAAGCTTAAAATCCACACGAGGACCTTGATAATCAAAATCGCAAAAATAATCTATACCTATATGTTTTTCCGGAAAATGTTGAGGGTCCTGATATAGTTTCTTTTCTACAGAAATTTCTTCCAGAACTTCTGGAGCTTCAAGCATCGGTAACTCCCCTCAATATACAAAGAGCCCACCACCTGGGTCATCTCAACTCTAACGCTACCAAGCCACGTGGTATCATAATGCTCTTCCTTGAATTTATCGAATTGATGCATGTTTTCAAAGCTGTATGGCTTAAACGTCGCCTTATCTGGTCTGGCCATAATATTTTCATCTCTCAGTATATCTCCAATGCAACTAATGCACGTCGTAAAGAATTTTTAGCTTTACGTCCTCAACTGAGACATCTTAACATCCAATATGGCATCCTCCATTCATGTCTATGCAAGATTACACATAATGGTGGACCACGCTCCTTCGCTGATCCGGAAAAACTTAGACTGTACCTACAGAATGTTTCTTATAATGGAATGGACACTAATAATTGATTTTTCTATTTTTGTTGCTTAGGAATATTCTTTTCGACCAGCGTAGTTTGTTTTTAAAAATGATCTTCTGTTATTTGTTCTTCCCTTTCCACATGAGGTATTTCTCCTTCTTCTTCTCCTTTTGATCTGTTACTGAGGTCCGTGTCCTCTGGTGCCGCTATGTTCCTGTTGTTTCACCTTCTTCTCTCTTTTCAGATCTGGCTGCTTTGCTTGATCTGTTCACCTGTTTTTCCTTTTTTCCTTTCTTTCTCTTCTCTTTCTCTTTCTATTTCCTCTTTTTTACTTTTAATCTCACCTTTCGTCCAAACCTTTTCTACATGTTTTTTCTGAAAATGATCTTTATTTGTTTAATATTGGTATTTGTCATTGCTTTATTGCTAATATATGTTGGTATTGTGGGTTTGTGTGTAATATTTTCCATATGTAATCCTCTTATGTGGTGTGTTTTTTCTTGTAGTTGTATCCTTGTAGTGTATCAACTCCACCAGTGTTATACCCTCCTATCCCTCCATTATGTGTAAGTTTGTCACAGGGAACGACCGTGATCTTGGGAATTCAGTTAAAAGGCAAAAGGTACTGTCTCATTAACCAAACTCAATTCTCAGATTTCTTTTCTTCAGGAAACTCATTGTGCTGAAGCAGAGTCTCTTAAGTTGAAAAGGCAATGGGTGGGTCAAGTTGTTTTTTCTCCTACATCCAACAAAAAGGCGAGCATTGCAATATTATTTCATAAAGGATTGTCAGTACAAATTACATCTACACAAAATGATGTTGATGAACGATGGGTAATGGCAAAGATTGTGGTACAAAATAAAACTTTAGTGTTGCTAAATGTTTATGGCCCTGTTAAACCAGATCCTAAATTCGGGAATGACATTAAAATTCTACTTTCTTCAGTGGACTGTCCTAAAATTGTTGTCGCTGGTGACTTTAACAAATGGTTGGACCCATTTTCTGATCCATTGTCCAAATGTAAATATCATCCTGATAAATCTCATAAAGGTTTTCAATCGGCCATTGCCTCGCGTTCATTGTATGATATTTGGAAGACTTGTAATCCTGATGTGCTTGAATATAATTTTTTTTCCAATGTGCATCACACCCGCTCTAGAATTGATTATATTCTGGTCAGTAAATCCCTGCTTCCTTCTATTCAAAACTCTGAAATTGGATCCATTTTTATATCTGATCACGCCCCTGTTCATGCTGCACTAGATCCTTCATGTATCTCCTCTCATTTTAGTCGATGGAAACGTAATAATTGTTTTATTATCAGACACTGTTTTTATTAAAGACGCTACCACTTTTATTAATACATTTTTTAGTATCAATAACCCATTAGACACTTCTGTTCCTAACAACTGGGATGCCTTCAAGGCCGCTTTTCGTGCCTTCACCATTTCTCATGTATAGAAAAAAAAGAAAATTACAAGAAAAAAATATGAGGATCAATTACAAAAACTTAAAGGCTTAGAACACATGTATTTCACTTCTCGATCATCTTCTGCCCTTCATGACTTGATTAAAGCAAAAGCTGATCTTAACAAATTAGCAACAATTGAAGCATGTAATATTTTTCTTAAAATTAAATTTAAATATCATGGAGTTCAGAATAAAGCAGGTAAGATGTTAGCTAATTATTTGAAATTTAAATCTGAACGTAAAAATATTGGTCTGATCCTTAATGAATCTACTAAAAAACTAGTCTCATCAGATGAGGATATTGCTGGGGTCTTCCATGAATATTATAAATCTCTTTATTCCGATGACACATTTCCCACTAATCAAAATCAGCTTGATGGGAGGGGGTTCACTCTGGTTGGGTACCATGGCCCCAACCAGGATGATCCTTCCCACCTTGATACAATACAGAACCACTTGATCATGACTCAGAACCCCGTAATATGGATGGGGGACTTCAATCTGGTCCTAGACCCGAAATTGGATAAATCCCCCAGCTCTAGAACAGTACCACACAACAAAGCGAGGGCTACTCTCTTGACTTGTATGTTGAATTTGGGGCTGGTGGATTTTTGGTGGGAGAGAGCAGGCAATATCTTGGGGGTTTCGTTCCATAATTACAAATACAAGCATAAATCTCGCATTGATTATGCCCTATTCAGCTTCACCCTCGAAGACTCCATAAAAAGCTTGGTCTACTTTCCCCCTCATTTGTCGGACCACTCGGCTGTTCTCTTTTCATTAATATTAGGCCAGAATGTCACTCATACCTCATGGTCCTTCGATCGCACCATTCTACTGGAAGAAGAGGAGAGGGAATTTCTTATATCTGAGTCCGCTGCCTTTCTGGAGTGCAATTTAAACTCTGCCCCCCTGGTCTCTGTGTGGGAGACTTGGAAGGCCTATCCAAGGGGATGTATCACCAACCGCGCCTCCTATAGAAAAAAGAAATAGAGAGAGGAGCTATCAAATATAGAGAGAGACCTGGAGCTCATATACTCGGACGACCCCATGACCCCGGCGAATTCAGAAAGAAGGTCTGTGCTAAAAAACAAATTAGATGCTATATTGCAGTTGAGAGTGAATAAAAGTTGGCAGGCTAGCAAGCTTTCCCACTTCGAATATGGTGAGGCTGCGGGCAAGTTGCTTGCCTGGAAAATCAAAGTAGACCAAGCGAGAAACTATAATAAAGAAGTGAGGGTAGAGGGTGAAACCAACAACAGGAACTCAGACTTGGAAATAGGGGATGCCTTTCAGGCCTTCTTTCAGAATATATATTCAGAAGGAATCAGAGTTAATGCTGAGGAGAGAGATACGTGGTTGGAGAAGGTGAGCCTCCCAAAATTAACTAAGCGGCAGAGTGAACATCTAGACAAAGAAATAACAGAGGCAGAAGTCACAAGAGCTATCAAACAACCGAAGCAGGCGAACTGTTTCAGGTGCTAGACTCGACTATCATCCCAGTCTTGACAAGCTTGTTTAACAACATATTAATCAGTGGTGAGGCACCGCCTAGGTCATGGGGTGAGGCAAATATTGCCCTAGTTCCAAAATCAGGAAAGGATCCAGCTGAGTGTGGATCTTATCGTCTGATCTCGCTCCTAAATAATAATTATAAAATCTTTGCAGCAATTTTGGCGGCATGTTTGGGGAGCGAGATCAGTACGATCATCCACCAAGACCAAAAGGGCTTCATTCGGGGTCGCAAGTTGGCCGATTTGACCTACGATTTGGTCGGGCAATAGATATCGCCTCAACTCTTGCCATGCCTCTTGCGATCATGATTCTTGACGCAACGAAGGCATTCGATAGGGTCAATTTACCCTATCTAGATGCAGTAATGAAGAAATTCCAATTTGGTCCCAAATTTTGTCGAGTAATCAGCCTGCTATATAAGGATCCGAGGGCTAGCCTCTTGATTAATTGCACCCACACAGAACCTTTTCAAATTCGTAGGGGGGACAAGACAGGGGTGTCCGCTTTCGACCCTCCTGTTCAATCTCTATGTTGAACCCTTTGTTCAGACCCTTAGGGATGATAGCAACATTCCGCCCTTCTCCTTTTTTGGCTGGGAGAAAAAGGTCGGGTTATATGCGGATGATATTCTCATATATACAACCGATCCCGACCAGGCTTTTCCCAGGGTTATAAAAAGGGCCGAGGAATTTGGGAAGTTCTCAGGCTATGAAGTCAATGCTGGGAAAACCGATCTCATGGCTTGGAACATCGCAAACCTTCATCTCCCGTTGACACCTTCAATCTGCTATCTGGGAGTTAGAATTACAAACAACATAGGTATTTTGGCCCAGATTAATTTAGATCGGATTTCCTGTGAATTTAAGGCACTGATGAAAGCATGGTCCTTTCTCCCTCTTACTATTTATGGGAGAACGAGTTTAGTGAAAATGACTATCCTTCCTAAATATACATTTATCTTTAACACCATCCCGTTGGCATTTGATTCTAAGCAACTTTTTAAATGCCAACAAAACATTAACTCTTTGATCTGGGGTTTTAGATCTACCAGGTTGGCATGGAAAAAGTTAAGAAGAAGGAGGGAGAAGGGGGGCCTTGCACTGCCAGACCTGGAATACTATGCTTGGGCTTTTCACCTGTCCCACTCTAGGATGTTATTAAAGACCCCCGAAGACAATTCAAATGGTTGCATGTTTAAGGCAATGCTATCTGGCTCAAATCTCCCGCTTGTTGGATTTTTGTTTAAATTCGGGCTCCAGAGATATTTCAAGAGATTGAAGCTAAAGACCCTATATTTGCTTGTAAAAGAATGGACTCAAATTAAAGCCAGGGTTGGGATGGCATACTTTTTTAATTTTGCTCCTATTTGGGATCTTCCAGGGCTCTCTCCGCACCTTGTCAATAGCTTTACATCTGTGCTATTGGAGGCAGGGATATCAAGATGGGGAGAACTGGTGGAAGGAGGGAGTTTAGTAGAATGGGATGCTTTCTCTGCGAGGGTCGGCTCACCTTTATCCTGGTTTATATATATACAATTGTCAAGCTGGTTTCGAGAACAGATAAAGAAAAAGGTTAAACTCGGGGATACAGTTACTTAGAGAAAAATTTAGTAGAGAAAGTAAGGGGTGGTAAGGAAGTTGCTTTTTTGTATTGGAACATTATGGAGGAAGCGGATGGAGACTTCAGCCTCCCGGCAGAACTGTGGTGAGGGAATGGAGAAGTTCAGGCGGAAGAATTATGGATGAGATCTTTTAGTCTCCTGTATAAAGTCATCAAACCTGCCTGACTGAGGCGCAATCATCTATTTACTTTGCAATGCGCATACTTCTCTCCCCAAAGACTGTCTAAGTTCCAATCAGGGAAGTGCTGCAATAAATGTCTCCTCCCAGCAGCCTCAGATGTTCACATGTTCTGGGAATGTCCCAACATTAGTAGCTTCTGGCAGGACGTTAAGGCTTCTCTAGAATCAATCCTTAAAACTTTGATTCCTTTTTCTTAGTCCTTAGTTATTTTTGGACTAAGTGATAATATTGGGGGGTCAGAGAGGTCATTTTTGTTCTATGCTATTTTGATAGCAGGAAGACAAATTTGTAAAAACTGGGTCAATGTCAATCCGCCGACTCATGCAGAGTGGTTGACATCACTTTATGAAATATCTAAAGTAGACATGGCAAGGTCTTGTAGTCCCCGTAGTTTGGGCTTTTGGAATTTGCTACTTAAGTGGAGATAAAACTATCAGAGAAACCGGGTTTTTTTTTTTCCGGGTCCGATGATTAGGCCCAGTAATCCAAGTCCAACGGGAGACTCCCCTATGCCACGAAGAAAGTGGGCCGATAGCCTGTCTTAGGCTTTGATGGAGTAAGATCGTCCAGAGGGTACCTCCCGCCAAGATATCTGGTCTGTTCCTGGGAAGAATGGAGCTATTTTCTAGATACCTACCTTTCAAGGACTTTTCTTGGTGGTTGGTTACTTCTTGGAACGATAAAGTGGCTAATGAGGACAAAAAAAAACACATTTAAATACTTTTTTCTCAAGTCTCACTTCCCCACCATCTCTATCTGATGAATTTAACACATTAGAGAAAGACATCACTCTTCAAGAGGTAACTAATGCTATTAAATCTTTAAAAAAATCAAAAGCCCCAGGACCTGATGGTCTATCTGTAGAATTTTACAACACCTTTAATTTAATTTTTGTCCCCAAACTTTTGGCAATTTTTAATTATTTCATTGCAGATGCCAAAGCGTCGGTATCTTTCATGGATGCATTAATTGTTATAATACCTAAACCTGATAAAGACCATTCTTACTGTAAAAATGATCGTCCTATATCGCTAATAAATTATGATTGCAAAATTTTTGCCCAAATTCTTGCATCCCGACTTGAAACTATCATTCCTGTATTGGTTAAAACTGACCAAGTTGGGTTTGTCAAAGGCAGATTAGCATCTGATGATGCTCGGATGTTTGCAAATATCATTTCATATGGCAAAAATTAAAAATTTCCCCTTGCTGCCCTGTCTTTAGACGCTGAAAAGGCATTTGACCGTATCAATTGGCAATTTATGTTTCAAACTCTCCAATGGTTTGGTTTTGGGCCTTCTTTTATCTTTTATATTAAACGTTTGTACTCTTGCCCTTAAGCCAGTATTTTGGTTAATAATCATTGTTCCAAATTTTTTTCTTTGTCCAGAGGCACAAGGCAAGGATGTTCTCTTTCCCCTTTAATATTCATCCTATGCCTTGAACCATTTCTGGAGCGTATTCATGTTAACTCACAGATCACTGGCTTAAAATATAACTCTGTAGAAACTAAAATATCTGCTTATGCTGATGATGTATTGATTTACATGTTTAATCCTGTTGATTCTCTCCTGCATTTTATGAATAAAGTTCGATTATACTCCAGTATTTCCCGTAATAAAATCAACCTCTCAAAGACAGAAGTCTTGCCTTTAAACTCCATATGCTATCAATTTATGTTTAATTATACTAATTTTGCTTGGCGTCCTTCAAAAATTAAATACCTTGGCATCTGGTTTTCGACATCTCTTACTGCCACAATTAAATTCACATTTCATGCATTACTAAATAAAATCCAAACACTCCTCCTTACTTGGTACCCCCTGTATTTTTCCTGGTGGGGCAGGTTAGATACCATCAAAATGATGATTGTACCTCATGTTTTATATACATTGTCTATGCTACCTATTCGGATTCCCAATGCCTATTTTTCCCAAATTAATTCTGCTTGTATAACATTTTTGTGGAACAACAAACACCCACGAATTGCTCTAAATAAACTCATTCATCCCAAGGATGAGGGTGGTGTGCTTTTCCCAAACTTTAAAGCCTATCATTTGGCTTTTTTGATGAAGCAATCCTTCACTTTGGCCTATGATTTTGTTGATATTCCTGTCCCTAGGTGGATCCTTTTTGAACGTTCCTTATTAAAATACTTTTCTTTTCAGCATGTAATTTTTATGTAGAACTGCACCTTTCTGTCTACTAACCATATTTTAAAATACTCCCAAACTCTATTATACAACACATTTTCTAAGGATTTTACTCCCCTTCAATGTTTTTTGTTCTCCACTATATGGTATAATAAATTTCTTAAATATAAAGGTAAATCATTCTACTACAAATATTGGAAGGAAAAGGGTATTATTTTTGTTCACCAGTTTCAATTACCTGATTCTCGTCTCAATGAATATAACATAATTTTTAATGCCGTACAATCTCACCTAGCCACTTTTCTCCTCTCAACTCACACACCATCTATATCCTCTTCTACTCCTGTATACCCCTTATTTTCAACTCACAGACCTAAAGCTGCTCTTGGATATAAGATATTGTTATTCAATGTTATGGAAAGATCCAAATCCCATATTGAAAATGCGTGGGAAACTGATTTGTCTGTTTCTTTTCCTCTAACAACCTGGGATAAATTGTGGTCTAAGTTATTCAACATTTCTGCTGCTCGTATAACCCAATCTCTGTATTTTATTTACCACAGAGCTATTATTACTTCTATTTCTATTTCTAAATTTTCACCATCTTCTTCTCCATTATGTTGGTCTGGTTCTAATGAAACGGGCATGTTGAAACATCAACTTTATGAATGTTCTAATGTTTTATCCTTTTGGAACTCTGTTTGGAATATCTGCTTGTCAATTTTTAAATGAGATGTTACTTTATCATTACAAAATGTTTTTCTAGGATCTTTATCATCTGATGTTGCTGAGTCATCTTCTGTTTCCATGTTATTTGACCATTTTATTGCATTAGCTTTTAAAGTTATTCTATCATCCTGGAAAGACAATTCTAAAATATCTTTAGTAACTTGGTGGAATTTTATTTGTGATGTACACCGGATTGCTACTGTTCCTCCATTTCTCTCTCTCAAAAAATTAAATCTGATCTTCTTTGGCTACCTTTCACTACATATCTCTCTATTCATTCTCCCATACTCTAGTTCTTTTCTTTCTTTCTCTATACTATTTTCCTATGCAATGTTGGTCCTTCCTTCTCCTTCTTTTTCTGTGTCTTTCTTCTCTTTTTCCCTTCTTCTTCCTTTCCTCTTTCTCTTGCTTCCTTTCTCTCTCCAATTGTTACAGTATTATTATATCATGTTATTTGCCTAAATATATATTTTAAATATGCTATGTATGTTTTATCATTACTTCTCCCTCTTCCTACATTTTAGTTTCCATTTTCTCTTCTATCTTATGTATTTAAAAAACTCAATAAAAACTTCTTAAAAAAACATTCTAGGATATTACAAAATATTATATAATGAAATACTCATAATAACACCTGTGACATGAATGACTAAACAGAGGCCTTCTCGGATGCTGAATCAATGTGGGATTAAGAATTATTAGTAATAAAAAACGGTGGGTTTCACAGAGGACGGAGTCTACACAAATGTTGGCCTCATGCTCCACATCAATAGAATTAATCAATCTGTTAAATATAAATGGAGCAACTTGCCCTTAAGTACCAGGCCCAATTTAGGCATCTCGATAATGCAAACACTGTTTGTTCATGTGTATCAGATCTGAGAGTGCGTTGTGCCAGAGAGCAATGGTTGAATTCTCGAAGGCGGCATGTCGGAATACCCACTTTGAGCCAAGTAGGAAGTACTTTGGGCAAAAATATAGAAAGTGACCCTCAGTTTCCTGAACTAAATGGCAGAACGGACACTCCTCCACTCACCCAATAACCCCTTTCCATTTTGAAGTCCATGAATTTAAAGGAAGGATACCAATTCTAAAATGAAAGTGTACCTGCCCCCTAGTTCAAGTGAGTCTACAAGTGGGGTGATGTTGCCCCTCCTGTCAAGGTTGGCACAGTGAGGCAGCATCCCGCCTCTAAGGGACTACCAGGGTCAGGTATTATTGAGTTTTCTGTAGCCATCTCCTGAAGTTAGTGCTTTTTGAATATGGAAATGTTCTGGGTCACCAATTTACCACCTCGCTGGGCCAACACTAAGATGCCTTTAACATATACGACCATCCAAGGCCCTCTTTAACAAAAGTTTCAGAGGTTCTACCCTGGGTCTAGATCCTCGATTAGCACCAGGTCACCCAGTATGACTTTCATGTTCTTGCCCCACCAAGTTCAGCTGGCCTGGTCATTCATTTTCCTTCTTCACTTCTGGGTGCTTGCACGGTTAAAGGTCATTGAATGAAATCAAGGACCAACTGGAATGCTATTCTTCTGCATAATAGTTATGAGGAAGTGAAACATACTCCATTCTGGATCGGTGTCTTGCTCAATTGCAGTGCGAAGGGCTTTGTTATAGATGGACAAGAAGCGTTCAACGTCCTCTTTTGCCTATGGCTATTGGAGTATAATCTTCTGATGGCTGATTCCTAGCACTCTAACGATTATCTACATTTTTAGACTTAATGTGACAAAAGTCTTTTCCAGTATGGGTCTGACCTTCTGAAATGTGTTACAATCTGTCAGTTCCACAATGAGGTATTTTGAGTATCTATCTATAATTTCCACAGTGAATCTAACTTCAGGAAATCTACTGAAGTCCAGGCTAACTTTCATGCATGGTGCCTCACACAGGTCATCTGTTGCGATGGGGGCAGGAGCGCTCACTTCTCCTGTAAGCTACCACACGGGCTTTGCCTCACAATCTCCTCTACAGCCGCATCAAGACCTGCCAGCCACGCCTTCTAACGGAGGCTCGATTTGGTTTTGGCCTCTTCCTGATATCTTTCATAAGCCAGCACCACAACCTTATGTTGTAGGATCAGTGGCATCACTATTTTGTTTCCATTCCGGAGAATTCAATCATTTGTAACACTAAGCTCCTCCTTCCCCTTCCATTGCTGGGAGAGCATTGCCTTGTTGGAATTCCCCAACTGGTGGGAGCAGCACAGGAATGTTTTCCAGGCTTGTTACTGTGAAACAACAATTATTTTCTGGAGGCTGTCCTTACTTTACATAGTCACTTTAATTTTTTACCAGGGTTATTGACTTTGGGCAGTCACTTTGGACGTTTTTTTAGGATGTCATCAGTGCCATTATCTGTGTACGCATAACCTCCCACTGGCTGTAGGCAAGTGTTGTGACAAGAAGTCTGCCAGGTTTCCAGTTCTATGTAATGGTGAATGTGTACTGTTGGAGTTGCACCACACATCTCACTATATTTGCGGCTGTAAATGTGAATCAATGCCTTCAAACAGATTGAATAAGCTCTGATGACCTTGAATTTTAGTCTTTTGCGGTACAGTTAGAAGTAGTCATACCACTACTTGATAGCTAGAGATTTCCTCTGGATTTGGGCAAATTAGGTCTCTGTTGCTATGAGTGCCTAGCTGGCAAATGCGAGCAGGGCCCACACTCTTTATTCTGGTTCTTAAGTGAGGTCTGATTCCAATCCTACTGGGCTTGCTTCGACCACCAACTTGCAGAGTTACATGGTTTTGCAGGTACCTGTTGCCATTCCCAGGAAGCCTCTTCCTGCAGTCATGTTTCGTGGAGATGGTCCATTACTGATGACATTAGACTTACAGGGGTCTATGTTTAGCCCACTCTTTTAAAACACATATCCAAACAACTCTATTTAGGTTTTGAAGAGCGAACACTAGTTTTTGAGGAAGGTGAGCCCCTGCTCACTGAGCCAATATAGGGTTGGTTGCAGGCATTAGTGGTGCTCAGCTAGGGTGGTTGAGTTTATCAGGATATGGTCGCTGATGCTCGTTACCCCCTCCACTCTTGACAGTATCTCTCTGATTGTATTCTGGAACACTTCTGAAGCTGATAATATTCGAAAGTTTAGTCTATGGTACTTTGTAGCGTTAGGTGTGTATGGGGAATGCTTCTGACTCATTCATTTGTCTTCATCGGATTCCTCAACTGCCCACATCGTGGGGTTGTCTGGTCACTACTGTTCCCCTTCTTCTAGATTGAGCCTATGGATGATTGAGGTTGGGGGGGCATTACTCACGGCTTTTGCCCAATGTTGCTGCTCTGATACACACAGGCAAAATGGTCTGTCTTGCCACAGTTGGACCAGGACTTGCAGAGCATTTATTCATGGTATGATGTTCCTCTCCACAATTTAATGACAAGACAGGAGCTCTCTGAGCACCTCGCGCTCCCACGTGCTAGTCTCCCTGCAGTGAAACTTTGACAGTACGTTTTTTAAAATGTTTAAATCATTAATCAATAACGAAGTATATACCATAACTGTAAAAAAAAGATTCCTCTAAAAACAAACTTCTTCCTTTCTGCTACCACATTATTTTTAGCCCTAACTAAATACCAACTAAATCTAAATACACTAAATACCTAAAATGTGTGTTAAACAATGAAACCACAACAAATGATCACTTCCAGCCAAAAGACACTATCCCATACGTCAAAAATCTTAAATAATCACCTTTCCTTCACATATTAAACATACATAAAGCAATACCTTCCTAAATATATCTCTCAAATAAAAGTGCTCAGAAACAGGAAACAATGTTCTAATGTTTGGTGACTTCATACGGTTATATTTAAGTACTGTTCAGAAGTTGGTGAATAAAAGGTAATGAATAATGCTAGCCTCCTTATCTTTAATAAAATCACAATTCTCTAAGCAATTAACCTCTGAGAATAATATTTCCTGCTGTCGCTGGGTCGTCCTTGTTGCATCGTCGTGGGCAGTGTTGATGTACGTCTTTCCCCTATGGTGTCTACTGTTTCTACTTTGATGGGCGGTGTCTTCCCTGTGGTCATTCTTGCCAACTGTCTTGTTAGGGCTATCTCCATCTCCTCTGACTGGATGTTCAACCGATCGTGGGATCTGGCAAGGATGAGAATTTCCTCTAGTTTTGTTCCTTATTGTTTAAGGATGTGGTGTCACAGTATTGATGAGAGACAAAACTCTTTTGGTGGATCGTCATCTGTGCATGCTCTTGCTATTTCCCTCATTTGCAGAATCCTTCAATGGTCTCTACTTCTTGTTAGCAGGCCTGTCTTAAATTAAACCTCTTATAGTCCAGGTTGAGTTGGGGGTGGAAATGTTCTTTGATCGCTATGATAGTCGTGATCTACTCCTGTCCCGGGGAGGTTTTGGAATAGTTTGTAAATTTCTTTTCTGGCGAAATGGAGAATTGGGACCGCTTGACTGTTCCATCTATTTCCCTTTTGGCCCAAAGTAGTTATTGAGGCAGACAACCCATGATTTCTACCTGGGGAATGCCTTGGCTGGGTCAACCAGCTCACTCAGCGAGGGAAGCTCCTTCATTAATGCATGCGTGTTGGCGCCACCTTCAGGGTGGGACACAGGTGCTGGTCTGGGTGCTCCCCCAGCAACCTCTGAATATAATTGAATATGGTTTTCCAGAACTGTAATGTGTGTTGTGTACTGCATCCCTTTTGACATGGTGATGGCATATGCTTGTGTAAGTTGTTTCCTGTGAAGCATTTTTTTAGTACCCCCTTTGGGCACTTTAGTTTCCTATTGCAGGAAGGTTGCACGGCCCTTTCCTTGTCTGCTACGCACCCTGTGGTCTGCCACTCGGGCCTCTCACCTAGGATTCCTTGTGCATATAGTCTTAATGGTTTCCTGACCTGTACAACTTTGTCTTTGTCTTATATTTCTGTTGTTCAACAACTGTTGGGGCTTCCCTTCCCACCCTGATGACAGGCATTTCCCCACCTGCAACTTCCCTGCTAATTAATTGGGTGCCACCATGCAGACGAAATGTCTATAGCAGGAACAATGCAGTCCAAAGTTTGCATACCGACTCATTACAGCAATGAGTCTCCCTTAGCTATGGACCACTCTAAATTATTTAGAAAACACATATTTTTTCTGGGTTAAGAGTACACACTTAGCTATGGACCGTTTAAAACAAAAAGACACATAAAAAAAGAGAGCCTTCATTGTGACATTGACTCTGTACTACTTGTTTAGATTTTTTATTAAATAAAACCTTAACTTAAAAAAACAGACAGACAGAAAAACACTAGCAGTAGCATAGTCTGTGTGTTAGCTATAAATAAGCATGTAAATGTTCAATTATACTAATTTCTGGCACTGCCACAGCTGGCTGAATGTACTGGGTAGGTTCGTACAAATGCCCATTTTGTATATGTATAAGTATACACTGCTAAATTACTGTATTAATGTATTGCTGCTTTATGGAATGAGTTTCCCCCCACAAGTCTAAAAACTGTTAGGTCTGGCTGCAGTTAGTTTATTGTTTGCTGAGCTCATGAAACTAATGCCGGACAGCTGACTGACTGTAGCGGGCACCGGGTGTTTTCCCTGCGAGCCGGAAGAGTGGGGGACAGTTTTCGAAACGTGGGGCCAGTTTTGTTAGTGGGGTCTGGTTTAGTTAGCTAGCTTCTATCTGTAACACCCCCCTCTCCTCCCTCATGGCCTGTCAAGCAGAATTGCCAGGGCTGGTTTCTGTTCACAGTCTGGCCATGAATGTAACCACAAGATATCCAAATAAAAAAGTTGTATCGAGAGACAGACTTTGTCTCGGCCCTTGGTTAGTCTTCCTTTTTGTTATGTTTAACTCCTCCATGTTATCTCCTACCCGTATATTCTATTGCACTCTCTGTCCTTGCGCTGCTGCCACCGCAGCGTACCCATGCCCAAGGGTTCTGTGACGTGTTTACATTCCACTGTTAAACCTTGGGCATGGGTGATGGTTGGATGGCAGTTGTGTTGAGAAGCAGCCTAGGATGAAGAAGTGCCTGTGGTGTCAGTGGCATTTATCTAATAAAGCCTTCAACTTACCTCCTGTCTCCGGTGTCATCGTTGTACTGTTAACAGCGACTTGCTTGAGTAGTAGTTGTTTTAGATTACGGATGATGTAGTTTCATTGCTGATAACTGATAGCAGTATCGTTGATACACACACAATGTCAAATGCATGAGCAAGGGGCTTTGCATGATGTAAGTCCATGAATTTCCATTTATTAAAGCTGAAAGGCATTCATAGAATATTGCTATAGAGTATAAGGATCTAGAGAGGTATGATTTTTATTGAGTGCATTTGCAATTTAATGTTTAATATATTGTTGCGTGTGTATTAATTTACTTTTACATTTTAAAAGTAAGTCACTGACCAAAATCGTGGCAGCTATGAAAACAATACAGGATATCCTTTCATTATACATATAGCTAACATCTTGCTTGGGTTGCAGAACCCAGTGCTGAAATATCAAACTAAAGCAGGCACATTTTTGATTTAGGATTTCCTGGGAGCAGCTGAGTCTACCATAGTCACCAACTGAAACAAGCGTTTGAAATGCAATAGGTCTCAGATTTACGAGTCTATGAGCTAATGGCACTGTAAATGTCAATAGCTTAAATTCTCTCAAATGCGAGGCCTATTGATTGCAAATATTGTTAATAGAGGCCAATCCCCTTTCTTTAGACGAGCTGCATCTAAAGAAAGGGGTGTGTCCTCTATTAAGTGCAAGCGCAGCATGGGGTGCTTGGAAACAACCCACAAGAAACGACATTGTAAAGCAATAGGTGTCGAATTTGCGAGAGTTTGTTATTGTCATTTACAATGGCAATAGCTCAAACTCTCCTAAATTTGAGACCTATGGCATTCCAAAGAAGCCCCCGCCATTGTCCCGGCTGCTTGCAAAATGAAAGTGCGCATGGCGCACTGAATGTTGCTGCAAAGCACGTCGTGCCGGCAGTAAGACAAAACTCACGAAAGAAAGAGTATTTACAGACTAAATAACACAGACGGTGTAACAACTGAAGTAAAAGGGCCAATCCTCATGGGAGGATTAAAATGAAGATAAGTCAATACTAAGGAGGGACTAACAAGCCAATTATCGAATCAGAAGAAGCCAGCATTTACAAAGGACAAAGACACAAGCAATGAAAAATATGGGCGGAGAGTGGGCGGAGCTTCAAGTGCATACGCTAATACAGCAAGCGCCGCAGAGCAGAACATGCGCGGCCAAGGCTCGACCTAAAAATAAAGAAGAAAAATCAAGTTGTGGAGGACAGTCCAGAGGGGCAGATGAGAAACCGAATCTGAATTCTTCAACTGCGAACTCTGTTCTGCATTGAGTTCAGATAAAGGCAAGTTAGAATTGTTCTCGTTTTCAGAACTTTTCTCAATAGAGTGAAGTTCAGAGTCTAGGTAAGTGCAGATCCAGAGATCTTCCTCCATGTTTTATCCTTCTAACCTATCATTGGTTGATCCAATGGACAGATGCTGAATGAAGGAGTCTGATTGGGGTATAGCGAGGTCCTAGTTTCTGTAAAAATGCAGGCCCTTTTTCCCAGTAAACTTTAAAGGGCAATGCATAATACCTTAAATTTGTGGAATTACCGGTATGAGTGCAGCACAGACGGAAAATATTTTCCTTTGAAATGTGCTAGAGAATAGGAAACAATGTTGATAAGATGGTAGCTGTGGAGACTGCGAAGTAATGACTTTTATCTGCTAAAGATGTAAAAAAAAAAAAAACTAAAGTTACACTGGAAAAAATTTAAATGACAGGATTATTCTCAGATTTTGTATTGTGAGACATTCAATACCCCAAAAAACATTGTAGATGTAGCTTCCCCTTTGAACTTTTATTGGCGCTAGTGCCTCTAAAACCTGCGGAGGTAAAAACAAAAACATGTATGAGATCAGATGGACTTCAGATCATAGTTAAAGAGAATAAAGAAATTTGAAGCCCAAGATTATCAGGAAGGAAATTCTAAAGTTGGATAACACAATTACTTTACTGCCCATACCAACGAAGGCATGGAACATAGAGTCCTCTTGTTAGAAGACTTTTAAAGTCTAGTTCCAGCAGGAAATTACTACTTTCACAGGGGCAAACTAGAAAACTTAAAAAAATAGGCAAAGCATTGGAAGATAATAGGATCTCCACTTTTAGCTAGTGTAGGTCCTGTCTACTCAGGTTAAAATCTCTTTTATGAAGTACAACTCCTAGTCTGACCTTGTTTTTCTGGATCTCTGAAATCATACACTTTGATATCCCCAGGTAGGGAGAGTTAGCACAGTCTTCACGTTTCATTCTTGAATTTTGGGGTACAAGTGGTAGTCTAGCTTTACATTCCATGGTATGTAGTTTTGAATATGGGAGTGGCCTTTTTTAGATCTGAGGTGTCAGCCTGCTGGGAAGCAGGGTCCAAGCCAAATAATCCAGCAGCGGTGAATCATATACTTATTATGACATTGCGGAATTTGAGGGGCCTTGGAATAGATTACTTGGGAGTTGGGGAGGCTGTAAGTATGTTGGAGCTGTGCTGCCAACTGCGCCTGTTTTTTATGTCTTGACTTTATCTTAAATACATTTTCCTACCTAAAAATCGTTGTTGCATCCTTCCTTTCCACAGGGAGATGGACTATGTGTTTTTAATGCTCGTTGAGCGTCCTACTCCAGATGCACCCCGACACCAGCTTCTAAATACTGTACTCCGAAAATATTCAGGTTTGAAGAACAACACCTTTAACCGAAAATACAGAGCAAGATAATCCACAACCTGTAATGGCAGGAGTCTACCCCAACATACTCGCACTCAATGTAAGCAAGCCAGTTGTGAGGTGTAACTTATCCTTTGGGTCCCTCCCTGGGTGAGAATCCCCAAGAACCAGTAAAAACAAGCAATGCATTTCCCGCCGTCCCTCATGCAAAACTATGAATGTTCTTGTCAGGCCAGCTCTGTGCTGACACCTATGCCCTGTTTCACCAGAACTTTAATGTTGAGGTACCTTAGCAGAGCTCTGGGGGTGCCAGCACAGTTAGAAGTGGGGGTGCTCGATGTGTGGATTGAGGTGCATTGGTAAAAGTGAGTGGTAGTGTTAATTTGAATAGCCGGAGAGCTGCAGGTCAGCATTTATGCTGGCATGGATTTTGTGTGTGTCCTTTTAGCACTTTAGTGGGGCTACTGTCAGTCAGGACTAAGTTTCACTGGCAGAGCTACAAATAGGGTTCAGTACTGCCCTAGCAGGGACTGTTGCTTGTCAGATTGCGGTACGCTGACAGACCCCTTAAAGGAAGGTCTGAGTAGTGCAAAAGCCAAGAGGGCCGCAAGTTCGGATGGAGGTACATTGGCCGGGCTGGGCTCTGGTCACTGAAGTGGAAGAGCTTTGGAAGAAGCATATCTGTGCCTCAGTCTCTGTACTTCATGTAGGGGTTGGAGCCATTGGTACTCGAATTCCAGGGGGTTGCAGGTCTTGGCTGATGCTTTTTGGCCAACCAGCTTATTGGAATGACAAAGTGGGCAGCAGGGCACTGAGGGCAGTTTTGTGTGCACTGGTAGAACTTTATGCGAGTTATACTACTGGAATAACAGAGAGTGCACCAAGGTAGCGGTGCACCCACAGAGAAATCTCTAGGACTGGAGTACCATGCTCCATACCTATCTAGGCAGAGCAGGCAGTTTTGATGTACACAGCAGAAAATGGTGTTGTGGCAGAACTCTGTACAGTACTTAAATGAAAGGGATGCCCCAGGTGAGGAGTCAGGTGCTCTGGCAGAGCTGGGTGAGTCCCATCATTCGAACAGCAGGACTGCTAGAGTTATAGCAGCAAGTTCTCCTGGAGTTACCTTAGGTGCCTTCCTCTCTCCAGCGGCCCGTGCCTGGCTGTGTGAACACACACGGGTTTGCTTGGTCGCTCCCCTGCCACCCCTGCTCTGGGAGCCCCAACCCCTGCTGGCCTCCAGGATATGATGTCACCGCTGCGCCTCGTGTTAAACATTACGTGGCAGGTGGCACAATCCTGGCGTGGGCACTGAAATTAAAGCTGCTGCCTTCAGCACTAATATTAACACTAAATTGGAGCCTCCACGCCCTCCAAGCCCTTCGGCCACGGCGCCGTATTAACAATCCCGGGGATGACCGTGTCAGGGCTGGTGTCACATCGATTGTCGAGCATGGTTAGAGCGTGTATATCATGAACTTCACTTCGCCCATCACCACTACCAGCCACACAGTACCACCAATACCACCACAATAACCACCTTCACTTCCATATACAAAGCACCACAACCACAGCTAGCACTATAGAGCTTGCAGGTATCACAGATCCAAATGCCAGTATCTCATTCAGGCCTGGCTTTTACTTTGCATTCTTGGATTAATGGTCCTGTTTATCATATTATGCAATCAGGACTACAGGTCCCAAAGTCTAAAACAAACAAGTATTAGCAATGCAATAGGAATCGCAGTTACCCAAGGCCTATTGAATTGCAAATGGGAGTGCGAGTGGGCGGGGGAAGGGGGGCGAGAAGGCATGAACAACGGGAGTGCAGGAGTGGGCGAGAAGGCACAGACTGCAGGGGGGAGGGAGAAGATACGGCAGTAAGAGTACCTCATTAAAGCAGTTCTATCTTGGAACATCCATTGTTGGGTATCACATTGAGATCCGGGTTAAGAGCATGCAACTTGAGATCCCAGTCTAATCAGAATGGTGCCATTACCCTAATTGAATGAGCAGAATAGACTACATATTTCTGTCCCTGCATATCTGGTAATTTATGAGAGATATGACTGTAATAGAGAGGAGAGATAGTGACTATAATGCCCTGAATTTCGAACTAGCAGGGCTCGTTGGACCAGGAAAGGAGGAACCTAAACCAAGCTTAAGTGGAAGTGCACCCGGATCTCCTGAAACAAGTGTACTTAAGTGTGGAAGACACACTGGAAAAGATGAGCCATATAATGGAAGAAGTTGCATTCTCAAATTTAATATTAAAAATGTGTGAGGATTTTTTAGCTTGAGGGGCCTGCTCTCCTGAGGACCCAGGAGAGCGACTAGGGATTGCGCTTAATCACATCCAAGGTTTAATATTCAATGCAGGTCATCAAAATCTTTACTCTTGGGCCTAAGAAAACATAGATAGAAGGGCTAACACATGACAAAGTGGATTGGAATATGAAGGTTTGGGATGATCTAACACATGCAGCCATATCAGGGTTCAAGAAGTGTTCATGGAATATCATAGTATATGGTAGCTGCTCTTCAATCAGCTCAGTAGCTTTCAATGTACAACCACAAAAGTGGGTTAATCACTTTAGGAAGCTTTATTCTGCAACCAATGATGGGGGAAAGATTATGGCTATGGTGGCATTGGCTTCAAGACAAATAGATACCTTTGAGAATTAGATTAGACTCTTGTAGGGCATTATATTCAATCATATCTAAAAAAGCAATGGGTCCAGATTACATCCCGTCCGACCTTTATGCCTCTGAAAATGAAATTCGGGCAACTTATCTAGATGTCCTAATGAGGACAATTCTAAAAGGGGGTCCTATACCTGAATCCGGATGTAGCTGGAAGATGGTCCCAATGTACAAGGCAGGTCAGCGGGATGAACCTGAGAATTATATGCCAAGCTCGCTAGATAGGCTCCAGAGGTCTTTTTCTGGTAAGTGCTAGGACAATTGATTGACTGAGCCTAAATAAATGATATATTTTCTGATATTCAAGCAGGCTTTAGGCCTAAAACTAGTACTCTAGATCAAACTTGAGGTTCATGGCAATATAGTGAAAAACTCTAGTGCTAAGAAAAGGACAACTCTACATCGTTTTTGAAGATCTAAGATCGGCATTTGACTTGGTTATATATGGGAAGTTTTGGACACTATGGGAGTACCAGTTAATAACCTAGATATCCTTATTAGGATCGATCATAACAACACCACATGTGTCAGATATGGTAAGAACAGGGAGTGAACTAACATATTTGTGATTGAGAGGGGCGTGCGTCAGTAGTGCGTTATCCCCAACACTCTTGTTATTTATCAATGATTTTCTGATGCCCTA
The DNA here is from genome assembly GCF_964263255.1 of Lissotriton vulgaris. Taxonomy (NCBI): domain Eukaryota; kingdom Metazoa; phylum Chordata; class Amphibia; order Caudata; family Salamandridae; genus Lissotriton; species Lissotriton vulgaris. The sequence continues at coordinate 1,908,180,082 of NC_141689.1, forward strand.
CACTTCCATAATATTGATGCTACCAAAATTGGCCATATGAAAATTCCAAAACTGCTATTTGCAGACGATATGCTGCTTATCTCAAAAACTACTAGTGGTCTGCAATCAATTTTAAATCGTTTTTTGCTATTTTGTTTTGACCGAGGCATACAAGTAAACATAAGCACAACAAAATATATGATATTGAACTATCATAGCTCTACTCAGATGAGAACACTGGTTATTAATACCCTCATTGAGCTTCTGCATGATTTTGTTTTACTTGGGGCTGACCTTGGCCCAGAATACCAGTTGGAAGGCAGTGGCAGTTCCAACAGGTATGTAATGTAATGTAATATAGAAACTTAAGTCCAGCATTAAAGCTCTACAAAGTAAAGGAAAATCCTACTGCCTCCTAAGGTGCAGAACTGTGGGGCCTCTCATGCATAAAGGAATTATCGGTGGCAGAGAATAGATTTCTTACACAACTGCTTAACCTTCCACAAAGTAATCTATCCCTTACCCTATTGCAGGGCTTGGGCCTGTATGCAATTTCGCTCATGCTACAGCTGAGACCTTTATTGTTTTGGCGTAGGCTCTGGACAACATCTGAATTGGAGCCCTACAGACTCCTTATTATAGAATTCTTAAAAATATCAGACCACTTGAGAATTCCATGACTGTCCTCACCTAAAGAGGATGTTTAAAGCTCTAACCCTAGAATCCTTGTGTGATAATCCTGACAAAGACACTCAGGTACCAAGGTAATTGATCAAAGATTGGTGCAGAGAATGTCTTTGGGGTGCATTGATCACAATTTGTACCTCAGGCAATTTAGCAGGTCGATTTTTAGAACACAAGATCTCCCCTTTTTATGAAGGCTCTTTAGATACTATGCAAGGCTCCTTTCCTAGACAGCTTCACCCGAAGATTAGGAATACTTGTAAACTTCATTTATTTGTATAGGAAGCATTTTTTTTATTCAAATTCAAATGTATTTTTTTTGTTTGTGTGATTATTTAAAATTATTGGAAAATATTAGCTAAAAGAAGAGATTTACAATACAATACAATAAGAAATTCAGAAGACTGCAAAGACATCGGTAAAATACCCATGAAATAAAACGGGTTCACATCCCACACAGCCAACTCAGGTCAGCGATAACAGGAAGTAGTACTATAGGTGTAAACACTGATGTATTTTTACATAAGTACCTGGAGGGTCTGACATTTAGTGATGTGCGTGCTACATGCAGATTGCCCACCCTGAGTTGCAAATAATGGTTATCAGCTATGTTTTCTGAAACTAGTAATAGTAAATCTATTCCTGCCCCATCGAAGTCTATTTGTTTGAACTCACTAATGCCCACATGCATCAAAGGAAATTGCATTCGCAAACGGTGCGAATCGCAAAATTCGGCCGTTTACGAATGCAATTTCTTGATTTTGGATGCATCAACTTTGAAGTGCATTTTTGCATTTTTAGGAATCGCAAAAGCCTTTGCGATTTCTAAAATGAATCGCAAAACTTGCGAATCGCATTTTTTTGCGAAAAAATGCTATGCATAAAAATTCGCAAAATGCGATTTCCTAATAATTTGCAAATTGGAATTCTTAAAATTAGAAGAAGTCAAACCTGGTGGTAATTTTACTAACTTTGTTCAAAACAGGTGACATACATCAGGACTGCATATAAAGGGCCTCAGAAAGCATCCAACTCTTTTTCAGAATGGCAGCACTTTTCTTTTTGGCACGCAGGCAGAGGTTGAGAGCAGCTGCAGGATGGAGAAGGTTGATACAAGAGAGAATATTCAGAGTGCGCATTACCTTACTAGGGCAGACTGCAGCAGGAATCTATGATAGGTATAGGCTCAATGCTCACTTAATATTAGATTTAATTGAAGAATTGGACCCAATCTTGCAGAGGCAAACACGCAGGACTCAAGCTATACTAACCCATGTTCCGGTATTGTGTTCACTGCACCTCCTTGCTTCTGGGTCATTTCAGGGTGTAATAGCCATTGCTGGTGGTGTCTCCCAGAGTTCACTTTCCAGATTTTTTAATGCCTTTCTAAATGCCATGTTGCAAAGGATAAGGCATCAAATTAAGTTTCCTACTACACAGCAGAATTTGGTGAAAACCAAGTTAGATTTCTATAACATGGCTCATTTTCCACATGTTATTGGTTGTGTAGATGGCACACATGTTCCCATTTGCCCACCCTCTGAGAATGAGTATATTTTTTGCAACAGGAAATGCTTCCATTCTCTAAACATCCAAGCAGTTTGTAATTCTAAAACTATAATCACAGACTTAGTGGCAAATTACCCTGGAAGTGCCCATGACTCCTACATTTTTAGACACAGTGCCATCCACGCACGACTGGTTGCTGGCGAATTTGGAGATGGATATTTGCTTGGTAAATTTAATTTCTCATTTAATAACACATTCATGTTTAATCTAGACACATGTCGTTCGTGCATTTCATCTGTCATTATCATTTTTTGCAGGTGATAGTGTTATGCAGTGAGGTCTTATATATTAACACCATATCTCAATCCAACAACTAGGAAAGAGCAGCAGTATTACCATGCTCACATAACAACCCGCAATGTAATAGAGAGAACTTTTGGTGTGATGAAATCTCGTTTCCGCATACTACACAAGACTTGAGGAGCCTTACAATATTGTCCAGAAATTTGCTGCAAAATAGTAGCTGCTTGTGCAATGTTGCACAACTTAGCAACTGAGAGAGGCATAGAACTGGATGAGGAAGATGTACTACCTCAAAACAACAATAAGTCTCAGCAACCCCAACCAAGATTACATGGACCAGAGGCAGCAGAGGGAAGAAGGAGAAGGGCAGGGATAACACAACATTATTTTTGATTAAGGTAAGAATCATACAAGACAATGTGGAGCATGACTGCAACTTATTTATTCATTAAATCAAAAGGATATGCCTTTCCTTCATGAAAATCAAATGCTCATTTGATGAAGTTGTAAATTATATTGTATTCATTCTGCCAATAGATTTATTGTTATGTAAATGATTTTGTTAAGCTTTAAACAAACATGAAACATCACAGAAAACAATTATTTTTTACGTCCACGAACACCTAAGGCCTTCTCTTTATTTACCAAATTGTTCATGGCCATGTTGCTGGAATTATTTTGTTTCCTGTTGATACGTCGTGCCCCAAGTAAACCATGGTCAAGTATGCCAATGACATTACTGCCAACTTCTCTACCCCCCCATTTGTGGCTGATTATCTGGGCCAGCATCACTATGTATTTTTTCAACAGCATCATGGAGTGTCCCCATTCCCCTGGCAATCTCAACACAAATTTTCTTCATATCCAATTGCATGGAAACTGTCTGCTTGCAGAGTTGAGCAGTAGAGTTTGACAGGCGAAACATTCCCCTTGTATGACCGTGCATGCACGTTAATGAGAAAGCCTGGCGCAGAGACCCGACACCAGACAACATGACCACCCTCAAGCTCGCCACTCGAAAACACCACCAACTGATCCACACCACCAAGAAAACAGCATTCAAGGAATGACTGGACAACAACGCCCACAACAGCAAGGAACTCTTCAACATCGTCAAAGAGCTCTCCAATCCCAGTGCCGGAAACAATGACATCACCCCATCGCAAGACCTCTGCAACTCACTCGCCTCGTACTTCCACAACAAGATCGCAGACATCCACAACAGCTTCAGCACACAGCCGACGCACCCTACAACCGCACCAGCGCCCCCCACCACCACCCTCCGTGCCTTGACCCCGATCAACACCGAAGAGACTATACGCACAATGAACTCCATCCACTCCGGATCTCCAACCGACCCCTGCTCTCATCACGTCTTCAACAAGGCCGACTCCGTCATCGCACCCCATCTCCGGGACATCATCAACACCTCCTTCGACACCGCAACCTCCCTGGAGAGCTGGAAGCATGCCGAACTCAGCGCCCTCCTAAAGAAACCATCATCCGACCCCACCGACCTCAAGAACTACCGCCCCATCTCGCTGCTCCCGTTTCCTGCCAAAGTCATCGAAAAGACCGTCAACAGATAGCTGTCCGCCTTCCTCGAGACGAATGTATCCCTCGACCCCTCACAGTACGGCTTCCGGGCCAACCACAGTACCGAGACCGCCCTCATCGCAGCCACTGACGACATCCGAGCCCTACTCGACAACGGCGAAACAGTGACCCTCATCCTCCTGGACCTCTCTGCGGCGTTCGACACTGTCTGCCACCGCACCCTAGTGCAACGCCTCAGCAACGTCGGAATCCAAGAGAAGGCACTGAAATGGATCGTCTCCTTCCTCGCCAGAAGGAGACAGAGAGTCCGCCTTCCCCCGTTCAGATCAGAAGCCACCGAAGTCATCTGCGGCGTACCCCAAGGAGCTTCACTCAGCCCCACGCTGTTCAACATCTACATGAGCCCCCTTGTGGCCATCGCACGCCAACACAACCTCAACATCATCTCCTACACCGACGACACCCAGCTGATCCTCTCCCTCACCAACGACCCCGCCACCGTCAGAACCAACCTACACGAAGGGATGAAAGACGTAGCCGAGTGGATGAGGAACAGCCGCCTGAAACTGAATTCAGATAAGACGGAAGTCCTCATCCTGGGATCGTCGCCATCCGCCTGAGATGACTCCTGGTGGCCCCCTGCCCTGGGCAGCGCACCCAAACCAACGGGCCTCGCACGCAATCTGGGCTTCATCCTGGACTCCTCCCTCTCCATGACCAGACAAGTCAATGCCGTCTCCTCGTCATGCTTCAACATCCTACGCATGCTACGGAAGATCTTCCGGTGGATCCCCATCGAAACCAGGAAGACGGTCACCCAGGCCCTCGTCACCAGCCGACTGGACTACGGCAACTCCCTCTACGCCCGAACCACTGCCAAACTCCAGAAAAGACTTCAGGGGATTCAGAACGCCTCAGCACGACTCACCCTGGACATCCCCCGACACAGCCACATCTCCGCACACCTAAGAAACCTGCACTGGCTCCCCGTCAACAAAAGAATCACGTTCCGACTCCTCACCCACGCACACAAAGCTCTCCACAACCAAGGCCCAAGATACCTCAATGACCGCCTCAACTTCTACACTCCCACCCGCCAGCTTCGATCGACCAGCCACGCCCTCGCCACCGTCCCCCGCATCCGAAGAGCCACAACGGGAGGAAGATACTTCTCCTACCTGGCCACCAAGACGTGGAACTCCCTCCCCACCCACCTCCGCCTGACCCAAGACCACCTCGCCTTCAGGAAGCAACTCAAGACCTGGCTGTTTGAGCAGTAGCAGGCCCCCCCTCCACAAGCGCCTTGAGACCCTCCGGGTGAGTAGCGCGCTATACAAATGATTTAATTGATTGATTGATTGTTCCAAGGTGTCTTTTATCACTTCTCACTTGCTAGGTCTGCAAAACTGTGCACATTGTTTCCAGAGATGCTGCAATGCGGTCAAGCTTTTCTGAGGTTGTATTGTGCCCTTTCTCAATTACATTTGTCATTTTTTTCACAATGTTGTGCATGGCACCAATCTCTTACTGATATGACAAAGTTTACCCTTTATAATTCTAATGTCTTTGCCTTGTAGGCGCTGTACTTTGAGGATTTTATCTTCCACAACACTGCCGGTGCTGCAACCCTCTCCAACTCTGCCACTATCTGATGGTTGTGACCTGCGCCTATAAATCTGTTGAAGTCTCCTTCGCCTACTCTGCCTTGTGTTAGTGGCTGCTGGAGTTGGAACAGTCACCACTTCAGAGACATTGACATTTTGATCTTCTTCTGTATCAGAGTGCTCCAGTTGGCGCACTCTGTGTCTTTCCCTTCTTGGAAAAAAGGATGTTGATGTTGTTGCAACATTTGCCTCTTCTGTCTCTTGTCCTTCTTGATTGGAGAAATGTCTCAAATCATGTTCTATAATTTCGTGGAGTCTTTCTATGATTTTAAAAAAAGCAAACAGTATGTTATTTTAAAGTTTGCACTGTTGTAAAATGTTTGAACATAAGCTTCTGTTTATTAAAGTACACATGTTGCCTGTCTACTTTGGTCTCAGTAATGAGTATCATTCATTAAAAGGTACTTGCTTTGTTTTCTAACATTTATAATGAAACAAAACTACAACTCCCATGATGCACTGCTTTGTTACTTTCAACTGCAATTAAAAAGTTTTGAAAAACGAAAATGAAATAAATCAATACTGAAATGATATTGCAGCAAGTACAACAACATTGCTAGCCCTCATGCACACTCATAGCACACTTTAAATTGCAAAGACAAGTAAACTTACCTTCAGAAGGGGTAGGAAGCTCTGAGGTATCAATGTCAATCACTCCAACAATCGCCTCAGTTATAAGTGTGCCTTCCAGCATGTCTTCCAGGGGGGTATTGGGTCTATCCCTTGGGGGGCCACCACCAGTTCGTTTTGCTGCTTTAATCCTGGTTGCAATTTTCTCTTTCGCACGACTGCGCAGGTCATACCAGCGTTTTTGTAAGTTATTTATGTCACGATGTGCAACACCCACAGCATTCACCGTGGCTTGGATAGCAAGCTGGAGATTCCTTTTAACTGCTTCAGGAACCTTCAAAGATTGTTTCCCAAAAAGTTGTTCCTGCCTCTCAGTGACCTCCTCAATAAGATTCTCCAGCTCCTTGTCATTGAATTTAATTTTTCTTTTCCTGGCTTGCCCCTCTTCAAGTGTATTTTCATTAGCCATTTTTCAAAAGGATTCAGACACCCTGACTGCAGCACTTCCTCCAGGCAGAGCTCCAGAATCCAACTGCCAAACCTCCACCTCAGACCAGGGAGCAGCTGTGTGTAATTACTCTGCTGGCTTCCTGACTGTTAACATACTGATATTCATCATGTGTGCGTTTTCGCATTTTGCAAAATCGCAAATTGCGAATTCGCAAATAAGAATTCGCATAAACCTTGCGATTCGGGAAAAATTGCGATTTTTACCGAATCGCAAAAAAAAGCGAATAAATTGATGCATTGAAAATTGCGATTCTTTATTTGCGATTCCTTAAAAATCGCAAATAAGGAATCGCAATTCCAAACGTTGATGCATGTGCCTGTTAGTTCTTTGTTTTCTTTGTGTTGGTAAATCAATTTGCTACGGGGGTTCCTGGTTTAGTCTCAGTGCTCAAGGCGTGTCACTGAACCCTCGCCACGGCATCCTCTGAATCCCCTCCACCCCCTCCCCCAACCCCCCTCCACCCCCTCCCCACGGTGTCTGTCTGAGTCTCATAATTACTCCCCCTGGGGCCCCCCTTCCGTTTACCAGTTGTGCACTTGCTCTCTCGGCCAGTGCTGCCCCAGTTGCGGTTGCCCCCGAGGTTGCCTACCGCAGATATCTGCTGGTGAGTGAGTGACAGCCACTGATCGGCCAGCAGCCGCCCACCCCTCACCCCTCCGCTGTTCTCTCTGCCCCCTCTACACACAGACTCCGCTCGCAGGCTGACCTCTGCAAGACTGTGAGGACCTTTCTACTGCTGCGTAAAAAGGCCGATCCCCGCCACTACATGAATAGGCATCCGGCACTGCCATTGGGAGTAGGACAAATCCCCACGATCTCCATTTCTGCTCCTACTGACCTGTGCGACTGCCATTCATCTGGGGTCACACTTAAAGGACAGAGAGGTCGTGGTAAAGACGAAGAGATAGTAACGGGGAAAGAGTGAAATGGTGAGAAATGTGGCCATAGATAGTGACAAACAGTAGTGGCATCTGGGCTTAGTGATTCAGAAAAGGGGGTGGTGATGGACAGAGTACCTGAATTAAACAGAACACTCGTACCCAGTCAACAGATCAGGGCTTGATCCATCGCCGTTTTTTAGCTCACTGCACCATCCCAGCTCAGAACCTGGCTACATGCAAATTAGTCTGTCCCTGGCCCAGTGCATCATGGGAACAGGGCAGACCAAACTACCAAGCCAATTCTTATACTGGAAAGGAAGCAAGCTTCCGGGGACAGTGGCAGAGAGGAAGACGCACGGATGAAGCGAGAGTATAGGATGATACGGAGGAATACTGACAGGAATAAATGCATACACAGAGTAAGAGAGAGGGACAGAAAATGAAGTGACTGAACTAGATAAAATGACGCATTGAAGGAGACTGGCAGGGAGAGAGAGGAGGACAAGGAAGGGGAGATAGTGGCAGGGAGGAAAGACGAGCAGGGTGATAAAGAGGGCACAGGAGAGTGGGAAATGCAATCTGATAAGTCTTCTCTAATATGATTTTTCTTCTTTTCCACAATCAGTTGTTAACATTTATTGCAACATCCTTGTTTTTTCCCCTAACAAGACACCCACTTGCTCTGTTTATCAGTTTTTCTGGAGCAGTTTTTGTCATGCAGTCTTTTATTGACAACCTATTTTTCAAATGATCACGAATATATTTCGAAAATTGCTGGAAACAAGGTACTTTTTTCATGGGAAATGGTATACAGAGTTTCACTTGACCAATTCAGTCCCTGTTTTCCTGATAGGCAGAGGCTGATTTGATTTGGGTTTTTAGTAGCTTTGAATTGAACTCTCATGTAGATTGCTGCATTTTGTGGATGAAAGTAGAAGACATGGTTTGTGAGCTTAATTTTCTATAGTTTAATTTAATTGATATGGGCGTGTTTTATTAGCATTGGGCGTGTGGTCTATGGTGAATTTTGCTCGATATTGTTGTTTTGAAATGTTAATGTAAGATGTCAAATGAGTAGGGTTTAGATGTTTGCAGGGACACTGGAATTATGTGATAGCGTGTCCACTGCATCTTGGCAGAATTATAGATTTGCCACATAATCCATCATCTGCTGCATAATCTGCAGATTAAAAAAAAATGCTTCTAGCTCAAACAGTTCAAAGGTTACTAAAAGCACAATGACCACCTTTTTGTTGCCTCTTGCTATATTGTGGTGGTCAACTGCTACTTAGAAGGTGCAACCAATGTACAAAAAATTTAAAAATAATGAAGTTATGCTGGGAAACAGCGATTTAAACGCAGGTAATACCACGTGGGTTGGTTACAACGTGATGTTACATCGTCCGTGTAGTTACCGACGACTTGCGCTAAATGTTGTGCTAACTGGAGTAGGAATAGTAATTTATACTATTCCAAGGTCCAGCGCGCCCTCTAGTGCAAGTCGTAGAAACAACTTGCGATGTAAAGCCATGTGTGGTAACGATGCGGTCGTTGTAATGACCATGTTGTTACCTACCGCATGGTAACACCACGGGTTGTAAAGACACATTTTCAGTTATACTATCACAAAATGTGCTACATTAAGCCACAAAATGTGTGTTTTCTTGCCACATAATTTCCTCAACCCTGCCACATAATTCCAGTGGCCCTGGATGTTAGATGTTCACAATGTATGCAGGAGGATGTTAAAATATAGACTGTAAGTTCTACGTAATATAGACCCTAACTTGTTCCAAATTGTATCAATTGTATGAGGATTGTGCCATATTTTCTTTATTTTCTTTACAATTTTTTTGGTGTAGAGTACAAAAAAACGATTGGGTATGTATAATTTCTTGTACATTTTGCTTTTTTTTCCAAATTTTATAGGAAATGACATAAAGATGGTTGCGTTTCCCAACTGGCAAAGAAGAAGAATTATGCTAACCCTCAAGAGCATTGTTAGTTTTTCCAACCCCCGTAAGACTGTTACACTATTCTATGTTGAACATTTGTTGTATTCTATGACCCACCATGCTTAGATGGCCTACCCAGCTGTCTTTAATGTAATTTGGGATTGTTGTCAATTTGTCTTCATTGATCCTCCACTGATATTGTAATAACCACTTCGAAGAATACCAGTGAAATGTTCATGGACATGTTCAAGAGGTGCAGAGGCTAAAATTGATAGATTCCTTTAGATCAACCTGCAATTTGATGTCAGTCATATTGTGGCCAAGCATGGCCATTCCAACATAGAACATTCACTGACCCAACGCAATGAGCCTCGCACCAACATAGTAATAAAGAGCTAAACACTACGGGGCAGAATTATGATGCCCTTGCACCGCAATTGCGTCACTTTATTTGACGCAACTGCGGCGCAAACAATGCACCCTATTTACAACGTGACGCATCTAGGGGATGCGTCACGTTGTAAAGCCCTGCGCCATAAGGAGGCGTTCCTGAAAGTGGCTGAGTGAAATCTATGAGATTTCACTCAGTCACTTTCTGGCCAATGCTGCGTCAAAACCCTTGAAGCAGGCGTAGGTTTTGATGCAGCATTGTGTAGATGGGTCACCCCCGAGCCTTGCTGGAGCTGCGTCAACTCCAGCAATGCGCATCTGTGCTGTTTTTGCACCATGGTGCGCCACATTATAAATGCGGCGCACCATGGGTGGCATAGCTGTGGCACACGTTAATTGGCGCATCCCTCGGGATGCGCCAGTTAACATAAATCTGCCCCAACACATATAATCCTCTGAATGCTGTTTTTTGGGTATTTTGTGCAAAATATTTTGATTTGTTTTTTTAATGCATCCTTATTAGTGAGTTTGGAAAGTTGTTTTAATGACACCTATTAACGATAGCTTAAAGTCTCTGCTTGTTGTTTCATGGTTTATTTTATGAGTTATTAGAGATTTCTGTTACCAAGTTTGAAGATATGTATAACTCAAGAATGTTTGTCTAAGAACAGATAATATAGTCAGGAGTTGTTATTATTGCAAATGTTACCATGAATAGTGGTATATTTGTGGAAATTGACAATAAAACATTTCCATTTTTCATGCAAAAATCACTTATTTCTAGGGCTTCTAGGTTTGTAACCCTTAAAAATATTGATAGGTAATTTTGTGTGTCTTAATTATCAGGAATGTCTCTTTTAAGGAAGTTAGTTTAAGGTTTCCCGGAATTTTAATGTCTGAAAACATGTGTTGTTCAGATGGGTGTTCCCTGCTCATTTGATGATTTCTGTTTATTGTTCTTTTCAAGTTCACTCCAGATAATTCACCTGCAGCATAGGAAGAGATAATGTTTCCAGCTTCTTTCAGGATTCTACCCAAGGGCTCACTGGAGGTCACTTCAAAAGTGAAAAAACATTATGTGCGCTTCTTTATCTGAGTACCTCATCTTTCATTTTTTTTTTAAATATTATTATGCAATCAGCATTTTATAGCATTCGATTCATATTATGAATCTCGTACTGTGTAGTAAGATTTCCCAGAAAATGAAATGTCATGACTGGAGCAGCCGCATTAGAATACAGTATTTTTCAATCTGACTGATGTATATATTTCTAATTAGTGCATAGTATCTACTAGTGTTTGTAATAAATGTATTTGTCGTGTTCTGAATAAAAAGAACAGACTGGACAATAATGTATTGACTGTTATTATTGTGTCCCCACGAATGATGATTACTAGCTTGGTTCCCAGCCAGTGGAAATTGCGGACCTATTATTTGTGCAGAGCTCACATCCTGCCCAACCAATAACTTATTTTTTTACAAACAATATGTACAAAGTTAGTAAAGAGCATATCAAAAGTATAATATCTATTCACAAAAAATCCAGTAAAAAACAATTCAAGGTTATTTGTTGATTGTCGATGTAAATATATTTTCTATAGCAGGTATACAATTTGTGATGTACTTCTACATACTTTTAAAACAGCAGTGTGAATGACACCTACATGAAGGTATGCAATTTATTGACTAACACCCAAAAGAGATTTCTCATACTGTTAATATGAGAAACCATTAGTGGCATGGTCCCCTGGTAAGTTAAAATTTCCAAAGTATTTAAATTGCTAGACTGAAGTTGAAGAGATGAAATCAGAGTAGCGCTGAAGTGTTTATTGTATTCAGGAGGACACAGCTCAGATAAGATGTGGCAGAGAGGTTGAGTGTGAGAGTTATACGAAGTAGAAAGACTGATAACTTGATTGGTGATCCTATACATGATGGCAGCCCACCCTCAGTGCGTTGTGCGCATGTGTAAGGCGGCTGGATGATTGCATACATGTTTATGTTTAGAATGATGAGGGAGTGAGCCAGATCTTCATAATTACCAAACTATGTAGGATACTATTGGGGATCGAGTCAGAAATCTCAAATGCAGGGTTCTTTGCTGAGCTGGAGTCAGAATATCACTATCACATAGTCTGCGGTGACTTTGGTCTGGGATAATGACTTCCATTGTTATCTCCTGACCTGGTGGCCCTCATTTGTATTTTAATAAGTCCAGTAAGTTGATGATGTGAGTGGCATAAGTAGTTTTATTAATCACAGTCCTTTGATGTGATACATGTGTACTGCCAACTATCTGACTGGCTACTGTGCCATCACTTACAGAGGTTTTTTGCCTTCTCACCCACTAACTCTATAGCACCCACCCATGGGAAGTTCCAGGATGGGCCTCAATCCTTTAATTCTCATTTGGCCAAAAAATCCACATGTGTTTAGATCACCTCCAGTAGCACAGCATTTTTGGTGAGTGTTTGTTAAATGAAGTCATATTTTTACCGTACCCACTCACAAATGATCTGGCAAATTGTTATTGATATTTCATATTTAAAGACACGTTTCACAGGGCAATTACATGGGGTGGATCTATGTAGAAAAGCAACACATTTTGAAGTGATACAAGTGTAGATGAAACATCCTTGGAACTGGGAGTCAGATGGCCCTCACTTGTCTCGATATGCAATCAACCCAGTATCAAATTACTATTTACCCAATAATCTACATTGTCTGAATCTCCACTGCTTAGCGTCAGCCATAAGAGTGCATCATGTGCCATCTGTTTTACCTTCCAGTTGTGGTGAAGCTACTTGCTATCTTTTTTTTGTGAGGACCTTTTGTTGTTGGTTGATCCGATTACATAAATGATGAAGGAAGTGGAAGCATAATTGGTTGTTTGAGATTACTAGATATGTTCTCATTGTAAGAACCAGCTCTGTGATTTAAACAAATATGAGAACATCAATTAGTCCTGAAGAGAACATCGAACACCTGAAGGAGGATAGTTGGACAGGAAGAGACAGCACTTTAAGAAAAATGCAGGGGCTTGAAACAAGTTAAGTGCTTGGCAAGTGACCATGCATAGAATTAGGGTTCCTTCTTCTTTGCCCCCTGCATTGGAAGTTTGTAGGTGCCCGATTAATAAAAGGAGTCAAGGTCAACTACAATTGAAAAATTGGAGGGTAACCCATTTGGTCACACAGTAAAACTCTGAGTCAGAAGATGGGATTAGGTATGAATTTAATACAAATTCAAAGCCAAGCTGATATAAATTAGTCTCAAAAACATAGTATAAAAATACAGAATCTCTGAAGGATATCCAAAATGTTTTACCAAATGTATCCTCAATAACAGAAAGCAAATAAGGAACTCCATAGCTGCATTACAATAAGAAACAAAGTCTAGTGAGTAGATTGAAAGTTTCAATCTTACTGCGTATACATGAGGGTGTCTAAGAAAATCTATTAAACCCTATTCTAAACTAAGGAACAGGAAGACCTCCCGGACCCCGGGCCCTCTTCAGCGACTCCATCGCCGACCTCGCCAGCACCCACGCACTCGCCTCCAAGGACTACATCCTCCTCGGGATCTGAACTTCCACCTCGAGAACAACAACGAAGCCAACTCTGCCACCCTGATCGACAACCTTGCCAACCTCAGCCTCCGGCAACTCGTTACTAAACCCACTCACGCCGCCGGCCACACACTCGACCCCGTCTTCTGCAACAGCACCCACATCGCCTTCAACCACAGCACCAAACTCCACTGGACCGGCCACCGCTACATCCACTTCAACTTCATGAAACCAACCACGCACCACAGCACCCAACAGCTGCCCTGCCGATGCTGGAGCAAGATCACCGAAGACCAGCGGACCTCCACCCTCGCCCAGACATCACCACCTCATCAGAACAGCCAAGAGATCTTCCTTCCAAGCCCCCCTGGACAACAACGCACAGGACAGCAAAGAGCTTTTCAACATAGTGAAGGAACTCTCCAACCCCAGCACCAACACCAACGACATCCCGTTCTCGCAAGATCTGTGCGACGCATTGGCCACCTTCTACCATTGCAAGATCTCCGACCTCCATGACAGTTTCAACACTGCACCCGCCCCGACCGCAACAGTCCCTACCCCAAATGCCACCTGCACCAACCAGCTGACCTCCAGGTCCCACGTCAACAACAAAGAAACACGCAAGGTCATGAACTCCATCCACTCAGGATCTCCGTTCAACCCATGCCCACACCACGTCTTCAACAAAGCCGACGAATCAATCGCACCCCAACTACGGAAGGTCATCAACACCTCCTTCGACACAGCAACGTTCCCGGAAAGCTGGAAGCACGTCGAAAACAACGCCCTCCTCAAGAAGACCACAGCGGACCCCAAAGACCTCAAAAACGTCCAGCCCATTTCCCTGCTCCCATTTCCGGCAAAGGTCATTGAGTAAATTGCCAACATCCAGCTGGCCCGCCACATCTAGGACACCAACGTCCTAGACCCAATCACAGTCCGGATTCAGACGAAACCATAGCACCAAGACAGCCCTCATCGCCGCCACGGACGACATCAGGCACCAACTAGACAAGGGCGAAATGTCAGTCCTCATCCTTCTAGACCTATCATCAGCCTTCGACACAGTCTGTCACCGCACACTAAGAACATGCCTCCAAGAAGCCGGAATTCAGAAGTAAGCCCTGGACTGGACCACGTCTTTCCTCTCCGGCAGAACCCAGCAAGTCCTCCTCCCGCCCTTCCGATCCGATGCCACCGACATAATCTGCGGCGTACCCCAGGGCTCATCCCTCGGCCCGACCCTGTTCAATGTCTACATGGCCCCCCACGCACAAGTGGCCCGTCAACACAACCTGAACATCATCTCCTACGCCGACAACACCCAGATCAACCTCTCCCTCACCAAGTACCCGCACACCGCCAAAACCAACCTCCACGATGGAATGAAGGCCGTCGCCGAGTGGATGAGGAACAGCCGCCTGAAATTGAACTCGGACAAGGCGGAAGTCCTCATCCTCGGCCCCCCCTTCCGCGTGGGACGACTTCTGGTGGCCGACCACACTGGGAGCAGCCCCAACACCCACGGACCATGCACGCAACCTAGGATTCATCCTCGACTCCTCCCTCTCCATGTCAAAGCAGGTCAATGCCATCTCCTCCTCCTGCTACAACACCCTCCGCATGCTTCACAGGATCTACAAGTGGATCCCGCCCAAAACCAGAAGAACGGTGACCCAAGCCCTCGTCAGCAGAAGGCTGGACTACGGCAAGGCACTCTACGCAGGAATCCCGGCTAAACACCTACAACGACTACAACGCATCCAAAACGCCTCCGCCTGACTGATCCTCAACGTCCCCCGCCGCAGCCACATCACCTCCCACCTAAGAGACCTGCACTGGCTCCCCATCAATAAGAGGATCACCTTAAAGCTCCTCACCCAGGCACACAAGGCTCTCCACAACACCGACCAGCCTACCTGAACAACAGACTCAACTTCTACACCCCCGCCTGCCATCTCTGCTCCGCCAACCTCGCCCTTGCCGCTGTCCCGTGCATCCGACGAACAACCTCCGGTGGAAGATCCTTCTCCTTCCTCGCAGCCAAGACCTGGAACACCCTCCCCACCCAGCTGCGGCAAACCCAAGACCTGCTCACCTTCAGAAGGCTCTTCAAGACCTGGCTCTTCGAGCAATAGCAGCACCCCCTCTCAGCGCCTTGAGACCCTCACGGGTAAGTAGTACGCTTTACAAGTTCACTGATTGATTGATTGATTGATTGATTATTTATTTAAGTCAGGGTACCAGAGAAAGGTGTCAGCAAAACAGAATCTCTGTAGAAGTTCTCTAAAGGGAACGAATATTGGATAGCATGAAGCCACACAATAGAGATGATGCAAAGTGGTCTGTACCTCTCAGAGTCTAAAAATACTCTGAATAAACTAAAGCAAGATCCTCAATTATACTTACAGCAGAACCATCAAGAATGCAATGTCACATGTCTCATTATTTTCCAGCTACAAATGCTAAAACTTGGTAACTACATTTGAGACTTCTTTCCTTTAGTCCACGCATCTGAACGTCCTTGGATTCCTCTTGTCTCCTTATTCTGCATTGACAGTAATCCTCTGTTCGATCATTAAGGCATCCCATCCTTTCCAAAAGTAGTCTTTTCTCACCTCGCTATCTCTTTTAGACAAGGTGCCTTTCTTTATTCATAAGATCACATGACAGCACCAAAGAAGAGAAAAATATTGCATCTAAAGCAAACGTTCATGCTGAAGTTAAACATTAAGAATTCCAAATGCCTAAGGCATATGGTCAAATGAAAGTGGCAAGTATTACAGTACACGTTTAAATGCATGATTACAGATACATATACGGATATGATATTTTCAAATGGATACATTTTTAGTTATAAAATATACATAGAGCATTAGTCAAATACGTATACAATATATAAGAATTGACATTCAAACTACAAAAATGCAGATATATATGAAAACTGCAATACAATGTTACTGCAATGAATACGTTAATATGCACCCTTGTACTTATGTCGAGATTACACAGCAAATTAACTTTTTATATCTATTCAGGTGCCTACATTACAATAATAATGTTAAGTCACACAAATACTTGGAGCCACACGCAAACATATATGTGGTCTTGTCAAGCATGGATGGATAGAGCCAAAATAATGCTGCTCATTAAGCATTAGTAGGCACATGTGGAATAAGCAGTGATTTTCCTGAACTGGGTTTTTACACTTAACATGAAGTCTTTGAATGTGGTGGTTGAAGATGGCCCTAATAGCAAGGTTAAAAAGAAGAAAAAATACTGTTAATTGTGACTATGTTTCATGGTACAGACATGCATTACAAACATGCTATCACTGTCTATATGGGTGCATGTTTCACATCTGGCAAATTCACTAGGACTCTGGGATTTCCTTGTCAGAAACAAGCATGCTACTAGGTAGGTTGACTTACAATGTTCACGACAAGTTATGTACCAATTTCCCTCTAACAAACTCATCCACTAATAACATGTTTGATCTGTAGAGAGTAGTATCGCTATACAACAACAAAAGAGAGGTTACATGTGTCTCAAAAGCCACAGAGACGGAGCCATATAAAGAACACGTTTAGCCAACCCAATTTGGGAGGATAGGAAAGCCCTCACACACCGACCTAGTCAGTGTCATGCTTCATCATAGGGCCCCACCTTGGAGGCCGAGTGCCTCCTCGGTGTGCTACGACGCCAGAAGACTGCGGAGCAGGCGTGCAGTGAAGAAGATAAAATAAAAGTGTCTAAAGGGTATCTCAATACTTTATTGGTAGATCCCTGTAACACAGTTAAAATTGGTATTATGTGTCTGAATTTACAGCCAAAGGTAATGAATTGGTTTAATTCAGGATATTTAGTCAGTCAACATGTTTCAGCCTGTTAAGTGGTTTTAATTTACCTAGGCATTCATCAGGACTAGTGTAACCCCGGCGGTATGGACTCTCTAATCGTCCACCCTAACCTGAGGACGTGAAAGTGAAAAAAGAAAAATTAGTGAAAAAAGTGCAAAAAGAAAGGGAGGACAAAATGTCCAGACCCAAAAATCCTGATTTAGGATGTAATCTGCACCTGTGGAAAGGAAAAACAAAGACAGACACAAACAAACATACAAGATAGACACAATGTCAATGGTAAGTATGAGTTCGATAGTCTGTCCAAAGTGCTCCAAACTGTGGCAAGCCAGTGTCAGTTGCTAAACACTAACATTATCACCATCCATATAACCCTGAAGAGGATTATACCACTAATACTAGGAAGTGGAGTGCATAACAGTGCTAAAAATGTGTAAAGTTACACAAACAGGGGAGGGGGGGGGTTAAAATATCACTGTGATAGTTCTCCATAGGAGGGATCAATGGACCAAGGGTCAGTGACCTCCTCATGTACATATCATAATCTTAAAATATCATCTCACTTTAAAATGTGGCGCTAAATGCACCATGGGTCTCGGGAGGGGGGTAGGAGCGTCCCTGGCACATCCTGCGGGGAAAAAAGAAGAAGATGTTGGGAATGATCGATGCCATTTTTTACTTAGCTCAGAGGTTGCAGTAGCGTGACCCTGGAGTCAGAGATGCGAACTCACGCCCTCAGCGCTCGCCACCCGTATCAGCACCTAGCTTTTCCTCATACCCGGAACCCGAAGATATAAAGCTGGGTCGGTCGGTGTCTTTTAAACGGAGTAAACGCTGATCAGCGTGCTTCCGGGTGGGCGTGGTTCGTTCCAGAAGGAGGCTTGGAACGCATGCATCATGCCACTGGGAGGCGAGGAACGTGATGGTAATGAGGCTTGGATTAGAGAGCCAATCAGAGCTAGCAGTTGAATGTTGCTAGGGCGACCGGCTCCAAAAATGCTGGATGTTATAAACAAAAAGCTCGCGAAGAAGCGAGTAGTCATTACTCACTGGAGCAAGGAAAAGGTATTAGTATCGCAACAAATGGAGAATGCGGCTTGAGCTCATATGTTTCACATACATACAGGCATGTTTTGCTCTGTGTGCCAGGGGCCATTTAAGAAAATAGGTAAGTGTTCTGGCTGCTCTAGACTCATTATTTGAATGTATACAAGTGTTATTGTGTGCACCATAGACAATAATATATCTTGGTATGTTTCATTAGTTGGTATAGTTACAGGCAGCCATGAGCTAGACATGTGCAAAGTGCGCATGTTCCTCGCTGCCTAAGCTAAGCTTTGCCAGGCTGAGTGATTCACAGGCCTGTCGGTGTGACCTCCTCAGACTAGCAAAAGTGCCTCATATCCCTCCCCCTTGTGAAGAGGTGGAGCATCACTGATTGCTTTGGACCTGGGTGCTTCAGTTTAAAGCCCTGAAGTGCCCCGGGAAGAGTGTCAATCATTAACACCCTGTTGCAGAGTGGGTGGGGTGAGCAGTCCTACTGACCCCATCTCACTCTGTGATGAGATTGGGACTGCTGCCGTCCCTCAGTGGCTGACATAGGAAATTAAGGGAGGTAGCAGTCCCAAACCTCCTTGGACCTCTGAGGCTTGGAACTGCTGCCTTCGATTAGCCAATGAGGGAAGGCAGCAGTCCCAATCCTCCTGGGACCTTCGATGCTTACCTGTCGCAGAGCTGCTGTTGAGGCAAGATTTATGATTGATTTGTTTGATGCATGTGTGCATCTATGTATGAATAAATGTATGTGTATATGATAGGGAGGGTTGTGAGTGAGTGTGTAAATGGGTGTGAGTGAAGTGTATATGTCCATGTGCCCCCCTTTCTTCCATCTACATTAAAATTACCAGCCACACCTGCAGACAGTTGGGAAACGGTTGAATTTTGCATGATTCAACATTGACATGGGCCTTTATAAACTATAATAGTTTTGTTTGTAATACACAAAGTTGACATTTTGGTTTCTGGAATGTGTGATAATTGGAAAGGTTCAAAGCAAAATGTCTAAATGCAAATTGAAATATACGTAGGTTATCTTTCATTATTCATCTATTCATTTGCATGTTCATTCATTTACACTGTTAAATCAATGACTATGGAATGGACCTTGCCAGCCTATCTTAAATGTTGCAACCACCAACCGCTGCGGTTCTAAGTACATTACTTTTGATACATTTGTCTTTCTGCTGTTGGGAGAAAACATTATTTTACACCTAGCGGTGCACCTATGCCCATACCCTCCCATAACCAAAACTAGCTTCCACAGGTTTGTGAGATCAACACCACCATTATGAGCATAGTCAACTTCTAAGATTGCATCCTCCACAAGTTTACATAAACAGATTGCTATGTTGACAGAGATGCCTTCATTTTGTTTGGCTATGACAGCGAGCCTCTGATGGTGGCTCATTGGTACGGTTCTCACAAATGACAGTATTCTTGTATTATTCTTGTTGGACTCGTAACTGAACACCACAAATGAGTGATGTTGTTAGTAGTGGAACTGGACAGCAGGGCCCTATGAAATGGAATGTCTTTGAATCTTGTAGTAGGCAGAATACATGCAAAAGCATGCCCTTGTTGTCCCTTTCGCCATGCTCATGCCTATTAACCAATCCCGAGTTTTTTTCATTTTCTTAAAACACCACAGGGGAATTTAGAATGGCATTTATGTAGTAATTTTCCTATATTACTACTTCACATACCCCTAAATGCAATTCACAAATGTGCATATACAGATCTCTACCCAAGCTGTCTCTATCTCTCATGTGCAGAATTCTCCACAAATAGTGAGTACAATAAAACACATGGTTTTATGTTTTTGGCAAAGGGAAGTAGCAGGAAAATGCAAGAAACTCCACTACAAAGTTGGATGAGTATAGTGACAACTACGGAGGGGCACAACGATCAAAACACACCTATAAAAGGGTGAAGCACCAGCAAGTCACAAAAGTTACAATGTACTCCAATAGTTCTAAAGCTCAAACATACTCCAAGCTACTCGAGTCCCAGTCTTGCCGTCCCCATCCACAACACCTTACATCACAAAGGAAAGGGGAGAGAGCCTATGGTCTAACCTATATTTATGAGTTTTCATTTCTTCTGGTTGTTAGTTGTGCATTTTTTTATAAGAAGGTACACATTTTCTTGTTTGTTTTAGTTCTGCATTCTACATAGCTTAGCCTGCAATCTCTGTCTATACTACATAGAACTACATTTGACGGGTTCACATCTTGGCATGCCTGCAACGTTATTTGTACTTACTTTGCAGTGGAGGTTTGAGCTGTATATCTCTCACCCCCTCATGTAAGAGAGCTGGGATACATGTACCTTCTACTAGGAACACATCTTTGTATGTTGCTTCTAATTGCCTGTAAGTGGATATTATTTCCCCAGGTGTAGGCGTAAACCTATGTCTGCAGGTAGACTTACTTTTATGCTTTTTCCGCACAACCATGTACTTGAAACCCTAACTTCTCCAGCACTCACTCCAGTTGCAGTTCTGCATCACATCAGAAATGTTTAATTGAGATCCAGAAAAGGTTTGTTAGTGTATTCTTACCACATGGGTGTTTATAATTTCACTGTCTGTGACTACATTTCTAAATACATTCATAATTTTCTATTTAAATATGACAACGCTTCATTGTTGGATTGGCTATTAAAACTAAGGGCCAAATTATCAAGAAAGAGCGATACATTATCGAAGCTTTTATTGGCTGGATACTGCCGCTAAAGCGTCGATAATGGGCTAGATAATATGCTCTTGCGAATTCCCATAGCAGCCCAGGTTCTGGTGTTAACCTGGGCTGCTATGGGAATTGTGTACCACAATGAGCCGCTCCCAGTCTTGGTATCGCTAGTGTAAGTGCAGTGCTCCAATTGTGAGTGCTGGCATCTCACAAAAAGTGAAGGACTGGTCTCACACACCACCGGGTGCAGCGGACCCACATGGCCCTACAGGCAGAAACATGTTTTTTTTTTTTTTAACATCATTTTTATTGCATCACCAATAGAAATGTACAGACAATATATATATTAGCAATATTACAACATGTACAGGCTTAGTGCGATCCAGTCGAGCTCCATCTGGGGGGTTCCCCTCGGCCTCGGCTTGGGCGATCTCATCCCTGCTCATTGCTCGTAGCCTCTTACAATGTCTGCTCGCTTCATTAAGCAAATAATCCTGGGTTGCTTTTGCGATTTTCACCCCTCCCCCTCCCCAAATTTCGGTACCCCAACATCCCTCCAAAGTAGCTCCCTACCCACCCTCCCCCGTGGTCGCTCTGCGCTGGGCTAACCGTGTGAAAGTGTCCTGTGTGTGGCAGGAGGAAGTAATCTTTCGCTAAGGTGTGTTCTCCTGTGTAGTGTCAGGGCCTGCCCCGTCCAGTTCGCTCTCGTCATCCTGCCCCTCACCGTCCACATCCCGGAGCGCCTGCACCATCACTTCCCATGCCGTCGCCCTTTCCAGAGCCTTTTCGTCATTCAACCTCCAGGCCATCTGGTACCGTAGGGTACTTTCACACGCGGCCCATCTCAGACATTCTCCATACCATCTTTTATACGTGGGCCCCACTCTGGACTTCCAGTTTCTTGTGATCTCCCGCTTGGCCAGAATAAGCCCTAAATCTATAAATTTCCTAGTCATCTTGTTCCTAGGCGTGTGCGGGAACCAATGAAGGACGCCAACCGCTTTAGTAAACTGGATATCCCTATCCGTTGCAACGTTAAGGGCCCGCCCAACGTCCTGCCAATAGTCTCCCAGGGAGGGGCAATCCCATAGCATATGGCATAAATCCGCCCCAATTGTATTACATCTGGGGCAAGCAGCGTCGGTCGCCCCAAAATACTGTTGGATTTTCCCGGGGGTAAGGTATGCTCTGTGAAGGACATAAAAATGAATCAATTGAAACCTTGCATTCCTCGAGCTCTTCCGTGCCCGTCTCAGCAGCTGGCCCCAGGTCGTATCTGGTATTTCCACTTGAAGGTCCAGCTCCCACTTGGTCTTCAGGGCTGCCAAAGGCTGCAAGGCCTCCCGCAGCATCCTAGAGTACAGGCACGTGACAGCCTTGAAGGTACCCGCCGCCATCATGGTGTACTGGCAGGCCATCAAGGTGCCCGGTTCCTGCAGCCCTTCCCCCCAGTGCGCTTGCATAGCGCCCGTGACCGCCGCGTGCAGCAAGTAGTCGCCCCTTGGGATGTCAAATCGCTCCTGCAGGTCCTGGAACGGCAGCAGCACCCCATCTTCGTAGAGGTCACCCAACATTTGTATTCCCGCCTCCTCCCAACCTAGCAAGCGCGACCAGTCTCCTCCATGTGGGAGGGCGGTGACCATCCCCAGCGGAATTTCTGGGGCATACATAAGGCGGACACCCGCCCGCTTACGGGCCCGGTCCCAGCAAAGCCGGAACGTCTGCTCCTCGATCGTCAGGTCTCCCACCCGGAGCTTCTGGTGCAGCGTAATATACGCCAGAACGTGTCGCGGGGTGCCTTCCATTCTCGCGTCCTCGGGGCCTCTATACACTTTCGCCACCTCTTGAGTAAAAGTCTGCAGCTGCGCGGCTAAGTAATACCCTTCAAAATCCGGCACCGCCATACCCCCTTCATCTTTGGGGCGCAACAGAGTGTCGAGCGCTATACGCCTCCTTCCCGTGCCCCACAAGAAAGCTATGACCAATGACCTCAGGCGTTTGAAGACCGAGCCCGGGACCCACACCGGGAGCGTCCTAAAATAGTACAAAAGCCTGGGCAGGGCTATCATTTTAAGCAAGGAGATTCTACCAGCCAGGGACAACGGCAGAGTTGCCCAGAAGTCCATGGACCCTCGCAGGGCGTTAATACAGCGAGTGATGTTGCCATCCAGTAGGTCGGATGGGGTGTGGTAAATATAAACCCCCAAATAATGTAGGCAACGCGGCTCCCACCGGAGCTCCTGGGCAGTGAGTGGGCATGGCTCTCCCGGCCTCAGGGGGAACAGACAGGATTTAGGCCAGTTGACCTTCAGGCCCGACAACCGACCGAACTGCCCCAATAGCTGCCGCGCCCCCTGGAGTTCGGGGCCCGCATCGGCCAGGAACATCAGCAGGTCATCTGCGTACAGGGAGATGAATTGCGGTCTCCCCCGGAATGATAAGCCTGCGTAGTGGCGGCCCAGTCTGGCTTCCGCCGCGAAGGGTTCCATCGCCAACGCGAATAGTAGCGGGGATAGGGAGCAACCCTGTCTAGTGCCACGTCTGATCGGGTATTGTCCAGAGATCAGTGTGCCCACCCGGACCCTCGCTACCGCCTCGGTGTATAGGACCTTGGTCCATTTTATGTATCCTTCCCCCAGTCCGAAGCGACGCATCACCTCATACAAGTACCCCCATTCAAGGCTGTCAAACGCCTTTTCAATATCAATAGAGAGGACAAATGGGGAAACGCGATCAGGCCAGTCCACACCCATCAGTCTCGTGAGTCTACGAATGTTATGAGTGGTGTTGCGTGTCGGTATGAAACCGCACTGGTCACGGTGTACCAGGCTTGTCATGTGTATCAGCAGTCTGTTGGCCAGAATTTTGCTGAGAATCTTGTAGTCTGTCATCAACATAGACAACGGACGATACGAGGACAGAGCCGCGCCCTCTCTGCCCGGTTTCAAGAGCGGGATCATGAGGGCCTCGCACATGGAGCCCGGGAGTCGGCCCCTCGCCTGTGCCTCGTTGTACACCTCGCGCAGCCGTGGGGCAAGGTGCTCTAGGTATTTACCATAAAATTCTATTGGTAGCCCGTCGAGTCCCGGGGTTTTATTTCTAGCCATTTGCTTTACAGCGCAACCTATTTCTCCAAGAGAAATGGGCCGACCCAGCTCTTCCGCCTCCGAGTCCTCCACTCGTGGTAACTGTAAGCCGTCCAAGAACCCCTCAAGCTCCTCCGCCCCTCCCGTTTCACCACTCTCATAGAGCCCCTCATAATAAGCACGAAACCTATTCAGGATCCCGGGTTGAGTGTGGCAGGGCTCCTCCCCTGGCTCCTGGATCCCCATGATTGGCACACCCCTCCGGACTGGGTTAGCAAGCCAAGCCAGCATCGACCCCGCCTTATCACCTTCCGCATGCGCCCTTGTCATGTACGCCTTGTGGTCAAAGCTACGCAGCCGCTCCAGCTCTACCGCCAACCCCTCCCGTGCCCCGCTAAGCCCCTCCTGCAGCCCAGGGTGATTCGGGCGCCTCTTCTCCATGTCCCTCAGCCGTGTCTCAGCCTTATCCAAGTCATCCAACAGAGTCTTCCGAGCCCCTGCCGCATGTCCAATACAGTGTCCCCGCACCACCACCTTAAACGCGTCCCATTCAACCGCTCTCGTAGAGGCCGAGCCACTGTTCACCTCAAAATACCTCTCAATGCGCTCACCCAGGGCCTCCCTGAACAACAAGTCATCTAGGGTGTCAGGTTGCAGGTGCCATGTTGGGACGCAGTTAACAGTCACCATCCATTCCAGAGATAACAACAAAGGGTTGTGGTCCGATATCGTCCTGGCCAAGTATTCTGCCCCTCCCACCGTGGGGAGCACACACGCCGAACAAAGAAATGCATCCAGCCTTACATGCAGATCATGCAGGTGTGAGTGAAAGGAATAGTCCCTAGTAGTGGGGTGCAACGCCCTCCACGCATCCGTGAGGGCCCAGCTCTCCTGCCATTCCAACCTACGCTTGGCGACTCTATGCACTGGGGACGCGCGCAGCGGGGGATGGGACCTATCTAGTAGCACATCCTCAACCGAGTTGAAGTCCCCCCCCAAGAGGACCGGCCCTGCCAAATAACCCGCCAATTTGCCCGAGATGGTAGATAAGAAGGCGGGCAGTTCTACATTGGGAGCATACACATTACAGAGAGATATCACCTTGCCTCTCAGCCTCCCCTCCACCGCCACATATCTGCCCTCTGGGTCCACCAACGACTTTGAAACCTGGAAGGGGACCCCCGCCCTTATCCAAATCAGTGCCCCCCGTGCAAAAGCTGAAAATGTCGAGTAAAATACCTGCCCCCTCCAGCGCCTTTGCAGAGCGGCCCCTTCCTGCTTATTAAGATGTGTCTCCTGTAGGAACGCTATATGAACCCCCCTGCGCTTGAGGTACGCCTGAACTTTATGTCTGCGCGACATGGACTGCATACCCCGCACATTCCAGGTCACACATTTCAACGCCCCGGTACTAGCCATCCCCCCCTACACAACAGGACCAAGGAGCCGAGAACAATGTCCGCATAAGTCCCGCGACCACGGGTCCACCCACCCACCCTCTCCAAACAGGAAGCCGAACCCCATCAACAACAACTACCCCCCGAGCAACCCCAACTGCTCGCAACTCCCACCCCCCCAGGACAGGCCCCCCCGCAACTGGAAGTACCCCCATCCAAACCAACACTCCCGACCACCCCTCAAGGAAAGGTGGTAATGATCGCAGTCCCCACTGCGGTGACCTTAGGGGCCAGTAAGGCGCGGCTCAATGCGATATAACCTCAAAACAAATCAGCCCCGTACGCTCCACCCCACAATCCCCACATTACAGCTCCCCAAAACCTCAAGTAATTCCGTTCCACTGCCGCGGGCCCAGTGCCCCGGTGTCCAACCAACGAGTTCACTCCACCAGTTCAGTTCAACACGCCTCCAGTATTTCCCCCGAAGTCTGCGGCGTCACAATAGGTCCCCGGGCTCCACCAAATTCCGATTGTCCCGTCTCTGAGCCCGTGCCCGGGTCCTCCGATTCCGTGCCCTTCCCGGACTGACTCCTGGCGGTCCTAGATAAGTCCACTACCGCCTGTAGTGCCGCCTGCCTCTCCGCCTCTGTCTGCGACACCGACGGTTTTCCGGTCCTCTTGCGGTTCCTCCTGATCCGTTGGGATTGCCTGACCGGTTTCGCCACCTTAGCCTCCTCCTCCCTGGCCTTAGCACCGTCCGTTCCCGCTTTATAAGTGTCCCACCAGTCCCAAGCGTCCGCGGAGGTCGTGAAGAATAATGATTTCTCATCCACCACCACTCTTAGCTTGGCAGGGAACAACAGGGAGTATTTGATGCCTTCCTGGCGGAGCTCCCGCTTGAGGGATAGGAAGTTCGCCCGGAGTCGCTGTGTCTCAAAGGAATAGTCCGGGAACATGGTGACTCTGTTGTTATCCACTTGGAAGGGCCCTGCCTCCCTCGCCCTCTGTAAGAGCCAGTCTCTGTCCCGGTAATGGAGCAACCTGAACACCACTGGGCGAGGAGGAAGGCCCAGGGCTGGCGGGCGTGCTGGAACTCTATGTGCCCGCTCCAGGGAGAAGAAGGGGGACAATCCTTCCGGCGCCACCTCCGTCCGGAGCCAGTTATCGAGGTAGCCCACCATGTCGTCGCCTTCGATTTTTTCCGGCAGGCCCACTAGGCGTACGTTGTTGCGCCTGTTTCGGTTTTCCGCATCCTCGGCCCTCCTTTCCAGCACCTTCAGGCGGTCCATCACCTCCGCCATCTGGGCCTTCAACGTTGTTTGGCCCGGGGCTAATTCCTGAACCGTGATCTCCACGGACTTCACCCTGTCCTTAAGTTTGTCGTGGTCGGCCTTCAGGAGGCCCAAACCCGTCGCCACCTGAGCTATATCTTGCTGCAGGGCGTCCTTTGTGGTGGCGATGGCCTCCAGGATACGATCCTGCATCCGCTGCAATGTCGCTTGGTCACGCTCCGCTCCCTCTGCAGCCTCAGTATCGGTCGCGCCATCTCCCTTCCCCTTCGGCTTCCCCATCTGGGCTGGCTTGAGCGATGGCCTCCGAATAAGTTCCTGGTCGCCCCCTGAGTGCCACCAGGTTTCGCCCTCCGGCAGGGCTCTCGGGTCCGGAGTAATCTCCAAGAAGCAGGAAACACCGAATGATCGCAGCCCGGCCGGCGCCAGTCGTGCCAGGGGCCCGGGGTGCTCGTCACCGGGTCACCACCGCACTGTCGTCGCCCCTGCCAGGGGGCGGTCTCCAGCCACCGTCCAAGGGCGCGCCCAAGGTCCACTCGGCGCCTGGGGAGAGGCGCGATGCATCCGCCAACACCCCTGATTTGTCAGGGAGCAGTCTTTAGTGGGTCTCCGGGTAGATGCCTCCGTCGCTTCCGAGTCTCATGCCCTCGCCGCCATTTTGTGGGTCCGCAACTTCATGCCAAGGTCCGACGTTCAAAGTCGAAATACTGCTGTGGAATGGCTCGGTGTCGTCCCCCGTGGGCCCCTGACCCTCCGCAGTACTTTCCAGTACCGGATGATATCGGTTACATCGGGGTCCGATCAGATTTTCAGGATATTTTCCGGGATCGGGCACGGAGCTCCGAGCTCACGCTGCCTACCTCCTCGGCATCCAAGCCACGCCTACAGGCAGAAACATGTTGACCCCTTTCACAGCGGTGGGGGGACACTAATATCCCCATGACACCGATCACTTTTTTTTAATTACCATATAGATGCCGGCACTATTAAATTTAAGCTGACACCCGTAATGGCCTTTTAATTCACTCTTTATTTTTTTTGGGCCCCCCCCCCATTTAGTTTAGAAGTGCATCCCTGTCGCCAGGTGTATGCCCGCCCTCTATCAAACCAGGTTTTTAGAGGGCTAGGACTGGTCAATGATGAAGCATGACACCCGGTGGTGTGGGAGACCAGTACTTCACTTTTTGTGAGATGCCAGCACTCACAATTGGAACACTGCACTTACACTAGCGATACCAAGACTGGGAGTGGCTCATTGTGGTACACAGTTTATGTTGGAAGCTGCCGTCTACCAGTACCCCGTGCCTCTTGTTCCCTCAGTCCAGACTTCTCTGGCTTTTGTGGTTATACACTGCTATGGGAATTCAGAGAGCATATAATCAACCCCATTTTCCCTGCTTCATTGGCAGTTTCCTGCTGGTAAAAGCGGCGATAATGTATCGCCCTTTCTTGATAATATGGCCCTCAGTGCACTTGTTTCCTGCTGAGCAGTAGTAAAGTGTTTGTGCTCTCCCCTAAGAACATGGTAAAATTGGACTGAACTTGATCATTTAATTTACTTGTAAGTATCTAGTATATGGTACAATATGTACCTAGGGGTGCCTGTACATTAAAAGCTACTAGCGGGCTGCAACACTCAATGTGTTACCCACTGAAGTAGCCTTTTAAAACATGTCTAAGGCATGCTACTGCAGCCTGTTTTGTAGCTTTAAACTACCATTTCAACCTGGAAAAACCTTTCCTTTTTAATGTGTATAAGTAGCCTAAAGGCAGGCCCTAAAGGTTCATGGAGCAGGGTGCATGGTGTTTAAAAGGTAGGACATGTGTGTTTAAGTTTTATATGTCCTGACTGTGAAAAGCTCCTAGAGTCATTTTTCGCTGTTGTAAGTCTATCTCTCCCATAGACTAACACTGGGTTACCTTATTACACTTAATAAGTGAGAACTATTCTTTTAAACAGATAGTGAAATACAGTTTGCACTCAAATGATTTGTAATTTAAAACATCTTTAATGGTAAAGTCAGATTTTAAGTTACTATTCTCAAATAGCCACTTTTACAAAGTAGTATTTTTTCTGCATAATCCAAATGTAGCTTTCCACCTGTGTCCAAGATCTCATGACTATGAATGGTATGTCTGTGGTGATTTGTGTAGTGCTTCCAGGCATTCAGACAAAAGAGGTCTAGCTCTGGAGGGAGATGGTTTTCCTAACAGGCTCCTCACTGAGGAGGAATTGTGACCTGCCCTGATTACACTTCAAATAAACCAGCCAGCAGCACACACAAAAAAGAACCCTTACACCTGCCCTTGCCACCCTAAATAATGTGTAGCCAAACCTAGGAGACAAACTGGCCAGAACCCGTTTACGGAGTAAGCCAGGGAAATCCCCCATGCAAAGGCTGGCATCATATATAAAAGTGCCACCTTCAGAAAGGCCTGCCCTGTTCTCTGCAGATGAAATAATGGACCTGTTGCCTTGAACACAGGCTCTCCATCAGTAACTCCAAGGGTCAGTTGGCTGACCTCATGTTTGAGCTATAGGGACTCAACAAGCTTCCAGAGGTGATATTTTTATCCAAAACTTGAAAAACTCACATCTCCGGTTCTACTAATTGGATTTGTGTAGTTTTTGATGTCATTGTATTGACCAAAATTAACTCTATTTTTCTAAATTGGTTTAAGATTTTTCTTGTGTTGTATTTTCACTTTATTACTGATTTGGTGCTGTATAAATACTTTGGGCATTGCTTCCAAGTTAATCCTTACTGCTTTCATGCCAAGCTACCAGTGGGTTAAGCACTGGTCTATAATCAGAGCTTTTGTGGTTCACCCTGACAATGTTTGCGTTAGGCCTCCACCCCTCTCAACTAATAACCGCATTTCTTGCAAACATATTTTATTTCAATGGTTAGTTAAGACAGTTCATTCAAAAATAGATACTTTAGGTTGAAAGGCAAAATGAAGACTGGCATGGATATCTGTAGCTTGTTCCATACTGCTATAACGGGTCTTTAAAAGTGTATTCACTTGTTTGTGGATATTGTTTTATTCCTCATTTTTGCCACTGTCTACTGATGATTACTCAAACAATATGGATCATGAATTGTGAAGAACAAAAGGTTATAATGCAGACAGTATATAAAAAAAGGTGTAAAAATTATGGTTTCCAACAGAGATGATCCACACCAAAATTCTTTGCTTAATACAATGTCTCTGACTTTTTTCCCAGGGCTTTTAGTCACAGGAACAATCTGACATTTTCCAAGGTGAGATGTGAGCGCTCCACACTGTCCATGTAACTGGAATATTTGTCTGTAAAAGAAGGCTTTGGTAGGAAAGGGGGTTACTAGAAGGTGGCGGTATTCATCCTCAGCTAGTAATAATACCACAATCACTAATAGGTCCAATCAAGTCTCAATAAATTAGTCCTTGCTCAATCCTTGGTAGCTTAGCAAACAACAAGACTGGCTTAGATTAGGGGACAGGTATTTTTAAAGGATTTAATGCCACCAAAATGTTAAATAAGTAAAAGACACAACATAATAAAAAACAAAACCAAATAATAAAAATAGAGAATGTTTTTATCTTAAAAAGAATCCAATGTAAGGAACCAGTGAAATTAATTTTTAAAGATTAATTAATACATTGTGCATTCTAGAACCAAAAATCTTAAAGCACCACTTGCGTCAGACAGGTCGCACTGCACCCCAACAAAGTCAATGTTTTAGGCTGACCACAATGGAGTGTGGGTAAGATAGGTTGAGGGCTAGGTCCCGGTTGTAACTGTTCATTTAGAATTAGGGCCCCATTACAAGGTTGGAGCCACATGGGACCGGCGGACGCTTGGTGGTGGTCCACCTGCTGTATTACAAGTAGAGCAGTTTGACTGCCACTGGAGCACTGCTACTGGTGTGATCCTTGATCCCGTGGTGGTGGGGCAGTGGTTTGAGGTTGTAATATGGTGGTTGTGCCGCTGTGGCACCACCAAGCATATTACAAGTTTCCTTCCAGCGACCCTTTCAATGGCAGTGAGCTCAGCCATGGAAAGGATGGCATTGAGGCAAGTCAAGGGACCGATACATGGTCCTCTGATGCATTTGTTCATGGGTGTGCATTCAGGGGGGCACATGGTGTGCTTGCCCTGTATTTATGCATCCCATGTCTCTGCATGTAAAGAAATGCCCAACATTGTGCATTTCTGTCTGTGCAGTAACAGGCTGCGGTGCTCCTAGAGTGATGCCTTTCTTAGGCTCGCCTATGTTCCTTAGAAAGGTACCGCTGTGGGACCACTGCCACAGGATGACTGCCTGGAGGATTCTCGTAATCTGGAGCATGTTCATACTACAGGTTTGTCATTCTCGCAGCATTGTGCTGGCGTGGTGCACCTGACGTGAGACCACAAAACTCAAAATCAGGCCATCAGCCTTCCTCCTGGAGCTTTTCTCTCTTAAACTGGCTCATCAGTGGTTGCTCAGGCTTCTCAGGCCCAAAGTTGGATTCGACAAAAGTGACCTACTACAGCGCGATGCCTTGATGATCCGGTGGAATTCTTTGCCCTCGATATTGATGGCGAATAGCTCCAGAGCTTTCAGTGTGACAAACTAGCAAGGACAGATTAATTCCTAAACAACTACTCACACGGAAGGGGGCCCCTGAAGCAAATAACTGTTCGAGAAAACAGGGGAAAACAGAAATACAATCATAACAATGATTCTCTACCTGTGTACAAAGTCATGTAGTGCTAATAGTCACTGATACAATTACATATGCCTGAAATACTGGCCTTCCAAAATATGATACACAAAGCCTTAAGTACAAATAGAATGTGAAGAAATATATACCTTTGTGATATCAGCAATAGATACAATAGATAAGATCAAAGAACATGTTAAACACATGAAAGGATTAATCAGTTGGTAGTACAATTCATGTTTGAAATCACAATTCCTTCTCAGAGTGGGGGAACATTGCCCAAAAGAGCTCCAGCGCTGATGCGCGTTTCAGTGTTTGACCCCAATGTAGCTCTCACCTGCTTCAGGGCACACTGGTGATGTACAGACGCAAGGAAGGAAGTGCTTAGAGGGATTAAAAAAAAGTACAACAAGCTGTATATAATACATATGACAAAACAGTGTGCCATGGGTATACACATCTGAAACAGGCACAGCGTTTTGAAACGGAAGGCACAGGTTCAGGACACATGGTGGATATGGGTAAAAGGAAGCATGCACACTCAAGAATAGTGTCAAACGTAAGGAGCAACCAATACCCACTATATAGTAAAACGCCAGCCGAAACTCCACGGTGTGAGATACCTGTGCCTGAAAAGAACAAGTATTAGAAATGCAAGCGTTCTCGGATTTATTTGAGTTAGAGCTAATGGCGTTGTCTTTTAGCCATGTGTTATGGAGTGTATGCATGTGGTGTGTAGTGGAATTATTTGGGTTGGATTGGATTTGTAGCAATGGTGGCATGCTGCGCTTTAGATGAATATGTTTAAAAGTAAAGTGCACAAAAGGGGGTTCCCATGTGCACACCATTCTTGTACATTGTTCCACTTTCATTTTTAAACCATGATAATCCTTTAGCGTGCAGCCTCGGTCACGTGGCCTGCCTGAGTGCCTCGTGTAAAACATTATGACAAAAACAGAAGAAGCATTCCACTTCATCCGGCCGCACAGCATAATACTGGAATAATTTCCACAATGTATTCCTCAGTTTGTCAATATCCCATAATCTTTATTCTGTTGATTCCAATCAGTTTTTTTTCAATTCATCACTTTTTACTTCTGCCACATGTGAAACGGTATCTGTATACTCAAGCTTCTTCTGAATCAGATATGCCCATCCAGGCCTTTTTCCGAAGTTGAATTTACGCTAATATAGTCAAATGATTTTTCTGGATAATAGTTTAAAATTGTAAGTGCATTTAATGCACATTTGAAATTGAAACTCATTTTGCCGACCTCGGTATTTAAAAGCGGAGATCTAGCAGATCATATCTGTGGGGTTTTAATCTAGTTATTCTTAGCCATCTGCACAGATTAAGCTAGAAGTGGTGTACACAAAGTGGATTGCATCATAGCTTCGTGTTAGGAACGAGTTGTCATTAGTGACGGCCGTGTTTTGAATCCGATTGAAAATAGGAACAATCTTTCTAAGTCTTTGTTCGAATCCAAGCAGCCTCGTTTACCATGTTGTACTGCTGATGCGTCACGTGAATTGCATGTGTGTGGGGTGATAGTACGCGCTTGTCACTAAAGTACCAAGAGACTGCTCAGTATGTCGTGTGGATTGTATAAGTGGTTTAAAGGATTCCTCAGGCCTGCCCCGCTCCTCCCTCAGTGTGCTCATGTGGGGTTGTTATTCTCACCTCTGGGATCCACATCGATAGGCAACAAAGTTACATAGACAATAAAAGCATTCTTTTTGTAATTGAAAAGGTAATGGAAAGAATGAGTCGGTGATAACATCCACAAATTCATTCTGATCGAGGAGCCATTGGAACAAAAGCAAAAACTCCGATAGTAACCACGGCCGTAACGGCCGCGATAATTGACGGGGAAAAAAAGCCTGCAGTGGTGCGCGCACGCACGCCACTGCGAGCATACGTTTTGAATTATCTCGGCTGTCAAGCCGTGATAATTCAAAACATATGGCCTTCTGGTGCGCGTAACAGAGACCAATAGGCCATAGACGGAGCTACGCGACCGCCTATGGCCTATTGCGTTTTTTTTTCTAAAGCACACGCACGCAAAGGCCAATAGCAATGCACCTAGGAAAAAACATGCACGAGCAGCATGGAATTCCTAGGTACATTTTGAAAAGCCCTCAGAAAAGGACTCTTGGCTACTCCCATGCTGACGCAGTGGCTAGGCCTGAGACCTAAAAATGGAGGTGAAAAGAGTAGTGAGCATGCTGTTGCAGTGGTGATTCCCATACTGAGATAAACCAGAGTAAAAGAAAATAAAGATGAATAAACTAAACAACAACCAACAATACCTGGAAAATATGACTGAAAAATTGGCAACATAGGATCAAATAAACCATGAATACACAGTGGGCTCTAGGCCCAAACCAGGAAACATAATTATATACACAGACACATGGTCAGAGAGTCTCAGAGAGAAGTATCAAGATGTAAGAAGTATATCAACAGTAAGGCCAACAGCTTACCCACTGAAATGATACAGCCAGGTTCCCAAGTCGGGATAGAATAATACCAGCGTCCCAGAAAATAGAACCCAGGCTAACAAGCCAAAAATTCGGAGTAAACAAGGGGTCCTCGTGGGGGCCACTCAATTCACTTGAGTATGGGACCCAAAATATATGTAACAAGATGTCCAAAGTGGATATAGATACTTAATATACCTGAAGGAAGAGATAAATAAAAACATACAGACATAAGGCTACAGCCAAATTACCATGAAGTGACTCTAGTTTGCATGTCCTAGCACAAAAAGGCCTCTTCCTAGCTTTTCCTCCAGTAAAACATGGCCCACATACTGGAACGAATAGCGGGACAGGGACCCTGGACCATCAGAAGCGCAATTAAATAGAAAATAATAATAAAAATTTTAAAAAGACCAAGACTAAATCTGGGGATTAGACTACGCCAAGGAATAAGGACTCAGCCTATCTTGAAGGCTATATGTAACCCTAGGTATACCAGCCTCAGGAAACTGCTGTAGAGAGTCTATCTGCGGAGAAGTGCTAGCCCCTACCGCCAAGAAAAAAAGGGGGCTAGGCTAGGGTAGACATTATTATGCCTAAATTTCAGATATAAGTAGCGGGAGTCACTCTAATAGGTAATGCTTTCTACTGCCATTGCAGAGTGTCAAAATAGAGCTGGAACGGATATATACCAGCATAACAAAGAAGAGTGACTGGGATTCACGTCCTCGATACTGGGTCTATGTGAGGGTGATTAAAGGGGGGGTTTCACCAGAGAGGGACAACTGGACAAGCTAGGCATGGTATGCGCAAAGGGTGTAAGGACTCACCTACAGGTAGAGTGCAGCGGCACCTATGTAACCGTCCAGCGAGTAGCGAAGATCGAGCGTGGAACAGGCAGGTTCCGTGACAGCTGAGAGGGTGAATGGTGCAAGACGCAAATTTAAAAAGAAAGTTACAAGCGTGGTTTCTCAAACGTACACCAGGACGAGAACAACGTGCTCCTCCCAATGGATACACTCCATAATATGAGTGAAAACGGCATACCCGATAGAAAAGACCGCTAATGGAGTTTGCCATTTTGGAATGGATGCCCATACATGCAGATAAGCATGAAAACACGCCAACACTAATGTCAGGCAAAAACACATATTTGATGTGGGTTCAGAATTACTTACACTGTAACCCAAATATGAATAGTTTTGCCAAATTAAGACCAAATGATAAAGACCGACACAAGCCAATAACCAATATTAAAATGAAACAAACATAAACATAAATGATCAATTATACCCAACTGCATAATCAGAAACACAACAGTATACTAGAAAGTTTGAAAAGAGCGCAAAAGGTGTTAATACAAACAATTGAGTGAGAAAATATATTAAAGATAGTAGGTATGTGTTCCAAATACTCTGAAACACAAGGGACTGGAGGGCAAGTAGAAAATCTAACAAAAAAGAAGCTTTAATGCTGGCCAGTCAGCAAACGGAGTAATCATGTCATGTGGTTCACCCAGAAGGGACTCTACGAGAAAATAAGGCTTACAATGGTGAAACGGAGAAAGAGAACGGCAGAGCGATCCAACCATGGTACCCCGAGTCTAAAGGGGTAGAAAAAATTACAACAGCAAAACATCGGTGAGCATATAACAACAAAAGGAGAAGAATCCCGAGATAAAGTTTCCAAAGGTGTGACTCAAAGAAGTGCTGCTGTCGGGAAGATGAAAAGTGTCCGGTGGAATCCAAGTCTGGATCCATGGTGAGAAGAACCTGGAAGCAGACGGGACAGAGTCTGGGTCACTTCAGGGTGACCAGGGGCTGGGTAGACAAATGCCCACCGATGTTGGGTGCTTCAGGTGAGAAGATTAGATGCTTGACTCTGCAGCCACGGTGACCAGGTGACATTGAGGATGATCAAAGTCTGGAGGTGAGCTGTCCCATGAAGGATGTCAAGGGCTGAGGGGTCACTGTCCGGATCGAATAAAAACAAGCTTTGGCAAATGCAACCCAGGTGGGAAGAGGAAACAAGTCACGGTGAGGACCTGCAAGGTCTTGGAGACTCTCCAAGCTATGGAGAGTCAGGGCACATCTAGAGCAACCAGGGAAGCCCAAGAGAAATCAAAGTTACCTATGCAGGGACCCACAGGCCAACGGACAGGGTATCACAAAAGGACCTTAAGCTGAATCACAAAGTACAGGCCCACAGAGCACTCGTCGAGTGGAGGCCAGAAATCTTCAATAGAAATACTGCTCGGGATCAAGACTACACTTAGCCTGAAGCACAGCCTCAGGGATTGCCAAAAAGAATATGCTGCTGCAATATTGCATGGTGCGCAGGGGTTCGGGTTGCACGGTCCCCACGAGGGATACTGGTCTCAGAACTACTGAGAGAGCAGATGGACCTCAGAGACACTCAGTAACCCACCTCCTGTGTTGCAGAAATCTTCGGAGTCCTCAGGAGCTCGGGAGATGAAAACCAGTCAGATGTGTTAAGGAGCCTGTTTCAGCAGGGGAATAAATCCTTTACTCCGAGGGAGATTCTTCTGTGTTCGAGCGTAGTATAGATCATCAAAGTACTTGGTTTCTGCTTGCATAGTCCAGTCCAGGTAAAATCTAAAGTCCTGTAGTCAGGGTTCCTACTTTATACCCAAGGAAGGGGTTGGACAAACTCTGGAGACCCACCTATGGGAGGGTCAGGACAGAGGGATGGTTACACCCATGTCCCTCGTCCTGTTTTCTACCAGGGTTTGAGCTGGACTATGCCCAGGGACACCAAATGTGCCCCAAGTGCAGACTTTTAGGCACTCTCAGAGTGCACCCACCCAGCCCCAATACACTAAATCATGCCTGGGAGGTGGTCACACCTCCCTGTGGCAGGAAACCTATTGTCAAGCCTTCCCCTGCTTGAGCTCAGCACGGCAGCAGGAGGGCAGGCTCGTGTCTATGGATTGCAGCATCCATTTTGTGATGCCCAGGTTGAGAAAGCTGGTCCGAGGTAGACCAGTGACTCACAGTAGTGGTTCTACAAGGGAGGAATCATACCTCCCACACCAGTTACTGTTGTGAATGTATGATTCCAAGGTTTATGACACCAAACACGACATGTTTCTAAGCAGCCGTTTTAAAGTTAGCATTTGCCGCGAGGTTATAATGCACTCAAGTTAATATGGTTTGGCTGCATCACAGAACACCCTGGATAATAGATTCCGAAAGTTGCAGAGGGGCTCTGCTCATGCAGGGGCACCCTCACACACAAAACACAGCACCCTGCCTTCAGGATTGGTAAGGCCTGCCTTAGGGGTGACTGACAGGTTTATATGTGTAGTAATTTAGAATAGATATTTATTTTTTTTATTTTATTTTTATTTTAGCGATTTGTAAAGCGCCTGGTGACCCGTGGGCATCCTCGCGCTATAATCTTGAAGGCGAACCTGAGGGCAGAAAAAGGGGGGGGGTTTATTTAGGAAACAATATCGTTTTCAATTTCTTCCTGAACCGCAGGTGATTGGATTCGAGTCGGAGGGTTCGGGGGACAGCGTTCCATCTCGTGGATGCATTAATCGAGAAGCGGCGGCCACCCGAACGTGTCTTCTTATGTCTAGGGACATTGGCCAGATTCTCATTCTCCGAGCGGAGGGACCTGGAGACTTTGTAAGGAGTAACCAGGTCTCTTAAGATGTTTTGGGCCGGAACCGTTAAGCAGCTTATGTGCAGTGCAGAGGGTCTTGAAATCGACCCTTTGGCGGATTGGAAGCCAGTGAAGATCCTGGATTGCAGGCCTGGCTGATGCTCTGGAGGGGAGATTCCAGAGTAGCCGGGCGGCTGCGTTCTGCGTTCGCTGGAGTTTGGACAGGGTAGATTCTGGTGCTCCGAGGTATATCATGTTACAATAGTCCAGCCTTGCGAGCACCAGGCCCTGTACTAGGAGCTTCCTGGATAGGGGCGGGAGAAGTGGGAGGATCTTCCTGATGGAGCGCATTAGGCCAAAGCAGGTCCCTGCTGTCTTGGTAGCTTGAGTCTTCATTGACAGCTCGGGCTCTAGCCAAACTCCTAGGGTTTTAATTTCCTGTTTCGGGGTGGGGATTTCCCCGAAAACGGCTGGCCAGACCGAAGGAGGGATGGTGGACCACTGCTTGCCCAGAAGCATGACCTCGGTCTTTGACCCGTTTAATTTGAGTGCTGACTCACACATCCAAGTGTGGATGTTTTTAAGGCAGTTTTGGAGATTGTCCGGGTGTTTGTCCAATTGGGAAAGTGAGACGACTAGTTGGGTGTCGTCGGTGTAGCTTACTATTTTAATCCCGAAGGGGGTGACCACATCTTCAAGGGGGGCCATGTAGACATTAAATAAAGTTGGGCTTAATGAGGACCCCTGGGGGACCCCGCTCGTGAGGGGGAGGGTGGCAGAGCGGAATTTGCCATCCCACACCTGGAACGAGCGCCCTGAGAGGAAAGACTCTATCCACTTGAGCGCTGAACTTGCAATCCCTGCATCAGCTAGCCGATGAAGAAGGACACGATGGTTGACTGTGTCGAAGGCTGCGCTTAAGTCACTGCCACTGATCCTCCTGAATCCAGGATGCATCTCGCTTCCTCGATGACGGCGAGGAGGGCGGAGTCCGTGCCATGACCTGGACGGAAACCCGTCTGGGACTGCCGTAAGATGTTGTTGGCTTCTAAGTATCGTGACAGTTGGCCATTGACCAATTTCTCGGCCATCTTGCTGATACCAGGGAGGAGAGAAATAGGTCTGTAGTTCGCCATGTCGGCTGGGTCAAGCTGGGGTTTCTTTAGGAGTGCCTTAACAATTGCACATTTCCAGCTGGGGGATATTGGTAACCTATATCTAAGTAAGAGGTGCATGCACCACCTTACACATGCTGCAGTAGCAGACCTGTGGTGTCAATGTAAATGGTCTCTCAGGGTTGGCAAAATACATGCTGCAGCCCCTGGGAGGCCTCTGGAATACCTATGCCCTGGGTACATGGTATACCATATATAGGGACTGATAAGGGTACCCCAGTATCCAATCTAGAGTGTACCTAAAGTACATGCAATCAATTTAGAGGGAGAAAGCAGCTTGACTGGGGTCCTGGATAGCAGGACCCCAGTCAGTCTACGTCGAAATCAGTGATACATCAGCAAAAAGTGGGGGCAACTATAAGAAGCAGATCCTTCTCTCCTACACTTTAGGTCTATTAAGTATCTATATCAATTTTGGACATCTTGTTATGCATATTTTAGGCCCCATATGGGAGTGGATTGAGTGTCCCCCACAAGGACCCACTGTTTACTCGTAATTTTACACTTGTTAGCCAGGGCCCTATTTTCTAGGATGCTGGTATTATCCTATCCAGACTTGGGAGCCCGGCTGTATCATTTCAGTGGGTAAGCTGTTGGCCTTACTGTTTATATACTTCTTATATCTTGATATTTCTCTCTGAGACTCTCTGACCGTGTGTCTGTGTATAAATATTATGTTTTCAAGTTTGGGCCTAGAGCCCACTGAGTATTCATGGTTTATTTGATCCTTTTTTGCCAATTTTGCAGTCATCTGTTCCAGATATTGTTGGTTGTTGTTTAGTTTATTCATCTTCATTTTTTTCTGGTTTATCTCAGTATGGGAATCACCACTACAACAGCATGATCATCATACTTTTCACCTCCATTTTTCTTTTCAGGCACAGGTCTCTCATGCAGTTGAGTTTGGGCTGGCTTTTTAATATATGGTGGATATTGGTTCCCCTTACTTTTCACACTATTCTTGAGTGTACACACTTCCTTTTACCCTTTTACCCTTTACCCTGAGTGTCCTGAACCTGTGCCTTCAGTTTCAATAAGCTGTGTCTGTTTCAGATGTGTATACCCATGGCACACTGTTTTGTCATATGTATTATATACAGCTTTTTGTACTTTTTTTAAATCCCTCTAGGCACGACCTTCCTTGTGTCTGTACATTACCGGTGCGCCCTGAAGAAGGTGAGACCCACATTGGGGTCAAACACCAAAATGCGCGTCAGCGCTGGAGCTCTTTTTGGCAATGTTCCTCCACTCTGAGAAAGAATTGTGATTTTAAACATGAATTGTACCACCAACTGATTAATCCTTTCATGTGTTTAACATGTTCTTTGAT
The DNA here is from genome assembly GCF_964263255.1 of Lissotriton vulgaris. Taxonomy (NCBI): domain Eukaryota; kingdom Metazoa; phylum Chordata; class Amphibia; order Caudata; family Salamandridae; genus Lissotriton; species Lissotriton vulgaris. Next base: position 1,908,220,346 of record NC_141689.1, read on the forward strand.
CTTATCTATTGTATCCATTGCTGATATCGCAGGGTTATATATTTCTTCACATTCTATGCGGGGTATTTGCCTTTGTGTATATATATATATTTCTTGTCAAATATTGAACCCTGATCTTGCAGGACATATTAGTATGTGTGGGTATGTTTCTGTTTGTTCGAACAAACGTGTGTGCGTGATGTAGGATGTGTTTGGATTGGTGGGGTATAACTCTTACTATGTTTTTATAAAACTGCAAACACACAATTAATAAATACATTTTGATATGTTTGGTACTTAAGGCTTTGTGTATCATATTTTTGAAGGCCAGTATTTTAGGCATGTGGAACTGTATCAGTGACTATTAGCCCTACATGACTTTGTACACAAGTAGAGAATCATTGTTATGATTGTATTCAGGTTGATTCTTGCGTTGACAGCAGCAGTTTGACTCAATGTTGAGCCAATCTCCTCTTGGAGCCTTTTTGCAAAACTTTGCAGAAAGATTCCAAACTTTGAGATCTGGTTGTTTTTGAGTTGCTTTGGGAAAATCAGGGTTCATTGGCTCCAGCCAAGGATTCAGAGACTCTGCTTGCCTCTCAGCAGCTAGGACTCAATTTCCCACAATTCACCTGCATAGGCCAGTCAAAACCGAGTTGCAACTTGTCAGTTTGGGTGACGTTCTGCTTTTCTTCACAGGTGATGTTTTCCAGCTCTGTTGTAACTGTTGCTGATCAGGAAATCTACTCATTTGCCTTTAAGCCAGGCACAGTCCTTTTTTTGCTGAGCCTTTTGAGTGCAGTCATTTTGAGTGCTAGCTTTCTGAGGTACAGTCCCAGGGCCCAGCAGGCTTTCTTCGTCTAATGTTACAGGCTGACAGTATTCTGAGGAGCTCCAGCAGCTCTCCCATATGTATCTTCCGTTCTTGGCTAGCAAGGAGGGGGTACGGCAACCTAGAAGGGTAACTTTGCCATTCTCTGCTATGCCCACTTCCTACAAAGTGTTGCATATTTTTGACCAGAATGCACTGTTCTCACGAAAATCTAAATGTAGAAAATGTATTCTTGGTGTGTAACCCAACTCAAAGGTGTGGCTAACAACTGATTACACTCCCCGTCTAGCCCCTCTCCAAATCTAAGTAGAGGGGACTCCCACCTGGCTTGAATTCAAGGAAGTGGGGGCTGCCTGGGTCATATGACTTCTGGTCTCCTGCCTTTGAAGTCCAGCTTATCTCCCTAGACCCCTTCCTTTCCCTGGCTTCTAAAAGAAGCAAATTTCCTCCCACCAAATGCCTGTATTGCTTCAACCCACAGCCTATTCACACCTACTCAAAAAACTACTTGATTCGGACTGTAAAAGGCTGACCAATGAGAAGATGCTTCCACAGGGCTGTTTTAGGTAATTTCAGGATAGTAAGTTCTAAAACTACTTTCCTGTAATAGTTACATCCATTCCAACATTGACAAGTTGTTTGATTTAGTGTAACTAATATTTTGATACTTTGAATGATATGATATGATAGCTAGCTTCAATCAGGACTTACATTTAATCAAGTTTAATAAAGTAGTTCTATGTTAGCCTATGGGGCTAGCAGCACTACATTATGGAAATACACCTTTGGCTGTTTTTTATTATAGGGGCATATAAACCATCTTTTATTTTGGTCCTGCTTTTTACAACAATGTACCCTACCCTTGGGGCACCTAGGGCAAACCTTGAGGTTGATGTATTAGGTACAAAAAAGGTAGTTTTGGGCTTTGGAAGGGAAGTACTTTTACTTCTAATGTAGAATGTGCATATATTTTAATTTTAAAACTGGCCTGCAAGGCAGGCCCGGTTTTAAAATTACACCAGATACCAAAGTAGTGCACACTTAAGGGCATGATGTTCACTGGGGCCTCTAAACCTACATGTCCTAGCATATACTAAGGACTTACTGGTAGGTTGTCTTTGCCAAATAGAATTATATTAATTACCATATGCCTTTAGATGTCAGAGCATTGGCCCTGGGCCTGGTCAGCAGAACCCAGGGTACTTTCAGAGTCAGTAACCACCAGCATTAGTCAAAATATGGGAGTGATCAGGGCAAAAAGGATGACTTTCCTACAGTTAGGCTCCTAAGCTTCATTTACTCTAGGTGTAGCTTGCTTGCACAGTCAAGGTGAAGCTCAAAGTAGGTAGTGTGAAATTAGACGAAACATATATTACAAAACAACTATCACAATGTCAATAATTCAGGTACTATCCATACAGAGGTGCTATTTTAATAATACTTCCAAATATATTAATATATGTAAAGTGACAGATATAGTCTAATAATAAAACATATGCAAATGTAACCGGTATCATAATTGCACAAGAAGGTACACTTGCAACATTGGGAATCAGAGATACACAAAATATGCATTATTGACCATCACTAAATAATTGTGAATGTCCTACGGTCGTAAACAATGAGAACACATACGATCACAATCCTCCCACCACACTCTTGGATAGTTTATAAGCAATCACAGTACATATATGGCCCAGAAATAAACATCAGCAGACTGCACATGCCCATTAGGGACCTTATAGGGATGAGTCTACCTAGTTTGGCATGAGAGAGACCCACACTACATCTGGGAAGTGTGGTCTCCATACTGTCCAGGCCCAAGAAAATCAGGGAGAGCTTTCAGAGATTTCCATAATATGTACATGAAGGAGCAGTCCTGAATTCAGTTAAAAGGGCTTATGGTATTTGAGTTATGGAAAAGTTTCCTAAGAAATTGCATGGTATATCATTTCAGAAGAGACATAAGAAGATACCTCAGATAATCTAGAACTCTTTCAAAGAAGGTACATGCAGAGAGTTTTCACAGAACTTGAAAAGAGGTGTTGAGTTAATGAATTGGATTAACAATACAGTATATTCCTTGTATTTATTTATTTGTGGTTTTCTACAGTGTAAACAGTCCAATGAGTCTCAGAGTGCTAAAGGAAGATGAAGTTAGAGAGCATCAAGTGTTAAGGAAACTTTGTACAATAGTTCAATTTCAAGCTGAAATACAGGAGTTGGAGAACATGTTGACATCTTCTTAGAGCAATTCTGTGCTATCAATTTTATTCACATCACCCATTTAGCCCGAGAAGTAAAAAAAAACTGGCTAATTAGGCAGGTGTTATCAGAAATTCAGGATGAACCACACGACTACTTTGTCTGCTCATAAAACAGTGTGTGCCTTGTAAACCACCCCAAGGGACATTACTGGTACAAGATCATACTGAAATAGATAGACTAGGGAAAGGGTTTCTGCATAACATCTTCATGCTCACAGATCCTTCTAGGATAGGCCCACACAGCATTCCATTTCTACAGGACATGAGGTTCCGTGACAATTGTAAGTGGTGCTTCCGACTCGCACGAATATAGTCGAGTCTGGTATCTATGAACCGCAAATGACGAGTTTAGTGGGTGTACGCAGTTTCGCTACGCTAACCTAAACCGTTCGTTTGTTATGTGGGTATTTCTATCTGTACCCACGGGTTCCATCTTAGATACGGCATCCATTTTGTCTCTTGCCCTCAAGTAGCCAGCGAACGGACGATGTCCGCTTCGCGACCCTGGGACTCCCAAGATATTTGCAGAAGACACATGTCCCTTGTAAATGTCTTTATGATGAGGGGGATGCTACTGTAAAGCAGATGGTGCCGCTCGAGGCTCATCTTGCCGCACGGACTTATTGTCTCAGCCGTGCATCTCATTAGGCACGTCTCTTTGATGCCTGTATCTCGTGTTTCTCGATGCCTCCCTTTTTACACCCCTTCCGATTTCCCCACTGTCTCCGTCTTCCTCTACACCTGTTCTTGTTCCTACTTCGATCTGTTTATTACTGATTGGAATGCACTAATGTTGGGAAGATGGGTTTTTACAGTAGGGAACCGCCAAATGTTTCCGCACTTATGTTCCGGGCCTTGTGTGTTTTAAAGTGACCAAAACGACCCCTCTGGGGGATGATTGTGGGAACCGGGTCATAAACTTTTGTGTTCAATGTAACTCTATGGGGAAATTGTGTATAAAAGAAGCGACTCACAGAACCAATTTGAAGCAGTCTCCCCAAGTTGCACGAGTTGTACTTGTCGTGATTTCTGTGTTCCCTGCAGCAAATAAACCTTGAATCTTTGACGCCGAAGGAAGTGTCCCGTGTCTCTGTGATTTGTACGCCGGAGCAGGTTACCCACGAAGGTTTCAGGTGTTGTGCCCTGGCACCGCTGGGTTCTAAATAACCCAGTCCTTCAGTTGGCGCCCAACGTGGGGCTGCATCAGTGGTACCGGTCCAAGCCCGACGATCGTGAGGAACTTTGTGTGAAATCTCCGAGGGAAGGTGCACTCTGCTTCATCGATCCTGTTGTCGAAATAAGTGGCCCGAAGACTTTTCCCGCGAAGATTCCCGCCTCCTGACGGCTGCGACGGACTGCTGCCCTGACTGTAGACCTGTTTTTGGCGCCTGGAGTAGACCTTGGTATAGCGAGACGTTTGACGGGCCTTCCTGGTGACGCCATCGATCTTTGAGTTAAGTATTTGTGGGTCGCTCCCAGAGTCCTTAGTTGTTGACACTTTAGCGAGTGTTTTTGTTGTTGACGCTGCGAGAGTGTTTTTGTCGATGACACTTTGCTAGCGTATTTTGTCGTGTTGTTTGACGACTGCAGCCGCCAAAAACCGAGGGTTTTGTTCTTTGCTGGGACTTGGTAAATCCCGTAACCCTTGAAGTTTGTGGAACTCGACTAGTGTGCAAGATGCCTGGTTGCAGTACTTTGTTTGGTTGTTTCAGACCTTGTGGTACGGATTCCCGACTGGAGGACTCGTGTTCGATACCTCCGGTTGGAACTCCCACTTATGAACTGTACAGTAAACATGGGCTAGGCCCAATTACTTTTAATGATTACTGGATCAAATACACGAAGAAGGACGGTGACCTTCGTTGGCCACCCCATGGTAGCTTCGAGGCCCCGATCTTAGATAATTTAGAGATTAAATTGTTCGAAAGGAAGTCAAGGCCGGCCATGTTTGATGCCTTTCGGTTGTGGCGTAAAGAAGCCCGACAGAAAGAAATCAGACAGACTAAACGTAATCAGCGAGATAATGTTGCTACTATAGTGAAGAAAGCAGAGCAATTTCAGCGCGACAAGGAGGTTAAGGATAAGGAAGTGTTTGATAGGCTACAGCGTATGTCCATAGATAAATGCTATCCTGCTTTGCCTACGGAGCCAGATAAGAAAGACGAACCAGTTGAGGATCCTTTAATGTCTTATCTTCTGAAATCGCCACCTCCGTATGTACAGGGTGCCGCAGCTCCTGTGGTTCCCCCTGTACCTGTTCTTCCACCCACTCTTCCTCCACCTGTTCCTCAACCTGTACCCGTTCTTCCGACTGTTCCTGCTCCTTTGTCCGTTGCTATTCCCACTGCTCCTCCACTTCCACATACTCCTGCTCCCGCTACTGCTCCTGCTCTATTAACTCCTGTTGTTGCTTCTGTTTCTACTACTTCTCTTGTCAGCCCTGTGTCCTATACCTCTCCCTCTGTTTGTAGTCGTACTTCTCCTCTTGCGGCTAGTTTCTTTCATTCTCTTGGACCTGTTCTTGGGTCCGCTGGTTCCGATGGTCCACAGAGACGTAGTCAGCTTCCTGGTAACAGAGAACGCGCTTCGCTATATAATATGGCGATGGGTTGGATGATGCATCCTCTTCGAAATCCGCCACGTGTTGTACTCGACACATTTTGTCAATTCAATCTACCAACTCAAAGGTTTGTGTTCGAGGAAATGTGTAAGGTCCTACGCGCTCAGATATCGGCCGATGCACCTGACGAGGTGCTGACCGCCCTGTCTGATCTTCAGCTTCAGTTCTCGAACGGACTGATAGTGGATACCAACGTTCGACGTGCTGTTGAGCGGTTGTTGTCTTTTCGTCCTACTCCTATACCTCAAGCCTTGTTTGTTGAAGATGTTGAAGGACAGTTAGATGCGTCTGGTCAGTTTCCTATGCGTGAAGTTCCACCAGTATGGATGCCAGGTAATCCTGCAGCTGCTCCACCAGTTCCGCCCTATTTCCAGAGAGTATGGATTCATCTCCCTTGGAAACGATCTGAAGTGTTACAGGTGAAGCAATCTTTGCCTGACCCTCGCAAGAATCCTACGGGGTATTATAAAGAATTGTCGCAGCTCGTAGATGCTACGATAATAAATCTTGCCGATATTGATATGCTGTTTGGAAATGTTGTACCGCAACCGGTATGGGCCAAGATTCGTCAGGAAAACCATCCTAACGAATTGGGCGGTGATTGGGCTGCCATTATAGCGGCGGATGGGTTGCAAACTGGTGGTGCTAAACCGGAACAGGTGATTACGGCTCTCCCACAGAGAATAATTACGCTAATGAAAACTCTTATGCCAGCTATGAGGGTAAATTGGGACAAATTGTCAGCTTGTAAGCAGAAAAAGGACGAGAGTGTCTCCGATTTCTTTACGAGGTTTGAGGAGGCATTCATTGATCATAGTGGTCAGGATATGAGTACTGAGGGTGGTCAAAGGTTGTTCGTGGACAAATTTGTCTCTAACTTATTGCCCGATTTGAGCAATAAATTAAAGAATTCAGAGAGTGCGTGGGCCGTTTCTACTTCAGCTCAGATATTGGCCACAGCACAATATTATGAGAACAGAGAGAAAGAAGAGAACGACCGCGCTGATAAAAAGACGAAAGAGCTTAAAACTAAAGTGTTGCTTCAGCAAGCATATCCCCCACATTCGAATCAGAATACTTCGCAACAGAATAGATCGCAGTCGCAATCGAATCGATCGCAGCCGCGTAATGATTCCTCCTCCCAAAGATCATCGTTAGGGTACAATCAATGTGCTTATTGTAGACAGGAGGGACACATTAAATTCAATTGCCCTGTTTTGAACGATCGTAATAGTGGTAATTCATCTAAAGGAGGTCGCGGTGGTTCGCATCAGGTATCACGCGGTAGGGGTCGTGGTGCTCAGACTGATCGTTCAGATTATTCATCTAATTCTAACAACTGTTTTGATCGACGCGGATCTTCGCAAGGACGATCTGCGCAATACAATGTAGACGATTATTACGTCGATCAGGGGACTGACGACAGTAATTACTAGGACAGCCAAAGACAAGGAGAGGGAGTGGTATCAGTTCCGGTTGATCAGAGAGGGCCTTACGTCGCAGTTGCTACATCGGGCGTCGTTGAGCCTTTTCTGTTGGACACTGGTGCAGCGAAAAGTTCTATCATGCATTCGAAACTCCCTGGCGCACCTTTGTCTGGCTTAACAAATGTTTCCGTTGGATTCTCTGGCGCCCCCGTTAGCAATCCAGTTTCGCGCCCTTTGCCCCTTAAAATTGGGCCTCGTGAGCTAGAAGCTCCGTTGATTTTGACTACTGGTTGTGGTGAAAATCTTTTGGGCCTGGATTTGCTTAAACGTTTGTATGCAACTCTGTATTGTTCTCCTGCGGGTGTAAAGCTTACGTTAGGAGAGAGGGTTGTCTCTCCTATGTACTTGTCTCTCGATAAGCTTCCACCGGAATTGAGTTCTCTTCCAGCGTCTTTGTGGGCAACAGGTCCCAATGATGTGGGCCTGCTTGATATTTCCCCTTATGTTGTTCAGTTGAAATCTAATGTGCGATTGCCACGTATTCCCCAGTACCGTATCTCTCTTGATGGTGAACGAGCACTGTTAGCGATCATTTATGATCTGATCGAGAAAGACGTTATTGAAGAGACTCGGGGGAACGTGTGCAACAGCCCTGTACTGCCCATTCTTAAACGTACTGATCCTTCGAAGCCACCCGTTTATCGTTTTGTTATTGATTTACGGGAGGTAAATAAAATTGTGATTCCTCAATTCCCTGTTGTGCCTGACATCACGGCACTACTGACTCTGATTCCAGCTTCTGCATCATGGTTTTCAGTCATTGACTTGAAGAATGCGTTCTTTAGCATTCCGATTGCCGAGGAGAGCAGGGACCTTTTCGGTTTCTCCCTCGGTGGACGCAGCTTCCGGTTTAAACACGCTCCTCAGGGCTACTGTGAAAGTCCATCGATTTACAGTCAAGCCTTGAAGGGTCAGCTGGATGCGTTTACGTTGCCGGTCGGTGCGGCCTTAATCCAATACGTCGATGACTTATTGGTGGCTGCTGATACTCAGGACATTTGCAAAATTGCTACGGTGTCGTTGCTGCAACATCTCTGTGAGTTGAATCATAAGGTGTCCCCTTCTAAACTCCAATATTGTTGTCAAGAAGTAACCTATCTAGGTCACTTATTGTCAAAGGAGGGAAGGAGGTTGACCCCAGAGAGAATTGCTGCAATTGCACGAATGGCTGTGCCAAAAACCCAAAGAGATGTGCGTGCCTTTCTAGGTATCACGTCGTACTGCAGGCAATGGATTCCTAATTTTTCATTGCTAGCGAAACCATTAGTGGCTCTTACGTGCAAGGATGTTTCGACTCCTTTACCATGGACGGAAGAATGTCAGAAAAGTTTTTCTGAATTACGTGATTCATTGTGTTCGGCTCCTGTGTTGGGTACTCCCGACTACAGCAAGCCGTTTACATTATATGTTCACGAGAGGGAAGGTTGTGCTTTGAGTGTCTTAACGCAACCTTTTGGTGGTAAACAGCGTCCATGTGCATATTTTTCCTCGACCTTGGACCCGGTAGCGAGAGCATTGCCGAGCTGCTTGAGAGCAACAGCGGCAGCTGCGGTCTCCATCCGACAATCAGCAGGATTGGTCATGGATAATATGCTTACGGTGATGGTTCCGCATGCAGTCGATACTCTTTTGAATCGTACGAAAACCCAGCACTTGACGAGTGCGAGATTGTCTGGGTACGAGCTGACGTTGCTGGCAAGTCATATTCAGATAAAACGTTGTAATGTCCTGAACCCGGCAACTTTGTTACCAATTAGCTCAGAGTCAGATGAAATAACAGAACACGATTGTTATTTGAGGACAGAGGAGGAAACAAAAGGTCGAGTGGACCTTAAAAACACCCCATTGGAAGACCCAGATGGAACACTGTATGTGGATGGTTCGTGTTTTAAGTTGTCGAATGGCGACGTGACTACTGCTTATGCTGTTGTAACTTTGAATACTGTTGTTGAGACTGCAAGATTGAATCAGAATTCTGCCCAAGCTGCAGAGTTGATCGCTCTCACTAGAGCGTGCGTGTTAGCAAAAGGGAAACGTGTGAATGTGTTTACCGACAGCCAATATGCATTTGGCGTCGCACATAGTTTTGGACGATTGTGGAGAGAGAGAGGTTTTTTGACCTCGCATGGTACGAAGATTCAGCATGGCCAGCTTGTGAATGATCTTTTGGATGCACTTACGTTGCCTAAACAAGTAGCGATTGTTAAATGTAGTGCGCATCGTAAGGTGACGGATGATGTTGGTCGTGGTAATGCGTTTGCGGACGAGATTGCTAAGGAGACTGCCCGGAACCTTAGCACTCGAATGTATGTGACGAGTTCGGTTAGGTGGCCTACAGAATCGAGCATGTGTGAAGACACTATTGAAAGTGTGAAAGAAATTCAGAATGAGGCCACCGAGACTGAAAAGGCGAAGTGGAAAGAAAGCACGGGAAAGTTGGATGTGAAGGGTTGTTGGATTGATTTGTCGGATCAGAAAAGATGGTTGTTGCCCGATGCGTATGTGCTGGCCGTTGTGACAATGGCGCATGGATTAGCACATATTAGCGCGAAAGGTATTTGTAAGTTGCTGTCCCCTGTGTGGAAGAATGATGGTATTACGAAATGTGCTGAACGTCTGGTGAAAAATTGTATGGTGTGTATGATGTACAATCCTGGCAAAGGAACCCCAACTCCTCCTGGCAGTTTTGCTCCCCCTTCATGTCCCTTTGAGGTGATTCAGTTGGACTTCATCCATATGGAGCGATGCAATAACCTGAAATACGTTTTAGTAGTGGTTTGCGCATTCTCCCGATGGATCGAGGCCTATCCTCTCAAAGACAATACTGCTTTGTCTACTGCGAAAATCCTACTGAAGGAATACTTTCCTCGGTACGGAATGCCTAGAGTCGTGTGGTCAGATAACGGAAGTGAGTTTGTGGGAAGTGTGATGAAGAGTGTGTGTAAGGGCCTTGGAATTAATCAGAAATTCCACAGCGCCAATCATCCCCAGTCAGCTGGATTGGTTGAGGGGTATAACGGTACCCTTAAACTGAAACTAGCAAAGATTCAGGCTACGACTGGTCTTTCGTGGCCTGACGCTTTACCCTTGGCATTACTGTCAACTAGGGCGACTGTACACTCCCGAGTAGGGCTTAGTCCCTATGAAATAGTGTTCGGCCGTCCTGCGAATGTTTGGGGGGTTCCTAGGCCAGGTATGTTCTGTGATCTTGAGTATCCAATGCTGATCGATTATCTTCATGACTTGACTGCTAAACTGAGGTTAATTCACCAACAGGTTTACGACGCACTGCCGACGCAGACGGAGGGTCCAGGCCACCAGCTCCAGCCCGGAGATTGGGTGGTGACGCGCAACTTTTCGCGCAAGAACAACTTGGACCCGAGGTTTACTGGACCCTACCAGGTTCTCCTTGCCACGAGGACTGCTGTTCGTCTCGAGGGACGTAAGAATTGGGTGCACGCCACCCATACCAAGAAGGTCCCTATCCCTTTGCCGGCAGACCCGTGGGTGAGGAGAGGCATTGCATCAACTGAAACCGAAGGATTGCCGGCGTTTGTACCTTTTAGCGACGCACAGCCTGTCGGAGAATCCTCAGTCCAGCAGAAAGACACTGTTGAACATTTGTCATCAAAAGACTCAAGACCAGAACACTCAACTGATCAGCAGGACGTTGTCTCTTCAACAGATCCTTTGTTTGACGAGCAGACACGTCCTGGGAAAACCCGATACTTTTTGCGATCTAGCACTAAAGACTAATAAAAGATCCTGTTTTTGCTGTATTGACAACTGCATTATCCCGTTTTCCGTGATCAGTTTTGAACATTCATATTATTGTGATTATTCTTGTGTATATACATTGAGCTTCGTTCCTTATACCTTTTTGCTTCCACAGTTGAGAAACATTGTTTTTTGCATATATATATATATATTGTGCATTAAAGGCCGTAGGGCCGCGCGCGTACTTCCTTCTGGTTAGTAGGTCTTGACGCTAGGTTAAAGACCGTCGGTTCCTGGGAACTCCTAGGGATTGACTACTGCTACACAGAACGAAGTGCGTCAAGAAACGTTGCGGACGGTCGTAGGGAATGGCATTTTCGAAGCTGATGGACTTGGAAGAAGCTCAAGCTCAAAGATTCAAGCTGCAGCAACTTAGTCGTACCAAATGTTTTACATTTCAAGTGTTTATGTTATTCTTGACTGTTTCTGCATTCTTGGCGGGTGGGGTGTATTATATGACCTCTGGTTTTCTATCTCCTGTTTTACCTACTCCTACACCTGATCCTAAACTTACTACTGTTGCTTCTCCCCATTCCTTTCATGTCTTACCCGAACACGAGCAGGCTAGACGTGCAGAATTCCGCAATAATTCCTTTATTCAGCTCCTTCACCAGCATCAGTTAGTGGTTAACACTACTAATTGTTGCGTATGTGGGTTGATGCCACATACCACGGATAAGGGAATTCCATATCTGGTGTTACCATATAGCTCCCAAGGGTCTGCTCGAGCATTTCAAACAATGTTTCGAAGCGCACTAGGTTTCCACCCCATTCGAGAACCACGCTCTCCCTACTCTGGTCCTACTTCGTATCAAAAACCTTTGTCTCTAGCGATAGAGGATTTAGATAGTGATATCTATGATCCTTCGCTTATTCCTGAAGAAGAGGTACAAGCTTACAGGGTCCTGAGTAGAGGCGAGTATAGTGTGTTCACTAGTGAAAAGCAGCTTAAAAGCTCACCTCCGATATGGGTCGTACCCCACATTGGTAATTTTTGTCTGATGGGTCGTGGCCGAAGATCGAAAGCCCGACTTGTAGAGAGTGCTTGCACTGAAAATTACATTCTGCCGATGGTCTCGTCCCCTGTGTTTCTGGCTGCCAAGGGTACATACTTTATCTGCCATGATCGTGCGTACGCATAGTTGCCCGCTGATTTCATGGGCTCATGCTTCATCGCAAATTTGTTGCCTCCGACGTTTACCGTAGATGCAGATTATCACAAGACCAGAGTTGTGAGAGGCGTAATTAGCGAAGAGGACACTGCCGGTCAAGAGGCAGGAGACTTTTTCAAGGGTTTCCTCCCGTTTTGGGGACCTATGGTTAATAGTAGGAACCTGAGACAGTTGACTCGAGTGGTAGAATCGACAGCTAACATTACTGCCAGTGCCCTTGGTAATATCACCACAGAACTTCAGGCGGATAGACTTATGACGTTACAAAACCGTATGGTTTTAGATGTCATCTTAGCAGATCGTGGTGGGGTATGTAAGGTGATCCATTCGAGCTGCTGCATTTTCATTCCTGATAACGCTCCGACAGTTTACCAAGCCATCTCTAAGTTGCATAAGATTTCCGAATCCATACACGTGGATGTAGGGGATTGGACGCTACTTGGGTGGTTTTGGGGCCTGATGTCGACTTGGGGTTGGAAGATTCTGATGATCATCGGAGTTGTCGTGGCGTTCCTGTTCACGTGTTGCCTTTGTGTGCAGTGCGGTCCTGCCTTATGTGGCCTCTGTGCTACAACGTGTATGAGACAGCCGCCTGTCACCAATGGGACTCGGTTGGACAGAGCTATGCTACAACAACATCTAGATGGTCTGATGAATATCGAGTATGATTCCGACTAGTGCTTGCCTACATGAGGGCAAAAGGAGCGTCTGAGGTTCCGTGACAATTGTAAGTGGTGCTTCCGACTCGCACGAATATAGTCGAGTCTGGTATCTATGAACCGCAAGTGACGAGTTTAGTGGGTGTACGCAGTTTCGCTACGCTAACCTAAACCGTTCGTTTGTTATGTGGGTATTTCTATCTGTACCCACGGGTTCCATCTTAGATACGGCATCCATTTTGTCTCTTGCCCTCAAGTAGCCAGCGAACGGACGATGTCCGCTTCGCGACCCTGGGACTCCCAAGATATTTGCAGAAGACACATGTCCCTTGTAAATGTCTTTATGATGAGGGGGATGCTACTGTAAAGCAGATGGTGCCGCTCGAGGCTCATCTTGCCGCACGGACTTATTGTCTCAGCCGTGCATCTCATTAGGCACGTCTCTTTGATGCCTGTATCTCGTGTTTCTCGATGCCTCCCTTTTTACACCCCTTCCGATTTCCCCACTGTCTCCGTCTTCCTCTACACCTGTTCTTGTTCCTACTTCGATCTGTTTATTACTGATTGGAATGCACTAATGTTGGGAAGATGGGTTTTTACAGTAGGGAACCGCCAAATGTTTCCGCACTTATGTTCCGGGCCTTGTGTGTTTTAAAGTGACCAAAACGACCCCTCTGGGGGATGATTGTGGGAACCGGGTCATAAACTTTTGTGTTCAATGTAACTCTATGGGGAAATTGTGTATAAAAGAAGCGACTCACAGAACCAATTTGAAGCAGTCTCCCCAAGTTGCACGAGTTGTACTTGTCGTGATTTCTGTGTTCCCTGCAGCAAATAAACCTTGAATCTTTGACGCCGAAGGAAGTGTCCCGTGTCTCTGTGATTTGTACGCCGGAGCAGGTTACCCACGAAGGTTTCAGGTGTTGTGCCCTGGCACCGCTGGGTTCTAAATAACCCAGTCCTTCAGACAGATACCTATATTAGGTAGATACTTGTTCAGGACATCAGTAGTGGTCACTGGAAGATGCTCTCATTGAAAATGAGTCAGTACAGACTAAGAAATACTACTCCTGGAAAGGATGCATCCTTTCTAGAGAGCATCCTGGAGCATGATCTCATTGTGAACCAGCCAGCACAGACCTAGTAATACTGCTCCTAGAAGAGTAAGTCGAGCATTGCGATTCACAGTTCCGCAGGCAATTGTTGGTTTCAGGAAGAGCAGTTTATTTAACACACCAGCCGTCTCCTTGTCTTGGTCTCCACTGCACCACAAGCATGTTCAGTACAATCCTTTCAAAAAATCGACATTCTCTTCTCATAATGTCATCTCATGGTCATACATCATCAGGAGATGCCCAAAAAGGAAAACGCCACACATCTCCTGCTGTTTATAAAATTATCAGAATAAGAACCTTAACTGTATATCATTATACAGAAATCTTTGTCAAAACAATTTCTTACGGGTCTACATGTGTTGTAACTCATTTTACAAAACCAGTTGTATTTATAGAAGAGATTCTAGAATATAATTTACTTATTCATCAAAATTCTTTAGATATTATGAATTTGTTTGCCTCAAACTTTTCCTTTGTACCTTTAAATGGCAGGTCCGTAGTCGAAGTTTGGAGGGTCCCTCATGGGTGGCATAATTCATGCTGCAGCCCATAGGGGATCCCTGGGGTACCCATGCCCTATGTACCTTAGTACCATATACTAGGGACTTACAAAGGTGTCCCAGTAGCCACATAAAGTGTAGCAAGGTACTCACCATGCCCAATTTAGGGAGGAAGCACTGTGACAGGGGTCCTGATTAGCAGGGTCCCAGTCAGACTAGTCAGAAAAACTGTAAAACAAACGCCAAAAAAGTGGGGATAACCATGAAAGCAGATCCTACTTTCCTACACACACCGCTGAACGTAAGGAGATTAGATTAACCTTTGCCAGTTTAGTCTCCATTTTTTAAGTGAATATTTCTGGAGAGTCCATCTGCGTTGGCTTAGTTACTCTCAGGTCTATGTTCCACTGTATAGTCCATCCCCTGTATGGAAATGGACCACCTCAAAAGTTTGGGGTTTGCACACTTCATTTGTTTAAGCCATAGGAGGGGCTTATGGTCTGTCTTAACAATGAAGTGAGTGCCAAACAGATATGAAACACATAGGAAATGTACTATTCAGAATAATGAGGAGTTAACCAGACAATTTTCATTTATCTCTATTAATTGTAGATCCCTCTCAAAACATAAGGAGGGCATATTTAATCTTTTGATGGATGTTAAACCTGATGCTTTATTTTTAGCCGAAACATGGCTAAACGCCAGCTCGGGTCCCGACATTGCTATAGCTCTTCCACCAAGCTATCTCCTTGTCAGAAGAGATAGGTTAAATCAAACTGGGGGAGGCATAGGCATTATATTTAAAAAAGAATATACGTGCAAATGGGAAGAGTTACAACTTGCTAATTGTGAAGCCGGACTTTTTAAACTTTGTCTATCTCCGCAATCCACTCTTTCCGGAATCTTGATATACCGCCCTCCGGGTGCTGCCAGAAACTGGGTGGCAGCTTTCCCGAAATGTATTACCCCCTTGTTACTAGAAACATCTATCTTTATGATAGTTGGAGATATGAATTTACATCTAGACGACCATTCATGCCCATTGGTACAAACTTTTTTAACTGACTTGGAAGCCCTGAATGTACATTTATGTAACTCTGGCCCCACTCACTCAGCGGGCCATGAATTAGACCCAATATTTGCTAACTTCGAGGGCCTTATTTGCGAACCTGCATCCCCCGTAATCTGGTCCGATCACTACCTAACCACTTTTTATGTCAGGTTAACAGATAACAAAGTCATGAGTAGGCCCAAGGATTCTTATTCCAGAAGTTGGAAAAAAGTGAAGATAGCAGATCTGAATTCCCAATTACACAATTTTAAGCCCCATTTTAACTTAGAGGTCCTCAGAGTGAGTGCTCAAGACAAAATTATACAATGGTTGACTAAAGCGCTAGAATCAACCATTCCACTCTCTAAGAGCAAACGGAACTCAGGCAGACCCCCAGCCCAGTGGTTTTCCGAAAAGCTAAAAATTGAAAAAAGTAAATGTAAAAAACTTGAGAGAAATTGGAGAAAATATTATGATACGGAAAAGAAGGAAATCTATAAACAAGCTCTAAAGGAATACCATTTGTTATGTAAAATAACTAAAAGGGATTTCACACAAAATACCATTATAGGCAGCACAAAACAATTCTGGAACCTTATTTAAGGTTCTAAAAGAGCTAGCAGGGGCCGCTCATCAACCAGAACCGCCTATGCTGTCTATAATACAGTGTAATGACCTTGCACAATTTTTTACTGATAAAATAGCCAACATTTCGGCAGTTATGAGGGATCCTGCCCAGCCCCAAATAGAATCCTAAGTTCCAGGGAAAGTGTAGACCCTCCACGGAACCAGCTGTCGAGCTGGCAACCCCTTGACCAACAGTCATTTGTAGAAACTCTTAATGGCATTAAATCAGGCTCCCCAAAAGGATCCTATTCCAGCTGGTATTTTTAAACAACTTGACCCCGATATACTTAATGTCATCAGAGTACTACTAAATGCATCACTAGAGGAAGCGATAATGCCAGCTGTTTGGAAACATGCGATGGTAGTCCCATTGCTGAAAAAAGCAAATAGTGATCCAGAGAAACTCTCGAATTTTAGACCGGTATCACTGCTTCCCTTGTTTTCTAAAATTTTAGAAAAACATGTGAATAAGCAACTAGGGGAATACAAGTTTCAAGTTTCAATACTTTATTCGACAGCATTGTCATAAAAGCATGTTTCCCTATGCTAAACAGAATAAATACTATACTAAAAATAAGATCGACATAAAATACACATTAAATACCATCAAATTACAAAATGCTGGCAAATTCTTCAATTAAAAATTCAAGCATTATAAAAGTCAGAGTCACAGTGCCTAGTTCATAAAAAATTGAGATTAATCTTATAATTAAATTTTTCCATAGGACATAATTATTTGCATTTTAAAGTGCATGTGCGTATTATCCAGGCCCAACCCAAGTATTTGGCTATGGCGATAGCAAGATTGGGGGCACAATTTGATCTTAATATTCTTAGTGCCTCTAGATGTTTCCTTATCCCCAAATTCCTGCAAACTGGTTTTAGCCATCTACTTCTTGGGGCAGCATATAATGGGCAGGCAAACAAGAAATGTGGGATGTCCTCGACGTGTACCTTGCAGTGGCAACATGTATTTACATTGTCTGGGGACCATTTTACAGTAAAAGCATTTAAGGGTAGGGAGCCAATTCTGAACTGGAAATACAACTTTCTATCTAGAGGTTTAGTAATCAAGTCCCAGTACTGTTCATATTTGGGGGTTATTTTAAACTCCAGGTACTGCGATGCCAACATAGAAGGTTGATTGGAAGTCAAAACAGTATTATATATCATGTCCCAATACATTTTTTTCAATAAAGCCTTAGATGGAAAGGCAGTGGGGTCAACGGTGGACCATAGATGGTCTAGGTGCAATTTTTGGAGCAAGTTCCTAATTTCTTTAAGCCAGGCTATTTTATGAAACCGATCAGAGCTAATGATGTCCATGAGAGCAGATGCATAATGGCCCAATTCTGGAGTAGTCTTTATGCGCCTCCAATATAAAAGTGGGCGCAATCGAGCCATATCCTTGACCTTTTTCCTCCCTAGATCATATAGGAGCGGGATCGATGGAGTGCTCTGCGGGACACCAACCAACCGGCGAAGAAATGTATTCTCTGCAATAACCAGGGCGCTCAAGTTGGTAAAACCCCATAGCTCTGATCCATACAAGCAAGCGCCCAGCACCTTCATGCTATAAATCTCCATCGTTGGTTGAATGGGTTTTGTAAATGAGGATTTATGTTTTTGTGCTATGGCCCCGGCCAGCTGATGGAACTTTAAGACCACAGAGTCCATGTGAGATTTCCAGTTCATGTTGGCTTGTAAAGAGATACCTAGATAAGTGAAAGCGTTCACTTCTTCCAAAAAAGACCCATTCAAATGCATTTTTCCCTTGAATTGTTTAGCAGGATTCAAGTTCATAAACTTAGTCTTTGTCGTATTTAGTTCCAAACCCCGAATCCGACAGAAATCTCCAAATGCGTCGATTGTCTTTTGTAATCCGCTAGGGGTCCGTGAAACCAGTAAAGTGTCATCAGCAAACATTAATACTGGGACCCGCTCCCCATCTAGCGTCGGGGCATCTGTCGGAGATTTCTTTAGAAATTCTACTACGCCATTAATGTAAAGAGAGAATAAGGTGGGAGCCAGGACGCATCCCTGTCTTACCCCACGATCCTCGGGGAAAGAATCAGTGACGTCCCCCTGTGCTCCCCACCTAATCCTTTATTTTATAGAACAAGGGAAACCCAAAAGGAATAGCACTAGGGTCCTTGGGCAGTAATCTATTGTACAGAACAGAGGACCCTAGTAGTTAAGGATCACACAAATGATGGACATATACTAGATAGTATATATGACTTCTGTCCAGCCGGACAGGTATTTTATTTTTCAATTTTTTGTTGAGATTGTAAGTATAGTATTTATACAAAAGTGGGCACAGCCTGTGACCCACGGAAGACAAGACAAAACAGGTGACAGAACAATTATGTAAAAGCACATAAAAGCGGTCTGTACTATTATTCAGTTTAACAGACTAGGATTAAATCATAGCAACCCATTGTTTTACACAGTACGTGAATTCAAACAAACATATGGTGCAGTAAAGTCGACGGCGTTTCGATGCAATTAAAGTATACATGCATCATCATCAGGACAAAAACTGGTGTGTCATGTTTCTCTTGAGAGTTTTTTAACAATTTCATTACCCCTATGGCAATTTACATAATGGTAAATAAACATTAAGAAAAAGAAAAAAAAAATTTGGGAGAAAAAAACATAGACAAAGGAATATTCATTAGAACTTGACTAGGCATAAGTACATTTCTTAGTTTATAAAACCTGCCAGCAAACATTTCAGTGCTGTGGTGAGATAGTGAAGACTAATGACTATTCGAACATGGACTTAGTGAATTCTAGCACATGCTTGTGACCATCCAGAGAGGATAGTGTGACGGTTTCCATTGTGTTTCAATATTTCCTTACAAAACGACGCAGTGAGAAGAACATGTGAGTTTCACCTTCGGCGTATTGAGTGTTGACACATGCTAATGACCATACGTCATGGGGAAGTGGCGAGTTGCTGAGTGTTACAATCGTTTTTATCAAAACGGCGCAGTGATGGGGCAAGAGTTTAGCCTACGGCGCGGTGAGATTTCCATGAAGTGAGATTTCTTAAAAAACGATAAACTGTGGTTATTTCCTTAGTTTACCTCATATATGCATAATTGCAATCTTGGGGATATTCGGACTTTCAATAATGGTATATATCTGTAGAGAACCAAAAGCTGTCCGTTATTTTAAGTCCTCGTTTGGGAAAAATGAAGTTTTAGTGCCCATAGATGCGGAACTTTATACTCACAACAGCGTCGCCGGTGAGATGAATAATGCGGGGAACTAAAGTGAAAAGAAATGGTCATCAGCCGAGAAAATTATAGACAGAATAGGGTCGCTGAATGACCACGCGGAACTTACTTAGAGTGAATGCTCGGTGCTCGTTCTCGCGGCGGGTCAATAGTCCATATTGGGGGTTCTGGGGAGGAAATGGGTACGAATGAATTAAGGCATTTAGCGACTGCCCTGAACAAAATTTCGGGGTGGTCGGGAGTGGTACTTACAGTGCAGTTCTACTTGATAGCAGGACGATGGGGTTTCTGGCGGTGATCGCTAACGGACATGGCGTGGAACCTGGTAGTTATAGTAAAGGAAGGACTGGACGTAGAGGTTCGGTGACCGAGGCGGCCATATTGGAGTGGTGAATGTGCTCATTTTAGAACACGTTCCAGTAGACAATCTGTATGCTTTACATAATTATCCAGGTAGCGGCTCAATTGGGCCAGTACAATCATTTATATCGTTAGTGAGAAACGTTATCGGTCATGGGGAGAGACCTAGTAGTGAAGGTGGAGAGGGACAGTGACATTGGCGGCCATCTTAAAGTGGTGCAGGTGAAGCAACCCAAGTGAGGTGAAGTACTCAGTGAAAATCACAGAATATACCTGAATATACATTCAATGAAAGGAATTATTTACAAAGTTACTGGTTCAGTAAAAAGGACATATTTACAACAATAATGGCTAGGGCTAGAGCAGAGAAATGTTTCAAAGCAAAGAGGTCCAATCCTCAACTCTGTTGAGCCCCTTTCGTATACTGTCTGTTCTCAGGATCCAGTGCAACTCTTCCTTGTTTAGAATTTGCGAAATGTCTACTCCTCTTGGGGGAGCTTTAACCTGTGTAATCACCGTCCATGTAAAATCATTCTCTGAGTGCCCTTTATCTTTGAAATGTTCTACCAGCGGTGCATTTGCAGTTTGACAACGGATTCGGCTTCTGTGTTGTCCCATCCGCAGCTTGATCTTCTGGCTGGTCTGTCCTATATATATCATCATACATGGACATAGAATTGCATACACTACATTATGTGAATTACAGTTTGTAAAGTGATGCCTCTCATATCTGATTGTGCCATAGGTGAATATTTTACCTTCTATGGTTGAGTCACAAGAGATACATTGACCACATTTAGCGTGACCTTTCAGGATAGGCAGGTTCCACATATCGTTTAGAGTAGTTCTTGTGTCAGATTGAGGGAGAGAGGCACAGACCAAATGATCTTTTATATTTTTTGCTCTCTTGAACGCAAACATGGGTCGGTCTAAGTTAAGAATACCGGCATTTAAAACTGGCCAATGCTTTAGAACACTCTTCTTAATATCATTAGATGCGGGCGAGAATGTGGTCACACAAGTGATTCTCTCCTGGTCCTTCTTAATGTGGAGTTCTAGTAGCGTCTCCCTAGGGCAATACCATGCTCTTTTTAGTGAGCGACGTACCAGTTTTCTTGGGTAGCCTCGATGTCTTAGTTTTTGGCTCAGTATTTTTGCTTCTGCAAAATAGTCCTGCCTATAGTAGCAATTCCTACGTATACAGAGGAACTGTGAATAGGGCAATGAATCTTTTAGGGCACGGGGGTGGTGACTTTTGTAGTTTAATAAAGTGTTCCTTTCCGTGGGTTTTCGATGAAGACTTGTTATTAGTCGTCCTTCAGAATGTTTAATTTCGATATCCAAAAAAGGCAAGGATTCTTTACTGGTAGACATGGTGTATTTAAGTCCCCCACTGTTATTGTTAAGCCAGTGTGTGAATTGATTTAAAGAAATCTCTGAATCTGACCAAATCATAAAGATGTCATCAATGTACCTCTTCCACAGGGCAATGCCACTGTGGAAGGGGTTTGATGCATCCAAGATGGTGTGATTCTCAATATGGTCCATATACAAAATAGCCAAGTTGGGGGCAAAAATAGCCCCCATAGATGTACCACGGACGTGCCCATAGAATTGTCCCTCAAACAAAAAGAAATTTTTGGTTAGGCATATCTCCAAGAGCTGGAGAATAAAATTAGATGGAACATTGTGAGGTCTCGGACGTGTATCTAGAATAGTCTCAATCACGCGGAAGGACTCAAACTGAGGGATATTGGTGTAAAGTGATTCCACATCCAGCGTACACATTGTGCTGGATGTGGGATCAAATGGGTATTCCTCAATGAGGTTAATCATTGACATTGTATCCCTGATATAGCAAGTGGTTGTAGGGACAAAAGGCTTGATAAAATGATCAATGTAATGTCCAAATGATTCCAGGATTGAACCGCATCCAGAGACTATAGGTCGTCCTGGGGGTTGTTCCGAGTCTTTGTGTATTTTTGGGAGGCAGTATATTACCGGAATTCTTGGGGCTTTTGTATTAAGGAATTCAAATTCTTTTTTTGATAGGAAGCCGGCTTCCAGGCCTTCATTAGTAACTACAGTTATCAGTTTCTGTATTTCGACAGTAGGATTGCGTGGTAATTTGCAGTAGTGTTCCTGATTACCCAGTTGGCGTAGAATTTCTTGTTTGTATTGCTCAATTTCCTGAATGACAATCCCTCCACCCTTGTCGGCTGGCTTTATGACCAATGTTTGGTTGTTCTTGAGAGTGGATATGGCATTCTTCTCTAAGAAAGTGATATTGTAGGGGATAAAAGATTTTTTATTTTCTAATGTAGTCAAGTCATTAAGAACTAACTTCTCAAAAGTGAGAATTTCAGGTGGGACCATAAATACTATACTTACAATCTCAACAAAAAATTGAAAAATAAAATACCTGTCCGGCTGGACAGAAGTCATATATACTATCTAGTATATGTCCATCATTTGTGTGATCCTTAACTACTAGGGACCCCACCTAATCCTAGCGTAGTTATTTTCGTGCATACGCACGAGCAGAGTCAATAATTCGGGGCTTATTCCAAGATTGCGCAAAACAATCCAAAGTTTTTGTCGGGGTACTAGATCAAACGCTGACTTCAGGTCGACGAAAACAGCATATAATGGGCCATTAATCAGGGTAACGTTTTTCCAGAACAGAGTTAAAAAATGGAATACGTGGTCAACAGAGCTAGTTAGTGGACGGAAACCAGCTTGATACGGGTAGAGGATGTCCTTATCATCTATCCAGGCTTGTATTTTATTTTGTATCATCCTGCCCATCAGTTTTTGTGCCGAGTCGATAAGGCTGATGGGCCTATAATTACTTGGTAAAACCTTATCCCCTTTTTTGAAGACTGGTATAATCTCCGCACCCTTCCATGATGCTGGTATCATTGCTCCCTGTGCGATGGAATTCGCAAGCCATACAAAATATTTGCACCAGTTATCCCTGTCTGATAAAAATACATCCGCCGGTATTCCATCAATTCCTGGCGCCCTACCTCTAGTTACCCCATCCATTGCTTCGTTTACATCTTTCAGTGAGAATATTCCTTGGCTATAGAATACCCTTTCGGGGGGTGAGTGGAATGGTGGGGGCAGATTGTCAGCGTATTGTGGCTTGGAAAAATCCACCCATGCTTCCTTTGCTACGTGATTTTTTGGACACTCTGCTATTCCCCCTTGCCCCATTTTAAGATGGCCCAGAACTCTTTCTGCTGCTTGGCTACACAAGCCATCTTGAGGTCCAACCATTGATTTTCATCCCACACTCTTTTTGCCCTAGCTTGGGCCTTCCTGTAATCATCTCTGGCCTTCAATACACCTTTCTTAGTCCTCAGCACAAGGCTGAGGTTCTGTCGCGCCTTTCTACAGGAGTGGTCATACCACCCTCCTTTTCTCTGGGGTCTAACACCCTCCCTCTGCTGTGTTTTTTTAAAGAAAAACCTCTGTAGATTAGCAAAAAACATAGGATGTGACTCTTCCATTAATTTGTTAAAATTCAATTCGTTACAGTGGACCTGCAATCTGCTGACCTCATTGCCAACGACCTCCATTAAGTCCTGCATATCCCCAGGCTTATCCACCAAAGTTGCCCATTTAATGTGGCGGAGGTTGTTAGTTGGAAGAACGTCTAGTGTCCTAACACCCCTTTCCTGGTTAGATGAGCTTTCACCTTGATCCAGATTAAAGAGCAAGCACAATGGATTGTGGTCGCTCTCCAATCTCGGTGTCACTTTCATATCTATTACTTTGTGCCAGTCTCCAACGTCTACAAGGATGTAGTCTATCCCACTACTTGACCTCACATTATCAAAAGTGTGCATGCCCCGTAAGTCTGAGGGGGTGCGGCCATTTACTGCCCTCAACCCCCTAGCCAAGCACAAACTCTTCACCTGTATTGCCACCTCTGTCCATTTCTTTACCACCGGAAGATCCAGTTGAGGAACTCCCCATTTGGTATCTTCCTCAAGGGACAGTTAGTGCATTATCCTCAAGTCCTAGTGGTTCAAAAGTAGTGTTCATGTCTTCCCCCACTAGGGTAGTGTAATGTGTTAGAAGAATCTCTAAATCATTATCCAATGCAACTACCACGTCAGAGGCTTTGCCCCCTTGAGTTCCCCTAGCATAGATATTATATATGACCATGTTTTGGCCGTCGGCCCAGGTAATCACAATTGGGAGTAAGTCCCAGTTGTTAACAGACCTCTGTTTAATGGTACATTGTAAGGATTGGCGTACCCATATGGTTAAACCCCCTGAGGGCCGCCCTTTAGGATTCTTTTTCGCGGGGACAAAAAAATTTAAAAAGCCTTGCCGAAAGACAGGTGACATTGCCCAGGTTTCCTGTGGCATTATAACATCATGGCTATCAATGAATTCACCCCTTTCGGGGGTCTCTAACTTGTGGTGAATTCCCTCCAGATTCCATGAAATGAGTTTAAGGCTAGCTTTCGTCTGGGTGTTCCTCTCTTGTAGAGGTGCTACCTGCAGAGTGTGGGTCAAAGGGAATGAGGGGCTACTCTCCCCATTACATACAATAGTGCGGGGAGTCGGCGACAAATACTCTGCAATACTAGGCGAATCTTCACTGGAAGTAGGTGTCTTACCATTACTAGAGTTTATTTCAATAGGCTTCACTGCGACAAGTGTTCCACTCTCTTGGATCTCTACAGCGATATCCTTTACTACACTCATCCGCCCTTTCAGTCAGTCACACTCATTAAGACCAGAAAGGGCCGAGAACCTATTTTCCATCGGGATACCCCAGTTATTCTTTATATCAAAAGGTTTTGGCTTTTTTTAGTACAGGGTTTCATTTAGTTTTAAGCACTGTTGGATTTAGAGTGTTCCCCCCTTTTTTTGTATAGAAGAAATTCAGTGTTAAAGGTACTATTTCACTGGATCTACGCTGGGGGGGTATATATTTGCTAGAATGTTTGGCAGTATTTCAGGATCAGAAAGGTGTAACACCACACAATCCCCCTTACATTTTTTAGTGCCACCCCCGATCCATTCTACTCTTCTAGCTTTCACTACTTCATGTGCCAGCTGGTCCCTTCCTCCCGGGGTAAAGGCCATGTTCCGTGATAACCAATGGAGTGATTTGTTTAGCAGTTAAGGGATGTTCTCTACTTGCCCTGGTTCCAGGTGAGGAACATTTGCCAAAACCAATATCAGGGGAGATGCCTCTACAATTAGTTCTACAGGCCCCTTCTCTAAATTAGAATCTACCATTCTATCCCTTTGACTCAGCCCTTCAGAGTCACCAATGTTTATATCTAAGTCCCCAGTACCCACCCTCCCTAGGGCAGTAGTCACCATTGGGATCAGGGGAGTGTTTTCCAGTAATTCTAGCCTAGGGGCAGTTTGGGTATTTTTCGATTCAACTATAAGTGTTTTCTGCCTAGGAGTGATCGCTTTTTCTTCTATTGATTTTTGTAGAAGACCCCCCAACCTATTCACCTCTTCCGTGAGCTGATCTATTTTACTTAGGAGAGGCTTAGTTATAGTTTTAATTTTGCTATCTAGTGCATTTAGGTGCTTCTTAAATTGGTCTTCATCCAAAAGTGCCTTCCCTCCAGAAGTTCCCCTTGTATCTTCACCACTATTTTCCAAGGGGGATGCGTCTGGACGTTTTTTACTTGAACGAAGTCCACCTCGTTTTGTTGTGCTCTTCTCCCCACCCTTTACAGTTCTTGGCGCTGGGACCGGTGCTGGGGGCTCCTTTTCTAGCAGTATTATTTCTTCATCAAGTGTGCTCTCTGGTACAGAGTCAGCAATAGCTACTAGAAGCTATGTTAGTGGATTGTTCTCCGGTGTCTGAAACACCTCATTACTAATATCAAACGCAGGAGTTGGTATGGGCGTGTTGTCAAAAGGCAATTCAGGTGATAGACTCAATCCCAGAGATGATCTCCTGTCGCTGTTAATTTTTGCAACTTTCTGAACCATATAATTATCTATGGTGTTAAGGGGGGCACTCGATTTTGCTTTAGACATGTTGAAGGGCAACTTTTTCGGATAAGTCCGTATTATACTGGACACGGGGAGATATCTTGGCCACTGCAGCTATGTTATAGCAGATGATGACTTACTTGGAGATTTTGCTCAGAGTTCAGGGCCCTGTCCCTGTCTCTTCCTGCCGATGAGGGCCGTAGAGGGCCCGCCCTTTACCCGGGCTTAGCCCCGGGCGCTCCCGTGCGCTGCCGCGACGCGGGGGTGACGCTGGTCTTATGCGCCACCTGGCGCGATGTGCTGGGCGTCTCCCGCCGCACAGCCTGGCGGGAGATGAAGTTCAGGGCCCCCCTCCGCTCGGCGGCCGCTACTCGATCTTAATTGCGGCGGCAGGATGGGGACGCGAACAGGCACGCACCAGGATTCTCGGCGGTTCTCTGGGGGCGAGGCAGGCTTTCTCGCTGGTCTCTCACAGGCCAAAAGGGTCCCTGGGTCAATTTCCACGGTGTCACCCGCTCCACCGGGGTGACGCTGGTCTTATGCGCCGCCTGGCGCGATGTGCTGGGCGTCTCCTGCCGCACAGCCTGGCGGGAGATGTAGTTCAGGGCCCTCCTCTGCTCAGCGGCCGCTACTCGATCTTAATCGCGGCGGCGGAAGGGGGACGCGAACAGGCAGGCACCAGGATTCTCGGCGGTTCTCTGGGGGCGAGGCAGGCTTTCTCGCTGGTCTCTCACAGGCCAAAAGGGTCCCTGGGTCAATTTCCACGGCGTCACCGGCTCAGAGAAGGGGGACTCATTCAGCACACCAACCTAGCCAGGAAGTAACCTGCTTCCTGGTTACTCAGGAGTAAAAACCTAGGGGAATACATAACTACCAACAAGTTATTACATCCTTCGCAATCGGGATTTAGAGCAGGGCACTCGACTGAATCCACCTTACTGGGTGTCACAGAAGCGATTCGACTAACATTAGACAATGGGGGCACGGCGGCACTCATTCTTCTAGATTTGAGTGCCGCATTTGACACTATATCGCATATAACACTACTTGAAACCCTAGAGGAAATAGGGATAAAAGGTAAAGCACTGAGATGGTTAGAGAATTTCTTAGCAAATAGGTCGTACCAGGTGTTATCCAAAAATAACTACTCTGTGATTCAACCTTCCCCACACGGAGTCCCTCAAGGGTCAATCCTGAGCCCCCTATTATTTAATATTTATGTTGCCCCTCTTGCGTATATAGCGGATAGATTTGGTCTGACAATTTTTTCATAAGCAGACGACACACAATTGGTGTTCTCCTTGTCATCAACTGATAAAAAGACTCCCTCTTCTCTTCACCACGGATTACAGAGCATGGCACAATGGATGCATTCCAGGAAACTAAAACTTAACAGTAACAAAACCGAACTGCTTATATTCGGAGACCAAAAAGATCTTTGTGGTCCAGCCCATTGGCCTATTGAAATGGGGCCGCTCCCGAGAGCAGTTACATCAGCTCGTAATTTAGGAGTAATAATAGATGACAAACTGACAATGCACACTCAGGTCACTAAAACAGCATCTGTCTGCTTCGCCATTATCAAATGGTTGAGAAAAATCCTGTGGCAACTTCCGGATGGGGCTCAGAGAACTGTGGTACAAGCATTGATTGGGTCAAGGTTGGACTACGGTAACATCTTGCTCCTGGGGGCCAACAAAGAAATTATACGCCGACTCCAAGTTGTGCAAAACGCGGCAGCTAGGATACTTCTCCATCTACCTAGGCGAGCTCATGTGTCAGAACATCTACGTAAGTTACATTGGCTCAAGATGGGCAACCGAGTTAAATTTAAGGCATTGTGCTTTATGTACAAAATAAACAGAGGAGAAGCGCCAGCCTATCTGTGTAAACTAGTTCAGAAATACATCCTGACCCGGAACCTCCGATCTATCCATCAGGTGAGATTTGAGGTTCCCAGATTTAGGCGAGCAAGACTGGGAGGACGATCCTTTGGTTGTTTGGCACCAGCGCTTTGGAATTCAATCCCACTTAATCTGCGCCTGGATACAAACTACATGAAATTTAGGAAAGGGGTCAAGGCATGGCTTTTTAATCGAGAATGATACCATTAAACTATGTCCCTATGGAATTGTTATGATCCAAGGCGCCGGGAAACCCTCTGGGTAGCTGTTGCGCCATATAAATGGAATAAATAAATAAATAAAAATATGGCCCAGGGCCCAGACCACAGCAAAGGCCTCCCTCTTTACAGCCCACCAAAGTTTCTCCCTCGGGGTCAACTTTCTGCTGGAAATCAGGAGAGCATTGGGATGATTGAAGGGTCCCTCCTAGAGGGGGTGGCTGGACAGATGGGAGGATACTCCCATGTCTATTTTCCATTTTCGTGCCAGAATGGGAGCCAACGGTTCACAGAGCTGGTTTGAACTGCAGTATGTAAGGAGGGCACCAAATGTGCTCTTCAAGCAGACTATGTGGTGCTGGCAAGTGCCAACACTCCGGCCCAATACAGTAAATCCTTTCTAGGAGGTGGTCACACCTTCTTGTGACAGGAAACCTATTGTACTAACTTCTCCTGCTCGTGCTTGACCCAGCAGCGGTAGGGCAGAATCAAGTCTGCGGTTGGCAGAATCCCTAGGTTGCTGTCAGGCTCCGTAAGATCATCCCAGGAGCATGGAGGGCTTTCTGGAGGGGCCCTACAGTTGCTGGAATCATACCTCCCACACCGTAAATGGTGTTGGGGTATGATTCCAACATTTTGATACCAAACATGCCCAGGTTCATTCCAGCCAGGTCATTGCATACTTATGCATGACCTCTCCATCGTAATGGCTGATTCACAAAGTATTGAGAATGGACACCAGGGTGTGCAGGGGTGGTCTGCTCATTCAGGGCCACCCTCACACTCGGAACCACAAACCCTGCCTTTGGGACTGAAAGGCCTGCTAGAGGGGCTCACCCTGACCAATTTAGGGAGGAAGCACAGTGACTGGGGTCCTGATTAGCAGGATCCTGGTCAAACTAGTCAGAAAAGCAGTAGAACACCAGCGAAAAAGTGAGGGTAACCATGAAAACAGATACTACTTTCCTACAACAACCCACTGGTGCTTCTATTTTAACACAATCTCCCACCTTAGCTCTTACAGATTTTTACCCTCTTATGATCATCAAAATGCAATTTCCTCTTATTTCGCAAATTCGCTCTCTCTCTAATAACCACTCCAATTTTCCCTCACCCCTTTGTTCCATATCTTTTATCTCCAACACAACATGGTGTTGGGTGACCTCCTTTTAAACAGTTTGAAAGGGATCTTCCCCTTCGATCCAGACGCATCAATCGTCATTGATTTGATGAAGAGCGCAGATCTCCACATGAGTCCTTGGTCCAACTCATGTGGCGGGACATACCCTAGACGGGATGTTCTCCAACCACCCAGGTCTTTGTTTTACTGGGTTTCTTCCTCTCGTCTGAACAGACCATAGCGCCGTTCAGCTTGAGATAGCCCTTCAGAATCAATGGGCAAGTGAAACATCTACTTAGAAGCCTATAGAATTTAGGGCCTGGAATAAAGTGGACGGAAATGACCTTCAGAAACTCCTCATATCAACCATGGACAAAATGAACAGGGGGGTAGAGGAAGAGACCACTGCATACTCAAATTGGTTGGAAAAGGTGTGTGATAAACTAGCACCAGTTAAAAGCATCTTTACCTAGAGAGTACTCCCTTCGGCTCCTTGGTTTACAGAATAATTGAGAGCTGAAACACTGAAGTGTAAGCGTCTGGAACGTATATGGAGAAAAGAATATCATGACACAGAGAAGAAGGCCTATAAGCAGAGCCTTCTAAGTTATAAACAACTCCTGTTTATTGCCAAACAAAAGTTCTATACTGACCGTACTGATACAGCTAAAAATCCGGTCAATAAACCTTTTAGAACAGTCTCCAGCCTGGCGCCACCACAATCACCTAAGATTCAATCTAGTCAGGAACTTTTCGAAAATATCACTAATTTCTTCTGAAATAAAGTTGAGGTGATTTTCTCTGAATTCAATGGTCTAAGTGCAACAGGGAGGGCTACAGTTGAGGAGGAACATGAGCTCTCGGTTGTGCCCTCCATACCCTCCTTAAGTTTGAGCCACTATCAATAGATAGCACTCGTAGTATGTTCTTGGCAGCAAGATCAGGTTCACTGTTTGACCCGTGCCCAGCTGCAGTGGGTAAACTAGTCGAAGAACCAGTGACCCTTGCACTTACTCCTATCTTTAATGCCATGATTAAAACAGGACATTTCTCCAAACCTTGGAAGGTGTCTTCGATCTTACCCCTCCTAAAAAAGCCAACCCTTGACCCTAAGGACCCAAACTGCTTCCACCCAATCTCCTGGCTTCCACTTCCTGCCAAAATGATAGAAAGAGTGATACATGGACAACTTAGTGCCTTCCTTCAGAAGATCCAAGCCCTGGACCCTACCCAAAATGGCTTTAGGGCGGGCAATAGTAAGGAGTCAGCCCTCATCAAGGCTATTGATGAGATTAAAAGAGCTGTGGATCAAGGTGGCAAAGCCGCCTTGATCCTATTGGATCTGTCCACAGCCTTAGATACGGTCCATTATGATCTCTTGATGGACCGTTTAAGGGCATGTGGGATCCAGGAGAAAGCGTGGAAACAACAATCTTTCTTAACAGATAGAGTACAAATGGTATCCTTGGATGACTACCTATCATAGCCATTCGAGCTGCCCTGTTGAGTTCCCATGGGGTCATTGTTGAGCCCGACATTGTTTAATGTATATGTTTCATCTTTTACTCCGATCATCAGTGCGTTTGGCTTTAGTCTCACTTCCTACGCGGAAAAAATCC
Source organism: Lissotriton vulgaris (assembly GCF_964263255.1). Lineage (NCBI taxonomy): Eukaryota > Metazoa > Chordata > Amphibia > Caudata > Salamandridae > Lissotriton > Lissotriton vulgaris. The sequence continues at coordinate 1,908,250,883 of NC_141689.1, forward strand.
AAATTGTGGTGTCTCTGCTTCCAGGTCAGAAGAAGGGACTAGAAAAACGTTTCCAGGAGTGTATGGTATTGGTTGGTAGCTGAATGGCAGATAATTGCCTGAAGCTTAATTCAGGCAAGACAAAGGTTATAATGTTTGGAAATTATGCAGGTTTCTGGAACCCAAACTGGTGGCAGCTCTATATGGGCTCTCGTCCTACTACTACGAAAAAAGTGAAAAATCTGGGAGTAATTGTAGATGAGAGACTCACCTTTGGTGATCAAGTGAATGCAGTCTCATCTTCTACAGGGTATTTCCCTAAAACTATGAAAAATATATTACTGTTCTTACCATCTGACAGTCGGCAAACAGTGGTCACTGCGCTGGTCTTCTCCAGACTGGATTATTGCAATGGCCTTTATTTGAATCTTCAGGAACGTCTTATGAATGCTGCAAAGGCTACAAAATGCGGTGGCCAGGCTACTTACGAGCACAACCAAGTTTGACTCAATTTCTAAAGTAATAAAAAAAATTACACTGGCTACCGGTGAGGAATCAGGTCCATTTTAAATCCTTGTGTAGAGTATTTAAGGCACTCCAAGGAACAGGACCCGATTACCTACGAAAACAATTTAATTGGTACATACCAAAAAGAAATCTTCGCTCCCTAGGAGCCAAGCTGATTACAGTCCCAGTTATAAAAAAGGCAACATAGGAAGGCAGAAGTTTTGTTGTCTGGGCAGCCAAAGCCTGGAATGGCCTCCCACTTCACATGAGAAATGCCACCGACGTACTAGCCTTCAGGAGAGGCTTGAAGACCTGGCTCTTTATTAAATATCCTTGCATCTGTGGCTTTGTCAAAAGGATGGGTAACTAGCGCCAGGACACCTCTGGGTAACCACTGCGCTTAAAAAATTCTGTAACATAACATAACATGAGTGTAGAGTCATTCTATATGCTGTAATCTGTTCTTGCAAAGTATTCCCCCAATCCAACCCATTTGCTTTAGCCAATTGCATACTCTCTTTAAGAGTTTTGTTAAGTGCTTAATTCGAACCGGTGGTTTACGGCGCTCGGCACCAGCACTTAATTGTAAACACAAGCACATTGTGGCGCTGTCTGTCTAAATTAGTGATGAGCACAAAAACAGTTGTTCATTACTTCAATATACACAGGTCCCCTGGAATTATGCGATTGTGTGGTCACAGCAATTTTCACATAATTATAGAGTTGCTGTGTTTGCCACGTATTTCATCAACTGCTGCATCATCTGCAGATTTTAGCCCCAAAACCTCTTTTAACTCAACCGGTTTAAATGTCAATAACAACGAAGCAACACATGTTGCTGCGCAGTGCCAGAACCTTTAACAAGCATTAGAAATGCAATAGGGCTCGGATTTTTTTGAGTTAGAGCTAATGGAATTGTAAATGGCATTGTCTTTTAGCCGTGGGTTATGGAGTGTATGCTTGTAGTGTGTAGTGGAAATATGTGTGTTGGATTTGAATATTAGGAATGGTGGCATGCTGCGCTTTAGATGAATATGTTTGAAAGTAAAGGGCACCATATCGCAATTGCTACAATAGTTAATTGTGGATGCATTAACAATTGATATGTGCAATGATGGGTGGTGCTGTGTGTGCCTGTAGAAATTGTGCACTGTTGGCTGCTGGTGTGTGCGCCTACTAAAAGCATTCACTGATGACTGGTGTTGTGTGTGACTGGTGAAAGTGTGCAGTGACGGCTGGTGGTGTGTGTGTGTCTGTTTGATGAAAGCATGCACTGACATTTGGAGTTGTGTGCGTGGTGAAAGCCTGCACTGATGCCTGGTGGTGTTTGTGCTTGATGAAAGCGTACATTGATGGCTGGTGGTGTTTGCGCCTGGTGAAAGGGTGCACTGACGGCTGGTGGTGTGTGGTTGTGTGTGTGGTTGTGTGTGTAGTGGTGAGTATGTGATGGTGAGTCTGTGGGGGTGAGTGTGTGGTGGTGAGTGTGCAGTGGTGAGTGTGTGGTGGTGAGTGGTGATGAGTGTATGCTGGTGAGAGGCTGGTGTGTGTGTGGTGTGTGTGAGTGTGGTATGTGTGTGTGGTGTGTGTGTGGTGTGGTGTTTTGTGTGTGGTCTTATGTATGTGTGTGGTGGACTTAGTTTGAGTGTTCGTCTTCTGCACACTCACACAGTGCCCCTACACACTCATACACCTCTCTCCCTGCACACTCACACTGTTCACCCTGCATAGTCACACACTGTTCATCCTGCACACTCACACACTGTGCACCCTGCAGACTTACACACTGTTCACCCTGCACACTCACACACTGTTTACCTTGCACACTCACACACTGCAGTCACTGTCACTCTGCAGTCACTGTTACTCTGCAGTCACACTCACTCTGCAGGCACTCTGCAGTCACACTCACTCTGCAGTCACTCTCCAGTCACACTCACTCTGCAGTCACTCTGCAGTCACGCTAACGCTGCAGTCACTCTGCAGTCATACTCACTCTGCAGTCATTCTGCACTCGCACTCACTCTGTACCTGCACTCACTCTGCACATGCACTCACTCTACACACACTCTCCAATCACACTCACTCTGCAGTCACTCTGCAGTCACACTCACGCTGCAGTCACTCTGCAGTCACACTCACTCTGCAGTCATTCTGCACTTGCACTCACTGCGAAAAACTTAAATTTTGCTTGCAATTATTTCAGCTAAAAAAAAGTAACACTTCTATCCCACTTACTTTGCTGAAAAAAACCTTTCCAAAAGCTCTGTTGAATTACTTTTCTTTACAACATTTTGTGCAGACCTTTTCTCCTGCAATTAAACATTTCTAATTTCAAGAAAAGTGTCACCTTTCATCGTGGACGTGTACAGAGTATGGTTGTGGGGTTGTCAGCTGCATCTTTTCGAGGTCAGTATCTGTTTCATCCCCTGTACCGGGCCTTTCTCATCGCTCCTCCTTTTATCTCCGGCCGGCATGAGGATGTCGCTCCTCGCGCATGATATATGGGCATTATTTCACAGGTGGCGTCTCCCTCTCGCTCGCGCCGCTCCGGGTTAATTTCATCTGTCACTTTACCAGCGCATGCCCGCTGATTATCACCAGGAAAACCGCTGTATACTCTGCGAGTGGGGGGTCCCGAGTTTTGTAGCGCTCTGTGTAATGGGAGGCACATGGAAGACTCCTATTACAACGCCCCTGAGGGATGCTTTCGAGAGCGCGCTGTCCCCGCCTCCTTCACTTGAAATGCGAGAACTTGACACCAAAATGATGTCGAACCATTACCTCTAAAGACCATTTAATACTCTGCTTCCGTAAATTACGCATAATTCTGTACTTTTTGCACACAATTATGTATTTCCATTTCATGTAACTATGTGAAAGAAAATTCTACAAACTCGCACAAGCCCTGGAGTGAAGGCAAAGTCTGTAGCAGCAAAGCTCATGGGAAGGAAATGTCGACTTAATTCATGGAGGGCCCGGTGTGCGGTGCAAGAAGCCTCACAGGTGGGTCTCGAGGCCTCCGGGAGACGGCAGAGAGCATGCACGGTGTGATCGTGGGCAGGCTTGTGAGATGTCTCGGTAAAGCATGGGTCAAAAACTGAAATCCGGGCTCTGTAGATGCGCCTTCCAAGTTTTCGAGATGCTCAAGGGTGTGTCTAATTATTAAAAAGAAAATGTATGGGAAGGATAGAAAGCGCAGTTATCGTGCTCAGCTTGCCACTACACAAACAAGATTTGGCCGGGATGGGAGCCAGCATGCGCGCACACACACAGCTGAAATAAAAACAAACTGGAGACTGTTGCACGCGTGCCCACCATCTGTCTTCAATTACCGTGAGCCATGACAGCTGGTAATTGAAGACAGATGGCCTTCTGGTGCGCATCTCCGCATGGAATATGCAGGAAGCGGAGAAACTCTACAGACTATGGCCTATTGCGTGCTGGCTTGTAAAAACACAGCCATGCCAGGGTCAATTGCCATGCAGCTGCCATAAATAACCAGAAAAAATCACGCGCTTCTCTGGAATTCATAGGTTAGATTGTCGAAGTCCTCTCTAAAGGACTCTGAAGCCACGCCCACTTCGTGGGATGTAGGCCGAGCCCTAAAAAGGTTCACTGGTTACATTTCTGTTTCTTATTGCTGTTTTTGGGTGTTAGATTGGTACTAATAAGGTGGAACCAATGCCCAGACAGTGTTAACCAATGTATAAAAGACAAAATAATGAAGTAATAATATCACAACATTTTCCTATTCTTGCAGCATAATTTACTCAACCTTGCCGCATAATTTGGCCCTCTCCTACTACATAATTCCAGTAACCCTGACTATAGATTAACCCCTTCCATGCTGTGCCGATTTTCCTCGTGTGCTAGGCTTTTAAAGAATCAATGGCTTTATGACGGCCCCCAGCCGTCATCAGCACACGAGCACCGTAATGCATGACGGATGGGGGCCGTCATCAGCATGGAAGGGGTTAAAAAGATTAATTCCTGCCACCCAACCCATTGATACAGCTTTGGATGGCACTGCATTTTCTGAATTGTTACACTTGTAAGAGTGTGATTGTTAGTAGCTGGGTTGGTACTGCAATTGGCCACACTGGAAAGGCCAATGGGCGGTGCAAGCTTCATTTGCCTCCTGACAAGGGCCTTGGCACTTATCATTTCTCCAAATTAAGCAATGGTTTTGTTTAGTCTTTCTATGGCACCATTGGTTGCGGGATAATAAACCGAACATTTCTAATTGACTACACGATTATCGTGTAGAAATTGTTTTATTTCCTTTTTAACAAATTATATACCTGGATAGTGGAGTATCCATGCTCCTCAGATTCCAAGGCAAGTAGGAGAGCCCACTAAAAGGTGGTGTTTTCACCTAAAGCAAAGAGCTCTTAATATTTCCATAATATGCACAAGAAGGAGCAGTCCTGAATTCCGTTTATAAGGGGTTATGATATTTTCGTTCTGAAAAATGTTCTTAGGAATTTGCATAACTTTCTAGATTATTTCATTAGAGACATTTGAACATACTTCAGAAAATCTAGAGCTCTTTCAAAGAAGATGGTTGCAGAGAATGTTCACAGAACTTGAAAAGAGGTGCTGAGCTACTGATTGAAAAAATAATAAAGTGTATTCCTTTTATTTATTTGGGGTTTTGTACAATGTTAAAAAGTCAAATGAGTGTCAGTGCTTTAGAAAGATTCAAGATAGAGAGCATCAAGAGTTATAGAAACTATGCACAATAGCTCAATTTCAAACTGAACTGAAGTAGACAGGGAACGTTAAAATCTTTTTTTCTGTGGAACAGCAGCATTCTTCGGATGAGTAAAGTCGATTAAATTAGACCTTAAGGCTGGCCTAGAGAGATAAAGTAATGGGGATTGTTGAAAAATTAGTCTTTTTATCTCATTCATAAAGAGTCTGAAGGAGAGTTCCCTTTGGTTAATGGGTAGATGGAGTTCCACAAACTGAGTGCACTTCCTAAGAAGGCTTGTTTAAGGGTTGTTTTGTTTTTGCAAAATGTGAACTTCCAGTAGCAGAATGTTTGTGCTGTAAAGTTGGTGTTGTCCCTCAGAGAAAACCATTTTCGAAAGGTAGTTTGTGTTCTTCACGTCAAGATTTTTGTGAATCATGCAGGGAAAGTTTAGTGTGCTTCTTCCTTCAATCTGGAGCCACTTTAAGAAGATAGGCCATACTTCCTAGAACCTTAGACCAGGCTAGCAGCACAGTGGAGGGCATTTTTCATGGGTGCGAGGTGGATTTTAGGGATCCCAGTTGGCATTGTCTAATCTGGGAAGGACTGCTGACTTGCTTAAAATGTTCAGTAGGGAGAAAACATTTCATTTTATACAGACGCTCTATGAGAAATTGGGTTATTAGTTGAGGGGAGTAAATATGCACCTCAGATAATAATCACAGTCCATGTCTGGGTGAACCACTTAGGTCCGTAAAAAATCAGAGCTCAAAACTCTGGAAGCTATGGCACAGAGCAGACAGGTTCAACTAAGATGCGATGATTAAAGTGTTTTCTGCAGTACTAAAACAATAGTAAAGTCAAAATGCAAGAGACTTGTTTATGCAGTACTAAAACAATAGTAAAGTCAAAATGTAAAAGACAAAAAATCCCAAAGCAAATTTAGAAACAGAGCGAAATATAATGAACACAATGATATCAAAATGACAACAATCCAAAAAGGGGTACCAATGATATGGCTTTTGAAACTTCTAAGTTGAAATAGTGCCACAAATCACAACTGCTAATGATAGTGAAGGTTTGTGGTAGAACAGGAGTACCTCAGCACAGTTTTACACCGACTGTGAGTACAGGATGGATACACTAACCAGGCTAGTCCTGGACAAAGATTTTATCTTCTGGCTTTAGTCAAGTTCCAATCCACCCAGGACCCTATCAAAGGAACTTAGAGTCTCACAGACTTGCAGGGAAAGGCCTCTTGTGACTTTTGGTGTTCCTGTAGCTTTAAAAAAAAGCCCAGCCTTATGCCCCTTGGAGCCCACTTCTTTGTAAGAAGTAGAGTTGGCCCAGTCTTTTAGGCTCTTCTCAAGTCTCAGATGCAGGGTTAGTCCTCTTCTAATCTTCCACAGGTCCAGGTGTGTTCTGAAGTGGGCGCCTGGAGATTCTGTTTTTATGCCTGGCTCTGGCTTGTGGGTATCAATGACCCCTGGGGAGTCCCAGAGCCAGCCCTACCCACCTTGCCATTTTTAAGATGGCTGAAGTCTTGGGCCACAAAAAACCTGGGCTCTGGGGGATGGAGGTGTGAGTGGGGAGTTAATATGATAATCCCAATATCTTCCCACATCCAACACTAGAATCCAGTTTGAAGCAGTGCATGTACTCCCAACAAATACAGGGATAGACGTCTGACAGAACAAAGCTGAGATATTGGCAACCAAGCAGAGTATATCACACACAACAAGAGGGGGGCTAGGAGCCATTAAAGGTCCAGTGTCCATGCTCCTAATGCAGCAATTTTTTACACAACATAAGGACCATGTTCCTAACGAAGGGTGCAAAGAGTCACCCATGCTCAGGGGTGCAAGTAGTCACCCGTATATTTAATAAGAAAAGGAAAAAGAAATACAAATAAAGAAAGGAAAAACCTTATGTAAAGAAAGCCCATAAGTAAGGTGAAAAGACAATCTTTGTCCTCTAATGCCCTCACACACCCCAAGGAGTGTCATGCGTCATCATTGGGCAGTGGCTCCTCGTAGGGCCGGAGCTGCAATTCCCTACTGGCCACCGGAAGCGGTCACTTTATCGGAGATATTTTAAAGGACTGCCGGATGGTGCATGTGGGTGTGTGGGATAGTGGATACACTGAGGGTAAAAAAGAAAAAGGTGTGGGTGCAAATTACTAAATGTGTAAAAAGGGGTCAACATGCAGCAACAATTTAAATGCTGCACCCTTCGCAGTTCAAAAACCACTAAATAAAACATTGCCCCAAAAGCACCTTATGCCTGGGTGTCAAAGGTCATAGGTCGACATGTTTCGCCCAAAAAGAATCAGTTGCGCTTCTTCAGGACCAAGAATAGTTAAAACAAGTGAGGTGCATGTGGTACAGTGTCAAAAAAATTATTTAAAACTAAGATACCCTCTAGCTCAGTCAGGGCGGAACAGCAACCGGTATACCCTCAATGTGGCAACAGTTGTAAATTGGAAGCCGCTCCTGATTGATACCTAAGAGAAAGGAAAATAGAAATAAAAAACAGATCGCAGATATGGACATCAGTACAACTTGATGCCTCATAATGTGCCATACCATAGTTATGTGCACATTGCTGCTAAAAAGAAAATAAATAAAGAATTCCCAAGCACACGAGACACGACTATCACAGATATTAAATCAAATGGCATCCCAAACAGTGTTAATTAAGCACATGCTGCTCAGTTAAAACAGCAGCACCGCTAGGATGACTAAAGTGGTGACACATGGGAATAATAGAGCCTGCAAAGTGCTTACCTAATCCTGCTAGGACACTCCATTTAATGGCAAGCCCAATGGACGTCCGCAATTGGCCGGGCTGTAAAACCAATGGAATGCACAAGGCAAACCAAAATTAGAGGGTACAACTGCAGAGCACAAATGGTGCTGAGCTGTACAGCTCAAATGGTGTGGTCCCATAATTAATCGATTTACGGATTAGAAACGCCAGCTCCCTCCTCAGTACCTACCTTCGCCTGTGCCAATAATGAACTAATGAGGCACTAGGTGGTTTAAATAACATAAGGGGGTCGGGCGGTTACATCTTCCGGCTTAACATCCGGGGTTCTTACACACAAAACTAGTGCTATAACAGTAATACACTGCACATGTGCACATTATAGGAGCACTACTCCCTGGGTCATGCGCACAGACACTCCAGTTTAACATGGAACTAATGTGTACCATATTCATACAACTACCTCCTACGCGCCTCACCCCTCATTATGAGTGCTAGTCGTAAGATCATAATGGCCCATCGTACCTTCGTGCCACTTCGCACTCCCAAAGAAATAAAGGGGTCTGGCATCTACGGGGTTGTATCGTTACCAGCTAGACCCAGGGGAGTTTCACCACAAAATGCGAGCACCGCAACGGCGGTGACATTCATATGTTTAATATCGGGAGAACTATTCCACTGCCCAAATCCACAGACATGTAAAATTAGCATGGGGCTGTTAAAAGATAGATGACCTCATGTGCTCACGATATTAAGGTGTGAGCAGAGCATAGCTGGACTGACTGGCACCCAGTATGCAATCACATCCTCGTGGGTGTGCCTGGCATCCAGTAAAGCCAATAATGATGAATCAAAATAAGCCCTTGACCCTGTGGATCTCGCTATGGGGAGTAAACCAAAGGTGCGGACTACCCCCGTTACAAATGAGTGAAGGACGGGATGCCAAAACTATTCCAAGAACAAATGTGATAGGTGCTTGTGTGCCTGAGACAAGGAAAGAAAAAAGGGGGATAGTAAGGTCCCTCGGCTGAGCCGCCATACAATATATCACAGACAAGAGGGTGGGACCTAGGAGCCATAAAAAGTCCAGTGTCCATGCTCCTAATGCATCAATTTTTAACCCAACAAAAGGACACTGTTCCTAACGCAGGGTGCAAAGAGTCACCCATGTACTGAGGTTCAAATAGTCACCCATATATTTAATAAGAGAAAAGGAAAAAGAAATACGAATAAAGAAATGAAAAACTTAGGTAAAGCAAGCCCACAAGTAAGGTGAAAAGACAATCTTTGTCCTCTAATGGTCTCGCACATCCCAAGGAGTGTCATGCTTCATCATTGGGCAGTTGCGCTTCGTAGGGCCGGCGCTGCAATTCCCTATGGACCCCCCGAAGGGGTCATCTATAAGTGTGCCCCAAATGCCTTATGTAAAACCGCAGCAGGAGGTGGCACTGTGACGTCAACAAGATTGCCCCTATGATGGAGGCAGGCCTGGTTGAGGGAAAATAGAACAGGACCTTCCTTTTAGCTATATCTGCTTGTGACAGAGTATGACTCTTTGAAGTTAATCAAGTCATTGAGCAGAGCCAATCTTGTCAAGGGTACAAAAACCTTTCCTCACACCCAAGACCTTTTGTCCTTGTCCTGGGAGGAAGTTCATACCTCATTCTCTTCTACTGAAATACTAATTACTGGCTGACAGAAGAGTGAAAGCAAAATGCATATTTGGCTTTCAGAGGCATCATCAGAGAATTACATTTGCACAAAATGAAATTTCTTTACTCATCATTATCAGAAATCTGATGAATCATTAAAATACACTGTGGATGAAAAGAAGAACAAAAATCACCATCATGGTCTCTTAGGAGCAATGAAGAGAGTAGTAAACATAGGCAAAATTAAAGAAGAAATCCTTTGTTGACTTACATACATATCACAAGCCATATCCAGTGACTCACTGCCCTTGTGATTCAGTTTCCAATATGTCTAAATGTCCATCTGGGGAAGGACTGGATAACAACAGAGTCAGTTTAAGCTGCTTTGTTTGCTACAGAATTAACTTTCAGGGACAGACTCTGTTGACCACTTTGGATGTTTAAGTTTTGTTTGAGGAATCTTCCTATTGTTTTTGGTGCTTCCTATCAAGTTTTTTTGTGAGTACTCACAAACATACTTTCACTTTACCGAAACATATATCTTTTTTCATGATTGGGGTTGTTAACATGCACAAGCTTTGGAACTGTCTGAGAGGACAATGTTTTTTTTATTTATTCAGCGGATATTCATTACTACCAGTTTTCAGAAGGTTATTTTAGCAAACAAAGACAACAAATCAAAGTTAATATTTCTGAAGACCAAACGATTTCAGGAATTTGATAGACAAATTAACTTGGCTCTGGAAGAAAGCATCAGGGTGAAAAACAATGTTTTATAGTCTGCTTGTTTACAGTATAATGATACTGAGATATTGGTTTAGTCCCATTTATCATTTTCTTTAAGAAACTGAATTAACAGTGATTGAGCAATCCCAGGTTTCTTAGAATACCCAACAGGAAAATGTTCTTACAAAATTGCATGACGAGGTAGATAATTTCATCAGCGACATTAGAAGATAACTCAGAAGAGTGATTTTTTGGGCAAGATGGCCGCTGACTCATTGCAGCGAGAGGTCGCAGTTCTGCCTCCCTATTCTCAAGTCCCTGATTCTGATGTAAGAGCTGCTGGAATGTTGGAGATTCCCTATCAAACAAAAAATTGGATAGCTGTCTTGGCTCGTGATCTCTGTTCACCTTGCTTGGTGCCGCAGGGTGCGACAGCTTTGGGGTATTTTCAACTTCACTGGTTTTCCCTGTGGTTGACAGCTTTGTGACAAGTTCGGCATGGTGCCTAGGGGACCCAAGCAACCAAAGGATCCTATGGCCCAGAAGGAGAAACAGGAAATCAGTGGCGGAAAGGAGTCACTGAAAGACCCGGTAACCTCGGGTACTACTCAGCGAGGTACAACACAGCCGCAGAGAGGCTTTACTAAAAAATCCGTCGACCCGTGAGGCAATGGCGGCGGCAGTGGGTTTGCAGTGACTGGCGGCGGGAGAGATCTTAACAAGGCTACCCACAAATCGACGGCGGCGGCAAAGGCTGGCATGGATGGGGGTAAACCTAAGAACCCCAAGGAGCCGGTGCTACGACAACCTACCCTGCAGGCGTCCTTTTCTGTGAAGGCGGCAGAGATGGCAGTGAGTGATGCGGGGGCTGGAGCTGAGCTGGAGGACGCTGAAGGTGCTGTTGCAGAGCAACAAAGGGAAACAGTGTTGCAGGCATTTTCCAAGATCCAAGCTAGCTGGATTGCTGCTCCTGCTGGGCTAACAGTCGAAGTTCTGGACACACAGAGCAGGGCAAAAGCCAAGTGTCCTGGCGTGGGTGCGAGTTTGACCAACAGTGAGGTGAATGATGGTGGCTGTGCTAAACTCGCCCAAGCTATAGGTGCCGATGGGGGGGAGACTTTATTAAATGATAATTTGACTGAATCTGGGAAAATCCCCCTCGCGGGACCTGCGGTGTTTGGTGATATGGGGGCCACAGGACAGGCTCACGTATTTATACAAGATAGAGGGATCCCTGGCACCCCGGATGGGGAATGTTTTTTCTCACTTAATGACGAAACGGCTCCCTGTTGTAAAGCAGGGAAGCTTGGTCGGTAGCTCTGATTCAGACTCAGCAGTTAGCTTGTGAGTCCAGAAGGCACCTGTGACTTATAGAGGTTCCCAGCAGGGAAAAAGGATAAAATTAAAATTAAAAACCTCTCTCACCCCTCTAGACGCTGGGGTAGATCGACAACTTTGCTGGGATTACTCGGCGACCTCGCATCTGTACCAGCAGGGTATGGCAGCTGATTCACAGTTGGTCCAGGACAATTTAAGTAAACCGCCCCAAGCTACATTGCTTGATCTTTTGTACACTACCCTAAAGCAAATGCAGGGCAAAGCCAGGCTAGAGAGCTGGAGAGCTAAGCAGGGGGCGAAGAAAATTCAGAGCTCCATGAGGAAGATGAATAAACTATATGTTGAGATGGCAAACAGGGTCGCTCATGTCGGGGAAAGAACGGGAAGGCTGGAAGATTATGTCAGCAGATGGCACTCATTCAAGGAGGCGCAGGAGAAGCTGACACAGGATGTCCAATGAAAACCGGAGGATTTTGAGAATCGCCAGAGACGAAATAACATAAGGCTTTTTGGGGGTTGCGGAAGGGGTTGAAGGACTGGATGTCAGGTCATTTGTTATTAATTTGTTTATAGGGGCTTTCCCCAAGATGATGTCCTGGGACCCGGAGAGTGAAGTCCAGAGAGCACACCGCTTCCCGTTGATTGAAAAAAGATCCTCTGGGGCATCTCAGGTTGTAAGACCTCAAACAATCCTTATTCTATGTTAGACATGTTCTCCTTAGGCAGGAGATTATGGAGAATGCAAAACCAGAAGCTAGGCGTACGTTTGAAGGGGTTACCTTTGTTTGCCCGTCTGTATTTCTGCCATGCCACTGTAAAAAGAAGGTGTAGGCTCAGGCAGCTGATTGCTCCCCTTCAAAGCCTCGGACATGAGGAAGATTTGTTGTATCTGGCAAGGTTCAAGGTTATCGTTAAGGGGCAAGTTACATTTTTTGTTGTCTGAAATCAAGGCCCAACAATATCTGGCAGAACTAAAGGAGCAGAAGGAGGGATAGGGGGGGTCTTTTTTTTGTTTGCCACGAGATATGTTCTGGACAGAGGGATCTCCTGTAAAAATAAGTAGTATTAAGTGTCACACAGGTGGAAGATTGGGATGAGTGGGGGTTACGACTGCTGCAGGCCAAGCTGTCACACATAGGTCATGAGTGACCTATTCGCCTGTAAGGGGAGTGGGTGGGTGGATTTGGGGGGTAGTTTTAACTGGGGGGTGAGGTTGGGGTGGAGGTGGGATGGGAGCTCACACAGTATAGCACAGCACCACTTCCGAGATGGTTGAGCAGTTATAAGAGGTGCAACAGCAAAAGAAGGGAACAGTTATCACAATAGATGGGAAAATTAAGGAATGACATACTGGTTATTTGGATGGGTCAGGCATATGATGTAGTTTAATGAGTATAAGGATTGCTTCTCTCAATGTGTGCGGGCTAAATGACCATTTGAAAAGACAGCGTATTACGGCTACCCTGAGATTAATGCTGTTGGATTTTGTTTGTCTCCAGGAGACACACGTAGAAGGAATACGGGGTTATTTAATGGAACAATTGGGTTTCTCTTTGCTTGCACACTTGAAGCAGGGAACCAAGACTAGAGGGGTGGCCATTCTGTCTAAAAGAAGGAATGTTAAGGTCAGTAGAAAGAAGGAAGATCAATGGGGTAGATGGGTCCTGTTGGAATGTGTAATAAATGACCAAGTAGTCACTATAGGTTCAGTGTACGGATCCACAGAGGACGATCCAGACGTTTTTGAATTCCTAGACTCAGAATTGAATTCTTGGCCCGAGCCGGTTATCTTGGGGTTGGGGATCTGGGCACAGAGCACGGGCAGCGCTATGGAAGCCGGAAGAAAATAGTATGCTGAGCAATACTTAATCTGGCACGTCATGATGCCTTAACCGATGCATTGATTCTTTAGACGATGGAATTACCTGTAACTCTGCTCCACATAAGGTCTGTTGTCAAAAATCCATATAGAGAAGTTTCCCCATTTGATCTCTGACCACAACCCACTTGTTTCAACATTAAAATTGACAGGTGGGGATAGACGGGCACGTACATGGACTTTTGAAAGGAAGTTGCTTAAGGACAATGATTATATTAAACATATGAACAATTGGATAGTTATTTCCCGGGAAATTATTTATGGCAGTACTGCTTCAGAAGTAAGTTTGGACACGTTTAAAGCTGGGATTCTAGGTGAGACACAAGGTTACAGTATGTATAAAGAAAAACAGGTGGAGATTAGAGTCAGTAAGCTGGTTAAAGCAGTCTAGGAGGCAGAGGAAGAACTGTGTCTCGCAGTCCGGTCTGGCGCCTCCCCGAATGCAGCGCTCTTAAAAATTTGCGTATTAAAGCAGAGGTATATGAGGGTTTTGCTACTAAGGCAGCTGCAATTTATTTGACAAAAAAGGAGCAATGCCACAAACTGAGTGAGCATGTGGGACATATCCTTGTGGTCTGCACAAAACAGAGATTGTCTTCGGGAGAAATTAAAGAAATATCAGAAGGTAAAAGGGGTACATATGTTGGTGCTGAGGAGGTTAGGGAGGCTTTTAGACAGTTTTATGCCAAACTATATAGTGAGGATCAGTCAGGAGACCCCTTGGACATCCAACGGTATTTGGGGGATGTTGCTACTTCCCTGCTTTCTGAAGAAGACAGGGAGGCACTAGATGCACCCTTGAATACTGAGGAAATTCTTGTGGCACTTAACAGTCTCCCTTCAGGCAAAGCTGCCGAGCCAGATCAAATCCCAATGGAATTTTATAAAACATTCTAAGCTGCAATACGTCTTTACCTGGTCGATACAATCTTACAGGCCCAGTTAGGAAATTCTGTGCAAGCTTCCTGGGCAGGAGCCGATATTGTTGTGATCCCAAAAAAGGGTATACCACCCTTGGAACCAGGGTCATATATACCTATCACCCTTATGAACTCGGACGCTAAGATTTTTTCCAAGGCATTGGCTCTTAGGTTGTGTAAGATAATAGAGCAATTAGTTAGTCCTACACAACATGGTTTTTTCCAAGGGAGGGGAACTGCACAGCATGTCTGCAAAGTCATTACTTTATTTGATGTCACAGAAGTCTCAGGAGACCCATGGCGGTCATGTTTTTGGATGCAGAAAAAACATTCGATCATATCGCCTGGGACTTCCTGTGGGCAGCTCTAACTTGGTGTGGTATTGGAGAAGGGTTCATTAAGGCGATCCAGGCGCTCTATTAATCCCAAACAGCCCAGGTTAGAAGTAATGGAGCACAAAAGGAGTTAGGTCCTTAGGGGAGGCTGAGGAAGGGCTGGACCGTTTTATAATATCAAAGCACACACAAAAATGCCCCCTTCTGACACTACATGCAATATGATTTTAACAGTGACCAAATAAACAAATTCATTAAATCTGGTCTGGTACATTTATTTATACCTAATATTCATATTCTTTATGGAAACTAGTATACTCCAGAAAATTTGAAAGGCAGTAAAGGAATGCACATACCAAAAAGCACTTACAATCTTATTCAACCAATAAAATAAATTTCAAATTCACATGAAACATTACAACAACACCTAAGGAAATAGCATCAAAAAAATAAAAAAATACTTCCAACAAACATGTACAAAATCCAATTCATTAATTTGAAATAGACTAAATCATTTCATTAATTACAATCCTAAAAGACATAATTCATAACAAGAGCAACAAAGCTTGTATCTCTTAATGTACCAGACCAGATTTAATGAATTTGTTTATTTGGTCACTGTTAAAATCATATTGCAAGTAGTGTGAGAAGGGGGCATTTTTGTGTGTGTTTTGATAGAATTAATGGAGGGCATACCTCAGCAGTGCTGATCAAATGGGGTACCCATCAAGGGTGTCCATGTTCACCTTTGTTATTTGTGGTATATATGGACCCATTAATTTCCAAATTGGAACTAAATGACCAAATTCTCCTGATTAGGATTCAGGGCCAAGTTATTAAAACCCTGGCCTATGCGGACGACGTGGCGATAGTGATTAGCGCTATCCAGGACGTTGAAAGAAAGGCTGCTTTTTTTCAGTTGAATTTCGGGCTATGTGTTAAATGGCCCCAAGACACAGATTATTAAGAATAGTCAGTTGGTTTGTGAAGATGTAAGGGTAGTTAGTTTGGCTGTGCATTTGGGGATTAGCATTTCAGCAGATCTGGAGAAGATTGTAGATAAAAATATTGAACCTATAATGGCCAAAAGTAAGGAAGATCTTAATAGAATACACAATCTCCATCTCTCCTTGGTATTGCGCACCAATGTGGTGGAAATGATTATTTTGCCTAAGTTCCTTTATTTATTTAGGAAAATTCCACAGATTTTTTAAGGTAAATGGTTCGATGCAATTGAACATCTAATCAACAGATTTATTTGGGCACAAGGGAAGACCAGTAGAGCCTAGAGATAGGGGGAGTTGGGCAGTCCCCGGTTTTAAGTTGTATTATTGGGCAGTAGCCATTCAGTACACATGTGGGCTTATGGGGGGAGACCCCTCGGACCCACAGATCAAAACAGGATTAACATATATATGTGCAATCATGGTAAGAATGCCGAAAACAGCTTTCTGAAATATACCGACCCCAACTATTTTAAAAGAACCAGATTTCAGACACTTATGGCAGCCTATAAAATCTGGGCGTCATTCTGTAAAAAGCTGGGGCTGGGTAGATTCAATGCCTATACTCAGATCGAAAGGAATGTTTCTCTCCAGGGAGAAATATTCGCAGACTCTATTATTGTTGATTGGGGGTGACGAGGGATTCAGAAACTGGGGGATCTGATGGGGTTTAGTGGCGCTCTGCAGTTTGCTGATATCCAGGGGAAGTATGGTATTGCTAGAAATAACCTTTTTAAGTTTTTGCATGTTCGGAGTTATTTAACAAACAAAAAGGGTGGCTCTGCCGGGTTCTGTAAAAATACGATAGTGGATGCAATTGAGGGTGGGGCGGAATGTTCTATTAGAAGGTTCTACTCAGAGCTGCCTGTACTTAAAAGTGATGACTTGGAAAAATATGGAAGGAAATGGGCAGATAAGGTCCAGGTGGACCAGGACTGTTTTCAGGATTCTTTCGAGTTAGGGTGAACCATACTTTGCTCTGCAGCATTGCAGGCCCAACACTATAAAACAATATATTCCTTGTACCATACACCTGCTAAGATTGCACAGTGGGGGGTGGGGGGACGACAGGAACTAGGTGCCCCTGGTGTGATAGTGTAGAGGCTGATATCATGCGTGTTTTTGCATTATGTCCTCAACTCCATTCGCTACATAGATCTTTTGAATCTTTTTTGGACAAAACTTTAGGAATTAAAGTTACCCTGGTGTCAGCATGGATTATTCTTGGGGTAGGGGGCGCAATGAGCAATGTAGTTCGCATTATTTTTTATTTATGGCTATGTCAGTTTTAAGAATCTGTGTGGCAACTGCATTGTTGTAAATAAAACAGCGATAATGTTAAGCATTAGTTAAAGACATGATATTGTGATCTGTTTGTCCGTTTTCCCGCTCCTATTCCAATACGGCCAGACTCCATTTTGTTTTCTGGCCTCCATCTTGTCTGCTACATATTGCCATGTGCCCGACATGTGGCGAGTCCTACCTCTCGGCTAGTCACCCTTGAAGTTTGCCCAGCAACAAGCCATAAATAGTCCTTTGTGCATCTAGCGCATGCTCAGTAGGAGTCACATCTGTCCTTGATTAGCGTAGATAGAAATGTGCATTTCCGCGGGTCTCAAGAACCGTTAACCCCACCCATGTATTGATCATGTTCAAGAAATGTCCATATATGGTTGTAAATCGGATTGGTGTCAGTACAACGCGATGTTTTACAACGCGTTCCGTTACAACGCGATTTTTACATCGCAAATACCATTACAATGCATGCCATTACAACGCATGGCATTACATAGCAGATGGTATTACAACGCATACCATTACATCGTAAGTATTGGTAAGTATATCTTTTTTTTTTTAAATGTAATAAAGTTAATTAAATTAATTTAAAATAATAAAAATAATATAACATTTTTAAAACAGTAATTAATTTAATTATAGTAATTTAAAATAATATAATTAATGATATATAAAAAATTTATAAATAGAAAATAATATAATGTAATTAATTACAATAAATATAATTATAATTTAATTAAGTTATAATTAATACATAATATAATTATAATTAATAAAATTAAAAGAATTTAATTAATTAAACATTTTTAAATAATATAATTTAATTATAATCGTTTATTAATACAATTAAATTAATAATATATTAATTTAATATATGTAAAATAATATAATTAATGATATATAAAAAATTTATAAATAGAAAATAATATAATGCAATTAATTACAATAAATATAATTATAATTTAATTAAGTTATAAATAATACATAATATAATTATATTTAATAAAAATAAAAGAATTTAATTAATTAAACTTTTTTAAATAATATAATTTAATTGTAATCGTAAATTAATACAATTAAATTAATATTTGTAAATATTGTTATTAATTTAATTAAAATAAATAAAATTAATTTAATTAATTTAATTTATTTAAAGTCGTAATACCCCTGTACCCCAAAACCCCAACCCTGCCCTAAAACCTAAAAACACCCCTGTACCCCAAAACCCAAACCCTGCCCTAAAACCTAAAAACACCCCTGTACCCCAAAACCCAAACCCTGCCCTAAAACCTAAAAACACCCCTGTACCCCAAAACCCAAACCCTACCCTAAAACCTAAAAATACCCCTGTACCCCAAAACCCAAACCCTACCCTAAAACCTAAAAACACCCCTGTACCCCAAAACCCAAACCCTGCCCTAAAACCTAAAAACACCCCTGTACCCCAAAACCCAAACCCTGCCCTAAAACCTAAAAACACCCCTGTACCCCAAAACCCAAACCCTGCCCTAAAACCTAAAAACACCCCTGTACCCCAAAACCCAAACCCTGCCCTAAAACCTAAAAACACCCCTGTACCCCAAAACCCAAACCCTGCCCTAAAACTTAAAAACACCCCTGTACCCCAAAACCCAAACCCTACCCTAAAACCTAAAAACACCCCTGTACCCCAAAACCCAAACCCTACCCTAAAACCTAAAAACACCCCTGTACCCCAAAACCCAAACCCTGCCCTAAAACCTAAAAACACCCCTGTACCCCAAAACCCAAACACTGCCCTAAAACCTAAAAACACCCCTGTACCCCAAAACCCAAACCCTGCCCTAAAACCTAAAAACACCCCTGTACCCCAAAACCCAAACCCTGCCCTAAAACCTAAAAACACCCCTGTACCCCAAAACCCAAACCCTGCCCTAAAACCTAAAAACACCCCTGTACCCCAAAACCCAAACCCTACCCTAAAACCTAAAAACACCCCTGTACCCCAAAACCCAAACCCTGCCCTAAAACCTAAAAACACCCCTGTACCCCAAAACCCAAACACTGCCCTAAAACCTAAAAATACCCAAACACCCCAAAACATATACATCAGTACCCCAAAACATATACTCCTATACTCATACTTATTTTAAAAAATACTTAAATTAATATATTTAATTTATAATATTTAAAAACGAAATAAATATTTTTTTATAATTAATAATAATTAAATCAATAATAACATATTAAATAAAATAAAAAAAAAAATAAATACTTACCAATACTTACGATGTAATGGTATGCGTTGTAATACCATCTGCTATGTAATGCCATGCGTTGTAATGGCATGCATTGTAATGGTATTTGCGATGTAATAGCTGCGTTGTAACAGCATTACGTTGTAAAAGATGCGTTGTAGCGGTAACACACCTTGTAAATCATGTCTTGAGTTGTATCCGCCTACTTATGAGCCCCTTCTTTGTGCATAAAAGGGGATGCCAAATTCTTTGTGTAGTCTGAGGACTCCGTGCACAGAAGGGCGAACCCTTTGCACTCACAGGCCTTGCTGAGGCCTGCACTCATCAATTGGCGCCCGTCACGTGGGGCTCATCGGCGACTCAGATGATCGAAGGATTGGTCGTGACAAAGGATTGGAACGTTGCCGGGGACGTGATCACAGTCAGTGACGCCTTTAGTCCTGGCATCCCGAGGTGTTTTTCCTTCCCTTCAGATCTGACCATCTGGGTGGCGCCGGTCCTCGACTGAGACCTCTTCTGTCGGTTTGCCGTGAAGTGGCCGTTTGGGCAAATTTGGAACTTGGCAGTTGGAATCTGGACGCTCTTGATTGGTAAGAACCGTACTGTACTTGCTGCGAGCCTTTGGTAGTCTGGGTTGGCAAGGTAGTTTTAGGATACGCTTGCTGTGACTAATTTGTTTGAAGTGACTAGTCATATTTGGTTTGGATTTGGGATATATGCGTTGCAACACATATAGGCAGGCAATGTGGAGACATTTCTCCTGACCTTTGTATTTGAGCGGCGCAACGTTTTAAGTGCCATTTTAATTATAATATGGCATATTTTGCACTATTTCTGACATGCCTGTTTTTAGCGCACTCCGTAAGTGGTGCTGCTGTTTTGGAAGTAACCGGTTAAGACTCGAAGAATCACAGCTGGCTCCCCCGGAAGGGACGCCGAATAGGGATATGTATGTGAAATTTGGTCTTTCCCCTATAATGTACAGCACAGTACAACGGCCCCCACAACGCTAAGGATGCCTGGCCTCCACCTTGGGGCGCCCAGGAGTGGACGCCTCACAGGGAAAGCCAGGATGGGTTCCACAGCGGTATTCGCACAAGCGCCTTGAGACCCTTGCGGGTGAGTAGTGCGCTATACAAGTATCAATTTACAATTTACATTTTACATTATGGAGGAAATATACGAAAAAGGATCCTGAGTTACGTTGGCCTCTGTATGGATCGTTTGATTTGCGAAAAAATGAGAATGTGGAGCAGTGTATGTGTAAGCGACGAATGAGGCAAGATATGTTTGAATGTGTGCGTATGTGGGTGAAAGAAGTGCGTGAGCGTGAGAAATGTGAGCTAGCGCTCATTGAGAAGGAACAACGAAAGAGTGAGCATGAGAGAGCGCAAGAGTTGAGAAAGCGTGAAGCAAAGGAATTAGAAGAAAAGCAGGAAAAGGAATGTCGGTTGCAGATATCTGGCCAGTATGCTGTTCGACAGCCTCTTTATCCTGTCCTTAATAAACATGATGATTATTTATCATTATTAGATCGCTCTCCGTATGCTGGTCCGTCCACTCCGAGAGGAGGAGGTCAGGATTCTGGATCACCCCTAGAGAAGGTGGATACGCGGTCTATGTTATCGAAGGATCGTATGGCTGACCTCCGAAAGATCGCTTATCGGGTTAACAAGGCTACTGTTTCTCTTCCCGCGTTAATGCAGGATCTTGAAGGATGGCAGGATAGGGAGAAATTATATTTTGCTGAGACTCTTTCTGATGAAGTTGTTACATCTTTTCGGAAGTATTCCGATGTTCTTGAACCTGATGATGTGGTAGCTGATTCTAAAGAATTGCGTAAAGGTCTTCTTCTTCCTTCTCAGGTGCCTGATGCGGTTCGACGGCTGTTTGCGTTACGGGATGAGATGTTCTGGCTACGGGATGAAGCGTGAAAAAGGAAGGCGGAAGAGGAGAAAACGAATCCGAGCGGCGGCGGGAAGCAGTCATCCATCTTTCATTCAGATAAGATCGACCTAGTGCATGTTAAGCCGATGCGAGAGGCAGCGCCTTTGTACGTTCCTCCTAAAGGAGCGGGTACTAGTTCGGATAAAAGTTCTCCTGATGATAAAAGGTATTTCATTTATAATTGGGTTTATACTCCTTGGAATAGAGCGGATGTTATGGCATTAGAAGCTGCCTTACCTGACCCACAAAAGAATCCTGCCGCCTTTTATGAGGAAGTTGAGGGGGCCCTAAATTCTTGTACTATGACCCTAGCTGATATTGATTTATTTTTTTGGGCTAATATTACCCCCAGATATGTTTAGATCTGTGCGTAAAGTAGATGATCTCGTAATCTTTAAGGTAAAATGGGCGGATCTTGAGGATGAGGATAGAGGCAGGAAGCCTGCGCAAAAACCACCCCAGCCGATTTTAGAACTTCCTGCTGCCATTTTTACTAAGCTTAAAACGATTATCCCCCCTAAAAAGATTGATTGAACTATGTTAGCATCGTGTAAACAGAAGGTAGATGAATCGGTTTCAGATTTCTTTACGCGATTCGAGGAAAATTTTCATGATTTCAGCGGTCAGTCGCTTACGGACAACACGGGCCGACATCTTTTTGTTGATAAGTATGTTTCAAATTTATTGCCAGGAGTGGCAGCTCGGTTAAAAGCGAGTGAAAGCTCCTGGACAACTCTGTCTCCAGCATCCCTCCTGACGATGGCTCAGTATTATGAGCGTCAGGAATTAGAAGCGAAGGGTAATGAAGAAAAGAAGTCTATGGATTTAACAATGAAGGTTATGTTAGCACAAGTGTACGGACCGCCCCGTAGAGGTGCTGATAGGTGCTGATAGGGGTGGTCGAGATTCTTCTGGTTCTTCTTTTGGTCGTTCGGATTTGGCCAGGGATCAATGTGCATATTGCAGGTAGAGGGGCAAAAGAGTGTCCCTTGTTGCGCGCACAACGGCAAGAGCGTGGTCAGGGACCGATGAGAAATAGAGCGGGCTTTTCAGGCCCCAAGGGCAACACAAATGATCGTGCTAGGTTTGACTCTTGTATGCGACTGCAAGATGGGTCTAACGTCTTTGAGCGACGGAATCAATGCCAAATGTCTGAGTATGCACGTCCTAAATGTCACGATTCACAATGTACGTCGGATTGCGTAGGATGGGGTAAGGAATCAGTCGAAGTGCCAGTAGATCAGAGGGGTCCTTATGTTACAGCACATGTTTTGGATTCTACTGATCGGTTCCTGGTTGATACAGGAGCTACTCGTAGCGCTTTGTCTAAAGAATTGGTTCCGAGGGCTCCCCTGTCTGGCTTAACAATTACATCTATAGGGTTCGATGGAACGCCTTCTCTTAGCCCACTATCACAACCTCTTGCACTTCACGTAGATAAGTTTGTTGCACGATGTCCATTTTTGCTCTCCCCAAACACGCCTGATAACATTGTGGGTTTGGATATGCTCAAGCATTTTCGGGCTACAATACGATGCTCCCCTGAAGGAGTACATGTTATTTTGAATGACAACTATCCGACAATGGAGAGGGTGTGTACGATTAAAGAAGATACTGCATTGGCCTCTTTACCTCGTACCTTGCCGGCTACTTCGGATACTGATGTGGGACAGATTATCATCCCCCCGGTACACATTAGTGTAAAGGAGGGAGCTGTGTTACCACGCCTGCCTCAGTATCGTATCTCACAGGAGGGGGAGCAGGCGCTTACACAGATTGTGCAGGATCTCATTAAAGTAGGGGTTGTAGAAAAAGTTTCATACAATGTGTGTAACAGTCCTATACTACCGATTTTGAAGAAAGACACTGACACTAGGATCTATCGATTTATTATCGATTTACGGGAGGTGAATAAGATAGTGATACCTCAATACCCAGTGGTTTCTGACATTACAACACTTCTTACTCTGGTTCCGCCAACTGCAACGAGGTTCTCTGTTATAGAGTTGAAGAACGCTTTCTTTTCGATCCCTATTCATCCTGACAGCCGATATCTTTTCGGATTCACTTTGAATAATCGATCGTATAGATTTTGTAGAGTTCCTCAAGGCTATAATGAGAGTCACAGCATTTATAGCCAAGCGCTGAAATGACAATTTAATTCTTTTATTTTACCTGAAGGTGTGGCGCTTATACAATATGTCAATGACATCTTGTTGGCGGCTGATGCCCCTGAACAATGTGAGGAGTGTACATTGCCCTTGCTTGCTTTCCTGGCATTGCATAATCACAAAGTATTGAAGAAGAAATTGCAATATTGTAGACCAAAGGTAACCTACTTAGGTCACCTTTTGTCTAAGGAGGGGTGTGCACTTACACCAGATCGTATTCAAGCAACCTTCTTTGAGGAGCTTCAGTCGATAATTTCGACGCTGACCCTAAGAGCGGAGCACTGTGTTAAGACAGCTCTGACCCAGATACGTCTAAAATGATTGATATCACGGCTTCTCTAGGCCTGTTCCCCTATCTTTCTGGTCCAACGCATGATAAGGGCCATACTCTGGATCAAGTTGTCTCTACATCCCCGGTTGAGGTGACAGCAGTGTTGCCGGTATTATGGTCCGACCATCGGCTAGCCTATTTTTATATACTTGGCACAAAGAAACCAGCAACCACTACTATGAGACATCAGGGAATAGCTGCAAGGGCGTATCATCGGGTGACCCCGGAGATGCTGGCCCAGGCTTTACAAGAGCATCCCATCTCCTTTACCGGGGATCTGGATAATGATCTTGAAACCCTGCAGATGTGGTTTACAGATAGGTTGAACGATCTAGCCCCTGTGACTCCCCCTCGTACCAATTTGAAACGAGTTTCAGCCCGTTGGTTCACCGAAGTGCTGGCGCACTCCCGGAGGCAATGTAAAGTGGCCGAAAGGGTGTGGCGGTCGCAGTACGATGCGGAGGCGAGGCATGCCTATAGATCGATAGTTAAAGCCTACCATCGAGAAATTCTCCAGGAGAAAAAATGCTATTTTTCTAGGAGAATCGAAGATGCTGCGAACTCCTGCAAGGAGATCTTCTCGATTGTTAGGGAATTTACGACCCCTGGGAGTCGGAGTCCCTCAGGGCTCCGTGTTGAGCCCGACTCTATTTAACATCTTCATGACCCCATTGGCGACAATGGTGTAGTCTTTCGGGCCCAGATCGTATCCTATGCCGACGATACCCAGCTTCTCTTCACCTGTCGGAAGGGAGAAGATTTTGATGGAGAGGGTATCCGTGAGTGCCTTGGGGCTGTTTTTAATTGGTTCCAGCTAAACAGCCTCAAGTGCAACTCAGATAAATCTGAGATACTCTTCTTTGGCTGTCCATCCGATCCGGACTGGCATGGGTGGTGGCCCGCCAATATGTTCCCCCAGCTCATTCGTCCCAGTCAGCCAAGAACTTAGGAGTTAAAATAGATAACGAGCTGTAGCTTAAATCCCAGGTTCTGGCTCTTACAGGAACATGCTTTGGCATCCTTAGAATGCACCGAAAGTTCTTCCCTCTGCTCTCTGAGGAGCATAGGAGGACGACAGTTCAGGCTTTAATCGGCTCAAGATTGGATTATTCGAACATCTTATATCTTGGCCTACCGGAGTACCTCTTGCAACGCCTGCAGGTAGCCCAGAATTTGGCGGCACGTGCCATCTTTGGCCTCCACAGGCGGGCCAGTGCTTCCAGCCTATTACAATCGCTCCACTGGCTACCTATCCGGAAGCGGATAACATTCAAGGCCATGACATTGGCCCACAAGGCTTTGTATGCCTCAGGAGCCCAATATTTGCAAAGGAGGCTTGCCTTTTACCATCCGGCACGATCCTTGAGATCGGAATCCCTCTTCTTGGCTGTGGTGCCCCGTGTGAAAAAAGCCCGCATTGGAGGGTGTTCATTCAGGCTACTAGCTCCGCAGCTGTGGAACTCCCTACCTGTGACCCTGCGCTCTACTTCTAATTTGCTGGCGTTCAGGAAGGGCCTAAAGACATGGCTTTTTGCTCGCTAGGGATTTCCTGTCCTAGTTCTTGTACTTAGGGAGCCTTTCTTTCTTTAACTATCACTGTTATGTTTTGTATGTTTTCTTTTCAGGTCATGAAACATAAAGCGCCGGGACACTCCTTGGAGTAGCCGTGCGCTATAAAAGACCTATTTAACATAACATTAACATAACATAACACCCTCCACGCAGAAAGATGTTTGAGCTTTCTTGGGTCTCACTTCCTTTTGTAGACAGTGGATACTGGGTTTTTCACACATAGTTAAACCACTGTTAGCGCTTTTGGATACTCCAGTTCCCCTTCCCTGGACAAATGAGTGTGAGAATGCTTTCCAACAATTACGACAGGCTCTTTGTTGAGCACCAGTGTTAGGCACCCCTGATTACACGAAGCCTTTTACATTGTACGTACATGAGAGAGATGGATGTTCATTATCAGTGTTAGTGCAGATGCACGGTGACAAACAGCGCCCTTGTGCATACTTCTCGGCAGTACTCGATCCTGTTGCTCGAGCGTTGCCTGGTTGTTTTCACTCAGTTGCAGCGACAGCTGTGTCAATATGTCAGAGCGAGGGGATTGTGTTATCTCATAAGCTGTTGGTGTTGGTCCCCCATGCTGTTGATGCTCTTTTGAATCAGACAAAGACGCAGCATTTAACTAGTGCTCGTCTAACAGGATACGAGCTAACGCTGTTGGCTCCTCATATTACACTAAAGAGATGTGCAACACTAAACCCAGCCACGTTGTTGCCTTTTCCGGTGACTCAGCCTGAGGCGCAAGAAACGGTAAACAACCTTTACAACGCAACTTTTACAACGCACTACCATTACAACGAAACTTTTACAACTCAACATCCATTACAACCCATGCATTTACAACGCAACCATTACAACGCATGACATTACAATGCACACCACTACAACGCATGCCTTTACAACGCAGTCATTACAACGCATACCATTACAAAGCATAGCATTACAACACATAGTACCCTTACACTATCCAACACTTACCCTACTGTTGCACCCTCTGGAGTTAGAATAGTAATTTTTATCCCTACACTATCCAACACTTACCCTACTGTTGCACCCCCTGGAGTTAGAATAGTAATTTTAACCCCTACACTATCCAACACTTACCTTACATGCAATGTAATGTTCTGCATTGTAATGGTATGCGTTGTAAAGGTAGTATGCGTTGTAGTGGAATGCGTTGTAAAGGTAGTTTCAAAGAATTCATTGTAATGGCATGCGTTGTAAAGGTATGCGTTGTAATGGATGTTGCGGTGTAAAAATTGTGTTGTAAAGGTAGGCGTTGTAAAAGTATGCGTTGTAACGTCATACATCCGCAAGAAACACATGACTGTGTCTTTGTGACTGAGGAACAGACAAAGGGTCATATTGATTTGCAAGATACACCCTTTACAGATGCGGATGGAGAGCTGTGGGTGGATGGGTCTTGCTTGAAGTTACCAGATGGGACTACCTCAGCAGCATATACAATTACTACGCTACATACAATAGTGGAGACAGCACGCATACCGCAAAAATCAGCTCAAGCAGCAGAACTGATAGAGTTGACACGAGCATGTGAGCTGAGTGCAGGATTATGTGTGAATGTCTACACGGACCGCTATGCTTTCGGAGAAGCACATGATTTCGGTCTGCTCTGGAAGGAAAGGGTCTTTTTGACATCACATGGAGCACAGATAATGTACGGAGAGTTAGTGCATAACCTCTTGACTGCATTGACCTATATAAAGAAGATAGCTAGAGTGAAATGTAGCGCACACAAGAAGGTGACAGATAAAGTGGGACAAGGAAATACTTTTGTAGACCGAGTAGCTCGTGAACCCGCGATGCAGCCTGACTCCACTCCGATGTATGTTGTGAAGTCAGAAGCTGAGCGGTGGCACGATGCTAGGGAAGAGGTGCTAGAGATACAACGGACTGCTTCTGACAAAGAACGGGAGCAATGGTCCAAGGATGGAGAGTTGGATGATGAAGGTTGTTGGAGGAATAAGCAGATGGATAAGTGGAAGTTACCCACAGCCTTTGTACAACCTATGGTTCAGATGGCACATGGGCTAGCACATGCTGGAGCTTCGGCAATTCTGAAATTGCTTACGCAAGTTTGGGAGCATCCAGAGATTGCTAGCACGGCTAAGAGAGTAGTACAGACCTGCATGATTTGTCTTAAGTACAATCCAGGAAAAGGGACTCGAACTCCAGCAGGAGGATTTGCAACACCTTCTGCACCTTTTGAAGTATTGCAAATGGATTATATTCAGCTGGAACGCTTTAATAATCTGAAATATGTCCTGGTTGTGGTTTGTGCATTCAGTAAATGGATTGAAGCATACCCTACGAAGGACAATACTGCAATGACTATGGCAAAGGTGTTATTGAAGGAATTCTTTCCTCGATACAGTGTTTGCAGATTGTTGTGGAGTGACAACGGGCCTCATTTTATAGCGGACGTTGTTAAGTATGTCCTGAAAGGATTGGGAATAACACAAAAATGTCATGCAGTGTTCGACCCGCAATCAGCAGGATTGGTGGTAAAGTACAATGGTACTCTGAAACTTAAGACAGCAAAAATACAGGCTTCTACCTCTTTGACTTGGCCAGATGCCTTGCCTTTGGCATTATTGTCTATCAGATCAGTACCGCACTCTCAGACGGGCATTACGCCCTACGAGATAGTGTTCGAGCGTCCCATGAACATATGGGGAGTGCCCAGGCAAAGCTCAGTGTATGATGTACCTTGTGTTTTAATGAATGACTATTTGGCACAATTACCTGACAGTTTGGTTTCCATTCATCAACAGGTTCGAGAAGCATTCCCGGACCGGTCCACAGGAGAAGGCCATAATCTCCGACCTGGCGACTTCGTCCTCATAAAGTCCTTCGAGAGGTTGAGCAGTCTGGAGGCGAGGTGGTGCGGTCCCGAGCAGGTTCTCCTTGCTACAAGAACAGCTCTCTGAGTCACCAACCGGAAAAACTGGATTCATTCTGTTCATTGCTGGAAGGTGCAACATTGGGCTGGTGGAGCCTGCTGTATTGACCGACCATTGAGAAATCCTGACCGCGGAGAAAGGCCGCCCTGTGGTACCTGACGAATCTGAGGAGTTCTTCCCAGACCCGACAGCCCCTGGAGCAAGAAGATATAATCTGCGACCAAGGTAAAAGCCTGCAATTGTGTGAGAAGTTGTCAGAACGGTCCCATGGTCAGTGAAACGGAGAGCCGATGAGGCAAGGGGGGATCAGCCCTGCATTAGTGTAGTGACACCCGTCTTGGCCCGCTGGTGTAGAAATCACGGCTGCCTAGGGGGAAGAGTTCTCACAACACTAGTTTCAGGAAGATACTGTTTGTACATTTGTTTGAATGGATAAGAAGAAGATTTTTTGTTCTGTAGGGTTCATTGCTGCTGTAGCAGTGGTTGCTACAATCACATGGTTTGTTGAGGATAAAATTCCTGCCCGTGAGCTGTATGTTGTTTACACTCTAGTCCCAGATGAGCATTTCTTTTATACACTTCCATATCAAGAGTTGAAGCATCGACAGTCGTATTTGAATAACACTTTCATTCAGATGCTGCACCATACCCATGTAGCTACTAATGCCATGAACTGTTGGATATGTGGGATGATGCCGGCACACCAGAAGAAAGGGGGAACACCGTTCATACCTCTCCCTTTCTCTCATAATGGCTCTTGTCGAGCATGACAAACTTTGCTTTTTGCCACGAGAAAGCCTACAGTGGGCAGATTGCTTTTCAGACTGAATAAAGAATGCCATCAGGATAAAGAAGGCTATCCACAAGCCAACGGAACTATAGGGGCGTGGGAAGAATATCGACCGGACAATGATTCAACGCCTTATATTTTTACGAACACTCGAGACACTGTCGGTAACGAGAAATTTGTGGTTTCAGTGGCCCAAACACAAGCAGATTTATGTGTATAGAATGTAGGCCATATCCCTTTAGGTGTTAGTGATTGTATTATTGTATTGAATATTGATGGTTTAAATATTAGCACATTCCTTGCCTCTCATAACACTTACTTTGTATGTGGAAACAGAGGTTATTACCGATTACCAGCTGGATGCTCTGGAGTATGTTATGTATCATTTTTACTACCACCTGTATTCTTGGCACCTGCATCATATCATAAAGATTTGAAATTATTGAATAATGTGACTGTATACAGATACAAACGAACTTTGTCCGTTGATGATGTAGATCAGACAGACACTAGTCTGCAGCAATATATAGATTTCAATTTAGGATTGTTTTTCTTTGTTGGAGCTGCTCTGAATAGTAGAAAGATACGACGATTAACGAGAGTAGTAGAAGCCGTAACTAATCAAACTGATGCAGCCCTTGGTAATCTCACCGAAGAGCTACAAATTACTAGAATTGTTGCGTTACAAAACTGAATGGTTTTGGATGTGATGTTAGCAGATAGAGGTGGTGCTTGTAGAATTATTGGGAGTAGTTGTTGCGTGTTTATCCCCGATCATACTCCTTCTGTGTATAAAGCCATCAATAAATTACATACAATCACAGCTGATATGCATGTCGAAAATGGGACTTGGACATTCTCGAGCTGGTTCTGGACTCTGATCTCCACGTGGGGTTGGAAAGTTATCACTGGTCTTTGCATAGTTATTGCAATTATTTTTACATGTTGTGTATGTATCCAATGCAGTCCAATGATATGTTCTCTGTGTGTTTCATTCTGTGTGCCTAATAAAAGAACCGTTGCTGAGGTTGTCCACCAGAAAAATATAACTAGAGAGACAGCTGAAATGATGAGCATCGATATTAACGATGAGTATCTAGATTATCCTAGAAAACGGAATGTCTTCAGCTAATGCTGAAAGGGTCGTCTGTTGTAAATAAAACAGCGATAATGTTAAGCATTAGCTAAAGACATGATATTGTGATCTGTTTGTCCGTTTTCCCGCTCCTATTCCAATACGGCCAGACTCCATTTTGTTTTCTGGCCTCCATCTTGTCTGATACATATTGCCATGGGTCCTACCTCTCCGCTAGTCACCCTTGAAGTTTGCCCAGCAACAAGCTATAAATAGTCCTTTGTGCGTCTAGCGCATGCTACGTAGGAGTCACATCTGTCCTTGATTAGCATAGATAGGAATGTGCATTTCCGCGGGTCTCAAGAACCGTTAACCCCACCCATGTATTGATCATGTTCAAGAAATGTCCATATATGGTTGTAAATCATGTCTTGAGTTGTATCCGCCTACTTATGAGCCCCTTCTTTGTGCATAAAAGGGGATGCCAAATTCTTTGTGTAGTCTGAGGACTCCGTGCACAGAAGGGCGAACCCTTTGCACTCACAGGCCTTGCTGAGGCCTGCACTCATCAATTGGCGCCCGTCACGTGGGGCTCATCGGCGACTCAGATGATCGAAGGATTGGTCGTGACGAAGGATTGGAACGTTGCCGGGGACGTGATCACAGCCAGTGACGCCTTTAGTCCTGGCATCCCGAGGTGTTTTTCCTTCCCTTCAGATCTGACCATCTGGGTGGCGCCGGTCCTCGACTGAGACCTCTTCTGCCTATGCGGACGACGTGGCGATAGTGATTAGCGCTATCCAGGACGTTGAAAGAAAGGCTGCTTTTTTCAGTTGAATTTCGGGCTATGTGTTAAATGGCCCCAAGACACAGATTATTAAGAATAGTCAGTTGGTTTGTGAAGATGTAAGGGTAGTTAGTTTGGCTGTGCATTTGGGGATTAGCATTTCAGCAGATCTGGAGAAGATTGTAGATCAAAATATTGAACCTATAATGGCCAAAAGTAAGGAAGATCTTAATAGAATACACAATCTCCATCTCTCCTTGGTATTGCGCACCAATGTGGTGGAAATGATTATTTTGCCTAAGTTCCTTTATTTATTTAGGAAAATTCCACAGATTTTTTAAGGTAAATGGTTCGATGCAATTGAACATCTAATCAACAGATTTATTTGGGCACAAGGGAAGACCAGTAGAGCCTAGAGATAGGGGGAGTTGGGCAGTCCCCGGTTTTAAGTTGTATTATTGGGCAGTAGCCATTCAGTACACATGTGGGCTTATGGGGGGAGACCCCTCGGACCCACAGATCAAAACAGGATTAACATATATATGTGCAATCATGGTAAGAATGCCGAAAACAGCTTTCTGAAATATACCGACCCCAACTATTTTAAAAGAACCAGATTTCAGACACTTATGGCAGCCTATAAAATCTGGGCGTCATTCTGTAAAAAGCTGGGGCTGGGTAGATTCAATGCCTATACTCAGATCGAAAGGAATGTTTCTCTCCAGGGAGAAATATTCGCAGACTCTATTATTGTTGATTGGGGGTGATGAGGGATTCAGAAACTGGGGGATCTGATGGGGTTTAGTGGCGCTCTGCAGTTTGCTGATATCCAGGGGAAGTATGGTATTGCTAGAAATAACCTTTTTAAGTTTTTGCATGTTCGGAGTTATTTAACAAACAAAAAGGGTGGCTCTGCCGGGTTCTGTAAAAATACGATAGTGGATGCAATTGAGGGTGGGGCGGAATGTTCTATTAGAAGGTTCTACTCAGAGCTGCCTGTACTTAAAAGTGATGACTTGGAAAAATATGGAAGGAAATGGGCAGATAAGGTCCAGGTGGACCAGGACTGTTTTCAGGATTCTTTCGAGTTAGGGTGAACCATACTTTGCTCGGCAGCATTGCAGGCCCAACACTATAAAACAATATATTCCTTGTACCATACACCTGCTAAGATTGCACAGTGGGGGGTGGGGGGACGACAGGAACTAGGTGCCCCTGGTGTGATAGTGTAGAGGCTGATATCATGCATGTTTTTGCATTATGTCCTCAACTCCATTCGCTACATAGATCTTTTGAATCTTTTTTGGACAAAACTTTAGGAATTAAAGTTACCCTGGTGTCAGCATGGATTATTCTTGGGGTAGGGGGCGCAATGAGCAATGTAGTTCGCATTATTTTTTATTTATGGCTATGTCAGTTTTAAGAATCTGTGTGGCAACTGCATTGTTGTAAATAAAACAGCGATAATGTTAAGCATTAGTTAAAGACATGATATTGTGATCTGTTTGTCCGTTTTCCCGCTCCTATTCCAATACGGCCAGACTCCATTTTGTTTTCTGGCCTCCATCTTGTCTGCTACATATTGCCATGTGCCCGACATGTGGCGAGTCCTACCTCTCGGCTAGTCACCCTTGAAGTTTGCCCAGCAACAAGCCATAAATAGTCCTTTGTGCATCTAGCGCATGCTCAGTAGGAGTCACATCTGTCCTTGATTAGCGTAGATAGAAATGTGCATTTCCGCGGGTCTCAAGAACCGTTAACCCCACCCATGTATTGATCATGTTCAAGAAATGTCCATATATGGTTGTAAATCATGTCTTGAGTTGTATCCGCCTACTTATGAGCCCCTTCTTTGTGATTAAAAAGGGACTGTGTGCTCAAGTTCTTTGTGCTACCTTGTACAATACTGTAGAGTGTTGTGTGGGCTGTAGTACCACCTTTAAAGGTTTATTAAACTATGTCTTTGTATTTTCAGTTTCTGTGCCAAATTCTTTGTGTAGTCTGAGGACTCCGTGCACAGAAGGGCGAACCCTTTGCACTCGCAGGCCTTGCTGAGGCCTGTACTCATCAGCATGGTTGGATAAGGTAGCCCCAACCTTTCACCGATGGTTGGCTAGACTACTGTCAGTATATAATTTGGAAAATGGGATATATGATAGGAAGGGGAAAAAGGTAGAATTCTCGGGAAACACATATGGGAATCTATTATGAGGTGGAAGGAGAATGTTTGAAAACAAATCCTATTTGAATTTATGTTTATTCTTTCTTGTGGTGATTAAGGACTGTTTTTCCGTTTTTTTCTTTTTTTCTTTTGTGCATCTCAGACAATTGACTGTGCTGTATGTAAAAGTATTTAATTTCTTGATGTTTGGAAACAGAAAAACCTAATAAAAGAGATATATAAAAAAAGAAGATGCCTTAGAAAATTTAGAGCTCTTTCAAAGAAAGCACTTGCAGAGAGTTTTCACAGAACATGAGAAGAGGTGTTGAGTTATCAAATTGAAATAATTATCCAGTTTATTCCTTGTATTTATTTATGTATTTGTGGTTTTATATATAGTAAATAGGCCATTGAGTGTCAGTGCTTTAGAATGATTCAAGTTAGAGAGCAAGAGTTAATGGGGATTCATATAAGGAATTGTAAAAAAATAGTTTTTTCATCCATTCATAAAGACTTGGAAGGAAAGTACATTTTGGTTAATGGGGGATGGAGTTCCACAAATTGAGTGCACTTTCTAAGAAGGCTTGTTTAAAGTTTTTTTTTCTGCAAATGTGAACTTCCAGTAGCAGGGTGTTTGCACTGTAAAAATGGTATTAGCCACTAGAGAAAACGTTTTCTTGAAAGGTAGTTTGTGTTCTGCACATGAAGATACTTGTGAATTATGACACAACAATTTTATTGGGTTAAGAAAAAAGACTGCCAAGAAGAGCCTATCTTACAGTCGCAACCACCACTACAGATTCAATCACAGTCTCAAGCATTACTGAATTATTTTCTGAATTATTCCCCACACACTGCTGATGCTAATGATGCAATGGTCATTCACAGAGAAGGGAAGATTCAGTCAACAAGTTTGAATAGCACAGGGGAAAAAAATACCCCAGAGGCAAATAAAAAACAGTTAGATAGCGAGACAGCAATTTGGGTGGATGTCATACAAAATGAAATTGCCCCCCCAAGGTCTGAAAATATCGACAACCAACTTGTTCTAGACACTCCTGATCGATATCATGATGTAACTTACCCCTCCCTGGCACAGAAACACGCCCTGTTAATACAGCTCTAGACACCAGTGTGTTAGTCTAGGAGGCAACAGGACTTAAGGGGCTGGAAGACACTCAAGAGTTCGGTGATAATTTATTTTCTCTGACTGATGGCTCTGACATCAGCTCCTCTGACTGGGAAGATGAAAGTTGTGTTCAGCTCTCCAGCTCAAGCCAGAGTAGGCAACAGTTGGGACCAGGTACAGTGGTAAGAAGGATGAGGCTCTCTAAAAAACATAAAGACTCCCAACCAACTGAATGGCTGATTGATGAGGACTCCAGGTCTAATGTAATCCCTGGCTTAAAATGAGTTTAGTCTGCTACACAAAAAGTGTATTCAGACCTTCCGGGACAGGAAGACGTTATTACCAATACAAGAACTTCACAAGCTGAAGAACCCATCTTGAAACTGATCTACAAATCAAGCAATTTCAGGAAGAGAACCATATGCATACAAAGACAAATCGTTTGGTAACAGTGAAGTTCTAGGGCGCTGTAAGTAAAATGGCTAAAGCCTACTCAGACATAAAGCCGAGGTTGACGACGGTCAAGAAGAGAACTACTACACCGGAAGATGATCTGACCGGAGCCCAGGCACGGACAGAGTCTCAAGCAGCTCAGTACACTAATTTTCAATGGAAAATTGAAGATTTTGAGAACTGGCAAAGGCTTAATACCCTACGGATACTTGGCATAAAAGAAGGAGCAATGATATACGGGCCTACATGCTGAAGCAAATGAAGGGAGCCTTTCCCGAACTCCAGCAGTGGAATTGGGAAGCAGAAATACAACAGGTTCACTGTTTCCCACTGAGCTTAAAGAAGCCTAGCCAGCCAGTTAGAGAAGGTACTGCAATGCCAAGGGCAATATTAATATACTTTGGGAACTATCTACTCCAGGAGGAAGTATACGCAAAGGCCGACGAATGCCAGATGAACATATGAAGACCAGTACTTTTTCCCAAGAGCAGATTTTTATCATGTTAAGGAGGAAAGGGGATGGAGACTAAGACAATTGTTCCAACCATGCCAACCCCTAGGGGCAGAAGCTTATCTAATGAACCCAACTTGACTGAAAATGATATATAAGAACACTACAAGAGTCTTCACATCAGATATTCAAGCTAAAGAATATATTGACAAATTGAAAACTTAATGGCTGTGATAAATCTCCACCTATCTGACCTCATAGCCTGAAGCAGCAAGGAGAGTTTTTTGGGATGATTTAAAGGGGAAAGCACTAGGCAGCCAATATTAGTCTATAAGGGTTCACAAGGGTGAAGCCCTTTTAAAAGAAAAAGGTAGAGGTAAAAAAGGGTAATTTTGCAAAACAGTATCAAGGGGAGCTGACTCACAGGCTTCCCTTGTCTCAGAGTGTAGGTGGAGGGAGGGGTCAGGTCCCGATGGCAGGGGTCTGGTGGGGGGCAGGGTAGCGGGAGTGTCAGCCTGAGGGGTGGGCTGGGGGTAAAAAAAATTTAAAATACCATTGTATGAGGAAACCAAGGAGGGATGGCGAGGAAGGGAAGCGGGGATGGAACAAGGTGAAAAAAAACACTTAGCAGGCAAATAGCATCGATAAATATATGTGGGGTGAATGACCCGACAAAACAACAGAGAGTTAAGGAGCAGCTTAGGATGCTGCATGCTGACATAGTCTGCATGTAGGAAAAGCATATTGAGGGGACGAGGAAAAATTATTTTAGAGCAGCTAGGGTTTGAATTGAAAGCAGATACCACACAGGGGACTAGGACGTGTTGGGTGGCGATATTGGCCAAGAAGGGGACAATTATAATTAAATGTCACTCAGCTGATAGACTAGATCATTGGGTAATTGCTGAATGCCAATTGCAGGGATTTTATGTTATGCTTTGTACAATGTATGGATCTACTGGTGATGATCTCAATGTGTTTGAGCTACTTAACTCAGAACTGGTTGAGTGGCCTCTACCAATTATTGAATGTGGGCACTTAAATATAAACGGTATGGGCGGGCAATGGAAGGGAAACCCAGGTAATTATATAGGTTGGAAAAAAAGTATGTTGGACCTATAATCAAATGATGCAAGATAATGGGCTCTCTGAAGATTGGGCACATCTTAAGCCACAGGAGAGGGTAGCACATACTTCTCTGCACCACAAAGAGCTGTAGCGCGACTGCATTATTTCCTGGTCTCACACTGCCTCCTTACAACTTGCACCATTAAGAAATTTCCTTGGGCTATGTCTGACCACAATCTCTTGGTCTTGGAGATAACAGGCATAGCAGTGGATGCACCGGAACGCATTTGTACATTTGGAAGCACCCTGCTTTAAGATACTAACTATGTTCAACATATGAACAAATGGCTTGGGGAGTTCTTGGAGGTCAAAAGGGGCAGTGCGAGTTGTGGTATGATGTGAGATGCTCTTAAAGCTGGGGTTAGAGGAGAAAACTTAAGCTACTCTCTGAATCGGAATAAAGAAGTCAGACAACATTTAAATACCATGTACAACTCAAGTTTGGATATAGAAGAAGAGTTGGTTAGAGCTATTGCTGATAGTTTAAGTATAGAAAGGATTCTCCAGAAATTGGTGATAGTAAAAGCTACAGCAGGAGAAACTGTGGCAGAAAGATCTGCAGAACAATTTCTGGCCTGGAGGCAATCTTGCTATGAATATAGCAAACAAGTTGGACACATGCTTGCCACTAGGACAAGACAGAAAATTGCTGGGGAGGGGACACCATAGAGGTCAATGATCAAAAGGGCGAAGTATTCACAGAGATCAGGGAAATCTGTGAGGTATTTCAAAGGTACTATGAAAATGTATATGGGGAAGAGGGACATAAGGAGTCAAAATATATAAAGGAATATCTGGAATCGCTTACTACTGAGATATTCTCACAGGAAGATTCAGAGGACTTAGAACTTACATTCACGGATGAGGAAATTTGAAAAGCCCTAAAGGAATTCCCTTCTGGTATTCCCATTAGAATTTTATAAAGTTTTTTTTCCAGTTTTGGGGGATGATTTAAGACAGGTAATGCATCAGGCCAGAAAGGGGAGGCTCCCCCAGAGTCATGGGCAAAAGCTAACATAGTTATCTTCTTAAAGAAAGGGAAGCCTCCTAATGAGGCCGGATCTTATAGTCCCATTAGTCTTATGTATAGTAATAGAAAGATTTTTTCACAAATTTTAGAAAAATGCTTTACTATCATTAAAGGGAAGGAGACCTCACCCCAACATCATGGGTTCATCCCTGGCAGAGGAATGGCTGAACATATTTGCAAAGTTATAACCATGTTTGATGGCACTGCAGTCACTGGAGACCCTATGGCACTCATCCTACTTGACGCAGAGAAGGTGTTCGATAGGGTTTCATTGGATTACCTACGGGCCATACTCGAGAATGTGGGGATAGGAAATGGGTGTATAAAGGCAATACAGACATTGTATAGAACTCCTTGGCCCGACTCCGCTTAATGGGTGGACAGAGGGAGCCTATTTTCATCACACAAGGGACAAGACATGCATGTCCATCTTCTCCCCTACTATTTGCAATTCATACAGTCTCGCTAATCAGGAAAATTGAGGCGAACATGGGGATACACCGTATCCAATTGAACAAATTTAAGGTATTTGGATGACTTGGCAGAAACAGCCGCATATCCGCTTGTGGCCAGAAATAGAACATGAGGCAAAATGCTCAGGGGGGTTTTTGGCTATCGGCTTAACCAGGAAAAGACACAAACGGTAACCAATAGCAAGCTATCTTTGTCGGATTCACGTGTGAATGTACAACTTATCTTGGAGTCACGATAACCTCAGAATTGGGTGAAGTTGTGGAAAAAACCTTACCCCAGTTATTCAAAAGAGTAAAAAACATCTGGAAAGGCTCAATAATTTGCATCTCTCGATTATGGATTGATGTAACAATATTAAAATGAAATTTCTTCCCAAAATGTTGTATTTATGTAGAACAATACCCCTAGCGTTTGAGAACCATTGGTTTAAGGATATGGATAAAAATGATTAACAGATTTGGTTGGGCACAAGGAAAAACTAGAAGAGCCCTCAGATATATGTCCTCACTCAGGAAAAGGGGGGGGCTGGGCGGTCCCAGACCTAAAAATATATTATTGGGCTGCAGCAATCCAATACTTTCTAGGGTTATTGGGACGAAAGGTTGTGGACCGGTGGAGAAGAGATGCCCCTCCAGATGTATACGAACTACTATTGGAGAGAGAGGCCCCTAACTGGCTTTTGAGATTCAGTGAAGCCAGTTACTACAAAAAACTTACATTCAAGACCCTTGGTGCAGCAGCAGTGGTTTGGACCAATGTCAGAAATAAGCTAGGGCTAGGAAGGATGAATTAATATACTTCTCTGTCCGGAAATCCATCACTCCGGGAGGTATTTCATGATGGGGCTATGCTGTGTTGGGATGCAATGGGGGTGAGGAAGATGGGGGATCTGCTTGACTCAGACGGTATAATTTAATTTGAGAAGGCTCAACTCCTTTTTAATCTCGATCAGAGGGATTTTTTAAAATATCTACAGATACGTAGCGCCATCGCAAGGTAGAAAGTGGGGGGCGGAGCCTTCTCTAGAGACAAAGTTATGGAGGCAATAAGAGATCCAGATGGCTGTACAATCACCCAAATTTATGGCGGGCTGAGGCAATTATTGGTTGGTGATTTAGATAAGTACGGTGAGAAATGGCAGCAAAAGATGAATATTGAAGGGGACGAGTTTATGGCCTCACTCTAGCTTGGTCACACCGTAATGAGGGTAGAAGGTCTACAAGCACAAAATTATGAAACAATCTTTTCACTATACTACACGCCAGCCAAGATTGCTCAATGGGGTGGTACGGAAGGGATCTTATGTCCCTGCTGCCATAGTATTGATGCAGATATAGTTCACATGTTTGCTTCTTGCCTGGCTTTAGATCCTCTAAAAACTTTGAAGATTCAAACAAAACTCACAGCTGAGATGTTGTTATTAGGGATCACTAAGAAAGGAACATCATTGGCACAATGTGAGTTTGTCTTCTTAGCCATGGCTGTAGATGATTGGAAAACCAGAGTCAAAATCAATGCAGTCACTATTTAACGAACTAGGGCTCTCAGGGTATCATATTTATCATTTGTAATTGTTTGTGCTCTCCTATACAATGTATATTGTACATTATGTATAATGCTTTGTGTTCCACTATTTACTGTATTTATGATAGAGAATGTTTCCTTGTATATTTATTCATTTACAAATGTATTTTGCCGATGGTGAATACAAACAATTAAAAAATCTAAAACGAAAGGTAGTTGTATTCTTCACATGAAGATATTTATGAATCATGTCAGACAATTTCAGTGTGCTTCTTGGTTCAGTCTTCAGCCAGTTTAAGAAGATAGGCTTTACTTCCTGGAATCTAACACCAGGCTAGAAGCACAGTGGAGGGCATCTTTCACATGTACGAATAGATTTTACAGAGCCCAGTTGGCATTGTCAAAACCTAGAAAGGCCTAATGGCTGGATGACTTGTTAATAATGTTCACTAGTGAGAAAACGTTTCATTTCATGCAGAGGTTTAATATGTAGAAATTAGGTTATTAGTTGAGGGGGCTAAGTATCGCAAACCTTGTCAGGGTGAACCACTAAAGTCCCTAAAAAACATGAGCTCAACCCCTGGTAGCAACGGCACAGAGCAAACACGCTTAGCTTAGAGGTAATGTTTAAAGTGTTTATGCAGTACTAAAACAATAAATAAAGTCAAAATGCAAGATAGTAAACATCCCAAAACAAATTTAGAAACATAAAGCAAAATATAATAAGCACAATGATCTCGAAATGACAAAAATACAATAAGCGTACAAGAATTGTATCCCTTTGCAAACATTATTTGAAGAAATTAATGTCTTGTTTGTAACGTTATAATTTCTCTTTTTAGAATTGAAAGCTGATAGCACTGCACAGGTTCCACTCCCCACCAATAAATAGATTTTGCCCCACTCTGAAACGAGTAGACAATTTCTTTTCTCCCATTTCCCATTGTTCCATAAATGACTTTTCACATCCGCCTCTGACCCTTCGTGGAGACACACGTCCCTGCTGCTTATATTGTATTAGTGTCAAGACACAGGTTCTGATTTAGAGTTTGATGGATGGGTTACTCTGTCACAATTATTGCAGTATCATGTTGTCAAGGTAGTTGATAAGGTGTCAGGTTGTCAAATCCTAGAATATGTCCTTTTCTTTTGTCCATTAAGTTATGGCACTTAAGGCTATTTTTGTAAACCTTTTGAAAATGGACGTATGACCTTACCATGCGTGGATTTACTAAGTAGGTATTTACTTTGTAGTAAATACCATGCATACCATTGGGTCGCCATTACATTTGCTTTCTATACAAATACACTTGGCACGCAAACGACAAACATGCACATTGTCACAACGCACATAATTATATTGGATATTTAATAATATTACTTTGAAGTGTTATTTTAACTTGTAATGTTGATTAGTCTTTACAATTTAAAAATCGCTACAATTAAAAGTTTAAATTATCAGTTTATCGCTATATTTGACATATTGTTTAAAAAGTTACTACCAAGATGGCAGATCCTGAAAATAGAGAAAGTCAGATTAGTAACTGAAAAAAAGATATTTACCATAATTTCAAAGTTCAATCACACTTTTAATGGTGAAAAATATAATTACAAATACATATTATATTTTTTAAAGTAGTTATATCCCACCTACTACTATGAAGCTGCCTTCCTCCATTAGTACCAGCATTTCACTCACAGAGTAACCCTGACACCTACTGGGCATTTTTTTTATTTTTGTGTATCTCTTACCTATATATTTTTTAATACAAATTTAAGACACTAATTAAGTTCATACTCAGGTTATCAACAAACCCAAAGAAGTATTAATGTAAAAAAGAAAACAAAACAAAAGGAAAGGAAAGTTTTTTTTATTATTTTTTGAAGTGTAACAGGAGTTCTATTATATTGTCATGTGATTCAGTGTAACTGGATGTGCTGTGAGCACAGATTAAGCTCTCCTCTCAGCAAACATTCCTATTTCCGGTTTCCTGGCTTGAACCCCATGTACATGGAAAATCAACAAAAGAAATGGAGTTTATTTCCTCAGCAGTGTTGCAGACCTTCATATCGTTGTATAGAGTTGGAATGAAAGCTCTTCTTGAACTACTGGATTTGCGTGGTAAAAACCTGCGGTGTAGTGACATGCATAGTAACGTAATTACAGAGTAAAAAATATG
This sequence comes from Lissotriton vulgaris, assembly GCF_964263255.1. Classification (NCBI taxonomy): domain Eukaryota; kingdom Metazoa; phylum Chordata; class Amphibia; order Caudata; family Salamandridae; genus Lissotriton; species Lissotriton vulgaris. The sequence goes on from NC_141689.1 coordinate 1,908,292,339, forward strand.
TGGTAATTGCTGTTCATAGTAAAAACATTGTCGGAAAGGTTGTTTTCCACTTGAAAACAAGCTAGGTAATACTGGAGCCTCAGTATCAATAGTGCATTCACCTCATTCAGGGCTTAGCCCCACTTGTGTTTTACTGTTTGGGTTTAAACTATCTTTAAACCACCTGTGAACTAATACAATGTGGACAGTTAAATAATTTGAGTCTGTATCTTTTGTACACAGTATTTCTTTTAAACTTGTGTGTGATGGCACTGGCTTATACCCAATGAGAGTGCGGGTCTCATGATGTTTAGAGAAATTATCTTGACAGCCATAGATCATAATATTTCGGGCTCATGACTAAAGAGTTGGGGGTATATTCACAAGAGTGTGGTGTGTGCTAAACATCACCAAAAAATGCTAATGCAACTTTACACATCACAGCCTAGCGCAGAAACTAACCCTGGGTCAACGTGGAATTCACAACAAGGCGTTACCATGCGATAATCTGCCGAAACCGCGGCCAATGTCCGCAAAACAACCACCTCAACCAAGATAAAAACACAAAAAAAGTGTGATGATCCCATTCGCGATGAGGAAAGCAGGGATAAGCAATGCTAGGCTTGCAACACACACAACAGGCAGAAATAAGCACAACTGAAGCCTGAAAAAGAAAGACAAACCAAACAGAAAAGAAAGCCAAGCACAATGGAGGCAACCAGAGCCAGTACACAACTCTGCAAGCCCCATTGGCACCAAAACATTGTACATGGTAGGCCATCTCGGACAAGGTGAATGCAGCAGGAGAGGGATAATGGAAGAAAACAAGAACATCCGGAATGATGCGAAATGCACAAACAAGCAGAAACACGCCAAGAAGGCAGCAATGCACACCAGGAACTGGATGACATGGAGGAAATGGTGTCTACCACATCAGTCTGGAGATGGTGGCAGGAATCGGGGACCGGAAATTGCCCAAAACAACAGACACAACAGCAAAAGGGAGAGGAACCAGCAGGGACTGGAGGAGGGGGGAGATGGGCAAAATGGCACACATGCACAATTAAGCACAGCATAACTGGAAACGAACCATACCCAAGAGTAACAACACCAACTAAGAGCACAAGTCACTCAACCCGGCAATATCACACCACTGAACAAGCACGGTCGTCCAAACCACACTGCCTGAAAGGGAGAGTGGGGGGGCAAATTAGAGCTGAAGGGACATCTCACACACAATGCAGCACACACACATAGGAAGCAGAGCACCCCAACACCGAACACAATGTGGTACAAACAACAACATGTGCACAACCGAACACAGGACACAAGTGCACCCGCCTTTGGCCGGTAAACGGTCATACCTATCTGGCAAAGCACGAAACAGGGACATGATAATGCACAAGTACAAACCCACAGTCTTGATGGAGTAGTAATGCACATATGGCACGGAGCCAGAGAGTCCGTGACACACACATTGGCACACAAATCAAGACACAACACAGTTGGAGACAAGTGAAAATTCAGAAACGTTATCAACAAGTGTGTGTCAGTACGGCCAAGAGAAGAACCATGATATACAGACCAATGCAGCAGCATGCCTGAATGAGGAACGTAGGAAAGTGCACATGTCCACCTTGGGGGAGTCCATCACCAACACAAGTCAGTGCCAACATGTGTTGGTTGTCTGTGCCTGGATCAGGAGTCCAGGCCAATACAGTCATGTCCACTGTTGTCTTGGGACATGTGACCAGATTCCCAACTTGCAACCAGGCGTCAGTACACGTGCAATGTGTCTCATCCAGTTGTAGTGCAGGTACCTCGTCACTCGTCCATGAACGCAAGTGCAGCAGCGTAGGGAAACATCTCCAATGAGCGGTTGTTGTCCACCACATCTGACATGTCATCGACGTAATCCATTAGCTGACCTGGACAGATGTGCTGACTTCAACCACTGGACCCAATGTGCACTAAAGCCCAATCGGGTAGTGGCTCAATGTGCTCACTGCAAACGAAGACTCGTGCAATCTCCCTGGTGCAGTTTCCAGCCTGCATGGCAAACATCCATGCATGCCATAAACAGGCATCACAGTGACACTCCTGGTCATGGGCCAACAGGGGGCGCACACACACGTCAAAATCCAGGTCAGCTACCGTTACTTTGGAGAGGCATACATCCATGGACCATGCAAATATGCATGAGCGTCAATTCAGGTGACGTCCGTAATTCATAAACTCAGCCGGTAACTGATCTGCAACACTGCCAACGGCACTGCCCCCAGTACATGCAGCAGACGTGCATGGTACAGGTCCACGAGCCTGGAGTCGAGCATGTGTCCAGGATGGTCTCCCATTGTGTCAGTGGCTCTTCTTGAAGCGGCACTGACTTGCCCGGCTTCAGTTCTGTGGATGAAATGGCACAGCTCGGTGCAAGGAGCAGTGTCTGTGTGCAACGGGTGCAGGCCTGGGGTGGGGTGGGAGTACGTTTGAAGGCCATTTCACAAATGCTAACTACGACCTAGGACTTCTGCGTGCGAGATGTGCTCATGTTGGTCTCACATTGGACACTGCGTAGTGTGGGAGTTGCAAGCAAATGCTATCGTATCTGTCAGGGGGTGATGGCCACATGCTAGTTCCTGCTTGGAGCTGCAGATTTGCTACCACCTGAGAGTTCAGACAAAGGACCTTTCATCCCTACAGTAACTTAACCATCTGCATGTATACAGGAGATGTACAGAGGCATGGCGTGGGTATGATGGGGCGTCTGCGACTCTGGGAACACTGTGACGCTGCCCTTTGAAGGTGCGCAGCCACATGAGTGTAGGCCAATGTTTCGGGCAGGGCGGACACAGGTGTACAGCCCGTAGCTGGCTGTGATCGCACTGCGAATGAGGCCAGACAACTGACTCATTCATTCGCAGGACTGCTACACATAACACTTGGCACGCATGTTTCAAGACCCCGAGTGGTCTTGCGCTCCTACATATCCCATTATGAGTGGACCCACCCTCCTGGTGCATACTACATTGCAACATCACCTACTGTGGCACTGGTGATGACTAAAGCCCAATACAGAGACACACTTACTGCAGTTCTTGCCCAAGGCCAGGTCCGAGCCATGCCCTGCTCCCCCTGCCGAATCAGCACACCCCTGCACTGACCTGAGGTACGCCGGACCAACACACGTCGCTTGTGCATGCAGGGGGGTGCGTGCAAAGCTACATGTCCAGGGTCACCGCAAAGCTGATGTTGACATGGTAACATCTGCTGAAGACAGCACACTGTGATGATGCAGGGCCCGTGCCCATCATGCTGACACAATGACCGCATGGACACACTTGCTCAGATGGTGTGAATGGCTACGGGTACGTGCACACAGCCACATTTATTAGCAGATATGCATTGAAGTGGTCCCAGTTTATTGGCAACTTTCTCATAGAGGGGAAAAACACAAATAAAGAAAATATGCAACAGTTTCAAAATGAAGGCAAAAGAACAGTAATTTGTGGCTGCATAAAGCTGCACACATAAAATTAACAAAACAGCATTTTTAGATTGCTCATGTGCAGGAAGGGACACCTTCCTACACATAAAGAATCCTCCCCTGCAGGCAGACACCCTTGCACTATTTTGCAAGGGTGCCTGAGTTGGCACTACACTACTAAGTGTAGCGTCAGCTCAGGGGGAAACAAAAGGCTGCACCATATCCTTGTAAATATGGTCCAGGCTTGCGTTTCAGAAGTGGCAGAGTGAGGCGTTAAAACATGATGGCTAACGCCTCACTCTGCCACTTCACTTGTATATATGCTCCAAAGTTCACTGAAATGGGGCTTAAAATCCTTGTACATGAATATGTTCCTAACAGTGACACAATATTCAGAAAAAGTTCCCTTACTGTTCCAGAGACACTTATGTCAAAAAATGAAAAAAGGATCAATGCCAGTGGAGTTGCAACTCGAACTATCGAACGCATAAGGGAATGATGGTAAAGTATGCCCTATAGAAAAAAAGATAATATCACAAGCAGGAGATATTTGACACTAGCAAGTGCACTTCCACACTGCTGTCAACTACATCACTGGAGTCGGCAGTCAAATCTACCCTTGCACCTGAGCCTGTCACAGGACAGAGCGCCTTGATGTATCTGCAGCACCACTAGCAAGTAAGTGTCACAACCCATAGCACATACTAAAGTATTGTTTACTCACAGTTGCTTGCATGACTGATATTGCCATATAGGTTATATATAAGACATTTTAGTTAAATTCATGGGGCCTTATTTAGGAAGGCCTTGCGTCAGTTTTGCGCCGCCGGTGCGTCACTTTTTGTGACGCACCAGCGGTGTAAAAAATGCGCCTTGTTGTGCCATATTTAAAAAGTGACGCATCTAGGTAGATGCGTCACTTTTTAAACCCATGCGCCACATTATACCTGCGTCAGGTATAATGTATGCAGAGGGGGCGTTCCCCCGCAAAAAGCCTCGTAATAGTGACGCAGTGAAATCTATGAGATTTCACTGCGTCACTTTTAGGACGCTGTTGCGTCAAAATCTTGTGCCTGCCTCACAGCAGGCGTAAGACTGACGCATGCCCTTTTACATGGGGCTTTCCCCATGTGAAAGGACGCATTGCTGGAGTTGCGTCACTTTTGTGACACACTCCAGCAATGCGTCACTTTTGCGCTTACAGATACGTCAGAAATACTGACGTATCTGTAACTCCTTGCGACATGATGCGTCATACATTAAATATGACGCATCAGGAATGTCGTAAGGAGTGCGCAGTGAAAAGTGACGCATCGCTGTTTTCACACAGCGATGCGTCACTTTTCATAAATGATGCCCCTGGAGCGTGCTGCTAAAAAACTCAGTGAGGCGCCAACAGCAAGCGATTCCCCATTGGCATAATGTTTGAAAAGCTTCACCTGTTATTTCTACCCCTACTGGTTTTATGATGTTATTGCTACCCTTACTGGTTTTTACGAATTATGACATTTTAAATGAAATCTTGATATCTTTTTTTTTAAGTTTTGTATTTGCAATGTTTTTTTTAAAATCATGCAATAAATAAATAGTGAAAGTATCTTTAAACTTATATTTGCACATGTAGTTATGTACACATTTACTTCTCCACACATGCATTAGCACTGCAAGCAGACGATGGTGAGGATAGGAAGAGGACTTACTTGAAGGACGCCGTGCAGCTGAAACAGAAGATCAGCCTTCAAAAAGACATTTCTAAAAGTCATGTTGCACAAAAAATTGTTATAGGAAGTGCATTTCCACTATGCATCCTCAGATGGGCCTCAGAAGGAGCAAGTGTGGGGGTGGGGGTGTGGCTTTCTAAGAAGAGCACAAGCAAGTCAGATCAGACCTTGGAAGGAGCACCATTACGCAGCACGGCTGTTTTTACAACGGAGGTCACATGGCCATAATAACAGCGGTTTTGGAATAAAAAAACGCGCAACACTTTCATTAGTCAAAGGTACATTACATACAGGAAACAAGCTGCTAGCCATTGAAACTCTTGTTGATAACATGGAAGCATTGCTCGGACATGCTAGTGGTTTTAATGTGTTTGCAAGGAGCCTGGACTCCCTCACGGAGGGAACTAAACGCCTTTTTGTGGTGCTCTCGTTCTTGAAATTTTAGGTCATAGACGTCAACAGTGCTACGTGCTCTGGCTGTAGAAACTAGAGTTCTTTCCCGCGCACCATCAATATTCACGGGGAAATATCGCACTTCAGCAGTGATTTACTGAAGGTATTATATTATTGCAGACTTTTCAAATTCCACCTCGAGAAAGTGTGACCCTTGCACAGGAGAGTGGGGCATCCAGCACAAGCAATGCTTCAATGGCTGAGATTTATACTGGCAGGTGCTCACGAGTTCACAATAGGGAGTCATCCGGCCTTGAGGCACAGTCAGAGACACAAAGGGTCACTAGAGCCAAAGTATCAGAAAAGTAAATGAAACATAATATCTAGTTTAAGCTTATACTTTGAAAATGTATCCTATTTGATGACTGCATGTATTTGTAATGTGGTTGTAACATTTCAATAAACATCAATTATGTTTTGCTTTGAAGGTCATAACCTGTGAAAAAAACATATTTTTGATTAGTATGCCGAAAATGCCTTGTTCTAATATTGTAATAAATAGCAATGTGTATCACACGTATCTTAGACATTGATACCTGTAATTTCAGATCTAGGCGTGATATCTTCCACTGCCTTGGTGGCATCTTGTGCCTGAGGGTAGAACATCATCTTCATATGAGCTGCTGCTATCTGTATCAATGGGTAGGCCTCCTCTAGTGGAAATGTTTGCAATATGCTCAGGATAAAGTACCTCGTACCGTAGTTTATCAGGAAATGTGCAATCTCACCGGGGAGTTCTGTGACCATATAGAGGCAGAAGGTTGAGTTATTTTATAAGTTGATTTGCAGTATCCCTCCTATGTACAGCAGGGGATACTTTATTCCATGTAATACATGGTTACACCATCACCTTTCCCACAAACCACTTAAATCCTTGGTGCGTGGCTCGTTCATATGAAAGAGAGAACATGTTTACAAGCATGAAGAATAAAAATAGAATATCTAGTACAAAATTAAACACATCAAAAAACCTGTTAGATAATTGTAGGAAGCTGCCTCTGTATATACTATACCAAAGTAAGGTATAGTGTGCAGAGAGTCCAGTGGAATGCCAAAGGTAGGCAGGGGTAAAAGTAGATAGCACCTTAGTCTCTATTTGTGGTAGTGTGGGCGAGCAGTAAGACTTTTTCAGAGGGTTGTGTTAAGCATTTGTTGTACACACACTCAGAAAAGAAATGATGGGACACACTCAAAGACTGAACTCAGACCAATTTGTTTGTATCATGAATATTTTTTAGTTATTTTATTTCTAGAAACAAGCAAAGCCTGGTGTAGGTAAGTGAAATAATACTTTGCAAAATCTTTTGCAGTGTTTTAGAGTTGAATGCAGGTTTAAATGCAATTGGTTGCATTACAGGTAAGTCAAGAGTTCGAAATTACTTTTCAGTAACTTTACAGATTACTTTGTATGTTACTTTTTATATTAAGTTACTTTTTCTACTCAGTGTGATCTGCCTAGACAACACACTTGGACATTTCCTAGAGAAAAGGTAAGTAAATCTGTTTTTGTATATTTGCAGATTTTCAAGGTTTCATACAAACCAACTCCACACTTAGTACAATTTTCAAGAAAAACAGTTAATGCAATCCTATGGAAAGAAATGTAGTTAAAGGTTTGCAGGTAAGTGCTTATTTGTGGAAATTGGTATTCTGGAATTAGAACCAGGTTCCCTCAGGGTCGAGGATACACTCGCAGAACAACCTCAGCTGCACTAGGGTGGACAGGTGCATAGTGTTGAGGCCCAATGTTATCCAATGGGGACAGGGGGACCTCAGGTTCGTGGCTGTTCGCGAGCAGGCCACATGGTTGTGGGAGCAAAGCTCCCGTTGTTAGGCTCAAGGCACAGGGGGATCTGAGTTAGCACACAAGGGGCACCCACAGTGGTGTAAGGGAGGCTGGGTACAGGGTACTGATTTGGCATCGGGTGCCCTGTTGTTTTCAATTTGAGTAGCTGAGTTGGGATTTTGGCTGCAGGCTCGTCCAGGAAGACTTCCAGGAAGAACCAACACCTGGGCAGGAAAGTTGGAGGGCTCAGGGACGTGGGTGCACCTCAGGTTCTCTTCTCCTGGGTGCAGGGTGGCTGGATGCAGGGGTGTTTTTTGAGGTCGGATCTCACCTTACTTGGCCACTCACAGTTGAGGGTATCTCCCTGCAGAGGCAGCAGGCAATGTTGTGGAGTCCAGGAGGGGTCAACCCACTGTGCACTCAGACACTGGAGCACTGTGGGACCTCAATGGGACTAGTGGGCCACCTGGATTTGTGCAGCAGGTGTCGGGTGCAGGGGTGATTCCAGGCATCATTTTCTTTTGTCCTCAGCAGGCTCGAAGTCTGTCCTGGGAGTTTCTTTTGAACAGAGTGGATGTTCACAGGAAATCCAATCTTTGTTGAAGGAAGTGAGTTCTCACAGGAGTTCTGGAGTTTGCTGGCTGCAGGACAAGGGGACATTTGGCGCAGGATCTCTGGATACGGCAGACAGGCCAGTAGGGTTGGCGCCGAGTCAGTTCTTCTCTGTAGTTTACTCTGCTGGGCTTCTTCTTTCCCCCTTCTACTTCATAGGTTGCGGGAATCTGTCTTCATGGTTCAGGGCTGCCCCCTAAATACTGTTTTTAGGGGACGTTTTAGGGGTCTTGAGGTCAGTAGCCAATGGGCTACTGACCTTAGGTTGACTACACCCTTGCTGTGCTCACCCCACTTGGGGGAGTGGGCACAATACCTAGTCCTGATTGGAGAGTGCCTGCCATCTGCAAAATGGGGGGCACTGAAAAGTGGGCTTCAGCTCGACTCCACCACCTGAGAGGTGGGATTGGCAGAGGTGGGAACATCTTCTGGGCTGTGCTAACTTTTCCCGCCTGTCTTCCTACTAAAAAGGAGGTGAGACAGGAGGGGGGGCCTACTCCTGATAGTAGTGGAGGCTGGGGGTCGTGTTACATAGGCAACAAGGCCTTTGAAACTGCCCTGCCACAGATGGCTCTTCCTGGCCTGAGGGGATGTGACCACTTCTGCCCAGGGAAGACTTTGTTTCTGGGCTCAGAGAGCAAAGGCTCCCACCCCAGGGGTCCAAAACCATGTCTTGTGATGGCAGGCTGGTGTGTACCAGTCAGGGAACCCACCAGAGGCTGGTCGTTTTTCAGGGGGCATCTCTAAGATGCCCTCTGAGTGCATCTTTCATTAAATCCCACAAGGGCATCAGTGTGGCTTTAATGTCGTGAGAAGTTTGATACCAAACTTCCCAGTTTTCAGTAAAGCCATTATGGTGCTGTGAAGTTCGTAATATCAAACTCGCAGCACCATATACTCTTAATGGCATTACTACACTTGCAATGTCTAAGAATTGGTCTAGACACTGTAGGGGGACAGGGCTCATGCACCTGTACTCTCACCACTGGTATAGTATACCCAGTCAGAGGGGTGGCTCACTTATGCCAGGGCAGCGGGTTGCAGGCATGGCACACAAGGATAGGTGCCATATCGACTCTTCACTTTGTTCTATACAAAAACATGCATCCTTCAATGGCAGTGTGTGTGGACGAAGGTACAGGGCCTCTAGGGTTGGCGTTATAAGCGCTGCAGCCCTTAAAGGCCTTTCCTGGCCACCGTGCCCTTGGTACCTTTTACAAGGGACTGACATGTGGCCAGATATGGTGCCAATTGGGGGTACAAGATACAGTTTTGGGAAAGAACAAAGGTCCTGGGAACCTGATTGGCCGGGACCCACAGCACATCAAGTCAAAATGCATCAGTAGTCTTCTGGTAAAAAGTGTGGGAGGGTTACTGCAACAGAAACCCAGCTTTCTACAAAAATTTGTAACAAAAAGAAATCATAACCAGTTTAATACAAGTCAGCTCATTTAATGATTATCTAAAGAATGCAAAAATAATGCTAACATAAATATCACCTTTTTGCTTCTCAGTGTAAAGCTAGAAAAACAGGGCATGGCCTGACCTGCCTTTCCCCTGGCTGCTGACTCTGGCAAAAGCACTGTGACATCAGAACTGAACTGTAATAAGGTATTACAGTTGAACGGCTATGAAATGTATGTATAACAGGTGGTTGGGTGTGTCCCAAGTTACCTATTGTAAAGAAATTAGAGATGGGGTCTCAAGTTGGCAATAGTTTGCACCCATTCCAAGTAGGGACCCACACTCTAGTCAGGGTAAGGGAGTCACACAGCAAAGATAACCCCTGCTCACCCATTTGGTAGCTCAGCATGATCAGTCAGGCTTATCTCAGAGGCAATGTGTACATCATTTTTACATACACACACAGTAACATAGTGAACTCACTATAAAGTGAGTCCATAACAGTGTAGAAGAATAGGCAATATTTATGTGAATAAAACAAGACAAAAATCCAACGTACACATGTAAAAGATATCTCTTTTCAAAAGTTAAATCAGTTCCATGGGGCAGGTTGCTTCATAAATCTACTTGTCCTATGACAAAATCCACTTCTCCCTTTTGTGCCATGTAATGCGGAGAGAAATTGTTGTAGTATTCTCAGTATTAGAGCTCTGAAATAGCCTCTCTTATTATGCCAGGGTACCTTCCATAGTAGGGTTTGAATAATAGCAATTCTCTTATGATGCCACGTTTCCACACATCTGCATACAGGGGCTGATGGTAATGGTAAGCAATAGTTCCAGGGTTGGAATGCCCCTTTGAGTCTGTGCAACTCTACTAACTTTCATGTTTTAAGGGTGTACACCAACCCTTCTTAATCTTCATACATACTGAGAAAGGTTAGAAATGTACATACAACTTCTTCCAGGGTTGGGAAAAAGGTGGTTGGAGGGAAAGAGAACTTGCAAAGACTCAGATTTTCCCATGAGCAAATCTATATCTGCATATTTGCTCATGCTAAATGCAGTTCACAAATATTTTCTAGGAGTACTATTTCTTGGCCTACTTCTGTAAAGTCTTGTGAATTCATGAAAAGCGTATGTCTGCACTTAATGCAAGGACATGGGTGCACTTTTGAAACTTTATTTAATAATTGGGCCCCTAACTAGGTCTGGCATTAACCATGACCTTTTGTGTTTATTAAAATTCTGTCTCACTCTCTCTCTATAGGCTAGCTTCACTGTGAGTGACAGCATTCTGTTCTTTCACAAGCAGCATTTCGACACATAGTTGTTTTGTTCAGTGCCAGAAACTACTGTGGCAATGTATGCTTTTTGAGACCAAAATATTTTTTGCTTTTGCCAATGTTTGTTATAATGGTGAGGGCCCAGCAGCTCCCACACATATAAGGTTTTACAAAAACCATGCATCGACACAAGCAAAAGGCTGACCATCAATTTCAGATCCACTGGCTTTATCAATACTTATTTGTTTTTATGTTTCCCATAACCTTAATAAAACTGGTTGCATTGATTTTTCATTATGAATATTTTTGGGAAATACAGGCATACATCATCACATTTTACTAAATGATGCTGCAAAGAAATGATACCTACAATTTTACCGTAGTTTAGCAAAATCTTTTTTGATTTTTTAGTTAAATTTTTTTATTTTGAAAGCACCGGATCATCAAACTTACTTTCAAGCTTTTGAAAAAATATGCATCTAATCAGAGAGCATTCTGGGAGCAATATACACAGCCACATATTTCTAAACATTGAAAAACGTTTGTAAACATTTTTATACTGGAACCACTGTCAGTAGTGCAGTCTGAGCTTGCAACATTGATATATAGTTCTCATCCCAATAATAAAGGCTCTTCATTAATGAACCATGAATACAAGTTTAAACAACTTTAACACATGGACACAAATATTACCTTAACTGCAGGCAATGCCTTTCCCTGATCCATAATGTGGTACTGTAAACTGGCAGGCAAAGGGTTTGTACTGTAGGGGGTTGGGCCTACTTGTCACAAGGACAAAATACAAATCCAGACTTGTTGCCCTTGACCCAAACAATGTGTCCCGGGCGTCGGGCTATAGGAATTCCACATCTCGGAAACAGGCACAGAGGAGGTGAGGCACCGGAAAAGCAAAGTGATGCACCAGTTCCTTACTCCCAGGCAAGGCGATGAGGCAGTTCCTTACTGCCAGGGGAAGTGATGCGTTGGTTCCTTCGAAGAAGGGGGAGTGATGCTTCAATCTCTGGACATGCGGCCTCAGTTCCTTACTGCTGGGCAAAGTCAATGAATAAATCAGCACCCAAGGATGTTCCTATAGAACAGATGGGGTTGAACCATACAATTGACACTTATATCCATCTACTTGGATCGGTAAGGCTCCTACCTTCGACAAAGAGCTGGACGCTTTTGTTATGCACCCATTTGCTACATTCTCTTAGACAAATTCACACACTATACTCACACCATCAGGACAAAACCTAATGCACTAGAATGCATGTGTACAGATTGACACATTTCATAATCGATACAATGAGTTATTATCTATTATTTTGTCTCTCGTTGAATAAGAATTTATTATGTTATGTCGATATAGGTGTATATGTTACTTCTTCTGATCATGCTTTCATTCCGTGTAAATTTCCATTTTGAACAATTTAAATGTGTAGTAACGGAAGCCCTGCACACCTCTGCTGAATGAGCATCTGTCTTCTACAGTGACGATTTTATCCTACTGACTGTGATGCCTTTTTTATATATGACTGATAACTGCGATAACTGCATTATATGACTGTTGACGGCACAGTTACTGACCCATTTGAATTCATGATATTGTTTGTTTATCACTTTGCAACACATCATTCAGATGGGACCAACACCGCTAGTCTGATTTTCATTTTTACTATGACGTAGACGTGCGATCACATGATCTTTGGAGCAACCAGGAAGTAAGTTCAAATAGTACGCGATTATCAGGATAAGAATATGGCTCCGAGGGCGGTGGACGTGGAGGAATAGTGACAATGGCTTCTTGTGGAAAACGCTGCGTTCATTTTTAAACAGGTGAGCAGCATTTCGGTCGCTTGGAATCACGAGGGATAGTAGAACGGTCGAGCAGCCCCCTGGCACTTTGTCTATGTTACAGCTCTTGCGTCCGATTTAGGGCGTTATCACGCCACAGTTCTCGTGTCCAGCCATGCACGCTACGTCTGATTTCTATATGAACAAGACGCTGTTCGTGAACTCGTTTTTTGGTGAGTCACTTCGCACGTCATTTTTTACGGTTAGTTGACTTGACTGCAGAATTTGATTTAACACCTTGGCTGCTTAAGATATTCCCCTGCTGTGCTGGACCATAATAGAAATGGGCGTGCTCATGACAAGCTCAGCTCGTCATGAGCACACAAGCACCATGCCTCATGACGAGCTGAGCTCGTCATGAGCACTGAAGGGGTTAACATCATAGTGCGAGTAACTTTCTAAGTAACAACTTTTTAATGGATTCATCTGTATAGGTGTATTCCACATTGTAACAGTTGTGAGATCAACATTATTATTTGGAATTGTTCTTGCAGTCAGTTTCACCACAACTTCATTGCATCCTTATTTCCTTCCCATATATTGGTAACGCCCAGTTCACACTCCATGAATATGGGGAGATTTGGAATTTGTCACACAAACACATTTGTTGTTTGATCGTCACATGCAGTGTTGTGAAAATATTATGTTTAATTTTAGGTGCTTGAAACCACAAGACTACAGGAAACCATTCCAAGGGAATATGCAACTTGGAACATAGTTCATCTAGGTATGTGGCACTACCTGTCTAATTATGCATATAACGTCGGCCACTGGTCCTTGTTTGATCTTAAATATGTTTATTTTGTTTGTACAGATTTCGCTTTTAGCATCGTTCTAGTGAAAACAGTAAGTGACCGGATTTTTTGGGGCATCACACTGTGTCACTGATTGAATCACGATAAGGTGTAGGGTGCATGATCACTTATATGACTGGAAGACGCCTCTCAATGATTTTTGACTAATTGTGATGTTGATCCATGTGTGCTTCTTTTGAAATCTTTCCCATTCCTTCCTTACAGATTACCCCTGATGAAAGGACCTGGAGCCCCGAAATGCATTGGGTTCTGTCATTTTGTTATGTTTGAACAAAGTTTGTACTGGCTATATTTTGTAAATGTATACTATGTCCAAGTAAGCATCATATATGCTAGAAAATACAAGAAGCCTTAATGTTGTAATGTGAAAATTATCACAGTGTAATCTTTGATTAAATATTTGTTTTCATACTGAGTATCACACACTAATTTATAGTGCACGTTAGAGTCCTAGTCGCCTTCTACCTTTTAAATACACAACACGCTAACCATGGGGCTGTCTAAGGGATACCTTAGGTGGCCTACCTTATGTAATAAAAGGGAAGGTTTGGGCCTGGCAAGTAGGAGTACTTGCCGGGTTGAATTGGCAGTTTAAAACTGCTCACACAGCCACTGCTGTGGCAGGTCTCAGACATATTTTCAAGGCTTCTCACGTGGGTGGCACAATCAGGGCTGCAGGCCCACTAGTAGCATTTGATTTACAGATCCTGGGCACACCTGATACTTTTTACTAGGGACTTACTAGTAAATCAAATATGCCAATCATAAAACAATCACCTCTACAATTTATACAGCTAACATATGAACTTTAGCACTGGTTAGCAGTGGTAAACTGCCTAGAGTCCTAAAGCCAACAAAAGATGTTGGAAAAAATAGGAGAATGAACGCAAAATGTTTGGGGATAACCCTGCAAAAAGGGCCAGGTACAACAGGTTTTTATACAGGGTTTTTAAAATCACATGCAATATAACACAACTTGCAACAATTTTGCACAATTTTTCTTTAGAATATTGAAGTGCACCTCCAAGTTTGTGCAAACATCTCAACATGCTCTTCAGCAAACCAAATATACATTCCACCACAGAACATGTTCCTCTTTGTGCAGTATTAAAGTCACTTTATGGGTGTCATTGCATTTGGCTATAGTGTTAATATTGATGGGCAAATTTCATATGCACTGTCACTTGTAAGAGTAATGGTAGAGTAGCTAAGGTAAGTTCAGTAATTCATGGAAGTTGTACGTCTCTGTGACTAATTGTTTTGCTCATCCAACATAGAACTATTGCCAGAGTCTCCTCTGGCAGATGGCTGTAAAGTTCACAGTGCCAACATATGTATGACTCATGTGTACTCTCTGGATATCTAGCTATAACATGATGATTGGGTTTGGAGCATTACAAACAATCTTTGCGCTTAAGAATTGTTGAATTTTCTTAATGTGATATAGATATTCTGTTTCAGAGTGAATAAATTAGTATATACGTCCCATCAACACCTCTCAGCACTTGCAGAAAATTAGCTCTTCTATAGAAATCAAGCTGGGTTAGCTTTTATTCCTGTGGTATATTTAGAAATGTAATATGCCTGTAAATCCTTGATAACATTATAGCAAGGACATCTTTTTAAAAAACTAGAAAGGGTGTTCTGCAACACACCTCCTGCAGTTGCTGAAATGCCCTGATAACTACCTAAGCAATGTGGCATTTTGAACATAGGTCTAAAGGAAGTAGCCCTTAGGGGCCACCCGGGTTACTGAGAACCACCAGCTATGCCTTCCCAAGTAATGAAGAGTTGGTCAGAAAGTAGAGAATATAAACACGCATTTTATTCGTAGTACTCTGCAGAGGAGTCCAAGCTGACCTGCAGCTTAATATGTCTGCCGAGGGACTGGCCCCCCAACAGCCTGCAATGCATACCATTCCTCCAGGAATCCCCAACCACTCCCACAGTGGAAAGTTACCGGCTCAGGCCGAGCACAAACAAAGGAGGCACAGAGGGATGGGCTACCACCTTCTAAATGGGTACACACTATCACAGTTTCAAGGTTGCCGTGCTGGGTCTCAGCGTCTTCCAACGTGGGAGCAGAGCTACACACATGGATAGGTATGCAAAAGCGGAACAGCTTTTTCATTAGTAAGTCAGAAGGCAACCTTGAACGAAAGAGAAAATAATAACTAAATGCAGTGTTCGGCTGAGGCAAGCAAAATAAAGAACGGGCCTAGTTCAGACGCAGCCTGATGGGGCTTGCGAAATACAAAATGGAGTCACACTTGCTAACTAAACTTGTGCATTACAAGGATAACTCAGTGGGCTGCATAATGTGAATACAAATGGGATGTCACTTAGCCGCACACTGCTAATCTACTATGGCACAAAATAGGTATATAATAAGAATGGTTTTTTTTTAAACCTAATAGGTCTTGCACATGTCACGGTATAGCCACACCTCTTTGGGTGTTTCAAAGTAACACGGGGTCTAACTCATTAATCAAGTTTTATATCACCTGTTTTCTCAGTGTATATTTGGCAAATATCTCCTTCTCAGTTTGGTCCAGTAAAGTTATTGTGGCCCTAAATATCCTCTTTTGACACCTTTCCCTCTTAAGCTGTACTCCCAAAACAGATTTTTTGCCATCACATATAGTGCAAAAGTTAAGCTTTTTGACCATTCACTATTTGTGAAAGCACAGTAACCATAAAACGTGATTCACAAATAACGACTCACTGTTAGGAAATTGATAGATCTGTTTGCAAAAATAGTGATTTGGTATTTCCTAGCTATTTAATAAACAGGGGTTTTGTGCTCATCCATACATTTCATGTTCATGTCGCAAACCAGTTAGTGACTAGATTAACAAACAATAGTGAAGCTAATGCCTAGCTTCCTTCACTGTAGCTCTGGGTACGCTTGTAAGGTCTTAAGTATTGGGCTCATTGTATTTGGGCCTGTTGTGATTATTAGACCTTCCATTTTAGAGGATCTTGTTTGAAGGTATGGGAACGGAGTAGAGTGTTTTGCACACAATCATGTTTTTCGTGATCCTAAGATTGTTGAAGCTAGGTTATTGTTGTTAGAAGGTTATGTTTGATAGCCCCTTGCTTCTTAATTTGAAGACCTTTTGATACACTTAGCCGCTATTCCTAGGTGTATCAAATACACCTGAGAACAAGAAACAACCTTTACATTGCGGTCATTAGACCGCAATGCCTTTGCAACGAGGTTGTTACAACATCTACATTGTTACAACGCGATGCCATTACTACACAAGTCATTACTTGCAGTAGATGGCACTCTAACATAAGGAATAGTATAATTTACTATTCCAACACCTTCTGTTTCGTAGGCTGGAGTTGGAATAGTAAATTATACATTCCTAATGTTACAGCACCATCTACTGCAAGTCTATGTAATGACTTGCGTAGTAAAATGGCATGGTGTTGTAACAACGCAGTCATTGTAAGGACCATGTTGTTACATACCACGTAGTAAAAGCACAAGTTGTAACATGCTATATTCCCTGAGAGCTGATGGAGACCCTCACTGTTGCCAAGAGGTAATCTCACATAGATGCACCCTTCCTGAATGGGTTAGTATCTACTTTGTAGGAAAGCAGGGCTTTTTGCAGATATCCCCACTTTTTGTCTCCCATTTGGATTACTAGATACTGGTTTTCGATTGTGACAGGGAACTGAAGTCTGCTAATCAGGCCTCAGTGCCGTGCTCTCTCCCTAAAACTGACGTGTAAATTTGCAACCACATTTGACAAGGACTTATAAGTCCCTAGTATGTGGCACCAGTGGTACTCTTTGCACTGGTGGTAAAGGAGCCCCCAGAGCTTGCAACATTGTTTGTCCCACCCTGAGTGATTCAAGTAAACTACTTCCATTTCGACTTTTCCATCACCATGTGTGGCAAACTCAATGTAGTGCTTCTAATATATGTCTGTCATCCCTAAGGAAGGCCTTCAGATCCCAGGAGGCTGAGTATATTATATTAATGGTGTGGGCATGTAAGTGCAAGCCTATATGTCCCTATAGTGGCCTTTGCCTTTAAAGTACACTATAACTAGGCTTTCCTGTTTTCAGTTTTTAGTTTTTGTAAATTCAGTTTTTTTAGTGTTTTCAAGTGATTTTAATACCTTAGAAAACTGTGGTTATCAGTCGTACATATTTTCACGCTATTAAAAATAATAGAAACAGTGTTTTACCGGTGTTTATGGAACTTTTTGCTTTTATTATAGCATGCTATCCGCACTAGAACTGCATGGTATATAGACAGTGTAAGTACAGTGTATATGAGATCCAAATGCATTTTTATAAATCAAACTTATTGCAGTACACCATACCATACTTCTTCAGTGAGTCTTTGGTCATGCACCCTCGCTCTTACCTTCTTATGTAAACTTGTATCTGTGAAAAGGCCTACTCAACATTGACACTTCAGACGGGCTACGCCAAAGCAGCCAGTACACAATTTGCTAACTCTGGCCACTGACATAGCTTTTCCATGCCAATACTGGTGCCCCTGAAGATTGTGATTCTCTGCGACAGGTTCTGCAACATATGCGTTGACCTGGGCGCATATGCCCTCAGAGCTATTAAAGCAGTCGAAAATGAGGCAGCACTTTTGAAACTCCGGAGAAAATTTCCATTTACTGAAGGGATCTAAAGCTTGTGCAGAGTACCACAGTGAGGCTTCATTGACTTCAAATTCCATGGTTGGTGATGGGCTATTTCTCATACATTGTAAACTAAAAAGTATTGAATTGCTCCTGAACATTGCTTTGCTTACCAAGTGACAACCACTCTAAGATGGAACATTTTGCAGTGCCAAAGTCTAGCTGCAGCGACTAGCAAGCCATTGACTACTTGCTCCCACATGCCTAATTTCCCTAAATTTAGGATTTAAGGGTACCCCTAACACCAGAATCTAAGTTCAGAATTTACCTGTATCGAAGAGGAAAAGAAGAGACTTATGTCTGTGATGACAGCACACGCACACACCAAAACAGAGATACTTTGCACCTGTGGCAACACTCCAGAAATTGCCTGATTGAGACTCATGTTAGGCTAACTCTTGGTTCCGCCATCCCGAGCACCCTCGGACTCCCCTGTACAAGTTGCACTGGTCTCCTAGAACGATATTCTGGATCCAAAGAATTGATGGTCATCAGATCCTCCAAGGAATTGCCCAGATTCAGATGGTCTAGTGCATTGTGGGAACTACAGTCCTGATGAAGTGACAGGCAGCTACTGTGTTCCCCGGGACCACCAGACGTTGAAGTACCGTACTACAAATTTTACTACTGCCAAGGATTGTTGGTCATCAGTCCGGCAACCAAACCCTGCACTCAACTCTGCACCTAGAGAACTCCATCCGACTTTCGACCGGCATCAGCAATGACCCTGTTGTTGTGTTTTTGCATCTTGGTCCCCGCAGCACTCTGAAAGTGGTAAAAAGCAGCTCTTCCATGGCTCAGGTTCAGCACCAAAGACAGCCAGGACCACTCTGCACCTGGGCCCCACAGACCATGCAAAATTGAACAGACTGTCATTAATTGGTCCTGGGAACCACATCGCCTTAACTCTCCTTGTGCTCCATGCAGCTAGACCTGCAAGTAACCGATTGGCACTACCATTTTTTCCCCATTTACAGCAATTCAAAAGTTCTGCAGGATTGAATTGTGACTTATGTTTTCTTCTACAAATCACAACTCTGGTTATATGTATCTGATCATGTTCATTTTGGTGTTTGAATTAAGATAAAAATACACTTTATTTTTATGAATTGGTATTGGATTGCTATTGATTCATGTCAATTACTTATCATCCACTTTAGTACTCTGAAATGCTTAACACATGTTCCACTAGTAAAGCCTAACTGCTCTTTATCACTCTACCAGGAGTGAGCTAAGGGTTTATTATTGTGAATTCACCTTTGTACATGCTTATAGATGAATGCTCTTTTAGTTGAACTGTTCAAGAAGGCGCTAATGAGTAATGTGGTGAACTGGTCCATGACCTGGCACTTGTTGTGCAAGAAGGAATATGAAAGTCCAGTTTGTGAAATCCCTGACCAATGCTCCCATCCATTCTATCCTACATTGAAGAATACATAGCGACTCGTGTAGAGATTGGCAAAGCGGTACTCCCACTGTAACTCATATGGGTTCCTGTTCTGCCAAACAATGTACGTTTCCACTACGAGATTAAAGATGAGGGAGCCACTAATTGATACCCATTGAGCTTCCGTCAGGTCTGCCACTGGTCAGCCATTGGTAGCTATCCATATGCAGAAAATGTGGCAACCCTTTATGGCATGCCTCTAAAATGCAGGTTTTCCTATCAAGATTCGTCCTGCATTGAACTCAAATTTAATAAAATATATGCCATAAATATCCTGTGTGAATACCTGTCTCAAATAGAAAAAAACGATCATCCTTTAAACTATCACAATGCAATCCCATATTGCCTATCTGTATGTAACACACTTTACACCAGCAGGGTAAGAACTTTTAAAAAGTATAGGAGGGAACACATTATGTACAAAATATGCAAACTTGGATCAAATTGTTTTATACAATAGTCAAAGGTCCTAAATATGTGTGGTTTAGCAGGACATATTTATCATATTCAGAAAGAAAACCGAAATAAGAGTTCTAGCTCTAAAAAGTATAAATCATTTTCTGATCTGCAAATTAAATTACGTTACAAAACAGTAATATGTAGGTGTTCCAATTAGTATTGAACACCTTGTCATCCGACTAGCAACATTCAGTCAATTTTTCAGAATATTCACGGTAAATATGTATGAGATAATCTTGCATAGCAGATAAATCCATTGAAATGGCATGCATAAGTGTTAATCATTTTGCGAGCAGGGCTGTATTTTACTTGAAAGTGAGTCGGCAAGACCCTAAGCAAAGCATACTGCTACTGAACAGTTGCGCATTGTAACAATAGCAAGTTGCATTGTAGAGTAGAGCAGAAATCCAACACCAATATTAATGAGCAATCATTTTCTGAAAGACTAAAACAAGATTCGAAATAGTAATAGGATGGGGTTTCATTTTTGTCACTGATATAAAAATCTATTGAATAACTTATTCCTTCCCATCAAACCACTGATAGCAAGCCATTCATTGACAATTTAGGGGCATATTATCAAGGGGGTTCATCTCCGCTTTTTTGGCTTTAAAAGCCAAGAAAGCGGAGATAAAATGATCTCCCTATTACCTAGCAGTCGCTAACACCAGTCAGCGACAGCTAGTAGGAGATAGCGACCATCTTGGGCCCCGCTTTGCATGTCAGTGATATTTATCACTAATGACATGCGAAGTGGGCGTGCCAAGATGTTAGCGACTGTTCTCTATCTCCGATTACCAACTTTTGGAGATATTCGCGATAAGCGCGAATATCGCCAAAAGCTAACACCTGCCCCTGATAAGTTCTTAGCCATGTTATCCAATGGTAGGTGGATAACATGGCTAAGAGCATTAGCTCGGTAATGCATGAATATCGCTGACTTTTCAGCGATATTCATGCTTTTCGGCCAATTTTTATCGCTTAGGAGATAAACCTTGATACTAGCAAGGTTCCTAAGCGATAAAAAACGATGCAGCTCGGCAATTAAAATATCCCCGCTAAACCAACTTAGCGATAATTATCGCTAGTTGTTGGTAATATGCCCCTTAGTTATCTGAGAAAACAGCCGATATAAAAGTTGCACAAAGGACCTTCATCGAAGTACCTGATAATGAAATAACAATACCTACCATTTTGGCACTGATAATAAAAATCAAGAGCAGAGAAAATATTTGTGATTTTTCTAACTGTAATAAGAACTCAGATAATGTGGCAATTTCATTGTAGTTAAGCGTAAAAGCGTTATTGCGTAGGATATTCATTGGGGCTATTACAACTGAAAAAGGGAAAAAAAGAAAAGGGAATTTAGCCAAGACAGCAGGAAGTAAGAAATGTGACGATAATTCCCAAAACTCACAAATATGTCTCGAAAGGAACTGATAATGCCAAATGATATTTGAAGAAAAGTAGTTTAAACATGCTGATAAGAAAATAAGAAACGCTTAAGAATTAACATCTAATCTCTGAGTTTAGAGAGAAACCTATAAAGCTCCTGCTGGACAGACTAAATAAATATTATATTAAGGTATAATATTTGGCCACAGCGAAAAATACAGTGAATAATCACTTCAAGAAATTCCACTTGTTTCCTCACAGCTCAGAAGGTTGATTCAGGGATGAGTGGTAGAGAATACTATTCGGACACGTTAATTTAAAATACCTTTCTTTAGAGGACGGAACTTCTCCAAAACAAAGACTCCAACACCAATGAACTAATCGCAAAAATTATCGCTAAATGCGATTAGCGCATTTTTTTTATCGCCGCCTGTCACCGGATATTATCACAGAGATATCGTGCTATTAGCAACGTTTATCTCTACTCTAAAGCGATAAAATATCCGTCGATAGCAGCTCAATGCATGAATATCGCTGGAAATCCAGCGATATTCAGGCATTAACGCTAATGAGGACTTAACCTGAATATCCACCTCCCATTGGATATACAGGTTAAGTCCTGGTCCGAGCAGGCATTAGGTTCTGGCGATATTCTCGCTTAGCGTGAATTTTTTTATCGCTTCGCCTGCCTTGCTAATAGACGATAGCTGTGATGGCGACTGCTTTCAGTCGCTAACAGGTTGGGTGCGCCCACTTTGCATTTCATTAGCGACAAATATCACTGACATGCATAGCGGGCACCAAACCTGTAGCTATCGCCTATAAGTTGTCGCTAACTGCTGTGAGCGACAGCTTGCTAATAGGGCGATAAAAATATTGCCGCTTTAGCAGGAAAAGTCCTGCTAAAGCGGTGATATTGCCCTTGCTAGTATGCCTCAAACTTCGCTCTAGTCTGTTCTACAACTCTGTTGCTTTCAGTATTGACTAGCATAACAGCACCCTGAATCAAATAAGAGGCATTGAGCAAATATAATAAATACATACACCTTGATCACATGGTGCCTTTTCATCATAATGGAGCCGGACAAAAACCTTTTTATTGGAAACCTCAGGGTTCTACTTGTAATCACTAATAAACGTTCCTTGCCCAGAGTAACTAGTTAATAAGGTATGAGGACTCGTAATGAGATCCATAGTGTTTACCTGAACACTGCATGTTTTACTGCACTTTCCCTTTTTGAACGGTAGCACTGCAATAAGTTATAACATTTTTTTTCCCAACACAAAGGAATGATATGTGTTAAGGGTCCTCGGGAAAAAAAAATACATCAAAATTATAATCTTTGTAAGTGTATACTTTGCTCTCTATGAAGGAAATTTTGCACAGCATGCATAAGTTTACTGATGTTCAGTAGGAAGGACTTGTGCTGAACTTGTGATTATGATCGTGTATATTATTGTGAGGGAAAGCATTCTTATGCCCCCAAACTTTTGATTAGGAAATTCACACACACACCCTGTCAAGTGAAGTGTAAAATTGCTGTAACTAAAACTTTACTCAATGCTCAAGGAGCCCTACGCGAGAATGTTCCATTGCTTGTCACCCCTGCGCCTGTATATTTATTCCTTTGTACCCAATATGTTTATTGCTGTCTCCTGGAATGGACTTGGACTCCCAATCAAAAGGCAAAAGTGACTCTCTCATTAAGGTCTCCACTGGAACTCTGTGTTGTGAAGTTAATGGTCCACAAAGAATGAGTTGAGATCCTTTTATTTAAAGCATAAACCCTAGTGACAAAAGGGCGTGCGTACGCAGCCACCTGTCAGCTCTACTCCTGGTTCTCTCTTACAATGTTATGTTATGTAATGTTAATAGGAGCTTATAGAGCGCACTGTCACCGAAGGTTTCATGGCGCTAATCATGTGTGATGTTGCTCTGTGAGACCGGATTAGCAGGATTGCCCGAAAAGCCATGCTTTAAGGGCCTTTCTAAAGCCGAGTAAGTAGCCGCAGGTACTGATTGTAAGGGGGAGGGAATTCCAGAACCTGGAAGCAAGGTATGAAAACCTGCAGCCTCCCTGCCTTTTCAGTTTGATAGTCGGGATGGTGAGTAAGTGAAGGTGAGCTGAATAGAGAATGCGGATGGTGACATGCTTTGTGATCAAACTACTGAGAAATTTTGGGCTTTTACCATGCAGTGCTTTGAAGACTAGGCAGCCTGTCTTGAAAGCAACTCGTTGCGCCATGGGCAGCCAATGGAGTTTTTGCAATGAGGGCCTGGCCGATTGCCATCTCGGCTGTTTGTGAATTAGTCTTGCCACCTGATTCTGAACCATTTGTAAACGGTTAAGCAGAGCCTGAGGTAGCCCAATATAAAGGGAGTTAGAAAAGTCTAGGCGTGAGAGCACCAGCGCTATCAATACCTGAACAAGGGCTATGTGAGATAGCAGATCAGCAATCTTCCTGATTTTGCGCAATTAGAAGAGGCTAGTGGAGACTATGGCCCCCACATGACCTCTAAGTGAAAGATCAGCGTCGATGACCACCCCTAAACTTTTCACTGAAAAGAAAAAGGGGTGGAAGGAGAACCTAGTTCGCTCGACCAAAAATGTGGTCCCCATCAAGCCACACTGTTCCCGGGCAGCACCAGTTCCGTCTTGCCCAGGTTAAGTTTCAGCTGATTGAGATCCATCCAATGCTGGATATGAAGCATCGTAGATTGGAATTCTGTGGCGGTGTTGGAGGGATTCCAGGGGGAAAACAATCTGAAGGTCATCAGCGTAATTTAAGACAGTTATTCTGCTGACTTTGAGTGAGTGGATCAGTGGCCGGATGTAAAGGTTGAACAACAGAGGGGAGAGGGACGAGCCCTGCGGGACCCCCATAAGGTGGGCAATTTGGGGGCAGTAAAGGCACCAAGACGTACTGCTTGGATTCTGCCTGTGAGAAAGGACTTTATCCAATTAGAGGCAGGACCTTGTATGCCTGCTTGTTCGACACGGTGCAACAAGATATTGTGATTGACCGCGTCGAACGCAGCCGACAGGTCCAGGAGCATGAGGGCCTGAGGGACCCCCATGTCCGCGTTTGCTCTCAATGTGTCCAGTACCGCCATAATAACTGACTCTGTCGAGTGAGCTGGCAGGAAACCGGCTTGGTTAGGCTCTAAGAATCCCGATTCTTTTGGTAAAATTAGGGAGGCATCTTGCCCCGTGGACCTCCAAGATTTCAGCCAAATAGGGGAGGAGGGAAGTAGGGCGGTAGTTGGAGGAGTTCGAGGAATCTGCCCCAGGTTTCTTTAGGAGAGGAACTAATGTTGCATTTTTTAGGGCAGTAGGTACTTCGCCCTTCCTGAGGGATTCATTGAGAAAAGGGAGGATACTGTGGGGTAAGGCTGAGAAAATGTCCCTTAGAACAAAGGGAGGGCAACAATCCTTTGGAGAGCCCGACTTGACACGGGTCATTAGTTCTGAAAGTGTGTTAGGGCATATATCTGTGAAGTGATTCATCATAGATGAGTTACTGGAAATGTCATCAAGAGATTCCGTGTGGGCAGTGGAGGGAATGCTCTCCCTGATCATCACAATTTTATACACAAAGAAGGTGTTCAAGGAGTTGCACATCTCTTCAGTGGGGGCCTGGCTACGTAAAAATCTGTCATCACTGCTAAGATTGTTCACAATCTTAAAAATTTCCCTAGATTTGTTGTGAGCAATTAGTATTCTTCCTGAGAAATACGCAGCTTTAGCTGTCAGTATGGATATCTTGTAGGCCTTACGAGCTAACGAGTACAGCAGTCTATCTTCCCTGGGTGTAACCGTGTCTCCAGCTCCACAATCCCAATCCCAACAGTTCTAAAAAGAATGTACAAGGTACAACATAACAATTTCAATTCATAACACTCACCAAGTAAAGTACGCGCGTGTCGCGCTCGAGTCAGGAGAAAACTAGCTCAAGACACAACAACACTCTGCTCCCTGACACTATGTGGCTATGCTGCTGCTGTCACAACGCTGCCCTGTCTGCCCTGGCTGTTGCTCACTCACGGATGAGCGACAATATCGGGGCAGGATTGAAAGAAGTCTCGGAAAAAAATAGTGGATATTCCAGTACCCCGACACACCGGTGTCCTAGCCACAAGAGGAGGTGGGGATCGCCCTGAGTGGCGAGTGTAGAACAGAATGCTGTTTGGAGCCCATGAGCTCTACTGGAAGTGGGAGCTGGAAGGAAGGTTGTGTTATTGTGCGTACAACTGTGTCAGCCCCTTGAGCTTGAGGGTGGGTTGGGGGGGTTCTGTGGGTGGCAGGGCACGACTTGGCACCACAGCAACTACAACAAAGCAGACTAGGGGATCTGGAACTGGGAGTAATTATTAAGAAACAAGGAACAAACTGGTCTGATGGTGTTTGATGTGGTAACATTCAGCAGTGCTGCGCAGCACGTATTGGGTGAGCAGAGGTAAGTAGAAGGAGGGCATGTGGCAGCAAATGTGTTGGTAATGAAAGGAAATTATCCCTAGGCCACCTAAAGGAAAACTGAGCATAAAGTGCTCCGGAAAAGACTTGCCTGAAAAAGCACAAGTACAAGGGAAAGGTGAACAACCAGCAGACTCCCAAAACAAGGATTTATAAATTAATGGAACCAGGGAGAACAAAGTTAAGCAAAGGACTAAATAGCCACAAAAAGCTGCACAATAATGAAGTGGGGGCAGAGGAAAGGGAAGCGAACCAGAAAGAGAAGGGAAGAAATAAATATCCCCCGGGAGAAGTAACCCCACGAAAAAAAGGTACAAATCGGAAAAAAGGCCTCCCAAAAAAACAACCAACAACGCAAACTTGGGAAGGGTGGGAAGGGGTAAAAGGGGGAACATCAGTCACAAAGACAAAGTCGATTAAAGACTTTGTGGGAATATATTTTAAAAGGAATCAACCGGTATCAAAATCACAGCTGTGCAGGGAAAAACAACAAACATCCGCCAGTCTGGTATCCCTGAACTTGGAGTCACCCTACCCAACTCATCCTGATATATCTGAGATACTCTTGGACCCAAGCTTATCAGGATCACCGACCCTTCCCCCTCTATGGACACCGAGAATCAGAAGGAGAGAGTGAGGGGAGGGGCGTAGACTCCGATTCTCATAGAAAGGAGTTCAATAACCCTATACAGGAGGAACATCTCAGGGAGGATGAAAGAATAGAATTGTCCACCATTATAGCAAATGACTCTTTAGACCAATCAATAGCCAACCTTGATGTCACAACGTGGAACAAATAATGAACTCTGTATGTCTGAATTTTAAGTGAGGTTTTATTAGATATATATTTTCATTTTAAACAGATTCATACTGGATAGTATTTATGGATGTTTTATGGATTTGAGGACTAATTGCTCCAAATAAACCCTTTGTTTGATTGATACTTCACTTTTATTAGCTTATGCAACTATGATTTATGAAATGATAATCTTGTAACTTATGAAATATATTCCTATTGTAAAGTATATACGCTTGTAAAGTGCTCTAGTACCTTCGGGTAATGTCCGCGCAGTATAAAAGGACATACATAAATAAGAAAATAAATACATGAAAATTCAAACATTCTCACACACACATACCCCAGCACACCACAGGATTAATGGATGAAAGTGTGGACAAAATGGTTTTATTTGGATTAACATAATATGGATCTCAGCTACACACTGTAGTGATCTTCTATAAATTACATGTGCCAAGGTCAAGTAGAAATTATTTTTTCCAGGAGAGCAAGCAGTCACATCTGCTCTTGAATTAGGCAGTTGTCCAACTGCTGTTTTGCCTCACATTATGAAATTCCTCCTTATATGGTAACTGTTGTCAATGATATCTGGATACCCCAAGATACCATACATCTTTCTCCTTTTACAACTACCAAAATATTAATACATAATATCATTACTATAATACCAACTTGCATTACTAAATCCAGCATACACTAAATATATTAAAATAATATCATTACTATAATAGCAACTCACATTACTAAATATTACTTATTACAATAACTAGTGTAGCTATAAAATCACACTACTATAAAAAAAAATCGAAGATTAAGAACTTTGCCACTACCTTTCTTGACTTTATGATCCAGCTTTACACGTACCCACTCATCCTTCTGCAAATCAGCATCCTTCACCCCCTACTTCTTTTCATGATATGCCTTGTACATCTTCAGAGCCAGCTCTACATTTACCTTTGTGACCTTTTCTTTTCTAACTCCAAAGACATCTAAGCATTGTTGTCCTTGGTGAAAGGTTCACGTCCTTTCAAAAGTTTGAAAGGACTATGGGCCATATGGATCAACATTCCGTTTTGAGATTCCTAAATAGCGATTTTTAAGGAATCGCTATTTAGCAATCGCAAAATGGAATGTATGTAGAAAATCGCTTCTTTTTAGAGATTCCTTAAAATTCCATAATTGCGATTAGCAAATTGCTAATCGCAATTAATGAATAATTTCCAATTCATTTCTATGGGCCAGGAGGCCCATAGGAACGAAGGGGAAATTGAGAATCGCAATTTGCTAATCGCAAATTGTGAATATTTTCAAGGGTGCAGGGGTGTCTCAAGAACACCCTGCTGCACCCCTGAAAATTACATGTGTGCGCATATGGCGCACATACATGCCCTAAGGGCATGTATGAGCGTCACATGGCACCTTTTGATTTAAAAAAAATGCTTTTTTAAAAGAATTCGCAACTTACCACCAACTAGAAGTTGGTGGTAATTTGCGATTCCTTAATGGCATTTTGGAATGTTTTTTTCCTTGATACAATGCATTTAAGGAATCACAAAATTTGCAATTCCTTAAATGCAATCGCAAAATAAGGAATGGCAAATTTAGCGATTCCTTATTTTGCACCAAAAATGTTTCATACATACCATTTAGCGAAAATGGGTTCGCAAACGCCGGAATTCTGTGAATTTCAGCGTTTGCGAACCCATTTTGCCTTGATACATATGGCCCCATATCCAGTAACTGAAGTTGTAATTCTGTAAGCCTAAACTTACTTGCTCAATTCCTTTTCTCAATCCTTGCCTGCATTAATTGCAGCTTAAACACTTACCATAATCCCCCTGTTAAATCTTTCCACACTGCAATTACCTACAGGATGGTACACCACCATGTACACTGCTCTGACCCCATTCCTAGATAGTAACTATTTTAACTTCTCCGCCATAAATTGTGGCCCATTGTCACTAAGCAAAGTCTTTGGAATGCAGTATTCACATTAGAAGGAATGCCAATTTCATGTCAGTTTAAATACAAATTCATACATTTTTTTATTCAAAATGACATTTTGCCACCATTTTTATTCCAAAATAGGAACCAAAATATCCACAGCTAAAACAGCCCAAGCACTTTCTGCCATTTTTTTCAAACCCAGAGTGGGGTCGTAAACCCTCTGCGACTTGTCTGCATTCATACAACT
Source organism: Lissotriton vulgaris (assembly GCF_964263255.1). Lineage (NCBI taxonomy): Eukaryota > Metazoa > Chordata > Amphibia > Caudata > Salamandridae > Lissotriton > Lissotriton vulgaris. The sequence goes on from NC_141689.1 coordinate 1,908,321,183, forward strand.
CCCACACTTCCTTACAAATTTCTCCATGTCGAAATCCACTCAAGGCCACGGATATGAATCTTTCACAAGTGACCTTCATGTTTAATTTCCAGAATGATTTCCCTCAAAAGACGGAAAAAAACAATCCTATTCCCTCTCAAAAAGATCCCATTATCTGACCTGAACAACTCATCCAATTTTGTCTCATAAGCCAACCACTCAAAACAAACTTCTTTATCTCAGCAAATACTTTATCTTCCTCATACCATTTCATCCAATAATTTTCCATAATGACATGTATTTCCCAATCAACCATCACCACACTGTACTCGTCTCATTCATTAGACAGATGCTCCTGTCTTTGCACAAAAGATCTGCTCAGATAATCAACCACTTCATTTTTCCGACCTGGTATATATTCAATATCATAAGCATACTTTAACAATTTTGGAGACTTTCTGTTTATGCGTGGAGAAGCCTCATCGGAACCCTCAATGGTTAGCACCTTCACCAAGGGGCTTGTGATCAGTACCCAAGGTAAAATTTGCCCCTCATAAACACAGTCTGAACTTCTCCATTGCCCAGACACAAGCTAACATTTCCGTTACGATCACTGAGTATTTCTCTTTCAATAGAGTCAAATATTGCAAAGCAAAGCATACTGTACTCTCAGTACTCTCATCTCCTTTTCCTGGAACTTATTTTAACACCGCTGCTAAACCCATAACATTGGCATCTGTGGTTAGAATGGCATAGGAAATTTGATCAAAACCTTGCAAGGGTAGCACACTGCAAATTTCATCCTTTATACTTTGAAATGCATTTTGAAAATCCTTGTTTTACTGACAAACTTGGAATAAAAGTATTTTGGTCCCAAAAAGGACATTACATCATCTATGCATGTTGGCGCAGGTGCATTCCTGATAGAATCAATAATTTCTTTTTTCAGAAAAATTCCAACATCACAAACTTCATGGCCAATGTAAGTGACAGATTTCAGATCAAATTTACATTCCTTCAACTCTTCTGTCAATCCATTCTTCCTCAATATTCCTACAATATCCCTCAGCTTACTATCATGCTCTTTCCTGCTCCTTCCCATTACAAGAATATCATCTTGAAAGTACCTCACTCATTTTAAGTCTTTGAATAATTTATGCATTAACCTTTGGAAGGCTGCGGCTGTAGAGGTTAAACAGCATGGCATGCAAATACATCTATAACATCTGAAAGGTGTGCTAAATGTTGTAAGATTTCTACTGGACTGATGAAGAGCTATCTGATGGAAAGCTGAAGATAGATAAATGGTTGAAAACCATTTAATTCCCTTGCTCTCATCTAATAACTCATGAATTTTAGGCAGAGAAAAAATCACTACCAATATGTTCTTGTTAAGATCATGCAAATCACTGCATTTATAACAGCTCCAGGGAAAAATCACCCATCACCTTTCTAGCAAATTGGAATCATTAATAAGAATTATTATTTGGTCATGTATAACTTCATTATGTAGTGTGCTAAATTTAGATGGCACTGCCAATTTTTAGGAGTAGATACATAATCTTCTATTGGTTCACTTTTCTCTGCTTCCTTTGAAGTAAGTTGCATCTATCAATAGCCGCACATACTGCCAGTTGGTAATAATTATCTAAATCTTCCAATGCATGCACAAAGACCTCACCTTCAGTTCCAGTTTTATTTTTCATTTGTCCAAATACTTTCAACCTTTCTTGTCCTAGCCTGTGCAACATATGTTTTTTTACTTGAGGCGGAACATTCTTCCGTCCCTTCTTCTTCAATGGCTAAAATGTAATTCATAAAGTACTCCTTCCACTCTGGCCATTTCATCTGGGGATCCCCAGGCAATGGCAAGAATGGCATAGGTGGAATAAGAGAAAATGTTAGAGCACACCACCACCAACTATTAAAAATGTTAGAGCACATCACCACCAACTTTTACTACTCTCAGGAGTCATACAATAAAACTCAAATAGTGTGTATTACCAAGGAATCTTACTATTTACTAATAATAAGTTAACAGAATAATGACAACCATTCAGGGTTAGCAGTAATAATAAAAACACCACTATGCTTACTAAACTTGTCTTAGATTCATCTGAAAATGTGTGTGCATCATAGCAGTACAGATGAAAAAACGATCTGAAAGCCAACTATTGTAACGTGCACCTCCAGGTGTGCACATTACTGTAAATTCTGACAGACTGCAACACTCCGTAAACATCACCAGCCTATATTAGTCCAGAGTAATAGTCCACAATGTGGCTTGATAGGTGTGCGCATCACTGAAACAAACTCAGTGATGCATGTTTCGGGTTGCGTGCAGATTAAAACATTGATTAATAAATGTGTGCATCACAGTAACAAAATCGAAGAACAACTGGCAGGCTAACTTGTGTATAATGTGCTTCTGGGTAATCGCAACATCTGGCTCATAAACTTTAAATCACTTAAGAATTTCAGCCCAAACCAATATGTCCTCTAAGTTGCATGCACCAAATGACATATAGCACCCACTGCCTAGTTTCCAACCTGAGACTTCAACAAATATGGCAGCAACAATGCTATGTAGAAATGTAGACAGTATGGGCCTACTACGTATCTGTCTCCACATCAAACACGAATTTTGTACATTGCATAGGAAGCTGGTGCAGGTGCTTGTACAGGGTTCTTGAGCTATTCTTCGCTCCAGGAGCAGATTTCCCACCAACGCTGCCTGCCCTCCTATACTGCCTCAATAACAAAGAAGTCCTCCAAGCTGTACCCCATTCCTGCTTGCTGCCCACAACACCTTACTGAACGTCAGTGAGCAACACACCAGTTGTAGTCAGCCTTGTGTGTATCCCACCGCACCAGTTCAAGTTTAAAAATTATTCCTCAGCTTTTCTGGATTGTCTGGATACTTCCTGTACCATGAGCAACTTGCCATCAAATATGTAGTGATCTCATATAAATTACAGGAGGAAAGATCAAATGCAAATGATTTATTCCAAGAGAGCAAGCAGTCACATCAGCTCTTAAGCTAGGCTCTCATCCAACCATCATTTTGCCCCACATCTTTGAATTCCCCCTACACAGTAACCATTGCCAATGGATCTGGCTGCCCCCTGATACCACACACCCTCTTTGGTCTAATGACATCAGACTGTGTCATGGAGAGAAAAAGCAACAAACACAAAGATGATCTCAGCCAAAAATACATATGCACTGAACTGACTTACAGTAATGGCATATAGGAGATAAAGCTCCTGTGGCATCTCTCACGCTTTCCTTAGCAGTGCGCATGTACAAGTGAACGTAATATAACGGACGTGTATGTGTGGTATGTTGTTGCTGTTCCGCACATGCTTAGTGCTTGGAATACTGACTGCCACTATATAAAGAGCATAATTCTAATTGTGGCACATTACAGCTACTTTCTGCATCATGAAGCTCCTGTTTTTGGCACTCTCACATCTTCAGTTCTGGCTGTTTGTCACCAGTTCTGTGCTTCTATCCTTTCAGTCGTGATCTAAAGTTCTATCTTTGTGCTATTTCTGTGTCTAGTGTTTCGTCCTTCATGTCTATTCCCAGTATTCAGTTCTCTGATTGCACTGCTATTTGACCTGGTTTTCTGCCAGGCTGCTTATTGTCCAATCAGTACTCTTGCTTCATCTGTGGTTGACCCTGTGTTCAGCTCCTTAATTCCTTTCCTTATCCTCCAACTCCAGGCCCAATTGGCTGCTAGTGGGTCCCAGGTTTCGGAATTCTTCTCATTGGGAAACCTTCAAAGTCTCCTTGGTGGTGCTGATCTAACTATTCTATAAGTACCAGTGAACCACTGAATGGTATTATCGGGTGACTGGTTCAGGGATGCTACTCACTTCTGTCTGCTTTAACTTGAAACCATTGGAACCATGTTAGTGAGAGTGCAGCATGTTACAGTGCACTGCAGTGGAATTTGGTAAACCTAAAGATATAATGGGGAAAATTATAAAAATGAAAAACACTGACAATATTGCATTCAACAGACACAATAATTCTCTCCTTGAAAACAACCTCAAATGTGGACAGAACTCTGTGGAAAGGAAATAAAGAATGACGTGCCTTGTTTAAAGAGACAGATTAGTACTTGGTGGCAAGTCAGTAGATGTTCAAATATGATTTGTGCATTTGGGGGAAATATAGTTTTAAATAAATAACTTATTTTACTTACGTTCATGTTGTGAATTTAACATTTGGCCAGCCCCACATTTATGGTGACTGTTCAGCAAAAGAAAATGAAATGCACTGAAGTACGTTTTTTCTGTTCTAAATGTTTTATTAAATGTTTCATATAATAAAAAATGACATTACAAAAAAGAGCACTGTATTGGGTACCCATATAAGAAACATATCTATGAAGTACAATAATTAAATACAAAACCGGTCCAATCAAATATACCTGAAAATCATAAATATAAGGAAGGGATAGGAGTAAGCATATAATATCAAAAGAAGCAATTTGAGTAGAGCTACTATAAGTAAATACATGTGGGATTTATACTATAAGGAAATAAATAAAAGGAAATATAGCTAAAACGATAAATAGTGATCTAGTGGTTTCCAAAATAAATGAAAATAATTACAGTTGTGAATATTACCATTCAAAAATAGATTGGCACCTCTTCTAGTGAAAATAATCCATGACCACCAGGCATGAACAGATAATAATGACACATCTTTCCAAAAAGTGGTAATAGATTTTACAGCAGCTGACATCCCAAAAAAATGTTAACGTTTATATTCTAGATCAGACACTTCATTACAAAGAGCAGTATATTTGCATATTAACAAATTAAATGAAAGTTGGGGCGGAGCTAGCCGGCGTCGATGGCGGACGCGTGAGCCTTCGGCTCCTCGCATAGCCCCGGAATAATCCTGTTAAACTATCCTTAACTGTGCCGAAAATGTCATAGCGGGCTCTCGATCACCTGCTGGTGCCCCCGGCTGCCTTTGGAGAACTTTTGGACCGGCTGTGTGTGAGCCTTCCCGATCATTTGAGGGTACTGATCCTGGCGAAGCAGCAGTGGCGGACTAGGCCGGCAGCCGCGCACTATCCTGGAGAGGTGGCCGGGCGACGTCATAGGACGTGCGGCCTCAACGCTGAGAGTGATAGGGCCGGGTGCGAACCGGCCCCCAACAAATTGGATTTATCACTGCTTGAGGAGTTCTCCCCCTCCTATTCGGCGACTGCTCATGAGTAAAAGGCCCGGAGGCTCCGAGACAAGGGGTAGCGCACAACTCTGAACTCCTGCGCCACGAGGCGGAGCGCCCGTTAACTCGGTGCCATAGCCATTCTGATTCCCCGCTGCAACGAACCGCTATCCCGCCGCCCCCTGGGGAGAGGTGGACAGGGGCAGGAACCGTGGTCCTGACTGACTCCTGAACCGTGAGGGTGAGAGACTTGCTGCAGCGAAGGGAAGGGCTTCATCCGCCAATGCAGACGCCATCTTGGACGCATCGGAGCCCCGGTGACTGGCGGCAGTACTTCGCTTGCTTACAAAGATCCCAGGGTTGCATTCGTGGCCTGCTGCCGCTGCGGGGCTCCCCCGCTCTACACCTTACCACATAGAGACTGCGATGGGGAAGAACGACGCGGCCCAGGGGAAACTCTCCTTCGAACAGCGCCGTCCGAAAGGGTCGGACACGGCGGCGCCGGAGACATCGCCGAAGGGAGCCACGGCGTCAACCCCGGCACCCACGGAACTCAGAGACATGTTAGCTGCAATGGAGAAAGGCATCCAAGACAGCATTGCATCCGTGGGCACCAAGATAGACGCTCTGTCCTACAGTATGGATCGCATGGCGGAGCGCGTGGATAACCATGCGGAGCGCCTCGACATGGCGGAGCGCCGGCTCACTGAAGCGGAGGAGGCTCAAACAGAGTGGGACAAGGAAAGAAAGCAGTTCGATAGGCTTCTCCATGTTATCCGGGACAAGACCGAGGACTTGGAGGCGCGCTCCCGCAGATCCAACCTCCGCATCACAGGCGTAGCGGAAACCACGCAAACGGGGAAGATGGAGCTGTATGTGGAGAAACTGCTGAAGCTTCTACTGGGTGAGGAGGTGTTCTCCCCCATGTTTATTGTGGAACGAGCGCACCGCACGTTGGGCCCACAACCTCAGCCTGGCGCGCCTCCTCGCCCCATTATCGCGAAGTTACTCAACTACCGCGACAGAGACACGGCCCTAGGAATTGCGAGGGAGAAGGGCAAACTGCAACATGAAGGTATGGATATCTCCTTATACCCGGACTTCACGGCCAGGGTGCAGGAAGAAAGGCGACAGTTTGCACCATACAAGAAACAACTCAGAACTTTGGGCCTGGACTATGCGATGTTATATCCCGCCATGCTCCGCATAAACACCGGTGGGAGGTCGTATTACTTCACGGACCCTAAGGAACTTCACAAGTCCCTGAAAACTTGGACACGGGAGCGGAAGGAGGCCCGGCGAGGCCAGGACGACGAAGCTGGCTCGGCATCGAACTTGGACGACCAGGACTAGAGGTCGCCGTAGAGGGGTTTGGTACTCTTCCGTGGAGGCGGTCACCTGACCCTGGCTCCACAAGGACTCCTTGTTTACTGAGGCCCGAGAGGTCTACATTCGCTGCATTGGGGTTGCACTGTTAGGGTGTGAAGACGCTGATCGGACATGCTGATCGGGGCACAGCATGGGTGGGGGAGGGTGATTATACTTGCTATTAGAGGGGCACTGCTACATAAGAGGGGCCGGTCTGAGGCGCTGATCACACATTGCTTCGGGACACTTGGTGGTGGACTATTTTGGCGCGCTCTGCCCTGGTGCCTTTGGTTGAGAAACTCTCTGAGGTGTTAGTGTTGGACTGTTGACACTACACTTGTGGAGGGTTGATGGGGGGGGTTTTTGGGTCCTGTCTGACCAGGTTGGGGGAGGTCGGCTGTGGGTGGGTTGGTGCTCGAGGGGTGGGAGCGGAGATTTGGTTTGTTGGGGTGAGATGTTGCCTGGGGTTGTTTATGGGGTTTAACTGTACGGAATGTGTACCGCGGTGTGGTGCTGTCCCTGCTCGGAGACGCTGGCTGGCGTTTTTGATATTGCGTGCACTGCTGTGCCCTTATTTGCTTATCCTTGATACATATACACGAGTGACTCTTGATATTGGCTGATGTTGCACCGAATTTGCCTACACATGCCCCGGATACGCTGAAACTTCTGACTTGGAATGTGAGGGGTCTGAACGACTTCCGTAAATTGAGGAAGGTCCTTAGCTATCTCGGCAGACATCACGTTGACCTAGCCCTCTTACAGCAAACGCATTTACCACACTCCAGTAGGATGCTACAGGCTAGGGGACTAGTTGGGTATATAGTCGCCGCGGGCTTCACGACACACGCCCGTGGGGTGTTGATTTGGGCCAATCCATCCTCACAGCTGAAGCTCATCCCAGTGCACTCTGACCCGGAGGGCAGGTACGTCTTGGCTAGATGTGTGGGTAAGGGCCTGGATCTATTGGTAGTGAATGTTTATGGCCCCAATTTCGACCACCCTGAATTTTACGCGACTTTGTCAGCTCTTGCCAGGTCACACACACAACCTTGGACGCTGTGGGGCGGGGACTTCAACTTTGTATTCGACCCAACTATGGACCGTTCCGCGGGCACTGCTCGGCGCCCGGTGGCTTCGGCCTCGTATATGAGGGCCGAAATGACTAAGGCAGACCTGGTGGATGTTTGGAGGGAAAGGCACCCCATGAAGGGCGGTTTTACACATTACTCGGCCTTCCATGATGTCCACACTAGGATAGATTACTGGTTGGCGTCACCCCAGGTACTTGGCAGTACTAGCGCATGCGAGGTCCTTCCACGCACACTTTCGGACCACTCCCCTATCCTTCTACACCTCTTAACAGCCAGGAGGGGGATCCCGGCCTTCACCTGGAGGTTCCCCCCTTTCGCGTTGCTAGATGAAGCCTTCAGGGGGGAGATCGCAGAGGACATAGACCAATTCTTTGTGACAAACATAGGTACGGTAGACGACTTCTTTACGGTCTGGGAAGCTTTTAAGGTGTACATCAGGGGGGAGGCTATGTCAAAGCATTCAAGTGTGTTACGCTCCATTAGACGGGACCTCACCACTTTGGAGAATAGGATAGCGGGGTTGGAGGCTAGACGACTGCAATCCGGCGGCGACTCTGAGGGGCCGGAGATCATCCAACTCCTGTCCGAGTTTCAGGCCCTGGCAGATAGGGAGATCCTTTACATGGGTAAATATGCCACCGCCAGAGTATATGGGGAAGGGGAAAGTCCTGGTGCGCTACTAGCACGCATGGTCCGGAGCTCTAGACGCCCTCTGGTTGTTGAGGAGCTGAGGACTCCGGAGGGAGACACAGTCACGGACGAGGAGCAGATCCTAGAGACCTTCAGGAGATATTACGCGGGGTTGTAACAATCCAAGACGCAGGGAGTGGAGGACGAAATGGAGGATTATTTAGATCACATAGCTATGCCGTTCCTCAAGAACTCGGATAGGGAATTCTTAATGGCCCCCTTCCACCAGGATGAAATACTGGAAGCACTAGCGAGTATGAGATTGGGCAGTGCCCCGGGCTCGGATGGCCTTACCGTGAGTTTCTATAAAGCCTTTAAGGACCTACTACTGCCACACTTGGTTACCCTTTTTGACGCAGTTTGTGAGAACGATGAGATGCCGCCAACTATGCGTGAGGCACTGCTCATTACTATCCCTAAACCGGGGAAACCACCTGACCTTTGCGGCTCGTACAGACCGCTCAGCTTGCTGAATGTCGATGCTAAAATTTATGCTAAGGTCATAGCCACTCGTCTGGCCTTATTGGTCCCTGGGCTGGTCGCCCCGGAGCAGTCCGGGTTTGTCCCGTGCCGAAATTTGACCTACAATATACGCACGGTACTGGGCACTATGCAGCATGTCAAACAGGAAAACAGCGCGCTGGCAATCTTCCTTGACATGGAAAAGGCATTCGACTCGGTTGAGTGGCCCTTCATGGTACGAGTACTGCGGAAGTTGGGTTTGGGCGAACCGTTCATGCAGCGGATTGGGGCGCTGTATCACCGTCCCGCTGCCAGGCTACGTTTGGGTGATAGAGTATCGGAGCCGATCTACATTGGAAGGGGCACGCGACAGGGCTGCCCCCTGTCGCCGCTGCTCTATGCACTGGTGGCGGAACCCCTGGCATGTGCCATTCGGGAATACCATAGCCTGGAGGGCATTAGTTTCCCCACCTATAAAATAGGGATATCAACCTATGCAGATGATACACTGATGCATGTTAGGGACCCGGAGGCTAACTTGGCCGCGGTTCTTCTTGAGGTGGTCCGCTTCGGCTCGCTTTCGGGCCTGAAGGTGAACTGGGATAAGTCAATTGCTTTTCCGCTCACCCCGGTGACACAGCCGTTCGCTATGGAGTACCCACTCCAGTGGTCTTCCGACTCTGTTCGTTATCTGGGAATTCGCCTTCATACGGATCCCGAGATTCTAATCCCGGACAATTACGGGGTGGCATATAGCAAACTGGTCGATGACGTCGATACCTGGATCAGGCTCCGGCTCTCCCTCTCGGGTAGAATCGCTTTAATGAAAATGGTTGCTCCCCCGATTCCTGTTCCTCTTCCTGAATTTGCCTGTGGTATTATCGAAGGTCTTCTTTAAACAACTTACCAAAGTCATGATAAGGCTGGCCTGGGGTGGCAAGCAGCCCAGAGTTCGATGGACGACCCTGATACTCCCTTGCGAGATGGGAGGACTGGGAGCACCGGACCTAGAACGCTATTACAGGGTGGCGCAGGCCTCGCATTTACACTCTTGGATCCATGGTGATGCTCGGACACCGCACCTTATACTGGAGCGGCTGTTTGCGGACCCGCTCCCTCTGCCTGCCACTGTCTGTCTGCCAACGGACCGCACGGTCGGGCACATGGACTCGCTTAAGGCGACCAATCATGCCTGGAACCACTTGGTGAGTGCCCGTGGCAGCACATTGCTTTACTCTCCACTGATGCCCGTCGAGTGGGCCCTCTGGCTTGACCCGTTGGGTGAAAAAGGAGTGATCAAAGCCCTGCGGACCCTTGGCGTAGAGAGAATGGAGGATCTATTTGTGGATGGCACGCTTAAAACCTGGGACCAACTGACTTCTACGGAGTCAGGACACACCCTGCTACAGAAATTCCAATATCATAGACTCCGCTCTGCGTTCCGGGAAACACTGGGCCCAGACTTGGAGGAACCGGAGGAGGTCCCGGAACTGACATATGTCGTTAAATCTACCTCGCCGGCGAAACTCGTTTCGCAGATTAACACGTTGGGTGTAGGGCATCAGCGATTGCAACCCTCTAAGGCCAGGGAGGCCTGGCAAGCTGATCTTCAATCCCCCATAGACGATCTTATGTGGCGATACTGCTGCTCGAGCACGCGTAAGATTTCGTTGAATAGCAGGCACCGGTTGGTGCATTTTAAATATCTACAGCGAGTGTACTACACGCCTGAGCGTCTGCACCGTTATGGCCTTCGCCCCACGGCTGAATGCGAACGTTGCCGGACAATGGTGGCCGACTTTTTCCACTTGGCATGGTTGTGCCCTGGGGTGCAGGCATTCTGGGGGGAGGTCTTTGCCGAACTGGATCAGATTCTTGGGGAGACCCTGCCCCGCACACCGGCGCTGGCGCTTATTGGTTATTCTAAGCCACTGGCCCCTTCTCTGCGTCGCCTGGTAGACATGGCACTGCTATTGGCAAGGAGGGTGGTAGCGGCTTGCTGGATGCGAGGGCCCCTGCCAACCAAAACTAGATGGGTGCGGGACCTACAGTACTGCTGCACTCAGACAGAACTATATAGCGACCTGTTACCACCCAGGAGTAGGCCCAAAAACTTCTGGGATCTTTATAAAGAACACCTGCAGAAGGGGGAGGAGGAGGACTCTGACACGTCTGAGGCGGTTGAACTACAGGATAGGGTGGAAGAGTAGGCACTGACTGGGCCCTTTGACACACTGGAGGGGGAAGGGTTGGGAGTACCCCGAGTTAGGTTGGGAATGTTGGGGCTGGGGGCTGCTGGGGGGGACCGTACACCGAGGGTGGATAGACACTGGACACAGAGTAGGTACACGTAGGTTAACAGAGGGACACGTTGGTTCGGGCTGGGTTGGCCGACACACAGGCACACTCTAGAGGGGGGGATGGGAGTCTAGTTGGGGTTGTTTTATTTTTTGACCATGTCTTGTTATCAGATCGGATGACCGCGATTGCAGTAGTAGATTGCCAGTTGCCACACCGAATCAGCACGTGGCTTATGACAAAACGCTTCTAATGCACAGATATACAATAGATGCATTACCTCGCCGCCGGGCCCCCGGGATGCCGGCAATAAGGCTGTGTTCGAAATGATCCTTTGGTACTCATGTGATGATTCTACTGTATGTGGAGACGCACTGTGTGCAAGTGTTATATTTGGTGTGGTCAATGGCTTTGCTATCAATAAAGATCTTTATAAAAAATAAAAAATAAATTAAATTAAAGTTTATCGGAAATATTAAATATTTTTTGTACAACATCCTGAACTTCATTCCAAACTTAACAACAGATTTACATTCAAAAAGCATATCTTTTAATGAACTAATATGTGAATTACAATGCCAACAATTTGAACTGGCACGAAGCTTAGTTTGAACATTTTTTAAGGGGGACCATAAGCAATTAAACATAATATAAGCATTACTTTGATAAAGTGATACAGGGACCGATCCTGAGATATTATTGAACCATATTGTTTATCATATGAGAAGGAAGCTGAGAGTTCATTATTACAAAACATTGAAAACGCATCAATATAGTTACCTTTAATTCAGCTTCTTGTACATTAATGAAACAGCATGAGTTGAAGAGAACATTATTAGGATAGGAATCTAGTATAGAATTACATAAAAAATCATATTTGTAAATATCAGAAGATGTTAAGGGAAATATTGTCTGTAATACATCAAATGATGTAAAAGTATTATTGTGATAAATATCCTTGACGTAAAATATACCAGATTGTATCCACGAATGCCAAAATTTAATAGATTGGGAAAGTTTTAGTCATGGATTGTACCATAAAGACATATCTACACTATTTGAAATAGTTATTTCAAAAAGTGAATCAAAATCATTTAATATTAGTTTTGTGGATTTCAAAATAATAGACTTATGAAATAATAATGACTTGGTAGACATGGTTAACAAGGTAGACAAAGGAAATGGAGTTACCAAACTTCTCTCTATAAGAAGCCATGTAGGAGGAATAATCAGGTGGGGATGGTTAAACCAAAGTGAGCTTTGTTTTTAAGATAAATGCTTTATGATAGTTAAAAAAATCTGGTAAACCAAATTCTCCATTACACTTTCCATTTTTATTTTTTTATAGCCAATACGAGGTGATTTATTATTCCATATAAACTTGGAAAGATGTTGATCAACAATTTTATGAACCTTCATAGGAAGTTTACTAGAAAACAAACTCTTTTTGGTGCAATAGCAATTTGTATTGAATCCATTCTCACCCAACATGAAAGGTGAAGCTAAGACCGTTTTGATACTTTATCTTAATGTAATTTAAAATAGATTCACAATTTAATGTTATTTTTTTTTCACAGATGAAGAGAACAAAATGCCAAGGTATTTGAACGTATCTTGTTGCCAGATTATTTCTTTTATGGATAACATATCTGGGGTACATTGAGGATTTAAAGGAAAAAATGCAGTTTTATTGGTGTTTAACGAATATCCAGAAATTAAAGAATATGATGATATAATAATATCAATTAGAGGAAGAATAGAGGAATCAGGATTGCTAATAAATGAAAGTACATTATCTGCATATGCTAATGTTTTAATGATGATTTCATTAATATTAATACCAGCTATGTCATCACATTTTCTAATGGAAACAAGCAAAGGTTCAATAACAAGAAGAAGTAGTAACAAGGATAGTAGACCTAGTCTAGTTCCTCTAAAAAAAGAAATGGATTAGAAATGTGACCATTAATAAATGAACGAGTGGTAGGGGTAGAATAGAGAGCAGATATCATACCAATAAACAAATCACCAAAATAAAAGCTGCTAAAGTATGGAATAGAAATTGCCAATGAACTTTGTCAAAAGCTTTTTCAGCATCCAATTAGAGTACTCCATATGGTAGGGACAAAGTAGAGCCTTGCTCAATAGCATGTAATAAAGTTCTTGTATTATTAACAGAGGATCTTTTATCATGAAACCAGACTGACAGAATGGATAAGAAAATCTAATACAGAGGTCAGTCTGGTTGCACGTATTTTAGCATATAGATTACAATATTGATTTATTAAGGAAATTAGGCGATAGTTCGATACAAGTGTTGGATCTTTGTTTGGTTTAGGTATCAATGGTTCAGTAATAGAACATGAAGTTGATCCAGTAGCAGTATAGAAGGTAAAAAGTTTAAGCAAATAAAGAATAAGTGCTGAAATGCCATCAGGGCCCGGAGATTTATTTCGTTTAGGAGATTTAATAGCTAAATGAATTTTTTTTTCTATAATAGATAAGTCTAATCTATTCTTGGATAACTGAGGAACTTTAGGTAAGCCACATTTTATATAAAATAGAATCAATCAAAGAAGGATCTTCAAATGAAGGTTTATTATATAGGGTAGCATAATAATTTAGAAATTCATTAACAATATACTTTTGTGATAATGCAATTTTTCCATTAGAGTCATGAATTGAATTTATTTGTGCTTTATCTTTTTAATATGTAAATAGTTGGCCAAAAGCTGACCAGATCTGTTAGTATAAATCAAAATTTGGTCTTAGAGTTGTATATCAGCTATTTTACTAACAATTGAATTAAACTCAGATCAAAGTTTTTGTAGTTCTGTTTTATATTGGGAATCATTAGAAGTAATAACAAGTCTCTCGAATTTTATGATTTGTTTGTCTAATTCCTTAATGTTTGCATTGAACATTTCGTTTTCATGTGCCACAAGAGAAATGGAAGTTCCTTTCATATAAGTTTTGAAAGCATCCCATTGATTCACCATAGATGTAGAGCCTTCTGGGTTCAGTTGGAAGTACTCTTGAAGAGCATTCAACATTTTTTGTTTATTGTGTTCATTCAGGACAGTGTTGATATTCATGCACCATCTGGATTGAGCTTTAAAATCTGAATTAATTTGTAGTCCCAGAGAAATCAAGGCATGATCAGAAATATCAATAATATACATATTAGGAGTAACAGCTGAATTAATTAATTGTTGAGAAACTAAGAAAAAATCAAGTCAAGAATAAGAGTTGTGAGGGTCAGAGATACACCAATTTAGTACTTTAAAAAAAGATTTTAAAGTAAAAATGCTCTAGGTGGTCGAAATTCAGTGTGAGATGATCTATCTAGTAAAGGATCATATACAAGGTTGAAATCACCCCCAACTATAAGTGGGACATTACCCAACTCGAGAACTTTAGTGGTTAAAATGGACCAGAAATTAGGATCATCAGCTATTGGGCCATATACATTAAGTAAAAACATAACTGTATCTTGAATTTTAACCTTCGCTGTCACAAATCTACCTTCTGCATCTACGGATTTACTTTAGGTTTGACAATGTAACCTTTTTGCAAACAAAATAGCAACATAATTTTTTCCCCATAGCAGGAGAAGATAGAAAAGAATCAACCCACTTTTTTTTCATAAAATCCAAAACCTTGAACATGAATCTTTTGTATGAAGCAAATATCCGTTTTATAACTACCTAAATAATCTAAAAAATGTGAATGTTTTACTGGATGTCTTAAACTTTTGACATTCAAGGAAACTATTTTAATATTATGAATGTTAGCCATAGTATAAGGAAAACTGCCACAAAGAAGAAGAGATCAAGTTTGAAGCAAAAGAAGAAAAATAGTAGCTCTAGAGAAGGACAAAAGAGAAACAAAAGGGAGAATAAAGAGACATACAAACATAAAAAAATTTGAGAACACTTAAACATTAATAACAATCTTGACACGCTCACGCGAACAATTGGAGCCCTGTGAGGAGAAAAGACAATTTAGCCTGAAGAAATAATGTATTGATATTCAAGTAGCAGACTCATGTATATTCATAGAAAGCTGTGATTAAAGATCCAGAAATATTCGTAGGACTTCAGGGCGCTGGAAGGATTTAAAAAAAACTATCTTTCCAGATTCGCATTGTGGAAGGATAAAAAATACCATATTCAAATCAAAGACTTCATAACCGTGGACGAATGTCAGTGAATTCCTTGCGAGTCTCAACAGTTTCCTTAGCAAAGTCTTGGTGAATACATTTTTATTACCATTTACCATTAAGGAAGGAATTTCTAGTGCTGCTTTCCTTATCAAGACTAAATGATGGTGACGTAAAACCTTGAAGATCATTTCTCTCAGTTTACGGTGGTGTGGATCACGATGAGAAGGAATCCTATGAGCTTTTCTATTTCAAACGTCTCAGGAAATTTGATATGTAAAAGACCTGGTATGAGATTCTCCAAATATAACTTGAAATCATTACCTTCTACGTCTTCTGTTAAATTAAAAATATGCAGGTTCTCCTGTCTCTTACGATTTTCTAAATCAAGAAGAAGAGCAGGCATAGGAGATATTTTTAGCCACAAGCAGTGAAAAAGCATACATTTTGACTTTGTTTTGAATTTTAATTGTGTTATCAGATATTTTCATTGATATATTAGTCATATGTTTTTGCACATTTTTATCTCAGATGCAATAGTATTAGTGCTAGAGCGAATTGCCTGAATCTCATCAAGTAACAACGCCAAAGAAGGTTCACTAGATTCCCCCACTTTGGACTTAACCAGAGGAGGAGAAATATTTTGTTTTCTTTTATTATGTTGAGGTTGTACATTATTTTTCTCCATCTCCCTTAAAATAAAGGTCAGCAGCCAAATAGGGACAATATGTAGGAAAGAGTTAATAATGAAGAGAAAAACTCTCAATAAAGCCTGGTGCAGCAGCTAAAACAAACTGTGGTAGTGATTAGGCTGAAGCCTAGCCCTTTCCTGAGCAATACTAGGCCCCCCTGACTGGAGTACTGGGCAGTACCTTGGTGAAGAGATTGATGCAGCAACAGGAAGGGAGAAGAACAGCGTCCTCCACTCTGCAAGGCTTGAAAATCGCCACAGCGGTTACTAAAAGACGTAGAGCATTGTTGCCAGTAATTTTCAATCAAATTCTGGGCAATATTAGTGCAGAAATAATTGATTACGCTTAATGTAGTCCTTGCCTTCCCTACTAAATTCAACACAGATGCTCTTTTTATTTGCCTGCTGAAAGTGGTTGAGGGGACCAAACTATTCAAAATTATACTTACAATTTAGTCATGTTTAAAAGACCAAAGACTCTGAATTCCAGTTTATGGATTTTATTATAAGGCCAAAAATAATTTAATATAAAACACACCTTAAAATCAGAGAATATAGGTACATAAAAATCAATACAGAGCCAAACCTACAAATATATTTAATTTGGCATAGAAGGCATAATGTGATGAACTCCAAAATCAAAATGCAACCCAGAATTGAAGCAGAATCCAAATCCTTTTTCATGAGGAAGAAAATAAAGATTATCTTTTCCTACACTGATGGTCCTGCCTATTTCCCCTATATCATACCCCAAAGGTGTCCGCACATGTTGACTTCCTAACAAGTACTCACGTCAAATGGGTCAGATAGCTTAAGGCTAGGGAGCTCGTTCTAAGATGCTCCTTCTCCTACGAAAAATGTAGACGTCTCCCTTCACTGTCCCTGCGCATCATACAAAAAAACAATGTTCCGCCCCTAATACATCACATAAAAAACTTTTCAATCTCCTCTGTCTGTATTTTTCCACCAGAACCATGATGTTCAGCTCCTGCTAGATGACCTTGAGTTTCAGATAGGCCAGGCACAGAAGCATCCTCCCTTCTCGCCTTTCAGACTTTTTCAAAGACATTCCGGGTTCTCCTCAAAACTAAGAATAATGAGGTGAATTCCTGCACCTGCAGTAGGATGAGAACATACTATCTTCCCATACAAAAAGGATTCATTTAATTATCTCTTGAGCAACCAAAGATTTAAAACCAATAGCAATCTGCAGATCTAGGCCTACTGTGCAGGCAACTTAAACAAAACACAGTTACATGTATATGGATATAATGTCAGCCTGCACATTATGCATACAGGAATTATAAATGTCTATAATGTATGTAAAATCCAGCTTGGATGTGTACACTACATATCAATACCTATATAGCGTAAATAAATGCATATTAATAAATGTAAGTGCAAAGACCACAGGTGATGGACAGAATGCAGAACAATGTCATACATTCACCCCAGTACAGAGATCTGGGCCTAAATCCATCGTTTTTTTGCACTCCACTCCACCCCAGTTCAGACATGGCCATATGCAAATCAGTCTGACCCTGTGCCTCATGGGAACAGTCCAGCCCGAACTGCCAAGCCATGCCTTCCCTGGACCGGAAACAAGCTTCCGAGGACCGGTTTCTGGCATTCCAGCCGTCTTCAGCCCGGCTTGCTTGAATCCAGTGGTGAGGAGAGCATGGGACTCACGTCTGAGCATACCCATCCCACTCGGGGTGACAAATGCAAAAACATTGCATACAGGAATTATAAATTTCTATAATGTATGTAAAATCCAGCTTGAATGTGTACACTACATATCAATACCTATATAGCGTAAATAAATGTAAAACACTGCAAATGATAAAATACATGTGAGTGCGTGCAAACCATGAGTATAACTCATCCATACAATTTAGAGTGCTGTAAGCGCTCTATCATCTCCAATTAAGGGCTGGCGTGAGGAAGAGCTCAGCAGGGGTGGCCATCTTGATTCGCAAGCTCGCGCGTCTCCGCACTGAAGTAAGTTTTGTCAGCACCACAGCAGAATCAAACACACTAGCAATGAAATTGAAAACAACATGCCAAGCACATTAGGGGCAATGTACAATCAAGTTCAATAGATTGATAAGTGTGTAATGTGTCCTGTAAGAGAGCCTCACAACAGTTTTCTAAATGCATTATTTGGTTTCTCCTTGCACGTGTATCACATGCATTTCTCTATGGAAAGCCTTGCTTCTTTTTGTTTGTGGTTCAGGGATTCTTATCAGTAGACAATTAACACTTTAAACGTTAGATCACCTGGGTGGAATTTTTTTACCCCACCCCACACATTTATTATTGACCACAAGATGGGTGTTGGGCCTTCATGAGAGCAGACACTCATGAGGGGAGAACCTTTCTATGGAAGGATGTGGTGGTGGCAAAAAAGAAATGTTTCTTGGGTAAATATATTAACAGTTTATCCAGAACATTATTGGTTCCCCACAGACCGTTTTTATGTTACCAAATGTCAACATGCTTTATTATGGGTAAAAATACCCCTTTTCTGCAATTGAGCAGCCCATGGTACCCATAGCTGAAAAGATACTCGGAGATAAGCAGATTGATGGCGGCAGAGACTAAATAGACTGATGGAGCAGTTCATATCCAGAGCAGACCGGGTGTTACTGGGGAAAATGAGAAACCATACTCTATCAGACTGTGGGAGACCAGAAGGAGGAGGACATGAGGGAGGTGGGGGCAGGAATGGAGGCTTGGGAGTGCTGCAGGGAGGATAGATAAAGAAGAGCCATGTCAGATCAGAAAGGGGTGGAACTGGGGGAAAAGCAAATAGCACAGAACCAGACAGAGCACTGTGTCAGTTTAAGAAACAAAATGATGGAAAAGTACCAAATGGAGTAAAGAATGTATAGGAAGGAGATGTTGGAAGAATGCAAACAGATGGTGGCGATTGACACACTGTAACTAGAGAAAGTCATCTCTCGGTTTCCTATGTAAAAGGAACATTTTACAAAAATGGACTTGGGCAAAGCTTTACTACATCTACATCTATACCACCTGGAAAGTGAGCTTGTGCTCTGGTCATTGCATCCTGTGTAAGGGATCTTTACTGGCCATGTGAGGCAAATTAGAGAGAATAAGCATGAGAACATTTCATTTAGGACACACAGATACCACTGCGTAATGTGAAGTCCACCTTGTAGAATGCATGGAAATGTCATCTTTAGCACAGAGCAAGGCTTACAAACTATGACTACCACCAGGAAACCTTTTCATACCAGGCACATTTCCAAATGGAAATGATGCTGCCCCCCCTAACACTGCCTAATATGGACAGTCACAGGATGTGAACACACATTTCTGCTGAAAAAACCTATAGGTTTCTGATGATTAAAAAATGTTTTAGTGCAGTTTCTGACATGAGAATACTGTTTAGAGAAGGTCATATTTATTTTCCCATAATATAGCCATTCCTGTAGTAGTTACCCTATGTTTCACCTATAGTACGATAGATCGGCGTTATCATAGATTAGAGTGGTAGGTGGCTGTTAGACCTGTGAGCCTTAGGGTGGGGTCTTCCGCCAAATCATAACTTGCTTTAGGACTTTGTGCACTTTACCCTTGCAAACCAGTGCTAAAGTGTTTGTGTTCACTCCCTAAAACATAGTTAAATTGTCCTACACCTGATTGGCATATTCAATTTACTTGTACGTCTGTAGTAAAGTGGTATACCATATATTCAGGGCCCATAAATTGAATACTATTAGTAGACCTGCAGCACTTAATATAACATCCACTTAGGTAGCCCCTTAAAACATGTCCTAGGATTTGTACTGTAACCTGAATGCATTTTTAAACTGCCAATTCGATTTGGCAAATAAATCCCCTTGCCAAGCCTAAAACTCTCCCTTTTTACATATAACAAACCCCTAAAGTAGGCCTGAGGTAGCCCAAATGCCAGGGTGCACGGTATTCAAAAGGTTGAACATGTACTTTTAAGTTTTATATATGTCCTGGCATTGAAAAACACCCACATATTGTTTCACTACTGTGTGGCCTGCCTCTCCTGTAGGCTAACATTGGGGTACCTTATAACATTTAATAGGTGCCAACTATTGATTGGGAACAGGTAAGATTTCAGGTTTGGTGTCTAAGACATTTTATTTTGTATGTAAGTCAATGACAAAGTGAATGTTAATTTTGAAAATACCACTTTTAGAATGTTGGCATTTTCTTGCCCTAGCTATTTTATGCCTACTGCCAGCTCTTGAGTCACATGAGTGGGTGTTAGCAGTTGGACTGTTTTATTCCTCCAAGGCAGGCACTCAGTAGAGGCAGTGGGTGTGCCTGGATGGGCCATCACTGACAGGATGGGTAGGGTGGAGCTGGGCACAGCCCCATTTGCAAGTCAATAGGCTGTGCCCTGCCTCCACACAAAGGGCTTGACACTTGAGCACTGTACATGCAGCCAGTCTGGAGCCAGTGCAGGGGAGGCAGGAAACTCCAAGTACTTCAAAGGGAATTCTCTAGAAACCTCTCCTATTTGAAAGAAGACACTAGGTATAAAAATAAGACCCTCAGCCCCACTCTTCAGTTTAATTTCTGGACCTGCAGAAGGAGTCTCCGAGGACTGCCTGCTGCTGTGACCTGCTGTGTAGCTCAGAAGACTGCTTTGCTAAACCTGGAAAACTGCTTTGCTGCCTGAAGCTTTCATTAACTTCTCAGAGGCCTGTCCTGATGCTTGAGCCCTTTTTCACTTTTTGAATCAAGGACTCAAATGGCTAGTTGGCTGCGCTCCTGATCAGCACATTAGGAACAGAAAAGGCTCCAAGCATCTTAAACCTGCACCTTGGCCACTTGAGTATCTCCAAACCCTTCAAGTGGTGCCTTCCCAGTCTTGGAACCTTGTGAGTGGTGCTAAAGGTGCCCATAAGGCCAAACTCCAAAGCCTGAAGGTTAGATTTTTTTAGGGATAAAAACTCCTCTGAGAACTGGCAGGAGATCGGGACCAACCTGCTTTTCTATCTGCCCAAGGTGCATCGCCGGTCGGTCTGACTTTGCAGCAGCTCCGCTGCGTTCCGCTCCACAGTAGCAAGTCCTACTCAGCGTTCCTTAGCAGAAGTGGTGTCTGGCCATATGGAGTCCTCATTGGCTACAGCCTCAAACCTAATCCGGCTGGGGATTTTTGCCTTCTAAAAAAGAGACTAAGAGCCTGATTAAGAGTTTAGCGGGCAGGGTTGCTCCATCACTAATTTGACCGATATGCGTCTGCCATATTTCATTATATCCTATGGAACTTGTAATACAGCGTTTGTGACAGAGTATACCATCTGCCAAAACTCCTAATCAGGCCCCAAGTTTAAACGTGTAACTCTCCACTGCAGCTTTGTCCAACGGCTCCCCAATGACGATGCCTCCTTCCCTGACAACTCCTGAGCCTTGCCCTGCTGAACTTCTACATTTTTGCTGAAATTTCTTGTAAGTCTGAAGGTAAACTCCAGCCGGGCCCAATCCAATTTTTGTATTCGACTTGTTTCCCTTTGCAGTCGGCCACAATTTTCCCTTTTGACTCAGTCTCATGCGACTAGATGTTCGTTGTTGACGCTTTATATTTTTTGGTGTTAGTGTTTTTTTAAAATTCAAAAATTCATAACTTGGATTTTTCTCATTTTGGTTTCAAATAATTTATTAAAATGTGCTTATTTTTCTAAATTGGTGTGGGAGTTTTCTTGTGTTGTACCTTTATTAATGTTTGTGTGCTCAATGCCTCTAAGTTAAGCCTGACTGATTTTGTGCAAAGCTAACAGAGAGTTAAGCACAGGCTAAACAGTGACTTTTGTGGTTGATTATGACAGGAATTGTGACTGTTGCTTTAGCACCCTACTCAACTAACAACCCAATTTCTCACAGTGGCCAAATAAATTGCATGCGCTTGCTTGCTGAGTTTGAATTTCTCCACATGAAATCAGTGTCATTATCAGTCTATCAATATCTTTTAATAATAAAGTCTGCTATTCTTGCTATTTTGTTCCTCTTATGTTTGTTCCTATCAATTAATTTGCTGATATACTATCTAGATGTAGTTCTGCATACACATGGGAAAGGGTGCGGCACAACTGGCTTGAATGGCTTGAAAAAAATAAAAGAGCAAGGGGAGAGGGAGTGTAAATAGGAGTGGTCTGACCGAGATTTTGGAAAGTGATAGCAAATTGATATATTTAAGAGATAATTTACTCAGGACATTACTTGACACCCTTCAGGACTTGGTATTCTAATGCACTGTTGTGCTATACATTTTGTAATTTCAGAACTATCTGGGACAGAATGTATAAGGGGAATAATGTTTTTTGGGATATTTGATATAGTTTTTAAGTATAAGTGAGAATACGATTGTTTTATTTAATGTATAAATTATCGATTTTAATTTAGTTTGATAAATATTAGATATATTAGTTTTATTAGTTATTAGTGTATGTGTTTAATTTGTGTTTGTTTCAGTATAGCTTGCATGATTTTATATGACAATTATTTAATTATGTAAATGTAATCATTATTTCTATTTTAATCATGAGCTCATTTTTAAATGACTGGTAATAGGTTCAACAGTTTACTTAATTATAAATGGTCATTTTATATTTATGAATTGTTGAATCTTATTTCTATTTAATATTTAATTAAATACTAATAAGTTTTCAATTTTATAATATTATTTATTTATTAATAATTGTAAATGTATGTCAGTGTCCAGTTTATAGAATAATGGAAGTGTTTTAAGTTAAAAAAGATTACATTGTTGTACTTAATTTTTTTATTGCAAGACAACATTTTTATATAAAAGTGTATATAGTTGTTTTTTGATTTCATAAATAAATGTATTTACGGTCAATATTTAAATATTTTATTGTAAACATTTAATAATGCAATAGAACTATTTTTCCTACTTTTGCATATGTTGGATGGGAATAGTAAATGGGACCTTTCAAAGTTCAACATATTCTCTACTGTTGGTCAGGGTGGACTAGAAGGAGGGAATTTCACCTCTCCAAGTCTAACTTTTTTTATTTGAGAGCTTGTTTAAATTTATATTTTTATTTTAATTGTTTTAGTTTTAAAAAGTTAATTCATTGTAAAGTATTTTATTACATCTTATTAATGTAATTTCTATATTTCTCTTGTACACCTATTGATATATCCAGTGCTTGATAAAATATTGTAATTAACTTGTATTAGTATTTTTGTATAGTACATTTTTAGAAATTAATACCTTCATGTTTTTACATATTATGTTTATTATTCTTTGCAGGTATCTTAAAGTATACATTTTTAATTTATGTCTATAAGTTTAGCATTTTTTGTTTACATGTTTTATATTCTAAATATATACATTTTTTAGATGTAATTTTATTTTTAATCTCGATGTATGTTTCAGAGTTAAAATATTATTGTGGTCTTGTATAAACTTTTTTTGACTTAATATAAAAAGTATATAAAGTTGATATCTGTGTTCTCAATATTTGTGGTGGACGATATGTTTGTCACTGATATTTTTGTCAGCAATATTTCCTCAGACAACCTAGGAGTGCTGTATACTGAGAGAGCTGGGGTTTGCCACAGTCTCACTTACAACTGTGCTTAAATATGAGTTTATGTTGAGATTTATATTGCATCCATTTCCTGGCCATGTCTGCTTCTTGGTTGTTCAAGGCCACAGATTTAATGACCCTGTGTGAAAAGGAAAAAGCGCCCTTTAGCATCCTCCCTTCCAGTCCCATTGCATCTCATTGGCTGGCGAATGAAGAGAAGATTATATATGGTTATTGTGTAGTTGTCCCCTCCTTTCTCCCTCTTCAATTGCCTTTTATTTGTCCTGATAGTACAGTAATGGAGTGGGGCCATAAGCCCTCATGAGGGCTTAGGGCCGCAGGTCATGACACAGACACAGATAGTTTATGAGTAAAACTGGCCAAGGGCACGTGTGCCTGGCCCCTTTTATTGTCAGGGTCACATGTCCTATGATGCCTGTGCATGTTCACCTCTTGCTCAATGTCCCGGACGCCCTCTTCACCAGGCTTCCACTGGACTGAGTGTAATTCGCCGTGTCACTCTAATGCCACCCTCTAGGTTTGTGGAGAAAGCGCTATGTCCCACCATCAAGTCCTTCCCTCCACCTGTAGGGTAGTTGTTGCCTGATAGGATTACTCCTGCCACCTAACATGAGATCTTCGTCTTCCTGGGACCTGCAGAGAAGCAGCTGTAGACTCATCTCTCGTAGCGGGACCCGCTCTTACCAGCGTCCCTGAGGCTTTTGTCCATGGGTCTCCACGGTCTGGTGTGGAGTGGTCGGATCCTCTTCTTTAGGGCGTCCGAGCTGTCACATCATCCAGACTCTCGTGCGACCCCAAAGGTGGATGTCACAAATGGTCCAGCTTACTCGCCTCTGCTGTCACCAGGTTTGCTTGGCATTATGAAGACTCCTGGCTAGCTAGGCTCTGAAAGTGCCATCTGAAGTTTCAAAGGTACTGTGCTTCATCCCAGATGTTCTTGCACTCAGTCATCTTTACCTTCTGGTGTGCGAGTTATCAGATCACACACTCCTCTCTTCTTTTCTATTCATCTTACAATTACTTCTGCGGTGGTGTCATGCCACCCGATTTCCTCTTTCTGGTTCTTTCAATTCGCGACACGGCCTAGTCCCATCAGGTCTTACATTCCTTCTCTGACCAGGCCTCTCTATGTGACGTTCACTTCACACAGGTCTCTCTGGTCCTGTCCTACCCCTAGGACAATGCATTCTCTTTGTTCGGTGACCAGACCGGTCATCATGACCTTCTTCCTTACTACTTCTCGTAGGCCTTCATAACTTGACTTCTGGTCAATCTCGTCAGACCTCTCCTCGGTCATCTTCACTGACCTCCCCTTGGTCATCTTCTCGGACCTTTCTCAAGTCACTGCTTCTCTGACCTCTTCTCAGGTCACTGCTTCTCTGACCTCTTCTCAGGTCACGGCCTCTCTGATCTCTTCTCAGGTCACCGCTTTGCTGACCTCTGTCTGGTCGCCTTCTCCCTGACCTCTTGCAGGTCATCCTTGCCAACCACTTGCGGGTCATCCTCGCCGACCTCTTGCAGGTTATACTCGCCGACCTCTTGCAGGTCTTCTTCACTGAACTTTTGCAGGTCCTCTTCGCCGACCTCTTGCAGGTCCTCTTCGCCGACCTCTTGCAGGTCCTCTCCGCTGATCTCTTGCAGATCCTCTTCGCTGACCTCTTGCAGGTCCTCTTCCCTCCCGGGCTCCAGCCCATACCGTCAGAGTCTAGGGAATGATCTTCGATGCAACTTCTCTCCTTGCCCTCTCCATCCTTCCACTGATGGTACTCTAGCATCGGCAACCCGCGTAGTCACTTCTATCCCTTGCGGTGGCATCCTTTCGCCACTGGGCGTGCATACTGCGCACTTTATTCCGTTCTCCAGGGACTTGCTGCTTAGGGCTATTTTATCCTGTACGACATTTTCTCTCCTGGTGGCGTAACTTCCTGTGTCCTTGCTGCTGCAGTAACCACTAGGCGTCACTGCACTCACCTTCACAGGCCCTGGCGGCCTTTCCACTTAGGGTTGTTTCAGAGCTCAATTGCTGACTGATGCTGTAGTCCTTTCTTCACCCGCAGCAAAACAGTCTTAGGAGGTCAGTCACTTCAGTTTGGGTTTATTGCTCACCGTATTCAGGTTACAGTGAGCTGCTTCTAAAGAAAGGAGCTTGGCCACAATTAAAGTGAAAGCACGTTATGGGGCGCTCCTCCCCAAAATAGATTTGTTTGTGAACAATTTTTTTTTTTTGTAAAAGCGCCCCATGCTGTGCTTTCACTTTAATGGTGTCCGCGCCCCTTTCTTTAGACGCCGCTCAGTGTAGCCTAAATACGCAAGCAGCGTCTAAAGAAATAGGCGGCGTGACCACCATGAAAGTGAAAGCACCGGATGGGGCACTTTCTCCCAAAAATTGTTTAAAAAGGGGGAAAAAAGCAAAGGTTCTGTAGCATGGCCTCTGAAGTTAAAGCGAGCCACTCTGACAAATAAAATAAAGAAGCATGGCCACTATAGTTAAAGACGACCACCACCATCACTAGTAAAAATAGAAAAGCGGGCAGCATGCTGCTTTGAAGGAAAGCAAGTCGTGGGTGAAATAAGGGACAATCATTAAAGAAAATAGTGCTCACAGAGTAGGTAAAGCAGACCGTGTAACAACACAAGGAAAAAGTGTGGTCCTTATGGGAGTATACAAATGCAGACAAGGTGATACCAAGGAGAGACTACTAAGCCTATTCATGAATCAAAAGCAATGATTTAGAAAGAACAGTAACAGGAGCCAATTGAAGAAATGCGCTGGAAATGGGAGGAGTTGAAGACCATAGATGTATACAATATGCCTTGCAGAGCATCTCATGCGTTGCCCAGGCTCGACCTAAAAACATGTCTGTGATGGTTCTACCTTCCGACAGATTGCCAATACTTGTCCTAGTAGCAATAGCCAAAACCACCATTTCTGCAAAGACTTTGATGGTGTCATGGGAATTGAATATGCCCCTCAATCCATTCGAAATATGTACTCCCCATAAGTGGCTATATTGGCAAAGATTCATTACGCAGGCATGACTTGTCTGTCTCTACAGGTTGGTATCATCCACACTAGATGCTTTAAAGCTTACTGGTTCCTCCTGCAATATAAAATTCAAAATGGCTTCCTTTGCTAGTAGCCGCACATCTCAAATAGTCTGTACATCAAGCAGAAAACAATAGGAAGCCACTATAAAAACTTCATTTGCCATCCCCTCTGCCTCTCGCACTCCCATTCACAATACCGGAGTCCCCCACTATCGAACTGCATACGTGGTTAGACTGCATGCAGTGTTATTGGTAGCCCCTCAAAGTGCAACTAAACCACCAAGATAACAGACCCTACACACTTAAGACTAAGGGCAAGATTCCGATGCGGCCCGGATGGGCTCTTACCCTCGGCCGGAGCCCTCCTGCCTGCATCGTGCACTGCTGCTTGGATTCCTTTCCAACCGAGCTATTCAGATGTTCTCGGTTGGAAAGGAAGCTGACTTAGTTTTCTGGATGGCTTCCGACGGGCTAGGAGAGCCCGTCCGCCATCAGGAAACCCTTCAGTACTTCCCCAGCCGTCTCTTTCCGGCCGAGGGATTACGATGTCAGTTTCCCACTGCCTTTCTGTGTCGACCTTTCCTACACAGAAAGGCAGTTGGAAACTGTCTTTGGGGACCCCATGAGTGCATGACCGGTAAATGGTAGCCGCTCATCCCTGCACCCCGTGGCAGGCACCTTGGTGTGCCTGCCACCGAAGCAGGGATGAACTGCACCTCTGCACTTAAGGCAAGCATGCATTCAGTGCAGAATGCATGCTCCCATTGTTAAGTACAGGTTCGCAACCGAACAGGGTTCAGTTGCATCCTACTTGCAGGTCTGGAACAGATGCTAAGAGGTCATATGGTACCAGTTCCTAACCGATGTCGGATGGACGCTGGTTCATGCGACATCAAAATCAGCCACTAAGTCTTAAGCATTGGCATAGCCAACAAGTCTCGCCTTTGAATTTGAATTTTGAATTTAAAAGCATTTGTAGAGCGCTTGTGTACTAGGCAGTTTCTTGGCGCTGAGAGGTAACAGTGGTGAAAACAGACAGACAGAGGGCCGTGGGCTAGCAGTTGAACGCTTGCTGGAACAAAAGAGTTTTTAGGGCCCTACAGTATTCCATATAGGAGGGGAGGAGTCTTACTGAAGGTGGAAGGGCGTTCCAGAAGGTGGGGGCTAGAACTGAAAATTTCTGACCACCTGACCGTTTCTTCCTGACGCGTGGCACTGCCAGCAAGCCCAGGGAGGAGGAGCGAAGAGCTCTGGGTGGGCAATAATTTGCGATGGCAGAATTGATGAAGGCTGGAGCAGTGCCAGCTCGGGCTTGAAAGGTGAGGCATCCCAGTTTAAGCAGTGCCCGCTGCTTAATGGGGAGCCAGTGAAGGGCCTTCACTCATTTTTATGCGGGAAAGTGTGGCATCACCGGGCTCACACAAATTTCCTCCCACCCTGCGTTCCCCCAGGCGCCCGATAAAAATGGTACCTCACTAGTGTGGGTAGGCATAGTGGCTGCAACAGGAAAAGGTCCAAATCGTATGGTGGAGACTTCAAAATTACCTTTTGCAAAACTACCTCATTTTTGGGGGGTCACCAGAGTTTTTGGCCCGGGGCTCGGCGGCCATCTTTGGAAACTACCAAACCCGAACAATTCTGAAAAGTAGACACCAGGGAGTCCAGGGAGGTATGGCATGCCTAGGTCCCCCAACGTTTTCCTACCCATAATTCCCTGCAAACCTTAAAATTATGCAAAAAAAACACTTTTCCATACTTTTTTTTCGTGGGATCTCCGTGCTGGCACAAATGTCCTACCGCTCAGCGTTCCCCTTGTTCACCCGAGTAAAATAATACCTCATTTGTGTGGGTGGGCCAAAGGTCTGTGACTAAGGTGAGGTGCTTAATTTGTCAATTCCAAACACTACAATTTTTTTTAATTCATTTTTAGCCTGTTCTGCTTTGGGGCACCCACACAAGTGAGGTATCATTTTACTCAGGAGAACACGGGGAACACTGGGCTGTAGGACATTTGTGCAGGCACGGAGTTCCCACGCAGAAATGCATGAAAAAGTGTTTTTTTAACCAAATGTTAAGGTTTGCAGGGAACTCTGAGTAGGTAAACCTTGGGGGACCCACGCATGCCATACCTAGCTGGACTCCCCTGGGTGTCTAGTTTCCAGAAATGTGTGGGTTAGGTAGGTTTCCCTAGATGGCCGCCGAGCCCCAGGCCAAAAACTCCTGGGAACCCCTCGCAAAACCCGGTAGTTTAGTGATAGGTTATTTTGTGTGTGAGCCCAGTGATGCCACGCTTTCCCACACAAACATGTGTGAAAAATCTGATTTTTTTCAGCTAAAATCAAGGTTTGTAAGGGATTCTGGGTAGAGGAACATTGGAGGATCCACGCAAGTCATACCTCCTTGGAAGCCCCCGGGTGTCTACTTTTCAGAAATGTGTGGGTTTGGTAGGTTTCCCTAGATGGCCATCTAGCACGGGGCCAAAAACCCATGTAACAACCCTTGCAAAAACGAGTGGTTTTGACATAGGCTTGCCTATGTGAAAACCACCAGCTTTTGCAAGGGGGTTTTTCACGAGATGGTCACAAACATTTGCACATGCTTATTCAGCCAGCTTGTCAGCTATACTAATTCACATAGGAAGCCAAAGGAAGCCGTTCGCCATGTACACAGACAAATCAGCCGATGCCAGTCCGCCACAACCTCACTGAGTTTTGAAAAAAGTATATCAAGTCTTGGGTGCTATGGTATCTGGCGTCCCATTGACTGAAACGAAGAAGAGACAGGAAAGGGTAATGAAAAAGGAACAGTCACTCTCCGTCCCCTAGCATTTCTCCTTGATCCCATAAAACTGGGAGAAGAGGTCGGCTGAACAGAGAGATTTCGAAAACACTCAGAACATATGCAAATTTTCATGCATATGTCAATCAAATAAAGAAGATAGAGATGGTGGACTCTATTCCGCCGTCCACATATTCACAAAGAACAGATAAACAGATAACCAGGTAAACAGACAAAGAATCTAGGACCCCTCACTGCAGCGCCACAAAATGTGCATGTGTGGTGAGTGGGTGTAACACCTTTAGAGCCCTGAAAGTGGGTGGGTACCGGATAAGTAATCTCTACGCCACCTGATGATAACAGAGCAAGCAAGCCGTTAATACATTGTCATGCTATTTGTACTAAGGCAGCCAGCCAGCACATGTGGTTAAGTTGGAGTGTCAGGAATAGCCACAGTCAAGTAAGTCACTAAGCATAGTGCACCAGAATCCTAAATAAGGCACATATCAATTCATACACAGAAATGCAATGAATTCCAGAGGCATAGAGCAACGATAATCAAGGATACCTCCTGTATGTGCTGAGGGCCACCCCAAGGCACAGACACAGAGCGGTCGCGGCTGAGGGAAAAAAAATAAAAGAGACCCAGACCACAAATATAGCACCGGAAAAGAAGGGAAGGAAATACGATCAAAACAACAGAACAACGCTAGTGCACCTGGTTTCAGCCCAACAAGGCTGTGGAACAAAGCCAGGCGCCACCACAAATCCGGGGAGCAAACGGCTACAACCCACAATGGGAGCACTGACAGGAAACCCCACGAAAGAAGAAGGCCCCCCCACTCAACCAACATCAGAGGATAAAAACCTCAAACAAACACTCACCTCTAGTACACAAAGTCCGTCAAACCCACTGACCTCTGCTCCAGACAATCAGCGGCAGCTGTCCACCCCCAACCTGGACTCTCACCGGCTAGACGGGGAACTGCAGTAGTTCGCCTTCCCTCGGACCGCGACCAGCCAACTTGCATGGGCGTCAGGGAGTCACTGCATGCATGGAACTCTGGGAGGTACGCCGTCGCCGGTGGGGGTGGAGAGTGACCGGAGCCAGTACTAGGATGCAAAGAAAAAAATAGCAAATCAGAAAGGAGCCCAGAGCCACGAAGGAACCCCGAGGTCCAGAGCCGGCTAAAGAGGGAATAATGAAAGAACTGTAACCTAAACTGGAGCATCAGGGACACAGTCCTCAACAGAATGGTGACAACGCGAAAAATCAAGAATAAGAACCACTAGAATTATGCAGATGAAGACACTAACCGACATCGTCCCCACCCAAGACATATCAGAGAAACCAGCCAGACAAACAGGGCAGAGCCAAGAGAAATACCACAGAAACCGAGCTGAGAAAGAGAGCAGACAAAAACGGAGCAGGAAAACCAGAAATATGATGAACAAGGCAGCTCACGGGCTTGCAGGCCACCGGCGTCCAATGGGGGAAGCAGAGAGAAGGACAGATCTAAAAAAAGGAAAGAAAGTCACCACACCTCAAACTTGAGCCCCAAAGGAAGGCCGGCGCAGCAGCAGTCGCGGCTGGCGATGTCACCATGAAGTCCGGAGCCGCATTCTCCACCAAAATGTAGAAGTGAAATCTGTAATATAAGGAATAATAAATGATAGAAAGATAACATAACCACAGCTCTTTATCAACTCAGAAGATGGTAGATTTATTAGCACAACAAATAGCAATTTAACGTGCAACACTGAGACAATCAGCATAGAAGCCTGAATGTCCAAAGATTTAATGTGTTTGGTATGCTTTATAGATTCAAACCACAAGACCACCCATATGACACGTAGCAAGAAGTATTATACGGAGTACAGTCCACCATGATTCCCACAGCCAATGGACAAAGATCTGTAACAAGAAATCTCCTTGTAGGGTTTGATACATCTGATGCACATATACTGTAGCTAACCATGTGATCTTAATGGGCAGTATTGGGGTCAGTCAATCAAAATGCGAGCTGCCATGGCCTGGTATATTTCCATACAAAACTGCGACATAAGCAAGGCTATGAGTTATATGGCGAAATCTGGTTTTGCTAATAAAATGTATTGTGCAAGCGGTGTATCACTTATCTCGTCTGGGCGTAGAGAAATTCAAGGATAGCATTTCTCAAACGGTGAAAGGGAAAAACTTCCCAAGATGGAGGTTTTTAGATGCAGGCTAAGTTAATAGGCCTGAAGCTACTACATTTGGTATCAAAGAGAAAAGATGGCTTCAACACATGCAAACAAATTCAAGCATCACAGTTGGGGACAAGCGGCTAGTCTGCATCATCATGCCGCTAAACACCGGCTGCTATAATTCGGACAAAATTTGAACAGGTAGCCCTCCCATGGACGGCGCTATTCAACTGGTTGTTCCAATCTGCACTTTCTTGCTATTTTAATCCCGGATCATGATGTGCTTTAGGCAATAGACATGCTCCATAACATCGTGGGGCATGACATACATGGGCGCCCTCTCGCCCTTATCTGGGAAGACAATGGTTAGCAATCGCTCGAGTCAGTATACTTTGACAGCTCCTCAACTGCCCGAAAATAACTTTCAGGTGTATCCCATTCTACTATGGAGAAGTGTGGCTCACTGATTAGAAGAGGCAGACCCTGATGCAGAGGTCAGACCCGGGACCAGGGTTCAATTCCCGACGCGGCAGGGTCTTTAGCTCAAAATGTCCACAGACTCGATAATTCTCGCCTCGGTGCCTACTCGAATCATGGGTTCACACTCTGCAACTCTGGGCAATAGCTTGCTTAATCTCCACTACGGCCCTACCGCGATGGGATGACTGGTCTTCACCTTGGGGATGCCCAGTAGGGGTTATCTCACAGGGAAAGCCAGGACGGGTTCCCAAAGCAAGCACTAAGAGGCCTGTCGGTGATTTTCATTTGTTGATTTAAGAATAGAATACATTGCCCAGGAAGGAGGAAATTAACATATCACAAGCATTTCAAAAGGAGGGTCCAAGGGAAAGTTTAGAGACTGCCTACAATCATGCTCCCCACACAAGACTATGAATACACAAATAAATGATTGTGGGTCTAATGGAAAGCTAATGGGTGGTGCCTGACTGACCAAAAAGAATACAAGTAAGAAAAGGAGTTATTCAATCATAAAGCAAGGGATATCTCTACGGTTGAGAAAATACCCATCAGTCTTTGATCAGTTCCGCCCTGTTCATATTTGGGACTCCTCACACCAAGGAGAAAAATCCTGCGATGTTTAGAGTAGTGGTAGCCAAAGAATGTAATAAGGTGTGTTGCTAATAACCGTGAAGACTGAAAAAAGCAGTGCGGAAAGTGTGATAGTGGTGAAGAGATATAAAATTGGAGAAGATAGGAGAAAAAAGGCTTTATTAAGTGTCCCCTATGTTTCCAACGCTAAAAAGTGCTAGAGAATAGTAGAGACACAAATATCTACTATTATAATAAGTGTGATATGGTCCACATGTTTCTTGCAGACTGCGGGCCAGCCCAGGTGTCCAGCTGCATTCCTAGGACCGAATCTAGCTACTGCTCGTGCACGCCAATGTGATAAGTGAAAGGGGATGTTTTACAATCAAATGTATTAAAAGAGGAAACATTTTTTACATTACGTTCCTGTAAGTGAACCAGGTGTCCCCTTGACAGGTGTAGGTACTCCTTGCTGAAATGTAAACAAAATGGTATAACATACACAGACAGGCACAGACACCACATTGAGTAACAATTGTTCAGGCTCAGAACATATACTAATGTTTTGAAGCAAAGTACGGGTATGTCAAGTACATATCCCATTAGAGTGCGCCAAGCTGCTAACTCCCAAAAGGGATTTCTGGTCACCCCATCTTACCTTTTTGGAAGGAGGTACGCTCTGCGCCTCACCTTGCTACGGCTCAGGTAAGTGGAGCCCGCGCTGAAAATTAAAAGCACATACAACACATAGGAGTGTCAAATCTAGCCACATAACCAGTTCGTTTAAAAGTTGTTCAACATTGTCTTGCTCGGGTTTGAAAGTGCATCTTTTTTGTGCGCTCACCCTCTTAGATGTTATAATATGTAATTACACCTTCATCGTGTACAGCTAGCATGATGGCAACAAGCTCATTAACTTAAACTGTGTATTCGATGTAGAAATGAGAGGACCCCAACGATTGCTCAAAGCTTTAGACATTTTCAAACAGTATCGTCTTCTATAGTTTATGGACGAGCGCAATAACTGCTTAGCGTAACCACCCACTATGGTCTTAGTCAGGGCTCATCTATTAAGTGACCCGCCTGTTAGCATATATCTTGAGGGGACTCAGTTAATATCCATCTCCTATGGTGTGGTATAAACAGACAAACTCCACCCCGCTCTCTCGCTCTAATATATAGGCGATATTAAACCGAGCACGAGAAAATGAGCACTAAATGCTTAATTATTCGGCAAAGTTCGACCTGCTTTTGACGGCGCTTACCTTTCCGTCGGTACTCCTGGCATCCTCTGTGCCGTTTGGGGAGGTACCGCGGGAAGAGTAAACGCCATCTTTGTGCAGTCTTGCACCTGGGGAGTCTTGCGAGAGTCACGGCTATGCCTGATGGGAAATGTAGTTTTTATTCCTACATCTGCGCATCGCATATACACTCGCGATTACATGCCTCCTTAAAGTATAATTTGTACGCTATGCGCTGTGGGGTCTGTTAATCTTTGATGGCCTCATAATCTATTCATGTAAAATAGGCGAGGTGCAATAATTCTAATGTGAACGCTAGGTTGCAGCCACATCATCGGTAATCGTCATGTGTGTCAGAGAGACTACTCAGGATTGGCGTGAAGTCTCATTATACATTTTCAAGTACACTCCTCCTAGCGCTAAACAAAACGTAGTGCCCAAGGATACTTCTGAAATGTGTGATTGATCGTAATGTACTCAACAAGCTTTTATTAAGAGTCATAACAAAGCACATTTTTTTATGGATGGTCATACAAATGACTACACCACCTAGTGGGTGAGTGTGTTTCTATGCCCCCCTCTATCAATATGCTGCTCATAATGAAGCCTAGGGGATGTCTTCATTTAAGCCAGTCTTGTCGGTATTCAATCTGTATGCCCACTTCTGTTCGATTTTAAACAGGTATCTGCTGATATCCCTGATATGATTGGGGATTGTGGACCCTTTCCATTAGACCCACAATCATTTTTTGTGTATTCAGGAGGAAATTAACGCCAGAGTTCAGAAAACAGTTCAGACAAAAATAAGTGGTCACATTCCGGTGACTGCCCACAATGAGGAAAGGCATTTAAAACGGACCTTGCTGAAAACACTTCAGAAATCTAGTGGGAATTTGTCCCACTTGCATACTTAATCAGTTATCTCTTTAGGATTATCATCAGAAACGCATAGCAAATTAAAAAAAACATACAACCAATGTGTCATGAGCAATGCAATTTTCACTATGGCAGCTCAGCTCATGCCCTCTAATTTCCACCACCCCCCAATTTGTGGTGCTTCCGACTGTTATTAATTTTAATTATTTTCAGCGGTTCCAACTCAAGCCATGAGTGGCTGCAGGAAAAAAGCGACGAGGGGGAGGGGATAACAAAAACACAAAATATCCTACATGTCCAATTAAAACAGTATCCAAGTTTTCTTCATTGATACAGCGGATGACCTGAGGCGGCAGGTCATTCAAAAGGCCCTGCATTTCAACAATAGGGGCAAGTGTCACCACATGCTTGGCTGCCGCTAGGAGTGGTGACTGCTTTTTGCAAGAGAAGAAGTACTCTAGTATTTGCTGTGCTTACTGGGGAAAGCAGCGGGTGTCGATACCACCGCTGAGGACTTCTCATCCCACAATGTGGCAGTCGACACAGGGGATCCCCTTAAGAGGGTGGCCGCCTTAGTGCCACATGAGGGCACACGGAATCAGCCTAGCGCTGATGGACCCCTTGGGATCCGCGCACCTGTGTCATTTCCGGGCACTGGTGGGTGGGGAAATAGGTATAAGTACCTCTCCCGCCCACCTGGCAACTTCTTTTGGCCGCAATCCTTCACACCGTTCGGGATGTGTCTCATCAGGTCAGGAGCTGAGCTGTTCCTCAGTCTGCCTAAGGGGGGTGGTACAGCTCCCAAAACCAGCATCGCACTCCCTGGTGCAAAGTAGATGGCAGTGGGGTGGGGGGAGAAAGGTGGAGTTGGTGCCTCGCGAAGAACATTTAGGGGGGCCGGGCTTGTAGCCTCGGTCGGGAACAGAGGCAGGCCCATGTATGGATCACAGCATATATCGCAGGGTAGATCGCGTGCTCTACAAGTATGTGGGCCCCTGGTTAGCACCCCGGTTCCTCGCTGTTTCCATCTCCTTAACTGACCACTGCTTTTGAAGGCGGTCCAAGGAGCATCAGGCCCAGGGTCGTCTGGGGGGTGCATTAGCCAAGGACAGTTCAGCTGTCCTTGTATCCCATTGCAACGCAATCTTTGCCTGATGGCAGCGTTTTTGTTTTATGTGGTCCGGGGCAATTGCTCTGCCCCCTTGTTATGTTGTCCCTTTAAATATTTCTTTGGAATTGTTTTATCCAATGTTCTGTTGTATGCAGTATTCCTTTCCTAGCAACTGTGGTCAGTTGCTGAGGAAGAAGTCCTGTGTAGGTTGTGTCCTACCTTGCTCCTGTGCTTCCTTCAATAAATTCACTTAACTTATTTCTTGTGTGGAGTCAACTTTACAATCTTGGCGACGATCTACTGGAAGCACCAGGAAACTCAAGAACCCTATCCTGAACTTTTTAGAATTCGTCATTTTTTTTCATTCCTAACTAAACCGAAAGAAAAGAAAATTAATAAGGAATTCTTTCTATTTCTAACGATTAATAATAGAAGATTTTCATTTATCTATTGGAAGAAGTCTATCTAATCTTCGTTTGAATCGTTTCCAGTTAAGAAGAATCTTCTCATCGTTGATAAAAGACTCCTCGTCGTGAGTAAAAGACTTTTTATTACATGCTTCAAACTCTACTTTAATGCGCATTTCAAAAAAGTGACTCTGTTTCATTTTCTTTTGCGCAATTGCTTGTAAAGATTCTTTCACCATATGAAAGATTGATTTACTGTGCATCTTTTAAAAAATCTGAAGCGGTTACCTTCAGCGCTCTCTCTTCATTCACGCGCTTCTTGTGTTGCTGTCTCTGCTGCTTGTGATGTCATCACGTTTACACGCAGCTGGTCATTTACGTTTACACGCAGCTTGTCATTAATACGTGATGACGTAATATGCACGGCGGCCATTTTAGATTACTATGGCAACACTTACAGCATCCTGAACGAGCGCAGAGTACGGATTTCACCGCTGAACGAGCACAGAGTACGGATTTCACCGCTGATTTCGATAAATTTTGAAGAGTTTGTTTAAAAAATAACGCTTATTTTTAACTGAAATATAATTTTTAACTAATACAATTAATATTCATTTTCTTCAAGTTCAGAGTGTTTTCAAAGAACATTTATGATATGTGATTCATCGTGTCAATCTTCAAGTAAGCTTCATTTCTTCACTTTTAATTAATTTTTCACAAGTTACAAAAGACTTATTCAATTTTTATTTTCAATTGTTTTCTTTTGGAAACTATAATTTGCTATGGCTTCACAAAACTTCACTATTCAGTCACCACAGCCTTTTTGGCCATCAGGTATTGAACCGTGTATGAAATGGCTTCAATGGAAAGCTTATTTTCTAAACTTTATTGACACCATTGATGAAGACGGTAAAATGAAACCAGGAAGAAAGAAGAAATTATTTTTACACTCTTTAGGTGCTGGTGGACTTAAAATTTATGAAGAAATGTCAAAATGTAGTGGTGGTGTTGATTCTAATGTTTTTGATGATATTTTAAAAGACTTTGATAATCACTTTTCTCCTAATGTATGTGTAGGTATTACTCGTTATAGGTTTTTTCGCAGGAAACAACAACCTGGAGAAAGCATTGATGTATATGTTGCTGAACTTAAAAAAATAGCAGAAGATTGTAAGTTTGACCATCTCCAAGAACAGCTTATAAGAGATCAAGTGGTTATGCACGCTTCGGATCCATCTATTCAAGATAGACTTTGGATAAATGGTGATTCAGAACTTAAAGATGTTTTAGCCATTGTCAGAAAGGCTGAACTCCCAGGCTGTAGTGCAAAAGCAATTAAAAATGAGGAGAAAACTATTTTTGAACAAAAACCTACCACTGATCAAACTGTTTCAAAAGTCCAAAGCAAATCTAATTATAAACAAAAATTTCAATCAAAAGTTAAACCTAGTGATGTCAAAAAAAATAATAATTTAAGGTGTTTCCGGTGTGGTAGCAATTCACATTTGGCAAACTATAATCTTTGTCCTGCAATTAAGGAGAAATGCTCGAATTGTGGTTTATTTGGGCATTATTCCAGAGCTTGCAATAGAGTCAAAAGTAAAAAAGTTAAAGTGATTTACGATTCTTCTTCAAGTGATGAAGATGATTTAGTTAAAAAAGTCATGCATTGTTATGTTGAGGATGAATGTGTTAAAAATGTGATACCTTGTTCAGTAGAAGATGACTGCATCCAAAGACCTATTGAAAAAGTTTACATATTTAATAATAATGATTCTTGTAAAAGAAATATTCTCAAAAAACCTATTTGCAATATGCTTATCGGTGGGGTTCCTATTGATATTTACGCTGATTCTGGTTCCCCATATACCATCATCAATGAGAATGTCTGGAATTCTGATTTTGCATGTTATCTTGGAAATGATCTCTACACTCCAGATATTTCCCCAGAAGGTTATTCAGGAGGAAAGATAGACATGAACCTTTGAAGTTTAGGTTCAAGGGTAGAGAATCTTTGGCAAATTATATGTGGCTAAACATGGACCTTCTGTTCTCGGATGGAGAGATCAAAGGGATTTGGATATTATATTGAATCCTAACAGTCCTGATCCTGTTTTAGTTGTCAATGAGGGGGTAGAGATTGGAGAATCTATGCTTAAAAAATTTCCAAAAGTCTTTAGTGGTAAAATAGGCAACTTTCAAGGATTTTCTCATCACATTGTTCTAAAAGATAATGCTAATCCTAAAACTTTCAAGGCTAGGAATATTCCCATTTTAGTTCGAAGTGATGTAGGAAAAGAATTAGAAAAACTAGTTAAAGAAGATATTATTGAACCCATTGAGTCCTCCAATTGGATTTCGCCAGTTGTAATCGCAAGGCATGCCAATGGCAAAATCCGTCTTTGTGTTGATCTTTGCCATTTGAATGAGAATATTGTAATTGATACATTTCCCTTACCTAAAATTTCTGAAATGTTATCTTCAGTGAATGGTGCAACGTTTTTTTCCACAATAGATCTTTCTGCTGCGTATCATCAGATTTCTCTTGATATTGAAAGTAGGCAACTTACAGCATTTATTACTCCCATGGGGGGCTTCCAGTTCAAAAGAATGCCGTTTGGACTGTCCGCTGCCGCCATTTTCCAACGCTTTATGCATCAACTTTTTTGGAAAACACCCTAAAGTAAAAATTTTTCAAGATGACATTCTTGTATATGGTGAGGATAAAAATGAACACAATGCTATTCTTGAAGAAGTTTAAGTATTCTTGAGGAAAAGGGGTTAACTATTGAATTTTCAAAATGTAATTTTGGAGTTAAATCCGTAACTTACCTTGGTCATGTTTTATGTTGTGACGGTGTATCGACCAAACCTAAATTGGTTGATGCTATAAAGGAGGCTCCTCCTCCTACCAGTAAATATGATGTTCGGTCATTCCTAGGAATGGTAGAATTTTATTCAAAATTTGTTAAGAATTTTTCTAGCAAAGTTTTTAATATTAGGCAGCTTTTGAAAAGTAAGGTCAGATTTGAATGGTCTACCTCGTGCAAAAATGAATTCAATAGTATTAAGATGGACATCATTAATGCTCCTGTTTTGTCTCCTTTTGATTTAGAACTTGATTCTGTGATCACTGTTGATGCCAGCAACAAAGGGTTAGGCAATGTTCTCTCTCAAATCGATGGTTTAGGAAAAGAACGTATTGTTGCGTTCGCTTCAAGGGCACTTTCTGTTCCAGAGAGCAAGTTTTCTGTTATAGAAAAGGAAACTCTAGCTGTAGTCTGGGCTTTAGAAAATTTTCGGAGTTTTGAGTGGGGGAAGAAATGTGTAGTTAGGTCTGACCACAAACCTCTCACCAAGCTTCTTTCCACTGAAGGTCTTTATAATGCGTTTTTATCCAATGTTCTGTTGTATGCAGTATTCCTTTCCTAGCAACTGTGGTCAGGTGCTGAGGAAGAAGTCCTGTGTATGTTGTGTCCTACCTTTCTCCTGTGCTTCCTTCAATAAATTCACTTAACTTATTTCTTGTGTGGAGTCAACTTTACACCCCTCCACTCCTATGAAACTCACTGCTCCTGCCTCGGGGCTTTTAGGGACACACGTTGGGCCTTGGGCGGACAATTAAGTATTTCTTCCTGCAATAGCCTATCTCTGATGCAGGTTTGTTTCGAGGCAGGTCAAAGGAAAGGTTGGGCCTCACTGTGGCGGTAATACGATATGCGTGAGAGTTTAATTTATTTTGGGCAGTGGCAAGTGATCATGCTCCAGCAGTGGTGGATAGGTGATCTTTGCATGCCTGGCGGATGTACCGAGCATCACGCCGTCTAGTCGTGCCCGGGAGCTCTTTGTTGTGGTGAGTCCTCTTCAAACCATCCCCCCTCCATCGGTGTGCGGTGCTTGGAGGGGAGGGAGTGAGGCTCCTGTTGTAGGGACCCCCCTCTCACCTCCCCCCCTTCGGGGCAGGTATCGCGGTCATGGGGGGGCGCAAATGGTTTAGTTCAGCTCAGGCCCACTTTGTTCCGCGCAACATGCTATCCAGCACGCCTGGCCTGCCGACGTGGAGCGCGTGCATTGGATGTGGGTGCATAGAGTGCGGACTGGGCCAATGACTGGGACGAACTATGACTCCTACCTCCTGATAGTCAAGCATTTTGTAAAATAGTTATGGCTAAGGGGTCAGAGAGTACCGCTCGCCCCGGGGGTGTGCATGAGCCGGCGCGTACCTGCAATTAAAACCCCAAGATGCTGCGGAGCGAGTGATCATGCGTGGGGACTCTTGTCAGTGTACACAGGATGCAGGTAGTGTGCCCGTGACAGCACCAACTGATGGGAGCACATTTCAGTAGGCTTTTTCCCAGTCTGGGGGTTGAGGCTGCACGGATCCCAATTTGAGTGGCAGCAGTTGCAGCCCGGGGGCTACCGAACTGCGGAGTGTCTTTGTCCCGGTTGCGGTGGGCAAGAGAGCTGCATGTCTGGGCCCGCGGCCTGGTTACACCCGGGCCCGACGGGTATTGTTAAATGCCTTGTGCAACTGACAGCGGAGAACCTGATACTTAGCAAAAGATGCCGGAAACCAGTGGTAATTTAGTATAATATAAGATATTCTAAGACATTCGGAAAGTGTTTCCCTTTTTCAATTGACTCCTTCTTTCACCAAGACTGTTCAGGTGAATAGTGATGATGAGATTAAGGGAGGGACTGTGCACGGAGTGACTGATGCATCCAGGCTTATCCCGGGCACGCGGAGCTGTAGGACATGGCGATATGGTTCGATGCAGGCATGTGGTTGTCAGGTTGGGCGCGGGAGGCCAGCACAGGCAGACATTTTTTCTTTTGGTAATTGTGAAACCTGCACACGACCTCCTGTTATATTCATTGTTGCTCCCATTGCTATGTTGCCCCAAAGGAAATCCCTCCGGCCGACCCTGCTGTACAGCATCTGTGTGTCCGCTGTTCCGCCCGTGTACACCCCCATTTTTTCTTTTACCCGGTCTCAGTGTCCCAGTGTCATTTCTCTCCAGGAAAGATGGAGATAGGGAAAACACAGTTGTCATGCTCCCAATTGATTTTCAATGAACCAGAGACAAGTCGGCCACAATTTTCTTCTTTGAGTGATAGCTGGGTCAGGCTGTAAGGTTCTGGAGGCATGCGTGTGTGTGTGTCAGGCAAGGCTGGGTCAGGTTCCAATCCAATGAGCAGGGATCTGGACTGCGCTTGTTTGCCTTCTTCCCTTTGTGGCTCAGTTTCGAACATATTCCCCAGTCCTGCAGCCTCCCAGAGGGTTGCCCAGTGCTGGTAAATTTGCAGGCAGAGCTCCATCCCCGGGCTGTGAAACCTTCAGGCAGGTGCTAAG
Source organism: Lissotriton vulgaris (assembly GCF_964263255.1). Taxonomy (NCBI): domain Eukaryota; kingdom Metazoa; phylum Chordata; class Amphibia; order Caudata; family Salamandridae; genus Lissotriton; species Lissotriton vulgaris. The sequence continues at coordinate 1,908,362,757 of NC_141689.1, forward strand.
TGCACTGAGTGGAACATCAGACTGCAGCGATGCTGGGAGAGTCTCTGCCAGTGTGCTGTGCTTTGGCGGCAATAGGCAGCGGTCATATGAGGCGCTGGGGACTGAACTCAAATGTATTGCACCCTGCTAGGGTAAATTAGCTTGCAACCAATAAGCAGGAGCCTGGCTCCAGGGCAGATGGTTACTAGGAAGAAATGTGGCCCATCAGCGAGCGAACGCAGCCGAATATCGCACGGAGGAGCAAGTTGAGTATCAGCGCCGGTGTAACATCCTGCGATTCTGGGTGTCGGAAGGCCACGCCACTCCCAGGTGTATACTGAAGGAAAGTCCATGTCCTTTTGAACGTAATAAGAAGTAAAGCACCAATAATTTCTGATCTCGCCGGAGACAGAGGGCGCGTGGGCTAAACTAATTTTAATGAGAAACCAGGTTTAAGGGCCCGATGTAGGTAAACTCCAATTTACCACTTCTTAAATACTGAATCATACCGATTCGGTATTTAAGAAGTGGTACATTGGAGGGGGGGAGATGTGGGTATTTCAGAATCGGTAAATACCGAATCTGTAAGATTCGGTATTTACCGATTCTGTAAATACCGAATCGGTATCCCCCATTGATTCCTATGGGACTTGAAGCCCATAGGAATCAATGTGCATTACCGAATCGGTATTTACCGATTCGGTAATTACCGATTTCTGCAAGGGTGCAGGGGGTGTCACTTTGACACCCTCTAGCACCCCCAATACTGGCTTGTGTGCCATGTGGCACACAGATATGCCCTAAGGGCAAGTCTGTCTGTCACATGGCATAGGTGTGCATGCACACATGGGCATGCACACCTGGAATCTGTATCTTAACACCCAATTGGATTGGGTGTTAAAATACCGAATCTGAAGGGCCTGTGGGACTGAAAGTAGTCCCACCTACATCCCGAATTTTAAAAATCGGTAAACTTACCGTTTCAGTAATTTTACCGAATTGGTAAAATACCGAATTGGACAAAAAAAGGTCTCCCACATCTCAAAAGGCCAAATACTGGTCGGAAACTGCCGAATTCGGCCGTTTCCGACATCGGGCCCTTAAGCTTAGATTTTGTAGACTCTATTATCCCTCCCCTTGGTCTTGGGTCTTGTAGTTGCACGCCTTGGTGCTATCTAAAGTCAATGCACTACAGGTTTTGTGTTGCGGTGATCAAGTGTAGAATAAGGTGTGCATTAGCTTCACACTGGAAGAGGGGAGTTGCCAGCACAATGTTTCAGCAGGGGACGAGAAAAGAGGTTGTTTGTTTCTATCATCGGTGTAAGGCTAAGATTGCGGACACTTTTCCTGCTGGGAACAAATATCCAAGAAGTCTTTTGTCTGGCTGGGGACATACTACATCAGTTTGGTGTGGCACACACGCCCTCCCTTGGTTCTGTGCGCGTTTGCTTAGGATATTCTTTATGCCTCGCTGTCTTTGACTTTCTCATTTGTGGTGATCCCACGCCCGCCTTTGCAACCCTTTTAGCCGCTATGTTTAACCTGTGGGCCACACGCAGCGGTAGCCTTTTGATTCTATAGGTAACTAAGACCTAATGCACAGGTTCTCTCTTTCATCTATTGGTTATGGGATTAATGCGGTTTAGGTACAGCTTTACACTCACTCCTGTATCACGCTATTGGCAATAAACGTTTTAATTTCTTCCCAACTACCAGCATGCATGCTAGATATTTTGGAAACAGGAACCTGGCATTATAAAAATATGAATTCCATGTGTAATATCTGTCCATGTTCTCAAGAGAGACACCCATTGGGAACAGGGCTTGGCATGAGCTGGGTGTGAGTGTCTGCTTTAGAGGAGGGCCCTGGTCATATGGATGGGGAGTTTGTATGAGCAGGTCTGTTCTCTGTTTTTCTGCGGACCCGCAACCTCTTGTATTTATGCAGAGGTGCCTTTAGATATTCCTTCGTATTTACCCTGGTTGGTCATTAGTAGCAGACAGCCTGGGGAGTTTGCCGTCAATGTTTAATTGTGCAAAGCCATTCATTGGCAAGACCCACTGCTGTACCCAGCATGTGAAATAGAGGAATGTTTAAGCAAAACATAAACCTAACATGAGACCTGTAGAATAACTCACAACCTCTAGGCCTGCTGGAGAGGTAAGGTTATGTGTGGATCATATATATGGAGGCAATGACAGAAGAGGGCGAACTATGCGACACACTATGCTAAACATAGACTTCAGCTGAAATGTGGTGGGATAATGACAGAGCAAGGGTTTGGGTCAGAACCATTACACCACAGGGTGGCACGACAAAATAATTTCATACCTGCAGGTGGCACATTTGATTAGGTGCAGGCTATTATGCCATCTAACAAAGCCTGGGGGTACAACCCCTCCGCCCCTGAAACTCTCAATGAATCAGCTAGCTGAAGCTGTGACTCAATGCATTATATTTGTTTGCCCAGGCCTGTTGAAAGTAAATTGTATTCCTTCATTCGGAGTCGGGGTGAACTTGAGGTGGGTGGTGGGGCAAATATGTGCCCTTGCAGTACAGTTCTTATTGCTTTAACTACATTATGGTACACATGCTGCTTCAGATCTCTGTCTCTATCCCATTGAAGCATTAAACTGTGGCCTAAGAAACCGGTATGTATGTGCCAACCAAGATGCGTATTTGGTCGCACCATCACCCTGCAAGGTCTGCTGGCTCTAAATAACAGAATTCGGTTGATATTTGACTTAATGGAGTCATATTACCGCCCTCTGGGGGCTGAAAGTCTAGGTGAACCTGCTGGGAATGGCACCTGTGACCATGTGTAAAAGCAGGCCACTACCGGGGGTGCAATAGTCCTATCGCTTCCATATTTCTAAGGCAAGGACTGCCCACACTTGCATCGCACAAACCCTCTCGAATCATAATTGTTTGCAATGTCAAGGTAGTCTAGGTGATTGTTCCCTTAAGTCCTCAATGGGGCTTACTTCACACTTAAAGAAATGCCTACTTTCTTGAAGGAGATGATGCCCGACAGAACTGGCGGCTATTAATGTTACTCGTGCCTGCATATACTATGCTCAGAAAAGGAACCTTAGCTCTATGACCCCTCTGTACTGGCATGGCATTCCTTTCAGCCAAGATATACAGAGCGCTAAAGGCTCTACTCTGTCCTAATGACCGTACAGACCTATGAAACCCACAGAGACAAGATGAGGCATGCTACCCTGCTCCAAACTCTGCAGAAACACCCACATGTGTGAGCTTGCAAGAAACATTCAGAAAAGCATGCCAACCAACAAACCAACTCCAGAACTCAGGTCATTCAGCCACTTTTTTGTCCTGAATACTAACCTGGTTAAAATATGGATAAAGCATATAGCCCTTCATCAGGGGACTTCTTTTATATCTTTTTTTCTTTCACAGCACGCCGACGGTAGCGAGTAAAGAACGATCTTCGCAACACACTCGCACACAGATAATGCTGTGAAAGAAAAAAAGATATAAAAGAAGGTCCCTGATGAAGGGCTATATGCTTGAAATGCATTGGGCAAAGAAAAACTGTTGAATATGAAGTAAAATACTCATGAAAAATAAGATAATACAAAAAAAATCTTTGTTACCAATAAATGGAATACAAAATCATGAAAAAAGATTTTTTGAATCATTGATGAAAAAATATAAAGGAGTGCAAGGTTGGAATGTATCTTGTGACACAGGATCCATATTTCAAATTAATGTTGTATCAATCCTAACAGCACAGTAGGATTACCACCCTATGCACCACCGAAACAAAAGAATAAACTGTACATAATCAATTAACCAGGTATACACTAAGAGTGCGGAACCAAATCCAATTGGTTTGTATCACCCCACCCATAGGGGCATGTTGCCTATCACTGATGCCACCCCACCCATATGTGTTATGTTGCCTATCACTGATGCCACCCCACCCATATGTGTTATCTTGCATATCATTGATGCCCATAGGGGCATGTTGCCTATCACTGATGCCACCCCACACATATGTGTTATGTTGCCAATCACTGTTGCCACCCCACCCATATATGTTATCTTGCCTATCACTGATGCCACCCCACCCATAGGGAGGATGATGTGACACACATCCATCAAACATCAGCCAAAGGCATGTCAGCCAAATACATTCCACAACAACATCATGCCAACAGTGTGCAGTGCCTGACAAAAAGCCCCATCAGTGATTTCGATTCATGACACACAAAGTAACTACCATCACATCTGTGAGTGTTGGCTATACAAGTCAAGCTTTGAAATAGCACTGGGCCAATGTGTGAAAACACCCCATCAGTGTGTACATCAAATGTAAAATGTGTGGACACAAAGTGCAGCTAAAGTAGAGCATTGTGGCAAAGGGTCAAAATCACCCATCATCACAGTGACCACAAGGTAGGTATCATCATGGAAATAGCAGCACTTGACAAACAGTATGTATGATTCCTGTGCATGTCAGGACAACACTTGTACAGTCAACCTTCATCTACCACCCAATATAGGCACTGGTGACATACGCATGGGTACGGTATTGCGCCTTAAGTCACCTGCACATAGACAATACATATGTCTACCAAGTTGCACAGAGGACACAGTTGACTTTACACAAATGATGTCCAGCACCTGCATGTACAGTATAGATGGCACAACAATCAGGGAAAGTGTCACATTGGACAGTTTAAGCACATCATATGTGCATGGGTGCAAGCCACAGATGTGGCCATGTCAAAGAAATGTTACCAACCCTGTGCCAAATTAGTCAATCTTGACACCCCCACTAAGCTGCAAAGGATGACATGGATACCAACCTGAACATAAAACTTATCTCATGGCCCACATGGAGTACACCACATTAACACCTCAGTAACAGACATTTGTAAATCCTGCATCTTCACACCAAGGGCAGGGTAAACAGCAGCAACAAAACCTACAGCTAAATCAAATGCACAAGGAGAACAAAAAAATGCTTTATTCAGCAATCTGCAATCTGAAAGGCAAAATAAATAAATAAATGTAGTCCAATGTCAAGTAGAAAATCAAAAGTCGAATGATGGTGTCAGTGACACCTGTCACCCATTGCTTGCCTGCATTGATAAGGACTGGGGGACATCCACTCGGAGGGGCATACATTGGGTAGGCCAAGCACCGCAGGGACAGGATCAGGGCTCAGAAGGAGGTTGGGAAGGGGTGCTGGGTGCAGGAGAGTCAGTGGCAACTGCAGTGGAGGGGTCTGACATGGGTTGTGCCGTCACAACTGTGGGGCACAAGTCTGATGGGGTGGGTACTGGAACCACTGCAGTGGGCAGGTCAGGTGTAGTGGACATGGTCCCCACTGCTGTGCCCATGTCAGATTGGGTGGGCATGGACTCCACTGCAGTGCATAACCCCATGGGAGAGGAATGGGGTGCCGGTGGGGTTGGCATGAGAGCCGGGGGTGACACGCTCCCCACAGTAGTTGCAGCAACAGACAGACTGGTGGTGGTGTCAGTGGAAGAGCAAGTGGCAGGGGGGTAGGGCCTGATATTTTCGGGATGATGTATCTGTGGGTGGGGGAACCTGGGACAGGGTGTGGCGGGAGAACCTGTGGTGTGCTGACCTGGGGAATGGAGGAAGGAGACTGTGCAATGGAGCTTGGGGATGGGGGTTGGGTCTTGCTCTTTCGGCTATGTGGTGACTTGCGGGTGGGGGCCTCAGTCTGCCTGTGCTTGGGGGAGGGTGTCCGGGTGTGAGGGGCACTCTTCTCTGTGTGTGGTGACTTCCCCTTCCCCCTGTAGTCAGGATCTGCTGGATCTGAGGGGAAGAGGCCTAGGTCACACAGGAAGAGCTTTTTAGGAGATGGGGTTGCAGGTGAGGCAAGGGAAGGGCTCTTGGATGGAGAGGGATCAAAGGACTGCGGAGTGCTTGTGGATGCCTGTGTGTGTGTCTGAGACCCATCCCCTGTGTGTGTGGTATCAGTCCCCTGACTTTGCTTGCGCACACGTTTGGACTTATGTGTGGGTGAATGTGTGCTGTCTGTGTGCTTGGGTGACCCTGCAGGTGTGTGTGTGCTGGGGACAGGTAGGGTGCTTGGAGGAGTTGTTTGGGCTGAGGCTGAAGGGGTCAGGGACTGCCGGAGGAGGGATACTGCTACCGTCAGTGAGGAGGCCATGGACAGATTGGTCCTCTGTAGGGCAGACATGCCAGATGAGATACCCTCCATGAACAACACCAGTTGTGTCAACAGACCGGTGTGTGCGTGGAGGACACTCAGCATTGATGTCTGCCCTACATGGATCTGTTTAAGTATATCCACAGACTTCACACTCAGGGCAGCAGGGGACACAGGGGCATGGTGTGCGTTGCCTGGCACGAAGGAGACATGCTCCAGAACACGGGAGCTGCCACGGACCTCTGGGATGGGAGCCGAGGGGAGGGTGGTGGTGGTGGTGCTCGTGATGGTGGTGGCAGTGACAGCCTCACCCTCCGTTGTTTCCTGGCTGTGGACACCCTCCCCCACAAGGGAGTCATCCTCTGAGCTGCTGTGGTCCTCAGCTTAGGTGGAAGGTGCTGAGGACGTCTCTGTGTGGCTCCCCTCACCCTCCGTGCCACTGGGTCACTCCGGCTCCTCAGTTGATGGCCCGGGTTGGCTTTGTGGCTCATCCTGGTCCTTGGCGCTGTCTCCTGTGCCCGTGGATGTATCTGCATATAACTAGAAAAAGAAGAACCACTTAGTTTCCTGCACTGACTGCACACAACACTGTCAATATTCAACATTACCAGTCGTGCACTGGCATCCTCAGCTGTCATTTACTAAAATTGCACACACAGGGTACATAGGTCAATACCCAGTCTGAACATCAACCATGGCACCCATATCCCTCCTGGACAGGTACCCATATGTCTGTTGCATGCTGGCTGTCAATACCCCAAAGTGCACACATGCACCATATACACAGTTGTTGTACATGCAAATGACCATGTAGAAGTACATCACCATTAACATTCATCACATTGCATGCCAATCACTCAGTACAGGTGTCTGGATGAATGTATGCCCACACTCACATTTCACAATCTTGTGATGCCTAGCTGGACAGGTACCCATATGTCTGTTGCATGCTGGCTGTCAATATCCTAAAGTGCACACATGCACCCCATACACAGTTGTTGTACATGTAAATGTAGGGGCTGCAACTGTGGATCAGGTGAGGAGTGTGACTTACACAATAGAGGGACACGGGTCCTGTACTCCAAGACCAACGTAATGTGGGAGTATGACCAGGCCACAACACTACACATAGCATGTCAGACATGTTCACAGATCAGGCATGGACCCCCTCCTTGCTGCTGTCTGGCCTTCAGTTGCCCATCCAGGTCCGGGAATACCACCAGCAGAATTCGGTGCATGAGGGGGGTCAGGGTCCGGTGTCTGCCCCTACGGCGAGGAGGCTACAGCTTCAGCTGGACCCTTGGGTCCTCCGGGTCCAGCCACGTAGGTCCTGCCACCTCTTCTGGCAGTTGCGGATCCGGCGCTTGTAGACCCCCACTGACCTGACTGCCCGGGCGATGGTCAGCCAGATTTCCTGCTTCTGGTGGGCATCAACCTGTGAGGATGACAAAGTGAAGAGGACATTACCACACATGCCACATAATTGTGCTGCATACAGTTGAAAATACATGTAGTCATCACAAAGCCAAAAGAGGTACACAGGACCCATGTAAATGTGCATTTTTGCTGCAGGTCTGACATGGTAACATTGGCTAGGACTGTAAGGCCAGCACTACTGCACTACTGCAGCAGGACACCTGTTCAACACATGTACCCACATGAATAGGTAGCTAAAGGTACTCAGTGCATATGCCTCAGACTGTTGTGCACAATTCCATTACTTTTAGTCAGACCACTTGCATGATATGATAGGCAGTGGACTGCACACTCACCTGCTTCCCTGGTGTCCCATACAGCTTGCTGTACTCCGGGAGGGCCCCATCCAGCAGGGCCTGGTTCTCCTCCTCAGTGCATGCTGGGGCCCTCTCCAAAGTACGTGCCATTACAGGATCCAGAGGAAGCACAGACAGCAGCAGCAGTGGATTTTGGAAAGTGGTCCTCTAGCATGTAGTGCAGGCAAGTGAGGTCCCTGGGGGCCTGCCAGCCTTAAAATCAGTGCTGCAGAGGCATATTCTGTGACATTGCCCCTCACTGATAGGCCAGACATGGTTGCATTCTGTGAATCTGTCCAATTAATGGAAATGAAAGACTCCTACACGTCTCCTGCATCGTTCAAAACATTCACCTTCAGGACGCCCTAGGATTGCAACATTGTTGTACGCATCCAACTGTATTTCCAGCGCACGACTCGAGCGTTTTTTGAATTTGCGTCCGTCTCCATGACAGCCCATTGCCAATGGCTGCGCACGGCTTGGAAAACTGACTAAACGACACGTTTATTTTAAAAAAGACGCATCCATCTGGATACGAATCTATGGGCTATGTGTGCGCACAGCTCGGTCCATGACTGTACGATGTGTCTGCTTACGACTCACCCGCATCGGGACAGATTGCATACGCATCCAACATGCATGAACCAAGCCGTGCGCACGCAATGCCAATTGGCATCAATGTGATCCGATGCGGGTGACTGTAATGCATACACATTGTACAGTCAATGGACAAGGTGTGTGCACAACTCGGTCCATGTATGTGCGGCACGTCTGCATACAAGTCAGTGGTGTCGGATCACATAGGTGTGACTTGCAGACGGTTTTAACACTGATGTAAGTGCCATGGCCACACCTTTAACAGCACAGCATGTCCCACACTGCATCCCATGGCATGTAAGGCTGTATCACCTGGGTGTGTATGGGGTGGGGCAACATTTCTATCCTTTAATGGCACTTAGGTCAACCCACTCCCAGGCTGGGCATGAGTTCATGGGGACAGATTACTTTTGGTGTGTTGCACCTCACTAATGTAATTTCAAAGTTTTGGCTTATGGGCATGAGTCATGGACACAGTACCAGTTTGGAGATGTGTATGACCTGTCAGATACAACATGAGTAGAGGGTTGCATGTCATGTACGTCACAGACAGAGCCATGGCTACATTCATGATCTATCCACAAATTCTGTGTGCATGTTGTATCTCTGATGTTTGTGTTTCCATGGCCCCAATGTGAGACAGGGTCCACCATGTGCCTTGTGCATGCTATGTCATGTTATGTGTGTAAGGGGCATCCATGTATGGCCTGTAGGAACCACAGGTTCCCACTAACTGGAGAAGTCAATATTGTTTGTGTCCATGATACAACTTGGCATTCCAGTGCACATGTGGCAAAACAGGGACCATGGCTATATCCCTGACATGGAGTTGTAATGCCTGTGAAACATCTGTCATCACTTGTCAATGTGTTGTGTGTTTGTAATGTGACAGTAGTCCATGGGTACTGTGCCACAGCCCAATGATTTGCCATAGCGCCATAGGGAACTCATGCCCACATGTGTCAATGATACGTGAGATGATGGGCATGAAGGTGACATATGTGTCCATAACAAGAAAGCACACACCTTAGTTAATTGTGAATTGCTATGATGTATATTGTGATTTTCTGCAAGATGAGTGCTACATGGGTAGCTGAATGTATAATGTTACTTTACCCATCTCTGTACTGCAGGGCGCCAGCAGACCATAGACTGTTCTCGGACCTCGAGACCATGATGGAACGCGACAGCATCCGTCGGGACAGCTTCACCAGGAGCCTGATTGATGAGTTGGTGGAGCTGTTGGCACCACATCTGCTACCTGGCCGCATATACCCGACAGCACTGACACCAAAGGTGAATGTGATGGCAGCCCTGCACTTCTTTGCCACCGGTACCTTCCAACACACTGTGGCTAGTGCTGGGGGTATGTCACAGAGAATGCTCAGCCGTGTGCTACGGATGTGTTGGAGGGAATGTTGCACCACCTTGATTCATAGATAAAGTTTCCAACACCAGGGGAACTCGCAGGAATCAAGGATGCCTTCTATGGACTGGGGAGGATGCCAAATGTGATTGGCTCAATCGACGGTACATGTGGCCCTGATACTACCACGGGCACAGGAACAGACCTACCGCAACCGCAAACAATAACACTCAATAAATGCTCTGGTGGCATGTCTGGCGGCCATGGTTATTTCACATGTGTGTGTACAGTTTCCTGGTTCGTCCCATGATGCCTACATCTTGAGGAGGAGTCGCATCCAGGTGAAGATGTCACAGATGCCAAACCAGCGTGCCTGGCTTGTTGGTGTATGCTGTTTAACGTTGTGTGGGTTTTGCAATGTTGTCTCCATCCCCCATACAATACTCAACTGATGTGTGATTCTTTTTATGTAGGTGACTCTGGATACCCCAACATGCCTTGGTTGCTGACACCCCTGAGGAACCCTGTGACACCAACCGAGATGTGATACAATCGGGCACATGGCAGAAGCAGGCGAGTTATCGTGCATACTTTTGGACTCCCTCAGAGACCGGAGGGGCCCTCCCATATGAGCCTGCAAAGGTGTGTAAAATCATCATTGTCTGCTGCATGCTCCACAACAAGGCAGTATGGAAGGAGATGCCTCTCATCCAGGACGATGACGACCAAAATCCACCACCTGTGGAGGATCCTGGCCTGGGCCACGAGGCCAGTGATGATGATGAGGCTGACATCCGCACACAGCTCATGAACGACTTCTGCAGCTGAAGGTGAGTTGATAGCGTTGTCATGTCCATGTCCTGAGTGAGCCTGTGATGTGTTAGTGCAGCTCAGTTGCTGTTTGTGTTTTTCTGTGTGGTACTTGACTGGAAGCGTGCTGTGATGTGTCCGGTCCAATGGTCTGTAGTCCACAATTGTGTGGACATGCTAAGTTGTTACTCTGTAGGTTTCTTGTGACATGTTTATTGCATTTCCTTCCTGTTCTGGTGTGCTTCTGACTGTGTCTCATTTCTGTTCTTCCCAAGGTTCTTTGCCAGTTGCTGGGGCAAGTCTGACACCAACAACCAGAATTCACCCTTAAAGCTCCATTTGACAACAGTTGTTGACCATGTGCCCACAGTCATGTGGATTCACCTTGAAACTGTTGTGTAATAAACTTGTTTCTTATTTGTAATGTACCTGTGCTTCACTTAGCAATATGTGTTGTCTGTCTTCCCACATCTGACTGACATTTGGTAACCTCACCTGTAGGCTTGTTGGCAGTGACTGTGGAAAGGTGTGGTGTCTGTGCATTCCACCGTATATCTGGCAACCATCTTTGTAGGCAATGTGTCACATGTCCATGTGAGTATGTGTTGTGGTGCCCTATTGGTGTGTCTCCCTCATAGATGTCACATCAACATGAGTCACATAACGGTAATGACATTGCTGTAGTAGTCGTCATGCACTGTGTGCTTCAGCATTTCATCATCTCCATGACACATACCAAGTTTGAATCACAGCATAGGCATGTATAGTGTAATGGTGAGTTTATTTATATGTGTGGAGATAGTGCTGTACATGAGGTTTAGAATCCACAGTTCACACATGAGTTAGAAGTATTGGTAGATGAAATGTCCAGAGTGAAGTCCTCATTCATCTTCTACATTGGTACAACTTGGACCCTCCATGTCATGATGGGGACCTGTGTCATGTGCAACAAGGTAAACACTTTGCACCCAAAGACCAACATCCAAAACAGGTTCTGGGTTCCTGGAGGATGTGCGGGGACAACTGTGGCTCACTTGTCCTTCTTCGGATGACCCCTCCTCTTCTTCTGTGGGGATCCTCAGGAGCAGTCGCCGACGGTACATCGGAGTCTCCACCAGATTCATCATCCCTCCCTGTGGCATTAGCAGATGTTGTTGCTTGAGATTTTGTGGGCACACAGGGAGGTGAGGACATATTTGTGCTGATCTGGCGGAGACAGGTCAATATGTCCATATGCACCGCTGTGAGTTTGTCCCACTTGGCCTCCATGCGGGCATGATGGGCAGCCTGCTCCTGCTGCATGTCCTTGAGGACCCCCACTACCTGCCTGAATCCTCCAGTGCTATCCTGGTACGCATCTATGATGCATACCAGTTGGGGGTCATCAGGCAGTCCAGGCCCCTCTGCAGACCGTGTCCTTGGCCTAACACCACTCCCACCACCCCTAGACACACGGCCTGTACCTGTGGTGGCAGGCACCATTGACCCGGGTCCCCCATGGCTGTTGCCACTGGTGTCATTGTTGGTAGCATCCTGGTTGGCCTGGGCCCCTGTGCTGCTTGAACTTGGTCTCCTAGGTCGGTCCGTATTGGCGGGGCTGTTAGGTCTGTCAGCAGATGGTGTTGACATGGCTGCAGGGGGTGCAGGTGTTTTTGATGGTGGGGTTCCTGATGTCTCACACCGGCGGTGCCAGGTTGAGTGTCGTCATCCAAAGAGGACAGGGCTAGGTCAACACCAGCGAGCTCATCCTCCACCAGAGTCTGGGCCAGGGACTCTTCTTCACTTGGTGCTGAATCCCCAGTGGCACCTGTGTTTGAAAGAGACAGACATTGTCATTTCAGTTACTACAGACATCAAGGGTTGACCTATGTATATTGCAACAGGGAGGGGGGAAGAGGTACTGATACATTCATCTTGCAATGGGTAGTACTAACAATGAAGGAGGGGGCAGTGTATCACTCATCCTATGCAGCCATGATATGTACATGATTTAATTCCTTAGTGAATTCCCTCCCATACGTATACAGGAATGGGGCCGTGCTACTTGGATTGCCACCTCAGTGCACTATAGCTGCATTTACCTTACCTGGAGGTAGACTGGCTGCTTTACCAGTAGTGTCCAGAGGAGATATCAGGTCTAGGATCACATGGGGCTGCTACATGTTGACCAACAGTGACCAACCGTGGTGTGGTGGATGAGTAGCTGGGTCCAGACACAATACCTTTGATTGTAATTTCATACATCACAATGTTCAAAATCTTCCCTTTGCCTTTGGGTGTTGTGTGTGTTTTTGACTCACAGCACTTGAGCACAAACACACACTCTCAGTTTTATCCTCTGGGCACTACTGGGGAACCAGCCAAGTTACCTCCAGCTGGAGGCACAGCATATCTGCAACAAGGGGGAGTCAATGATGCTGCTGCTACAGTACACTGATGCAGTAAAACATGATGTCACGCACTACACATGTGTACATATGCGTGGCTTTTAATGGAGGCAACACAATCAATTATGAAACAGGTTGCACAGGAGGAGTAGACCATTCACCCCTCCTTGAGCTTTGTAACAATTTTTATATACACATCATTTGAAACATGACGTCAGGATGCATGCCTGAACACTGCATTGTCTTCATTTGTCACAGACAGAGGTTGATGTTGTGGTAGCGCATTGTCCTGCCAACATGAAGCCTTTCTATGTGCATGTTGATGTGTGCACATACCCAGCTCATGTATGGATTTCCATGTACATGGTCATTGTTACTCAAGGGCCATCAGGTGGCTGACACAGGGGTGTGATCCCTGTTGACATTAGACTCAGCTTCCCTGTGAGGGGGTGTACCCGTGCTGACAAGATGGCTGACAGTGCAGTTCTGGTGTTTGTTGGTGAACAGTTCCCAGCAGGGCTTTGCGCTCCCCACAACAGGACCCAATGTCAGACATCTTGTCAGTGCATTTCCACTCCTTGTGAGGTGAGCATGGTTCAGTGTGATCTTGCTGGGCCATGTAGGTGGCTGAGGTTTGTGAGTGACTGCAACTCCCAGCATGCTCTGGGCTACAACCCCCTTCCCAGCATGCCTTCACTTCCCTCCTTCTGACTCTGATTTCCTGTGAGGGGTGTGCCTGTGCTGACAAGATGGCTGATAGTCCAGTCCTGGTGTTTGTTGGTGCACAGTTCCCAGCAGGGCCTTGTGCTCCCCACAGCAGGACCCAGTGTCAGACATCTTGTCAGTCCATGTCCACTCCCTGTGAGGTGAGCATGGTTAAGTGTGATCCTGCTCCGCCATGTAGGTGGCTGAGGTTTGTGAGTGACTGCATCTCCCAGCATGCTCTGGGCTATACCCTCCTTGCCAACATGCCCTAACTTCCCTCGTTCGGACTCTGCTTCCCTGTGAGAGGTTGGGCCTGTGCTGACAAGATGGCTGACAGTGAAGTCCTGGTGTTTTGTGGTGGCCAATTCCCAGCAGGGCATTTTGCTCCCCACAACAGAGCCTAGTCCCAGGGTACCTGCCAGCCCATTTCCACCCCCTGTGAGGTGAGCATGGTGCAGTGTGATCTTGCTGGGCTATGTAGGTGGCTGGGGTTTGCGAGTTACTGCATCTCCCAGCATGCTCTGGGCTACACCCTCCTTGCCAACATGCCCTAACTTCCCTCGTTCTGACTCTACTTCCCTGTGAGGGTGTGTGCCTGTGCTGACAAGATGGCTGACAGTGGAGTTCTGCTGTTTGATGGTGGCCAATTCCCAGCAGGGCCTTGTGCTCCCCACAACAGAGCCCACTCCCAGAGTACTTACCAGCCCATTTCCATGCCCCTGTGATCAGAGCATTGTTCAGAGAGGTGTTGATGGTGCAATTTTGAGGGGGTGCATTATCTGTGATAACAACTCCATCAGGCTTTGGTATACACTCCCTTCGCAAGCATACCCACTATTCCTTTCTGTCAGTCAGCTTCACTGTGAGTTATTGGTTGTGGTGGCAGGGATGTCTGACAGTGTTAACTCAGATTTGTGCCACTGCCTTGTCCTATTTGTTGGTAGGTTTGTTAATGTCATGACACAGTTACAGTTTACTATGATGTGGTCATTGCTGTGTTTGTCTGACTGGCATAGACTTCTTGGGCTGATTTACTTTTGTTTCCTATGCCTTTGCTCTCAGTGCATGGTTTCACAGTCCCCTTCACGGTGCAGTGTGTGTATTGTGACACAATATTGGGCATATTGGTTGTATACTCACCAGGCTCTGGTGTGTCATGTAGGCCATGGATGCCCTCTGGTGGTAGGATGTCCTGCACCTTCTCCTCCCTGGACCTGAGGTAGATTGGTTTGGCAGGAGGGCCACCGCCAGTGCGCTGACTCAAGGCGTGTTCCTTCTTGAGGAGCTTCTTGACCCTCCTGTGCACGTCATACCACCTGTTCTGGATGTCGGTCTTTGTGCGATACGCTGGTGCTTGTGCGTTCACCTTGTCCACGATTCTGTCCCACATCTTGGTTTTCTGTGACATGGGCGTCCTTTGAACCAATGCGCCAAACAAATGTGGCTCCACTCTGAGGATCTCATCTACCAATATTTCTAGCTCAGTGTCTGTGAACTGTGGATTCTTTTTAGGGGGCATGGAGATGGGTGGTCGTGAGGAGTGATGTGGGTGTGTGGGTGCAAGTGAAGGTGGGTGGGTGTCTGTTTTGTTAGGTGTATGTGTGAGAACTTTTGGAGGAGAGCTGATGGTGTGTGGTTTGAGTGATGGGTGAGTAGTGTGTGTGTCTATGTGGTTGGTGTCTCAAGGTGTTCTGTGCTGGCTGCTTTGTTGTATTTGCAAAGGATCATGATAGTGCAGTTTTGCCTTTTTACAGGTTGAGTTGGGGGTGTGTCTCTGTATTTTATTTGCAGTTTTTGTGTATTTATTGACTGTGTCATGGTTGCTTGGCCCTTTTTTTATGTTTTTGGCATTGTTATTGGTGGGCAATTAGGAATCGTTCTTCTGACCAAGTCGGACTCTCATGTTGGCTTGTGCGTGCTGCTCCGTGTCTTTCACGCTGATTGTGTTCTGTGTTGCATGCGAGTCTATCGCCATGGTCTCTCTCCTTCAGGTAAGTTTTCGGTCCAGGTCGGTCGTGCGGTTTGGGCTCCATGCGGTTCGGTCTGATTTTATGCGTTTGGCATCGTACGGTGCGGCTCGGACTACGCGGGTACGTATCGGTCGGTGCGGCTCGTGTCCATTTTCCGGCCAAATGGCTGAATTTTGTACGGCTCGGTCGGACGGCTTGGTTTTTGTACGGCTCGGTGGTAAAACACAGGCTTTGTATCGTACTGCACGGGTCATAGGGTGCCGGTAGGTGTCGGTCGGACTCCGTTACGGGTACGAGTTGGTCGGGCCGATTTTCGACCCAAATCGAAATCGGCCCCTTAATAGAGATGAAACAATTTAAAATATAGGTCACAATTTTTGAGCTTTCAGGCTACTTAAAGGTGCTAATTTAAAGAAAACAAGACAATATTAGAAAAAAATATATCAAGCACAATGAACATTGGTCTGCCTGCACTCAGTGAAGTCAAGTTTTCAAATCTATTAATATTATTGCTTGGTTAATTACAACCATTGCAAAGAGTTAAAACATTTAAATTGATATAACCAGAAATACAAACTCAAATATCACCATTACACGAAGTTTCCATTCCAGCTTTAACAAAAAATGACATTGTTATTTGCCATTCAAATTCATAGATAGACAGCAATGGTTTGATGTTCAGTGCAGAAGAGAGAGGCACACAGCATAAAATGAATACTGACATGGTTAATTAACCTTGTTTTGTAATTCTAACCCCAACCAGGGAACAATTCATCTATCAGACCCAATTTATTGACACATGCCCATTGACCTGGCTAAGAATTATTAGACAGAAAGTCTAGAACGCAAAAGCAGTTGAATAAGGAGTATACAAGGTCAAAAGATGGACAGTAGTGACAGGAGTGTACAAATTAAGTGCATACTGAAACAGATCCTCAGTGTTTGCCTAACCCTTGCATAGGTAGATTAATTGGCCAGAATGTGCAAAATCTAGAGGGTAATTGGATGAGTGGATGGGCAAAGTCTCAAAATAAAATGTAACTACATATATATTAGCAGATACGGTGCATATGGAAACCATGTCCTCACTTTATGAAAGCTCAGACAATAAGGCAGAATTCACCCTTACTTTTCAGTTCTTTATTGATTCATATTAGACGCTCCAGTGATTGGTCTAAAATACCCCTTTTTCTTCTCATCTTTTGAGTTGCTTGTTTGATTTGTGCCGCATCAGTAGGGTAAGTAAATAGTAGAATGTACAAGGTCAGCGAGTATGGGGATAGACCCTATAAGACAAACTGATAAGGCAATTAAAGTGCATGGAGAAATCAAGAAATTCTGGTGGACCCCGGAAGTTTGTCAAGTGCTGCTATCTTCCGTTCCACCTTTTTGAAAAATGTTACTAGGTTGTATTCCAGATGCGGATCTACCTGGGCAAATCGAGCCAACACAGCCTGTTTTTTGATTGAAGGATTAAGAGCAATCTGTCATCGTCCATTAGCTCTTTACAGGTTCACATTAAATGTGACAGATCCTCAATGCCTCCATCGCAAAAGCGGTTCTTGCTTGAGCCTGGATTTTGCTGCCACAAAGGTCGATGTAACAACGATGGAAAAAGCCCAAGATAATATTTCAAACACTTCTCTTTATCATTATTACTGTACTCATTATGAAGGTAAGGTTTAGAGATGACTGATCTACAATTGTTCAAAGCTAGCCATGCATATGATCGTCTAGCTAAAGAAGCCTTGTCCTCCAGCAAAGGAAATGATTTGCTGGTTTTACTAACTAGTTTTAAATGTACAGAAGACTGGTAGGGTTTTCCCTGAGGTCAGTTTTCCTAGCTACAGGTAGCAGCTCATTAAGGTATGCTCTGGCATTAAGGTATGCTCTGGCAAGGTGTCCCTGTTCAGTATCTCCTTCTATAGATGAGAATTCAAGGTGCTTAGAGCAGGTTTCCTGATTTTCCTCCAGCAGTTGATGTACGCACTGCGCCTTGCCTGAAGACCGAATTCCAGGCTTAACTGCTCTGGAGAGGTCTATTTGGGGAGATTGAAAATCATACTGTAAGTTCTGGTCATGATAATATCCAGGGTAGCTGCATCTTGGCCAGCCATAGGTTAGCTACTATAAGCTATGGTAGGCAATAATTGTGCTTGAACTTTTAGGAGAAGTGGCGACAAAGTTGGGCGAGATAGTTTTCCCTGTAGCTCCTTTCCTTCTCATGGCCTCTTTCTGGGGTATGACTGACCCATCTTTATCGATAATCACTCTAAGATACTTGTATTCATCTACCAGATTGAGCCGCATCCTACACATGTGTCAGCTTGAGGTCCTTCTCCTTGTATTATTGATTGACATAGCTTTATTTTTCTCAAGATTAATAGTCAGGCCGTTTTCTGTAGAGTATTCTAGCGTGATGTTAGGGACCGCTGTAGCCCTACCTGAGTGTGGCTTATTAGAACTAAATCGACCACATACAGGACACTAGAGAGGCTTAACCACTGAGTTTCGGAGTGTGTGAGTCACTGATGTTGATCTTAGATTTTGAATCCAAGAAGGAATTGAACAGGGTGGGTTAAAGCATGCACCCTTGCTTCTAGCTTTTAATTGTTGTGATTTGTCTGGAAAGATGAGATCCGCAGTTCCCACCCTAATCTTCACCCACGTATCAATGTGTATTAGTGTGAGTGGCTACATGAGTGCTGATGAAATTTTCCAGTTCCTCAGCTTCACCCACAGTTTCCCCCGCGCAACATGGTAGAAAGCTGACTTGTAATCAATGAAGTACAAAAACAATACCAAACTTTCTACTTTTGCTCCATCTATCAGTAATGATAAGGCCATTATATTGATTGTAGTTCCAGTTAGTTTGGAGAAACCCCTCTGATATAACTGGATTATGGCACTCTCATTGGCCCAAGTTGTTAGCTCTTCAAGAAATGTACCTGCAAAGTATTTAGCCTCGTTAACAATGAGTGCAATGAGACAATACGTTTTGCCTAAAGATTTATTTGTATCTGTGTTTGAAAATTGGGGAAGTTATGGATCCACTCCATGGTGCCAGTATAACTCCCCCTGAAAGGATGTGATTGAAATTGGGGCCAAGATTTGTCACCTAATAATCAGCATCAAGCTTGAAGAGAGCCAAAGGAATACCATTTGGGCCCGGGCTCGCCCTCGCATCTGTCCCTTAATATTTACTGCTTAATTGCCCCTGCGCTTATCGATGGTGTCTTATTGAAGGGGTGGTAGACTTGGCTACTTTGGCGTGGGTTCCCCTAATTTTCTGCCTCTACCTCATGTATTTTTGATGCTGTTCTGGATTTAGTTTTTGCTGGCTTAGATGCTTTGGACACTTTGCCACTGCTGAACAGTGTCAAAGTGCAAGTGCTCCCTCTGTAAATAGTTGTAACAATTGGTTCTCCCCGATTTGCATGTTTGATTTACTGGTAAGTCCCTAGTAAAATGCAGTAAAGTGTGCCAGGGCCTGTAAATCAAATGATACTAGTGCAGCACTGATTGTGTTACCCACACGAGTAGCCCCAAAAAGGTAACTCAGACCTGCCACTGCAGTGTCTGTGCACAGTTTGCCAACTGCCATGTTAACCTGGCAAGAGCATGCACTTGCCAGGCCCTAACCTTCCCTTTTCTTACAGGTAAGGCACCCCTATGGTAGACCCAATGTACCCCCCTGGGCAGGGTGTAGTGTATATGAAAGGTAGGACATTTAGTGGTGTTTATGACATGTCATGATAGTGAAATACTGTCAATTTCGTTTTTCACTATTGAAAGTCTATCTTGCTCATAGGATAGAATTGGAAATGCTTTGTAACCTCTTACAAGCATAACTTCCTATTGGGACAAGATAAAGAAATAATGTTTAGGCTTTCTGGACTCAAAATTTTATAATACATCTTTTAGTAAATATGGTTTTTAAATTGTGTGTTTGAAAATAGAAAGTAAGAAGAAACTAGTACGAATGTTCTAGACATGAGGTGCACTACAAAAATGCGACATGGTGATAGCAATTTTCATTTTTGGAAAAGGGGGTGGTGATGGACAGAGTTTCTGAATGATGCAGAATACTCTTACCCAGTCAAGAGATCAGGGCTTGATCCATCACCGTTTTTTAGCTCACTGCACCATCCCAGCTCAGAACCTGGCTACGTGCAAATTAGTCTGTTCCTGTTCCAGTGCATGATGGGAACAGGGCAAACCAAACTACCAAGCCAATTCTTATACTGGGAAGGAAACAAGCTTCCGGGGACCGGTTTCTGGCATTTCAGCCGTCGTCGGCCCGGCTTGCTTGAATCCTGATGGTGCAATGAGCAAGGGACTCACGTCTGAGTATACCCTCCCACACTTAACACAAAATTTTCATTGCACAAAAGTCCAGCATGAAATGGTGGATGAAACGCTGACAATATCTCATTCACATATTTATTGAGCAAAAAGAAGAGCTTGATGGTCGTAAACTGAATGATGGTAGCCTGAAATCACATAGGTGGTATTCCTAATGCATTTCGGGCATAAAAACTAGCCTTCGTCAGGGAAATCTTTAAACAGGAAAAATAATGTCACAATACATACTTTTTATACAGAATGAAGCAACAAACAAAATGTAAACAGCCATGAGGAGAACCTTAGAAGATAAAAACATCAGATGCATACTCCTGGCAAGAACTCTAATGGTGCAGAAAAAATAAACCTTAAATAAAAAAATCCAAACGAAAACCAAGAAGAGAACGAAAGCATGACCAAAAGTCTGAAGAGGACATGCTCAAACTTGTACAGAGTGCTATGTAAACATGCAAAAAAATCCATAATGCTATTAAATAGCGTGCGTGTGCAAAACTAATGTGCCAAGTGAGTCAGTGACCTGCAAATGAAAAAAACGGTGGTAGTAAATGAGAGTGAACACCTGCCGCATGTACCTCCAACCGGAGATGCGATCCTTCAAGTTAAAAGACTGGAAAGGATAAAGATGAGACAAGACAAGATCCCTGTATAGCACAAAAAGAAGACATTACTTAAATTAAACTTGCCACGAAAAAAATCACTGAACAAACATTAAAAGAACTGCTTGTGCTGAAGCAAAGATTTACCAGCACTACATGAAGGAAACTTGACTCAACGGAGTCGCAGTATCCACAGCGATAACAAACAGCCTCCCGGGGCAGGAAAACCAGAAAGAGTGCGTCAGAGGCACGTGAGAAAAAGTAGATGTGCTCCCCCCAACAACCCGGAAGTTAAAGTCATAGGGAAGGACGCTCCTCCCTAGGGGTACTGAACAACGACATGAACAGAGTGAAAAACAAAACCCACAAAGTGCAGCGACATGTGCATTTAATAGTGATATTAAAAAGTAGAATTAAAAAAGTGATATTAGAAAATATTATTAAAAAAAGGATATTGAAAAAACAATATAAAGAACAATATAAAAAAAACTATATGTGAAGACAACCCCATAACATGCAAACAGAAAGTGACACAACAAAATCTGCCAATATTAAAAAAAAGGCAATAGACAAACAAGAAATGATGCAATAAACAAACAATGAAGGAAAAGGGTTGACTGGTAAATGACAAGAAACAGTCATTGGTGATACAAAACAATTTAGGAAAACATCAAAACATCATAGCTTGGTACATACAACCTACACTGTGGGTGTGCACTAAAATAATACATATACTGGTATAATGTGAATTATAAAACAAAGGGTGATGTTAAACAAAAGGCTTGGGAAAATATTAAACACAAACAAACTCAGCATACAACTTCATGAGAAGTAAAATGATGATAAACAAAATACAAAATAAAATAACTTAAAAAATAATTGATACCCAACAAGTGTACAGAAAACATGTTAGAGCAAAAAATAATTGTAAAACATTGTGAAAAACAAGAGCCTGGCTCAGGATCAGATGAAGAATCATGTAAAATGTCATATAAAGTGTTGTTAGAGTGTCAGAATGTTACAAGAAACTGGAAAATTTGAGTCTATTGTTGAATCCTCTCGGTGCCTTGGTATCCAAAAAACGTATCTAAATAATTTCACGTTGTTACACAAGTCTTGACATATCTTTATCTACCTTACGGTTCACCTCTTCAAGAATGGTGAATCTCAATTAAGCAATCGTGTGATGGCGTTCATGCCAGTAAGCTGGCAATGGTAAACTAAAAGTCTTTGTTCGTATGCAACTTTGATGTTCGATGATCCAAGTACTTAGAGCCCTTTCTGTTTTGCCCACATAATATACGCCACATGGGCAACAAATCACATTAATGACACACTGACTAATACAGTCCGCAGGGAAATGTAAATTAATGATTTTGCCTGACCATGGGTGAGATATGCTACTGCCTACTAGTGCATTATTACAATGAGAGTAGTTAAAGCATTTACGCATGCCTTTGTAATCCACACTGCAAAACCAAAGGGGATTATTGACAGAGTGTTGAACATTGCAAGCACTCACACCCAGTCAACTGATCTGGGTTTAATCCATCATCATTCTTTAGCTAACTCCGCCACCCCAGTTCAGACATGGCCATATGCAAATCAGTCTGACCCTGTGCCTCATGGGAACAGTCCAGCCCGAACTGCCAAGCCATGTCTTCCCGGGACCGGAAACAAGCTTCCTGGGACCGGTTTTCGTCTAATCAGCCAGGCTAGCTTGAATCCAGTGGCAAAGTGAGCAAGGGACTCATGTCTGGGCATACCCTGCCAACTTAGGGCGAACAAAGCAAAACCAAAGGGGATGATGGACTGAGTGTTGAACATTACAAGCACTCACCCCCAGTCAACTGATCTGGGTTTTATCCATCATCAGTTTTTAGCTCACTCTGCCACCCCAGTTCACACATGGCCATATGCAAATCCGCCTGACCCTGTGCCTCATGGCAACAGTCCAGCCCAAACTGCCAAGCCATGTCTTCCCTGGACTAGAAACAAGCATCCTGGGACTGGTTTATCGCTAATCAGCTGTCATCAGCCAGGCTAGCTTGAATCCAGTGGCAAAGTGAGCAAGGAACCCATGTCCGGGCATACCCTGCCAACTTAGGGTGAACAAAGCAAAACCAAAGGGGATGATGGACGGAGTTTTGAACATTGCAAGCACTCATCCCCAGTCAACTGATCTGGGTTTAATCCATCATCATTCTTTAGCTCACTCCGCCACCCCAGTTCGGACATGGCCATATGCAAATCAGTCTGACCCTGTGCCTCATGGGAACAGTTCAGCCCGAACTTTGAAGCCATGTCTTCCCTGGACTGGAAACAAGCATCCTGTGACTGGTTTCAGGCAAATCAGCCTTCATCGGCCAGGTTAGCTTGAATCCAGTGGCAAAGTGAGCAAGGGACCAAGGTCAGTGTATACCCTGCCAACTTAGGGCAAACACATCAAAACCAAAGGGGATGATGGACGGAGTGTTGAACATTGCATGTACTCACCCCCAGTCAACTGATCTGGGTTTAATTCATCATCATTCTTTAGCTCACACTGCCACCCCAGTTCAGACATGGCCATATGCAAATCAGTCTGACCCTGTGCCTCATGGGAACAGTCCAGCCCGAACTGCCAAGCCATGTCTTCCCGGGACCGGAAACAAGCTTCCTGGGACCGGTTTTCATCTAATCAGCCGGGCTAGCTTGAATCCAGTGGCAAAGTGAGCAAGGGACTCATGTCTGGGCATACCCTGCCAACTTAGGGCGAACAAAGCAAAACCAAAGGGGATGATGGACTGAGTGTTGAACATTACAAGCACTCACCCCCAGTCAACTGATCTGGGTTTTATCCATCATCAGTTTTTAGCTCACTCTGCCACCCCAGTTCAGACATGGCCATATGCAAATCCGTCTGACCCTGTGCCTCATGGCAACAGTCCAGCCCAAACTGCCAAGCCATGTCTTCCCTGGACTAGAAACAAGCATCCTGGGACTGGTTTATCGCTAATAAGCCGTCATCAGCCAGGCTAGCTTGAATCCAGTGGCAAAGTGAGCAAGGGACCCACGTCTTGGCATACCCTGCCAACTTAGGGCGAACAAAGCAAACCAAAGGGGATGATGGACAGAGTGTTGAACATTGCAAGCACTCATCCCCAGTCAACTGATCTGGGTTTAATCCATCATCATTCTTTAGCTCACTCCGCCACCCCAGTTCAGACATGGCCATATGCAAATCAGTCTGACCCTGTGCCTCATGGGAACAGTCCAGGCGGAACTGCCAAGCCATGTCTTCCCTGGACCGGAAACAAACATCCTGGGACCGGTTTCTAGCTAATAAGCCGTCATCAGCCAGGCTAGCTTGAATCCAGTGGCAAAGTGAGCAAGGGACCCACGTCTTGGCATACGCTGCCAACTTAGGGCGAACAAAGCAAACCAAAGGGGATGATGGACAGAGTGTTGAACATTGCAAGCACTCACCCCCAGTTAACTGATCTGGGTTTAATCCATCATCATTCTTTAGCTCACTCCACCACCCCAGTTCAGACATGGCCATATGCAAATCAGTCTGACCCTGTGCCTCATGGGAACAGTCCAGCCCGAACTTTGAAGCCATGTCTTCCCTGGACTGGAAACAAGCATCCTGGGACTGGTTTCAGGCAAATCAGCCTTCATCGGCCAGGTTAGCTTGAATCCAGTGGCAAAGTGAGCAATGGACCAAGGTCTGTGTATACCCTGCCAACTTAGGGCAAACAAATCAAAACCAAAGGGGATGATGGACGGAGTGTTGAACATTGCATGTACTCACCCCCAGTCAACTGATCTGAGTTTAATCCATCATCATTCTTTAGCTCACACTGCCACCCCAGTTCAGACATGGCCCTATGCAAATCAGTCTGACCCTGTGCCTCATGGGAACAGTCCAGCCACACCATGATTTCCCTGGACCGGAAACAAGCATCCTGAGACCAGTTTCCGGCTAATCAGCCGTCATCAGCCAGTCTAGCCTAAATCCAGTGGCAAAGTGAGCAAGGGACCCACGTCTAGGCATACACTGCCAACTTAGGGTGAACAAAGCAAAACCAAAGGGGATGATGGAGGGAGTGTGGAACATTGCAAGCACTCACCCCCAGTAAACAGATCTGGGTTCAATCCATCATCATTCTTTAGCTCACTCCGCCACTGCATTTGTCAGCCTGAGTGGGACGGGTATGATCAGACGTGAGTCCCGTACTCTCCATGCAACTGTAATCAAGCTATCCTGGCTGATGAGGGCTGAAAGCCCGAAACCAGTCCAAGGATGCTTGTTTCCAGTCCAGCGAGGACCTGGCTTAGCAGTTTGGGCTGGACTGTTCCCATGGGGCACAGGGAAAAGACTGAGTTGCATATGGCTGGGTTCAAACTGAAATGGCATGGTGAGCAAGAAAACGATGGATTTAGGCCCAGATCTCTGTAATGGGGTGAATGTATGACATTGTTCTGCATTCTGTCCATCAACTGTTGTTTTTGCATTTGTCACCCCGAGTGGGACGGGTATGCTCAGATATGAGTCCTGTGCTCTCCATGCCACTGTAAGCTATCCTGGCTGATGAGGGCTGAAAGCCTGAAAACGGTCCTAGGATGCTTGTTTCCAGTCCAGGGAGGACCTGGCTTGGCAGTTCAGGCTGGACTGTTCCCATGGGGCACAGGACAAGACTGATTTGCATATAGCTTGGTTCAAACTGGAATGGCATGGTGAGTAAAACAACTATAGATTTAGGCACAAATCTCTGTACTGGGGTGAATGTATGACATTGTTCTGCATTCTGTCCATCAACTGTTGTTTTTGCATTCGTCACCTGAGTGGGACGGGTATGGTCAGACGTGAGTCCCGTGCTTTCCATGCCACTGGATCAAGCTATCCTGGCTGATGAGGGCTGAAAGCCTGAAACCGGTACTAGGATGCTTCTTTCCAGTCAGGGAAGACCTGGCTTGGCAGTTCGGGCTGGACTGTTCCCATGGGGGACAGGGTCAAGACTGATTTGCATATGGCTAGTTTCAAACTGGAATGGCATGGTGAGGAAGAAAATGATGGATTTAGGCCCAGATCTCCCTACTGGGGCGAATGTATGACATTGTTTTGCATTCTGTCCATCAACTGTTGTTTTTGCATTTGTCACCCCGAGTGGGACGGGTATGCTCAGATGTGAGTCCTGTGCTCTCCATGCCACTGTAAGCTATCCTGGCTGATGAGGGCTGAAAGCCTGAAAACGGTCCTAGGATGCTTGTTTCCAGTCCAGGGAGGACCTGGCTTGGCAGTTCAGGCTGGACTGTTCCCATGGGGCACAGGACAAGACTGATTTGCATATGGCTTGGTTCAAACTGGAATGGCATGGTGAGTAAAACAACTATAGATTTAGGCACAAATCTCTGTACTGGGGTGAATGTATGACATTGTTCTGCATTCTGTCCATCAACTGTTGTTTTTGCATTCGTCACCTGAGTAGGACGGGTATGTTCAGACGTGAGTCCCGTGCTTTCCATGCCACTGGATCAAGCTATCCTGGCTGATGAGGGCTGAAAGCCTGAAACCGGTACTAGGATGCTTCTTTCCAGTCCAGGGAAGACCTGGCTTGGCAGTTCGGGCTGGACTGTTCCCATGGGGGACAGGGTCAAGACTGATTTGCATATGGCTAGTTTCAAACTGGAATAGCATGGTGAGGAAGAAAATGATGGATTTAGGCCCAGATCTCCCTACTGGGGCGAATGTATGAAATTGTTTTGCATTCTGTTAATCAATTGTTGTTTTTGCATTTGTCACCCTGTGTGGGACGGGTATGCTCAGATGTGAATCCTGTGCTTTCCATGCCATTGGAATCAAGGTATCCAGGCTGAAACCGGTCCTACAATGCTTGTTTCCAGTTCAGGGAGGACCCGGCTTGGCAGTTCGGGCTGGACTGTTCCCATGGGGCACAGGGTCAAGACTGATTTGTATATGGCTGGGTTCAAACTGGAATAGTATGGTGAGCATAAAAACAATGGATTTAGGCCCAGATCTCTGTACTGGGGTGAATGTATGAAATGTTTCTGCATTCTGACCATCAGCTGTTGTTTTTGCATTTATAATCCACACTGGCATCTGTTATAGCTTTAGAGAGAAGCTCTCTCAAAACCAGTGACCTCTTATAGGCAAAAATAGGAGGGTCTGAAAACAGGCCTTTGAAATCCGGTTCAAATTGCAATATATCCCAACTTTTCAAGATAACTTTTTTGATGGCTGAAGATAAGGTTGAAAAAGTGGACACAAAGACGTCTTTTAGTTGGTTCTTTAAATTGTTTTTTTAACCTAGGTGTCTCTTGGTTAATTTTGAACACGTCGTTCTACTATCCACTATTTCATTGGGGTAACCCGGTCCATATTTCTTTTCCTAAATTCACACAATGTGACTGAGTTGTGAAACCTCAGATGTGATTCGTTTAGCCTGAATCACATCTGATGCTTTGAGAGCTTGCCAGCTGGAAAAGCAATGCAAATACAAGAAAATTGATGCATTGTTCTTCTTGCAGCTGTATTTCTGATGCAGCACTGCTGTGTGACAAGAATCTCCATTCATCGCCTCACCGCTGCCGAAACCGATGCAAAGCCTGTCACCGCTGCAAGAAACGATGCATTAAGGGATTGCGGCTAAATAAACCGATGTAGTGCAACTCGACGCCACCACATCAATCGCCGACACATCCAGGTTTTTCATGCATCGTACCTGGGCGGGAAGTTTTCCAGACATATCACCAGCGGACCAGAATCATCTCAGAATTGACACCTCACTTCCCCCTACAGACCGGATTCGATCATCACTTCTCATGTGTGCAGCAGAACAGTTGCATCGCCTACCCAGGGTCTCAGTAACTGATGCATCTCCTTGTTTTTCTATGGTTCCCATTCTCTGCGGCTATTTGGCCTTGTGAATTATGTCGCAACTACAGAGGTACTTTGAGAGAAATCACGTATCCTTGGTTTTCTATGGGCCAAGTTGTTTGAAACCTTTACAAGTCATATTCCATATACTTGTATTTTTGTCGTTTTGTTCTTGTTGAGATAAGATAAAGATTTTTTTTTGTCCTTATACCACCATTATTTGCAAAGTCAAGCCTGACATCAGACCTGTACCACCCCAGGCTATTTGCAATAACACTTATAGTCCTGCATTCCAGCCCAACCACTTCTCGGGTTGCTGGTTCCACGCAGGTGTAATCATAGGACACAAGGGATAAAGTTCTCAATATACCATTCCATTTCAGAAAATCATTCCAGATCTTAGTATGTGTACCAGCCCCAATTCCAATTTCCATCTTGCAGATAGTTTTAACCCCCTGGAGCCAGTCCAAACCCTGAGAGGGTGCAGAATCTATCCATTGTTTACAGATCTCTCCCCTGGTGAGAAGGATCAGATAGAAGAGAAGGGCCTACCTGTTCACTGATAGAGGCAAGGTCGGCTGATCCTCCAGCCCCATCATGATCAATGTTAAGCTCATTTTAATATCATCGCGCAGGATTTCATTTATTACTTTCTCGACCAAAGCCCAATATCCCTGTATCAGGGGGCATTCGAAAAACACATGCTGATCATCTGCACTTAACATACCACATCTATGACATCTTGAGGCTGCAGCTGTTAACAATTTTGCCACTTTTTGGGGTGTCCAATATAGCCTATTGACTGTAAAAAAATGGTTCCTTTTCAGATTTGCTGACTTGACCACCCTATAGAGTAGTTTAAAAGAAAGTTGCCATATCCTCTGCGGTTCCGTCATCTGAATAACACAATCCCAGATCTCATGTGGTGCTTTCAACTTCTTGTCTGCAGGGAACACTAGAGTCTGGTACCAGTCGGTAACTTCTTTCCTTCTCGGGGCCTCATTCTCTAATTTCTTTTCAAACTCCCCAATTTCACTTATCTCTCTCTTTTTTGCCTCCCCAGGATATCAGCTGCAGGTATTTAAACCCTGAGAGGGAACCTCCTGTCTTTGCCATCAAGATTCCCCATTTTCAGTAACAACAGTGGTCCTAAGAAAAGGGTATAGGAAATATACAAAAAAAATATAGCCTTCAATGAGTCCTATATTCATTGGTGTCCAGCCGGACACACATTTAATTAGTTAAATAAATATAATAAATGATCAAAGAAACAAACAAACAATACAGTGGGACACAATCCTGCATCCGATTTCCAAGAAAAACATACAGAAAAAAGGTTTGTTTTAGGGCAAACATGAAGTTGTTCAGGCATCAAGTGGACGGAAGCTTAGGTAAATGATAATACAAAAACAAGCTATCCCTGATAGTTAACACACTGGTAGAATACAATGATTTGACTGTGTGCAACTATTCAAGTGGTCGACGGCGTTTCGATCCCTTTCCACATATATTGGGATCATCATCAGGACTGTTGGTATCACATGCCTGAATTGTAATTCTGCCTTCGTGAATTAAACAGATCGGTTAAACGATTTAATGAGAGGACACGTTTGTTTCCTGGTGTCTTGATCACACTGCGAGAGTGCGGGGAAATTCCGGAATGGAATAAAGTTGTGGTTGCTGGAATTGTAATCCGGTGTACAAACGTCGAAGAAGGACAGTGCCTCGTGAGACTAGCACAATGGTCTGGAGCTCCTTCCGGGGATACGTGAGCTTGCTGGTCCCATGGCACCACCTCTTTCATCACCATGAGATCCCCCATAGTCCTATACCCGCCCTCCTTAGTGGGATACTTAATTGGTCTTGCACGCATTCTGGTGTACCTGGTAAATCCCATATTGGTGCACCATGTAAAAGAGACCCTCCAAAATTTCGCAACTTCGAGATTCACGAAAAAATTGCGAAATAAGCCGACTAGCACGATGGCCGCGATAATTACAATTATCACCTCGATATTTGCTAAAAAGTGTCTGGAAAACAAACAAAGCCCGTTAATTGGTTGTGCCCACACACGTCACTACGTGCCCCCATCCAGGCGTCCAATACCTGCTTCCTCCTGACCAATTTCTCCTCTTTGTTGAGGCTAATAAACTTTTTCACAACCCCCCGCTTTGGCAAAGCCCACCGTTTCTATGTTGTCACGTCCTCTCTGCTCTAGAGTTTCAGCGCTTGTATCCCTGATCCTCTGCAGGCGGGCCTGTATGTCCATATTAGCGTTCTCAGGCCAAGCTTCATTTACGAAATACCGGAAACATCCAGAAACACCTCTGCATGGCTGGCCAGAAGGCACGAGCGCCCGGACCAGCTGGGTCCACGTGTCTCTTCTGCCATTGAACAGGCCTTCTCCAGCCTCCCAGGTGCTCTGTGGAAGCGCAGGGTCACCGGATATTGTCCTGGCGCTTGGCGGAGCTTCCATTCCACATACGTAGGTGGGGATCTGTAGAATGACGTGTCGGGAGAGACTTTAAAAGTTCAGCGTCCGCAGTGAGGTCAAATCCTTCATATCTCTAATAAAAGAGAGGGACCCAAGTACCAAAGGGATTGGGTACCAAAAAGACAAATGTCAGTAAATAAGATTCCCCTTGGACTTATTAACTCTAGTAAACACACTTACAAATATTCACAGACCACAGCCACATTGGTACACATGTAACAAGTACGGAGGGAATGCAACAAATCTAAAACAGTCAAATATACTTCACAATTTATTTAAAGCAAGTGCAATAAACCAATATGGTTAATAGATACCAAATTATTTCACAATACATTAAAAACACATACCCTTTAAAATATATGATCTACTGGGACAGACAGAAAAAGAAAAGTAGGTTCCTATTTGTAAACAAGGAGATACAAAAAATGATAAGATCAATTCAGTTTAGCATCAGAATTGTTATCTCTCACGGCTCAAAGTATTTCTCCTTTCTTTTGGAAGGAGCGCTTTCTTACCGGTGGTCCCAGAGGAATGCAAGACACCTCATTCTAAGAATGAATTAAGCATGGGCGAATTTTGCGAATCTCGCATTTGCGAATTTTGCGGATTTGCGAACTCGCAATCCGCAAAATCCGCGAATTCTCGCGAATTTGCGGATTTTTTTTTTTTTGTGTTTGCCACTCTCTGTCACCACTGCCACTCTCTGACTACTCATGCCACCCTCTGGCCCACCCATGCCACCCTCTGTTTCATCACAGCACCCTCTGGTTGTCCAGTCAGTGTACATTATTGTGGCAAAGCAAAGCACACCTTCCCTGCCTCAAGTGACCTGAATTAATTTGGGGCTGATTAATGTGTCATAGAATATTTTTTTAGCTGGCACCTGCTTCCTTAGTGCTTCCTGATTAGTGATCTTTTGCACTTGCTAAGTGCTTTCATTGTTGCAAAATTAGTTACAACACCTGCCCTGCCCCAACTGACAATAATGAATTAGGGGCTGATTAATGGATTTGAACTTCCAGCCTGGCTCCTGCTTGTCTCCCTTAGCTGTAATTCAGGACCTTTGTGGCATATGTGTAACTATTCTGAGGTTCAGAGCAGGGTCACATAATAGTTGCAACTGGCAACTGAACTCTGGAGGGGCCCCTCAGGAAGCACTACAGGAAATGGCTACTAATGATGAGCCTGAACTTTTGAACCTGGTAAGTAGTTTCAGTTTTGCTAAGATCGTATTTCTGCAATTTAGCGCTTATTCGCGGGGCGCGAAGTTGTACTGGGAAGCCGTGAACTCACGCGAACAGTGTGAGCAAGCCATAAAATCCGCGGCTCGCGGATTTGCGGATTTTGCGGGAGATTCGCGAATCTCGCGGATTGCGAATTTACCTAAAATCCGCAAAATCCGTGAGCGAAACGGATTTTCCGCCCATGCTTAGAATGAATTAAGTTTTTGCAGGAATAAGTTTCCAGCCGTGGCTGCGGGCACTAAGGGCCATATGTATCATCAACCTGATTTGCGATTCCCAAATTGCAATTTTTAAGAAATCGCTATTTGAGAATCGCAAATAGGTACGTATGTACAAAATCGCATTTTTTTGCGATTTCTTAAAATTCCTTAATTAGCAAATTGTGAATCGCAATTAAGGAATACTTTCCCATTCATTTCTATGGGCCAGGAGGCCCATAGGAATAAATGGGAAGTTATTCTCAATTTGCGATTCGCAATTTGCTAATCGCAAATTGGAATAATTTCAAGGGTGCAGGGGTGTCCAAAGGACACCCTGTAATATGCATGGGTGCACATGTGGTGCACATACATGACCTAAGGGCATGCATGTGCGTCACATGGCACTTCAAAAATGCTAAAATTTGCATTTTTCAAGGAATTCGCAACTTACCACCAACTAGAAGTTGGTGGTAATTTGCGATTCCTTAAGGACATTTTGCAAAAAAAATTATATTCATACATTGCATTTAAAAAATCGCAAAATTTGCGATTCATTAAATGCAATTGCAAAACAAGGAATCGCAAATTTTGCGATTCCTTGTTTTGCACCACATTTTGCTTAATACATACCATTTAGCAAATTTGCATTCGCAAAGGCCGAAATTCTGCAAATTTCGGCCTTTGCGAATGCGAATTTGCTTGATACATATGGCCCCTAATCAGCAATCACATGGGAGCACTAAAACATGTACTTGATTGTTTTATCTGTTGTAGTAAGAGTTGGTGTGCGGCAGTGTCTCTCCCCTGCTGTTAAAATAAGTTATGTTTTTAACACGTAAAACAAACTTCCTAGCTCATCATGTCACTGAGTTTACTTTCATGGATTGTGAAACCACTGTCAGAGGTAGGCGAGAGAAGCAAAAAGTATAGATCCTCTTTGTCCTGGTTCAAAATACAATATATTTAAAACATTTCAAGAATATACTTGTTTCCCCTTCAACCTAGGACGAGACACCTGACACTGACTACAGTTGTCAGTTATACTACATTAATACAATACCTTCAGTTATATGTTTTTCCAGATTTACCAGTGCTGCGTCAGTTATTCATATTTCTTTCCAGAGGACCCGGATAGTTAAACATCACGCTTTGCCAAATCCTCTGTCTGTGTTCCACTGCCACCAAACTCATTGAGCCAATCACATCATCCCACATCAGGAGAAAATTCTTTTTTTGGTTGCTGTTGGGGTTACCAACCGTACAGACCATTGCATGTAAAGTGTCAGAATCTTTTTAACAAAGGACATTTTCATTTTGATACTAGCAACCACACGTCATATATGCTAACAACGCAGCCATGCTTCGTTGTAACTAACTTTGTCAGACTGTACGACAGACTTCAAGCTCAATGATATATATAATAAAATAGGGCAGAGGATTATTATGCCTGCTACAAAGTACGTGAATCAGGTTACAAAGGCACTAGGCTAGTGTCCTTCCATTTCTGGTACTTTGCTGCATTTTCCAGATATTCTTAGAGTTTCGAATTGCTCAAATTTGGGTAGTTTCTGGTATTTATCTGTTTCCCTAACTTCATTTCTTGATTTTGTTCAGGAAAAAGTGTCACTCATAGTCATTGAAAGTCACTCATATTTACAGTGAATTTATGAAAATGGCACACATAAGCAATCTGAAACCCTTGCAGTTATGTACCCTGAAGCAGCGCTTCCAAACTGCTGGGGATATTTTAAGGCCCCTTTTAGATGATTGGGTTTCAGAAAAGAGGATAGTTGTTTTAAATGCATTGCCTTGTCTTTGTCCACTCACAGAGTGGCACTTAAATTGCCACCCTTAATTTGCTGCATTACTTTTTAGTAAAGCGCTTTAGCAGCAAAGCAAGTCTTCCTCTATGGGTCATATTTGTAGTCACAATATATTTTCAATGTTAAAAACGGTGATAGAAATTACTGTTGTTTAAAATGGGCGGATCTAGGAGGCAGTGGTGCCCCGGCATGGTTGCATACATGAGTGCTAGAACAACCCAGGGAGAAATGGGCCCCCTCTCACGAGGTGCAGATTGGAGCTGTGCTTCTGTAGAGCCGCAGACACTTTAACCATGCCAGTTTCACAGTGGAATACCCTGTTAAATCAGTTTACATTGATTTAGGGCTAAAAATGAATGATTACGAAAAAAATAAGGTGCCGAAATAATGCCGCTAAATTTCCACTTTAGTGCCGCTAAATTTCAAATTTTGTGCCGCTAAATTTGCAAATCCATGCCGCTATATCCTGGGGGGTCTGTCTAAAAAGTACCCCATTCCAAGTGTGTTCCTTATTCCTACCCATAGGGTAAGTGCTGCCTAAAGCATCTTCAGACTAACTTTTAAAAATAATATTTTTGCCCCAAATTTGTAGGGAAATCCTTTTGAACCCCACTCCTTAACCATCTCCTCCAGTAGCCTACCCCACTCCAAGGGTCATGGTGGACCTAAGAGAGCTATGCAAATCTTGAATTGAAAGGCCAGGCAATATAATCTTAAGTCGGGGTGTGCCAACCTGCCTTCTCCCAATTTACGCCTCAGTTTTTGCCAAGACAACCGTGCTCCTCTGGCTGCCCAGACAAAACTGCCCAATTTGCCCTGTATTTTATCGATCAAGCCTTTGGGAAAAGTAAGAGGGACACAATTAAAGAGGAATGTCAGCTTGGGAAGGAACACTATTTTAATTAAGTTTACTCTTCCATATAATGACAAAGGCTAATTCTTCCATCTGGTTAGTGTTTTCTCTATTTCCTTTGCTACCCTTTCTAGATTGTGCTCAGGGATTCCCTCTATTGAATTTTTAATACCTGTTCCGCGATACCTGATGTCTCTCTTGACTCTTTCCCTCCAGTCTGAGACGTTCCAGCACATTATCCCAGTTTTCTCATTATTTACTGAATAGCCTGAGAAAGCTCCAAATTCTTTTGCTCACAGCTCCACCTTGGGGATTGCAACAGCCGGATCTGCTGTGTAGATTATAAGATCACCAGAGTATAATGCGGTTTCCTTTTTGTATGCACCTGAATGGAAAACGATACCCTGATCATCCTGGCGAAGCATCCGGGCAAATGGTTCGATATATATCGAACAATAATGGGGAAATGGGCACCCCTGTCTCGTTCCTCTAAGAATCGAGAAACTCCTAGTGAGAGAGCCAATGAGGAGGATCCTAGCTGGAGAGCGATGATATAGAGCCTTTAATATTGTTATAAAGTGTGGCCCAAACCCCATGAACTCCAAAACTGCCCATAAATACCCCAGCAAACACAATCAAAAAGCCTTGGCGGCATCCAGTGTGACCACCCCAAAGGGTGCCAACCTTGATGTAGCTATGTTGATGCAACCAATCTGCTGCTGGGTCGGTTTGTGCATCTGCCTCCCAGGGATAAAACCCTTCTGATCTTCATGGATAAGCTAAGGGACAATTCTAGGCAGCCTCCCCACTAAAATGCTAATGAAGATTTTACAGTCTGCATTTAGCAGGGATATCGGTCGATATATCTCTGCTTTCACTGGGTACTTGGCTAGTTTTAATATCAGGACTAAAGAGGCCTCTCTCCATGATTCTGGGGCCTGTGTCTCCCCCATATAACCCCTATTAAACAGACTTTCTCAGACAGGCTGTGCTTCCTCTATTAACATTGTATATACTTCTGAGGGGACAGCATCTAAACCATCAGCCTTCCCAATCTTAGCTCTTTTTATTGTACCCCTAATCGCCTACTGAGTGATTGGAGCTTCCATCATTTTTTCCCCTTTACCATTCAGTACAGGGAGACCAAGCGTGCTAAGCCAGCTTTTGAGCTTTTGGGGGTCTGGGGTAATATCTTCCTTGTAGCGCTGAGAAAAGAATGTCACTACATGTTCCTGCAGGTATACAACGTTTAGCACGCATTTTTTACCACGCACTACCCTTACAACACAGGCATTACCACGCATACCATTACAACGCATTGCGCTGGGGGGCGCTCTAGGATAGGGAATAAGTTTAATTTTATATCCAACACCTTCCCTAGTGTCTACGGGGACTGGAGTTGGAATATAAAATTATACTTACCACTATCCATCACCTCAAAGCGATATGTGTTATAACGGTATTCGTTGTAAATACTGCGTTGTAAAGGTATGCGTGGTAATAGTATGCGTGCTAACGTCATACATCCGTTCCTGCATAGTATCCCAGCTGTCAAATACCTCCCCTAACTCCCCCCCTCAGCTCCTTTATCTCATTTCTGGTTCTTTCAACCATATACTTCCACGCCAGCAAAGCCCCTGCTTTATCTCCATACTCGAAATCCTTCACATTTGCAGCTTGCCACCTTGCCTTGAACTAGCCTGATCTTATATTTTAGTTGGGCCTCCTTTCCAACCTCTCCAACACTTATAGACTGCAAAGCTTCCTCAAGGTCCCCCACTTCCTTTTCGATGTTTATCAATTCCACCTTTTCTTCTCTGCATTTTGCACAGGCAAGGCTTTTTAGGACCCAGCGTATGTAAGCCTTAAAGGTATCCCATACAATTCCAGGGGAGGCAGTATCTTTAGTATCAAAAAAGTATTCTAATGCAACCTTTTTCAAAGCTATCTCCACTCCCCCATTTAGGAGAAGGGCGCGCTTTAGCGTCCATCTCTTGCAGGGCTTAGGTCCTGGAGCCTGTAAAGTGACGATGACTGCTAAATGATCCGAGATGTGGGCTTTTTAATATTAGTTGCAAAGCATCTATCAACCAAAAGTAGTCTGATCTTGAGAAGTGATGGTATTGTTTTACTATGATAAGTATACCCTCTCACCTTCATTCTCAGATACCTCCAGACATCTAGTAAGTTTAGATCCTCTATCAGACTTTTCAACTCATTCCTCATTCTGGGAACAGGAACGTTCCTACACATTGAACGATACATTGGAGGATCCAATAGTACATTAAATTCCCTGCTCACAATCGCAGGGGCTGAATTATCCACCAATCTCAATTCCAATTCTATAATGTGCTGTGGATTGTCCTCATTGGGTCCATTATTCCCGACACATATAAAATCACTATCCGCCCATCTCATTCGAGCTAGAACCCATCTACCACAGCTGTCCGTACTCGACGACTTAAACTTGATCCCACTGCCATTTCTAATTAAGATTGCAACCCCCTTACAGCATTGTGCTTGATCAGAGGCAATGACATTTTGGACACAGCCACATCTGCCAAACAGCTCCTTTCTTTCATTTGCTAGTAAGTGTGTCTCCTGTAAAATCATAATTTGTGCCTGACTGTCTTCTAAATACTTCAGCACTTTTCCCTGTCTGGGTTTAGACCTAGACTATTCACATTCCATGTTAATACTTGGGATTCTGGCCATAATACTTCCTCTCGTATTCCACCTCCTGCTCCATTACTGGCTTATTAAAACTCCCCCGCGTACGAGGTTCTGAGGACTTTTTTTAACCCACTGCACCCCACCCATGCCACACCCCCTCCTACCCCCCTTATCCAACCCTGGGAACCCTTCCTCTTTTTTTAGGCATAGCAATGCCTATGTGTGCACCATTGGGGGATTTAAACTACTTCAGGGATATACAAGAGAGCAAACTATCTCAGTAGTCCAAAGTTGGTCACTTAGCGGCATTTCCCTTCTTTTTGATCCTAATAATTAGTGACTCAACATCTTCTACTGACCAAAAATTGTACGTTTGATTATCCCACATAATACGCAGCATTGCGTAGAATTTCAACTGAACCTTCACTCCATGTTACTTCCTAGCACCAACTGCCTCTGTTCTGTAGCTTTTCATATGTCTGACCTAACTAGTAGTGAATAGCCATCTACTAGGTATGGGCCGTATTTTAGGGCCCCACTAAGAATCTCCTCTTTGGTGGTATAAGAAAAATAAATTCACAAGGATCTTCCTAGGTTTGGCCCTTTGGGGGTTGCAAAGAAAAGTCTCTGTGCGCTCTTTGTACTTCGTGCTCAAGATTTATATCTTCCTTGCCCTTCAATATCGTAATCTGTGGCAACTTGATGATAGTAGCTTCATATCTGACCCTTCATTTGCTTCCGGGAAATTCAGAAATCTCAAGTTATTCCTTAGGGAATGATTCTCCACTCTTTCAATATCTTCCCTTAGTGTTTACTTTTGCCTTGCCAGCTTGGAGTTCTCAGAAGCATTCTTCACCACATCCTGCTTTATCATGACCACCTCTTCCTCTAATTTCTTTGTTCGAAGGGTTATGTCATCCAGTTTTTGGGTGGACTCCAAGAACAATGCTTGTATGCCTAACTGATTTGCTTCTGAGACCTCAAATCGATGTTTGGTTTCATTTTTCAGACCCACTAAAATGCATTCCAGCGAGGCTTCTGAGGCTTCTGAGTTCCCCTGGCTCACTTCAGATATTCCTGTGTCTGATCTGCTCTATTTCCATTCTGAGCTTGTACAGGGGTTCCTGGATCATCAGATAGTGCCAACACCGTAAACCTGTTGCTCACAGGAATTGTTATAGCTTCTTCTTGAAGTGCCATGATATTACAGCTAGGACCGCTGACACTATTTGCACCCTTTTTTGTTCTTTTTGCAGTTGTCTCTGAATTATCACTGTTACCTGATGTGGCTACTTCCATATTGAGACCTACACCGCCTGCACCATCTTTCTGCATTCTTGGAAGCACGCAAAAAAAGTATTTAGGGATGGAGTAACAGTATTGCCTTTATTTTTAGCTTCACTGATTTTTCCTGGCGATATCCTTGATCCCCTACTCTGGAGACTCCCTCCACCTTCCCGCCCGCTTTGCCTTAATAATTACTTTAGCTCCTTGCATTGGTTCTGGAAATGTATCTGATGTAAGAGGTACAAAATTCATCTTACCTTCAGTGTTCCTGGTCCCCAAAGTGTACCTGGAGAGAGCCTCACCTTCCTTGGTAGTACCTGTCTCCATATGCGAGGGCTGACCTACTCTCTCGCACTGCTCTCCCCACTTCCACGCTCCTAATGTGTTACTCCGGTCTCCAGGCGTCTTCCTCACTTCCTCAGAGAGCTGCTGACAGGCTCGACTTTTCTGTCTCTGCCCCCGGTCCTAACGCTGGCCTTCCAGGAATGTTGGAGCTCCACTGCTGTCTCCCTCCATCGTGTCTCCGGGGATCCAAACATCGGACCTGGCTCCCAGTTAGCCTGCCTGTCTCGAGTGTCTGTGGCATTCCTAAATGCAGTAAGTTTTAATTATTCATTTTCCTATGGCGGCATCCCTCTTGCCGCTCTCTCCCAGTAATGCTTCCTCCCAATGGCGCCCATATCCATGAGCGTCTAACTCGCAGCCTCTATGTTTCCCGTTTGAGTTAAGATAAAGATACTTTATTTTTCTTAACTGGTGTGGTGTCCATTTGCAGTGTTATCACTGTAGTACTGTGTGTTTTCTGTACAAATACTTGACACATTGCCTTTGGGATAAGTCTGTCTGCTCATCCTAAGCTACTGAGGGGGTGAGCAGGTGGTATCTAAAGTCTGCATCGCCCTTACCCTGACTAGAAGCAAGGGTCCCTAGTTGGAAAAAGGTACCTACTTCTGCCAACTAGAGACCCCCATTTCTGGCAAGGGGCCTGTTATTAGCTGATAATGAATGACTAGTGGGTGATCTGCCCTCAGTTCATAGCCTTTGAGGCCTATTGTGTGTGTTTGGTTGTAAACATGACTGGTGACTCCTCCAGTTGGCTGCTGGGTAAAGAGATTAGACAAACATTTTGCACACGTTTCTTCTGGTAGAATAGAGCTAATTCTCCCTTGGACAGGGCACAACAGCTTGCTCATTTTTTCCCAAAATCAAGCACTGTCATTGCTTCTTACATCACAATTTGGCCCATAATAAATCATCCTGCTGCATTTGTATGGTCCGTTTAAATTCTTTAAGTCAGATTTGATGCTGTCTCAGGGTTGATTGGAAGAGGGCTTCCCCCAGCTTTTGTTGTTGGGCTCCTAATGACATATTTACGTCCATCTTTCGCATCCTTAGTTGATTAATTTGCACCTAGGGGATGAACCTATATTGCAGGGTACTTCATGTTTGATCCCCTCCTTTTGCTGGAGAAGCAAATTACTTCCAGAGCCCTTTTGTGAAAAACTCCCGGATTGTTAGCGTGTTCTTTGAGATTGCCAGACATTGTTGTAACAGCGCATTTGCCGATTCCGACAGGTCATTTATGGTCGAGGGAGATTACCTATCCTTTTGTTGTTAATGATGAGAACCAAAACAAGTGTCTCCTTCTTGACAAGATGAAGAGAGTATACTTAGTACATTAGTGATAAAGTGACAAAAGTGTAGTCAATGGTGGAGTTGACAGAATCTGAGTGATACAATGTATTGTCCCCTAGTAATCATACATTGAGCACACAAAAGCTGAAATGCTGAATCATTCAGGAGCTGCCTGCTGATTTTTTAAAGTTTGCTGGTTCTGTTTGTGTCTTGGACCGGTATGACCAGTGTAGGGACTGCGCGGATGAGAACTCATCTTCAGTGGAGGACCTTAAAAGGTGTAAGTCACAGTCACCTGAAACCATGAGATCTTTAATTTGATCCTCGTGCTGGAACCTTAAAAGTTCTTCAACCAATGCTCTTGAAGCCTTTAGCCTCAGTATGTATGTAAATGTTGACAAATGCAACCTGAGCGTTGGCATTCTGGTAGTGGAGTGTGGTCAGAACTGCATGTATTTCTGGTGAGTTTAAATATAATGCCCTGGATGAGCTTGTGCTTGTCACAGACATGTATATTGCCAGGCTGCGCTTTGGATTGCCATTTTTCACAAATTTGCAGGCCGGCACAGAATAGTTTGTGAACCCCTGTAAGTGGACTGGATCTTCAAGCCATATCTCCAGTAGGAGGATGATGTCAATACTTCGCATGTAGGCTTCACATTCTGAGTCACCTGTTTTGCTTGCTAAACCATTAATGTTCTATGAACACAGTCCTAGAGATCTAAGGATCTCCCTGCTTTTTGCACGGTTTTCCAGATCCGGTCACAGATAGTGAGATTATTGTTTGCGAGAGCTATCTCTGTTCTATTTCTTGTGACCGAGATGTGTACTTATATGTTCCCGAATGATTTCTGAGTGAGGTTCTT
Organism: Lissotriton vulgaris; assembly: GCF_964263255.1. Taxonomy (NCBI): domain Eukaryota; kingdom Metazoa; phylum Chordata; class Amphibia; order Caudata; family Salamandridae; genus Lissotriton; species Lissotriton vulgaris. The sequence continues at coordinate 1,908,403,441 of NC_141689.1, forward strand.
GTTGGTGGCAATTTTCCCAAAGCACCATTAAGGACTAAAAAAGTAGCTTTTGGTGGATGGAAGCAGTCACTGGGTAGGTCTGAAGCTATGAAAGAAGAGGGACACCCTATTTCATGGTGGGGACTCAACCTTATTCCCCACTTCCCAAAGGTCAGCCACTTATTTAATTCTTTCAAGCTCTGTTTGCCAACCCCCAGGTGGTCTAAGTTGCTTAATTTCCAGACAGATTTCCTTGCAGTGAAATTACAATTGGAGCTAAATCGTTTGACCTTAAAGTTTGCTGGTTGGGAGGAGCTAATAGCCAAAAGATGTTGCCCATGTTTAAGATGACACAATTTCCCTTAGATTTGTATTCAGGAAAAAACCTTAAAGCGTTTGAGTCAGATGGATCATTATTCATTCTGTAAAGGTTGCGTTGAGTTGCTCTGGACTCTTGTGCTCTAGGGGTAAGAGTACCCGGCCTATTGGCTAGTCCTCGAAACAGGAGAGATCTTCAATTGGTGTCTTGCGTTGGGAAGCATCCATCTAGCTTCTGATCTATGTTGTGCCCTTTATGCCTTATAATTGCCATCATTTTAGATGGGTTATTTTCTGAAAGTTCACCTCTCAAAAGGGCACTTGGAGGCCTGATGGTTGTGAGCTCAACCCTTGCCATTCTATCCTGGATGCTCTTGTCCTCTGAGCCCCACATGGGTCCATAAGGTTTCTAATATCCATTTAATCTGTTGTAATTTCTCTTTGATTGCTTAAAGCAATGCCACCACTTGCATCCAAGAATATAGAACTGCCATCTTCAGTTCCCTTTCTGGGCAGTTTACCCCTTGCTGGCATGATATGTGATTGGGATGATATTTCTGAATCTGACTTGTGGCTCCTTGTCACTGTACTGTAGATGGGATATTACACAAGCTGTTAGTTGATATCATATTTTTGGTTCGGTTTTTCCTTCTTTGCTTTGTCAAGCTTGAACCTTGTTTTGATGCCCTTGTGAATCAGACAGGGGTTGCTTGATGAGTTGATCACTTTTTTGTCAAAGCCAAAGAAAAAGACTGCAGGTGTATTGAGTCATGATATCTGTGAGAAACCAGAGCTTTTTGCAGTAGCCCCCACTTTCTGCCCCCATTTTGGCTACCAGATGCTGGTTTTCTGATTCTGAATGTGCTCAGGGCTCCACCCTCAAGACGCGGGACCTGAGTTCTGATTAAAAATACATTCAAATTAGGTATAATTACAATTGGTACTGACAATCTACCTGTAAGTCCCTAGTATATGGTAGGGAATGTAAGTTTAGAGGCTCAGCAGATTTATTGCACATAACTGAGCACTGCTGTGTTGCTTGCTGTCATTTGAAATACAGCCCTGCTTTGCAGGCTGCTTATAAAATCAAATTATATGCAAATTCAGCTTTGACATTTAAGGTACGTAAAAAGTCTTAAACAACCTTATTTTTACATATAAGTCGCCCTAAGGACTCCCCTAAGTACCCCCGGAGTTGGGTATCTTTTAACTCAAGGCAGATACAATAGAAAAGATGTTTCATATGCCCTGGTGAGGGAAAATCAGCAAGTGTATTTTTCCCCTTTGTAGCACACTAGCTCCATAGGATAACATGGAAATACTTTAATAAAGTGCAACTCTTGATAGAAGTGAGCCTAAAATATATTTCAAAGTAAGCAAATGATAGGATAAATACAACAACTTGCCAAGGTTAGATTTATTATAACTAATTTAGAAAATAAGCTATAGAACTTGTTTTTTTGATGTGCTACAATCCAGCCTTCCAGTAGACTCTCCTGATAGGCCAGCCTTTGGCAGGATGTGCCAACCTGTTATAATGAAGTGTGAAATGACTTGCATAGAGACAAAGGACATCTGATGGGAAGAGATCTGCAGCAAAGGAAAGGATGAGATGGAGTAGTGAAACTGGTCTTCAAAGAGGGAATGGCAGTTAGACAGGTCCACCCCCAGAGTCAGACAGGACACGAGCCTCAGTAATTGAATTAGCACAGGGGCTGGAAGGGAAGTGTTATGGAAACTTAGCCATGCCAGTGGGATGGCTTAGCCAGATCTTATCCTTCAGGAAAGAGTTTCTCCAGTTTGGATTTTAAAGAATAGTGCTTTCTGGGCCACCAATATGCCACACTTGGGAGGAAGTACTCATACCTGAGGGTGGCAGCCTGTACCCCATTGGCCAGGGGTATCCCACTGCGTGTCACCGCAGAAGTACGTAAAAATATAGCTGAGCTGCCCAGCAACTCTGATTTGGCACTTAGTAAGCAAAGAAGTGTTGAAGACCAATTCAGGAAATTCTATTTTACCATGCATGAGAATGGCTAGCTATGCATAGAAATGTCCCTTCACCAACCATGGCGTTTGAAGTCAATAAAGCCTCACTTTGGCACTCTGCACAAGTGTTAGATCCATTCCGTAAAGGGGACTTTTTTCCGGGCTTTGCAAAGTAGATCTTCATTTTTGACTGCTTTAATACCTCTGAGGGCGGGATTGGGGAAATATGGAGGCTGTAGGCTAGAGCGGTCCGCACGCTCCGAGCAACCTCCTGAGACTCTGCACCGCTGCACCGTAGACAACGGAGCTACACCGAAGGACATGACCCGCGTAAATCTAGTAAAACTGAGCTTATCTGCTTTGAGGGTTTTTTTTTGCTTGCACGAACCGTCGGGATTCAGTGGATGTGTTTGTCCGTGACGCCTCCTTCCCCTGCCTCTGCCTTTCTCCCGTGTTGGAGGCGGGCAGCCGTGGAGATTAGGCGCGGCGTGATCTCTGATGTCAGAAAGGGAAGGGGAACAACGCCGAAGGACACCGCCCTGCAGGAATCTCCCCTAGCTGGTAAGGCGTCGGAGCTGGATACAATCGGTGAGGTGGCAGACTCGGCTGAGTCAGAGGTTCGGGGAGAACTCTTTTCACCACAGAGTAAGGCGTTTGATTTGACCAGGGATGGGTTTGGTGCAAGTAGTGGTAAAAGCAAAGATTTGCAACTAAGGATTACAAGGAGTAAGACCAGGAATCAAGGCAAGGGGTCTAGGTTGGACGAGAGGAAACCACAGGTCCCAGAGTGCACCTTGGGGTTGGCTTCAACGACAGGTCAGGAGTCCAAAACAAGGTTAGTCGAAACCAAGGGAGCAACTGAAAAGAAGGGAAATAAAAATTCTAGGAAAAAAAAGTCTAAAAATGAAAATCCGAAATTACCCGGAGGTATAACTCCATCACTGCGCTCTTTCTTCAAAGTTCTACCCCAAGTGTTAGAGATCACTCAAGATATTACAGCAACTAGGGGAGAGGGTCTGCAGCAGGATAAGCAGGGTATATCTACTGCCGATCCTGATTTGGCTTCCTCCTCTATTCCGTCTCCTGATGTGGCAGCGCCCGAGGCTCCGTTAGATGCCATCCCGTTTGGCCCTTTAACAGACTCAGAGACTACTAATGTTAGTGAGGCACCTATTTTACTAGACAAGTTGGTAGACGAGGGGAGACGATCTGCGACAACATCAGGAAAGGAGACGAAGCAGGATGGAGTAGTTCGAGGAAAAGAAGACCTGGGAGTAGGTGACACACTCGAGGCCCTGGTCAGTTCCATAGCCGCAATGAGGGAGGAGATAAGACATGACTTTGCAGTCTCCAAAATTAATCAGAATGAAATAAGAGTGTCATGTGAGGTATTAGATCAAAAGGTGGATGGTCTATGTGAAAGAACTGAAATATTGGAAAGCTCAGTGGGTCTTTTGACCTCAAACTTAGAGACTGTCAGATCTAAAATACACACCCTTCAAAGAGACGGAGAGAGTATGCGAGAACGGATCGAAGTGTTGGAAAATTACTCCAGACGTAATAACATTAGACTTTTGAAGATTCCGGAGGGAAAGGAAGGCGCTCACCTTAAAAGCTTTATAACCAAGCTACTAAAAGAATCCCTCAACCTTGACGAAACAATCGAAGATCTAGACAAGGATATTCAGCGAGTGCATAGAGATCCTTTCCACCTGAACCCGGCAAGAAACAAACCTAGAAAGGTCCTAATTAACTTTTTGACATACGCACTCAAAGAAAAGATCCTAAATCTTGCCCTGAAAGCTAGAAAGATGCAGGGTCCAGACTTCTCCTTTGAGATACGGTCAGACCTTTCCAAAACCACTCTTGACAGACAATGGGAGTTGGGGCAGCGCATGGATAAATGTTATGTTATGTTATGTTACTGTGGGTTTTGTAAAGCGCTCAGCTGCTCCGAAGAGCGTCCCGGCACTATAGATCATCACACAAATACCAGCAACTAACAAGACAGCCAAAGCGGCACTAAAAATCCACAAGAACAACTTACAGGGTAAAGAGATAAGTTTTAAGTCCCTTTCTAAAGGCAGACAAATTGGAGCACGTTCGCAACGTCAGGGGCAGCGTGTTCCAAAGACGGGGGACAAGGTAACTAAAGGAGCGACCTCCACAACGAACACGTCTCACTGCCGGCAAAATGGCATTGGCCTGGGCAGCCGACCTCAAGGGTCTAGATGGAAGATAGAAGTTGACCCTTCTCTGCAGATAGCCAGCGCCGAAATTGTGAAGCTGAGGAAATATAAATTTTTGGTCAAGTTATGTTCCCTATCGTGTACCCCACCTTCTCCATGTACGAGTTTAAAGTGCATGTAACTTCCCTCCTGTGCCAGCTATGAAGACGCAAATACATTTGCGTCCAACGTTAACATGTCCTCTTTCAGACCCACCCTGAATGGGTTGAATAGTCCGTTTCTAAGTATGCCATGCCAACGTCTTTTTGTAGTGTACTTTACACGTTTTTCAGCTCTGGCAAAGTAGGCCCGGAATTCTGCCATCGAGCCTTTTGTCTGCCTTCTGACTCTGAAAGCCTCAGCCCCGGCTGCCCAGGCTGCCCCCGTACCTGTGAACTCTGCCTTACTTCCAGCGCGGCCCAGCGCGCTCAGCTCAGCCTGCTGCCTGCCAAGAATGAATTCAACCTTCGAGTTATCTGTTTCCCTCTCCGGAGATGCATTCCTGCCTATTAGTTTAAGTAAACATTCCCCCAGCTGCAGAGCAAAAGGGCCTGGCCTTACTGTTTCTGTGCAAGTGATTCATAGCCTCTGTTACCACGCTACCATGGAAGGCCCATGCCCCCACGCTTCTCATGCAGACACTTAGGCGCTTATACACGCACTCACAGTCAGTATAGAATAGCTTCTGCCCCAGAGACCTTTCCGCCCAGATAGTTCAGTTCCTAAACATCAGATATCAAATATGATAGAAGCACAAGTTGATCTGACATGCCAGACTTCTGTCTCTTTCCGTTAGCTGAAATGTCAAGTCCCCAGCACCCCCCAGCTTCACGTTAATCACACGTCATGCAGCTGCGCGCGCATCCAGGCTTCAGATTTCTGCTGACATTGCAAGATTCTGCTTATTGTTGCCACCCACTTATGACACTTACTTGTGACGTTTCTATGTTCACGCCTAGTTCACGCCTCCTAATTACGTATCATGACCACGTGTGTGTTTTATCTTGTTTCTCTCAGCTGTTACGCCTTCTGCATTGACTTCTATTGTGTATATTAAGTATAAAAGTAATGTAATGTCAATAAAATATTGCTCTATCCCTTCTTACACCCCTGTGGTGGTAAGAATCCGATATCCAGTCATGACCATTCCTTTTTAAGGAATAAAACCCCTAAGAACTCTAACACCACGGACTCTGTTTTTTTCTTTCCGATTGAGTTATTATTGATTAAGTACTTACCTGCATAGAAATTAAGATGGTAAATTAAATATTTACGACATTTTGGCGCCCGAACAGGGACCCCTCCCCCACCTCACGCGCCGGTTGGTGCGTTGCAAACTCTGTCCCCTGCCATCAGTTAGACGGAACCTACGCGTACCGGCAGGATTTCCTGTATCTCCCTCTGGCCCACGGAGGTGACGAAGACTGCAATTAGCACCCAGACGAGGCGGTGAGGAGCGCGGAGGATCCCGACCAGAGCCTAGCCGAAAGAAGCAAGGTCCGAGGTGTCAAGAGGCCCACCAGTTTTCCGAAGTATCCACGTGCCGAGTCGAGTCGAGTCCGGTCCTGTCCAGTCGAGTTTTCCGAGGCCTTCTGTTTCCGTGCTTCCCGGTGAGTACCATTGCTGGGACGTATCTAGACGGGTTTGGGTACACAAGTCTGGTCTGCACTGTTTTAGACAGTGTATCTGTACTGTTTAGCAGTATATCCGATGATTCAAGTTTTTGCACTGTTCTCAGCAGTGTATCTGTGCTGTTTAGCAGTACATCCGGTATAGGGGGTAGTAATAAGTGTTTTTAAATGTCTTTTTTTCATGTGATCAATGTCGTTGTATGAGTGACTGTTTTTATGTACATTATTGTGTTCTTGTGTAACTAGCTGTATTCAGTATTAAATAGCAAGGATTGAGCATTCAGTATTAAGTGAACAAGATGCCGTTTTTTAACAAGCTAAAGCAAATAGGAACTAGGAAAGGGATGCTAGAGGAAGAAATTCCTATCCCCCCCTAGGGACACGCCTGGAAATTTCATGTATCAGAAACATGGCATAGATGCCATATTGTATCTAGATTTATGGGCCGATTATACTAAGCATCTAGACGAAAGACACAGATGGCCCGTTACCGGAACATGGGATGCCGAGTGCATCTTGAAGGTAGAAGAAGCATTATGGAAAAAGAAAGCCAGACAATCTCAGAAAGACGCCATAGAATTTTGGCGTAAGGAATCACATAAGCGTACAGAAAAAGCACTCCGTAGAGAAGACAGACTTAAAGAATCAGATAAAGCTCAAGAAAACGAATTAGTTACTGAAGGGATTCGAGTAAAATCAGAGCAAATAGACCGCGCACGAAACAATCTCATAAATGGTATGTATCTTGTGGCCGAAGGTTCGCCTGAAGCCACTTCAGAAATACCGGAAAATCTGCCGCCACAATTAATTCCAACTAAAGTAACTCACAGGACCACTAAAGACATATTCCTGAATTCCTATCTAGAGGATGTAGCTCCCGCTTACACCAATCTGCCTGTCCGCGCCCTGCCTAACGACGGGGACGGGGGCGGTAACCCGCCCCATGATCATATTCCACCAGTACCACAACAAGGTTCCCCCGCCCGACAGATTCCCCCTGTTCCACCACCTCCGCCACTTCCCGCACCTAAAATTAATCTACCAAAACAGCTTCTACCTGATCCTACTAAAAGACAAATTCAAGTACCGATACAGACTCCACAAAGAGATAACGCTCAAGCTTCAGCCTCAGGAGGCGCGTCCGGGGGTCCCCAGACCCCGCCGCCAACACGTAGATTACACCTTAAGGATATAAAGAATCCTTTTATGCTCCAATCGCCCCGTCTCGACATACTCAAAGAACCGCTTCAAGTTTGCAGATACGACCCAGTACCTGGTAAAGATGATAGGATGTTTTTAGCATCACTACCCTTACGACAAGCTACCGATTACCTACTGTACTTCCCAGGAATGAAAGAGTACCTAGATAGAATATACAATTTTGTCCGGACTGGGGAAGACCCTGACAGTATTAAGGAAGCCATGGCATATCAGAAAGTCGACACTCAAGCGTCTCTACTACGTTTTTTCATAAATTGCTTAATAAGAGAACGAGACAGGCCTGAGACAGACCAGGATGAATTAGATGGACTCAACAAGTGGGGTCAAAATATATCTGAAGGAAAACATGATAAAGGGGGTTGCATAGCTAGTATGTACAAGAAAATAAGAAAAGAAGTAATAGAGATACAGAAAAAGGAAAAAGAAAAAGAGAATGCCTCCTCCGGGGAGGAGGAAGAACCTGAAGAACCAGAAAAGACTACAGATACGATAGCATATGTAGGTAAGGGAGCTTACCTTAGGAAAGGCATTCGTCCAGAAAGCAAGAGAGTTTTTCTCTCTGGCTTAACCAATCCGAATTCTACTGAACATCAGTTCCAGGAGACCGATAAAAGGCTTCGAGACCGAATGGGGTACCATGTACTCAATTCTATGGATGAACAAGAACTAGCTCGGTCAGCAGTATTATGGGCTAATAACCCGGATATATATAATGATGACACAGTAACACAGACATTCCTGAACCTTTCCCCAGACGAACAGAAATTAGCAGGTGTTTACATGATTCAGCACCTCCTCACATTATACAGAAACCAACATTCTGATCCAGGTCCCTTACACGATACATTAGAAGAACTACTCATGGATAGATGGAGAGGTTTGAGCACCAAATTAATTCAAATAATTCTAGAACAACGCCACAGATATAACACTTTCATAAGCTCCGAATATGTTCCCGCTCCGCCCCCAGAAAGAAAAATGTACCATATAGAACATCTGCATGGCATTGAAAGTCAGAACCCCTTACGAGAAGTGCATCCAGTTATGGGTGAGGATCATAACTTGAAACGTGTGTATGTACACACGCCTCTGACTAAGTTAGAACTGTTAGAAATGAAGAAACTAGTACCGTGTCATGATAAAGACCCTGCAGGTTTTCACAGAGAACTTAAAGACATGTTACTGATGGGGGATTACACATATGAAGATATCATGAAAATGTTAAAGGTACTGCTGCCCACGGGCATCTACGAGAAACTCAAGGAAAAAGAATTGGAGGTGGGAGAGAAAAAGATTGTATGGGCAGAAATAGAAGACAAAGAGAAAAAACGTGTCCCAGGGGTAGGCCTTGGGGAGAAAACTAAAGCATTACCAGGTTTGATAGTACAGGTTCTGCCAAGATTATTGACAACTAGAAAGGAAGATTGGGACGCCATCTCGTCCTGTAAACAGAAACACGATGAAGATACTAGTGACTTCTATTCAAGATTCGAGAAATGTTTCATTATTAATAGTGGCCTTAAACCAAGTAGTGAGTCATACCCGCATCTTTTTGTATCAAAATTAGTCGAGAATTCCCTGCCATTAGTTAAGAACCGCGTGTACAAAGTTGAAAGTACTTGGCAGGCAAATACGCCATCCCAGATGTTACAGATGTTACAATACCATCAGAATAGAATTAGAGAAGAACAAGATCAGGAACAGAAACGCATGAAAGACACGAAAATTAAAATGTTAGTAGCCCAGTCGGTTCCAGCCGACGGTCAGAGAAAGGGTGCGACCCAGACAGGTCATTCCGCAGCTCCCGTTAAAGGGACATGCAATTATTGCAAGCAGCCAGGTCACTACGTACACGAATGCCCAGTTCTGAAACATAATATAGCGACAGGTAAAACTAAAGAAAGACCGCATCCGCCTAGACAAGACCATAACCAGCATCAGTCTTCACAGAATATACAGCCCATGCAGAATACACAGCCTACGCATGCTCCATCACATACAGCACAGACAGTAGCGGTATCACCGCCACAGCCCATTGCCGCAACTCAGCAAGTTTCACAACAGATGTACCAGTATGCCCAGTCCGCTTATCCCGATTATCCACGATATACATGAAACAGCCTAGAGAGGGAAGGTGGCTTGCCTCTTATTGAGATTCCTGTAGATCAAGAGGGTCCTTATGTACATAGTCAAGTATTGGGAAAAGACAGAAAGTTTTTAATTGACACAGGGGCAAGTCGTACCACAATCAGTCATGATGAAGTTCCAGGGGCACCCCTCTCAGGCTCACAGAATGTTTCCCTTGGTTTTTCAGGACAGCCTATTGTAAATGAGGTATCGAAACCAGTTCCCCTGGCTGTGGGTCCACTATCACGTGTTACAGACCTGTTACTCACGAAATCATGTCCAGAAAATCTGTTAGGAATAAAAACATTGAAGGCTCTAGGAGCCGTGATCTGTTGCTCCCCGGAGGGAGTTAGACTCTTTCTGCGGGATTTCAAGGGTCATTATGTGTTACGTGAGTTTGATGTCAGATTGAAAAATGTACCAGATCACCTGTGGGCAAAAGGCCCAACTGATGTAGGTTGTATGCACATTACACCATACCGTGTTACACTCAAACAAGGTGTAGTTTTACCCAGAATCAGACAATACAAGTTACCACCCGATGCTGTAGTGGCTTTACTGGAAATCATTGAAGAGCTCATTGCCCAAGGAGTGGTCGTAGAAACCGACTCCAATATCTGTAATTCACCCATCATTCCGATCCTTAAACGTACTGATCCCAATGCACCGCCAGTATATCGGCTGGTGATTGATTTAAGAGAACTGAATAAATGCATTATTCCACAGTACCCTGTGGTTCCTGACATATCATCCCTATTGACTGCTATTGATTCAGAAGCAACGTTCTTTACTGTAATTGACCTCAAGAACGCCTTCTTCAGTGTACCTATTGATCCAGAGAGCCAATATCTCTTCGGATTCAGTTTAAATGGACGAAGTTTCAAATTTTCACGCGCCCCTCAAGGATTCACAGAAAGCCCCAGCATCTATAGCCAAGCACTGAAAAGACAACTTGATTGTATCACAATGCCAGTTAACACCGCTTTACTGCAATACGTCGATGATCTGCTGATCACCGCACGAAGTGAGCCCGAATGTGAACAAGCATCACTGACAGTTTTACATTTTCTGGCTGACAAGGGACACAAGGTGTCTCCTTCGAAGCTACAATTCTGTGTTCAGCAAGTTGTGTACTTGGGTCACTTGCTGTCCAAAGTGGGGAGACAGCTCACTCCCGATCGCATTCAGTTAATCGTAAATATGCCACAACCTCAGACACAAAAGGAAGTGCGGGCCTTTATAGGCCTCACCTCGTACTGCAGACAGTGGATTCCCCAGTATGCATTTCTAGCCAAACCACTCATTCAGTTAACAACACAGGAGGCAGCGACTTCGACTGTCCTCCCTTGGACTCAGGAACATACACAGGCTTTTGAAGAATTAAAGAAAGCTTTATGCCAAGCACCAGTTCTAGCGACACCATGTTACAGCAAACCTTTTACACTTTTTGTTACAGAACGTGAGGGTACAGCATTGTCTGTTCTCACTCAAGATCAAGCAGGTTCACATAAGCCTTGCGCTTATTTTTCAAGTACATTGGATTCAGTAGCTCAGGCACTCCCTGCGTGCTTGAAGTCAGTAGCAGCAACAGCATTAGCAATCAGACAGAGTGACTCAATTGTTTTAGGACATCCATTAACAGTTCAAGTTCCACATTCTGTAGAGGTTCTTTTAAACAGAACCCAGACTCAGCACTTGACTATAGCACGACTGACAGGTTATGAATTAACACTATTCCAGCCACACATAGAAATCAGACGCTGTAGCATTCTGAACCCCGCAACATTGTTACCTACAATTATGACAGATCCAACCCCGCATGATTGCATAGAGATCATTAATACAGTAACAAAACCTCGACGAGAACTAACAGATGTTCCACTGGAAAATCCAGACCTGACACTTTATGTGGACGGTTCATGCATGAGAACAAGTACAGGAGAATTAGTGGCCGCCTATGCCGTGACCACTGAAACTGAAATTAAAGAAACACATCGTATTGACACACTGTCTGCTCAAGCAGCGGAGCTCATCGCTCTGACCCGAGCTTGTATTCTAGCCAAGAACAGAAATGTTAACATATACACTGATTCCCGCTATGCGTTCGGAGTCGTACACGACTTCGGCATGTTATGGCAAGAAAGAGGTTTCTTGACCTCTCATGGTGCCAAGATCCAACACGGTCCCCTCATTCAAGCACTGTTAGAAGCAATACATCTGCCTTCAGGCATATCCGTTATGAAGTGTAAAGCACATACTAAAGTTACAGATTCTGTTTCCCAGGGTAACGACCTGGCAGACCAGACAGCAAAACATACAGCATTGACTCACACCCAGACTACTGATGTGACAAAGACAATAGTACCAACTCAGTGTATGTCAGTCAGGGATCCCACCCTAGATGTAATCGATATTCAGACACATGCTACTGCAGATGAAATAAAGAAATGGACTGAACTAGGAGGGATCCAGACAGATCAAGGATGGGTCACAAAGGGAAAATCTACATGGTTCCTCCCCGATTCAATGGTCCAAAGCATGATAAATACAGCACATAGTCCTGCACATCTAGGAGAAAAAGCTATGTTAGACAGTTTACAGAATCTCTGGTACAACAAACACGAGCAGCAGCAAAACAGAAAGTGCGTACTTGCATGATCTGTTGTCAGTTCAATCCAGGTAAAAGCGTCCCTGTAGAGCAAGGTGGATTTCATCCTCCCGATCACCCTTTTGAAGTCCTCCAGATGGATTATATCCAGATGGACCGTTGTCGAGGATTCAAATATGTCCTTGTAGTTGTTTGTGCACTTTCTCGTTGGACCGAAGCATATCCAGTCCCAGACTACACTGCCCCGACCACTGCCAGGCAGCTGGTTCGAGAATTCTTCCCACGATACGGCCTGTACTCAGATAACGGACAGCCGTTCTCATCCGAACTCATGAAGCATGTCTCCCTTTTGCTAGGATATCAGTGGAGATTCCATTGTGTCCGACATCCCGAAGCCGCAGGCCTTGTAGAGAGGCATAACCAGACACTAAAGACCCGCCTTGCCAAAATATGCCAGGAGAAAGGGGTCGACTGGATAGTCGCCCTGCCAGTTGCACTGTTCTATATGAGAATGGTTGCCCACTCGAGATCAGGACTATCCCCGTACGAAGTGGTCTTTGGCAGACCACCGAATATGTGGGGGACGCCCATTCCTAAGAAAGTTACTGATGTTGATTGTAACATGTTGACAGATTACCTTGCCTCCTTGATGTCTGCACTCCAATCATGTCGTTCACAGGTTGCCGCAGCCTTTCCTGACAACACCGATGTAAAGCCGCATGATGTCCGTCCTGGCGACCTGGTCTTAATTAGGAACTTCGACAGGAAAAGTCCGCTGGAGCCCCGCTGGAAAGCGCCGAAGACCGTCCTTCTTACTACGAGGACCGCAGTGAAGGTGGAGGGCAGAAAGGGGTGGGTCCACACGAGTCATATTAAACAATGCAACGAACTGAAACCAGACCCAGACTCGTCCACCCCCACCAGAGACTGTATTAAACCTAGTGACTTTAAAGTACCCGAACGAGAGAAAACTCCCCAAGAGGAGTATAAACAAAAACTCCGATCTAGCAAGTCAGTCAGTTTAATTGTTTAAGTCCTCCCCTAGGTGAATCGGTTAAATAGTTTCTGACATGTATCCCCTAGATCGAGATAGAGAGAGAGAGAGACAATTCAAGAAACGTACCTATTGCAAATCACTGCGTAGTCACTGTATAGTGACATTATTAATTATGTTTTTTCTAAGTCTTCTGATTATTGTTGCAAGTATACTGCTTCCCATCTATTACCCTATTTTCAAGCGTGAACAATCTGCTTACAATGTTTCTGCTGAACATTCTTTTAGTACATTACCCCCTCACGAATTATCTTACAGACTTGCGCTGCGCAACAACACATTCATTAGCATGTTACATCACTCCCATCAGACGAGCAATGCTACAAACTGTTGGATATGTGGTCGACTCCCTCCCCACCAGAAATACAAGGGAGTTCTGCCCCTCTTTCCGTATCCCTTCACTCACAATGGCTCCTGTGGTGCATGGAGTAGATTGATTAATTCTTTAGATTCTGATATTGCTGTTACCCGCGAAGGGGGCTGGGTTTGGGGAAACCTGAATTCAGTTCTGTTCGACGTCTGTTACCCTGATAAAAGTGGACGATCCGTTAGAATAGGAACTGATCTAGAAAACGAAGTATATGGATTAGGTAATTACACAGTTAACCTTATGATCCTTACTATTGAGTCCGAAGCTGCACCCATTCTCCCCGCTATGTCAGTATTACCAGTCACAGGTCATCTTTGTGTTAGAAAGAAAGGTTCAGTACACTTAGGTCATAGTAAATGTACTACTGTGGTCGAATTCACTGATGAGGGTAGGTCCTCATTTCGAGCTACACGTCATTCCTACTTTGTTTGTGGCCATACCGCATACATACGTTTACCTCCAGATTGGGATGGTACCTGTTAAATTGCTTTCCTTCTGCCCCCTGTTTTCCTAGCTCCTCCTGATTATCATAGAAATACAAATCTAGTAAAAGATAGATTCCGAAGAGATCTCCCGATTGTCGACTATACTGAAACGGCATGGGAACAATACACAGATTTTAATAAAGGATTCTTTTTCTTCACAGGTCCCGTCCAAAACAGCAAATTAATACGTAGATTAACTAGAACACTTGAAGCAGTAGTACATGAAACTGCCTCTGCCCTAGGTAACTTAACAGAGGAGCAGTCTGCTATGCGGATTGTTGTCCTTCAAAATCTTCTTGTTATTGACGTCATCTTGGCAGATAGAGGTGGAGCTTGTAAGGTCATCGGGTCAAGTTGCTGTGTTTTCATTCCAGAAAACGCGCCATCTGTATACAAAGCTATTACACGTCTTCACAAAATTGCAAGTTTAATACATCAGAATCCAGGCACCTGGACTTGGTCCGGTTGGTTCTGGACAACGTTGACCGCTTGGGGATGGAAGATCCTATCCTTCCTAGGCATTGGCCTTGTCATAGTATTCAGTTGCTGCCTGTGCCTACAGTGTGGGCCGGCGATATGTGGACTGTGCGCCACATCGTGCATTGAACATTCCAGTTTTCTCTCAAACCGACAACGGAAGAGAGACGAGCAAATTATGTTACAAGAACAGACTGATCGATTCATGATGATCGAGATATCATGAAGGGTCCGTAGGGAACAAGGAGGGAATGAGGAAATATAAATTTTTGGTCAAGTTATGTTCCCTATCGTGTACCCCACCTTCTCCATGTACGAGTTTAAAGTGCATGTAACTTCCCTCCTGTGCCAGCTATGAAGACGCAAATACATTTGCGTCCAACGTTAACATGTCCTCTTTCAGACCCACCCTGAATGGGTTGAATAGTCCGTTTCTAAGTATGCCATGCCAACGTCTTTTTGTAGTGTACTTTACACGTTTTTCAGCTCTGGCAAAGTAGGCCCGGAATTCTGCCATCGAGCCTTTTGTCTGCCTTCTGACTCTGAAAGCCTCAGCCCCGGCTGCCCAGGCTGCCCCCGTACCTGTGAACTCTGCCTTACTTCCAGCGCGGCCCAGCGCGCTCAGCTCAGCCTGCTGCCTGCCAAGAATAAATTCAACCTTCGATTAATCTGTTTCCCTCTCCGGAGATGCATTCCTGCCTACTAGTTTAAGTAAACATTCCCCCAGCTGCAGAGCAAAAGGGCCTGGCCTTACTGTTTCTGTGCAAGTGATTCATAGCCTCTGTTACCACGCTACCATGGAAGGCCCATGCCCCCACGCTTCTCATGCAGACACTTAGGCGCTTATACACGCACTCACAGCCAGTATAGAATAGCTTCTGCCCCAGAGACCTTTCCGCCAAGATAGTTCAGTTCCTAAACATCAGATATCAAATATGATAGAAGCACAAGTTGATCTGACATGCCAGACTTCTGTCTCTTTCCGTTAGCTGAAATGTCAAGTCCCCAGCACCCCCCAGCTTCACGCTAATCACACGTCATGCAGCTGCGCGCGCATCCAGGCTTCAGATTTCTGCTGACATTGCAAGATTCTGCTTATTGTTGCCACCCACTTATGACACTTACTTGTGACGTTTCTATGTTCACGCCTAGTTCACGCCTCCTAATTACGTATCATGACCACGTGTGTGTTTTATCTTGTTTCTCTCAGCTGTTACGCCTTCTGCATTGACTTCTATTGTGTATATTAAGTATAAAAGTAATGTAATGTCAATAAAATATTGCTCTATCCCTTCTTACACCCCTGTGGTGGTAAGAATCCGATATCCAGTCATGACCATTCCTTTTTAAGGAATAAAACCCCTAAGAACTCTAACACCACGGACTCTGTTTTTTTCTTTCCGATTGAGTTATTATTGATTAAGTACTTACCTGCATAGAAATTAAGATGGTAAATTAAATATTTACGACAAAGCGCCTTAAAAGCTGTGGTTAAGGTCTTAAAGGAGATGCGCTTACGAATCGGCAGCCAATGCAGAGTAACAAGGAGGTTGCTAGCCCTGGCTCTTCTGGTAAGACCAAAGATTGTCTTGGCTGCCGAATTTTGGACTATCTGCAGGCGGGTCAGCAGATATTCAGGAAGACCCAGATAAAGGATGTTGGCATAGTCTAGGCGTGAGCCTATCAGGGCCTGCACCGTAATCTTCTTGTGCTCCAAAGATAGGTACTGCAGAAACTTTCTCAACATCCTTAAGATGGCGAAGCACTTCCCCGTCAAGCCAGCTACCTTGGCCTTGAAGGAAAGGGTGTTACCGACCAACATGCCCAGATTCTTAGCTGTAACAGAATCGCTGGCAGGGGGGAACATGGCCGAAGGCCACCAGTGCTTCCATCTCGGGTCGGCAGGACAACCAAAAAACAATATCTCGGATTTGTCTGAGTTGCATTTGAGGCCGCTTTTCCCGAACCAATCAAACACAAACTCCAGACACTTCCGGATGGCCGCTCCGTCGAAGTCACAGCCCCTGTCACAAGTGAACAGGAGCTTTGTATCATCCGCATAGGATACGATCTGATCCCCTAACTCCTCCACCCGTGCCGCCAAAGGTGTCAGGAAGATGTTAAAAAGGGAGGGGCTGAGTATGGAGCCCTGCGGGACCCCCACCTCAAGCTGCGGCATAGGGGCGGAGAAAGGGGGGGCCCAGATCGTTTGTCTGCGGTCGGCCAAGAAAGATTGGAACCATTCGAACACCGTTCCCCTCAGGCCAATCTCCCAGAGTCTTGTCAGGAGAAGGTCGTGGGGAACGGTGTCGAAGGCCGCCGACAGATCAAGCATGATGAGCAAGGCCTTTCCACCCCAGTCCAGAGTTTCCTTCACAGCCTCGGTCACCTCGAGTAGAGCGGTTTCTGTACTCAGGTTAGATCGAAACCCGGACTGTGACTGATGTAATAAGGAATTAACCTCTAGAAAGTTGGTTAAGGTGGTGTGCACATGCTTTTCCGTTATTTTGGCCAAAGCAGGCAGCAACGAGATTGGCCTATAGTTGGAATGCAATTTGGCAGCTGCATTTGGCTTTTTAATAAGTGGAAGGACTAGGGCCTGCTTCCAAGATGAGGGGACTTTGCCCAAGCTCAAAGATGAGTTGATAATAGGGTTGATGATAGAGTTGAGAGCAGGCGCCAAGGTCGCAAGACACTTGGCGGGGCAAGGGTCAAGTGGAGAGCCAGATTTCAGGTTGGACAAGAGGTCAAGCGAGGCCTGAAGCTCTAAAGCAGGGAAGCAGTCAAGGATAGGACCCGGGGTATCCGTGTCCGATGCAGATGAGTGTATCCAGGGATTAAGAGAGCCGTCGGCCACAGAGCCAGAATCCGAGATGTTATGGGCTCTTTGCAAGGCCGACTGGATGGTGCGAATTTTATTAGTGAAAAATGCTGCAAGCTCCGTGATCCATGGTTCCGAGAAGGCAGACGTAGGAGTACAGCAGGAGGGAGAGATAAATTCTTTAACAATCTTAAAGATCTCTTTGCAAGAGTTAGCTGCTTCCTCAATCCTTTTAGCTAAAAAGGATTTTTTCTCTGCAGTGATCTCCCTATGATATTCCTTCACTGCTTCTCTATAAGACTGCTTAGCAGATGTACCATACTGCCTCCTCCAAATTCTCTCCAGCCTCTTGCATTTTCCTTCTCTTGCCGCCAATGTAACAGAGAACCACGGAGCCGACGCTCTTGCTAGTTCTGATCTGACCTGGCGGGGTGGTGCCAAGGCTTCCAGACGTGCGGTGAGCCAGTTCTGAAAACACACTACATTGTCCTCCAACCTGCCTGTAAGAACGCAAGGATAGGTTTCTAAGGCCCGGGTAAGCATGGCCGGGGTGACTTTGTGAAAGGCTCTCGACATACGTGCTGTTTGCCGCTGGGCATTGTGAGCGGCCGCTGGATGATGTACTATCACGAAGTCCGCTAGGCAATGGTCCGACCAGAGGACTGGGGCAAGGGAGGAAAGGGCCACCGGAACGGTCGAAAAAATTTGATCTAAAATATGCCCTTTCTCATGTGTAGGTGCCTGCAGGTACATATGAAATCCCACCGAAGATGTCATATCCAGGAATTTTTGCACTTCAGGATCCTCACCCTTATCCATATGGATGTTAAAATCCCCAAGGATTAGGCAGTGTTTTGCCCTAAGACTGAGTGTGGAAATAATCGATAACAAATCCTCGGTAAAAGAGCCGAGAGGGCCAGGAGGTCTATAAAGCAAGAGCCCCAAGCAGGATTGATGGGGGGAGAATGCCAAGGAGAAGGCAAGGGTCTCACAGCCTGGTAGATCATCCACAGACAAGATAGTGCACGGAATGTGCCTCTTTATAATAAGCGCCACTCCACCTCCCCTGCCCTTACTTCTGTCTCGACGGAAAATAGCATACGTAGGAGGGATGGCGATAGCCAAATCAGGTTCCGATCCCTCACCGAGCCATGTCTCCGTGAGAAAGAGACAATCCGTTTCATCGTGTGTTAAAAGATTATGGATGTCAAGAGCGTGTTGGGGAAGGGACCTGGTGTTTAACAATGCACATTTACTGCCTGATGGAGGGAGCTTGCACGAAAGGCATCCACCCGCACGTGAAACTTGTAAATTTAGGTCATTAGGCGCAACAGTACAAATGAGGTTCCCAGCATTCTTACGGATTATGTACAATAATAAGATGCACAATATCCGTACTATACAGGATGCTGATGATTTATTAGAATCCATTCGAGATCATGCCCAGGCCCAGAACGCAAAATAACACAGGCTTGGCCAGATTAGTATAGAGGCGCCTATATGTACGTTTTCCCAGCTTCCTACACCAATCAGAGTGGAAAAAATACACTATAAACTAAAAAAAAATTACAAACAAATAAACAAATCTAAAATACTAAAAATAATATTTGTATAAAAAAAAGGGGGTTATATAACCTACACCAGTTTTTGAATGGGAAAAAAGGGGTAGAAAAGGAAAAAAAAAAGATAAACTCAAAACAATCTAGAAACTGTCTAATGTATAAAAAATAAAATCATTATCACGATAAAGGGTTCCTATTTTATGTCCATAGCAAAAGCAGCTCCTTACCTCAAATACAGCAGCAGCGGGGGCCTAGGGGTAGGGCTGTAGGTGGGCGTAAATCTGGCCAGACACCAGGCCAGAGTAAGTAGGGGTGGGTTTCCCGGGGGGAGGAGGGGAAGAAAGGTTAATATAATAAAACGTCCTCAAGAGTCTGCCCTTTTTAGACTTTCAACTTGTCCTTTTTTTCAAATTGTGACTTTTATCATGCTAATATCAAGAATCTGCCAAGGGGGGCATAGAAAAGCGATGGAGCTAGAGATCGTTACTATAAAATGACATCAGTTCAGTACATGTCCTGGAATGTCAATGGTCTGCGAGTGAGAGGTAGACGAGATCGTATTCTACAATACTTGAAAGACTCTCAAGCGCAGATCATAGTCCTCCAGGAAACACATCTCTTAAGAGCAGAGACCACCACCATATTTAAAACACAGTGATGGATCGATAAATTCTGCTCGACAGACCATAACGCTAACATCAGGGGGGTAATATTCATTTTTTTTAAATCTGCAAAAGCGCAAATTCCAGACTATAAAGAGGACCACACAGGGAGATGGCTGTTACTGAGAGTTTTGCTGGATGGTCAGATCCGCATCTTAGTGGGCTATTACGTCCCAACTCAGATGATCCATCACATCTGGATGCAGTTAGGAATCAGTTGATATCAGTCCAGGATCCGGTGATCTGGATGGGGGATTTCAATATCGTGCTCAACTCCAGACTAGATAAATCAACAAACTCAAAAGCCTGCAGCTCCATTAAATCTGGGCAAACCCTTACTATCATTTGGCTTGTAACAATGTATTTGGACTTCATATACACTGTACGCACACTGTCTATATGCCATGCATCAATGAAGAAAGTCAGCAATAATAAAAGAAAAGTGTTCCATAAACAAAAAAAACAGAAACTACACAAAAAGAAGGACTGCCCTGCTGGACTACACATAGAGGACTGCACCTGCTGCACACTTTGGTATTCAGTCTAAAAAGGACTTTGCCTGTCTTCGAAAGTTGAAGGAGTAGACTTCCTGAAAGCAACAGGTTATAGGGGCTTTATCTGCATCATCTCCACCAAGAAGAACCCTGCTAAGGATTTGGCAAGGTGCATTCTGGGAGATGTAGTCCCAACATCCCAAGAACCATCTCAGAGCTTCTACATCCTTGGATTAGTGTTGTGTACACTTGGAAACCCAAAAAGGACTTTCTGGAAGAAGTTCCAGAACTTTGGAGAATTGTTGGGAAAAACTTCAGAAGTTGACTGACCAACCATCAAAAGTCATGCCACCATCGTCGAACTGTGACCCAGCCTGGAATGCATGTTTGTCCTGCTGAAAGCTCCAGAGCCCAAGACTTCCTGGATTTCAATGAGGCCTTTTGTTGAACAAAGCTGCCATCGTCAACTGAAAACCTGGCCTGAAGAAAAGCCTTGCTTGATGTCAAGATAAAAAGCTCAAAAAAATGACAAAGGGCCTGATTTAGATTTTGGTCGGAATACCATTGTCTCTCCATGGCAGAGTATCCAAGTGCTCTCCCAAGGTGATGGTATCCCGCCACTGTATTTAGATGTGTGCTGGCTGAGCCACCGCCCGCATCAACAGACTGTTTCCTGTTGAGTAAGCGGCACACGGTCATCGGGGCTATGGACTCCTCGGCTGGCTGACGGTACTCTGTCGCCATCAGGTGGGCTGGTTTGCGGTAAGCCTATGTAGATGTTCCTGTTGTGTTGACATTGTCCTAGCAACGATTTGCTGATTGTGCGAGTCCCTGCTGCAGTGGTGACTGGTAAGTATTACTAATTTATGTGTCTATACACATATATATTGTGTTTGCTTCTAAACTATATATAGGCAATACCCCTTTTTCTTACATATTGCATAGCACACAAACAACACACACACACTATTGAGTGCACACCGATGGAAACCACAAACACAGCACCTCAGTCACCACAACAACATACATTTTTTTTAAGTGTCAATACAGGTGTGTTAATTTTACTATGATGAGTTGTAAAATGTACACTAATGCATGACAAATAAAATGAATGTAAGAGCAATGAAAAATGCACAAGACTAAAGCAATCGTCGACACACTATTCATAGTAAGACAAGTGTAAAAGAATCTTACCTTAGATCCCTGCAACAACAGAGTTAATTAGCTTTGTGGTCATGTAGTAGCAGCAAAGGGAGGAGTTGGACAATGGGGCAAGACAGAAACCGAAGTGGGAAACAGAAAAAAAGGTAAGTTTCTACCTCATTTCCTTTGATTCCAACAACTCAAATTAGGAGGTGGCCCTGCCACAATTTCCTCGATGGAGAGGCACATCATGATTTGCCCAGTGGTAATCTTGGCTGGACTTCTGCCAGAGTCGGCTGCACTCAGTGGTCTTTTGCCCATGGACCCACTAACATCTAAATAGAGTGGGTGGACTGCCATACAGGTGGGCAGTGAAACAGCTGAAAAAGTAACAGCAGGGCTAGATCTACCAAGATCTAAATCAGTCCCTAAGTCAGAAGGTAAAAACTTGATCGGAGCCTACTGCTCATTGTGTCCGACCCACGCTCCATCGCGGTTGGCCTGAAACTTTGACTTTGTCCAAGTCTAGCATGAACAAATGTCCCAAGTTGGCGCTTTCTGTTTTTAGGTACTAGAAAGTATTTAATATTTAAAAACGTTCTATTTCTCTTTAACTACATTGGGTTTTTGTCATTTTGGTGTCATTTTAATGAAAATAGTTCCTATTTTTATAAATTGGTGTTGGGCTTTTATTGTGCATTGTGTCTCAATTGTTTAATTTATTGGTGTTTTTAAATGCTTTATACACTAATCTACTATGTTAAGCAACTAAGTACGCAGTGTACTACTGTCACTCGCAAAGCCTTTTTTCGCAATGTGACTGAATACCGACACATAAAAAGAGTGTGCAGAAATAGTGAGTCCCAAATAGTGACTCGCAATTAAAGAGTCACTAATCAGAATGTACTGACCAGTCGCAATTTGTGATCATGTGAAAAGTGGCTCGTTTGCGCATGCAACTTGCCATGAGTCTTAAACAGGTGGTAATAGGGCCCAACCTATAAAATCAGCCCCAGAATGCATCAGAAACCTTTCAACAATGGCTGTTCTGTACGTGATAGTGAGGAGGATGTGGATACAGGAGTGGAAATTCAGAGTTAGGCTAACTTTATTTTAGAAGACAGAGGAAGAGATGTATAAGCAGCACAGGCTGAATAGCACTGTGATTCCAGATCTTATAGACACCTTGAAGCCCCAACTATGAAGCAGAACCTAGTGCAGCAATACAATCCCCACACATGTCCAGCTGTTGTGCTCCCTCCACCTATTGATTCAGAAAAGGGGGTGGTGATGGACAGAGTATCTGAATGAAGCAGAACACTCCTACCCAGTCAACAGATCAGGGCTTGATCCATCACCGTTTTTAGCTCACTGCACCATCCCAGCTCAGAACCTGGCTACATGCAAATTAGTCTGTCCCTGGTCCAGTGCATCATGGGAACAGGGCATGGAATTGTATACTCAGATGTGAGTCCCTTGCTCATTGCACCATCAGGATTCAAGCAAGCCGGGCCGACGACGGCTGAAATGCCAGAAACCGGTCCCCGGAAGCTTGTTTCCTTCCCAGTGTAAGAATTGGCTTGGTAGTTTGGTTTGCCCTTTTCCCATCATGCACTGGGACAGGAACAGACTAATTTGCATATAGCCAGGTTCTGAGCTGGGATGGTGCAGTGAGCTAAAAAACGGTGGTGGAAAAAATATGTGAGTCCCTATCTCATTGGTGGTACAATGTTATTCAGCTCATGTCTGTCCTTAACTGCACTGTTTGTCTGTCCTGACTACGTTTCCCATAATGCACCAACTGTGATTTCTGGTTCATGTAGATGGAGCAATCTAGATGTAGTTGGGTGTGGGTGTGTGGCATGCATGTCAGGAGTAGGCATTTGCTGAAATGTTGACATGGTACACATTTCACTCTTACCAGGGGGTGGTGGAGGGAGAGCTGTGATGAGGGTCCAAAATGCCACCACTGTCTCTCTCTCTCCAGGGTACTCTCCACCATAGCCTCTGTTGCAGAAGGTTCTGAAACATTGGATGGGCCTCCTCCTGTCCCTTGGACTTAATGTAGATGGCTGCCACCCTCTCCTTTGCCTTGGAGCTCAGGTCGTAACACCTTTTCTTTAAATCATCCAGGGACCTGTCAGCCACACCCAGGGCATTAATGTACAGCTGCATCTCTCTCCATATTTTCTTTTGTCCAATTCTGGGACAGTGTAAGATGCCCTCCCAAACAGCTGCTCGTGGTTGTTGCAGCATCCCTTTACCAGTAGGTCCGGAATTTCAGTTTGTGCAAAAGCTCCTTGCCTGCCTTCTCAATGGACTTGCTGAAAATTGTAGGATTATTTTGGGAGCCTGCCTGCAGTGTGGGACTGTGCTGCTCTGCCTTACCATGTGCTACAATTCTGTTCAGGATCCTCCAGGGACACCACTTGCTGTTTTGGGGTCCTTCTGCTCTCCCAGGAAGTTGTTAGAATTTCTTTTTATAGCTGTCATAACAATATATGAGTGAAGAATCAATGATGGTAAGTATTAGACTTGACATAAGAGGCGATAGAGTCTCTTAGGTATGATGGAACGTCTTATAGAATTGGTTTTAAAAATAAATCAACTTATTTTGCTATAGGTTCTGGGATCGAATCGTAACCAGACACAATTTGACGGCCTGGTGGTTCTGTATCACTTTTATGCACCATTGGAAGCATATATATAAGCATATATATCAGTGGAACATTCAAACATACTTTAGAACAGCCCATACATCTCCCATAAGTCTAATTGTCACTCAACCTCTAGAGTGCACAAAAGCAAGTTCTTAGATTGTTTAATAATATGTCATGTTGGTTTATTATTCTTTTTTAAATTTCCTTTGAATATTTACGATGTACTCTAGTGTGCATATGTCTTTAAATTAACAAAAAATACTTCACTATTCTAGTGGAGTACGTGTGACCAGGAACAATTTGGTAGTGTTCTGTAGTTCCTAGGACCCCCCAGGACCTGCGCATTTTGGATGAACTAAACTGAGGCTTGGTGTGCAGACAGACTCTGGACATTCCCACAGGACGAGTCAGCCATTAGACCAGCTAGCTCTAAGGTTCCACTACCACCCCTCTGAATTCTACAGCGGTGTAGGTAGTTACTGGCAACCACTGAACATAACAACCCTGATTCCTCAGGTATTGTGGAACCAGTATGGTATCTTTTGCTCAGTCACTCATGCCTACTTTTTCTCAGAATACACATAGAATAATGATTGGAATGGTTTCAATAATTATTTATTGGTCAAGCGTGAGTCTAGTGTGAAACATTTTTGCTGCGTCAATCAACAGGCAGGAGAAGACAAATGTGATCGCTGGCACCAATATCGTAAATAGTAAATACATTTCTACTATAGTGCTAATAAGATGAATATTAAACAGATTATATAAAACAATATCATTGGCATACTCCTACGATGCATAGCCTACCTAAATGTACCTAGCCTAGATATGTAGGTAAATCATGTCTATTTAAATGTCAGATAGATCCTAATGGAGACAAGAAACCCCCGAAGAAGTGCTAACCCCTCACATGATGGTTCTGAATGAAGGACCCCGTCTCAGCGTCAAGGATGGCACCCCTCAAGGGATGTCAGGTCTTTGCATGTCGAAGGATCAGCCTGCAAAGTCACTGTATAGCCTGGAAGGAATTCTCCTCTAAGTCTGTAAGGGGGAGTGAGTGCCTTTTATACAAAAGTGGTCACACCAGGATTTCTTCTAGAATCAATATGTTTTGAAAAACATTCGCTAATCCTCTTTTAAACAAACATGATCATATACAGCTGGCTGTTGGGCATGGATGAAAAAAATGGTGACCCTTATACAGAATAATTCTGCCGTGCTTTGGGACATGTTTATGTACGTCAGGTACAGGGAGTAAGATAGGGTACCGAGAGCCTGATGTTGGAGAGACAGAAGTAAGCTACTAGGTAAAAGGTCACTTATATAGAACCATTACGTCGTGTGGATGGGGCAAAACGTATGTAATTGGTATGTACATGATGGGACTATCCTAAAGGACAAGACAGTAGCGCAGAAACTGAAGTAATTGCCTGACAACTACCGGTTAAATACCAACATCTAACATGCGTCCATGAATCCATAGAAAGGAGATTAAAGCCCTTTTTGGATTTCCTAAAAGGATGAGGTATATGGAGATTGAATGCTGAGGTCTATGTTCAAACCGCGTTGTGTGCCGACCGTGAAAAGTTTGGTGCTGTAGCTAAATCACTGATTGATTGTTCCTTTTTCTGTTCTTTCATGTACAATAACAGTGAATTTATACATGGGACCAGCAAGCTTCTTCTAGATCTCATGGATCGGAAGGACCTTTTCTGGTAAAAGTGAGTGCTTGCTAGTCTGTCGGAAGACGTTTTTAACAACAAGAGCAGGAAATTGTCATTAGATTGTGTGTTTTCTTCTTTTCTAGTGCCTGAATATATTGCAAAGTTTGGGCTAAACCTAAGTTGAATAGAGCAATTAATCAGGAAAGACTATTTAAGAGGTAATTATGGTGCGGATGGTGCATGCCAAGTGTGAGTTGAATAATGAAGGATGATGTTTGTTAATATAAGTGTATTTGTTTAGTATTTTTTCAGCTCACTGTGTATTTTGAGTCCAGAAGAAAACCATGAAAAGATATATAATAGGGTTTGAAACGCGTTGACTGGTGTTTCACCAAACAAGTGTTCTTCGCAAGCAACTACCATTGTGGATAATGACATGAATTAATTAATTGAAATCACATATTGGGATGATTTAAATGAGCCCTAATGGCTTACTGTTTGGAATTGCCCTTTTAAAAGGAATACATAAGCAGGGTGTTGTAACACCAGCTTAAAAGGGCATGGTTTGGTTAGTGTGTTTTGTTTAAAAAATAATATATTAGAATTTACAAAACCAGAGCGATTTATATTTCTATAATAAGTGATTCATATTGATGTATTTTCCAATGTTTTGTCAGATGCTTTGTGTTACTTTTTACGCAAGTTATTTAATCTAATTTGATAATTTGTTGTGTGTCTCTGTGTTGTTTAATGATTTGCATAAAATTGATGTTTTAATTGAAAAATCTTTTGAAAAAATAACATGAGTCATTGAAGAAAATAAAATATATGGTCATAGCAAGTGTCATGTGTGATCATGATGTGTAATGGGAAATTGCTTTCAGTATTGGCGTGAGCGGAGTTGTTTGACTTTTATAATGTTGGCATATTCTTATCCTAACTATTTAGGGGCATATGTAGGTAGGCGTTTGCGATTCGCAAACGGCGATTTGGTATGTAGGTGCCAATTCGCAAAATAAGGAATCGCAAAAATTGCGATTCCTTATTTTGCTCAAGCATTTAAGGAATCACAATTTTGCGATTCCTTAAATGCTATGTAGAGGTGCCTTAGAAATAGCGATTTGGGATTAAGGAATCACAAAATACCACCTACTCCAAGTAGATGGTATTTAGCGATTTCCTTTCAAAATGATTTTTTTTTTAAATTCAAAGTGCCATGTGCGCACCAACATGCCATTAGGGCATGTATGTGCGCCACATGGACTTACAGGCACATTCCATGGGTGCAACAGGTGTCCTTTGGACACCCTGGCACCCTGGAATTGCGATTCTCAAACTGCGATTTTCTCATAGAAAATCGCAATTTGAGAATGTATCCCCATTCATTCCTTAATTGCAATTCACAATTTGCTAATCGCAATTAAGGAATTTTTTAGATTCGCTAAAAAATTCCGAATTTTTACCTACATTCCATTTTGCAATTCTCAAATAGCGATTCCTTAAAAATCACTATTTAAGAATCGCAAAATGTAAATTACCTACATATGCCCCTATGTGCCTGCAACCTGTACCCTGGGTCACATGACTAGATGTAGTTGGTAGTTTGCCTTTTTGTATTCCTCAAAGACCGTGTCACAAAGGGGGACCGGGTGTTGGCAGGATGGGACATTTTGACCTGACCGGAGGTGCAGAGCTGTTACCTACCACATTTGCACTTCAAATGAATTGCTTAGGCACGACCACACAAAGAACTTCACACTAGCCTTTTGTGAACCAAGACATCCTTGGACCAGGGTAGGAGTGGGTAGGACATTCCAGAATTAAATGTGGGGGAAAGACTATAAATTATTCCCATGTCAAAGCTAGCACCAAGTATAAATATTAAACTTTCAGACCAACTCTTCAAGACACTCCAAAACCTGTGGATATTACAAATGAAGGACTGCTCTGTTCCCAAAGTACTTCCCTGTTGCTGTCTGAGAAGGAAGACCTGTTCTCTTCATCCCTGGCTACTTAAAATGACTCAAAGGGCCTGCTGACTGACCTCCTGTCTAGAGCTATAGGGACATAACAAGCTTCAGAGGCCTCTTTGCATATGCGCAGCTGGCCTGCTGCAACTGGACCTGCCCGAACCTGTAACTGGAACTGCCATTGCTGCTCTCTGAAAGAGTGAGTCCCTGATCGCCAAGAGGCACCTTTCCAGGTACTGGTCTCTTTGAATCAATCAGAGTGCACACCTCTGACTCCAAAAGAGAAATCCTGAAGTTTTGGGTTCTTTGTGACAGCGAATATATCTGATTATGCCAAGATTTTGCGGCACGCACCAAACGCAAACGCAAACCTCCAGTGAATCTAACTCTTCGCACTACAGCAACAGCCAGTAATGACCTGCTAAGCAAGATGTGCACTTCGCCCTACGCCCAGCAGTATCTTCATGCTATAGTGAAGACCAATCATGATGCCTGACCTGCCCTTCATGCTGCAGAGAAGAGCATCCACGATGCTCTCCTTGCTCCTTGCGACCTCTTCTACTGCGAACTGGACTCTTTATGCTGGAGTTTGAGAAGGTAACATTTTGAGCAGTGCCAACCTGATCCCTGTATCCCGGCCAAGCTCCATCATGGTCGACCTAAACATGTGACTTTCACTCGGTCTCGCAGAATCACATAACTGTAAGCAGCACTTTGTGCTTTTCTGCCCTATGCTTACTTAAAATGTTTGGAATTGCATATCTCCGGTGCCACTGATTGGACTTATGTTGTTTTGGTGTTAAATATTTGATTACATTTTACTCTATTGGTGTGTGATTTTTGTTAATGTTGTGGTTTCACTTTTTTTTATTTTTATTTCTGTAATTTTTTATTGTAGAAAAATATATATTTACATGGAGCATAACATATACATAATATTGTTTGTTTGCTGCATACATTCTTTACACTTTGCCTCTAAGGTAAGTCTCACTGCTTAGTGCAAAGCTACCAGAGGGTTAAGCACGGGTTAACTTAGTAACTTTTTGTGGTTTTATGCCAACGATTGTCGCTGGTTGAAGGGGGTTTTTACCCTCCACCCCAACCAATAACCCAGTTTTTTCACAGTAAGAACACAGATACATCTTAAAATCAATTAACAATAATAAATCAAACTGAACAACATAGAAGTGCCACCAGTACAACTAAAGGAGAAGTGAGAAAGAAGCTTTAATTCTTTTTGTATGAATGTATGAAACAGTCCAGACATTGCTTGCTTTTCGATTTCTTATAACCTGAAATTTACTGCCTGTGCCAGGTTGCAGGTAGGAGACATTCACACTGGGTTGGGAGACGAGTACAAAAGAAGCAATTTCAAACAGCCAAACTGAGCGAAAGGAGAACGTGATTTAAACCAGTCCTAAAAGATCATCAATTTGACTACACTTTTAAGAAAAAAAGACGTTGCTGCAGACTTTTCCAAAAATGTGTTGTTATTCCAATAAATAATAGCAAAAATAACGAGTTCAGAATTGTATTTGATGCTATGCTTTAATGCAGCTGAAATATGAAAATAAACCTACACCCAATCAATATATAAGGGCAGCACAATCAACAGGAGTGTGAGTAAAGTCTGAAATAACAGCATGAAATCACAGGCACCATTTGCAAGCAATAGCTGAAAATGTAATGAAAACTGTAGTTATTTTCCTACTCCAGCTGAGCACAGTGTAGATTTCATGACGCTGGTTTAGCAACAGTGATTGACCAAAATATTAAACATAACATATTCTGTGGGCAAAATATCTTAGTGACAATATTGAAGACAAGAATATAATGAAAGTAGGATTCTATGGATAAACGACGTTTTATTATGCTTAATTCTACATATACGTTCCATGATGATGTATATGTTTTCAAGGTGGATAGATGGGGAGTTCAGAACAGTACATGTATACTTACCTAGTTACACTTTCCTTCTTGATATTCTTGTCCTCTATATTTTTACCACAATATTTTGGTCACGCACATTTTGTGATCTAATCCAATTTTAAACAGGTGATTTTGAGCCAATTCGGATTGTGATTGTAGTGTTTGTACATATGGGTTAGACTTACTTACAATTTGTGTCATGGTTGTACCACTTTTGTGGCAGACCCGAGATGCACAATGCTAGTAGATATTTTCAAAGCCGCACAAGGGGAAATTTGAGCTGTCTTGCATGGCTTTCTAAAAATGCAACACAACACAGCGGCTTGCCCTGTATTGCATTCAGTTTCATTCTGTTGGGCATTAAGTGGGTGAACATAGGTGTTCCCATGCATCCATCCATGGATTTCACATAAAGATTTGTAAACCTGCAATTGCTTGAAAGCGTTACACCTCCCAGAGTATGGCGCTACAGGGAGAAAAAACCTTTTTCCTTCTCATTATTTCCTCCTTCAAAAGGAAAATGCATCAAGGGATTGTTTATGTGCAGGAAGGTATACTCCTTGTAACACAGGCACCGTGGTGCACGGGTGCCTGTATTGGCGCCAGCACTATGAGAGAGCAGAAGTGTGCCATATCTCTCCCTTTCATGAAAGGTCAGTAAATCTGGCCCAGGGTATCTTAGATGCACTTCTCCCTATGCTTTGTAAACTGAAATACAGCCAGTACTTCTGTTAAATGTATTGTATTACCACCTGGGAGTCATGTGCTTGCGAGTTTTACATTACAGTGCTCACATCATCCTATGCTACTGTTCAAGTTAACGGTAAGCAGGCAGTTGGATGTCGGTGGTCCAGTCAGCTGGTGCCCTGATCATTGTCATCTGGAAGACGGATGTATGATTTAACCACTACTCCCTAAACCACAAATTTCTTAGCCACGATGGCTAAACAACGAGCAATTCCAAACCACTACTTTTTTTATTACGAGTTCCTAAACCAAAAAAAAATATTTACATAGCTCATTTCATATTTACACCATATTTTTCTTTTAAATCATGTTTGACATTTTTTTAAACAAATCTATTAATAGATTAATTTAAACAGTGTATTTGTGGGGGGAGACCCCCACACCACCATCTTCCCTTTTTGGCTGAGGCCCAGCATTCCTATTAACGCTGTGCACACCGACCTTGTACAAAGCTGGCAGGATGAAAGCTAACTGCATGACCCAGTGCTCCTCAGAGCCCGCCTGCCTGGTGGCTGTAGTGCTGAGTGAATCATGCCAGGGGTCAATGAGCTTGTCAGGTCAGGGGGTGCGAAGGGGAGTGACGTACTATGCAGAGTGTTTCTCTGGAGCCAGGAGTTTTGGGAATGGGAAATGTCAGGCCTTGGCAGTCTTAGATCGTTCGTTGTTTAGAATGGAAAGGGGCGACCGAATCGGTCCCCCCGAACTTATGGCCGAGTGCCTCGATCCCCCCGGGAAGCCATTTTGGGCGGGAGGCGCGTCTCAGCTGGTATGCCCGAAGCGGCGTAGCTGGGGCGCGCTCGTTCCCGCCCTAGAGTGGGCTGGCCTAGACACCGACGCAGCCAGCCACGCCCTCAGGGGCAGGCAGGGGCGAGTATACGCCCGCCCTGAAGACGGATAAAAAGGGACGCAAGACCAGAAGACATCCTCTTGTTCTTGTGCTCTGAAGCTGCACCTCCTCGCTGCACGTGAGCTCGGGACAGAACGAAGAGCCAATTTTGAGCGTTTTAATCTCTCTCTTTGTCTTTTAGATACTTCGTCGAAAGGATGCCCAAGAAAGGAGCAAAGGGAATGTCGACTGACCAGTTGGTTCGGGCACTCATGAAGGACATGTCCGAAATTAAGAAGCGGTTGGCGGAGCGAGACGGCGAGGAGGGATCGGGGCGTCCACCGGCCGGAGGGAAGCCAAAGAGGCCGAGAAGGGGGCCGGTCGGGGGAGACGTCCCGGTTCCCTGTTCTCCGCTCGAGGCGCCAGCCCCGGTACCGGCCCCGGTACCGGATGAGGGGAATCCGATTCCCGTGATAGTCACCCCGACGCCTGCCGGAGATATGCCTCCCGAGTTGGCGGCGCAGTTAGCAGCATGGTTGGGGGACAGTAATGGGGGCGCCATGGCTACCGAAGCGCAAGCTCTCATAAAGCAGTTGCGCGAGAAATGTGATACAGCCAAGGTGCCCGCGCCGGATGCGGCGATAGACAAGCCACGAGGGACGGAAGCAGCGTCCGGTGCAGGTAAGCGGCCATTGCCGATTGCAAGGGATGAGTCAACACCCTCTCGTAGAGAAAGATTGGGGCAACATGTTCCTTTGCCAATAAAGGAGAAGATTTGGGCGGGGGAATACGTTAACATTTTCTCCCTGCTCGTTGATCACTATGAGGTCGAAACTGTTAAGGGTCAAAAGGATCTGATGCATCCGAGTGTTTGGCGCGCAAAAATGGCCGCCTTTAAAGTGAATGAAAATATTGGTAACTGGGGTAATGCTTGGGGAATTTTCACGGCAATTTTGGGGGAACGTAGGCCTGATTTGCTCCCTGAATTTCCAGTATATCAGTCACGAATTATGGGGTACTCGACATCGCACCAAGGTAACCAATGGTTCTGTTATGACAACCTTTTCAGGAAAGCGATGGAGCATAACAAAAGTTTAACCTGGGACTGTTACGATTCGTTAACATGGAATAAGATGAAAGAGTCGGGAATGTTGAAAGTGCCATTGGTGGGGAGTGCTGTTAGTGAGTCTTCCCGCCAAAATGGGGGGACGCCCTTTCGGTCGGGTACGGGTACAGACGATTACCCGAGACCCGCCGGCAATACAGGGAAGAGGGGGTTCTGTTTCAATTTCAACAGAAGCAAATGTACTAGGCCCCCGGGATCTTGTAAGTTCAAACACGAATGTAGTGGTTGTGGGGCACCCCATCCTGAGTCCTCGTGCAGAGCCAAATCGGGTGAAAACGGGGGTAGAGGAGGCGCTAAACAGGTCTAATATAGTCCGAGGGGCGCCTTTACCAACCCCGATTGATACCCTGGCGATGATTCCCTGGCTCAGCGAATACCCAGATCGTACTTCTGCTGGGGTGCTACGAAACGGTTTTTCATATGGTTTCCGCATCCCGGTGGGTAGCTTTCAGGGTGTCGGGACGTGCAAAAATCAACTTTCCGTCTTGCAGCATACGACTGTAGTACAGGATAAGATCCGGAAAGAGGTTACCCGAGGTCGGGTTGCCGGCCCGTTCCCTGTCCCCCCGGTACCGAACTTTGTTTGTTCTCCTTTAGGGGTGGTCCCCAAGAAGGACCCGGGTGAGTTTCGATTGATTCACAATTTATCAGCCCCTCATGGCCTTTCTGTAAACGATGCAATTAATCCAGAAATGTGTTCGGTGCGGTACGCATCATTCGATGAGGCCGTAGCCATTTTGAATCGCCTGGGGCCCGGGACGCTGATGGCGAAATCAGATATCGAGTCAGCGTTCCGTTTGCTCCCGGTATACCCGGATGACCAACGTTTATTGGGATTCATGTTTCAAGGTTTGTATTACATGGACAGGTGTATGCCAATGGGGTGCTCGATATCTTGTGCTTATTTCGAGAAATTCAGTAGTTTTCTGCAATGGGTTTACACGAAGAAAACAGGTTTTCGGAATGTGATGCATTACCTCGATGACTTTCTGTTCCTTGGGGCCGCTGGGGATGATGAATGTGCCCGGGCCTTGACTGAATTTTGTGTTTTAATGAATCAATTTGGCGTGCCGTTGGCACCAGGAAAAACTGTGGGTCCCACGACTTGCCTCGAGTTCCTCGGGATCGAGTTGGACTCTAGTGAGGGTTGTTTTCGTTTACCAGCTTCCAAAGTATCGAAATTCAAGACAGCCCTGCAAATGTGTATCACTGCATCTAAAGTTACGCTGCATCAATTGCAGCAATTGGTGGGGAAGTTGAATTTTGCCTTAAGGGTGATCCCGATGGCCCGCCCCTTCTCCCGTTCGATTGCACAGGCGATGGTCGGCCTAAAGGAGGCTCACCATCGCACTAGGTTATCGGCCGAGGTCCGCCAAGACATGCGTATTTGGTTAGCATTTTTGGCGGATTTCAATGGTCGAGTCGTTTGGAACAAACCGGCCTTGACCTCGGAAGAGCTTGGTCTATGGACGGATTCAGCGGGAAGCATGGGTTTCGGCGCCATCTTCGGCACAAAATGGTCAGCACAAAAGTGGCCAACATGGTGGCACGATGAGGGGCTGACGAGTAATATTGCTTTCCTTGAGCTGTTTCCTATTTTGGTGGCCCTCAGATCCTGGCCCGATGGATTCAAAAATCATTCTGTCATATTCTGGTCTGACAATATGACCGTTGTAGAATGCATTAATAGTCAGGCGGCACGTTGTAAAATGATTTTGAGGCTGCTAAAAGAAATTATCTTACTGTGTATGCAACTGAACGTGGTATTCAGAGCAAAACATGTCCCGGGGGTGATGAATCAGGCTGCTGATGCACTGTCTCGTTTTAAAATGCAGGCTTTCTTGGGTTTCCTTCCCTCAGCGGACCCCGAGCCAGCACCCTTTCCCGAAGCTCTCTGGTCTCTCGGTGCCCCGAACTTCGTTACCTCGTGGGAGAGAGTCTAGCACCAAGGACGAGGAAGGCATACGAAGGGGCGTTTCGGGCTTATTTGGCCTTTTTGGGGACTGAGAGAGGGGGACTTTGGGGCCATGAGGATTGGGTGGTACATTTTCTGATGTCCTTGCGTAAGGCTGGGAAGTCGGTGGCTACAGCCCAGAGGCATCGTGCTGCCATCTCCTTTGTTGCCAGGGCTCATAATATCCAGGACCCGACAGCGTCTTTTGCTGTACAGAAAGCGCTGCGTGGGTGGCAACGCCTTGAGGGTCGCAGAGTAGATGAGAGGCGCCCGATAGGTCTGGATAGGTTGTCCCAGTTGCTGGCCACACTCCCCGACATATGCTCGTCTCAGTTCGAGGCCTGTTTGTTCCGAGCCGCTTTTACGCTTGCATTTCACGGGGCTATGAGGATAAGTGAGCTGGTGGCAAGGAGCAAGCGGGATGTGGCGGGGGGTTTGTGCCGGGAACACGTTCAGATCAGGGGTGAGACTATGACGGTATCTTTTGTCAAGTCGAAAACCGATCAAAGCGGGGTGGGAGACTGCATAGTCATTCGCAGGATTCCAGGGTCCTCCATGTGTCCGGTGAAGTGTTTAGAGGATTACCTAGCACAAAGGGTGGCATCATGGGGGGGACAATGTTGAGACACGCGGACGCCACCCCACTGACAAAGTTTCAGTTTCAGCGGGTGCTCGCGATGTCAATTACCACAGCAGGCTTGGACCCGGGTGAGTTTGGGACCCACTCCTTTCGGATAGGGGCTGCCACTGAAGCTGCAGCCAGGGGTCTTAATGTGGAACAAGTAAAACGAGTGGGGCGTTGGTCCTCCAATTGTTATAAGAGGTATGTGCGGTTGCACATGTTGTGAAGCTGTAACAATACTCACGCTTCTTGTCTTTTTGTTTGGTTTTCAGTTACGCAAGCCTTCGAGGCGGGGCGGACTATGCAGTCGACCCAACACCGGGCCAGCGGTCAGACATCACCGGCTGTGAGAAAGGAGGTGTGGGTCGTGGGCCACTCATACGTGAGGCGTGCCGCAGACGTATTCAAAGCAGGTGACATGATTCACGTAGCTGGGGAATACGGGTACAGGATGTCCTTCTACGGAAGGGGCGGTCTCTGTATTGACCAGTTTCAAGCTTACTTTGAGGGTTTGTTAGGGCGGATGAGGTCACCGCCGTCTATAGTCATAGTACATTTAGGGGGCAATGATTTGGTCACCACCGGTAGACGACTTCTCCTGGAGGCAATGCTTTCCACCGTAAGTTGGTTGGCGAGGAAAGTTCCGGGGTGCATATTTGCGTGGTCTCATATGATCCCACGAAAAGTGTGGCGGGGGGCTATTTCGATCCCTGCTTTGAACCATTCTGTTAGGAAACTTAATAACAAAATGAGTAGGTTGTTCCGTTCCAGGACATTGCATTCTATCTCGCACGGTTGTATTAATGATGACAGTATGTATATGGGGGATGGTGTGCATTTGTCTCGGGTGGGAAATGAGTTACTCATAGGAGACTTCTTAGCATGGTTGAAAACGTTGGAACATGACCTTTAGATAGGAGTTTTGGTGGGGGGCCCGGATAGCCGGTCAACTATCCGGGCCTGTGGCGGTAAGGTCATGATCGGTGAGCACTAATTAGTAGATCCCTATGAGTGGGCGTCACCCAACACGGATGGGAGCGCTCGGGAGAGGTGGCCATTGGCCCCTCAATGGGGAGGCGGTCCCTTCTAAGGATGGGTCGCCGGAAGTAAAGGAAAGGCGGTCAAGGCCCCTTCCTTTGTAGGAGGGGTTACAGCCCCCTCCTGGGGAATTTCCCGGGGCCAGTGACATCTGCGACGGCAGATGCGGTAAGTTGTGTGGGGTTGGGATAAGGGCCACGATACCTTCTAGATACCTCACACGAGTATTCGAACGACCTTTAACTGGCGTCGAGTTTTAGGTGCCCCCGTCAAGTCAAGGGAAATTGGTAGTAGTTGCACTTGAGGTACGCCTCCGTGCTGTCGCCCATCCCAAGTGGGAGGGGTAAGTCCGGTTAGGGATCTTGACACCGGTTATGACCTTGCCGTTGGCCCTTAAACGTTAGGATGTACAATTTCAATATGTCAAGAAAATGTTTGTAGGATGCTAGTTCGGCTAGGAGAACCTCTGTATTAGAGAATCTGTTAAGGTTAGCCAAACATCGCAATATGGTAATGAAATTGTACATAACATGAAACGTTTAATGTTTTAATTTTGTTTTAATAAATACGGCCGGGATGGTCACTCCATCCCACTTCCAAAAACTTCAAGAACTGTTTCCGGTTTCACTCCTTTTGGGGATTGTGTTGAGAGGGGGTGGCGGGTATCTCGGCTATATGGAAAGGGGCGACCGAATCGGTCCCCCCGAACTTATGGCCGAGTGCCTCGATCCCCCCGGGAAGCCATTTTGGGCGGGAGGCGCGTCTCAGCTGGTATGCCCGAAGCGGCGTAGCTGGGGCGCGCTCGTTCCCGCCCTAGAGTGGGCTGGCCTAGACACCGACGCAGCCAGCCACGCCCTCAGGGGCAGGCAGGGGCGAGTATACGCCCGCCCTGAAGACGGATAAAAAGGGACGCAAGACCAGAAGACATCCTCTTGTTCTTGTGCTCTGAAGCTGCACCTCCTCGCTGCACGTGAGCTCGGGACAGAACGAAGAGCCAATTTTGACCCACCCACCAGCCCCTGAAGACAGCCAGTTGTGTATAATAAAGTTGATTAATGTTGTTTTGTTTTCGTTTCCAGGTTGTAGTGCCATGCTGATTTTGAGTTAATAAAGAATGTTCGTTTTGAGTATGTTTGCCATTTAAGATATTCAGTTGGTGTCGAATTTTGATGTATGCTCTTTCGGTCATAGTGACCAATGTATTCTTAGGTTAATTTGCACTGTCGTATTTATTTTGGTAGGCGGTAAGGTCATGATCGGTGAGCACTAATTAGTAGATCCCTATGAGTGGGCGTCACCCAACACGGATGGGAGCGCTCGGGAGAGGTGGCCATTGGCCCCTCAATGGGGAGGCGGTCCCTTCTAAGGATGGGTCGCCGGAAGTAAAGGAAAGGCGGTCAAGGCCCCTTCCTTTGTAGGAGGGGTTACAGCCCCCTCCTGGGGAATTTCCCGGGGCCAGTGACATCTGCGACGGCAGATGCGGTAAGTTGTGTGGGGTTGGGATAAGGGCCACGATACCTTCTAGATACCTCACACGAGTATTCGAACGACCTTTAACTGGCGTCGAGTTTTAGGTGCCCCCGTCAAGTCAAGGGAAATTGGTAGTAGTTGCACTTGAGGTACGCCTCCGTGCTGTCGCCCATCCCAAGTGGGAGGGGTAAGTCCGGTTAGGGATCTTGACACCGGTTATGACCTTGCCGTTGGCCCTTAAACGTTAGGATGTACAATTTCAATATGTCAAGAAAATGTTTGTAGGATGCTAGTTCGGCTAGGAGAACCTCTGTATTAGAGAATCTGTTAAGGTTAGCCAAACATCGCAATATGGTAATGAAATTGTACATAACATGAAACGTTTAATGTTTTAATTTTGTTTTAATAAATACGGCCGGGATGGTCACTCCATCCCACTTCCAAAAACTTCAAGAACTGTTTCCGGTTTCACTCCTTTTGGGGATTGTGTTGAGAGGGGGTGGCGGGTATCTCGGCTATATAGACGTTGTTAAGTATTGTTTGTGGTTCGGACTTCGTGATTCAGGTAACTCGTAATTAAAACTTTGTGGCTTAGGTTGTTTCCCCTGGAAGACATTTCTAAGGGAAACCGGCGTTGAAGTGGGAGAACATCCTACAATGATGTTAACCAGCCCCTACAGATCAGCAATATTGCTACACAAACAAAAACAAAACATTTTGCTGCAGCCATTCACAAAAAAATGGTTGTTGATCAAATAGTATCTTAAAGAATGAGTTCAGTGTTGTACGTAATGGTATGACTCAAGATTAAGCATGAGGTAAGTGTGAATTGCCAACACAACAATAGAAGTAACATTTAAAAACAATAGTCGAAAATGAAGTATAATTTAGGGTTATAGTACAAAAATATTGAAGGTTTATAGTCTTACTGAGCACAGTGTACTTAAGCTCAATGAACTACACAAATAATCAGATTCCAGAAACATTCCCTCCTTTCCCCATGTATTCTGTGAACACACAGTCAATGTGTTCTTGCTTTGTTCTCTACCTGGCTGATAAAACAGCTAGGCTACACTTTATTCATAAAAGCGTCTATAACTATGGAAGGCCATTGATCTCCAAATAGCTCCATACTTTCAAAAATGTTGTGTAGATGAGATTGGGATGGAAAATTGCCTCCATTATCAAAACACGTGTTCCTTCAGTAAAAGAGCGGACAATTTAACTACATCGGTCTTCTGACAACTAAAGTCCCCTGGGTAGATACAAATATTCAATATTGGAGTGTGCGACAAGAAGCAAGGCCAACCTAGAACAAAGCCTTTTAACAGCTTCCTATTTAGATTGAAGACAACAAAAGGTGAACATCTGTATCCTCACATCGATTCAAAGAAAGAAAAAAATGTAATTTTGTGCTGTATAGAAATCCATCTTTCTGCTGGGTATATTGTAGCTTTTCAATAAACTAAGCAAAAAAATGACGTATTCCTTCAAATAAATGCAAGGAAAACAACTTTGTGTACAAAACTGGTTTTATTTGTTGAGCGGGGTGGAAGCCCTACTCAGGCAACAACCACAGTCCTTGTCAGGGTGCACCACAAAAGCCACTAAAATAACCTATGCTTAACCCTCTGGCTGCTTGGCACAGCGCTGTCAGGCTTAACTTAAAGGCAATGCCAAGGTAGGTATGCAGCACACAGCCAGCAATACATTGAAAACACAACACAGGAGAAATACCAAACCAAATTAGAAAAATATAGTATATTTTAATAACTAAAATGCTACCAGAATGAAAAAAAATCCATTAGGTTGAACTGGAGATATTGCATTTTTAAGTTTTGAGTAAAAATAGTGCAAAAAGGAGCAAAACGGCAACTGTGGGTATCTGATGATCATGTTGAACTGGGACAAAGTCACAAGTTCAGGTTACTGAGACAAAGCACAGGACCAAGTTTGGCCTGCTGGAAGTTGTACCTTATGTCCTTGATGTGAGATATGTATGGTGGTGCTTTGTGAGACTGTGTGTTGCTCTGTTTTGGTTTGATTAAGTTAAAGCCTGTGAAGTGAGTCTTTGCTGGGCTGCTCGTCACTCAGCCTCATTATCAAAGGAGCTATAAGCTGGATGGTGAGGCTTTCTGGTGCTTCACAAAGCTTGGCGTTTATTCCAATGAAGGTCTCAGCCCAGTTTGCTTTTGGTCACTTTAGGATTCTGGGTACTTCCCACTGCTAACTAGTGCTAAAGTGCATAAGTTCAAATAGAAATTGCCTTGTGCCCTAAACATGGCAATATTGACTTATCAACAATTACCATATTTAAGTTACTTGTAATTTCCTAGTAAAGTGCACTATATGTGCCCAGGGCATGTACATTAAATGCTACTGGTGGGCAGCACTGATTGTGGCATCCACTTCAGTAGCCCTCAAACAAGTCTCAGGACTGTCACTGCAGAGCCTGTGTGTGCAGTTTTACTCTGCAATTTTGACCTGGTAGGTTAACCTACTTGTCAGGCCCAAACCTTCGCTTTATTACATATAAGTTACCCATAAGGTAGGCCCTAGTCAGCCCTATGGACAGGGTGCAGTGTATTCAAAAGGTAGGACATATCCTGGTAGTGAAAAACTGGTAACATTGTTTTTCAGTACTGCAAGGCCTACCTCTCCCACAGGTTAACATTTTGATAGCCTTAAAACATCTTTTGAAGTGTCATTTTCGATCAGGAAAATATAGAGATTTGAGTTTGGTGTCTCTGTACTCAAAATTTTAAATCACAACTTACTTTAACTAATCTGTGCCTCTGCTTATCTCTGAAAACTTGTCTGGGTTGGGTGACAGCCAGGCTTCGTGCATTCCCACCAGACATTCACACAAAGGGAACTGGGTGTGACTTTTACATCTTGATGATGGCCTATCACCAGGCTGATGGGCCTTCCTGAGGTAAATTGGGAGGGATGAGCTGGCACTTGCACCTGAATAGGTCTCACACACTTCAAAAGGCACATTTGGGTATCAATACTGGACCCCTGACACCACCAAATCAGTACCTTGCTGGAACAAAGGCCATTTTGCCTGGAACAAGAGTACTACCTGAATTGAGGTATCAGCCTGCTGCCTACTGATTGGCCCGCTGCAGGAGGGACTGCCAGTTTGCTACCTGCTCTGCTGTGTTGGCCTTCTGCATCCTCTGTAGAGTGCGGAATGTCCGAATTTCGCATACTCCTCAAGCAGAGTGGAGTTTACCGCCTGGACTTAGGAAGAAGGCAAGCAGGTCCAATATTCCTTCTCAGACAGCAAAGCACTCATTCAAACAGCACAGTAGTCCTCTGGCCATGGGGCAGTCCTTTATATGTAACTAGCAGCCCGTCCCGACGTTGTCTGGGTATGAATTGCTGCCGGCCAGTAGTATATTGTTTTGTAGGATTTCGTTACGATAGCATTTCCTATCTGTGACAGGCCTATGAAACGCTCCGATTCATAGTGCACTGCTGATGCACTTAAGAGTGCGCGTTCAGTAGTGTGTGAACTCGAGTTTCCATACTTTATTTTTCCTTGCAATATTATATAGCGCAAACTCGACAACATGGCATGAGCACAATTTACATTACAGAAGGACACATTCATTTGTGTCAGGCACGGGGAGACAACGCGATTTTCCTGGAACCACAGGATGTTGAGCTGATGCCGCGATTCGAACGTAGCTCCCCAGCTCTAAAGTTCACTATTCTAGAACTTGTAGCGGGAGGTGTGTCTAAAAGTGTATGTCGGTGCTGGTCATCAATGAGAGAGACCTGTGCATTTTTCAAATGGGTGGTAAAAAAATATGAGTATGTTGCTGGAGATGTGAGCCGCCATGCCACCAATGTACTTACCGGGGAAGGGTGAACACCCATTATTCCACAACTTTCTTTCCGCATGCCATCACTCCGCATAATTTCATTACGAAAGGACCATGACTCCGCAAGGCCATTATAACGCATGGCATTACATTTTATATGCTTTTACCACGCATACATTTACAACGAAATTCGTTGTAAATGCAAGAATGGTAAAAGCATGTTTTTTTTTAATGTTTGGATAAGGTAAGTATGGGTATAAGGGTATATGTTTTGGGGTACTGAGGTATATGTTTTGGTGTGTTTGGGTATTTTAAGGGTTCAGATATAGTTTTGGTTTATGGGGTACAGGGGTAGTTTTAGGGTTTAGGGATAGGTATGGGTTTTGGGGTACAGGGGTATTTTTAGGGTTCAGGGCTAAGTTTGGGTTTTGGGTATAGGGGTATTTTTAGGGTACAGGAAT
The DNA here is from genome assembly GCF_964263255.1 of Lissotriton vulgaris. Classification (NCBI taxonomy): domain Eukaryota; kingdom Metazoa; phylum Chordata; class Amphibia; order Caudata; family Salamandridae; genus Lissotriton; species Lissotriton vulgaris. The sequence continues at coordinate 1,908,444,910 of NC_141689.1, forward strand.
AGGTTTGAGTTTTGGGGTACAGGGGTATTTTAAGGGTTCAGGGCTGGGTTTGGGTTTTGGGGTACAGGGGTAGATTTAGGGTTCAGGGCTAGGTTTGAGTTTTGGGGTACAGGGGTATTTTAGGGTTCAGGGGTAGGTTTGGGTTTTGGGGGACAGGCTTATTTTTAGGGTTCAGGGCTAGGTTTGGGGTACAGGGGTATTTTTAGAGTTCTTGGGTGGGTTTGGGTTTTGGGGTACAGGGGCATTTTAAGGGTTCAGGGCTAGGTTTGGGTTTTGTGGTACAGGGGTATTTTAGGGTTCAGGGGTAGGTTTGGGTTTTGGGGTACAGTGGTATTTTTAGGGTTCAGGGGTAGGTTTGGGTTTTGGGGTACAGGGGTACTTTTAGGTTTCAGGGGTATGTTTGGGGTTTGAGGTATTGGGGTATTTATAGGGTTCATGGCTAGGTTTGGGTTTTGGGGTACAGGGGTATTTTAAGGGTTCAGGGCTAGGTTTGGGGAACAGGGGTATTTTTAGGGTTCAGGGGTAGGTTTGGGTTTTGGGGTACAGGGGCATTTTAAGGGTTCAGGGCTAGGTTTGGGTTTTGAGGTATATGGGTATTTTAGGGTTCAGGGGTAGGTTTGGGTATTGGTTTACAGTGGTATTTTTAGGGTTCAGGGGTAGGTTTGGGTTTTGGGGTACAGGGGTATTTTTAGGTTTTAGGGGTAGGTTTGGGGTTTGAGGTACTGGGGTATTTATAGGGTTCATGGCTAGGTTTGGGTTTTGGGGTACAGGGGTATTTTAAGGGTTCAGGGCTAGGTTTGGGGTACAGGGGTATTTTTAGGGTTCAGGGGTAGGTTTGGGTTTTGGGGTACAGTGGCATTTTAAGGGTTCAGGGCTAGGTTTGGGTTTTGGGGTACAGGGGTATTTTAGGGTTCAGGGGTAGGTTTGGGTATTGGTTTACAGTGGTATTTTTAGGGTTCAGGGCTATTTTTGGATTTTGGGGTACAGGGGTATTTTTAGGGTTCAGATGTAGGTTTGGATTTTGAGGTACAGGGGTATTTATAGGGTTTAGGGCTAGGCTTGGGTTTTGGGGTACAGTGGTATTTTTAGGGTTCAGGGATAGGTTTGGGTTTTGGTGTACAGGGTATATTTATAGGGTTCAGATGGGTTAGTGTTTAAGGGTATTGGGGTATTTTAAGGAGTAAGGGTGGGTTATGATTATGGGGTGCAGGGGTATTTAAAGGGAGCAGGGTGGGATTAGTACACAATATGAGACATGGCTTGAAGGGCGGAACGTACCACACGCCCCCAGCATTTGTCACGCCCCCAGCACACGCCCACAGCACAACACAGACACGCCCACAAGGGACTACTTTGCGGGCACGGTTCTTTTACCTTTTAAATGTATATGGTGGGCGTCTGCATAGCCTATGTCCTTCTGCTGCAACTGCCCTTTCCAACACTGTATTGGGTGTTGTGATTGGTGCTGTGGTTCCTGAGATTACCCGCCTCAAAGGTTTGGGCTCTCTCTTTATTATATTAGTATGGACTTCCACTGGTCCAGGAGTGTTCTGTAGAGTGTCCCTGGAGGCCCAATATTTACACCTGATGTCATGCCCAGGTCATCGTGAGTGGTGTGCACTCCCCACCTCCTTGATTCCCCATATAATATTGAACCCTCCCAGCCACGGAAACTATTGGACCCTTCAGCAATAACGAGTACCTGGCTCTGACCCTCTCTCAAAGCCCCTTCATTCCACCCACATCAAAAGCTTCTGTTCTGTAGAATAGCTTTGTCTAGAGGGTTACACCTGTCCCGAAATCTCATGAGCTCTCAGGAAGGGTGACCATCTTGGGCATAGTGCTATTTATACATCATCATATCCTTCAAGCACTGCTTGTCCGCTAGACATTCTAATGGAAGGCACTCTCTCTCAATGTTCCTAGTTACCTTGGCCAAGTCATGGATACAGCTCCAGCTCAACCTATTCTCATCACAATCTTCCTCGGAGGCTCTTTGCCATCTTCAAGCTCTCCTGCTGGACAATTACACAGATTAACATAACATATGTATTTTTTATAGCACACGTTCACCCATGGGCATCTTGGTGCTAAATAACAGATGTCTATTGTAACTCAATAGTACTCATTTTATCGACTTCAGGAGGATGAAAGGCTGAGTGTACCCACCATGATTTGAACCTGTGACCTTGAGGTCAATCACAGGTTCCCCTAGCTGGTGCATTACTCCACTACGCCACCAGGCTTGACTACCATAAAACAGGCAACAGCGTGGTAAAGAGTATTATAGTTCAGCAATTAAGACACAAGTCAACTGGAAAATTAAATGTTAATTCACAATTCTGAGACTAAAGGTAAAATGAGTTGTGACTAAACAATACTGCCTATTCCTCGGGAACTGTGAAGATTACTTATTGAAAAAAAGCAACCGTTCTTGGAACATAAAGACAGTATAAACTAGGCGAGCAAAAAAAGGACAATTATGCATTAAAATCATGTTGTGAGCAGAAGCTTGATTTTTTAGGTGATGAGTCATTGTAATATGTTTTTTTTTGTCAAAGGTGTATTTTATTGAGAAAAAAACACAGAGAAATCTTGCGACAATCTCGCACAACATCCCACGCAGGGGGCTAAGCAAGTTAGGTGGGAGAACACCAAAGGCATGGGCAGATCCAAGAAACGGACCCACCAGGGCCCTAAGCTAAAAAGTAACATGAAATGCAGTCCAAGCCCGGTATGCCCCCGGCAAATAGCAGCGTGGGTCCATTGGGCCAATCATGGAAAACTACATCCGGAGAAAGCCCCCCTGGACGAACAGCTGGGTGCCTCCCGCCGCAATTGAGTTAAGAGTGTCACAAGGAACCAAAACAAGGAACTCCCACCCTCCCACTCCTCCCCTCCCGGTGGTGGGAGCACTCCGCATTCATACCTCATCCATGCGCACAGCACTCATACCTGAAAGAGATGTAGGCTCTGTAATGTAGGTGGGTATACTGCTGATGGCAATCCCCTGGAGAGGAAGCGGACCAAAGATCCCCAACGAAAGGTGACGTTTTTAAAATCGCCCAGAAAGACCTCGGCCATACGTTCCATGCTCAACAATGTCCACAGTCTAGCATGCCACAAAGAGATCGCCAGGGCCTCCCTCTTCTTCCAAGCTGCCACCAGGGTGACCTTGGCTGCCCCAATGCACAACCAGAGGATTTTCTTATCAGCCCGGGTCTGGTGTTCCAGCAGTGGATCTCGGAGGCCCAACAGAACATGTGCCATTGAGTCTGCTACGGGGTACCCCAAGATATACTTAATGTGGGAGAGGATTTCCTCCCAGTAGGGGCGGATAGCGGGGCAGTCCCACCAGATGTGGCGAAAGTCACCTAATAGGCCACAGCTGCGCCAACACCTGTTGGAAGTGCCAGGGTATATGCGATGTAACTTAGCAGGAGAGAGATACCAGTCCATCATTGTTTTGAGATGTGCCTCACTGTTAGACTCGGCTGTCTCTAGTTGGCAGAGGTATACACTTCTGACAAATAGGGACTCACCTCCTCTAGTCAGGGCAAGGGGATCACACACTTAGATAACCCCTGCTCACCCCCTCGGTAGCTTGGCAAAGCAGACAGGCTTATCTCAGAGGCAGTGCGTTAAGCATTTACGACCACATGCAGTAATAAAGTGAAGACACTACAAATGGACACAACACAGTAGTCTTATAAAAATAAGGATTTTTATATAAGGCTTAGCACAAGACCAAATAACGACAAAAATATACCACAATCCTAATAAATACCCTTGGAAGGAAAAAATAATAGTTCAAGTGTAGTTTCTTCTTAGCACAAAGTCTTTAGTAACAAAAGCAACTCTTCTTCTTTAAATCACAGTTCTTGGCAACAATGTAACCCACACGGGAGTCACACAACGTCAAGGCAAAAGTTAATTCAAAGGTTTGGTGTCGACCGCGAGGAGCGCTACGTCGAGCCCGGAGTCACACGGACCCCCAACAACACAGTACCTTAGGAAAATGAAGCACACGATGATCAGCGGCGTCGAGCAATCCGGCGTCGCGGCTTCGGTGTTGATCAGGCCTCAGTAGTCGTCGATGTCGATGATGGTGTTGCAAGCGTGAGCAGCGCTCACGGCATCGAGGGGGGTTCGAAGTCGATGCAATCAGCAGCGGTGCAGACACGAGGTCACTTGGAGCTGGAGCTGAACTCATTACTCACTGGCGTTGCTGCTGGCGTCGATCGGGCCCGGCAGCCGGCGTCGAGGAAGCGGGACACTGGAGCCGTTACTCACGATGTCGAGCTGGATTCGGCGGCGTCCGTCGGCGTCGAGATTGCTGGATTCTTTCAGAGGTGCTGGATTCTCAAGTTCCAGCAACAAGCACTTTTAGCAGATGAAGTCCTTTAGCCTGTGACTTCAACAGGAGGCTGGCACTCTTCCAGCCCTTAGAGATTTCCTTAGCAAAGTTCGAGAGTACACACTCAGTTCCTCTCTCCTGGTTCCTTGGCAAAAATAAAGAAGCAACTGCAGGATTCCCCCCAACAAACAGCACACTGGCAGAAGGGGTAGGCAAGTCCTTGGATCAGCAGGCTTCTTGGCCTTGGTTCCAGTTCCTTGTCAGAATTGATCTAAAGTCTTGGTTCAGGGGTCCTTCTCTTATACCCCTTTCGGCTTTGATCCCTTTGTCCATGCAGGGGAACTCCCCCTCATTCCGGGTCTGTGGTGGGTGTAGCCAGGTGGTGACACCTGGCCGATTCACAGTGCAGGGCTGGGTCCTCAGACGCCCAGCAGGCAGTGGAGCCAGTATTGTCACTGGCAGGAGCAGAGCTATCAGTCGCCCGGCAGGAGGTGGAGCCAGCATTGTATCAGGCAGGGCAGGCTATCAGGAACTACTCTCCCCCTGCTCTCAATGCAAATGCACCACTCACCCCACACTGACTCATTCAGAACTCTGGAGCCACCCAGCCCCTGTCATACACACACCAAACCAGCAGAAACCAGAAATAGTTAGACAAGAAAATAGCCACTTTCTAAAAGTGCTATTTTCAAACCCAGAGTCCAAAAACCATCCACACCAATGGATGCGTGATTGAACCCCGAGTTCAGGGATACCAAACTCGACATTGCACCATGCTCCCCGAGCCAGCTAGGATTATAGCATTAATAACCCCGACAGCCCATTCTAACTAATGGAGAGCAGGTTACCTCACAATAGTGAAAAACGAATATGGCTGTAATTCACTATTAGGACATGCCAACTTGGTCAGGCTTGTCCTACCTTATACTTACAATGCACCCTGCCCTCAGGCCTACCATAGGGGTGACTAACATGAAGTTAAGGGAAGGTTTAGGGACTGGCAAGTAGGTGTACTTGCGCAGTCAGCGCGACAGTACCAGACTGCACGTAGGTATAGCAATGGCAGACCTTCAGACATACTTTTACTAGGCCGCTCTTGTGGGTGGCCCAACATGTGCTGCAAGCCTACGAGCAGCATTTGTATTTACAAGCCCTGGCACTCCTGGTGCACTAGACTAGGGACTGACAGTAAACCAAATAAGCCAAACATGGAATTCAGTCAATACAGTAATTTAACATAGGGAGCACTTGCACCGCGGCACTCATTAGCAGTGGCGCAGTGCCCAGAGCGATATACCAGCAAAAACATCATTAACGGAGGGGGCAAACAGAAAAAATGGAGGAGAGACTCAAGCCAATGATGTCAGGTCTAACACTCACGAAGTTCAATGGAATGATTATGTTTCGCCAAGTCTCTTCACAGGTGTGACCATTCAACATCCGATACATCGCATTCCAACATTTCTTCCCAGAGGCCCATGTATCACAGTCTGGGGGAAAGAGCCGTGGACAAGAGGTGATGGTAGAGAAAGGAGATGACGCCCCGCATGGCAGTGGCCCGGGAAATGAAGGCCTCAAAGGGGGTAAGAGCTCGAGTGGCCGCGTCTCGAACAGCAGGGGAAAGTGCCCAATGAAGCAACTGGGCAGGGTCAAAATGTATGGGCGTAAAGGGGGAGGGGAATGTTGTCCACCTCTCATCGCTGGAGACCGAATCCCATACCTTCAGGGTGGTGCCAGTGGGAGTGCTAATGTACGCATTCCTGGGTCTATCTCTCTTGGGCTTCCATACCAGATCTCAAACCGATCTACCTGCCACACTCCTATCCATATGCAACCAGTGTTTTTCTGACATAGGCTGAGACCACTCCACCAACACCCTGAGCTGCGCTGCTTTGTGATAGAGAAGCATGTCAGGAAGCCCAACCCCCCTCCCCACGTGGGCGCCTGAGAGAGGTAAAGGAAAAGCGAGCCCGCCCTCCTTGCCAAATAAAGCGGAGCATAAGGGTTTTAACGCGTCAAAAGAAGTCGGTATCTACCACAATGGGGAGCGCCTGGAATAAATACAGAAGCTTGGGGAAGTGTGTCATTTTAATCGCATGTATCCTCCCTAGCCACAAGATATACAAAGGCAGCCATCGTCTCAGATCTGTTTGGATACGCGCCAACAGGGGGGGGAAATTAGCGGTGTACAGCTTCCCCACTGTAGGGGTAAGGTGGATCCCCAGGTACAGCAGAGAAGAAAGGGTCCACGGCAAAGGTGACAGCGGGCGAAGGCGGTCCACCTCCGCTAGGGAGAGCGTGAGGTTAAGAATAAAGGACTTGTCGTAGTTGACTTTAAAGCCAGCCACTGTCTCGAAACGCGCCAACTCCATCTGAACTTGAGGGAGGGAGTGCACGGGGTCAGAGAGGGATAGCAGGAGGTCATCCGCGAACAGGGAGATTTTATGTTGCTCGCCAGTGAAAGGCAGTCCCCGAATGCCTGGGTGTTCCCGCACCGCCATCGCCAGCGGTTCGATGCTCAGGGCAAAGAGCAGGGGAGAAAGTGGGCACCCCTGCCTCGTGCTATGTGAGTGTGGAAAAAAGGCCGTCAGGTGGCCATTGACCGAGACTCTGGAACGGGGACAGCTGTAATTCGCCCCCAACATGGACAGGAATTTGAGCGAAAAGCCAAAAGCCGTCAGGGTCTGGAACAAAAATCCCCAGTCCACCCGGTCAAAGGCCTTCTCCGCATCAAGACCCACCAGGACAGCAATGAGAGCGGGCATGAGGTCCTGTAATCTGGACGCTAATATGGACGAATATAACAGCGTCAATGTTCAGCAGGGCTATAGGCCTATATGAGGTACACTTGGTGAGAGCTTTCCCCGGCTTGGGGATAACCGATATAACTGCCTCCACCATGGAGCCTGAGGTCGTACCTGTCTCAGCCATGGCGTTAAAAAGGAGCACCAGGAAGTCACTTACTTCCGCTGTAAAGGTCCGATAATAAAAAAAACAGTGTAGCCGTACGCACCGGGCGCCTTATTGAGCTTCAGAGCCTTGTTAGCAGTCAGAGCCTCCTCCCTAGTGAAGGGGGCAGCGAGCAACTTGTTCCACTCGGCAGAGACGCGAGGGAGCGGAAGTGCACTTTAATAATCACGCTGAGCCCCGGGGTCTAGGGGGTCCCCCGAGTACAACGCTTCGTAGAACTCCCCAAAGAGTTCCGCCATGGCCTCGTCATGGTACATCAGCTCACCTCCGGGGTCTTGAATACCGCCAATATATTCCTTCTCCCTCTTGTCTCTCAGCTGGCGCGCAAGGTGCTTCCCTATCTTATTTCCCTGTGACTAAGAAAGACGGCGCAATTTCAGGAGAGTGAACTCCGCCCGGTTACTATAATGAGCCCTGAGTTTAGCCCGGACCGCTGTCAACGAGCGGAGCATCTGCCTGGTGGGGTTCTGTTTGTGGGTCTGCTCCAAACTGGTCAGCTCCTCCTCCAACCCCTCCCGCTCCCCCGCCGCAGCTTATTGAGAGCCGCGTTGAGGGCCAAGCAGTTACCCCTGAGCGAGCCTTAAAGGCATCCCAAGTGACAAAGATCGAAGTGTCCTGGACAGGGTTGAGGTCAAAAAAGTTGCGGATCGCCGTCCGCAACGCCTTACAGGAGGAATCATCTCTGATCAGGGAGGCTGGAAAATACCACTTGCGGGTTCCAGCACTGTCCGGGCCCCAGTGAAAACAGAGGGCCAACAGGCTATGATCAGAGACTGAAAGGGGGAAGATCGTAGGCTCTCTCAGGGATCCCCGGAGGAACTGGCTCAGGAAACCATAGTCCAGACGGGAATAGGAATGGTGAACGTGGGAGAAGTAAGTGTAGTCCCGCGCAAGGGGATGAAGGGAGCGCCACCCGTCGATCAACCCCAGGTCTTCAAAGCTTCGACGTGTCTCAGCCGAAAAAACCCCAGCGTCGGCCCTCTGAGGGTGGGAGCAGTCCAATTCTCGATTCCATATCAGATTAAAGTCACTCATCACAAAGAGGGTTCCCTCAGCAAAGTCCTCAACAATACGCAGTAGGTCCGGGAGGAACCTATTTTGTCCCGCATTGGGGGCATACAGTACTAGAAAGGTGCATAATTTGCTGCGGAGCGTACCTTTGACCGAGATCCATCTACCCTCTTTATCGCTCTGAACCCCCAGCGGTTGAAATCACATTGCTGAATGGAACATTAGGGCTACCCCCCTGTGCTTACTAAGGGCAGAGGAGCTATATATAAGCGGGTATTGTCGGTGCTTAAGGCGGGTTTCATCTTTCGGAGCTAGATGCGTCTCCTGGAGACCCACCACATCTAAGCTATGGTCCAGAATGTATTTCCATATCTCTTGGCGTTTTTGAGGGGAGTTCAGTCCCTTCACGTTCCATGTGCCCACAGAGACCGGCATCACAGATATGTTCTCCCACTCAGCTTAGCTTCCCACCTCCACACACCCGACGCACACCCCTCCATCCAGCACCCTTTGCTCCCAAACACACCCACTCCTCCCGCAACCCTCGTCATCAGCCACCTCGCTCCCTGGGATCTACGCCAGTCCTCCACAGTGCACCACACCCCACCCGCCCTCGCAGCTCCATCACCCCTATAAGGCCCTGGAGTAGCAAGCCTTCCCCTCCGGAGGGCAGTCAACTCTCCCAGCACAGATTGCAAGGTCAGTATCACACATCCACTCTCACATCCGCCACCACCACCCCCTTCCCCCTTCCCCCCCACCCCAGGACCGGAGAGCCTCAACAGGAGTGCCTCCCCTGCCCTAAACTGAAAAGGCCCCAAGGGTGCAAAGGAAAGCATAGAGAAAAGAGAACCACCATGAGGGTTATCGTTGAGTCCCTCAGAGAGCGGCGGTTGAGGTACCAGTCAGTGTCCCACTCGCTTTTCGGACCGGGGCTTCTTCCCAAAAAGTACATAGTTACCCACGGTACCTGAGCGGAGGGGGGTGTCCCTCCGACGCCTATCAGCCTTCCCTCCGTGATCATGCAGCCCCCGAGCTGCCCTGCGACTGCGCAACCATCACACTCACCACGGAGGCCACTGCTCCATCTCTTTCTTGCTGGCTGGCCGTAGGGTCTGGCCTGTTCTGTGGCACGGAGCGCCACACTCTCTACCAGGAGGAAGAGCACCGCCGTCGCCGAGCCGGTGATTGCCCAGTCCTCAGGGGGGGGCAGCGTCATCCAGGCCCAGGAGATCTTTGGCCACCTGCAGGGATAGAATCTGGACCAGCCTGTTCTGTCACCGGAAGATGAGGCGAAAGGGATGGCCCCAGGAATACGCCACATTATGGTCCTTCAGGAAAGATGTCACCGGCTTGAAGTCACGCCTCTTTTGTAGAGTTGATGCCTTCAGGTCCTGGAATAGCTGGGGGCGATGCTCTCTAAACTGCAAATCAGTGATTCCCCTCGCCTTCCGAAGGTTACGCTCCTTAACCTTAAAATCATGTACACAGACCAGGATGTCCGGAGGCAGAGCCCCTGTACCTCTCGGTAGCCCAACACTATGGACCCTGTCCATTCTGATCTCGTGAAGGTCATCTTCACTCAGGATCTGCAGAAAGAGAGCCTCCACATAGCCACGCAGGTCTCCTGCCTCTCCGTCCCAGGGCACCGCGCAAATGCGAATGTTATTCCGGCGAGAACGGTTCTCTAGGTCTTCCGCATGGGCCTGGAGATCCAGGTTTTGCTCCGTCAGCCTGAGCACATCCTGTTGGAGCTGGTGCACATCGCCCGTCAACCCTAGGTCGTGTTCTTCCAGCGCCGCCACCCTCTCGCCAATGCCATCCACATCCCTTCTCACCTCTCTGAGATCGGAAGCGATTTGGGAACGGAGCTCCGAGATGTCCTCCTTGATGGCCGAAAAGAGCTCCAGCATAAAGGCCTTGGTGGCAGGGCCTCATCGTCCCATAGCCGGGGAGAAGTGCTGGTACTCGGAGACGTCGTTGGCTGTGCTCCTTTTAGAGGCCCCTCCTTGCCTGGCTTGTCCTTGCGGTTCCTGTTAGCCATCGCGTTCGGTTCGGTAGACGTATTCCGACCAGGACGGCAGGCAGCGAGCACCACTCCGGGACCGTCGCCCCCGATCCGGGTAGACTATTGTCATAAGCGCGGCTGCGAGACCAGTGCTCGGGTCCAGTGGTCCCAGACCGCATAGCACTGTCGCTCTTCCTCCACTGAGACGGAGACCGGAAGGTCCACTCTGGCACCTGACTCTGGTAGTGCCCACCACTGCGCCCCTTCTTGCCTCCACCAGCTCCCAGGCCACTCCAGCAGGCCGCACCGTTCTGTCCCGGGCGTGGATGTAGCCCACAGGTCCCGCCTCCTGGCTCAATCCCCAGGCTCCCACCAGCACACAGTCAATGATCCTTAAATATATTGTCGCCTACCTCGGGTGTTCTCAGGAGCGTGACCCCTGCGTCCCCAGGCCAAATTCGGAAGCTCAGGCCCACATGTGTTCCCGCTGGCAGGCAGGGATCCCGGAGCCCAACCGCGATCAGGCCGCTACCTTGGGCCAGTACAGTCTCAGTCCTCGGAGCGGGGGCAGGGGCAGGCGCTCCCTCGAGTTCTTATCGCGATCCGGGCTGGCAGCACCCGAGGAGGCTGGATCGCACTGGATGCGGCCCGGACCTAGGCCTCCAATCCCCGGCCTCGAGTGCGGCTGGTGTTCCGACCGTCCGCCGGACAAGCTCCGCTCCGGATCCTCACAACCTGGCGGGCTCTACAGGGCACTATCCCCCCGCGGGGCCGCCGGGCCGCATTCCGCGGGGGTCTCACCCGGCTCCTCAGTCAGCGGGCTCCGCTACAGCCGCGCGGCAGGATGTCACCACCCTGGCTGTCCTTTACGCGAGTCACCCGGCTCCCACTGCTCAGCCACGCTACAGGCCTCGAATCCGTCAGGGGGTCCACCTCTCCACTACCGGAGCCTCAGAGGACAACAAATCTCCTCGAGTGACTCCGAAGGTGCTGCGCTAGGTTAGGGTCAGTCGCCAGGGTCCAGGGAAGGCGCTGGACAAGGCTAACAATCACGGCGGTTGAGGGGCAGAAAGCACGTACTACTCCGTCGCCATCTTAGACACGCCCCCATTGTAATATGTTTTATTGTTATTCAACAAAGGTCAATAGAACAGTGTCGCATGGGGAGAACATGCTTTGGAAGGGCACTTGGAATTCTTGATTCACACACTCTCTGTCAGGTTGAGGTTCCGTGACGATTTGAACCCGTGTTTTCAACATTGTCGTAAACTCATAATTTTGGTACCAATGAACCCCAAATGATCCATTTAGCATATCCTGGTGTTTTCGCTATGTTACGAGCAAGAGCACTCCTGTTATAAGGTTCCGTGACGATTTGAACCCGTGTTTTCAACATTGTCGTAAACTCATAATTTTGGTACCAATGAACCCCAAATGATCCATTTAGCATATCCTGGTGTTTTCGCTATGTTACGAGCAAGAGCACTCCTGTTATAACCACATTTCTGATACACCGATGGCATCCATTTTAGATCATGGCATCCATCTTGTTTCCTTGCCCTCACATAGTCAATGGACACGCAGTGACCTCTGATCAACCCATTTCGCTTAAAGGACACGTAAGCTTTAGCCGGCGATTCACCTTGCTAGTGACACGTGCACCTTAGGACAGAAACGCTGTGGCCGCATGACTCGGCAAAAGCTGCCTCCTCTGCCTGAGGCCAGTCCTGCTATACTGGTTCTCGTGTTCGTTGTGACAAAACAAACAGTAGGGGAGGGCTAGAGGGACGTTTAAAGACCAATGCCTAAGTATTGTCCCCCAAAGGACTAACTTATACACGAAAAACTTAGGGGTCTAGGAGCTAAACCAGAAGAGTGTTTGCTAATGTAAAACCTATGTCTAATTAGTACTATAGGAATACAAAGAGTAACAGACCAAAATCGCCAGTAAATGAAACACCTGTAATCGTGAGTCACCCCAGTTGTTTTGGATTCCCATCAAAGTCTTACAAGATCAATATTATCATTTGGTAATCCCTGGCGGGTATTGTGTCTCCTGACCATTGAGATCACATGCATACCCTCTTGGATGGTTCGGGGTAGCGACCACAATCACACAGGTATCACAAATGCTGTTGATTCAGTGGGAAAAGTGCAGTGCAAAAAGAAAAAGTGGTGATTTAAAATAGGATAGGGAACTAACAGAAAAACTTTTAATAGGCGTTGGCCCCTTCCTGATTAAAAACAAGAACAGACTGGCAAAATTGTCCAAACATTTCGCGTCTATTATCTGGTGGAAGAGATACATAGACGATGTTCTGGTAGTGTGGAGAGGGTCGAAGGAATCTATATTACAATTCCATGAATGGCTTAACAATCAAAATGAATACCTCCGGTTTACTATTGAAATAAGTAAAGAACGGGTAGCCTTCCTGGATCTCTCTATCTATTGTACAGCGAACGGCCTACAGAGTGAACTTTACCGCAAACCAATGGCACGGAATTCACTCCTACTATATGAGAGTCAGCATCCCAAGTCCCTAAGGGACAACCTCCCATTTGGTCAGTTCCTTCGAGTTCGGAGGAACTGCTCCACTGCAGAAAGCTTTGAACGACATGCAGGCGAACTGTCTAAACAACTTCAGTCAAGGCATAACCCCAAAAGACTGGTGAATCGCTCACGCAAAAGAGCAGCTAATAACCACCGGGCTGCTCTACTTGAACCCAAACCTGCTAAACCACCGACTGAACGACTCACTCTTGTGAGCACATACAACACCAAGTCTAATAAGGTTCAGAGAGTCATCAAGAAACATTGGCGCATTTTAAACAGCGGGAAAGACAAACTCGAATTCCCACTGTTCGCGTTCAAACGCTCAAAAAACTTGAGGGATCGTCTGGTACACACCCGTCCCAGAACCACTGCTAAGGGAGAAGTGGGCACCCTCTGGGACCTGCCGCCTGTTACAGGTCACCACCCTTGTGGCAATTGCTCTGTTTGCCCACTCACCTCTAAAATCACGAGTGTGGACATCAGGACAGATCGACCTTGGGAGCTGAGACAATTCTCAAATTGCAACAGCAACAACCTGATTTATCTCCTCACCTGTATTTGTAACGAACGATATGTTGGCATGACCACCAGAAAGGTCAGAGTGAGAATGCAGGAACATAAAAGCACTTTCCGTTGTAAAAAGGACATCTCCAGACTTACCAAACACTTCATTGAGCACAATCATAGTGAAAATGACTTCAAATGGCATGTTCTTGAAAAACCACATATCCCTGCCCATGTAAGCGATGTGTCTAACTTCCTGTTTCGTAAAGAGCAAAGATGGGTGTACAAATTGGGTACTGATCAACACGGACTGAATGACGACATCCCCTGGTTCAGTCTTTCATAAACTCCCCGTCAGGCAATCTTGACCAGCCACTGAACAATTACGGGGCCCTTTTGTATATCATTAGAACTACCCGTGTGTTGAGTATGACGTCATCGAGTAGTTCAAGCCTCAATATGAGATTAAGTCGTTGTATCTCTTGCTGATTGGATGGGAACTTCTCTCCTAACCATTCAAGTAAGAATGACGCACACTGTTCTGTGCCTCCCCCTGACTCAGTCACAGCTCGAGACAACGACGGACAGGTAAGACGAGGGCTCCGCTATCATTCTGGGCGGGCCACGTCTGACACTGATCTGAGTATCACCTATAACCTTGTCAACGCTACATTGCTTGAGTCCTTTTGACTCACGGCGGGTGGGTGCGATGAGGTGCACTGACACGGGAGCGCGCCTTGGTGTATGACAGTATACTCTACGTTCAGAACATGTTTGACTTCATGTAGTGTGCACGAGAGTAGATCTATCCCTGATCCCTCCGTAACCATAATCATGAGATCGGTTTCTGTTCCCGTAGAGCGGGGTCTCACATATCCTGAGCCAGGTCCAGGAAGAGGTGAGGTCCACTCCCCGGAAGCACTGGGTGAGTATCGTAGAATGACACAGCTCTTGACTTCTTGCACTGTTATCGTCAGACCAGAGTTGCTGGAAGTGTTTCACTTGTATGTTTGTCCCCCCACTACAGTAACCAAGTACCTGCTTCCGAAGAGGAGTACGCACAGAAGAAGGAACACTATATCCTTTTCTGGCTCTTTCCACTTGTGTGTTTTTTTGTATAATTTTTCACACTCATTTATACACTTATACAGGCAGTAGCACAACTCAGAACAGAGACCCTGAAGAAAGCCTGAGGTAACCCCCTCAGAGGCTGAAACATGTTGGTCTCCTCGCAGATATTTGTTATCAATGCGACAATTTTGCCAGTCTGTTCTTGTTTTTAATCAGGAAGGGGCCAACGCCTATTAAAAGTTTTTCTGTTAGTTCCCTATCCTATTTTAAATCACCACTTTTTCTTTTTGCACTGCACTTTTCCCACTGAATCAACAGCATTTGTGATACCTGTGTGATTGTGGTCGCTACCCCGAACCATCCGAGAGGGTATGCATGTGATCTCAATGGTCAGGAGACACAATACCCGCCAGGGATTACCAAATGATAATATTGATCTTGTAAGACTTTGATGGGAATCCAAAACAACTGGGGTGACTCACGATTACAGGTGTTTCATTTACTGGCGATTTTGGTCTGTTACTCTTTGTATTCCTATAGTACTAATTAGACATAGGTTTTACATTAGCAAACACTCTTCTGGTTTAGCTCCTAGACCCCTAAGTTTTTCGTGTTCGTTGGCCTGATCATGATTAGGCGGCCGAAGCTGGTAGCCTTGCCCATTTACAACCCACAAACATCTCTTATCCTGCTTTTCTATCTTCTGCACCTGGCTCTGCTCCTTTCCTTCTGGGCCTTTATTAGGGGGAGGTAACGAAATTTACGATGAGGCGGTCCGGCTCTTGAATGAAAAGTTGACATGGGATTATGATGGAACAGTGGGAACCCCTCGTTCGTAATGTTTTGACATCAGATATTGTTGACGATTCTTGTGTAACGCCAAATGTTCATTGTTTAGGACATAAAGGTTTAGAAACATACCAACATGTGAAGAATTTTGCCCCTAGCTAAAAATTCTGTATTTAAGGAGCAACCCACTTGGTACAAATCGAACAGGCTCCTAGAATCTGCCCATGTGTAGTTTCTGTGACTTCTGTGTCCCTGCAGTAATAAACCTTTGGTCTTTGACGCCACCATCGAGAAGCCCGTGTTTCTGTTTATTTGTGCACCGAGACAGGTAGAACTCAGGGGTCTTCGGGTGTTGTCCCTGACACCTCTGGACAGTACCAAAAAGTCCAGAACTCCAAGTGGCGCCCAACGTGGGGCAACGTCATTCGGTACCGGTCCAAAAGCCTGAAGAGTTCGAGAAGCTTCGTGTGAAGATTCCAGAGGGAGGCGCCCCACTTCATCGATCCCGGCATATCGCAAAAGTGGCCCGACGTTCTCTTCCACGAGGAATCCCGTTCGGACGGCTGCAGTGGTCCGCTGCCTTGACTGTCGCCCTGTCTTGGACCCGAGGTGCAGACCTTAGAACGGCGAGACAAGATGGGTTTCTCCTTGGTGACGTCTTCAGTGCCTCAGTTAAGTATTAAGTGGTTGCTAGTTGTTTGGTTACTTCGTAAGGGTTTGCTCCTGTTTGGATAATCCTTTTAGTCCTTGGTTTGGTTTGGTTTCGTAAGATTATCACTGGTTGTTCTAATTACGATAATCATTTGGTTTAGTTTGGGTATCGATACATTTGTTCGCTTTGGTAGGCCTAAGTTCTTGGTTCGAATGTGCACCTTTGTTTGTGTCTGTTCTGTGTTCCGGATTATAAAATGGTAAGTCGGAAAAATTGTATGTTGTCGTGTTTTGGTTGCAACAGGGATTCCCGGTTGGAGGACTCATGTCTGGTTCCTCCGATTGGAACTCCTCTTTATGATCTTTATTGCAAGTTCGGTGTGGGCCCTATCTCTTATAACGAGGTATGGATCCGCTACACGGAAAAAGACGGTGTCCTTAGTTGGCCACTGCATGGTAGTTTTGAACCTGAAATTCTTGATAATTTAGAAATGAAATTGTTTAAGAAGAAAGCCCGGCCGGCAATGTTTGATTCTTTCCGTTATTGGCGAAAAGAATCCAAACAGAGAGAAACTAAAAAGTTAAAGAAAGAACAAAAAGAACAAGAGTTGACTTTAGAATAGTCTGCCAAGCAGCTGCAACTCAATGAATCTGAGAAAGCAATGGAGGTGGCCAATAGAGAGCGTAATTTAGCGATAGACAAGTGCTATCCTGCCTTGCCATCAAGTACAGCTAAGATAGTAGAGGACCCTGAAAAGGATCCCCTGTTGTCTTACTTGTTGAGGTCACCCCCACCATATGCACAGGGTGCTACAGCTCCACCCTTGCCTAATGTTCAATTACCAGTTGCTGGACAGCCTGGTATACCTGCTCCTGCACCCCCGAATCAAGCTCCTGTACTTCCTGTGGTTAATCTTAATGTTCCTCCGGCACCCCCTCTTCCAGGGTTGCCGGCTCCTCTGCCTATGCCTTTACCGCTGATTCCTGTTGTTTCACAAGCTACTTTGCCTGTTACCCCTACTGTTGCTGTTTCCTCTGTCCCGACTACTACTCTCCTCCAAACCTCTGCAAGCTATATGACTCCGCTTTCTGTTCGTCGGAGAATAACTGATTCTGTCACTAATATTCTATCTCCCTTTTACAAAACTTTGATTAGGAGTCCTGTCTCTGATTCCGTTCAGAGACGTAGCCAGCTCCCTAGTAGTGAAGAACGTGGAATCTTAGACTCCACTGCCCTTAGGTGGATTTCGAAAGTTGGGAGGTATAATGTACGAGATGTATTAGATACATTCATGCAATGGAAGGAACCGACACAGCGCTATGTGTTTGATGTCATGTGTTCCCTTTTACGTGAAGAATGGGAGAAGAGGGGGGGAAGAGAGCGAATCTGAACAGGTACCGGATGAATTAATCCAAGTTCAACAAAAATTCGCTGCAGGTATGATAGTTGGTCAAGAGATAAAAGAAGCAATGGAATTAATTTTAGATTTTAGATTCGATCCTTCCCTTCGTTCACCAAGAGATTTAGACAAGCGTAGTACGAAACAAGGTCGTCAATATCCTATGAGAAAAGTTCCTCCAATATGGCGCGAGGCTGTGCAAGCTGATGCAGTGCTTGGTATTGCAGCCACTCCGGCTCAATTCCAAAGAGTGTGGATACATATTCCGTGGAAGTGAGCAGAAGTGTTAGCAGTAAAACAGGCTTTGCCAGATCCGCGTAAGAATCCAGCTGGATATTACAAAGAGTTGGCCCAAACAGTTGAAGCTTGCGTTATGAATTTAGCGGACATTGACATGTTATTTGGCAATGTAGTACCACAACCAATTTGGGCTAAAATTCGTAAAGAAAATCATCCAGTTGCCCTAGATGGTGATTGGGCAGCTATAATAGCGGCAGATGGTCAACGAATAGGTGGTTCTAAACCCGAACCTCTAATTGCTGATCTACCTGGTAGAATAATCGAATTAATGAAAACTCTGATGCCAGCATTGCGTGTTAACTGGGACAAGTTGTCCGCATGCAGGCAAAAGAAGGACGAAAGTGTCTCCGACTTTTTCACAAGGTTTGAAGAAACTTTCGTAGATCACAGTGGTCAGGATATGAGCACGGAAGGAGGCCAGAGATTATTTGTTGATAAATTTGTGCACAATCTGTTACCAGAGCTCAGTAATAAATTAAAAGATTCTGAAAGTGCGTGGGCTGTCTCTACAACTGCACAGATACTTGCAACTGCTCAGTACTATGAAAATAGGGATAAGGAAGAAAAAGAAAAGTCAGATAAGAAAACAAAAGATTTAAAAACTAAAGTCCTTTTGCAACAAGCATATCCGCCTCGCACGAATCAGACAAATACCCAGCAAGGGCCATATCAGAGGACAGACTATAATTCTCAGAGACCACAATACCAATGGAATCAGTGTGCGTACTGCAAAAAGGAAGGTCATTATAAGAATGAGTGTCCAGTACTAGCACAAAACAATGCTGCAGTAGCTCAGAGAGGTCGTGGTGGTTCTATGCAAAATTCTAGAGGTCGAGGACGAGGTGCTATACCTCCACAAACGAATGATCGCCCTTCTAATTATTTTGATCAGCGAAACGGACAGTCTGCCCAACCTACTAGATCTCAACAGTATCATGTGGAAGACTACTGTGAAGTTAGTGAGGAATTTCAGCAAAATGAGTACTAGGACAGCCATGGACAAAGAGAGGGAGTAGTATCAGTTCCAGTAGATCAGAGTAGGCCTTATGTCGCAGTAGCCACATCAGGTGTAGTCGAACCGTTTCTGTTGGATACTGGTGCAGCAAAAAGTTCTATCATACATGCGAAACTCCCTGGCGCACCTTTTTCTGGCTTAACAAATATTTCAGTAGGTTTTTCAGGCGCCCCTGTTCACAACCCCGTATCTGGTCCTTTGTCTATTTCTGTTGGACCACGTCAATTGAAAGCACCCCTGATTTTGACCACTGGTTGTAATGAAAATCTGCTTGGTTTAGACTTGTTAAAACGCCTGTATGCGACTTTGTACTGTTCTCCGGCAGGAGTACAGCTTACATTAGGTAAGAGAATCATCTCCCCGATGTATTTGTCAATGGATGCGCTCCCACTGGAGCTGCGTTCTCTCCCTGATACTCTTTGGGCGACTGGTCCTAACGATGTAGGTCTTTTAGAAATTCCACCATATGTAGTCACTTTGAAAGCAAATGTCAAATGTCCACGAATCCCACAATACAAGATCTCTAGTGAAGGTGAACGTGCGCTTTTATTGATCGTGCAAGATTTGATCAAGAAAGACGTAATAGAGGAAACTAGGGGAAATGTTTGTAACAGTCCTGTATTGCCTATTTTAAAACGCACAGATCCTTCAAAGCCTCCAGTCTATAGGTTTGTAATCGATCTTAGAGAGGTTAACAAAATTGTGATTCCACAGTTTCCTGTGGTTCCAGACATTACTGCATTGTTAACGTTGATTCCTGCTACAGCCACATGGTTCTCAGTTATCGACTTGAAGAATGCCTTTTTCAGCATTCCGATAGCCGAGGAAAGCAGAGATATTTTCGGCTTCTCTTTAGGAGGCCGAAGCTTCAGGTTTAAACGTGCTCCACAAGGCTATTGTGAAAGCCCATCCATTTACAGTCAGGCATTAAAAAGTCAGTTAGATTCCTTTGTACTTCCTTCTGGTTCTGCTTTAGTGCAATATGTCGATGATCTTCTAGTGGCTGCCGATGACAAGGAAACTTGCAAAGCAGCTACAATTTCCTTACTGCATCATTTGTCTAATTTAAATCACAAGGTGTCACCTTCCAAAATGCAATACTGTTGCCAAGAAGTGACCTACCTAGGTCATCTCTTGTCAAAGGAGGGAAGAAGGTTGACCCCAGAGAGAATAAAAGCAATTACGCAGATGAATGTTCCTAGTACACAGAGAGAAGTGCGTGCCTTTTTAGGTATTACTTCATACTGTAGGCAATGGATCCCAAATTTTTCTCTTTTGGCAAAACCATTGGTGGCCTTGCCTGGAAAAGGTGTTCCGAGTCCGGTGCCATGGTCTGCCGAATGCCAGCAAAGTTTCTCTGAGTTACGAAATGCATTGTGTTCAGCTCCTGTATTGGGTACACCCGACTACAGTAAACCTTTTACTCTCTATGTCCACGAGAGGGAAGGTTGCGCGTTGAGTGTTCTGACGCAACGATTTGGTGATAAACAACGCCCTTGTGCGTATTTTTCATCAACATTAGATCCGGTAGCCAGAGCGTTGCCTAGTTGCTTGAGAGCTACAGCAGCAGCTGCAGCGTCCATTCGACAATCTGCTGGTTTGGTCATGAACAACATGCTAGTGGTCATGGTTCCTCACGCCGTGGACACACTCATGAACCGAACCAAGACACAACACCTTACCAGCGCTAGATTATCAGGCTATGAGCTGACACTGCTAGCAAGTCATATTCAGATTAAAAGATGCAATGTATTGAATCCAGCAACATTGTTGCCGACTAGTCAGGAGTCGAGTGATTCTGAGCCTCACGACTGTTGTTTCAGAACCGAGGAAGAGACAAAGGGACGGATTGATCTCAAAGACACTCCATTATCAGAACCAGATGGCACGTTGTATGTTGACGGGTCTTGTTTTAAATTGGAGAATGGTGATGTAACAGCTGCCTACGCAGTAACGACTTTGAGTACGATTGTGGAGACTGCAAGAGTGATTCAGAATTCTGCCCAAGCTGCAGAATTAATTGCATTGATAAGAGCGTGTGTTTTAGCTAAGGGAAAGAGAGTGAATGTGTTCACAGATAGTCAGTACGCGTTCGGCGTTGCCCATAGTTTTGGCCGTTTGTGGAAGGAAAGAGGTTTCATTACGTCCCATGGGACTAAGATCCAACATGGTCAGCTAGTCAATGACCTGTTGGAATCTCTAACCTTGCCGACTGAAGTTGCGATTGTGAAGTGCAGTGCTCATCGAGCAATCACGGATGATGTTGGGCGTGGAAATGCTTTTGCTGATGAGACCGCTAAACAGACAGCTAGAAATACGATGAGTAGAATGTATGTTGCAACGTCTGCAAGATGGATTACTGAATCAGGAATGTGTGAGGATACAGTGGAAAGTGTGAAAGCAATTCAGGAAGAAGCCACTGAAGAGGAAAAGCTTGCATGGAAAGAGAACATGGGTAAGTTGGACTCGAATGGGTGTTGGATTGATTTGTCGGAACAGCAGCGGTGGATGTTGCCTGATGCGTATGTGCTTGCGGTGGTAACGATGGCGCATGGAGCAGCGCACATCAGTTCTAAAGGGATTTGTAAGATGTTGGCTCCAGTCTGGAGGAATGATGGAATTAGTAAGTGTGCAGAAAGAGTGGTGAGAAATTGCATGATATGCCTGATGCATAATCCTGGCAAGGGAATCCCCACACCCGCTGGTCACTTCGCTCCTCCTTCTTGCCCCTTCGAAGTGATTCAGTTAGACTTCATTCACATGGATCGTTGTAACAACCTCAAGTACGTTCTAGTGGTAGTCTGTGCTTTTTCGAGGTGGATCGAAGCATATCCACTGAAAGACAATACTGCCCTGTCCACTGCCAAAATCCTTCTAAAAGAATATTTCCCCAGATATGGTATGCCACGGATTGTATGGTCAGATAACGGAAGTGAATTCGTAGGGAAAGTTATGCAGAGTGTGTGTGCAGGTTTAAATATTAAACAAAAATTTCACAGTGCGAATCACCCCCAGTCTCCTGGATTAGTTGAAGGCTACAATGGCACCCTCAAGCTGAAGCTGGCCAAGATACAAGCCTCCACAGGCTTGTCCTGGCCAGACGCACTACCTTTGGCTCTGTTATCCACAAGAGCGACTGTACATTCTCGAGTAGGGCTTAGCCCTTATGAGATTGTGTTCGGTCGACCTGCAAACGTTTGGGGGGTACCTAGACCGAAAGAGTTTAAACAACTGGAATATCCAATGATAATTGATTACCTTTTTGACCTGACTGCTAAATTGAGTCTCATTCACCAACAGGTTTTCGATGCATTGCCAAAGCCACCGGAAAGTCCAGGTCATCAGCTGAAACCCGGCGACCAAGTTGTCATCAGGAACTTTGGACGGACCAGAAATCTACAACCGAAGTTCGTCGGACCATTTCAAGTTCTTTTGGCGACAAGTACTGCTATACGTGTGGCTGGCAGAAAGAATTGGATCCACGCGACACATGCAAAGCGTGTACCCCTTCCACTTCCTTATGATAACTGGGTGAGAAAAGGAATTGGTGCCTCTGAAACAGAACCAGTTCCTAGATACATTCCTTTCAGCGATGCAGAATTAATTACTGATTCACCGAACTCTGACTCCCCTTCTGAAACTGTTCCTTTGAACACTGAACATTTGTCCTCTGCATCAAACGAACACTTGCCATCTGCGGACTCGAACATTGTAACTCCTGCTGAAAACAGTCTATTTCCGGACCAAACAACGCCAGGAAAACTGAGATACAACCTCCGTTCTCATTTTAAGGACAAATAAAGCAGGAAACTGCCTATCTCTTTCATATTTTAATTTGATACATTGCCTCCAGCCAGGAAGTTTGCTAATATTTTGTATTTCTCTAAGTATATTTTGTTGTTTTAATAACCTTGCCGTCTGGGTAGCCGTAGGGTCGTGGCTTTGTGCCTAGTTGAATCTGCGGGGGCCATACACAAGGTCAGTCTTTCTGTTAGTTCTGGGAACTCCCAGGGCTGATAGAGGCATTTTCAACTACGTACATATCATCAGTGGTCGCGAGCGGTTGTAGAAGATGGAGCTTCCTGAGCTGCACCGAGAGAATGTAATTTATGTTCGCAGAAATAGACTCTACAAGATTCTTCATAACAAATGTTTTCTGATGCAATGTGCAATTACGTTTTTGATTGTTTTAATAACGTTGGTGGGTGGAATCGTCTTTGGTGTACATTTAATTTTTGCACCGATAACAAGTACAGTACCTCCCCTTGATCTTGTTTCTTCTACTGTTGCTTCTTACCATTCTTTTCACCCGTTCCCTGAACATGAGCAAGCTCGACGCTCAGAATTCATAAATAACACTTTTGTACAACTCTTGCATCAACACCAACTGGTAGTTAACACAACAGACTGTTGGGTATGTGGATTGATACCACACACTATGGATAAAGGCATTCCCTATCTGGTCTTGCCTTTTAGCTATAATGGATCATTTCAGGCCTTTCAGACTATATTTGTCTATGCCCTTGAGACCTATCCCCGCGTCCACCACGTTCCGCTAAATATAACTCCGCTAATAAAGCTCTAGTCAAGGGAATCATTGACATGATTAAAGACGTCAATAACACCCCATCTTAACCTAGGGATGAACTACGAGTATATCTGAGTTGGAATTCTACAGAGTATCGCATTAGCCTGGGTGAAAGCAAGCGTAAGAGCTCCACTCCAGTTTGGGTCGTGCCTCACCGAGGTCAAGTCTGTTTGCAAGGTAATGGGAGAAATCCAAGAGCTCGGCTAGGGAAGAGTGACTGCGTTGAGACTTATGTGTATCCGTCTAACTCTTCCCCTGCCTTTCTCACTGCTAAGGGTACCTACTTCATCTGTCAGGATAGGGCATATACATGGTTGCCTGCTGACTTTTCAGGTTCATGCTATATTGCTCGACTATTGCCTCCGACGTACACTGCTTCCCCAGATTATCACAAGATCAGAGTAGCAAGAGGTGTTTTCAGCAAAGAAGATACCGCTGGTCAGGAAGCCGGAGACTTTTTCAAAGGTTTCCTTCCGTTTTGGGGGCCTATGGCCAATAGTAGAAATCTACGTCAGCTAACACGGGTAGTTGAATCTACTATTACAGAAACTGCTAGTGCCCTTAGTAACTTAACAGCTGAGCTCCAGGCTGATCGTCTCATGACGTTACAGAATCGTATGGTTCTTGACGTAATACTTGCAGATTGAGGTGGGGTATGCAGAATGATCCAATCGAGCTGCTGTGTTTTTATCCCCAATAATGCTCCGACAGTATATGAAGCGATCTCCAAGCTACACAAGATTTCCGACTCTATTCACGTAGACAAGGGAAATTGGTCCTTAATGGAATGGCTCTGGACTCTAATATCAGCGTGGGGATGGAAGGTTCTGATGATCATTGGTATTATCCTAGTATTCCTATTCTCGTGCTGCCTTATTATCCAATGTGGTCCCGCTTTATGTAGCCTCTGTGCTGCAACCTGTTTTAGAAAACCACCTGTGTTTGGAGACAAGGTACGAGAAAGGATGATGATGCAACAACATATCACTGACCTAATGAACATCGAGATAGACTCTGACATAGACTGAGTAATTGCCTATGTAAGGGCAAAAGGAGGGTCTGAGGTTCCGTGACGATTTGAACCCGTGTTTTCAACATTGTCGTAAACTCATAATTTTGGTACCAATGAACCGCAAATGATCCATTTAGCATATCCTGGTGTTTTCGCTATGTTACGAGCAAGAGCACTCCTGTTATAACCACATTTCTGATACACCGATGGCATCCATTTTAGATCATGGCATCCATCTTGTTTCCTTGCCCTCACATAGTCAATGGACACGCAGTGACCTCTGATCAACCCATTTCGCTTAAAGGACACGTAAGCTTTAGCCGGCGATTCACCTTGCTAGTGACACGTGCACCTTAGGACAGAAACGCTGTGGCCGCATGACTCGGCAAAAGCTGCCTCCTCTGCCTGAGGCCAGTCTTGCTATACTGGTTCTCGTGTTCGTTGGCCTGATCATGATTAGGCGGCCGAAGCTGGTAGCCTTGCCCATTTACAACCCACAAACATCTCTTATCCTGCTTTTCTATCTTCTGCACCTGGCTCTGCTCCTTTCTTTCTGGGCCTTTATTAGGGGGAGGTAACAAAATTTACGATGAGGCGGTCCGGCTCTTGAATGAAAAGTTGACATGGGATTATGATGGAACAGTGGGAACCCTTTGTTCGTAATGTTTTGACATCAGATATTGTTGACGATTCTTGTGTAACGCCAAATATTTATTGTTTAGGACATAAAGGTTTAGAAACATACCAACATGTGAAGAATTTTGCCCCTAGCTACAAATTCTGTATTTAAGGAGCAACCCACTTGGTACAAATCGAACAGGCTCCTAGAATCTGCCTGTGTGTAGTTTCTGTGACTTCTGTGTCCCTGCAGTAATAAATCTTTGGTCTTTGACGCCACCATCGAGAAGCCCGTGTTTCTGTTTATTTGTGCACCGAGACAGGTAGAACTCAGGGGTCTTCGGGTGTTGTCCCTGACACCTCTGGACAGTACCAAAAAGTCCAGAACTCCAAGGTGCTTGAGATTTCAACAAGGGGATGATCAGGAGGCAACCGGCCGGGAAGTTACTAGGCACATAAGCTAATAGAATGATGTGCCTATTTTAAGGAGAGGACTGAGAACCTGAGTCTCCTGATAAAAACATGCTCAAGGCCATGATGAATAAGACTACACACAAGTTTGGAAAAACGTTAATGTAGAGAGGCAGAAGACATTAAGGTTAAGCCTTTTTCTTCTTTTTTTTCCCATCTTTATAAGCCCCATGGAGGTTTTCAGTCCATACGCTTTAGGTAATTCATGTGGTGGCTCACTCATTACTTCTGCCGATCCCTAAATTTCAGGTAAGAGTATTTGACCTGACACCTGATGCCAGCTTTTATGTGGGGGATTTTCTGACCTACCACCAAAATTGGTTCTGAAAAGTTCTACTCCTTTCCCTGATAAAGGATCCAAACTGTTCTGGTGACAGAAGGTTCTTTAGTGTGTGCTGTAGGCAAAGAGCTTTGAAGTGTAAGTAGAGCCCTTCCTCAAACACCCTGACAGGATAGCGCATCCCACCCATGCCTAAGCCCCATTATGCTATTGCCTGGAAGCAATACCCAAACCCCTAATGCAGAGCCATTCACAGTCATGTGACACAGTACACTGGCAATAGGCACAGGTAGTTCGGACAAGAAAAGGCCAACTTCTTCAAAGCTGAATTTATAGAATTATAACTTAGAATCTAATGATACCATTAAAGTGGATTTTAGAATATAATTAATTTGGGTGTATATAGCATATCTCTATCTCCTCCCAATCTAAAGTTGGCACTTATTAAAAGTTAAAGGAGAAGTGTGGCTCACTGGTTAGAGCGGCAAACTCTGAAGCAGAGATCAGGCCTGGGAACAGGGTTCAAGTTCCGACGCGGCAGGGTCTTGGGCTCAATGTCCGTGGACTCGATAATTCTCGCCTCGGCGCCTACTCTAATCATGGGCCGCACGCTGCAACTCTGGGCAATAGCTTGCTTAATCTCCACAACGACCCCTACAACACTGGGATGCATGGCTTCACCTTGGGGGTGCCCAGAAGGGGCATCTCACAGGGAGAGCCAGGAAGGGTTCCACAGCGTTATACAGCACCGGGACACCCCGTTGGGGCAGCTGTGCGCTTTACAAAAATACACTACTACAATAAGGTAATATTGTGTTAGTCAGACAGAGAGATAGGCCTTACAACAGTGAAAAATAAACTTTAGGAGTTTCTCACTGTTAAGACGTGTGAAACCTAACCACACACGTGCTACTATTGAAATACTATGCACCTACCCTGTGAGCTTTTAGGGCCCATCTTTTGGGTAACTTCTAAGTATTGAAAAGGAAGGTTTAGACCTGGGAAAAGGTTAACTTTGCCTGGTTGAAATGTCAGTTTAAAACTGCACTATGCACTACGGTAGTGGGTGCAAAATTACAGTATCTGAGCTCTAGTAGCATTTAAATGACTGGCCCTAGGCACCGGTAATACCATGTACTAGGGACTTACAAGTAAATTGAATGTAGTAATCAGGTAGATGCCAATTGTACAATGTATTAGTGAAAGAGCACAAGCACTTGACCACTGATTAGTAGGAATAAGTGCACAGAATACTAATGACAACATGATGAGTTCCTCAATAGAAGGCAAAACCTCTGGGGTGACCCTGCAAAAAGGGCAAGGTCCAACAGATTTCAACTGAGAAAAAAGCACTGTGTGTCAGACAGAACTACCCTTGTTTTCTGGATCCAAAGAGAGTGATCCACTCTTCCACACCATTCCTCACTTCACCTACCACTGATCATACACACACAATATGATGTGTTGGATATTAGTAGAAACAGGCAAATGAATGGGATACGAGAGAAGCAAGACACTTAATATCACCACTTTTCCTCATCACTCTGTTGGGAACTGGCATCAATGTTCAGTAACTGCCATAAATAGTGAAAAAAGCAAAGATATGTCTGTGTAAACAAATCTGTGTTTTGGTGTTATTTAACTGACCTTCCCAAAACAACTGAAGCATAACAAGATATAAGCGATTTCTTAAATGCTCATAATCCTCCTCTATATTTACCAAAATAACAATCGGAAACTTCTTACATATACACATTTGGGTACTGATGAACCTGGTTTTGACTTGCTATTTTTATCAACACATTATCGCTTTATATATACCAATTCAATATTGTTCTCAGAGAGTCCTAAGAACCTGGGTCTCCTGATAAAGACACACTAGGTTGTAACGAATGAGGCCACATCCAACTTTGAAAGAGCGTTAACCTAGGGAGATGAAAGGTGTCAAGGTTTCTCTGTATTTTAATCTCAAGAAAACGCGAATTTTGTAAATATACCATTTGTATGGTATATGCACTGGTGCATATCATCATTCTAATATCTTGAGACAAGCCATATTCTGTCCTTCATGAAAATCCCTAATAATCAAAAAATGTAATACATTCTAAAATCTTAAAATACTATGGGCAAATGGTCAGAAAGGTTTTAATGTTTATTTTCCAATAGAACTTGATTAACATAATACTTTTCTCTATTCCAAATGATTTCAGCAAACTGTTATGGTCTTCTAACATGAAATAAAATTCCAAGAGCAAGCATACTTACTGAAGCAACATTAGGGCACAATTTCCTGGCAAGCATGATGAGTGACACGAGGAAAGGTATACTGGTTAATCCAAGATGGTCACTGCCATCACCAAACATTGAGATAATATAAGGATTGTTAGGAAATGAAGTTTTTGCTGTTACGCGAGGAGGCACCAACAGTCAGTGAACTCCGCCAGCCTCTCCACCTGAGAAATAAAGTAGTTGTGGGTGGACTTGAGTATGGCACTTCTACACTGACACCATCAGTAAACCATCTGTCTCCTGATGTGCCCCCTGATACTGTGAAAATAATGCACAGGAAAACATAGAAATAACTTTGGAGCACAGTAATTTTCAGTAGATCGACTCTGCCAGTGGCAGCTGATAGTACTTTTATGTTCTAATTCAATATAGAATAATTAACTTCATGCACATTTAACAAATGACTTGCATTTACCATGCAAATGTAATTTCTTGCAGATGATGGAGTGCAGTGTTTTGGGCAGTTCTAGAACAAAGAGTTATCTTGTCTATGTTGACAGAAAACTCCGTAAATATACCAAAATCTTTACTTTCAGGCTGATTTATGAATACAAGAAGTAGTACTAGATGAGTATTATTTTAAGTACTCTTAAAAGCCTATGTGAATTAGCATCTGAAACATTTGACTCCCTATTAGGAAAAGGGCAAAGATGACAATGTCCTTTGTATGTGTACAAATTGTGTTTGATTATTCCCTAAATATTTTCATTTACTTCCCATTCTAGATGTGTCGGTACTAATTTACAAATGATTGTAAGAGTTTGTAAAAGAGTACTGCCTGAATACTTCCTTATGCACACCAAAATGCTATTGTGAATAGATCCCATTGCTACTAAGGACAGTAGCAATATCCTCAATGTAAATCAGTAAAGCAATTGGCATATAAACTAACATAGTGAACCTTACTGTTTACATGAACTGGGGTAAGTTAGCAGGTAACTGGAGTTTAATTACATTTTAAGTTTGCATATAGCCAACGAGAGAGGACAGCACTTTCTTGTACCTCTGGTAATGAACAAACAGAGATAGCTACTTGATTAGCATGTATTGTATCCTTAAATTTGCAAACGCTACCAAGGATATACGAAGATATGATCAAATGGCTTTGCTGCATCAACACAGATGGTGTCATGAGGTTAGGTGTTTAGAGATTCATGATCAATGTCTCCAGGATGTCAAAAATATTTTCTCCAAGCGTTCTACAAGGATAAACTCTCTGACTCAGATGACAAATTTCCAGTCTATTAAGTCATTATGAGTACATTTTTAAACATCTAAATTAATAAAGAGACTGTCAAAAGGTTCCACTTAAAATTGCATTTATTCTTTTTTAATAACTGAGATATGATAGACTGTCACAAAGAATGCTTAGCCACTCTGTAGATTATAAAATAATCACTATTCAATATCCTTTGTACCACTGAACATAGAGTGCATACAGAAAAGTGACTTCTCAAATAGAGACTCCTTTAATAATTAAGACCACTTCTTCTAAAAGATGCTAATTAATTATTTTTATTGCTTGCTCCAAGAGCGTAGGAAATTTAGCGGAGGAAAGGAATCCACGAATTGGGGTTCCTAAAAGCTCTAGATAGCTAGCCTTGTTTGTGTGTTCTTGAATGAAATTCCTAAAGCACCTGTATAATTACATCATGACCTTACAAAAGTTCATTAGGGGGATGGGTCTTGCAATCTTGTGATATTAACCCTAAAAGTTTTGGCAGATGTTTGCATTCCAAGCAAATGGGTACCACTTTCCCCTTGCTTTATTGGCAATTCCAGAAGGGCATTCCTGAAGTCCTGCTCTAGTTTGTGGCATTTTTTAGCTGGTCACCATATCAAAATAACTCAATTTAAGATTCGTAACTCTTCCTTTCGGGCCTTTTAAGCGGCATTAGCAACCTTGATTATGCACCATCAGCGGTAACCCCTTTAGAACATGCAGGTCACCACCCACTGACTGGCTGAACCACTATTAATATTGCAAAATTCTTTCTTTTTGCATGTCCATCAGCTAAATAAAATCCAAATATTGAAGCTCATCCTGTGAGGTCTAAGAGGTGCTGAGCTTGATGGGATTTTTCTAAGGATTTGCAACTTACCAACAACTTAAAGTTGATGGTATTGAGAATCCTAATGCAAAGTCACATTTTTAAAATGCATCATGCATTGCATTATTCCCTAAATGCATTTGCAATATAGGTAATCGTCAAAATTGTGATAACCTATTTTGAAATGCATTGTGGTTTGATGCATCGGAAATAGCTTTTTACAAGTTGCAAACAGACATATTCTGAGAATCGGCCCGTTTGTGACTGGTAAAAAGCTTGATGCATGTGGCCCATATTGCATTGCATTTAGGGAATTGCAAATTTTCACTAAATGAGTTCTCAAAATAGGTAATCGTAAAAATTGCCATTACCTATTTTGTGAAAGCATTGAGGTCTGATGCATCATAAATGGCTTTTTCTGGTTGCAAACAGGCCGATTTCACGTATCGGCCCGTTTCCGACCAGTAAAAAGCTTGATGCATGTGCCTCTTAGACCAAATAGGTTGATCGCCCTGAAAAAAAAGATCAAAGAGTAGCCAGGGTCATGTGGGAAAATATTACTCTACTAGCAGCCCGTCCCGACGTTGTCCGGGTATGAATTGCTGCCGGCCAGTAGTATATTGTTTTGTAGGATTTCGTTACAATAGCATTTCCTATCTGTGACAGGCCTATGAAACGCTCCGATTCATAGTGCACTGCTGATGCACTTAAGAGTGCGCGTTCAGTAGTGTGTGAACTCGAGTTTCCATACTTTATTTTTCCTTGCAATATTATATAGCGCAAACTCGGCAACATGGCATGAGCACAATTTACATTACAGAAGGACACATTCATTTGTGTTAGGCGCGGGGAGACAACGCGATTTGCCTGGAATCACAGGATGTTGAGCTGATGCCGCAATTCGAACGTAGCTCCCCAGCTCTAAAGTTCGCTATTCTTTGGGTTTTGGGGTACAGGGGTAGTTTTAGGGTTCAGGGCTAGGTTTGAGTTTTGGGGTACAGGGGTATTTTAGGGTTCATGGCTAGGTTTGGGTTTTGGGGTACAGGGGTATTTTAAGGGTTCAGGGCTAG
Organism: Lissotriton vulgaris; assembly: GCF_964263255.1. Lineage (NCBI taxonomy): Eukaryota > Metazoa > Chordata > Amphibia > Caudata > Salamandridae > Lissotriton > Lissotriton vulgaris. The sequence goes on from NC_141689.1 coordinate 1,908,475,919, forward strand.
GTTTGGGGTACAGGGGTATTTTTAGGGTTCAGAGGTAGGTTTGGGTTTTGGGGTACAGGGGCATTTTAAGGGTTCAGGGCTAGGTTTGGGTTTTGGGGTATATGGGTATTTTAGGGTTCAGGGGTAGGTTTGGGTATTGGTTTACAGTGGTATTTTTAGGGTTCAGGGGTAGGTTTGGGTTTTGGGGTACAGGGGTATTTTTAGGTTTTAGGGGTAGGTTTGGGGTTTGAGGTACTGGGGTATTTATAGGGTTCATGGCTAGGTTTGGGTTTTGGGGTACAGGGGTATTTTAAGGGTTCAGGGCTAGGTTTGGGGTACAGGGGTATTTTTAGGGTTCAGGGGTAGGTTTGGGTTTTGGGGTACAGGGGCATTTTAAGGGTTCAGGGCTAGGTTTGGGTATTGGTTTACAGTGGTATTTTTAGGAAGAGGAAGAAACAACAGTGGACGGTTCCCAAGTTGACATCACCTAGTCAAGGATTCTCTAGAAAATTATTGTCTTTCGGGCCCACCCCCTAGTACCCGTGGCAGTCTGTGTGCACACTCCACAACACCCACTGTTACAGTGTAGGTTCAAAACATGAACTATGAGAGAATTTGAGAAAAGGTCAAGGTGCACCACTTAAACGTTCTTAGAATCTGCTATCTCTATTAAGGTAAAACAGTAATGATCACAGCAACTAATTGTTATATTCTTGAGGTTTCTTTATTCAATTCAGTTGAAACAGTATACACAGGGTCTACAGCCGACGCGTTTCGTCCTCAAGGGACTTCTTCAGGGCTGTTACAAAAAGACAATATACAAAATATACAATTAAAACTTAGATTAAAAAGAATAAAACATTTAAAAAGCAACTAAGCTACTACAAAAAAGGGCGGGCCAGGCTTCATTAACAGTTCTATGACAAGTTTGAATCTAGCACAGAACCTATGATGACAATCCCATGAGTTGGGATGCATGTTGAACTAACTAATTCTGTCAGAGACACGTGGTTTGTTAACACAGTTTCTTGGCTGTTATAAATACGGATAATAATGTTTCAAATTAGAGTCCTTTGTCAAAAACTGTCTGTCTGATTCAAGAAAAACATAACATTAAATTCCTGCTTATCATTTTCCCCATCACAGGCTTTAAGGATTGGCAAGGATACATGCAATATTATTTCAAGGACAAACATATTTTTAATGTTTACATATCATTTTCCAAGTTGGCATGCCCCTCTGTTGTTGATGGCACCCACATCCTGAATTTATTGGGCACCATGAGAGTAAAGGATTAAAACCTCAAAGGCCGGAAAGAGGAGGAAACAGAGTTCAGAAAGTGTGTATTGATGAACAAAAGACTAAGGAACAAAAAAACAAAAAGGTAAAAGGGGAATCATACCAAGGTGGTAGTTAATGATGACGTCCCTGGATCTTCTCCCGTTATCAAGGGGTGTATATCTTTGTCCGCGATGTTGCACTATGGTGCAATGGGCATCTAAGGGTGATCAACACAAGGCCATTTAATCTAATCGCTTTCATGAAGGAATGAGATAGGCCTCCTATACGTACACCAAAGTGTGCACTGTTAATTCCATTAACTGGAATGAGGTTAAGAGATTTTGACATAACACGTTATTATACACACCTATTTACTTTGGTTCTTTTCCAGAGGATCAATTTCTCAAAGTGACAGTGTTGGTCTATTCGAATTTGATAAGAGCCAAATCACACCAGTAGTATGATAAGTTTCAATATTCTACATTCAAGCCACCTGTAAGATAGACAAGGGCTGGTAAAGTTTTTTCATAAAAGATAATGAGGGCTAGTGCAAAAAAGAGAGGTTAGCTAAGCGTCAAGTTATAAATAATAAACAAAAACATGACACTTACATCCCAATGAGGATAATTATTCCAAAAATAATGAACCAGGGTAGAGGGGTAAGAGAAGCTCCGTCTGTCGTCTGGGGTGGACAAAGAAGTGGAAAAAAATATGGAAAGAACAAGCATTACTAGAACTTCAGGTCTCAAGATGAGTCACATTCTATGTATGCTAAGCCATGAGGCTAATGACAATAAAAGTGTCTTCCATGGCCACCCCTAATCGAAATGCCATATTATGGTATTCCAACTCGAAGGTATTCCCATATCCTGGTTTGTGTTACCTAGCAACGTAAGGGAGCTTACCTTTTAGAGCTTTTTCTACTTCATTCCTCTTTTTAGTCGAAGAGTGAATAGTAGTTTTATTCTCAAGACAATCTAAGAAAAGAAAAACATAGAGAAACCTTAAAGGGCTTCCTGTTTATATATGACATCTAGTTAGGAGTATTCGTGTATCCAAATACGTTCAGGGAAAATGGATAATCATTTGTATCCATCATATATATTTGATGTCAACTGCCTGATCTAGCATAATGATCACACGCAGCCCCTCCATTCCTAACACTTAAAATTACCCCAAAACTATCTGTAGGGATATCATAAAAATCTATTATATATATTTGATGCCAGATACCTAAACTGCCCCTCCATAACTAACAAGTAAAGTTTCCCCAAGATTATCTGTGGGGTTTATCACGGGAGTATGAAGCTAGCCTCTTAATTCTGACCCAAAATCTCATAAATCCCTGTACTTCATAGGATTAGGTGTCCCCTTTACCTTAGTCAAATAAATTATCGCATCCCCTGGTTCGTCCGTGGCTCGGTGAGGAAAAGGAAGAGAGACGTCACCCTCCGTCAAGTTGCTGCACAGAAATGCCATTTTCTGTTGGATTTAAATACTCATGTCAATTGCCTCTCACTCCCTACACCTGGTTCCAATTAAAACGGCAAACTCGGCAAAGACGCAACGGCCATGTTGCTTCAGTGTATGGTTTCATATTAAACCCTTAGTGGAAGCCACGCATCCGCCATATTTTGTAAGGGTGGAATCCCTGCCCGTGTCAAATCCCAGATAACAACGTCCTGTCTTGGGTCAACACGGCGTCACGCACGTCGGTCCAGGAATTTAGTACATACCCAATATATTTGCTGGAATTAGAGATCGGACAACATGCATCTACAGACAACAGTCTTAATGTTACACCGTACAAGGAGGTCACGCGGCCGCCATATTGTGTCAGTACGGAATGCCCGTTCATGTTGAGGCCCACAGAACATCGTACTGCCTTAAGTCAAACATTTCATATAAGACAGTCTACAAAATTAATGCCCACTTAATAAATTGCTGGAGTTAAAAGATTGGAAAAGAATGCGTTCACCACAGCGATCCTCGATCTTACACAAACTCACGGCGGCCATTTTAGATTGGGAGAATATGTTCTCTAATAAATCAGTAAAGAGTTTTAATCCTTTTCTGCTACTCGCAAACAGTTGTACCAATAACCAATTTACAATGAAAAGGTAGACAGTCATTGATAGTAATTGTTATTCATATCAAATAGAGGTTATTGCACTGTTTGGATAAATAAACGATGGTTAGTTGACAAAAATATTTTTTCTTGCAACCGTGTCGGTGTGAAACAAAAACTGAGAAAATCCCTATGGGTAATAAGGGTAACAAGAGTTAATTGTTTTTAGAATAGCCTCCATATGTTTTTCCTAAGATTGGAGGCCATGTTGTGTAAGTGTGACTTCCATAAGTCATTCTGAGCTAATAATAGTGGGAGTAGGAAGTGTGGCAGCCATACTGAGTAAGTGCAGAGTTCAGAGAACCTTAAAAGGCATTGTCAAAATATTGGTACAAAACCAATCGGGTAAAGAGCTATGACAGATGTTCTATGGTATATTGTTAAGAGAAAGAGAGGACTTGAGACAGAGGGGGAAAGAAAATGACCTGTGGACTTCCCACCTAAGAATCCTCACCTCAGAACCCATTTTTGATGTCCCTCTGTCCAAGAAGCCAGGTATGGTTTAAGAGGTGGCAATGCAACATGCAAAACAATGTGTTGTATATATATATTATTCAAATGCATACCAAATGTATTTCTACAGGAAACAAACATCAAGTTAGTTCACAATCAACTATTACCGCTTGATACACGACCAGCAATTTGAACCTTATCATACAGGATTCACCAGAAGACATTAAACACAATCTATGTATAATTTCACAACTGGTGCGTTGATTTATAATAATAGGTTAACAGATAGTATGTAAAAAAAAAAAAAAGTGGTATTTTTAGGGTTCAGGGCTAGGTTTGGGTTTTGGGGTACAGGGGTATTTTTAGGGTTCAGATGTAGGTTTGGGTTTTGAGGTACAGGGGTATTTATAGGGTTCAGGGCTAGGCTTGGGTTTTGGGGTACAGTGGTATTTTTAGGGTTGAGGGATAGGTTTGGGTTTTGGGGTACAGGGTATATTTATAGGGTTAAGATGGGTTAGTGTTTAAGGGTATTGGGGTATTTTACGGAGTAAGTGTGGGTTATGATTATGGGGTGCAGGGGTATTTAAAGGGAGCAGGGTGGGATTAGCACACAATATGAGACATGGCTTGAAGGGCGGAATGTACCACACGCCCCCGCGTTTGCCACACCCCCAGCACACGCCCACAGCACAACGCAGACACACCCACAAGGGACTACTTTGCTGGCACAGTTCTTTTGCCTTTTAAATGTATATTGAAGGGCGGAACGTACCACACGCCCCCAGCGTTTGTCACGCCCACAGCACAACACAGACACACCCACAAGGGACTAATTTGCGGGCACCGTTCTTTTACCTTTTAAATGTATATGGTGGGCGTCTGCATAGCCTATGTCCTTCTGCTGCAACTGCCCTTTCCAACGCTGTATTGGGTGTTGTGATTGGTGCTGTGGTTCCTGAGATTACCTGCCTCAAAGGTTTGGGCTCTCTCTTTATTATATTAGTATGGATATATGAATCACCTTCAATTCCCAGCTCAGATTTCATGTTAATTGAAAAATGAGAGGTGCTCATGAATTGATAAATGTATCAAGTGGTGTAGTGTTAAATTCCAACCATTTCCTTTCAATAAAAACTGTGAGCGCACATATTGAGATTGCTAATCCTAGATGTCAGTAGAGCTGTTTTCCTGTATTGCACCAGCTTACTATGATACGACCAAAAGTGCAACTAAGGTTTAGAAACGAGCATCCTTTGTGAGAAAAATATGTTTGTAGTCCTGCTGTATGAGAATATGAACCTTGTTGTTAAGCAAAGTTTGAAAAATTGCCTCCCATTTCCATCTACTTGTGAAACTAATGAGATTCTGTTTTTATGTAAATAAATCAAGCAACATAATAAAGTGGGATCTCAAAGGTCAGTAAGTTTTTCATAGAGCTCAAGATTGAAGAAAGAGCACTAATATGCAGTTAGAGAAGAATTTCAAAGTGTTGAGGACAAAAATGCAAAGAATACCCTGCCTAAACCAAAAAATGTGTGATTCTCCTAAAAACCCTAAAGAATCTCCTTTACCCATACACACACACAAATTGGCACATGTGAAAGAACCAAGGCTATGCAGTATTGAGGATATGGTTTGGTAAGAAAGTCTCACTTTAACATGCTGTTTCTTACACTGAAAAATTCATAGGGGCATATTACCAAGGCAGGCGAAATTAAATTATCGCCGCTTTTGTGGCCGTTTTCGGCCGCAAAGCGGCGATTATTTCATCGCCCTATTAGCAAGCTGTTGCTAACATAGGTTAGCGACAGCTTTTAGGTGATAGCGAGTGGTTTGGGACCCGCTATGCATGTCAGCGATATTTATTGCTAATGACATGCAAAGTGGGCATACCCAACCAGTTAGCGACTGAAAGTATTCGCTAACATCGCCTATTATCAACGCAGGAGTAGCAATTAAAATATTCACGCTAAGCGCGAATATCGCCAAATCCTAACGCCTGCTCAGACCACTTCTTAGCCTGTATATCCAATGGGAGGTGGATATTCAGGTTAAGTCTCTATTACCGATAATGCCTGAATATCGCTGAATTACTAGCGATATTCACGCATTTCGCCGCTATCAGCGGATATTTTATCGCGTTGGAGATAAATGTTGCTAATAGCATGTTATCTCTGCGATAAAATCCGGCGATGCGCGGCGATAAAAAAATGTCGCTAAGCCTATTTAGCAATAAATATCTCTAGTTGTTGATAATATGCCCCATAGTTCTGAATCATGCTTTCCATGTCAAATCCTTAAAACTATTTCACTTTATCATGAAAATAAAACATTGTATGCCAAAGTACGCATTTCCCGCCAAATAAAACCTAACCATTTGTAAGAGGTTGTTAGTGTGCAAACCAAAGTAGGAAAATGATGCGCTGCAAACTTTTATGCATACCTATAGAGCCTGGGGTACAAAAGAGTTCCTTTTGCAATTTCTAAATAGCGAATAATACAGATCTGCTATTACCGAACCATAAAACACCATGTGCTATTGCCCTGATGTACTAAGACATTTTTAGAACAGAAAAGTCACTTTGGTGATACACGCAGGGAAAGTTAATTTGTCAGTTGTGACCAGCCAAGAAACACACGAAGCAAGCCATAATATTGTTTGTTTCGCCGGTATTACAGCAACTACTACTACCAGACTACACTATGGGGCATATTAGCAAGAACCTTGTTCAAATTATCACCGTTTTAGCGGCAGGAAACTGCCGCTAAAACGGCGATAATGGGCTTGCTAATATGCATTATAGAATTCCAATAGAAGCCCAGGTTAGATGTGCAGGACATCTAACCTGGGCTTCTATTTGAACTATATAACGCATATTAGCAAGCCCATTATCTATAACACATATTAGCAAGCCCATTATCGCCGTTTTAGCGGCAGTTTCCTGCCGTTAAAACAGCGATAATTTTAACGAGGTTCTTGCTAATATGCCCCTATGAGATTAAGCGCATTACTGATTTCGGCATCTCGTACACCAGGTGTGAGTAGAAGAATACTCAACGTAGCAGAAGATCTACACAAGTGGTTCTTGGCACACCTGCTCCAGATGAATGTCAAAATGTGGACAAGAAGATGCTAAGGGTATGAAGGCCCTACGTGAAATTAGCCGCTCGATTGTTTGCTTAAAAAGCATCATGTATGAAACAATTGCAGCAACAGCTTAAAGCATACATAAATGTTCACAGGCCATAAGCAGTTTGTCTCATTTGCTAAGTGAAGGGTTTATTCAGACAAGAGCAGCAGCATTCTAAACAGCAACAACAAGCTTTATGTAGATCTGTAGCTCTCCTTGTAAATTCACCACGTGTTCTGTGCTGACATATAGCCAACTTGCAGGATGAGGTCATAAAACAAAGTGGTGATTTAACAAGTAGTCAAAAAAAAATCCTGGAGTAAATATAAACAGCTAATGCCACTATGGAAAGATCAATCTAATCAGCCGAAAGTGAGGAGGTTTCTAGTATGTACAACACATCAGTGCCCGGGGCACCAATGCAAGGCCAAGAAGGGGCAGGTTTTGTGCTGTGAAGTTAGGACAAGCACATTAGACCACTGGCAAAGTAAAGCAAAAGTAATATTATTTTTAAGTTATGACATAATTTTTTCATGTATTTGTAGTTTTGCTTTCAAAGTAAAATTTCATTACAAATAACTGATCAATAGTAGTGTCTTTTCTTACAGTTGTTCTTCTGTGAATAAATACAATTTGTGTTAGTAAGAAAAATAAATTACTCTGCCTATTCAGTTTGACAATGTTTGATTATCGCTTTCCTTAAAAATAGTTATTTGTTATGCCAGGTTAGCTTGCACTGCCCTCTGCAACCCTAGTTGTTTCTTGCCCAGGTTTTGTTGGGTAAGAGAGTAGATATTAATCGTCATTACAAATTCCATCCTTAGGCCCACGTGGTAAGCCCTTTCTCATAGCTCTGTTTTGCACTATAGCACAGGTAGCAATAATCTTTCAGCTAGTTTCTGGTGTGTAATCCAATGCTTCTCCACTTGCCTGAAAAGCTTCCCTTAAAAATGTCAAAAATGCTCTCAACTTCTGATTTAGTTCACTTATGTGCGTTGTTGTATCTGTTATCCCTTGAAGTTCTTGCATAACCCATGGGTTGTCATCTAGATATAAAAAAAGCTCAGTAGAGTTATGGGACAAAACATGTATACGACTTGAAAGGTGAAAATCAGGCACAGGCCCCAGTGCTGTGGTGGTGGGACAGGGCGGTCTGGGGGCAGGGTACAGTGGGCAGAAGACGGGATACGGAAAGTAAAATAAAAATATTCATAAAACCACTTAGCTTGCACTCGCCAAATTGCCGACTCATGCGGCAAGCACAAGGTAAATGGTTTTATTTATTTATTTATTTTACTTTCCCTAACCCTAACCCTGCATGTTTGAAAGGATGTGGTTTTCTTCTCACCAATCTAGGAGCCGCTTTCAAACCTGCTTACTAAAGAACTTCTGCAGGTTGTCTATAAAACTAATTGTGCAATATTTTGTAAATAGGGACAATCTCAGCGCCCTTCCAGGACAAAGGGATGGCCTCTTCTTTTAAAATGTCATGTGATGCAAGGTTTAGGTAAGGTAACCAGACACTTTTGGTCAGATAAAAGAAGATTAGCAGGGATTTTGTCAAGCCCTGGCACCTTACCCTGTCTAAAAAATGCCACTGCACAGTTGGTTTCTTGTAGTAAAAAACTGTTGGGGCAAGGTTGTAGTTTAACTGAGAGCTGGCATTCTTAGGGACAACCACTTTCTCTTTCTTCAAAATGTTGAGTATAGTTTTCCAGAGTGGGTGACCTATTCACTTGGTAGAATTGAGACTCAGCTGGTTTGCCTGTTCTCCTGTTACCCAAATTAACCAGTGACCAGAATTTCTTTTGGTCCTTGGCTGTTATGTCATCCAGAAGCTCTTCCCAAATACAATTTTCCCAATTTTCCCTGGCTTCCTTTAGTTATTGTAGCCCGTTAGATCGCCCTTTTTTAGTGCTTCCAACAGCCTTTTTTTTAGCAATTTCACTGGACCTGTTAAACCAGCCCTGAGGGTCAGTTAGTAAACAAAGCCCCAATGCTTCCTTGATAAACATATCCATGTGCATTATTTCACTAGTTTACTAGCATATTTTTCATATGGGAAACAAGATCTGAGTATAGATCCACAACTACCTCAGGTGAGGCTATCACTATTTCCCACTTGAAATTCCTCCTGTTGTTTGCCACGGCTAATGCAGTCTGGGGACCACCTGCTGCCTGACACAATGTTACTGACTGGTTCAGTTTCTATATTAAAGGGTTGTGGTCACTCTCAACTCACTGTACAAATGACATGTCTCCCAGTTTACTCCATAATTTCATAACAAGGATAATATAGTCAATGGTACTGTAATGCAACCCTCTTCTAAATGTGGACTCATATGAATTATCTGAACGTTCCCAGTCATTACGGCCATGCAACCTATAAGACAATGTAAGATTTATCACCTGAAGGTCTATGAGCTCAGAAATTCACCATATGAAATCCTCCATATTGGATAGGTCTCAGATCAAACCGCTTGGTTCCCAAAAAATATTAAAATCTCCAACACAAGAATGTCGTGGGATTAAATGCGTGTCATCAGAATTGGTTCCAGTAATTGTAAGGTGTGAGATTCCTGCTTATGGCTATTGCTCCTATTTTATTTTTTCTTTAAGTTCAAGTAAAAATGTATTGAACAATTAAGGTGGTTATAAGAACAATACTTTGTACAGATAATCATTTACCAATGCATAAAAACAGGAAAGAAAAGTTAAGAATATTATTGATATACAACCTTATAAGGCAATAAAAGTGTAACTTTGAAAACAGTATAAAAACATTCAAAGGTACATAAAAATCACGAATCTCACCACCTGTCAAAAATACATAGTTAAAAAAGTATAATCGGGATTGACAAATTAAAGAGAATTCTTTAAGAGTAAACAAAGGAAGTCAAGGAGGCTTGGTAACTTCGTGCATTGAGGGAGCAGGAGAAGAAGTGTTCTTTACCACTTTATTTAGAAAGTGTGTAAGGGGCAACCAAAGTTGTAATCTTTTCATAGCAAAAGAGATAGGATGAACGAGGGCTGTATCTAAGCGATGATTATGGCATACATCATACCACCATGCTAAGTAGGAGAGTTTAGAAGAGTCTTTCCAATGTTTTGATATCTGTTGAAACGCCACAGCCAATAGTAGATCAATGAGTCTTAGGTGGGATTGCCTTTTCCCCAATCCGGTGCTTAGCTACCTAGTAAAAGTTTGGTGGGGGATAGGGGTGTTGTGCTATGAAAAATAATGTTAATTTGATGCCAAACTTGTTTCCAAAATTTAAAAACGTAGGCATGTAAATAGCATGTGGTTAAGGTCAGTGTCATCTTGGGAGCATGTCCAACATGTGCTGGGATTTGTGTTATGTATCTTATTCAGATACATTGGGGTAAAAAATAGCCTATTATAAATAAAGAAAAGTGTTTGCATTGTGCTGGCCGCTCTAGAGGATTTCCTGAGTTGCAATCAAATTTTATTCCACAGAGTGATACGCCAGTTAATTTTCAGATCGGATTCCCATGAAAGTTTTGCCTTGGTTTTGTGTCAATTTTCAGGAGGTGCCATTAGACGAGAATAAATATTAGAAGCTTTGGGGTTTATGAGTATGAAACTTTAGCGTATGCTTCAATTATTGTGTCCTGCAAAGTCAGAAATGTAGATTTACAGGAAGGAGGCAAATAATGGAGAGTTTGTAATTGTGTGAATTGGATGGGTGAGCCTTGGTCAAAAAGTTTGTGAACCCAACACAAGCCCTTGCTCCTCCAAACCTTCCAATATCCAGGTTTCCCTTTAAGAAGGATCTGTTTGTTATGCCATATTGTGGAATTGAGAAAAGTTTCTGAGTCGTTTTTGGTTAAGGTAGGTGGGTTGGATAATAGTTTACATGATTGCTTAATTATGGGAGTAGAGAGCTTTTGTGGCTTTCAGGTAAAGGAAATTTATTCCTGGAATGAGAAAGGGGTTAAAAAAGAGAGTTCGAGGTCCACCCAAAGAGGTCTATTATCCCATTGAGTAGAGATCCAATTTGATAATTGTTTAAATTGAAAGGCCTTATGATAGTTAGAGAAATGGGGAAATTAACCCCTAGTTCATATTTTGGTCTTGTTAATTTCTGTAACACCATTCTTGATTTTTTAGCAATCCATAAAAAAGAGGTTAAAATGTAATTGATTTTTTAAAAAGTGAAGGAATGGATGTTGGTATGTTAGAAAGGATATACAAATCTATAGGTGTCAGCATAACTTTAATAGTATCCAAGCTACCCCACCAAGATAGATGGAGGGGGTGCCATCTTGCAGTTAATGATTTGAGTTTGGCAGAACATTTATCTATGTTTAAGGTGATGGATATTTTTATAGAGGAAGAGAACCAGATGCCTAGATATTTTATGTGTTTAGAGTTCCATGTGAAATTAGAACCCTTAAAAGCATCCCTGAAAGTATATTTGGTTAAGGGTAATATCTCACATTTCCCTATATTTAATGTATAGCCTGGCACCAGACCATAGTCTTCTACTTCTCCTAAAAAAGCTGTGAGTGAGGATTGTGGTTGGGAAAGAAAAACTAAAATGTTGTCAGCATATGCTGCTAATTTAATTTGTTGAGTATTCGAGACAAAGACTGTGATGGAATGATTTTGGTGGATTTTTGAAAGGAATGGTTCTAAAGCTAAATTAAAAGAAAAGGTGATAGGGGACAACCTTGATGAATACCTAATTTAAGATTGAGGTAAGGAGAGATTAGACCATTAGTTGATATTGCAGCTTTGGGTTCCGAGTAATGTAGGGCGATTAAAGACATGATTTACTGCCCAAAACCAGACCATTTAAGAGCATGGAACATAAATGGCCAATAAACCCGATCATAGGCTTTTTCTGCGTCTAACGCTATTGCTGCTAGAGAATCAAAGTAATGTGATGATTTGGATATAATGTCAAAAAACTAAACCTATGTTGTCTGTGATGTTGCAACCTTTGACCAAACCTGATTGTTCCTTACCGGGTAATAGAGGAAGATGCGGTTCTAGTCTTAAAGCTAAAGCTTTAGAAAAGATTTTATAATCCACATTGACTAAGGATATGGGTCTATAATTCTTGCAGAAGCGTAGGTCTTTATCAGCTTTCGGTGTTAGACAGATTAAGGCTTCTGAAAAAGAGCCAATGGACGTGCGGAAAGTGATAAAGGAAGACATAAGAGTATACAAATGTGGGAGAAGTAAATGGGCAAAGTGTAAATAAAATTCCACGTAAAACCATCAGGACCAGAAGCATTGTCTTTTTTAAGGGTTTTTAAAGCATAAAATAATTCTGTTTGTGTAAGGTCAGATTCCAGTGATGCTAAATCTAATTGGGGATTAATGTTTTGTTGAATTGTGGAAAAATAATGGGAAAGGTCTGTATCTTAATGTGTGGTTTTGGGTGTGTAAAGAGATTTATAGAAGTTTACAAATTCTTGAAGAATTTCAGGGTCTTTGAGTTTTGGTATTTGATTATCATCAATAATGGAATCAATATGAAGTTTTTGTTGTTTAATTTTTAAATAGTTAGCTAAAAGTTTGCCTGATTTATTTTGGCCCCCATAAAACTTTGCTGAGGATTTTAGTAAATATAAGGAGGCTTGGTTTGTAGTTGATCTATTTAAGGCTCTCTTTGCTTTAATGAGGTCTTAAAGAGATTTATTTGATTTGGAAGTATGAAAAGAAAGTTCAAGCTTTTTAATCTGATCAAGAAGTGCGTTGTGTGTTGTGCGGAAGGCTGTGTGTTTGTTTGGCACAAATCTAATAATTAAGGGGCATATTACCAACAACTAGCGATAATTTTTGTCTCTAACTTGTTTAGAGACAAAAATTATCGCCGCACATCGGCGATTTTTATCGCAGATAAACCTTGCTATTAGCAAGGTTTATCGCAAATGTGATAAAAAACCGCCGCAATGCATGAATATCGCTGAAAAGTCAGCGATATTCATGCATTATCGAGCAAATGCTCTTAGCCATGTTATCCACCTCCCATTGGATAACATGGCTAAGAACTGCTCAGGGCAAGTGTTAGCTTTTGGAGATATTCGCGCTTAGCGCGAATATCTCCAAAAGTTGGTAATAGGAGATAGCGATGTTAGGGACTGTTTCCAGTCGCTAACATCTTGGCACGCCCACTTTGCATGTCATTAGTGATAAATATCACTGACATGCAAAGCGGGGCCCAAGATGGTCGCTATCTCCTTTTAGCTGTCACTAACTGGTGTTAGCGACAGCTTGGTAATAGGGAGATAATTTTATCTCCGCTTTCTTGGCTTTTAAAGCCAAAAAAGCGGAGATAAACCCCCTTGATAATATGCCCCTAAGTCTCTAGCAGTGGCTTTAAAGGCATTCCATACAGTGTGGAAAGAAACATCTTTCATTAGGTTAATAGAGAAAAACCTTTGAGAAAAGTTGACAAAAAACAAGTTAAACTTGGTGTCGAGAAGTAAAGAGTTATTGAGGCGCCATTTTTTTGTGATGTGGAATGACTTAACAGGTCTAGTTGAACTGAAACAGGGGCGTGATCTGAAATAAGTATAGGGCCAATGTCAGCAGAGCATAAGGATTGGGAGATGTTTTGTGAAATAAAAATGTGGTCAATTTGGGATTGGGTCTGGTGTGGATAGGAGAAGAAAGAATATTCTCCTGTGGAAGGGTTGCAAAGGCGCCATGAGTCTAATAGATTCCTTTGTTTGACAGTATGTATGAAAGTTGTGTGTGCTGCATTTGAGTTAAAGTGGCAATTGGAATTTTTGTCAATATACAGATTCATCACTTGTTTACAGTCATCTGCAAGGATGAAATTATCTGATGGGTATTTCAGAAGCAATTGAGAGATGCGTGTCCAGAAACTGGTGTCACCATTAGTAGGGGCATAAATATTAACTAAGGATAAGGAGGTCTTTCCTAGCAAGAGATTTGTGAAAACCCATCTACCTTCAGAAGAATTCTTGAGAAACAAGCTGGGCTTTCAGTGCTTTGTGGCATGGAGTTATGACTCTGTTCCCTTTACCATCTCAGAAAAATACGTCACCAACCCAATTTCTTTTGAGTTTTAGTGACTCGCTTTCAGTGAGATGGGTTTCTTGTAATAATGTAATATTGGCATCTAACTTTGATAAGTGAGAGAAAACTCTCTGTCTTTTAATGGGGGAGTTTAAGCCACTGACATTCCATGAGACAATTTTTAAGAACATGTGTCAACTAAAAGTAATAAAGGGTAACTAGACATAATATCGACTCCATAATATCTAATGGACAAAATATCGAGTCAAAAATATCGACAATAATAAAATATCGATAACAAAAATATCGTTGGTCAAAATATCGAATAAAATAATGATAAAAAAATATCGAGTACAAAAATATCGACTCAAAAAAATCGACAAGACAAAATATCAATAGTCAAAGTAAAAACTATCGATAATATGTAGAAAAAAGGATAAAAAATAAATATTAATTAATAGTAATATAAATTGTAGTTAATGTTTAGGAGGGATGTTGGGTTAATAGGGGATAAGGGTGGGGAGTAATTTAAAATAAAAATTTGAAATATATAAAACTGTTATAAAACATTATTAAAAAGTAATATTGTAAAATTACAAAAAAAAAATGTCGAAAAAATAGAGAAGTAAAATAAAAAGTTGCAAAATTTTCTGCAAATAAAAAATAATTTCACTAGTCTGCAAATAAATTTTTAAAATATTTTGTAACATTATATTTGTAATAGGAATGTAATGATTGGGGAAAAATGTCAACAAATAAATGCAAAATAAAACAAAAAATGTAAAAATTAATTTACCAAAATATTTGAGACAAACATCAATTACCACTAGTAAGAAAATATTTAGAATTATTAAATTAAACATAATATTAGTTTTAGGAATATAATGTGTGATAAAAAAATAAATAAAATTTAAAAATAATAGAATAAAATTTTGTGACAAAAAGTTGCAAATTTTTCTGCAAAAATATAAATTTATTACTACTCTTCAAAAAATAAAATCAAAATAAATGTAAATAAAATTACTAAGAAATATATAAATATTGGACAAAATTTTATACAATAAGATTATACTAAAGTAGCAAATCTAATTTATACATGGTCAGTGTCCAGCACCTTTCCTGATATTAGTTTGACCGCAGTAGGAATAGTAAAGAATAATTGGTCAGTGTCCAGCAACTTCCCTGATAATAGCTTGACTGGAGTAGGAATAGCAATTATTAATTGGTCAGTGTCCAGCACCTTCCTTGATATTAGCTTGACTGGAGTAGGAATAGTAAATAATAATTGGTGTGTGTCCAGCACCTTCCCTGATATTAGCTAGACTGGAGTTGGAATAGTAATATTATTTTTTTCTGTGTCCAGCACCTTCCCTGATATTAGCTAGACTGGAGTTAGAATAGCAATTATTAATTGGTCGGTGTCCAGCACCTTCCTTGATATTAGCTTGACTGGAGTAGGAATAGTAATTAATAATTGATCTGTGTCCAGCACCTTCCCTGATATTAGCTAGACTGGAGTTGGAATAGTAATATAATTTTTTTCTGTGTCCAGCACCTTCCCTGATATTAGCTAGACTGGAGTTAGAATAGTAATTATTAATAGGTCAGTGTCCAGCCCCTTCCCTGATATTAGCTAGAGTGGAGTTAGATTAGTAATTATTAATAGGTCAGTGTCCAGCACCTTCCCTGATATTAGCTAGACTGGAGTTAGAATAGTAATTATTAATAGGTCAGTGTCCAGCACCTTCTCAGATATTAGCTTGACTGGAGTAGGAATATTAATCATTAATTGGTCACTGTCCAGCACCTTCTCTGATATTAGCTAGAGTGGAGTTAGAATAGTAATTATTAATAGGTCAGTGTCCAGCACCTTCCCTGATATTATCTAGACTGGAGTTAGAATAGTAAATATTAATAGGTCACTGTCCAGCACCTTCCCTGATATTAGCTAGACTGGAGTTAGAATAGTAATTATTAATAGGTCACTGTCCAGCACCTTCCCTGATATTAGCTAGAGTGGAGTTAGAATAGTAATTATCAATAGGTCAGTGTTTAGCACCTTCCCTGATATTAGCTAGACTGGAGTTAGAATAGTAATTATTAATAGGTCAGTGTTCAGCACCTTCTCAGATATTAGCTTGACTGGAGTAGGAATAGTAATAATGAATTGGTCAGTGTCCAGCACCTTCCCTGATATTAGCTAGAGTGGAGTTAGAATAGTAATTATTAATAGGTCAGTGTCCAGCACCTTCCCTGATATTAGCTAGACTGGAGTTAGAATAGTAATTATTAATAGGCCAGTGTCCAGCACCTTCTCAGATATTAGCTTGACTGGAGTAGGAATAGTAATAATTAATTGGTCAGTGTCCAGCACCTTCCCTGATATTAGCTAGACTGGAGTTAGAATAGTAATTATTAATAGGTCAGTGTCCAGCACCTTCCCTGATATTAGCTAGACTGGAGTTAGAATAGTAATTATTAAAAGGTCAGTGTCCTGCACCTTCTCTGATATTAGCTTGACTAGAGTTGGAATAGTAATAATTAATTGGTCAGTGTCCAGCACCTTCCCTGATATGAGCTAGACTGGAGTTGGAATAGTAATTATTAATAGGTCAGTGTCCAGCACCTTCTCTGATATTAACTAGAATGGAGTTGGAATAGTAAATATTATTAGGTCAGTGTCCAGCACATTCTTTGATATTAGCTTGACTGGAGTAGGAATAGTAATTATTAATTGGTCAGTGTCCAGCACCTTTTCTGATATTAGCTAGACTGGAGTTGGAATATTAATTTGATTTTGTCTGTGTCCAGCACCTTCCCTTATATTAGCTTGACTGGAGTTGGAATAGTAATTATTAATTGGTTAGTATCCAGCACCTTCCCTGATATTAGCTAGACTGGAGTTGGAATAGTAATTAATCATTGGTCAGTGCCCAGCACCTTCCCTGATATTAGCTTGACTGGAGTAGGAATAGTAAATAATAATTGGTCAGTGTCCAGCACCTTCCATGATATTAGCTTGACTGGAGTAGCAATAGTAAATATGAATTGGTCAGTGTCCAACACATTTGCATATAATTGTACATTACTGTGTTATAATGTTACAAAATAATGCAACATGGATGTTTACACAAAACTTTATTAATATTTTTTTATTTTTTTATGTGTACTACAATACAATCACAATCAAAAATAACATAACATTATTTTGAAATGTAGTATTCGCAGAATAACACGTTATCATTTATGTACATGTTGTAATTTATCACACAAAATTATTTTACAACATTTTTTCTGTAAATAAACAATTTTTTCATCATTAAGTTTGAGTAACAAGTATTTATATTGAATAAAATTAAAAAAACAGTTTTTTTATCAGCTTCTTCCATTTATATTTAATAATGTTAATATTATATATTAATAGTATTAAATATATATTATTTTTATTTACATTTTTATAAAGTAACATGAAAATTATTATATTTGCTCAAGATATGGAAATACAAATTAAGACATTTTTTGGTACATATTTCAGACAATGTTGTTTTTAAATAAAACATATAAATATATTATGTTGTAAACTTTATAACAGTATAGGGGAAGAATATGTTTAATAATAATATCTGGTATTGGAAAAAAATTTATTTATGCAATTATATACTTTTATAATACTTAGGAATTATTATAAAACATTTTGTAATAATTAATAAAAAATAATAACAAATATATTTATTAATATTATTATTAATTACTAAACATAATCATTTATCTCTTCTTTTCAGAAAAACATACATTCAGACAAATAAAAATACATTATTTCAGGTCATTGTTTATATATCAAATGGTTATAATTTTTATATTAATAACAATAAATACGTTATATTATTTATTATTATTAATTATTACCATAAACAATTATAATGTTTAGTTAAAAACAAACACAAAGTTATTCCAATAAATGTACACAATAAGAAATTATTTACATATATTATTTCAAGTTTAACATAATTTTTTAATATTATTAATATATAATAATTACTATATATTAATTAATATTAAATATATTTATATTTTTTAAACAGTTTAAATTATAATGAGTCTAGTGTATTAATTTGTTAAAAAAACAATGTGTATGTATTATATTTTTTAACTATAACATTGTATTTTCTATGATACCTTTTCAAAAATGGTTTAAGGGGACTACTTTTTTACAGCGTAAGGTTATTGAGCTTCATTCAGGACTAGAGAAGCTCGCGGTTGGGAGTTGCTTCGCGTGGAGAGAGGTAAGGTTAATTTTACATACAATTTATAACTGAGTGGTAATGTTTGAGGGTATATTCGAACTGTGTAGTTTTTTTGTGTGTATGTATGAATTGTTTATGTAGCTTTTAGGTGAAATGTCGTCGTTATAGATGCGTCGTGTATGTTTCAGTTCTAGTGTTATTTTAAGTGTTAGGAAATGTTTATTGTGAGTGTATTTACAAATGTTATGGGCTATTTGTGGGTGGGTTTCGTTATGTATGTTTTTTTACAGGTTCCGGTTCCTCGCATGAAAAGTACATGGAAGGAAGCGTGTTTTTTTGCGGAGAAACTAATGTATGTCTTATTATGGTTATATTTTGACATGTATCTCCTATTTTTCATGTTTGCCAGGAGCGGATTTTAAATTTTTTAAACATTTTTCGGGTTTTTGGAGGGTTTTGTATTGGATTGATACATTGATACGCGTAACCGTTTTTAAAAAGTTGTGTGTATATCACTTTAAATACTAAAGTGTCCACACTACTGTTTTTGGGATTTCCTGGAGCGTTTATTTCATTTTTACTTAATTTTCGGTTTTTGAGGGGTTCCCATATTGGAATTGTCCTACATTGGAATGGATTGTATGGATTGTATTTTGCTTGATTACGTCTTTTTCATCTACAAAAATTGTAAGTATTTAAAGTTATTTTTTATTGGGTGGGAAATGTCGATCTTTATGTAATGTGTATGTGTGATGTAATTATAAATATTGCATATTTGTTCAGAAATAATGTCCCAAATTTTGATAAGTATGTTAAACAAATATGTATTATTTATAATTGTTTAGAAATGTTTATGATTTTTATATTTACCATTATTGTGTGAAGACATTAATATATTTTGTTGACATTTTTAAAGTAGGCTTTTAGCAATTATTGACAGGTATTCTAATCCTCTAGTTGTAGGATATAGTGTGACTTGACTTTGCAGTAGTCTGAACATTTGTTTAGTTTGTTTAGTTAGTTTTGGACCAATTTGGGTCACAGATTGTTCCATTCTTAGTTCTTGATAGCTTTGTTCTTTTTTCAAAGCTTCTAGTAGGTTATGGAATGTGGGTTTGGCTCTGCTTGTGGTAGCTTGGAAAGCATTATGCCACCCTTCTACACTGTTGTTTGTTTTAGCCTCTTGGTTTAGAGTACTAAGATAGACATTCCACCAAGGGATTTGGAATTTGGGTTGGCGTCGATGTCCAGATATGTGCAACCTTCCCACCCAAGTATCTTCGAAATAGTCCAGTAATGGGGTTAGTTTATCTTCATTCCTCTTGTAATATGTGCTGTCAATTAATAAATTATAGTGTTCCGCTACCTCGGTAACAGGAACGTAGGCCAGTGCTATCAATTTTTTAATTTGATAGGCAAAGGTGCTATCTGTTGAGTATAGAATACTTAAAGTTGATATTTGGAGATGTTTCCATATGCTCTGATTGAAATGATAGTAGCAACCCTGGATTGCTGTGTGGGGAAATGTTTTCAAAATGCTATTAATCATAGCTAATTCGAAATCAATATTTAATTTTTGTGGAAAATATTTATTGATTTAATTTTTGAGAACATTTAATATTTCTGTATGAGTGTTTTGCTGTTTGTTAGGTAACAAACAGTAAATGAAAGGGATGTTATAGTTATGGTATAAACCGTGGATGGAATATAGTTGATAAAAAGGTTTTGGGCATGGTTTAAATGTTCCATCCATCATCCATTGGGGACACTGTTGGATTTTTCTTAAATTACTTGCAGTTGCAAACATTATGGTTCTGTTTGTACTGCTTTCATTGTCAAAAAGGATACATTTGTCTTTATTGTGTGTGATGCACATTTCTGGCGAAATAATAATTTCCTCAAAAGTAGTAGGGTTGGGTTGGGTTGTGGTAGTGAGTCTTTTAGTGCGTGCAATTGTGCTTTTAAGGGAGTCAATAGAGGGTAGTTGACCTGAAGCATGGGCTGGGACTTTTAACAGTTCTTCTTTAAGGATTTGTGTTGTTGGTTTATCACTTTGTGTGCTAGCAGTTTTTATACTTTCTAAAGCATCTCTTATTTCAATTTCTGTGACATTGGGGGGATGATTGTGTTCCCTGGTAAATAACACATTAGTTTCCTCAGTAGTAGCCCTCCCATAACATTTGTTGGAGTAATATTTGGTACATTTCCAGAAAACTTTTCTACCACTTTGTCTTTCCTGATTATAAACATAACCCATATAACATAACAGTAATTTATTTTTCTGTGACATAACAAATTCTGCACCTTCTGTCATTTTGTTTTACTTGTTCTAGGAAAGAGTAGAAAGAAACAAATTCAAAAAAGATATATTTCACTTTGTGGTGCAAACATAATTTATGATGTATTCATACTTACAGTTACTAAAAGTTGTAATCAAAAATGCCGAACTGTGTTTTGAAGGATTTTCTTGTATGTTTTTCTTTATTTACTGTTGGTATGAAAAAATAGAAATGCTAAGTAAATGTTTAGACATAACAAACGTTTTTCCTAGGAAAAAGCAGTTTTCTATTTTGCTTAGTAGTACATTTGATGTCAACATTACATCAAGGTAGTAAAGTTGAGATCTGTAGAGAAGATAGAATAAAGAAATGTAATTTATTAGAAATAATATTTGGAACGGTTGGGAAATGGGAAATATTTAAAAGTATACTTACTTCTAAATAAGTAGTTTTGTTTGCTGTAGGTAGAATAGATGTATGATGTATTCTGAATATCTGTAGAGGAAATATAAAATATATAACATGGTGTTAAGAACATAGTTTTTGTTTTTTTCTGGAGTTTTAGACAAATTACAAGTATACTTACATTTTTAACAAGGGTAGTCTTGTCTTTTGGTATAGTTGATGTAGGATATTTTTATTGGATCTGTAGGGAAGATGTAATATGCAAGATATGTTGTTTAGAACATAGCATTTTTAATATTGGGTGTTTAATAACAAAAACATATATACTTACATGTTTAATTAGTGTAGTTTTATACATTTGTATTGTTGAAATCGGAAAATCTTAGGCTATCTGTGAATACAATGTTTAAAATAAAGAATGAATCTTGTGAAATAGTGTTTAAAAACTGCAGTTGGTGTATAACAGAGCTTTAATATATACTTACTATCTGATTTTCCAGGTGAAGAAATAAGAGCATGTATTAGGAACTTATTTGGAGTAGTTTCTATCAGAAATGTAGGAGATAAAAATTAAATTAGTGCAAGAGTTAGGAGATATAAGTAAAATAGTAGACTAATAATTTAGATTTTTAAATAATGCACTGTAACTTACTTGAATAATTAGCTAGTGAGCTGGATCTTTTAAGATGTTTGTTCAGGAACAAGATCCTCAGAGTGTTGGCATCTTCTTTCTATAGAGTTAGCAGCAACAAATGGTAGAATGCATGTATCCCTTTTATAGTATGTGTATTTTGTGTGCTTTGATTTGATTGGTTGTAGGATGAAAAGAAGCATTGTATAGGCTAGTTTGAATTTTGTTTTTGGTTAATTGGTGTGTTTGTTGATGGGAGAATGGTGGTATGTGGTGATTTCCGCATTAAAGCAGGTTAGTTGTTAAATAAATTAGATGTGTAAGTGAAAAAAAATAATTAAAATGTTAGTTAAATGTAATGAATATTTATAAAATGATAGAACGCATTTAATAGAATGTATAGCAAATGTAGATAAATAGGAATGTTATAAAAGTAACAGGTATTATATGTAAAATGTATTTTGTATAGAGCAATGCCTTTTATTGACTATTAATATGGTATTTTAGACATGAAAGGGTACAAAAATAAACTCGATATTTTTTTGGAAACAATATTTTAGTACTCTATATATTAGTAGTCGATATTTTTGTAGTGTTAGGTGCAATTTCATGAAAAACAATATATTTGTAGTCGATATTTATTAAGGCGATATTTATGTACTCGATATTCTAAAGAGTCGATATTTTTGACTCGATATTTTTGTAGTTTGTGTAATAAGTATAGAAAGTCGATATTTTTGCCGTCGATAATTTTTCAGCGATATTTTTGCAAGTCGATAATGTGACCGTCGATAATATTTCAGTGATCCGTAATAAAGACATGAGTGAATCAATCAAACTTTGTACATTGTGAACAATATTTTTTCAAAACAATTCAGCAACAATAAGAATATAAAGCATTGAAAGTAAAATTATAATAAGTACGAATGTATTGAATGTAAAAACCATTTGAAGAAAGAAGGAGAAATAAAGTTTATAAAGAAAAATGGATAGAAAGCAAGATTCAGGAAAGATTGATACGTATAAGATGATTGTGTCAGAGTAAAAGACATATATAAGTGAGATACAGAATGATAGAAGGAAGAAAGCATTGTGTATAATGAGGTGTGGGGAAAAGAAAGGTGGAGAGGTAAAGATAATGTAATTACAGTGAGAAGAGATAAAAATAAAGAGATCATATCTACACAAAATTCAAGACAATGGGTGGGGTGGAAAAGAGATGATTTAGAAGAAGAAGGTAAAGGGTAGAAAAATAAACAAGAGAGAGGAAGGAAACAAAACAATCTGATAATAAATGTTATAAAAATAGTAAAGATGAGTAGAACATACCTACAAGGAACTCAAAACAAAGAAAGGGTAGGGGGTTGAGGATGAGGTAGGGCAAGGGAGACATCAGGATGTAGACAATACGTAGGACAAACTTGTTGAATAGATGAGATGGATGTACATCGTTACAACGCATGATTTTAGAACGCATGCCTTTACGACGCAATTTTTACAACGCAAGTCGTTACAAAGACTTGCATTAGGGGGCGCTGGATAGTGAATAGTTTAATTTACTATTCCAACTCCAGTCCCCGTGGATAGTAGGGAAGGTGTTGGATAGTAAATTAAAACTATTCCCTATCCTAGAGCGCCCCCCAGCGCAAGTCGTTGTAATGACTTGCGTTGTAATGGTTGCATCGTAAAGGTACTTCGTTGTAAAAGTTTCATTGTAAACGCTGTTCCCCGATGAGATGGGTCCTGTGAAGAGAAGAGGGGTGATTAATAATGCGGAACAAATTGCATTAATGGGCACTTTTAAAAGTATAAAGTAAAAGTGAATATCCTATGGACTATATGAATCAATTAAACATGCAGAAACATATGGTTCCGTGGAATCTGCTATAGAAAAATTAAAGCAACTCAAGAAAATACAAAACATGAAGAAAGAAAGCATGCTTTTTTGAAGTGCGCATTAGATGTGTCCATCTGATCCGGGCAATGCGCATTAAGGAAACTGCACAATTTAAATGGGTCTTCGTAAGTCATGGTACTGTTGTTGTGGGTGACTTTAAACAGGCAAGGGTGTAGTAGGCCAAGTCCAGCTCCGATAGAACAAAGTGCTGGCCTCATTGTGAGAAATTCTCTGCGACGATCTTCCGTTGACTTGGCATAATCCTGCGAGAAGAAAAGTTGGTTGCCTGAAAATTATATCTGTTTCATGAGTTTGGTGGCTTGCAAGACTTTGAGAAGATCAGTGTATTCGAGAAAGTATAATGTGCATCTTCTAGGTTTTTTCGTAGTTGAGGCTGACAGATACATCAGGCCTAGACAATGAAATCTTTGGATGTTAAGGATGGTACCCTCAGGCAACTTGAGGAGCGATGGCAAGAACCTTTGATAGAAAGAAATGGGGTCAGGACCTTCTGCTAGACCGTAAATGCGAACGTTGTTCCTTCACCTCCTGTTTTCCAAATTTTCAACTTGCTTTTGGAGAACTGTAACTTATGTTTGAAGAGCCACCATTTTTAACAACAGAGGAGTTTAGCACTTCGATGGGTTGTTCAGCTATAGTGACTCTATCCTCTAACTTCTCCCAACTATCTGTAAGAACTTGAACTAGAGTTTGTTTCCTCCACAAGTGGTCTCAGTGCACGGATTTCCTCTAGAAGAAGATCCATAGAAACAGAGGAAGGTTGCTTCGGCGGAGAAGGAGGGTCCTTTTTTAATCGCTTTGTCGTAACTTTAGTGCCTGTCGAAAAGCCATTTTTGATAACTGGAGCTGCCATTTTAGGTGACAAGCTCATTTTTGGTTCCATTTGGGCGGAGTTGGATAGAAGTTTGGCAAATATCAAAAGTGTGCTTTTAGAAGCTGGTTATAAAGAAAGAGCATTTTTCAATCTGCCAATAAAAGGAGACAAGATTAGTAACAAACTGAATGACAATAGGGGCATCACAGACCTCTCTAATTAAGAGACAGCAGACTGAGGAGTAATGCAGAATTAATATTGAACTATCTTGACCTAAAACAATAGTTTAGTCTGTATTTAGTAAGCAGTGCACAAAGTAAATGCCAATACATACAAAGAAAATATGTAACTTTGAAGCATTTGGGATGACGTATGCAAAGGAGAGCACTTATTTCACAGAGGTAGCCAAAACGAAATAGAGATATAGGACATCACATTCCTAATAAAATCTGAGTGACAGTGTGGCAACATAACAAGAAAGCTCCATATATAGCTGTCAAACGGTCAAAACAACAGTAAAAACAAAAGTATAAATGGCCTTGGAGAAGAAATATTAAATGCGGTTTGGGAGCGCATAATGTGAGAAAAAGAATCTCCTTGAATCCCCAGTGAGTATGGCTGAGGTGGAGCCGGAATTAGCGAAATGCAGGTAGCACATGCAGAAGTGCTAAGAATAGCCATTTCAGTCACACTTGGTTATTTGTGGCGCCGTGGAAGAAAATTGGAGGCAGCTTTACATTGCGGTAGGCGCAGTGACTAGAATTACTCACAGCTCGCGAGCGCCGCTAAGATGGAGGCCGCTGAGCCGATCCGGGCAATGTATAGAATTAAAGGCTGAGCCGCGCCTTAAAAATGCTGGAAGACGTTTCAGCTTATTGTGAAGAGGTTCTGACGACGGCTCATTCAACCTGGCCTTGTCATGCAGCGAATTACGGGAGAAATACTGTCCGTCTTCCCGATGACCTTATCCGAGTCATAGGAGCGCTGCCATCCTCCTTGGGTGCTAGCCACTCCCCATTGCTCCTATTTTATATAATAATTACCAGGGTCGATTTAGGTTTCAGCACAGAAAAAAAATGACCTGTGGATGTCTTGAGAGCCTGTTTTGAGTACATAGATAGAATATAATAAGGGAGTCAATACCAGTATAAATAGACCACCAGAGTGAAGCCCTGCTGCAGATTGAATGGCAGGCACACTATAGCTCTTATACTCACCCCTATGGATTTGATCAAGTGCTCAGGTCTTTTGCAATAAGCAGATGTCATGGACATTAATAAACCTGCCCCAATCTGGATCACCTATTTTATCCTTTACCAGCGATGTTCCAGCACGGCACGATTATCTATGAGGATGGATGACTGGGTGGTGGGTACTATTGCCGTCAACTTCGATCTTTGGGCATTATGGTTCTTCAATTACTCCAGTACATCGACTCTGACTATGGCTATGGTCACCCTGTATGCCAATACTCACAAGAGGGGACCTTACCTCACAGGAGGAGGCAATTTCATTAATAGGGCATGGTGGTACACTTGGCACAGCCTCTTTTTTTTAGCACTGGCTTATTTTCTATGAAGGCAATAGAATTTGTTTTAACACAAAGTAAATCAACCAGGGTAAGAGTAGAGGAAGTTCCTGCTCTAACAGGTGGGCAGTGACATTCTCCGCTTCCTTTCCTGCTATAGCCATGGTGAGTCATTATCTGGCAATGGGTAGCAAGCCTGCACCCATCCTTTAAATGGCAATTAAAGAAACCCAGTGCGAGAAGAGAAATGTTAGTGCCTAGCACATCCCAATGTAAACAACTAGCAAACAAGTAGTACACAATGCTGGAGTGTAGAACATTTGCAATACAATCACCCAGTAGCAACTTTTTCACAGGCCCAACCCACCTTCCTGATCATCAAAATATGAGAGACACCAGGCCAATGCAGGACCCTGTTTTTCAATTTTGTGAACCACTCCTCTATGTCTTATGCTAGGTGGGTTATGTTTGATAACACAATCACATATGGTGTAGCATTAGGTGGCAGATTTAGACAACTTGGTTTGCAATCAGTTGTCAGGCTCTCACCCATGTGAACCTGTGTCCTTCCCTTACCACCCCTGTTCCCCTCTTAATCCACCTGCTGGACTTAGGGGCTATGATTTATTTACTGCTGGCCTTTTCGTGGTCACATTGGTGTTTACCACACTGGGCAGGGATGGAGTTCGTACTGTCTCATGTGGGTATGGCAAATAATTTGAGAAGGGGTGTGGTGCTCAACCTCCTGGCATTCTGTAACTGGTGGGGCATTAATCTTCCGTAAGTTAGTTTCTGTAATCACAAATCGGGTCCAATTTGCCCATCATAGCTATGATCAAATTGTTGCACAAGTCCTTTACTGCTTGATAAAACTTATCCTGTTCCCATGCCTCCGAGGCCTCATAGAAAGTAGGAGCAGAAACACACAGTCTTTTGGATTTGATGCATTGATCAGCTCTCTTCCTTTTGCCTGCTGTACCCTTCATTGCACTCTTTGCTGCCCTACTATGTAGCTGCAGTTTTTATTGTGGTCCTCTAAATTCTATTACAGGACCGGAGGCTTCAGATTATGCTTCTCAAACTTTACTGCATCAACACAGCAGCCAATGAAAATATATTATTTTCTCAAGTAAACAATAAAATTACTACATTTCCCATGAACACCATGGTTATAGGCACGCCCCCACAGTCCATAAGAACCCCTTGCGTGCACATCACTTCCTCTTTCTTTGCTGCTCAAGCCAGAGTTAAGTGCACCTCCCCTTGGGTCCCCTCACTCTGCTTGTGTTTGGGTTCTTCCCTGTGGGGTTAATTTATTGCTGATTGTCCCGTTTTGGGCTTTTTGTGTATTTGGAGCGGAACGCTCCGTTTGCTGTGTATTACGCTGTTTTATTGCTGTTATTCAAATATTTACGTTTTGGCGCTGGTGCGCGCTTCAGCACTTAGCTCGTTCTTCGTTGTGAACCACCATTTCTTTGCCGCCGATCGGGCTCAGCCCGCTTGACACCGCGCCTTCGGTACGCCGCTTGTTAAGGTCCTTGACCGGCAGGGGTCCACCGCGTTACTCACGGAGCCTGGTACCGGCAGCCTAGAGGCGCGCAGAGGCTTCCCTAGTCGGCCCTGACGCTCAGGCCGGGTGGCTCTCGGTCGACGCGCGCGCCCCAAACGCTGCCAATTTGGGCTATTTTCTAGTAGGTTTTGGTAGCGTGTGGGCGGCGCGCCTCGCTCCGACTCCTCGGCATTCTGAGAACGCATTTTCGCACTCTCAACAGTCCGGTGGGAACCCCTGTGTGATCGCCAGCCTGCATTGATCAGTTGGTTGTAAAATACTTGGCCCAGAGTGCGCACACGCTCTAGGGATTCTAGGGCCAGGATCTTTGATCCTCTTGAATACAGCATTGCTGAGGGGGTTTGGGAAACGTTGCCTGATTGATTAATTAATCTGTGTGCTTGGGCTGACCCCCCCCAATACCCCCACTACACCCAGTGTTTCTTAGACTGCCCTGCAGGTTGTGTGCCTTCACCATGGAAGGTTGGGTGAAATATCCTGATGAGGAATACAATGATGGGGAGGAAATTATGGATGGGCAGCCGGAGGCTGTCCTTGAGGACAATATTGTCGAAGCATTGGATGCCTCGGTCCAGGCTTCAGTAAATAAAGCAATGGAGACGAAAGTCCCACAGACTGTGCAGCAGGCACTTGCGGAGGCACTACGACCCATTAGAAAACAACTGGAAGGTTTTGCAAAACGTCACGGTTATGGGGATAAGAAGAAGAGGAAGAATCAGGCAACCACTTCTTCAGCGGCGGACTCAGCAGACACCATTCAATGGCCGCACGCTCAATCATTGGCCTCTCTGCCGCCGAAAGAGTCATATAGTTCGCAGTATATGGGTGGCAAGGCCAAGGCTAAACGTCCTATCCCTGTGGACACTGACACTACCACTTCTGGCACGGACACGGGGACCGATACTGATACATCGGAGGAACTCCCTCCTCCCCCGAAAAAAGCTAGAGTAGATCCTAAGCCGGCTGAGGACAGGATCAAGACATTCAATTTTGACCCTACGGAGATAGTCCACCCCCGATCTTCGGATTGGATCCCGCCCCCGGCGGTCTGTGAGTATTTGCACGAAAATCTCCGGAAGGGCTTTAGTAGAGAAGTTCGGACACGCTTGTGGTCAGAATGTCCACGCCCTGAGCTCCCGGACGGAGTGGCAGACACTCCCGAGATCGACGCAAGTATGCTTACTTTCTTGAGGAAATTCTCCAAGGACCCCAAAAGGGGACTAGACAGGGCTTGGCGGGGCTGCCAAGACAAGATGTTAGACGTCGTGGGGCCCCTGGCAAAAATCTTGGAGATGGCCTTGAAGGCCAAGGAGGGTCAAGGGACAGTGAACCCGGATATCCTGGCGGGCTGGGCTCAGCGTGCCATTTGCCTGATTGGCAACGCCAACTGCGCGATCTCCTCGGAGAGGCGCAAATCACTATTGCTCCGGATGGACAGCAATTTGGCGGAACTGGCAGATGCGGAGCCGGGACCTCTGGCCGGAGGTTTCCTTTTTGGAGATAGGTTTGTCAAAGACGTCACAAAGTACGTCGGTACCTTTACTGCCCTAGACAAAGCCCAAAGTGGAATAAAAAGAGCTCTTACACAGGGGGTTTTCACCAGGGCCGGACGAGGCGGGGGTCGCTCGTCAGGCCGAGGATACCAGCAAGGATCCCAACGTGGTGACTTTGGCCGCGGACGTGGGGAGTGGGACTCCACCCGTGGTGGCACTTTCTACCCGTCCAAGAGGAAGTTCAACCGAGGACGTTTCTAGTCGGGAAACAATAGAGCCAACTTCAAATCACACCAGAGTGCCGGTGAGTGTCAAAGATGTTTCCCTTCTTCCTTTGGGGGGGCGCACGCAGCATTGCATAGCGCAGTGGCGGACTTTGACGCAGGATGCGTGGGTGCTACAGACGGTTCAGGGGTTTCGCCTAGAGTTCTACTCCAGCCCAGCGCAGGCATTCCCCCCTCCACCTCTCCATTTTTCCCTACAAGAGCGCAGTTTCATAAGCAAGCAGGTGGAAGATTTACTGAAGAAAGGGGCGATCTCTCGTTGCAAACAGGGTCCCCGTACTTTCCTCAGCAACGTCTTCCTTGTCCAGAAAAAGGGGGGCGGCAACAGGTTGGTGCTAAACCTCAGGGAGTTCAACCAATTCTTGACGTACAACCATTTCAAGATGGAGGGTATTCACCTCCTAGCAGACTTGCTGCAAGAAGGGGATTGGTTTGTACGCCTAGACCTCAAGGATGCATATCTATCTGTACCGATTTTTCCACCTCATCGCAGGTTTCTACAATTCATGTGGGAGAACCAATGTTACGAGTACTCGGCTCTTCCCTTCGGTTTTTCCTCGGCTCCATGGTGCTTTACAAAGGTGATGAAGCCGGTGGTAGCGTACCTCAGGGAACGAGGCATAAGACTGATTATATACCTCGACGACATCTTGATCATGGCGCAAGATCAGATCAGCCTCTCACGACATCTGAACATGACTACAGCCTTGCTGCAAAGTTTAGGGTTTGTGATCAATCTGGAGAAATCTGTGATGTCTCCGACACAAATGATAGACTTCTTGGGATTCATGATCGATTCCCAGACCGCGCAACTACGTCTGCCCCAGGCCAAGCTGCAGGACTTAAAACAGGAAATAAGGAAGTTGTTAGCCAGAGAAGTGGTGACCCTCAGGACGCTGGCCAGAGTTGTGGGTATACTGGCATCGTCCATCCAGGCCATATTTCCGGGGCCGTTGCACTACAGGGCGCTTCAACGCCTCAAGATACAACATCTACAAAGAGGCCTTTCTTATACCGATTCGGTTCCCCTGTCGGAGGAGGTTCGGACGGAACTACAGTGGTGGCTCAGTCACGTAGACGCATGGAACGGCAGGGCGATCTTTGGATCCCAACCGGAGGTAGTAATCGAGTCCGACGCCAGCCGGTGGGGCTGGGGCGCGCGCTGTGGAGAGGTTTCTACTGGCGGCAGATGGTCGGCTCAAGAGCTCGAGATGCACATAAACTGTTTAGAACTACTGGCGGGGTCGTTCGCGATCCGCACGTTATCCCCGAAGCAGACATCCTGTTGCATCCTCCTCCGCCTGGACAATATGTCGGCGGTGAGGTATATCAACAAGTTGGGCGGCACGAGGTCATCCATGCTTGTTCAGATAGCCAAGGATTTTTGGCACTATTGTCTGCAGAATCAAATATCAGTGATAGCGGAGTATATTCCGGGCCAAGCGAACCAGGTAGCGGACTGGAATTCCAGGCACTTGCGAGATTACAGCGATTGGAAGCTGTTTCCTCAGGTATTCCATTGGTTGCAAGAGATATGGGGTCCGTTTCACACTGACCTGTTTGCCTCCAGACTGACCTTTCAGATTCCCCGGTTCTTCAGCTGGAGACCGGACCCATTGGCAGCGGCGACGGATGCCTTTCTTCAGGACTGGTCTCGGGGGACCCAATATGCCTTTCCCCCGTTCTTATTGATCCCCAGGGTGATGACGCAAGTGATCAAACAGAAGGCGGAAATTGTCATGGTGACGCCGTGGTGGTCGTCACAAGCGTGGTTACCCAAGCTCCTTCAGTGGAGCTGCGACAGTCCGAGGATGCTCCCGGACTTGAGTTGGTTATTGCAGGGCCCTCAACAGGAACAACATCCGTTACTGGTAGAGGGCAGGATGTCGCTGATGGCATGGAGGCTTTCAGGCAACAGTGGCAGTTGCCAGGCATTTCGGGACAGGCTGCCGAGCTCATCAAGCAGGCATGGGCGCCTTCCACCAGGAAGCGTTATTCCTCGGCCTGGAAAAGCTGGGTGGATTGGTGCATGGGACGACACCTGGATCCCGTGGGGGCAGAGTTGTCCCACATTTTGAATTTTCTAACCGAAAAAGCAGGAGTCGGCCTGGCGTACAGGTCGGTAAACAACTTCCGTTCAGCGATTTCAGCGGGTCATAGACAGATTGATGGCAGACCGGTGGGTATGCATCCACTGGTATGCAAACTCCTAAAGGGCGTCAGGGTAGCCAACCCGCCCAAACCCAAGTATACTGGGTTGTGGGATGTGTTCTGGATTTATTCAACAAATGGCCGGTCAATAATCTCCTTTCTAGGAAACAATTGTCAGCAAAGCTAGCTATGTTGCTGTGCTTATCCTCCTGCAGGCGGACTTCTGATGTGAGAGCGCTCGACGTTACAGGTAGAGTGTTTTCCCCGGAAGGGGTTTCTTTTCATATTACAGGTCGCACAAAAACTTTATCGAGACATATTTCATACAATGCTTTCCCTGCAAATGAAAAATTATGTGTGGTTCAATGTTTAAAATGTTACGAGGAATGTACTAAGGCCTTGCGGCCGCAGGGTTGTAATCAATTATTGATTGGTGTTAGAAAACCCTTTAAGCCGGTGGTGGCAGCCACTATAGCAAGATGGCTTCGTGATGTGATGAAAGAAGCTGGTGTAGATACGCAACTTTTTGGTGCTCATTCTGTGAGAGGCGCTATGCGTCCAAATCATATGGTTTAGGTTCCAGTATTCAAGATATCATGCGTTGTGCAGATTGGTCATCTGAATCGACATTTAAAACCTTTTATTATAAGCCGGTGGGTGACATTACTTCTGTTGTGTTTACTCAGCGTTAAACCAAGCATAATCTGAAGCCTCCGGTCCTGTAATAGAATCACAAATTTGCTAGCATTCGCGACAAGAATTTTCAATTCTATTAAGGACACTGAGGCGAGGATTATCCCACCCGGCGTAATGTATTGTATATCAAACGCTTACCCACCCAAATATTTCAGTGGTTACGGTGGTGTTATTTCCTTTATTTCAGGAGCTGAGAAAAAGTCGGACTGACAGACGACTGATGTTGAGATGTCAACCTGAAGTTCTTCTTCCACGTTGGAGGATTTGTTTGGTTCATGTTATGGACTGTTTTGTTTGGTTCACGTTATGGACTTATCGCCTCAAAGAAAGAGGAAGTGATGTGCACGCAAGGGGTTCTTATGGACTGTGGGGGCGTGCCTATAACCATGGTGTTCATGGGAAATGTAGTAATTTTATTGTTTACTTGAGAAAATAATATATTTTCATTGGCTGCTGTGTTGATGCAGTAAAGTTTGAGAAGCATAATCCTCGCCTCCGTGTCCTTAATAGAATTGCAAATTCTTGTCGCGAATGCTAGCAAATTTGTGATTCCTGGCCTACTGTTGGGTCGACATTCCTTGGTTTTTCTAAATAGCCCCACACACATGAGCTGGCACAGGTGGGGTTCTGCATTTATAATTTATAATTCCGATGTTCCTGAAAGAGACCCAGTGGTGCAAGGGGGCGGAAGGGTGGTGGAGACGAGAGTGACAATCAGCACTCCTCTAACTCAATTTCCTTGCTAATTTCACCTACTGCTCTCAGCAAGAAGCCAATGAGCGTAGAGCCAGGTAGAGGTTTTGGGCCACTCTCTAATACCTTCCACTTCTCCATCATAAATCAAAGAAGCAAGGGTAAAGCCACACAAATTGAGATAATAAACCTAGACAGTACCTGCGATGACCAAGATGAAAGAGGGGTGGCCCAGCCCAGCCTCTTCCGGATGATGACGGAGGCAGGACGGGCCTGCCCTTGGCCCAGGCTTCACCTAGGCGTGGGAAATGTGGCGCCTGCCTTGGGAGGTGTGTAGTGCTGTGGTGGTACAGGAATGCTACAGAGGCCCCTCCTTACTGGGTTGATTGGTGTTCCCTAGGACTACAAGTCCCTTCGAAGAGCTCCTGACCCACAACAACAAGCATTAAAGTATACTGCGTTGTGGGTGGTGCATTTGGGTACAATGTCAGGTGGTACCCGGTGCGTAAAAAGTTTTTGTCACCCCCCCTTGGCAAAAATATGTGTTTAAAACACATATTTTTACCATTTTGTCACCCCCCTTAGTGATGACCCCCTTCCGCCACTGGTGAGGTGTTGTAGCACTATATTCTCTGCTGCAGCACAGGAATGCTGCACAAGCACCTCCTCACTGGGCTGGCTGGATTCTTGGGACTTTGAGTCCCTTAGCAGACCACTTGGCCCACAACAAGTAGCAAGCATGTGTACTGAGTGCTTTAAATGGGCTGGTACTCACCAGTACTGAGTACCGGCAATTCCAAATTTTTTGGGCCGTCAGTACCAGCAGTTATCTGTAGACCAGGAGAGTACTGGTACCCTGATCGAGGCGGGCTCAGGTTATGCATTTCCTCCACCTCAGGGCAGGGCAGGGCAGGGCTTCCGAGCAGCTTGCAAGTAAATGAGGCATGAAGTAGCCGCACTTTTGCAGAGTTGCTGCTGAAGATTAGCAGCTCCCATTTCAGTGTTCCCAAACTGCAGGGGTTTGAGTGGGCTCTTGTCACACTGCGATTAACAGGGCGGGGTCTCTAGACAGACCCTGCACTGTCAATCTGGTGTGCAGCGATGAAAGTGCTTTAGTGCCCCAACCCCACCCCTCAGTCAGGTGTGTGTAATGAGTTGGGGCCTCCAGACACTAATCCAGTCCCATTTATGGTATGGCATTGGCCCTACCTAGTAAATTGAGTGGCAGCAGGACATCCTCCACCTTCGGCAAAGTCTGGGTTTTTTCTTTTCAAGTTTTTGTTCAACACTGTGGCTGCTTCCCTTTGTGTACCCCTCCAACACTAATCACTGTATTTAGATGATAACAGCAGCTGCCCTGGGTAGTGCGTCTATGGTGCAAAGTTAGCCCTGCCCTAGGGTAATGAATAGCAGGGACCTGCAGTGCTCCAAGAATGAGCTCCCATGACAACTGGTATTGTATTTGGTTTGAGGAAAGACAAGGTGAACATAGATGGAAGGGGGTGGGATTAATGTGAAGAAGTGAGGTGGCAGGTGAAGTTAACAATGCATTTTTTCAGATACAAATGGCATATATTTGCTGAGTTCTGAAATCATAAATGGGCTTAAAAATTGCATTTTAACACACATTTGTGTAAAGTCAAAACTCTGGATATATAGATATATATATATATATTCTCTTAAAAAACCATAGGTTTCAGGCCTTATATAGTTAGGAATAAGCATTTAAAAAAACATTGAAATTGCACCTATATAGTTAGTTGTACTAACTATATTTCGCACACCCGCAATCCACTGCTGATGATGTCATATATGACATCATTCATGACATGGTCAGTGACATCACTGATGACATCACTGATGACATTTCAAATGACATCACTGATGACATCACTGATGACATCTCATTTGAAATCACTGATCACATAGGAATGAATGGGGACTATTCCTTATTTGCGATTAGCAATTTGCTAATCGCAAATAAGATAGCGATTTCAAGGGTGCCAGGGGTGTCCAAAGGACACCCAGTAGCACCCCTGAAATAGATGTTGCGCACACACATGTCCAAAGGACATGTGTGTGTGTAACATGTAACAGAGAAAAATGTACTAAAGTGCATTTTTCTATTTTTTCGCTATTTACCACGAAGTCAGACTTCATGGTAAATAGCGGCCAAATATTGCGAATTCGCAATTTAAAATTGGTTAATGAATTGCATTTAAGGAATCTCTAATAGAGATTCCTTAAATGCAATTCCTCGCAAATATGCGATTTCGCAATTAGCGAATTTTGCATTTGGGATGAAGAAACCCAAATGCAATAATTGCGCTCGCAAAGGGCCAGATTCTCAGAATCTGGCCCTTTGCGAGCGCAATTTCCTTTCATGAATCTAGGTTATAGTTTTTTGAGTGAATTTTAAAGGTTTTTTAAATGCTAATTCCTAACTATATAAGGCCTAAAACCTATGTTTTTTTCAGTGAATTTCAAAGGTTTTTTAAATGCTAATTCCTAACTATATAAGGCCTGAAACCTATGTTTTTTTCAGTGAATTTCCAAGGTTTTTAAAATGCTAATTCCTAACTATATAAGGCCTGAAACCTATGTTTTTTTCAGTGAATTTCAAAGTTTTTTTTAATGCTAATTCCTAACTATATAAGACCTGAACGCCCACCAGGAATCTCCAGTATGCGTCAGGGGACTGCATTGCAGAGAGGTGTAATGAAGCCACGCCCCTTTTTACACCTCTCTGCAACGCAGCCCCGGTGCATGTTTGAAGAGGGGGAACTAATTCCCCTTGCATACTGGGGTCCCTGGGGGCCAACTAGCCCACCTGGAAACTCAAGTATGCGCCAGGGGGCTACATTGCAGAGGTGTAATGAGGCTATGCCCCTTGTTACATCCCTCTGCAACGCAGCTCCCAGGCGCGTTTGCAGAGGGGGAACTAATTCCCCTTGCATACTGGGGGTCCCTGGGGGCCAACTAGCCCACCAGGAGCCTCCAGTATGCGCCAGGGGGCTGCATTGCAGAGAGGTGTAATGAGGCCACACCCTTTTTTACACCTCTATGCAATGCAGCCCCCGTGCATGTTTGAAGAGGGGGAACTAATTCCCCTTGCATACTAGGGGTCCCTGGGGGCCAACTAGCCCACCTGGAACCCCCAGTATGCACCAGGGGGCTGCATTGCACAGAGGTGTAATGAGGCTATGCCCCTTTTTACACCTCTCTGCTACGCAGGCCTCTGGCGCGTTTGCAGAGGGGGATTAATTACCCTTGCATACTGGGGTCCCTGGGTCATATCTGCCCAAACGCCGATATTGCGAACAATTGAAAATGACTTTTCTTGAGAAACATTTGGATTTGGATTATCATGTCTTATACTTTGGAATTTTTGCAAGACTGACTTTGAGGATGCTATAAATTACTCAAGTCTGCCCTAATTGTGTGGGTAAAATTGATACCTAGTCACTTTGAATAAGAATGTATTTACGTCTCGTCTAACATTTGGGAGAAATATCTAGTTATATGACAACAGGATACCGACATAACTTGAAGGAAATAAGAACGCCCTGAAGAAGTTCTATTGTACAGAACGAAACGCGTCTGCTGGCTGTGGTACAGAAACTTAAGGAAAATAAAAGCATTTGAATATACACCAAGATTCAGCACTTCAATAAGGACTCTAAGTGATATGATTTGATTGGACTTATTGTGCAAGTGGTGCTGTGCCAAACTTTGGAATATTCTCCACTACTCTCTACTACTTACTCTCTACTACTCCACTACTCTCTAATACTCACTCTCTACTACTCTACTACTCTCTCTCTACTACTCACTCCCTACTACTCACTATCTAGTACTCTCTACTACTCACTCTCTACTACTCTACTACTCTCTCTCTACTACTCACTCCCTACTACTCACTATCTACGACTCTCTACTACTCACTCTCTACTACTCTCTACTCTCTACTACTCACTCTCTACTACTCTCTCTCTACTAGTCACTCTTTACTACTCACTCTCTACTACTCTCTACTATTCTCTCTCTGCTACTCACTCTCTACTACTCTCTACTACTCACTCTCTACTACTTACTCTCTACCACTCTCTACTACTCACTCTTTACTACTCTCTACTAATCACTCTCTACTGCTCTCTACTACTCACTCTACTACTTCAATTCAATTCAATTCAAAAATCTTTATTCGGATTTCAAAAACCCATAAAAGCACAGTTTAAAATACAATTCGACATTTACAATTACAATTACAATAGGTGCAATAGACACTATAAAGTACATTATCAGTGCATTTACTAAGTCACACATTTCAAAAGTGCAAGGGAGATCAGTAGTCATTGATAGTGCAAATAAATCAAGGGCATTCCATACTTCTGCCTACGTTAAAAATAACTTTTAAAAAGCAGCTTGTGCGAAATATGAGTTCATCGTCCTCTAGTTTTAAAAGCATCAGATAGGACTGGTTCAAGGAGATGGGTCTATGTTTTTTAAAATATGGTGCTAGAAACCATTTAATGTATTTCATATAAAACTTACACATGAAGAAGAAATGTAGATCATTTTGTTTACTGGTTCCGTCACAAGGACACGGAATCTTGTCATCTACGGTGTGTCCCAGAGGAAAACAAAGTAAAAACTTTATCGTTCCTGCTCTCATTCTAAATAGTAGAGATCTTTCCCAGTAACACATTGGTAATATCAAATACAGCGGGAGTTGCTGGGTTAATGAACCATTGTTAATATAGGACACAACAGTTTGTTTCTTCATCTCTTCTGACAGTCTTTTTTCCCTGTAATTGGCATACAGTTCAAGTTGGACTTCTTTTTTGTCAGTCCTCTTTATATGAGATGGATTTTCAAAGAGGTTGCCCCTGTCTATACTAGACAGACTCTCTTGTATAACACGAAGCCATGGGATCTTATTCCATTTGTCACAAGCTAAACATTCCCTCAAAATATCATGTGTTAAGCTAGCATATTCATTTGCCCAGATAGCCAACCAAAATAATGCAGGCCTGGCTGCAATAAAGTCACTAATGTAAGGTGCATTCAGCTCCGAGTGGCAAATAAACCCTGATGATGAAATGGGAGCCCCCAGTAGCTTCCTACAGAGCCGATTCTCTTCTCTTTGTATTGAGGGGGTTTTTACTGACCCCCAAATTTCGGCACCGTAAGTTGCCACTGGAATGCATTGGAGCCTATATATCTTTAAATTTGCTTTAGTTGCTCCAACTTTCCTCGGTTTGGGGAGAGATAAAATTGAGTTTATGGCCTTTGAGAACTTGCCTGTGGCGTGGGCAATATGCCCACTCCACAGGCCGTTCGCAGCAAAGACCATACCTAAATATGGGAAAGTTTTAGTTGAGTGCAACTTATCAGCTCCTATCGTAATGGAATTTAATTGCTTAGCACCCGGCCCACAGGACATAATGAATGATTTTTTAAAATTTACTTTTAAATCCAAATTCCCCATGTATGATGAAAAATCCCTGACTAGTGCACGTAGGGCATTAGGTGTTAATCCCATAAGCACAGCGTCATCCGCGTACATGGACACGGTAGTTGGCATCCTTTAATTTTAGGGACATCTGGGGTAGCCTTTTTGAGGGAGTTGCTCAGGCCTTTTATGTAGATAATAAATAACAGGGGTGCTAAAACGCACCCCTGTCTCACCCCTCTTTCTACATCAATTGGCCCAGAGACTGTACCCTCCATGTCAATCCGTACTTGTGCCTTTGTATCTTTGTGCAAATAGGCCAGGAAATGTACCAGGGGGGGATCCAGGCCATACAACAAAAGAATCGACCACAATTTTGACCTGTTTACCAGGTCAAATGCGGACGATAAAGCCATAAACGCAAGGTAAATGGGTGATGCCTTAGCAATGTTATATTTGCTAATTAAAAGGTTTAAATTTAGGCATTGTTCGATGGTTCCAACCTTGCGTCTAAAACCCATTTGACAACGGTCAAGTACCCCCATTTCCTCAGCCCAGTCATTAACTCTATTATAGAGTACCCTACCCAAGATCTTTAAAGTATTGTCCAAGAGCAAAATAGGCCTATAATTTACGGGATCAGATCTTTCGCCCTTTTTATAAATAGGCACTATTATGCTCGTGGACCAAGTTGCGGGTATTGGGACAAACGGTAGACTGTTGAAAAGGTTAACAAAAATGTTTCCCCAGAGTTCTGGGTTGTGCTTGATTATATCTATGGGGAAGCCATCGGGCCCAGGTGCCTTGTTGCCAAGGCTCTGATTAATGGCCACGGTGACTTCCCCCACAGTAATTTCTAGGGATTCCAATTTTCCTGGGGTATAATCTTCTAAAACAACTCCAGCGCTGGCATATATTTTAGAAAAATGCAGTTCCCATTGCTCACTTGCTATGGTACAACTAGTCGGGGTTAGTTGCTTACCCATATCCCGCATCTTTTTAACAGCAGGCCAAAAAGTGGTACTGCTCCCCAGCGTGGCAGCAGTTGTTAATGCCTCCCATTGCTCAGTTAGTAGAGCAGCCTTCCTTGAGCCTATAGCTGTTTTATAGTTCTGTCTAGCGATCCTCACATCTATTATGCTTCTGGGTTTACAATTTAAAGCTCTGCGAAGAGCTTTATTTGCTGCTGAGCAATGGCGGTCAAACCACCTTGGCTCAGGAGCAGTCAGTTTAATAGGGACACTTAAGAGGGATTTAATAGTGTTGCAGAGTTTAGAGAAGTCTTTTACTATTCTGCGATGGTTCCCATCATCCAAAGAACAGGATTCGAGTAACAAACCATGGTTGCTTATAATCATGTCTGTTACTTGTCCACTATCTACCCCTCACCATTTTAATCTCAACTTGTTAGCTGAGACCGTAATATCCCTTGCTCCCAGGGATCGAACAAAGGCACTCGGGGGACCTAAGCCAATGTTAACCTCCAAAGCGTTATGGTCCCCAAAGGCAGTTTCAAGGACGCCAACCTTATTAACTCTATCTATTAAATCAGAGGACATGAAAATGTAATCCACTGTGCTTGAAAATTCTCGTCCTCTGAAGGTTGGAATATAAATAAGTGTCTCCTTTTTGTCAACATCCATTATGTCTGTTAGGATGTGTTCATTAAGGAAACATTCTAATTCTTCACCCCGTTTGTAAGCCCTATCTATTTGTACATTGTTCGTTTTGGGTGTTGTAAACTTGGCATTAAAGTCTCCTGCCAGTATTGTCCTGGTGCTTATATGATTATGGAGTTTTTCCGCTATTTTGGATAGTTCTCCGAAAAGTTCTATATAATTCCTATTCGGAGTAGAACTAAAGTCGTTATTATAAAAGTTGATAAGATAGTATGGAACCCTTCAGGTGTACTCAATTATTTGGATATTTGGATTTTTGAAGTACTACTTACTCTCTACTATTCTCTACTACTCACTCTCTACTACTCACTCTCTACTACTCTCTACTACTCACTCTCTACTACTCTCTCTCTACTACTCTCTACTACTCACTCTCTACTACTCTCTACTATTCTCTCTCTCTGCTACTTACTCTCTACTACTCTCTACTACTCACTCTACTAATCACTCTACTACTCTCTACTACTCACTCTCTGCTACTCTCTCTACTGCTCTCTACTACTCTTTACTACTCACTCTCAACTCTCTATTACTCACTCTCTACTCTCTACCTCTCTTTACTTCTCTCTCTACTAATCTCTACCTCTCTACCTCTACCCCTCTACCTCTCTACCTCTGCCTCTCTACCTCTCTCTACACGCACACATATACACATATATATGCATATATATGCATATGCATTTATATATATGTATATGTATATATATATACATATATATATACATACATATATAAACATATATAATCTGAATATCTTTATAAATTCAAATATAAATGCATGCATACATTTACATATATTTATACATATACATGTTATTTACATTAAAGTTTTAAAAACACTAATAAAAGCAAAGCTAAAAAGCCACCTCATTACAAACAGAATGGCTTTAACTTAAACGAGAGCGAGATCTATTGCATTTTCAATGCTTGTTTACTTTGGTTCCATTCAGATGTGTCACACATTTGCCATAAATTCTGAATGTTAGCACTCTAGTTGCTCATTAGATCACTGTAGTAAAGCTAATGCTCACCAGGGAAGTCTGCTGCTGGTGTTCAAAGTGCATGTTTCAGTCTGCATGTCAGAATTTTTTAATGACATTGAAGAGGATTTGAGAAGTCACTCAAAATGTGCCTTAATTTTTCTTTCTGAAGCACTAATCATACTTTCTGTGGCAAAATATACCCCCTCATTTTGTTCCTTTTTAAATTAAATGTTTTAAGAGTTGCCACTTTATTCCAATCAAGATGGCTTCAGGTGTGCCATACCTTTGTAATAAGTAGGACTGTTAGCGCTTTAGTTGTTCTTTAGAACACTCTGGGGCATTCTATCATTGGGCTATACTTGGGCTACATCTGGGTGATATTTGGGCTACATTTGGGCTCTTTTGTCTCACGTGGCCATCTTGGGAGTCTGCATGTCAGAATTTTTTAATGAAATAGAAGAGGATTTGAGAAGTCACTCAAAATGTGCCCTAATTTTTCTTTCTGAAGCACTAATCATACTTTCTATGGCAAAATGAACCCCCTCATTCTGTTCCTTTTTAAATTAAATGTTTTCAGACTTACCACTTCATTCCAATCAAGATGGCTTCTGGTGTGCCATACTTTTGTCATAAGTAAGACTGTTAGCGCTCTAGTTGTTCTTTAGAACACTCTGGGACATTCTGTCATTGGGCTATACTTGGGCTACATCTGGGTGATATTTGGGCTACATTTGGGCTCTTTTGTCTCTGGTGGCCATCTTGGGTGACTGCATGTCAAAAAATTTTAATGAAATAGAAGAGGATTTGAGAAATCTTTCAAAATGTGCCATAATTTTTCTTTCTGCAGCACTAATCATACTTTCTATGGCAAAATATACCCCCTCATTTTGTTCCTTTTTAAATTAAATGTTTTAAGAGTTACCACTTTATTCCAATCAAGATGGCTTCAGGTGTGCCATACCTTTGTATAAGTAGGACTGTTAGCGCTCTAGTTGTTCTTTAGAACACTCTAGGAGGCTGCAGTACAACACAAAGGAATCAACTGACAGTCTCTGTCCTTGTTGGATGTACATGTTTTACTGAGAATGTCAGACTTCATTCTCACATGACTGAGAAAGATAATGTGAATTTACAGAAAATATGCTTTCAGTTTAGCTTATAGATCACCTTCCAAACCACTGTGGGAAAAGCATGAGATAATAGTTTTCTTTCAAACATGATTCATGATATCCAAGCAGAAGGCTTTTTCACGTGGTAAAATCACCTTAGAACACACCACAATTCCTAAAATGAGTATGGTACCATCAACAAACGATTTATAATGTAACTAAAGTCCTAAAACCCTCTATTAACTACAATGCCTTTTAATGAGGTGCTATCATGTATATTGGTCCCAAGATGGCTGCCAACACTTCTTGGATGAAGTGCTGACAGCCAATCAGATCTCACGATGAGATGTGTGGTTAGGCTCCGCCCAGATATATATGTATTTTTGAAGTTAATTTTCATAAAAAACACTGGAGCAATTTTCATCAAACATAGCAAAGGCACATCTGCGTACCAGTCCCTACAATTTTGCAAAGTTTGGCGTTATTCCGTTCAGCGGTTCGGGCTGTAGACTTGTCAGACCGTCCTTTGGAAATTAACATG
The DNA here is from genome assembly GCF_964263255.1 of Lissotriton vulgaris. Taxonomy (NCBI): domain Eukaryota; kingdom Metazoa; phylum Chordata; class Amphibia; order Caudata; family Salamandridae; genus Lissotriton; species Lissotriton vulgaris. The sequence goes on from NC_141689.1 coordinate 1,908,518,382, forward strand.
GGGAAAACACGTTTAGAGACCACCTGTTTTTCTCAGCCCCCACTTCACAAATCCCCCCGAAACTTTCAGGGAAGGAGTGGAGCAGAGTTGGCCAAAAGTTTGGAAAATTACAAGCAAATTCCTCAACCGGCGCCAAAGTTATTCCCAATAGAATGTTGCGGATTTCCTATGGTAGCTAATCCTAACTATATATACCTACTGGCTATCGCCAGTGGGTAATATATATATATACACACACACATATTATATATATAACTTGGGGGATGAGTACAGCATGGAGGGGAGAACTGGAGGCAAGTAGGGAAAAAACCAATAAGAAAATGTAAGAGACTTTTGGAGAGAGTAAAGAAAGAGTGGTAGTGAGAGAGACAGAAATAGCGAGAGAATGTTAGAGGCTGGGTAAAGATGAGAGGCAAGTGGAGCAGATATGTGGATGTAAAAGCACGGAACCAGCCGGAGACAGGAAGAGCCAGGTCGTAGGGAAAAGGGCAGTGGCAGTGCTTTAAATGGCCAGAACTCACAGCTACTGACTTCCTGCACTTCTTATTTTTATCACTATAAGTACTGTACTTCTCCACTGTGAGGAGTGTACCGGTACCCCTGAAAGGTAGACGGATTAGCTGCAAGTGCTGGGGAGCACTAGGGTATCAGCGTTGGAACCTATCTGACACCCAAGGCCCACTGTACTCCTAAGCTGAGCTGCATCTAAACTATTCAGCGTGGGCTTTTTTTTATGATGTCCCTTGTTCACCATCACATTGTGTTTGATAGTGGAGGCCCCATTTATGCCCTGTGCTGTTAATCTCATTAACACTATTTTGTAGATTTGTGCAAACTCAGGTATGGAGGCAGCAGGCTGACAGCAGCTATTAAAAAGCCAAGGGAGGTAAGGAGTTTAAAATGGCTTTAATAGCACCTCAGAGTTGGTGTGAGTGTTTGCATATGGCTGTGTGCTTGCCTGCTTGTGTCTGCCTGCTTGTGTGTGCCTGTTCTTCTGTGAGAGAAAGAGGGAGAGAATCAGCACACTCTCAGGAGATTTTTTAAGGGGACTGTGTGGAATGCTTCTGTGTCCATGTGTCCCTGTTGCTTTCTGATTGTGTGTGCACGCTTCAGAATTTATAGTATTGCGCCAAACAACAACAAATAACAGGATGACATTAAGTAGCAGCAAATACTACAAAACAAGGAAATGTTAACATATCACTGTTTGGCTTTCATTCTGTGTAGTGAGGTAATCTGTTTTGTTGACAAACACATTTTTCTTGTGTTTTGATATGTGCTGCAACTCGTACAGAAGTCAATGTGTATGATCATATCTTCCCATAGCCCTGCCCGTAGCCCTGCCCACTTGTCACACCTCTAGCTCATTTTAATGAGTACCTGCACTTATTTTTTTCCATTTAAAGCACTGTGTGTACTCAGTAACTGTTCTCAAGAGCACAGTATTTTATTGCAGTGTATAGACTGAATAGCAAAACCAGAGCAGTTCAATGTTTTTCAGTGGAAGACTTATATCTGTTGAGTACTCTCCCAGTTGCCCCTGGTTGTAAGTAGCAATAGCAAAAGTTTACTTTTGTGGTTATGCATTCACTGTAGTCAGTCCCTGCGGGCAACCCTCCTCCCCCGTGGCACACAGCCAGAGGCAGGGATTATGGTGTAGACGTATTGTAATAGGAGATTACTTACATTAAAAAAATATGAAAGTCACTAAAAAAACATTGTTAAAGTGGATTCATACGTAAGCAAGGTACTAAGATTTTAACTTACGGTAACAATACCCCTTAGAAATTCACTGCAAAAAAATCTATGGTTGAAGTGAAGTTATACAAAGCGAGAAGTGTTTTTCGCAGAATATATAGCGATTACCAATTTAGCATTTTCCTAAATTTGCGAAAATCGCAAGTTAAGAAATCGCATCAATATGTAAGAAAAAATCGTAAATAGCGAATTTACAAAAATCGCAAATTAAGAAATCGCAATTAACACCAAATAGAAGTAGGTGGTAAAAAAAATGTATAAAAGGGCTCCCAGAATGCATTCTCCTACATTTGAAAATGGCGGGACTGTACCTGATTGCCAGGAGGCTGCGCATTCAAGCTCTTGCCCAGAGAAGACAAAGACAGGAGAGAATCTTCAGAATAGGAATAACGCTGTTCCAGCAGACTCAGAAGGAGATCTATGAAAAATACAGACTACATCCTCACACCAGTCTTGACCTGATAATTGAATTGGAACCTTTTTTGGCACATCCAACAGACAGAACACAATCAATACCAACACATGTGCAGGTATTGTGCTCACTGCACCTTTTGGCTTCTGGCTCTTTCCAAAGTGTAATTGCAGAGGTTGGTGGAGTGTCACAGAGTGCCCTATCACGTTTTTTTCATGTGTTCCTGGACGCAATGCTAAGTAGACTCCAACATCATATATATTTCCCCAATACACAACAAGCCATACAGGAAACAAAGTTGGATTTCTATCAAATAGCACGATTTCCACATGTGATTGGATATATTGACGGAACCCATATTGCCATCACTGCACCTGCAGCCATAGAATATGTATTCCGGAATAGAAAAAGCTACCACTCGCTCAACATCCAGATCATATGCAATGCCAAAAACATAATCAATGACATTGTAGCAAAGTTTCCAGGGAGTACACATGACTCTTTCATCTTCAGACATAGTGCAATTCATAGACGTCTTAGTGCTGGTCAGTTCAGAGATGGATACCGGCTAGGTGAGTAACACTCATGCAAACATCCATCCATCCATCCATCAAAATGAAATGGTACATACAGTTACTATTTTCTCTCTTACTTGCAGGTTATAGTGCCTACGCAGTGCGTGATTTCATACTTACACCATACTTAAGTCCTTCAAATGCAAGTGAAAGACGGTACAACAGGGCACACCAGTGCACACGTGGGGTAATTGAACGTACTTTTGGAATATTAAAAAGCCGTTTCAGATGCATACATAAAAGTGGAGGTGCATTGCAATACAATCCAGAGATATGTTGCAAAATTGTTACAGCATGTGCAATGCTGCATAACATGGCAATTCGCAAAGGCACAGAAATTTAAGTGAGTGACTCTGACTCATCTGATGAGGATGATAACCCTCCACCAAGAATGGCAGTGGCAGAAGTAGGAGCCATGGGTGGCCGTCAAAGAAGGACAGAGATTACACGAAATTATTTTTAGGTAAGAAAAAACTAAGTACTAACTCAAGTTTGTAATTGTTGTTTTAATTCACAACATACAAACTATACTGCTATATGTATTAAACATTTCTTTACAATGTTATAAATCAAAATATCCATACATGGAAAAGTAAAGAAAAAACGTTCACAATGCATTTCTGCAGCATAGGTAACTAATCACAAAGTTATTTTTTGCGCTGGCGGCTGGAAGCATGTTGCTCCTGTGAAGGCATGGCCTCTTGCTCAGGTCCGGTAGTAGAACGCCTGCGTTTGACAATTTGGTTAGTTGGGGTAGGGTTTCTATTACTCCTACTAGAGTTGTCCTCACTTTCTCCAGAGCATAGGAGAGCGCTTGCACCTGAGTTGGTGGTTTGCATACTTTCCAAGACTGAGGTCATTTTGTCCACACTCTTCGCCATTTCACGTGTGCAGTCACTTAATTCTCGCTGCGCCTCGTGAAATTGCTTGTGACTGCACAAAGCCTGTTGATTGCCTTGGTGTAGGTATGCATCCTGACTTGTGCAGCCTGTGCAGCCCTGTTACGTGCTTTTTCTGTTTGTACAAGGGTCAGGCAGAGTTTGTCTATTGAAGCAGCCATGCTTTCCTGATTTTTATTAGATTTGAGTAGCTGCCTATTTATTGATCTGAGTGCCTTGTGTTGCAGGCGCTGTACGTGAAGCATGTCCTGCTCAAGGCCAACGAACACAGTGCCTCCTTCACTTGGACCTCTGTTGCTCCCACATGTCTCCAGACGGAATGAGCGTGCCCTCCTTGGACTTTGTGGTACCTGGTGTGAGTCCTGAGGGGACACTGTTGCTGTCTCATTGGGGACTGAATCTACTTCTGAATTTTCTTCCACTCCCATTGGTTCCAGAGGTGCAACACGTCTGCGCTTCCTGTGTATGTTCGAATTTTGTACAGGGGCATCAGTGACTTCATCTTCATTGTCAGACGTCACATGAGGAGGAGTATTTTCAAAAACATTTTCTGGCCTGGAGTCTCTTGTATGTTCTGTGGATGTAGAGTGTGAAATATGAATTTGTGTTTCTTTAAAATAAAATGATTTCATTGCAGACTACAACTTGTACTACACTGCTTCAGCATGCCAAATTACTACTTGATCAAATAACATGTGTTACTATGATGATGAGTGTGACAGTCTTAATTGCACTACAACTCCCATAATGCATTGCTCACTTCTGGTTTTACAGCGTAAGTGGACTACTATTTATCTGACAATGAGTTTCTGCACAGCACACACACACATTCTGTGCACATACATTGATGCATTTTGCATTCATCTTACCTTGTGTAGTTGCTGTAGGTTCAGAGCTATCAATGGTAGCCACTCCACTCACACCCTCTGGTAGCAGGGTGGATTCTATCAGTTCCTCATGGGGTGTTGGTTGGTCCACAGCAGAAGTTCCACCACCTGTTTTGTTTGCCTCTTTAATTCTATCAGCAAGTCTCTCTTTTGATCTGAGCCTCCTCATATCGTACCCCCTTTTTTAAATTTAATCAATGGAGCGAGTGGTGACTCCTTCAAAATTAACTTTTTCCTGGATCTCCAGCCAGATTTTCCTTTTCCTGGAGTCAGGAAATTTCAGTGCTTTTTTCCAAAAAGGTCCTCATGGTTACACACCATTTCCTCAATGAGTATTTCTTTCTCCTTTTTCAGAAAACATTTGCTTCCTTTTTCTCTTTTCCAATGCCATTTCCTCCTGTGCCTTCTGTGACTCCATTGCTCTCCAAACAGGTCTACTCTGCCTCAGAGCACTCTTCCAACTGCCACTGGGTGTGGCTCTGGGTAGCAGGTGCAAGCAATCACCGGAACTTCCTGGTTGTGATGTCATCAGGCTGTTCCTGCATTGCATGATTCCCGTTTTTGCGAAATTCGCTAATTAAGAAATCGCAAGATTATCGCAAAAAATTCTGCCATTTTTTAGGAATCGCACATTTATCGTAGAATCAATCAATCAATCAATCAAAGCATTTGAATCCATCATACATCCCATTTTGAGATTCCAAAATTGCGATTCGCAAAAAATCGCAATTACGGACTCGCAAAATGGAATCTTGATACATGTGCCCCCTACTATTTTAAAACCAACAAATCACTGAAATTCACAATTCATACTTAACTGTCAAAATTATATCTTGCACCACTATGATGCACTGCTTATGATTGTGCATATTAAATCACTGAAGATATCTGAACTCTAAGGCGGTGCAGGTCATACTTATGTCAGTTACATATAACTGGTAAATGTAACTTTTTACATTTTTGGGTCTTAATTCTATTTTCTAAAGCACATTGCTTTTGATGATCCTGTCTGAACAAGGGCAACTATTCATAGAGATCAATTCCCCAGTTTTACGTGATCATTAACCCTTGCCATGTTTTTCATTGCATATTTCTTACTCATTGCCATGGCAATTTCTGTAGGACATTAAAAAAAGTCTACCACGATACAGTACAGTACTTACATTGACGGTTTCTGCAGCATACTTCTAAGCAGATTGGAAATCGGGCAACTTTTGACACAGATGCTTGCCTTCCTAAGGATTTGCACTTTTGTTCAATGTTCTCAGTCCAGTATTGTTAATGTGCGGGAGCACTGTGCCACACAGTTGTGTTGTATTAACCTTAAAATATTTGTCACTAATTTGTTGATGTTAAATACCACTCAGTAAGTACTGGCATTCTAAAAAAACATGTATTCAACTTTAACAACTGGTTTTCCAACATTACACTGTCAGGATCCCAGCTAATGGCGCCTGCCGAGTGTGAAGTAGAAGGCAAGAGTCTACTAGTCCCAGAATGCAGAGCAGGGTAGGCGTAGTTAAAAAGAACAAACGGGCACATCAGCTCGTGCGCAATTCAGTGTTGTTTTGAGCCGTTGGGATTCCAGGATGCGAGGAATCGAGAGCCGGCGTTGTCGGTTCGTGGCGTAGGGAGAGGATTCACCCGGACAGGAACCGGAGAATTGGGGACACCTCGCAGCAAGGTAGGGTGAGAAGAGTCGAGTCTCGGCTCTGTCTTTCTGTTCGGCCCGCATATTTTGGGACTGCCTTTCGCGGAGCATTAAAGGGGACAGTCCGTGAGGTAACGAAACCTCCCTCTTGCTCAGTAGCATTTCATGAGTAGTTTTGGCACAGGACTCGTACTCCGGACAGAGGAACCGCACAAGGAAAGCAATCACTGCACAAGAAGCAGTAAAGATCTTTTTGGAAGCGTGTTGATCCCCCCGTGAGGAGGAGCGCTAGTACTTTGTTATATGCTTTGTTATTCCTTCACCGGACAGCGCATAGAGCCCAAAAGAGGAGGAGCACTGAACTTTCTTTAAGGGATTGTGGAAAGGGTCACTCAAAGACATTGGAATAGGGCTTTTATCTTTACTGAGTGTTTCATACGAGACTTTCCCTATGTTGTGGTATAGTTGCTGCATATCCCAAATCTGGGAGTTTCTGTTTTGACATTGGGTTCAGGGCAAGGAAGAGGCCTTGCTGGTTCTCTCAATCTGGAGAGAACGTATGATTTATTTCAAGTTTTTGGCACAAGGTTCTTCTTATAAAGGTAATTAGGGTTTAGTGAGACCTAAATGAGAGTAGCAGAATATATGTGTGGAGTGTATTAATGTGTCTGCTTCTGTAATACAGAGCCTTAGGCCCTGCAGCCCCCTTCCGTCCTTTATCCCCTGCCTGATCCGACTAGAACTCTGTGTATTACATTCTGAGTTTGGAACGATCTAGAAGCGGAACCCTTATAGCATCTTCCTGACCCTGAGGAGAGTGAGAAGCCTGACATACACAGACAGAAGAACAAATGCAGATTCGAGACAGAAAGGTATTAGATTATCTTCTACAGGACAGTGTATTTTGTTTGAACAAAAGGCCTATTTTAATTTCAGTTAACTGGCTTTTTAGAAATGAAGACACCTTGTTGGCAATGATTTGCACCTTTGTCCAAGTATGGACCCTTCTTCCTAGTCAGGGTAAGGGGGATACACTTCTCATCCCCTTGGTAGCACAGCATAAGCGCACTGGCTTATCTCATAGGCAGGGTGCAAAGCATCTGTGCACGCATACAGTAATACCGTGAAAACACTACTATTCAACATCACACCAGTTTAAAAAAATAAGTAATTTATATCTAAACCAAACAAGGCCAAAACAACAAGAATCTACAATACAGTTATCGAAATGTGACTTTTAAAAGGTAGAAATTGTTCATAGAAAATAGTGAATGCAACACTTTCAACACAAAGTACCTTGGATGTGTCAAAAACACAAGAAAAAAGGGTAGCAGGGAAGGTAATGATTCAGTTCCTTACACACAGGCAAGGTGATGTTTTGTTCCTTGCTCCAGGGGAGGTGATGCGTCGGTTCCTTACTGCTGCACAAGGTAGGTAGTGCGTCAGTTCTTTACCAGAGAGGAGGTGATGCATTAGTTTCTTACTGCGTGGGCAGGTGGTGCATTGCTTTCTTACTACGTCCCCCAGCGATGCAACAGACCTGGCACCTAGATGCGATGTGTGACGATCCAGGAGGAAACAGTGGCAAAACGTTAAAATCCATTCTTTATCTTAATGGTGAAAGGACTGGTAGAGATTACAACTAAAAACATCAAAACTAGGTAAAGGTTTAAAGGTCCAATGTCCTACAACTTATAATATAAAATCGGTATACTGGCAGGCCTTGGCTCTGGAATAAGGTTAACTGCTTTAATTGCATCTATGCATAAACAAAACCCGACATGCACCACAAATTCAATAAAATGTTCCACTTATCTTATCTTATAAAGAGCATCTGTGCTCTGCAGCTACACACAATTTGCAATACAATTATCATTTGGACCATAAATGTGTTTGTGGAATTCCATAATCAAGGCAAATTATGTGCTGTAACATCTGCATTTCTTTGAAGGAAAAGTTTCACAAATCTACTCTTACAGTTGCCAATTATGTAATTTTTTATTTTATTTCCTTTATTAGGCAATTTCATCAAACACCATAAAAGTACAATAAAAACTTGTGAACTGTACAGTTTAAAAACATTCATAGTGAGAAACACATCAGAAATTAAATAATATTCATGATTACATAGTTCATTTAAAGGACCCATACTCCCCCCAGTGTTTACTCAACTAATACCTCTAGTATCCCTCAGTTTAGCTGCTGATCTTAAAAGATTTGTCACCGCAAATAAAGTCAGATGATCTCGGGCAATTTGCAAATGTCAGAGGGCTTCCGACACATGTCTAAAATGTTCCTTTTTTAGAAAATGTATTAAAAAGCGACGCCTGGGCATTGAATAAAAAGGGCATAATAATACAAAATGAAGGGTATCCTGCAAAGATCGTTGATCACAGCCGCAAGGACCCTTTGACTCAACAGAATTTGTAAAACCTGCTGGCTCAGCTAGCAGTTGATGTAAAAGGTTGAGCCTAAAACGAGTTATTAAAAATCTGTCATGGGCGTTATGTATTAGTGCAAGATAGGGCTCCATTCCTACAGAGGACCTTATCCGAGTGTATGCCTTAACTGATTGTTTGGTGCTATCCTTGGCTTCTCGTATAATGGCTTTGTTTTCAAAAAACATCTTTTTTACTCTGGCCTGATCCCCTTTTGTGATACAGGAAGGTGTCAGAAAAAGATCTTCACACCCGATGCTTTCCAGGCCTCCCTTAACGTACTTAAACCAGGGAATGGCCATTTCCTTTTCCCTCCCCATGCAGTCCATGATTATCTGTTTAGTCAGACTTGCTTCTGGGTTGATCCAAATCTTTAGCCATTCAATCAGTGGCCTACACCCCACCCTGTTGACTAAGAAATCACAGCCCAGTTCTTCGTGTATAATATGGGAGGGAACACACTGAGAGATTTTGAGGAGCCTTCTCAGGTATTTGTTCTCCTCAATTTGCAATTTGGAGGCATACGCCATCCCCCAATGTTCCGCCCCATAAGCCACTTTTGAGTAGCAAATAGTATTATATAAAACCATCATCTGCTCAGGTGACCATCGCCCAAGTCTGCAGCCAAAATTCATTATTGCCCCTGAGCTTGCTACTAGTTTATTACAACGTTCCTCAATCAGTGGTTTAAAATTTAGACCCTTGTCAAATAAAATTCCCAGGTAAGAAAAGGACTGAACCTTTGATAAACTAAACGTACCTATTTTATAATTGAACCTTTTCCCCCCACTTCTTGGACCAACCTCCATAACATACGATTTAGACAAATTTGCAGTTAGGTCTAAACCGTTCATGAAGTCCACGAACCCGTCTATCCGTCGCTGCAGTCCGAGCGGTGTGCATGCCAGCAGGACCGCGTCATCAGCATAAAGAAAGACAGGGATTGCTCTAGTTCCTTTTCTGGGTGAATCCACTTTTAATTCCATGAGGGATTGTTCTAGACCATTGATGTACAGGGAGAAAAAAAAGGGGCAAGAATACATCCCTGTCTGAACCCACTTGAACAATTGAAGGGCTCGGTGTTTTCTCCCTTTAAATTGTACCTCACTCTTGCCGATGTATTGTGGTGTAGGGCTCTCAAGATGTTAATCAGGTCCGTATCTACCCCTAAATTGGACATTATGATCCACAACTTCTCCCTATTCACACAATCAAAGGCAGCAGCCAGGTCCATAAACGCTAAGTAGACCTTTTCCTTATTGGCCACTGTGTATTTTGTCACCAGCAGGTATAAATTCAAGCATTGATCGGTGGTAGATCTGCAAGCCCGAAAACCATACTGTACCTCGGTGAGAATATGATATTCCTCTTCCCAGCTCATCAGGCGTTTCAAGACTACTCTTCCCAAAACCTTGGCTGTTACGTCTATCAGGGAGATAGGGCAATAGCACTGACGGTTATCCCTGTTCCCCTTTTTGAAAATTGGCACTAATATAGCCGTTGACCAGGAGCGTGGTAACCCTGTTAGGATTGGGCCCCACAGGTCTACCTCACTTAAGAAGAGATCCGGTGGGATCCCATCTGGCCCTGGCGCCTTGTTTCAGCTCAAACCGTTAATGCCCTCCACAATCTTCTTTAGTGTAAATGCTAGCGCCACAATCTCACCTCCCCCATTTGCCTTGTACTCCTGGGAAGCGGTGGTTCCTCTATTGTACAAACCTCTAAAGTTTTCCACCCACTGTTTCGGGAGTACATTAGATGCTGTCTGAGGGCTGTTACTGTCTTGAAAACAAGGACTATTAACCCCGTCCCTACTGGGTGCATTTCCCTGCAGTGCTGGGGGAAGGGAGCGCGCGTAGCGCCCCCATGCTCATGATGAGCTCAGCTCATCATGAGCTACTATGCTCCTGTGCTCATGACGAGCTGAGCTCATCACGGCCACATCCGCTACTTTAGAACGTTCAGCAAAGCAGGGGAATTAGCCCAGCGTGCAAGCGTTCTAAAGACCCTGACGAGCTCAGCTCGTCTCGATCACCGTAGCATTGTAGCTCATGTCGAGCTGAGCTCGTCATGAGCATGCGAGGGGTTAACTATTTTCCAAAAAGCTGAAAGATTTCTCTTTTCCGCCGCTCTCCTGAGGTCTTCCCAAGTTTTGGTCTGGAGCGCATTCTTTCTCCGCCTTACTGCCTGCTTATAGGTTAGTCTGCAGTCCATAACCTTATGGCTGTCTCGTGGCTTCTGTTTGAGGGCAGTTCTTACATTTTTTTGGGCTAGGGAGCACCCTCTGTAAAACCACTTTGGGTCTGCCTGTGTCTTACTCTTTCCTGTGTTGCTCATTAAGGCATCTACCAGCCTTCCTACCTCTTCAAAGGCCTCCACCAGTGGAAGGCCATTTACTGATAGATCTAGGCCCATCTCTATGTGCTGTTTCCCCTTTTCCAATAGAGATTTGTAGAAGCTCTCACCATTTAATTTGGCCCATTTGAGGTGCCGTCCTTGGGCTATGACTGTCTCCCTAACGTCCTTTGCCCCCCTTATTAAAGCCTCTCTAACCTTTGAGACTGCCACTGACACTATTAGTGGGTTATGATCACTGAAACCACTACAATCAATCGAAAAACTCACTATTTTTTGTTTTAACAGGTCTGATACGAGTATAAAATCAATGTAAGAGCTGCATCCTCTTCCCTTGAATGTACGATTAACATGCTTATTTTGTTTATTAGGTAACAGATCCATTGAGTGTTCTATACTGTGACCCTTCATCACCCTATTTAAGTCCCTTCCTTCCGGTGTATGTTCAAAATGTGCCCCTTCTTCGAAATTGCATGTTATCCTCTCTTCCGTAAACGGTATCAGTTTTGGACATAAGTCACAGTTAAAATCCCCTGCTATTAAAATCACTGGGGCAGTTACTTCCTTATTCGCCACTCTTTGTGACCCGAGTCTTTCCTCCAACTCATCTGCTTTACATCCTCCCACATTGTAAAAATTAACCAATGTCAAACTGAGGTCCTTACTCTTAAAATGTACCGCAATCATGCAGTCTGAGTTCCATTTCAAATCTGTCCAGACTCCATCTAAACTCTTATGTACCCAGATTAGGAGACCACCCCTAGCTCTCCCCACCGATGAAGTACCTGCTGGAACACCAAAGGACTTGTACCCAACCAGGTTGAAGATGTGGTATACAGTTCCCAGGTTTCTTGAACACAGATAATGTTAAACCTGTTTATATATTCCAGCCATTCAGTGTTCTGGAATTTGGCTGATAGGCCTACTACATTCCAAGACACTAATTCTAGGCTACTCCACTGATCTCTATGAGGGGCAGCGAGATTCCTAGAGGGTTCACTATCTATATGGGTATCTATGGGTACTACTTGATTTGAAAAACATAATTCCAATTGAGTGGTATTCGGGGTTACTTCATATGGGGGTTCCCTTCCTTTATTCCTTAACTGTAAGTCTCCTTCTTTGGCAGCCTCGCCCTCGGGCAGTCAATGTACCTCACTGAGGTGTCTACCCCAACCCAGTGGTGCATATTTATTGCACAACAGGAGAGCAAACTCTTCACATTGTTTGAGTTATCTCCCTCACTTGTGAGTATGCTCCCTGGGCGTCATTACCTGGGTGCTCACCCCTCTCTCTCCGGGCCCAACAGCGCCCTTTTTCTGACTGCAAGGTCCTCCCCCCTCGATCTTCCCAATGCACACAAGTAAATCCAGTGTATGTGGGTTTATAGAAATAACTTAGTTCTAATGTCTGTATTTTAGAACAAATATCATTCTGGGGACCGTGAGCGATATGTTGGCCTGCCTTAGTATCTCTAAAATTCACCACAATAAAGTCCCCTGCTATATTCTTTTGTCGGTTTCCCACCCAGCTCCCCTCCTTACATATAGGATCTTCGAGTGCACCTCTTGGGGCAGAGGTCTATTGAGATTAAGCCAATATATTGTTTTATTTTTCAATTGGTCATATGATTCCTCTGTTTCCACTTTTAATTCGAGGACCCCCGTCAGGATAACCACACAGGGTGAACACTTGGGGGCAGATCTAAACGGGATGATTTTTCCTAACAGTGTTCCTTTCCCTTCCCTCATTGCTTATCATCCTTGTTGGGCTGCCACCGTCTATCCTGCTACTACCAACAGTTTCTCCCCCATTATTTTCCTTTACAGGGGGGTGTACCCTACTGGTTGGTGCCAGTGCAATGGGGGAGGTTAGAATAATAACACCATCCCTTTCACCTCCCATACCAATGTTCTTTGCATGAACAACCCTCTCGATCTTATCATCAATGCTACCCAAGGTAAGCATATCCCTCCCTCAACTACCCCCAGTCTCAGCTCAATTGCATTCAGTCTGTCCATGAGGGGCTCCAACTGAGAGGTTAGGAAGGCTTCCATTCTCTTCCAAATTACTTCCTTGACATGCAGTGGGCTCACTGCAGTCACTGCGTCAGGGCTAATTGATGTAATGCCCCCTGACTGGGCTCCATGAGCAGTGTTATCCACTGAGGGTACTACAATAGGAGTCTCGTTCTGGGTGTTTGAGCGACAGTTTTGGGCTTCTTCTCTTTCTGCAGAGTCACTGCCCCGGTAGCTCCTCTCTTTCTTTTCGCCCTTGCCCCTTTCAGATGTTCCACTGGCGAGCCAGGCTCCTCGGGAGTTGATATAGTCACCCCCTGCACAGCGTTTATGGGCGAATGCGGCCCTGTGGCCGATGTAACAGAGGGGCGGATGCCTGCTGTACCTGCGGACTCTTCCTGCGGGGCATTGTCGTGTTATCCATACATTGTTTATTTGGTGTATGTGCATTCTGGATAGCCCCCAGGGATGACCTTTTTGAAAATACTGGATGCATCGTTCCGTGAGGGCTATTTCATTGGCCAGTACTGAGGAGGACTTCATAATACATTGATCGAGGGTTTCTGCTACATACCCTGCCCCCCCTACTTTTCTCCCATCTCCATTACGTGCTGACATAGTTTATCTCATAGGTAAACCAGCAAAGTTTGTAAGAAGAAGTTACCTTTCTCTCTGTGGCCAGGGGCTTGGAGGGGGGCCCAGCATGGCCTCTTCCGGCCTCTGAAGGGCGCGGACGGGCCCGCCCTTGGCCCGGGCTTTGCCTGTGCGAGTCCCGTGCTGCGGGAGCCCAAGCGTTCCTTTAAGCGCCTTCTGGCTGTTCCGGTGTGCCCCAGAGGTGAGACCTGGCAATTAACTCCTGGCAGTGGCAGCGAAACAAAGGTGAGCTCCAGCGCCGCGGGAGCCCAAGCGTCCCTTTAAGCGCCTCCTGGCGCGCTAACTGCGTGCACGGCGTGAGTGGCGCAGGAGATGCCGGGAGTTGTAGTTAGACTCCCCTCCGGCGTCTCCCTGTGCAACGATGGCCCCCAAAGACTCTTGGCGGTGGCGGCAGAACCGCAGGCTGTTCCGGTGTGCCCCAAAGGTGAGAACTGGCAATTAAGTCCTGGCAGCGGAGGCGAAACAAAGGTGAGCTCCCGCGCCGCGGGAAAACAAGCATCCCTTTAATCGCCTCCTGGTGCGCTAACTGCATGCGCGGCGTGTGTGGCGCAGGAGATTCCGGGAGTTGTAGTTAGACTCCCCTCCGGCGTCTTCCTGTGCAACGATGGCCCCCAATGACTCTCGGCGGTGGCGGCAGAACCGCAGGCTGTTCCGGTGTGCTCCTAAGGTGAGAACTGGCAATTAAGTCCTGGCAGTGGAGGCGAAACAAAGGTGAGCTCCCACGCCGCGAGAGACCTGGCATCCCTTTAATCGCCTCCTGGCGCGCTAACTGCATGCGTGGCGTGTGTGGCGCAGGAGATGCCGGGAGTTGTAGTTAGAATCCCCTCCGGCATCTCCCTGTGCAACGATGGCCCCCAATGACTCTCGGCGGCGGCGGCAGAACTGCAGGCTGTTCCGCTGTGCCCCAGAGGTGAGAACTGGCAATTAACTCCTGGTAGTGGCGGCGAAACAAAGGTGAGCTCCAGCGCCGCAGGACCCCAAGCGTCCCTTTAACCGCCTCCTGGTGCGCTAACTGCGTGCACGGCGTGTGTGGCACAGGGGACGCTGGGAGTTGTAGTTAGACTCCCCTCCGGCGTCTCCCTGTGCAAGGATGGCCCCCAATGACTCTCGGCAGTGGCGGCAGAACCGCAGGCTGTTCCAGTGTGCCCCAGAGGTGAGAACTGGCAATTAACTCCTGGCAGTGGCGGCGAAACAAAGATGAGGTGTACATTCATTAGCTGGCTACAAAGACCTCCTCCATATCAGACAGATTTTGCACACAGAATGGCAAGTACTTGTTAAAACATGAAACTTCAACCTGCTGCTAACTGACACAGAGTCATTGACTCCTTGGTGAATCCTGTACAAATTATATATGATTACTTATGATATTGAACCAGCAAAGGAGGTGAGCTTGCTTGTGTCAAAAGAGAGACCCTCCTTTGCTGGTGGTGAGAAGATGAAGGGCCCAAAAGTGGTGCCACCAGCACATGAGGTGGCCTTACATGTGTCAAGAGAAAAACTCCACAGTTTTTTATAACATATTTTATTGGGTTTTAGCACAGATGCTCGACCATACACGCCGAGAAATACAGAGGCCTTGAAATAGTACATCTATCAACAACTATACAACCTCCACAAAAGATCCCACTCATTCCACCTGAGTACCATATGACACAGCATGTGCCCCAAACCAAACAGATATTAGCCATATACAACAGTCTCTTATTAGTTCACTCAATATTTAGGTACTTCTTCCTCAAGAAGGGCACCAGGGGAGCACATTGGATCTAGAACAATGCCTCTATATTCCGCCTCCCAGTGCCAGACTTTAGGGTTTTTCTGTGGGCTATCTCTCTCTTGGTAAACAGCGATCTCCAGCCCATAAAATTCTCTAATATCTTCTTCCACAACCCAAGGGTTAAAGGTACATGCACTTTCCATGCCTTGGCTATATCCCTTTTTGCCAGACTTAGCCCCAGAAACAAAATTAGCAGTTTATATCTATTTCGTGCTATGCCATCTGTGTTATGGACAAGGATCAACTTGGGGTCCAACGGGCGTACCCCAGAAAGGACCTCCCCTAGACAAGCAGTCACACCTTGCCAGAATCACCCTAGCGCTTGACAACTCCACAGCATGTGGATGATGGTCCTTCAGCTGAGACATATCGGAGAGTCAATAACTCCCATGCGCCACAGGCAATGTATAGTTTAATAAGCCCTGTGGAGGTATTTCAATTGAATCAAGCCGAGATGGGTTAACATTGCAGGCAAACGCAACACTCCAAAGGCCTCTGTCCAGTCATCATTGTCTTGAGAGCATAGATCTATCTCCCAA
This sequence comes from Lissotriton vulgaris, assembly GCF_964263255.1. Classification (NCBI taxonomy): domain Eukaryota; kingdom Metazoa; phylum Chordata; class Amphibia; order Caudata; family Salamandridae; genus Lissotriton; species Lissotriton vulgaris. The sequence continues at coordinate 1,908,534,348 of NC_141689.1, forward strand.
GTTGCTCTAAGTGGAGGTAATGTATTAGTGCTATTCATGACAAGTGTTTGATAAATCTTTTCTGTTTTGTGAGCACCCACATCACACAGGAGTAGTTTGCCCTCTAGTGGGTTAAATTACGGAAGGGATGCAAGGTCTTTAATTTATGGGATAAGTGGTTTGGTAGAGTTGTAAATAGCAATGTAATTGGCTGCGGTGTAGTTGATATTCATTCTGCATCCCCTGGAATGATTTTGAGGACCATGGCCCACATCACATCTCCAAGGTAGAGATTCCAACGCTGTTCAACCTCCAAAATCCAACAAGTTGGTTCACTTGTCTTAGCGCGTTGCCCTGCCATATAGTCGACCACTCCGTAAGTTTCCCCCACCAACCCATCCATTTTAGGGAATGACTCATCAGGGTGAAGACATCTTGCTGATGGAAGTGACTTCACTCCTGGAGTTCTGGACTTTTTGGTTCCGTCCAGAGGTGTCAGGGATAACACCCGAAGACCCCGGAGTTCCACCTGTCTCGGTGCACAAATAAACAGAAACACAGGCTTCTCGATGGTGGCGTCAAAGACCAAAGGATTATTACTGCAGGGACACAGAAGTCACAGAAACTACACAGAGCAGATTCTAGTAGCCTGTTCCATTTGTACAAAAGGGTTTGCTCCTTATATACTAAAATTTGAGCTTGAGGCAAATTCTTTACATGTAATACATTCCCAAACCTTTGTGTCCTAAACAATAAATATTTGGCGTTGCACAGGAATCGTCGACAATATCTGATGTCAAAACATTACGAACGAGGGGTTCCCACTTTTCCATCATAATCTCATGTCAACTTTTCATTCAAGACCCGGACCGCCTCATCGTAAATTTCGTTACCTCCCCCTAATAAAGGCCCAGAAGGAAAGGAGCAGAGCCAGGTGTAGAAGATAGAAAAGCAGGATAAGAGATGTTTGTGGATTGTAAATGGGCAAGGCTACCGGCTTCGGCCGCCTAATCATGATCAGGCCAATGAACACAAGAACCAGTATAGCAGGACTGGCCTTGGGCAGAGGAGGTAGCCTTTGTCGAGTCATGCAGCTACAGCGTGTTCTGTTCTAAGGTGCACGTGTCACTGGAAAGGTGAATCGCCGGCTAAGCCTACGTGTCCTTAATCGAGATGAAGTAATCAGAGGTTATTGCGTATGTGAGGGCAAGAAACACAAGATGGCTGCCATGATCTAAGATGGATGCCATGGGTAGATCGGAAATGTGTTTGTATTAGGAGTACTCTTGCTAGTAGCATAGCGAAAACACCAGGATATGCTAAATGGATCATTTGCGGTTCATTGATACCAAAATTATGTATTTCCGACAATATTGAAAACACGGGTTCAAATCGTCACGGAACCTCAGACCCTCCTTTTGCCCTTACATAGGCAATTACTCAGTCTATGTCAGAATCTAACTCTATGCTCATCAGGTCAGTGATATGCTGTTGTATCATCAATCTTTCTCGTGCCTTTTCTCCAAACGCAAGTGGTTTTCTAAAACAGGTTGCAGCACAAAGACTACACAGAGCTGGACCACACTGGATAATCAGACAACACGAGAACAGGAATACTAAGATGACACCAATGACCATCAGAACCTTCCATCCCCACGCTGATATCAGAGTCCAAAACCACTCCATGAAGGACCAGTTTCCCTTGTCTACATGTATAGAGTCGGAAATCTTGTGTAGCTTAGAGATCGCCTCATAGACAGTTGGAGCATTATTGGGAATAAAAACACAGCAGCTCGATTGGATCATTCTGCATACCCCACCTCGATCTGCAAGTATTACGTCTAGAACCATACGGTTCTGTAACGTCATGAGTCTATCCGCCTGAAGCTCAGCTGTCAAGTTGCTAAGGGCACCAGCAGTTTCGGTAATAGTAGATTCAACTACCCGTGTTAGCTGACGTATGTTTCTACTATTGGCCATAGGCCCCCAGAACGGAAGGAAACCTTTGAAGAAGTCCCCAGCTTCCTGACCAGCGGTATCTTCCTTGCTGAACACACCTCTTGCTACTCTGGTCTTGTGATAATCAGATGAAGCAGTGTACGTTGGAGGCAATAGTCGAGCAATATAACATAAACCTGAAAAGTCAGCAGGCAACCATGTATACGCTCTGTCTTGACAGATGAAGTAGGTACCCCTAGCAGTAAGAAAAGCAGGGGAGTAGTTAGACGGAAACACGTAAGTCTCAATGCACTCACTCCTCCCTAGCTGAGCTCTCGGATTTCTCCCATTTCCTTGCAAACAGACCTGACCTCGGTGAGGCACGACCCAGATTGGAGTTGAGCTTTTACGCTTGCTTTCTCCCAAACTAAGGCGATACTCTGATGAATTCCAACTCAAATATACTCGTAATTCATCTCTAGGGTAAGATGGAGTATTATTGACATCCTTGATCATGTCAATAATTCCCTGGACTAACGCTTTGTTGGCAGAGTTTTATTTAGTGGAACGTGGTGGACGCGGAGGATAGGTTTCAAGGGCATAAGAAAAAAATGGTCTGAAGGGCCTGAAATGATCCATTATAGCTAAAAGGCAATACCAGATAGGGAATGCCTTTATCCATAGTGTGGGGTATCAAGCCACACACCCAGCAGTCTGTGGTGTTAACTACCAGTTGATGTTGGTGCAAGAGTTGTACGAAAGTGTTATTGATGAATTCTGAGCGTCGAGCTTGCTCATGTTCAGGAAATGAGTGGAAAGAGTGCATAGAAGAAACAGAAGAAGTAGCAGGATCAAGGGGAGGTACTGTAGTTACTGGCACAAAAATCAAATTCATACCGAAGACAATTCCACCCACCAACGTTATCAAAACAATTAAAAACGTAATAGCACATTGCATCAGAAAACATTTGCTGTGGAGGATTCTGTAAAGTCTGTTTCTGCGAACATAAATCACATTTTCTCGTTGCAGCGCAGGAAGCTCCATCTTCTACAATCCGCTCGCGACCACTGATGATGTGTACGTAGATGAAAATGCCTCTATCAGTCCTGGGAGTTCCCAGAACTAACAGAAAGATCGACCTTGTGTCTGATCCCTGCAGATTCAACTAGGCACACAGCCACGACCCTACGGCTACCCAGACGGCAAGGCAATTTTAAAAACAATAAATCAATAACAAACTTCCTGGCTGAAGGCAAAATGTTAGGATTCAAATATCATAATAGGCAGTTTCCTGCTTTATTTGTCCATATTACGAGACCGTAAATTGTATCTTAGTTTTGCAGGAACTGTTTGATCCGGAAACAGTGTATCATTAGTGGATGTTGCAATGTTCAGGTTCGCAGATGACAGAGTTTCTTCAGATGCAGAGGACAAATGTTCAGAGTTCAAAGGAATGGTTTCAGGAGGAGAGTCAGAGTTCGATGTGTCAGTTATCAATTCGGCATCGCTAAAAGGGACAAACTTGGGTGTTCTCTCGGACTCGGAGGCACCAATTCCCTTCTTAATCCAGTCGTCATAAGGTAATGGCAGAGGCACACGTTTGACATGTGTCGTATGGATCCAGTGCTTGCGTCCAGCCACACGAACAGCAGTTCTCGTTGCAAGTAGAACTTGGTAGGGGCCAACAAATCTGGGCTGAAGGTTCTTTGTCCTGGCGAAGTTCCTCACCACAACGTGGTCACCTGGTTTCAGCTGATGACCTGGACTCTCCGGTGGCTTTGGCAACGCATCAAAAACCTGTTGATGAATAAGACTCAATTTAGCAGTCAAGTCGTAAAGGTAATCAATCAACATTGGATATTCCAGAGAACAAAATTCCTTTGGCCTAGGCACTCCCCAAATGTTAGCGGGACGACCGAAAACTATCTCGTAGGGACTAAGCCCTATTCTAGAATGTACAGTCGCTCTCGTTGATAATAAAGCCAAGGGTAGTGCATCTGGCCAGGATAAACCCGTGGATGCCTGTATCTTAGCAAGTTTCAGTTTGAGGGTGCCATTGTAACCCTCAACTAAACCAGCTGACTGGGGATGATTCGCACTGTGGAACTTCTGTTTTATCCCTAAGCCGGCACACACACTCTGCATAACTTTCCCTACGAATTCACTTCCATTATCTGACCATACAATCCGTGGCATTCCAAATCTGGGGAAGTATTCTTTGAGAAGGATTTTGGCAGTGGACAAGGCAGTATTGTCCTTCAGTGGGTATGCTTCGACCCATCTGAAGAAAGCACAAACTACCACCAGGACGTACTTTAAGTTATTGCACCGATCCATGTGAATGAAGTCTAACTGAATCACTTCAAAAGGACAAGAGGGAGGAGCGAAGTGACCAGCAGGAGTAGGGATTCCCTTGCCAGGATTATGCATCAGGCATACCATACAATTTTTCACCACTCTCTCTGCACATTTACCAATCCCATCATTCTTCCAGACTGGAGCCAACATCTTACAGATCCCCTTAGAACTTATATGCGCTACTCCATGTGCCATTGTCACCACTGCAAGCACAAACGCATCAGGCAACATCCAACGCTGCTGTTCCGACAAGTCGATCCAACACCCACTCGAATCCAACTTGCCCGTACTTTCTTTCCATGTACGCTTTTCCTCCTCAGTCGCCTCTTTCTGAATCTCTTTCACACTTTCCACTGTATCCTCACACATTCCAGACTCAGAAATCCATCTTGCAGACGTTGCAACATACATTCTACTCATCATATCTCTAGCTGTCTGTTTAGCGGTCTCATCCGCAAAAGCATTCCCACGACCAACATCATCCGTGATTGCTTTATGAGCACTGCATTTCACAATCGCAACTTCAGTCGGCAAGGTTAGAGATTCCAACAAGTCATTAACTAGCTGACCATGTTGAATCTTAGTCCCATGGGACGTAATGAAACCTCTTTCTTTCCACAAACGGCCAAAATTATGGGCCACGCCGAACGCGTACTGACTATCTGTGAACACATTCACTCTCTTTCCCTCAGCTAAAACACACGCTCTCGTTAGAGCGATTAATTCTGCAGCTTGGGCAGAATTCTGACTCACTCTCGCAGTCTCCACAATCGTACTCAAAGTCGTTACTGCATAGGCAGCAGTCACATCACCATTCTCCAATTTAAAGCATGACCCATCAACATACAACGTGCCATCTGGATCTGACAATGGGGTGTCTTTTAAATCAATTCGTCCTTTTGTCTCCTCTTCAGTACTGAAACAGCAATCATGGGGCTCGGAATCACTCGACTCTTGATTAGCTGGCAACAGTGTTGCTGGATTCAATACATTGCATCTTTTGATCTGAATATGACTCGCTAGCAGTGTCAGCTCATAGCCAGATAATCTAGCACTGGTAAGATGCTGTGTCTTGGTTCGGTTCATGAGTGTGTCCACAGCATGAGGAACCATGACCACTAGCATATTATTCATCACTAGACCAGCAGATTGTCGAATGGAAGCCGCAGCTGCTGCTGTAGCTCTCAAACAACTAGGCAACGCTCTAGCTACCGGATCTAATGTTGATGAAAAGTACGCACAAGGGCGTTGTTTATCACCGAATCTCTGTGTCAGAACACTCAATGCGCAACCTTCTCTCTCGTGAACATAGAGCGTGAATGGCTTACTGTAATCAGGTGTACCCAACACAGGAGCTGAACATAGTGCATTTCGTAACTCAGAAAAACTCTCCTGACATTCGGCAGACCATGGCACCGGACTCGGAACATTTTTCCCAGTCAAAGCTACCAATGGTTTTGCTAAAAGAGAAAAATTTGGGATCCACTGTCTACAGTAAGAGGTAATACCTAGAAAGGCACGTACTTCTCTCTGTGTACGAGGAACACTCATCTGCGTAATTGCTTTTATTCTCTCTGGGGTCAACTTCCTTCCCTCCTTTGACAAGAGATGTCCTAGGTAGGTCACTTCTTGGCAGCAATATTGCATTTTCGAAGGTGACACCTTGTGATTCAGATTAGATAAATGATGCAATAACAAAATCGTAGCTGCTTTGCAAGTTTCCTTGTCATCTGCAGCCACTAGAAGGTCATCTACATACTGCACTAGAGCAGAACCTGGAGGAAGTACAAAGGAATCTAACTGACTTTTTAATGCCTGACTGTAAATGGATGGGCTCTCACAATAGCCTTGTGGAGCGCGTTTAAACCTGAAGCTTCGACCTCCTAGACAGAAGCCGAAAATATCTCTGCTTTCCTCGGCTATCGGAATGCTGAAAAAGGCATTCTTTAAGTCGATGACTGAAAACCATGTAGCTGTAGCAGGGATCAATGTTAACAAGGCAGTAATGTCTGGAACCACAGGAAACTGCGGAACCACAATCTTATTAACCTCTCTGAGATCGATAACAAATCTATATACTGGAGGTTTAGAAGGATCAGTATGTTTCAAAATCGGTAATACAGGACTGTTACAGACATTTCCTCTAGTCTCTTCTACCACACCTTTCTTAATCAAATCTTGTACAATTAGTAAAAGTGCACGCTCACCTTCACTAGAAATCTTGTATTGAGGAATTCGTGGAAATTTGACATTTGCTTTTAAAGTGACTACATATGGTGGTATTTCCAAAAGGCCCACATCGTTAGGACCAGTCGCCCAAAGAGTATCAGGGAGAGAACGCAGCTCTGGTGGGAGTGCATCCATTGACAAGTACATCGGAGAGGTTATTCTTTTACCTAACGTTAGCTGTACTCTTTCCGGAGAACAGTACAATGTCGCATGAAGGCGTTTTAACAAGTCTAAACCAAGCAGATTTTCATTACAACCTGTCGTCAAAATCAAGGGTGCTTTCAATTGACACGGTCCAACAGAAATAGACAAAGGACCAGATACAGGGTTGTAAACACGGGCGCCTGAAAATCCTACAGAAACATTTCTTAAGCCGGACAAAGGTGCGCCAGGGAGTTTCGCATGAATGATAGAACTTTTTGCGGCACCAGTATCCAACAGAAATGGTTCGACTACACCTGATGTTGCTACTGCGACATAAGGCCCACTCTGATCCACTGGAACTGATACTACTCCCTCTCTCTGTCCATGGCTGTCCTAGTATCCAGTTTGCTGAAATCCCTCGTCATTTTCACAATAGTCTTCGACATGATACTGTTGCGACCTATTCTGTTGAGCAGACTGTCCATTTCGCTGATCAAAGTGATTGGAAGGGCGATCATTTGTTTGTGGAGGCATAGCACCTCGTCCTCGACCTCTAGAATTCTGCACAAAACCACCACGACCTCACTCCGCCCCATTCTATAAGTAGTCGAGTATGGAGCATGGCACCCGTTGCCCATTTCTCCTGGGTCACCATGATGAACGTACCACCAATCGTTTGTAAGAAATAGGTGAGAAGCAGAATAATATGAATAAACACCGCAATATGTGGATTGGAAGCACATCTTAAGAACAATGCAGACGGCGCCCATTAGAACCCAGTCGAGGATGGCGTTTACCTGCTTGAAACACGACAGACAAAAGCATAGGGGTAGTTCTGTTATTGATACAGAAGTTGGGGCAGAGAGAAAATCTTCAAAGTAGCTGATCTGCGCATCAGTGACAATGGCAGGAGTGACTAAACTTGCACCTCTTCCTTTACCCATGTTACAACTGATGATGGGACTACATCAATGTCCCGTCAGCGGAGATATATACCCCCAGAAAGGTAAAGAAACCTTCCACCACTGTCAAACCCAATGCCCAACCCTCTGCCTGGATATGACCAGTTACAGGGAAGACAATGGATTCCGAGGTATTCATATAAAGCCCTGAAGATTCATAAAAAATATGGATGATCTGCATAAGTTCGCCGGGTCAATAAAAAAAACAGCACATCATCTGCATAAAATGCAATCCTATCACATAATGTTGCATTCCACTGGAACCCCCATACTTGGACAGCCGTACGCACCCACAATGCCAGCGGCTCTATGGCCAAGAGTTAACAATAATGGGGAGAGCAGACACCCCAGCCTTGTACCTCTGCAGATCCAGAATGGGTTAGACACTGCATGAGCAATTCTAATTGTTGTTGATAAGTCGGTATATAATATCCAGATAGAAGAAAGATATCTGTAACCCTGATTCAGGTAATCCAAGCTAACAGAATCAAAGAATTTGTGCACGTTTGCCACAAGTATTGCCATCGGCCTCCGTAAGCGATCAGCCAAAGCTAGGGCATTAGAGACTCATCTGATATCATGACCTGTGGCTTGGTTTGTCATAAAGCCTGCCTAGTCATGATTAGGAGGTGTGGAGTGCTCTGTAGAACTCTATGAAGTGCCCAAAAAAACTCTGCTGCACTCTGTGGAATTCCTTGATTGGCACAGTGTGGTCACTTGCACTGCTGGCACTGAGTTTTAGTGCTAGAGATTTGCCTCTCACTGTAAAATCACAGCGAACAGCACTATGAGTCGTGCCAGAGGGCGCAGATTTTTCTGCCAACTCGAGTAAATATTCTACTTGAGCGGCAGCCTCCTCAATGTGAGCGTCAGAATTGTTGATGCCAGCGGTGGTGATTTCTGTAAGAGAAAAAACTCCACTGTGCATCACTTCATGGAGATTTGCAGAACTCCATGCGGTGTGGGCAAAACTCAGCAAACTCTGCCGGCAGAGCAGAATTCTTCACCCACCTCTAGTCAGGATGAACCAGGTCCAGCAGACTTCTTATCAGCCAATTAGCTAGAATTTTTGCAAGGAGTTTTCCCTCCATATTGAGGAGGGAGATTGGGCGATACGATGAGTGTACCTCCGGCGACCAGCCCAGCTTTGTGAAGACCATAATTTCTATATGTCGCCAGTCTGGTATGAGTGACTAACCCGCGAGGGCAGAGTGGCGCTCCCCCAGATGAAATTTCCCCAACCGAGGCATAAATGTCTTGAAGAATTCACATAGGAACCCATTGGGGCTGGGAGCCTTACCAGTCTGCAACCCGGCAAGGGCCAAGGAGAGCACCTCTTCTCTGATCACCACTGCCAGTTGCACTCTAGCAGTATCCAAAAGGGACGAGAGAGTCAGTGCTTCCTTCTGAGCTTAGACCTTTCTAAAGTATGTGGTAAAACTCTTAGCCACCTCATAGGGATCCGACAAAAAGCGCTCCAACATATCGCTGATTAGAGGTATAGGAGTGGAGTGTTGGTAACCTGCCATAGTCAATGCAGCATCTGGCTTGGTTTCCCCCGCCCCCCTTTCATTGATATATGCAACTCTGAGAGCGGTCCGCCTAGCCAGCTTAGCTTCATCTCGCAATAGTTGTTGGTATTGATGTTGTGCAGTACCCAGCTGATGCCGCACATTGCTGCCGTCAGGTTGACGACCACACGCCTCAAGAGTCGGCATCTATGTCGCAAGGTCAACAAGGCCCTGGGCCCTCCATCTATGTTATCCAACACAATAGTTAGTGTCTATCCCTCATATCGATGGTTTATAGGCCTTCTGTAGTGTGGCCATGGAATCCACTGTGTCTGTATTAAGGGTAAAATATTCATCAATGTAGCAGGTAAGATGCGCCCTATAAGTGGGATTCTAGGGCAACTTGAAAAAAAATGAAATTCTCAGAACATGTCAGGATGAGCAATAGTGACCCTAATGGGTGAACAACCTTTACAACGAAACTTTTACAACGCACTACCATTACAACGTAACCATTACAACGCAAACCATTACAACGCATTGCGCTGGGGGGCGCTCTAGGATAGGGAATAAGTTTAATTTACTATCCAACACCATCCCTAGTGTCCACGGGGACTGGAGTTGGAATAGTAAATGAAACTTTTCACTATCCAGCACCCCAAAGCGCTATGCGTTGTAAAGGTTTGCGATGTAAAAACCGCGTTGTAAAGGCATGAGTGGTAAAAGTATGCCTTGTAACGTCATACATCCACACTTATGATTAGAAAAATACAAAAATAGTTTATTCAGACTTCATAATCATTATAATAAATATAAAACGCATAGTAATAAAGAGATGGTAAATATCATGGCATGATTTAAAGCTAGTGGAGATCAATATGCGTCGTAAGTCGTCATATGTGAATAAAATCATAGATGTCTGCTACAAACCTTCATGTATTGGCAGACATAAGGAGTAGAAGTCCTATCTTACCACTTCTAGATCTTTAAGCTGACTGAGGATAATCCCAGCAAGATGGACGAGCTGTCAGTCCACTACATCTCGCAGCATGTGCAAAATGTGTTTTGTATAAGCAAGTCTTACAAGAAGCTCTTTCTCTGATGTGCGTACTACCGACCGTGTTGACAGAATTTAATGACCCGGGTAATTAAATTCTGTCAACATGGTCGGCGGTACGCACATGTTGCGAGATGTACCACCCCCAATGTTGCAAATTCGTGTATTCCCTCAATTTGATTGGTCAAAAGACGAGGAGAGGTTATCACCCCATACCAGTTATGAGATCATTTGATTCAATAATGCATTATCTTTCCCGTCCTAAACTTTATTTTCCCATGCACTTTATTCTACCCAACAATGAATGTTATAATAGTAAATATAATGTTAAACAATTGATCAAATTGTCTTCCTCTTGGAGGTTCATAAGGTCGGGTTCCCAGGTGCATCGCAGGCAAGACTGTCACTGGCACACGTTCAATGCCATGGCTTGTGGACTCGGGATAATTCAGCACGTGCGCAATCGCGGGACCCAAGATGGAGCAACATTGTACTTGATTGGTCAAAACACGAGCTAATAGAAAAGAAATGTTTAAACAGTTTTAGAACAAAGAATAAATCAATCCACTGTATACCACTTATCTCAACTCTATTCCCATTACTGTATCTTAACTACAGCATTAGGAATTAAGCAGAACCAACAATTTAGTAAAGCAGCAATGTTAGCATGTGAAAACATAGATCAGCCATCTTTAGTTCTAGTGCGCAGAAGCAAAGATTTCCCACCAAAGCAGAGAATACGTCACATCACGTGAGTGTGACAGACGCATGAGTAGGAAAATTCCCACATTGCGACAGCCATTTTAGGACACTCGAGTTACGGTTAGTAAAGGCACATAGTAAAGCTTCCTCTAGATACTAGAAATGTCATGTGGTGCATTATTAGTAAGACAAAACATGTTTAACATGTTTATTAGTGCATTACATTTTATTTCGAGAGGATTGAATCCGAGCAAGTCTCTTTATGAGAGAAACCTTGCTCCATCAATCCCCTCTTTGATGATATTTTATATCATCACAAATTACAGAAACAGATGTCAACTGTTTAACATTTACTCATTTCTATTTCTTCAAACACCCTTTAAGGTTTTTCCCCATTATTCATGTGGAAATTTCTAATACAAATCCCCTTTTAACTCTTCAAGCTCAATTTCATTGAAGTTTCTTTTCTTTTCTTTCTTATTTACAGTATAATTCTTTTTATGCTTATGACATTTGCAAAAAATCGTTATCCCTAAAATCAGTAGGGCTATTCCCACCATTGGCATCAGAATTCTACCTACAAAACTTTTTGCTAAGTTAGAGAACCTACTACCTATTGAAGAGAGACCACTAATTAGTCTCTTCCTAGCACTGTCAACTTCCAGTGGTTTCAATTCTTCTCTCAAATGTGTAATGTTTCTTGCATATTTTCCAATTTCAACACTTTTGTCTGAAATGTAAGTGCAGGTACACCACAAAAGACCCTGTCGAGCGGACGTCCACATATGTCAGTTACTCGGAGATAGACCAGACTGGTCTATCTCCGAGTAACTGACATATGTGGACGTCCGCTCGACAGGGTCTTTTGTTGTGTATCTAGTTCAGAGTGGAGGGCGACCCTGTTTGATTCCCTCTGTGCTCCTATTGATAGTTGAAATGTAAGTGCAACAATGTTGCGTCTTCAGCATTCTACAGACTCTGCCCTCTTTTTCTAATAATATATCAAAAGCAAGTTGATTTTGTAAAACTATTGATCTTACCGCAACTAGTTCAGTATTGATCATTAAAAACCAACTAGCAGTGTCAGTCGATAAGCGATTCACCACTGTTGCCAATTTGCAAATTCTTTTAGTGTTCAGAACCACTCCCACTGAAGGTATTATTGCACTAAATATGTCACCTACAATTTCAGCAAATGATGCCCTTTTACTACGAGTTAATCCATTAGTTTTTTTCATCGCTTCCAGTGATTTTCTCTACATGGTACGCCTTTGGGAATACTATTCCAAAATAGCAACTCCCATACCAATGATCAGGCAATTTAAAATAGGCCTTGTTCCCACAAATATATTAAACTAGCAGCCTGTCCAGACCTTGTCCGGGAGCAATCAGGCTTCCCCGACCCCCGCCCGCCCTGACATTGTCCAGAAGGCCAAGCCCCCGCCCGTCCCCCGCCTGCCCCGACCCCCACCTGCCCCGACATTGTCCGTGGGTCCCCTTACCTCATCCGCCACTCCTCCCACGCGCTCCTAGGTTACAATCAGGCTTCCCCAATACCGGCTCGCCCCGACATTGACCAGAAGCCCGGGCCCCCGCCCGGCCCGTCCCTCGTCTGCCCCGACCCCCTCCTGCCTCGACATTGTCCGTGGGTCCCCTTACCTCATCCGCCGCTCCTCCCCCGTGCTCCTTAGTTTTTACCGGTCCGCCGCTCCTCGCTCCTCACCGCCGCTGTCCGCTGCTCGTCACCTCACCGCTCCTCCCGCCTGTCCGCTGCTTGTCTCACCTCTCCGCCACTGGTCACCGCTCCTCCAGCCTGTCCGCTGCTCCTCACGTCACCGCTCCTCCCCCGCTCCATGTCCGCCGCTACTCGTCACGCTCCTGGACGCCGCTCCACCCCGCGCTCATGACGTGAGCACGCACGTCGCGGCCGGCACTACTTCGGAGGGACTACATTTTTTTTAATGTACATTTTTTTAAATAACGTTTTTTTATTTTATTTATATAGCCTATAACCATCTGCATACCCTGACGATTACAACGATGTATCGGGTGTGTGGATTGGCACTGTAGTTTCCGAGTTTACCCACCTCAAAGCCTCAAAGTTCTTCCTTTATTATAGTAGTATAGATTCCAGCGAATACTGGTTCAGTTCCATACTTGAAACCCCAACCCCCAATAACTTTGAAATTATGTTCACATTCACTGAAACCAATGAATATATTGTTATAATAATCTATTTTCTCTTTATGGAGACAGAGTTACCCTTTCTTTTCGAAATCCAGCAACATAGCAGCTTGAGTCCTGCCATTAGGGTTAAGTCCTTTATTTTCAGTCAATTTAGAAATCTTTTGTTTATGATCAGAGGTTTTTCTATGGAAACCCTGTCTCCTTTTCTCTACTAAATCTAAAACATTTTCTCTTTCTCGTGTATTATGCATGTTAGAATATCTATGTGAGCCTTAGCTATATCTATTGATCCTACTGTTAGAAAAGAATCAATCATGAAGTGTGTAGAATCTCTAGTACTAGAAATACGATATAAATGTCTTCATAAAGGAACTTCAGAAATGATTACATCACAATTGGAATAATAATACTGTAATTTTTCAGTTCTATAAAACAAACTAGCTAAACTGCTACATGAAATTCCATATGTAAGGGGTAAGTGATGATAGGTGACCCCTACAGCTACTGATGTGGGCAACTTCATTCACATATAACAATCACTGATTTCTATTGCTTCTACATAATGTACTAACAAATTAGAAAATACATTTAAATTAGTTTTATTTCTAGCTCTTCTATAGTGCAAATCTCCCTCATCTGGTGCTTCTAAACCTACTCCAGGTTGCTTAAGACGAACTGCTTTCTCATGTGTATGTGTATCTATTTTCTTAGGTGAATCTACTTGCTCAGGTAAATTAGTGTTACTCTGCATTTCTTTACTCATTAAGTAAGTTATAGCTAATGTCAATCCAAACCATACTATAACTACTATTAATATACTACATGTGCATATTCTACAACATGTCCTTAGACAATTTCTTTTCGGTCTCCGTTAACATTATAATCAGCCATTTTTTTTACTAAGGAGACTTTATCCCCTCTTTGTAATTTTTCCACAGCCTTTAACCTGTGAATCTTTTCTCAAGTTGGTCTCACTTTTTCGTCAGTCTGATCAACAATCAGTTCGTCATCACTCAGTTCTAGATTTTCAAAATCTTCAAGTATGACGCACATCCACTCAGGTCCTTTGAACTTGTTATTCAGACTTTTCAAACATGGACTTCTCCTTTTTGGTTGCTCTGTGGACGGTCCAGCGTTGCTTGATATTTCATTTACTTGCTCTGGTTCTTCATTTATTGTTTTAAGGCGAAATTTCAGTCTTTTGACAAAACCAGGCCACTTATCTCCCTTTCTGAGTCTTTTAGCATTCAGTTGTGGCACTACTTGTTCTTCGTCAACTTCTGAATTCCTCTCTATCTGACTTGGTCCAGGGCTTAATTCCGTGTCTTCCTGCCTGGATACTAATCTGGCCTTGTGCAGGAACTTGCTGAGTTTGACTTTGAATTTGACATTGTTCACCTTCTTCTTTCTGAACACATTTTTGTACACCTATCTGGTCCTGCTCAGGTCTTTGGATTTCTTGATTGTCTTCTGCCGGAGCTTTCGCCCTAATACCTATCTGTCCCTTCTCAGACTCAGGAGTTCTTGCTGGAGTTTCAACAGTCTAGGTACATTGATCTTTCCTTATCTTGTACTCCTCAGAATTAATTTTGTCTTGGATTTCTGTAATCAGAATGCATTCTTCAGTTCCTGACTCATCCTCACTATCACTCTGCCTATCAAGATAGGTTTGACTTCTGGTTCTCACAAATTCTACAGGTATGTCAACTACTGGAATCCATTCATCCTGACTGGTGCTCGGTTGTTCCTTATCAACTAATTCGGGATAAACTTCTTGAGACCCCTCAGCTGCATAACCTTCAGCTTCTACTTCATCAGGTTCTGTCACCCTCTTTGTGTGACTGGCATGGATCCAATTTGGACTTCACAGCTGTGGTGGTAACCAATATTACTTTATGTGGCTCTCCCCACCTTGGTGCTAGGCAAGATTCTCGAGTATGTTCCTTTATCACTACCCTGTCACCTGGATTAAGGTCATGTGCTGGCGACAGCGTCTTCCCCAACCTGGTGAGAGATAGAATTCACTTGGTCAGCCAGTTCTTTGCAGTACTCGAGTACTAAATCATCAGATATAGTTTTCAGCCTGTGTCCTGGTACCCATGCTTGCCTCATTGCTCTTCCCATGAGTATCTCATGGGGATTCAAGCCTGTATTTCTATCTGGGATGCTTCTGAGTCCAATCAGAAGAAGGGGTAAATCATCAGGCCACTCCAATCGGGTAGATTCATACATCTTTACAAATCGTGACTTGATTGTGCCATCTCGTTGTTCTACCACTACAGAAGCCTCTGGGCAGTATGCCCATTGTAGCCGTTGCTCAATTTGGAATGCTTCACAGATCAGACCAATTATTTCATTATTAAAGTGAGACCCTCGGTCTGATTCAGTTGTTACTGGAAAACCGAAACGTGGTATGAGTTCCCTCAGTAGTAGTTTAGCTACAGTGATGCTATCATTCCTGCGGGTAGGGTAGGCTTCCACCCATTTTGAAAACAGGCAGGCAATGACAAGGACATACTTCAGTCCTCGACAAGGGGGTAACTGGATGAAATCAATCTGTAGTCGTATCAAGGGACCTTCAGCCTTTCCAATCTTTCCTGGCAGCACTACAGTTCTCTTACCAGATTAATTTGTTGGCAGGTTATGCACCTCTAGCAAAGACTCTCTGCTACATTCCTGAATCTCGCATTGAACGAACTCTGTCTAAACCATCGAATCATCGCATCCCTACCTATGTGTGAACTTCCATGATACATCCTAGCCATAGGAGCAAGCATGCAATCTGGTAACACAGGTCTCCCAACAAGGTAAATAATAACACCATCCTCAACACTTCTCTGATATCCTGTTTTCTCCCACTCTTCCTTTTCCTTTGTTTCTGCCTCATTTTGCAAATCTCTCACCTCTTCCCATGTTTTCACTCTTTCAAGCAACATAAGTTGGCAGCTCTTTCCATATGTATCGATTTTCTTATTTATTGCCATCTTATGTTTGGCACAGTGCTGGGCTAGTTGGTCAGCATATCGGTTACCTGCTGTCACTTTGTCATTTCTAGATTGGTGAGCAGCACACTTGACCACAGCCACTTCTTTTGGTAATTGATTTGCTTCCAGCAAGTCTTTTACATAATGTCCATTATTAATAGGAGTACCTGATGAAGTCAGAAACTCCCTTTGCATCCAAAGTTGGCCAAAGTCATGCACCACCCCGTAGCCATACTGACTATCAGTGTATATGGTTACTTTCCAATTTTCCCCAAATTTTCAGGCTCTTGTCAATGCAACTATTTAAGCTACTTGTGCAGACTTGACTCCAGGTAAATAGGATGCTTCAACTGGACCCTACAAAGTACACACAGCATATGCAGTACTCAATCCTCCTTCCTAATGGCTCATGCATGAACCATCCACAAATACCTCATATTCTGAATTAAATAATGGCTCTTCTTTTATGTCTGGACGGGGCTTAGTACTGCATTCTGTGAGGTAAATGCAATCATGCTCGACTTCCCCTTTCATCTCTTCAAAGTGTGAATGAAGTAACAGTGTGGCTGGATTTAAAACAGTGCATCTGGCAATGGTCACATTTTCCGCACCTAGAAGGATTCGCTCGTACTTGGTCAGCCGACTAGGAGTCAAATACTGAGTATGTGTTCTGGTTAACAGAATCACCACTGAGTATGGGACATACACAGTTACAGGGTGTCCCATAATAATAGATTCACTTTGCTCAAGACTCATGCAGGTCGCAGCTACTGCTTTCAAACATCCTGGCAATGCAGATGCCACTGGATCTAGTGTGGATGAAAAATAGGCCACAGGACAACTCATTAAACCATGAGTTTGGGTCAGAACAGACAATGCTTAATTGTTGCGTGCATCAAAAAACAATGCAAATTCCTTTGAATAATCAGGCATCCCAAGGCTGGAGCAGAGCAGAGACAGTCTTGCAGCTTCAAAAAGGCAGTCATCCCACCCTACTGGGTCTTTTGCTCTTTTCGTTGTCATTTTTATCAGAGGTTTAGCTAGGGCTGCAAATCCAACAATCCATTGCCTACAGTAACCTACAACTCCAAGAAACATTCTGATTTCTTTTTGTGTTTGAGATAGATTCATGTTTCTGATTATCTTGATTCTCTCAAAGGTAACCCTTCTGATATCTCTCTCTATCTGGTGCCCCAGATATTTTACCGATGTGGTGCAGAATTGTAATTTTTTCATTTGACACTTTATGCCCTCCTTCAGCCAAATGATTCAGCAATGCAATGGTATCAACAACACAGTCATTTTGAGTCTTAGACGCCACCAACATGTCGTCTGTATATTACACCAGGACAGACTGTCCTGGCAAGACTAGAGATTCAAGAAATTTTTTCAATATCTGATTGAAAATCGATGGACTTTCTGTGTACCCCTGAGGGACACGATTCCAAACGTAAACATGGTCGTCGAATTTGAACGAGAAAAGAAATTTGCTAACTAGGTGTAATTGTATGGAGAAAAATGCATGGCACAAAACAATTACCGTGAGCCATCCGGCTCCGCACGGTATCTGATACAGGATCGTTGCAGGATTTGTCACAACTGGACAACATGGGACGACAATATTATTAACCTTGCGTAGGTCTTGTAGGACCCTATATTTCCCGCTTGGTTTCTTTATGCCAATTATAGGTGAATTACATGGACTGCTCATAATTTCTTGTAAAATGCCTTTCTCAACCAAACGCTTTATTTCTGCTGCAACACCTGCCTTTATTTCTGGGTTCACCTTGTATTGTTGAATATTTGGGTAACCTGCACCTTCTTTCACTGTCACTTTTACCGGGTCAACATTTGCCATTAATCCTACATCTTTCCTAGTGAAATCCCACACTTCAGGATTCACTGTATGCTATAATTCCTTTGGGAGATCTTCCACTAGCATTTTTTATTTTCAGTCTCTTGTTTGGCTAACATTAGTTTATAAACTCCATCTTTGTCTGGGGTTTGAATTCAACACCACTTGGAATACAAAAGATTGTGCAATTCATTTTACACAGTAAGTCCCTAACTAATAGGTTCAATGGACTGGAATCGCACACTACAAATTTGTGTATTTCTTTAAAATTACCTATTTTGATTTCCATAGGTTCTGTAACAGGGGTACTAATTTGCTTATTAGAAATGCCCACTACTTGGATCGCTTCTCCCGAGAGGAGTAGGTTTGGGACGTCTGCTGTTCTTACAGTAGAACGGGTAGCAGCAGTACCCAACAACAAATTTTCCCTCAATGTATGGACCTGATTGATCTACCGGCAAGTATGCACCAAGTAAGCACCGTCAGTAACTATCTTCCTCGAAAAATGCTTCACTTAAAAGAAACCGCGTCTCTCCTTCCACTTCCCTCCCAATTTGTGGTATCCACGCTGTATTTTGCTTGTCTCCCAGAATCTGGCAAAGGTGCAAGTGGTAACTGGTTCTGTATTAACTGTTGCTGTGGTTTCCTTGACACCCCATTCTGCGTCTGTGGATTCAAATTGTCATTTTGCACATTCTTACTCAGCACAGCCTTACACTCATTCCTCCAATGCCCCATTTTTCCGCACCCATGACAAGCAAACGTTTTCTTTGCCTCCTCCCTGTTCATTCTTCCTCTCGGTTTGCCCTCATTTCCATCTACTTGATTCTGATTATTTTTCAGTTGATTCAACTGGAGTTCCTGCTGCTCTGCTAATTTTACCTGTGCCCACATTACCTTTCCTTCTAAATTCTTTTGTTTGTTTTCAATTTCATCCCCACAATATTTTGCATATTTGAGTATCTCATCAACAGGCTTGGCCTGCCAGCAGATTTTATGATCTTTAATCAGTTGCAAAATTTCTGGCTTTAACCCTGACACAAATCGATAAATAAAATGTGTCATGTATTTCGTATCAATACTCTCTAACCCACTGTACTGCTTGAATACCTATAAAAGGCGTTCATAATATGCATGTACTGATTCATCTTTATTTTGGGTAGTTCTGTTTATTCTTGTCCAATCTGTTTCTTTTGGGGGTACTTTCCCTTTCAGAAATGTTTTGACTTGATGGTACTTTTTCATCACGTTATCTGATGGTTCTCCTGTCTTTGGGTCTCTTGGGTACTCATCACTAGGCCAATGAATAGTAATTTTGCCTTCTGTCCATAAATCTGCGGGAACTACAACATCAAACAACCCATCTATATCTTTCAACAATACCTTTGATACCTTTAAAAGTCTTTCGACCTGTCTGTACCACTCTACAGGTTTCTCTCTGAGTTTTGGGAAATCATTCGTAAATGATCAAATATCCTGTCGGGACCATGGGACATGCACATAACCTCCTCCTGGCACTTCTTTGATTGGACACAACCTTTCTACCTTTTCTGGTTCTTTTAATAAATATTCATTTGCAGTATTTTTCGGTTGGGCTTCCTACTTTTTCTTGGTCCATCAAGCTTTCCACTTATCTAAATCACCCCACTTTTGCAACAGTGACAGTAGCTCCTTAATTTGCACTTTACGTCCTGACACATTCGTGTTTTCTAAATCTTTGTCAGAAAATTCAGCTCAGTAAGGTTTCTGTAACACTTTAGATTTTCAAATATCAATTTCCATCTCCAGCGCCAAAATCATAAATTTTTCATGGAAAATGTTTGTATTTTGTGTAATACTTCGACATATAAACAACAATTTGTCTTCACTGAATGTATTTAATCTATCTAACCCCACATTTCCAGCAAGCAATTCTTCCAATTCTACTCTTAATTTGAAAATATCCAATACTTTTGGCTGTGATTTTGGCTTTTCTAATTCTCGAGACCGCCTCTCTATTTCTTCTGGGGACATTACAGTAGCACTTATTGTACCTGAGGATGTTTCCATTCTTACTTCTCTATTGCTTCCGGGCGTGTTTTTCCTGTTCAGGCTACCTCCAGGTTCCCTTATAGGTAAATCCATTAGGGATACTACTTACTCACCCTCACTTGCTTGGTCATCAACAATCAAAGTTTCTTTTCTAGGCTGTACTACAGGTGTGGTCAGAACAGGAGTTTTAGGACAGATTTGTTTATCTCCATACAAGGAAACAACAGGACTTATTGTTATCGGTATAGTGAAGGCTACAGGACTTGTATTTAAATGGGAAATTTTCTGGATTAAATAATTTCTCTGTTTATTTATTGCCTCTCTTTCCCATTCCTGTAGGACTTTTTCTAGTGATGGATCATGTACAACTTGTGGAACCAAAGGTGGCGTTAAAAACGGGGCACTAGGTTTAGCTCTACTTGCTTCTTCATGGTAAGGTGGAGGGCTTTTCATTAACAAATCCTCCAGATAATCATCATCAGAGTAAAAACAAGTAATTAAATTCTTCCTTTTCTCTGTGCATTTGCTTCCTGAAGGTTCTTCTAGAGTCAGTACAGGATATAATCCTTCCACTAACATAGACTGTCTCCATTTCTTCATTAGCTTATCTCTTGTCTCTTTAGGAATTCTGGGATAAAATGTACTCCAATGTCTGTCGCTTCTGGGTCTATCTTGCGTAAAAGCCTTGGTTCCTCATTCTTCTAGTGCTTCGTACTGGGTTAATCTAGGTCTAGGATCTAATTTATTCATGCTTGTTCTCAAATTATACAGAATTCCACCATTAAAGGTACTATGTTCTGGAAATGGCAAAACACACATCATCTGTAGTGTATTTCACCCAATTTTCTAACCACACACAACTGTTATAGACCCTTTCTACCATCATGTATGATGTGGGCGTATTTGGTGGTGGAATAAGAATCCCTTCTCTTGCTTTAATCATTTTATCTTTCTTAAAGTAATTCTTAATTTTCTTAAATAGCAACAATTTTCTTTCCTCTCCGTACAGGATATGAGGTCTTCCTCTTATGTATTGCTCTTGCGCAAAACCTAAATACCTCCTATCGGGTCTATTTCCTATAACTGTTGGATCTAAATGCCACATATACTTGGTACCAATAGAACTAATATGCAGCCACACTCAATTGTTTACTAAATACTTCACCTATACCAACATGTTTCTTATTTTCAAGGACCAATCAGTGTTTGGAATTAGAATACATTTCGACCAATAATTGCGCCGCTTTTCTTGTGAGACAAGTTCTCACGCTCCTGCACCCCCCTCCTTTACAATTATTACCTCAGCTACACACCTGCTGTCTCAACCAATACCAGCGCAGCTCTTGGTGACGTCAGTGTAGCACTGCAACTGGCTCCCTCCTTTGCACGGTAATACAAAAACGTATTTCTTTTTACTATTAAATGTAATATTCATTAATTAACAACGTAAAAACATTTGCCACTGTGCCTAAGTGTCGATTTCAAAGGATAGATGATTTGTACCTACTGCAAGTTAATCCTTTTCCTCTTCGAAACTCTTCATATACTGCGACGAGTAGATCCTTTCCGCCTACACTTCATACAAGCATTAGAGAACATGCTACTCCCTCGGGCTTACCCTTTCTAGGTGATAAAAGGCCAAAGTTTCACCAGCGAACTCCTTTGCTATCATTTATTCACACATTGATACGGAAAAATCCCTAATCAGTGCTTCCAGTTTTACCTAACCATGCACTTACTTCCTTAGACAACTGACCTCAATTGCAGTGTGGCTTCCATTTACCACCCGCTATTCTGCCCCCGGGATTCCAAAACAAACATAGAACAATACAAACAGGTTTTGCTTAATACATAAAAATGGATATACTTCAAATAACCAATACACGACTAACTACCTATCTTAACTAAACCCTAACCACTACTCTGCTACCAAAAGAATACTGACAGAGCGCAGGCTTACCTGCTTGTTTTACCATACTCACCTGGGCCCATAAAACAATACACACTTTGAACAGGTAAACCTACTCTAATCAGAACTTTTAATTAACCATCTAGGACCTATACCATTGACTTACCAATCCTAGTCACCGGTACCTAGAGTCCGCAGGGATCAAGGGTGTTAGAATAATAGGCAGTAATAAACATTTGCATTTATATAATAACCATAGACTCAGGAAAGGTTTAAACACTTTATCTATGTAAATTCTTAAATGGCAGAGTCCATACCAATTCAATTAAAGCTTGTTCAATTAGGATGAATATAATCAAAGCAAGATGATGTGAAAATATTACGAGACTTTCTTTAAGCATTGAAATATAGGAAGGGTAAGAAAAAGAAAACAGAACAATGACATACCCACATTAATTTATATTTACCTAGAATGGTTTGAAAACCAACCCTGGCCACAGGCTGGGATAAAGGACAGGACCCCGATAGTTCAGGTTCCAAAAGGACAGGACAGGTGCAGACCAGAATCAGGACAGGTACGGACCAAATTGGATCAGGACAGGACCACCGCAGGTAAGGACTGGCATCCACAGCTAAAGTGCAATGCCAGTGTCGCAACCCTCTCTGCAGCTAACCGTCAGACCCCAATTGGGTTATTGAACTCCTTCCCAGAACCCCGATTGGGTTATCGATTCTTCTGACAGAGTGCTCCGCCACCACCTCTGCTCTCGATCGCCTATTGCGTGCGTTGGGTAAGTGACAGGTCAGCTATTCGGACAAGTTGGACAATCCAAGTAGCTAAGCCTACCTTAGATATATCATTTTCCAGGGCAGTGTACCACCCCCAATGTTGCAAGTTTGTGTATTCCCTCAACCTCAATTTGATTGGTCAAAAGACGAGGACAGGTCATCACACCATACCAGTTATGAGATCACTTGATTCAATAATGCAAAGTATCTTTCCCGCCCATAACTTTATTTTCCCATGCATTTTATTCTACTCAACAATGAATGTTCTACTGGTAAATACAATGTTAAACAATACATCAAATTGTCTTTCTCTTGGAGGTTCATAAGGTCGGGTTCCCAGGCGCATCGCAGGCAAGACTGTCACTGGCATACATTCAATGCCATGGCTTGTGGACTCTGGAAAATTCAGCATATGCGCAGGCGGGACCCAAGATGGAGCGAAATTGTACTTTATTGGTCCAAACACGAGCTAATAGCAAAAATCAAAAAAAAATGTTTTAGAACAAAGAATAAATGAATGCACTGGATACCACTTATTTCTACTCCATTCCCATTACTTTATTTTAACTACAGCATTAGGAATTAAGCAGAACAAACAATTTAGTAAAGCAGCAATGCAAGGGTTAGCATGTGAAAACATAGAGCAGTCATCTTTAGTTCTAGTGCGCAGAAGCAAAGATTTCCCACCTAAGCAGAGAATGCGTCATATCACGTGAGTGTGACAGACGCATGCGCAGGAAAATTCCCACATTGCGACAGCCCTTTTAGGACACTCGAGTTACGGTTAGTAAAGGCACATAGTAAAGCTTCCTCTAGATACTAGAAATGTTGTGTGGTGCATTATTAGTAAGACAAAACATGTTTATTAGTGCATTTCGTTTTATTTTGAGAGGATTGAATCCAAGCAAGTCTCTTTACGAGCGAAACCGTGCTCCATCAGACTCCCATGTACGAGTCAGCACCCTGCCGCAAGCTGTACCAGGGCCTAGCCTGATCACTTCAGCAACAAAGGTGCTCACTCTCAGCGAAGTCCTCCTTGAGAGTCCCACACCAGTGGCATTGATGTCACGAGCATGATCCAGGGCTCTAGAGTGAGGCAGACCAAACAGAACACTGTCTGCTGGTCCACATGGGCCAGGAGTAGCCTCTAGTCCAGTCAAGAAGTCCAGCCAATGGGTAAGCGGGGGGAGCAGTACACACTACCTCCACCCCAGATGTGGACCATCAGGGCCCTGTCAAGCCCCAAGATTCACAGGTGAGCATATGTTGATCTCCCAGAACCCAGGAGCTAGTCCAGGGGGGCAGGCAGGGGATCCTACCCCACCTTCAGAGTTTGCTGATGTCCCACTGGACCCGCTGCCAGCCAATTACTTGTACGATGCAACAATCACTGTCCAGGCAGCAGGCTATGTAGTCCTGCCCCCTCACCTCCCATGGGGCTCGTACCACACAGGTTTCTAGGCTGAACAGTAGGGCCATGGGGACTACCCCTCCTTCATCCAGCCAGGCGAATCCTGGCACATCAGCACACGTCCTAGTATCCCCATGCTAAATCAAAGCAGCTGGGGAAAGCTCCTTTCTGTTTACCAGAGATCTGGGATGCAGTGATGTTCCACCAACCCATGGCCAGCCCCCAATGTACCACAAACCTTTCCACTGGAGGAGGGGCTTCCAGTCACTGCAAGTGCAATCACAGCTCCTTCAAGGGCACCAGGTCTGGTCACCAGGTCTCAGTCTCACCCAGAGAGGCCATTGCAGGATCAGGTCTTCTGATGCTCACTGCGTCTATGGGCCTCAATCGTCATCTCTGGGATTTCTGCTGGCCCCTACAGTCCATTGACTGCTCACTGGCCCACACATGGAAAATGCCCTGGGCACTCAGCAGCCACAGGAGGGGAACGTGTTCCCCCTGAACGAACCAGGTGAACCGTCGGCCCAAGTTATTGATATGCCACTCACCACAGAGCGGTCAGTGCAGCTCCTCAGCATCCCAGGCAGGCGCGAAGCCCACAGTGCCTAGCCTGTGGCAGGGAAGGAGAACATTGGAGGAGCTCTGACCGGGCCCTTGGCACCAGACACAGCACGGTGAACAATCCCAGGACTGCAGGTCTTCTCTCTCCCAACATTGGACTCCTACTTCACAGCCTAGCAGCCACGCCACACTATCCTGGATGTCGTGGCGCACTGTTACACCTGGCATCATTGGCATGAGTCTCTCCTCCATTTTTTTTTTGTCTGTTTGCCTCCGCTGTTTACGAAGTTTTGCTGGAATATTGCTTTGGGCACTGTGCCACTGCTGATCAGTGCCACAGTGCAAGTGCTCCCTATGTTAAATTGATACAGTAATTGGATTCCATGTTTGGCTTATTTGATTTACTGTCAGTCCCTAGCAGAGTGCACCAGGAGTGCCAGGGCTTGTAAATACAAATACTGCTGGTGGGCTTGCAGCAGTGGTTGTGCCACCCACAGAAGCGGCCTAGTAAAATATGTCTAAGGTCTGCCATTGCAGAACCTGCGTGCAGTCTGGTACTGCCATGCTGACTGCGCAAGTACACCTACTTGCCAGTCCCCAAAACCTTCCCTTAACTTCATGTTAGTCACCTCTATGGAAGGCCCAAGGACAGGGTGCATTGTAAGCATAAGGTAGGACAAGCCCTGATGTGTGTGGCATGTCCTAATAGTGAATTACAGCCATTTTCGTTTTTCACTACTGTAAGGCTACCTGCTCTCCTTAGGCCAGACTGGGCTGCTGGAATTATTACACTATATAATCCTAACAGACTCAGAGAGCATGGTGGAAAGTCGAGTTTAGTGTCTCTGAACTCAGAAGTTATTAGCACATCCTTTAGGATGGATGTTTTTTAGATTCTGAGTTTGAAACTAGCACTTTTAGAAAGTGACTAGTTTCTTGTTTAACTACTTACCAGTCTCTGCTGATTTGGTGTGTGTGTGACAGGAGCTGGGTGACTCCAGAGGTCTGAATGAGTCAGTGTGGGGTGAATGAGGCATTTGCGTTTAGAGCGGGGGAAGAGTAGTTCCTGATAGCCTGCCCTGCCTGACACAATACTGGCTCCACCTCCTGCTGGGCGACTGATAGCCCTGCTCCTGCCAGTGACAAGACTGGCTCCACCTCCTGCTGGGCGGCTGAGGACCCTGCCCTGCACAGTGAATAGGCCAGGTGCCTCGGCCTGGCAACACCCACAACAAACCCAGGATGGGGGAAATTCCCCTGCATGGACAAAGGGATCAACGCAGAAAAGGGGTATAAGAGAAGGACCCCTGAACCAAGAATTTAGATCACTTCTGACAAGGAAACCTACCCCAAGGACAAGAAGCCTGCTGATCCAAGGACTTGCCTACCCCTTCCGCCAGAGTGCTGTTTGCTGGGGGGAATCCTGCAGTTGATTCTTTATTTTCGCCAAGGAACAAGGAGAGAGGAACTGAGTGTGTACTCTCAAGCTTTGCCAATAAAATCTCCAAGGACTGGTAGAGTGCCAGTCTCCTGCTGAAGTCACAGGGCTAAAGGACTTCGTCATCTACTTGAACTGGAGCGTGGTGTTTCCAGTATTCTAAAGAAATCAGCAATCTCGACGTCGACGGACGCCACCGAATCCAGCTCGACATCGTGAGTAACGGCTCCAGTGTCCCGCTCCTTCGATGCCGGACGCCGGGCCCGATCTACGCCAGTAGCAATGCCAGTGAGTAGCAAGTTTGGCTCCACCTCCAAGTGACCCTGTGTCGACGTCGCAGCTGATCGCCTCGAAGCCGCAGCCCTTCTCGACGCCATGAGCGCTGCTCATGCTTGAAACAAACGACATCGACGACGACGCCGTATCCCGCTTCGCCACTGTGAGCGCTGCTCCAGCCTGACACCTGTCGACGCAGCTGCAGATCGCTCCGACTCCGATGCCCGATCGATGCCAAAGACTCAACGCCGATACATCTCAACGCCGTTGACCATCGTTCTTCATTCCCAAAGGTACTGTTTTTGGGGGGTCTGTTTCGACTCCGGGCTCGACGCAGCGCTCCTCGCGGTCAACGCCGAACCTTTGGGATAACTTTGCCTCGACGTTGTGTGACTCCTGTGGGGGTTACATTGTTGCCAAGAACTGTGCTTTAAAGAAGAAGATTTACTTTTGTTGCTAAAGAACCGTTTACTAAGAAGAGACTTTACCTGAACTATTATTTTTCCTTCCAAAGAGTATTTATTAAGATTGTGGTATATTTTTGTCATTATTTGGTCTTGTGCTAAGCCTTATATAAACATCCTTATTTTTATAATACTTTCTGTGTTGTGTCCATTTGTGGTGTATTCACTTTATTACTGTATGTGGTCATAAATGCTTAACACACTGCCTCTGAGATAAGCCTGTCTGCTCTGCCAAGCTACCAAGGGGGTGAGCGGGGGTTTTCTGAGTGTGTGATCTCCTTGCCCTGAGGAGGTGGGTCCCTATTTGTCAGAAGTGTATACCTCTGTCAACTAGAGACCAGCTGATTCTAACATTGTTCGTCAGCGGTGAGGATTTGAACTTTGCATTTATGACTCATGTGCAGTGATTAGTGTACGCTACATAGTGAAAGCAGACCATAGTGCAGCCACAATCTGTTTTGGTAGGATATCCTATTTTTGTTCTCCGCTTTCCTGGAGCTTGTTTTTGAACACTGCCAGTTTTGACCATGAGTGATGCCGGAGTTGTCAAAGCCCAGCTCACCTGAGGTTTCCGGTCAGTTCTGCTGAAGTCTGAAGATAGTTTGATGATAGTTCGAACCCACCCTAGATCCGCTTGTTCCCACACACTGTAGTTAAACAGTATGTTAAAACCTGCAACTCAAGGGAGGGGGGAAGCGGACAAAATATTAAAGAGAGAGAGAAACAGTTTCCTTGATACAGCGTGTCTGTGAGTTTCCTGAACTGAATGGACCTGCACTGCTCAGTTCTCAAGGCTCTGTATCCTAAAATATATAAACAGACAATGGTTAGAGTTAACCTGTCCCTACTCTATTCTATGACTGTGACTAACTAACACATAACTCCCAATTCTAATCTATTTTTACAGTACCTCTCCAAACCTGGTCTTGGGTTTCCTGGGATATATATATATATATATGAATGTTGTAACGCTCCAAACTAAATCTAAAAGGAAAAAACAACAATTATAAAATACCCTTCCAGCATAAATAAAGTTGGTACAAACTTATGTCCTGCATGGACTCACACAGTTCTGTTTGAAGTGCTGCTGAAACTTATAATGTTACTGAACATGCAATAGCAGAACCATGCTATCCAAAACCTTAGTTTAGGAGTTCAAAATACGGTGTCCATAAAGCACAAAGTCTTTTTCTTCAAAGCCCTCGAGTTTGGGGTGGAGAACTGTCTCTTTGTTTAAAATCCTTGATCCACGAAGGTTTTATCCACAAGTTGTTTATTGCATTAACTCTGGTTAGATAGTGGACAGGCCTTTTGAAAAATGTTAATCCTAACAGTCGCCCCCCCTAAAGGCCCTCCCACCAGACGTGGTTTTCCTGGGTGTGACAAGTAGAATTTTTTAACCAGACGTGGAGCATGCACAAAAGATGCAGGCTCCCAAGAATTCTCAGTATCATCATATCCCTTCCATTTAATTAAATAATACAAACGTCCATTACTTCTTTTAGCATCTAAAATTTTCTGTACCTCATACTCAAGATGTCCCTTAATTTGTACTGGTGGTGGTGGTGACTCAGGTCGGGTATCAGGATGATAGGGTTTTAATAGGGAAACATGAAACGTGGAGTGTATAGGATATTCATCTGGTAAGTCAAGTCTTACTGACACTGGGTTTACAATTGCTGTGATTTTAAAGAGCCCTATGAACCGAGGCTGCAGTTTTCTAGGTCCTTCTATGTTAAGATTTCTTGTAGAGAGCCACACCTTTTCCCCAACTTGATAAACTGGCGCTTCTGTTCTATGTCTATCAGCTTGTCTTTTTATAGAGTCCTTGTACTTTATTAAATGTTGTCATGCTTTTTCTTGAATGTCATGTAAGTTACTTAATCTACTTTTTACTGCTGGTACTAGTGGACTTTCTGCAACTATTGGTAACATTCTGGGGTGATATCCTTGTAAAAAATAAAAAGGGGTACAATGTATAGCCACATGTTTTGTATTGTTATATACGAACTCTGCTATGGGAAGAGCTTCCAACCAATCACTAACATGTTCTGCTAATAAACAACGTATAGTCTGTAATAAAGTCTGGTTCCGTCGCTCAGTTTGTCCATCAGTTTCTGGATGGAAAACAGTGGACAGGGCCACCTCAATCTTTAATGCTTTACATAATTGTTTCCAAAATTTTGAATTAAACTGTCCTCCTCTGTCGGATACAACTTTACTTGGAAGACCATGTAATCTAACTATTTACTTTATAAAAATATGGGCAAACTCTGCTGCTGTAGTTAATTTTTTTAAGTGGTACAAAATGTGCCATTTTGGAAAGATAGTCAATAATTACTAAAACGGTAGTAAAGCCGTTTACAGATGGTAATCCTACTATAAAATCTACACTTAAAGTGTGCCAAGGTTGTGTGGGTGTAGGCATTGGTATTAACAATCCTGCCGGAGCTCGATGGGACGATTTTTGCCTTGTACATATTGGATAAGTTTTTACAAAATACTCGACATCTTTTACCACAGTTTCCCACCAAAAATGTTTGCATATATTTTCCAATGTCTTTGCTTCTCCTGGATGACCTGCCATAGGTAGAGAATGATGCCACGTCATTAACTGTTTTTGCAACTCAGGAGTTGGTACCTATAGTTTGTCTTCATGATAAAATAAACCATTTTGAATAGAACTGTTATCATTCTTTAACCATTGTTGAGGTGTTTTTAACATGTAAGCAGCATATAAATGTTTCATAAAAGATGTTTGTGCTATAGGTGCCAGAATCTTTTGAGGTGCTATAATATAATAGGTTTCCCTACTTTGTCTTGTTAGTTTCTGACGTTTGACCATATCGAGATAATACATCAGATTGGGTTTGCTGTGTACCTGGCCTATACGTGATTACAAAATCATAGGCACTGAAGAAATTCAACCATCTCATTTGCCTAGGTGTCAGGGCTTTAAGTGAGCCAAAACATTGCCAATTCTTGTGGTCGGAAAAAATTGTTACAGGGAACTTAGCTCCCAATAAATGATGTCTCCATTCAGTGAAGGCTATTTTTATGGCTAATAATTCTCTTTCTGCCACCGTATAGTTTTGTTCAGCAGGAAGTAATTTTTTAGAATAAAAGGCAATGGGGTGCAGTTGTCCATTTAAAGTATCTCGAGGAGAGAGAACCCCTCCTAAGGCTACCTGTGAAGCATCTGCTACAACAAAATAAGGTAAATCAGGGTCCGGATGCCTAAGGATAGGTGCTGATGTAAACTTTTGTTTCAAGATTCTGAAAGCATGTGCTGCTACCTTAGTCCAAATAAACTTTTGATTTTTTCACAATAAATTGGTGATAGGAGTCACGATATCAGAAAAATGGGAAATAAATCGTCTGTAGGAATTGGCAAAGCCTAAGAATGTTTGTACTTCTTTTACAGAAGTTGGTTCTTGTCAATCCATTATTGCACTGATTTTTTTATCATCCATGGTAATTCCTTGGGAGGACAAACAGTAGCCTAAAAAGTTGACTTTAGATGCATTAAACGTACATTTTTCTAATTTAGCAAAGAGATGGTTTTCTTTCAGCTTTGTTAACACAGCTCCCACATGCCCAACATGTTCATCCATATTTTTAGAATAAATGAGGATGTCGTCAATATATACAATGACGCAGACATCTAAAAACTCATGAAGAACCTTATTTATAAAGAACTGAAACGCCGCTGGGGCATTACACAGACCAAATGGCATAACTGTGTACTCAAAAAGTCCAAACTTCATTTTGAAGGCAGTTTTCCATTCATCCCCCTCTTTTATTCGTACCAAGTGGTATGCCCCTCATAGGTCTAATTTGGTGTATACTGAAGAATGTCTTTATTGGTCTAAAAGTACAGGGATTAATGGCAAAGGATATTTATTTTTATTGTGGCCTTATTCAATCCCCTATAATCAATGCAGGCGCGCAAAGACTTATCTGGTTTCGGGATGAAAAAAAGTGGAGAAGTTACCGGAGACGTCGAATGACGTATAAATCCCGATTGGAGTAACTCATCTAAAAACGTTCGTAAATACTTAGTTTCTTCTTCAGTTAAAACATAAACTCTGTTATTAGGTAAAGGGGCCCCTGGAATTAAATCTATTCTACAATCAAATGATCGATGTGGAGGCAGTACACTCGCCTTTATTGGGTCAAAGACTTCTTTCAAATCTGAATACTCAATAGGTAGGTCTATTTGTTCTTGCTTTACACTTGCACAATGTATGACTGGGCTTTGGTCAGGACCTGTTTCTTGGTAACAAGCTGTTCTGCAAAAAGAAGAGTCTAACGTAACTGTCCTGTTAACCCAATCAATTTTTGGGTTATGAGTTGTTAACCAAGGCACACCCAGGATCAATCCAAAATTAAGGGTATCAATTAAATCAAAACGTATCTTTTCAGTATGTCCGTTTTGACAAACCATGACTAGAGGAGTAGTTTGTTTAGTAATTAAACCAGATGTTAATTCAGAACCATCGACAGCACACACAGATTCAGGTGTAGGTTTTAAGCAAAGTGGGAGACCCAGCGCAGCAGCCAACTTATTATCCACAAAATTTCCTGTAGCTCCGTGTTCAAGCAAGACAGGAAGAGTATACCTAATTTGAGTGGATATAACAAAAATAATATGAATCAGGAAATGTTTAGGAACATGGGGCACCATAAATGCTGCTGAATTAGAGGCTTGACCAAGATGCTTCCTCGAACAAGTAACCTCTTCCCTTGCCGAGTTCACTCGTTTCCCGCTTCTGTAGAAGAAACAGAAGATACTGCACTCTTTCGAGAAACCTTTGGTTTTACCAGACACTCTTTGGCGAAATGACCGGCCTTTCCACAATAAAGACACAATTGTAGCTTTCTCCTTCTCTCCTTTTCTTCAGGAGACAGAGGACCTCTAAGTGTTCCTATCTGCATTGGTTCTGGATCTGGAAGTTTAGAATCAAATTCTTTCTTTTCATGTCTGACAAACGTTAATCTAGAATCTAACTTACTTTTATCACCCTTTCGTTCTCCTAATTTGTAAATCAAAGAGACCCTTTTTCCCTCAGGCCATTGGGTTTCAGAAAGTAATCGATTAAAGTTGGTGAGATAGGTTAACAGATCCTTATTACCTTGTTTGAGGTTCAAAAGTTTGTTATCGCTTGCCTGCATGAAAGTATGTTTCGCAAAAAGACGTGTCATAGTACGTTTGAACTGATTCCAATTGTGAAGGATCGGGTCATTTCTATCCACAAAAGGAATTGACCATTTAGCAGCAGTACCACCCAAATATGATAAAACAAATGCCACCTTCTTGGCGTCAGTGGGAAACTGTTGTGGTTTACAAACAAAATGCAATTGGCACTGGTTGATAAAAACATGAAATTTACTGGAATCTCCTTGAAACCGCTCTGGAGCCGCTAAGGGAACCGGATTAGGGATATTTACTGTGACCTTAAAGGTGAAGACGAAGAAGACATTTTAGACCTAGTTCCAGTCTCTAAAGGAGTTTTAAATGCAGGAGCAAAAGCTGTATCCCAAGAGGACACTCTAGGTTTGTACCTAAGTAGGTCCTGTTTCAAATGTGTATTTTCTAATTTTAAGGCTTCGATTTCTTCTTGCATACGTTGCAAGATTCCGGAAACACTTTCATTATGGAGCAAATCCTGATCTAAAGCATGCGTCATATCTGTGGCGTCAATGCCCTCTGTTTCTTCCCCTGGCTTCATAGTTCAGCAGAACTGAGAGAGTTGAGGTTTGTGCTTCTGTCAAAGCCCAGCTCACCTGAGGTTTCCGGACAGTTCTGCTGAAGTCTGAAGATAGTTCGATGATAGTTCAAACCCACCCTAGAACCACTTGTTCCCACACACTGGAGTTAAACAGTATGTTAAAACCAGCAACTCAAGGGAGGGGGGAAGTAGATAAAATAATAAAGAGAGAGAGAAACAGTTTCCTTGATACAGCGTGTCAGTGAGTTTCCTGAACTGAATGGACTTGCACTGCTCAGTTCTCAAGGCTCTGTATCCTAAAATATATAAACAGACAATGGTTAGAGTTAACCTGTCCCTACTCTATTCTATGACTGTGACTAACTAACACATAACTCTTAATTCTAATCTATTCTGACAGTACCTCTCCAAACCTGGTCTTGGGTGTCAAGGGATATATATATATATATATATATATATATATATATATATATATATATATATATATATATATATATATTACCTACTGGCGGTCGCCAGTAGGTAGTTATAGTTAGGATTTTTTTCAATGTTAAATCTCAAAATTCTATTTGGAATAACTTTGGCGCCGGTTGACGAATCTGCCTGAAAATTTCCTCAAAATGGCCTCGCGGCGTTCCGGTCCTTCCCTGAAAGTTTGGGGGGGATTTGTCAAGCGGGGGCCGAGATAAAAGGGGGGTCCCAAAACGCGTTTTCCCCATGTTAATTTCCATAGGGCGGTCGATTTCACTTTTAGCCCGAACGGCTGAATGGATTTCCACCAAACTTGGCAAAATTGTAGGGACTGGTAGCCCGATGT
The DNA here is from genome assembly GCF_964263255.1 of Lissotriton vulgaris. NCBI lineage: Eukaryota > Metazoa > Chordata > Amphibia > Caudata > Salamandridae > Lissotriton > Lissotriton vulgaris. The sequence goes on from NC_141689.1 coordinate 1,908,567,683, forward strand.
GCCTTTGCTATGTCTCAAGATATGTGCTCCAGTGGATTTTGAGTAATTAAGGTTCAAAAAATATATATATCTATAGCAGCGCTCCGGTACGCGCACCGGTACGCGCACCGGGCGCGCCACGCGGATTGCGCGCAGAAAGCTGATTGGCTCTGGGGTGTCTGTAAACATTCTAAACAGTCCGGGGCAGCCGCCATCTTGTGTCTCGGTAGGATCGAGACACAAGAGGTGGCCAAAACAAAGGGGGAAATGACCATAAGGGGGCAGAGTAGACCCCCCCTTGACCCCCTAGGTTTGATGTGGGGGCCATAAAAGGGCCCCACGGGGCAAAAAAAAAATTTTTTTTTTTTTTATTTTCGCGGGGGAGCGCCCGGTACGCGCACCAGGGAGCGTACCGGGGAGCGTACCATGGGGGAAAAGAATGACAGTTTTAAAAGTAGCTGTTTAGAAAAAAAAATGTTTAGTTGTTTTTTTTATACATACACATACATATATATAAATGCATATGCACATATATATATGCATATATGTCTATATGTGTGCGTGTAGAGAGAGGTAGAGAGGTAGAGGTGTAGAGGTAGAGAGGTAGAGAGGTAGAGAGGTAGCGGTAGAGAGGTAGAGATTAGTAGAGAGAGAAGAGAGAGGTAGAGAGGTAGAGAGTAGAGAGTGAGTAATAGAGAGTAGAGAGTGAGTAGTAGAGAGTAGTAGAGAGCAGTAGAGAGAGTAGCAGAGTGAGTAGTAGAGAGTAGTAGAGTGAATAGTAGAGTGAGTAGTAGAGAGTAGTAGAGAGTGAGTAGTAGACAGTGAGTAGTAGAGAGTAAGTAGTAGAGTGAGTAGTAGAGAGCAGTAGAGAGTGAGTAGTAGAGAGTAGGAGAGAGTAAGTAGTAGAGAGTAGTGGAGAATATTCAAAAGTTTGGCACAGCACCACTTTCACAATGAGTCCAATCAAATCATATCACTTAGAGTACTTATTGAAGCGCTGAATCTTGGTGTATATTCAAATGCTTTTATTTTCCTAAAGTTTATGTACCACAGCCAGCCGAAACTTTTCGTTCTGTACAACAGAACTTCTTCAGGGCGTTCTTATTTCCTTCAAGTTATGTCGGTATCCCGTTGTCATATAACTAGATATTTCTTCCAAATGTTAGACGAGACATAAGTATATTCTTATTAAAAGTGACTAGGTATCAATTTTACCCACACAATTCGGGCAGACTTGAGTAATTTATAGCATCCTCAAAGTCAGTCTTTCAAAAATTCCAAAGTATAGGACATGATAATCCAAATCCAAATGTTTCTCAAGAAAAGTCATTTACAATCGTTCGGAATATCGGTGTTTGGGCAGATATGATCCAGGGACCCCCAGTATGCAAGGGGAATTAGTCCCCCCTCTGCAAAGGCGCCAGTGGCCTGCATTGCAGAGAGGTGTAACAAGGGTGTGGCCTCATTACACTTCTCTGCAATGCAGCTCCCTCGCGCATACTAGAGGCTCCTGGTGGACTAGTTGACCCCAGGGACCCCCAGTATGCAAGGGGAATTAGTTCCCCCTCTGCAAACGCGGCAGTGGGCTGCGTTGCAGAGAGGTGTAACAAGGGGCATAGTCTCATTACACCTCTGCAATGCAGCCCCAGGCGCATACTGGAGGTTCCAGGTGGGCTAATTGGCCCCCAGGGGCCCCCAGTATGCAAGGGGAATTAGTTTCCCCTCTTCAAACATGCACGGGGGCTGCGTTGCAGAGAGGTGTAAAAAGGGTTGTGGCTTCATTACACCTCTCTGCAATGCAGTCCCCTGGCGCATACTGGAGATTCCTGGTGGGCTTTCAGGTCTTATATAGTTAGGAATTAGCATTAAAAAAACCTTTGAAATTCACTGAAAAAACCACAGGTTTCACACCAGTTATAATTAGGAATTAGCATTTAAAAAACCTTTGAAATTCACTGAAAAAACCATAGGTTTCACACCAGTTATAGTTAGGAATTAGCATTTAAAAAACCTATTAAATTCACTGACAAAACCAGTTATAGTTAGCTGGAAATTTTACTGACATAAAACCATTGAAATTCCCACGTTATAGTTAGTTGGACTCACTATAACTTGCGCGCCTGCAATGCACTGCTGATGACGTCACATATTACATCACTCATGACATGGTCAGTGACATCACTCATGACATCACTGATGACACCATCCAGTGAATGTGTGTCTTTCTGAAAAATAAATTTGTTTTATATATGTATTTGTAAAGGTCGATGGAAGAATAAATGTTTAAATAGGTGTGTAAATGGATGTTTTTTTTAAAAAAAATTGGTTGGTTAACTGGCTTATTAAGTGTATCTTAGTGAATACATATATTAGCGAGTATTGTTTAAATATTTAAATGTTTGTATCAGTGTTTCTCTTTGTGTATAAGTGGCTGCAGGGGTTGGTGACTGACTCACTGTTTGTATGTGTTTTGAAGACAGCATATGTGCAGGACTGTATGGGTGGACGAGTGTGTATATGTGTGTGTTAGTGAGTGAATGACTGTCTCACTAGTGTCTTCATTAGTAACGACATATGTTTTAATCTAGTATATGTGAGTATTGATGTATATAAGTGAGTATAGTATATATAGTGAGAGATTGTAGGAGTTCCTGTTTAAATAAGTATGTGTTTCTATAAGTGATTGTTTAAGAGAGTAAGTATGTGTAAGTTTCCTTAGAAGTAAGGTGGTAGTGTGTGTATAAATGTATATGCAAATAAATGGATGTTCAATAGTTTATGTGCATGTGTGAGTATGTGTGTGAGTAACTTTTGGATGACTGCTGATGTGTACCAGGATGTATAGGTGTATCACTACATATGATGAGTGAGTATATATATGAGTGACTATATAGAACTGTTGGTGAATGAGTGGATGAGTATATAGATGGTGGAATTACTGAATTGGTTGTTGTTACTGGTTTGGGTATCTCCATTTTTTTGAAAATGTTTGTTTCTATTTTTGAATATGTGTTTCAAGCGTTACATTACACTGAAATTAGGTCTGTCACTCTGTCACAAGGATGGTGTCATCAGTGATGTCATGAGTGATGTCACTGACCATGTCATGAGTGATGTAATATGTGACGTCATCAGCAGTGCATTGCAGGCGCGCATGTTATAGTGAGTCCAACTAACTATAACGTGGGAATTTCAATGGTTTTATGTCAGTAAAATTTCCAGCTAACTATAACTGGTTTTGTCAGTGAATATATATATATATATGAATGTTGTAACGCTCCAAACTGAATCTAATAGGAAAAAACAACAATTATAAAATACCCTTCCAGCATAAATAAAGTAGGTACAAACTTTTGTCCTGCATGGACTCATACAGTTCTGTTTGAAGTGCTGCTGAAACTTATAATGTTACTGAACATGCAATAGCAGAACCATGCTATCCAAAACCTTTGTTTAGGAGTTCAAAATATGGTGTCCATAAAGCACTAGGGGCCCGATGTAGGTAGGCATTTACCGGTCGGTAAGGGCCGAATTAGGCCGTTACTGACCGGTAAATGCCTTTTCCAATGTAGAGGGCATGTATTTACAGATTGGGTATTTTTACCGAATCTGTATTTACCGAATCGGTAAAATTACCGAATTGGTAAATACAGACTCGGTAAAAAAACTGAATTTGTAAATGCAGATGTAGGTGGCGCTTTAAACAGTGCCACAGGCCCCTAAGAATTCGTTATTCACCATGTAATACTATTGCATGGTAAATAACGAATTCAGGTGTACATGCACATCTGTGCATGTACACCTGTGCCATGTGACACACAGACATGCCCTTAGGGCATGTCTGTGTGCCACATGGCACACAAGCCTGACATCGGGGTGCTACAGGGTGTCAAAGTGACACCCCGTTCCCCCTGGCAGGATTCAGTATTTACCAATTCGGTAATTACCGAATCGGTATTTGCCATTGATTCCTATGGGCTTCAAGGCCCATAGGAATCAATGGCAAATACCGATTCGGTATTTACCGAATCGGTAAATACTGAATCTTACAGATTCGGTCATTGAAAAAGAAATATTACCTACATCTGCCTACTTCCAATTTACCTACTCTTAAATACCGATTCGGTATTTAAGAGTAGGTAAATCGAGATTACCTACATCGGGCTCAAAGTATTTTTCTTCAAAGCCCTCGAGTTTGGGGTGGAGAACTGTCTCTTTGTTTAAAATCCTTGATCCACGAAGGTTTTATCCACAAGTTGTTTATTGCATTAACAATCATTTTTTCACAATGTTATATTCATGCAACAAATTGTCTTTGCACCAGTGAGGTTTTAAAGTCTTGGAAGATATAAATCGGAGTTCACTTACTTGGTGTCCGAAGAAAGATTGGAGTTTTCTAACCTTGTCCTTCTTTCTTTTCTGTAGGCACACTGATTGGACGAACCAGGAAGGACGAACTCGGGGAAGGAAAAGGCCGCTGGACCGGAACACAAGACTTGAAAGATCCAGAAAGGAAGAAGACGATGCGGGCCCAGGAAGATCGATGCCGTTCTCAGGTAAGTGGGAGAAAGACGAGCACAAGCACAGTTCATTAAGTGGGTTCAGTATTTATAGTCTCTGAAGGGTGTGGCTTTCCTGTGCTAACAGTTAGTCTAAAACATGTGCCGCTTTTCAGTTTGTATACTAATAAGAAGTGCACATGCCTCACGTTCCGCTGAATCACTGTGACCTTTATTATGCTAATAAGAAGTGCACATGCATAACGTTCTGCTGAATTACTGTAACCTTCAGTTATCCAAATAAAATAAACTGCCAACAGTATACACGTTTCAAGGATGGGATGGGGATTTAGGTACCAAGAAAAAAGAAACCTTGGCTATTGCAACTTTTCATGCTAACAAAAAAATAGGGATACATGTGTGATTATTGTTTAGATAGTGGACAGGCCTTTTGAAAAATGTTAATCCTAACAGGAGTCACTACCCCTGTTGTTGTGGAGGAATTTGATAGAGCAAAGATAAAGGACTTCAAGTCACAGCAGCTGAAACACTTTTGCAAGCAGTTTAACGTTCCTACCCCGGCCTCACAAAGAAAGGGGACTTTCTCAAAGAGCTGAAGGCCTGGTTAGAGGCCAGAGATCCCTCTGATCCGGTGGTGGTACCGCCAGAGGAAGCGGAAGAGGTAGAGCCCATGAATGGGCCTGGGTCCTCTCCTGGCAGCAGTGTTTCCTCTAAGGGTCTTTCTCCTGAAGAATTGGAAGACAGGGAGAAGGAACAAGCATACCAATTAGAAATGGCAAAACTTAAGTAGGAGGGCAGTTGGAGTTAGAGAATGCAAGAAGCAGGAAATATTCTGAAATGGAGAGCAAAAGGTTAGATTTTGAAAGAGAAAAATTAGCGTTTGAACGTGAGAAAAGGGTGAGGGAGATGGAGCTCAAAACTAAGAGTTTAAAATTGAATCCCTCTGGTGGCAGCATTCCATCTGGGCCTGCAGAAAGTGGGTTTTATTTTTCCAAAGATGTGATAAAAGATTTTTAGAAGAATGAAGATATTGGCCAATGGTTTAAAGCGTATGAGTTAGCATTGTTGGCCCACCGGGTCCCTGAGAAGGATTGGGGAGCGGGGTTGTGGGGTCGCTTTGTCAATGAAGGGAGAGATACCTTGTTGGACATGCCTGTTGAGGATAGGATGTCTTATACTCATATGAAAGATGCTTTAATGTTAAGGTATGGCCTAACCCCAGAAAAGTACAGACAAGCCTTTAGAGAATGTAAGAAATTGCCTGGTACTACGTGGGTTGAATATGTGTCATTTTTTTGCAGAGCCATGGATGGTTGGATAAAGGATAGCAAAGTGGAAAGTTATGATGCTCTTTATGATTTGTTTGCTTGGGAGCACTTGTCTAATAACTGTTTTCCAGAGCTACGCCAGCACCTTATTGATAGCAAGATATCTAGCCCTAGAAAATTTGCTGAGGAGGCAGGACCACTGGGTCAGTACCAGGGTCCACAAGGGTCCAGTGGGAGACTCAGCCAAAGGTGGGCAGGGTCCCCAGCAGAAGAGTGTGGGGGATAGGGGTAAACAGAGGGAGTTTCAGATAGGACCCCAAAGTAATCCCCAAGGGAAGGGTTCCCAGCCTCCCCCAGTAAAGAAGCCAGAGGCCCAGACCGGTAAACCTGTTCCTAGGGCCCCCATGACCTGCGACGCTTGTAAGCAGGTGGGACACTGTTATTATGATCCCCAGTGTCCCATCAAGAACTCAAATGCACCACCACGTGCACCCCCCCGCCAGATGGCGAGTGTAGCCCGGGGAGGAGATGGTTGCCCCTGGTGGGAAGGGCCCCGCAGAGATGTCCCTGGTCTTTTTAGGAGAAATGGAAATGGTCCCTCCACCCCCTCTGCCTAGTAACACTAAGAAATATAGGCAGTGGGTGACCATTAATGGCCATAGGGTGGAAGCTCTCAGAGACACCGGAGCGAGTGTGACAGCTGTCAAGTGTCACTTGGTGTCCAGAGATCAGGTGGTCCCCCATGCATTCTACCCTGTTGTAGCTGCTGACAACTCCCAGAGAGAATGTGAGGTAGCTCAGGTTCCCTTTGAATGGGGGGGTCTTGGGTACTCTTCAGGTTGCTGTGAGGCCCGCCATGCCTGTTGACTGTCTCCTGGACAATGATTTGGAGGACTCCCCTTGGGCTAAGGTGGAGCGAGAGAAACATTTGAAAATGTTGGGTGTGCCAGAGTGGGTGTGTGCAACCACTCGATCCATGACTGCTAGTAAGGGTGTTGATGGGGTTCTGGAGCCTGAAAGTATGGCCCAGGATCCAGCTGTAAAGAGAAGGGGGTGCGGGAAACCGTCCCCCATAGTTCCCACAGTCCAGGAGGAGGAAGACCTTGAGAGGGATGCCCTGGAACCTACAGGGGGAACAAGTTGCTGAACTGGGAGACCTGCCCGAGCTGACCCACTGGCAGCAGGATGGTGGTCCCTCCAGGGAAGAATTTTGTGCTGAACAGAAAGTGTGCCCTTCTCTTGTGGGAATGAGGCAGCAGGCCTCAGCCCAAACAACAGGTGATCAGTCAGGATCACATTAGGTCTACTGGAAGAACGACCTCCTGTATAGCGAGCCTAAGGCTGCTGAGCCTGGGTCAGCCCGGGTGCTGGTGGTACCCCAGCGCTTCAGAGCCTTCCTACTGGGTTTGGCTCATGATGTTCCATTAGCTGGACATCTGGGGCAGGACAAGACCTATGATAGGCTTGTCACCCATTTGTATTGGCCCCAGATGAGAAGGGATGTAGACATCCATTGCAAAACCTGCCAAACTTGCCAGCCAAGTGGGAAAAGCGGGCGGAAGCAAAAGGCTCCCCTCCAACCTTTTCCCGTCGTCAGTACCACCTTTGATTGGGTGAGGATTGAGATTGTGGGGCCACTGGACCCCAAGACAGCCATGGGCAACAGGTTTATCCTGGTCTTGGTGGACCATGCCACCCGGTACCCGGAAGCTATCCCTCTCCGCACAGTGACGGCCCCCGTGGTGGGACGGGCACTGATGGGTGTTTTCTCCCGCATGGGGTTACCCAGAGAGGTGGTGTCAGACCGGGGCACCAACTTCATTTCCAATTACATGAAGTCCCTGTGGAAGGAGTGTGGGGTAACCTACAAGTTCACCACTCCTTACCACCCACAAGGTAATGGGCTGGTTGAGAGATTCAACCGGACCCTCAAAGGCATGATCATGGGTCTTGAAGAACCAATGAGGCGTAAATATGACGTCCTCTTACCATGCCTGCTGTTTGCTTACAGTGAGGTGCCACAAAAGTCTCTAGGGTTCAGCCCTTTGAACTTTTGTATGGACACCCGGTAAGAGGACCTTTGAGTCTGGTCAAAGAAGGCTGGGAGCAATCTCCCAGGAAACCTCCCCAGGATGTATACAGTTCAGTCAGTCAGTCAGTCAAAAACTCTTTATTCGATTAATTAAAATCATAAAAGAAGCAACAATACATACATACAGAGTAAAAATATATGTATACATTTAAAAACAAGCATCTATGTACATACATTCAATTATGTACAAATTATATATATATATATAGTTACATGCTGGCCTTTAGGAACCAGACTCGGCGCATCAGAGATCTTGCTCAGGCAAATCTGGAGGCCAGCCAGGAAGAGATGAAGCGGTGGTACGACCCGAATGCCACTCTGGTGGAGCTTCAACCTGGAGAGAAGGTTTGGGTCATGTCCTCTGTGGAACCTTGTGCGCTCAAGGACAGGTGGACTTGACCATTTGAGGTTGTAGAGAAAAAGAGCGATGTCACCTACTTGGTGGACTTGAAGTCTCCCAGGAACCCCTTGAGGGTCCTGCATGTCAACCAGTTAGAGCCCCACTTAGAAAGGTCCGAAGTGGGCATGCTCCTAGCTACTGATGCAAGAATGGAGGAGGAGAGTGAGCCTCTTCCTGACCTCCTGTATGCAAAAGAGCAAGATGGGTCAGTGGATGGTGTTGTCCTCTCTGACACACTGACCCCCCTGAGCAGCAGCAAGATTGTCACCAACTATTGGGACAATTCCCTGATCTGTTTTCCTTAACCCCTGGTGTCACTCAGTGGTGTGCCCATGATGTGGACACCGGGGACAGCACTCCTGTGAAGCACAAAGCCTACAGAGTGACTGATAAGGTCAGAGCTTACTTCAAGGAGGAGGTCTCCAAGATGTTTGCCTTAGGGGTGGTTGAGTCCTCTAGAAGTCCTTGGGCCAGCCCAGTGGTCTTGGTCCCAAAGGCTGCAGCGCCTGGTGCTTCACCAGAACTTCGGTTCTGTGTGGAATACCGAGGACTCAATTCAGTCACCAAGACTGACGTGCACCCCATCCCCAGAGCTGATGAGCTCATAGATCGGTTGGGGGCTGCACGGTACCTTAGTACGTTTGATCTAACGTCTGGGTACTGGCAGATCGCCTTGACTGATGGGGCAAAGGATACGTCTACATTCTCCACACCAGATGGGCACTACCAGTTCCGGGTTATGCCCTTTGGGATGAAGAATGCCCCTGCCACCTTCCAGAGGTTGGTCAAACAGGTATTGGCTGGACTGGAGGATTTCAGCGCCGCCTACATGTACATAGTTTGGTTTGCCATGTTCCCATGATGCACTGGGACAGGGACAGGCTAATTTGCATCACCACCCCCTTTTCTGAATCGTTTTGGCCACCATAAGCGTGGAAGGGTATACTCACATGTGAGTGCCTTGCTCATTGCACCATCAGGATTCAAGCAAGCCGGGTCGATTACGGCTGTAATGCCAGAAACCAGTCCCCGGAAGCTTGTTTCATTCCCAGTATAAGAATTGGCTTGGTAGTTTGGTTTGCCATGTTCCCATGATGCACTTGGACAGGGACAGACTAATTTGCATGTAGCCAGGTTCTGAGCTGGGATGGTGCAGTGAGCTAAAAAACGGTGATGGATCAAGCCCTGATCTCTTGACTGGGTAGGAGTATTCTGCTTAATTCAGAAACTCTGTCCATCACCACCCCCTTTTCTGAATCGTTTTGTCCACCATAAGCGTGGAAGGGTATACTCAGATGTGAGTCCATTGCTCATTGCACCATCAGGATTCAAGCAAGCCGGGCCGATGACGGCTGTAATGCCAGAAACTGGTCCCCGGAAGCTTGTTTCCTTCCCAGTATAAGAATTGGCTTGGTAGTTTGGTTTGCCCTGTTCCCATGATGCACTGGGACAAGGACAGACTAATTTGCCTGTAGCCAGGTTCTGAGCTGGGATGGTGCAGTGAGCTAAAAAACGGTGATGGATCAAGCCCTGATCTCTTGACTGGGTAGGAGTATTCTGCTTAATTCAGAAACTCTGTCCATCACAACCCCCTTTTCTGAATCGTTTTGTCCACCATAAGCGTGGAAGGGTATACTCAGATGTGAGTCCCTTGCTCATTGCACCATCAGGATTCAAGCAAGCCGGGCCGATGACGGCTGTAATGCCAGAAACCGGTCCCCGGAAGCTTGTTTCTTTCCCAGTATAAGAATTGGCTTTGTAGTTTGGTTTGCCCTGTTCCCATGATGCACTGGGACAGGGACAGACTAATTTGGATGTAGCCAGGTTCTGAGCTGGGATGGTGCAGTGAGCTAAAAAACGGTGATGGATCAAGCCCTGATCTCTTGACTGGGTAGGAGTATTCTGCTTAATTCAGAAACTCTGTCCATCACCACCCCCTTTTCTGAATCGTTTTGTCCCCCATAAGCGTGGAAGGGTATACTCAGATGTGAGTCCCTTGCTCATTGCACCATCAGGATTCAAGCAAGCCGGGCCGATGATGGCTGTAATGCCAGAAACGGGTCCCCGGAAGCTTGTTTATTTCCCAGTATAAGAATTGGCTTGGTAGTTTGGTTTGCCCTGTTCCCATGATGCACTGGGACAGGGACAGACTAATTTGCATGTAGCCAGGTTCTGAGCTGGGATGGTGCAGTGAGCTAAAAAACGGTGATGGATCAAGCCCTGATCTCTTGACTGGGTAGGAGTATTCTGCTTAATTCAGAAACTCTGTCCATCACCACCCCCTTTTCTACATGGACGACATTGCAGTGTTCAGCGCCAGCTGGGAGGAACACTTGCGCCACCTCCAGGAAGTGTTGTTGGCCCTGCGCAGAACAGGCCTCACAATCAAGGCAAGCAAATGCCAGATTGGGCAGGGTTCAGTGGTTTACTTGGGGCACCAAGTAGGGAGCGGCAAGGTGGCCCCCCTGCAACCCAAGATAGATAACATCCTGGCTTGGGCACCACCTAAAACCCAGAATCAGGTGAGAGCCTTCTTAGGTTTCACGGGTTACTACAGGAGGTTTGTCAAGGGGTATGGCAACATTGTGCACCTCTTGACTTCGCTGACTTCCAGGAAGCAGCCAAGACATGGATCTGGACTGACGCCTGTCAGACGGCCTTTGACACCCTGAAGACTGCAATGTGTACAGCACCCATACTCCAGGCCCCCAACTTTTCCAAGGAATTTATTGTCCAGATGGACGGTTCAGAGCATGGCGTGGGAGCTGTTCTAGCACAGGAGAATGAGGAGGGCCGAGACTTACCTGTAGCCTTCATCAGTAGGAGGTTACTACCCAGGGAACAGAAGTAGAGTGCGATAGAGCGAGAAGCATATGCTGTGGTCTGGGCGCTGAAGAAGCTAAGACCCTACCTGTTTGGGTCTCACTTCCGGGTTAAGACGGACCACAGGCCCCTCAGATGGTTGATGAAGATGAGGGGTGAGACCCCGAAGCTGTTGAGGTGGTCCATTTCCCTACAGGGGATGGACTTCACGGTGGAACACCGCCCTGGTACAGATCACGCCAATGCTGATGGTCTGTCCAGATTTTTCCGCCTTAGTGCTGAGGACTCCCTAGGTGAAGGATAGTTCTCCGGAACATTTCAGCTGGAGGGGACACGTGTTAGACCTGGCATCATGGGCATGAGTCTCTCCTCCATTTTTTGTGTCTGTTTGCCTCCGCTGTTTACAATGTTTTGCTGGAATATTGCTTTGGGCACTGTGCCACTGCTGATCAGTGCCACAGTGCAAGTGCTCCCTATGTTAAATTGATACATTAATTGGATTCCATGTTTGGCTTATTTGGTTTACTGTCTGTCCCTAGTAGAGCGCACCAGGAGTGCCAGGGCTTGTAAATACAAATGCTGCTGGTGGGCTTGCGAAAACCACAGTTGATGGACAGAATGCAGAACAATGTCATACATTCACCCAGTACAGCGATCTAGGCCTAAATCCATCGTTTTTTTGCATTCCACACCACCCCAGTCCAGACATGGCCATATGCAAATCAGTCTGACCCTGTGCCTCATGGGAAAAGTCCAGCCCGAACTGCCAAGCCATACCCTCCCTGGACCGGAAACAAGCTTCTGAGGACCGGTTTCTGGCATTCCAGCCGTCTTCAGCCCGGCTTGCTTGAATCCAGTCGTGTGGAGTGCATGGGACTCATGTCTGAGCATACCCATCCCACTCAAGGTGACAAATGCAAAAACCACAGTTGATGGACAGAATGCTGAACAATGTCATACATTCACCCCAGTACAGGGTTCTGGGCCTAAATCCATCGTTTTTTTGGATTCCAAACCACCCCAGTTCAGACATGGCCATATGCAAATCAGTCTGACCCTGTGCCTCATAGGAACAGTCCAGCCCGAACTGCCAAGCCATGCCTTCCCTGGACCGGAAACAAGCTTCTGAGGACCGGTTTCTGGCATTCCAGCCGTCTTCAGCCCGGCTTGCTTGAATCCAGTGGTGTGGAGTGCATGGGACTCATGTCTGAGCATACCCATCCCACTCGGGGTGACAAATGCAAAAACCACAGTTGATGGACAGAATGCAGAACAATGTCATACATTCACCCCAGTACAGCGATCTGGGCCTAAATCCATCATTTTTTTGCATTCCGCACCACCCAAGTTCAGACATGGCCATAGGCAAATCAGTCTGACCCTGTGCCTCATGGGAACAGTCCAGCCCGAACTGCCCAGCCATGCCCTCCCTGGACTGAAAACAAGCTTCCGAGGACCGGTTTCTGGCATTCCCGCCGTCTTCAGCCCGGCTTGCTTGAATCCAGTGGTGTGGAGTGCATGGGACACACGTCTGAGCATACCCATCCCACTCGGGGTGACAAATGCAAAAACCACAGTTGAAGGACAGAATGCAGAACAATGTCATACATTCACCCCAGTACAGCGATCTGGGCCTAAATCCATCATTTTTTTGCATTCCACACAACCCCAGTTCAGACATGGCCATATGCAAATCAGTCTGACCCTGTGCCTCATGGGAACAGTCCAGCCCGAACTGCCAAGCCATGCCTTCCCTGGACCGGAAACAAGCTTCCGAGGACCGGTTTCTGGCATTCCAGCCGTCTTCAGCCCGGCTTGCTTGAATCCAGTGGTGTGGAGTGCATGGGACTCACGTCTGAGCATACCCATCACACTCGGGGTGACAAATTCAAAAACCACAGTTGAAGGACAGAATGCAGAACAATGTCATACATTCACCCCAGTAGAGCGATCTGGGCCTAAATCCATTGTTTTTTTGCATTCCACATCACCCCAGTTCAGACATGGCCATATGTAAATCAGTCTGACCCTGTGCCTCATGGGAACAGTCCAGCCCGAACTGCCAAGCCACGCCTTCCCTGGACCGGAAACAAGCTTCCGAGGACCGGTTTCTGGCATTCCAGCCGTGTTCAGCCCGGTTTGCTTGAATCCAGTGGTGTGGAGTGCATGGGACTCACGTCTGAGCATACCCATCCCACTCGGGGTGACAAATGCAAAAACCACAGTTGATGGACAGAATGCAGAACAATGTCATACATTCACTCCAGTACAGCGATCTGGGCCTAAATCCATCGTTTTTTTGCATTCCACACCACCCCAGTTCAGACATGGCCATATGCAAATCCGTCTGACCCTGTGCCTCATGGGAACAGTCCAGCCCGAACTGCCAAGCCATGCCTTCCCTGGACCGGAAACAAGCTTCCGAGGACTGGTTTCTGGCATTCCAGCCGTCTTCAGCCCGGCTTGCTTGAATCTAGTGGTGTGGAGTGCATGGGACTCACGTCTGAACATACCCATCCCACTCGGGGTGACAAATGCAAAAACCACAGTTGATGGACAGAATGCAGAACAATGTCATACATTCACCCCAGTACAGCGATCTGGGCCTCAATCCATCGTTTTTTTGCATTCCACACCACCCCAGTTCAGACATGGCCATATGCAAATCAGTCTGACCCTGTGCCTCATGGGAACAGTCCAGCCCGAACTGCCAAGCCATGCCTTCCCTGGACCGGAAACAAGCTTCTGAGGACCGGTTTCTGGCATTCCAGCCGTCTTCAGCCCGGCTTGCTTGAATCCAGTGGTGTGGAGTGCATGGGACTCACGTCTGAGCATACCCATCACATTCGGGGTGACAAATTCAAAAACCACAGTTGATGGACAGAATGCAGAACAATGTCATACATTCACCCCAGTACAGCGATCTGGGCCTAAATCCATAGTTTTTTTGCATTCTACACCACCCCAGTTCAGACATGGCCATATGCAAATCAGTCTGACCCTGTGCCTCATGGGAACAGTCCAGCCCGAACTGCCAAGCCATGCCTTCCCTGGCCGGAAACAAGCTTCCGAGGACCGGTTTCTGGCATTCCAGCCGTCTTCAGCCCCGCTTGCTGGTGGGCTTGCAGCACTGGTTGTGCCACCACAGGAGCGGCCTAGTAAAATATGTCTAAGGTCTGCCATTGCAGAACCTGCGTGCAGTCTGGTACTGCCATGCTGACTGTGCAAGTACACCTACTTGCTAGTCCCCAAAACCTTCCCTTAACTTCATTTTAGTTACCCCTATGGTAGGCCCAAGGGCAGGGTGCATTGTAATCATAAGGTAGGGCAAGCCCTGATGTGTGTGGCATGTCCTAATAGTGAATTACAACCATTTTCGTTTTTCACTATTGTAAGGCTACCTGCTCTCCTTAGGCCAGACTGGGCTGCTGGAATTACTACACTATATAATCCTAACAGACTCAGAGAGCATGGTGGAAAGTCGAGTTTAGTATCCTGGAACTCAGAATTTAATAAAGCATCCTTTAGGATGGATGGTTTTTAGATTCTTTCTGAGTTTGAAACCAGCACTTTTAGAAAGTGACTAGTTTCTTGTTTAACTATTTACCGGTCTCTGCTGGTTTGGTGTGTGTGTGACAGGAGCTGGGTGGCTCCAGAGGTCTGAATGAGTCAGTGTGGGGTGAATGAGGCATTTGCGTTTAGAGCGGGGGAAGAGTAGTTCCTGATATCCTGCCCTGCCTGACACAATACTGGCTCCACCTCCTGCTGGGCAACTGATAGCCCTGCTCCTGCCAGTGACAATACTGGCTCCTACCTGCTGGGCGGCTGAGGACCCTGCCCTGCACAGTGAATAGGCCAGTTGCCTCGGCCTGGCAACACCCACAACAAACCCAGGATGGAGGGAAATTCCCCTGCATGGACAAAGGGATCAAAGCAGAAAAGGGGTATAAGAGAAGGACCCCTGAACCAAGAATTTAGATCACTTCTGAAAAGGAAACCTACACCAAGGACAAGAAGCCTGCTGATCCAAGGACTTTCCTACCCCTTCGGCCAGAGTGCTGTTTGCTGGGGGGAATCCTGCAGTTGCTTCTTTATTTTCGCCAAGGAACAAGGAGAGAGGAACTGAGTGTGTACTCTCAAGCTTTGCCAAGAAAATCTTCAAGGACTGGAAGAGTGCCAGTCTCTTGCTGAAGTCACAGGGCTAAAGGACTTCGTCATCTACTTGAACTGGAGCGTGGTGTTTCCAGTATTCTAAAGAAATCAGTAAACTCGCCGTCGACGGACGCCGCCGAATCCAGCTCGACATCGTGAGTAACGGCTCCAGTGTCCCGCTCCTTCAACACCGGCCGCCGGGCCCGATCGACGCCAGTAGCGACGCCCGTGAGTAGAGAGTTCGGCTCTAGCTCCAAGTGACCCTGTGTCGACGCCGCCGCTGATCGCCTCGAAGCCACAGCCCTTCTCGACGCCGTGAGCGCTGCTCACTCTTGCAGCAACGACATTGACGGCGACGCCGTATCCCGATTCGCCACTGTGAGCGCTGCTCCAGCCTGACACCTGTCGACGCCGCTGCAGATCGCTCCGACACGAGGCCCGATCGATGCCAAAGACTTGACGCCGATACATCTCGACGCCGTGGACCATCGTTCTTCATTCCCAAAGGTACTGTGTTTGGGGGGTCTGTTTCGACTCCGGGCTCGACGCAGCGCTCCTCGTGGTCGTCGACGAACCTTTGGGATAACTTTGCCTCGATGTCGTGTGACTCCTGTGGGGTTTACATTGTTGCCAAGAACTGTGTTTTAAAGAAGAAGATTTACTTTTGTTGCTAAAGAACCGTTTACTAAGAAGAGACTTTGCCTGAACTATTATTTTTCCTTCCAAATAGTATTTATTAAGATTGCGGCATATTTTTGTCGTTATTTGGTCTTGGGCTAAGCCTTATATAAACATCCTTATTTTTAAAATACCTTCTGTGTTGTGTCCATTTGTGGTGTATTCACTTTATTACTGTATGTGGTCATAAATGCTTAACACACTGCCTCTGAGATAAGCCTGTCTGCTCTGCCAAGCTACCAAGGGGGTGAGCGGGGGTTATCTGAGTGTGTGATCCCCTTGCCCTGAGAAGGTGGGTCCCTATTTGTCACAAGTGTATACCTCTGCCAACTAGAGACCAGCTGATTCTAACACGCACCATAGGAGAAATGTATGGGCCGTAGCTGGACCCCTGGATGTCTCACTGTCACCACAAGTTTAGAGGTGTCTGGGGTTGCAAGATTCAAGGTATTGTGGGCAGGATTACAGAGGATTTAGGAGCAACAGCCGTGAGCACCGTTAAAGTGCGACTACCATGATCGCCGATCAGGCCATGCCCCCGAGAAACTCTATAGTTGGTGGTGAGAAAGTGACAGACCACATTGTGATGATGCCCACACGGGAGGTGGCCTTGGATGTGTCAGAATAGAGAACCTCCATTGCTGGTTGTGGGAAACTGACAGCCCAATCGTGATTGCACAACAACCTTTGGCTTCTTTCCAGAGTCCTATTTTAAGGACATCAAGACTCCTATTTTCAGGTCTACCAGTGTAAACCAAAGCAGGAATGACCTACCTCCTGGATGTGGAACTGTACATACACCTTACACTTGGAAAGCAAATTCAAGACGCCTTAAGAATTACTCGAAATAGAATGACGTGAGGGCCAGAAGCTGTGCAAGGCCGAAGTGGAGCTTCCTTCGTTTTAAATTACTAAATGTAAGAATTATGAAGGAGAAAAAAACGTAATCTTTAAATTCTTCTCTTAAAGTTTCACAATATTTGATTACATACCCCAAAAAAACGTATTCTGCAAAAAAAAAAAAAACGTTGGATCCAGATTTCAAAGAAACCAGCAACCAACTTCTATCTATCGCAGGAAGCACATAAAGCAGGTAACTAAATTACTGACTTTTCAGGTTGGAAAATAGTACTGTTTCATACGATATGTCTCGACTATTTGTTTACTTCCAATCGGCCCATCACATAAGACATTGTCTAGGTGGAAGATAAGACCAATTGTTTTTAGAAACCTTGTGTTCATTATGCAAGCAGACAAGCCTGCTTTACTTTGAAGCAGAATAGCTGAGGATATAACTTCGGCGGCAGATCTTTATCAGTAAATTGCTCTGATGAAAATAGACTTTGCGAGAAAGATAATGTTAACACTTTTCAGTAGCCATAATCATCCCCAACTTGTTTGTTTATTTTTAATTTAAATAACTTTTTGAACATTGAAGTTACCTGAAAAAGCACCAAGATGTACCGGTTTAATGTAATTACATATTTGTAGTTACTGTCAGTTTCCTTAAACGGATGTGCCTTTACCATTAATATTTTCGAAAATGTACTGTGAGTGAGGCTATGTGGCGCAAACCATAGCATATTTTTAAAATAGAAAACTATAAATTGGACTAATAATGACGTCATTGCAAAAATAATATATAGAAACAAACTCATTACTACTCTAAAAACAATGACGGCAATTCATTGGTAGATACAGCAAATATATCTTTAATTCAGCTGGGCGCATTAAGATACACGTGCGACAGATAACAGTAGAATCGACCATCTAATGATCTCGGCTGGCACATAATTGGATATTGATCTCTTGTGGTTGGAAAAATAAGGTCAGTGTCTCTACTTTTCTTAGGCACTATACACTTTATTGCAGCGAGTACTCTGTTTTCCATTTTAAAATGAAAACTGTACAATTAAGTTGTCATCTGAAAAGGCTATATTCTGAACTAACTTGATAGGTTAGTAATATTATTTAAAATTAAACATTTTACATAGGAGCTATTGTTTAGTTGGCTCCAGTCAAGGTAAATACGTTGCTGACGATAACAGAACCTCTATTTCTTAAAAGGAAAAGGATAGTAAGTAAAGAATATAAACGATGTAGTGTCATTTCTCGTGACAAAAACATATTACATTTTATTCAAGTGAAATAATCTGCAATGACAATAATCCAGGGTCATAAATATTTAACCTTCTCTTGACTAAAGGGGAGCTATCACGGATTTGTGACGTTCTGATTTCTTGTAGTGGCTTTCAAAATGTGTGTTCACTCCATGCATTTGAAAACTGCTTCTATTTTTAGGTCACGTATAGGCAGCGCGCATGTGCTGTCTCTCCGAGACTTCCTGTAATCTGTATCAGGGGTCAACTTCCCGGTACATACACCTGCGGCTTGCTTGTGGAAAAAAGGGTAGGGCTATGACCTTCTTCAAGATTTGCCCGGCGCTAACCGCCTTCGTACCATTCAAATTACCAAGCAATGAGGCAGGCGCCGGAGACCAGAAGGCAGGAAACAGAAGTTTTATTCCGACGGAGCAGAACACATCAGATCAGACAACAAGGTATCGTCTCGAGGTGCTCTAACAGCCTCTCTGAGGCCTGGCCTCTTATATCCTGGTTTATGACATGTCAGCATTCTTTATTGCATAAAGGACTCTTTAAACTTATGAAATGACATCCCCATAATCCTTGTGTCAAACCCACCCCCACATACATCCACAATAGAGGTCCTCACCCTGCTGATAACAGGAGGGGGTTATCACGCGGCTGAGTGTTCCGCCGATTCTTAGGGTGTGTGCGCCTGATCTTATCCCATGGGGTGGGGAGGCCATGATCAATAGTGGGTCCTTTGAAGAGGAGCGACTCCATACAATAAGGGGCAGTAAATGGTATCTTCCGGCTTAGGCGATGGCCTCGGACCTGTGTGGACAGTTGGACTCGGGGGAAGGGGTCATCAAAGGAGTGGTATTCATGCCGCGTGGACAATTCGAGCGCGGAGGGATGGTTTATCAACAGAGGGGTATTCATGGAAGGAGAGGGGGTGTTGGTCAGGCGCGAGCGTGACCCCCAAGGACAGGGTCATGCAGGAGGAGAAGGGTTATGCTCATGTGAGGGAGGGAGGGGGGAGCCAGGGTGCGCGGAGGATGCTTGCAGGGTCAGAGGAGCGCGCTGGCGATCGATCGTGGACAGGGAGACCATGATACCTAAAATGGCTGTCGTGCACATTGTACGTGGGTGACAAGCTGGCGCAGATGATGTTCAGCTCGTAAACTAAAATTCCACAGTCCTCCCTTTTAACATGTCTCGCCAACTTGTCAGTTCGGATTTATCCCCATAAGGCCACGTATTTCTACTTCATAGAGGGGACTCATGTGCTCATTTCGGAAGTCCAAAGTCTTTGGGCACATACAGTTAGAAACGAAGCTGCACAAAGATGGCAGACATTGGATACCTAAACAACACCCACATAATATCACAACAGGTATCAGTACGAAGGAAAACAACCTCCAACCCCAGTCCTTCAAAGTGTCCCAAAACCAGCTCCCAAGTGACCATCCTTCTTGTTCTTGGTGAACCTCTGAGGAAAGTCTTTGGAGGTGTTCAATTGCTTTGTAGACTGAAGGCGAGTTATCTGGCACATAGGTGCAACAGCTAGATCCGATGATGCGGCACGCTCCCCCTCGATTGGCTAGAACCACATCAAGAACAAGGCGGTTTTGAAGGGTCACAAGGCGGACCGCCTGAAGCTCAGCCGTGTTGTTAGCGAGGATGCCAGCCGTGATGTTGATCGTTGTTTCTATTGCCTGGGTCAGGTGTCGGATAGCGTGGCTGTTTGCCATTGGGCCCCACAGGGGAACGAGTCCCTTTGCTGCATCCAGGAACTGTGCCCCAGTGGAGTCGGTTTGTCCAATGTCATCTGCACGCCTCTACCGGTGATGGTTAGCAGGGGCTACATACGTGGGGGGAGAACGAAGGCAATGTAGCAGATACCCTTCCAACCTTTCGGGAGCCAGGTGTAAGCTTTGGTGTCACACACAAAGTACATGTTTGGAGAAGCAACAAAGGAAGGGGGATCAACTGATGATTCGGCAGGAACTGTGACCCACCAGCTGTGTTCCCTGGCCTTCGAGACACACAAGACCCGTGACATTGATAACAGACAGAGCCACAGTCAGAGTGGCGGTAGTTTGTTTTCGCAGATGAGAGAAGGTGGATCTAGCTGGATTGTGGAGCACCTATACTTCGACGCGTTCTTTGACTGGAATGTCCTTAAGGAAGGTGGCGCCTGTGAGCGCAGGACACAGGGGAGCAGAGGTCTTTCCGGTTTTGTTCAGCCAGAACCCAGAGTAGAAGTGCGACACTGTCTGACTGGAAGTGGCGTTATCCTTGTGGCTCTCTTGCATGAGGATCAACCAGGCGAGGCAGGAGCCGTGAACTGAGAAAGGAGAAGGGATGAAGGGAATGGAGTGTCCAGTGGCATGCGGGAGCAACCCGCAGATCCAGCAGTTCGTGGCATTTGCAGCAAGGTTGTGTTGGTGCAACAGTTGCACGAAGGAATTGTTCCAGAACTCCCTGCGTCTTTCTCGGAGCTGAGGTGACAGGGAGATCAGGTGGTGCTCTTTCATGGGTGTTGGTCGTGCAGTGGGCAGCAATGCTTGATGAGCCGGTGTGCTTTCCTCCAGGATCCAGAAGGAGGTCATGAGGAGGAGGCAAAAGAGGAAGACAATAAAGAGGGCGATTGTCTTCGATTTGTGCAAATTGTCAGTCTTTGGGTTCCTATAGTGGGTATTTCCTGTTGCTTCCATCATCTTCTTATCTGGCGCTTCCATCATCTTCTTATCTGGCGCTTCCATCATCTTCAAGGTGCTCGGTAGCGGGCAGAACCACAGACTTCGTTTAACTTCCCTCCCGGTAACCCTTGGTTGTGTTTAGGTCACCGTTTTGAGATTCAACTTAGTCCGTGGCCTACTTAGCCGAAGCGCCCTCCTTTCGACGCAGGAAATACCCTTCTCTGGTTGGCACAGTGGGATCAGAGAATTTCGCAAGTTCAAGTGCCTCAGTATCGGGATAACAGTTCAATGTTGGTCGATCTTTGTTCAGGAGCTCTTCTTGGGTGTTGACGCTTTCTGTCGTGGCCAGGGTCGCGGAGACCTTCCGGCAGTGGTGTGCGTGCAGCCAGTGCCTCTTCCCCTCCACTCGAAGCGCCGTCCGTGTGGTGATTAGCACTTGCCAGGAGCCCGTCCACCGGGGTTCCAAGCTCTTGGTCCGTTGGAAGTTTCGGATTAGAACGAAGTCCCCCGGTTGGATGTCGTGGCCTGGGCCCCTGGAAGCATCGGGGATGGCCTGCTGCACCTGTTGATGAATGACAGACAACGTTTTAGTTAACTTGCACAAATAATCAGACAGTAGGACGTCCGGGACGTCATGAATGGAGGTTGGTTTGGGAGCAGTCCAGAGGTTCATCGGTCGCCCGAATACAACCTCGTAGGGGGTCAAATGGTGTTTCGTGGGAGTGGAGCGCATCAATAGCAAGGCCAGTGGGAGGGCATCTGGCCATTTAAGTCCGGTGGTGGCCACTATTTTTGACAATTTCAACTTCAGTGTGGCATTATGGCGTTCCACCAGGCCGGCGGATTGGGGGTGGAAGACTGCGTGAAATTTCTGTTTCACCCCCAATCCCTTCAGGATTAGTTGGATAACCTCAGCTATGAAGTGGGGGCCATTGTCGCTCCATAAAATTCGACAAAGGCCATAGCGAGGAAAGAATTCTTTCAGTAGTACTTTGGCAGTAGTCACGGGTTGGATAGGCCTCTACCCATTTGTTGAAGGCACATACAATGACCAGTACATACTTCAAGCCCTGACATCTCTCCAGCTGGATGTAATCCATCTGGAGGACCTCAAAGGGGTGATTGGGGGTCCCAAACCCTCCCCGGGGTACCACAGTTCCTTTCCCAGGGTTGTCTTGCAGACAGATAAGGCATTGCTGGACTAGGCGTCTGGCTGAGTCGGGGATTTTGTCGTTGTGCCAGACTTTGGAAATGAGTTCGATCATGGGTGCAGATCCTATGTGTGCGGGGGAATGAGCCATCGTCAGTATGGGGATCAGGTATGAGTCAGGCAGCAACCATTTGTTTGCATCTTTTGTTCGCCAGCAGCCCTCATCATCCTTCAAACCCACCCCTGCCCACTTAGTCAGTTCGTGAGGGGTGCTGGCCGACTGGATGTCTCTGATCATTTCTCTTGCGTCAGTCCATTTTTCTGCTTGTGACCTGGTCACATACATGTGTGTCACCGTCCTATTCTAAGCTGTTGTTCGTGCAGTGATGTCGGCTAGTGCATTCCCTTGTCCGACTAAGTCTGTCACCTTCTTGTGTGCCTGGCATTTGATCACTGCTAGTCGTTTGGGGAGGAGAACCGCTTCAATCAGGGCAGAAACCAGAACTCCGTGAAGGATGGGGGTGCCGTGGGACGTCAGGAATCCCCTTTCCCTCCACAGGAGCCCAAAATGGTGAACCACCCCGAAGGCATACTGGCTGTCTGTATATACGTTCGCGGTGGTCCCCGTGGCTATGATGCATGCTCGTGTGAGGGCTATCAGCTCTGCTGCCTGGGCAGATCGTTGTGGGATGCGGGCTGTCTCAACTACTGTTCGGGCTGTCGTTACTGCATAGGCAGCTGAAGTGGTGCCATCTGGGAGTTTGATGCATGAGCCGTCTACCCATAGCTCTCCATCGGGGTCGGTGAAAGCAGTGTCTCGGAGGTCAACTCTACTCCTAGTTTGTTCGTCCGTGAGGGTCACACAGTCGTGTATGGGAGGAACGTCGGGGTCATTTTCTGGCAGGGGCAACAATGTGGCAGGATTCAAAGTCGTGCATCTCTTTAGTGTGATGTGGGGTGCAAGTAGCGTCAATTCGTACCCTGTCAGTCGTGCGCTAGTCAAATGTTGAGTCTTGGTTTGGTTCAGAAGGGTGTCGACAGCATGGGGCACTAACACAGTGAGGGAGTTGGAAAGTACGATTCCCTCGCTCTGACGGATAGAGACAGCAGCGGCAGCTACTGCTCGAAGGCAGGCAGGCAAAGCTCTGGCTACAGGATCAAGAGTGGCGGAGAAGTAGGCACAAGGGCGCTGCTTTGGACCTATAGACTGAGTCAGGACCGACAATGCACACCCCTCCCTTTCGTGGGTGAAAAGGGAGAAGGGTTTGGAGTAATCCGGGGTTCTCAGGACGGGCGCTGAACAGAGGGCATCTCGTAATTCCTTAAAGGATGCTTGACACTCAGGGGCCCAAGGGAGCGGGAAGGGGGCGTCTTTGGCCAACAGGGCAAGTAGGGGTTTTACAATGAGGCTGAAATTGGGTAACCATTGTCTGCAAAAAGAGGTTAGGCCAACCAAAGAGCGGACTTGCTTTTGTGTTTTTGGGACGGGGGTGTCTAGGATGGTTTGGATTTGGTCGGGTGTGAGTTTCCTCCCTTCTTTGGACAGGAGATGGCCTAGGTATGTCACTTGTGGCTGGCAGAACTGCAATTTCTTTTTGGAAACTTTGTGGCCATTTTCTGCAAGAAAGTATAGGAGTTGAACAGTGGCTGTGATTGCAAGTGGGGTGGTGCCGACCGCCAAAAGGATATCATCGACATATTGGATCAACACCACTCCATCCGGTAGCTGGACGGCGTCCAGCTGTCTGTTGAGGGCCTGGCTGTAAATACTGGGACTTTCAGTGTACCCCTGGGGAGCTCTACAAAATCGGTACGAGCGGGATTTCAGGGTGAAGCCGAAGAGATAACGGCTGTCTGGATGGATGGGGATAGAGAAAAACGCATTCTTGAGGTCGATAACAGTGAAGGTGGTGGCAGTGGACGGGATGAGGGTCAGAATGGTGGTGATATCTGAGACTACGGGGTATTGGGGTACAACCACTTTGTTGATCTCTCGCAGGTCGATGATGAAGCGGTACGCTTTCTCATCTCCCTCGCCTTGCTTCTTGAGGATGGGTAGGATAGGGCTGTTGCAGACATTGCTAACCACTTCTTCGACCACCCCTGCATCAACCTGAGACTGAATGATCGCTACCAGTGCCTTCTCACCCTCGGGTGATATCCGGTACTGCGGGAGTTTCGGGAGCATAGCGTCCTGTCTCACAGTTATATGAATAGGGTCAATCATCATTCGTCCCACATCAGAGTCATTTTTGGCCCATAGGTACGGAGGTAGGGTATCAAGCAAGGACAGGTCAGCATCAGTTATGGGGCACATGTGTCGTGCAGGGCAGGATTTGGGTATGTCTGGGTTGTCGTACAGGATGACTCGGACTCCATCCGGGGAACACCTGATGGTAGCTCGAAAATGCTTCAGTAAGTCAATCCCCATAATGGCGTCAGGGGAGTTGGAGGAGAGCAGAAATGTTGTATCGGTGGTGTTGCTTTCTAGGTCAAAGGTGACGGGTACGGACAGGGGGTTAGTGGAGGGCGTCCCATCGAAACCTATCGATGTAATGTGTGAGCCATACAAGGGTGCCCTTGGAATCAGTCATTTTGATAACACACTACGTGTCGCCCCAGTGTCTAGCAAAAATGGAGACTCTGTACCCAGGACCTTAGCAGTGACATAAGGACCTTGCTGGTCAACACAGAGCTCGACTGGATCCCTCCCTTGCCCCTGGCAGTCCTATGCAAAATCGGGGGCATTCTCACCGTCGGATAGTTGATACTGGTTCTGTCGGGGGCGGTCAAATGTGTTCGATCTCCCTGATCTGTCATTGTTGGTGTCGTTTGTGTGCCCTCGTCCTTGTCCCCTATTTCTCGGTCCACGCGCCACATCCTTGGGGTTCCTATTTCTGTTCATCTCTAGCAGAACCGGACACTGGGATTTCTAATGGCCGAATCCTTTGCAGAAGGCACATTGGTCATCGCTAATGTCTCTACGTCCAGTGTGGGGTGTTGGGGTGTGATCTTTAGGAGGGGGATTTCTAGGGATGGTCGATTGGTAGTTCCCCCTTTGGGGTTCCCGTCCGACCGCTATACCTTGTATCTGGGCTATCATCACCCTTTCTTTCAAATCTTTCTTCTTTTTCTCGGACGCCCTATCATTCTCATTTTTCTGGTGCTCGTAATACTGAGCCATCTGAAGGATAGCTGCGGGTTTGGAGGCCCCCCAACTACTCTCACTCATCTGCAATTTTTGGGAGACCTCCTGTGATAGGCCCTTCACATAGTTTTGTACGAACAGGTGTTGTCCGGTTGCGGTGGTCATGTCTTGGCCACTGTAGTCGGAGAACACCGTCTCGAATCGGGAGAAGTATTCTGATACATCTTCTTGGGGTTTCTGACGACAGGCCGTGACTATCGACCAATCTACCTTTTTCTCTGGGATCAGTGTCTTTAACTTCTGAACTAATTTGTCTGGGAGTTCTAATATGTCCTTTACTGGTTTCCTTCCAGGCTCTCGCTGTCTATCTAGTTCACTGAGTTGCTCCCAGGTATGTCCAAACAGATCTGTGTGGTCAGCCTTCCGGATTTGCTTCCACACGTCAGCTGGCAGGCATAACCCGAAAAACAAGTCAATGTCCGCTAAAGTCATTATCGTCGAACCCAAGGCTGTGCCCAATTCGGTATAGAATGCTGTCGGGTTCTTTCTTAGATCGGGCAGAGTTTGTCTAAAAGTTAGGATATCTTGTCGGTCCCATGGTTGGTAAACCCAATTGTACACAACCCTCCCTTTAGCATCTGCGTGATTAATATCATCGTTTGTTCCCAGACCACGTGGCGGAATCCAGTATGGGGCCGCTTCTCTGATGGGCATCATAGTGTTGGCTACTTCTACTGAGGTCGTTTCAGGGACTGTAACCTTGGCTTCTGGTTTTTGTTCCGTGAGGTGGCGGAAGACCTCAAGGGTCTGCATGAAGAGCTCCGTCGCCTCACATTCAGTCCCATCTCCGACATCAATCTTCCTATACAGCGTTGTCAGTTTAGCGGGGCCCTTACTTTGATACCTATCCTCATATGCGTTCAGGGTGTGGTAGCTGAATCGCAAAATGAAATGCCGTCTGTGGCTGTCGGCATGCGAGTTATACATGTTCATTGTGTATTCTTCGCTCTCCCTTCGTTCCACTAGTGTCTTTGCTATTTTGTCAATCCCATCCCGCTCATCTTTGCTCAACCTGTTTGGTCTGGCTGGTGGGTGCTCGCTAACCTCAGGGGCATCTGGTGGTGCTGCTAATGTGGCTGGTGCGGAGGCCGTGAGGGCTGGTGCACTAGCGCTAAGGCCGTTCTCGCTCGCACTCAGGGCCTGCAGGTGTTGTTGGCAGGGGGCATATGGAGGGGGCATGTAGATGATTGGGGGACCTAGCAGTAACTCATCGTTCGCCCGCTGTTTGGAGGGCAATTCAGGGTAGAGCGCAGAGGGGGTCCTAACAGGACATTGACCTGTCGACCCTGATTCTTGGTTTTCTGTAGCTTCCTTTCTTTCCTTTATTTCTTCTTCTAATTGCTTAGCGGCTAGGTGGGCTGCCTTTCGTAATTCTTTCCCTATTTTTGCTTCTTCTCTTTTTCTTCGTTGTTCCGTTTCTTTGCGCCACATGCCGATACTATCAAGCATAGTGGGCGTAGTCTTATTTTTCTGGAGCGCTATTTCTAATGTTTTTATTTTATGCTCATCAAAGGAACCTATCAGTGGCCACTGACTTTTGAGGTCAGTTTTTGTGTATTTATGCCATAACCTAGTATAGGCAATAGCGACTACTCCATGCTTGGTGAACATGTCCTTATTAGGGGTGCCTTCTAGTGGGGCTGGATGGTTCATCTCTAATAAGCGGACCGGGCTGAACAGGCTACCAATCAGTGGGGAGAAGATAGGCATGACGGGTTACAACGGGGACAAAGGGCTGCACTACCTATCTTATCACGGCGGGCAAAGACTAGACAGAATATTTCTATTCTCCGTTGTTTGCAGGCGGTGAATATCTCAAAAGAACCAATATCGAACAATCAATGTTCGGTCAATCAAACAATCAGTGGGGAGAATAAGTGGGTACGACGTGTTAAAGGTTTGCGTTACCCACTCTTTCTCTACCTGCAAAGAGAGACCTTGTTCTTCCCTGTTTGCAGACAGAGAATCTCCAGACAACAATCCACGAACGACAGTTCGGGAAAACAGTGGGGGAGGAAGATAGGCACGACGGATTACAATGGGGACAAAAGTCTGCGTTACCTATCCTTCACTGTTTGCAAAGAGAGAGCCTGTTGTTTCTCCGTTTGCAGACGGTGAATCTCCAGAGGGATCAACAAAGCGTAATACTAGTATTATCCAAATCAAACAATCATTTCTCAATTTGTCGTGTTTACACGACCTTACCCGGACCGCATGGACGGTTTCCTGTCTTCCGAATCCAGCGCCCGATCGTCCTCTATTCTTCGCGATGTTCGTGGCAAACCTGATGGTTCCCAGTCAGGACCGTAGATCACTCGAGAGAGGTCTGTTCGGAACTAGTGAAGGTCGGATGATCGGCTGTCAGACGAGGGTCTATCTGACACGAGCTCTCCCGATCGTTGCAGTCGTTCACTCTGTCGTCGGGACCTCTCCCACTGGATTCACGTGTCGCTGATGGGCCCACCCAGGGACGCCAATTGTGGAAAAAAGGGTAGGGCTATGACCTTCTTCAAGATTTGCCCGGCGCTAACCGCCTTCGTACCATTCAAATTACCAAGCAATGAGGCAGGCGCCGGAGACCAGAAGGCAGGAAACAGAAGTTTTATTCCGACGGAGCAGAACACATCAGATCAGACAACAAGGTATCGTCTCGAGGTGCTCTAACAGCCTCTCTGAGGCCTGGCCTCTTATATCCTGGTTTATGACATGTCAGCATTCTTTATTGCATAAAGGACTCTTTAAACTTATGAAATGACATCCCCATAATCCTTGTGTCAAACCCACCCCCACATACATTCACAATAGAGGTCCTCACCCTGCTGATAACAGGAGGGGGTTATCACGCGGCTGAGTGTTCCGCCGATTCTTAGGGTGTGTGCGCCTGATCGTATCCCATGGGGTGGGGAGGCCATGATCAATGGTGGGTCCTTTGAAGAGGAGCGACTCCATACAATAAGGGGCAGTAAATGGTATCTTCCGGCTTAGGCGATGGCCTCGGACCTGTGTGGATAGTTGGACTCGGGGGAAGGGGTCATCAAAGGAGTGGTATTCATGCCGCGTGGACAATTCGAGCGCGGAGGGATGGTTTATCAACAGAGGGGTATTCATGGAAGGAGAGGGGGTGTTGGTCAGGCGCGAGCGTGACCCCCAAGGACAGGGTCATGCAAGAGGAGAAGGGTTATGCTCATGTGAGGGAGGGAGGGGGGAGCCAGGGTGCGCGGAGGATGCTTGCAGGGTCAGAGGAGCGCGCTGGCGATCGATCGTGGACAGGGAGACCATGATACCTAAAATGGCTGTCGTGCACATTGTACGTGGGTGACAAGCTGGCGCAGATGATGTTCAGCTCGTAAACTAAAATTCCACATGCTATTTGTTAACAGTGAAATTGATCTTCTTAGCAGGCCTAGGGTTTGCCGTGCGCTGTCTCTCCGAGACTTCCTGTAATCTGTATCAGGGGTCAACTTCTCTGTACTTACTCATGCGGCTTGCTATTTTTTTTGATGTCCAGCATGCATCAGCACAGAGCTCTCACGAGCGCTGCACTGTTAATTTTACATATTCAGCACATCGCTCGTCATGATCCAATTTTATAAACAGTCAGTTCTATTGTTTTATTTATTTAATCATAGTTGTTTTCGTATGCGTTTGGGGTTTAATATAATTAATGGTGCCTGTGATGCAGCGCCTTTCCAGAAATAATTTCTAAATACATGTCACCTTTCCCTGAAGCTTAAATTCTAACATACATTCAAATAATGGGCCCATAACACTGCAATTCACTCTAAAACATTTATGGGCAGATTTATGAGTTCTGGCGCATCTCTGCAAATCAGCAGGGATGAGCCAGAACTGATGCGTCACGCAATTCCCTCCTTGCGGCACCACAGATGCGCCGCATTTAGAATGTGGCGCACCTTGGTGCAAGGAAGGGCAGATGCGTGACGCATCTTGTGGTGTACGGGCGGCGCATTGCTGGAGTAGCGTCGCAAGTGCGACGCAACTCCTGCAATGTACAGAGGCCACCCATACATAACGTGGTGTGTCACTCCTTACGCCTCCTTCAAGCAGGCGTAAGGATTTGACCCAGCAGCGTCGTAAAACTGACTCAGTGAAATCTTGTAGATTTCACTGCGTCAGTTTTACGGGGCTTTCCTACGAGGGAACACCCACCCTGCGACAGAACGCCCACATGAAACCTGACGCAGGTTTCATGTGGCGCAGGGCTTTACAACGTGACGCATCTGCATAGATGCGTCACATTGTAAATAGGCTGCAGGGATGCGCCACGTTTCCGCGCCGTTGCATGACGCAACGGCGGCATAAACGTGGCGCAAGTCCGACATAAATCTGCCCCTTACACTTTACTTCATGATCGGTGAAATTCAAAGGAAAAGCTGCTGTATCATAGTGGAGTATCTAAAACTAAATTGCATATTTATACTATTTACACCTGCCCGTTTAAATGCATTTACCATGGTTTTCATAAAATGCAACATTTTATTTAGACACACCACCATTGAGATCAATGGATCTGCTAATAACAAATTAGGCGTAGGAAAACTCAAGACCAGCTTGATTCTCTATTTATCTCATTTTTATTAATAGCAAATTCAGCATGTCTTAGATTATTCACTTTATTTATTTATTTCAGAAAAATCGACATTTAAATATAAGGATTTAGATTCAGGACAGTTAAAATCATTTATTTAAGAAAACCTAAAGATATACATTTTCATTATTTGTATATTTCAGATATTAGCAAAAGACAGATAGTTCCCAAACCAATCACCTATTCTCCTAACATCCCTAACTAAACTCTCAAATAAAGAGCATCTCCCTGTAAAGATAAACAGAGTTAGGTAGATTCTTACATATCAGGAAAAATTCAGCATTCCAGCAGCATCTCAGGATGAAAACGGAGAGAGCGATCCCCTTCAATAAAACCAGCACTTTTTATACCCTTTTCACTAGCTCTATCCAACTAAAAGTGTATCTTTTAAACTAAATAAGAGTCCTGATTGGACAATATTGAGGTGGATGAGCATCATTTTGTCATCGAAACTCAAGTTTCCTTCCGTCCGCAATTTTTCTAATGGGTCCATTGTATTATTCAGTGTCCAGCCTAGTCCAGTTCCCTACTTGCAACGTTCCACATATTACCCATGTTCTGTACCACTGTGCTCATCACTTGGCAGCCATCTGCACTTCCAGTTCAACTCGTCCTTAGTCAGTCCAGGCTCAAGCTGCTCGCATTCAATTCTCACGCATGTGCAGTTCTTTTGTGGTCACAATAATCGAGTGACTCCATTTTCTTTTAGGCCTCACGACTCAGAAATGGGAACTATCATAGAAACAAACACAAATGAACATTAATTTTAATCATTTAACCCTTCTGTTTACCTCCCCCTTACTAAGGTTTTCCCAATTAGTATTTTACTTAGCAAATAGCCACATTTAAGCGCAATATACTTACTTTATTTTCGCGTTTTTACACAAAGACACATAAACAAAAGCAAATGTATGCTGCATTCCATTAATTTAAAGCTGCTTATTAGTTGTAAACATGACAAATTAACGTAATTAGTTAGTTATGATGGCAACACAAGCAAGAATAATTTCCCACTTGTATTTGTGTCGGTGCATTTCTTTTTCCACATTGATTATTCATGCACAACGTTTCATTAATACGAGTTACTGTTATTGGAGTATGATTTCGTAAGGGGTACACAAAATTTTGTTCCTCCACCTTGCTCCATCACCTGCTCCTTTACACCCTGGCTTGCGTGCAGCAGCTTTGTAATTTCAGCCCGCCCTCTTCCTCCCTTTCCATGCTGGAT
Source organism: Lissotriton vulgaris (assembly GCF_964263255.1). NCBI lineage: Eukaryota > Metazoa > Chordata > Amphibia > Caudata > Salamandridae > Lissotriton > Lissotriton vulgaris. The sequence goes on from NC_141689.1 coordinate 1,908,598,579, forward strand.
TTGTCCAGGCCCCGGAAGTAGCAGATCCTCATTCTCCCTGCGGCCATTGAACCTGTGGAACTTTTGTTACTCACAGCACTCTTTACAGTGCTTTTACATTGTTTCTTTCCACTGCAACAGCGGCGCCATACTAAATATTTGAGCAGGCGCCTACTTCACTTGCTGAGTTTGACAATGCTTTTTTCATACGTTTCCTTCAAGGGTCTGACTCCTGATCCGTGGCCGAGATCGGGTTATCATTTGTACGCCTTGGTTTGTGTCCCAGTGCACACCATCTTTCCCGAGTGCTCCGATTACTTGCAGTGGCTCCATGTGAAACGGTCTCGATGTAGGGACCTTTGAAGCATGGTAGGCATGCAGATGAGTATGTTTCTGTCCCTCAGCCTTCAAACTTCCTGCTGATACGGGGGTCTGAGGCCCAGTACAAGCTCCTCCTTTCCTGGCAGATTTCCTCCCTCCCTCCCTCAATGGCCTCTACTGTTCCACACAGCGCTTTGAGGCAGCATAAGTTTGCAGTTAAACACCATACAAACACTAGCCCAGCAGGTGTTCTGTTTCTTCGCTTCTTTAACCATACCCACCCCATCCCCTTATTACTTCTCATTCGCAGAGCATCGGCACTTCTCAGAAACCAGAAGGGGCTCTAGTTTTCTCTCTGTCCGCGAAACAGACGCAACTATTCTTCCATTGTGCATTTTCAGTTGTCCTGGCTACGTTGTGATCGAAGCGCGCAACACCGATTGGGTTCACGGGGCTTCAGCCCCCCGTCATGTGTGTTAGCCCGGGCGGAGACAGCTTCGCCGGCTGGCAAGCATTTAATTGCAGCCGCACCCGAGTACTTAACAGGTCTTTAAAAGACCATTTACTTGTAAATGAGGCTTTTGTTGTGTGTTTACCCCTTTGTACTGGCTGTAAGAAGGGGTGAACACACAACAAAAGCTTCTCTGTCTATGGTTGGAAGAATTGGCCCCTAGAAATATTTTTCTCCCCACCCCCCACAAATTTGGCTCTAGTTGCCCGCCAGTTGTGATCACTTTTAACTCAACAATGCCAACTTGAGGGATCAGTAACGTTGTTTCCCTGCAATCGTGGTTTGTGTGTGCGTGAATGCGGATGTTCATTGGTTTGTGTGTGGAGGTGTGTTTTAGTGGTGTTTAGTTGATGTATGTCTCTGTACCTACATAATATATACGTTAGGCATGCCAGAGTGTGTGGGTGAATTCGAAGATGCGTGTGTTTGTAGGACGGAGGAAGCAACCCCTTGAGGTTACAAACAAGAAGAAACAGAGAGCGTGGTTAGGAGCAGTCTGTTTTGTCGTGGATATCAGTCTCTTATGCGCATAGACATGGAAATTGTGGCACTGGGCAGTACAGGAAGCTAGGGACGTACTTTGGTTTGTTGATGCATGTCTGTGTTTCTTGGTGCCTGCTTATGTGTTTGTGGTATGCCTGTGTTTATGCGTGTTTGGGCAGGAACAGGAGTGTGTAAACCACGCATGTTCCCATATTTAATATAACATATTCATTTCTATTGCACACCATATTAGGTTAACATTTTTTCTATTGCAGTATTTGTTTGATTGTTAGTCATCATCGACGCTCTGTTCGTTTAAACGCTTGATCAGACATAAACAGTAACAAAACATGAGTGGAATGGTCTGCTGCGAGTTAAAGATAGACTACTAATTACAGCAAATCATGTGCAGACAAAATTATTAATTTCGACAAAATAAGCAACTGCATGTCAAAAAGATGTTTGCTTCAATTTGTGAGAAATAGGGAAGGCCTGAAATATGAATGTTAAAAAACAGCTCCCAGTGACATCAGACAAGTAGAAGGACTGTGAGGTTTTTCATGCGCAGCTTTGTATGATTTTCAGCCACGCGCCTTAACTCTGCTTTCATGTAAAATGAACACACACAGTGTGACATGGAGCGTGTCCCTCCCTCTCTGAGATGGGGGCACGCACAGAGATAAACGACCAGACGCCGGAAGACCTGAGCCTGAGGAGAACTAACTATAATGAGACCTAAAATATTTTATTTATTTAAAAAAGGGACACTCTGCTGTGGTTTTCGAGACCTTAAAAGCACACACTTATTTCAGAAGCACGTCCAACAAGCATTTACAATGCAATAGGTCCCGCATTATCAAAGTTTGAGCTATTGGCATTGTAAATGACAATGCCTTTTATTCATTTGCATCGGTGGGTAAACAAGCACTTTGTACTTATAGCCCATGCTTATGAGAAGCAAGGCTGGCAGTCTCTTTTACTGCCAGCCTTGTTATTTTGGCCTGCCAGTAAATAGAGAGCCATTTCATGCAGCACTTCTTCGCACAGTCACTCTCCCCATTAGTGCCATCTCGCTGTTATCCGGAATAAAATGGCCAAGAATGCCTATGGTGTTTTTAGATTTGCCTCGAAAGTGGGGGAGAGGCGCACCTTAGACATGCTTAAAATTTATCAGGCAAGGTGTGCGTCTATTGCATTATATGGTGCAGGCATATGGGGCTATAGCCGGCATGATAGCTTGCAAATTGAAGAAAATAATTTTTTAAAAAAGCTTCTATGCCTACCTGTCTCAACCTCTAATGAATTGATCCATCAAGAGCTTAATAAACACTTTTTAGGTGATTTGTTATCTTTTAGGCCTTTGATGGTCTGGCGCTCCATCTGGCTTAAGGAAGAGAAGGCCTTTAACAGATTGGTTATCGAGGATTGCCTTTTAATGGACACATTTTTGGCGATCCCATGGATCAAATATGTTGTTGTCTGTTTTTCGGAAATCTATGGTGTTAATATTGTTAACGACCCATCTGCAGTATCCAATATTACTAAGTCTGATATGAAAAATACCTTTCTTGGATTTGCAGATAGAAAGCGTAAATTAGTCTCTGGATCATTATCTACTGTACTGTTTTATAATTCATTTGTTACAGGAGAAGTGTTCCCATTATATCTCCAGATGGTATCTAGACAGTCACACAAGTTTGTACTTACAAGGTTGCGGTTCGGGATGGCACATTATTTAGTGGCCCATCCCCAGATCAAGAAACATCCGACAGGACCATGTATGTGTGACTCTATATCTACCCAAAGCACTCAGCACTTTCTTTTGTTCTGTGAACTGTACAGGGAACAGCGTACTATGTTTTTGAAACCTATGCTTAACAAATATGGTGTACGTACAGTTAAGGAAGCCATGGGCCTAATTTTAAATTTACAATCAGCAGATATTTGTTTTTATACTGCAACGTTTTTAAACAAATGCATTTATTCCAGGAAAAATATGACTTTTTAATGTACCATATTTATGGATTTTTTTAAAACTTCTGCATTTTTATCTTTTTTTAATCATGACGTATTTACTGTTTTATCTGTGCTTTCATGGTCATTCATTTGTACCGAATAAAAGCTTCATGAACTGAACTGAACTGAACACTCACAGTGTGACATGGTGAGTGTCCCTCCCTCTCTGAGATGGGGCCACGCACAGAGATAAACAACCAGACGCCGGAAGACCTGAGCCTGAGGAGAACTAACTATAATGAGACCTAAAATATTTTATTTATTTAAAAAAGGGACACTCTGCTGTGGTTTTCGAGACCTTAAAAGCACACACTTATTTCAGAAGCTCGTCCAACAAGCATTTACAATGCAATAGGTCTCGCATTATTAAAGTTTGAGCTATTGGCATTGTAAATGACAATGCCTTTTATTCATTTGCATCGGTGGGTAAACAAGCACTTTGTACTTATAGTCCATGCTTATGAGAAGCAAGGCTGGCAGTCTCTTTTACTGCCAGCCTTGTTATTTATTCAACAGCCCAGTGCAGCACTTTCTGAGTCCTGCACTTGTCTTTGACCACCGAATGTATTGCACTTTTGTGTGTGAAATGGTTTGTGCTAAACCTTCTACGAAAAACAATAGGCTGATGGCGTAGCATCATTTTGGCTCCATCATTTTACGTTTGTTTAGGCCACATATATATGTATTTACACTTTGCCTTATGTACCCATAGGACGCAATAATACTAAAGAGATATGGGGCTCAGTAGGGACATTTTAAGGATTTTGTCAGTGGCGGCTCCTCTATCCGGGCGTTTGGGTGCCGATCCCTACTTTCTCGACGTGCGAGAAGGCAGAAACATAAATGGTAATAACTACCATTTATGTTTCTGCCTTCTCGCACAGCGAGAAAGCTAAAGTTCCTGGTTGGGAGTGGGCGGTGTTTCTCGAGGGCAGGGGGGAGTGGCTTGCCCACTGTTGTTCCTACTGACTGTTTGGGCGGCCTCAGGCTGCCCAAACAGTCAGTAGGAACAACAGTGGGCAAGCCTCTCCCCCCTGCCCTCGAGAAACACCGCCCACTCTCCCTGTTCTCTCTGTATGCAGTAGCATACAGAGAGAAAATGACGCGTGTTGGGCAGCGGACTCACCAATCACAGCGCTGCCATCGCAGCGTTGTCATTGGTGGAGGGGAGGGAGGCTGCCTGCAGCCTTCCTGGTGACGAGCTGAAGAATTCAAAAAAGCAGGACGGCCAGAGTCGGGAGTCTCGGAAAAAGCGGGACGGTAAGTGTAACTATTTTATATATATTTTTCCCTTAAACCCATCCCGCCTCCCCCCATCCCTTCCGCAGCGACCCCATTTTCACCCCCCACCCGTAATGCCAGCCACGACTGCTGGCACATGAATGACTACTTCAGGACTTGTCACTTCCTGCTTTGAAGTGGAAAAACATGCTTGAGGCGGTCGTACAAGACTGCAGGGTGGAATTGTACAAAGTCAGTTTTTGGACACATCAGCTTGAACTTTTTTCAGTATAGCCAAGGTGCAGTCCGTTTTTTCAGACAAAACTCGTGGTCTTGCTTTTCCAAATTACCTTTGAGTGGGGCTGCTGAAGAATTGGCAGTGACTCATAAAATAGCAGAGTTGCAAAAGTTAATCTTATCAGAAATCTGAAGAAGCCGTAAGGCGGCATTCGGCGCTCAAAAAAGCACATTAAAACATTCAATGAATAAAGGTAGGTTCATAGTAGAGCTGTGTTTACACTGGCCAAGCGGTAAAATATAAACTGATAAAACAACTTGGGGAAAACCGCATACAAGCACTGAATGTGAAAGACAGCTGCACTGAGACTGACTGCATTGTATGCGTATTAGTGCTGTGTGCTTTGAATGGGTGTGTGCATGGGTATCTGCTAGCGAATGATGGGTATACGTGTGCGCAATTGTGAATGAATGGGTGTAAGTGCACATGTAGATGGGTGGGAGTGAGTATGTGTGTGTGGGTGCTTTCAGATATCTGGGGAGCATTAAAGAGGGTCCGCGCTCCTAACCTGGTGAGTGCAGGGGTTTGAAGCAGTGCGGGGTCTGGATCATGGGAGAGGGCTAAAGACCACTATACAGTGGGGGCTCGTAATGTCCCCCCACTAGGATTTTGTGGGCCATGGGCCAAACATATTTTATTGGACCCTGTTCCTAACAACTTTGAATTTATGATCCAGTTTCAGCTCTTTCATGCCCTGTTTGGCTAGATAACTGATGGTGCACAGGCGCACTTGTCCATATTCTAAATGTGTTTACATCTAATATTCAGGGATAGCGATCTGTACTTCGAATACCATAATAGAGCAGCAGAGCACTAATATTATTGTAAATAATATTTCAGCCCCCCCCACCTCCCATTTCTCATTGGTGAGGCCCTGTTTTGATCTAAATGAGACTGTTATTATGGATGTTGCATGTTGGTGAAAAATAAACATTTATTTCCCACATTAAAAACGAATGAAAGGAAAGTGGTATTTTAAACAAGGGGCAAGACTCTAAAGAACACAGAAGGCTCTTTTAAAGTCTGGGACCCCTGAGCAAGGGCCGACTTTTCCCATGCCTTAAAAAGTCTCGGGCTCTGAAGGTATAGAAGTTCAACTATTGTGTGTTTGAGATATATATGTGTGCATATTAATGTTACCCTTTTCAGAAACATCTGGACTGATGATATTAATCTTTTATAGGTTTAAATTGTAATGTGGTGTGCTAAAATGCATTTTAATGCAGTGCATCCACCAGGGATTATTGAGACTGAACAGTGGCATAACAAAGGCCCCCACAGCCCCTGCAGTGCAGAGGAACTCCAACCTCCATGGGGCACCCTCAGCACAGGACCCTGGTCTGTGAGCTCCTAATTGAGCCTCGAGGGGGGGCCTTTTGTACTTTGCAGGGGGCAGGGCTCAATTTTCGTACAACACTGAGAATGAATCATATATGTGTTACTGCTCTCTTTATAAATTGTGACCAGTTGTCGTTTTTGCTTGCTAAAATGTATTGCTTATTGTGCCACATTTACGAGTACTGGATGATATAGCTTGATTCCTCATTAAAGAATTAATTTCTGCATTAGATGTAGGTTGTAGAATTAATATATTTAAAAGAGAAAAATTAAGTTGGCGCGATTGTGAGCCTTAAGCTTGCAGTCCAGACAGTTATTACTTACATGAAAGTTGTTTTTAATGCATGTTTCTCTCCTTTGCAGGTGGAGACCACAGGAATTCATTAATTAGTGAAAAACACATTGTATTTCAGCGATAGAGAGGTGAGGAACAGCTGGTAAGGTCAAATAATTTTAATGAAGAACAAAGGGAATGTTACAAGGTAATATTATCATACAAGGGAGGAACCAGGGATGCGTTGGAAGTGGAGACTGGGATATAAGAGTAGTGTTCATGGTGTCAAGTTCTTTTACGGGAACTGGAAAGTCTATTATGATGTGTATGAGGTCATGTTTTCTTGGATGCTCTCTGTGCATTTTAATTAATGAACCCACCTTGAGTTTAGTCCGATTCCCTTGAGGCTTGGAAATCGACAGACCTCTTGTGACAAGTTGGACTTGGCCCTTTTTGCAGAGTCATCCGTGAACTTTTTGCCTTCCTCCTCTAGTTTTTCTGACCTGTTGTTGGCTGTTTTATGTCTCTGGGCACTTTATCACTGCTGATCAGTGCTAAAGTGCTTATGCTCTCCCTATTGTAAATTAATGTTTGAATTAGTGATTCCATGATTGGCTGGTTTGGTTTGCCTGTCAGATCTTTGTACCGTTCACCAGGAGTGCCCAGGGCTGGTAACCCAAATGCTGCTAGTGGGCTTGCAGCACTGGTTGTGACACCCACAGAAGCAGACTGTAAAAGTGTGTCTAAGGCCTGCCATTGCAGAGCCTGTGTGCAGTCTGGTAGTGCCATGCTGACTGGGCAGGTGCACCCACTTGCCAGCCCATAAACATACCCTTTTCTTCATATCAGACACCCCTATGGTAGGCCCAAGGACAGGGTGCATTGTAAGTATAAGGTAGGGCATGGCCTCTTGCTTGTAGCATGTCATAATAGTGAATTACAGCCATTTTCATGTTTCACTATTGCAAGGCTACTTGTTCACCATAGGCCAGAATGGGCACTTAGATTATTACATTTTATAATCCTAACTGACTCAGGGAACATGGTAGAAATTCGAGGTTAGTATGCCTGAACTTGGAATGATAAAATACATCTTTTAGTGAAGATGGTTTTAACATTCTGTGTTTGAAAATATCACTTTTAGATAGTACGAATTTTCTTGTCTAGCTATCCAAGCCTGCCTCTGCTAGGTTGTGTATTCCTTTTCTGGAGTTTCAGTGACTGGGCTGGGGGATTCCAGGAGACAGGGTGAGTCTGCCCAGTGGTGAATAGAGAGATCTGCATATAGATGGGAGGGAAGAGTTGCACTTGGGACCAGTGCTGGCTCTACCCCCTGTGGTGTGTCTGATGTCTCTGCCCTGTGAAAGGAGAGAAGGAATCATATCAACAGAGTGCTCCAGGGCTGTGTCTTTCCTCCACAATGCTGGCTCGACTCCCTGTGGGGCATCTGATGTTTCTGCCCTGCACTGTGAAAGGAAAGAAGGAGTGATGTGAACAGAGTGCTCCAGAACTGGTTTGGACTAGGCAAAGGCCCCTATGCCCTCAGAGGACAAAGGATTTTGAGGTATAAATATTGGGACCATGATTCAAAGAAATTAGCTCAGTTTTGGACTACAAGAAGAAATATTTACTGAGGAGAGGAGTCTGAAGAAACTGAGGAGCGACTATCCCAAAGCTGAAGTGCTGCTTGGAGGGTTGGCCTGCAGTGGCTGCCTGACTGCCAAAGAAAGGAGAAAGTACTTTATGTGCACTTTATTCAACTTGTGAAGGGTCTCCAAGAGCTTGAGAAAAGAATTTGCCTCCTGCTGAAGTCTCAGGGACAACAGACTTCAACTCCCAGCTCCCCAAGAGTTCTTTGGAAGTGCCTGCTGCTGTTTTGGGCCTTCAGAGGGATTGCGTGTCGCAAGGAGCTGGAAGCGCGACTCAAGAGGAAGAAGCTTGTGGCAGCCGCTGCCATCGCATCTCTGAACAGGGTTGTCAATGCTGTAGCTGACGCATTGCACAGCATCGAGAGAAGCGTCTCGCACCGAAGAAGAAGAGTGTCGCTGTCGCAGCCACTGCCATCACATCTCTGAACCAGGGTGTCGCCGATGTAGCTAACGCATTGCACCGCATCGAGAGAAGCGTCTCACATCCACGGAGAAGCGTGCCACCGTCGGAGCCGCTGTCGTTGCATCTCTGAACAGGGTGTCGCCGCTGCAGCTGTCACATTGAGCATTGCACCGCATCGAGAGAAGCGTCTCGCACCGAAGAAGAAGCGTGCCGCCGTCGCTGCCATTGCATCTCTGAACAAGGATGTCGCCCCTGTAGCTGACACATTGTACTGCATCGAGAAAAACGCCTCACATCCACGGAGAAGCGTGCCACCGTCGGAGCCGCTGTCGTTGCATCTCTGAACAGGGTGTCGCCGCTGCAGCTATGACATCGAGCAGAAGCGTCTTGCATAGAGGGAAAAGAGTGTCACCACCAAATCCGCTGTTGTCACATATCTGAACAAGGGTGTTGCCGCTGCAGCTGACGCATCGAGTTGAGACTTATCGCAACATCAGAGAAGCTTGCCACATCAGGAAGAACTTGACGTCTTTATTTCTTTGCACCAAATTTTGCTGCATTTCCATCTTTGCAACACTTTCGTTGCCCTGCGTGTCGCATCTTAAGGTACATTGACTCAAAGTGTCGCATTTTAAGAACTAAAGAGAACTAAGCTAAAACTACCATTTTAAGTACATTATTGTGGATTTTTGTTGTTTGTGGTCTTGTGATAAGTCTATATAAAGAATATTTGTCTTTAATATAAACCTGGTGTGGTGTCCATCTATTGTGTTGTCACTGGATTACTGTAAGTGTACACAAATGCTTTAAACACTTCCTCTTAGATAAGCCTGTCTGCTGAGGTTCTGTGATTCTGAACCCGTTTTGTAAAGGTCATGGTATTGTTATGATTTTGGTAGTAGCGAACCGTAAATGACGAGTGCGGCAAGTGCGTGTTTTTTCGTCATGTTCGATTGATGGATTCACTACGTATTTGGGGATTTCGTTCTGAACCTTCGGGTTCCATTTTGTGTACCGCAGTCATTTTGTGGTTGCCCTCACATAGGCCAATGACGACGGCCGAACGAGTCTTTGGGACACGTACACCTTTAGCTGACTTCTAGATGACCTGAGCGAACTGACTCTGTTGCCTGAAGCTAACCTTACTGAGCCGGTTCCTTGTCCGGCAGCTGGTCAAGATAGAGATCAAAGAGCAGGACATTGTTGAGTTTATGGTACACGCACACACCCTTCTATCTTGCTTCACATCTGTTTCTGTTCCTTCTTTTATGGCCTGTTTATGATTTGGGTAGTGGTTCTTTTATTATGGGTTTGTCCGGCCTGTCCGAGCAGGAATGTTGGGCCTTCCCGTGTAATTGATGGTGGGCTGGACAACTGAAAAGTGGGATTGTCGTTATGCAATACCTTTTGCAATGTCACCTGTGATTGGACAGTTTGTAAATAATGGGTGTTTGTTAGGAATGTGATTTGTGGCATAAAAGACGATGTCTCGCAATACGAAAATTGAGCAGTCTCTAGCGAACTACCCATCTCGTACTTCGTAGATTTCTGTTCCTGGTTGCAGCCAATAAATTTGATCTTTGATGCCACCGAGAAGTATCCTGTGTCTCTGTATTCTAAGACAGGTGAACTCGAAGACTTTGGGCATGCTCCTGGCGCCGCTGGGTTCTAAAACCTGGTTCATCAGTTGGCGTTCAACGTGGGGCGACTTCAGTGGTACCGGTCCAAGCCTGAAGATCGTGAGGAGTTTCGTGAGAAAATTCTGGAGGAAGGCCAACCACTTCATCGACCCCTGTATGTCGGCATGGTCCGAAAGTTTTTGCTGCGAGGTTCCCCGCTTTCCGACGGCTACGAAGGACTGCTGCCCTGACTGTTGCCCTGTCTTGGACCCTTTGACGATTTGTAGAGCGAGATGATAGACGGGTCTTCTGGTGACGTGATCGATACCTCAGTTAAGTATGAGTGGAGCGTCTCCTAGTCCTTAGTTTTTGGGTATCCTTCGGGATCTTTGATTTGGAACTTGCAAGTGCCAAAGCCGAGGGACTCGTATATTTGAGAGACTATCGAGTTTGGTAATCCCTTGAAGTTTGAAGCTAGACTAGTGAACGAAGATGCCTGGTCTTAGCAGACTTGGAAAGATATTTTGTTGTGGTTGTACTAGGGATTCCCGATTGGAGGATTCATGTCCGATACCTCCGGTTGGAACTCCGACTTATGAGCTCTATTCGAAACATGGTGTGGGCCCCATTACATATAATGTAGTATGGGTTAGATACACCAGAAAAGATGGTGTTTTAAAATGGCCCCAACATGGTAGCTATGACACGGAGATTTTAGATAATTTGGAAGTTAAACTCTTTAAGAAGAAAGCCAGGCCGTCGATGTTTGACTCTTTCCGCCTTTGGCGAAAGGAAGCCAAACAGAGAGAAATTAAATTAGCGAAGAGAAATAAAAGAGAGAAGGGTATATCAATAATGCAGGCTGCTATACAGTTTAAAGATAATAAAGAAGAACAAGCGAGTGAGCAGTTGCACAGGCAACATAAAATGGCTATCGATAAATGTTATCCAGCTCTGTCACCTCTTCAGCAGAGTGCAACGAAGGACCTTGAAAAGGATCCTTTGATGGCACATTTGTTGAGTTCTCCACCCCCTTATGTGCAGAGTGCTGCAGCACCTCCGCAACCTTTAGTTGCGCAACCTCCAGTTGTGCCTCTTGCTCTCTTGCTGTTGCTCAACCGCCAGCTCCTCTTCAGTTGGCTCCTATTCCTTTGGCGCAGCCTTCTCAAGGGCCACCCAATTTGCTTCCAGTTCCGTCTCCAAATCCTATGACTTTGTCTCCTGTATTTTCTACTTCTTCTGATACTCCTTCTGATACTACTTCTACGTATACTTTGTCTCACCCTGTTTTTCCTCCTGTTCTTATGGCAACTTCTCCTTCTGTTCGACAGAGAATGACTTATACTGTTACTGGTCTTTTGTCTCCTTTCTTTGGGTCATTTAGTATGACCCCTGCCTCTGCGCGTAAACAGTTGTGTAGCAAAAGCCTGGTCCCGAAGAGCGGGCAGTATTGGATCATATGGCTCGAAAGTGGATTGCCAATCCTTCGAGATATGATTTAGGGTCGGTTATGGATGTCTTCCGTCAATGGGAAGCACCAAAGCAAAGGTATGTTTTTGACATGTGTACTTTCCTTCGTGAAGAATGGGAAGATGGTGAGTGGGACATACTCCGTCTGAGTTGTTCCGTATACAATCCGAGTTTGCGAAAGGTACGATAGTGGGTCTCGAGGTTGAAAAAGCAGTTACAACGTTGCTTTCGTTTAGGAATGCGTATCTTGTTCAGCCGTTGTTTGAGCCTGATTCTTCTGTAGGAAACAAGCACGACAATATCCAATGAGAGAGGTTCCTCCAGTGTGGAAAGAAGCAGTTCAGGCCAATGTTAATGCTGGTATTGCTGCTGTGGATGCTCATTTTCAGCGTGTTTGGGTACATGTTCCGTGGAAGCGAGCTGAAGTTTTGGCTCTTAAGCAGACTTTACCTGACCCCCGTAAGAATCCTGAAGGATACTATAAGGAGTTATCACAGACAGCAGATTCATGTATTATGAATTTAGCCGATATAGATATGTTGTTTGAGAATGTGGTTCCTCAACCCTTGTGTAGAATGATTCGTCATGTGGATCATATGCAAAGGTTAGGTGATACATGGAATAATATTACAGCCGCAGATGGCCTCCAAGGTGGAGGAGCTAAATCTGAAGCTTTAGTTGCAGAACTCCCTGGTAGGATCATTACTTATATGAAGACTTTCAATGCCTGCTGTACGAGTGCATTGGGATAAGTTGTCTGCGTGCAAGCAGAAGAAAGATGAAAGTGTGTCTGATTTCTTCACTAGGTTTGAAGAGACATTTATCGACCATAGTGGCAAAGATATGAGTACGGAAGGTGGCCAAAGGTTGTTCGTTGATAAGTTTGTGCATAACTTGCTTCCCGAGTTGTGTACTAATTTGAAGGATTCAGAGAGTTCATGGGCTGTTTCTTCGTCGGCGCAGATATTGGCTACTGCACAATATTACAAGAATAGGGATAAGGATGAGAAAGAGAAAGCGGATAGAAAGACTAAAGATTTGAAGACAAAGGTTCTTTCGCAGCACGCATATCCGCCTCGTAATAATCAGCGTGACTATCAGCAACCTCAGCAGTTTCAGAGATGTTCACAGAGGTTTCCTTGTGGGTCCTAACCAGTGTGCGTATTGCACTTTAAGAATAGTTGTCCGGTTTTGTTACAGCGTATGAATGGTGCTTCTGGTGTGAGAGGTCGAGGTGTTCAGCAAGCTCCTAGAGGTAGAGGACGTGGTGTGTTCCCCCAGAATGCACGATCCTTTCCTCCACAGAATTCTATGAACTGTTTTGACCAACAGAATGTTGTGTCTGGTAGGACGACTCAATACTATGCAGACGACTACTATGTTGAAGGTGAGAATATCGACGGTAATGATTACTAGGACAGCCATAGACAAAGAGAGGGAGTTGTGTCAGTTCCAGTAGATCAGAGTGGACCTTATGTTGAAGTGATTACATCAGGTGTGTCAGAACCTTTTCTTTTAGATAATGGTGCTGCGAAGAGTTCTATCATGCACTCTAAACTTCCTGGTGCACCTTTGTCTGGCTTGACGAATGTTTCAGTAGGTTTTTCTGGCGCCCCAGTTTTTAATTCGGTTTCTAGTACTTTGTCTCTTTCTGTTCGACCTTGCAAATTTGAAGCACCCCTCATTCTGACGACAGGTTGCGGTGAGAATTTGTTGGGATTGCATTTGTTGAAAAGATTGTATGCGACTCTACATTGTTCTCCTTCAGGAGTACAGCTTACATTGGGTAAGAGAGTGATCTCTCCGATGTACTTATCCAAAGATCGACTTCCCTTGGAATTGCGTTCTCTTCCTAATACTCTTTGGGCTACTGGTCCTAATGATGTGGGTCTTTTGGAGAATTCCACCATATGTTGTGACGTTGAAGGCGAATGTTCGACTGCCACGTATTCCTCAATATCGGATTTCTAGTGATGGTGAAAGAGTTCTTTTAGAAATCATTTATGATCTAATTGAAAAGGGTGTGATTGAGGAAATGAGAGGTAATGTGTGCAATAGTCCGGTTTTGCCTGTTCTGAAACGTACTGATTCTTCACAACCGCCTGTATATAGGTTTGTGATCGATCTTCACGAAGTGAACAAGATTGTAGTAACGCAATTTCCTGTTCCGGATATTACTGCTTTGTTGACCATGATTCCTGCTTCTGCTACCTGGTTTTCGGTGATTGATCTGAAGAACGCTTTCTTCAGCATCCTGATTGCCGAGGAGAGTAGAGATATTTTTGGCTTCTCTTTAGGAGGCCGAAGTTTCCGGTTCAAGCGCGCTCCTCAAGGCTACTGTGAAAGTCCATCCATCTATAGTCAAGCTTTGAAAACACAGCTTGATGCAATTGTTTTAACGGATGGTGCTGCTCTTATTCAGTATGTCGATGATTTGTTAGTTGCTGCTGATAATGAGGAGATTTGTAAAGAAGCTACTCTTTCTTTGTTGCGTCATTTGTCTAACCTCCATCATAAAGTGCCACTTTTGAAGTTGCAGTATTGTCGACAAGAAGTGACCTACTTAGGTCATCTCTTATCGAAGGAGGGAAGAAGATTGACCCCAGAATGAATTCAAGCAATTGCGAAAATGAATGTGCCAACTACACAGAGAAAAGTGCGTGCTTTTTTGGGTATTACTTCATACTGTAGGCAATGGATTCCAAATTTTTCGCTCCTTGCAAAACCGTTGTTAGCACTTACTGTTAAGGATACTACGAATCCTCTTCCGTGGACTGACGAATGCCAGAAGAGGTTTTCTGAATTGCGTGATACGTTGTGTTAGGCTCCTGTGTTGGGTACTCCCGACTACAGTCAGCCTTTTATACTCTATGTTCACGAGAGAGAGGGATGTGCGTTGTCACTCTTGACACAGCAGTTCGGCGATAAACAACGTCCATGTGCGTATTTCTCGTCAACTTTGGATCCGGTAGCTATAGCCTTGTCGAATTGTTTGAGAGCTACAGCGGCAGCAGCTGTTTCTATCCGACAGTCTGCTGGTTTAGTGATGGATAATACGTTGATTGTAATGGTTCCACATGCAGTGGATACTTTGTTGAACAGGACTAAGACACAGCACTTAACTGGTGCTCGATTGTCAGGTTATGAGTTGACACTTTTAGCGAGTTATGTGCATATAAAGAGATGCAACACGTTGAATCCAGCTACGTTGTTGCCGATTTCTGTTAAGAAAGATGCTCTAGAACAGGACAGAGGAGGAAATGAAGGGTAGGATAGACCTTAAAGATACTCCTCTTGCGAAGTGTGATAGTACCCTATGGGTAGCTGGTTCGTGCTTTAAGCTTCCGAATGGTGATACGACTGAGGCATATGCAGTTACGACTTTGCATACGATTGTTGAAGCTGCACGTATCCTACATAATTCAGCTCAAGCAGCAGAGTTGATTGCATTGACAAGAGCGTGTGTGTTGTCGAAAGGAAAGAGAGTGACTGTGTACACCGATAGAATGCGTTTGGTGTGGCTCATAGTTTTGGTCGCTTGTGGAATGAACGTGGGTTCCTCACGTCTCATGGTGCGAAAATACAGCATGGTCAGTTGGTGAATGAACTTCTTGAGTCGCTTACGTTACCGATGCAAGTTGCGATCGTGAAATGCAGTGCACATAAGAAGGTTACCGATGACGTGGGTCGTGGTAATCTGTTTGCAGATGAAGTTGCGAAAGATGTGGCGAAAGATGTGATGAGTCGAATGTATGTTGCGGGTCTGGCGAGATGAGTTCCGGATAGAGGAATGTGTAAAGGTACGATAGAGAGCGTGAAGTCAATTCAGGCTAAAGCTACAGAGAAAGAATTGAATGTATGGAGAGAAAGTATTGGAAAATTGGTTTCGACTGGTTGTTGGATTGAGTTGTCAGAGCATCAGCTATGGTTGTTACCTGATGCGTATGTACTTGCAGTGGTTACAATGGCTCATGGAATGGCTCACATTAGTGCGAAAGGGATTTGTAAGTTGTTGGCTCCAGTATGGCAGAATGCTGGGATTCCTAAGTGTGCAGAGAATTTGGTCAATAATTGTATGGTTTGTCTGATGTATAATCCTGGCAATGGAACTCCAACTCCAGCTGGTCACTTTGCACCTCCAACGTATCCGTTCGAGGTTTTGCAATTAGATTTCATCCACATGGAAACATGTAACCACCTGAAGTACGTCCTCGTGGTTGTTTGTGCCTTTTCGAGATGGGTAGAAGCATACCCCCTGAAAGATAACACTGCTTTGTCCACAGCTAAGGCCTTAATGAAGGAATTCTTCCCTAGGTATGGTTTGCCGAGAATGGTCTGGAGTGATAACGGGAGTGAATTTGTGGGTCAAGTGATGAAGAGAGTATGAGAAGGTTTGGGCATCAGACAGAAGTTCCTCGCTGCAAATCACCCCCAGTCAGCTGGTTTAGTTGAGTGCTATAATGGCACCTTGAAACTGAAAGTAGCCAAGATTCAGGCGAGCTCTGGTCTCCAATGGCCCTGAAGTAATTCGGGGTTCCCAAGGCCTACACACTCCAAAGATAACCCACTTACACTCAAGAACTGTTGGCACGGAAGCTGTAAAAGGCAAAGAACAAGTTTATTAAGACCCCATGGGGTGGTGGTACACTCAAACAGCACCCTTCGGTAATGCTAGAGGTATCACACCGAACACCGATGTGACCCCGTTTATATACAGTTTTGGGGCAATAAAAGATAGGCGGCACAAGTTTAAGACACATTTAAGGACATATATGGTCATGTTTTGGAATACTGTCAGCTCATTGGAGGGGGCACAACTCCGCTGGTCAGTTTGGTGCACATTCCAGAAGGTTTACGGGTCAGTGGGAACTGCGCATGTGCGACTTGATCAGCACTAAAAATAGCCTGTTGCTGGGCAGATAGGAGTGGTCAGCGGAACGGACAACGGACTAAAGGGCACGTCGGCCACGAGGCCGCTCATGATCTAAGATGGCCGCTGCAACATTCAAAATGGCGTTTTCATATATAGCCAAGTTAAGGAGGACAACGTGTAGGTTCAGCTAATCGCTAATGCGGCCGGGCCAAATTACAACAGACGACCCTTTTAGCGGTTAGCTGAATCTACCTCATAGTGAACGTAGTCAGGATGTTCGTCCTCGATGTCTATTAACATTATTTGTGTTACCTCCTTGTGAAGCATCATTTTGTCATGGGCAAGAGCTCGTCTTGATGGTATACAAGCTGATAAACACATTGAACATAAGGCTGGACCCCATTGAATACATAAACATATGGAAAACATTGCTCCCACAAGTATACAGAGAATTGTCAACAGTTTCCAGCCCCAAGTTGCAATCGTAGACCAGAACCACCCTGAAAGTGTCCAAGTTCCATTGTCCGGGTGTATTTCAGCAGCTATTTTATGAAGCTTGGAAATAGCATCATACACAGATGGAGAATTGTCCGGGACATATACGCAACAGCTGCTTCCGATAATCCTACATGCCCCCCCACGATCAGCCAAAACAACGTCCAATACCATTCGATTTTGGAGGGTGACAATTCTGGAAATCTGTAGTTCCTCGGTAATATTCCCAAGGGCAATGGCAGTGTCATTTGCAACAGCCTCAACAACACGTGTCAGTCGTCTGATTTTACGGCTGTTCAGTGCAGCCCCCACAAAGGAGAATAGTCCCAGATTAAAATCCACATACTGTTGTAACGCAGTGTCCGTTTGGTCAATGTCCTCCAGGGCAACAGTTCGTTTAACCCTATTCAAAACGAAATCATGGTACAGTATATAATCGTTGTGGTACATCGGAGGGGCAATGAATACAGGGGGTAACACAAATGATACGTAGCACGTGCCCAACCACCCCACTGGAAGCTGATGGTATCCCTTCGTTCCACAGATAAAGTATGTATTTCGTGATGCAACAAATGAGATGCCATTCGGGCTATCAAACGTAAGAGAAATGTTACATTCACTTTTCCCCACTGCAATCGTGCCCTTGTTTCTGATACACAAATCGGCTTTTGTGGCAATGACATTTATAACATGAGCACTAGATACATTAACATTCCGCTGATTGCTGTATACACGTGGGGCAGATACATTGTCAGGCCTATACTCTTCCCATTCGAAACGTGTACCCTCAGCCTGGGGAAACCCATCTTTGTCATGGAAACATACTTTATTCAAACGGAAAAGCACCCCCCCCCTTTTGTTGGCCATCTCAAAGTAAAAAGGAGGGTGTACCAAGCGTTGCATGACCCATTGTGTGAAAACGGGAGTGGAATAAGTGGGGTGCCCCCCTCTTCTGGTGCCCAGGCAACATTCCACACACCCAACAATTCGAGGTATTGGTCATGTTATGTGTGTGGTGAAGAATCTGAATGAAGCTGTTATTTAAATACGTTTGGCGATGGCGCTCTTCATGAAAGGGCAGTGTGAAATGAAAATGTTCAGACGGTGCCGGGGTAGTCGGCAGCAAATGTTCACGTACAGGCACCACAAGTTCGACTACCCAGGCTATAACAGCTATCACCACGATAGTCAAGACAAAGAGAAAGGCACCCAATATTTTCTTATCACGGGATGCCGTTGATGCCATATTTCAAGAATATTCGTGCAAAATCTCAAATAGCACCAATTGTTCACAAATTGTCCACAAATTGTCTCAGATACACGTACGTGTATACCTAATAAAAAAGAAAAATGCGGTGCTGAACTCCGAGGTAGCCGTTGTTTTCTTCTCCGGGCCAAGACGGGTGTCGCTACTCTGGCAGAACTGATCCCCCCCCCTTGGAATTCCCGGTTTCCGTTTCACAAACCTGGAGCGGTAACCAACCAGTCATTTAAAAAGGACACAAAAATCTTCTTATCGTGGACGTAGGTTGTAGCGCTCTCTCCCAATCGCAGTTTGGTCCGGGAAGGCTCCCTCCACTTCGGCCGACGTCACAGCTGGGCTCTTTTCTTTCTCCAAAATCTCCTTGTAATCAGTCAACACAGCAGGAGTCACCAGATCCGGAGAGACACGGCGACAATGTGTCGAATGCACCCACCGCTTCCTGTTTGTCACTCGTACTGCGGTGCGGGTCGCCAGGAGGACCTGCTCGGGGCCCTTCCACCTGGGCTCCAAACTGCTTGCTCTCTCAAACGAGCGAACCATTACATGATCACCAGGACGAAGATCATGGCCTTCTCCAGTAGAGTTGTCAGGGAGCGCTTCTCGAACCTGTTGATGAATAGAGAGCAAATCATTTGTTAATCGTGCCAAATAATCATTCATCATAACACAAGGCACATCATGTATCAATCGCGGCTTGGGCACCCCCCAAATATTCATAGGGCGGCCAAACACCACCTCATAGGGCGTAAGGCCGGTTTGTGAGTGGGGTACTGATCTAAGAGATAGTAGTGCTAGCGGCAACGCATCTGGCCACTTCAATGATGTAGACGCCACAATTTTGGCCAGCTTGAGCTTCAACGTGGCATTGTACCGCTCGACCAAACCTGCTGACTGAGGGTGGAATACAGCGTGGAACTTCTGCTGAATCCCTAACCCCTTCAGTACATATTCCACAATCTTTCCAACAAAATGGGGCCCATTATCGCTCCACAAAAATTTGCAAACTCCAAAGCGAGGAAAGAATTCCTTAAGCAACACCTTAGCTGTTGTCAAAGCTGTATTGTCTTTCGTGGGGTAGGCCTCAACCCATTTGCTAAAAGCGCACACCACCACTAAGACGTGCTTTAGGTTGTTGCAGCGCTCGAGTTGGATGTAGTCCATTTGAAGCACCTCAAATGGTGCCGAAGGTGGAACGAAACCTCCTTTCGGAGTATGGGTCCCCTTTCCAGGATTGTGTTGCAAACACACCAGGCAGGTCTGCACTACTCTCGTTGCAGTATTAGCAATCTCGGGATGCTCCCAAACTCGTGTTAAAAGCCGAGTTATTGCAAGAGCTCCGACATGAGCCAGTCCATGTGTCATCTGGACCATCGCCTGTAAGTAAGCCGCAGGCAATTTCCACTTCTCCATGTCTTTGCTTCTCCAACAACCCTCGTCATCTAGTACCCCATCTGCTGCCCAAGCCGCAAGTTCAGATTCTGTGGCTGATTTTTGAATATCCCGTATCTCTGCTCTAGCATCACTCCATCGCTCAGCCTGTGATTGTACCACGTACATGGGGGAGCTAGTTCGGGACATAGCCGTTTGCCTTGCTATACTGTCTGCAAAGGCATTTCCTTGACCCACTCTATCCGTAATCTTTTTATGGGCACTGCACTTTACTATCGCTACTTTCTTAGGGCCAAGCAACGCATTTAGGAGATCACGCACTAGCTCTCCGTGCATAATGTGCTCTCCGTGTGATGTCAGAAACCCGCGTTCTCTCCAAAGAAGCCCGAAGTCGTGGGCCACTCCAAAGGCATACCGGCTGTCCGTGTATATGTTCACACATAATCCGGCACTCAATTCACAGGCTCTTGTTAAAGCTATCAGCTCTGCTGCCTGAGCTGATTTTTGTGGTATCCTAGCTGTTTCTACCACTGTCTTAAGTGTCGTGATCGCATATGCTGCGGAAGTCGTGCCATCTGGCAGCCTTAGGCACGATCCATCAACCCACAGTTCCCCATCCACATCTGGAAGTGGCACATCCTGTAAGTCAACACGACC
The DNA here is from genome assembly GCF_964263255.1 of Lissotriton vulgaris. NCBI lineage: Eukaryota > Metazoa > Chordata > Amphibia > Caudata > Salamandridae > Lissotriton > Lissotriton vulgaris. Next base: position 1,908,618,839 of record NC_141689.1, read on the forward strand.
CTTTGTCTGTTCCTCGGTCAGGAAAACACAGTCATGATGTTTTTCTTCCTGACCCTCCTCGGCCGGATAGGGCAATAAAGTGGCAGGGTTCAAAGTAGCGCATCTTTTCAATGTAATATGTGGCGCCAAGAGTGTCAGCTCGTATCCTGTTAGCCGTGCACTCGTGAGATATTGGGTCTTGGTTTGGTTTAACAGGGCATCTACTGCGTGAGGAACTAACACCAACAATTTGTGTGATAACACTATTCCCTCACTCTGTCGTATGGCTACTGCAGTTGCTGCTACCGCTCGAAAACACCCTGGCAACCCTCGTGCTACAGGATCCAAAATTGCAGAGAAGTATGCACATGGTCTCTGCTTATCCCAGTGTAATTGCACTAACACTGACAACGCGCACCCATCATTCTCGTGCACGTACAATGTGAAAAGTTTCGTATAGTCTGGTGTACCTAACACGGGTGCGGAGCAAAGGGCCTGCCTCAACTGCTCAAAAGCTTTCTGACATTCATCTGTCCACTCAAGAGGCATTGGTGTGGCTTTGGACAGTAATGCTAGCAAAGGTTTTATGATATGCGAAAAACCCATGATCCATTGCCTACAAAAAGATGTCAACCCTATAAAGGCACGTACATCTCTCTGGGTGCAAGGGACTGGTGTGTCTAAAATTGATTGAATTCGATCAGATGTTAATGCACGCCCCTCCTTAGACAACAGATGACCGAGGTACGTCACCTGGGGTCTACAGTATTGGAGCTTCTTCTTCGAAACCTTGTGATTGTTTTGCGCCAAAAAGGAAAGCAACGCAAGTGTACTCTGTTCACATTGTGCATAGGAGTCAGCGGCAAGCAGAAGGTCATCCACGTACTGGATGAGCGCTACGCCGGACTGCAATTTAAACGAATCTAGCTGCCTTTTCAAAGCCTGGCTATAGATGCTAGGACTTTCAGTATATCCTTGGGGAACACGACAAAATCTATACGATTTATTATTGAGCGTAAAACCAAACAGATATCTGCTATCAGGATGAACAGGGATGGAAAAGAACGCATTCTTTAAGTCAATAACACTAAAGGTGGTGGCTGTCGGTGGAACTAAGGTAAGCAAGGTCGTAATATCAGACACCACCGGGTATTGGGGAATGACAATTTTGTTAATCTCTCGCAAATCGATAATAAATCGATAGATCTTGCCATCAGTGTCTCTCTTAAGAATCGGTAGAATAGGGCTGTTACAAACATTATAAGGGACCTCCTCCACCACCCCTGCAGAAATCAAATCCTGAACAATATGTGTCAATGCAATTTCACCTTCTTTCGAAATCTTATACTGTGGCACTCGTGGTAGAGGGGCCCCCTCCTTAACAGTAATGTGTATCGGTGGAATACGCATCTCTCCCACATCCGTATCTGAGGTCGCCCACAACGTGTGCGGCAGAGAGGCCAAAGCAGGAATGTCTAAAATGGCATAAAATCTGTCAGGGTCAGGGCAATCATCAGGGTCAGGGTAATTGTCATTCAGAATAACCCGCACTCCCTCTGGAGCGCACCGTATTGTCGCTCGAAAATATTTAAGTAAATCAATGCCCAGGATATTGTCTGGGGTATGGGGTGATAACAAAAATTGGCCAAAACTGAAATATTTGTCAATGCATAGTGCAAGGGGCTTGGACAATGGGCTGGGGGAGGGTGTACCATCAAACCCTACACACGTAATCATTTCGCCAGACAGGGGAGCCCTCGGAACCAAATTTTTCGACAGAGCGCTACGAGTAGCTCCTGTGTCGACTAGAAATTGATCAGTAGAACCCAAAATACCCGCTGTTACATATGGACCTTGCTGATCTACCGGCACTTCAACTGATTCCTTACCCCATCCTACGCAATCCTATGCATGCACATAATCCTGGTGTTCCACATTCTCTCCTCCCAAAATCTGATATTGATTCCGTCTATCAAACGTATTTCGTTCGTCCTGGCCACGGCCCCTCTCCTCAACCTGTCTACGATCACCTCCGCCACCCCTCGCTCCAGTATAACCTCCTCTCGACCTTCCACTTCCTCGACCACGCTGACTACGCTGTTCACGAAGTACCGGACAATCTTCGGCCCAATGCCCAAACTCCTTACAATAAGCACACTGATCCTCCGCAATATCCGTACGACCATACGATGCGTTTCCTCCACCTCGTCTACCTCTATCATTCCCTCTACCCTGTGTTCCCCGAACTTGCGCCAACATCACCTTCGTTTTCAATTCCTTCGCCTTTTTCTCTACACTTTCTTTAGCCTCCACTTCCTGCCGCTCATAATACTGAGCCATAGTTAACAAGGACGCAGGGGTCGCCGTGGCCCAGGAACTTTCACTCAACTTCAATCGCTTTGCAATCTCTGGTAGGAGATTAGCTACATACTTATCTACAAACAAATGCCGACCCGTATCATCTGTTAAAGATTGGCCACTGTAATCATGAAAAGCTTCCTCGAAACGTGTAAAGAAATCTGAAACCGTTTCATCGGGTTTCTGCTTGCACGATGTTAGCATAGTCCAATCAATCTTTTTGGAGGGAACAAGCGTTTTTAATTTATTCAAGATAGCTGCCGGCAGATCTAGAATTAACTGGCAAGGCTTACAGGCTGGTTCTCTGTCTAAATCTGCAGCATTTATTTCCTTCCATGTTCCCCCCAATATCGTTTCGTCATTATTTTTACGAATCTGCCTCCACATATCAGGTGGTAATATTAGCCCAAAAAACAAATCTATGTCTACGAGAGTCATCACACAAGACGATATAGCCCCCTCCACCCCCTCATAAAATGCCGCCGGATTCTTCCGAAGATCAGGTAAAGAATTTTTCAATGCCATAACATCCGCTCTATTCCACGGCGTATATACCCAATTATACAAAAAATACCCTTTCGCATCCTTCGACAATTTATCATCATCCGTACCTTCCCCTTTTGGCGGAACATACAAAGGTGCGGCTTCACGCATAGGCATAACATGCAACGCAGAATTCTTATCTGAACCACGGAGAGAACACTCTTTGGCCTGCCCATTAGTCTCCGATTCGGACTCCTTTTGCCTCTTTTTCCGCTCCTCCCGCAATCGGGTTGTCTCATCCCGCAGCTTGATCAATTGTGCAAACAGGTCATCAACATCTGAAAGATCAAAATCACCTTTGGTCAAATTTTCACGATACACTGACAATGCTTTTGGCTCAAACGTATCAGAAAGGTCACGATATGCGCCTACAACTTCATCCGCCAGACTAGACAAAAAGTACGTCAATTCAAGATCCGACCACCCTTTCTTTTCTGTTAACAATTGCTCCTGAGTAATACTACGCTTATTCACTTTACGAGCCCAACTGCGTAGGTGAGCGGACCTCTCCGCAGTGAACCTGAGAGCGGATATACCCTTCTTGTCCGACTTATCCCGTCCGTCGTCCCCTGAATCCTCATCCGGAGCCGTCTGCGAAACATACGGAGGCGGTGACCGTTCTAGCAAAGAAAAATCATCTATATCATTATTAAGGACAGGATAGAGTGGTCGACGAATAGGAAATTGACCAGTCGTTTGCAATTTACGTTCCCGTTCCTCCCTTTCTTTCTTCTCCTGAGCCTCCTTTTCCTCAAGCTGTAAAGCCTTATCCCGAGCAGCCTTACGCTGCTCTTTGTCCGCCAAGGCAACTTCACGCTTCATTCGCTCACGCGCCGCTTTCTCCCACATTCGCACACAATCAAACATATTTTGTCTAGACCTACGTTGAAACAAACATTGCTCTACAAATTGTATTTTAATTAAATCAAACGACCCGTGTAGAGGCCATTGCAATTCAGGATCGGACTTGGTATACTTATGCCATAATTTACTGTACATAATAGGGGGAAGGCCAAATTTTATGTACATATCCCTATTTGGTGTTCCCTCTGGGGGAGCCGGCTGTGATTCCGCTAACCTAATTGAGGTACCTTCTCCAAGACAGCACATTCCTCGGAGTGTGCTGAAAACAGGCATGTTCGAAAAGTATCACGAAAGCGTGACACCGGACAAAATGGCACTTACAGTTCTTCACACAATTGTGCCGCTCAAAGGAAAAAAACAAAGTTAGAGAAACATCTCTACATGCCTGCCTATGTGAAGTGCACTACACATATAAGCTCAAAGATCACAAATTCACAATGTTAGCTAACTCAAATCAAAGATCATAGGACTTCGGCAAGCGTCCGAGGACTACCTTACCGATCACAAAGCACAGATTTTCAGTAAGCGTCCGAAAACTACCTTACCGAACACAAATCATAGGACCTCAGTAAGCGTCCGAAGACTACCTTACCGATCACGAAGCTTACCCAAATTCCCAAATGTCCAGATTCCAACTGCCAAGGTCTTGTAAGCCAAATCAGCCAAACGGCACTTTCTCAGCGATGCAGACACTTCGGAACTCAGTCGGAGACCGGCGCCACCTGGAAGGTCAGATCGGAAGGAAAGGAAAAACACCGTGGCAGCCAAGACTCGGGTCACTCGTGGCAGCGCGCGTCCATGGCGAGTTTCCAAGCCTTCGTCACGACCTCTCCTTCGGGCATCCGAGTCGCCGATGAGTCCCTTCGTGGTCGCCAATTGAAGTAATTCGGGGTTCCCAAGGCCTACACACTCCAAAGATAACCCACTTACACTCAAGAACTGTTGGCACGGAAGCTGTAAAAGGCAAAGAACAAGTTTATTAAGACCCCATGGGGTGGTGGTACACTCAAACAGCACCCTTCGGTAATGCTAGAGGTATCACACCGAACACCGGTGTGACCCCGTTTATATACAGTTTTGGGGCAATAAAAGATAGGCGGCACAAGTTTAAGACACATTTAAGGACATATATGGTCATGTTTTGGAATACTGTCAGCTCATTGGAGGGGGCACAACTCCGCTGGTCAGTTTGGTGCACATTCCAGAAGGTTTACGGGTCAGTGGGAACTGCGCATGTGCGACTTGACCAGCACTAAAAATAGCCTGTTGCTGGGCAGATAGGAGTGGTCAGCGGAACGGACAACGGACTAAAGGGCACGTCGGCCACGAGGCCGCTCATGATCTAAGATGGCCGCTGCAACATTCAAAATGGCGTTTTCATATATAGCCAAGTTAAGGAGGACAACGTGTAGGTTCAGCTAATCGCTAATGCGGCCGGGCCAAATTACAACAGCCCGATGCTTTACCATAAGCATTTTTGTCAACTAGGACGACAGTACATTCTCGAGTGGGTATTAGTCCCTACGAGATTGTTTTAGGTCACCCGGCGAATGTATGGGGAGTGCCGAGGCCGACAAAGTTTAGCGAGATTGAACATCCTATACTGCTTGACTACCTGTATGAATTGACGGCTAAATTGCGTGTTTTACACCAACAGGTTCACGAAACACTGCCACAAGCATCTGAAGATCCAGGACACGCCATCGATCCTGGATCCTGGGTCCTTATTCTGAATTATCAGCGGACAAAGAATAATCAGCCCCGCTGGACCGGACCCCACCAAGTTTTGTTGGCGAAGCGTACTGCAGTGAGAGTGCACAGTAAAAAGAACTGGATCCACAGCGTACATTGTAAGAGGGCCCCTTTGCCTCTGCCGTACGACCAGTGGGTCCAGGAGGGTGTAGGCGATTCAGAAACTGAGACCGCGCCACGTTTTGTGTTATTCAGCGATGCACGTTTAATTGGGACAAGTTCTGAGCGTGAAAACGACGATATTTTGCAGGAAGCTGTGCCTCCATCAGTTCGACTGGACACTTCTGAACATGAACTATTGTTTCGTGAACAGACATTGCCTGGTATAGGCTGTTATAATTTAAGACCGAGAGTCGTTGGACTAATAAATTGATACTTTTCTTGCTATTTTTGATACTACGCTCTCTCCTCTGAGAGACTGTTTTGATCGATTTTTGTTTTTCGAACCCCCATCCGGGTTCAGCTGTAGGCTCGCGGTATAAAGACTCAGAGCGTACGGCTGAAAGACACAAGGTCGACAGTTCTGGTTTGTTCTAGGGCGTTCCCTGGAACATTCAGAGGTACACTGAGCGAAGAGAACCAACTGCCGCGAACAGCACTGTTAGAGGATGGAGTTTTTTGAGATGGAGAGCGCTGTTGAAGAAATGAGCTTTAAGACACAAATATGTAAAATAATGAGTAGAAAATGTTTTTTGATAGCGTGTCTTTTGATGCTAATTAGCATAACAATGTTTTTGGTGGGTTATGTCATTTTCTCTTTTCAGGTAATGTTTGCACCCACCACACAACCCTTACCTTTTCCTACTATTTCTTCGCATTATTTTCATCCTTTGCCTGAACATGAGTCCATTAGAAGATTAGAATTTGCTAATAACTCTTTTGTTCAACTTTTACACCAACATCAGCTAGTAGTGAACACAACTAATTGCTGGGTGTATGTTCTTATGCCTCATACTACTGATAAGGGTATTCCTTACCTGGTCCTGCCGTTCAGCTATAATGGTTCTGTGTGGGCGTACAGAACAATGTTCATTTATGCCCGTAAAGTTTACCCCCTGCGTTCTGTGAAAGACAATCTAAAGAATAGTGCTGAAGTGAAGGGAATAGTCGACATGATTAGAGGAATTAGTTCATATGAGACTATCCCGAGAGATGAGTCACTAGCGTATATTGGATGGAACGTTACTGGATATGGTGTTAGTCTGAGTGGAAACCAGCGAGCGAAAAGATCTTCTCCGATTTGGATTGTACCCCGTCGTGGTCATTTTTTTTCTGCAAGGTAGTGGAAAGAATCCGAGAGCTCAGTTAGGGAAGAGTGTTTGTACTGAGATGTACGTTTTTGCGTCCCAGACTTCCCCATCGTTTTTAGCAGCTAAGGGTACCTATTTGTCATGATAGAGCATATACATGGTTGCCCCCTGATTTTTTGGGAACATGTTATGTCTCGTTCCTGTTGCCTCCTACGTATACTGCTGCAGCAGATTACCATAAGTAGAGAGTTGTTAGAGGTGTCTTTAGTGAGGTCAGTGAGGAAGATACTGCAGGACAAGAATTAGGAGATTTTCTGAAGGGTTTTCTGCCATTTTGGGGACCTATGGTTAACAGCAGGAACATACGGCAATTGACGAGAGTGGTTGAGTCCACCATAGTTGAGACTTCCGATGCCCTTAGTAATCTGACTGCTGAGCTCCAGTTGGATCGCCTTATGACGCTGCAGAACAGAGTTGCGTTAGACGTCATACTTGCAGATAGAGGAGGGGTATGTAAATTGATTCAATTGAGCTGCTGCGTTTTCATTCCAGACAACGCTCCGACAGTGTACCAGGCCATTTCCAAGCTACATAAGATCTCCGAGTCTATACATGTGGGCGAAGGAGATTGGTCATTAATGGGATGGTTTTGGGATTTCTTATCCACTTGGGGATGGAAGATTCTGATGATCATTGGGATGGTTTTAGCTATCCTTTTCCTGTTCTGTCTTTGTGTACAGTGTGCTCCTGCTATATGTGGCCTTTGTGCTACTTCGTGTGCAAGGAGACCTGTCCAGAGAGAGCTACTAAGTAATAGGATGATCCTTCAGCAGCATCTTGATGATCTAATGAATATAGACCTGGATTCAGACTGACGTGAGTTTAGGTTATTGCCTATGTAAGGGCAAAAGGAGGGTCTGAGGTTCTGTGATTCTGAACCCGTTTTGTAAAGGTCATGGTATTGTCATGATTTTGGTAGTAGCGAACCGTAAATGATCAGTGCGGCAAGTACGAGTGTTTTCGTCATGTTCGATTAATGGATTCACTACGTATTTGGGGATTTCGTTCTGAACCTTCGGGTTCCATTTTGTGTACGGCAGCCATTTTGTGGTTGCCCTCACATAGGCCGATGACTACGGCCGAACGAGTCTTTGGGACACGTACACCTTTAGCTGACTTCTAGATGACCTGAGCGAACTGACTCTGTTGCCTGAAGCTATCCTTACTGAGCCGGTTCCTTGTCCGGCAGCTGGTCAAGATAGAGATCAAAGAGCAGGACATTGTTGAGTTTATGGTACACACACACAACCTTCTATCTTGCTTCACATCTGTTTCTGTTCCTTCTTTTATGGCCTGTTTATGATTTGGGTAGTGGTTCTTTTATTATGGGTTTGTACTGCCTGTCCGAGCAGGAATGTTGGGCCTTCCCGTGTAATTGATGGTGGGCTGGACAACTGAAAAGTGGGATTGTCGGTATACGATACCTTTTGCAATGTCACCTATGATTGGACAGTTTGTAAATAATGGGTGTTTGTTAGGAATGTGATTTTTGGCATAAAAGACGATGTCTCGCAATACGAAAATTGAGCAGTCTCTAGCGGACTACCCGTGTCGTACTTCGTAGATTTCTGTTCCTGGTTGCAGCCAATACATTTGATCTTTGACGCCACCGAGAAGTATCCACCACCGAGAAGTATCCTGTGTCTCTGTATTCTAAGACAGGTGAACTCGAAGATTTTGGGCGTGCCCCTAGCGCCGCTGGGTTCTAAAACCTGGTTCTTCACTGCTTGTGCCAAGCTACCAAGGGGGTGAGCAGGGGTTATTTTAGGAGTGTACTCCCTTACCCTGCCTAGAGGCAAGGGTCCCTATTTGTCACAAGTACCTACCTGTGCCAACTACGGAACCCCAATCTAACATGCCATTTATAATTGTGTGGTTCTTTACTTATAGAACTACAACAGAGGTTCTGATTCCGATACCTTTCTTGCTACCTTGCTTCATTAGGGTTTCCTCTATCGTTATATTGGTGTATGGTTTAATAGATGCTTTAAATCTTTTCCATGTATAGTGAGAAGCATCAAAACCATTCGATGAGTCACCAAATATTTTTTCTTATTTTCTGTATCACAGGTACTGAGATACTTATATATTCTTTACTGCTGAGGACTAATGTTGTAAGACGATATGCTCTCTCTTTGGGTTTTCTAAACTTTTATGCCATGTTTTTGAGATTGATTTATATTAGTCAGGCTTTGAGTTTGCAATAAACCTTTTAATGATAAGTTACAGACTCAGATTCCTATTGTCTGATCCTAATGATCACACTGTACTTTAAGATTCAAATTGTCACTAACCCCTCTTCCTCTCAGGCTACTACAAAGGTCTTTTGACCAGTTCAATCGGAAGAACTGGTCCAAAGCAATCTCAGATGGTAGCAGAGGATGATTAGTACCAGTGAGAAGCAGGCCTAGTATATGATGTACACTTATGTAAGTGGACGCCTTGCACCAGTCCACACAACCCTTATGGTAATTTAAGAGGTCTTAGACAACGTTAGAAAGCTTTCTAAGTGGCAGCTGTGGAGAGCAGCCTTCAGGCTTAGTCCAGAAGGAGTGTAAACCAGCTTGTTTTACCAGAATGCAATCTCATAGTACAGATTAAGTGAAAAAGAACCACACAAAGTATTTATAAAAATATGTATTTATTTTATAATACTCTCCAACACATAGGCATTTCTCCTACCCGGAGATATGCACAATGGATCCAATACTTTAGCAAAGAAACACATGAAATACACAGTGGCCCCAAAGGGGGGGGAGACTAAACCATATACTAAGAAAGTAGTAAAAGAACCAGGACTTGGGTCAAGACAATGTTGAGAGGATGTAGAAGTGCTGGGGAAATAGTATGCAGAGCAATCTAGAAAGGTGTAAACTGCCGACTTTAACAGAGGAAGACTAGTCTTTATTAGAACAAGGGGTTTCATTAGAAGAACTATTGGAGGCAATGGGGGCATTACCATCAGGGAAGGATGCTCTCCCTGCAGAGTTTTATAAGTGTTGTAAAAACATTCTTGCCCCTGTATTGCTTGAGGTGATTTTTCAAATTGGAAATACAGGATACGTACCTGATTCCTGGAACATGGCAAATATAGTCTTCTTTTTAAAGAAAGAGAAACTCCCAGAGGAAAGGGATTCTTAACGCCCATTTTCATTAACCAATTCTGACACAAAAATATTTCCAAAGATATTGGCCGCCCGGTTAGCTCCAATGATTCCTGCCTTAGTTACTCCCCAGCAACATGGGTTTATCTATGGAAGAGATACCACCACTCATGCAAATACAGCAATAGCTGCTTTCGATGTTGCTGGGAAGTTGAAGAAGAGACTGGGCATGGTATTATTGGATGCTGAAAAAGCATTTGACTGAGTGGCCTGGGATTATCTTTGGACAACTTTTACAGTATTTGGGATCAATGAACATTTCTGCAAACTGATAATGGAAACTTATCAGAATCCAATGGCTAAGTTACTGTATTCGAATGTCCAAACAACTCCTTCTCCCATCCGATGGGGGACGAGACAGGGATGCCCCCTCTCCCCTCTCCTGTTTGCTCTTTATATTGAGCCATTCATTCGAGCACTCTTGGATAATATTTTAATTTGTCCCTTTGAAATAGAGCAGTGCTCTTTAAAATAACGGCCGATGATATAGTCATCTTTTCTGAAAATCCAAAAGAGGCTAGAGAAGATATAAATAGAGAGACTAAACTGTTTGGAAGTTTCTCTAGCTACAAATTGAATAGGAATAAAACTCAAATCCTTTGGCCGAGTGCTACATACTCAGGGGTACAGATTTTTTAATAAAATTGAGCTCATATTTGATTTGAATTATGATTTTTTATTAACTAAAGTTATCAAACAATACAAAATATGGCACAAACTCCCACTTAGCATTTTAGGAAGAAGCAATGTCATCAATATGAAGATACTTCCTAAATTTCTATACCTCTTTAGGTCAATACCGCTACGTATTCCGATTTTTTTTTAAAAGAAATTAGATGGAGTCCTTAGCAGTTTCATATGGGGGTATAAAAAAGCTAGACGGGCAATAGCATGAACGTAACTTCCATATAATCAAGGGGGCCTAGACTTCCCCAATTTTAAACTTTACTTTTTGTCTGCTTTTGTTGGGCGTTTAAGGAGCCTTCCTATTCCGGAGCTAACCAACTTTTGGCATTGGCTGGCCCTGGGGGCAGACAGCCAGAGGTTCCTCTATCGAATTAACGACCCTAACTATTTTAAATGAGTGCGATTCAAGACAATTTGTGATTGTGTATATATATATGGAAAGGCGTTGAGACTAGACTTTTCTTACATTCAATGCATATGAGTTTTCCGCTGTGGGGAAATCCAATGCTGCCTTGAGTTTTTCAAGATAGTACTGCTTTGCGGTGGGTCAGATATGGGATACATTCACTGGGACAACTTTATGACTGCAATGGTATTGGTATTCAGTCTTTTGAGAACCTCCGGGCAACATTTGACATTCCCAAACACATGTTTTTTAAATACCTACAGATTCGAGACAACTTGATTAGAAGTCTGGAACTCAGCAAGATAGTTGGCCCTGACATGTGGGATTTCATCTATACTCTAAAGCAGGATGCCACTATCAGGAAGGCATTCAGAATATTTTGTCAACAACGAACAGAAGGGTGCGATAAGCTGGCACTTAGATGGAGTGAGACGCTGGGCGAAAATATTAAAATTGATAATACGCGGATAGCCTTAGACACTATCACTCGATCAGTACACTCGTTTAGCCTATGGCTACAGCAATTTTGCACACTTTGCTTATTATATTTTACACCTGAGAGGATTGTTAGGTGGTCTAATGGTCAAGACACATGGGGAGGGACTCAGGGTGGGACACGTCAGAAACGCCCTAAATGTGGGTTACATGCAGCAGGTATTGTCCATAAGTTTGTCACATGCCCTTTGCTGGAGAAGTTTTGGGATATGGTGCAAGGCGCAATTCAGAATAGATTAAAGAAGGATATTATAATCACAGTGACTTAAAGGATGCTGGGATATAAAGAAGAGGAGGAATTGATTGATTCTCCATGAACAGGAGTCGATGGGCTCTGTTGTTCGTTTAGAAAGACAGAAAAGAGACATGCTGTTTTGAATATCTTGTACGTACATATATTATTGTTCTGTGTATGTTTGAATAAGAGTGAGGTTGAATATGTTGAGAATGTTTGAACATGGCCATGTTTGGAAGTATGTTTTTATGATTGGATGAGGAATACGTGACAACAATCATTATGCTGCGTGTTAGCAAATTGATTTGTTTTGGATGTTGTTGCCACCCTAATGATACAGGCTCGGCTGAAAGTCAACCTGCCCCACCTGAGGGCAGCCCGAGTTACGATATGTATGTAAAACATGGCATGACACCTCTCTTGTTTAATACACTATGGCATACATATACTAAGGATAATGTAGAGTTGCAATGGCCCTTAACCGGGTCTTTTGATGAGAAAAATATATATTTTCTGCAGGATCGATTGTTTTCTAAACTTTGTCGACAGTCAATGTTTGATTCCCTAAACCTATGACAGAAGGAAGCAAAGCGTAGACGTATACGGGAGGAGAAATTCTGCAGAATGAAGGGAGGTCAGACGATTACGCATAAAGCCATTGCTTATGATAAAGCTCAAACCAAACAGGGAATTGATTGTGCAGATAGGCAATTTAGATTGCAAGTTTATAAGACCTATGTGGCTGGGACTGAAGCGGAGGATGAGATGAAGCATTTATTGGATACTCATCACCCTCGACCTTATTCTCCACAACGTATATATCCCGTTGTTTCCCCAGCTCCAGTACAGGTCCCTTCAGCCTCTGCCCCTGCTGTTTCCTCTTCCCCTGTCTCTCGTGGAACGTCCTCTGTTTTATCTCCCTCTGTGTCTGAGACGGCTACCTTATGGTCTGTTACATTGCCATCTTCGGTTATGTCCACAGCTGTTTTGTCACCCCCTACTCTTGTGTGGGCTTCCCATTCTGCCAGCATGACCTCATCCTTAGCTGTTTCAACTCCAGCTCGTGCTCCAGGGGATTTCGACTCATGAAAGTTGTTTGCTCGTTCGACTGTAGGACTAAATGAGAAACAGATGATCAAAAATCAGTCCTCGCAGTGAATGTGACATCCTATTTATACTATAACTGATATATTGAGCACGCTTCGAGACTTTGAGCCTGTTATGCAGCAACATGCCCTGAAACACATGGCCACATGTCTTCTTACTTTATGGAAACAGTGTTTTGCAGGAGGGATGGCCCCCCAAGTGATGTATGATATTTGGGACAGGGCTCATAAGTCTGAACTTAGACCAGAGGAAGTGTACAAAAATGTTGAGGTTTTATTGAGTTATCGAGAGCGGATGCACCAAAATGTCCCTCATGGGGCTCCCAGCACCCTATGCGAGAAGTCCATCCTATCTTTCACCCTGAAATACCGGAATTAAAAAATTATCAGGATGTGGTGACTAGACCTCGTGTAGAGGCACGAGTGCAGGAACAATGGGTTTACACCCCCTGGAAGAGGAGTGAAGTCCTCTCGATAAAATCACAACTACCTGACCCCCGTAAGAATCCCACGTCTTAATATAAAGAACTCAAAGAATAGGCTTCCTCAGCTGTTATGACCCTAGCTGACATAGAGCTATTTTTTGCGTTGCTAGTCCCTGTTGATGTGTGGCGTCAGGTGCATGATCAGGACCATGTTCCGGAGTTGGGCGGAACATGGAAACAGATAAAAGATTGGGATAAGGAATGTAAGCCTGGTGATAAACCAAAACCCGAACTATTGGCGTTAACTGGACGTATTATTACTTACATGCATTCCTTAATTCCGCCTCGTAAGGTGGATTGGGAAAAAATTGACAGCATGTAAGAAGAAGAAAGACAAAAGCATTTCTGATTTCTTCACTAGATGTGAAGGCGTGTTCATTGATTTTAGTGGACAGGATTTATCATTGGAAGGATAAGACGGAAAAGAAAACTAAAGGTCTTAAGACACGGGTGTTGTTGCAACAAGTTGTTCGAGGACGAGGAAGAGAGAGAGGTGGTAGAGGCCTGCAGTTGTTTTGGGAATAAACCAGTGCGCTTATTGTAAGGAGGAAGGGCATTGGCGATTTCAGTGTCCATTGTCGCTGGCTCAAAATGGGGCTATGAGAGGAGGCAGAGGTCGAGGTGGTGTGGATTGCAGTTATATGCGACGAAAGGAGGCGACGCACGTCGGATCAGAAAATAATTATTTTGATAATGCGAGAGGTAGGCAGTACTATAATGAGGACTGTACGATGGATGCAACCGAAGGGTATGCCTATACATAGGACAGCCTAGGATAGAGTGGGGACCAGGTGTCAGTACCTATTGATCAGCAAGGTCCTTATGTAAAGGCGTATTTGATGGGGACGTCTGAAAAGTTTCTAGTTGATATGGGTGCGATGAATAGTTCTACTTCTCGTTCTCTGGTCCCAAGGGCTGCTCTGTCCGGGCAAAACAATGTTTTGGTGGGATTCTCAGGAATTCCGGTGGTGAGGCCCATTTCCAAACCTATTCCATTTACAATTGGTCCAGTAACGGTAGACTCCCCATTTCTTTTGACTTCCCATTGTGGTGAAAATTTATTGGGCTTAGATTTGTTGGAGAAATTACACGCAAAAATTAATTGTTCGCCTGATGGTGTTTATTTGACTATCAATCCCCTTGGCAAGCATACTTTGCAATGTTTCACCAAAAATGAACCCCTCCCGACCGAGATTGTTGCTATCCCAGCGACGCTGTGGGCCACTTGAAATACAGATGTGGGATTATTAAGGATTCCATCCATTTCTATTACTTTGAATCAAAATGCTCGGCTTCCGCGTATACCTCAGTACAAAATTTCTCCGGCAGGCGAGAAAGCTTTGCTCTCCATCAGACACGATTTTATCAAAAAGGGTGTGGTGGAGGAGACGGCTGCTAATATATGCAACAGCCCCATTTTACCGATCTTAAAAAAGGCCCCTGTTGGAAGTGATCCTGACTATGTTGATACTTATCTTTTTGTGATTGATTTGCGGGAACTTAATAATATAGTGGTGCCCCAATTCCCTGTGGTTTCTGACATCACTACTATTCTCCCACTGCAAAATATTTCTCTGTGATCGATTTAAAGAATGCTTTCTTAAGCATTCCCATACATCCTGATAGCTGTCATATTTTAGGCTTCTCATTATCTGGTCGCAGCCTCCGGTTTTGTCATGCTCCCCAGGGGTACACGGAGAGTCCTAGTATTTATAGTCAAGCTTTGAAGACATTGTTGGATGATTTGGTCCTGCCCCCTGGTAATGTGCTTTTGCAATATGTTGATGATCTGTTAAAGGCCTCTGATACTGAGGAGGGTTGTAAGGAAGCCACTGAACAATTACTGTCTCATTTGGCGGCTAATGGCAATAAAGTATCTATTTCTAAATTTCAATATTGTCGACAGTAGGTGACCTACCTTGGTCATCTACTGTCGAAAGAGGGAAGCAGACTAACCCCTGAGCGTGTGGCTTCCATTTTTAATATGTCTGTACCTCATACTTAGCGTGATGTCCGTGCATTTCTCGGCATAACTTCTTACTGTCGCCAATGGATCCCTAATTTTTCCCTTCTCCTGTATTTAACCACAAAAAATGTGTATGAACCTTTAGCCTGGACTGATTATTGCCGAAATGCTTTTGACTCTTTGAAATCTGCGCTTTGCTCTGCACCTGTTCTTGGTACCCCTGACTACCAAAAACCTTTTGTGCTTTATGTACACGAGGTGGACGGTTGCTCGCTTTCAGTGTTAACACAGGAATTTGGTGGTAAGCAGAGACATTGTGCCTATTTCTCGCAGGTGTTGGATAACATCGCCAGAGCACTCCCTAGCTGTTTAAGGGCTACTGCTGCGGTCGCAGTGGCTATTTGACAGTCGGAAGGGCTAGTTCTGAGCACTGATCTCACAGTGATGGTACTGCACGCTGTGGATACATTATTGAACAAAATGAAGACCCATCACCTTAGAAGTGCGCGTCTTACAGGTCACCAATTTACTTTGTTTGCTCTTCACATTACGATTAAACGATGTGCCACTCTGAACCCTGCCACGTTACTACCCCTCCCTTTGAACAAAAGGAACTATGATGTTCATGATTGTATATTTCAAACGGAGGAAGAGACAAAGGAATAAGTAGACCTGACAGACAATCCTCTATCTGACCCTCAAGGGGAGTTGTATGTTGATGGCTCTTATTTCAAATTACCAGATGGCACGACAACTGCTGCATATGCGATAACTACTCTTCACACTGTAGTTGAGGCTTCTCGAGTACCCTATCAATCAGCACAGGCAGCTGAGTTAGTGGCATTGCTTCGGGCCTGTGAGCTAAGTGAAGGATTGAGAGTAAATATTTACACCGATAGCCAGTACGCCTTTGGCGTGGCTCATAGTTTTGGCAGACTTTGGGCCGAAAGAGGTTTACTCACTTCCCATGGTCAGTGAATACAGCATGACCCCTTGATTTTGCGATTGCTAACACCATTGAGGTTACCAGAGATGGTGGCTGTAGTTAAATGCAGTGCACACAAGGCAGTGGTTGATGCAGTGGGGGAAGGTAATGCCTTTGCTGATCAAGTAGCTAAGGAAACTGCGAAATCCAAAGTGACCTCAATGTTTGTGACTAGCTCTGCTAGGTGGGTGGCTGAAACAGAGATGTTTACTGTAAAAATACAGAAAGAAGCTGCCCCTATTGAGCTGGCTCACTGGAAAGAGAAAGTGGGGAAATTAGATGCAGAGGATTGTTGGATTGATTTGACAGAAAAACAGTGGTGGTTGTGTCTAATGCATTGAATTTTGAATTTGAATTTGATTTGTTTTTCTGAAGTGAGTAGCTACCCGTGGGCGTCCCAGCGCTGTGACTCGTCAGACTAGATCCCGGGCGGGGTAATTCAGGGGAACAGCCAGGTTTTCAATAGCTTACGGAAGACTAATAGATTAGTTTCCCTCCGGATGTTGAGAGGTACGGCATTCCATAATTTAGGGGCATTGTATGAGAAGAGACGACCCCCTGACCGTGCTCTTATCTCGTGTGGCTGAACGCCACTTGTCCCTCTAAGAAGTTGGACGCCGACCGCTGGGGGTCGCGTAACTAGTTAGCATAGAGGAGTCATTAGTGAATGCGGTGGGGATGATGGCACATGGTTCAGCTCATATTGGGGCAAAGGGTATTTGTGCATTATTAGATCCTGTATGGTACAATCCCAATATTCCAAGGACCGCTGCTCATTTGGTGCAATATTGCATGGTTTGCTTACGACATAATCCTGGGGGCAGGGAGCCTGTTCTGAGTGGAAACTTTGCACCACCATCTTTGCCTTTTGAGGTGCTCCAAATGGATTATATCCAGCTGGAGTGCGTAAATAATCTGAAGTATGTCCTGGTCGTGGTGTGCACTTTCAGTAAATGGGTGGAAGCCTACCCGACCAAATAAAATACTGCTTTGGCCACGGCAAAGGCATTGGTAAAGGAATGCTTCCCACGCTACGGATTGTCTCGGGTGATCTGGAGTGATAACGGGGGACACTTTAATGCAGAGCTCATCAGTCACATTTGTAATGGATTGCAGATTAAACAGAAATTCCATGGGACTCGACACCCCCAGTCCGCTGGGTTGGTCGAGAAGTATAATGGGATACTGAAGCTCAAATTGGCAAAAATTCAAGAAAGTACCGGATTGAAGAGGCCAGATGCTCTACCGCTGACATTCATGTCAATACGGGTTACCCCACATTCTCGTTCTGGCTTACCTCCATATGAGGTCATTTTTGGGCGTCCCGCTAATGTTTGGGGCATCCCGAGACCCAGAACATTGTGTGATATAGAGTATCCTATGTTGACAGACTATCTGTATGCTTTGACTAAAGATCTCCGTTCCATTCATCAACAGGTCTCAGCAGTTTTGCAGCCCCTGCCGGAGGGTCCCGGATATCGTTTGGAGCCAGGACAGTTGGTAATGTTCCGTAATTATCAGCGAAAATCCAGCTTGGATCCCCGTTGGTCTGAACCATTTCAAGTCTTGTTGGCCACGCGGACGGCGGTAAAGGTGAATTGCAAGCAACACTGAATCCATGTGTCACCTCTAAAAAACGACCCCTCCCGCTTCCATATGATCAGCAAATCCAGGAAGGGGTTCTGACGCAGGAAATTGAGCGAGTTCCTCGTTTTGTCCCTTTTTCTGACACCCAGGTAATTGGAGAAGGGCGAGGAGAAGGGGTTCCAGGCTTGGAAGGGGCTCTGCCATCAGCACAAGTGATTGCCCCAGATTTTGTTGCCCCTACAGTCAGACGAGAGGCTCGCAGTACCCCTGTTTCACCGGATTCATCATCCTCTGTTTTAATCCCTGATCAAGAAATGCCTGGCCATGCTCAATACAACCTGCAGCCCAGAAAACGACGCGGTACCCCAGGTGAACATGGTAGGATATAGGGAGAGACTTGAGTGATAGGGTGCAGACCTGTTCCACGAATGTCTGTTAGATGCGCTTCTGGGGTACTGAGCGAGACACTGAACTGAACGCACTGAGAGCCTTGAACATTTGCTGGCTCTGTTCAGAAAGAAAACTGAATTTCTTGTTTCAAGGGGCCCAGGTTGTGTTACTTCAAGGGTTGTGTGAGAACATAACTCCAAAGTGAGAAGTTTTGTTTTGGTATTATTTGTGATGAACAATAGGAGCCTGCCTGTGAGGCTCTAAACAGACACAGGAAAGAAGCACCCTCTTGCATGTTGGACTGCATCACCCAAGTTTATTTTTGGACTTTTAGTTAGTATGTATCCCTTTGCTCGTTTCATTCCACTGTGCATTTAAAATTATCCCCTGAGGCGGAAAGCCGGGGGTTAGGCTAGCACTTTTTAAAAACTGACTAAATTGTTTTTATTATTGTGTGTTCTGCTGGAAGATTTAATTTCCTTTTAAAACATTGCACTCACCCGCGCTCTTGCACCAACTCGATCCCTGGTCCTCGCACAGCGATTTACAGCTGATGCGATCGAACTCAGGGACGGACTCCATCTTGGGGAGAACGAAGGGCAGCGCTCCAGTCTTGTGACGCCTCCCACCCTCCTCCACCACTATATGAAGGACAACACCTCCCGTCCGCGCAGCGGGCGGACGCAGCGGGCGCGACTGCGGTGCGCCGAAGGCGCGCCAAAGGCAAGCCCGTCTGCGCCCGTCCGCGCCAAGGACGCGACAGGCGCAGGACACTCTGGTCCTTCACACCCCTCTCTTCTGTATCAGGCAAGCGACCTTCGTACTCTCAATAATACAAATATTTGCGCTTGTAACATGGATATGAGTAAGATTGAGGGACCTTTTTCTTGTAAACACTGCAAATGGACCTCCCTCGAGCCCCCAGTTGAGACTACAGCTCCGCTCACCACCACTTCTGCCGACACTTTAAAGGGGGGCTGATAAATGCCCGTTCCATGTGTGGCCATAGTCAGGACATTAATGACCTTATTCTTGAGCAGGACCTGGATTGCCTTCTCATAACTGAG
Source organism: Lissotriton vulgaris (assembly GCF_964263255.1). Taxonomy (NCBI): domain Eukaryota; kingdom Metazoa; phylum Chordata; class Amphibia; order Caudata; family Salamandridae; genus Lissotriton; species Lissotriton vulgaris. The sequence continues at coordinate 1,908,638,218 of NC_141689.1, forward strand.
ACATGGCTAACGAATAGCAGTAACCCAGACTTAGCAATAGCCCTGCCAGACGGCTATACCATTGTTAGGCAGGATAGAATGAAGGGGAGAGGAGGAGGACTTGCTTTGGTGTTGAGAAACCATATAAAATTTCACACTTTCAATTTAGAACCTCTGCAAGGTACAGAGGGGCTTGGTTTCTCCATCAAGCTAAATGACACCACCTCCTTTTCAGGAGGGCTAACTTACCGCCCCCCAGGTACTACAACTAAGTTTTTAGAATCACTGAGCGATTCCCTAGGTCAGCTCCTTCTCCGTTACCCTCATTTCACACTTCTGGGAGATTTCAATTTACATTTGGAATCTAAACTAGACACTCAGGTGCTTAATTTCCACCAAATCCTGGAGATTTTCAATTTACAACAAAAGGTAATGAAACAGACACATCAAGCAGGCCATATCCTGGACGGGATATGCACGAATTTTCCCCTTCTGAACATCCACACACCCATCCCACAAATTTGGACAGATCATAGTCTGATTCCCTTTAGCATCAGAACGTCACACCTCCCAAACTCATTGAAATTGAGTCAACAGTCAGAAAATAATATAAACTAGACCAAGGTCGAAGACAGTTTTAAACTTCAACCCATAATACATACTCAGACTCTCAACTTGTCCGGCAATGCTGAACAAGATTCAATACACTTTCACAGCTGGATGCAGCAAGAGATTACAAAACGCGTTCCACCGAAACATCCCCGTAGAATGGAAAAAAGAGGAAAAAGGAATGCCCCCTGGTTCACACCAGAACTGGCAGCGCTCCACCTATTATGTAAGAAAGGTGAACGCAATTGGCGTAAAACCTACGATCCTGCCCACAGAATCCTTTATGTCCAGCAGAGGAAAATATATCTAGCCTCTATTAAAATCGCTAAGAAGGAGTATTACACTAACGCTATAAAGGAAGCAAAACAAAAACAAAAAACATTATTTTTCCATCGTAAAGACCTTTACGCATCCAAAAACCCTACAGCCGGAAATTCCACCCTCCTTAGAACTTTGCAATCAAATTGCAGATTTCTTTGTGGAAAAGATTGACCTTATACAAAAGGATTTCCCAGTTCCTCAAGTCTATCAGCCCTCGATCCCCTCTCTCCAGGGAGAAAATGCAACTGGTAGTCTTAGCATCTTTACACCAGTGTCACTAACCTAAACCAGGGAAGTAATTCTTGCTTGCAAATCAGGTGCCCCTTCCGATTCGTGCCCCCCACGAATTCTTCAGGCAATCGAAGTGGTCAATCCTTTGACAAACAAGATTGTAAATACCTCTCTTAATACAGGTATAGTCCCATGCCAATGGAAACAAGCAGTCGTAAAACCCCTGATGAAAAAACCCAATAAATCCCCCACAGAGTTGGCCAATCTACGCCCAATTTCACTTCTCCCAGTTCTGGGCAAGATTACAGAACAAATGGTATACAAACAACTAAAAAGATACGTAGAGACCAACAATATCCTGCATCCTCAACAATCGGGTTTTAGGCCGAACCATTCCACTGAAACAGCCCTGATTGAACTCACTGACTCTATACAAATCTTGCAGGACCAAGGAAAGAACGCTGTTCTCATTTTATTAGACCTCACAGCGGCGTTCGACACCATCTCCCATACAATTTTGATAGGGAGACCTAGAGATATTGGAATCTTGGGGGTAGTATTGACATGGATCATCTCATTTCTGACGGAGAGATCACAAACAATTGCATTAGGTCCTTTCCTTTCTAAGGAAAAAAAGGTATTGTCAGGAGTCCCTCAGGGCTCTATTCTGAGCCCACTCCTTTTAAATATTTACATGGTTCCTCTCATCTCCCTCACTGAATCATACGGCATACTTGTAACATCGTATGCCGATGATACTTAGCTCATTGTACCTCTTTAGAAGAGTTCTACCAATGCTGAACAAAACCTCAAGAACTGTTTGAAGGATGTGTTTCTCTGGATGGATAAAAACCATCTTAAATGCAATGTAAATAAAACAGAGATTCTTCCTATGGGAAAGTCCCAGCATTTTTGTCCCAGCAAATGGTGGCCTGAAGACTCTCCTGCTCCCCCACAAACTGTGTTATCCACAAGAAATCTAGGGGTCTTATTTGACACCGAGCTTTCATTTGACCAACATGTGAGGATTGTTGCAGGAAGCTGCTTTAGTATTATCAAATCCTTAAAGAAATTTTTCGACTTCCTGCCCATCGACTCACGAAAAGCTGTCACTGTGGCTCTAATCCTCGCACGCTTGGATTACTGCAATGGCTTGATGGCCGGCGTTAAGAAAACCACACTAAAAAAACTCCAGAGCGTACAACACGCAGCGGCCAGACTTGTTCTTAAACTGCCAAGGAAATCCTCAGTGTCAGCTGCCTTAAAGACTTTACATTGGCTGCCTCTTCACAAGAGGATTTTATTTAAAATCTTGATTGTCGCCTTTCGAGCATTCAATGGCGCCGGCCCGAAGTATCTCATTAGGCGTTTCCCCCATTGCAATCCTACTAGGACATTACGATCTGCAGGAGAAAATCTAATTAAATTGGCCAAATTCAACTATAAAACCAAGGGGGGTAAGACTCTAACCTTCCTATCATCCAAGGCCTGGAATGCAATGCCCAAACACCTTAGACTGCTGACTCAGGAAAACCAGTTTAGGAAGCTTCTGAAAACCTGGATCTTCAATCTTCCAGATGAGTATGTAATGACAACCATTTAACTCTGTACCTGTAATTGTATTCACTTTGTCTTAATAGCGCCAGGATGCTCCTTCCGGAGCGATAGTTGCGCTCTACAAATAACCAATAGAAATACAAATACAAATACAAATTCCTGAAGAGGAACGTCCTTTTGTACTGCATTATTTCCCTGCATATATGCCTGTCTTTTCTAGTTGGACCCAACGAGTTAAAATGGCATTTATAGTTATTATCGAAATATTACTAATCACATTGATGGGAGTATTTATCTATTTAGAATTTCGCCACCCTATGCATACCATTTTAGGAACAACTGCCCCACCTCCGGAACATGTGTTTCATACTTGAGCCCCACATAAGGAAAGGCATCATCAGACTTATTTGAAAAATGTATTTGTTGAAATGCTTCATCAAACACACAGTGCCACCAATACTACAAATTGTTGGGTTTGTGGTCTTTTACCATCTGTTATGCAAAAGCATGACTTATTCATAGCTCTACCTTTGTCTCACCTGGGGAGTTGATAGGCTTGGTTTAAATTACTTTCAATGATGTATATGCATTATACTGTGGACACTCAAAGGTTTTCGGAAAAGGATTATGAACTGATTTTAGCATATATTGAGGTTCATCAAGGATTCGACCCAGAGGGGAATAATGTAGAGGGAATTTTAGATCCGAATGCATGAATATGTATACAACGCATGAAAATACCACTTGGTTGAAAAATGAGATTTTGGATTTTGTTGAGTTTAATTTCACTCAGTATTTTTGAAATTTTCAAGACCGTAATGTTACTGAAGATAGGGCTATTCCAGTGCTTATACTAAGTAGTACCTCTGAGTTCTGTGTTTAGGGAGTAGGGTACATATCAGTAGGAGAAAACCGATGTAATTACACTTATCTGTTACGTACTTTTAGCAGCCCTCCATTGTTAACCCCTCCCAATGTATATTTTGTTTGTGGAGAAAATGCCTATACTTGGCTTCCACGAGGTTGGGCTGGACGTTGCTACCTGTCCTTCCTGTACCCTCCAGTCTATATAACCCCTTCTAATTATCACAAGGATCACCGCTTAGATACACAAATTTTGCTTATAATGAGGAATAAAAGAGAGATAGATACTACTGATATAGATCAGACAGGTACCCCACTGCAGCATTTTACCGACATTATAAAAGGAGTGTTTCCCATTTAGGGGCCTATAATAACCAGCAAAGAAGTTCGGCGTTTGTCCAGAGTAATTGAAGGGGTAATTAACACTACTGCAGGAATATTGACTAATATAACTGTAGAGCTGCAAGCGACCAGGCTCGTTTCGCTTCAAAATCGTATGGTTTTAGACGTTATCCTGGCAGATCGAGGAGGAGCATGCCGCGTGATCGGCAGTTCCTGCTGTGTTTATATTCCTGACTCCGCCCCCTCCGTTCATTTGGCTACCCAGAAGCTACATCGTTTGGCTTCCGAAATACATGTAGAGACTGGTACATGGTCCCTCTCTGGTTGGTTCTGGTGTTTGTTGTCTTCTTGGGGATGGAAAATTCTGATAGTGCTGGCATGTAATGCCGGTATCATATTCACGTGCTGCCCTTGTGTACAATGCGGACCTGCATGTTGCTCTTATTGCACAACTAAACTCACCTCCTCCGTGGCCAGTCCAACCCCAGCAGCAGTAAAGGCTCAGTTAGTTCAGCAGGAGCTCAAAGATTTAATGATGATTGATGAGGGAATATTTGAAGATTAGGCTGTTTTAGTTAGCTACATCATGCTAAAAGGGCCGTTCTGAGGGATAAAAAATAGATTTCCCATGAATAAGGAGTATCTGACCTATATTATGTTAGCATGATGCATCTATACGTACCCTCTTTTGCTTAAACATATATTTATATCTATATGTGCTTGCAGTGGGGAAAAAGTTTATTCCCTCCTGGCGTATCTATTGCTAACAGTAGGCCGAGAACATACAGACGCCATTTTCGAACCTATGCTCGAAGACGGGCTGTGATCACATGTTAGTCTCCAGCAGTTGTCAAGCCCCAGTTCATCTGAATTATTGGGAGCAGCTGAACGTAGGTTGTTTATTCGACTGTCCTGAGACTCAATGTTGCATCTGGCTTTGGGTGCGATAAGCGCATTCCTGGAGGCGCCGTGCCTAAACTCCCGGGCACCACGACAAAAGGGAGTCACCCCTACTGACTTTCCCAGTACTAAATAGTTAAGCTTTGAACTAATCATGTGTGCCATATATGGTCCTTTCCTGGAGCTTGAGGGTCAACTGGTGTTTTTCCTTTTACTGTGATTATATGTGTTGAACCCAAAAGTATATAACCTCATGTTTGAATACGAGCCAACGGTCTTCTCCGCACACCTGATGCGTGAGGGTTGGAGAGGCTCCACTATTGAATATTTTTGCTTAATAAATGATTGAACTTTCTTCACTGCCAACTGACTGATTATTTGGTAAATGGGATTGGGGCTATTGGTAGGTGTAGCCCTTTATGTGACTTTTATGGTACTCCACTCTCACTAATGCCGGCCATCCTAGTAGCCACTGTGCTAGGTTACACCAATCCACTTGTTGAGGAGGCGGCTGGACCCCCCTCAGGGCAGCAAGTCACCTGGTGGGAAAGAGGTTCCCAGGTCCCACCAGCCTAGACACCATCCAGCTCAGACCTGTACCAGACCCCCACAGGTTTGACCCTTCACCCATTGGCTGCTGGTCCAGTCCGAACAGGGAATAGTGTTTTCTAAGTGCTCCACATGGCGCCAGAAGTTCTGAGGGAGGTTTGTGGCCCTCTTAGAAGGTGATCCCATGAGTAAAGGGGAAGAAAGAAGTGTGAGCCCCACAAGATCCAACTCTGAAGGGCAAGCCACGGGCTACAATTTGCCCTGGCAACCCCATGGCATGGAGGAAGCATCAGAGAGTGAGGTTACGGCCAAAATATTGCCTAGAAAGACCACACCGAGAGAAGGTGGTAACCCAGGTGGAAGGTAGAGGACAGGCAAGAATTAAGGATGGCCCACTCAACACTGGGCCATCGGAGTAGAAATGGGGCTGACCAGGAGATAAATAGCAAGGAAAGCCTGTCCTAGACACAACTGAGGCCCTTTACAAGTTCATGAGGAGAACGACGATGAGGATGTCCACTGCTTCATCCAGATGCTTAGGTCACACAGGCCTACCCCTAGAGAGATAATATCCAGGTAAGAGGTTGAGGGCTTTGTATGGCCTTTCTATCATCTACTGGCCTACTGAACCAAAATTCAGGGCCACCTGTATGACCAAATTCCACAGAACAAAAGGTTTGAATGTCAGTAAAGAATGGGCGCACTGCTAGAAATCCAACGCGCACAAGTTCATAGACAAGCAATCATAGATTGGTGGTGCAACTGGGTGAGTGGAAAACATCTAGAACCACTCAATAGTCTAACCAGAACACTGGCTAGACCCTAAACAATTAAAAAAAATACCCTATGCACACACATTCGAAAGTACGGGCGATAATAATATCATTGGATAAGAACAATAATCCAAAGGGTAAGGTAGCAAAGTGATGACGGAGTCTTGTGTAGACTGAAATCCTCAGTTCTTTATTATCTTGATATAAAAACACAGCAGCCAGCCGACACGTGTTTCATCACTCACGCGAATCTTCAGGGCTGGAAATAACAGAAAAAACTCTTACAGAAACATCACTAACCATATGAAATGTCTCTATTATATGCACATCAGTTGTGCAGCCCATGAAAAAATCACTCAATCTAAGTGACAAATTCTTTCACAAGGTGAGACTCAAGTGAAGGGAGTGAGTAACCGTGATGAACTCGTGTATCATAGGAGACCCTATTTAATCCAAAAACAAATGACAGGAAATGGCAATCGTATAGTGTAGGTGAAGAGTGAAGAATAGACCAAAACGTGCTGCTAAGAAAAGATAAGGTGAAACAACCATTTCAAGGAGATGCTAGCAATAGGTGTGAGGTATGGATATATGACAATGTGTAGATACAAGGAAAAAAGGTTGAAAGCTACTGGCAAGAAAATTACCAAACACCTATGATGAAGTAAGAGACTTACCTTGAACGCAACTGTGTATACAAGGGAGGTCTAAGGGTATAGAATGGAAATTAGAATAGGAAGATAGATAAAGGAAAAGGAGAAAGAGGGGAACAAAAATACAAGGTTGATGAGATACTAATCTAAATGCAAACCTCAGCTCCTAACAGTATAATTAGTAGGTTATGCATAATGTGTTGCTCACAGCTCTGCCGGTGATAATTCCGACCCGGTGGGGCTCTTGACCAGTATAAATATGAGTAGAACAGTGAAGACGGTCACTAGAATTCAAAGAAGATATATGAATATATAAATTAATGAATTGACATAGTGATCTGATTCTGAACACAATCTTAATGCTCTGAGATTTATGACTAAAGAGAAAGTTCCGTTGCTATCTGCTCTTAACAAGGTGGTAAAAATTCAATTGTAAGTGAACTCCACTACAGATGTTCAAAATTCATGTTTTGAATAAGAGCATTGTCACCATGGACGTCCATCAATTTGGGTAAACAATATCGGTATACGTTAAAACTGATAGGTACAGAATATAGCTAGCTTTAATTGACAAGCAAAAACTGCCCAGGCTGGTACATGGCTACAGAAGACAAATATTTCAGTCACAGTAGCAAATGAAGGATGATCTTCAAAAGAAACAGTATTAAAAACAGCCTATTCAAATATATGTTTTATACAATGTTCTTACCTACCGACTGAGTTACGTCGGACAGGACAGGTCAGTGATATTGTATCAAGACCATTGAGATACCAGAAAGCTTCAAAAGTAAACCCATTATCTGGAAAGTAACAGTGGTTTGTTACCATATACAAATCATGGCCATCCATTTCTTAAAATACTTAAACAATCTCATCATAACTAAACCTGCAGTTCAAAACTCACCAAGGTCGTGAATCTGGTCCGTTTCCAAACAAGTATTTAGTAGGAGAATTCCCTCAGAGTAGCGTGGAAACCACGATCATGACTGAAGAAAATAAACGTGAAAGGGTGTCAGTTGAGTCGCATCCTTTCGGGTATAAGCGGCGTTAAACAAGGTCTACACGTAGTTTATAAACTCTAAACCGGCCATGCCGTTATAAAAAGGGATCTACGATTGACTGACATAGTACACTTACGAAAAAGACGTGAAGTGCGCGCCGACATCTAAATCTCCCGGGCTCCGTGTTCCTGGTATCGGACACGTGACGCGGAAGTGGGATACGTTAAGTAATCGATCCGGACATTGTTAAAAAAAAACTAGACCGCTGACTCCTCTGCAGGGTGTCGAAATAAAGTGAAGTTAAAAGAAAGACTACATGCATTGGAGTGTAGTCTGAGATTTATATGTTTAATACTGGTATTTAATTAACACATAGAGACTAAATCTCAATGTTAAATAATGAGGGACCCCTAAATGTTTTAATGAAGGTGTTTCCTACAAAAATTCGATTTTTATAATTGGATGGGTGTCGTCACGTAATTGGAGAAATAGCGCTCAAGTTGACCAAAGTCCAAAAGAGAATGAAATATATATATAAGTGAGACACAATCCGCCTGGATAGGATGCTATCTCCACTAATGAAAGCATTAGATCACTGACTTAGCTAGAGTATATTATATCGTGTATTCCTACAAGGAAAACTACGCGTGTGATGGTGCACAGACAAAATATCGACTCCAAAATATCGACTGGACATAATATCGAGTTTTAAATATAGACTGGACAAAATATCGACTGGACATAATATCGACTACAAAAATATCGTTTTACAGGTAAGTGAAGTAATATCGACTGTATAAAATATAGATAGCAAAAATATCGAATTTTTAATAATATATAATATTTTATAGTGTATTTTTATGTAATAATATGTGTGAAAAGTGTGTATTAATGTTATAAAATATTTTATTAAATGAATTTTGTTTTTATAATAATTGCGTAATGTAATTCTGTAGCGGGTTGTGGGTTTATAGGGGAATAGGGTGGGAAGTAATTTAATAATAATTAATTTATATAATTTTGTACATATTTTGTATTAGTAATTAATTGGTAATTAATTAATTGTAATTAGTTAATTACATTAATTAGAGTAAATTTTTAATATATATAATTTTGTGTTATTGTTAAGTAATTAATTGGGAAAAAATAATATTAATTATTAAAATAATTACAGCTAATGTGCTAATATATTTACTTTATTGTTATTGTTAATTAATAATTAATTGGTAATTAAATAATATTGATACATTTTGGGTAAAGGAGTATTTTTAGGGTTTAGGGTCAGTTTTCAGTTTTTGGGTAAAGGGGCATTTTTAGGGTTTTGGGTCAGTTTTCAGTTTTAGGGTAAAGGGGTATTTTTAGGGTTCAGGGTCAGTTTTCAGTTTTTGGGTAAAGGGGTATTTTTAGGGTTCAGGGTCAGTTTGGGGTTTTTGGGTAAAGGGGTATTTTTAGGGTTCAGGGTCAGTTTGGGGTTTTTGGGTAAAGGGGTATTTTTAGGGTTCAGGGTCAGTTTTCAGTTTTTAAACGATATTTTTGCAAGTTGATAATGTGACCGTCGATACTCTTTGGAGTGGGAATAGTATTTTTTACACTTCTGGTATTGTACAGTAATATAATAGTATCTTATTTAATTTTAGTATGTTATTGTATATATATGTTTTTACAAATATGATTGTAAAAAATTATTTTTATAAATTTCATTTATTATTTAATTATTATAATTTAATTTAAGTATTTGTAAGTATATTTTAGTAATTAAATTTTAATATTAATTTAATTAAACACTGTTTTTAACAAAGTCGATATTTTTTATAACTATATTATTGTAAACGATATTTTGTACTCAATATTTTTGTACTTACCTGTTTGTAGATACAAACTCGATATTTTGACTGTCGATATTTTGTCCACGATATTTTTGCAAGTCGATATTTTGTCCCTCGATATTATTTCAGTGATCCGCGTGTGATGCGTGTTCTATACTAAGCCCAAGAGTTACATTTCTCACATATTGAAGCAGAGTGTCTTGACGGTTGATGGCACACTCAATATATATGGCAACTCCACAAAGATAAGGTATTGTGTGAATATGGTAGTACATCCAACCTATAAAAATTCAAGACTGAAGGAATTTAAACATCATACCGGACAGTTCCGATATTGTCTCCACATCTCAGACAGTGATTTATAATGTTAATATTTCAGAAGTTCCGACCTCAATAAAGTGAGTCCGAATTCATGTACTGGTCGTGACAGAAGAGCTCCTCATGCAAGTCAAAAGACCATGCTATTGTTACGTGTGACATGCGCATGCATACTAGTGACCGTGACAATAGAAAATTTGGTATACTCTTATTTGCTTGTTCGAGATATATTGCCCAACACTCTCAATAACGCATATCTTCAAAGAATCCCTTGGTGTCAACATGTGCGTTATCAAGTGGTAAAGAAGCCTAATTTTTCTCCAATAAAATTAGAGAGTACATTCATGGTAGATTAAACATTATGATTACATATAGCACATTTAACCAAATTACCTGATCACATACATGAGACAAAGGTTCATGTTGAAACCATGACTTCTAAACAAAAACAATACAAAGAATAAATGCATGTGCTAGGAATTCTGGGCAATCTGTTAAAACACCGGAGATATTCAACCGCCTATAGATTAGGAGACATTCTTCTGTACAACAGCTTCAGACCAATCATGAGTCTTGTAATAATCGATTATGAATAGTTATAAATACATTGTTAGGGTCAATCATGGCACCCTACACTGCCATTTTAGACCCATGATGAGTAACACAAAGCAGATACCATATTTGACATAGTTAGTCTCCAAGAAAAAACTGTAATTCTGAATCGTAATTGAGACCCCTGCCCACTGCAGGCAAGCGCATTATCCACATTGACTCAGCCCTTCTTAATTTCAATTCTCTGTTCCCACCTCTGACTCCCATTGCAATTACGTCTATGCCAAAGAATTGGACCGTCCGGTCTGATTCATCAGTTTGGCAAGCCGCGACATGTAGCGCTACGGGATATCTTGGGTCTTGTTTGTTGATGGCTCGAATATGTTCACCCATTCTGTCCTTCAATGGCCGAACGAATAGTGCTCCCTACATATTGTTTCCCGCAGTTACATTCTATAATGTAAACAACATATCTTGTAGTACTATTGATGTTGCATTTGATCTTGTATTGATCGCCTTTGGGACTGGTGAAGTTCTTGGTGCCATGTTTGGCCCATCTGCACATGGCGCATAATCCACATTTATAAAAGCCAATGCTACGTTGGGTTAGCCATGTTGTTGAGGTGGTACCGTGGGGTACTGTGGGGCTTATTCTGTTCTTAAGTGTGTTTCCGCTTCTGAATGTAATTTGGGGTCTCGTAGTGATGTTATCTACAATCGTTTTCTCAGTTCTCAGGATCCCCCAATGTTTGGTAAGGCTCCTGCGTAGAGCCTGATGTAGGAAATTATAGTTTGTGACTAACCTGACAATGTTGTCAGTGGGATTTTTAGATGTGCCACTTGTTAGTGTATTAGGTCTCTTTACTTTAGCAATTCTTTTTTCTGCCTTCCTGATGGTGCTGTCTGTGTATCCCCTCATGGAAAACCTGTCTTTCATACATTGAAGACAATGTTTGAATTCTTTTTCTTCACTACAATTACGCTTCGCTCTTAGAAACTCGCCATATGGTATTGAGTTCACCTGGTGAGGAGGATGTGAACTGGAGGCATGAAGCACTGCATTACAGGCAGTGGTTTTTCTATATAGTTTACTGTGTAATGTATCCTCCTTAACATAAAACTCTAAAACCAGGAATTCAATATTGGTTTTGCTCGATTTCATAGTGAAATTGATTTCCCATGGACTGTTGTTTAGGTGTTCATAGAATCTCGTCAGGTGTTCCTCAGTCCCTGACCATAAGAGTATACAATCATCAATATAACAACCCCAATAAATGATGGAGTCGATATATTCAGACCCTTTTGGTCCCCAGATCATGTCAGCCTCAAGTGTACCCATGAACAGGTTGGCAAAAGAGGGTGAAAATTTGGAGCCCATCGCTACCCCCCTCTTTTGTCGATACCAGGTTTGTTCGAAGATGAAAAAAAATTGTTCCTCAATACCATCTCCATCATAGACGAAAGCATAGTGGTATATTGCCAGAGTGAGGCTGGTCGATGATACAAAATCTTGTTAATAGCCTCTATGCCTAAGTCCATGTTAATACTGGTATAGAGGGCCACCACATCCATGGTAACCAAGATAGTGTCTGGTTGCCATTGAATATCCATATGAGTGCAATATGCTAAGTATCTTGTAATTATGATGGAAGATTTTGTACCTGGGGACCAAGAAAGAGATCCACATATTCCGCGATTCTCTCAGTGGGTCCCCCAATACCAGACACTATAGGTCTGCCTGGAGGGAAAGCCAAGTTTTTGTGCACCTTGGGGAGAGTGTAAATCCAAGGGTATGTGGGTCTGAACACCTTCATGTAGAGATACTCGTCATAATTAAGAGACCTAATTGTTTCCAGTGTAAGAGTTTCCCATTGATTTCAATTGTCAGTGGTCCCATGGGGTTATAGCTCAATCGTTCATAACAAGCAGTATCTGCCGATTGACCCAGGATTTCTTGTTGATAGTCTACGCGGTCCATAACGACCACATTCCCGCCCTTATCGGCCTCTCTGATGGTAATTGTGTCTTTGTTGTTAAGTGTCGTCAAAGCCAGGCATTCTCCTTGGGTGAGGTTATCTCTATATTTGAAAGTCTTAAGTCTGTGTTTCAGATTGAGTCTGTCTAGGTCCTCTAACACCCGTGTGTGGAACCTATCAATGGCATTACCACCCTGTAGTGTGGGGATCCATTTCGATTTTGATTTCAACCCGCTGGAAATGCTAAGATCAGTATCTATGTTGAGTTCTTCTAAAAGTCTTTCCATGTCATATGGAGTATCCTCGGTATCAGTAATAGACAAAAGGAGATTAGTTGCTTGTAAGTCTTTATTGACAAAAATTCAGTGTTGGAAAAAGCAGGAATTTTAGAAGTACTTGTAGTGGTCCTTTCTTTATCAAAAAAAAATGTTTTCTTAATTTCAGATTCCTTACCAATTTAAACAAATCTATTTTAATTTGCAAAGATCCCCAATGTCATTAGGATTAAAGTTAAGTCATTTACCAAGTAAGGAAATCATATCAGGTGTCAATTGATAGGAAGAAAGATTGATAACCTGTACTTCTGTAGATTCTTGTGAAACTAGTTCCTGGTTACTCCAGATCGGAGTTTCCTCCTGTATTCTTCTGTACTTTGGCCGCCTGCCCCTGCGGGTTTTGGTGCAGTAACCCTGTTGCCCCTTCTTATGCGTTGTACCTCGCGTAAAAAAGCTGAACCAATAGTGCTCGGGCCTTCTATATTTTCGGGATCACTATCACTAATCCCTGTGGTGTTCAATGAGGTACTGCTAGATGATACGGAGCTGGGGCCAGTACCAGGAGTGTTGGTCTTACCCTTGCTTCCTGTATTAGGAATGAGAGAGTCATATTTTCTGGCATAAGTGAAAATCCTGCCTTGCTGATAGTCTAATTCGTCTCTCCTAATTTGTCTAGCCTTTCTGTTTTTAATGTCTGCCTGTTGTTTCAAAAGAATATCATCCAGAATCGTGTAATTTTTAACAGTAGCTTCTGGCTGATTTAAATCTTTAATTTCTTATTCCATAATGGCTATCTCTGCCTGAAATTTACTGACCTTGCGGTCTGAACTTTCAATTAGTAAACCCATTAATGTCATTGAGTTGTGTGTCAATGATTCTTCCCATTTGTCCATCAGGTCAGTATCAAGTTCATCATATGTAGTGAAGATCTGACCTCTTAAACCTCTAGGTGTACGTTTGAGACAGAGATATTGTTTAAGCGTGGTTCCGTCCCACCACTTGGAGTTCTCCTGTTTTTTGAGTCTCTCCAGTTTTAAGAACTTGTCTTTGTATGACCACCCTTGGCCAGAGGAGGGATCATTGGAACCCGAGGATATGGCTACTGTGGAATAATGCATCTGGGAAGGAGGGGGATCCAAAATGGAAATACCCCTACATGCAGGAGTTTCTGAGAAGATGGGAGCGCTACACCGAGAATAAACCAACAGAGCTGCCCTGAACCAGGATTTGTCCACTTCTCCAGGAAGGTGCAACAGGAACCATCTATGTCCCATGGGCACATATGGACAAAGAAGGGCTCTGGAAAATGGTGCCCCATTGATGGACGAGACAGGAAAATTGATGTCTTGTTCTGAAAAGAACACTGCAGGTTTAAACTTTGCCATAGGTGGCATCAAAAGTCTGCTCAGCAGTCTCATTGGGGAACAGACCAACACAGTGTTCTCCCAAACCCAATCCCCACAGTCACAGTCTCCAACACCTAGCATGAAAGGCTGCATTTAATTCATTCAGACACCATTTCTGGACATTCCAAATAGAGCTGTTCCCTGACTGCCCGGACGTAGGAGGACTGATGGCAGAAAGCATGAAGTCTGAGGAGACCATAACAGAATTTCTAGACAAAATGAGAGAACAACGGAGGACAGGACAGACCTGGACTAACACTTGTCCCCAGGTTGCATTCTTCTACAACATCCTCAAGAAGGGCCTGCCCACTGAGATCCAGACCAGGTTGGAAAGTGTAGTAGGGCTAAAATAAACCTTGGTCCCCACATACTACACTATTATTGGAAGAGACAGGAAAAAGCAGGGCAGGCACAGAGAGACAGTGCCAATTTGGTCCAGCATGAGTTAAAAAGTATCGCCTTTGAGAGAGCCATGCTAGCCACAAGCAGCCAGTTTCCCTCGTCTCATGGGGAGCTTCGCTCACGGACCCCAGAGGGATTCCGACAAATCCTAGTGGCCAAGGTCAAGGAGGTAGGCCCCAAAACAGCCCAATAGAATGTCACTACTGTCACAGAATGGGCCATGTGCCCAACCTATGCCACCTGAAACTGTACCATGATCAAAATGGAATAATTCAGGGACAGCCCCCACAAAGTAACCAAACGCAGGATATCATGCACATATCATGCTACTAGATGTAAGGAAATCTGGTCGCCCCACTGGATGGATGACCAAACACACACCAATCACCATCACAATCAAGTTCATTCCAGCAGGGGCCGGACTGCAGTCATGGCATGGTGGGGTGACTGTCTAGGGCAGCAATGCCCTAATGAATTCCTAGAACACAAATGCTCAATAGTCCAAACCATTTCCCTGTGACAATCCAACCCTTTAATATCACTCCCAGTTTCATGTCCTTACCTGCCCCATAGCAAGTCTTCAGGACGATCATACTATGTCAATCGTGGATCTTTACTAGAGTTCACTATCCAAATACCCGCAGGTAGCCCAGGGCTCCTCTGATTCTGATCCCCCGAAACAGGGCTGGCTAACTGCACCCCAGGGGGTAGACAGACTAAAAAGGGAGCCGGATGGCCTCCCCCACTGGTGCACAACAACAGGCCCCCAACTTTGTGAGCGCTATGTTAGTCTCCACCACCTCCGGTATTCCTGGTAGAAGTGGCATTGCCCAATATCTGGGAAAGAGCTTGTTCGGACCAGCACAATACAGACCGAAGGTTCTCAACCCTTCCAGAAGGACCTGGAAATTCGGCCCAATTAGAAAAACCT
Source organism: Lissotriton vulgaris (assembly GCF_964263255.1). Classification (NCBI taxonomy): domain Eukaryota; kingdom Metazoa; phylum Chordata; class Amphibia; order Caudata; family Salamandridae; genus Lissotriton; species Lissotriton vulgaris. The sequence continues at coordinate 1,908,653,683 of NC_141689.1, forward strand.
CATTGTCCAACAAGTGCAAGGCCCACAGGGGCACACAAGTGTCAATGGAAAAATAATCCGAAAAATTAAACATCCACTGCTACTCACAATTGCATGCAGCCCAAATAGGTCCAAAGGACCTATTTGGGCAAAATATCAAAATATCAAAATATCTGACGTTTTTTTTAAAAAAGTACCGCTCCCGCTGCAGCAAGGAGAGGGGAGGGAAAACCATAATACAAACCAAATTAAAATTAGTTAAAAAATCCTAACACTCACTAAAATGTGTTTAAAAACCTAAATAACCTCACTAAGGCAGTTAAAAGAAGTCTTTCACCTCCATCCAATTCTGATAGGAAAATCCACTCCCCAGTGAAACATATGAAGGATTATTTTACAGATGAAACAGTAATGTTCCAATAAATTGCCTAAGTAATTTGTTTTTCCTACTTAACCTACGACCAGCAGCTCTTATCCCACAGGTCCGCAATTGAACTGTAAGTCAACCAACATTGCTCTAACCCAACATTCTTCTAATATGGAGTCCCAAAAGACTTTCAAAAGACTAGTTGCTCAAATACTTCTCAAATCAATTTACCTTTGTGACTTCATTTTCAATAGACATTTTTTCTGCACCGCACCAAGAACAACAAACATCGGACACCAAAGCACAGACAACAGCCGCCCGACACTGTACCACAGACAACAAACAATAAAAAACCAACCTAGATTACAGACATGTCCCCGAAGATGATTCTACATTCTACACAGATTCCCAAGTTACGTTCCCTTATATTTTTGTACATGCCCCCCTAGCGGAAGTGCTTTTCAGCCCCTCCAGAAACAAAAATGTATAGAATTTTGCAACCTTTTCTTCTACATTCTTGCAACGCATGCCCAGAGACCTCTCCCACCTCACTTACATCTACACTGCACCAAAAGTTTGTATTCCTCACGCACTATACTTTACACTCCTACACAACACCTGGAATCAGCATATTTGTTGTTGTAAAAGCTTTTATTCAACACTTTGTCATAAAGCCAACACACATATAATACACATAATTATCATTAAAAATTAGTTACAATAGGTAAAACTTTACAAACATTCATAATGTGCAAAAATGCAGGTAGGTGCAAGATACAATTGTGGGATAATTCATTGATCATATGTTTTAAAGAGAGTATACATACCGGGGTTTTTTACTAGACCAAGTCAATTGTTAAGAACAATTATATACAATTATAAATAGTTAAAAGCCAGAGAATAAAATCAAATTTTTTCTACATTAACATTCCAAGTTTCTTTCTAATTATACAAACACCATGGAGGTACCTACTCAACCCAAATACAATTAACCTACTGTTTGAAGATCTAAGTATACGCTCTGCCTCTTTGTATGAACGTATCCCCAGGTTTTTACAAAGGGGTATGATCCATTTTTTACGAGATGATACATATAACGGGCAAAAAAAGAGGATATGAGCCTCGTCTTCTTTCAGTTTTAAGTCACAAGAAGTACAATATGGATCTTTACTTGCTCCTCCCCACCGGCAAGTATTTGCGTTAATCTGTAAGACCCCATACCTAAATTGGAGGTAAACGGATTTAGCCAGGGGTGGCTCAATTTCGTCCATAAAATGTTCGAATGAGGGGTGATCCTTAAATTAAAAGAATGTGTGCGTTAATGTACCAGTGGCACGTTCGTATACATGTGTGTTCACATAATTCCAGTAGGCAGATTTCACTTGGTTCTTACAGATATTTGGCGAGGTGATAGATATAGCTGGTGTTTCCCAGAAGTGTGATAGACCTATTTTTATGAACCAGTAGGATACATGTCTCAGCCACTTAATTGAGTTAAAAGAGTCCAGCTCCCTAACTTCCAGTAAACCTGCTCTATAATCAGCAAGTTCCGGGGTAGACCATAATCTCACCCAATAAAGCAATAGCCGCATCCAACATAAGAAGTCTGTACGCTTTACATTGATGTCTAGGTAGACCGGCACTAAGGGTGTTCTTACAGGCAGTCTTAATAGACATCTAAAAAACATATTTTCGTCAACATCGAATGTTTTTTTAGAGTGAGGCCCCCAAATCTCAGCCCCATACAAGGCAGCAGATTGAGCTTTTGTTTTGAACACTTCGATCGCAGGAGTTATGGCTTTAGATGTACTCCCACCATGAATCTTTAGAATGGGGAGTGAGTTCTGTTTAAGTGTTAACCTGCTTTTGTCAAGTTGGTTTGTCCAAGACATTCTGCTGTCCAGCCTAATACCCAGATAATCAAAAGAATCTACATACTCAAGTTTGGTATTATTTAGGGCCAGATTCTTCTTAAATGATTTGGAGGGATTGATGGCCATATATTTCGTTTTAGATGAGTTAATTTCTAACCCCTTCATCACACAATAGCTGTTGAATTTGTTTATTAGATTTTGCAGGCCTTTAGGAGTTTGGGATATTAGGATGGTGTCATCTGCAAATAGTAGTGCTGTGACTGCCTCATTACACAGTTTAGGTGAATCATGCTTGCATTGGGCTAGGTAGTGGGGAATATCGTTTACAAACAGGGAAAAGAGGGTTGGGGCCAGTACACACCCTTGTCTCACCCCCCTTTTCACTGGGATGGGTCGGGTAAGTTCTCCGTTTCTTCCCCACCTTACTTTAGCAAAGTTATCAGTATGCAATTTTATAAGATTAACCAACAATTCATCCGGGACACTCATCTTCTTTAAACATTCCCATAATAAGTGGCGGGGAACAAGATCAAACGCTGAGCGTAGGTCCATGAATGCAACATATATGCTACACTTCTTTATCTTAACATATTTCCAGCATATACACATGAATCTGTACACTTGATCCACAGTGCTAGTCTTGGATCTGAAACCTGCTTGGAATTTGGAGAGGATTTCAGATTCATCAATCCATATTAAAAGCCGATTTAAAATATGTCTGGCAAATTTTTTTTGTAAAATATCGATTAAACTAATCGGTCTGTAATTACCCGGGTTGTAGCGATCCCCTTTTTAAAAAATGGTTACTATTTCTGCCCCTTTCCACGTTTCAGGGATCGGGGTTCCTAGTAAGATTGAATTACACAAATAATTTATGTAGGGGCACCATACCTCGATATTATGGGTGAATAAATCACCAGGTAATTTGTCCGGACCTGGAGCCTTACCTGGCTTTATTGCTTTTATTGCACACAGAGTTTCTTTGGTGCTGAATTGCACAGGATTAAAACACTGGGTAGAAGACCCGGGGTCATTATATTCAACAGGAGACCCTACCTGATCATACAAAACCACAAAATGGTCAAACCAGACCTTTTCGTCCAGAAAAAAATCCCTATTGGAACTGCCTGTTTTGTTTTTTTTGGCTATTAAATTCCAGAAGGTACATTGGTCATGTCTCTTGGCGGCACTCAAGAGGTCTTCCCAGATTCGCTCATCCCATTCCCTTTTTGCATTTTGCATAAGGTTTTTATATACTTTTCTACATTCTCTAACCCTCAGCTGGTCTTTAGATTTCACTGCAATAATTAAATTAGTTTTGGCTAGATGACACTGTTTGTTGTACCATGGCGTCTCTAGTTCCAATTGCCTGTTTGTGTTAACTTTTTTGTTTGTACAACTTTTACTCAGGAGGGGAGTTAGTGATTCCACTAGGTGGTAGTGCATTTTCAGGACCTCATGGGATCCCAACCTTAGATTTTCGTATTGGGGGATGATATCTGAGAAGGTGTTATATATTCCCAAGAGTGTCTCTTCTTTTGCTAAGATATGGGGCCATTTAATTGCCTTCCTATTGTTAGAGACGACAACCTCAGCTGCCCCACTCTCACTTTCCATCCTGCTATCATGTTCCAAAAAAGGGTCAGATAATAGCCCTAACTGTAATGGAAAGTGATCACTCTCTGGTCTGTTCACGACCTTAAGGGCCAACAGTAAGTACCAGAGATTAGTTGAAATTAGCACGAAGTTGATCAAGGATTTAGACAACCCCTTGCTAAAGGTGTTGTTAGCCGGTTTATCCGGGTCTAATCGACCATTACATGCCCGCAATCCATGGGATACGGTCAGTTCGTATATTTGCATAGCAGCCACTGTACATTTTACATACTTTACATTATCTAAGGGGGGGATGTCAAGCGCTCTATCTTCATTTTCCAATAATTTTTCGAGCCCCATTATGGGCTCGAACTGGCAATTGAAATCCCCGCCTATGTATATTTTAGAATCAGGCTCTAAATTAACTAGATAAGAACTGAGTTGTTCAATAACCATTGATACCATATTTTGTGGGGAAGGTCTTTTATAGACATTTATCATATGAACGTCTCCCAAATTTCTAGTGATTAACTTGACACCAAGTAAATCATTGGAAGCAAAGTACAGGGGCGATACAACAACATCCAGGGATATGCTTGTCCAGATTATTAGGCCCCCAGAGGGTCTACCTCTTGCTGATGCAGTTGCCCCCTTGAAAAACGTTTTAAAACCAAGTCTATGTACAATGTTGGTAGCCCATGTTTCCTGCAAAAGTATAATGTCATGCTCCTCCATGAAGGAGCTCCAATTTCTATCGCACAGGTTTCTAGACAGCCCTGCAATGTTCCATGACAGTATCTTTAAGTCTCGGTTGGGCTTGCAAGGTTCTTGGTTGATTGGGTGGCTTATGATCAAGGGTTCACCCTCATTGGGTACGTCCGGGGGTGCCAGTGCAGGCACCTGGTTCCGATGTACTTTGTTGAACAATGATGATGTTAGTGAACCTTGACCCTCGGTGCTGCCTTCAGCAATTAAAACTGGCCCTTGTTGGTCGGTTACTTTTCTTCTGGATATTTTCCCTGTTTGCTTTGACTTGGAATTTTCGTTCCCAACATGCTGATCCTCACTGAAAGAATGGGTAGACGAGCCTTTAGGTTCGACTTCTTCGTTTGTTTGTCAGTGACCCCACCATGACCAATTGTTGTCCGATCCCGAAATTATCGGGGGTATTCTTTCAATTGGGGTCGGGGGTCGAAAAAGGAATATTTATTGGCCAACAAGCCTGGCTGTTGTGGTACTCTGCTATCTTGTTTCCATTGTATTGGGTAAAAATAACTAAGATCGCAGGTCCCAATTCCTCGATTGTTACTTCGTGGCTGTTGACTATATACGAGCTGGGCAACAGAGGGATCTTTAAAGTTGACCAGGATACAATCCCCTTCAATGTCTTTTGGTCTTGTTCCCACCCAACTGACTCTTCGGACTTGGATGACTTGGCAGTTAACTGTATAGGGTAGGGGTCTGTTTTCCTTTAGCCAGTATAAGGTCTTATTTTTTAGTTCGTCGTAAGACTCCCTTTTGTTGGGTTTCAATGGTGGAACCCCAGTGAGAACTACCACGTACGGTTGGCACCCTGGTGGAAGATGTGCGTTGGGGACCCTTTTGGGCACCTGAAGGTCAGTGCTACAGTCAGATGTTTGAGCATTGTTGTTATTGCTAGTGACTGTAGGTACCATTCCATTAGTTGATTTAGTGGGTACCCTAATTTCTAGGATGGTAGTGTTTGATGATTGTTTTGTTTTACACGGTGCTGGCTTTGGTGGAACAGCCAGTCGCGATCTATCACTGGTCGGTAGATCTTTCCGGGGCTCCGTGCTCGGTCCTCCCAGTACAGTGTTAGACCTGCTTGAATCCACTGCCCTATCTTTCTTGGCTGGGCGAGGTGGTTGAGCTGGTTTGGTTGTTGTTGGACTTTTCTCAGTTCTTACAGTTTCTTGGCCAATCTTTGTATGAAGTTTTACCAGCGTTTTTAGGGCAAAGAAATTATCCAGAGATGTTTGTTCAAATTTGTCCAAGCGGTCTAATAACCCTTCCAGTTTTCTGTTACTGGCAACAATAGGGATGTCATGAGGGATTGAATCCGTCCCATCAACATTTCTGGTGCTGGTAAGTCTACGGAGTTGTTAGCTGAATCAATAGTCACAACAGTATCAACAGGATCTTTTAGTTGATTACTCTCCGGGTGTTCACTGTGTTCGATCCCATTATTCGTAGGGTCATTAGCTACTGCTTTACAGTGGGCTCCCACATTCGTGTAGTTTTTGCGAATTCTTTTTAAAGCTTTTAGTCTGTAGGCTTTACGTGGAGTGACCAATCTTTTCCGTTTTACAGCAACCCTTCCTGTCGTCTTAGGGGGTGATTGAAGGGTATGGTCTGAGGGGGCGTCATGTATCGTTATTAGGGGCAAGGCCGGTGGTGCTGGGATTTCAGCATTTATAACATTTCTGGTTCCGGCATTGGTTGATGTTTTATTTTGAGGTGCCAGATCAGGTGCAATCTCAAAAAAGTCACTGACCGGTCTTGAATCGATGACACATGGTTGCATATCGCTAGGAATATGGGGAGTGTTTGAATCAACTGGCATGATGTTGTTTAAGGGAGATTTAGCCTGTGCAAGAGACCCCATAGAGGATCGTTTATGTGCCGGGTGACAGTCTACGTTCCGCTAGGATAATCTCCTTCTCTACCACAGAAACCGCACGGGTAATAAAATTGTCCATAGTCCCCAGCGTGGTGTTTCCCCCTCTCCGTGAGCATCTACCTGAATGGGTAGCCATTGGGGAGTATGTAGACATATACAAAAACTTAGCACAGTTAGATGTATTAATGTAATCCCTCTACACAGTGAACCGCTGGCTTACCGGAAATGTTAGGGGGATGGCCCGTCCCGGCCCCTGCTGGCCCCGGACGGCCACAGACGGCCCGCCCTTTGCCCGGGCTTCGCCCGGCGTCCCGCTTGCGTCCCGCAAGACGGACTCTCGCTTGATGTTATAGGCGAGGCGGTGGTGGGCGGGGCACTCAGGGGGGCGCTGACCAGATGTCACATGGTCATGCAGGGACTCCTGGGATAGTGAGTCCCTGCCGCGCTACCCCAGCAGCCTCCTCAGATCGTCCTTCCACCCGTCAGCAGTCTCGGCAAGCAGGCAGGCAAGGGCGGTCAGCGTGCTCCGGTTAGTAGGTCCACCCACAGCGAAGCGGCTCCCGCGCAGCGGGAGCGGCGAGCAGTGAAGTTCAATCCGGGCAGCAAACAGCGTCACTGGGCTCAACAGAAGGGACACACGAAGCAAGTGGTTCTGCTTCCTTTTACCGGTCTGCCGGTGGTGGGCGGGGCACTCAGGGGGGCGCTGACCAGATGTCACGTGGTCATGCAGGGACTCCTGGGATAGTGAGTCCCTGCCGCGCTACCCCAGCAGCCTCCTCAGATGGTCCTTCCACCCGTCAGCAGTCTCGGCAAGCAGGCAGGCAAGGGCGGTCAGCGTGCTCAGGGTAGTAGGTCCACCCACAGCGAAGCGGCTCCCGCGCAGCGGGAGCGGCGAGCAGTGAAGTTCAATCCGGGCAGCAAACAGCGTCACTGGGCTCAACAGAAGGGACAGCATATGAGCAGTATATGTACCCAAACTTTGAATCGATCATGTTACGTTTGCTCACTGATACCTCACGCTGTAGGTGCAACTAGGCTTACTTATCACAGGAAATGGTCCCCAAAAAAGCAAAATTCCGCATCCATCTGTACTAATGTAGGGTCAAGAGAAACTTCCAACCCAACCGAGTAGAACCCAATCCTACTGCACTAAATAATTTCACTGAGTCAAGTGATATCCAATCCAAGGTAGACAGGATGCGCAGGAAGGGCACCATAGGGGAGGACACTGTTTGGCCCTGTGACTTTGAAGAAAAGAGGTTCCTTGAGACAGCAAGACCACCACAGCAGCGCACTAACACCTCTGCTCCCGCCTTCATACAATCATAACGATCAATGGGCCCCCAGACATGGAATTCCAGGGCACGACCGCTCATCAACATTACTTAGGGCAAATGAGTCCCATGGGAGCGGGCCAATGCCAGCATAGACACCCTGTGCCAAAAAATCTGGGCTATCAAGATCGATAGGTACACATGGTTGGAGGGATAGGGGCAGCCCCTAATTACACGAAAGCTTACACTGTACTCTTTATGTTTCAGAGGCAAAGGAAACGTACCTTTGGGTAGCAATGAAAATTGTAGGCTAAAACTGCATATACCGGGCCTGCATTGGGACACCTGTATGTTGTTGGATTTGTACTGGCAATGTTGGGGCTTTGCCTACACCTAGCTTTTCCCCGGATGGAGTGGCCTCTGCACCTTCGTAACCATACACACCCTAACCCTGGTTAATCCTGACGAAGAACTGTCTGAGTTATCTCAACATCCGTTACAGAAGAAAATCACTCTGTTGCATCAGGCTAGAAGAAGAAGAACTGCCGAGTATTATGGCTGGACTCAGTACAAGGAAATTCCAGGAGAATTTAGACTGTTTACAGAAGCTCACGTAAATGCCAAAGGATCAATGCCATTTTTCACCATGCAAAGAAAAGCCAATACTCAATGGTTACAAAGAACCAGGTGGGAGATGGTGAAACTCTTGAACAGTACTGAGGTCAGCCTTAAGGATAGCTTAGAGGAACTGAGAGTCACCCACCTCATAGTGATGCAACATCAATATGTGTTGGACTTGATGACTGATATGGGCAGTGGGGTATGTGCCAAGATTGGTACTTTTTGTTGCACTTTTATCCCCAGAAATGACCTGGACAACAGATCATTATCCCATGCTGTCCATGAACTGCATTGTCTACAAACTGGCATGAAGAAGGAGGGAAGTGCCACGGAGCAGGACTGGTTACATGGTATTTTTTCATGGACCCCCGCAAAGGTATCCAAACTATTTATGTTGATCGTACAATGCTCATTACTGGGCTTATGTTATGTGGTGTTCTACAAGTAGGGGTTTTGTGCTATAAAAGCACAGTCCACAAATTAGGTAGTATTTAATTTGTTAGGGAAAAAGCAATCAACACTACACTCATCTACAAATTTCAAAAAAACATAACTGGCATGACATACTCGAAGGATAGAGTAGATGATGACTCAACTAGAGGGGCTAATGTCGGATGTCAATGAATGTCATGATATGTGCTGGCCCAACAATAGCAATATCAGTAAATGCAATGTGAACGTATGCCATCTCTTGTATCCACAAAATGCCCGTTAATGCAATGTCAATGTATACCGTCATCAGCAGCAATTACACCAATATATTCTGTGATCCATTCTTCTACAATATTATTGTCGTTTAAAAGACAAACAATGTCAACGTACATTCAGACCAGAGCAAGCATAATATTGTTAATACTACTGAAAACGATAGTGATGAACAAAATGAACTGGTCTCGTATGATGACGACGCTCAGCTGGCGGTCATCTTGAGTGGTGACTCCGACCTTGACGCCCCCAGATTCCGGTATGGACTCTCTGCAGTGGCCAGCTGGATGAATACCAACTGTCTCCAGTTGAACGCCAAAAAAACGGAGGTCATGATTGTGGGCAAGCGGACTGACCTCTGGGGTGATATATGGTGGCCCCCTGAGTTGGGTATGACTCCCATCCCTGTTCTTGAATTAAAAAACCTGGGGGTATGGCTTGATCCTGCCCTCAGTTTTCGTGGTCACACTAAAAAAGTGGTGTCCACTTGTTATGGCATCTTACGAGGGTTAAGACCTATTCTGAGGTTCTTTGATTCTTCCACCAGGCAGCTGGTTATACAGGCTTCCATTTTATCTCGGCTTGATTATGCCAGCTCGCTCCTATTGGGAGCCAATCAGGCAGAAATTGCTTGGTTGCAATGTGTCCAGAACGCCGCAGCCAGAGCGCTGGTGGGCTTACCTAGATTCTGCTCTGCGGAAAGTACCATCCGTTCGCTGCACTGGTTGCCTATGGCACAGAGGATCCATTTTAAGACCCTGTGCCTCTCTTTTAAGATCCTCAAGCTGGCCTCCCCCCAGAATCTTTACAATCTTTTGGTGCCTTATGTGCCTGCCCGAACCTTGAGATCTTTGGGACAGAATTTGGTAACTGTTCCTCGGTTCAGGCTGTGTAGAGCTGGTGGTCGGTCCTTTAGGGTATTGGCCGCAAAACTATGGAATTCCCTTCCGCTCCATATCCGTGAGATGGATGAGCTCCTGAAGTTTAGGAGGGCAATTAAAACTCATCTTTTCCCTTACTCAGCTTAGCCTCCTTTCTGTGCACTTTCATCCGTAGCTGCTGTGTTGTGTTTGTTACTCTCTGAAGCGCCAGGACGCCCCTTGCCTGGGGCAGCTGCGCGCTAAAAAGTGTTTTTAACATAACATAACATAACATAACTGAATGCGTTATGGTGATAATGACGATAAAAACTATACCAGTGGCTGTAATATTATTTTTAGGAGTTCCGATGAACTCACATCATTGCTTTCAGATTCTTTCAAGGTGACCTCTCCATCAACCCAGAGTCAGAGATAGGTGGTCAGGAAGGTCAGGTCCTGAAACCCATGCAGTCACATCCCAATAACATATCACAGGTTGGGTACCCCATAAACCAAAGGCAAACATGGACCCAGGGAAAATCCTGATCGATTTCACAGATAGATAGTTGCACAACATACAAGTCTGAGATAATTGCCCCCATAAAACCCATTTGGCCAATTACTTGTCTTTCCCAGAAATACCACAAAGCTAGATAGGCACACTCAGTTGATCAGAACATGCCAGGCACACCACACGTAGTGATATGGCTCGCCGCATGCTGGAAATCTGCACACATCCACACTGGCGCACACTAGCTCTCCCTGAGGTCGAGAGCCATCTGTGTCCTTATCAGATGCCCACTGTTATGCTTTTTTGGAATGTAGCAAACTTTATTGTACCTCATGAACGGTATAAAAGGGTGGCCAAAACTTTATACATCGAGCAATTTTGAGCAGACGCATTCTGTCCAGGCTCTCCCTGCCACATGGAGTAATTAAACAAAAGTATTTCTGTTTTGCTAAATGCCTCTTGTCTTTCCATTTATTTAAGGTAAATTCCTATTCGAGCAACACAAGCGTTTTGTTGAAAAGAGTGCATGTGTGAAAGTTGTTAAAGGAGGGTGAACTGCTGTGAGGAGTGAGATTGTCATCACAGCGTGCCGTGCTGGGATAGGTCAGTTAGTGGATAGCTGTGCTGTTACTGCCTGTCTATGTCACGAGGTGCCGCGCTGTTAATGGTTGCTGATTTAAAACAACATTTTAAGCAAAATATTGTTTTTTGTGTCAAATCTAGCACATTTTCATTGAAAATAACATGTTCTAAAGTTGTATGAGATGTGTTTAGAGGAGATGTTCAAATACCTCTTAGAGGGAGGAAGAAGTGTCATGTCCTTTGGGTTAATCCTATCATGTATACCCCTTTTTACATACATTGTCCCATCCACATGACAATAACGGTTCTGAAACAGGTGACCTTTTACCTAGCAGCTTGATCCTGTCTCTTTGACTCTTATTGCTTTAACCTAGTCCTTGTACCTGACGTACATAAACATGTCCTTAGGCATGGCATAATTACTCTGCATAAGGGTCACCGCTTTTTTCATCCTTGGCGAACAGCCCGCTGTGCATGATCACATTTGTTTGGAAAAACACTTATGATTGTTTTCAAAACAATTATGGTTGTTTTCAAAACATATTGATTCTAAAAGAAAACCTGTAGTGATCACTCTAGTATATAAGACCATTATTCCCCCTGCAAATTAGAGGAGAATTCCTTCCAAACTAACACGGTTCCTGAATGCTGAATCTTCAAAACTCAGCGGGATGTCATCTTCGAAGCAGAGACAGGGTCCTTCATTCTCTACCATTAGGTGAGGGGGTTGTTTCTTCCGTAGGGGATTCTTGGCAACATATACTCGTATACATGCTACACATACAGATCTAGGCTAGGTACATTTAGGCAAATTACTTATGGTGCACATTTTAGGAATATGCAAGTGCTAATGTTTTTATCTGAACTGCTTATGTTCATCTTATTAGCACTATGGTAGAAATGCCTCTGATATTTACAATATTGGTACTTGCAATCTCTTTTGTATACTTCTGTCTCCTGATTGTCACAGCAAATATGTTTCACACAAGACTGACCCTTGACAAATAAATACTTATTGAAGAGTCCTAATCGCCACTCTGTGTAATTTCTGAGAATAATCAAGGACGAGTGACTGAGCAAAAAGTACTGTACTGTTTTCCACGATCCCTGAGGAATCAAGATTGTCATGTTCAGTGGTTATCAGAAAGTACCTACACCACAGTAAGATACAAGGGGGTGGTAATTGCACTGTAGAGCTAGCTGGTCTAATGGCTCACATATGCTGTTGGGGTATCCGAAAGCGGTTGGGACAAGAGGACCTCAGTTTAGGACATCCAAAACGTGAAGGTCCTGTGGATTCCTAGGAACTGCACAACGGAAGCCCCATCCCGAGACATGACAGGTCAATATACGGTGATGAATGCAGGGTTACACACATGTATTTGGTTAGAACAATGGCACAAGATCACTGAGAAGGAAAGGTGCACTGGTGTTTCCATGTTATGGTACATTTATTTTGAGAATGATTGAAAATTTGAGGAGAATTTTATATGAGATGAAACCACATCCTCGACGTACACAATTTGAAGTGCTTAATGCTTGGGAGCATGCGTTTCATGAAAAAGAAGAAGAGAAATATCAGGGATGAGTGAAAAGGCAGAGCTCACGTATGCAGATGCAAGGTGGGATGCAAATTGGAAAAGGTGGAGAACTGACATGATAGAGTGAAATTATACTCGTTATTGCAAATGGAGAAGTGAAAAGAGGAACTGAAAAGAAAAAGAAAGGCTAAAACAAGAGAACCTGGAAAGAAAGGTGAAAACAGTTATAGTGATACTAATGATAATCTATTAGATATATTAATGTCTGAACGCCCACCTCCATATGACGAGATTCCAACAGAGGGAGCAAGGCTGCAAATGGGAATGCTGGATTGCCTACCAAACCAATACTTATGGGTCTTGGTGTGATAGGGATTTCTCCTGTGCAGAAGGACCAGAGCCAGATGGTGACTATAACAATGAATCAAAACATGATAGGAGGAAATTCAGTGACTCAAGTTACTACGATCTCCACTAGTTTCACAGTCCCAGATTTACTTACAGTTTATGTTACCATTGGAACAATGGTTTCCATATATAAACCTGGTTCTGAGGGAACACAATTCAAAACTCATCTTCTTCCTGCTCAACAACAAGCATCAGAAATTACACCCATGAGTCAGAGAGTAGGGAATTTGTTCCTTAAAGTCAGATTAATGCAAGTTCTCCTTGTGGTGCCAGTATAGATCCATCGGTGCATTAAACTGTATTTTGACCCTTAAAGTCATCCCTGGGGTTACCAGAGCTGGGTTCACTTACCTGTGAACCGCCTTTAAATATGAATAGCAGTACACCTGAAGTAAAAGAAGTATCTAAAGCTTCTAAGGTACATTCGCGTTTTAATGTTCAGGAATTGGAAGACTTTTTGAAAGCTCTTAATGCTACACTGATTGAAAGTGAAATTACTGAAGTAAGTAAGGGAACTCTTCATTTTACTTTGAAAGTAAATTTGGTGGATGTGGACATTTTTTATTTGGAATTGGATGAAATGATGAATGTTTGTCTTGTTTGGATCGAATAGAAACTTAACAGCAGTAAACCTTTGTTCATGAGTACAAATTTTACTAGGAGAGCAAGAAAAGCACATGACAAATTATCAGAATTGGCTCGATCTAGAGTGGACAAAGGCTTTACAGAAGAGCAACCAACTTCCTTTTAGTGATAAGGACATAGAGGAAATCCAGAAACCTGTGGAGCTGTAAGAACAAGTTGAGCTGCTTCAGACAATTTTGAAGGATTTGTAGACTTATCTGAATACCTTGCTTGACATTGTGGTCCCAAGTTATTTGTAGACGGTGTGCAAAAAAGAGAGAGAGCCGACAAGAGACCCTGGGCCAAATGTACGACCCTGAAAATAGTGTTTTACAAATTGAGAGGCGCTATTTCTAGTGTACAACAGGGTATTTCACACTGTTAGCGATTCCCAATGGGGTCGTAAATAGAGAGGCTCATGAATATTAATGGGCCAATCATAATTGGCGACCCCATTGGGAATGGCAGGCCCTCCCAGGTATGGTGGCCTGCTGGGCTCAGTAGACCCCCATGTCTGGGATTGCTTTTAAATAAAGGTCTTTTTTTTAAAAATGCAGCCCGTTTTCCTTAAAGAAAAATGGGATGCATTTAAAGAAAAAAATGAAACATTTTTGTTTCATTTTTTAAGGGCAGGCAGTTGTCCCTGGGACCACTACCTGCCCTTAAATATTATTTTCCCATGTGTTTACAAATGGGAAGGTGTCCCCTGGGGACCCCTTCCCTTTTGCGATCCCATTACCACCCTCCTGAAGAGGGTGGATATTTGCAAGTGTTTTGCGCCTGCAATTGCGGACACAAAACCTCTGTGCATCGTGTTGCACACGCTATTAGGAAGGGAAAGCCACTTCCTAATAGCAAGTCGCAAAACCCTATTTTGCGAGTCGCAAAAAATTGCTACTCGCAAAAAAGGGTTTGTACATACCCCATGCTGTTTTTGCATGCGCAAACAGGTTTGCAAACCCGTTTGCGCATGCAAAAAACGGCACACATCTGGACCCCTGTGACTAATGGTCTTTCATCCATAATGATGAGGAAGTAGGATCAGGTGATGATATGGTTGAAATCTAAAGCCCACCACAAGATATTGACTGGGTCAAGAATAACCAAACAACCCAAGACATACTAGGAGAGATTTGTTGCCCACATTTAAACAGTACAGCAGCATTGAAACACAGGAGCCTTAAAGTATGGGGAACTTTGTGTGCAGATTTGTGACAAGATTGAGGCCTGAGATTAATATGATGATTCAACAGCATCTGTTTTGTTGGAAGAAAAGTTGGTTGATGAGATTTTGCGATATGCCAAACACTGCAACAATGAGTCTGAAATGTGGCAGTAAAGGTTAAAGGAAAAGTTATTGGTGGTACAATGAAGGCTGCTCAGAGAGCAATTCAAAATCTACTGTTTGTAGGGAATGCTCCTTCAATTCAGGGAGTGCATCAACTGGGAGCTCCATCGATGCAGGGTGCAGGTGGATTTCAGTCACACGGTAGAGGTTGGGTGACCTTATTGATCCAAGTACTAGAATTGATGAGCAACATTGAAGAAGTCAAGGCCATGCCACTACTGTGATAGGTTGAGGCATTGGCATTGTCGTCTTAATCCAACAAATCAGGGTCAAAACCCACGATTTGTAGCACTTCAGAACAGTAATTCCGTGCAGCAACAAAATGTAATCAGACCTAGATCTCAGAACTTTTATGTGCCACAAACTCTTGTGATACAGTTTGCTCAACCTCTGATGCCTCAGCAAGCTGCAAATGTACCTAGATTTCCCTCAAACCAGGTCCCCAATTTGAATCAGAATGCTTTCTAGAATAATAATACTTAGTAAAATTTTCCTATGTTTCAAGCAAATGAAATCTTGCCATTGATCAGTACTCCTAACGGTGCCTGAGGGGGAGGGAGATTGCGTGCTCTTCTTAGTCTAGGTGGTAGACCAGAGTGGCCCATTTATAGATGCTGAGGTAAATGTCTACGGTGTATCCTTTTTGGTTGATAATAGTGCTACCCTTTTTACTGTGAGATAAGTGAAACTTCCAAACCTACCCCTCTCTGGAAGAACTATTCAAGTCATTGGAGTTGCTAATCAACAAATGATGTATTCCATCACTGAGGATGCCCCTGTGAAAATAGGGAGTTTTGAGGATATGATCATCATATTGAGAAAGGTACGAAAAGTGTGTCACAAGAGAGAATCTCAGCAAATATGCAAAATAATCCGCTAACAACACATAAAGAAGTCAGGATGTTTTTGGGGATGATTGGCTACTGTCGTCAGCGGATACCAAACTTTTTCCTAGTGGCCAAACCTTTACAAAGCTAAAACACAAGGGGCTGACACACAAGGATGTACCAGATCCTGTGTCTTGGGACAACAACTGTTTGGTTATTTTCCTAGAGTTGAGAGAATGTTTCTGCAGCCTGCCTGATTGAAACAAAGCATTTCTGCCTTTCTGCATTGAAGGAAACAGTTGTCCTTTTTCAGTGCTAACGTGAAATCATGGAGGAGCCCAAAGAGCAGTTGCTTACTTCTCAGCCATGTTAGATCCAGTGACTGCCACTCTTTGTGGTTGCCTTATAGCAGTGGCGTTTGCAGGCGTCAGCAATGAAAGGTGAAAAAGTATAATAAAGGATCATCTCTTCACTGTGTATGTTGCTTACTCTGTTAAGATTTTGGTAACGAGAACAAGGACACAGCACCTCACGAACAGCCGCCTGACTCAGTATGAGCAAATCATACTGGCGGCCAAGAATGTATCTATAAAGAGATGCACTGTTTTGTTCCCCCCCTGAAGCATGACAGTCTTGATGTTACTGAACAGAACTAAGCCAAGAACAGATATACAAGATGAACCACTAGCTGAATCTGATTATGTATTGCTTTCGGGATGGCTCATGCTTACAACATCACAAAGGACATTTTTTACAAGATCACAATGGAAATGTGAGAGCTCCTCATGCAGTTTGTATCATTTCAGGAGAAATGGAAACTGCTTGGCTCAAAGGAGTAGTCTCCGCTCAGGTGGCTGAACTGATTGCTCTTACACAAGCATACCATGTTTCAGATCCCCCATACCTAATGGTAAGCAGGTGAGAAAACTGTTGGAGTCATTGCAATTGCCTGCGCAAGTCCAGTCTTAAAATGTTCTGTTCATTGCAAAGGAGATAACTATGTGGCAGTCAGCAACAGATATACTGATGAGGTTGCAAGATACTGTGCTTAAAATGCTGTACATTTAATGGAGAATATGTAAATGAAGATACAGATGAGACCAATTGCATCAATTTGCACACAGCAGCGAATGCATGGGAGACAGTTAAGATGTAACAGGAATAGATGTCAGAAGCAGAACAGCAGAGCTGGGGATATGCAGGTTGTGTTTAAAGAGATAAAAATTAAATATGGCTTTCAGGAGATGGCAGACCTGTGTTGCCAAATAGTTTATTGTTACCAATTGCAAGACATCACCATGGTCTGACTCATATAGGGAGGGATGTCATAGTCAGATTGTTTGCCAAACATGGTATAATGCAAAGTTCAGATTGATGGCAGAAGCGTTATGTCAGAGATTTGTTGTGTGCCAACAAAACAACGTAGGGGAAAGAACTGTAGTAACATTGAGTCACATAGGATGGTCTAGTAGTCCTTTCAACAGGATGCAAATGGACTTTATCAAGATGCCTGTTTTTTCAATGAACTGAGATGTGGGTTGTTTGTTGTGTGCATCTTTTCACAATTGGTTGAGGCATCTCCACAAGAAGAATTTATAGTCTCACAGTCGCAAGTTGTTGTTGAGGGAGTTGATACCAAGGTTCCGCTTCCCGACTTCTTTTTAGTTGGACTGAGGTACGCACTATAATAACAAAGTACTGAGTGCTGTGTGCTGCTTTGCAAGTTGAACAGAGACTGCATCGTAGTTAATAACCTAAGTCTTCAGGTCTGGGGGAGCTAGTCAATGAGATGCTGAAATCAACACTTGCCAAAGTGTGTGCTTCATCGTCTTTGAAATGGGTGGATGTTTTGACAGTGGTGTTGATGAGTATGCACAGCACACATGATTTTGAACAGGACTGTTCCCCATGAGATCATTATGGGAAGGCTATGAGATTGCCAGCTGTACCTGCAAATGTTCTGGTAAACATTGCTGATGATCTGATGTTAGTTCACTGCAAATGATTGGCTGATGTGGTGCGTTCTGTCTCTCATCAGGTTGAAGCTGCAGCAGCCCCACCACACCAGTAACAGTGCCACGACCTAAGTCCCAGAGACTGGGTGGTGGTGAAGAAACATGTACAGAAGTCGTGTTTGGGTCCTCATTGTCCACGGCCATAACAAGTCATACGCATAACTACAACTGCTATGAAGTGCCGAGGTGTCCCCAATTGGATTCATGCTGCCCATACTAACAAGGTTCAATGTCCCCTTGATAAAATAACAGTACCTCTCCCAGACGAGCCAGTGGTGGTTGAGAGATCACGGGTGTAGGTTAGTCAAGCTTTAGAGGAACAGTCAGAAACAGAAATAGCACTGGATCGGCCTGAGTAGGGTTCCGGAGAGTTGAATGACAAGACAGGTGAAGGAGAGGTTAATCCATTGCTCATAACAGAGATAGACTCGGGCCCTGACTAAGGGCCTACTGCTAGAGGACCGTAAGGAACAGCAGAATAATGTTGGCTTAGTAGACAAAAGAGAGGGAGACTGGTCCAGCAGGTAAACAGTGATTGCCCAGATTTTCCAGAGAATATAGTGGATTCAGACATGAGTGAAGGAGGAGAAGAGACAACACTCAGAGACAAAAGTGAGTGAGTGTGCCCTGTTGGAGGTATTCGTCCCCTGAACGGACATGCTTTATTGCAAATGATCAGGAGAACGAGTTCTGGGAATTTTGGAATCACTGTGAAAGTTCAATTGAAACTTTGGGAACTTGATCTTCAGTTTGATCCCACCTTTGAACTTTGTTTGTTGACAAGACTGAGCGCCCTCAAATAATCTCATCTTAGATGTTGCTAAATTTTACTTTTTGGTTGCAAACAAGTTTCCTGTGCTACTTGATGAACTGAAGCTTTTCATATTGGGACTGATAGTAAATGAGCTAGAACCATTTTTTATCAAAGACATTATTATATTTTGTTGGGGAAAAAGCAGATTCATATAGACTTTGCACATAGTTTTGTTCCACAATCATTCAAGCTTAGTTTTTCTGTTTGCAAAGATGGAAATTAACAGAGAAGTCTTTGAAGCTGCTACATTGTACTCAAGGTTTAGGTTTCAATGAAGTATAGCAAGCCAATCCTAATTGTAGTAGGCACAGATATATCATATTAGGCACACTAATGACTTTAGTTGTAGTATTAGTTATAGTACGTATAGGGTTATATTCTGCTACACAAACCTCAGTGGAATGTAAGTCTACTGTTAGCCCTACCACGCCAGATTCTTCTGACAGCAACATGCAGTTGTGGGGGGTTAATACATTACAGACAGTTGTGTCAAGAGGAGATTATACCTTGATTTTAGATTGCTTGAAGAGTATATAGACATTAGGAATACTAGAAGTTGCTATGTTTGTACTCAGTTACTTGCTTCAGAGGGAATTACTTCCCATCATCTCCCTTTTACATCTGGTATTTCTTGTAGTCTCCTATTAAGTGTATTTTATGGAGAAGGCAGTTTTCAATATTATTTTTCAAATTATAACGTCGTTCTTCCACATGTTCCCCTTATTAAGCATTTGAATAAGTATCCTTAAAGGTGCAGAGATTGCAGGCAAATGTTTCATTTCTCTTTAGGCCCTAGACACTGTGTATGTACATAGAAATAATTTGACTTTTTTTATATCAGATGTGGAAACATTATTTTTGGATTTGGTGAAGGGTAGATAGAGACCGCTAAAATCTTAAACTGAAACTGATACGGATCTAAAAAACCACGTTGAGTACTGAAGAAATTACACATCAGGAAAAAGGAAATTTACCTGATTTAGTTTCAGATTAGAAACACTGGGGCAAGTTGTGTCTCTATTTTGATCAGAGTTATATAGGTTAGTTATTTTTAGGGCAGAGTGAATGTGAACACACTTTTGAGGTGAGAGAGAAACATTTTAATTTCCTGGAAGGACAGGAGCCTGTGATTTGTGGAGTCTTTTTTATTTATGAACATAGGGCCCGATTCACAGAACTAACTTAAGACAAAATCCTAAACTTACTACCATTTTGGTATTCACAGAAGGCACTTACTCATTTTGGTATTCACAGAAGGCACTTACTTATTTCGTATTCACAGAAGTTAGGAGTCCTAACTTTAGGACTCCTAAATGCCTTCTGTGAATACCCAAAGTATTAAAATTACGATTTTTCTCAATTTAGTAGTAGTAAAGTTAGGACTCCTAACTTTAGGACTCCTAAATGCCTTCTGTGAATACCAAAAGTCTTAAAATTAGGATTTTTCTAAATTTAGTAGTAGTAAAGTTAGGACTCCTAACGTTAGGACTCCTAAATGCCTTCTGTGAATACCGAAAGTCTTAAAATTAGGATTTTTCGCAATTTAGTAGTAGTAAAGTTAGGACTCCTAACTTTAGGACTCCTAAATGCCTTCTGTGAATACCGAAAGTCCAAAAATTAGGATTTTTCACAGTTTAGTAGTAGTAAAGTTAGGACTCCTAACTTTAGGACTCCTAAATGCCTTCTGTGAATACCGAAGGTCTTAAAATTAGGATTTTTCTCAACTTTACTACTACTAAACTGAGAAAAATCCTAATTTTAAGACTTTCGGTATTCACAGAAGGCATTTAGGAGTCCTAACTTTACTACTACTAAATTGAGAAAAATCCTAATTTTAAGACTTCACACCAGAACATGGACTTCTATTGGAATTCTCCAGGGCATATAATCAAGCCCATTATCACCGCTTTAGCGCCAGTTTTCTCCTGCTAAACCAGCGATCATTTTGAACGCTTTTCTTGATAATATGCCCCCGAGTTCATTTCTGAGAACTGGAAAACATATTATGATGTGTATGAGGTCATGTTTCTTGAATGTTCTTTGTGCATTTTACATAGTGAACCCACCTCGGGTTTAGTCAGATTTGTTTGAGACTTAGAGAGGTGCAGACCTCTTTTGATATCTCTGTGTGTCTTCATGCTATACATGATTCTTTACTTATAGAACTTGTATAGAGGTTCTGATGCTGACACCTTTCTTGCTTCCTTGCTTCAATAGGGATTCTCCTATAGGTTAGTATAGGGTTTAATAGATGCTGTAACTCTTTTCCATCTATTGAGAGAAGGATCAAAAACATTCGATGAGTCACCAAATTATTTTTCTTATTTTCTGTATCAGGGTTAGTGAGATACTTAAATGTTCTTTTCTGCTGAGGACCTATACAATTTGGTCTCCATTTTGTTATTCTATACTTTTATGCTATGTTTTTGAGGTTCATTTATATTAGTCTGGATGTCAGTTTCCCATCAACCTTTTCACAAAAAGTTCCTGACTCAGACTTTAAGTCTTAAGTTAGCAATAACTCCTCTTCCTCTCAGGCTACTACAAAGGTCTTTTGACCAGATTTGAATTGGAAGAAGAAAGCCCAGAGCGTTCTCACATGAGCACCACTGAAAACTGCAGCATTAAATATTGAAATGTGTTAAAAAGATATGCTCATGTCCAACTTCAAAGCAAAAAGATGAGTGAAATCCTAACTGAATTAGACTATCCTAATTGGTCCCACAATTTTATGTTTGCAGCATATCAATAACCAAAGCAGTTTTGCTTAACAGCACCTGGCTGAAGATAATTGATAAGTGGGGTGACCATCAGAGCAGTTATGAGCTGCTGCAGTCTACCTTTAAAGCTCCACAAAAGTGAGCTCTCATTATTTAGTGGCCTCACATCTGTGAACCCTTTAGGGGCTCATTGGAATTACGTCCAGCCAGAAAGTCTATTCACCAAAAAGGCAGAAGTAACATTACACACACTTTGACCTTAGGACATTAGACCCTGAGTCTTCCCAGGAAGTGATGTCACTTCGCTTTAATCCTGATTACATCATACTAGGTAACATGATTTCAGTTCCATAATACCTACATGATTACTATAACACAAAGCAGACAATGATTTTTTTATATATTACTTAAAATAGGGCGCTGACACAATATGTCCATGGATCATTAGTCATTGTACTTTGTACTGCATTCACCTGAAGAGGATATACTGCCACACAGAATAGCAGTTGGAAGCCATATTATTTATTTCACAACCTGTCATGATTCAATATATCCCCTAATGCATATCCCATGGGAAATGTGTACACCCACAGAGGTCTGAGAATTATAGAAAACCAAAGTAGTTATGTTGTCATAAATTAATTGAAATTGTCCCTGTATTGATTATTGTCTTCAATTATTCCTTATTGCTAATGCATTTTGATTCATGATAATTTGCACTCTCACTTGTGTGAAGCAAGGAGGTTAAGATTTTATTGAAAAACATATATTTTTCTTGGATTCACAGTAATGAAACATAGCACCAACTTGTTCAAAGATTGTTTTTTAATTCATTTGTTTACATTATTACAAGAATATGTACTGCACTGCTGAATAATTTGTTTTATAATACTTAAAATGTATTGCTCCTGTCCCAGTAGAAGTTACACATAACGAGCAGTGCTCATGATGCCACTGTTTACCGCCTGTTTTTGCAGTTGCAGCTGGTGATCTTTAAAAGTGGCAGGGCATCCAAAATGGAAGTATTTAAAAAAAATTCAAAGCACAATTTTCGCATACAATATTAAAAAGCTGTAAGTTTCGAAGGACCATTTATTAAATATTCAAGCCCTATGGTGTGCTATGCCTATGAAACCTGATGCTCCCTATAAGCTGTCCCCATAGTTTTCTAAAATATGATCCTCCATTGTGCCCTGGTCAGGCATTTTGTCATGAGTGCCCTTCCCATGGTATATATGCACACTTAGGCAAAAAGCTCATGCCACAATCCAGTGGCAGAATTTTGCACTTAGTACCGTCCATATTCAATGGGTGACACTTATGTGAAAAATTATGCCTAGTATGTCAGGGCCAGGTAGATGGAGAGAAGAACTGGTTAATTGGGCGGGACTGGAGATTGCTGTGTTGTTTCGGGAATTGAAGAAAGGGCGGAGAAAGATTGAAAATGCATGAGTATGGGAACACCATGTGGACTGTTTGTTGACGCTGATATACTCACATCGAATAGCTCCCTGATATCTTAGGAGGATAAGGAGGGTGGTAATAACTGACCTTGCATGAGTTTAAGGGAGGAACTTTGGACTACTGAACTTTGAAATACTGGCCATTAGGATGTTCTGTATTTGACAGCTTGACAGGGGATAAGTATAGGTAAGGGTGTTAGTTTAGTTGTTGTTGACTAATAGTTGGACATGGGAATGATCTAAAGGGTTGTTGCAATATGTTTTACAGTTTGATTGCATTTATTGTATATACTAGCTTTCCAAACCATTTATTACTTGAATCTACTTACTTAATTTTAAAGCTAAAGTTTTTAATTATTAATTATTACGTATGATAAGTATTATTTGAAAGCTTCATTATTATTGTATGTATTTACTTGAAAACCTTTTTCAGTGGACTTGCAGGTTCTGTTTTATGTTCAATATTGAAAACAATAAAACTATTTTAAAATAAAATGGGTATATCAAGGCCTGCAACCTGTCATGGCCGCCTGCCTCACATATGCCACAAGTGTTCTCATTTATGCTAAGAATTACCTCCAATGTGCCAGCACCGACAATTTATGGCAGGTGCCCACATGCTAAGAACTTTCTCCAGTTGCCAGTACCAGTCTTTTTACATGGGTGACCCTATATTAAGAATTATCTTCACTATGCAAAGACCAGCATTTTACCATTCTGGTCATATTCATATGCACTCACTCGCATTCACTCTCTCACTCACTCATACTTCCACTGTCACTCATTCTCACTTATTCACACTTGTTTGACTCATTCTCATTCACACTCCCTCACACTCATTCTTAATCACCATTTTAAATCCCTTTGCCTCACTCACAGCCACTCTTTCTCTCCCTCACTACCTTATTGTCACTGACTCTGACTTAGTTATACTTGCTTAATGACACTCAACTTTACTCATTCTGACTCACTACCTTTCACTCATTCTAACTCATGTTCACGCCATGCACATGCTCACACATACAAACAGGCATGCATGCTCAAACGTACACACACTCTTTCTGGTGATTAATTCATAATTACACTAATAGTGAATAATAGATTATTATTCACTATCATAATTTAAGAATTGTCAGAAAACAAAGCGGGTAGAGTGATGGAGCAGGGGAAATTCAAAAAATGTTTGTACCCCCTTCGAAGTTAATAACCTCACAACTTTAATAATATTAACTGTGTGAAGCATGTAAACTAATCAACAAATGCACCTTTTATTTAGACACTACACATGGGAAAATTAACTGCTATTTGCAAAATTATAATTTATCAATAAAATGTGAATCAAATAACAAAGGTTTGTGATTGCGTAGAAATGAAGAGTAAATTGCATGTATTTTATGTTGTATTGTGGCATAGAATGCAGATGATAAGTAAAATGGCTTTGAATGTCGCTTTTGCTGGGTAATACCTAACACAGGTCATTAAAATGTTGGGAGGTAAACAGGAGGGCTTATTTTCTATATCTAATTTTTGTTATGTTTGCTTCATATTAGTTCCGAATTTGGTCTGTTAGGCCTCTCCTGAATAATGGCTTCTGTGAAATGCGACAGCGCAAAAGTAAATTAGGATGGCCCTTGCAAGTGCAGAATGGAATTTTCAGTCACAAGTGTATGGCCTATGCCCTGAATTGAGAGATGTCAAGGCCAGCCAGGCCAGCAACAGGAGTGGTGCCAAAGAGACTATTCTAAAGCAGGGGAACGGATGAAAGAACTGAGCTCCAGAGGATGAGCAAATTCATGACTATAGAAGAATGTTACAAATAGTTTTACTAAGTATAAATGTGAACATTTGATGAAGTCAGGTGATACTCGGAATGCGTCAGGACTTTACGAACTAGTTTGAGCTAGGAGGACAATGAGGTGACCATCACCACCCCTCCATTAGACCAATTAGAAGTGAATGTAGCCCCTAAAAGTTTCAATTTTGGGTATAGAAAGTTAGTAAAAGGGCATAAAAAGAGCATGGCTTATTTTTTCGCACCTTTGCTCAGCACGACATGCTGTCAGTTGAGAATTTTTTTTCTTTTATGGTGCAAGAGACTTTTAAAATTTTGGACTTTGAACTCTGATGGGGAAAAGGAACAAGACCGTTACGGGAATTCTATCTCGGGAGGGATACGTCCGAAGAGGTTAGAGGGACAGACAGTCAGCTTGGGAACCTATCCTGTTATCTGGGGTTCATGTTCTGGTGAAACATTCTCATCATCGCCCTATGGCCAAGGGGTAATGAGTATTTTCCATGTTTCTAATTTCCTTTGATAAAATGTATTGAAATAATGCTTAAATGTATTTGCCTAACAAAACTTACTTAATTTAAATTTTTCTTTAAATTAATTTAGATCAAATCTTATGAAATATAAACTCGAGTCTGTGGTTATTAGAATAAAAGTCATGACAAATAAAGGTTTTAAACTGTGATTGAGCTGGACTTAATCGCCATCAACTGATTCCTACTAGTTGGTCCATCGACCAAATAGCAGAGTACCTTGATGTATTTGGAACTACCAGCTATTAACATTAAATGTATATAATGTACATGGTTAATGTATAGGTTAATAAGGTACCCCGCATGTTTTGCACCTCGTCTAATTATCACTGATCCAGAGAAAAGTGAAGGAGTGAGTGTTTTTCGGTGTTATGTGCTCCACCGATGAGTAAATGGTAAGCGTTTTTCCTGAGTTAGTGACAAAAGGAAAGGGTTGTTATGTTAGACCTGCTGCAACAGGAGCACCAACACCCATAGGGCAAGCTGACTCTGTTTTTATAGCATTGATTTGACCACCTCTAAGGCCAGGGATTGCAGAGGCAGTGTCATAGCAGGCATACACAATAACATTCAAAAGATGGAGAGACATATCAATTAGAGGCCCTGATTAGCAGTTGCACATTATGGGAGGGATGTCATATCAGCACCTGAAACTTATGTTACCAGTACAGTGTAATCAATTGCTAATTCTCCTGGACTGGTGAATAGATGTGTGGACTGAGTTTTAACGGGCAGAATTTCCCACGTTTTTCCTGTTCTGGTAGGGGGATGCAGGTGGGAGGAGAGAGAGGATTGGGAGCGTATGGAAGGAATTAGGGAAAACATTTCCTGACTGAAAATAACCTGCTCAAAAAGGGAGAGGGGCAGAGTCTGTGGTACTGTTACAGTTATGCCTGAAGGAATATTATTGCCCAATGTCTCAAGTAATCTGGAACTTGAGAACTTTTGGTGCAGGAATAGTGTCCCACTTGTGTTTTTGCACACAGTTTTTACCTCAATTAATAATCAGGCCAAAGTGAGCATTAAAAGTGACAACTGACAGCAGGTCTGTGCTACAGTTTGGGTGTCTGACTAGTGTCTTAAATAGTTGAAACGTTTAACCACTTGGATGCTATGCTTCTTCTGCTGCTTCAATGTAATTTCCATTGAAATCAATGGAAACTCCATGACGAGTTACCCTTGTCATTAGCGCTGAAGGGGTTAAGCAGTGGTATTTTACCAGGGTGCCCAATGATAAATGTTTTATGACATTGTATCTTTAATGAGAAGTGTTGCTTTTAACCAGGCATGTAGACACACTCGTTGGCAGCTCTGAAGCAAACCCCATTGAGTAACATAGCGATAAGCAATGTTACTCGCTGTTCACTGCTTTTTCCAAATGTGTTCCCCCAACTCTTTGATGAACCATGTAGTAAAAATATTTATTTTGAATATATTGTGCCTGTTTCACAAAGAAAAACTGTTATTTTGTGAAGTGCCAGGCTGCTTAGCGATTGTTGCCATGGTGTCCATGATTTTGATAAGCTGCCAGAATACTGAGATCTGCTGTGGTGACAGTAACAAGGCAGCATGCAAGTGAGCTCTATGTATGTTGCTGGTTATAAATAAACTGGATCTCCCCTGAATGCAGTCTCTGGAGTTTATTCAATTTGATGACAAGAACCTGTTCTTCTTCAAGACCAGCTACTGTGCAGCCGAACCCGGCGTTTTGGGTGTTTGGGAGCATGAAAAAATGAGTTAACAAGCAGTTGACTGTCTTGTCACTTTTGACCCGCAGAACAGCTGTTACACCAAGGTGTGGTAGTAATAACGACCCACAATGTATTCAAGTAGAGAAGCTTTATTAGAGCATCCACTCTTCTCTAGACTCAAAAACAACTGCTGCTAACCGCATTGGAATTCAGAATCACAGTTACATCTAAAACACATGACATAACAAAGCTAGCTACTAAGCTTGGCTAACTAGTACAGTGAACCTGAGCCATACAAAATGAAGAATTCTATTACAACTAACATTCTACTGCAATACTACAGAAGGCAAGCCATAAGTACTGTTTTTAATAGCAACCCCGGTGACCTGAATATAAGCAGGATTCACCCACTTTAATCTACAGCCTCAACAGTGCCATATCGGGGAATAAGCAATGCTACTCACATTCAGTGTGAGCCATCATTGCTGTGGAAGAGCAGTGCTTGACTGTCAGAGCATGCAGGCCAGCAAGGAGAGAGTTAATGGTGCATTGGAGGCATCATATCGTTGGGGTGCATCACATTCAGACAGCATACTGGAAAGCAGGGTGTGGGGTACTAGCTCCTCATAAGCCTTCTACTGCGACCAATAGGGTTCTGTTGGCTATAAACAGCGGAGGACTATGGTGAGTTATAAACATTGAAAAGGGACCACGTTAATTGCAAGCATATCTTAGCATGGTAACAAATAGAGGATTAGTGTGCGTGACCTAGGATTGCATACTTTTCACTTTCCATATAGAATTTTTAAAAAACAACAATGGATGGTCGTTCAGTACAATCGGTAGGCGCTCCTCAATGTTTCTTGCACAACCTGGCTCATCACCAGAACATGAAAGGTACCCACTACTAGTATGGTTTTAAGTCTGGGGCAAGGAGGAAAAACAGAACAATAAATACAAAAACAATATCCCACTTGACCTGCATTTTTTCCTCTATGCCGGAGGAGTGATTTGTGTTGTAACCCAGAAAGCACTAGACAATATGCATGCTTATTCACATTTTTTTAATGATTTTATTATTTTTCAACTTATTTAAGACCACCAATAAATGCTTCAATCACATGTCCACAATAGTTTTACATTATTTGACATATATTTTTATAAACAGATTTAGTAGCACATACTATAACAAACTCCTATACATATAAAATTGTTTAGTCCCCGAACCTGCAATACACTCACTCATGCATTCATCAAAAACACTACCTATCATACCACCCATACAGACCAAGACCAAGCCATGCCAGACAAAGAAATATACAACAGGAAGAGATGTTCTATTTCAGCAGTTGGATTGTTGTGAGCTGGTTTCACTTCTAAAAACGGTAGACGCATATTTCGGTGTGGAAATGACTTTCATCCTTCTTCAGGACCACACAAAAGGAGACTACTTCAAAGGGTGGCCTATGGGGGATAATTCTGTTATCCAGATATGTAAGGATAGATGTCAGTGTATCTACTCCTCCAATCCAATTGAACTCTGCTGACTGTCAGAAATGATTCCAATTGATCGTACTTATATCATCTTTTATCAGTAGCGGCCGGTGGTGGGAGTGCTGCGGGCGGTGAGGCGGTGGTGAAACAGCGTGGGGGCTAGTAAACTATGGAATATGGCCCAAAGGAGGTAAGTAAACAAATAAATAAAACTAATTTCTTTGCACACGATGCATCGCATTTGGCAATGCAGCAAGTGCAATGTAATTTGTTTTATTTAATAATTTGTTTACTTACCTCTGTTCGGCCGTATGCTGTAGTTTACTACCCCCGCCCTGCTCCTCCCCCGCACTGCTTGCAGCATCCCCACCACCAGCCGCTACTGACTTTTCCCATTGAAAGCTTCAAAGTCCCAACATCTTTATTGTTTCCATGATCAATGTATACAACTATTTCAAAAAGTGTAGTTAACACAAAGTGGCAGGGTGTGACGTTACAACCCAGTGACATACAACCTAAAGGCTATTGGGGAGAAACTATACATATCATAGGTTTTGTGGAATTCAATTTTGGGTTTAATGGAAGCAGGGCAAAAGGGAAACATTTTTTATCTTAGGATGGACCCACAATACTAGGTTGGGTGGAGCAAAATAGTCTGCATGTTGTTTTGGATCCCAGACACAGTGAGTTTTCTTTGTTCAGGATGAGGAAGGCTGGAAAGTCATTTTAGATCAAGTTTCAGAGGTGTTCAAGGATAAGGTTGGAACATTGAAGTGTTACTTACAAAACATAAAATTCAAGGTGTAGAGACATCAATATGGCTTTCTCCGGTAGTTATCATGAAAAATGGGGATATCTCCTTAAGGTTTTGTGTAGACTTAAGGTCTACTAAACAGTGCATTCCTATGGATAGATTCCTTCTTCCAAGCATATCAGAAATGTTCTTGCTTCTCAATAATGCGAGGTATTTCACCAGATTGGATTTGAAATCTTCATACCATCAGATTAGGCTACAATCCGAATCCAAGAGGATCACAGATTTCATCACAATGGAGAGGATGTTTTAACTTACTAGACTCCCTTTTAGTTTAGCGTCAGCCTCAAGCGTCCTACAACACATGATGAGTGGGTTATTTGGAAATATGACCAATGTGCTTTTCTTCCAAGCTGATTTATTAGTTTTTGATGCAACAAGGGGGGAACACAATGGGGCTCTGGTTAAAGTGTAATAAGTGCTTAGAGAAGTAGATGTAACTCTTCAGAAAAAAAGTATCAGTTCCTATTAAAAGAAATAGAATACCTTGGTAATGCCATTTTTCGAAAAAGAGTCATATCTAAGGACGTCTTGGTGAAAATCTATCAGACTAGCTCCGACACCACAGGGAAAAGATCAGTTTAGTTCCTTCATGGGGTTGTTAGAGTACTACGCAAAATCACAGTTGACAATTTTGAGAAGACAGAGGCATTATGAGAGGTATTGAGAAAGTGCAGGGAGTTTGTGTAGGGAGAAAACAAGAGCAAGCGTTTATGAATGTTAGTCTGGAAGGCATGGGTTCTTTGAGTGATGGGATGAGTACTTAGATGAAAGGGTGTGTGGTCTTCATTGGTCTCATTGAATATTTAGGTGAGCCAGAGTGGTTTGCAGTGGTGATGGTGGATGTATTTTCCAGATAAGTAACGGTGCTATTTGTGAAAAACATAACATCTGAAAATGTTGTTAAAGTCTTAGAAACAATGTTCATGAGAGAATGGTGTCCAGGAATATTGTGATGAATAATGGTATTTAGCTTACATCCACAATTATGCAGAACTTCTTCAAAGAACATGGGATTAGGCATGTGTGTACATCAATATATAATCCCCAAGGAAATGGCATTGTTGAGCAAGTTATAATCCCCAAGGAAATGGCATTGTTGAGCAAGTTAATGGCATAGTCAATGATACCATATAGATGCCTGTGCATGGTAGGAAAGAAGTAAGAATTGCTGTGGAAAGAAGGTGTGGGCATACAATACCACAGAAAATGGGTTTTGGGTGAGACACCTTTTGTGAGGATGAGAGGAAGAGAAGCACAAACGAAGTTGTCACTTCAGTAAGTCAGGGAATATGTAGTGATGAAAGAGGGTGGAGTTGGTTTGAATGGAGGAAGGATTGATGAAGGGAATTATGTGAAAGTCAAGTCAGGAAGAAGCAGAGATGGTATCAACAAATTTTAAGATCCAACTGAAGTTTGAAAGGTTCATGAATGGCATGTTGTTCTAAAGAATGCGAAGAGATGGAAAAAAAAGAGGTTGGCTCTGTATTAAAAGAGAAATGATGTAGTGCAGAAGAGACTGGAAGGTAGTGATGAGGGAGAATAGAGATGCAGTGGTTTTATGTTAATGGATGTAGCAGAAATGGAAAAATCGGGGTGCAGTATAAGAAAGAGTTATGGATGGCATGCGGACGAGATTGGAAGGGGAGAAACATGAGGTTGTCAATTCACAGGGTGAAGGACACAGGCAACATTGTGTTCCTGTCAGGTTTCAAGATTATGTAATGAACTGATGTGTTTTGTTTTATTATTTGGGAGATTAATGTTATATAAGGGAACATTTCAATTGTAGAGTTTTTGTTAGTTTTATTTTCTTCATTGTTCATGGTGCAAAGAAAAGGGCTATGCTATAATGTGAACTGTCAGGCTGCTTAGCGAGTTTTGCCATGGCATCCATGGCATCCAGTATTCTGATGAGGTATCGGAATTGTGAAATCAGCTGTGGTGACAGCAAGGGAGTTTTTTATATGTTCTGTTTGGATATAAACTGGATCTCCCCTAACTGCAGTCTCTTGAGTTTACGTCATAAATTTACACTTTTGTGGAAGTTTACAATTGTGTGCTATTCACAAATGGATTTATGAATAGTATCTTTACAAGTGCAGAGCTTCTGCACATAAAAAGATAGGCTTTTTTGTGAATAAGCTTACACAAAAGTGTGAGTTTACCTTTGTTAATCAGGCCCATTAAGGTCGGTATCTGGGTGACAGAATCTCGCATCGTGGACGGTCAGAAAACCAGGTGTTTTAAGGTGGCACAATCCAGTGTAGGAAGGCCGTCACCAGGATTTCCCTTTGAATAGGTCCATAATAATAATAAAGAAGTGCCTATTTACCCAGCCACCGACCAAATAGTTAAAAATCTCTGATATTTACCCAGCAGCCAGCAAAATAATACATAATCATGGCTGTTTAGCTGGCCATTGACTGAATAATAGAAATTATGTAGAATTTGACCAGGTGCAAAATAAATAGTGTGAAATAAAGAGACTCCAGGTAATAATAGTGTGATGGCCATCTTGCAATGGGGATGCAACAATTGCGAAGCTTTTGAAAGTAAGTGCATAGACAAATTTACAGAAGTTTGTAACAAGGTAACTTCATGAATGAAGCTAAGATATTTACAGATGAAAAAAATTAAAATCAATTTTGAATAATAAAATGTTTGTTATTTTAATATTCAAATAAGACATTTAAAAATGAAAAAAGATTCAGGGTGCAACACACAGATATGTTGTGCTTCAGGCAGAAAGTATTGTCTGTCAACAAAGAATGCTCAGTATACGTTTTAAAGCATGTTATAGAAATGTTTTATTCACTCATGAGAATTCATTGTTTTGTTTTGTTCGTGATACTCCTTTTGATGATTTTTTTGGCTCGGCTCTTTTTGGGTTTATTATAGAAGCCCTCGTGGTAGCTTTAGGGTTCAATTTAAGAGGGGTTGTGTTTTCTTAGTATTCCAAATCTGGCAACACAGCAGCACTCATCGAGCAGCAGGAAACAGGAAATGTAGACAGATAGATGGTATCTGGGCCCCAGAGGGAGGGACAAGTCCAGTGGGTAATTGGTGTTTGGGGTCCATTGCTTTGGGGCACTTGCAGGAGGTTAATTGATTGAGACACAGTAATTGTGCTTCTGTGGAAAGGGTAGTGAAACCAGGAGACAGGTGTGAGTGCAGAAATCTTACAAAAAGTTCAGCAAATAATGTCACTTCAAACTTACTTAACAAACCTGGAAGTTCTGTACCTTCCTAAGTCGATAAACCTTTGCCAGTGTTTTATAATGGAGCATTTTTACATCAGCAACATAATCTTCTGCATTTGAGGTTTAGCCAAAAAAGAGAGGTTTGGTAAAGTTTTAAAAGTTTTTTTTCTTATTAGGAGATTAGTCAATACTTTTATTGAGGTTAATCAGATCAGATCAAATACAGAATATACAAAAGGATTGATTATAACAGGCATAGAAAATAACAGCATGTTCCATTTAGAATATAGTCTCTATTATAATCTAAAGGATATATCCTAACAAGAATCCATAAAGAATTCCTTCTGGAAAAGAGTAAGTAGAATTTTGAAGTAGTCAGATAACTAAGAAAAGAATCAAACTTCCCAACAAGAGTATTCTTGAGACTCAGCTGTGTACTTCAGACAGTTAAAGTAGCACATGTCTAAATGAGCGAGAGGGTGAGAGAAATCACAGCAGTAGCAATGTTCAGCATTAAGACAGAAAGCCTTGTCAATTCACAGAAAGAGGTGAATATGGCATCAGCATTCAATGGAGTAAGATCTTCCAATGGTCAGCTGTCTTCGATTTCCATGAGAACTGTCCATGTCGACATGAAGTTATTCAGAGGTGGCTACAATGTATTACAAAATCTCACACCTACGAATGTTCTCTTACGAATTTCTATTAGCTGTATGGTGTCCCAGTGTTTAACAATGAGCTTCCCTATGGAACGAAGCATTTAAATGCTGGTATTGCCTGGTTGGATCACAAAATTCAAGCTGCGATAAGCATTTTCTTTTCATTAATACGCTTGTTCATTATGAATAGTGGCAAAAAAACTATCTAAGTACAATGAAGTGATATGGTGTGAGATGAGGAGAAATACATTTTGCATAAAAACATCACATTTCGTTAAAAGGTCAGGCTCTATAATTCAGTTCTAACTTTAAATCAGTATTTATAAAAGGCATTTATTTTTCTTAAAAGGATAAAGAAGAATAAAAGCATAGTGTGGCTAATTCACAAGAGAAGTTCACTCTGATGTATATGAATACACATACCTTTTCATACTATTCACACAGAAGAGTAGATTTAGGGCATCGGTGTGTATTGGTGGCATGTCATTAGTGCCCCTTTCAGCCACAATTATATGTTAGTCTACTGCACTGTGAATCTTGGGAATGGTTTTACCATGTTAAGCAGTGTAAGGCACTGTTTCACCTGGGCCCTTGAGGTATTGTAGTTTTATTGTAGCTAAGGTAGAGCATACTGTCAGCTTGAGAATGCAGAGCAATGGAATATGGAACCTTCTCTTAGAAGGTTACTAGGAGTTGAATGTTAGATGGGAGGTATCGGTTGGGAGCCTTCATGGATGGGATGTCTTCCATGTACCTTTGTACCTAATAAAGTTGTCTGATGCTGGAACGACTGCCTCAGGTTGCACTTCTCTGCAGCCCACTTTTATGTACTTGGCAGGACCAGGACAGGAAGAGCCATACCCAGGAAGACCAAATCTTTGAAGACTAGAGATACCACTGCCAGAGGAGACCAGGAACAAATAGAGGATTACATAAGGAACAGGGCAATGAATAACACGCACTAGGCATTCCAGGGCCAGGGTGAGAAAGATCAGGAGGGCCAGGAGGATGTAGAATGGGGGAATTTGGACCCAATGCACAAGGTCTCAAAGGAACAGCAGGAGCAGAGGTAGAGGTAACAGAATACAAAGACCATAATGACAAGGAGGGCTATAAGAGCCTGTGTCCACCCACCAGAGGGACAAATACAATCAGTGCCAGGAGTAGCAGACCCAAGTAGTCATACCAAAGAGAACCGGTACCAGAATAACAACAAAGAGGCGAACCAGAGACAGGAGGGCCAACCCACAGACATCAGTTCAAAGAGGACCAAGGGGCCAGAAGCAAAAAGACCAGGACCAGGGAGACCAAAGCCAGAACTGCCAGGCCTAACAGACCAGAAGACCAGAAGACCTTCGATTTGAATGGCTAGGGTGTTATAAAGGATGAAGAAGTCAAGGTCCAGTGAGGCTGGGATGAGAAGGTTCAGGAGTATCCGACTCAGGGGGATCCTATACCTGGGTGACAGGAAGTACATTAACCTGGATGACCTACAACATAAGATCTAGGAGAACTAGTGCCAAAGGGATGAGGAGGACCAGACCCAAAAGGACCGTTACTAGGAGGACCATGATAGAGGGGCCCATGGTCTAATGGACAAGAACAAGTTAGAATAGGCAAATCAGGAGACCAGGAGGACTAGTAGAAGTAGGATGGTGTAGGTGGACTGGGGACAAGAGCAACTAGAGAAAACACGGCCAGATGAATTAATACTAGAAACAAAGTAGTACCAGAACTAAGACGATGACTACATGGCCCAAGATGACCAGGATCAGAAGAATTAGTTATTGGCAATGAGGGAATTAGATGAACCAGGCGAGCAGGACCAGGAGTACTGATGGATGAGAATTAGGCTGAGGAGAATGAAAAGGTAAGGACTGGGGGGCAGATGTATCAAAATACCTATTTGCGATTCTCAAATAGCGATTTTTTGAGAATTGTTGACAATTGCAAAATGGTATGTATATGAAAATTCGCAATTTTTTAGCGATTTCTTAAAATTCCTTAATTGCGATTAGCAAATTGCTGATCGCAATTAAGGAATAATTTCCCAATCATTTCTGTGGGCCAGGAGGCCCATAGGAAGGAATGGGAAGTTATTCTCAATTTGAGATTGGCAATTTGCTAATCGCAAATTGAGAATAATTTCAAGGGTGCAAGGGTGTCTTAAGGACACCCTGCTGCACCCCTGAAATTTACATGTGTGCGCATATGGCGCACATACCCACATGGAACCTTTACAAATGCCAAAAAGTGCATTTGTAAAAGAATTCGCAAATTACCACCAACTACAAGTTGGTGGTAATTTGCGATTTCTTAATGTAAATTCGCAAAAATTGATTGCTTCTTACATAGCATTTAAGGAATAGGAATTTGCGATTCCTTAAATGCTTACGGAATATTAAGGAATCTCAAAATTTGCGATTCCTTAATATTGCGATGCGTTTTAGATGATACATAGCATTTTCCGATTTTTTTTGTCGCAAACGCTGCTTTTCACTAAATCGCAGCGTTTGCGACAAAACAATCATTTGATACATCTGCCCTTGGGATCCTGTGAAACAGGAGACCAAGGATCCAAATGACATAGGACAGAAGTACGTGGGAATGATGAACAGTCAAATCAGGACCAAAAAGTACAGGGCAAGGAAGTTCTTAGATTAGTGTTAGACCTGTCAACCTTAGGGTCATCTTCCCCCAAGGTTTTTCCTCCTCCATTTTTTCTGACCTCGTCTTAGCTGGCCTTATGACTAATAACTAGTGCTTAAGTGCTTGTGCTTAGTCTGAACATGAGCTTATACTAAGATCAGTGACTTTGCACCAACTAACTGTGCCCCGCACTAAGACTCTCTCATGGGGTGACAGGCGTTTTTCAGTTACAGCTGCTAGATTGTGGAATTCACTTCCGCTCTCAATCAGATTAAATCACTCCCTTTTTACGCTTCGTAAAAGTCTAAAGACATGGTAATTCACACAGTAAATTAGTCTGGATCTGCATTGCAAGAGACATGAGTTGAGTTTTCAGCGCCAAGACGCCCCCGGGCATACGTTTGCGCTTTATAAATCTCAAAAATAAATAAATAAATACATTATGCCCAATTGTCATATTTAAATTACTTATAAATCCCCAGTAAAGTAGCACTAAATGTGCTCAGGGCTTGTCAATTAAATGCTACTAGTGGACCTGCAGCACTGATTGTACCACCCACTTAAGTAGCCCTGTAAACATGTGTCAGGCCTGCCATTGCAGGGCCTGTGTGTGCAGTTTTAGACTAACGTTTCAACCAGGCAAAATATACCTTTTGCATCTCCAAAACCCTCCTATTTAATACATATAATTCACACCAAGGGTAGGCCATGGACAGCCAGAGGGCACAGTGCAATGTATTTAAAAAGTATGACATGTCTTTTTAAGTCTTATATGTCCTGGTAGTAAACATCTCTTACATTCATTTTTCACTTCAGAAAGGCATATCTCTCCAATATGGTTAAAATTGAAGTTACCCTATTACATTTTATAAGTGAAAATTCAAATGGGAAGCGATAACCAGATTATATTTGGTGTCTCTAGAATGAAAATTTAAAATCCTAACTTACAGAGAAGTCAATTTTAAATTGTAATTCTGAAAATGCCACTTTTAGAAACACACAAGATGATGGATGGATGGCAAAACATTCACTCCCAGTCACAGATCTGGGTTTAATCCATTGTTATTTTGCTCATCACGCCAACCCAGTTCAGACATGGCAATATGCAAATCAGTCTTGACCCTGTGCCTCATGGGAACAGTCAAGCCCGAACTGCCAAGCCATGTCTTACCTGGACCAGAATCAAACATCCTAGAACCGGTTTCTGGCTATCAGCTGTCATCAGCCAGGATAGCTTGACTCCAGTGGCGTAGTAAGCACAGGACCCACGTTTGGGCATACCCTTCCCACATAGGGTGAACAGCAAAACACACAAAATGATGGACGGAATGTTTCACATTGGCAGAACATTCACCCCCAGTCACAGACTTTTAGAAAGTTAACATTTTCTTGCTGTAACCATTTGGTGCCTGAGCCCTGTCGCTGGTCAAATGACTAGGTATAGCTGACAGTTGAGCTTTTGTATTCCTCCAAAACAGCCACACAAAATACGAAGCTTAGGTGTGCCTGGATGGGCCATCACTGGCAGGATGGGAGTGAGGAGCTGGGCTCATGTATCAGGACCAGGGTGTGAAGGACCTGAGGTAAGAAGGCCAATTAGCATCTCGAAGACCAAGCAGAATAGACAGAGGTGGGCAGGAGGACCAGGACCAAAATGACCAGGCTCAGAAGGACCCGAACAAGGATAACCAGGATCAGGAGGACTTTTCTCAATGTCTACAGTACCAGTGGAACTAACTGGACAAGGAACAGATACAGGAAAACAAGGACAACCCAAACCAAGAGGACAAAAAGACTGAGAGTGCCAGGACTTGAAAACCAAGATGAGCCAGCACCTGCAGTACCAGGGCTAGAAGGTTGATGGTGAGCAGAACCAGGATAAGGTGACTAGGACCAAGAGGACCACAAAGGAACACGCTGGAATGGGCCAAGACTGTAGGGAGCAGGAAGGACCATAATAGCCGAAAGGCAAAGTTTATGATAGCAAGCACAAAAGTATAAGAAGGACCACAAGGGCCAGGGGCACCAAGACAAAGGGCCTGATTACGAGTTTGGAAGTGCAGAAGCTGGGTGGCATGCCAACCCCCTGTTCCTGTACCACCAAACTTGAACGTTGGCTGGCTGCCAGATTAAGAGTTTTCTCCTGGTCTGATGGACAGTCCTTTGTCATTTCCACGGCGATGCCTTTGAAAAAGGCACTGCAGTTGGAATGCCAAAGTCCTTTCCTACACGGCATGGACTGGTAAGTCCTTGATTTGCAGGAAAGGGGGTACATGCACACAGAGGGGTGTATCATGTGCCCCCATGCATGCACCCAAGGGCCCTGGGGCAACGGGCCTTGTTGTTTCCTCACTGCCAGAGTGTCATGATGTGAACACCACCATGAAATCCTAGTGGTGATAAAACTCACAATAAGCCTGGCAGGCCCTGCCAAGCACATTGCGCTAACACACCGCCATGTTACCACCAGAGATAGTGGATCTCTGGCATTTCCGGTGATGTAATGGAGGTCCGACGGCCGTAGTTGTATTAAGGCAGTCGGACAACTGGTTCAGCAGTCCCTGACCACCATTGCACCTCTACCATAAGTTCTGCTGGAGCTTGTAATCAGGACCTAAGATTGCAGGTGGGTCAGGTCCAAGAGTACTAGATCCAGGAGAACCCAACCTATAAGAACCAGGATCAAGGACAATGGGTACAGAATCTGAAGAAGGAGAAGGAATGTGAAAAACAAAAATGCATGACCTTCACCAGGTGTGTCAGGTAGCTGATAGTAGGGACACAGACAGCCAGAGGCAGAATGAAGAGTTCTAAGAGGAGCAGGAAACAAAGGACTAGGGGAACCAGGATGCTCAGGGCAACGAGGATCAGGACTTTGAGTATCAGGACCAGAAGGATCAGGGTGAGGAGGACAAGGAGGATCAGGGCCATGGACACTGGGACCAGGGTGATCACAGCCTGGAGGTTTAGGCCACAGAGGTAGGAACATGATGGCCAGGAATATGAGGAACAGGATGGCCAAGCCCAAGGAGACCTGATAAAGAGTACCATGGTAAGTTTTTGCAGCAGCAAGAGGACTAGGAAATCAAGATCCAAGCCAATAGCACAGGGGCCATAATATGCGAGAAATATGACGGGGTTATTACCAATAATACCAGGAGGACTAGAGCCAGGAGGACCAGAGCATGGAGGATTAGAAGGATCGGCACTAATTGTACTAGGCACATGCCTAGGAGTGCCAAGGGGACAATGACCATAGAACCAGGGTCCAAGTGGAGGAGAAAGACAAGGGCCAGGGATAGCAGGACCAGGATGGGGAAGATCAGGTGGACCAGAATAGCCAGAGTCAGGAAGACTCTGGGGACTGGACCTTGATGTCCAGGAGGACCAGGACCAACATGATGAGGCTCTGAAGGACCCAAACAAAGAGAACCAGGACCAAGAGTGCCCAGACCAATGGGTGCAGGGCCAGAAGGACCATGAGTGCAAGGCACAGGGCCAGGAGGGCAAGGATGATCAAAGAAGGTAGACAAGAGCTACGAGGGCTAGGCCTAAGAGAGCCAGGATGCAAGAGGCCAGGTAGAGTGGGGCGACCAGCAGAACCAGGAACTGATGTAATGGCATTCAAATGAGCAAAGTGAGAAGGATCAGAAGGATCAGGTCAAATGGACATAGGTCAAGAGGATCAGGAAAGAAAAAAAAAGATCTAGACGAAGGTGGCTTGAAAGGGCCAAGATTGCCAGATGGAGCAGAACCAAGAGGATTAGGCATACAAAAGACCCACACAAGGAGGACAAGAAAAAAAAAGAAAAAGTCTAGTGGCCACAAAACCAGAAAGATAACATGGACTGTCAGGACCAGGAATAGGAAGACTGTTGCTAGGCAAACCAGACTAAGAGTGAGGAAGACTTGGAGAACAGGACCTGAAGAATAAAGAAGAGATGGCCAGGCAACCATATCTCCCAGTACAATAGCTAAGAAGGCTACTGCAATGTGGACCAGTGGGACCGCAACCAAGGGGGAAACAAAACTCAATTCATTGAGCCCAGAGTATCAGGACTTGGCATACCACGACAAGCAGGACCAGGATGAGTAGGAACAAGAGTACCAGGACAAGACAGGCCAGGATGGCAGGAGCCATGATGAACAAGTTGAGTGGCTAAGAACAACTGAGAACAGGATGCCCTGAACGAAGAGGATCAGGATAAAGTGGACAAGGTACTCCAAGATGCCAATGAGCAAGATGGCTATGGTAAAAACTATCATGACATATTGCAGGATGATCCAGAGAACTAGTCATGTCAGGAATAGGTAGGATAAGGCCATTAAGAACAGAGACCAGATGGGAGTGGATTAGGTGGACTATAAAGATCGGAATAAGCAGATCCAGTAATACAACTAAGAGAACCAGAAAGGCCCGAACCAAGGGACCAGGACCTGAAGTACCAAGAGGAGCAGGAGTATTAGGAACTGGGGTATTAGGACCAGGCCGGTGAGGATCAGGGGAGCCAGACCAACCTGAGCCAAGATCAATGGAATAAGACCAGGACTAAAATGGTCAGGCCCAGCTCAAGAGACCCTTATAAGGAGGACCAGGACCAGTGGAGGTAGTACCATGTGGACCACAAGGACCAGGACAAGGTGGATCAGGATGACGCAATCAGGAAGACTAGAAGTGCCAGACTAGGAGAACCAGGACAACAGGGCAGGTGGATAAGGATCCAGCAAATCAGCAGGACCAGGATTAGTAATACACGGGTCAGGAGGACCAATAAGGGCTAAAGCAAGAATGGTCCAGGAGAAGGGCCATGGAAGAACAGGGTCAGGAAGGCCTACAACCAAGACCCCCAGTTTCAGGAAACCACGGTGACCAGAACAAGTTAGACCAGGGCCAGGATGAGGAGAACACAAATAACCCAGAAAAGCAGAACTTTGAACAGGAGTAGGTGTGGGACCAATGCCTAAAGGCACAGAAGGACCGAGAAGTGAATAAAGAAGACGAGGAACAGGAGGATACCTATGGCTGCATTTATTAGGCTAACATCGTTAATGGCTAGCAAAGGGGATAAAGGCATATGATAATCAGCAAAGGGAAGCTCAAGATCATAAGAAGGCCCTGATGAGCAGAGGAGGGGGTGATGGAGGCCCCAGATAGATCATCTCAATGGCCAAAAAAAGGGATTCTGTGTGGCTCCCAGATCTTTGTGCACACATTCCATGCATGTGTATGTGAGGTGGGGAATGTAGCCGGGCGCGATTTATGAAGAAGTCACACAACACAAAGTATCAAGACAACTTGCCACGCTGTGTTACATGACAAGGAGAGAACAGAAATGCACCATATCTACTCAAATATTATACATTTCTTTTGTCTCCCTGCGCTGACAAATTGTGTGCTGTCTAGTGCAAACCGAAGCACCCTTGCAGCATGGTGCAAGGGTGCCTGCATTATGAGTAGGATTACTTTTGTTCAGAAAGGTTCACTATCCTGCACAAAAACAGTCCTTTGGGGCGTTAACGAGGAGCAACACA
This sequence comes from Lissotriton vulgaris, assembly GCF_964263255.1. Taxonomy (NCBI): domain Eukaryota; kingdom Metazoa; phylum Chordata; class Amphibia; order Caudata; family Salamandridae; genus Lissotriton; species Lissotriton vulgaris. Next base: position 1,908,694,817 of record NC_141689.1, read on the forward strand.
GATATTTTCCATTGTTTCACCTCACTTTTGAAGGCATACCATTTTAACGCAATTCCTGGTTCACTCACCTTAGTAAATCTGGGATTGTGTTTAAACCATGTGTGGATGCATGGAAACGCCCCTGCTCCACCCATGGAACAAATTCTCAACAGAGGGTAACTCAAGGCAGCTAGTTTCTCTGGCATGAGAGACTCTGGATTTACTAAGCCACACAGAGCTATGCAGGGTGGCTTTGTGTGGCTTAGTAAATCACATTTAAGGGCTTCCTTTGACGTGCATAGCCTTGCAAGGGCAATGAGAGATCTTTGTAAATCTGCCCTTAAGTGTGTAGTGGTAAGACTCCTTGTGGGATGAAAGACATACTGCATGGACCAGTGGGATGCATTCTGCATGTCGTGATGTAGAATAGATATAGTGTCCTTACATAGTGGGTGTGTATTGACTTTCGATAGAGAGAAAAAGCCTAGGACTGAAGTGAAGGAGAATGGAATAAAGGTACCCAAAAAAATTCTTTGAGGTAATTTTTTATGAAGTGCTGCTGATTAGTTCTTTATGAGTGACTACATAAGGTAGATGGTGCAAGTAAGGGATGGATCGTAGGTTTCTCCTGTTGCAGGTGTCAATGTATCTAAGCGGGGCTGGCCTTTATTCTGTGCCTGATACCTACCCAGAAAGGCTGGTGAGATTTTGTGCTTCATTGTATCCTTCTTTTGGATTCTTCTGTTTGGAGGCAGCTCTATTGCAACTGCTGCGAGAGCCATCACCTAGCATAAAGGCTGTGTCTGAGCGACAGCCAAAAAAGGATATTTGAAAGAGAAACGCCCAAATCACTTTTGAAACCTCAGTAGTGGATTCACATCCCCTGTCCGTAAAATGAGTATTATGAGTATTAAAGTGGAGCTGTAAAATGATCATTCAGTAGTTCACAAGAATGGAGGTAACAAAGTGTCTCTGTTTTTTCAATGTCTTATTTTTACAATATTTGTGATAAAGTCAATGAATAAAAATCGCAATTAGGTTTTTCATTCTATGCCTTTGATGTCTTTCTCTGATTTTTTTGGAAAATGCATTCATATTCCAATGAAATGCAGTTAAAATAATCATAGCCCCATTTTTGTGCTTGTAGCTTTTCAACAGAATACTTCCTCTGATGGCTTGCCAATATACAGGACGTTGAAGGAAAGACTTATCCCATCAACCCTATTTAGAGTAAAACATTAATGGAAAGGACTTGAAAAAAAATAATGACCACTTTGGGACCATTTGTTTTGTTTTTCTTTTCTTTTTTTCCTTTTTCAAAAACAAACTCCGACTTTGAGAGATTATTTTTGGAAAATAAATATCTTTAACAGTTTGCTAACTGGCCATCATGTCTGACTGTACTGTCCTTCATATGTTTCGGCCATAGAAAAGAACCATCATGACAGCAGTTCCTGTTAAGGTGGCCAGTGTACAACTCTAAACTTGGCAGGTGGATTGAAAGTCAAGACACCGTATAAATATTAAAGATGCTTTATTGCAGATTAAAACAACGATACACAGGAGCACCGTAATGCACATCTTCACTCACTCTGTCCTCTTAACACCTCTCCTGGGAATCCCGCTCTAAAGTAGAATGCAAAAAGCAGTGCAGGTGACAGAGAAAACAACTAGTGATTACATAGTTACATTAGTCAAAAATCTGACATACGTATATACACAACACAGATGTCCCTCATGATGTTGAAGATATTGTCATCAGCCATCTTGACAAATGTAAGTCCGTCCCTGAAACTCCAAATCAGGCCTCTAGTCTTTCTTAATTCTGTCATGATCTTCGGAATGAATTTTCTCAATTATGCTGTCACTTCATAAGGAGCCCAATGCAAGTGTTTCTATTTTGATAAAAAAAACATCCTAAATATTAGATGACTATGTTACTGGGATACAACATTTCCATTTCTGTTTTTCACTTTTACAAATCATTGGGGCATATTATCAAGGGGGTTTATCTCTGCTTTTTTGGCTTTAAAAGCCAAGAAAGCGGAGATAAAATTATCTCCCTATTACCAAGCTGTCGCTAACACCAGTTAGTGACAGCTAATAGGAGATAGCGACCATCTTGGGCCCCGCTTTGCATGTCAGTGATATTTATCACTAATGACATGGGCGTGCCAAGATGTTAGCGACCGGAAACAGTCCCTAACATCGCTATCTCCTATTACCAACTTTTGGAGATATTCGCGCTAAGCGCGAATATCTCCAAAAGCTAACACCTGCCCTGAGCAGTTCTTAGCCATGTTATCCAATGGGAGGTGGATAACATGGCTAAGAGCATTTGCTCGATAATGCATGAATATCGCTGACTTTTCAGCGATATTCATGCATTGCGGCCGTTTTTTATCGCATTTGCGATAAACCTTGCTAATAGCAAGGTTTATCTGCGATAAAAATCGCCGATGTGCGGCGATAATGTTTGTCTCTAAACAAGTTAGAGACAAAAATTATCGCTAGTTGTTGGTAATATGCCCCATTGTTTTCAGGTGTTTTACTCTAATTTGTTTAATTGAGCTGAACCAGAAATAATAATTCCAGAATGCACTGAATTGCTACAGAAAAAGAGGTGATCTCCTAACTTGGAGTCTTTTGGTAATCCTATATCTGGCCTTGTACATTCACATGGCTTTGTGAATAAGAGCAAGTATATAGCTTTAGAAGTGCAAACACCTTTAACTAGTCTTGCTCTATTCATCTTTATCATTGATCGCATATGCAGGAAAATATAAATGAGTAGGATCACTTGTGTATCATTTGTGGAGCATGAGACGGCTCCATAAAGGTTCTCCCAAGTCATTATGTCTTAGCCCATAGTGTGATGGACGGGTATTCTGCCATGTCTGTCAAAAAAACTTGCAAACAATCAAACATTTGTTGGAAAAATCCTTGCTGGGAGTACCAAAAGAATAAACCAACAAGTTGAACACAAAATCCTCAGACTTTTTGCGACTTTTTATACCTTGTGATAAGATATCATTGGCCGCCTCAGAAATATTGCTCAATACATAGAAAAAAATTGTGTTTAAATATGAAACTTATGATAATTAAACGTATCCAGTACATTTTGGATTATTGTATTTACTATTGAGAGTGCTGAATAGAGCTCTATATTTGCACATATGTACAAACATTAGGCTCTAATGTGTAAGTAGCACATTTGGTAGTAGGTGAACTTAGCCCCAATAGCACCTTGGCAAATTATAAGTTGATCACATTGAATCACACAAGACTTGACTACATTTAAAGTTACAACTTTTGGATGGTGTGGTAATTTCCCAATTAGGGACCATTACTACCTCACCTTAATTTATAAAATGTTAAGTGTGTCTGCTATTTGTAGGACTACCAGCTGAACAGTGCAGAATCTCTACTATTTAGGTGGTAGGCAGGTAAACGGTAAGGTTTCTCTGTAATTTTTGAGGCCGAAAGGCAAACAGTAAATAATTTCTACTATTTAGCCAACTGCTGAGTAAATAGAACCAATTCCCTATTTACCCAGTAGCTGGGTAAAGACCCGCTCCCTAATGAAAAAGTGAAGTTGAGGAGACCATCTGACCTTTTGGGCCAATATGATACAGCCCAGCCTTTTCATTACCAGCCCTGCCCAAGGTCACATAGCTCTTATTTCTGAGGTAGATTCCACATTTTCTCTGTCAGTGTAGATGTATGCAGGTCTGCATAGCTTGAGGCTTCTGTGACTGGAGCCCTGTAAACTGAGGGCCTTGTTTAGAACATTTTGGCACAGGGCTGCGCCGCAAGACTTTTTGCTGCGCTGCCATGCATCAAAAAATATCTAGGGTATATGGCACATTCCTGCCCTCTTACAGTGTGCTGGTGCACAAATGGCTGCCTTGCGCCAACATGGCACTATGGTGCAAGGGCATCTGCGTTCTAGAAATAATTGTATTTATGCAGGAAGGGACATCTTCCTGCACAAAATAAGCAATGGAGTCATCTTCTTCTTTGTAAGTGTGCTGGAGAATTCAGCACACATAGAAAGTGCAACAATGAGGAGAAATAGCTATTTCTCCTTGTTACACAACTACAGGGGAGGCGCACTGTTTAGACCTGCCCTCATGTATTTACAGCTCCTGCACTCTGATAGTGTCCTCCAGGTGCTAGAATTCTTAAAACTAACTGTGAGATTAAGGAAATGTTTAGATGAGTAACTGTGAATTAGTCGTAGCTCAATGCACCAATGCACTTTGTTGTATGTGGGCACTACTTGCACTTTATCTGTGGTATTGATTTTGTCTACTCATTCTTCCAAGAAATGTATGTGATGTATGAATTAAGACTGACTTTGTAAATATTGTGGTGTTTTTATAATGAAATGTGTAATGATGTTGTGCTTTTATGGATTGCAATATATCCGAAATAAAGTCAATTTGAATTTGAATTTGACGCATTCCCAGATTTTCGAGGCACTGGTGCTTTCGTGTCTGTGCTACTTTTGCTACTGTCAAGCATGATAGCCACCTGCAGCTAATGCCACTCTGATCTGCAAAGAACCGAGCGCATCCATTGCTTCTCGTTCTTTGTGATAAAATGAATGTCAAACCATGGCACTTTACATATGGAAGAAAATTGTTATGCTGCAGTCCCGGGATTGGTGTATTCTATCCGTCCCCGGGGAGTGCTGTTAAGTATTATTTGATTTAACCAACTCATTTTCATGTCTCACTTAGCGCTCTGGTTTCCATAGATCTGTCAAACTGATGTTCGGTTTTGTGCGAGTGCTGATTATAGCCATGTTTATCATCTTCTTTTGAGAACACTTCTCCCTTTTATATAGTATATGATTTATGTTCAAGCCATAATGGCACGAAAATGCAATATATGACACTCCCCATTGAGTTTGAAAACAGGAGATGGTCTGAACGCTGAAACAGAATATTTTAGACTAAACCGACTAGAACTTAACTACTCTGAGATGTGTTTTTATATTTGCCACAGGTTTGCTGAAAGGCACATATTGAAAGAATATTTTGCTCCAGTGGGCACGTGCCTCACACTCCCTGCAGTTGACTATATGTCTCCCCCAGTGAGAGGCTATGACAGTTCTCGTGATAGTAGTATCACTCTTGTGTCTCTACATACTACTACTGGTAGTGGCCGTATCAAGCCTATAGTTAGGCTGCCCCAGGAAAATACACCTCAATGATATGTGTGGATCTGTGTCCCGTTTACAATGATGGAATATGTCATGAGGCCATGTCCATATACAATGTTAATTGTAGGAGACCTACAATAGTACCTTGCTGCTTTTGGTAGCAGAGTCCCACCATGTAGCATTCCTAGGAGGCTTGTCTAAGGTAGACATCTAATGGCAGTGCTGGCTATGGCAAATGGGGAAATGTTTTCTGAGTCCCCTGCTGGACCAACACAAAGGCAATTTCTTTCACATAGCACTGCCTGGCCTATGCCAGCTGTAGCTGGCATCTGTGGCAGAGTCCCTCATGTGTCATTGCCTTGCTCCATTTAGTAATAAACTATTGGTATCTGAGCCTCTGCGAAATGATAAACCTAAGGGCTAGTTTGCTGTTAAGTGTCTGAGAGTATGAGCTCCATCAGTCCAAATTTTAAGTAGATTGTTATATTACAACCAGCTTGGAAGTGGTAGGATGCAAAATGATAAGGAGGTAGGAAGTGAGTGGGGATGCTGCTTAGGTTAAGTCTAAAGATAGGTTGTACTTTAAATCATTTCATTAGAAAAATGGTCTACAAAATGACGGACCCCGGGGAAGTGAAGGTCGCATACCAGTCTTGACCCGGGGCTATTCCTGTGATGTCCTGAACGACAAGGTGTGGGAGGGTTTAGATGATTGGGGAAAGGGGCGTTAGGAATGCATATAAGGTATAAGGAGAGGAGGATCTGGCCTCTTCCTGACACCTTGGTACCACCGGGGAGATTAGAGGAAAAAGTTTGTGTGAAGGTTGGTTGGGGTCATGGGGCGGGTTGGCAAAGTGCGACAGGCGCCCAGGGGGGCACGGGATACAGCAGGCACTCAACTCAACACTTAAGGTGTCCATGGCGGGTGCAAAGAGGCGTTGAGTTCTCCGAATGGGCTGGTCCCTGAGGCCGGTCCATGTTTAAAAGGGAGGCGAGGGTGGGGGGAGAGGATGCGAGAGAGCTGCGCCTGAGTTTTGTGCTGTTTGGAGGGGGGGGCAACGATCGGGACTTTCAGAGCCGCAGGGGCGGGGTGCCGGCCAACAGCCGGTGTCTGGCAGCCCATTTCGGAGCATAGTGAGGTAGCTGGAGAAGCTTTATCAGCAGCGGGGAGCAGCCTGCGGACGCTGCAAATTAGTCGATTGTGGCAGCCGGCGTCTCCCGCCCGGCTGAATCAATGCAAGAAATGAGGGCTTGATTGGAACTGCGGCGGGGAAGAACGGAGGCTTGTCAGGGCCCTGTCAATCAACAGGCAGCTGGCCCGCATGTGCACAGAGTCTCAGATTGACTTTGGCAGGGGTCTGTCATTCGGGTGTGGGAGCCACTGTACCCACTTTCAGGGGGGCGCCGCGATATTAATGCCCCGGGACGCGGATGGAGGGGGGAATTTACTGCACCAGCACAGCGCTGGGCTACTGCAAAAAACACCACAGCGTGGGTGCCTTTGGGCCCCAAACCGGCCTACAAGCCTAGTCAGGAGGTCGAGTGGCGGGCTCAACCCAGTGCGGTGCAGCAGGTTTTTATGCTATGCAGCCCGGGTTCCCAGTGGCTTGGGGGGGCCATGTTGGGGTTGGCTGTGCTGGGGTAGGCGAGGCTGTGTCAGGTTTAGGAGTTTTTTTCTGGCGAGTCACCTGGCCTGTGGGTCACAGTGGCCTAATGCTTAAGGGTTGGAGTCTTACACTCGTAGGTTGGGGGTTCTATTCCTGTTGTTTCTCCGGGTGGAGGAGGGGGGAAACCCCAGGAGAGTCGGGTAGGGTTTTTTGCAGCAGGCGGCAGGCGTGCGGGTAGGGGGTCCATGCCCACTTCCCCCCTCGGCCAGCACAGCAAGGTGGGGGCATAGGATGGGTAAGGGGGTCAGAGTGGTCATTAGCTGCTACACAGTCCTCAGGATAGTGGCGAGGGACTGCCAGCACAGCATGAGGCCCGGTGGTTCTTGGGACCCTCCAGGTCGGAGTGACCTGGGGGGGGATCCAAGACCGGCAAGTGATACCGGCAGAAAGTGATATCGCCAGTGGGGCACACAACGGTCCCGGGGCGCTGGCCAGAAGCAGTAGGGGGGTTTGCCATGGCCTGCCTTCCAACAAGGGATAGCGCAGCGCATACTACAACGTGATGAATACAATTTGTGAAGAATGATTTGGTTGGTGAGAAGGAAAGACTGGGGGAGTGTGCGTGGTATGAAGGGAGGGGAGTGAGTGTCAGAGGGATAGCTGCAGCTGAGTAAGGGTTTTGGGGTGGGTAGAGCTGAGGTAACCAGACCGTTTTAGTTTTGCAGGAGGAGTGTACGGCCTCAGACGAACAGTGGACATGGAACAGAAGGGTGCAGCAGCGCTGCTCAGGATTAGGAGTTCACAGAAGGATGCTCAAGTAAAGGAATAAGGGCAAGAGCAGGGGTCCATGGGTAAGAGGGGACTTCAGCTGGTCGGCTGGGGTGTGTGGGGGGTTTGTGAGGGAGTTGGCATGGAGACAGGTGCAGTGGCAGCATCCTGCGGGAAGTATGGGAGCCTGGTGATTTGATGGGGATTGGGTCTATATGACCAAAGTGGTACCACACAAAGAGAGGGGTTTGAGCAATGGGGCATGTCTTGTTGTCTGTCAGGTTGGCCGGGAGTGTCAAATGGGCCGGAGGTACCAGTTAACATGAAGGAGGACATCAGTCGCCACTGTTGGGCCTACATATTATGGTGTGGGACTGGGGGCAGGGCAATTGCCCTGCAGAACGTCATGGATGGCAGCTGCGTGGCAGGTGGGAAAAGGGCTGAGGTACGCCTGGACTTGCCTGAACCAGAAGGGGCATCAATTCAAGGCTCAGCCTCTCCGTAAAAGCGAGAGTATGATAGTGACATTGGCTTTCCACGGGATCACTTACCCGGGGTTGGGGGATCTTAGAGGCATCTATTCATACGAGGTCAAGCTGGGGCCTCCCTGGAGGAAAAAGAAGAGAATGAAAAGGGGGATGGGTTGTGGGGTAGTCCGGGATAAGAGGTCATTACCCAGTTAGTTTCAAGGCCATGGGCCTATGGTTCTCGACATCTCTGGATGGGAAGCCGGTGCTACAGAACCAGATGGAGATGTTCTCCGAAGTGGGTTGGGTGTGACGACGAGTTCACGAGGGCTGGGAGATGCAGGCTGCAATACATATGTTGACGACGATGAGGGATGGCACATCATGAGGTAACCGGGTCAACTACAGAGGTGTTGGCGGCCCGGTTGATCAGCCACCATAAGGGTGAACTTGGTCAAGTTCATCAAAAAAGGGGGCAAAGAATTGCCTAGGCTGGGAAGGTATGGGGGCTTCTTGACGGACAGGTTTTGTACACATGTCAGGGTTTGTCAGGAGGAGTTGCGTGCCAGGGGTCATGGAAACTGAGCGCAAGTGTTGTGCAGCAGGGTGTGGGAGAGGTATGTAGGCACAGACCTGGATGAGGGAGCCAGATGGATGTGGGGTACCTGGTCAGACACTGGGTAGCATACTCAGTGGGGGAGTTTTAGTGTTCTGAGGAGTGGTAGGGGTTTTTGGGGGCACCACAGGGATTGTGTGTCAAAAGGGGCCAACATACAAGGAGCCCATGAGGTAGGGGATGGGATAGGCCAATGCTTGGGTGATAGCAAGACACGGTGGGGCCCTAGGCAGGTCACGTGGGTATTTGGCGGTGGTGCATTCGAAGGAGTAACTCAAAGGGTATAAGGGGGGATGTAACAGGGGGACAGAGTGCTGATGCCCAGGCATGACTGGGGCAGGACGGCGGTGCCAAAGAGGGGTTTTATTTATTTATTTGATTTATGCATAAAGTTTTTTATATCACTAGCGAGACCTGTGTATCAGAGCACGTTACATACACACAGGACGGGGGGGAAATTGCATTACATTACGGGACAAGAGGTTGCACAAGGCTGTATGCAAAGGCTTCATATTTATGTATGCAGTGGAGGGGGATTAGTAAGGGGTTGAAACAGGCCAATAACCACGATCCTTGACGGTCAAAGTGAGAGAGGTGTTCATTAGGTTGTTGAGGCCTGGGTCGGTTGGCTGGGTCAGTGAGGTGTTGGTTGAGGAATAGGAGTTTCATGTCCTTTTGAAGTGAGAGAAGGTGGGGTTGCATCTGAGGTCAATAGGGAGTGGATACTGCATCCTGGGGAACTTTACCAGAGACGGATCGGCATTGATTCATTTTCCTTTCAGTTCTGGGGGATGAGAAGAAGGGAATTTGTGCTTCTCAGAGTTCTGGTTTTTCCTGTCTTACCAGTTTATGGTTAGGTAGTTGGGGATTGGGCTGGGAGGAGGATGATCCGGGGGTGTAGGACAGTGAGGCAGAGTTCAAGGGTGGTCTGGGATGTTGCGGAGGAGTGCATTGGTTTGCCAGGTGCAAGGTTGGTGTAAGCATCATGAACCTGTGAAGCAAGGTATGGGCGGGAAAGGTTGAGCTCTTAGGGAGGGAGGGGCTGCACCCAGTGGTAGATTTGAAAGAACAAGGATAGGGGTATTTTCTGGATGTCAAGGGGAACTGGGGTGTCTGGGGGGAACCTTGGAGATGGGACGAGATTGTTTAAGATCGAGTGTAGGTAGGAGGCCATGGGCTGGGCTGAAAGGGTTGTGTAGTGAGCCTTGTGTGTTGGAGGTGTTCAATGCGTAAGGGTTTCTCATACAGAACACGGTCGGCCCAGTTGAAACATTTGTGAGGATGGGATTTGGGCCTGGGACAAGGGCGATTTGGGATGGTTGAGTTGTTCATTTGGTTGCAGCGGATGGCTGAGGTGGAGTGTGGGTCATAGAAGAAGGGGTCGCTAGGAGAGGGCATAAGGCAGTTGTCGAGAAAGGGAAGACAGCTGGCAAAGGGGTACTGTTTTTCCACATGTTGGAAGGGAGAGTGACAGGTCTGCCTTCCATCATAGGCTATACACAGAGGTCAGATCGAATGGGTGGGGTCAACTGTGGGAGGCAGGCAGTTCAGAAGCATGGGGGCTGTATCAGTGGTGGGGTCAGGAGGGAGCAGGAGAGGGTAGGGCATTCCAGGAGGGCGGGGAGGAGAGTACAAGAAATATGTTGATGTGAGGATATAGGTCTTGCAAAGGGGGTTTTATAAGTGGGTTTGTACTATGGGGTGAACGGGGGCTAGGGGAAGAGGGGTAGAATTTCTTACGTGACTAATCATTCTTTTATTACTACAGGATGTGGTCGTAGACCGGAAACCGGGACGGTTGCCTGACTAGGGCCCCGTTTCTCTTGGGCGCTGGGGCAGCAATGGATGCGGACATCAAAAAGGCTGGGAGCTCAGCCACCAGGATGTGATATGATGGGGGAAAATGTGGTTTACGATCGGGGGCATGGTTGATGGTACAAGTGACATTGTGTCAAAAAAAAGAAGGAATTGCCCTGATTTGAGGATACAAGGGGGGAGACAACATTATAGAGTTTGTCATGACTGATGGAATGGGGATTTAGTTTAATGGAAAGGAACTTGGAGTTAGTTGTTACATGTATGGATTGTGCCTCATAGAGGAAGGACTGGGGATATTTGACAATGCTTCAAGGGAAAGGGCCTGCAGGTAATGGGGTAGTTTTTCAGGAGGGGCACGTGGTATGGTTGGAGACGGTGCACCTTTCACAGTCGAAGAATGTCATGGTTCTATTTTGGATCATGGGGTACAAGTCTTTAGGTAGATGGTCGTCCACCGGGTGCTGCAGGGTCGGCCGACGGGAGGTGAAAGGTGCATAGGACCTGGGGAGTGGGGGGCAGGTAACCGCCTTACGGGGGTTTCCTGGTTGGCGGTACTTTGGAGGGGTGAGGAGTCATGTACAGGCGGATCCTTCCCTCAGGGAGAACGGACACACGTGACTGGTAGCGGGGCGCGGGAGGCAATTAGCAATGAGGGAAAGTCAACAGAGGATGCTTGGAGGACAAGTGACGATGAGAATGGGGAAAGGAAGGAGGTCACTGAGTGAATGAGGAAGAGTCAAACAGGTGAGATGGTTTTGAGAAGTCTGAACGGAGAATGTGTCGGTATGGGATGGGAAAAGTATTTTCTTGCATTGATGTACAGTTAATAAAGTCTACATGATTGCAACCATGTCCTAATAAAATTGCCTTTTAATTTTCAAATAACAGCATGGAGTGTATTTGTTGCACGATGCACCATTTAGTTCAATTTTTGGAGTTTTTTTGTAATGCGAGGAGGCAGAGGATGGTTATGCTGCTGTGGTGGGGTTTACATGCTTCACGTGCTTGGTGAAATTTGACACACGTTTTTATGCCTCACCACTCAAGCAGGCTACTCCAAAGCCCTCGCTAAGTTGGACATGCACCCTTACCTGTGCCCGGTCCACCAACCAGGGACAACCCTGATAAGGAACCCGCTCGGGCGATGTCACGAGGGACCCAGCCGAGACCTCCTGTCTTTTTTTTCGACCTTCCACTTATCCTTGTTCTCCCGCTCTCCCTCCCTCTCTCTTCCACTTCACTACTTCCTCTGCCTGTTGGCTTTTTGACCCTCCTTGTCAATTCCTGGACTTTTTCTCTTTTATTCTCTGCCGCTCTTGTGCATTTCTCATCCTTTCTGTGCATCTCTCATTTTTCCACATTGATTTTTTGCCATGTTTTTGTGCATTTCTCAGTCTTTCTTTGCCGCTTATCTGTGTATTTCTAATTCTTTCTCATTCTTATTCTCTCTCTGCAAATGTTTGATGCTTTTCTCATTCTTTCTCACTCATTTTTTGGTGCTAATTGAGCATTTCTCACTCCTTGTCTGTCCCTCTCTCCTCTTGAACTTACACTCCTCTCTCTTGTTCTTTTGCTCTCTATTCTGTTACATTGCTTTATTTGCTTATTTGCTGTTTGACCTCTTTTGACGCTTTCTCTTTCCTTTCTTTTCTATTCTCCTCCGGTTTCTTGCCATTTCTCACACTTTCCTTCACATTTTCTGTGCATCTTTCATTGTTTCTCATTCATTCCTTGTCGTTTTTTGTGCATATCACAGCCTTCTTTGCTGCTTCTAAGTGCATCTCTCTTTCTTTCTCATTTGTTCTTTGCTGCTTTTTGTGCTTTCTGATTCTTTTCCTGCCAGTTTACTGTGCTATTCGCATTCTTCCTCACTCATTGTTTGGCACTGTTTGAGCATTACTCATTCTCTACTACTTTTCTGCACATCAGTCACTCTTTCTCATTCATTTTTTCCACTCTTCTGTGCTTTTGATTTTCATGTTTTAACGTTTCTCTTTGCCTATTTCACTCAATCCTTGATGCTAGTTATCCTCTTTCAGGATCTGATTCACAAATATACACTTATATTTGTATATTTAAGATTGTTTACTATTCACAAAGGCATTTTTCAAGTATTATCTATGACTGCAGTGACTTTGCACGTAAAAACATAGAATAATCTTTTTTAAAGTATGGAGACTCTACGGTTGTAAAGATACTACTTGTAAAATAACTTGTGAATAGCTGTTGGAATGTGATATATTAGTAGGTGTAGGTAGGTACATAGCACAGTAATAAGGCCACAATAACAATATAAAGTCCAGTCAAGGTCTCAGTGAATTATTCCCTTGCTCAACCCTTGGTAGCTGGCTGCGAGCAGGCAGGGTTAACATAGGAGACAGGTGTGTATAACATTTAAAAACACCAATACAGTAAACAAGTAAGACACAAAACACAATAAAAATCCAACATCAATTTCTAACAATAGGAAATATTTTTATGATTATAATGATTCCAAAAAGACAAGCATCTAGATTAGGGAGCCAGAGATATGAATTTTTAAAGAATAAACACGTTCTGGTGCCTAAAAATGAAAAGCGTAAACTTGGGACAACTGGTCCCACCAGACCTGTACAAAGTCAAAGTTTGAGGCCAACCTCGATGGAGCACATGTCAAATACACTGAGCAGTAGGCCAAGGTCAAGTTTTTACCTTAGGACTTAGTTGTTTTTCTGCAGCTCTTTCTCTCAACGTTGAGCGAGGCACCTCGTCAGGTAGAGTTTCGACTCAGCAACGGTGGTTTTAGTTCAGTGCAAGGCCTTGGTAAAATCCTAAAAGTCTGGAGCTCCAATGCTTACAGGGGCCTGAAATCCAGCCGGGATGTGGTTCTACGATCACGGCTTGACTCTCGACGATGGGTTGGTCAGCTTATGGAGCTTTTTTTCCAAAAATTCTCCAAATTATCTTAACTTCCTTTCCAGAAGGTCCTTTTGGGGGTCCAAAGGGTCCACAAGGTCCACAACACCAATCCTATGTTTCAGAAGCTCTAAGTTGCTCTTCGGGGTGATAGGACTACATCTCCCACAATGCACCAGTCCAAATTCTTTAAAGGGCAGCTGAAGATGGTCAGCTGGTTTCTTCTTGCTGGAAATAATGCAAGTGGAACTCTTTTAACATGTTGCTTTCAGCAAGCCTCTCCTTCAACTTTCAGAGCAAGGACATGTCCTTTTTGGGCTGAAGACCAAAGTGTGTAGCAGGAGCAGTCCTTATGAGTGTAGTCCTTCCTTGTGCAGTTGAAGAGTCCAGCAAGGCAGTCCTTCTTCTTGTAGTTTCAAGGCAGGGATCTGAGTTGCTGGGCATCTCTCCCATATTTATACATGCTTATGGGTTGACAAGCAGAGGGGGCACCCCTGGCTAGTGGGGTGCAGGGTGCAGCTCTCAGGTGTGACAACTTCCTCCAAAGTGTCACATATTCTTGTTCCAAAAAGTACTATTCTTTAACATCCAAAATTGAGAAACTAAGTCATCCCACTGGTCTCGCTAAGTTTCCCTAACACTCCTCATCCAACCCTTCTGTTAATTCAATTACTGGGGCTCCACTCTGGCTACGGGTTCAGGATGTACTGTGTCCTATCGGAACTGTCATCCCCTTTGTGGAGACCAGTTTGGCTATTCCATCCCCATCCTGCCTTTTGCTCTGTAGCTGCAGATCTCTTCCTAACAGATATAATTCATCTCTATGCAGGCCACTTCACACCTCGAGCAGTTTGGCTCAGCCTGTCAAAGGGTGCCCAAATAGGAGAGGCTACTGGATGGCAGGATTTCCGTTAATCAGAAAAGTTCTATCACTTATTTTCTGTGATAGTTATATTAAATCTAACTTTGGGAAGTTGTTGGCTTTATTCAATCATTTTAAGTCTTTGTATTATAATTTTATCTCACTTCTATCATTGGTTATACTTTATTAAAATATTCCCATGTTTGGATATGGAGCCATTGTGCTACAAATCGGAAAAACAAAGTTGGCAGTTTTTCCCTCACCAGGGCATATAGAACATCTTTTAAAATGTCCCTGCTCATAGTTTCAAGGCACCCTACCCCTGGGACATCTAGGGAAGACCTTGGGGAGACCTTAACAATGACCTATATGTAAAAAGGTAGTTTAAGACTTTGGAAGTACCATTAATTCTTAAGTCAAATTTGCATATAATTGTATTTTAAAAGCAGCCGCAAAGCAGGGTTGCCTTTAAAATTACAGTGAGCAACACATCAGTGCACACTTAAGTGTATTATATCTACTGGGCCGCTAAGATTACATGCCCTAATATATACTAGGGACGTACAGGTAGGTAGTCAGTACCAATTGTAAATATACCTAATTACCATGTACCGTTTAGACAGAACATTGGCCCTGGGTCAGGTTAGCAGAAGCCCCGGGCACAATCAGAGACCGAAAACCAACATCTGGTAGTCAAATGAGGCCAAAAAATAAGGAGACACTGCAAAAAGCCTCAGTTTCTCACCATTGCGAACATTCGATACTTGCACAAAAGTGCAAGTTTATCTTTGTGAATTAGGCTCTTAGTCTCAGACCTTTTTGCCATTTTCTTTGAGTTTCTCTCTTCAAGATCTCCCTTACTTCATCTTCTCATTCCTTGTCCCTGCTCTCCTTCTCACTATTCTCCCTATGGGCGACTTTGCTGCCTCTTTTCCGGTGCTGCACTCCTGTCCTGTTTCCTACCTTTCACGTAGACCCAGCCACTGCCCAAAGCTCCTCCTCCCACTCCTACTTAATGGCAGCCACAATGTAGATGCCCCTCCAGCGCACAGAAGGCAAGTCTGTCTGCGCCCACCTATGAGCCGACCATGCCCAGCTCCAGGACCTCAGGTCTTCCTCCCACCACCACTCCCCTGCTTGCTTCTCTCCTCACCTGAACTAAATGCACCTCCCAGTGTTGCTGCTGAGCATCACTGTATGATGCCAAAGGGTCCTTGTCCTGCTCCAGCTGCCACTTCTACAGCACCCTCCGCACCCTCATGCCACCTGCATGCACGCACTTCATACAACACACACCTTGGACTTGCCCACGCTCATTTGTCCCTCATGTTTCCCTGCCCATAAACATCCCTACCACACCTCAACACAAAGCAACAAAAACCAGGGAACAGAAGCACGGTTACACACCGGACCAGCTTTTGCTGACAGAACATGGCTGACTCCCACGTCGGCTCTCCACATTGATACACCTGTCCCCTTGAATATATGAACTTAAGACAGGACTATCAGACCTGAAGGAGGACTTGACGTTCTCTTCAAAGAGCACTTCCAGTTTTCCACTACCTTGGCAGAGCTATCAGCAGCATGGAATATCTGACTGTTGGACTCCACCTCACTGCCAACGGCACCCTAATCTACTGACCCCCGAACCCTAAGCCAACTTGGAAGCACAACCATGGACTTCTTCCCCCGATACTCGACTCCAGTGCCTTTATACTCTCATGTGGCCTTAACTACCACCAGGAGGGCTCACATGACCCCCAACACGGCCAACATGACATATCTTGGACTTAGTGGAAAAACAGCGGAATCCCTTGGCGGACACAACTAGAACGTTAGCCCATATATTAGCACAGGTCTCTAACACATGTAGTACACACACAGAAAATTTGTTTAAAAGAAAGGGTTTTTATTTTTTTTGTTAAAAAACGTCATAAGCAATACACTTTTTTTAAAAAAAGCAACAAATTATAATTTCATTAAAAACATTTACAATGTTATGACAACCATATTAATCTGAAGTTCATAAATCTACTACTAGCACACTATTTTACAGACACAAACTGGTTTTCATGCTCACCAACTGGATAAAAAGAAGAGGGGGAGAGACAAACACAGACAGTACTATTTGTCATAAAGGTCGCACATCTAGACAGACCAATATTAAAACTATATCCTGGACCCGCTCAGTTTATCTTGTCTGCAGGATAAGCTTGGTCACATGATTGTGCAGGTGTAGACGTTGACTCATTTCGATGGCTTTTAACAGTAATTTATCATCTTTTTCAAGACTGATTGATGGGTCTCTCTTAGTAAAGGGCACTGGTTGGTTACCACTTTAGTAAAAATCCTTATTTCATGTTACTTTTCTGCATTTCTCTGGATTCTGTGTATTTTGTAAGTGATGGCAATCTAATGTACATTCAAGCTTAAAGTCTGATCCTGATTCTGTGTGCCAATAACTTCTGCATATGTGATCTCATGTTATATTGTCATCTTATTTTAAAAACCACTCTCCCGTTAGGTCTGTTGTTAATCTCACGAAGGCGGTATACTTCACCGGCGCCTCCGATATCGTTCAAACTCCCAAACGATGTACCTGGCTCTCTCCTCCAGTTTCAGGTCAGCTGGAGTGTCACTGGGGTGGATAGAAACTTCTGTCCTTAGTCCCCTGTGGTTCGTAAGGTTCCTGGGACCACTTCTCTCCATACCCAAAACGCCGAATCTACATCTACCGGTATCTTGGACTTACCCAGCAATTGATAGGCCCCATCCACACCACCAGACACTTTCTGGACCCCATGTTCACCAGCTTCATCGGAATCACAATGGACAAGCTCACACCATCACCTACTCCAAACCACGTCCTCATACATTTCAACATACCCACCCCTCACCACCAAACAAATGCCATCGTCACACCCTCATAGTGGGATTGGAACAGAGTTCCAGAAATATCTTGGCCCTCAGTGCTCCTACATTATTGACAGCTTCATCTTAACAACTTCCCCAGATCCATCTCCCATTGTAACACCTGGCTCACCTCCTGCAAAGACACCATTGCCCATCTCAAGATCATGAAGGCCACCAGAACCCGACCACACGGAAACTTGTACACAGAAGATGTTAAACTCACCAAGCATCTAGAATGCAGATGGAGATAAAGCCAGGACAACACCGATAAGAGCAACTACAAATCAGCCCTCAGACGATAAGAGCCACCATATGCTACATCTTCACTGAGCACATTGAAAGCAGCACCAAAAACACCAAGGAAATCTTGGCCATCGTGAAGGATTTCACATGTCTGGTAGCGAGCTCAACCAGCATCATTCCCTCACAAGACCTCTGCACCCAGCTGTTCCTCTTCTTTAGTCTCATGATCATCTATGACAACTTGAAACCTTAACCCGACCCCTCTATCATCGTGGCACCTTACCCATCACTTCCAATGCACAGGCGACCACCCTGACCACCTGCCTCACCATCACCATTCAAAACCTCATAGCGTAGTGGCTTTGGTGTTTTAAATTGCCATTTTGACCAGACAAAATAAACCTTTTGCTAAGCCTAAATCTTCCTTTTTAATACGTATAAGTCATCCCTAAGGTAGGCTTTAAAGGCTCATAGGGCAGGGAGCACTGTATTTAAAAACTAGGACATGTGTGATCAAGTTGTACGTATCCTGGCAGTGAAAAATCCTAAGGTTATTTTTCACTGTTGCAAGGCTTGTCTATCTCATTGAGTAACACTGGGTTACCTTATTACATTTACTTAGTGATAACTTTGGATGGGGAAAAGCATATTTAAAAACTAGGACATGAGTGCTCAAGTTTTGCATGTCCTGGCAGTAAAAAATTACCAAAGTTATTTTTCACTGTTGCAATGCCTGTTTCTCCCATTGATTAACACTGGGTCACCTTATTGCATTTAATAAATGATAACTTTGGATTGGGAGCAGATAGAGGCGTGCTGTTTACACCCACAAGAATTATAATTTAAAATCCTCTTTAATGGTGAAGTCGTATTTTAATTTAGAATTCTGAAAATGCCACTTTTATAAAGTTGGCATTTTTTTGTCTTAAGCATTTGTGCCTTCTGCTTTGTCCTAGGTCACATGACTGTGAAAGGCTCTGCTGCTGGTGTTTCTATATTGCTTCCAGACAGTGACACGCTGAGAGCTTAGGGGTGGACACAAAGATGGGCTATCCTAGCAGGGTGACTGGGAGGAGCTGTACCTAACCCAATGTACTTGTATTTGTCTCCTACACACCTAAAGGAATCTGACACCAGGCCTGCTCTGTCTTTTGGCTCCCCCAGACAATTTAGAGTCTTGACCGGGAAAGGGCAAGAACTTTCCAGAATCAGATTTGAGGGTAAGACAGGGAGTTCACCCATACAAAGGCTGCCACTAGGTATAAAAATCGGACCTCTAGATTCAATCTTGAGAACACACCTGGAGCTGTGAAGTGACAGAAGAAGGACTGTCTTGCTGTGAAGAACTGCCTTGCTGTCTCTGAAAGAAGTCTGGACCTGCTTACCTTCATCTCAGGGTAACCCAGAGTGATTCCAAGGGCTAGTCGTACGAGCATCTCTGTGATCTACAGGGACATAACCAGCTTCACAGGACTTCATGCAACTGCCCAGCTAGCATGCTGCAAATGTACAGGCCTGGGCCTCCAAATAGACGTGCCTGAGCCCTCTGGCCTCTGCTGTAGGGAGTTCCATTATCCCCAAAAAGTTGTTTCCACGTGTCTTGTACCTATGGCTGGCATCAGAGTGTAATCCTCCTGAAAAATGGTGAGAGCCCCGAAGTATGGGCTCCTCACAATAGCAAATTGACCTGTTCGCTCCATGGCTCTGATGCTCTTGACGGCCGCAAGCGTGAAGCTCCGATGAGACCTACCCTTCACACTACATTGACCACCAGCAATGACTGGCAACATGAGTGTGACACTTCATGCTACAGCAACAACAGTCAATGGTGATCACCAGTGCAAAGCTACAGTAGAGAGCTTCCATGATGCCCAAACTACTTGTCATGCTACAATACTGATAGCCTGCAACACCAGGCTTCCCCTCCATGCTAATGTAATGACCATCTGCTAATCTCTACCTCCTCCTCATGGCATCTCCACTATGTACGGAACTCTCCACACTGGAGTTTGAAGGTAACCTTTCAGTGGGCCTAGCATGGTCTCTGTATCTGACCCATTCTCCATCTCCGTCTGCGCTTTTATGCACTATTTTCCTTAAAAATGAAGTACCTCCAGATGTACTGATTGGATTTTTGTCATTCAGGTATCATTTTATTTATTAAAAGTTACTCTAGCTTTCTAAACTGGTTTGGACATTTTCTTGTGTTACATTTTCACTTTATCACTGATTGTGTGCTGCATAAATACTTTACAATGGACTCTAAATTAAGCCTGACTGTTTTGTGCCATGCTACCGGAGGGTTAAACACAGGTGTGTTTTGTGGTCCACCCTGACAAGGATTGTGGCTGCTGTCCTAGTGAGGCTTCCACCCCTCTCAACCATTAGCCCAGTTTCTTACACTGGCTAGTGCTCTGGATAAGGTTGACACTTTCCCACCTCCTCCTCAGAGCATTTATAGACTTGAGAACTCAACACTTCTGGAAAAAACACCATACGGGTAAAAAAAAAGGGCTGGAGGTCCCATGGAATGAAATTGCTCTACAAGGGTCTGGTGGCAGACTGTTTAGCTGACTCCTCCAGGGACAGAAAAGGAAAAGGATTCCTAACTACAGGAGGCACAAGCAGATAACAGAGTGATGGACCCTGCAGGAGAGAGACTTGGTGTCTAAAAGTCTCCATGAAGTGCCTAGGGCTGCAGAAGTGATCAGAAAGAACATAGCCAGAAGTAGGAGAAAAACACAACTTAGACATGTGTCCATCTATGGGAGATTTGGACAAGATTACGAGTCTGCCAATATTGGGCACAAGGAAGGCAAGAAAAATAGGTTTGTCCCATTTAGAGTTTTTTGCCACACTGACAACTGGTTCAGAAGGAGCTCTTGTTAAAGGTATGATGCCCTGGAGAGCACTGGCTGGCTACAGCTCCCAGCATTGCCTTTTAGATGGATATAGAGAACCAAAAAAAGGGATAGCCCAGGGGAAAACCTTACACTGGGAGATACAGCAAACCAATCCCAGTGGTGAAGTGACCGCTGCAGCAACAATATCCAAATTGGTCCCACTCATTGCTTTTGGCAACAACATCAACAGCTTTTCTCACTCAGTGGGATCCTACCCATCTGGGGATTTTTCCTGCTGCAGGACTCTGATGTAAAAAAACTAGACTAGGTTAGATGATTAAAACCTTGATGAGGGTGACCCTTTTGTGTTTCCAAACTCCACTACATCGCTATGGGCCTATTATCACTCCGTGGTCGTGGTCAAGTATGAACTGAGATTTCACATTGGTGCTTTGCTTGATCTAGGCACTTTGTGCCTTAAACTTGCAAATTCAGATTTCTGTTCCCCTTATCTGATTAGACTTTTAAATATCCATTTAGTTTTCAACAAGACAATATAAGATGTGGATTTATTATCCATATTTATATGCTAACATGGCCAAGGGCACTACATGGCCTGAAGACTTTGCATATAGAATTGTAGATGCATAATAATAGTGAATAACTCCAATGATTTTCACCAAGGACCTATGATACGCATTTAAGAGTAAAGCTTGAGTTTTGTATGAAGTCACTCAAAGCTCCTACAAGTTTTGTTTTGTCATGTTTTTTAAACCATGTTGAAGACCCTGCCAGACCCTCACCAATCTAAAAAAAAAACTATAGCTAAGAGCAAAACATGTTTTTGGTCATTAAATCACCCATAACCTTAGAAGTCCTTGTCACTAAAAGGAATAACTTGTATGTGGTTGTGCTCCATGTGAAAGGGCAGAATGCCTTCACTCACAGTTAAGTAAGCCAACCACTGGAATTAGCGTACCCATTGCCCCATGCCATTGCCCCATGCTGTATGCTGTAGTGAATAGAAGAAAGATATTAATGACACATTAACAGACAAATGGATGAAGAGGGTCAACTGAAAGCCCTTATAAGAAAGTATGATATACATATAATTATAGTATAATTTAATGGTCTTGACTAATGCCAGATCTAGAAAAGGGAAATTTCAATTGTCAGGAGGAAGAAATTATGACATCTAATGACAAAAAGTAGTGATTGATGTGAAAATAAAAACATGGACGTATAGCGGTAGTAAAGAATAATTTGGGAATGATGCGGAAGAGAAAGTGTGTTTTATTGGGTGTGCTTAAGACAGAAGAGACAAGGAAAGACATCACAAAAGAGAAGGAAGAAGAAATAGGAGTGGTAACTACTGCTCCCATTGAAAGAAAGAAGGGGCATATAGTCAAGCTCCGGAGATAAAATTATCGCTGCTTTAGCGTCCATTTTTGGACGCAAAGCGCGATAATTTTATCGCCTAATCAGCAAGATCACGTTATCACGTGAAACCTTGCATTTTCGCCCTTTCCCCAACGCCTATTGTTGCATCGCTAATGAGATGCAAAGTGGGTATTCCTGCCCTGACGTAACTGGAGACATTTCTCCAATTATCAAGGGGCAAGCTAACCTGCTGAGCGACAAGCAAAGTAGCGATAACCTCTGTTATCGCTACTTTCCTTACGCCTGCTTCAAAACTGACATAGCCTTGATATCCTATGTGAAGTGGATATCATGGCTAAGTATGTCTTGCCCTATCAGCAAGCTTTCGCCAAACTTTGTGCGATTATCGCTGTATTTCCAGCGATAATCGCACATTTGGCAGCTTGCGCTCTCTCCGCGATAAAATTAAGAGTTGGCCGGCAATAATTATTCTCGCGCTAAAAGAGCTGAGTGATAATTATCGCATGGCCTTGATGATATGCCCCCTAGTATGAGATAGAGTATGAAGAGTATTAAAAATGTCAGAGATCAAAAAGAAGCAGTTAGCTTGGGCCATTATGAAAGGAGATTCTTGTATATACCCACAAACGTGATTGTGCCCAAACCTGGCAACATGGATTTGAGAGTTCCAAGCTCTAAATGTGTTGCACTACCTGTAATAGATTGGGCCATTGTATCCTCTTTTATTGATTACCTGCCTTTGTAGAAGAGACATGTAAAAGGGTCTTACCCCCATGGGAAGAATTTTGGCATTACTAAGATAATTTAAATGTGTTAAAATAGTTTCCTTCCAGATACAAAACAAGTTATTGCATTCAGGTCTCGAAAAATATACTTGCCCACTCGTGATGGGAAGTCAGATTTCATAACATCAAGCAATTTTTAGCACCTACTCTGATGAGCGAACTTAGGCTGGAAGGAAGAGGTGCTCTGTTCATTCAGAAAGTGGATGAGCAATACATCTTGTTTTTATCTTGGCACATTTGCTGTCTGTTGAAGGACCGAGTCTAAATGTCAGTTTGTCTCTTTACAAATGTTCCCGCTATCCTGGATAATGGTGTTTGCTTTTCTTTCTCTTATACAGATAGAGGTTTTTGTCAAGTGAGGTATCTGACAATCATTGTGAAACAAAAGGCTGTAAGATATATTTTTTTTAACACACAACATTTAAACAATTTGCAAAGGAATAGTACAAATATTTTAAACATATATCAGGAGTTTGAAAATTTAAAAAAATTCAATTCAGAAGTGTGATTTATTAATTTCTTTATTTATAAACTTATATATAGCGCAAACAATATCCCAAAGGATATCAGAGCGCTTTACAAAAATGATAGAAGGAAGGACATAAGAGCAATGACGACATTGAGTAAGAATAAAAAAAAAAAAAACAAGGAATAATTACATAATTACAAGGTTACAAGGTAGATAAGACAGGATGAGTAATACAATAAACAGGTATATAGCAGGCTATGCAGGAAGGCACGTTATGGGGTAAGGAAGAACAGCATCAAATGTTTGTACAGTGAACGTAGGATGCAACCAAAGATTTAAATAGGAGCAAAACAAATTAGAACACTTTACGTGGTGATGTGCAAATGACGAATATTTGCAGAAACTTGATTTCCAAATATTGTACACTATGGGCCGGATTCACAAAGGTCAAACTTAGACAAAAGTCTAAGTTTACGACTTTCGGTATTCACAAAGTGCATTTCCAAGAAGTATCTTTACTCCCGCACTTGTGGCGGAGTCTCTGCACTCGGGCGGAATCTCCACAGTCGCGGCAGAAGAAGCCTGCTTTCATCCTGACACAACTGTGTCAGTGCCTATCACCGTCCCCCCGCCGACGCTCCGGCTGAAACTCTTCAGCCCAACAGCCAATCCCAACCCTGCCGCATATGTAAAAGTAGAGCTAACACAAACCAATCCTTTCCGACCTTTCACCAGGTCGCTGAATATGTTTCTTGGTTTGCCACTTGCCATGCAACAGGACGATTTGGGGAGAAGAAGGAGAATAGAGAGGATTTTTAGACAAAGGATACATTTATTTGGGATGTCCAGCCAATATGTCATGCCCAGATACCGTTTCCCCCCAGATGTCATCTTGGAGATGGTTTGTGGGTGGGATCAGGATCTTGACTCTATGTCCTGCCGCTTTCACACCATTCCAGCCCATGTCAGGAACCTAGCAGCTCTCCAGTTTTTTTTACCGAGTCCTTCCAGAGGCCTTGTCCTTGGGTGTATGTCTCAGGCAAGCCAGCCCGATACTTACATCAGATACTGAGCTGCATCAATAGGAGAGCTCATCTTCACATACAAATGAATGGCTCATACACTGGTCAGGAGCCAAAGGGTAGCTAGGTATTTCTACCTCATTTTTCTGCATCTGACATGTTCCGGGCGCTATCGATTGCACCCATTTATCTCTTCAGTCCCTTGCCACAATCAACACATATTCTGCAACAGACACCGCTGGCATTCCATCAACATGCAGGATGTCTGTGATGCCAGTGGTAGCTTCATTGACGTGTATGCAGTGTTCCCAGGCAGTACCCATGGCAGGTATGTATTCCACAGCTCACCTCTTGCCCAGCAGATAGCAATGGGAGAATTTGGCAGCATAACATGTGTATTTGTAAAGCGTGCGTTCACCCAGAGGTCTCTTGGCGCTCAATAACAGACGTTCATTGATACCCAACTCAAAGGTACTCATTTTATCGACCTCAGATGGATGAAAGGCTGAGTGGACCCACCGGGATTTGAACCTGTGACCATGAGGTGAAACACAGGCCCCTGCAATGGACGCAGTGGTCCACTGAGCCACCAGACGCGGCTACTGGGTAAGTAACAAGCACCACACAAGTCTGATATGTATAAATATTATGTAATGTACATAGCCATATTGCAAACACTAACCCTCATGCCACATACATGGCCCCAACAAACACAGCATATACCATATCATACATTATGTACTGTACAGATGCACGAGGGACATGTAAAAATATTCTCACTTCCCTCCTCAGGTGTGCTGGATATGCACTCTCCCCTCATCTCTGCACACCATACAGACATGCAGCCCCAGTATCGCAGAGGAGGTACAAGAGGGCACACATAACTACTTGAGTCTGATAGAGCACACTTTTGGTCTCCTGAAGTTCAGATGTCTTGACCTTACGGGGGTGCTGCTGTGCTCCCTAGAAGTTGTGTGCAAGATCATAGAAGCCTCTTGTGTCTTGCACACCATAGATTTTGGTCACGGCTTACACATACTTCTGGACTCTCAGCTAGGTCTGAATTCAGGCAACAGGGCCATTGCTCTGAATAGAGGGTATGCAGGTCTGTGACTGGCTGGTTTACACTTTCTTATTCTGTGAACCCTGTTGTTTTATGCCCTACATGTGGTTTGCAGTCTGTTGTCAATGAAGATAATTTGGACATTTAACACCCTGTCCATAAATTCCATCCTGAGACTAATGTATAAGCCATTCATAATTTCGGTAAACAACAGCTGTTGAAAAGTGTAAAAAGATTAGCCAGGCAATACGTAAAGTGCACATGTCAGTGACTAGTCAGGACAACGTCACAAGGACTCTATTGTCTCAGGGGATTAAATGTCTATGCATGTGTGAGACCGCCATGGACAGTTTGACAATAACATGACATAACGTGTGTTTGTAAAGCACCAGCTCACCTGAAGGCATCTTGGTGCTGAATAACAGATGTTTATTGTTACCCAACTCAATGGTACTCATTGTATCAACCTCAGATGGATAAAAGACTGGTTGGACCTGGCGGGATTTGAACCTGTTACCATGTTGTCGGTCACAGGCCCACGCAGTGTACACATTAGTCTATTAAGCCACCAGACAAGCTCTAGTTCACAAAGGACCTCTGCTCTTGGTGTAAAGGTGAAGCAGTTGTGAGATTGTCCGTACTCATGGTGCAATTGCTGCAATGTGTCACGTCATTGTAGCGACCCCACCCCAGGTGTGGACAATCTACCTCAACCAGGAGAGCTTCTGCAATGAGGGTAGAGACCCCATTCGAACTAGGCCTCTTGTATATGTGTGTGCTGCAACTCATGTGGCAGTGTCGTCATATGTCTGCCATATGTACATCATGGTTCAAGTGTACCTTTGTGATGAGACCAATAGTCCATGCTCATAGCTGCCATGTTTACCAGCTCAATGTGCTAACGGCCACTGCCAAGGTAAAGGGGTAACTAGTCATAATATTGAATTAAAAATATTGAGTGGACAAAATATTGAGTTTTTAATATTGAGTGGACAGAATATCGATTTGCAAAAATATAGTGGTTAAGAATATCGACATGCAGGTAAGAAACATCAGTTTTAATAATATTGAAGTTAGTAATATCGATCATTAAAATATCGTTGGTAATAATATCGATTTTATTTGTGTTTTGTATGTTAGGATTTGTGTTAAAAGTATGTATATATTTTACAATGTATGTTTGAATTTTTTTAAAGTTATGAATTTTATGTTAATTAATGTTTGGGTAATTTAATTCCGTAGCGGATTATGGGTTTATAGGGGAATAGGGTAGGAAGTAATTTAATTATAATATATTTTATTAGAGGTATTTAGAATTAATTAATTATATGTTAATTACTTTTTGCGTAATTTAATTCTGTAGCGGTTTGTGGAATTATAGGGAAATAGGGTGGGAAGTAATTTCATTGAAATTAATTAATGATGTTATTAATTAAGAATTTAGTATTTAATGATTTATATTGTAATCAAGTTAATTAATGGATTATTAAGTAATTATAAATTGATCAATTACAATTCATAATTCATTGGTAATTATGTTAAGTGTTACTTTTTTAGTAATTAGTAAATAATTAGATATTCATTATTACTAATTAATTTGTAAATATATTAATTGGGTACTTTTTCTATGAGTTATTTTATAGTGTTAATCGTGTGACTTCATTTAGATTTTATGGTTATTAACTTTATTGTTAATTGTTATTAGTTAATTCATTAATTGTTAATTAAATATGTTAATTTATTAATAGTTTACAATATTGTAGGTGATGTTTATAGGGGGAAATGGTGGGAGGTAAATTAATTTTGAAAAATCCCACCCGCTATCCAACACTTTCCCTACTTTTGCACTCACTGGAGTGGGAATAGTAATATTTATCCACCTGCTATCCAACACTTTCCCTACTGTTGCACTCACAGAAGTGGGAATAGTAATTTTTACCCACCCGCTATCCAACACTTTCCCTACTGTTGCACTCGCTGGACTGGGAATAGTAATGTTTACCCTCCCGCTATCCAACACTTTCCCTGCTGTTGCACTTGCTGGAGTGGAAATAATAATTTTTACTCACCCGCTATCCAACACTTTCCCTACTGTTGCACTCGCTTGAGTGGGAATAATAATTTTAACCACCCGCTATCCAACACTTTCTCTTCTGTTGCACTTGATGGAGTGGCAATAGTAATTTTTAACCACCCGCTATCCAACATTTTCCCTACTGTTCCATTCACTAGAGTGGGAATAGTAATTTTTATCCACCCGCTATACAACACTTTCACTACTGTACCACTCGCTGGAGTGGAAATAGAAATTGTATCCACTACGCTATGCAACTTTTTAAGCATTGTTATATTTAATGTAGTGTAAAATATAATTTTTCTGAAAAATATTTATTTTAATGTTTTAACTTGTAATATATAATTTATTTTTATATTTATATGATAGGTTAATTTATATATATATATATATGTAATGATATGTTAAATTATGTTTTTAACGTTTTATAGTTAAAAATATTATATATTTTAAATATTATTAAGTAAATATATATAAAAAACATGTTTATTTATGTTTTGATATTACATTTAATATTTATTAATTTTAATCTTTTTAAATTATTTTTAAATATGTTTTACTTAATTATATTTATTATTTCATTAATTTTATATTACTTTTAAGACATTTAAAAAAGTAGATATTTTAGCAATCTACATTATTAACAACGATATTTAGGATTCAATATTTTTGTACTTACCTGTTTGTAGATAGGAAGTCGATATTCTGTCACTTGATATTTTTACCTCGCTATTGTGGCAGCTCAATATTCTTCTCCTCGATATTCTGTCAGTGATCCAGGTAAAATATGTGAAGACTGGGACTTGTGTACCCGTTATACTATGGAATAAAAAAATACAACAGGGCTCATTTACAAGTCCTGTGCACACTTTTTGTGATGTTCCTGTAGGGCACAGGGCTTCGCCATTTCTACAAGGCTACGGAAAGCCACCCTGCATGGCTTTTCATGGCCTTTTAGATATGGTGTGAGACAACGTTGCGCAAGTTGCTGTGTTGGCTCACGCTACGATGGAGAGGCGTGCCTTGGGCATTGTGGTGGGTGTTCCCACATACCACCCATGGTATTTGACACATTCACAGATTTAAAAATAGTTATAAACCTGGGAATGCATTAAAAGCCTACGGTCCTCAGAGGAGACAATAGGGGAGGTGAAACAAGGAGAAGTAGTATTATTTCTCCTAGTTTTGATTTCTTTCTATGTGTGCTGCATTCAGAAACACACATAGAAACAGGAACTCTCCTCTATTGATTTTTTTTGGGCAGGAAGGTGTCCCTTCCTGCACAAAAACTAAATATTCCCTACAACTTGGACACCCTTGCACCACGGTGCAAGGGTGCCTGCTTTGGCTCATAGCAGCCAATTGAGTGCCAGCACAGGGAAACATGATTCAGAAAAGGGGGTGGTGATGAACAGAGTGTCTGAATTAAGCAGACCACTCTTACCCAGTCCAAAGATCAGGGCTTGATCCATCACCGTTTTTTAGCTCACTGCACCATCCCAGCTCAGAACCTGGCTACATCCAAATTAGTCTGTTCCTGTCCCAGTACATGATGGCAAGTTGCTGTGTTGGCTCACGCTACGATGGAGAGGCGTGCCTTGGGCATTGTGGTGGGTGTTCCCACATACCACCCATGGTATTTGACACATTCACAGATTTAAAAATAGTTATAAACCTGGGAATGCATTAAAAGCCTACGGTCCTCAGAGGAGACAATAGGGGAGGTGAAACAAGGAGAAGTAGTATTATTTCTCCTAGTTTTGATTTCTTTCTATGTGTGCTGCATTCAGAAACACACATAGAAACAGGAACTCACCTCTATTGATTTTTTTTGGGCAGGAAGGTGTCCTTTCCTGCACAAAAACGAATTATTCCCTACAACTTGGACACCCTTGCACCACGGTGCAAGGGTGCCTGCTTTGGCTCATAGCAGCCAATTGAGTGCCAGCACAGGGAAACATGATTCAGAAAAGGGGGTGGTGATGAACAGAGTGTCTGAATTAAGCACACCACTCTTACCCAGTCCAAAGATCAGGGCTTGATCCATCACCGTTTTTTAGCTCACTGCACCATCCCAGCTCAGAACCTGGCTACATCCAAATTAGTCTGTTCCTGTCCCAGTACATGATGGGAACAGGGCAAACCAAACTACCAAGCCAATTCTTATACTGGGAAGGAAACAAGCTACCGGGGACCGGTTTCTGGCATTTCAGCCGTCGTCGGCCCGGCTTGCTTGAATCCTGATGGTGCAATGAGCAAGGGACTCTCAACTGAGTATACCCTTCCACGCTTATGGTGGACAAAATGATTCAGAAAAGGGGGTGGTGATGAACAGAGTGTCTGAATTAAGCAGACCACTCTTACCCAGTCCAAAGATCAGGGCTTGATCCATCACCGTTTTTTAGCTCACTGCACCATCCCAGCTCAGAACCTGGCTACATGCAAATTAGTTTGTTCCTGTCCCAGTGCATGATGGGAACAGGGCAAACCAAACTACCAAGCCAATTCTTATACTGGGAAGGAAACAAGCTACCGGGGACCGGTTTCTGGCATTTCAGCCGTCGTCGGCCCGGCTTGCTTGAATCCTGATGGTGCAATGAGCAAGGGACTCACATCTGAGTATACCCTTCCAAGCTTATGGTGGACAAAATGATTCAGAAAAGGGGGTGGTGATGTACAGAGTGTCTGAATTAAGCAGACCACTCTTACCCAATCCAAAGATCAGGGCTTGATCCATCACCGTTTTTTAGCTCACTACACCATCCCTGCTCAGAACCTGGCTACATGCAAATTAGTCTGTGCCTGTCCCAGTGCATGATGGGAACAGGGCAAACCAAACTACCAAGCCAATTCTTATACTGGGAAGGAAACAAACTACCGGGGACCGGTTTCTGGCATTTCAGCCGTCGTCGCACAGGGAAACATGACAGGAATTTGCTGCATCTGATAGATGCAGTGCTTTCCTGCCAATTTATTTTGCCCTAGGGCAGAGCAGCAGCAAGGCTTGTGGCACTGCCCGTACAGCATAATATTGTAAATGAAGGCCTACATGTCGCAAAATCCAATGTGAACAACTGAACTGTTTCTACACATCAAAAAAAGACGTGAGAAATCCTGCAGTGACTTGTATTTAGTATGTGACTTCCCCATGAATTTGATTAACACCTATAGGCCCAATTCAAAAATGGTTCAGCATTTTGTATTGTGTGTAGAGCAGAATGTATCACTCACACTAATATACCCCGTTGATGATATGCTACTGACTTATGTTAACTTAACCCCTTCGATGCTTGTGACGGAACCATTCCGTCATCAGTCACGGTTGAGCTGTGCTGATGACGGAATGGTTCCGTCACGACCACACCCAGTTAAGGAATGTTCAGCACGGGAGGGAAATCGGGGCAGCATCCATGGTGTTAACATGTCCCTTGCGAGATATATGATATGGAGTAGCTGCCACAGGGTTAGTTGGTAATGTTGTATTAACAGACACACCCTGCTCTTATGGCAAATCTAGGCCCATTGCAAATAAAAAAGACTCACTACCCTACAACATGCAGCAAATTAACTTGACAACTCATTGTGCACTGTACCACTCATCTATTCCTATGGCCCAACATAATGCAGCAGGTAACCTGTCATGCACCCCCTCAGTTTGTATGTTCATATCATTATCACACGACCTGTGGATGCTATCTACTTCAGACATGTAGGCAGTATGACAGTGGATCTTGCTTGGAGATGAGGATATGTCAGAACAAACATAAAATGGCTACCTTCTCTTGTCTGTATTGAAGGGGGTTGGAAGTGCTGTCTGATTCACAAAGGATAAACAGCACTACCAGCCCCAAATTTGGTGAAATACTACAGTCAATGTAGATCAGAGCGCAGTTGGTGAATTTCATGTACCATGATGCAAAGGGGCAGACTGTGCTTGGATGTGATGTTCTGCGTTCCGAAACACACTTCCCTTTCCAAAATGAAGTATCCGACCATTTTAAACAATTGAATCGTACTTTCTGCTTGGAACCCTTTGGTTCTGATCTGTTTTAGAATCTTCCTCACAGCGGGGCCTCCGCATACGGAGCAGAGACTCTGAAGTTGGGCCGAAACCCAACAACTTCATACACAATATTGCAAACAGGAAATAAACAGCAGGAAGTCGAAAATAGGAAGCTGATTGGAGCCATTTTACATTCATTCAGAGACATCCTCAACATTGGTGAAAGGGGGTGCATAGTCACCAAAATGCCTGGCTGATCCTCATGGGATCAACACCTAAGGCATTTGAAGGCAGCAATTATTCTTATTCTACGCTATTCCATTTTACACCACTGACTCTAACCCACTTATATCCCTCCACTAAATGGCCCTGCTTCTATGCTGCTCCAGTGTGGGTTATTCACCTCTACACCACTTTGACTTAGTGCCATTCTATACCACTTCACTCTACACTATTCTACTGTATGCCACTAAATGCCATTCCACTTTATGCCATTGCACTATGTGCTATTGTACTCTACGCCACTCCACTGTCTGCCACTCTCCTGTACGCAACACAACTCTATGTCAGTCCACTCTACCCAAATCCAACCATTCCACTCCACTCTATGTTATTCCAATGTACGCCACTCAACTGAATGCTCCTATATGCCATTCCACTGTACAGTATTCCACTGCATGCCACACCACTCTAAACCACTCCACTCTACTCTATTTTATTCTACTCAACTCAAATTTATGCCACTCTACACCATGCTCCTATACACTATTTCACTCTACCCCACTTGACTCTACACCACTCTATGCCCCACAATTCTATGCCACTCAACTCTATGCCACTCCACTCTAACCCACTCCACTGAATGCCAATCCATTGTATACTATGCCACTGTACGCCACTTCACAGTATGCTACTCCACTCTAGGGTATTCCAGTCTATGCTATTTCACTCTAAGACACTTCACTATATGCTACTCCACTCTACGTCACTCCACTCTTTCCCATTGCACTCTACGCACATCCACTTTATACCAATATACTCTGTGCTACTCCACTGTATAATACTTCTTTCTATGCAGCTCTACTCAATGCCACTCCACTCTATACCACTCTAATCTACGCTATTGTACTCTATGACACTACCCTTTAAGCCACTCTTTTGTTCGTGACTCAACTTGATGCCACTCCACTCTACCAAGCTCCACTCTATGCCAGTCACTCTACGCGACTCAACTCTACACTATTAAATTTCACACCACTCAACTCTATGTCAGTCTACACCACTCTACTCTACCCTTTTCTACTCCATGCGAATCCACTTTATACCACTCCACTGCATGTCACTCCATTCTACACAACTCCACTTTACGATCCTCCACTATCCACCATTCCAATCTACACCACACTATGCCAATCCACTCCACGCCACTCAATTTTATTCCACTCCTCTACACCACTCCACTTTTCCCTATTCCACTCTGTCTTTCTGCATTATACCACCCCACAGTACAACTCTACACCATGCCAATCCATTCTATACCACTACATTATATGCCAGTCCATTGTACCCACTCCCCTCTATGCGACATTACACTGGTTTATTCCAGTCCAGGCCACTCCATTCCATTGTTTGCCACTCCATCCTACTGAGCTCTACAACACTCTACTGTACAACACTACACTTTAAGACACTGTCCTCCTCTGTTAACTATAACACTGCACTTAACAACACTCCACTCGATGACAGTAAAGTTTATGATTTGAAACAATTTTTTATAAAAAAATAAAAACCATTGTAGTTCAATTAAAAAACACAAAGTTTAAAACATAGGGCCTGATTTAGATCTTAGATGATGGGTTACTCCGTCACAATAATGATAGATATTCTGTCCGCCAAAATATAAATCATACGATATAATGGGATTATACTTCAGCGGACTGGATATTTGTCACTGTTGTAATGGAGTAACCCGTCTGCCAAAATTTAAATCAAACCCTTAGTCATAGTTAGGAAATAGTGATGTAATATGTGAGGTCATAAGCAGTGCATTGCCGGTGCATGAGTTATAGTTACCTAAGCGAACTAAAACTGCTGAATTTTATTGGTTTTCTACAAGTAAAATCTGAGCCTAACAATAGCGTCTCTATAACCTTTGGTTTTTTTCAGTAAACTTCTATGTTTTTAAATTCAATTTCCTAACTATAATGTCCTTGTAACTATTGTAAAGTAAGACATGCTGGAACAAGGTAAAGTACTATATATTAGCCATCCACTCTCCGAATCCCTGTGAACTCCCAACATTCTAAGGTAAGCTCTCCAGGGAAAGTCCACTATGGAACCAGTTGCAGGGGAGGAGGGGGCTTACCAAGAAAGAAAGGGGATTACAACAGTAACCTTTGTTTTTTTTCAGTGAATTTCTATGTTTTTTTAAAGTAGTAATAGTGTTTTCAGTGTGGTGAAGAAAGGCGGCAGACCTCTGATGAGCTCTCAGGAATCCCACTGTGTAGGACTTACAGAAATTACCAGGAGGGCATCTGGCCCCCAAGGCCCCTCAGCATGCAAAAGGACTTCATTCCCCAAGCAGTCCTTCAATTCTCCACATAGATCACAGACAGCAGGTCCAGTCCTCTACTGTTCTTCTTCAGGATCAAATGTGTTCAGAGTAATAAGTAATATGGGATAGCCATGAGTTTACATCATAGAAGTAAAAGGTGTACACTGGTGCTGCTGCTATAAATAGCATTTAGGAAAATATAAGTAAATGTTGACATTTCAGTGATATAGGTCATGTCAATATGTGTGTTCTGATTGCACAACAATTCTTGTACGGTGCCCCATAGTCTAAGCTGGTTTTTAAGCCCCTCTGAGTAAAGTCTTTCCAATGTGTTTGTGTGGCAGATAACCTTACAGAACAAGCCGCAATCATTAACTGCTCTAAATGGAGCTGACGGTCCTAAATGTAGTAGACTATTGGCAGACAAACAGCAATTTTTTTTAAAGTTATTATTCTAGTTTCTTAACCCCCTTCGCTGCTAGGCCTTTTCCCACCTGTGCTAAGCCTTTTTTTTGGCTATTTGGAGTAGTTTGCACTAACGCCCCTGTAACTTTTTGACCACATAAGGTATCCACGCCAAATTTGCGTCACTTTTTTCCAACATCATGGGGATTCTAAGGGTACTGTAAACACTATGTGGCAGTGGAGAGTACCCCACTATCTACAATAAGGGATAAGAAAGGTGAAGGGTGAGGATATCTCCTCCTAAGCTCAAACTATACTCACAATAAGTGTATCCAGACCCTGAAATGGCTCCTGAGGCCTAGTTATACTCCTTTGGTGGCAGAAAAGCCACAAAAGTGGAAAGGAAATGATTTTTTTTTATTATTTAACCCCCACACACCCTATTGGTGTGATGCTTCATCATAAGGTTCACCCAGACTCTTAAAGGTCTGGGTGGGCTCAACCGTGTTTCAGGGAGCTCTTAGGAGGTATAGACCAGGGGGACTTAAAGAATAAAAATCCTTCTACAGCTCCAGGTATCCCTTAATTAGTGGGGATGTAGTGGATGTTAATAAAGGTAGAAGCGGGTCTTTCTAGGAGGTTATGGTCCCAAGACCCTAAAAAACTGCCAATATGTTTCAACCCAAGTGGTAGGCCAAAAATTGTCTTGGGCTTTCATCAGGGCAAAAAGTGATATCCTCCTTGGAATCGATCAAAGTAACTACGCTGACCTATGTATAAGATTTGAAGGTGCAGAGAGCTGCAACCTTCGTGGCATATAGTGATAATTAAAAACTATCACAATGGGGAGAATACTTATCTCCCTTCTTCTGTCACGGAAAATTCTGCCTGTAAGGAGAAATCCCCTGCAAACCTCAAATTTAGCTGACAAAAATCACTTTTTTTTTTCAAATTGCTGTGTGGGAAAGTTCTGGAATCTGCGTGGATCCACAAATTTCTTCCCAACCAACATTCCCCCATGGTACCTCATTCGCGTGGGTAGGTCAAGGACCCGCGACAGTCATGGGCCCAAAACCTAGTGAGGCGACATCAAAATTACCTATACCAAATCAACTTGGTTTTGCAAGGTGGTCCAATGAGTTTTTGGCCCCAGGCTCGGTGGCCATCAAGGAAAACCTACCAACCCCACACATTTCTGAAAACTAGACACCCGGGGGAGTCCACGATGAGATGACTTGTCTGGCTCTCACCAGGTTCTGTACCCAGAATTCCTTGCAAATCTCAAACATTTTCCCCCCCAAAAAATTTTCCTCACATTTCTGTTGGGGAAAGTTCTGGAATCTGCATAATTCCACAAATTTCCTATCACCCAGTGTTTCCACAGGTCTCCCAATAAAAATGGTACCTCACTTATGTGGGTGCCCCAAGTACCCGCGATAGGCAAGGGCCTAGAACGTATTGAGGTGACATCAAAATGACCTATCACAAAACAACCTGGTTTTGCAAGGGGAGTCACCTGGGTTTTTGGCCGAAGGCTCGGCGGCCATCTTGAAAAATCTACCAAACCCACATATTTCTGAAAACAAGACTCCAGCGGGAGTCCAGCAAGGTATGGCTGCATAGCTTCCCCAACGTTTTCCTACCCAGAATCCCCTGCATACCTCAAATTTAGCTGAAAAAAAAACACTTTTTCCTCAAATTTCTGTATGGGAAATTGGAATCTGTGTGGATCCACAAATTTCCTACCACCCAGTGTTCCCCCAGATATCCCGCAACAAATGGTACCTCACTTGTGTGGGTAGGCATAGTGCCTGCAACAGGAAATGGCCCAAATCATACTGTGGATACTTCAAAAATACCTCTAACAAAACTACCTGGTTTTGGGGAGAGGCACCCGTTTTTTTTGACCCTGGGCTGGCCGCCATCTAGGGAAACTTACCAAACCCAAATATTTCTGAAATCTAGACACCCTAGGGATTCCAATGAGGAATGGTTTGCATGGAACCCACGTTTCCCTATCCAGAATCCCCTGCAAACCTCAAATGTAGCTGAAAAAACTATATTTTCTACATAGTTTTCTGTGGAATCACCATGCCAGCACAAATGTCCTACCCCACACCGTTCTCCTTAGTGTCCCGAGTAAAATGATACCACACTTGTGTGGGTGTCCATTGCAAAATTGGCTTAATATCTATATTAAAAAAATATAGCGCTTAGAATTCTTGATGTTATACCCAAAATCCCTATGTTTTGGGCTCTTTCATGTCACAGGCCCTTGCCCCACCTATACAAGTGAGGTATCAACTTACTCAGGAGACTGAGGGGAACTCTGTGGGGTAGGACATTTGTACCTCATGATGATTCCACCCAACAATATGTGGAAAATTTAGTTTTTTCAGCTAAATGTGAGGTTTTCAGGGCATTCTGGGTAGGAAAATGTTAGGGGATACATACAAGTCATACCTTGCTGGACTCCGCTGGGTGACTTGTTTTTGGAAATGTGTGGGTTTGGTAGTCTCCCAAGATGGCTGCCAAGTCCGGGGCCTAAAACCCAGGTGACCCCCCCTTGCAAAACCAGGATGTTTTGAGATAGTTAACTTTAATGCCTCCTCAATACGTTTTGGGACCTTGACTGGTGTGGGTACTTGACCCACCCATGGAAGTGAGGTATAATTTTTATTGGGAGACCTGGGGTAACACTGGGTGGTAGGAAATGGATCCATACAGATTCCAGAACTTTCCCACACAGAAATTTGAGAAAAAAGTGATTTTTACACTGGGACCAGGACAGTAGGTCCCCAGTGATCAAAGGTAAAATAAACAGCCACAACAATTCACAAACAAGCATTTACAATGCAATGGTTTTGCCTTTGTGAAAGTTAGAGCTATTGGCATTGCTCTTGACATTATTTTTATTTATGTTTTTTTTAAAACATAAATAAATGGCATTGTCATTTACAATGCAACTAGCTTTATCTCTCGCAAATGACACCCACAAACACCCACAGAGAGCCCCCCCACCAAACACAGAGAGCCCCCCCACACACACACAGAGCCCCCCCACACACACACACAGAGCCCCCCACACACACCCACACAGACCCCCCCACACACACAGCCACACAAAGCCCCCCCACACACCCCCACACAGAGCCCTCCACACACACCCACACAGAGCCCCCCACACACTGCGACCCCCCTCACACACATAGCAAGCCCTACACACTGCGAGCCCCCCCACACACTGCGACCCCCATTTCAATAGATGTGTGATGTTTACCTGGTACTAAATTGGTCCCTGCATGGCTGAAAGGTTGAAATGGTGTAGGAGGCAAGGGGACATTTATATAGAGCTTACTACCCCTGATGTAGTGCTTTGATGTGATCGAATTGAGGAGGGGACACTGGAGGAGCAGGTGGATAGTGTAGCATGTCACAAGAGAGGACCCATGTTTTCGACCTGTGCTCGGATCCCTGGGCAGCTGCATACATTGCCCATGCTTAGCTCTCCCCATGCCCCCTTTACTGGGGTCACCACCAGTTTCATCTCAGGCCCAATGAGTGCCCCCTAATTAATTCTAGGGACGCCCACTCCGGTCAAGTGGGAACGGTAACAGATTAGTGGACCCAGGGAAAGCAAAGTGATCCGGGTAGTGCCAAGCAGACCCAAAGAGTACCGAGCACACCAATGGAGGGATGGGTTCTTAGAATGCTGTGTGGGTGAGGGTGGGGGGTCTGATTGGAGCGAGGGGGGGTCTGATTGGAGCGAGGGGGGGTCTGATTGGAGCGAGGGGGGTCTGATTGGAGCGAAGTGGGCTCTAGGAGGGACAAGATGGGCTCTAGGAGGGACACAATGGGCTCTGGGAGGATGGTTTAGCCATGGGAGCTGTGCTTGGCTCAGGCACCGGATTGGGGGTTCTGAAGAGTATTTGGACCTGGCAGCAACCTAGAGGGGAGACAGTAGGTCTGGAGGACGAAAGTACAGGGCATACACACAGTCCTCTTGCACACAGTACCGGTATTAAACGTTCCTTCGGCCCCCGGGTATCCGCGCCCCCGCTGCCCTCACCTGCTTGCTCCAGTACCGCCCGCTGGCCTCCTCACCGATTCCTGGTGCTGCTCTTCCGCACGCCGCAGACCGGCTGCAGCGGCTTTCGCTTCCGCGATCTGTTATCGTTGCCAAGCGGGGCCGCCCTCTGTGCCCGCCCAGCCCTGACAATGCAAGGGGAGCGGCCGTGCCCGGTGGGAGATGCCTCCTTCGGCCTCCCACGGGAGGCACCCGGGGCTCGGGTCCGTGCTCTCGCGCGTTGAGGGGGGGTCTGATTGGAGCGAGGGGAGGTCTGATTGGAGCGAGGGGGGGTCTGATTGGAGCGAAGTGGGCTCTAGGAGGGACAAGATGGGCTCTAGGAGGGACACGATGGGCTCTGGGAGGATTGTTTAGCCATGGGAGCTGTGCTTGGCTCAGGCACCGGATTGGGGGTTCTGAAGAGTATTTGGACCTGGCAGCAACCTAGAGGGGAGACAGTAGGTCTGGAGGACGAAAGTACAGGGCATACCATTCTATTGGACAACACACAGTCCTCTTGCACACAGTACCGGTATTAGACGTTCCCTCGGCCCCCGGGTATCCGCGCCCCCGCTGCCCCCACCTGCTTGCTCCAGTACCGCCCGCTGGCCTCCTCACCGATTCCCGGTGCTGCTCTTCCGCACGCCGCAGACCGGCTGCAGCGGCTTCCGCTTCCGCGATCTGTTATCGTTGCCAGGCGGGGCCGCCCTCTGTGCCCGCCCTCTGTGCCCGCCCTCTGTGCCCGCCCAGCCCTGACAATGCAAGGGGAGCGGCCGTGCCCGGTGGGAGATGCCTCCTTCGGCCTCCCACAGAAGGCACCCGGGGCTCGGGTCCGTGCTCTCGCGCGTTGACTCGTCATGGTGTGCGTGAGAATTTCAAAATGATAAATAAAAGAAAAACAGCTGTGATATAGCAAGATTTTAAACTTAATCGGTAAGTTGGCGCCTCGTGCGCCAATAAAAAACCAGTACGAATCACAGGGCTAAAGCTGCAAGAACTGCCGTGACAGGGCATCTTGGCTCATCTAATCCCTCGGGCAGCTCTTCGCATGGCGACGGTGAAAGGGGGAGGCCAGCATCAGGAAACAAGCGGGAGGGGGTGGGAAAGGGGGAGGAGAGACGCAGAAGACGGCCGGAGCAGGAAGGCGGGTGCCGGCAATGCCGGAACAGATTCGGGGGCGTTCCCGGCTTTTGGCTGACATCGCGTGACGTAGCCAAAAGCCAAAAATTCTCGGGAATGCCCCCGAATCTGGTCCGGCATTGACGGACAGGCCCGTCTTCCAATGGCTAGCCTCCATTTATGGAGCTAGCCAATGAAAGACGGAGGCAGTTCCGGTCTCCCGTATATATCTCAATAGGTTTTCGCCTGCGCAGAGCGCATCTTTTCGCCAGGCAAAACCTAAAAATGGGGGTGACCACCCAAAAAAGGTACCTTCTCACACCCTGCAAAGGTTCAATTTATTTTTACCATAATTTTATGGCTAAGTTTGCACTGAAATATTTGGCTTCTCAGTACAAAGTGAGGGATCCCACAGATTTAACTTTACCATGCTGTATCTCTAATAGATGGTAGTCTTCATATTCCTGATCTAGAGTCTAGGGAAGGTTGGTGAAGCCGCTTTCTATTTTCCCAGGACTGTAGATTGACAGGCTAGCCACATGGCTCCTCGGACTAAGGAACTCTAACCAAGAATATATTCCGGGCCAAGCCAATCAGGTAGCGGACTGGAATTCCAGACACTTGAGGGATTACAGCGATTGGAAGCTGTTCCCTCCTGTCTTCCAATGGCTGCAGGAGACGTGGGGGCCGTTTCAGACGGACCTGTTTGCCTCCAGGCTGACTTTTCAGATTCCCCGGTTCTTCAGCTGGAGACCGGACCCATTGGCAGCGGCGACGGATGCCTTTCTTCAGGACTGGTCTCGGGGGACCCAGTATGCCTTCCCCCCATTCTTATTGATTCCCATGGTGATGACGCAGGTGATCAGGCAGAGAGCGGAAGTTGTCATGGTGACGCCGTGGTGGACGTCACAAGCGTGGTTTCCCAAGCTCCTTCAGTGGAGCTGCGACAGTCCGAGAATGCTTCCGGACTCGTGTTGGTTATTGCAGGGCCCTCAACAGGAGCAACATCCGTTACTAGTAGAGGGCAGGCTGTCGCTGATGGCATGGAGGCTTTCAGGGAACAGTGGCAGTTGCCAGGAATTTCGGGAAAGACTGCCGAGTTCATCAGACAGGCATGGGCGCCTTCCACCAGGAAACGTTATTCCTCGGCCTGGGTGGATTGGTGCATGGGACGACATCTGGATCCCGTGGGGACAGAGTTGTCCCACATTTTGAACTTTTTAACAGATAAGGCGGACGGCGGTCTAGCCTACAGGTCAGTGAATAATTTCCGTTCGGCAATCTCAGCAGGACATAGGCAGATTGACGGGAAACCGGTAGGTATGCATCCGATGGTATGCAAGCTGTTGAAGGGCATCAGGGTTGCCAACCCACCGAAACCCAAATATACAGGGTTGTGGGATGTGTCTTTGGTCCTGGATTTGTTCAACAAATGGCCGGTCAATGCTCTTCTTTCTAGGAAGCAATTGTCGGCGAAATTGGCTATGCTACTGTGTTTATCTTCTTGCAGACGGTCTTCTGATGTGAGAGCACTCGACGTAACAGGTAGAGTGTTTTCCCCCGAAGGGGTTTCTTTTCATATTACAGGTCGCACAAAAACTTTATCTAGAGAGATTTCATACAATGCTTTTCCTGCAAATGAAAAATTATGTGTGGTTCAATGTTTAAAATGTTACGAGGAATGTACTAAGGCCTTACGGCCGCAGGGTTGTAATCAATTGTTAATTGCTATTCAAAAACCCTTTAAGCCTGTGGTGGCAGCCACGATAGCGAGATGGCTTCGTGATGTGATGAAAGAAGCTGGTGTAGATACACAGATATTTGGTGCTCATTCTGTGAGAGGGGCTATGGCGTCCAAGTCATATGGTTTAGGCTCCAGTATTCAAGATATCATGCGTTGTGCTGATTGGTCGTCTGAATCGACATTTAAAACCTTTTATTAAAAGCCAGTGGGTGACATTACGTCTGTTGTATTTAATCAGCGTTAAACCAAGCATAATCTGAAGCCTCCGGTCCTGTAATAGAATCAAAAATTTGCTAGCATTCGCAACAAGAATTTTCAAATCTATTAAGGACACGGAGGCGAGGATTATCCCACCCGGCTTAATGTATTGTTTATCATACGCTTGCCCACCCATTTGACTGTGGTTACGGTGGTGTTATTTCCTTTATTTCAGGAGCTGAGAAAAAGTCAGACTGAAAGACTACGGACGTCAGGATGATTATCTGAAGTTCTTCTTCCACGTTGGAGGATTTGTTTAGTTCACGTTATGGACTTATCGCCTCAAAGAAAGAGGAAGTGATGTGCACACAAGGGGTTCTTATGGACTGTGGGGGCGTGCCTATAACCATGGTGTTCATGGGAAATGTAGTAATTTATTGTTTATTTGAGAAAATAATATATTTTCATTGGCTGCTGTGTTGATGCAGTAAAGTTTGAGAAGCATAATCTAGCCTCCGTGTCCTTAATAGAATTGAAAATTCTTGTCGCGAATGCTAGCAAATTTTTGACTCCTCCTCCTTCCATCACAGGTTCGGCAGTGTCTCCGACTTGGTTCCTGCCTCCTGGTCTCTGCTCGGTGCTCTGCTCTCTGGCACGGCTCTTGTCTCCTGGTCTCCGCTCTGCTTCCTGTTTCTGACACAGTTCCTGCTCCGGTTCCCTTCCAGTTCACGCGGTAATCTAAAAAGAAAAGAAAACCAACAACTAGTAAGTGTACAAGTACGTTAACGGTGCTTCCAGCACC
Source organism: Lissotriton vulgaris (assembly GCF_964263255.1). Lineage (NCBI taxonomy): Eukaryota > Metazoa > Chordata > Amphibia > Caudata > Salamandridae > Lissotriton > Lissotriton vulgaris. The sequence goes on from NC_141689.1 coordinate 1,908,736,703, forward strand.
TACATGCTGTTATTTTAATATTCTGATAAAGGAGCACCTATCTGAGACTTGTTCTGGCCTTTTCTTTTGTGTAGTCACGTGAATTTTTCTGTAAAAACAAGTATAGAATACCATAGGCATTATTCCTGACGTTAAGGATAAACAAGGTATTCTCATCTAAACTAGCTAGTTGCTAAAGATGTTCTTTTGATTAGCTGTTTACAGCAGCGTTAGAAGTGGGCGGGGACGGAAGGGCACGGCGTGCCCATACTTCTTAAAATTGTGTTAGTCCGTTCCCCTACTTCTTACTTTTGATAGAGCGTACCGGGGACTGTAAAGTTGCCATACTTTAAAAGTACACGTTTTTTTTGCCGCACGAGTGGTGCACCGTGAATATTCAGGAGGCCTCTGCAGGGCGCCCGACCTCCTCCCCTTCCCTGCTGTTTCTAATGGGCCTGCAAAGCGAGAGTGAAAGGGCCATCAGTGTAGCATGGTGCGAAAACGGCTACTCTGATGGCCCTGTGGCTACTGTGAGCCCGTGATTCACACCTCACAACGCTGCCAGCCCCCACTGTGACCTGTGACAATGATTATTTTGGTGTCAATCAGACTGAGGGACGCCACCTGGGGACTTCTTGACTTGCTATATATCTGCTCGCCAGCCAGCCACTGAAAAGCTGACCCATCCCCACCAGCCTCTCCTGTAAATTACTCTCCGACCCGTGCCTGCCCAGAGGTCCCTGACCCCTCCTTTACAGCTCTACCCTTTCGCTGAACCGGGCCTGCACGAGGAGCCATGACTGCCTCTGAAGCCGAACTCCCCAAACATCAAGTAAGTAAGTGGGGGGAATAAAACACCTGGTGCATAATTCTCCTTATCCCTTTTCTTTGCTGCTTCTGTCTTCTTTCTCTCTGCCTTTCCTCGTATTTTATCTCCAAACCATTCCCTTTTCTTCACTCCATCACCTGCTTCTTACTCGCTTGTATTTTTCTGCCATCCTGTCAATGTGTGATGTATACGGGTCACATCTCAAACCGTTTGCACCGAGGTTAGAGAATCTACTGATTAGGCCCACTTAGTAGTGACGTTTGGTGCTGGTACCTCTATAAGCTCTGACCCAGACTCATTATAAGTACCCAGGTGTGCTCGTACTTATGGAGGCTCTATGGTGGGGTGTGCAGCATTCTGAAGCAAGGATGCGCAGAAGTGTTGGGTGGTATGCAGGAGTTGCTGGGGATCAATGTGGCTGGCTTTGCTTACAGCCATGCTGACTGGCTGTGGGGTGCTTGAACTGTCGCTATGGTCTGCCCTACTTTCTTCAATGTGCATGACTCAGCTTGGGCACTGGTCCTGTGATGGACTGGCCTCCTGGCTGGTAGGGACAGTGCTCTGATAGCCTGCAATAATGGACGTATTTCAGGAGTAGGCAGACTGTAAACACAATTGGCCTTCCTCTAAGGCAGTGTCCCTAACTTATTTGCGGCATTCTTACTTAAAAAAAAAAACAATCTACATGCATGAACATTTTTATTGTGTTATTCACAATTATTTGGGGGGCTTGGCATCTAACGTAAAGCTGGCCTTATATTACTGTGTAGAAAACCCGCACGCACTTCCCAGAACACAGAGATAAGAAGCCCCAGGCAGATGACAAAAAGATTTCACTTAGAACAGAGGAAGACAGTCTGTAAAAGTATGAAAACCGAAATAAACATACATTTTCCTGTGCAGAAAACGTTTTTCACTAAAGTCTTAAACACACTGAATGAAGTAACAATGCAGTCATTTGACAGGTGTAATGATAACATAAGATCCCCTCTACTAATTCTAATTCCAATATTGTCGTTTATTAAGCAATTTAATACCCACAACATATTGGTTTGCCCTCATGCATGAATGAATGATGGATGCAGGATGAATGCAGGATGGATGGGTGGGTGGGTGGATGCATGAATGAATGATGGATGCAGGATGGATGGGTGGATGGGTGGATGCATGAATGAATGATGGATGGGTGGATGGATGGATGGATGGGTGGATGCATGAATGAATGATGGATGCAGGATGGATGCAGGGTGGATGGATGGATGGATGGGTGCATGAATGAATGATGGATGCAGGATGGATGGGTGGATGGATGGATGGGTGGATGGATGGATGGATGGATGGGTGGATGCATGAATGAATGATGGATGCAGGATGGATGGGTGGATGATGGATGGATGGGTGGATGGATGGGTGGATGGATGGATGGGTGGATGCATGAATGAATGATGGATGCAGGATGGATGCAGAATTGGTGGATGTATGGGTGGATGGGTGGATGGGTGGATGCATGAATGAATGATGGATGCAGGATGGATGGATGGGTGGATGCATGAATGAATGATGGATGCAGGATGGATGCAGGATGGGTGGGTGGATGGATGGGTGGATGATGGATGCAGGATGGATGCAGGATGGATGGGTGGATGGATGGGTGGATGCATGAATGAATGATGGATGCAGGATGGATGCAGGATGGATGGGTGGGTGGATGGATGGGTGGATGCATGAATGAATGATGGATGCTGGATGGATGCAGGATGGATGGGTGGATGGATGGGTGGATGCATGAATGAATGATGGATGCAGGATGGATGGATGGATGGGTGGATGCATGAATGGATGGTGGATGGGTGGATGGGTGGATGGATGGATGGGTGGATGCATGAATGAATGATGTATGGATTCAGGATGGGTGGGTGGGTGGATGGATGGGTGTATGCATGAATGATGTATGGATGGATGCAAGGTGGTTCGGGCTCGCTCGCTCGCTGCGGTGCAATATGCAAATTAGTTTATGCCCCACCACTTTCAAACGCCCCTGAAAGCTGCAAAAAAGTTTTCACCACATGAAGCCACCTCTTAAATTACATCCAGTTTACAAACATGAGACATGGCAAACACAGTTGTGTAACAAATACTAGCAGGGAATGACTTTTCAAATGTGAGCACCGCAAAATGTTCTCTTCTAAAAGGTGCCACGGGTGGGGGAGCACAAAGGTTACAGTCATTCCTGGACTGCCTGGAGAAGGGGGAGACGTGGTCCAGGGCCAGTGTGGTAGGGCCTGTGCTGGGTGTAAGCTGTAGGTTCCGCCTGCCGCTGGAATGGGTGTAAACATTAATGGGTTTTGAGTTGCCAGGTCCTGGACTGATGTGTGGATGGCGATCATTCCTCAGCTTTGCTATTAGGGTGGCTCTCATTCTCCAGGCTATCCATCTCAAGGTCGGCTTTTATTTACTCCTTGAACCGGCTCACACTGTCATAACCATTGGCATTGGTAAAACCTCAGGCACGGGCCGACCCTGCTCTCATTGTTTGCTGCATAATTAGCCTTTTCTGTGTTCCCAATTGATAGCACATGTCAAAGCAAAGCCCATGCGCTGATAAGTAGTGTGCCGGTGACAAGAAGCATTCACATCACTCTCTGTTATTATCCCTATCTACAGGCTCCTGTGGCACTAGACGTTCTTTTGTAGAGTGCACGTTAGCCGGATTTGTTGAGCGCACATCACTTCCATCCCGTATGAGACCTAGAGAGCTCACTCCAACTCTCCTGATGCATGCACATTCATATTTCTCATTCTTATTTTACTTCAATACAGGGATCTTGACTCCATAATCGTGCCGCTAACAGCCATAACCAAAAACATCACTTAGTCATGATTTAATTAGCACTATCTGAATGATATGCCAGGAGGTGAGGGTGGTGAGGGAGGGCTGGATCTGGGTATACTAGAAGCAGGGTAATGAGAAATACCTGGAAGTGAGGGGGTGCTAGGGGAGACCCGGATGTGGGTATGCTAGAAGCAGGGTAATGGGTGTTGCCAGGAAGTGAGGGGGAGCGAGGGGAGGCCAGGATGTGGGTATGCTAGAAACAGGGTAATGAGTGTTGCCAGGAAGTGAGGGGGAGCGAGGGGAGGCCAGGATGTGGGTATGCTAGAAACAGGGTAATGAGCGTTGCCAGGAAGTGAGGGTGGCGAGGGCGGGCTGGGTCCGGGTATGCTAGAAGCAGGGTAATGATATGCTAGGAATTGAGGGGAAGCAAGGGGAGTGCTGGGTGTAGTTATGCTTGCAATGTGGTACATGCACAATGCAAAGCTCAAAGTCATGTTTTAAAAGCCACGGATAAATAACGTGCATTTCTGCCCTTTCCCTGTGTTACAGGGCAGTGCAGCAAAGTAACATGCTGTGCTGCCCTGCAGCACCATTCCCATGACTATGTCCCAAACTTCATGGTATCTCTTCTTCATACACAATCCCTTTAAGCATGTGCTGCCTGCATTGGACCCACTGCAATTATGCAGCAAAGGAGGACAACATAATGTTGGAGGTATGCCTAAATTATGAAGCAAAAAAAGACTGCAGGGTTATATAGTACATTTTCTGATACTTTATTAAGTTGACATTTTTACACATACTAACAGTCTCTGGAAAGCTTTCACCTCATTAATCCCAGTGTAACATGCCAATGCAGCGGTGAGAAAGGTGACCAGTCAACCGTTGCACACGGCCATCCACTCCACAGCAACACAATTCACGTTGTTTTGTAACTTTTGATCCGTTGGAGCTACAAACAATTTTTTTGATAAAACCATAAGATTATGCGGCAGATGTATCATGTGGAAAAATATGGCAGAGCTATAATTATGTGGAAAACATCTACAAACAAGGATATTTTACCATTCATGTTTGAACATCTAATGCTGGCCTTGTGCATAGGACTACAACTCTGCTTTGCTTGAGTGTCACAGAATGACCTAGAGCTGAATGTGAACGGGGCTTTAGTATAATGAACGATGTGCTCACACCACTGCGGAACAGAATATCAATAAATCGTCTGTCTTCTATAATGTTCATAAACATCGTGGGGCCTCCTGTCATAGAATTTAAACCTGAATTTTATGTTCAGAAATGGTTAGAAAAAGGGAGGAGAAGTGCCAACGAAAGAAACTGCATGGCTCGGAGACAAATGGCTTATGATTCCACTTATAAGCGTATTTGGAATATTCTGTGATTGGAAACATGTCCCACATTGTAAATGAATTAAATATAAACAACTTATATATTAAACCTCAAATAAACATGTGTATCGATTGTTTGAATTAAATAACGTTATAAGCTGTAACTGGTCAGTGAAATGTCAAATGCACAAAAAATTGGTATGTTTTGCTATTGTTAGCCACACCTCCAACTCCGCCCACTAATCCAATCCTCTGCTTATTCCCGCCCCCTGAGTCTCCGCCCACAGTTCCCCTACTTTTTTGTCCCCACTTCGACCACTGGTTTACAGAGGGTTCCTCCCAGTTTAAGTTAGGTGGGTACCATTTCAAAGCTTGATGACATTTAGATTGTGATGTTTTTTGGAGCCTAAATTTATTTGGTCTTTTCTCCTTTCTCTATAGCCAAAATATATTGATCTTTTCTCAAGACAGTTTAAGTTGCTACATAAGGAACAGGGGAATTTTTAAGGTAGGAAGACAGCCAAAACACAGTTGAAACACTACGATGTTTTCCTTACTTTGTCAGATACTCAATGCACCTTTTTTTTGTCACATTTAGGAAACTCCCTGATTGACTGACATTAATTTTGCGAAGAGACATCGAGGGAAGGTTTTTTCGTTTACCCATATTTTTCCCCCTCTTCCACTGATTACTATTGCTGCTTTGACGCTGTTGGGCGCAACTGTTGAATAGGGGAAGTTGGGTGCATTCATCTTGCATGTCGTTTCTGCAGAAACATAGGTTAGAATTTGACAGTTCATATGCTTACTTAGAGGCAAGTCAAACCTTCTCAATTTCATTTAAAGAGCAAGTGCTTAAAATGAAAATAAAATATCATCCCCAAAACCCATATTATAGTCTCAAAAATTCTGGAAGGGTTTAAAGTGCTGGGTTTTCCTTAGCCATGTGTTAGAAACTTGGTTCCTGATTGGCTGAAGTATACTCCCTGTCCAAGCAGGAGTCGCAATCCTAGTTAGGGTATTAACCTCTTGGCTGCTAATGACAAGGGTAACTCGTCATGGACTTTCCATTGATTTCAATGGAAATTATATGATCAGAATAATAATGCCTTAGCAGTAAAGGGGTTAAGTAACACACTATAAATTAACCTGTTCTCACCCTCTGGTAGCTCGCCACAGTGCATTCAGGCTTAACTAAGAGGCTATGTGTCATGTATTTGTGCATACAACACACTCTAACACAGTGAAAACACCACAAAAAGACTCCACATCAGTTTAGAAAAGTAGAGAATATGTCTATAAATAAAACAAGACCAATGCATCAGAAGTCCAATCAGTAGAATCTTAATCCTTGTCGCAGCACGAGATGTGTTGATGATTGTCACAGATTTCTCTACGCATCTGCTGTGATACATCAGCTCTGTTGCACAAAGCACCATTTCCGAGTGAGATGGTTCTGAATGCAATGCGCTGAGTTAATCCATGCTGGAGGGGCGGTGTGTGGATCTTCTCTATGCATTGTTTCCGATGCTCTCATTCCAGAGGCGATGAGCAGTCCAATCCCTGCATCAGAGGTGATGTACCAATGCTGATCTCGCAGCAGGTGATGTGTCAGTTCCGATTGGCACAACTGCATCGATGCACAGGTTCTGGCATATGCAGCACTGAAACTCCCTCCCTAGGGCCCTGGACTGGGTTGGCATCACTTAGAAGAACAAGACTTACAGCAAATAAAGTCCAGGTGCTAAGTTTGAAGATATAAGTGGCGTCTTTGATATACCTGAGACTTCAGAAACAGGAGGAAAGCCAACAAGCCCCTCGGGAATATATAGGTTCTGGGATGTAGAGATGCAGACCCAGAACTTCTCACTCCTAGGCAAGAAGCATCAGGCAGAAGGCCAACACAACAAAGCAGTTCATCAAAGTGACAGTCCCTCCTGGCAGCACATCAGTCCTTCTTCCTGGTAGAATGTCCTCAATTCCAGAGGTTTTCCGATTTGGTGGTGGCAGAGCCGCAGTATTTATACCCAGTTGGGCCTTTGAAGTAGGGAGACTTCAAAGAGATGCTTTGAACTGCACAGGACCCTGCCTCTAATGCCCTAGCCCCAGACTTACTCCAGGAGGGTAGGCAATCCTTTGTGTGAGGAAAAGACCCTGGCCTTTTTAGGCGCCAAACATTCTCAGGGTAATCTATCTACATGCAGATGGGTACCCAGTCACACCTACTCTTCCTTTGTGTGTGGCTGTCTTAAATGAATGCAGGAAGCCAGCTGTCATTCGCCCAAGACTTGTATTCCAGAGACAGGCAGAAGGCCCCACATGGTTTAAGTAATAAAATGCCTAATTTGTAAGAGTTACAATTTTCAGAACAGCAGTTGAAATACCAACTTCATCATCAGTTGTGTTTTTAAATTGTGAACCCAGGGACACCAAGTTTGGGTTTTTCATCTCTTCTCAGTTGGAAATTATACTTATAAAATGTAATAAGGCAATCCCAGTGTTAACCTACAAGCTAGATAGGCCTCGCAGTACTGAAAAACAAATGTAAGTGCATTTCACCACCAGGACATGTTAAACTTGAAAGTGCATCTCCTATTTTTTAAATGCACTGCACCATGCCCATGGGTTACCTAGGGGTGACCTGTATGTATTAAAAAGTAAAGTTTGGGCCTGGCAAGAAGGTTAACTTATCAGGTCAAAATGGCAGTTTAAAACTGCACACACAGGCTCTACAGTATAGCCTTGTAAATAACCTAGTGGACAAATTCTCCAGAGGACAATAGGAATTGAAGCACTTGCCTGAGTCCATTGAAGCTAAGGAAGCCCAGACGCAATTGCTACACCCAGCTAAATTGAAGGTTCTATGGGGGGGGTGGGGGTTCACTTTTTAATGGAACCAGCTGATGCAGAGATCTTATTTTCTCAGATGGGGGGACCTAATGGTGTGAAATGATATCTTTGGTCCACTGCCAGTGCAGGGAGATCGCACCACTTGAACAGAGGAATGATTGCTCTTAACTTCCAAGGGTTAGGGGCTTCGGGAGAGGGAGGGGAAGAAGGTGAGGGATAGTGTTTGCTTGGTTGGGTGGTGAAGGGTGGTGCTGGATGATGGGGCTTACTATGTGGGGACAAAATTGCTTGGATATGGCCGAAGGGAAAATTATTGTAAGTACAAAAAGTGGTACGGTCTAAGACTTTAGTCCCTATTGAAGTGCCTTCTTGTACTATGAAGTACTTAATATAAGGATTTTGTTGACTGAAAGGGAATTAGTTGTAGTTAGTTTTGTTGTAAATATACTAAATAACAGACGCAAGAGAGATGCTGTTCTTTTGTTGCAGTTTGATCCTGCATTTATTCTTTTGCAAGATACACATTTTATCAGGGGAAAGGAGAGATGCATAATGTATATCCCCTGGGTCAAATAGTGCTTCTTCTCATCAGCAAGAGCATCAGCCAGAGGTACAGCAGTGGTTGTTTGTAAGAAAGCATATGTTATCTGATTTTTATACAGTGATTGATGAAGAGGTGTATTGGGTATTAGCTCCTGTACTGGCCCAAAATATGAGGTTAATATTGTTACCCCTTGTTTCCATGGTAATATTAAACCTCTTTAGTAATTACAATAGGAGCTATGTAATCTCCCCTGGGATACCAGTTTTGTGAGTGATGTTAACTGATTCTAAAGTAGGATTATTCTAACCCTAACCATATGAACCATATGCAACATAAGAAGAGCATGGAGCAGATATTCTGTGATCTTTGCACTCGGTTAGGGGTTCAAGATGTATGGCGTAGATTAAATCCAAATGCCAGCGTGTATTGTGCTATTTGAAGAAAATTAGACCTGCCTCACAGATAGACATTTTTTTAGCCCCTATAATAATCTCCAAATTGTCGTTTGGAAAATCATGACAGACTTTTCCAGATCACTTAGTTATTGTTCTAAGGCTCTATCCACCCCTGAATCGCAATGTGATGGGTTATGGACAAATTACTGCTGCGTCAAGAAGCAAATATGATGTCAGTATCTTCAGAGTTTGAGAATCTCTTCTCAATTAATGACAAGAGGGATGTGGCAATAATATGGGAAGCGTTTAAACCCCACAATCTGAGGGGCTATGATATCTAGCTCTGCTCTCCAGTGACACAAAGGTTAGAATAGCAAGACAATTTACAAAAGGCTGTAGATGACACTCACAAGAATGTTCAGATTGAGCAATTATATGAGGCCTTAAACTATTGGCTGGATAGTAAAGATGCCTTAAGATTTTTTTAAAAAGAGGAGCTTCTCAACAACCGTAGCTATAACAGCCAAATCTATGAAAAGGGCAAGAAAAGATGGGGCATTTCTTGCAGGGGTGTAATGAATGCCCCTGCAGGGGACCTCCAAATCTGTAAGGGGCCCCCTTTAAATCCAGTGTCAATGACTATATGTGAGATATGTAAACCTCAGGGGCCCCTCATCACAATCCGCAGGGGTTCCACCTCATTTTACGTTATACCACTTGTTTGTTGGCCTGGATGCCTAAGGAAAAAAACAATAGAATCCCTTTATTAGAGATACTTGTACGGAATGCATAGAAAGAGAGAGTTAAGAGATTGGAGAAATCTCTGTAGATTATTATGCCTTCACTGTATAATGGAGATGTAGAGACTTAAGACCCAGCTTTGGTAGAACAATTTCTGAGAAAGGTGACGCTTCCGGAGCTGAAGGGTGAAGCAGCAAGCCTCTTGATAAATCCAGTTACAATGAAGTTAGTAACGCAATAAAGGACCTGCCAGGGTAAATCCCCGGGGGGAGATGGTTTCGACGCAGAATTTTATAAATGTTTCATTGTTTCTGTAATGTGGTTTTGGGCCAGGAGCCACAATACTAGAACGCACTCTCCTAAAACATCAAAATAGGAGTGCCCAATATGCAATACATATTTTTGGGAGGAGGTTTGTTCGAGATTCCAAAAAAAAGGCGTTTGCTTTCTAGGGATTAGATATTTTCTCTTGACTCACATAGAGAGTTTGGCGTCTCCCCATAATTTTACAATCTCGTTTTCCACACTATCATTCTCTTTTGTAGTATGCTCCACGAGTAATGAATTAGAGATTATTGCTTTTAGATATATCAGTGGGTGAAGGATTTCCTGTTTTCATTTTGTTTTTGCTTATCTGTAGATATGTCCGGGATGTAAATACTGTCCTGAAAAATGCAGTACATGGTTTCTAAATGTCTTACGAAAAATTAAAAGCTCACAATCGCAGACAAGTATATGCTCCTGCATGCAGCACAGGTGCCTGACATTCATCATGCTTATTCATCCACTACTGCTTTTAATGTTTTTTGCTTCTAGTCTTTTGGTTGCTGCCGTAGCTGACAGAAACCAGTCTTCAAGCTAGAAGTCAACCGGTCTGTTTGCATATTCACCCTGGATTCTATTCGTAAGATGTTGTGTAGTGCATCTCTATGCAGAAATGGCAAATCTCTATTTTCCAAATGCTAGTGCGTCAGCCTCTGTGACTACAAAACCTGCTAGATATTTCAGTATTTTCAGAAACGAAATAAAACCTCCATTCACTGTTACAGGTTATTATTTAATGTGCTGCTGTGGTGTCGGACTTTTTTGGATTTATTGAAAAAAGTTGGCAAAAAAGGGGGCAGAGGTCCAAGTGCACCTATGATATTCCCTGCTTCCATGCAGTTTTACTGCAGTGAACGATGCCAAGCAGAGAAGGATCTCAAATGCTCGGCAATCGAAAGGAAATGAAAGGCCCCATGTGGGGCTGGTATTTTTAACTACTTCCACAGGTAGCAAGGGCCACGAGAATAAATGAAAACATCAGAAGGTGTTATGTAGAAGTGTGTTAAAGAAGAAGACAGAGCCATCAATCAGGAGCTGGCGTCTCGTTTTATTTAATGAGCAGAGTAAAATGGATGTATCCAAAGAAAGCCATCAGAGCAGAAATAAACCTCCAAACATGCAGGTAAGATGTCCTGAAGGTCAAGCACTGTGTGGTATTGACATCAGTGTTCTGGTACCCACTATTAGCAAAACATGCGGTAATGTGCTGATCGCTCCACTGCACTCATTTATTTTTAGTTTTATATAGCGCATACTCAACCCCTAGATATCAGAGCGCTTTACATGAGCACCGGTAGATTGCTATTTTTACTTACATTGAAAAAGTATTTTCAATTCAATTTAAATCTTTATTGCTTGATTAAATAAAATCATACAATGTAAAATCATCAATTACACAGCCATAATAAAAACAATATTCCAATTTCGAGGACCAAACAAATAAATAATGTGGGCAAATTTAATTCCTCCATATTACAATTCTACGATTCATATCTTTAGATAAAAAGGACAAGTTACACCCAATAAGACCATCAATTATATGCAAATTATCCAGTGCAAATAAGATTTCTGTACTAGCCGATTTAAACTACCACATTTACTATATTCAAATCACAAGCTTCTAGTTTCTTTTTTGTTAAAATCAAACATTTAGTAAAGTTTGCATTCAAACAGACTACCAGAGCTTGTCTACAAGATCGTACTCCGCGATTATCAAAACTGTTTTTTCAATATCTCCTTCTTTCTTCCTTCATTTCTGGGCATATCCAAACTAAGTGGATCATATTTTCTTCCCATTGGTTGCATTGTCTGCAGGGGATCGACTTAGTTGGTCGTAACCATGGCATTGTACGCTTTGATCCTGGAAGACTGCCAAATTTCTCATTAAGAAGTATATTTTTTATTTTTGCATACCAAGGTATTTCTACATAAGGCTGCGATTTGGAGATCTTGTACTCATTCAGAACCATCCATGCATGTGCTCTTTTAGTAAACAGAGCTCTATCTTTCAGCAGTGACAATCGTTTTGTTATTCCGTTAATTGTCTTTTTGAAGGTTGTTGATGTTATAGCTATTTCCCAAACCTCATGTGCCGATAACTCTTTCAGTGCTATTTGTAAATATTTCCAAAATGGTGAACTTTGATTCAGATGTATTTTTTGCCAGAGCAAGCAACACATTGAATTAGAGGTATTAGTTTTTATTTGTTTCCATACCTTTAAATATTGACCCTACCTTGCAATTTGGTGATTGGATATACCAAATCCTAATTTGTGCAGGTGATGCATTAGTGGGAAGCCGAAACAAAAACTCAAAAACTTTGGTAATAGCATTATTTAAAAGTACAGAGCCCTTGCCGCAAAGTGCTTGACTAGCGTAAGTGAGACTGGGCAACAATTTTGCATTTATTACCTTTAGCAGTGGGAGATAACTAGGCCCCCCAAGGAAAGTTGCAATGTACGAAATGCCATAAGTAGGGAGTTACTTCTGTTCATCAGCTCTGATTTATGTTGTCAACATGAGCCCTCATCATTAAACAAAAAAAACAGGTATTTATAGGTTTTCACTTGTTCTAATTGTCGATTTTGCAAATACCATTTATATTTACTGTGTTTCTACGCCTTGTTATTAACATCCATTGCTTTAATTTTAGCTTCATTTATTACCATCCTGTTCTCCTTTGAGTATTTTGATATTTTATTTATAAGAAGTGCTAGTCCTATTGTTGTTTGACTTGCTGCGAGTGATGGGGAGGCACTTAAATCTCTATCTCGCATAAAGCACAGCCTCTCCCCCGCTGCACGGGAGCCTGCTGTGTAGATTTCTGCTGTTGCTCTGTGGCCCGGTGCCCAGTGTTGGTGCCACACTGTTCCCATCGCTGCTTTGAACCCTGATGGGACAGGAGACCCAGGGATCCTCTGTGCTTGGACTCTAACTGCCGCCATCCCCCTGATTGGAGACTACAAGTCCCAGGATGCTGCACTTCCTGTACAGGTGCCACGAGTGAGGGGGAGGCGCTTTAATCTCTATCGCGCATAAAGTGATGCCTCTCCCCCCCACCACGCGGGATGCACACGGGCAATGCCCGGGCCAAGGGTGGGTCCGTCCTTGCCCGTCATTGCCTGGAAGAGGCGGGGATGGGCCACCCACCTTCCATTGATCCATGGGTCCATATTACCGAACGCTGAACTCTTTTCACGGAAACTTGCTAAGACCCCGAATAAGTGAGTCTCAGACTTTGACTGTGAGGAAAAAACTAGATGGGGTGTAGAATATTACATAGTCTGTGTAGCGAACCTGCCCAACTGTACTTTTTGTAGTCTCGCAATCCACCAATTGAATATTTATTTTTAAGGATAACCCTGACTAAGTGATTGCTGGTATACTGTCTCATCAGACATAATATAGAGCTCGTAACTGATTGTTATACCGTGGGGAGTGAACTCCATTAATCAGTGCCAAGCATTTTTTTGACTTGTAATCATCTGAAGCAATATGTAAAGAATCAGTTGTTGCCTGACAGGTAGACATGTCTAAGAGGAAGGAACCAATGAAAGGCGCCAGTGTGGGGGGGCAGCAGTGCAAACGTTTTGTCCTACAAAATTGCTATAACTGAACAGAGACTATCGTTGGAATTGAATAGCTTGCCCTGGAGTCCAGTAGCATTGAATACCTCAACCCACACAGTGCAAAGTGAACTTGTTTTGTCGCATTTGGTTGTCACTCACTTAACCGATGAGGCTGATGGTAACCAAGATGAAGGCCCCTCCTAATTTGAGCCACCAGTACAAAAGAAAGGAGGTGGAGGTAGGAAAGCAGCCCCCCAGCAAAAAAAAGCAAGTTGTCCTATCTATTGAAGACCAAATTAATGTGGGATTGGGAAAATTGTAAGTAATCTTTCTTTAAAAGTTGCAGCGAAGCCCTATTATTGTTAGGCTGGATAGACTTCAATTGTTTGCAGAAATTAGGATCTACAAGTAGGGAATTATTAAAGCGCCATCTTTCTTGACGGGAGAAAAAGGGATAAGGTCTTTATCTACATGTACTGGAGCATCATCTGAGAGTAAAGTGGATCCAAATTCAGATTGAATAGCATGTTGGGCCAAAGATCTGCTCAGGAAAAGATAATCAATATAGGATTGTGAGTGATGTGGAGCTGAATAAAAACTGTACTCCCGAAGATCTGGGTGGCAAGGTCGCGAAATAGCAACCAACAATTTGCGATGTATTTTGGATGTAAATTTAGAATGCATATTTGAGGGAACAAACTTAACTGTTGAGTGTCTCTCTAATATGGGATCATGAATTTGGGTACACTCACCACCAAATATAATGTAGTCATCATCATATAAAAGCAGTTTGTCAGAAACATTTGTCCATAAATCTTTATCAACCAAAGTAGGGCCATATGCATTGAAAATAATGAAAGGAGTCCTATCTATAAGTAGCTTAACAATAGCACATTGACCTTCAATATCAGATTCCTGCTGGGCAACAGAGACATGTAATTTTTTATGGCAGAAGATCAAAACCCCATTTTTCTTACCTAAAGCTGGAGAGTTAAACACATGACCCACCCAACATTTCTTCAGCTTGGAAGCTTCATCTTTGGAAATATGAGATTCTTGAAGCAAAGCGATATCTGTTTTAAATTTAGCTAGATGAGATAACACCTGTTGCCATGTAATAGGGTTGCTTAGCCCTTTAACAGTCCAAGTAGTAACCCGAAATGTAATTTAAACATAAAAGCATGAACAAACAATATGCTTACAAGAATGAGAATGAAGTTAGAATAAGACAGATATATAATGAAAAAAGTGAAAGAAATAAAGCATTTGTTTTTATGAAAGAAAGCATGAAGGAGGAAGAGGTCAAATAAATTAAATAAAAAAATAATGATAAAATGAAGTCATAAAAGAAAACACCAATAGAAGAAAGATAAAACAGAGAATAAAAAGACAGTACAAGTCATACAAATGACGACTGGAGAGCATACCTATAAAACACAAGACGAAATGGGGGGTGCAACATCAGAGGAGGCCGACGACAGCACTCGAACTCCACCGAACCTTAGGTGAACCATGGATCGGTAATAATGTCAACATATATGGGAGACCATATGGGATAAGGAAAGCAAAAAAAATACACCTGTATAAGGAAGAAAGAATACATTATAAATAAGATATTTCCCTAAAAGGGAAGGAATAGAAAGAAAATAGACAAAAAGACTTAGGGGCAGATTCACGAGTTCTGGCGCATCTCTGCAAATCAGCAGGGTTGCACCAAAAAAGATGCAACACGCATTTCCCTCCCAGCGCCAATACGAATGTGTCGCATTTACAATAGGGCGCACAGTGGCGCAAGGATAGGGCGATGCGTGTCGCATCCTGTGGCGTAAGGGCGGCACATTGTTGGAGTCCTCTCACAAGGGCGACACAGCTCAAGCAATACTCAGGGGCGCCCTATGCCTAACATGCTGAGTCACTACTTACACCTGCTTCAAGCAGGCGCAGGGTTTTGACATAGCATGGAGGTAAAAGTGACTCCGTGAAATGTTGTAGATTTCACAGCGAAACTTTTACGAGGCGTTCCTGCGAGAGAACGCCCACCCTGCGCCGGAACCCCTACATGAAACCTAATGCAGGTTTCATGTGGCGCAGGGCTTTACAACGTAACACATCTGCTTAGATGCGCCACATTGTAAAAAGGGCGCAATGTGGTGCATGGTATACGCCGCCGCTGCGTCAGAGAAGTGACGCAAGGGCGGCGTAAATGTGGCACACAGGGCTTTTAAATCTGCCACTGTATACTTGAGCATTACAAAATTAAACACGAGCGAAAAAACATTCAAGGAGTTACATAGACAAGATTACAGCCAAACAGGATAACAACAAATAACAATTAAAGTAGACTTTGTAGTATCCATAGCATCCGCTCCATGTTTTTGAAGAAATACCTGCAATGCAGCTGGTTCCTCAAAAGTGGTTGTCTTTTCCTTATAGGTAACTTCGAAACGACAGGAATGAATTAGTCCATATCTGCCATTAATAGATCGCAACTCAGGACGAAGATAAAGGAATATTTTCCGACAATCTGCGGTAACTTTAGCCACATCCTGAGAGAAAAATAGTCAATGGCCGTCCCAAAAAAATTGTTTTTGGGACTGGACAGCAGAGGTTTTGCTGAAATCTTGGGACCAAGTCTATGAGTCCGTTGAATGTCAAGTGGAGAAGTAGCAGATATGTCAAGAAGCTCAGGCAAAAATATCTGAAAGTAAACGGTCGGATTGGAACCCTCTATATTTTCGGGAAGACCATAGATGTGGAGGTTGAATATATGACAACGCATGCTTTTACAACGCAGTCTTTACATCACAACTACCATTACATTACATGATTTTACAACGCATGCCATTACAGTGCACTTTTTAAAACTATCATTACAACACATTCTACTGCAACACATACCATTATAACACATACCATTACAACGCATAATACTTTTAGGGCAACAGTAGGGTAAGTGTTGGATAGTGTAAGGGTAAAAATTACTTTTCCCACTCCATTGAGTGCAACAGTATTGAATGCGTTGGATAGTGCAGGGGTATAAATTATTATTCCCATGTACCCCAAAACACATACCCACCCTAATACAAAAAAATCTCTCTTACTTACCTTATAATGCATTGTAATGGCATGCATTGTAATGTATGTATTTTAATGGCATGCGTTGTAGTGACATGCGTTGTAATGGTATGCATTGTAATGGCATTAGATGTAAAGGCAGTTGCGTTGTAACAGTTGCGTTGTAAAGGTAGGTCGGTGCAATGCCTGCATTGTAATGGATGTTTCCCTCAAAGATTATTACTACGATTTTGATTCTCCAAATCTTGAGTGTGTTTTTTGGGAAGAGATATTTCAGATTCTAGAAATGAAATATGCGAGCATGAGGATTGAAGAGATTCTGTTCTTTGTTCCACAACAAGTACACGTGATTCTAAAGAAGACCGCTCGTCATCCACATGTTGCAGAGTTTTATTGGTTTCTTCCATGAAGGGTTTCTAAGCACACATTTCCTGAGGAATTACATCCATAGAAGCTGAGGAAGAGTTCACTGGAGAGGGGGGGGTCCTTTTTTTGGTCACTTGGTGGATATCACAGATATCTTGCTTGAAAGCTGTGATTTTGGAATGGCGTCTGGTGTATGTTCAGATTTATGAGGAGAAATGTCTTTCATTTCATTATGAGTAGAGTCTGCATCTAAGTGTGCAGTATGTTTGTAGGAAGCAGAAAGCTTAAGGTTCCTTAGTCTCCCCATAAAAAAGAAAAATGAGATTTTGTAAAACTGTGTGTAATTTGAATCTTCAAAACAAGTACAGCAAAATCAGACACACTGTGAGAAGAAGAAAACCTCAGCCTTAAAAGAGCGAAGCACACCGGAATGTATCAGAAAACCGCGGAGTCCAACTCCTTATCCAATAGTTTCACTATAGATTCAAACAGCAGAGAGCAATATTCACATAATGAGGATAATTAACCTATCTGACATATAATGAAGAGACTTCTCGACAAAAGTAAATTACTCAGAGAGAAAAAGGGTTAAAAAAATATAATAATCAGGTTTCTTTTAGAATGAATATGCCAGCAGCTTAAAAGAAAAGAGAAAACTAAGGGCCACATGTATCAATGTTCCCGTTTGCAAATTCTTAATTGCGAAAATTAAGGAATCGCAATTAAGAATTCGCAAACGGCAATGCATTAAGAAATCACCATTTTTTTGGCGATTTCTTAATTTTCCTTAATTGTGATTCACAATTTGCGAATCACAAATAAGGAATCCCTTTCCATTGATTCTAGGCCCATAGGAATTAATGTGAAGGCATTCTCATTTTGCGATTCGCAATTAAGGAATCGGAAAATGAGAATGCAATTTCAAGGGTGCAGGGGGGGTACAAAGGACTCCCCCCCTGCACCCCTGAAATGTACCTTTAAGTACTTTTTCCACACACACAAGCCCCAAGGGCATGTGTGTGTGTAAAATGAAACTTTCAAAAATGCACATTTTTTGAAAGTTTTTGCAAATTACCATGAAGGTTAACTTCGTGGTAATTTACCACTTCCTATTTGCGATTTTGCAATAAAAAAAAATCATGCATTGCATTTAAGAAATTGCAAAATTGCGATTTCTTAAATGCAATCGCAATTTCAGAAATCGCAAATAAATTGTGATTTCTTAAATTGCGAAATAAGCAAAAACCTTAATGCATCCCAATAAAGGGATTTGCATTCGCAAACGGCCGAATTTGGAGATTCGCACCATTTGCGAATGCAAAAACCCTTGATGCATGTGCCCCCTAAGCACTAAGAAGAAGCTTCAAATTAATCTGATTAAGGATGCCTTAGGTATAGGAGCGCTGTAAATTCGAAGAAGTCTGTCTCATCTGGGAAAGAAAAGCGCTCTCGGCATTCAAGATGGAGGATGCCATCTTAAGATGAAGGGAAATCTCTCGAAGACATTATGGCACTGAAAGCACTGCAGCCTACATTTTAAACACAGAGTGAGGGAGAGATGCCTCAAATCTCGTCCCTTAGCAAGCGCTATAAATGGTCTCTGGGCGTGAAAAGGTTCCTCGGTCCACCAGAGCTTTGCGCGGTCATGCCATCTTGGATCGACGGCTAAACCACGCCCCCAAATTTCTTGTGCTTTGAGACAGTTTTAAGGTCTTCTTAGAGTTTCCCGTTGCACACATGTGAATAATTTCTGATATTTATGTTTCCGTTGTCTTCATTGCTTGAATTTTGTCACAGGAAAATGTCATTGATAGTCGTTCAATGTCACTCATAATTATACTGAAATTATCAAAATGTCACACATACGCAATCTGAAACCTTGGAAGCCATGATCTTTTCACATCTAACATGCCATAGAGGGGGGAAACGGAATTGTCAATGCAGATCTAGAGACACTCTTGGAGACCATGACATGGAAGCACAGCTGCCAGTGGTGATGTGTTTTATCTAGGACCCCGAACAATATTGTGACCTCTTGCCCCTATACGGCTATAATCAATACATATCCCTATAATGGCATAACAATCAGAGCCATATTTCAGTAACTCGCCTCTGCAGTCTATGACAGTCCATGACACAGCAGAAGCCACTTCCTTAGATTCCTAGATAGCACACCGAGTTCTTTCGACATTCCAAACCCCCAGCAACCTGGGAAAGCCCTGCTCGCTTTGTTTTGACTAGTAATAGAACTCCTGCGAGCACTGTAAGAACGACCAGTTCTTAGTGACGTCTTTATCGACGTCTTATGTCCAAAAACTTACGTCAAACTCGGCACCTTTCAGGTATAAATATACCAACGTTGCCTTAAGCAAGCACACGGTGGTGGTGAATACTGGAGCAGAACAGCCCTTGCAGAGAGCCCAGCAGATGCGAGAAGCCCACGGACGCTGCCCCTCCTCCTTGACGCGCTGAGAAAGACGGTGTCTTTTTCTCCTGCCGAGAAAATCCAGCTCCGGCGTTTCCAGCCTACCCTTGCAGGTGACTGAGATATCGGGTCCTAAGAAGGAGATACCAGACCTCCTGCATTCTATTCCATAGGTACGGTACTGACGAAACCCTTAGGGAGAATTCTTGAAACAAACTCTTGGAAAAACCAACTTAACTTAAAATTGCTACTTACTTACTCCCTCCCATGTATTAGGCTTAGGTCAGGTACACCGGCGTAGGCGTAGTTAGAAACACCAGTTGAGGTCGTTAGCCAATGTATATATGAATGTATATATTTTATTCATTTTAACTATCTTATGGCTAAGAAACCATATCAATGCTTTTACAGTATTATTTCGTAATACTCCTTTTACTGTCCGCACTTTTCATAATAACAAGTCTTGCAATTGTGGCAATTCATTTCTCTTGCATGAGAAGGAAGACTGCTCAATAAATAATATCTTTTATTGAAAACGCCCGTCTCTCCATTTTCTGCAATCTGGTGAAAGTAAATCTGCACAACTGACTGAGTGAAATAGCTGTCTATTGTTTCACACGACTCTAGAGATTGACTCTTATTCTGAGGAGCAAAGTTGTCATGTTTATGCGGTTGTCGGAAGCTGAATCCCTTCTTGTCTGAGCCAGGGAAGCTGATCACTTCCTATTCAGTCAAGAAAGTTTCCAGTGACCTCTGAGCTAGCTTGCGCAAACCTAAATTAAGTCTAACATAGTCAGTAGAGACCTAGAAGACCGCAGTCCTACGTCTACACTGCTGTTTATGTTATTCAAATGCGCAGGGCCTATAGGGAAAATAGGAACTACACTACATGGCGCCCAACATTTGGTAAGGCGATAAAACTAACGCAAGACGATAGAGTAACTCAGTCGTGCTTTTTCACACAGACCCTTTCTCCCGTAAATACTCCAATAGACGTCTGGAGTGGGTGAAAGGTTAAAATCCACCGGAACTTAGTAGGAAGAGATTCCTATGTAGAGTTTCTGGTTTAGTCAACGTTGAAGGATACAGTGTTCCAAAATATTGTGCACCTAATCTTTGTTTCCTTGAAAACCTGCTCTGCAACCTTTCATTAATACAATGTCAAATAATGGCAATAACAACGGAACCAATGAAGTCGCAGTAGATGCAAATCAACCGGGTTTCGATGTTACAGGGATTAATGAACCGGATGCAATTATCATCCCAGCAAACATAAGAAAAACTATAACTTTAAAACTTATAGAAAACGGGCTGACATCGCGAGGTGGTACAGTCATTTTCGTGATAGAGGCACACAAATATCGGCAGACAGAGGTATTCATTTCTTGGATAAACTTTCCAGCGGCAAACGCTACAACACACGAGTTCCACTATAACAAAATAGAGGAACCACCGGATGAGTACGCTCCTTTCGAGGATATTGAAATCCCATTAAAATACCAAGAGCACCTGCTCTGGTTTAAAGGCGCCCTAAAACATAATGATCATATCACCATACTCGGTCCACTAGGTAGACCAGGAGCAATGTGGCAGGTACTAGCCAGCTACACACCACATCCAGACATTGATAAAATGTCAAAAGAAGAACTTTTAGCACAGCTAAAATTACTAATTAAAATACACAAACAGTTAGTCCAATATGTAATGCGGACTGCAACAGTCCAAACAGCTGTTAATATTCCACAGCTAACCCCTCATCAGGGGAACACAAATAAAATTACACCACAGAACATAACAATCATGTCTTGGAAAAACTCCTGCAAAACGGGAACAAATTCCTTTCTGGTTATCACAGAAAATTACTCAAATAGAGGCAGTATTCCTGAATACTACCCCTATTGAGAAACACAGAATTCTGACTATCTGCCTTCCAATGGGGGTCGCACCACATGTGGAGAACTGTGACACTTGGGGTACAGTCTTTGCTTCCATTTACACAAAAACACATGGTGTTCCGTCCATGGCAGTAATACCGGATGTGCTAAAACAAATTCAGAATGAATACGGTCCAGAACCTGCTTTAACTCTTGATATGAAATTACTGAAAGACTTCAAGCAGGTCAGGGCTATATTACTAGCCAACATAAAAGGAGAAGCAGCATCTGTGGCGATCCGCCAGAAGTTGAAAGAAACAGATATAACAGATCAACCAATTGAGCTTGCCAGAATTATAGAAAAATGCTATGAAGAATTAGGTAGAGATAGTTTGGGTGGGAAACCAGTAAACTACTTGAAAATCCTGAAAAATTATTTATTAAAAATAATCTAAACACTCCTAAAAAGAGCTGGGAAGGAAATAAACAATCCACTCCCAAAGAAAAAGTTTTCCAGTCCAGAGGAAGGTCTCCTCGGTGGAGGGAAAGAACTCCGACTCGAGAGCACCAGTCTCCCCAGAGGGAACACTCTGAGAAAAGATATAACCTTAGAAATAGGGATAACTTGAAAAAGCCTGATAGATATCAAAGTATTGATACGCGTCCCTCTCGATCTTTTTCGCAGAAATCGGAAAGAAGAGGACGGTCAGACCCAAGGGAAGAGCACACCAAGTCCAAAGACAAGGAACCTGCTCAAAGTAAAAAATTACAATTTCCGAGGAAGAAGGTAGCCAGTATTAGAGTAATCGAACATGCCGAGAATACTGAGGACACAGCTGAAAAACGGAGAGTGGGCAAAGACAATGCTAGACAGTGCAGGAGAAATCAGCATAGCTCGCAAGATCCTGATGAGTCATCTGGAGACAGTGGACATAAATTAATACATTCAGGTAGAAACTGCAGACACCAGAGTTAGCGAACCTCATAAGATATACGAAATAACACTGCGTATAGAGGGAGATAAGACTAGAAAAATAAGGGGTCTATTTTGGGATAACCTCTTAAAAGGCTATGACATCCTGTTAGCCAAAAAAGATTGGCCCCCAGAGTTTGTCAGGGAGTGCCCTCATGGCGAAGAAATGATTATGCCTGCCTTCTCAAATCACATTCCAATTCACACTAAATATATATATGCAAGGAAATGGGCAGTATCCCAGGCACCAGCATTATATAAAAATCATGTAGGATGGGATGAGGACTCTCCTCCTCACAAAATCCAGTTAAAAAGTCAACCAACTGCACAAAGGCAGTACCCAATTAAGCAAGAAGCAAAAAAAACAAGTCAGGGAGATTTTAGATCAACTTGAATACCAAGGGGTAATTGAAACATGCACCTCTCAAATGAACAATCCTTTGTTTCCTGTCTCCAAACCGGACGAATCGTATCGTCTAGTTTTGGACTACAGACACCTTAACTCATGTTGCAAAACATTTGCAGTACAAAATTCACATAGTGCTGCACTAATGAGTAACATAGTTCGCAAAAAGTACAAAACGACATTAGACATATCTAATGGGTTCTTTTGTCAAAATATTGCAGCAGAAAGCAGGTACTTGACCGCTTTCTCAATAATGGGGTCACAGAAAAATTTCTGTAGGCTCCCACAGGGATTCAAGACCAGCCCAGGGCTATTCTCAGCCAGAGTAACAGAGTTACTACAAATATATGATGATGATGAGGCATTATCTTATGTCAATGACATCTATCTCACAGACGACGACTTGGATACTCACTTGAAAAGAGTGAACACTATAATACTTGGGTTCGCAGCAGAGGGTTACAAATTCAACTTTAAAAAGTCAAGAATTGCCCATCTAACGGTCTTATTCTTAGGATACGAATTATCAAGTGAAGGAAAAAGCCTAGCGGACAACTTCTTAGAGAAGTGCGCTGTACTCCAAGCACCAAAAACGCTGAAGAACTTACAATCGATTCTAGGCTTCCTGAATTTCGGAAGAACTTATATTCTAAACTATGCAGAGAGGATTAACCCTCTCTACGAATTAATTAAACCTGATTTTAAACCAATAAACTGGACTCAAAAACACACAGAAATTTTGAGATCACTGCAAACAGACATGTTAGCTAAAACAAAATTAGAAACACGTGACAATACACGCAACCTTGTAATCCGGGTCATCCCAGGAAGATGCGGATTCATGTACCTGACCTCTAATGAGGGAGAAACGGTACCAATAGCTTACAAATCACATTTGTACACACAAGCAGAAAAAACGTTCAGCCTCACAGAAAATACTGTAAAGGCAGTGCAAACTGCTATAGCGAGAGAACGAGCACTAGCACAAGGCAAAAGAATCACTGTTTTCACAGCAGAATCAGCCTTCGAGGTGCTATTCAGCCCAGTAAATCTGACTACAGTGTCACTAGATCCGAAATGGATACAGTGGGAAAATTCTCTTGCAGCAGAAGACTTGAAATACTATTTCAACCCGCACATGAAAAAACTGAATGATTTAAAATATGAAAAAAGAATATCCTCTGCCAATCGAAATTCTCCCTCTAGAACAGTACTCCTGTATAATCTATACAGCTAGATTTGTACAACATTACAATGTAGATGATAAATCCTACAATGCAGCCTGCGCGATTGTTAAAGGTCGCTGGCTCTGCTGTAAATTCAGACCGAAAAAAACTAAAACTGAATCACTGAGAAAATGTTCGGCTCAGCGAGCTGAAATCAGAGCTTTAAAGATGGCGCTTGAAAATGCCGAACGTGAATTCCCTACACTAATCGTGTGCGATTCGCATTTTTGCGTCAATTCTTACAATAATGAATTGCAAAACTGGGTTCAAAATGATTACAAAGACGACACAGGTGCCACAATCAAGCATAAAATTCTTTGGAAACAAGTAGTTATTTTACAGAAGGAACTACAAAAGACTCACGTGATACACACTCGGAGTCATCAACGTGATGGCATTCACGTTGCAGGGAATTCATTGGCTAATTCAGCCACAGCGGAAGCAACTAAACCGGCTTCCGTAGCCACAAAAAAGCGTTCAGAAAAATACATAGACGGGGAAACCATGCTGGCGGTAAAAACGTCTTCAAAAGGCAACTGTGCAGCACTACCTGTGAACTATCCACTCAATTATACATACAAAATTGATGCAAAATCCGTTCCGTTTGCTCGAATCCCTGGAGTGGGGGATAGGGTAATTCCAAACACGAATCAGAGAATCTTATTAATAGCAGACGCACACATGGGTCAAGGTCCAAGGCACAAACAGATGAAGGTATCTCTGACTGTATTACAATTAGAATACTGGACCTTTATAAATTTGTAAAGAGCTGTCCAGACTGCGACAGAGACCGCAGTAACGAGTCAGGCGGAGTAATGCCATGGACATTTCAGCCCGCTATCCACACATGCAATCCAGCGTCCTATTAATTGTTTAAGACTACATTCACTTAAAAAATGTGGCCCCAGCGCTCGGCTGACGCCAGAACTGTTATAAAAGATTTGCGAGTCTTTATCGGCACATACGCAATTGCCATGCTTCATTCTGACCAGTGTCCTGCTTTTAGCTCTCGAACTTATAGGGAGGCCATGACCAGCATGGACATTGGATTGCGATTCTCTTGTCCCTTCCTTCCTGAGGGAAACGGGGTAGTGGAAAGAAAAAACCGAGACATAAAGCAATCTATAATGGCAAAGGTATTAGGTTCGGGTGATGGGTGGGTCAAGCATTTAATAAGTGTCCAACGTAGTCTTAACAACTTGCCAAGAAATTCTCTAAAAGGTTTCAGCCCGTACGAACTATTGTTCGGAACTAGAATGTATGTTCAGGACTTAGATAGTCTTGCTTCAGTGGTAGAAGATAAGAAAAAAGACTTTGACATCAAAGATCGTTTGGCTGTTTTACAGGACTTAAATGAAACAAGAAAAGCCCTGAGCAACATAAAGTTAAAACAACAGCCAACCACCACTGAAGACACACCACCTGTCCCAGCAAGACCTGTCTGGATTCCAAAGATTGGGGATCTGGTCAGAGAGAAAATAACTGTGAAGAAGGAATTTGGGCCTTCTTACAGAAAAGCAGTACCTGTCTTAGCAATCAACGGAACAAGATCAGTAGTACTACCGCCCGTTGCTGGTAAAAAGGAGAACAGAGTTGTATCAATCGACCTGGTAAAACCACAATCATGTGGCCTATAATCAATAGCAGGCCCAGTGGACTCCCAAGAAGTAACAGAATACCCAAATTTGCTAGTATCCAAGAGGTTCAAACTGAAAGACTAATCACATTTGATAAACCGTCAGTGAACAAAAAAGGATTATGCAGAAATGCCATGGAACTTGTGCCTCTTGAAACCCAAATTGAAACAGTTTGTCATGAATCACCAGTCTACAATGATGTGGCATCAGAATGTTCTAATGAAAGCCAAATGGGAAAAACAATTCCAACCATCAACAGAACTGCATCTGGCTACTTCATCAATTTCGACAACTTTTCTGAAGATCAAAGCGACCCTGAAGTGATGCCAGAAACAAAGACTTTTAAAGAAAAAGCAACAGAACTCTTTCATCAACTCAAAGAGACCTATCTTATTTCTCCATGGTTAGAATTTTGGATTGGGCTAGGTGTATTTTTCCTCCTGCTTTGGCTCATAATGGTACTTTGTTTGGGAAAATTCATTGAGGGAAAATACAGTTCAATGGACACAGCAAGTCAGAACATCAACTTAGTTCTGAAGCCTCACAAATCATCTCACATCGAGAAAAGAGAACTATCATCAGTAAATGTCACAGCCATTCCAATACCCGGCGGGGTGGTTTGGAACAAGACAGACTATGAAATATATGGCCCGGTCGAGCTCTTGAAATATCCTCACCAATTTAAGGTTTCATTAAGTGACTTTGTAAAACCAAGTACATTCTCTGATAATTGGGATTTTGAAAGTATAAACAATATGATGTTGGATTTAGTGTTATAAGCAAAATTTACAGAACATGATTATTTGCAAGGTTCATCTAATTATGAACAGATGTACTGTTTTACACATTATGCAGACCACTATTTACATAAATCTGCTCAACCTAGAAATGTTTTTAAATATAACCAATGGGAACATTGTGCTACTCCACCTAAAAGTAGTTCAGAAACATTCTATGAGAAATTCCAATACTCCTCAGGGTTTAACACAAGTAATGCAGAAACATTTTATTATAAACTGTTGGATAAAACAGGGACAAAAACCATGCTGACAAATACTAAATTGATATATTCAGAAGCATTTTATGAAAAAATGATTACATTTGTTTTTGATTTCTGGAAAAATAACATTGAAACTAAAACCATCTGGGGTACAAAAGATTGGCAGGTACAAGGCCTAGGAGCATTATTTCGAGCCTGCATGATCCCAGAACAAATAATGTTCTTGAATGACACAATTCAACAAACAACCTGTCTTGGCCTAGCCAAGATTAAAGACCTTAACAAACCGTCTATTCCAAAGCCAATACCTGATAATGCACCCACAGATATTGAAGTAGACGTATCCCAAATTTTAAATGAAAACAGAACACATCCTGATTGGAAAAAGTGGTTAATCTGGCCTACAGACACGAATAACTGTCAAGATAGATTCCGGAACAAATTACAGGGGTTAAAAATGACCAGACCAGACCCTAGATACTCCCAGAGACAACATCCGGGGATAGTAACAACATACAGTGTAGGGAAAACTATGCCTTGAATGGCTACAAACATCCACACTGGCACAAATTAAGCAACACTTGTCTTTACTTAAAGATGGTGCTGACTAGCGCGATTTCATAATGGGACCACGCAAACAGCGTTAAAAACATTTCATAGCGGCCAGCATATATGCTGCATACAACGAGGCATGGAAAGAAACTCAAATTGAAACAGCCGAGAAAATACGAGAAATTGATTGTATTAATTTGGAAAAATCACTTTCTGTTGTGGACAATGGGTTAATGACTCTGTCCTCCAGAATATATTCACTGGACAGTATTGGATCATCTGCAATTGATATAATAGACCAGGACTTGCTAATGCTACAACATGGCCAGTCCCAATTACGTTCTATTGAACAGCTAGGCTGGACGTTGCAAAATCTCCGTTCGGGCTATGTGCCATGGCGTTTAATCAATACAACGTCATTGTTTTCCATCTTTAACCTTACTGATAAACAAATAAGTTTGGCACAGAAAGGAGCAGACTATACAATCCTGAGCATCGAAAAACTTGAGAGATTACCATTGACAATGTCAGAAAGACCTGTCATTGAATGGATAATACACGGGATTATCACAATTCCGATAACAACTTTCCAGTTTAAAAATTGCCTTGAGTATATACCGGTAGGCCAGTATGAAAAGTTGGGTAAAGGATACATTAAGTCATCATGGAAATTACCTTATACACACACATGTTATAGTGACAACAACACAAATGTATTTCTTAGTGGCAATGAGTGTAAACATTCACTAAGCGGTATACTTTTGTGCCAAGGTATTAACTTACATGGGGCCTGTGAGGGTACTTCAAATAACCTTTCATGCCACCAGCACGGCACACCTGCAGCACAAATAGAGCCATTCTTTAGGCAACTTTCTAACGGGAGTTACGTTCTATTAATGGATCACAGCTGTTGTGGCTTGGTGCCAGGGAAAGCATATCTCTTAAGCGTGAGTTCCATGGTCACTTGTTGTATGCAAGCATTGTATCCAAATGGCCCTGGAGACTCAGTGGCTCCGATTTGGCCTATTTTGAATATCTCTTATAGACGAATTGATACTTTAAGCAGAATGAAGTCTGTGCTTTTGCAGACAACAGTGCCCATCTCGTCATCAAAAGAGACGTATGATCTCCAAGTTGCAAGGACAACAGCAGAGATACATACTCTTTTATCAACAAATTGCCCGGTGCATTTCACAGAAATGCTCATCCAAATTCTAAATATGTTGAATGCCAGTGGTATCTCGAATGTATTTAAGACAATTTTTTCGGGACTGTTACCACCATTTGAAGCAGTCCTGGGTATCTTTCCAAATTTTGTCCATTCGATCTTTGGCGGCCTACCACTACTTTTGGGACTCGTAGCAGGTATTTTATTTTTGACCCTCCTGCTCCGATATGGCAAACCAAAACGCAGACACGACTCCGGAAAGGATGGAAGAAACGATCCTAGCAATACGCTACCGGGACCGCATAACTAAAGTCCTTGGGATAGCCCGGCTATGAGATCTGAATATGACCTTGTTTCTTTCATTCAGACCTATATGGCAGACCTGCATCTTACCTGTGCTTCGATGTATGCTATGCGGACGGGAATGCGTGTTAGACACCTGTCTTGCACTACCATCAGCAGTACCTATGGACGTCGATACTTTGCTAAGTCCAGTAACGGCTCACGCATCGTATTGTCCCCAGCGGTTACCAATCCTGATGACGGCATTCGTTGAGACTCCTGCGCTACGACTAGGTGGTGGCATTGAAGCTAGACATGAAAGCAACATCACCCAGGTACGACCTTCTGTGAGCATTGCTGATCCTGAAATCGATGATAGCAATCATTCTCACAACTGCCAAGTTACAGCATTATCGAACTTGGTCGAACTGTGACCTGAATATGTAGACCAATTCTTTGTGAGCCTGTCTGAAATGATGTTCTCCCCTGAACAGAAATATTAACTTTTGGAAAACAATCCGGCACACAGCGTTCCCATGAACTCTGAATTCGGCCTTCAGCTTTGATAAACAAAAGCTACTGAAAAGCGTTTTGAACAATTTTTTTCCTCCGCTCACCATGAATTTTTTTTCTCCAAAATTTCCAAAATATTTACCTTTTTTCTGGCACACGTACTTTGCTTAAAGTAGAACTATTCATAAAGAACAGAGCTTCTATTTTTAGTAGATCTAGAGACGTAATAATACCTGAGCCTCTAGCATATTTTACAGCAATTGTATTTTTATGTGATGAAATAGTCTCGCCCTTCTTTTCTGTATTTAGAGACATTTCATGTGTAAATCTTTGCAAAATCGTTCAACTGAATACATATACAATATTTTTTGAATGATTACTATGCTTGATAACCACAGTACCTATTCATTTTCATGTATTTCATGTACACCATTTCAAATGCAAAATGTATTTTGGGGTGGGTAGGAATACACGTACTTCTTATTGCTTTAGTTTTTAGTAATTTGATGGACATAAATTCGTGGAGTGGGTGATGTGTTTTTTTCTAGGACCCCGATCAATATTGTGACCTCTTGCCCCTATACGGCTAAACCACGCCCCCAAATTTCTTGTGCTTTGAGACAGTTTTAAGGTCTTCTTAGAGTTTCCCGTTGCACATATGTGAATAATTTCTGATATTTATGTTTCCGTTGTCTTCATTGCTTGAATTTTGTCACAGGAAAATGTCATTGATAGTCATTCAATGTCACTCATAATTATACTGAAATTATCAAAATGTCACACATACGCAATCTGAAACCTTGGAAGCCATGATCTTTTCACATCTAACATGCCATAGAGGGGGGAAACAGAATTGTCAATGCAGATCTAGAGACACTCTTGGAGACCATGACATGGAAGCACAGCTGCCAGTGGTGATGTGTTTTATCTAGGACCCCGAACAATATTGTGACCTCTTGCCCCTATACGGCTATAATCAATACATATCCCTATAATCGCATAACAATCAGAGCTATATTTCAGTAACTCGCCTCTGCCGTCCATGACAGTCCATGACACAGCAGAAGCCACTTCCTTAGATTCCTAGATAGCACACCGAGTTCTTTCGACATACCAAACCCCCAGTAACCTGGGAAAGCCCCGCTCGCTTTGTTTTGATTAGTAATAGAACTCCTGCGAGCACTGTAAGAACGACCAGTTCTTAGTGACATCTTTATTGACGTCTTATGTCCAAAAACTTACGTCAAACTCGGCACCTTTCAGGTATAAATATACCAACGTTACCTTAAGCAAGCACACGGTGGTGGTGAATACTGGAGCAGAACAGCTGTCCCCTTGCAGAGAGCCCAGCAGATGCGAGAAGCCCACGGACGCTGCCCCTCCTCCTTGACGCGCTGAGAAAGACTGTGTCTATTTCTCCTGCCGAGAAAATCCAGCTCCGGCGTTTCCAGCCTACCCTTGCGGGTGACTGGGATATCGGGTCCTAAGATGGAGATACCAGACCTCCCGCATTCTATTCCAGAGGTACGGTGCTGACTAAACCCTTAGAGAGAATTCTTGAAACAAACTCTTGGCAAAACCAACTTAACTTAAAATTGCTACTTACTTACTCCCTCCCATGTATTAGGCTTAGGTCAGGTACACCGGGGTAGGCGTAGTTAGAAGCACCAGTTGAGGTCGTTAGCCAATGTATATATGAATGTATATATTTTATTCATTTTAACTATCTTATGGCTAAGAAACCATATCAATGCTTTTACAGTATTATTTCGTAATACTCCTTTTACTGTACACACTTTTCATAATAACAAGTCTTGCCATTGTGGCAATTCATTTCTCTTGCATGAGAAGGAAGACTGCTCAATAAATAATATCTTTTATTGAAAACGCCCGTATCTCCATTTTCTGCACTCTGGTGAAAGTAAATCTGCACAACTGACTGAGTGAAATAGCTGTCTATTGTTTCACACGACTCTAGAGATTGACTCTTATTCTGAGGAGCAAAGTTGTCATGTTTATGCGGTTGTCGGAAGCTGAATCCCTTCTTGTCTGAGCCAGGGAAGCTGATCACTTCCTATTCAGTCAAGACAGTTTCCAGTGACCTCTGAGCTAGCTGGCGCAAACCTAAATTAAGTCTAACATAGTCAGTAGAGACCTAGAAGACCGCAGTCCTACGTCTACACTGCTGTTTATGTTATTCCAATGCGCAGGGCCTATAGGGAAAATAGGAACTACACTACTGGTAGATGTGGAAAGTGATGACGTGTAAATACACAAAGTGAGCAAGCATAGCAAGCGAACCTCACCTATACAGTAGATTGGGGTGTTTTTGTCCGAAGAAATGTTTGAAAAAAAAACAGAGCCACATGGTGCATTTACAACACAGTTTTGGTATAAATTGGCTAAAACCTCAGTGGTTTTGAAGGCTTATTAATGAAACAATCCAATATTTTGTGATGTGCCTTACAAGCCTTCTCTTCACTAGAATGATAACATTCACCCTTCCAAAGTCAAGCAAACCTTGAAAATCTGTGGCAAAACACAATCTTTCAAAATTCTGTGCCTTGAAAGTTGTTTAAACAAGTGTATGTATTACTTGCAGGTAATAAAATCAGTAAACGTGGCCTGTCATTTTACAAAATATGCAGCATCTTTCTTCATTTCATTGTTTATTCCAGTCCTTTACAGGTGGATTCTTAGTTAGCTTATACGATTGAAGCTCTACATTGATGGGCAAGTTGAATAAATCACAGGTTAAACACATTAATTACAAAATGTCCTTCTTGCGTGTTAACCCCCTTTTTTGATTTTATAGCTGGTGTAGAAACTTTGAACACTGGGGTGCTGCTGTCCAGCGCTATAGAATTGGCTAATTCCTCAGAGACATGATTAACTTACCTATAGGCAGCTGAGGACCGTTCGTTGGGGCCTTTTGAGGTAGTATTTAGACAGACGATGACGAGGAAAAAATAAATACATTTTCACGCGTGGTCATTTGTCGAAATCCCACCCACCCCGCCCCACCACCCCACCGCTCTTACCTGCACAGGCCGCGGATGCCTATAGGTCTCTAGTATATGGTACTCTTTGTACCTAGGGCCTGTATGTTAAATGTCACTAGTGGACTGCAGTACTTATTGTGCTGTCACTAAAGAGACAATTTCGAGCGATCTAATTGGGATCATAAGTGAGAACCCATTATTGAGATTGCATATGAATGGATGAGATGACGGTATGAAGTTTTTTAAGTATTGATTGCACACATTGAGTGTTACTCTCACCCTTCTGGTTGCACGTGTGGTTAGTTAGTGTGTCCACTGGCATTAGTTTCCATTTGGATGTATAGGGATATAGGTTCACTGACAGTGGTTTTTAATTTGGTGTAAATTAGTTATAAATTCTGGTTCACATGTAGGGGTGTTTAAATGTGTAATATCACTATGCTTTTCACCTCGAGAAACAAGACATATCATTTAGAAAGATTTCTCTATGTTTAAGTATATTTTTTCAGATGCATAGGTAAATGTGTATAATTTGAATGATATCCCCGAGATGTATATATATATATTCACTTTTTCGAGAAAATTCGAGTCAGTTAAAAAACAGGCCCTAACTAACATGGTATCTGTGAGCACCACACCAGCCCCTATAGCCCCTGCTATATCAGAAACCGACTTGAGCTCAATTTATAGCAGTACAGGCTCAGAGGATGAAACCCCTATACAACAAACGAATGCCAGCAGCTTCACACCATCTGAAGAGCTGGGTTTTATGGTGGAAGACAGACGCAACACCCTACGTTCGAGGGGCACGCAACAACAACAACCACAAGCGAAAGGCGCCACAGGAGGAACCAATGCCGCAAAAAGAGGAGGAAATGCAGGTGGCTTCACGAGAAGGAGAAGGGGGAAGGGGAATCCCCAGTAAACTATATAAGTATTGAAAAACTTTCTCTCACCACTGATATGGATATATCAGCTAGGGCGGATACATTGGATGAACATAAAAATGACAAAATTGAAAAAATAATAAATAAAAATGAAAATAAAAAAGACACTGAAAATTCTGAAAACACTGTGATCAATTTAACGGACCTGGATCTCAACAAAGTGGAAATTCAACTTTTATCCTTGGGCCTCTCTTTTTGTCCGAAAAATAGCTTCAAATATGTGCAATCAAGGATTGATGTTTTCAAGTTTATTAGAAAACTTAAACTTTTGAAGTTTCACACCTTGAACAAAAAAAGTGATCAAGCACATAAAATTCTACAAAGTTCTCAACCTAGTAGAACGTTTGCGATTGCTGATGCCACGTCACTCAAAGTTGCTCATTCTCTTCTCACAATAGAGAAAGAAGAAATAGCTGGTAACACTCAAACAGTTGCTGAAAGTAGTCCTTTCTGCCCTCGATCCTCGTTTGTCCCCGTGATGCCGAGGGACGCCATTGACATTTTCAGTGATCGGGTGATTGAGGAATTAAAGAAACTAAATGTAGTGGTGACTAAAAATCAGAAACGCAGAAGCTTTAAGGACAAACAATATTCAAACTTGATGAGGAAAATCAATAAACATGGGAATGTCATAGTACATAAAGCCGATAAAGGTGGAAATGTAGTTTTTTGGCCACGAGATGTCTATATTATAGAGGCTGAGAGACAATTGAATGGCACTGAATGCTACAGGAAAGCCTCCTTCAATGAACTGAACAAAGTCAAACAGTTAGTCCACACCAACTTGTCTCAATAGAAGAGAGATGGCCTTATAAGTAAAAAAGAATTTGAATTTTAAAAGGTGGATCACCCCATCACCCCTACTTTTTACTTATACCCAAGATCCATAAAGGCTCCTTCCCAATACTGGGGCGACCAATTATCTCTGCCCAAAAAGGATTACTTGAGACTATCTCTAAATATGTGGACTTCTTCTTGCATGGCTTTATGGAGGCCTTACCAAGCTACATAAAAGACACTAGTGACTTTTTAAACAAATTAAAAGAGGTAGTTTGGAAGCCAGAATAATCGGTTTTTGGTTATGGACATCTCATCTTTGTACACATCTATTAATCATGTAGATGGCCTGAGGGCGATTGAACACTTTTTAAGTGAAAAAGACATCAAATTCTATGAACATAGTAAGATGCTAGTTAAAATGATAGAATTTTGTTTGAATAACAATTATTTTTTATTCAACAATGAGGTATACCAGCAACTCAGTGGAGTTGCTATGGGGGCATGCTTCTCTCCCAGCTACGCATGTTTACATGTGGGCTGGTGGGAGAAGCATTTCGTTGGGCGGCCTCCTGAGGAGCTGGCTCCAACAGAAACTGGCATAATTAAAATGTGGCGTTTCATAGATGATGCTTTTATTATTTGGGAGGGTTGTGAAAATTCAGCAAAAGAATTTGTGGACATTATTAATAATAATGAATTGAACCTAGAATTCACAGCTACCATTAGTGACTTCAAAGTGAATTTCCTTGATGTTGAAGTATTTTTATTTTATTTTTATTTTTATTTATGCAATTTTATATAGCGCGAACTTTACCCGAAGGTGTCAGAGCGCTTTACATAGGACCCAGTTTCAAACATAAGGACTGACGGTACAAAACGAATTTGCAAATTTTTGACTTACATAGGAACCAGTTGAAAACATACGGACTTAGGATTACATGCGTTATAAAAAGGTACAAACAGAAAAAAATTGCAAATGTACAAGAGATAAAGTCACACAAGGAGGAGATACAAATGGATATATTCTAGGCAAATACTAGTGAAATCTCTATCTACTTAGGGAGGGGATACACATGGATATACTCTAAGAGTCACATAGGAATGGTAGAGAGCAGAGCGGACTCCTGCATAAACTAGTGATTAGAGTTATCTCTATATACATAGGGAAGGGGTAAGACTGGATATACTCTAAGAGTCACATAGGTATATGTTTTGAATAACACAATCATGACTAAGATGTATAGAAAGGTTACGGCAGGTAACTCTATATTACATGCCCAAAGCAATCATCCCCGACACTTGATTAAAAGCATTCCTTATGGAGAGTTTTTAAGAATTCAGAGAATTTGTAATAATGAGGAGGATTTAACTGTTTGTATGGAGGAATCTTTTCAAAGATTTTTAGTTAGGGGCTATGACAGAAAAGAACTCACTAAATCTTTGAAATTGGTGATGACTAAGACTCTTACTGATCCTTTGGTGACATCGGTTCCTCTCATAACTTCTGAGGAAACCGAGATAAAGGACTCTGACAAGTCTAAAAATTAGACTCATCACCACTTAAAATTGCCAAGAACGGAAAATCAAACAAATCATTCACTCCAATTGGCCAATCCTCATGACAGATATTACTATAGCTCCCCTGTTGGAGACATATCCATCTATAACTTTTCGTAGAGCTCCCTCTATGAGGGATGTGCTAGTTAAATCTAGTCCAGAAGTCACTATTAAAACTAATTGGTTGTCCAATAGATCTAGCTTTTTTAAATGCAGCTCTTGCAGAGCATGCAAATTTGGAGTTAATACTACAGAGTTTACACCTGCTTTCTATGAGACTATTAGCAAGATCAATAACTTTTACACTTGTAAAACAGATTATGCGGTTTACGTTTTACAATGTACTTGTGGTCTCCAATATATTGGGAGTACCAAGTTACAAGTTTTTAACCGCATCTTGCAACATTTACGTGCAATAGTCAACTCCGACCCAAGCTATCCTGTTGCGCGTCACTTCAAATTAGTACATAATAATAATTTGAATGATTTGAAGTATTTTGTTATAGACGCAGTTCCCTTATCTAAGAGAGGTGGAGATAGGGAGAAAAGACTTCGACAGTTGGAAACCCATTATATAGTGCTGCTCAATAGCAAAATTCCGAATGGACTCAATATGGGGGAGGACCTTCATAACTTTTTGTAAATCTATACTAGATATAGCAGGGCACTTTCTTTTCATAACTAGTGTAAAGGCCTATTTTTAACCTCTCCTCATATTTACAATGGTTGTTTAATTAGCATTTTAAATCTTAGCTTTTTAATACCTTGTTTTAGCGTTATTAATGAAATTCAGGTCTTACTGTTTTTATGGTTTTACCTATATTTTTGGAATGTGTTGAGGACATTATATCTGACTATTACTGTATTTGGATACATGTAAATATATGAAATTCTTCTAGATATCATGATTGTTGTTATATTAACCATTTGACCAGGATCTAACAATTGCTCTGAAAGCTGCTGATCATATTAAGACTACCGGTCTATTTTAGCACATTTGCACTTTTAAGCACTTTTCACTTTATCTGCTGCTATTACTGTTTACATTTTTAGTAATATTGCTCGTTAACATTTAATAGAATGCTTAGCACTTTTTTTCTTTAGCACTTACTCACTCTTTGTGGGTGTTTTTTTTTAATATGACTTAGCACACTTACACACCGTACTAAAGAAGATATTAGGTGATCATACTCATTTTTATCGATTATGGGCACTTGCCCTCTAACCATTATAAAATTAAATGTTGTCATAAAATATTGCAATATTTTTTACTTTACTGACATTATGTTGTTAAATTGATTCTTATAAATGTAGACAGCTTTTCAGTAAATTGATATGTATTGATAACATGAAGTATGTTTTCACTGTTTATGAAAGTTAATAGGTGGAGTTACGTGTGCTTTATAGACTATTTAAACCACCTGTGTCTCTGGGTCGATTATGTGATCAAGTACGGTTTGCCGGACGAAACGCGTCATGCTGCTGCCAATTTTGGAATAAAACTTCACTTTTTGCACTCTTCATTTGTGGTCTGTACCTGTCTTTGCGCTGGAGTTCGTCTGAGCCCTCGTGCCTGCAGGATTGTGGATTTATATATATATATATATATATATATATATGTATATATATATATATATATATATATATATACATATGTAAATATAATATATCTGATTCCTTAGGCAGAACCTTGTTTACCCTAAAGTCCTGATGATGCCTGAAATAGTGAGAGGCTGAGACGCGTCGACAGTTTATTTGAAGGCACCATTGCAAAAAATTCTATGAACATGAGAAAATGATTTGAAAGAAGTACTCAAATAATGAGAGGTTAAAGGGAATATACCTTGGATGCTCCTATTTCGCTCTGATGACCTGTCTATAAGGAATGTTGTGGTATAACTGAGTGGAAAACATCCTTTTTGATATTAGTGTGTGCAAAGAACCCTGAAAACGGTTCACGGAGATTTGTATTTGTTTGTATATATATATAAGTTTGTTTGTACATTGTGGATATATATGTATGAGTTGTGTATATATATATATATGTAAAATAGAGTAATAAGTGATATATAACTAATCCTTCAAGAAAAAATGGTTTATTAAAAGGAAATATATAAACCAATAAGTTGTAACTATTCTTTTGAATTGCCTGTCAGTTGGAGAAGTATAAAAGAAATTCACGATTAACTCAAAAAGATTAACTTTATTGAGGAATAGATAATTAATGGTATCTGTTCCTAGAAAATATATGTGTAATTGTTCCGTAGGCTTCACATTTTTTACTTTATGTCACTAAAGAGACAAGGCAACACATTTCTTCAGGACTGCCTCAGCAGCCTGGGTGTGCTGTTTTACGTCTGCAAAGTAGACCTCACAAAACAAAACCTTTGTCCAGGCCTAACCTTCCTTTTTAAAACATTATAATTCACCCTTAAGGGAGGCATTAAAGGCCTATATGGTAGGGTGCAAAGTATTTAAGAAATAAGGAATATGTACTTAAGTTTAAATGTCCTGGCAGTGAAAAATCTTCAAAGTCGTTTTTCACTGTGGCAAGGCTGACACCCTAATAGAAAAGCAATTGGTTACATTATACTTTATAATGCAGAACTTCAGTTTGGGAATAGCTAGAACCCTGATTCAAGGACTAACATTTATAGTAATTTATAATCCAATCTAATGGTCAAGTCAGCTTTTAAATTACTATTTTGAAAATGTCACTTTTAGAAAGTTGACATTTTTCTTCCTAAATCTTCTAGTAGCCCTTCCAGAGTTAAATCCCCAGCTGTCACCAAATAGCCTGTTGGCCCCCGGTAAAGAGGTGTGAATGGCTGGCAATAAAGGGAACAAAAGGGTTTTGGCTTGGAGGAGGTGCGACCTCCTTCTGACAGAATGGCCTGGGTAGATGTACCCACCAGCTGCACAAGCTTCAAAGGAGCCTCCCAATCATAGGCAGATGTAAATCCCACCTAGGTCAGCTCCTGTCATTGTCCAGGTAGCGAGAGTGGCACCAATCCCAGTTGGGGAGTGGAAGGGGAATATGTTGCAGAACTTGTTTTCAGGGGACATTTCTCATTTCCCAAAGACACACCTCAGGGGTTTCACCAGAGCTCTTAACAATGGAGGAACATTTCATGACACCAGACATTAAGGGGCAACTCAGTACACTCTTCAGAACACCTCTGCACCTGTGGCAGACAGAAGATAGACTGCACCTGTGGAGAGACACCTCAAGGACTGGACCTGCTCCAAATACTCCAAAGGTGAGTTTGCTAGCCTGCTGTTCAGCTCTAGAAACACAAGAGCTGCAGGAATGCCAGATATCTGCAGAACTAAGCTAACCAGTTCCAACTGGATGTGCCCTGGACCCTACAGGTGGCTTCTGAGAGATTGAGTTCTGACCCCAAAAGTGCTGCCGAAAAGGTCCTGGAACATTGTCTGGTGTTAACGTGTACCAGTTTCCTCTCCATAATTGCAAGATTGAACACTTAGAAACCTTTTTCTGCACTTTGTGCAAAAAGGACAAGTGGCTACCACCAGAGTGCCGCTGAGTTGCAGCCACTGATGTCAAACTGCCTGTCTGACTCAATTTCCATCCATCACCACCCCCTTTTGTACCGCTTTTGGACACCATAAGTGTGGCAGGGTATGCTCAGACGTGAGTCCCTTGCTCACTTTGCCACTGGATTCAAGCAAGCCGGGCTGAAGACGGCTGGAATGCCAGAAACCGGTCCCCGGAAGCTTGTTTCAGGTCCAGGGAAGACATGGCTTGGCAGTTCGGGCTGGACTGTTCCCATGAGACACAGGGTCAGACTGATTTGCATATAGCCATGTCTGAACTGGGGTGGCAGAGTGGGCTAAAGAACGGTGACGGATTAAACCCAGATCTTTTGACTGGGTGTGAGTGTTTGATTGATTCAGATGCTCCGTCCATAACCACCCCCTTTTGTACTGATTCAATTTGCTGGTTTGCCCTGCTAAAAGTATTCTGGTCTATCACGCTAAAGGGAGGGTTCCTAATTAGTGTACTCAGACCCAGTGCTTGATTTGAGTTGGTGCTTGCTAGTGTGGCCCACTAGCACTCATTTTTGGGGATCAGTACTTATTTTCCTCATTAGATATTGACCATGAACAAAAGAGGTAAAATACACACTAACAGGAAAGAAGGAGGACTAGAGAAACAGAAAAACAAAGGGAGAAAGTAGGGTCCAGCAAGAGGGTGGTCAAGGGGCAACAGTATTTGGTAGTGGATTAAAGAGGCCTATGGTGAATTCAAGACTACACAACCTTAATATTTGATGCACCGGTTTTTAATAGCACTACTGAAGCAGAGCTTTGGGCACCAGTACTCATTCCTTTACAAATTAAGCACTCCTTAGACCTCACTTACACAAAACGCACATGAAAGGCCAGTGTTTAAAATAAAAATAAGTGCTAGTAAATTTCTGAAAATTCTACCTGGCCATGAAATTCAGCATGTTGTGTCAGATGACGCAAGTGATGTGCAGCAACAAACCAATCCAGTGCCAGAGCCAAGGAGGCTAGCTGCAGCTGTCCAATCAGTGTCCCAGAGGATGAGGTGCTAGAGCTACTACACAACCACAACTCATGAGGGCACTGTCCTGGTCTGTGTGCTATACCATGCTCACCACCAGAATGCATATGATTTATTAGTACATGTACCCAAATGGGGTGGAACAAAGTGCAGTCTGGGCCTGAGAGAATACATCTAAAGCTATGTAATGATTGGTGTCTTACTTTGCAGTAATAGGGGGGATTTACCAAAATGCATTAATATAATACTCAACATGTGTCACTTGGCATCACTGCAAAAGAACATAAAACAAACTGCTTTAAAATGCACAAAATATAAGTTCATTGTGTCATGGAAATTGTGGTTAGTGCTCCAGAGATCTAAAGTGAGGACACATTTTCTATATACTGTCAAATATCGTCCTCACTTCTGTTAGAAAACAAATCTAACATGTTGAGTGAAACATGGACCTCCACCAGCAAGGTTAGTCTGTCAGTTTATTCTCCAGTGTTCTATTGTAAGTTCCTCAAAGAGTTCTAATGAACAACTGTCACAGGAAAATCATTCTCATACAGAACTGTGCATAGAGACTTGGAACCTCAGTGAATTAGGGTGTGCCAAAACTCACCTTAGTACCCAAAATCCCCTACCAGACTAGCTAGAGTGGCTCATTGATTATCACAAACTCCTAATGCTTAGTCAAACCAGAACATGGACTTAGTACACCTCAGGTAACGTGGAACACATGAACACTCTTTCGTTACACAATCATTCCAATCCAGAACAAGGAGTAAAAGAGGACACGTGCATATTTGAAATGTTTATTCACTAATGCAGTGTTCTCAAACGCAGTATCTTAGCTAATACAAGCAAACATATTATAAGAAACAAAGTAATCAGCATAGTCACTAGTCCGTAGAACACAAAAGGTGAAAGCATGGTAATATGCTAAAACGAATAGGGTTTAGTAACACCTAATTCTCACCCTCCCTAGCTAGTATATTATATTATATCTAAGAAGGTCTCTTTGGGTTTTAGCAGGGCGGCCCCATACCTCAAGATCCTAGTGGTAAGGGATCACATCATCTTCCACCAGCTCTCTGCATGCGAAGCACCATCAAGTGTATTTCTATGCTCTTGTGTAAAGCAATATAAAACTCGCCTAAAGCCAGAACTTGGCCCAGCTGCATGTAACAACATATTATTCTCGCATGAATCAAAACATTCTACTAGGCTCAAAGCTAAAGAAACATCTATGTGTTGTGTGCAAAAGCAGCAGAAAGGTAAAATGGTGTTTAAACTTCTAATAAGCTCATGCTAACTTAACACAGCATATAGGCAATGTATATCTATATGACACCCTCCCTTGATCCGAGCACGGATAAGATAAGATAAGATAAGATAAGATAAGATAAGATAAGATAAGATAAGATAAGATAAGGGACTCAATTTTAGGAAAAATGCAGAGTTCAATGAAGTTGTCAGTTCAAATACGAGTAGGTGAGGAAAAATAATTTAGTCCGCCAAAAAATCCAAAATCTCACCAGCATGACAATTCAGTGTTCACTGTTAATAAAGCCAATAGGTCCGATACAAAAAACTGACAATCATAATGCTGAAAAAAAAAATTGGAAAAAGTTTCATGATATCAAAGGCCTCGATAGGAGTTAACCTAACACTGAGTATGCAAAATAAGCAGCAACAGCTTTCAAAAGGAAGTCACTGTTATCATCCAAAAATAACTCAGCCATCCAATTCAATGGTGAGAAAGAACATACATGCTGTTCAATTACCGGAGCCTCCAGTACCATCAGAGGACAACTCGGTGAGTTTTCAATGAAGCTGTGTGCCAAGAAATCTTGCGCTGCTGCGAATATATTCCAACGACCCAGTACTCCATGGTGTACAACTGTTACCACACATTTTTTACCACGCACTACACTTACAACGCAGGCATTACCACGCATACCATTACAACGCATTGCGCTGGGGGGCGCTCTAGGATAGGGAATAAGTTTAATTTTATATCCAACACCTTCCCTAGTATCCACGGGGACTGGAGTTGGAATATAAAATTATACTTACCACTATCCAGCACCTCAAAGCGCTATGCATTGTAACGGTATGCGTTGTAAATACCGCGTTGTAATGGTATGCGTGGTAATGGTATGCGTGGTAACGTCATACATCCGTACTCCATGCATCGCTGCAAAGGCCATAATCCCTCCGTCAGAACAAAGCAATTCATGAGCAATTAAGGGACTCATGAGATGATTAAAATCCATTTCAGGAGACACCATATATCAGAGACACAAATCCAGGGCCCAGTCGAAATCGCAGCTCAGGCAATGAAAGACAGGCAGGACACAGGTGAAATAGGAAAATCGAAACGATAATCCATATGCGGCACTTAAGGTGGCGAGTTGCAGCGTACCATAGTATTCAAGCATCCTGTTGCGAAACAGTGCTAACCGAGACTGCTCGTCTTGGACCACAGGACGGGCATCCATTTTGAATAAAACAAAATAGCACCAGAAAGCCTGCAGCCAGCGCCAGTAAAACAGGAAATCCACCAAATAGGCTGGAAAAGATCGAATGGAAGAACGACGCCTAATATCTTTTGGAAAGAAGTCACTAGACCACTGCTTACTACTTTAAAAAAGTGCGCCAGCCCCGATGTGGAGGATAATTTAAAAATAGTATGAATCAGCTCACCGCAATGTAAAGGCAGGTCAGTATTTAATAAAGCATGCACTTCTGTGCGGGTGTTTAGCTACGTGAAGGACAAATGTTTCACGAGCAGATGTCAGTGCAACTTCTTTTTGTGACAATAAGGCTCTTTCCGACTCATCTTATTGAACTCTGCTTTCAAGGTCGGCATCCTCGGCCAGATGGAAACATCCAAGTTCCCATGCGTGGGTGGATACAACACATTTTTACAGCAAACCACCCGCTCACTGACAGTAACTACATAAGCTATGCCTTTTAATAACCCACAGCAATCTTCATTATCTAAATTTAAATAACTACCGTTTGCTAATAAAGTAAAAGTGGGGACTATAGCGGGCACGGGTGTACCTTCTAAAACACATGCTAAATTAGGCTGTTACTGATTACAAGAGCCATGCAATTGTATGTGTCTACACATTAATGAGTGATCTGGTGTTTCCGTGCACTCCACACCTTTCAGATAAACTTCTTTTCCGTCTCTAAGGCATCTGTAAGTGAAAGGGAGCGACCACGCTTCATGTAAATAGGAGCTACCAAGAGGCTCATACCTACCAATGGCAAAATATTTCATTCAATTTGTAAACTGGAAAAGCGCAAATGGTAAAGTTATTTACCCGTGGATAAGCCATGTAGCAGTAGTGGCCTCTGCCACTGAAAATGGTAAAGACTCCAATCGTTCAATGTGTAACATGGACAAAGACGCATCTCTCATTGAAAGCAAACATTGTTTCTCAGTCAAATTAAAAGGGGCAAATAGAGATGAGACATTCATGTAATTCCAAGGCACTTTTCCGGCCTTCAGGATCTGCAGGGTCCATGCAAACTGCATAATAGAACGCAATTGATTCTGACCATGGTACAAAACAGACACATCATCCTGTACAATTTCAACGACAGATGACACAATATTATCCAATGTGTAAATGCGGGAGGAAAGTGTGTTAATGCTGTTATCCGCTACTGCAAGCACTTTCTCTAAATTAGCTTGATCAATAGCCCTAAGGCGGGTAGCCGCTTCAATCTGTGATGTTTTCCAGAGTTCATTATAAACGGCATATATCCATCTTCTAGACCTACCTCTAGCGGGCCTTTTATGAAGTCATTCAAATCAACCTCGTCAGTCAGTTTAGACAAACGCAGTTTGACTGACGCCAATGTAGAGTGTTTGAGCCAATTCTGACACAATTTGCCTACTGAATAAGTGGTTACAGAATAGTCACTCTCAAAACGGGGATCTACCTTGACCTGTGTAAAACCATCAGCCAAACCCAAAAAACTATGCTGGCACGAATCTGCACTTCTGTGCCACATCAACCAACCCTTGGGATCCAAACTGGATATGTTAAAGGATGAATTTAGCAATAGAGTTTGCAACTCTCTAATCACAAATTTTTTTGAATTTTCCCAACTTGAATATTCTTCCAAATCAGGGAAGGAAGGAGTATTTAATTTTTTAGAAGTAGCCAATCCAAAGCATGTTGTTTGTGAGATGGTAGAATTCAAAAACAACATATGATTTGGGATG
Source organism: Lissotriton vulgaris (assembly GCF_964263255.1). Taxonomy (NCBI): domain Eukaryota; kingdom Metazoa; phylum Chordata; class Amphibia; order Caudata; family Salamandridae; genus Lissotriton; species Lissotriton vulgaris. Next base: position 1,908,780,682 of record NC_141689.1, read on the forward strand.
GGGAATGCATTGTGCAAAACCTCAGTGCCTTGTACCTGCCAACTTTTAGAACCCCAAACTGATTTAAGGTCAATGGTTTCCTTCCACAACTCGTAGCCCCCAACAGCTGGCTGGTCTAGAAAGGACTTTGAGTACAATAACTTAGTATCGGTAAGTCTAACTTTGGACATGGATATTTCTGTCATTCTAAAATAAAACGAAGCGGGATTGGACTGGTTAAAGTCAGTAAAATAAGTGTACTTTTTAAAAAATGTATTAGAGCTGCCTTTTAAAGGATTTGGACAATGCTCCCACTGTGTATAGTTTACAGTGCTCCTCCTGGAATTAGTTTTATGTAGGTAGTGATTGCCAAAATGTTGGAAGCAAAACAAATCACCATAATTAGCAGATTCTAAATGTAAATCTTCAGCATCAAATGCAGCATAATATTTTAAATCAGCAAACAAAGCCTCTAGGGCTTGAACATCCCAATCATCAGAACTTATGTTTTGTTTAACCACATCCCCCATGTTAACTCCAAGCACATTAGGAACATTAATAACGTCAGTCGGGCCATGGAATTGAAACTTAACAGCATCTCAGACTATCCCATCCAGGACAGGCCATGTGGTGATGTTAACAAAAGCCAAGTCTCTCTTCAATCTGTGAGCAGAATGTGACGAGGAATGGGGAGCCAATGTTCCATTCAGATGTCAAATGCATGTTCTCTCCTCGACATAGTGTCCATTGATGAATCGGAAAAAATAAAACACAAAACCAATTGACATAAAAAGATAAAGCGAAAAAAGCCCCAACCAAATGTAAGTCCAAGGGGGAATCAAAAAATGTTTTTTAAACAATGAGGCATAGGCCCTAAGCCTTGTGGGCTTCCCTGAAGTGTGAGTTACAGTGTCAAATGAAAATCTAGATTCTGTTGTGGGCGAGCCCGCGGGCCTCTCTGTCTACATATCAACATCTTTAAACGTCAGAGTAACACAATATCCAGACTCAACTGCGGACATGCACATCTTAAAAATAGAGAGCATAATAATGGCCATAACCAGAACCCTAATCCTAATGAACATATATGCAAATCCAAAAAAATCTTCCAAAAAATTACTATTCCAACGTATTACCCTGGTAATCACCAACATGCGTTTAGAACATCCAGACTGGGAGATAATCCTCACAGGCGACTTCAACGCAAACCTCCTACAAACACCGGAGGACGAAGTCAACATCAATGCTGCAAATGAAGTCTGGAACGTCCTGCCGCAGGCAGTTTCTCAAGTAGTGAAAAAGGACAAGGAGGATAAACAACTCATGTGGGACCTCGAAAACCTCGGTCTCCGAGCACTAAATGGAAGAATCAACCAAGATAAACCCCCTTCAATGACCTACATTGGCCACAAATCCTGTTCGGTACTGGATTATACATTCGTTACCTTACCCCTGCTCAGTCAAATACAAAACTTCCACATCATCTGTTCTCTGGATAGCGATCACTCCAAACAACATCTTGAGATCGGAACGGAATTACCCGAACTCGAACTAGCTCCTACACTACCAGGTAACCTCACGACGACTAACTTGAAGCGACTCAAGTGGACAAGTGAATCCCTCCCACAAGTAGCTAATGACGCCAAAAAACTATTAGAAGACCTTCTGTCTGAGAATGTCCTGAGCCCGTTCATCTGGAATAATTAATTGATGCAGCTCCCGAGGACCAACTCAAGCAACGTAACAAGATCCTCTACTAAATTTAGGAACCAATTCAATAGATCTGCACTACCTTTAAAGAGACACCTGAAAAAACTCATATGTCAGGCACGCGGACACACCAAAAACGCTAGTGTTTGGACAGCCGTACTCAAGGTCAGGACCCAATACAAGAAATTAATATGGACGGAAAAACAAACCCTCCAAAATGAGTTCTGGTCCAAGTTATTGCAGAACATCAAGAAAGCCGACTCGCGGGCCTTCTGGCTGCAAGTTAACTCTGTAAACCGGACAGCCCAACCAATAGGCATGGCCTGCATAACCGAATCCCAATGGTCGCAACACCTAACGGACACATTCTCAATTAACAACAAGAGTGCAGTCACCATCTTGCCTCTTGAAGCAACAGACAACACAGTGTGGGAAGACACCGCTTCAGTCCACCAAGGGACCAGTGCAAAGGTAAATGGTCCAATAGCTTCATGGCCTAGGCATGATGGCGAACAAAGTATTTTAAAAATAATTGGGAAAAGCAGGCAAGACAGCGCCCCAGGTCCAAATGGCGTTCCGCAAGCCATCTATAAGACTGACCCGCAGTATTGGGCTAGCAAGTTCAGCTCACTGTTCCGAACAGTAACCAACACAGTCAGTATTCCTGAGAGCAGGAGGGGAGCTATTATATCCCCGATCTATAAAGGTGGCGAGCGCAAGGATCCAAACAACTATCGCCTGATTGCTCTCCTCGACGCAGAATCAAAATATTATGCGTCACTGATACTTGCGGACCTGGCTGAATGGTCAGAAATGCACAAAGCAAGAAGGGTGTTCCTACAGTGGCCGTATCATTCAATAATGTGTGTACATCTCTAAGTAATCAAAGGTAGTGACAGAAAGAGGTAAAGTATAAACAAAGTTCATTCAAAAAATATTTATTTGTTCTTTTCTTATAGATATAAATTCATATAAATACTGTTGTTAATCAAAAATCTTTTTTATAGTGGACAATACATATATTAATTGAAAAAGTTCATAAAGGGCACAAAACAATCATAAAAACAGCAGCAAATAAGCAGGTCCCCTGAAAAACAATCATACACAGCAACTCGCTCACGTGCTAACAATCATTCTACATTCACACCACATACATAGATGGAGAAGTATGTATGTGGTGTGAATGTAGAATGATTGTTAGCACGTGAGCGAGTTGCTGTGTATGATTGTTTTTCAGGGGACCTGCTTATTTGCTGCTGTTTTTATGATTGTTTTGTGCCCTTTATGAACTTTTTCAATTAATATATGTATTGTCCACTATAAAAAAGATTTTTGATTAACAACAGTATTTATATGAATTTATATCTATAAGAAAAGAACAAATAAATATTTTTTGAATGAACTTTGTTTATACTTTACCTCTTTCTGTCACTACCTTTGATTACTTAGAGATGTACACACATTATTGAATGATACGGCCACTGTAGGAACACCCTTCTTGCTTTGTGTATTCTTGTTCCCCTCGGTTCCAGGGCCATAATTTATACATTTGAGGGGGTCCCATTGCTCATGAATGGTCAGAACTGAACAGCAAAATACCATTGAACCAAACCGGCTTCCGGCGTGGCATGGGAATAACGACAAATGCCATGGCCCTATGCCTTATTGCTGAGAAAAGTCTACAGAACTCCCACGATCTTCATACCTGTTTCGTAGACTTTAAAGCGGCATTTGACCGCGTCAACAGGAAAATGCTTTAGGCGAAATTAAAGCACCAGGGCCTACCGGACTCAATTCTCTTGCCCATTATTAACCTTTACACTGAAACCTGGATGCAGGTAAAAGTCGACAATGGACGACGTCTGACCAGGAAGATGTACACCGTTGACGGACTAAAGCAAGGATGCGTCTTGGCCCCACACCTATTTAATTTATTTATGAGCGACCTGGCAGAAAGTCTGGACAAGGTTAACGCACATCCTCCCAAGTTAGGCACCCTTCGCCTAACGCACTTATCGTATGCGGACGACGTGGTACTCCTGAGCCAGACAAGAATCGGCCTCCAACGTCTGTTAACCATAAACATTATGAAAACAAAGACAATGCTCATATCACGCCGACGCAAAAATCCGCCAATTTTTCAAATAAACAACGACCAGCTGGAATCAGTCAATGACTATAAATATCTGGGGGTACACCTAGACAAGCATTTAAATTTCCTGGTGCACTTCAAAGCCATGGAAAGAAAGAGGGCAGCGTTATTACATGCCTTCACCAACTAGCCAGCTGAGCTAAAGGGCCCTCTTGTCTCCCCCTGCTAATTGTAATGAAAGCCAAATTACTGCCTACAATAGCGTACGGGAGCATATTGCACCATGGGAAAAGCGCCACCCTCCTGAAGAAAATACAAACTAAAGTCTACAAGCGGGTCTTCTTCTTACCGAATAATTCTTCCCCAGCACAAGTCAGACTTGAATTTGGTCTACAATCCCAAGTCTTACTGAAAAAATATGAGGCCATTAAATTTTGGTACTACGTCTGGAGGAACAAGGAGAATAAAATGAACGATGCACTTTGGGGAGCGATGCAGACAAGCCCGAACTCTGAGTACTCAAAATATTTAAAGCTCTCACTGGAGGAAACTGAGCTCGGAGCATTGTGGGAAACAAAACTCCCAGCCCCTTTATTTAACCAGGTAGTCAAAAGGACCGCCAAGAAGCACTCGTTCCTCAACGACAAAATAACTTTCAGTACCCGGTCCCACGCCTGGATGACTATTAAGTCGTACACAAAGCCAGCGCCAGCCCCTTATCTAGACACGGCTTTCTCGTTGAACCTTAAACGTAAATTCCTCCATTTAAGGCTGGGCATTTTACCCACACGACTAGACCAACCTAGATGAAGACCACAAGTAACAACTGAATGCGATCTCTGCGGTGCCGGTAACCAAGACTTTACACACATAGTCTGCATCTGCCCAGCTATGTACTACGGACGGCGGCACTGGCTCAAGGACAAACTCAACGAGCTAGGAGTCCGTACCTGCCGGTCCGCGATAGTCCAAGCCTTATGCTCATCGGACGCCCAACTGATCTGTAGACTGGTAAAATTCCTGGACAGCTTCGCGGAGAAAACAAGGCAAGCTGCTGCTTGCCGGACCCCCATCGAGACTTAAGATCACTGTTGATAGATAAACCTGTATCACACCAAATCCTGCTTTGACTGGCCAGACTCCTTGTATCGCAAACCTTTTATAACGTAAACTTTTCTTTTAACTCCTTTCCTTTTCCTATTTATTTCCTTGCTAATATTTTAAGAATTCTGCTTTAAATGCTGTACCATACCATACATTGTAATGGTTTTAATTAACCGAACAATAAAGAAATTTACTTACTTTATGTGGCACCATCAAGTGTGTTTCTATGCCCTTGTGCAAAGCAATATAAAACGCGCCTAAAGCCAGAACTTGGCCGCAGCTGCATGTATGCTATGTCTAGGAACATGCGAAGATCAGACCTCACAACAACCCCTGTGTTGAGATATCCTTGAAGGTTTCTGCACTCACTGTACAGACACAGCTCGCCAAGCAAGGCTGATATCAGAGTAACATATTATTCTCGCATGAATCAAAACATTCTACTAGGCTCAAAGCTAAAGCAACAGCTATGTGTTGTGTGCAGAAGCAGCAGAAAGGTAAAATGGTGTTTAAACTCCTAATAAGCTCATGCTAACTTAATACAGCATATAGGCAAAGCATATCTATATGACACAACTAGAGTGCTAAAATTCTTCATTAAAAACATCCAGAATGCCATGTCGCTGGAACAGGAACAGTTACATTTAAACTACTTCATTCATATGGAGCAGGCTGAATGTGATGATCATTGAGACCTGTTATTTCAGAAAACATGTGAAGCAAGTTCCTTTCAAATGAAGGCCTAGGAGGAGAGTTCTGATGTACTTGCTCTGCAAATGAGAAGGAGTTATCTTTAGTCTAAAGGTGCCTTATTTGAAAAAAATTAAGATCCAGAGGTTTGCTGATTTAAAAGCGTGTCAATGGAAATACCAAATAAACTGAGAAGGCAGAAGGGCTTGATGCAAGAATAGAGTTGTTTTGTACCAGGCCCATTCACTTAAATTAAACCCTTCCGACACAGAGCCGGCCAATAAAGTTTGCTGAGCACAGAGGAGAAGTGATTTTGTCTAGATAACCCCAGCATCACGGAGGCTGCACATCCTGGATTAGCTGGAGATGTCTCTAATATACCTTTGGTAGTGCTAAGTAACTGGAGTTGCAATAATCACGACAAGATGAAATAAAATCATTCCTCATCATATCAGTGTGGTAAAATGAGAATTTTTTAATAATCCGACAAAGCACTCTCCAGTAGTAAAAACTGAAACTGACCACAGTTTTGATTTGGGCGACATGTCTAATTTACAATTCATTTTGACTCCTATATTATTTACGCAGTTTGCCAGAATAGTTAGATTCCCGCAGCGTTGGGACCGGATAGGCAAACTTGTCCGCAAAATGTGTGATTTTCAAATTAACAGTTCGGTCCTGCTTCTGTTTTTTTTTTCAGGGAAAGCCTTACACTTCCCTTCACTACTCCCACGCCCTCATCCCAGCCACAGGTCCCTACATGGAAATATGAATTATGTGTTGTTTTCAGACCGGAAAATCAGCCCCAAGCAGTAATTACGCATTACATGGGGTTTTGCTCGTAATTACAATGTACTGATGCAGACTTTCTAAATGGTAATCGTAAAATCGTACGTGATTTTCATGTTACTCCTCAGTACCATGCAACATGAAATCAAGCCCTTAGAGTTGGGTAGATGCAGGACCCCTCAGGGCAGGTGTCTTGTCCATCAAACGCATGGCTCCCCCACTCCAGTGTTTAATTTGAGCTGGTGGTTTTCAGTGCTCCACACCACCCCTTAATTGGTCTGGTGGTTCAGCACCAGCACTTGAATGTGAACAATGCACTTATCACGTATAAAACAAGGACCCCCTGAACAAAAGATGAATTAACTCCTAGGTCAGGAAAAAAACATTTGAAAAATTAACAGCCTAGGCAGTTTATGAGTACTTGTCTATTCAATAATAGAAGGGTGGGGGACCAATTGCAGGTGAAAGAGCACAGTATTCAAATGTCAAAACATTAAAAGAAATTTAGGACTTTTTCCACAACACGCTGCCAAATGGCTGCGGTGTGGCGCACTATGTACGGCAGAGCCGCGTCTGCACCCCTGCCGCGCATCAGGGCCATCTGTACCATTCTCTCATCCGCACTCCCCGCCAGGAGCTGTAGTTCCCAGGTGTCCGCATCTGCGAACCACCTGGCAGCTGGCAACAGCTGAGCTGCATAGTAGTAAAGGTCAAACCTCGGCGCCTCCAACCCCCCTTCCTCCCAGCTCCGGACAATCGTGTGTAAGGCAACCCTACTACGCCTGCCCGCCCAGAGTAAGGACGTAAGAAGTGTATTAAGAGTGCGGAATATCCGCGGGGGAAGTGGGCACAGTGAATTCTGCAACACATATAGTACTCTCGGCAGCATCACCATTTTCGCCACCGCTAGACGTCCCATCAGGGAGAGAGGCAATGTGTTCCAGAATGACACCGATTGTTGTAAGGAGTGCACCACTCTATCCGCATTGCGGGCCAGCAATTGTTCGTCTGACGACGCCACCTGTATCCCCAGATAGCGGAAGGCTTCCAGTTCCCACCGCAGTCCCAGGTGTGGCAAGTCCCCGCACGCGTCCACATTACATCCCGCTAGTGGGAAGATCAGGGACTTCCCCACATTGATACGCAGGCCCGAGGCCGCCCCAAAATGGTCCAGCAGCCGCAGCAAAACCGGTAGCGCTTCCAGCGGAGATGTTAAATAAAACAGAGCATCATCTGCATACAAGGACACCGTGTGTACATTACTCCCCACTTTGATTCCCCATTGTATCGTATCGTATCGTAAGGGGTGCTTATATAGCGCACTGACACCATGGGTTTCCTGGCGCTAGTTGGAAATAGAGGGGACAGAAAGACTAACCAGAATGAGGGAAAAGCCAAGTTTTTAGAGATTTTTTAGAGATTTGCGAAAAAGAATCAGAGAATTAGAAGTTTTAAGAGAAAGAGGGAGAGAGTTCCAGAACTTGGGGGCCAGGTAAGCAAATCTCCTCAATGATGTCTCATTGAGACATCATGGTACGGACGTCCACCGCTAATGGCTCAATTGCCAGGGCGAACAGGAGCGGCGAGAGGGGGCATCCCTGACGGGTGCCTCTCTCCAACGCCCAGTCTTCAGAGCGTGCAGCCCCAAGTTTGACTCTAGCTCGAGGCGCCCGGTACAATATCTGGATCCACTTGCGAAACACGGGCCCCAATCCCACCTGTTGAAGCACCTCTGACAGGCACCCCCAGCTAACCATATCAAATGCCTTGGCCAAGTCTATCGAGACCAGGACCTGGGGATCCTCCCTATCGCGCACCTCATGCATGACATGGGTTAATCGCCGCAGATTCATCGCAGTGTTGCGTCCGGGGATAAACCCGCACTGGTCCTGGTAAACCAACTGGGCCATGTACGGCGCCAAGCGAGCGGCTAAAAGTTTGGTCAGGATCTTGACATCCGTGTTAATCATTGTTATAGGGCGGTATGCCGCGGGGTCGTAACCATCACCATCCGGCTTTAGAAGCATGCAGATCTCTCTCTGGTACATTGTGGGCGGGAGGGCTCCATCCTCCAGCGCCTTAAGGAAGACCTGGAGGAGGAGGGGGCCGAGGATGTCTCCGAACGTGCGGTAAAACTCGGAATGAAACCCGTCTCCTCCTGGGGATTTCGCCTTCAGTAGGCCGGCCATAGCCACCCGCACTTCATGGAGGGTCAAAGCCCCTTCCAATTCTTCCGCTTCTTCTCTCGAAAGGGCCGGAAGAGTCACTCCTTGGAGGTAAGGCTGATAGGATGCTTCTGTGACCAGTGGATCCGCCGTATACACCTGCTGCAGGTGGGTTCTGAGAACGCACAGTATACCAGATTCCGAATGCACCATGACCTCATCAGGGCCCCTCAGGGCAACTATCCGAACCGAGGCCGTTTCTTTCTTCAAAATCCAGGCCAATAATCGGCCGGATTTGTCCCCCTCCCTATGGAGACGCTGTCTAAATTGACCTAGCGTGAATCTGTCGAGGCGCGTAAGTATATCGTGTACTCGTTCCTGGGCTTCACGCTCCAAGGCCAGTTCTGGTTCCCCAGGATTTGATGAGGCCTGGCGAGTCTGCAGGGTGTCCTCAGCATCCCGCAGCTCGCGAGTCAGCTGTTGGCGGACCCCATAAGTAAGAGCCATGCATTCACCCCGCACCACTGCTTTCAGAGCGTCCCATTTCGCTGACAGGGGCACGTCGTCCCCTTCCCAGTTCAGGTCGACATAATTAGTGAGTGTTGTCTGCACATGGTCTCTACCCAGTGGGTCCTGCAGTAGGTCCGCAGGCATCCGCCAGGTGCGGGGGCGGCAAGGCTGGTCGACTTCTTGCGTAGCGCACAACACCGGGGAGTGGTCAGACAGGAAGCGTGCCAGATGGGTGACCTTTAAGGAATACGACGCATCCATATTTGCAGCGAGGACTCTATCCAGCCTGCTATGGGTGTCGTGTGTAAGAGTGTAACAGGTGTACAGTTTCTGTGATGGGTGACCCTGACGCCACACATCTACTGCCCCCAAGTTTGCCATGACCTCGCGCAGTCTCGCCGTCATGCGAGGTTTCGTCCCTACTCGGGGAGGATGTCTGTCTAGGACGGGGTCCAAGATACAGTTAAAATCCCCAAACCACAGGAGAGGGCTGTCCACGTCCGACACTAAGACTTCCTGCATTTGTGGGTAGAAGGTCGCGTCATCCACATTAGGCACATATGTATTAAGTAGTGTCAGGTCCCTGCCATTCAACTTCACCCTCAGCAACAGGTACCTGCCCTCAATGCCCGCCTCCGCATACTGTACCGCGAGGGGGACCCCGGGCGCTACCCAGATCAAGATCCCACGCGCATATGTCGAAAAGGAAGAGTGAAAGACCTGACCTCGCCATTTTTTAGCCAGCTTTTGCAACCCCTCCTCATTCAGATGCGTTTCCTGCAAACATGCAATAGAGATGCCATGCCTCCGAAGGAAGGACAGGACCCTATGTCTTTTGGTACATGTGCCTAACCCACGCACGTTCCACGTTAAGAATTTGTATCCCATATTTCCTGTACTCGCCCAGCCGGGCCATGCAGTCTGCTGCCAAAACACCGCCTCCTAGGGGCCTGAACAGTGATACACATGATGCCTACACCAACTTTCTTAAACATTTCCCCCCCCCGCATCCCCCCAAACTTGCAACATTTACATAATACTCCCCCCCTCCCCCACCCACGAGCAGGATAACGACAACAACCCAACCTGTCAACCCGCCCTTCCCCTGCTGGTGCCAGGACGTACACAGCCACCCCACACACCCCTCACAACACATCGCACACCCACACAACTATGAACTGCATACACCCCCCGCATGACCCAATGCTCACATTGAGTACGCCCGGCTCCGGTCCAACTGTAGTCGACCACGCAGGACCAGATGCAATATTTGCACACCCACCTCCCGATTATCCTCCAGTTCTCACAGTGCAAAACGAAAGGCCCCTGTCTCCGCCCCACAATGCAAAGTCTGTTGGTTCTGGGTACAATGTCAATCCAGTGTTCATCCATACCCCTCTCCACCTCGGGAGTCACAGCAGCCAACCAGAGACAAAGTACACACAGCTCCCATATCACCTCAGGGCGGGCCATTCACATCCGGGGCCCCGGCTCCACCAGTCTCCGGGATCACCAGGTCCGATGGCGCCGTGTCACGTATCGCGGCTAGTATCGTGTCCGGGACCAGGATTTCCACAGGTTCCAGCGGGTTTTGAGACCCCGACCCGGCCCCCTGCAGCAAGGGTTCCAGGAGCATTCCGCCAACTTCCCCAACGTAATTCTAGGTTCCTCAGTGTCCTCCGACGTAGGGCGGCGTCTCAGTCCGCCCCGGGGCCTCCGCTGCCGCTGGGGACGGCTCCCCCATGTCTCCTTGGACCCACCACGGGCTCCTGGTGGAACCCCGTCTCCTCTAACTTCCAGCCATTCCCATACCTCCTCCGGGGATTCAAAGAAGTGTGCCTTGCCCTGTGCAAGCACCTTGAGTTTGGCGGGATACAGCAACATGTATTGTAATTGCATCGCTCTGAGCTTCTGCTTAACCCCCAGAAAGGATTTCCTCATCTCTTGAACCTGATGGGTATAGTCAGGGTATATTGAAATCCGGTTATTTTCAATGGCCAGGTCCGGCGTCTCCCTTGCCGCCCGCAGGATACAGTCTCGATCCCGATAGTTCAATATTTTGGCAATCAGAGCTCGCGGAGGGGCCCCCGGCCGCGGCGGAGGAACCAGGGCTCGATGAGCTCTCTCGATGACAAACACTTCTGAGAGACCCCGCGGACACAGCTTCGCTCTAATCCATGTTTCCAGAAAGCGTTCAGGGTCTCCAGCCTCCAGCCGCTCCGGGACCCCTAGGACTCGAATGTTGCTGCGACGCGCCCTCCCTTCTGCGTCCTCAGCTCTCTGCTCCAAGGCACCTGTCGTCGCCGTAAGGTGCGTGACCGTCTTTTTGAGAGAGGCCACCTCCCCCTGCAGCTGCACGATATTGGCCCCCACTCCAGTGTTTAATTTGAGCTGGTGGTTGTCGGTGCTCCACACCGCCCCTTAATTGGTAAGGTGCTCAGCACCAGCACTTGAATTTGAACAATGCACTTATGACAGTCTGCCACATGGTGGCGCTGCTCATCTAATTTAGCGATGAGCATAGTAATGGGTGTTCATGTTGTGTTCTGTTAACTTTATTTGTATAGCGCATTATACCCTGAAGCGTCTAAGCGCTGTATTGTTTCAGCTGCCAATGTCAACTAAGGTGCCAGAAGAGTTACCAGGATTTGAATAACCAGGTCTTTACAGCCTTCCTGATGGAGAGGAGACTGGGCTCATTTTGTATGCACGGAGGCAGTGCATTCCATACTCTGGATAATTCTATCATATGCTCGTTCTACCCCATCGTGCATTTTGAAATTTAGGCTGTACCAATGGATTGGCAGTAGCTGAACAAAGTTTTCTTGCAGGAACATACTGTTTGAAACTGGAGTTCAAGAAGTCAGGTCCAAGATTGTGAATTGCCTTATAAATTAGACATAGCATCTTAAAGGATATTCTTTGCTTGACGGGATGCTAATGCAGATCTTTTAGATTTTGAGCAACGCAACAGAATAGTGATTTTCAGTAAGCGTAAAACCGCAGCTTTTGCAGAACCTGGGGCCTCATTTATGAAGGCCTTGCGCCATCGGTGCATCACTTTTTCCCATTTTAAAAGTGACGCACTGATGGCGCAAGGCCTTCATAAATAAGGGCCCTGGAGTTTGTTTAAATTGTACTTATGGGTGGTTAGAAGCAGACTGTTACATTAATCTATTTTAGACGGGATTAGCGAGGAAACTAATGTTTTTTGTAGGTTGGCGCGTATGAAAGGCAGGACTTTTAAAAATTATTCTGAGGGTGTTAAGTGTAGAAGAAGTACGTTTATTTACATGATCTGTAAAATCAAGTAAGGTATCAAAGGTATCAATAATCACCCCTAAATTTTGCGCATTTACCACTGGAAAGGCAATTGGGCCCATGATGGTTGGTCAAACTGCAGGCCCCTAAAAATGTGATTCTGGTCCAAAACGTAGGACCTCTGTTATTTTCTGAGTTCAGTTTAAGGTATGAATACCATACACATAAAAAATTACTAATGCCTGCCTCCCCTGCCATTTCTTTAGCTTTGTGGACCTGGAATAATCTGAATTGTCGCACTTGCAGGCGATAGAGCTGTTTAGTAGTTGTTTTGACAGCGAAGACGGGGTAATGGGCTGTGCAAGCTGCAGTGGCCTCCTGCTCAGAGGCCTGACACTTACTAGTTTACAAATTAAACACTGCCCCACTCTTTTTATGGTCAAGTGAAGCACCAGGTTTCATGTTTGCCGACGGAAACCTTGAACCAACAACCTATCCACCATTTGGCTGTCTGTCAATTTATGACAAAATGTTCACCCAAAATTTAGGCCGTTGTTATGTTATACTGTTCAGGACACCAGGGAAAGGCTAGCAGTCCCAGACGGGAAACCAATGAAATGGTTTTCACGTGCTAGGAGAATAATTTTTGAGTAACAAACTCCTGCTTTGGGAATAGTTTTTTGAATAACAAAAAACTCTGCTGGTTGGGCGCATTACACGTGGCAGCTGCTCAGCAGACTTTCAGAGTGTTCAGCATGAATGTCACCATGGCGGTTTAGCAGAAGGAACAGAGAATCCTGCCTGCCCGGTGGAGACCTTCAAGTGGCAAGCGGTCATGCAGCAAGTCAGTGGAGGATATTCATCCACTGATCTGCAGGGGCAAAGGACCATCAGGCATACTCTACGTGAGGCCCTATGATTCTCAAGTGGTCTCAAATTCAGCCACCCCCCAGGAGTTACAGTTTTCTCTGGTATCATAAATCCCACGAGGAGAGAAATTACTCCTCATTACGAGAGAATGGAAAATAAAAAGAAACTGTGTTTCCATGCTAGCTCGTGCATATTTCCCCAATTTACTGCTGAATTTTCTTTTAATCGTTCAGGAAACAAAATCTCCTAGTGAATACTTCCAAGTCTAGAGATCCAGTCCTTGAAATACAGATAGGTCCAGTAATTCCACTCACCAACCCATCCGAATTACTTGTGTACTTATAATGAGGTCCAAATTGTTAAACATCACCAGAAGAGAATGTAGCAACACAACATAATGTGTAGATTCATGTTGTTCTACTGGTAAAACATTTTCGAACAATTGTGGCAGCAAGGAACAACCCATCTTTCAGCTGTGAGAGCTACCGTGGAGCTATTTGTTGAAGTACCGTTTTGACAAATTATTACTTTATAGTTTTCTACAGGGATTCTGTTTTTGAAGCGATCATTGTATGAAGCATTTTCTTTCCATTAAACACTTCCTGCAACTAGTCAACACTTGAGCACTGTAAAGAATATTATATTTTCTGACAACCAATTCGGCACAAACAAATAAATTGACATACTTTGGTAGACCGGGAAGTTATTCCCCTAAAAAAAAGATTGCAGTTACAGTTTTCTTCAGTCAGTGGGTTTTCAAGTGTCACTTTTTTTAATAAGCTTAGCTGCGAATTGTTCCTTGCTGGTGCCTCACTTTGTGAATGCTGTCATTCTTGTTGCTGCATTCGGGTTTATCATTTGTAGCACACATATATGAGGCAAGGGATAGAATAAAGGCGAAACTCAATATCACTTAAAAACCAGAGGGATAGGAACCTGGCAGTTGTGAGCGAGGATTGCAATAAAGCTCTACTCAGATGGGCAGGAACCAGGTAAGGGATCCATAACAAACACACATACATTGAGATTGACAAGCCAAGCACGGCTTAAACCTGGCATGAGCCAAATGCTTACAGCAACGTAAAAAGATGATGGACGGAATGCTGAACATTGTCATTCACCCCAGTACACAGATATGGGCCTAAATCCACCGTTTTTTGTTGATCACCATGCCATTCCACCTTGGACACCGCAATATGGAAATCAGTCTTGCCCCTGCTCTCCAGGGAACAGTCCAGCCAAACTGATATTGCGGTGTCCAAGGTGGAATGGCATGGTATTCAGCAACTATATGTAGAGCTAGGCGGGGGGCGTGGCCTCCAAAAAAGGGGCGTGGCCTGCGGGCGTGCCGGAGAGGCAGCAGGAGTGATTGTTTTGGTGTGTCGCGTCAGCGCTAGATCCGCTGCGCGATACTAGTACCAAGAGCAGAGTGTGAGTTAAAATCAAGTAAATAACACAGTGACAATAAAGTTTTTTAAAAAAGATCTCGCTCCCGGCTTCCGCCTCAGGAGCTATGTGCAGTACAGAGAGGCGCTAGTATTCAGCGACTATATGTAGAGCTAGGCGGGGGCGTGGCCTCCCAAAAAGGGGCGTGGCCTGCGGGCGTGCCGGAAAGGCGGCAGGAGTGATTGTTTTGGTGTGTCGCATCAGCGCTAGATCCGCTGCGCGATACTAGTACCAAGAGCAGAGGGTGAGTTAAAATCAAGTAAATAACACAAGCTTGGGTCTCCCCTATCATCAAGAAGCCCACCCTAGATCCCTCCAAACCGGAAAATTTCCGACCTATCTCACTGCTCCCATGGTTGTCCAAACTTGCAGAGGCCCATGCTAACAACGTCCTGTCCCTACACATGAACCAAAACAACATCCTGGACCCATCCCAAAACGGGTTCAGACCGGGCCACAGCACGGAGTCTGCCCTCCTGGCTACGACTGAACACCTCCGGACGATCCTCGATGCCGGTCAGAGTGCTGCGCTGATTCTACTAGACCTCAGCGCAGCCTACTCAATCGTCTGGAGACAGTAGGGATCTCCTGTCTTGCCCTGGAATGGTTCCGTTCCTTCCTGAAAGACAGATCCTTCCGGGTGTCTGCTCCCCCGTTTCTATCAAAACCCCATTTCATCGGACAGGGAGTACCGCAGGGCTCTGCACTGAGCCCATCCCTTTTTAATCTTTACGTGCAGCCACTTGCGGCAGTGGCTAAAGAGTGGGACCTAACGCTGGTGTCTTACGCTGATGACACGCAGCTGGCAATCACTCTCACGGAAGGCCCTTCCATCTCGGCCTCAAGATTTAGGGATGGCCTTGCTGCAGTAGCCCAATGGATGACGGACAACTGCCTGCAGCTTAATGCAGGCAAGACGGAGGTGCTGCTCCTCGGAAAGAACACCAGTTACTGGAATGAGCACTGGTGGCCCTCGTCACTAGGCACCATCCCACCTCCTAAATCCCTGGTCAAAAACCTAGGAGTCTGGATGGACTCCTCACTCAGCTTTCAGACCCACACAAAAAAAGTGGCAGCTACCTGTGTCGGCCTGTTGAGGAGTCTCAGCCCTATACTTGGCTTCTTTGACGCTAAGGTTCGTCAACTCATTGTCCAAGCCACAATTCTCTCCCGCCTGGACTACGCCAATCTTCTTTTTTTGGCGCCAACAAAGGAGAGATAGCGCGACTGCAACGTGTGCAGAACTCTGCGGCAAGAGCCTTGGTTGGTCTTCCCCGCAGATGCTCGGCTAGAGCCCCTATCCGCAAGCTGCACTGGTTACCTATCGACTCCAGAATCCAGTTTAAAACCCTCATTATGACATTCAAAATCTTTAAACTCGGACGCCCAGAACTGTTGGGACCCTTCCTTACACCGTATGTACCGTGGCGCAACCTGCGCTCCTCAGGATTCTCAGATTCTGGGAGCCAAGCTTTGGAATGCTCTGCCACTGAACATCCGTTCCTTGGAAAACCTGTCTACCTTCCGGAAGGCCATCAAGACCCACCTGTTCCCCTCTCCTTAGGCCACCTCTATTCCCACTCTTCCCATCATCAGTAGCTTGTCTGCGGTTCCTTAGCGCCGGTACGCCCCTTTGCTGGGGCAGCTGTGCGCGATACAAAAACAAATACCATAACATAACATAACATAACATAACTTGGGGTGACTATAACGACACAAAAGGATGATGGGCAGAGGGCTGAACATTGTCAAACATTCACCCCCAGTACAAACATTTGGACCTAAATTCATAGGTTTTTTTTGCTTGCCATGCCTTTCCAGTTTGGACCCAGCCATATCCAAATCAATCTTGACCCTGTTCCCAAAGGAACAGTCCAGCCCGCACTGCAGAGCCAGGTCATCCCTGGACCAGAAACAAGCATGCTAGGACCGGTTTCGGGGTATCACCACTCATCAGCCAGCCTAACCAATAGCATAGGGAGCACGCAACCCACGTCTGGGCATATCCTTCCCACTTGGTGTCAGACAGAGCAATGCAGCACTTACCTGACAGCGTGCTGTGCAGGGACATTAAGCAGCCAGCTCTGTAAACCCTACCTTACTGCCTGTGACTTTGGCTTACACAAGGAAAGTGGGTAGAGTTTAAGAGAAGGGACTTCATAGGGGAGACTAATGGTAGTTGTTGACCTGTTGAGATAACCGTAACTGTATAAGTCGTATGTTCCAATTCAACAGTCAGCTTGCCCCTGCTCTCCCTATGGGCTTGTGATGCTATGCAATCCCTCTCTTACCTGCGAGCAACTGTATGAGTTGGGATGCCCGTCTGTGTTCATGGTGTGGAATCTGGTTATATGAAGGTCCCTCAGAACCATCTCTGAATATGATTGCTATGAAGTCTGGCTAGTACTGCAATTTGGAGTCTAAAAGAAGAAACCAAAATGTGTACACCATTGTTCATGGAACACACATTCCTGAAACCATAGAAAGCGCCATGAACTATATGTACTGTGATATACTGAAACTTATATAGCTTGTGAGCTTGGCAGTATAGTACTAATCAGAACAAACAATAAAACCACATTTCTGTCTGTGTTTGAACACACTTTCTCCTTCTAACAACAAATACTCAAAAATCGAAAGAAAACACATTCTTTGCACAGATGTCACTATAGTCTTAGTCTTTAAATTGTGCAAATTCCTCTTTTGCAGTCTGTTTTTATCTATAACAGCTTGGTATCCTCACAGCTGTTCTCAACTATACAATGTTAAAACATTCTTAAGCTTTCTTACTACGATGGGTACCTGTGTCGTTATCTCTTCCAGTTTCTGGAGCGCTGAGAGGAGAGCTGACAAAAGGCATGATAATGTAGCACACTACCAGGATCTGTGATTTCTCTCTGAAGTTGGGACAAGTCAGACGGGTCAGCAGGTACTGAACTTTGACGCGTAGATAGGAACAACTTCACACTGCTCCATCCGATGTTGCCCATGAAACTGTCTTGAGGCAAAGCATCATCTAGACCATCGGGGGGTTTCTATGAAGTAACCACACCCAAGATGGCCACCGACAGTCGCTGTGATCTCGCAAGATCTTGTCAACTCTTTGTTTCTCTCTGAATTATACCGAATATGAGCAAGCAACTCGGGTAAAAACGAAATACCTTACATTGTTTATGAAGATACAGTGTACCTAAAATATATGTGATCAGAAGAGAGCAGACAAGTATACCTGATCAGAAGAGTGCAGACATAATGAATTTGATACAAACATTGCAAATGGCAATTATAAGCATGTAATTCACACGTCCCTGATAACACCTGCATACACGAACATTACCATTCACAGGTGCTGCTGCATGGGTTGGCAGTGGGATTTCCAGAGTGAAAGAGGCCTCCTGACCAGCGGAGACCTCCTTGTTGTGACACTGGGGGTGACTATAGCAACACAAAAAGATGAAGGACGGAATGCAGAACATTGTACAACTTTCACCCCAGTACAGAGATCTTGGCCTAAATCCATAATTTTTTTGCTCACCATGCCATTCCAGTTTGGACCCAGCCATATGCAAATCAATCTTAACCCTGGTACCCATGGGAACAGTCCACTCCGAACTGCCAGGCCAGGTCTTCCCTGGACCCAAAAGCAAGTATCCTGGGACCAGTTTCATGGTTTTCATTGCTTTAACCCAGATATGTGACTGAGGATGAATGTTTGACAATATTCAGCAATTTGTCAATCATCTTTTGTGTTGCGTTGGTAAGTGGCTTATTATTAGTAATAAGTAGGGACCTGCCACTAGTAATAAGGCCACAAACACAATAAAAGGTTCAGTCAAGGTTTCAATAAATTATTCACATTCTCAAACCTTGGTAGCTGGCAACGAGCAGGCAGACTTCACTTAGGAGACAGGTGCATAAAGGATTTAAGAACACCAATACAATACATAAGTGAGACACAATACATAATAAAAAGCCTACACCAATTTATAAAAATATGCTAGATTTGTATGAACAAATAGACACCAAAATGACAAAAATCCAACACAGGGAATCGGAGATATGAACTTTTAAAGAATAAACACTTTCTAGTGCTTAAAAAAACAATAGTGCCAATTTGGGATATCTGGTCGCTCTTGATCGGGACAAAGTAAAAGTTTGAGGCTGACCACAATGGAGCTCTGGTCTAATACACTAAGCGGAGGCCTCAGTCAAAATGTTACCTTTGCACTTAGAAATGTTTCTGGAGGATTTTCTTTCATCGCCGAGTGAGGACTTCTCCAAGCCTATATCTGCATCGACATCATCAGCATGATTCCACATGAGGCCTTGGTCAACTCCTGGAAGTCTCATTGACGGCTGATACTCCAGAGCTTTCAAATGGGCGAACATGAAATCCAGGCTGGGTCATGATTCGACGTCGGCGCTTTTTCCAAAAGTTGCTATAAACTTCTCCAAATTTCTGGAAATTCTTCCTGAAGATCCTTTTGCGGGTTTAAAGTGTCCAAAACACCAATCCAAGGGTATAGAAGTTCTGAGATGGTCCTTTGGATGATGGGACTACAATTTCCACAATGCACCTGGTCAAATCCTTAAAAGTCCACTTGACACACTCAAGGATGGGGACTTCTTGGTGGAGATGATGCAGGTGGGCTCTGTTAACCTGTAGATTTCAGGGAGTCCATTCCTTAATCCTTGTGAAGCCAGGCTGTAGTACCAGATTGTGCAGCAGGTGCAGTCCTTCAGAATGAAGTTCTTTGGGTGAAGATCAGGGTTCCCCAAGGGCAGTCCTTCTTCTCCTTGTTGTTTCAGGCAGCAGACCTGAGTTGCTTGGCAACTCTCCCATATGTATTCGATGTTCCTGGGTATTAAGCAGGGAGGCACCCATGAGTAATGGGATACAGGGTGCAAACGAGGTGCATGACCATGTCTTCCAAAGTGTGCCATATTCGTGACCCAGAAAGCACTATTCTTCCAACATCCGAAACAGAGAAAGTCTTTCCTGAAGAGTTAGCTATGACTAAGTAAACACATTGGCGTGGCCAAGGTTCTCTAATACTCTGCTTCCAACCCCTTCACTAATCTAATTACAGGGGCTCATGTGTGGCTGGGGGTGCAGGATGTGGAGGTGAGCCTGTGCTGTTCTAAAGTGTCATTCCCTCTTTGAATACCAGTTTGGCTGCTCTCCATCCACAGGAAACCCTTTGTCTCTCTAGCACGCCACTTCACAACTCATTAAGATAGTTTGGCTCAGCCTGGCAGAGGCTGGCCAATTGGGATAGGGCAGAAGGAAGGCTGGATTTTGGCTTACAGAAAAGAAAGTTCTATAACTTATTTTCTGTAGTAGTTAATATGAATCTAACAGTGTCAAGTTGTTGGAGTTACTATAACTATCATATTGAGTCCTCAAATGACATTTCTTGCTCACTCCTCTCAATATCTATATTCAAATAAAATGGCCTTTGTAGCTTGTCTTCTGCAATGGGGAAAAAACGAAATTGACAGTATTTCCCTCACCGGGCCTTATAAAACAGATTTTATAATGTCCTTGCTTATAGTTACAAGGCACTCTATACCCGGGGCACCTAGGGTTGACGTGTAAAAATAAGGTAGTTTGAGACTTTGGAGGTATCTTTAAATCCAAAGACAAATTTGCATATAATTTAAGTTTAAAAGCTGCCTACAAGGTAGGAATGGATCATAAAATGACAGCAGATACCACAGTGGTGCACACTTAGGTGCATTAAATCTAATGGGCCCAAAATCTATATGTCCTACTATATACTAGGAATTTACAGGTAGGTTGTCAGTATCAATTGTAATTGTAACCTAATTACCAAGTACCATGTACACAGAACACATGCCCTGGGTCTGGTTAGCAGAGCCCAGGGCCAGAGTCAACATCTAGAATCTAGTAGTCAAAATGGGGGCAAAAAGTGGGGTGACACTGCAAAAAGCCTTTGTTTCCCACACTTACCATATTAAAGTATAAGACCGGCCTACTGGCTTTGTCAGAAAAGTATACACATAAAAAATTTAAGGCAAGCCTATTGGCTCTGTCAAGGGGCCACTTGCCTTTTAAGACCAATTAACATGTGTTACAATCACCATTATATCATTGAAATCAGTAACTATATTTGAATGCAACCATTATTAAGAATACAACTCTGCCATGTTTACCAGAAACCACTGCAAACAATTCAGTTTAATTAAAGCATTGAAAATCAGCATAAAATGTCTACATCTTTCTTTTCCATATTTAGCCGCTTCGCTGCTGATGACGAGCTCAGCTCGTCATCAGCCACGGTATTCATGTGCGGATGATGAGCTGAGCTCGTCAGGTAACGCAGCTTTTCGTAAATCGCCGCACACAGTGGGAAAAGCCGCCGCAGCGATGCCGTTAGGCTACAAAGAATGCAACCATAGAACCACCCACCAGGGGTCCCTGCACTTCTAAGCTGTAGAGGAAAAGCTCCACCTATGGAATGCATTAAAAGCAATAACAAATCTCCCCAGGTGATGAATTCTGTGACCTGGGTGACAAGTTTAATTTGTGAAATGTAATCATGCTGCACCCAAATCCTTTAGTGGTACCTCTGCCCAGATTGGGGTATCACAAGTCAAGATAAATATGTAAATGAGACCCTTGTGGAGCATTATGGAGCACTGCAGGACAGAGCAAAATTAATATTAGATGAGCGGCTCGACTCAAGTAACTGGTAAAAATGGGTGGCTTGGTTGTTTATCTTGTTGAAGGCAGCATGGGCTGGATTCCAACACTGGAACTGGAGTCAGAAGCAGCTTCTATTGTTCCTGTCAGGTGGGAGCAGCCTTTGCTCCTAGCTCCCGTCCATGGTGGGAACAGAATGTGTTTTCCTGGGTCCTGGGAATAGAGTCCCTTAAGCCAGTCTTTGTCTTACTATTAGAGGCCCGGGGATGGGGTGCCATGCCTCCTTTAAGTTTACTCTGTTCCAGGGGAGGGGTCCCTAGGCTGATTGAGACTGGGAAAAGGCCCACACACAAACCCCCTCCCTGGGCATCAATAACTATATATGCTAACCCTTTCTTCCGGGCCCTAGTACACAACGGGGGCAGAATTCAGAAATGCAGAGGAGGCCCATGCACTACATCTCTTGCAAAAGGTCAAAGGCCACAAGCGTTAAAGCTTCATCACTCTAGCCCAGTTGTGCTTATTTTGAAGATCCTTGGCTCATGTTGCCTCTGGTGATGAGTTGCAGTCATCTGGAGCATTTGCAGCAGGGTTGATGGTCTCCAAAGGGGCCCCCCTTCCAAAGAGCTGTTTTTACTGTCTCTCTACACCATTCTGCTCCTCTGCCTTCCCTCTTGCGATTCCCATGTGCTCCTGGCCACCTTGCAGGGCACCCAGAGTCCAGGGCTTACCCCAACTGATCCTCAAAGAATTGAAGAGGGCCAGCATGACTAACACCGAAGAGACCTATGTGGTCCTGAAGTCAGCTGTAGATAGAGTCCTTAGTAATCAGGGGGCTTGTCCTTCCAGCTGTCCACTTGTCCATGCTGTTGCTGCTGTGTCTGTTCAGGTCCTGGATCTTGCTCTCCTTCATGTTCTGACGAAGCCACTTTTATTCCCAGTGCCACCCTGTGGGGGGTGGGGGACACCCCTCTGTCTAACCCTAAAACTGGTTCTGGTCAGTTTCTCCATTCCCCCTGGGTTTGGCACCAGCCTCTCTAGTGAAAAAAGCAAGGGAAGGCCTTAGTGTCGGGTTCCTTTGTGTATGCTGGAGGGAGCTTCCATTGGAATACAGTCAGGGCAAGGCACAACTTCTCTCCAGTAACTTGCTAGGAATACATATTCCCTCTACACCCAAGTCCCTTTCGTTCCCTGTGTGGCTCCAATGCATATTTACCAGTGGGATAGCCATCACAATCCCAGGCAGATGGCTACTTACAGAAAGGCCCCAGAATCTTTAGGCAGGAAAACGGCACTATTCTAAAAGTGGTGTCTCTAAAATCTGACCTTACCATAAAAAATATTTTAAATTACAATTACAATGATGGCAAACGTTTTTCTCTAACTGCTGGCAATCTGAATTTAGGATTTAATAAATGTAACAATGTAATCCAATGATTCTGTATGGCAGCCACCAGCCTCGCTACAGTGAAATTTGTTTTTGGGTATATTTCACTGTAAGGCAGAGGTCTTCAATCTGTGGGGCGCGACCCCCAGGGGGGTCGTGGAGTCCTTGGAGGGGGGTCGCAGATTCTGTCAGGGGCATGCAATTCCTGGCGTTGGGCTGATCGAGGGTGCTCATGTCAGAGGCCCAATTCACACCGAGGTGTGAAAAACATCAGAGGCTCATTAACAAATAGAAGGTATTTTAAAGACATGTCAATTACTCGGGTGTGGCTGTGTGTTTCCCTGAAACGGTTTCAGCCAGGCTCACACACACACACACACACACACACACGAGCTGGGGAGGGGGGGGGGATCGGGGGGATGCGGAGGGGGTTGAAGTGGGTGTGTGAGCCTGGCTGAAACCGTTTCAGGGACTCACACACAAGAAACCAAAATGACATTAACCAGAACTGATGACAAACTGGAGAAAGACCAAGACCTATGGAAGACGTTGGCACATAGTGTGAGCTACCCCCACCAGACGAAAGCCCCCCACACCCAAACGAATAAAAACTTTACAGTAACGAGATGCAAAATTTTGTTACTCTGTTGTTGCAGTCCATAACCATGTGTAATACAATGGAAGCTAAATGTTTCAATGTGTTACTGTGATCTAAACGCTGTACAAGCCTCACTGTCTGAGCAAATTGGGCACTCACTAGTTGACTAAGTCTTGCATTGTAAAACTCAATAAAAAAATAGAAAAAATTAAGAGAAGGAACTGTGAGCAGAGACTATCGATACATCTCCTATACTATAGAACTTATGGCAATTGGGCATTTCAGACTGTGATTGTTTACACAGGGGCATATTCCAAGTACCTTTCTTTACTGGTTATCTCAGCGGTGCTGAGACACCACCTATTCTAGTTATTGCATGTTACTGTTTGAGTGACAGGCACTCTGCAGGTGGGGAAACTGGGGAATGCAGGACCTATCTAGTGGGTTGCAAGGTGGGTGGAGGAGGGTTACAGTTGGGAAAAGTTGAGTTGTTATTGCAGCATCACAGGTAGAAATGTATGGGGGGGCATCTTACAGTGGAAATGATACGAGGACGGTTACTCTGTGGGTGGGGTCTGGGGGAGCAGGCTGTAGTGTAGCCCTTTGAGTATAATGGACGTTGCGCGCCTGGAGCTGTGGGTCCCGTGACACGTCCCCCCTCCTGCCCCCAGCGGGGAGGCACAGAGATGCCCTTCCAGGGAAAGAAGGAAGACGAAGCTGAGATACTGACCCCCCTCCGCCCCCCCATGAGAGAGGCACAGAAAAGGTGGGTGGATGAATGATGGGTGGATGGATGGATGTAAGGATGAAGGATGGATGGATATGTGAAACGATGGGTGGATGGATGATGGGTGGATGGCTGAAAGGGTGGATGGATGGATGAAAGGGTGGATGGATGGAAGGATGAAAGGGTGGATGGATAGATGAAAGGGTGGATGGATGGAAGGGTAGATGAATGAAGGATGTATGGATGGATAAAAGGTTGCATGTATGAATGATGGATGGATGGATGTGTAAAAAGATGGGTGGATGAATGATGGGTGAATGGATGGATGAAAGGGTGGATGGATGAAGGATGGATGTATGGATGGAAGGGTGAATGGGTGAAGGATAGAGGGATGAAGGATAGATGTATGGATGTAAGGATGAAAGGATGGATGAATGGATGAAAGGGTAGATGGATGGAAGGATGAAAGGGTGGACGGATAAAGGATGGATGGATGAAAGGGTGGATGGATGTATGGATGGATAAAAGGTTGCATGGATGAATGATGGATTGATGTGTGAAAAGGTGGGTGGATGAATGATGGGTGGATGGATGGAAGGGTGGATGGGTAAAGGATAGATGTATGGATGGAAGGATGAAAGGGTGGATGGTTGAAGGATGAATGTAGGGATGGAAGGATGGATGGAAGGATGAAAGGATGAAAGGGTGGATGAATGGATGAAAGGGCGGATGGAAGGATGAAAGGGTGGACGGATGAAGGATGGATGGATGGATGAAAGGGTGGATGGATGTATGGATGGATAAAAGGTTGCATGGATGCATGATGGATGGATGTGTGAAAAGGTGGGTGGATGAATGATGGGTGGATGGATGGAAGGGTGGATGGGTAAAGGATGGATGCATGGATGGAAGGATGAAAGGGTGGATGGTTGAAGGATGAATGTAGGGATGGAAGGATGGATGGAAAGATGAAAGGAAGGATGAAAGGAAGGATGGATGTGTGAAAGTGTGGGTGGATGAATGATGGATGGATGTGATGAGGTCTAACAGGCGCATTTATGGTTGTCAAAAGTTGATGATGAGGAGTACCAGTTTCTAGAAACCTTTGTCGGAAGGGGGTCCTTACGCCTAAAACGTTTTTACAAGGGGGTCTCGGCATCAAAAAGTTTGAAGACCTCTGCTGTAAGGTCATGTTCGATATTACTTTCTACATGTCCTACTTTTAAACACCTGCACCCTGCCTGTTGTGTTGTATGGATGGGGTCAGTGTGCTTTGCACAGTTTTAGCTACTTTTGAACTTTTGATTGCTGTAAACCTAAAATTTGCATCAGCTGTGGGAACTACTCCATTCTGGTCGGGTCAATCACTTTTTTTGGTTTTCATGGAATCGCTTAATTTTTTCTTGGCACCCTTCTCAGTCTATGTGAGTTGTGGAGGAAGACTATTTTTCAGCCATTTTGGCTGTATCACATAATGAAGGAGTGTTTCAGTGTTGTGAACTCTAGTTGGGCCGTCACGTGATCAAATGAAGAAGCCTGACTACTCATAAAAAGCTGGCTGAGGCGTGAACGCATCGCTTACGTGCCGAAGATGCACTAAAGGCAAGACTGTTTGTGTCTGACAGGCTCAGGCACCAGGAATTCTGCCAGTTTTGAAATACAAGACCTGCATATATATAGGTCCTCTCAGCTATGCTCTGTCTGCCCTGCAGCCCCACTAAAATGTGGCAATTCGATTCATCTGCACAAGAGAGAAATAACACGATTTTTTGGGTTATAACATCAATCCCATGTTCAGTCATGATCAGGGGAGGTGCAGGAAATAAACCGTCCACTCTCTGCATGTTCAGGCTGAACTGTCGTTCTGTGGTCCATGAAGTCTTTGACTTCATTTTGGACCGCTCACCTGATGTGGTGTTCAATCAATTAATTAATCAAAGATAACTTTATTCGATTCGAGAGAATCATAAAAGTATACAAATTAACATGCAAATTCACAAATGGTATTTCATGTCCTGTTCAAAAACAAAAACACAATGCACAGTACATCAAAAGCAGTATATCAAAAGCACAGAATCAAATAAAACATTTTGATTTCTATAAAAGATTCCTAAATAGAGTCAATCCAATAAAACTTAACATAAATACTACATTTAAAAAGAGTTGCTAATGTAAAGTGCACAGTGCATTGTCAAAGGACATCGTTACATATACAAGTGGGGTGGCCTCTCACTCCAACCGCCTTGTTTAAGCATAGCAGCTGAAAAGAAATTATTGCATTTTAGCCCAAGTTCATTCATATGAATCATCAGTAGTATTTCATTACTATAGATTTTAGTAAGAAAACAATGTATCGTATCAGAAAACATACTATCAATACCGATTCCTGATTGAAAGGGCAGATCTAATAAAACTAAGCATAGAGCTACAGATAGCAGCATTTTGTAGTGATCTCAAATGTTCAAAACCTTCCTTAAAGTTACAGGGTCGGATTTCCCTCAGAACGGGTTTAATAAAACGATCTCTTGGGGCTTTATAGTGTGTACATGTGGTGTTCTAATCAGAGACCTGGCGTAATCAGGATTTAAACTCAGCAGCTGTTTTAGCTCTGCCAAGAGTATATAGCATCAGGAGTTGCAAAAGAGTAACTGTGACTAGAAGGGGAGGTGGGATTTTTAGAAATAAATATGTATGTGCCATGGAACAACTTAACATTCAGAACAGTGAGCGTGCCCTGTTTCTCTTTCTCCGGAGTTCTTATTTATTTACCTCCCAGCTCCGAGTAGGGCTTTCAGAAAGTACTGGTTGTAGAGCTGTGTAAGGTAGTCTAGTGGTTGAGGGGCGGAGTCGTAGGAGGAGCAGGAACAGGAGGAGCCTGGGGAAAGGAACGGGTCAGTTAGAGTAGGGACAGGGAATAGAGTGGACGTAGAAATAAAGGGCTGAACATGTATACCCCTGTGTCCGTGTATTATTGTAGCGAGGACACTACAACTGGCGACGAGGGTGGGATGTGGCTGGCTGCCATCCCGAGATTGTCCGGTCCCTGGGGGTCGTGCTGGCCGAGCCGCCGTCGCGACCTGTGAGCCCGCCGAAATCGCTGTTGGAAGACCAGCGATCAGCCCATGTGCTCCGCGAGTAGCGACTCGCATGGAGCTTCTCCCCCCCCTCCTCCTGGCGCAGCTGAGCAGAAGGCTGCTGAAGAGCCAGTGCGGGGAGTTCGTTTTCAAATCTGGCGCCGTTTCGCGCCGAGAATCGACCAGTGAGGCGAGAGGCTGAAGTGGGCAGAAGTAATACTGAGAAGAGATCGGGAGCCCACCCCGACCCTACTGTGGTGCCTGGAGTCGCGCAGTGACCGCCGGAGCGCCGGGAAGAGGAGCGCTGCATTGCCCAAAGGAATCGTGCTGCCTGCCGGAAAAACCTCACCCCCGATGCGTGAGACATCGCATCCGTCGTTGGAAGAGTAAATTGAGCCGAAAATTCAGCTTACCGTGATGGTGGAGAAGTGACAAGTCCCAAAGAGAAGTCCTGGACCAGAGGGAAGATCAGGGTGAGTCCATGTGGAGTCTGCATGTGGAGTCAGACTGAATGCAAGCACATCTCGTGTGATTTGGGCAGCCATCTTGGAGTCAGGCAGCTGGGAAGGACATCCCCTGTGAAATTTGGCGGCGGCCATCTTTAAGTCAGGCGAGCAGTGTTTGGGAATAAGCATTGGTAAAGGACAAACAAACAAGCATTGGCAATTGCATGCAAACAAGCATTGGCGGAAGTGAATCAACAAGCATTGGCGAAAACCAAACAAGCATTGGCGAAGGCCAAACAAGCCTTGGCGAAGACCAAACGAACAGTGGCAAAGGCCAAACAAGCATTGGCGAAGGAAACAAACAAGCACTGGCACATGCAATCAACAAGCCGTGGTATATGCAAATAAACATACGCTGGTAACTGCCAAGGAATAGGCAGTGGCAAGGCGAACATATAAGCGTGGATAACGGCGCGTGAACAATAATTGAACAAGTCCTGGTAACCAAAACAGAACAAGCACGTGCAACCACAAGAGCCACTTACCTAACATGCGTTGACAAAACAAATGTCAGCACGGGTGGCAACGTGGACATTGAGAAACGCAAACGAATGCACAGTGGCGAATGTACTGAAGCAACGCGTGTCTATAAAATAAGAGGCACAAGCGAACGCAAGAACCAAGCAACGACAACAGCACAATGGAACAAGCAATAGCAAATGCAAGAGGCGGATAACGACGACGCTGAGCACAAACTGAAGAGCGCCGAAGAGAGAAGAGCGGCTGGACAGAACCGCAGAAGACCCAGAGGAGGGCAGTCCCACAGAGGACTCCGGAGAAAGCAGAACCATCCAAGTTCATTCGCCAGCGCATACTCCGTTGATTACAAAGACTATCTATCTCTAAGCAAACGACCAGACCAAATACGTTGACCAGACTCTCCCTCTCTCATGGCGGGAGGAGACACAGCACGGCGGGTCACTCCATATAGTGAAGTGCCGCCCCCAGCGATGCAGACTGATGATTGGATCTCGGATCTCAAACGACACCGGTGGCTCGAAGCATTAGAAGATTTCTTAAAAGCCAATGGTGAGCAAAGAGAGAGAAAATGTCTGATACTACTCCTCCATCTGGTAGGCCCGGAGGGCCGGTGCCCAATCAGGACATTTTCCAAAGAGGACACAGAAATCTATAAAAGACTCCAAAGGGAGCTCTGTGCTCATCTCAACGCACAGACAGATGTGGATCATAATCGCATGGCTTTCAATACAGCACGGCAGGAACCAGGCGAACCGTTGCCAAGTTTCATCACTCGTCTGCAAAGTATGGTACGAGGCTGCTACTTCAACACTTTCACAGATGAGGATGCGGTTCGACTTCGGATTGTTGAAGGTTGCACAAACCCTGCCACAAAGCGCAAGATCTTGCAGGGGCATTGGTCCTTAAAGGAAATCATCAAGAAGGCCGAAATTGGAATGCAAATTGAAGCAAGAGGAGGATTGAAGGACGTGCACCTAAGCGCAAACCATCAAGATACCTGGGAAGATAGAACTCAGAAAACAAACAGAACTGAAAGGAGAGAGAGGGAAGGCAGACCAGCAAAAAGACAACGGGAAAGATACAGTGACAAAGAAAGTGACACAGATTGCTCAGAGCCAGAGTCCTCAGCATCCGACTACTCAAAGTCAACCAAGAATTACTCGGAGTCAGATGACCCAGGGTCAACCATCCAAAAGATCGTTCCACAAAGTTATTCACCCCCCAGGAGTTCCTCAAGGAGTCACTCAAGGTATGACACACAATGCTCTGATGGGGAAAGAGCATCGAGTGGGACAGATCGCACTCCTGGACAAGAAGGCATCCTGCACAGCAAGTGGGAGAGAAAGACTAACCATAGAAGAAGGGGTCGCACTGGTCAACACCGGAAGTCGGCGCAGGAACATCAGTCGACAAGCAGTGAAGACGAGTCCAAGGAAACATCTGGCCGAAGACCACATACAACACAAATCAGAAGTGTTAGAGCATCAAACAAGAGAGAAGGAGAAACAAGTCGCACAAGACGGACTGATCCTCCACAGCAACGAACCAAAAAAGAGGACAAAGAGGCCAAAGCTTGGGATCAAGCACAAGGAACAAGCACAGGATCATCAAACAACCTCCCAAATGAGACAGCATTGAAGACGTTCCAACAAAGGCACACAGAGAAGCATCTCAACGACAATTCAAAGGGGAAGAGCAATTCGTCATGGACTACGGAATTCAAAAATTCATTTCCAAAGACAGTTTCAAAGAAACGTTGGAGAAGGAATGGGGAGAAGGATCTCTCTGACACGGAGTGCACATCCATCCGATCCTGGAGGTCGACAAAAGACTTCTCTGACCCAGAAAGCACGTCCATGGCCAGGAACTCCTCTGGCTCAGAGAGCACGTCCGTCCTATCCTGGAAGTCAACAAGAGACCTCTCTGACCCAGAGAGCACGTCTGTTCGATCTCGTGAGTCGACCAAGTCATGGTCCCGACAACAGCCATGGCGCCAACCACCCGAACGCGCCATAAAACCAAAGGACACCCTTCCTGTCAAAAGCAACATGACACACACAAAGGTCTCTGAATACTCCGTCACGCCACAAGACAATCTGTCGTGTCAATCACAAGTATATCCGGACATAGACCAGACACCGTCACCCCTGAAGGGGTCCGAAAGGCTGACTCAAAGGACCTACAGAAAGAAAACAGAGACAGTGGACCTTAGTCACCCGACGGGAAGGGACCTGCTAGCCCTTCCGCAAAGAAAGCCGGACACGTCCGTAGAGAGAGATCGTCAGATGAGAGAGAAACGCGCCTATGCACAGATAGCCCACGAGTTCGGCAGACAACCCGAGGCTGTGAATGAGTTGCCGAACCAAACCAAGACAGTCTCGTCAGATAGTACCGGACTGTCTGATGTGCATGACCCTGAAGTGGAAGACAGTGTCGCCCTCGACCAGACAAGACAAGAAGGAGCAAAAGTAAGCGCAGGTGCCCATAAGAGAAACAGAACATTGTCCACTCATGAAAGGGACCGAGCACCCGAACCAACCGTTACACCACCAGAGGGAAACACGGGAACTGCAGACTGTGAGAGAGAACAGCTCACACGCAACGTGGTCAAGAACGCCCTGATCAAGACACCGGAAAGAGTGATCAAAGCCAAACCCACCACTGATTCGACACTACTGAGGCTTGAAGAACAGACTGTCCGCCAACCCGTGTGGTGGATTGAAGAACTGCGAACACTGAGGACATTAAGCTCACTTTGTTAAGAAAGGGGGAGATGTAGAGCTGTGTGAGGTAGTCTAGTGGTTGGGGGGCGGAGTCGTAGGAGGAGCAGGAACAGGAGGAGCCTGGGGAAAGGAACGGGTCAGTTAGAGTAGGGACAGGGAATAGAGTGGACGTAGAAATAAAGGGCTGAACATGTATACCCCTGTGTCCGTGTATTATTGTAGCGAGGACACTACACTGGTGGATGTAATTCTACAGTTTGTGCAGAAATGGGTCAATTTGAATTGAATAGGTGACCTATATGGGCGTTTAGCACCTCTGTCCAGACACTGAATTTCCTTCAGGATCTGTAAGTCATCCAGCTCTCCCAGCAGGTGAGGGACCCCATGCATGATGCTGGTCACCTTTTAGATCCGGTGTTTCTAACCTGCCGAGACCATTCCTGTCACTTGATTTGACCATTTTGCTGTACCCCTCTACATGACAGTACATGTCTCTCGGAACAAGGCAGCAGGTAATTGTTATATGAGCGAGCAGTGGATGACATTAACTTTCATAAGATTTTATTAGACAATATCCCAAACATTCACACCAATATTGAGGAGGCAGTAAGCAATGTAAATGCGAGTTTGGACGTCATAGCTTCAGAACGGAAGACAATGCAGAGAGAAAAAATGTCTGCTCCATGGTTTAATCAACATCTAATTGAACAAAGGAAATGTTGCAAGGTGCTCGAACACAAATGGAGAAAGTCGTGTGAGATTGAGTCTAAACCGAAATAAAGGGCAGCCATCAAAATCTATCAGAAAATGATTATTAAAGGGAATACTTATTTTGTCTACCCAAATTGAGAACAACCATAATCTTGAGATCTATGTGGTCGTTAAGGGTCTGACTAAGGCTGTAAATAATTACCACCTTCTGATATGTCAAATGACAAATGTAATATGTTGGCTGACTACCTTATTTAAAAAGTAAATGTTATCTACTCTAATTTTTGCAAGAAATGTTTGAATTTGACTCCTTCCTGTTCCTGTCATTTCGAAGGGCCTCCATCTCTCAGTAAATACTTGACTAAGTTTGAACAGCTAAATGAGTAAATCTCTAATATTGATGGTAAAATCCTGTTCCCCTGAGTATCTTGCAAGACCGCATATTCTTAAAAGAACTGAGACGATTCTTTTTTCTATATTTCACAGTATAGCTAACGCTTCAATTTCCATGGCTGTTGTCCCATGGCGTAAAACACGCCTGAGTTATTCCACTTCTATGAAAACCCATCTTGGATCAGTCTAAGCCTATAAACATCCACTCTATCTTCCTCTTGCCGTTTTTGGCGAAAATTGTGGAGAAACACGTCAATCTGTTGGTGAAGTTCCGTGTAGAACACCAATTGCTTGACACATCACAAATCGATTTCAGACCAGCGCATATTATTGAAACAGCCTTCCTCAAGGTGACTGAAGAACACAGGCAACTGGTGGGCAAAAGGTGGCACAGCTGTGTTAATAATATTAGATTTATGTGAAGCTTTAGACTCCGTTGCTTATGAGGTACTTCTAGAGGAACTCAATGAGATTGGTGTTTGGGGCAAGGTTCTGGCATGATTTACATCCTTTTTAAAGGATCATGCTTTCCAGATGATATCTCCACCGTCCTCTATGCACCAGCTAGAGTTTGGAGTACCTCAAGGCTCGGCCCTAAGCCCCACTTTAATATTGATCTCAGACCTCTTTCAGCTATTGTGAAGTCTTTTAGATTGTCCCTAGTATCTTATGTGGACAACGCTCAACTTATTATATCTCTATCGGCTGGGGAAGATAAAGGTCCTGTAAATTTTGTGATTAGTATAGCTGCGGTGGCAAAGTGCATGCAAACAGTCTGTCTGAAGCAGACATTGTTTTGGTGGACAAGCATACCCAAGACTGGAGTGCTCACTGGTTGCCCCATTTGAAGGGACAACCCCCAAAGCCTAAACCAGTGGTTAAAAATAAATGTAGGAGCACTGACGTATTTCAAGCCTCAGATTAAAGTTTTGATGTATTTCTACTTTGGTCTGCTAAAAAATCTGAGAAAGTCTTAAGCTTTTTCTATCTGCCTGTATAAAAATGGTCATACAAGCCCTGATTATCTCCCGCCTGTACTATTGTAGTACCGTGTACCTGGACTCTACAGGCTCTGCAATAAAAGGCTACAGATTCTACAGAATCTGGCAGCCTGGCTGTTATTACATGAGAGTCTTAAAGTGTAAAGGTTATGGGAAAAAAATGGCCTGCCAATCCAAGATGGGCCATGCAAATTCTGCATATAAGGAATGTGTTAGAAATGGGATTCCTGGTTGGCTGAGGTATGCACCCAGGCCAGGCAGGAGCCACCACTCTAGTGAGGGTAAGCTAGATACACACTAAGAGATAACCTATTCTTAGCCTCTGGTAGCATGGTACAGAGCAGTCAGGCTTAGCTAAAGAGGCAATGTGTGAAGTATTTGTGCAACACAGCATGACACACACAGTAACACAATAAATATACCATAAAAAGACTCCACATAGGTTTAGAAAAATAGATCATTATGTTCAGAAAAAAACAAGACCAAAATGATAAAAATTCAGTAAGTAGAAGCCAAGATATGGATTTTTGAAGAAGAAAAAGAGTTGTAGTGCTTAGAAGCAAAAGGCAATAAAGGGGGTAATTCCGTCGAGCCAGACTGGGAAACACTCACAAGTTAAGGCTGACTGTGATGAAGCATGGGCTGGCTACAGGGACCCACTTGGGCCAGCTGAACACAGTGCCTTGGATCATGGGGCGCAGTCTGCATGGTATTGCTTTGCAAGGCTTTGCATCATTCGGCGTCAGTTTGTGAGGATGTGGGGCAAGGGTTTGCAAGGATTCTCTTCATCCAGCTTTGGTTCCGAGAGGCTGTGCAGTAAGGCTTTGCAAGGATTTGCGTCATCCAGGGTCGTTTCCGTGGAGCTGTCAGCTGTGCGGAGAGGTTCTGTGGGGCTTCATGTTGCTTTGTGTCGGTTCCATTGATGCACACGCCCTCTTCCATTGAACCAGGCACTGGAGCTAGGGTAGAGACTTTGATGTCACTGAGTCTCACTCTCAAGTAACAGGAGCAAGTCAGCAGTCCCTTGGAGCACCGTTGGATAAAAGAAGGCAGAGTCCAGCACTACCTCAGCAAAGTCAGAGAGCAGCAGGCAGAAGGGCAACAAACAGAAAAGCAGGCCTTTCAGATCAGCGCATTCTGACAGAGTGTCAGCTTCAAGTCCAGTAATGTCTGATTTTAAGGGATAAGAGACCCATTAGTTATACCCAAAGTGCCTTTGAATTGTATGCCCCCACATGGAGCCTGAGATCGTGCAATCAGACAGAGGCAAAAACCAAACGCATCAAGAAAACCAGGTCAGAGGGTTACTCCTTCTCCCATCTGGCAGCAACTTACTGGAATGAATTACCCCTAGATCTCCGGCTTACCGATGACTGCCTTGTATTTGGAAAGAAGCTGAAAACCCATCTGTTCCCCAGGGTCTGATCAGTGACACAGAGACCTCCCACATCACTTCACTCACCTAGGTTTTTCCGCTCCTAAGCGCGTAGTATACATCCGGATGAATGTTGCGCTATATAAATAAATAAATGTAGGGGTGACTTCAAAGTGGGTCTCTGAATTGCACAAGTATCCCTTTCATCCCAGTCCTGCCTGTCAGGCTATCTGTAGGGGATACTCAATCCTTTGTGTGGGCACTGGACACTGCCTATTCAAGTGAAGTGGTAGCCCTTCCCTTCCATCTTGCCCAGGCACGGCCATTAGAACGCAGATATATGTAGATGGGTGCTCAGACACACCTATACCTAATGTGTTGTAGCTGTCTAGAGGAAATGAACAAAGTGTAGCTGTCACCCACCCCAGACATGTATTGGAGACAGGGTGTCTGGCACACAGAGCAGTAAGTGCAGAGAAATGTCCATAGTAATGTTAAAACCAACTTCACCAGTGGGAAGGATTTATCATTACCATTCTAAAAATATGAAACATGGAAAAGCTACTTGTCAGGTATTGACTTAACCTTGGTCTTAATTAATCTTTCCAGGTCTACTCTCCTTTAAGAATATGGCCAAGAGAGTAAGTTAGGTTGAATCATATATTTTTATTGTGCCAACAAAACAAATAAAGACTGATGAAACAGAGCAGACAGTCTTAGGGTTCCTTTGTGGATGGCCTTTCACGTTGTCGAGAATCACTGGGTTACTTCAGGCTTCTTTTTCTCTCCATTGAAGAAAATGGGGCATAAAAGAAACAAAAGAGCCACGAATCAGTAGGGAACCTCCTTGCCTGGCTGTAGTAAAGGAGGGGCTATGAGGGATTCACTGAGTCCACCACCGAGTGAACGATACGGAGAAGAACAAACAGTGACCACCCTCAAGCTTACACACTCCCTCCCAGTGAGTACACAAACCCCTGTATGCGACGGCGTCTCCTGCTCCAGCCACGCTCCTCCTTTAGAGTGGCGAGGCGCCGCGCGGTGTATCCTGTGTCCGGTTTTCTCGACATCGAATGGTGCCTTTGGGAAATCTTCAGCTTTTCCCACAGGTTTGCGGTCTGTCTCCGGTTCTCCTGGCGTCTAGCAGGCGTTTTCCGATTTCTGCGTTATGTCCTCTATCGGCACACCTCCGTACGCGAAATCTTCAGCTTTGAGGTCCTTCTCCTCTGATGATAGGACGGATCTCAGTGACGTCGACTCCAGGCACTCCTCTTCCTGCGGTTCTGTTTAAAGGGTCCGCTCATCTCCTGAACATGAAGTGGCAGCATATCAGTACTTTCGTCACAGCATAATTCCCGATCCTCGAAGGACCCTTGACACATCCCCCTCCTGGGATTTCCCCGATTGGGGGAAAGAGGATAACGGGATAGATAGTCAGCATTCCCTTGTTCTATGCCCTTCCCTTGGCGAACCTCAACCTGAAATGGTTGGAGGTCCAGGAACCATTGAAGAATACAGTCATTGCAGCCTTTATTCCTTTGGAGCTAGATTAAGGGGGCATGGTCAGTGTATAGTATAAAGGGTCTACACTTAAAATAATAGCGTAGCTTTTCAATTTCCTATTTTACCACCAGGGACTCCATTTCAATTGTAGGATAGACTATTTCTCTAGGAAACAACTTCCTACTGATAAAAAAGGATAGGTCTTTCAACACCCTCACTATCTTCTTGAGATAAAACCGCTCCGAAGTCAGGTGTGCTTAATACAGGAGAGGTGGTCAGAGCGGTTTTAAGATCCAAAAATGCTTGTTTTTCAAAGGTCGAGGGGAGTTGGAGGGGCTTTGGAGAGGTCCCCTTTTTTAAGACGTCAGTGAGGGGGGCCGCAACCTCGGAGAACTGGGGTATAAATATTCAGTAGTATCCTACCAACCCCAGGAAAGCTCTAAGTTTGCGTTTTGTAGTGGGAAAGGGTGTATCCTGTATTGTTGGTACTTTCTCTGCTTGGGGTTCAATTAGACTGTCCCCTAAAAGGTAACCTAGATATCTCACGTTTTGAAAAGCAAATCTGGATTTTTTTACGTTTATGTGCAGGCCGGCATTCTGGAGGGCAGAAAGGATCGCCTCAAGATGAGTTAGGTGTTCCTCCCATTATCTACTATATACAATGATATCATCCAGATATACTGAGGAGTACTTTAGGTGGGGTGCTAAGAGTGTATCCATTAGCAGTTGAAAACTGTCTGGGGCCCCTTGTAACCCAAAGGGTAATACTGTGAAGTGATAGAGCCCATCAGGAGTGGCAAAAGCAGTCTTTTCTTGGTTGTCTGGGTTCGGGGGTATTTGCCAATAGCCCTTGGAGAGGTTGATTGTGGAGCTGTAACGGGCCTCACCAAGGCATTCTATTAACTCGTCAACCCGGGGAAGAGGATAGCAATCCTGTTTTGATATCCGGTTGACAGCTGTAAAGTCAATACAGAATCGGATGCCACAATCCGGTGTCGGTACCAATACAAAGGGAGAACACCAGTTACTGTGGGAAGGCACTATAACACCCATCTTTAACATCTGGGTTACTTCCTTCCGGAGGGCCACGCAACGGACTTCTGGGACTCTATATGGTTTTAGCGTGACAATTTTTCCTTCTTGGGTGGGAATGGAATGTGTGGTCAGGGATGTTCTTCCCGGATGGTCCGAAAATATGTCTTTAAAGGAAAGAAGGAGCGTGTGCACTTCATTGTTTTGTTTTCCAGTCAACCCTGGATTAATGACTGTGGCATCAACAGTATGTGGGATGTCCTCCATAGTGGAGACGTCATGTGTATCTCTAAGGAGTGGGCCTGACCAC
The DNA here is from genome assembly GCF_964263255.1 of Lissotriton vulgaris. Lineage (NCBI taxonomy): Eukaryota > Metazoa > Chordata > Amphibia > Caudata > Salamandridae > Lissotriton > Lissotriton vulgaris. The sequence continues at coordinate 1,908,817,785 of NC_141689.1, forward strand.
TTTTTTAAAAGATTGATGTGGTACATCTGTGTTTTAGAATTCAGAAGAGCTAAAATGTATGTTGTTTTTCCTATTTTCTTTTTAACTTGAAAGGGGTCTTCCCATTCCTTCCTCAGATTGTGTGTGGAGGAAGGTAATAAGACCAAAGCCCAGTCTTCAACCTCTAGTTCTCTCCATTTCTTCCCTTTATCATAAAAGTATTTTTGTTTTTCTTGTGCTTTTTCTAAAGAATCAAAGGCCGGGGTTCTGAGTTCATGTAATCAGGTTTTTATCTGGTTTGTGTAATTTAGCAGGAAAGGAGCGTCCTGTGCTCCTTCTTATTCCCAGCTTTCCTTAGTTATCTCAAGAAGTGTGCAGGGTTTTCTCCCAAATAGAAGTTCGAAGGGATAGACTCCAAAGCTGCTTTGTACCTGACTTCTGAGAACGAATAGGGCTAAAGGGAGAAGTTGGTCCCAGTTTTTTCCTTCCCCCGTTAACATCTTCTTGAGGGTGAGTTTAAGGTGACCATTATAGCGCTATGCAAGGCCATCAGTCTGGGGATGGTAGACTGATGTTTTGATGTGTTTTATACCTAGTTGTTTACAGACTTGTCTTATTAGGCGGGACACAAAGGGAGTCCCTTGGTCAGTAACGACCTCTCTGGGAAACCCCCCGATCAGTTGTTGTTCTATAGTGGCGGATGTAGGAAGGTAGATACCTGACTATGGTTACCCCCGACTTTTTGCCTGGTGTTTTGCTGGTTTTCCGACTTAGTTGACCTGGGGCCCTGCCAATCAGGACCCCAGGCCTACTGCTCTCTCTCTAAAATGGATTCCATGTACCTTAGGTACATTTCCAATTGGAACTGGGCCACCTTATCAGACCCTGTAACTCAGGGCATAGGTGTACCCAGGGCCTACCAGGGGCTGAAGCATGTATTATGCCACCCCTGGATGGCCATCTAAATCTGACACAACTGGCTGCACGACAGCTGGGGCAACGTGGCGTACTCGCCTGTTGCTTTAGATATAGTATACCTATATCTAACCCTCAAATGGACACCCAAATTCCTATCAGCCACTCCTATGGCAGGCCTTGACAATCCTGAAGGCAGAGTGCGTGGAATCATGTGAATTGGGCTCTGGCATAAGCCGAGCCCGGTTGCAGCTTGCGGAACCAAGACCCAATGGCTGTTCCATGATAACGCGTACCATATTGGTAACTTCGGTATCGCGTTATCAAGACATGTCAAGTAAGGTGTCATACGAATCGGGATACTGACCCCTCACCAATGCTGGCGACGGGGTTAGCAATCCACCCTCCTAGAGGGACACGACATGTACGTAACTGTGAACCCCGGTTAAAGTTAACTGAAGCCTCAGCTACACAAAATGGATGCTGCCACCACAGACACGAGTCTGACCTCCTGCTGCTGGGAGTCCTTCCAGCGAGGAGAGCTTGGACAAAGGGTTTCCTGTCCGGGGCGGTGCTCGCACCATCCCAGACAGGGTTTTGTGTATCCTGGGTAGGCAGGGCTTTACAGGAAGGTGACTGTGGAGTGGCACCCCGGTGCTCACTACGCATCTGCCGGCTAGAACCAGTTCCAGGGGCACACCAGCCCCTGACCTGGGGAAAGTCCGGCATGGGAGAAGGGTGTAACCACCCCCCTTCCTGGTCCCACCCTAGGGCAGGACCTAGTCGCGTACCCACCCCTTTCTTTAGGATAAAGGCAGGAGCGGGGACCCTTCCAAATTAGATCATCTTTGAATCAAGAATACTTTCTACGAAAGGAACTCTCGACTCTTCTCAAGATTTCTCCCTTGTGGCTAAGGAGTAGTCACCCTGCATCTGCAGGCACCATCTAAGAACTCTGCGGTTTGCTGCACGTCCTTCCTCAGGAATCCGACTGCCCAGCTCGACGAGAACCGGCTTCCCTGGCACCTCTGACCTCTACCTACATCGTCAGCTCAGCTGAGATCCGTGGGTGCGACGAGACCTCGAGGGACCGGCCATCTTCAAAACCTGCACGATTTCTTAACCAGCACGACCGCCGAGGGATCCTCTGGTGAGTGCTCTGGGGTCCGAGAAGCCCCAACCCTGAGCAGCTCCAGCACCGAAGCTCAGCCTCCCTGCATCTCACGATCTGCGTGGGGCCCTTCTGCTTTCCGCTGCTCAGCACGTTGTCTGGTTACTAGCCGCTGGCTTGTGGCCTTCTCGACGACGCCCGATAACCAACGCTGCTGGTCTGGTTGCTCCAGACTGGCCTTTGATCCCTTCTGAGAGAGGAGCACCTCGGACCCTCCTGGTCCACTCAAGACGCCATTTTAGGTCCACCACGTGGCCCTGAATTTGCCAAGGCTTGTTGCCCCAATCCTGGGCCCAGCGACGCCGACAGCATAAACCTTCGTGGGACAGCTCGCACCTCCATCCTGGTCGCCGACAACGCCTCCTGGTCCGTGAGACTGCAGAGCCTAGCGTCGCCCACCCACCTAGTCGAGGTGACGATCATCCGGTGCCCTCCTGGTACCCTCTGACTACTGGCTAGTAGTTACGAACTTGGTCCCCTCTGCTTTCAGGTGTCATCCATCTCTGATCCAGGCTTGGATCTCTATGAACTATCTCCACTGGTCGCCGGCCAGCAACTCCTTCCTTCCGGCTCCTGGTTCGTCAGCGAAGACTCCCGACGTCTGTAAAGACTTGTGCAGCCGCAGCCCCTGGGCTAGGTAACTTCGGCATTTCGGTGCCCACATAGCCTCCTTATTGAAGGGTCCCGAGTCCCTATCGCTTCTGACTTACCTTATCGGGTTCGCCCGAGAACACTAAGCTTCCCGTGCCCTCGGGCACTTGTATTGATTGTGCACTTGAAGTATTTTCCTAAGAGTTTCGTTGTGTGCTTAGTACCCTGTCCTCATAAAGAGTATAGGGCTGTTGTGATTCGAATAAATACACTGTTTATTTTCATAACACTTGTGTGGTGTCCTTTCACTTGGTGTTCAAGGGGTGTGTGATGGTATCACAGCTGGCTTAACATGCCCTCTAGAGTTAAGCCCGAAGACTGCTTGTATCTACGCTACTAGGATAGCTGGTCTAAGGTTGACTTACAACCAATCACCATAAGGGTCGTTTGGACTGATGCATAGTGATCACTAGAATAGTGAGCACTGCATATCAGGCCAACTTCTCACAGCGGAGGTAACAGAATGCAAGGGAAGAGCTTCCGGGTACCGGGTTGTATAGTCCACTATGACCTGGACATGTTGATGTTGGTAACCCTGATGGACTTAGGAAGAGGCCCTATGAGGTCCATTCCGATACGGTCAAAAGGTTTACTAACGATAGGGAGGGGATTCAGCTGGACCTTCGGAGGGATGTATGGGTTTTCTCTTTGGCATTTGGGGCACTTTTGGCAATACATCTTCACTTGAGCATGGATTCCTGGCCAATAGAAATTTTGAAGTATTGATTGGCTGTTTTCTCTGCCCCGCTATGTCCTGCAAGGAGATGTGCATGGGCAAAAAAAAGAAACTGGTCTCTAAAGTCGATGGGTATTACCAACTGGGGTTCCTCCTCTTCTTTTGCTATTCCATATAAAAGTCCCTTATGTTCTCTAAAACATGGGTAGGTCTGACAAGGGGAGTTCTGGGCCTCTTTAGCACTCTGCCAGGCATTACTGAGGCTGTCATTGTTTAGTTGGGCCGTCCTGAAATGTGTGTCCATCGCCCATGGTTCAGAGGTTAGTAGACCATCATGAGATTTTTGTAGACCAGAACTATTCTGCAGGTTCCCTAAAAAGAGATCAGGAAAGTAGGGGTTGTCTATGCCTATTACAAGGGGTTCAGGAAGAAAAGGGAGAACTCCTACCTCGGTCAAAACGTCTATGCCAAGTTCAGATCGGAGGCTAATTCTCGCTACCGGATATGCTTTTATATCCCTGTGAACACACCTGATACTTACCATTTTTCCAGAGACCAGACTTTCATAGGGAATTAACTCCTTTCTTGCTGCCGAGTGCCTACAACCTGAGTCTAATAGGGCTGTCACTGGATTACCATTCATACTTAAACTCACATAGAATACTGGACCCGTTTCTTGAGCATATAAAATGGACTGGAGCAAGAAGCTGACGTCCATAGGTTCTTCTTCTGCTTTATCTCTTTTCTTGTTACAAAACCTGGCTATATGTCCCCACTCACCACAGTCATATTACTGAGGTCCAGAAGAAATTAGGGCTTCAGTCTTCCCAAAATGTGGTCTTAGGGGTTCAGATGGAGTTTTAGCTAGTTTTCTTTCAATTTTTGTGATCAAAGGGATCTGAGTTTTCTTTTCGGGTTCTCGTACTATGTTCCGACCTTGGGCCTGGTATAGGCGGTGGACATTTCCACTGCCTGTTCGATTGTCAGTCCTGCGTGTTGACAAAGCCACCTTTGTGTTCCATAAGGTAAGGCCTCTAGAAATTGTTCCAGATAGATCTTACTCATAATTTGTTCTGGGGTAGACTCTAAAGGCTTGAGCCAGTGGTCGGCTGCATCTTTTAACTTATAAAATAGTGTTTTGGGGGTATCTCCTGGTGCACCCCTCTCTTGTCGGAACTTTAGGCGGTGGGTTTCAACCCCAATCTATCCAAGATAAACTGTTTCACGTGACCATATGTGGCTGTGCCATCCTTTTGGCCATCTGGTATGCGGCTTGAGCCTCCCCGTAAGTAAGGGAGCCAAATAGAACGGCCATCTCTCTGCAGGCCATGCGCTGGCCCTGGCTGCCTGTTCAAAATTCAAAAAGAAAGAGACTGGGTGATCCCCTGGAACATATTTCTGAAGTGGAATAACTGTTCCGGGAATAGTAGGTCCTTTAACCTGAGTAAGTGCTAACATCAGTTGATACTGTCCTTCGGCCAACTTGGTCAGATTATCCGCTTGAGTTTGTATAGCTGAGGAAAAAACTGCCTGATCCCTTTCTGCTTGGCTAGCATTCTTTTCCATAGCCCACTCTAGCTTGGTCTGGCTCTCTCTCATCTGGGCTATAAGGTTCTCCATCCTTTATCGGTTGGAAGTTTATATCCCACTTCTGACACCACTTTTTGTCAGGTATTGACTGATCCTTGATCTTAATTAACCTTCCCAGGTCCACTCTCCTTTAAGAATATGGCCAAGAGAGTAAGTTTGGTTGAATCATATATTTTTATTGTACCAACAAAACAAATAAAGACTGATGAAACAGAGCCAACAGTCTTAGGGTTCCTTTCTTGATGGCCTTACACGTTGTCGAGAATCACTGGGCTACTTCAAGCTGCTTTTTCTCTCTGTTGAAGAAAATGGGGCATAAAAGAAACAAAAGAGCCACAAATCAGTAGGGAACCTCCTTGCCTGGCCGTAGTAAGGGAGGGGGCCGTGAGGGATTCACCGAGTCCACCACCGAGTGAACGATACGGAGAAGAACAATCAGTGACCACCGTCAAGCTTACACACTTCCTCCTGTGAGTACACAAACCCCTGTATGCGACTACGTACCTGCACCAGCCACGCTCCTCCTGGAGAGTGGCGGGGCGTCGCGCAGTGTATCCCGTGTCCGGTTTCCTCGGCATTGAATGGTGCCTTTGGGAGCTCTTCGGTTTCTCCCACAATTTCCCGATCTGTCTCCGGTTCTCCTGGCGTCCAGCAGGCGTTTTCCTATCTCCGTGTCATGTCCTCTATCGGCACACCTCCATACGCGACGTCTTCAGCTTTGAGGTCCTTCTCCTCTGATGATAGGAAGGATCTCAGTGACGCCGACTCCAGGCACTCCTCTTCCTGCTCATTGCGGTTCTGTTTAAAGGGGCCACTCATCTTCTGAACATCAAGTGGCAGCATATCAGTGCATTCGTCACTGCATAAATCCCGATCCCCAAAGGACCCTTGACACTACTCCTCTCCAATCAGGAATTACAGCTTAAAAGTGTATTAAGGCAGTACCAATGCTGGCCTATGAGAGGGTTAGACCTAACAGTAGGGAAAAACTAAATTTGGATTTTGTCACTACCAGGATATGTAAAGATTATACCCAAGTCCTACCTTTTGCTTACATGGCACCCTGCCCTTAAGATTAGTTAGGGGCTACCTTAGAAGGTAATGATATATACTAAAATGGGTGTTTAAGGCCTGGAAAGTAGTTTTAAATGTCAAGTTGAAGTGGCAGTAAACTGCACTTACAGGCCCTGCAATGTCAGGCCTGAGACAAGTTTGAAAGGCTACGTGTGTGACTGGCACAATCAGTGCTGCATGCCCACTAGTAGCATTTAGATTACAATACGGGTGGGCAGACCCTGCGAAGTTGTACTATGTGGAATTGTGCGTAGTTATCAAAAAACTCTGTGAAATTCCGCAGAGTTCTGCATATGGTGGAATGCCGCCCAGTAAGTATACACCCACTCACGCTACAACATGTGGTGCACCACCGCCTAGCAACAGCTACGCTAAAGGATGTTATGTAAGTGGAGGAGCAGAGAAGCTGTGTAGAACTTGTGTGTTCAGCTATGGCTTTACAGGTAATGTCACATGTTTGATAATAACATAGCATGCAGCAGGTAACAGTGCAAGACGTGAAATAGGCATGTGAAAAGGTTTGGCATCTCTTCAAGCTATGACTGGAGCTATCCGAGAAACTACCATAGTCAGGAAGACTCTCGATCAAACAATAGACATGGTGCACCCTTCAGAATCATTTAATTAAAGATAATGTCCGTCAATCACGGTTTCCCCTCTCTTGCACCCAGCTTCGGACCTCTTTCCTCTCTCTGCCGCCTAGATTTCCTCCCCCAGAATTCTGCCTCCTTGAAGCTTCAGAACTTTTGTGTCTCTTATGTCACATCCAATTCTCTTAGTTCTTCCTGTTTGAGCTTCTGTGCTGACATAACATTATTGCGATGGTCGCAACTTTTGGAAATGGAATACAGCATAGAACGGTATGCTGCATTGGGGAGTTTTTAAGGTGGTTTTGAGGAGTAGACCTTACAATGCAGGTGGCAATAAAGGCACGCTGGTGACTGGCTGTCAGAGTTTTTTTGCATAACTTCGCACTCCACTTGGAGTGTGGAGTGCCAAAACTCTGTGAACTCTGGCAGTGGAGCGGACTTTCCGGCCCACCCTTAGATTATAGGCCCTGGGTATATGGTATACCAACTACAAGGGACTTATAGGTAAACTAAATAGGCCAATTGTGTATACACTACTGTTACCATGTTTAGGGAAGAGTGCACATGCACTTTAGCTCTTGTTAGCAGTGGTAAACTGCTCGGGGGCCAAAAGCCAACCAAAAGAAGGTCAGAAAATGAGGAGGAGCAAGGCAAAACGTTTGGGTGACCCTTCTGATAGGGCCACTGTGCCACAGGATGTTTTTGAAACACCAGTGATAATTGGAACAATCACCACTGTGATCCGAACGCCATCATGGCCATTTGTGATGATGCAGTGACTTATGCATGAAACAATGCTAAGTGCCGCTTCACTCACATATGCGATAACTGATGAGAGACCATAAATACATTGATTGTCAACAGGTCTGTGAGTGAAAACACGTGAGTGAGAAAGCAGGAGTCTCTGAGATAATTCAAGGCATATTAAATAATGTGTGAGTTTTCACAAGACCGATCCAAATAAATAATTATTTATCTCCCTGCGCACAATGAAAGCCAGTGCAATGAAAATATGTTTTTTTTTGCTTTTAAAAACAGAAACCCCCCACCAAACACATATTTCCAGCAATATACAACAATTCACATAGCAGCGATAAATACCTACAATGTTTATATAAGACTCAAGTTAAAAAACAACTTTTAAGACAATAAAAAGGCATAAAGTGACATATCCATCCATCAATAAATAAAAACTTAAACCATAGAACCCCTTACCTATGCAAAGCCATAATATGACTACATGCTGATCAGCAATAAATAGAAGCTCTAATCCGTAGCTTCAAAAACTAGTTCCCGTAAGCAAATCATTCTCCAACTAACCTTAAAAAATTCCATTCGCTCAAGGGTGCCCATACCATCGCCTCTTTTGTGCGGGCATTTTCACCTTTCTGTACATACACTTCTAACCATTGGTGAAGGAGGGGGGAGTAGGGTAGAGCCAGGCTGTTGTTAAATAAAAGCCTCAGTACTGCCTTTGCAACACACATAAAAGATTGAGCTTTAATGGGCACCACTTCATTTTGGACCCCAAGAAGCACCAGTCGAGGGGATGAGTCAATTTACACGCCCAGTCTCTTATCCAAAAACTCAGTAATCTCATCTTTCAGATCCCCCTATACTGGGCATACGGCCAGCATATGCACCAAATCTACCCCACAGAGATGACATCTTGGACACTGCGTCCTTGCTGCGCCCCCATTTCTCTATTTACCAAGGTGTTATATACAGATTAAAACAGGTTTTAAAATGTTGGACCTGAAGGTTGACAGCCACTAAAGAGGATTGAGCCCAATCTAGTGAATTAGCCAAGTCATTAACTTGTGCATGTATCTTTTCCTGCCTCCCTTTTGCATGTTTATCTATGTCATCCTGAATTAAACTGTTCAATTCACGATGCAGGGATCCTATTGAGATTTTCCCATCGATAATCTTCTCAACAATCTCTACATTGAAGAACCCTACACTCTTCCCTACTTTCTTACTCAAAAAGTCCTGGATCTATAAATATTTATAAAATTCCTTATATTCAAGCTTGTATTTCTGCTTTATAGCCTCAAATGTATCTATCTACTGTCCCCACTGAATCAAAAACCGCAAATCTATATGGCCCTTGTGCTAACCACCTATTGACACAGGAATCCCAAAAATAGTAGGTAAAAGAAGGTTGCTGTGCACAGGTGTGTAATGATTAAGAAGGCCAATGCCCACTTGTTCTTCGAACCATTGCCCAAATACTAAATGAGCCACCCGATGTCTTAAACCGCATTCTCTTGAAATATCTAAACTCAGTCTGCCGAAGCAAACACCCCCAGGCTTGTCCACATAGTAATAATTCATATACACTGTAGGTACTATTCGTCTCCACCCCTAGCTCCTTAACTTGCAGAAGGGTGGTTATTTGTTGTATTGCTGGGGCCCAATATTATATCATTGCAGAGAACTGGAGAAGTGTGGCTCAATGATTAGAGCAGCCGACCCTGATGCAGAGGTCTAGCCCTGGACCAGGGTTCAATTCCCCGCCTTAGCGGGTCTTGGGCTCAAAGAAAATTCCACGGACCTGATAATTCTCGCCTTGGTGCCTATTCCAATCATGGAGTCCCACTCTGCAACTCTGGGCAATAGCTTGCTTAATCTCCACAACGGCCCCCACAACGCTAAGGATGCCCAGGAGTGGATGCCTCACAGGGAAAGCCAGGATGGGTTCCACAGCGGTATTCGTACAAGCGCCTTGAGACCCTTGCGGGTGAGTAGTGCGCTATAAAAGTATCAATTTACATTTTAAAGATTCGGAACTGACCGTGTTCCTCGATTTCTTTAGGAGGGTCATGAATCTTAACGCCGTTCAGGATTTTGCATATGCCCAGAAAAAATGTAATAACATCCCATCCAGTGCTTAATTTGTAAAATATAAAGTGCAGGTGCTCAAATGTTTGTCGGAGGCCACACCCCTTTTCCCTGGCTCCACCCACTTCCTTCACTAGCTCCACCCACATCCTCCATTGGCTCCACCCACACCCTCAACTGGCACGCAAGCCATAAACCGTGAAAATGTCACACATGTCCTCAGACCAGAACGCATGGAAATGTTACATATAATCACCCATGCCATAAACCATGGAAATATCACACATAAGCAAGCACCCAAGCCATAAACTGTGGAAATGTCACACTTAAGACCTCAGGCCAGAAAGCATGGAAATGTCACACATAAGCGTTCAGGCCAGAAAGAATGCCATAATCCGTCACACATAAGCAACCAGGACAGGGCTAGGCCAAAAACCGTGGAAATGTCACACATAAACATCCATGATCCAGGCCATAAACCATTGAAATGTCACATGTAGGCATCCAGCAGGGGTGTGTTGTTAACTTCCAGCCACAGTAAACCAGTGCTTAATTTGTAAAATCATAAGTGCCAGGACCCTTTTCTGGAGGCCATTGCAGCTTCCACCACGCATTTTCCCTCCCTGGCAGTACTGCTAATAGCAGTACCAACACAACTAGTACACCTCACTCGCCTGGATGTGTGACAATTAAGACTATTTCAAGTCACTTAAAGCTATAAAAATGGTGTGAGCAGTAGATTTTATTCATATATAATGTATATTCTATTATTAAACATCTGTTGCTGTGCTTAACTCAAAATTAGACAGACAGTGCCACCAGGTGCCAGACTTTCATAGGTACCAGAATACAGGTGTTGAGAATTAAGTACCGGTACCGAGCAACGGAAAACACCAGCTGAAATTAAGCGCTGGGTGCTGCCCTACTGCACTGCTTAATTTGTTCCAGTTGTTGCAGGTGGTGGTAATAAGCCCTCGTTCTTGAAGACCTGAAATTATTGTTCAACAGCTGACTAACTTTGAGTCAGAGCAGGAGAGGGAAAGGCGAAAATGATTGAATAGAGGAAGAGAAGGGTAGGGAAACAGAGACACAGGGAGAAAGCCAGCTTGAAAAACAACACACAAGAGAGAAAATCGTGTAGAGTGAAGAAAGAGCCATGATGAGGTGGAATCAAGACCAGACAGCATCCGTAGTTTGCAACACTGGCATTCAGAAGTTCTCCCAATGGTCTTGAAAGACAAACTGTGGGCCCCTGCATTTCTTTTTTCACACATTAGGCCCTAACTGGCAACAAGGCCTCATCCTCACACTTTCAGGTTCCCATCACCAGCTGCGCATGGGACCAGAATACAAGAGGGTTCAATAGGACATGGGCATCATGCTTAATTTTTAAGGTCATTAATGAGACCCTTCTCCTGACATATAAACAATATTTACAGTTCTTCTGAAGCGGGAAGGAAATCTGGGCCATGCAGGTCAGTCGGGCAAAGACGGTTCCTGGCTGAAAGCATTCCTAGTGGGCACCGCTTCAGTGTGTTTCTGGAAATGATCGAAGTTTGGTTGAAGCCTGTAGTTTTGGCCGACTATGGCTAGAACTGGCGATGGCTGCTGCCTTTTACCTTCTGCCTACACACTGCATGCCAGAGCCCCACAGCCTATTGCCTGCTAGATATTTACAACAAGGGGTGGTGAGGGACAGAGTCTCTGAATTAAGCAGAATACTCTCACCCAGTCAAGAGATCAGGGCTAGATCCAACACCGTTTTTTAGCTCACTGCACCATCCCAGTTTCAGAACCTGGCTGTATGCAAATTAGTCTGTTCCTGTCCCAGTGCATGATGGGAACAGGGCAAACCAAACTACAAAAGCCAATTCTTACACTGGGAAGGAAACAAGCTACCGGGGACCGGTTTCTGGCATTTCAGCCGTCTTCGGCCGGGCTTGCTTGAATCCTGATGGTGCAATGAGCAAGGGACTCACATCTGAGTATACCCTTCCACGCTTAGGGTGGACAAAAATATTTACAACAAGGGGTGGTGAGGGACAGAGTCTCTGAATTAAGCAGAATACTCTCACCCAGTCAAGAGATCAGGGCTAGATCCAACACCGTTTTTTAGCTCACTGCACCATCCCAGTTTCAGAACCTGGCTGTATGCAAATTAGTCTGTTCCTGTCCCAGTGCATGATGGGAACAGGGCAAACCAAACTACAAAAGCCAATTCTTACACTGGGAAGGAAACAAGCTACCAGGGACCGGTTTCCGGCATTTCAGCCGTCTTCGGCCCGGCTTGCTTGAATCCTGAAGGTGCAATGAGCAAGGGACTCACATCTGAGTATACCCTTCCACGCTTAGGGTGGACAAAAATATTTACAACAAGGGGTGGTGAGGGACAGAGTCTCTGAATTAAGCAGAATACTCTCACCCAGTCAAGAGATCAGGGCTAGATCCAACACCGTTTTTTAGCTCACTGCACCATCCCAGTTTCAGAACCTGGCTGTATGCAAATTAGTCTGTTCCTGTCCCAGTGCATGATGGGAACAGGGCAAACCAAACTACAAAAGCCAATTCTTACACTGGGAAGGAAACAAGCTACCGGGGACCGGTTTCTGGCATTTCAGCCGTCTTCGGCCCGGCTTGCTTGAATCCTGATGGTGCAATGAGCAAGGGACTCACATCTGAGTATACCCTTCCACGCTTAGGGTGGACAAAAATATTTACAACAAGGGGTGGTGAGGGACAGAGTCTCTGAATTAAGCAGAATACTCTCACCCAGTCAAGAGATCAGGGCTAGATCCAACACCGTTTTTTAGCTCACTGCACCATCCCAGTTTCAGAACCTGGCTGTATGCAAATTAGTCTGTTCCTGTCCCAGTGCATGATGGGAACAGGGCAAACCAAACTACAAAAGCCAATTCTTACACTGGGAAGGAAACAAGCTACCGGGGACCGGTTTCTGGCATTTCAGCCGTCTTCGGCCCGGCTTGCTTGAATCCTGATGGTGCAATGAGCAAGGGACTCACATCTGAGTATACCCTTCCACGCTTAGGGTGGACAAAAATATTTACAACAAGGGGTGGTGAGGGACAGAGTCTCTGAATTAAGCAGAATACTCTCACCCAGTCAAGAGATCAGGGCTAGATCCAACACCGTTTTTTAGCTCACTGCACCATCCCAGTTTCAGAACCTGGCTGTATGCAAATTAGTCTGTTCCTGTCCCAGTGCATGATGGGAACAGGGCAAACCAAACTACAAAAGCCAATTCTTACACTGGGAAGGAAACAAGCTACCGGGGACCGGTTTCTGGCATTTCAGCCGTCTTCGGCCCGGCTTGCTTGAATCCTGATGGTGCAATGAGCAAGGGACTCACATCTGAGTATACCCTTCCACGCTTAGGGTGGACAAAAATATTTACAACAAGGGGTGGTGAGGGACAGAGTCTCTGAATTAAGCAGAATACTCTCACCCAGTCAAGAGATCAGGGCTAGATCCAACACCGTTTTTTAGCTCACTGCACCATCCCAGTTTCAGAACCTGGCTGTATGCAAATTAGTCTGTTCCTGTCCCAGTGCATGATGGGAACAGGGCAAACCAAACTACAAAAGCCAATTCTTACACTGGGAAGGAAACAAGCTACCGGGGACCGGTTTCTGGCATTTCAGCCGTCTTCGGCCCGGCTTGCTTGAATCCTGATGGTGCAATGAGCAAGGGACTCACATCTGAGTATACCCTTCCACGCTTAGGGTGGACAAAAATATTTACAACAAGGGGTGGTGAGGGACAGAGTCTCTGAATTAAGCAGAATACTCTCACCCAGTCAAGAGATCAGGGCTAGATCCAACACCGTTTTTTAGCTCACTGCACCATCCCAGTTTCAGAACCTGGCTGTATGCAAATGAGTCTGTTCCTGTCCCAGTGCATGATGGGAACAGGGAAAACCAAACTACAAAAGCCAATTCTTACACTGGGAAGGAAACAAGCTACCGGGGACCGGTTTCTGGCATTTCAGCCGTCTTCGGCCCGGCTTGCTTGAATCCTGATGGTGCAATGAGCAAGGGACTCACATCTGAGTATACCCTTCCACGCTTAGGGTGGACAAAAATATTTACAACAAGGGGTGGTGAGGGACAGAGTCTCTGAATTAAGCAGAATACTCTCACCCAGTCAAGAGATCAGGGCTAGATCCAACACCGTTTTTTAGCTCACTGCACCATCCCAGTTTCAGAACCTGGCTGTATGCAAATTAGTCTGTTCCTGTCCCAGTGCATGATGGGAACAGGGCAAACCAAACTACAAAAGCCAATTCTTACACTGGGAAGGAAACAAGCTACCGGGGACCGGTTTCTGGCATTTCAGCCGTCTTCGGCCCGGCTTGCTTGAATCCTGATGGTGCAATGAGCAAGGGACTCACATCTGTGTATACCCTTCCACGCTTAGGGTGGACAAAAATATTTACAACAAGGGTGGTGAGGGACAGAGTCTCTGAATTAAGCAGAATACTCTCACCCAGTCAAGAGATCAGGGCTAGATCCAACACCGTTTTTTAGCTCACTGCACCATCCCAGTTTCAGAACCTGGCTGTATGCAAATTAGTCTGTTCCTGTCCCAGTGCATGATGGGAACAGGGCAAACCAAACTACAAAAGCCAATTCTTACACTGGGAAGGAAACAAGCTACCGGGGACCGGTTTCTGGCATTTCAGCCGTCTTCGGCCCGGCTTGCTTGAATCCTGATGGTGCAATGAGCAAGGGACTCACATCTGAGTATACCCTTCCACGCTTAGGGTGGACAAAAATATTTACAACAAGGGGTGGTGAGGACAGAGTCTCTGAATTAAGCAGAATACTCTCACCCAGTCAAGAGATCAGGGCTAGATCCAACACCGTTTTTTAGCTCACTGCACCATCCCAGTTTCAGAACCTGGCTGTATGCAAATTAGTCTGTTCCTGTCCCAGTGCATGATGGGAACAGGGCAAACCAAACTACAAAAGCCAATTCTTACACTGGGAAGGAAACAAGCTACCTGGGACCGGTTTCTGGCATTTCAGCCGTCTTCGGCCCGGCTTGCTTGAATCCTGATGGTGCAATGAGCAAGGGACTCACATCTGAGTATACCCTTCCACGCTTAGGGTGGACAAAAATATTTACAACAAGGGGTGGTGAGGGACAGAGTCTCTGAATTAAGCAGAATACTCTCACCCAGTCAAGAGATCAGGGCTAGATCCAACACCGTTTTTTAGCTCACTGCACCATCCCAGTTTCAGAACCTGGCTGTATGCAAATTAGTCTGTTCCTGTCCCAGTGCATGATGGGAACAGGGCAAAACAAACTACAAAAGCCAATTCTTACACTGGGAAGGAAACAAGCTACCGGGGACCAGTTTCTGGCATTTCAGCCGTCTTCGGCCCGGCTTGCTTGAATCCTGATGGTGCAATGAGCAAGGGACTCACATCTGAGTATACCCTTCCACGCTTAGGGTGGACAAAAATATTTACAACAAGGGGTGGTGAGGGACAGAGTCTCTGAATTAAGCAGAATACTCTCACCCAGTCAAGAGATCAGGGCTAGATCCAACACCGTTTTTTAGCTCACTGCACCATCCCAGTTTCAGAACCTAGCTGTATGCAAATTAGTCTGTTCCTGTCCCAGTGCATGATGGGAACAGGGCAAACCAAACTACAAAAGCCAATTCTTACACTGGGAAGGAAACAAGCTACCGGGTACCGGTTTCTGGCATTTCAGCCGTCTTCGGCCCGGCTTGCTTGAATCCTGATGGTGCAATGAGCAAGGGACTCACATCTGAGTATACCCTTCCACGCTTAGGGTGGACAAAAATATTTACAACAAGGGGTGGTGAGGGACAGAGTCTCTGAATTAAGCAGAATACTCTCACCCAGTCAAGAGATCAGGGCTAGATCCAACACCGTTTTTTAGCTCACTGCACCATCCCAGTTTCAGAACGTGGCTGTATGCAAATTAGTCTGTTCCTGTCCCAGTGCATGATGGGAACAGGGCAAACCAAACTACAAAAGCCAATTCTTACACTGGGAAGGAAACAAGCTACCGGGGACCAGTTTCTGGCATTTCAGCCGTCTTCGGCCCGGCTTGCTTGAATCCTGATGGTGCAATGAGCAAGGGACTCACATCTGAGTATACACTTCCACGCTTAGGGTGGACAAAAATATTTACAACAAGGGGTGGTGAGGGACAGAGTCTCTGAATTAAGCAGAATACTCTCACCCAGTCAAGAGATCAGGGCTAGATCCAACACCGTTTTTTAGCTCACTGCACCATCCCAGTTTCAGAACCTGGCTGTATGCAAAGTAGTCTGTTCCTGTCCCAGTGCATGATGGGAACAGGGCAAACCAAACTACAAAAGCCAATTCTTACACTGGGAAGGAAACAAGCTACCGGGGACCGGTTTCTGGCATTTCAGCCGTCTTCGGCCCGGCTTGCTTGAATCCTGATGGTGCAATGAGCAAGGGACTCACATCTGAGTATACCCTTCCACGCTTAGGGTGGACAAAAATATTTACAACAAGGGGTGGTGAGGGACAGAGTCTCTGAATTAAGCAGAATACTCTCACCCAGTCAAGAGATCAGGGCTAGATCCAACACCGTTTTTTAGCTCACTGCACCATCCCAGTTTCAGAACCTGGCTGTATGCAAATTAGTCTGTTCCTGTCCCAGTGCATGATGGGAACAGGGCAAACCAAACTACAAAAGCCAATTCTTACACTGGGAAGGAAACAAGCTACCGGGGACCGGTTTCTGGCATTTCAGCCGTCTTCGGCCCGGCTTGCTTGAATCCTGATGGTGCAATGAGCAAGGGACTCACATCTGAGTATACCCTTCCACGCTTAGGGTGGACAAAAATATTTACAACAAGGGGTGGTGAGGGACAGAGTCTCTGAATTAAGCAGAATACTCTCACCCAGTCAAGAGATCAGGGCTAGATCCAACACCGTTTTTTAGCTCACTGCACCATCCCAGTTTCAGAACCTGGCTGTATGCAAATTAGTCTGTTCCTGTCCCAGTGCATGATGGGAACAGGGCAAACCAAACTACAAAAGCCAATTCTTACACTGGGAAGGAAACAAGCTACCGGGGACCGGTTTCTGGCATTTCAGCCGTCTTCGGCCCGGCTTGCTTGAATCCTGATGGTGCAATGAGCAAGGGACTCACATCTGAGTATACCCTTCCACGCTTAGGGTGGACAAAAATATTTACAACAAGGGGTGGTGAGGGACAGAGTCTCTGAATTAAGCAGAATACTCTCACCCAGTCAAGAGATCAGGGCTAGATCCAACACCGTTTTTTAGCTCACTGCACCATCCCAGTTTCAGAACCTGGCTGTATGCAAATTAGTCTGTTCCTGTCCCAGTGCATGATGGGAACAGGGCAAAACAAACTACAAAAGCCAATTCTTACACTGGGAAGGAAACTAGCTACCGGGGACCGGTTTCTGGCATTTCAGCCGTCTTTGGCCCGGCTTGCTTGAATCCTGATGGTGCAATGAGCAAGGGACTCACATCTGAGTATACCCTTCCACGCTTAGGGTGGACAAAAATATTTACAACAAGGGGTGGTGAGGGACAGAGTCTCTGAATTAAGCAGAATACTCTCACCCAGTCAAGAGATCAGGGCTAGATCCAACACCGTTTTTTAGCTCACTGCACCATCCCAGTTTCAGAACCTGGCTGTATGCAAATTAGTCTGTTCCTGTCCCAGTGCATGATGGGAACAGGGCAAACCAAACTACAAAAGCCAATTCTTACACTGGGAAGGAAACAAGCTACCGGGGACCGGTTTCTGGCATTTCAGCCGTCTTCGGCCCGGCTTGCTTGAATCCTGATGGTGCAATGAGCAAGGGACTCACATCTGAGTATACCCTTCCACGCTTAGGGTGGACAAAAATATTTACAACAAGGGGTGGTGAGGGACAGAGTCTCTGAATTAAGCAGAATACTCTCACCCAGTCAAGAGATCAGGGCTAGATCCAACACCGTTTTTTAGCTCACTGCACCATCCCAGTTTCAGAACCTGGCTGTATGCAAATTAGTCTGTTCCTGTCCCAGTGCATGATGGGAACAGGGCAAACCAAACTACAAAAGCCTATTCTTACACTGGGAAGGAAACTAGCTACCTGGGACCGGTTTCTGGCATTTCAGCCGTCTTCGGCCCGGCTTGCTTGAATCCTGATGGTGCAATGAGCAAGGGACTCACATCTGAGTATACCCTTCCACGCTTAGGGTGGACAAAAATATTTACAACAAGGGGTGGTGAGGGACAGAGTCTCTGAATTAAGCAGAATACTCTCACCCAGTCAAGAGATCAGGGCTAGATCCAACACCGTTTTTTAGCTCACTGCACCATCCCAGTTTCAGAACCTGGCTGTATGCAAATTAGTCTGTTCCTGTCCCAGTGCATGATGGGAACAGGGCAAACCAAACTACAAAAGCCAATTCTTACACTGGGAAGGAAACAAGCTACCGGGGACCGGTTTCTGGCATTTCAGCCGTCTTCGGCCCGGCTTGCTTGAATCCTGATGGTGCAATGAGCAAGGGACTCACATCTGAGTATACCCTTCCACGCTTAGGGTGGACAAAAATATTTACAACAAGGGGTGGTGAGGGACAGAGTCTCTGAATTAAGCAGAATACTCTCACCCAGTCAAGAGATCGGGGCTAGATCCAACACCGTTTTTTAGCTCACTGCACCATCCCAGTTTCAGAACCTGGCTGTATGCAAATTAGTCTGTTCCTGTCCCAGTGCATGATGGGAACAGGGCAAACCAAACTACAAAAGCCAATTCTTACACTGGGAAGGAAACAAGCTACCGGGGACCGGTTTCTGGCATTTCAGCCGTCTTCGGCCCGGCTTGCTTGAATCCTGATGGTGCAATGAGCAAGGGACTCACATCTGAGTATACCCTTTCACGCTTAGGGTGGACAAAAATATTTACAACAAGGGGTGGTGAGGGACAGAGTCTCTGAATTAAGCAGAATACTCTCACCCAGTCAAGAGATCAGGGCTAGATCCAACACCGTTTTTTAGCTCACTGCACCATCCCAGTTTCAGAACCTGGCTGTATGCAAATGAGTCTGTTCCTGTCCCAGTGCATGATGGGAACAGGGCAAACCAAACTACAATGGTGATGGATCAAGCCCTGATCTTTGGACTGGGTAAGAGTGGTCTGCTCAATTCAGACACTCTGTTCATCACCACCCCCTTTTCTGAATCGATTTTGGCCACTATAGGTGTGGCAGGGTATACTCAGACATGAGTCCCTTTCTCACTGCTCCATCAGGATTCAAGCAAGCCGGGCCGAAGACGGCTGAAATGCCAGAAACCGGTCCCCGGTAGCTTGTTTCCTTTCTGGTGAAGAATTGGCTTGGTAGTTTAGTCTGCCCTGTTCCCATGATGCACTGGGCCAGGGACAGACTGATTTGCATATAGCCAGGTTCTGAGCTGGGATGGGGCAGTGAGATAAATAACGGTGATGGATCAAGCCCTGATCTTTGGACTGGGTAAGAGTGGTCTGCTCAATTCAGACACTCTGTTCATCACCACCCCCTTTTCTGAATCGATTTTGGCCACTATAGGTGTGGCAGGGTATACTCAGACATGAGTCCCTTTCTCACTGCTCCATCAGGATTCAAGCAAGCCGGGACGAAGACGGCTGAAATGCCAGAAACCGGTCCCCGGTAGCTTGTTTCCTTTCTGGTGAAGAATTGGCTTGGTAGTTTAGTCTGCCCTGTTCCCATGATGCACTGGGCCAGGGACAGACTGATTTGCATATAGCCAGGTTCTGAGCTGGGATGGGGCAGTGAGATAAATAACGGTGATGGATCAAGCCCTGATCTTTGGACTGGGTAAGAGTGGTCTGCTCAATTCAGACACTCTGTTCATCACCACCCCCTTTTCTGAATCGATTTCGGCCACTATAGGTGTGGCAGGGTATACTCAGACATGAGTCCCTTTCTCACTGCTCCATCAGGATTCAAGCAAGCCGGGCCGAAGACGGCTGAAATGCCAGAAACCGGTCCCCTGTAGCTTGTTTCCTTTCTGGTGAAGAATTGGCTTGGTAGTTTAGTCTGCCCTGTTCCCATGATGCACTGGGCCAGGGACAGACTGATTTGCATATAGCCAGGTTCTGAGCTGGGATGGGGCAGTGAGATAAATAACGGTGATGGATCAAGCCCTGATCTTTGGACTGGGTAAGAGTGGTCTGCTCAATTCAGACACTCTGTTCATCACCACCCCCTTTTCTGAATCGATATTGCCTGCTAGAGCCCTCCGTGTATAGCTGCCAAGCTGTTGAGAAAGAGGAAGGAGTTACTAGCCCTGTAGGAGCTGACTGCCTAAGGGAAAAAAGACCAGCTACTGTACCCAGGGTAAGCATGGGAGAATTTTGCGAATCTGGCGTTTGCGAATTTTGCGAATTTGCGAACTCGCAATCCGCAAAATCCGCGAATTCTCTCGAATTTGTGGATTTTTTTTTGTGTTCGCAAGGATTTCTGCCAGTTCGCAAGGATTTCTGACAGTTCGCGAGGGTTTTGTAACAGTTCGCAATTGCGAACTTACATGTCGGCTTGCAACGGTCACGATTATGTTGTTTCTACGTCTGGTTCATCATCACAGGTTCCCAGCACCCTCTGTTTCACCCCTGCCACCCTCTGTTTCACCCATGCCACCCTCTGGTACATCAATGTCACCCTCTGGTTCATCATCACTGTAGATTATGGGGGGGAAAAAGCAAGCACACCTGCCTGCTTCAACTGACATGAATTCATTTGGGGTTGATTTATTAATGTGTCACTGTTTTAAAATTCCAGTCTGGCACCTGCTTCCTTATCTGTAATTTGCTTTCTGTTGCAGTGCAATTTTTTTTCCAGGACCTTTGTGGCCTACTTGTAGCTATTCTATGAGCCTGCTGTGAGGGTCAGAGCAGGGTCATACAATTGTTGCAACTAGCAACTGAACTCTGGAGGGGCCCTTGTCAGGAAGCACTACAGGGAACAGTTACTAATGATGAGTTTGAACTTTTGAACCTGCTTTCACTTTTGCAAAACTCGTTTTTCTGCAGAACAGCATTACAGCAACTGTAATGCCCCACCAAGCTTATATGAGAAAGTTGATTTCTAATCCAAAAGTTATCCAAAGAAAATCAAAAGGCCTCAAATCCAAAAAAGTGCAGGCAAATGTCAACCTGAGGAGTTATTCTGATAAAAATCATCATTTTCAGAAGGTCTATGCTGCTTGCTAGTAGATTTCTTGTGCAGAATTGCAATTTTTGTAATTTCGCGAGTGCGAGATTGTTGCTGCCCGCCGCACCTACATGTTCGCAATTGCGAACTTACACCGCAAAGAAAAAAAATCCGCTGCGTGCGAATTTGCGGATTTTCGGTAAATTCGCGAGCGTTCACGGATTGCGAATTTACCGAAAATCCGCAAAATCCGGGAGCGTAACGGATTTTCTGCCCATGCTTAACCCAGGGTAGGGGACAGCCCAAAAGAGCTGACTAAATCAAGGGTGTGTAAGATGGACTGACCGAGTCTAGGACCTGAGTGGGTCTCCAGGCCTCCCTGCAACTTTCCTGATCAAGATCTTATATTTCAACTGTCATCCTGACAGTGTGGCCATCAGCACATCTGTGTTGCTGCAACAAGCTGACAGGAGCAAACCAAATTGTGTTGATTCTGTTGAGACAGTCAAACCTGCGACTGCCAACCATGGAGCATCCTTATTGTTTGGGCAATGGAAACGCCTGGGCATGTGCTGCTGCTTTGCCATTTTGCTGCATTACCTGACCAACACCAGAAAAAGGAGGTTGGGCAGCCGCTGAACTGCAAGCAAAGCAGTTTAAGCTGCTGTTGTCTGCAGGCCTCAAGCTAATGATTTTCAAGCACTCTATATGTAAGGTAAACCAACTAGGTGAAGTCAAATATTTAATGTGCCTCTACTGCTGAACTGAGTGGGTATTCTTTTTCTTTAAGCATTGAAGCACATAGAAAACGTTTTAAAAGTTGGACACGATTTAACTGACCTAAGGCTTACATAAGAAGGAAGGCTGCTCATAAATGCCATAGTTATTTCATACATGTGTTGTAATGTCACCTGGTTATTTTCTGTGTGATTATAATTGTGTAGGACCTGTATTAGAACCCTATGCCTGACTGACCTTACTTTGTGTAGGAGGGGGGGTGGCGCAGCAGCCAGAGTGGCTGCTTCCGGAGCACGGGCCCTCAGCTTGACGCCGGTGGCAGCTCAGCTAAGCGTCATGTGACTCTCTGCATTAGCTTAAACAAGAAAAGAGTTTGCCTTCTTGTGAGAAGAGCAGGCAGGAAGAATAATACTTAGATTCTTTAAAAAGCCCTCACTCACCAACCTAGTTGGTGACATGCTGCATCATCGGGCCCCACCAGGAGAGGCCGAGTTCCTCCCTGGTGTGCTGCGATGCCAGAATTACTGTGGAGCTGGGTTTTTTGTGAAGAAGTGAAAGTGGTGGTTTAAAAGTGTCAAGATTGTGTCCAAAAATTATTTATTAGTTGGCAATCCGACACACTAAAAACAAAGTGTGGGATACACAACTGAATAGATTGTTCAGTTATATCCTGTTGTGTGGGGTCGACGTGTTTCTGCCTGAGTGGTGCTATTCACAAGGCATTCTTCAGGACCATAATAGAGGGAGTCCGATTGTGTCATTCTCTTACTGAGTCCATCAGAGACCAGAATGGTCCTGCTATTCATATTCACAAGACACTACATCTCCGCCTCTGTTAAATAAAAAGTACAAATTTACACACATATATTATAATTCCACAATGAGTCATCGAGGTGCTTAAACCACTTTCCCAGATGTTGTTATGTGAGGTTAATGAGGGGTAGGAGAGTGGCCTACCCCGGGTACAGGGTATGTAGAGGCAGGTGTATGAGTAAGGCTCTCTGGACTGTCAGGTGGACATGTCTGACTTCTAACATCTGGAGCCAAAAAACATCGAGGCAGGTGCTTAAAATGTGACAAGTCTCTTGTGTTGGACTTTCTAGGACGTTGAGCAGTCACCATATGTCATTTGCTCCTCACTACCCACAGTGGGTCAGCATCAAATGGAGTGTCAGACTTGCGTTTTCATTTTTGACTGACCAGAACCAGGTCTCCATCCCTAAAAGCCATGTCACGAGCACATAGGTGTTTGTCAGAAAATGTCTTCATCAAGGACTTGTGAAAGAAAACTTATACAGATATTGTCAGCTTCTGTCAACCTATCAGTGGTCCATTGTGGCAATTTTGTTCCCATGGCTATCCCAAACATTAATGTGGTGAGCCTTTCACCTGCCATGGAATGGGTAGTTGGCCTGTAAGCAAGAAGGGCTGACCATAAATCTGACTTGAGGCCACTTCCTTCTAGCCCAGTGCGCTGAACTACTTTCTTTAGGTGCCCATGAATTGTTCCACAATGCCATTTGCCTGTGGCCAGAGAGGTGTACTTTTCTGATGTTTAACATTCATGTTAGTAAGAAAGTCCTTAAACTCCTGGCTATTGAAAGGTGGGCCAGGTTCAGAGTTAAGAATGGAGGGAACAGCCCATGTTGCAAAAATGAAATTTAATGTCTCAATGACTTTGTCAGGTGTGATTGATGGTAAGCTTTCCACAAGGGGAAATCATGAGTACTCATCAAAAACTACTATAACATGATGTTCATCTTTGAGGGGTCCAAAGAAATCCACAGTAAGCCTCTCCCACACTTGCTTCAGAAGATCAGACATATCTAATTGTTGCTGTGTTGTTTTGGGAAAAAACAGATACAAAAATGACAGGCCATTAATTCTCTTTCGACGTTTTCATGATTACCAGGAAACAACACACCGTCTCGGAGAGCTCTCTTAGTGATGACAATACCATGCAGGCCCTTAGTGTTCTAGTTCAATGACTCGTTGTCTCAGACTTATGATATAATGCCTTCTTGAGTAATCAACATTTCCTCTCACATTTTTTAACTTTTGATATTCAAAGTCATCTAAGAGGAGGAGTATGTTTCCTTCAGGATTGTTGTACATTTATGTCCTTGAGGGCAAGCATATCTTGATCAGTGTTCGTAGTAGCAAGAATTTGTTACACAGAGATAGCTGTAGGTGTGCTTCAGATGATTATGAAATTAATATATGTCTCAGCCTCTGTAGATACTGAGCTATGACATTGCAATGGTAATCATGAAAAAGAGTCAGCCGGATTTTGATCTTTCCCTGCATGATAGTGTAATCCAATTCTTGCAGTCGCAACCCCCACCTTCCGATGTGAGGGGACATCTTGGTTTCGCATTTCTGAAAATGGTAGGAAACCCCTGGGGATCAGTGACATGGGTAAAATGCTTTCTTTATAGAAACACATGGAAGTGTTCACAGGCCCACACTACAGCTAGGCGTTCTTTCTCAGGTTGGGAATAAGAATATTCAGTTTGTGACAGACTTCTGCTCGCATAAGCCACAATTTATCTCTAAGCCTTGTTGTGTCCAATGTGCTGGATAAGAATCACACCCAGCCCCACCAGGCTTGAATCTTCCACAATCTCACTATATAGTTTTGTATCAAAATTGGTAATTTCAGTAGCATGCTCAATTGTGTGTTTGATTTTCTTAAAGCTCTGATCACATTCAGGTGACCACTTGAACAGAATGTTCCATTTTGTTAAATCTCTCAATGGGGAACTGACTGTGGCAAAGTCACGAATGTACCTAGAATAGTAACTGGCTATGCCATGGAAAGATTGCAGCATGGTCACATCCTGTGAGGGACAAGTGGATTATAAGGCTTCCCTTTAGCCGGATCCGGTGTCATCCCCTTTTCAGAGAAAATATGTGAGAAGAATTTGAATTTTGTTTTGTGAAACTCACACTTTTATGCATTCAAAGTGAGGCCAGCATCAGCAAGTAAATGGCATACTTGTGTAAGAGTTTTGTTGTGTTTCTTTGGAGTAGCCCAAATACTAGTATATCATCACTGTAATCATAAGCATGTGTGACAGGCTCTAGTATGCAATGAATTACATCCCCAAAAAGATCTGCAACTGATGACTTCCTAAAATCAATCAATCAATCAAGAAATTTGTATAGCGCACTACTCACCCGGAGGGTCTCAAGGCGCTTGGGGAGGGGGGGAGGGGGGGTCCGCTGCTGCTCGAACAGCCAGGTCTTGAGTTGCTTCCTGAAGGAGAGGTGCTCTTGGGTAAGCCGGAGGTGGATGGGGAGGGAGTTCCACGTCTTGGCTGCCAGGTAGGAGAAGAATCTTCCTCCCATGGTGGCTCTGCGAATGCGAGGAACGGCGTCGAGGGCATGGCTGGTTGATCGTAGCTGACGGGTGGGAGTGTAGAAGGTCAGACAGTTGTTGAGGTAGCTTGGGCCCAGATCGTGGAGGGCCTTGTGTGCGTGGGTGAGGAGGCAAAACGTGATTCTCTTGCTGAGGGGGAGCCAGTGCAGGTCTCTCAGGTGTCCGGAGATGTGGCTGTGTCGGGGGATGTCCAGGATGAGTCGTGCGGAGGCGTTCTGGATGCGTTGGAGTCTTTTTCTGCAGTTTGGCTGTGGTTCCGGTGTAGAGGGTGTTTCCGTAGTCCAGTCGGCTGGTGACGAGTGCCTGGGTGACCGTCTTCCTGGTTTCGGTGGGGATCCAACGGAAGATCTTTCGGAGCATGCGTAGGATGTTGAAACACGATGATGAGATGGCGTTGACTTGTCTGGTCATCGAGAGGGAAGAGTCCAGGATGAATCCCAGGTTGCGTGCGTGGTCCGTTGGTTTGGGTGCGCTGCCCAGGGCTAGGGGCCACCAGGAGTCATCCCGGGCAGAGGGTGATGATCCCAGGATGAGGACTTCCGTCTTGTCTGAGTTCAGTTTCAGGCGGCTGTTCTTCATCCATTCGGCTACGTCTTTCATCCCTTTGTGTAGGTTGGTTCGGGCTGTGGCGGGGTCGTTGGTGAGGGAGAGGATCAGCTGGGTGTCGTCGGCGTAGGAGATGATGTTGAGGTTGTGTTGGCGTGCGATGGCAGCGAGGGGGCTCATGTAGACGTTCATGAGAGTGGGGCTGAGTGATGATCCCTGTGGTACGCCACTGATGACTTCGGTGGCCTCGGATCTGAACGGGGGGAGGCGGACTCTCTGGGTTCTTCCGGCGAGGAACGAGATGATCCACTCCAGTGCTTTCTCTTGGATTCCCACGTTGCTGAGGCATTGTACTAGGGTGCGGTGGCAGACAGTATCGAACGCTGCGGAGAGGTCCAGGAGGATGAGGGCCGCTGTTTCCCCGTTGTAGAGCAGGGCTCGGAGGTCGTCAGTGGCTGCGATGAGGGTGGTTTCGGTGCTGTGGTTGGCTCGGAAGCCGGACTGTGATTGGTCGAGGGATCCGTTCGTCTCGAGGAAGGCGGCAAGCTGTCTGTTGACGGTCTTCTCAATGACTTTGGCAGGGAACGGGAGGAGCGAGATGGGGCGGTAGTTCTTGAGGTCGGTGGGGTCTGCTGATGGTTTTTTCAGGAGGGCGCTCAGTTCGGCATGCTTCCAGCTCTCCAGGAAGGTGGCGGTGTTGAAGGAGCAGTTGATGATGTCCCGGAGTTGGGGTGCGATGACGGAGTCGGCCTTGTTGAAGACGTGGTGGGGGCATGGGTCGGTTGGCAATCCGGAGTGGACGGAGTTCATCGTGCGGATGGTGTCTTCGGTGCTGACCGGGGTCCAGGCGTGGAGGGTGGTGGTGGGGGGCGTTGGTTCTGTGGTTGGGTGCGAGGCCTGTTCATTGAAGCTGTTGTGTATGTCTGCGATCTTGCTGTGGAAGAACGAGGCGAGTGAGTCACAGAGGTCTTGTGATGGAGTGATGTCGTTGTTTCCGGCGCTGGGGTTGGAGAGCTCTTTGACGATGCTGAAGAGTTCCTTGCTGTTGTGTGCGTTGTTGTCTAGTCGCTCCTTGAATGCTGATTTCTTGGTGGTGTGGATCAGCTGGTGGTGTTTGTGCGTGGTGTGCTTGAGGGCGGTCATGTTGTCTGTAGTCGGGTTTTTTCGCCAGACTTTCTCATGGGTACGGCAGTTTTTCTTGGAGTTCTTGAGGTCGTCGTTGAACCAGGAGGCTTTCTTGCTTCCGGGCCTGCTGGGATGGTTTTTCAGGGGTGCGAGATCGTCAGCGCAGTTGGTGATCCACTGTGTGAGGTTGTTGGCTGCTTGGTTGGGGTCCGTTGATCTGGCTGGAGGGTTCTGGTTCAGGGATGTGATGAGCTGGTCGGTGGTGATCTTATTCCAGCTCCTGCGGGGAACCTGTTGCGGGTGGTGGTGAGTCGTGGTCCTTCTGAAGCTGAAGTGGACGCAGTTGTGGTCTGTCCAGTGGAGTCCGGTGGAATGGCTGAAGGAGATGTACTTGCTGGAGGAGAAGACTGTTTCGAGCGTGTGTCCGGCGTAGTGGGTGGGGGTGTTCACCAGTTGCTTGAGTCCGAGGTTGGCGAGGTTGTCCCGCAGGGTGGTGGTGTTCTTGTTGTTGTTGTTCTCCAGGTGGAAGTTGAGGTCCCCTAGGAGGATGAAGTCAGCGGAGGGGACGGTGTGTGGGCTGATGAAGTCTGCGATGTCTTCGCTGGATTGAGTGCGGGGTCCTGGGGGTCTATAGATGAGGGTGCCTCTGAGGGTGGTCTTGGGATCGGTGTGTATCTGGAAGTGAAGATGTTCGGCAGCTGTGAGGGTGTCTTCGGAGTTGGTCGTGATGCGGATGGTGTTCTTGTGGACGATGGCGATGCCTCCACCAGTCTGGTTGACGCGGTCCCTTCGGATGATCTTGTAGCCGTCGGGATGGCTATGGCAATGTCGGGCGCGGAGGAGGCGTTCATCCAGGTTTCCGTGAGGAAGGGGACTTCTGGGGATGGGGTGTCGAGCAGGTTCCATAGTTCCACGGCGTGTCTGTGGACGGAGCGGGTGTTGAGCAGAATGCACTTCAGGTGGTTGCTGCTGGTGCTCGGCTTGGCGGGTGCGGATGCGGTGCAGGTCCGGATACAGGAGAGCTTGCAGGGTAGGCAGGTGAAGGGTCCGTGGTGCGTCCTGGGGTGGCTCGGTGGCATTCGGGCATCCGGCCGGTGTTGAGTGCATTGAGGGTGGCAGCGTCGTACGTCCGGCGGGTGGAATGGCATCTGCGGGGGCCAGGGGGTCAGGCGCTGGGCGCGGTCCAGGCGCGGACGGGCGCAGACGGGCTTGCCTTTGGCACACCTTCGGTGCACCACTGGCGCACCCGCTGCGCGTGAATGCTGCGCGCACACGCGGACTCTGCCATAAATGGAGAGTGGGGGGCGGAGCGAGGGAGGAGCAGCTGGGAGGCGGGAGCGGGGTGGCGAGTGGGGAGGGGAGCAGTGCTGGTATGCTGGAGGGGACGGGGTGGGGCCGCGGGGGAGCAGCGGCTTGGAGCGGGGAGTGGGGAAGTGGGAGAGGAAACGGCAATGGGGTCAGGCAACTAAATCAGGGGCACAACGGAGGACAAGAGGGGACAAATACTGGCACACACAGATGCTTGCACAATACAGGCAGAAATGGGCACAACAGAGGGCGAGAGCAGGCACAAAACGACAAATACTGGCACACACAGATGCTGGCACAATACAGGCAGAAACGGGCACAACAGCGGGCGAGAGCAGGCACAAAACAATACACATACTGGCACAATATGAAACAATGCAGAGGCAACAGTGAGGCAGAACTCACGGGCAGCAGCGGCAGCAAGGAGACCGGGCACACAGAGGGTGGGGAATGCGACGGGTGGAGCGACCGGATATGACCAGGTCAGGTCAGGTAACAGCTCCCCGCCTTGCGGACCTCACCCTAAGTAGCCAGTGGAAGGGAGGAGCAGCTGGGAGGCGGGAGCGGGGTGGCAAGTGGGGAGGGGAGCGGTGCTGGTATGCTGGAGGGGACGGGGTTGGGGCCGTGGGGAGCAGCGGCTTGGAGCGGGGAGCGGGGAAGTGAGAGAAAAAATGGCGATGGGGTCACGCAACTAAATCAGGGGCACAACGGAGGACAAGAGGGGACAAATACTGGCACACACAGATGCTGGCACAATACGGGTAGAAACTGGCACAACAGAGGGCGAGAGCAGGCACAAAATGACAAATACTGGCACACACTGATGCTGGCACAATACGGGCAGAAACGGGCACAACAGCGGGCGAGAGCAGACACAAAACGATAGAGATACTGGCACAATATGAAGCAATGCAGAGGCAACAGTGAGGCAGAACTCACGGGCAGCAGCGGCAGCAAGGAGACCGGGCACACTGAGGGTGGGCCACGTGGTGGGTAGAGCGACCGGATCTGAACAAACTAACATGGGTCAAAAAGGTAGTAGTGTCCTTGTAGTTTGTTCTAGTTCGAGTTCAGGATACCCCATGTGTGGATGAAGGCGGGAAAATACCTTGGCACTATTCATTTGTCTAATCATGTCTGCAATGTGTGGACCTGGATGTCAATCTCTCTCGATTGCATGTAGCATGTCGCATAGCAACACAAATGCACACAGCTCCAGCACTGTACTATTCTGGTATTCCCACTATGGGCGAAAACCATGGTGTTGGACCAGTAGAGCATTCAGTGATATCATGCGGCAACACAGTTTCAAGTAGTTTTTCAACAGCTGCCTGTAAATGGAAAGCAGTTCGAAGACGTCGTTGAGAAACAGGATAAATGTCCTCATTAATGTAAAGCTTCACTTTCATTGTCTTGATCCAGTTCCCAATGATGGGAACTGGATCATTATTTCAGGATGTGCAATCAGCTTATAATTGATAGAGATCAGCCCCATGTCAGCAACAGTATTGAACTCAATAGGCATGCACTTCATGAAGTACATTTAAGAACATGAATTGGCCCTTATTTGCACCCAGGCCCCCACAGGGTGGTAACAGTGGTGTATCCTGTTTTTATAGGTCATCTTTTATTAGTCACTCAATGTATTAGAATTCATATAGTGCTTTCCATACCCTTTGCGAGATACGGCTCTGAGCAAATAGCCCATATATCTATAACCCTTGGGCAAATACCTCATGTGCAAGCTATTCACCTGCTAACCAACAGTTCTTTTCCAAACTTTTATTTGCATGCATTACTGCGCTGGTTTTCAGACTTTACTTATGAATCTAAAGGCAGCCCCCAGATATGTATTTAATTCCACTCTAAATTATTACTATGTCATCCTGAACATTTAATTAACAGACCAGAGATCATGAAACGCATTTAATGTAGCCTCCATCCCGACTTTTTAGTGTAATGATGAAAATGCTTGCAGTATTTGAAAACTAGATGGGCGATATACCTAAATTTGCTCCCAGAGGTGTGCGAAAAATAATGCACACTGGAAAGCTGCCTCCAATCTCAATGGTCCCGCTTAAGTATGCTATATTCTCTTACATAAGGATACGTGTTAAAGCAGCCTTGCCAAGTAACATGCACTAAGGGGTTAAACTAATGCCTTTTAATGCTGGTGTCCACATCACTGCCTTAAAATGCATTAGCCACGCGTCCAGATCTCCTTGACTAGCTTTGGGGGATTGGCAGATTTACTCCCAAATAATATTATGCTATGCTAATGGTAATAGTACGAGTGGATGGACTATTTCTTAATAGAAGGCGTAAACGTACATTCATATATCACAGCAGTCGCAGGTGTGAGGTCAAGTTTCACATATAAATATATTTATGAACTTGGCCCAGAGAGTCCGAAAGGCTTCTTCTGGCTGCTATTTCTACTGCTTGTATCAAGCTGCAAAGATAACAGCAATTCTCCGAGGCATTTCCAAGGCAGTCTGCGGTCATGGAAACCTTCGACTTGATTCCTGATATAAGATGGGTTTAATGAGACAAGGCCAGCCTTGGGAATGTGACCTAATTCTAAGCCTCTGAAGGGCCTGACAGAACTACAGTGGCGACCTGCTTTCATGAAATTTAAAAATTGTAACCAACTCTTCTTTCTCTTGTGTGAGTTGTGCAGACATTCTTTAAAAAAATGGTTATGCAATCGGAAATCCATTTAATGCAATGGGCATGCACACTCACCAAGTGGCACAGCAAGGGTGCTACGGAACCCAAATGCAAGCAAGAGAAATGGGCCTTACCACCCTCAGGTTTGGTAATAAAAGATGGACATATGTAGGATGCAGTGGGCTCTATCAAACCTGACACCCCTGCTCAATTGCACCTGATGCACCTACCTACACCTCTATAAACAAACACCAGATGTGATGTGCAAGGCCTTTAGGAGTGCCTTGCTTTTTTAAATCAATTACAGTGTACAAGCACACATTTATACACTCAAACCTGTAATAGAAACTACAAGTCCCAGCATGCTGTTGGTTATATTGGCATGTTTGGCAATGGGTCTCGTTGATACCGGCCCACCTTTTATTTATGTACACACAAAATAATCCATGGACCACTATGTTCTCTATGGGATTGCATTAGAAATGTCACTGGATGTTGGATCTGCCCTTCCTGATTTATGACAGATGTTGCCTGTAGCCCCTTGTACTGGCTACTGTACCTTTCCAACGAGTAAGGAATGGGTTAAAACCTGTGCTTCCACACCCCCAATCCCACCCTCAGTTACAGCCAATGTGCCCTATACTTCATACTTAATCATGTTTCCTGGTGACAATGCATTGTCACCTAGCACCTATAGGATGAGTAATTTAAGGAAAGATATGTGTTGGTGGGCTGGTGGTGCCTGGGGTGGAAATAACTTATGATAAGGAGCAGGAATAGACAGTCTGTTTGTAGCACTCTATGGAGCCGCATTCCGACCGATCAAGTACAATGCACAATTCAGTCAGCCGCTTTACCTCGGTCTCAGCGAGATGAAATGAGTGTCTGAACTGTATTTTGGGGGGCCGTAGCTGGCCCCCCTTCAATCAGTACCCTCAAAATCCATCACAGGGTGTGCCCATTGGTCCCCGCAATCCAGGCATGTACAGTGTGGCGGGCACCATGGGATGCCCACCACAGGGTGTACGCTTTTCCCCACCCACCCCTTTTCTGTTATGGGAGCCTGTGTATGCGTCTGTAAACGGGCTCCCATAGAGTTCAATGGGAGTCCGAGCGAACCGAGGGGCATATTATCAAGGGGGTTTATCTCCGCTTTTTTGGCTTTAAAAGCCAAGAAAGCGGAGATAAAATTATCTCCCTATTACCAAGCTGTCGCTAACACCAGTTAGTGACAGCTAATAGGAGATAGCAACCAACTTGGGCCCCGCTTTGCATGTCAGTGATATTTATCACTAATGACATGCAAAGTGGGCGTGCCAAGATGTTAGCGACTGGAAACAGTCCCTAACATCGCTATCTCCTATTACCAACTTTTGGAGATATTCGCGCTAAGCGCGAATATCTCCAAAAGCTAACACCTGCCCTGAGCAGTTCTTAGCCATGTTATCCAATGGAAGGTGGATAACATGGCTAAGAGCATTTGCTCGATAATGCATGAATATCGCTGACTTTTCAGCGATATTCATGCATTTCGGCCGTTTTTTATCGCATTTGCGATAAACCTTGCTAATAGCAAGGTTTATCTGCGATAAAAATCGCCGATGTGCGGCGATAATTTTTGTCTCTAAACAAGTTAGAGACAAAAATTATCGCTAGTTGTTGGTAATATGCCCCCTAATCCGTAAGCATAAGGGGGCATCGCAATCACTCGTTCGGACTCCCGGGGAACATCTCGCTCAGAAAACCCTCTGGATCCGAGTTGTATGGAGATCTTTCCTAGGGAGATTGGAATCGGGGCGTATGTATAAAGTATGGTGTGCATTAGTCTCTGCAGAGCTGCTGAGGATCACACATGGACAGAGCATAAGAATAATTTCCTCTGCCCCACCTACAGAATAAAAGTGGGTTAGAAAGAAGAGGTTTATGAATAATGCAAAGAGTGCATCAATCCAAAAGGGCCGTTGAGGATCATCCGAAGGCAGGAATCTCCTGTTACCTCAATTGGTTAATGCAATCATTACAGAGATTTTATGTGTAACCAGACAGAAATAGAATTGGCACAGAGCATTGAAAAGTGACTTCCGTTTTATAGTGCTGTGAGCTCCCAGCCTGCAACTGAAGCACTGTAAATATGCATATTGTTGAAAATTGTATTACACAAAATAGAATGCAGGCTGCTGCAAAACGTGGAGACGTTTAGTGTTCATTAAAAAGCAAATATTAACCTTCCATTCCAGGAGTTTTAGAGCAGTTTCAAATTCGGTTTTTTTTTAACTCCCCTTCGATCAAAAGGGTGTAATTTCTGATTTGTATCTCTTTACATGCTTGGTTTTCCTCAAGAGAAAGTGTCACTCTAAGTGTCACACATTTGGAAGTTGAATGTCACTCACACAGCCACTGAAACTTTGGAAATGTCAATCATAAGCAATCTGGAAACTTGGCTGCTCTGCGGATGTGAAAAGTCCCTGCCTGATATGGACAAGAAACTGTTTTGCTGAGATGGAAATGCCTGGGCTGTGGCTGTTACATACACTCAAATGAAATGGCAGGAGAGACTGGGGCTGCTTATTCTGGGCTGGCTCGGGGGCTGATGCAGCGTATCCTGACTGCTATCAGTATCTGCGCTGCAAAACGTATTCCACAAACCTGACAGAAAGTTCTCATAAACAAAGGGTTGTGTGTTTTCTTTAATGTATTTAGTCTGCTGCTGTCTTTGGATATACAGTAGACGTCAGGTGGAATTTACAAGGACCTTAAAGAGCAGTGGTTGCTAGGAGGGCTGCACGCATCCTCAATCAGGCCGCTGCCCTTCAGGGTGGGTTTCCACATAGAGTGTTATTGGAAGACACGATTTACGATCATGCCATGGGGAAATTTTAAGGACTCACAAAACATCTACTTTATGTGTTTTTGTAGAATGCGAGGCAATTGGCTATTGTGGATGCTTGCATAGAACAGAAGGGCCTTTTTATGAATAGATAATTTCGATGTTTGTTCTTTCAAACTTCTGGTTGTGTATCTGAAAGATAATACTACGCGTAAACTGTGTTGCTGTTTTGTCTGTAGGGCTCTGCTTTGTCATTTTATGTTTTCTTCTGTTGCTCTGTTCGGCCCAAGAGAACATTTGAGTTTCTTGTTATTGTTCCATTGCGCAAAGCCTTAAAACCCACACAATAGGCCAACGGTAGTTAACAAAAGAAAAACAACCACGCCATTAATCAATTGGTTGGAATGTATTGTCAACGCTTAATTTAGTAAAAAGATAAATGCCAGGGCCCAAGATATTTCATGGGTGGCCAGTTCAGCCTGCACTACGCACTACCACTGGCAAATGTGCTTGCCATTGTTGCCTGCTAACCATTACACTCCAACTATTGTATCCATATGCATCACTTTGCCTCACAGAAAGCTGTAAAAATGGCCTGGATGAGGTATTTTTTATTTAACCTTTAATGTATATTGATTTTTAAACATTGTTCAGATATACTCTGAACACAAATAGACAGACAGCGTCAAAATGTGCTTGACAGTCAGAAACAAATGCTACACAAAAAATAAGTGCCACTGTTGAAAACTGACAAACAGTGGCACAAATTAAGCACTGCTTATTGCCTTACTAATTCCTTAAAGCACAGAGCACAAAGCGATTATCCAGTTGATTTGTTCTTGATGGTATCAGCATGGGACAGATGCACCTAGCATATTTCAGGTCACAAACGGCCTGATTCGCAGAATCGTGCCGTTTGCAACTGTAAAAGTGCTTTTTCAAATGTACAAAATCCAAATATGATTTTTGCATTTGTCATTTTATATTTGGAAGGGGCGTGATTAAGGTGTCCCTTCCAAATGTTTGCGACCCAATTCCGGTTATAAAACAGTAATAGTTTAAAACTGGTGGGAACCCATTCACAAAGGGGAAGAGGTCCACAAGGGACCCCTTACCCTTTGAGAACATAAATAATAATATTTTTTCAAGCAGAGGCAGTGGTCCGAAAGACCATTGCCTACTCTTAAAAAAGAAAATGTCAAGGTTTCTTTTAAGGAAACAGACTGCATTAAAAAAAAATAGATTGTTTTATTAAAAAACAATCACAGACGGATGGCGGATTGAAGACGCCACTGTGGTGCAGCGGAGTCTGAAGCTCCCTAACCTCCGCATAGAAACTACCATTTAACCGTTTAACGGTTAATACGACATGGATTCGGCCAGAGCCAAGGTTGCGATGTAAGGCTCAAAAGCAGCGCTATTAAAAGAAGTTTTTGGTGCGCGCTCGTCACTTACCGGGCCTGCCGATGCTACAGCTCTTGCTCCTGTGAGGTTTGACTGGGCGGGATGCCCGGTCTCTTAAAACGCCGTACTGGGCTCGGCGGCTATTCTTCTCTTGGCTTGGCTACTTCGGCCTTGGACCGCATTCATCTCATTACGGCTGAAACGCTGCTACAAAAAATAAAATTTGGACTAACTTTTTGCAGCAAAGACATGGCCCCTAAGATCACACCAGTAGCAGAGGAAGGTACCGACCAAGGGACTAACATTGCAGTGGCACACCCTGAGAGCGCGACTGCCCGGGGCACTACAGGGGCAGGGACCACGATACATTTACCGGCCTTGTTGGAAGA
This sequence comes from Lissotriton vulgaris, assembly GCF_964263255.1. Lineage (NCBI taxonomy): Eukaryota > Metazoa > Chordata > Amphibia > Caudata > Salamandridae > Lissotriton > Lissotriton vulgaris. Next base: position 1,908,852,871 of record NC_141689.1, read on the forward strand.
CACGGGGAAGCGCGACAAGGTGATCGACCCATCGACCGGTAAGCTGCAAGTTATACGCCCCTCCCTATTCCCCGCTCCAGATAAAACATTAGTTGTTAAAGCTAAAACGGCTACTGTTACTGGCACCGCCACCTGTTCTAAGGGCAACAATGTTTCTGGTTCTTTGAAAAAAGACATTCCAATTAGCAACTCTCCCGGGGGCTCCAAAAGAGGGCTACGGAGTGGTATACTCGCAACAGTGAATCCGCTGCTGCTGATCAGGAACAAGGGGACTTTGAGCCTGAGCCTGAGTTAAACAATGCTGATAGTGGCGAGGTACTGGGCCATAGAAGCCCTCAGACACTGGGGAATACCTATCTTGAGCAGAACATTGAAATACAGGAGAATAGCATGGATGGGGGAACTGGGACTACTGAGCACGCCTCTGGGAGCGCGGAAAAAGCAAAAGGGCTCTCTAATGATGAGTATGAAGAAATCATAGAAGAGGAAGAAGAGACGAGAACGGGGTCCTCCGCAGACTCTGCAAAACAGCTACCTAGGAAAAAAGGAAGAGCTAAGGCTAAAAGTAAACTAAAGAAAAAAAAACACTAACCCTTCTACTCTCTCAACGGTGATTTTGTTTTCAAATACGCGAGGGAAACCCATCAGGGTTGAGAGTCCATTACGCAAGTGGATCCAGGCAAAAGGGGGGGTAAAAACTATGGCATTACGACTTTCAGGAAACAGCCCGACTGAGATAGCTCACCCTCTCGTTGAGGCTAGTGGTAACGCTTTCCTTCCTGATGACCCATTTGAGTTTGCTATTCTTGATACAAACTCTGTAGAAAGAGGATGTCCTGACTCCAATGTGGCAATATATGGGGTAGAGCAGACGAGTAGTACTGGCAGTATTCAAACTACCACCATAACCCCATCCACTACTGCTACAAGGACTGAAGTAATGGGAAGATGCCCAATGGGGGAACATACTTCTTCTTTAAATGTACTCTCTGATATCCCACCTAGCACCACTAATACGGTAGAGTCCGGTCAAACTTAGAGTTCTTCTTTGGCATTAATACTCCACACACTCACAGAGCAACGGCAGGAAGCTCAACAATATATTTTGCAATTAAAGGAAGATAATAATAAAATTCAAAACTGCTTATCGGAAGTGACCAGTAAGATGGGCGGCATTACACAAGAAGTGGAAGAACTACAACAGAGGGTGTGGGGGTGGAAGAGCTATCAGCATGCACAGAGTTACGTTCATCACATCACGATGCAGAGATTAGAGTGCTTCAAAACAAACTTGAGGATATGGAAAATAGACAGCGGAGGCAGAACCTCAGACTTTTTGGTATTCTCAAGGGATCAGAGGGCTCGGACCCTCGTGCTTACATAGTCAAACTACTCCAGTGCGCCTTTCCCGATCTGGCCGACTGGGATTTGGACTCACAACTACAAAGAGTTCATAGACTGCCATTAGTAAATAGAAACAAAGAAAGTAAATTCCCTCGACTGTTCCTGATTTTTTGGGGGAATTTTTTGCTTAGACAGACAGTCTCCATGAAAGCAAGACCCAACTCCCCTGTGGTGACAGAAGATATAACGATTTTTGTTAGGTCAGACCTTAGTAAGCCTACTATTGATAAGCGCTGGAAGCTGCGGCAACTAATAGATCCCTTTAAGACAGCAGGGGCTCAGGTATTTCTTCAGGAACAGGCTTGTCTTAAAGTCATCAAAGCTAGTCACACATATTATCTTACTGAAGTTAAAGAAGCTGAGCTGGTTCTATCAAAAATTAGCGCTAAACAATATCACTCATAACAGGAAATGCATAAAATGAATTCAGGGTGGGGGAAATTTTAATGGCTTGAATATTTATATTGGGCCAATACAAGTCTTTTATACAAGACGGAGTGGGATCTTTAGACAGCTGCACCATTAGTTGGCTCCCCTTCCAACGGCAGCGGGTGATAGAGGGGGGTTTTCCCTTCAGGAACTCAGGGGTGGGGGGCTGGTCTGGGGAGGGTGGGGGGGCATGTGGATGGAGGGATAAAAGTAGAAAAAGACAAAACAAGCTTCAGGATGATTAATTGTGTACACTGCAGACAGGCTATAAAGGAGGAATTACAGAATTGGGCAGAGTGCCCAGATTTATTAAAAGATTTGCAATGTTTCAAATTAGATGTTTAGCCTGGAATGTTGCGGGCCTCAATAATAAAAATAAAAGGTGTTTGGTTTGTGAGGAGCTGAAAATGTACAATCCACACCTGGTCCTGTTAACTGAAACACATATCTGTTATAAGGAAAATAAATTATTGGGTCAACTTGGCTACGATGTGATGGTATGTACTACATTAAATGCCCCTATATGGGGCGTGGTGATTTTGAAGAAGAGGCAACTACGCTGGGAAGTCATTAAAACATTATCAGATAATGGAGGAAAATGGGCAATCGCCCTAATTGAGTTGGAGAATTGTAAATTTATTTATTTATTTATGTTTCTTGTAAAGCGCAGGAATTCGATCTCCAGAGAGATATCTCCACGCTGTGTTGTTCCGAAGATAAGTAAGGACAGAAAGTTTGTATGACATATCTAAGGTTGCTGGGTAGGAAACAAGTACGTCTTCAGGTATTTTCTGAAAGTAACAAGATTGGAATTTTGTCTTAGGAAAGGGGGTAGTGAATTCCATAAAGTAGGACCTCTGAATGCCAGGGCCCGGCCGCCTTGTCTTTCTTTTTTGATCCTAGGGATCTGTAGCAGGGCTTGATTTTCAGATCTTAGGGATCTTCCTGGTTGATAGGGTTGGAAGATTTCAATCAAGTACCTAGGGCCAGTTCCGTACAAGCATTTGTGGATGGTACAACAAATCTTAAATTGTACTCTCTGGCGTATTAGGAGCCAGTGTAGCTTGCTCAGTAAGGAACTTGAGAGGGATCTCACAGGGACATTAAGGATCAATCTGGCAGCAGTATTTTGAACAACCTGCATTCTCTTCAGCTGTTCTGCATTAGCGGATATGAGTAATCTGTTGCAGTAATCAAGCCTACTCATAACCAAGGTTTGTACTAGTGTTCTCCGGTGATGGTCAGCTAAGTATGGGAACACCCTCCTGAGTAGGCCAATGACTTTCATACAGGTTCCCGTGACCTGTGTGGCATGATCTTTTAGTACCAGAGATTGATCTAGTTTGACACCCAGATTTTTCACACTTTCCTTAGGACAAGGAGCTGTACCCAATTCTGGAGGCCACCACTCAGGTGACCAGAGGAGTGGGGCATTCCCAAAGAGCATGGCCTCCGTCTTGCCCACATTACACTGCAGGCAATTGGAGGTCATCCATCCGGCTATGGCTCTCATTCCAGCAGCAAAGGAATTCCTTACTGCTGAGGTCATGTTTTGGAATGGGAACAGCAGCTGGGTGTCGTCTGCATAGGATATTGGTATAAACCCAAATTTCCTTGCGACCTTCGCCAGGGGGGCCACATACACATTAAATAATGTGGGGCTTAGACATGAGCCCTGTGGAACCCACTTGGTGAGCTCCCTAGAGGTGGAATAGTGAGAGCCCAGGCGAACATTTTGGGATCGGTTGGAGATGAAACTTTTCAGCCATGATAGAGCCGTTTCCTGCACTCCTACTCCCTCCAGACGACTGATCAAGGTGTCATGAGACACCGTGTCGAAGGCAGCGGACAAATCTAATAGCACCAGAATCATAGAGCCTCCTCTATCCTGTGCCATTCGGATGGTATTGGTCACGGAGAGGAGAGCTGATTCTGTGCTATGATTTGGCCTGAACCCAGATTGAGAGGGGTCCAGACCGTCCGCTGCCTCGATGAATTTAGAGAGATGAGTGTTGACGTGTCTCTCCGTCATCTTGCTGATGTAGGATAGGAGGGATATGGGACGCAGGTTATTGAGGTCTGACCAAGGTAACGTGGTATTTTTACGAATGGGATTCACTACCGCCATTTTCCAATCATGAGGAATCCTACCTTCCTTGAGGAAAATATTGATCAATGCTCTGAGGCTTGGAGCCAGAATGCTGCCCAGTGGCGTAGCCATCGCGGCTGGTAGTAGATCAGTCGGTGATCCAGATGTAATTAAATTAAGGAGCATGTCTACTTCGGTGTGACTGATTTCTGGAATCGATGTCAAGGTGAGTCTACATGTTCCATTATGGGTGGGTTCATCTCTAAGACTATCTATGATATCTGTATTGTTGTGTGGAGTTTTAGTAATTTTGTCATAGATTAAGTCTATCTTTTTCTCAAAAAACATCGAGATCTCATCGCATAGATTTTGGTTAAAATCATCTGGACTCTCACAAGCTATAGGTTTGACAAAGGATTGTAAAACTTTAAACAACTCCCTCGTGGAATTTCCTGCCTCCGTAATTTGTGAGTCTAGTTTGTGCCTCCGAGCTTTTTTTTATGTTTTTAAGGTAGTTGGAGTGGGCTTCTAGGTAAAGGGTTTTACTCATAGGAGTGTGAGTCTTCCTCCATTTTTTCTCCAAGCCCCTACATTTCTGTTTTTCGACTCTTAGTTCCTCTGTATACCATATTTCTGTCTTTGGCCTAATACATTGTTTATGTAATTCTAATGGAGCAATTAGATCAATGGCCTCTAATAGTGATTTATTAAATTTGGCCAATCCACTTTCAATATTATCCTCTTCAAGAAAATTAGGTTATTTCCATATTTGCTGTAATGCTTCAGGTGTTATTTTATGCCATTTTCTTTTCCATGTGGGAGGAAGAGGTTTTTGGGACCGTGGGTATGAGCCAAGTAATTGAAAGGATAGTAGGTAGTGATCTGACCAATGAATAGGGGTAGGTAAACAACATGTTATTTTAGGGCAGTTGGTTAGGATTAGGTCTAATGTATGGCCTCCTATGTGTGTTGAGCCATTGTTTTGAATTTTTAGTCCTAAACTGGATAGATCATCAAGTAAAGATCTGGTGTCAGAATTGTTTGATACATCAACATGAATATTAAAATCTCCGAGGAGAATTAAATCTTCATTGGCTCTAAAATAAGGGGCCAATAGTTCCATAAGATTTAAGGAGAAATCCAGACAGGAGCCAGGGGGCGATATAATAATGCCCCTTTCCACTGTGCCTTGGGGGAAGAGGAGAATCTAAAAATCATTATTTCCATCTGGTCATTGCTACACTGGTCAAGTGTTGAGACCTTTAAGTTATCTTTATAGACAACAGCTACCCCACCTCCGGTTTTGATCTGGCGATCTAGGTGCAAAATCTTATACCCGGCAGGTATCGCTAACATAATTGTGGGAATGGTATGGGGTTTAAGCCATGTTTCTGTAAGAAAACAAATATCTGGCAGTTCGGAGTTAATAAGATCCCACAATTGATGGTGGTGTTTGGGTAGCGAACGTATATTCAATAAGAAACATTTAAGTCCTGGGGATCCTTTCCTGGCAGCATGTGTAGTATTGTTTGTGCTATCAGCTCCGGTTAAGGGAGGAGTCCGAGCTAACTGTTTAGTCTCAATTATAGAGCCCACATTAGTGGGAATGTCTCTGGTTAGGCATATGTTTGTAGCCTGAAAGTGGCAGGTAGCACAGGAAAAGGGACCTTCAAAGTTAGGCCAAGTGTCACGTATGCATGTCTCAGTGGAGGTTATGTTTAAACTGAGAAGAGATTCTCTGGAGTAACATAGAGTTGAGCTAACCTGAGTGTTGAATGATCCAGAGATCAGAGCCATGTCCCTTGTCCCGTCCTGTCGCGGACGGGCGCAGACGGGCTTTTCTTCGGCGCTTCTTAGGCGCGCTCGAATGTGCATAAATATGTTTTTTGTGCTATTTATGGGCCCAACACTGATGAACCACGTATTTTTGATTGGTTGAATAAAGAATTGTTTGCTTGGGAGGGTGAACTGATACTGATGGGGGATTTTAACTGTGTTATGAACTATGATCAGGACGTAACTAAGAAAGGCTTATTCCGATGTATGCGGTAAACTAGGTCTGTGATTTTGGAATTAGCACGCATACATAATGTTAAGGATGTTTGGAGGGATCTGCATCTGTCTATAGATGGTTACACATACCACTCCCCACCTCATAAAGTGTGCTCACGCATAGATCTGGCATGGGCCTCCGACCAAACTATTGAATCGGGGCACATGGAGATCTTTCAGATCACAACCCTATACTTTTCTCGTTTAGCATAGTTCAAAGGGCACCGGAACTTAGATCTTTTTCGTTCCCCAGATACTTATTAGCTGATTTAGATTTTGTAGCACTACTTAAAGAGCACATCAAAGAATTTATCGAAATAAACACCAATACAGCCTCACTCCTATCGGTATGGGATGCCTGTAAGGCCTCTATCAGAGGACTCACCCAACAGTTCATATTTAAACAAAATGCAGAGTGCAAGAGAGACATAAAGATAGCTACTTCGAATATTATGAAACTTGAAAAAAGAACTTGCTGATGCACTTAGATCAGCTGGGCAAAGTCCGCAACATATCGCTCAATTAGAAACTAAATTAGTCACTTTACGTACAGCATTAAAAAGTTCGTTTTTGGGAGAGAAATAGTTTTAAAATACACAAATTTAAACTGTCTCAATATGAATGCGGTGATAAGGTAGGGAAGGTCCTCGCTTATAAAGTTGCAGATGATTGTGCAGCAACACTAATTAAATCTATTAAGGGTCTCCACGATATTTTATATAGTCAACGGACACAATATTGGATCAGTTTGTTTGATACTATGGAAAGCTGTACACCCCCGAGAACTGCCCAAGTGATGGCCATATGCAAACATATCTCAATGAGAACTTGCCTATAGGAGAAGATTTAGAACAAGAATGTATTGATCGATTGGAGGAAGAGGTTACACTAACAGAGCTGCGCCTTGCCATCAATTCTCTCCCCTCTAATAAGGCCGCAGGGGAAGACACTCTCCCCATTGAACTTTATAAAATATGTGCAGGTGAACTACTACCACTTCTCTGCTTAGAAACACATGGAAAGCTCCTGATTCTTCGAAGACAGCTAAAATTATGTTTTTTCTTAAAAAAAATAAACCATCAACGGACTGTGGGTCTTTATAGACCCATTTCCTTGATAAACGCTGACGCAAAAGCATATTCTAAACTCCTTGCAACACGGTTGGCTCCACATATGCCAAGGCTTGTTAACGCTCAACAACATGGCTTTGTTGTAGGGTGGGATACAACCACCCATGTTAATATAGCCATAACTGCTTTTGATGTGGCTGCAACTAATCTCACCCCACTGGGTATGATAATTTTAGACGCGGAAAAGGCGTTTGACCGAGTGGGGTGGGATTATTTGTGGGGGGTTCTAAAGCAATTTGGACCTAAGGGTCGATACCTGAGAAGTATACAGGCTTTGAAAAAGGACCCTAACGCTAAAATAAGTTACACAGGGATAATGTCCTCAAACTTTTCAATCTTAAGGGGTACACAACAGGGGTGCCCATTATCACCCCTGCTCTTTGCTCTTTCAATGGAGACATTTATTAACGCCCTTCAGACTCAATCTAAGATCATACCTTTTCAGCATGAAGATAAAATTCTTAAAATCACAGCTTATGCTGACGATTTAGCGGTTTTCACGACTAATGTTGTGGAGGCCATGGAAGGTACTACTGAAGAAGCTTATAATTTCGGCCTCATCTCCGGCTATAAACTAAACCTAAACAAAACTCAAGTTATAATGATTATCAATCTCCCTTTCCAGTGGAGGGAATGTGTCAGTCCGCGGTATATTTAGGGGTGACGATATCTTCTAAGATCGAAGATATAAATATGCTTAATTATGATACTTTATTAAAAGAAGTGGACGCCCTCCTGAAAAAATGGCATAAGATCCCACTTAATCTCCTAGGGCGAATTAATTTAAGTAAAATGAACATTTTACCGAATTTTTTTTATCTTTTCAGATCTATTCCTCTTTGTGTCCATAACTTGTTTTTTAAAAAATTAGACGGCATCCTCAGTAGCTTCATATGGGGCTATAGAAAGTCTATAAGATCGATATCGATATTAAAGCTTCCATTGGATAAAGGCGGCCTTAATTTTCCTGACCTTTGAACTTATTTTTTCGAGACTTTTTTGGGACCGCTCCGTAGTGTGTACGTAGTAAATAATCAACTTTTTTTTCATCAACTTATGCTTGGAAAAGAGGCGAAACAATTCTTGGCAAGAGTGCAAGACCCGAATTACGTTAAACGCGTAAAATGTAGGTGAAGGATGCCGTGCGTATCTGGAATTTGATATTGACTATTTGCAGAACTTCTTTTTTTCATATTGATTTGCCATTGAGGGATAACCCAGGGCTTCCTGGTATTTTTAGCGATAAAGCAGGGCGTGATTGGGCCAATTTCGGTATTAAGTCTCTAGGAGACTTATATGGCACAGCAGGTTTCTTGCATTTTGAACATTGAAACTTTTGTATAAATTGCCTGACACTTCGCGTTTCAAATATATCCAAATAAGGGATTTCTTTATACCCAAGAAGAGTCTAAAGGAATTGAGCGACTCAGATATTTGGACTTGTTTATATTCGGAGAATAGGAAATCATTAATTAGTGTAGGATACAAGTGCCTTAGCCAATACAGAATAGACAATTGTCCTAAATTGGCTCTAAAATGGACTTCTAGATTAGGATTTAATGTAACAGCCCAGAATATTTCTGCTGCACTTGTTAATGTCAATAGAGTGCTACAAAACTATATGTCATTTATATCACACTCCACAATCAATCTCCAAATGGTCACAAAACAGCACAATTAGTGACCGTACTAAATGCCCGAAATGTGGTCTGGTGGCAGCAGACCTCGAACATATGCTCTATTCATGTCCATCACTAATTAAGTACTGGACAGCAATAGAAAATATTTTACTTCAAAAACGAGTGATTAACTCTTCATTGACTGCAGCCTCAGTATTATTGGCTATACACTCTACTAATAGTCTTAATAAAGATTTGTTAAATATTCTATTGACCTGCGCGAGACTGGTTATAGCTAGAGCCTGGATCTCTGTGAATCCACCTCACACGATGGAATGGTGGGCTCTTGTCAATGAAATTCACACCATGGAAGGGTCACTTTCCAAGATTAGAGGAATTAAAGCAAAGGAGAAATTTGATAAGATTTGGGATAATTTTTTGTAAGTTATTTACTGTTGAAGACTATGGATTATGGTCGTTATGGTGATACGTAGGCAATCACAGACATGGTCTTATGACCACAGCAGACCACAATCCCTGTAATAGCTGTGATTTCTAATTGGTTGCAAACTGCGACCTGACTCATTAATAGTCATAAGGTAGGTCGATTTGCGAATCCCTACATGAAAGTCAAAGGGTTTCATACTTAGAAATCAGGGCCGGACTGGCCTTAGCGTGCATCAGGCGTTTCATCAGTGGGCTGCCAGGGTGAGGATCAGTTTTGGGTCACTGGGAGGCATTTTTGTTACCGGGGCCAACAATATCGGCCCATGTAATAAAATCGGCTGAAACTGGTCCTAACCAACAGCTTAGCCACACCTCTACCCCCCCAGGAGGAGGTGCGGCTAGGGGAGCATCTGGGCGAGTAGTTTGCCAGTGTCGGTTTTGGTTCCCCGTCCGGCCCTGTTAGGAATGCTGATTTCCTAATTGTGATAAAGAGACAATCATGATTAGGAAATCTGTATTCCTAATGTTTGCACATGTGGTTTAGTCTTTTCTCCTATTTTAGATCACACTCCAATTGTGTAATTGCCAACATCAATATGGGTCCAAGAAAAAACAGCAGTTATGCTTGTTCATTGCATATTACCTTTGCCTTTATCAAGGCTGCAATTTAATAGGCATTTATATGAAATGTTTTAGCAAATATATAAAACTAATGAGTGATAAGTGATGTCAGTTTAAGAGATTGTGGTTTTATATTAAATATATGAGGAGAGATTGGTGCGAATTTAAATGTCTAATTTCTACCTTTTTATCCTAAATGGAAAAGCACCGCTGTATAAATTGGTCTCCTACGGTTACAGGAGACTATTCAACTTTTCAATTGTCCTCGTATATAGACGCTGAGTCGTGATGTGAAAATTGTATTATTAGTTTAATGATCCACTTAAAGACAAAACATCAGCCAACGCGTTTCATTCTGAAACCAGAACTTCTTCAGGGCGCAAACGGTGTGTCGAGGCGTAGTAATTTCCAATTTCGATATTTGATAATATCAGTTGAATACATTTTCTATTTTCTCCATTTCCAATTTTAAAGTGAATCCGGGAACAGAAATTCTCAATTTCCCCACAAATTTTATTTTGTAATTGTATATCGAGGCTCAACCTTAGACAAACAAAGTTCGTCCTACACGGTAGATGTATTGCGCCTCATATTCATTCAGTAAGTCCCAAAAATATCCTTATGGTAGTTGCCTGATGTGTTGAACACGATAAGTCAACCTCGGCGTCCCGCTATCTTAACGCGCCGTCCTCTCCACTGCCTGTCTAATTTCTACAAACAACAATGTGTAAAATATTAATTCTAATTTAATCACTTAAAGACTATACAACCCCTGAAACCTTGAACGATTACGTAGTTGGTCACATTCACAATTTAAAAACGACCAATAAAAATCGCTGAAATGTTAAAAGATGAATATACTATTATTAATAATCCTTTCTCCAGCAAGGTAGAAAAAGAAAACCAACTGTAACCCATTACAGTTCAGACATTGCCTTTTAAGGAATGCATGCCTTAATATGGTCAGTAAAAGGTGGTGACTAACTGGCAGATGCATCAACGAAAATACCTCCTGGTAAAACACCGAATCGGTAAAACAGGCCGATACCGAACGCAAAACCATAGCATCAAACCAAAATCGGTAAAAAATAAAGAATCGCTAAAACCCCCGCGGTAAATTACCGAATCGTAAAACAGACAATCGGAAATACCGAACCCCAAAGCTGACCTTGGAAATACCGAATCGCTATTAACGAATCGCAATGGAATGCATGATAAGTCGCTAATACCGAAAATCCCAAAAATCGCTATTTAGCTTGAGCAAAATAAGGGGAATCACAATCAGGAGGTAAAGTAAACTGAAGGACAGAAAAAAAAAACATCAGCAGGTGCTGACAATCAGTAACCCTTCATAAATGCCCTGGGAAACCCCACATGTCAACCAAAATGGCTGCCCTCTATGTGCTTGCTAGGAGGAGGAGGATCAACGCCCAGGCCCAGCGCAAGAGGATGATCCAGGACAGGATCTTCAGGGTGCGCATCACTTTGCTGGGGCAGACCGAGGAACAGGTGTACGACAAGTACAGACTCAACCGTGCCATGATTATGCGCCTAATAGCAGACCTGGAACCATTCGGGCAGCACGAGACCCGTAGGACCAACGCCATACCAGCCCATGTGCAGGTCCTATGCTGCCTACACCTGCTTGAGTCTGGAAGCTTCCAGGGGGTAATAGCTGAGACTGGAGGTGTGTCGCAAAGCGCTTTATCACGCTTCTTACACCGGTTCCTAGAGGCCATGCTGACATTAATAAATAGCCACATCACCTTCCCCACAACCCCCCAACAGCTGACTCGCACCAAACGGGAATTCTACCAGGTGGCACAATTCCCCCATGTCATAGTTTGTGTTGACTGCACGCATGTCCCCATCTGTCCTCCATCAGGCACCGAATACATATTCTGCAACCGGAAGTCATATCATTCTATCAATGTGCAGGTGGTGTGCAATGCCAAGGACATCATTACAGACCTTGTAGCCCAATTCCCCGGGAGCACACACGACGCTTACATATTCCGTCACTGTGGCCTCCACAGGCACCTGATCAACGGTGAATTTGGAGAGGGACACCTACTAGGTACATATAGATGCATCATCGTACTCTCCATCCACTCCATCCCCACATGTATATGTTCATTCATGCTGATTACCATTCTCTCCCCATCCTGCAGGTGGCAGCGCATACGCATTGCGTGAATATCTACTTACTCCCTACCTCAACCCAGCTACACCGCAAGAGCAGCGCTACAACAGAGCACACATCAGCACAAGGAATGTGGTTGAGCGTACATTCGGCATCCTCAAGAGTCGCTTCCGAATACTGCACAAGACTGGAGGTGCCTTGCAGTACGACCCAGTGACCTGCTGCAAGATCATTGCTGTGTGTGCCATCCTGCACAACATCACCACACGCAGGGGGATACCCATAGTGGTGGACGGAGAGGATGAACTACGTGCACAGCAACCCACCCCCCCAACACCGACAGGCGCATGTGCCCAACACAGCTGAAGGGCAACGGAGGCGGACATACATCACACGGAATCATTTCTGAGACAGGTAAGAGAGTGACTTGACAACAGGATCAGATTTGCAAGGGTTTAATGGGCATGGACACCTGATTGGTGCAGATATACGTAACACAAACATGCTGCTGCTGCAATTGAAGTCTAACTTAAATTGTCCCTTCTCAGAACGGGTGATGCGTGCAGCACTTTAGTCTGGCCATGGTTACGTCACCAAGGACAGTGTGACTTTGCCACATGTTCACTTGCGTTTGCCGCGTACCCCCAGTCTCATGTCCTGTGACTCCTCGGCTTCTCTACGATGGGAGTCTGTGGCAGTTGCATTGTGCCCACTGCGCCTCCTGCCTCTGGTCTCCGGCAGGGAGACGCTGCTGACACTGGAGGCTGCCTCACTCCCCTCTTCCGCTCCCAGACTGCTGACACTGGCTGACCCAGGCTGCAGTTGCTGCACTGCAGTGGTCACCCTCTCAAGGGCCTTTGTCACAGCACCACAATAATGACCTAGGTCCACTTGCAGGGGCACGGACCTGCGGGACAGCACAGCCATGCTGTTGCACAGCTTATTTATGGCCTTGTTAGTAAAATTCACTGCCAGCATGATCTGCCTGTGACGCCGGCGCTCACTTTGTTGGCCTGCGACTACGGCACGTGTCAGTTCCTGCAGGCAAAGCTTGATTTCATTGTTGCCGGCAGCTATGGCAGTGGTGTGCTCACGCACAGCGTCAGTCATGTTGCCTAGTTTGTTGCAAAGTTTGGTCATGGAGAGTTTCATGGCACCCATGTGTCTCCCCTGCAGGTGCTGGACACGCAGCATCCGGGTCTCCACAACTCCGTACCCTTCGGACAGATCGACTGGTCTTGCAGCTACCCGACCCGGGGGCACAGCCCTCTGCCTGATGTAAATGTAAATGTGTAAATGTATTGGCATTTATATAGCGCACTACTTACCCGTAGGGTCCCAAGGCGCTTCGACTGCTGCGAAACCCTTCCTGGCTTCCCTGAGAGATGGTCTCTTAATGAGTATCTCCAGGGTGAGACCAGGCATCCCCGGCGGTCTGGTGGGGCCGTTAGTGAAGATGAGGCAAGCTAATGCCCAGAGTTGCCGAGTGTGATCGCTGATCAGAGTGGGCACCGAGGCGAGAGAATTATCGAGTCCGCTGACCCTGGTCCAGAAACCTGCCGCGCCGGGAATCGAACCCTGGTCCCGGGCCGTCCTCTGCTCTCGGGTCTGCCGCCTCTAACCAGTGAGCCACACTACTTCACTGATGCGCTGTCGTGCTGCAGTTTGGCTGCTTGGAGTGACGACAGCCTGGCGTGGGACATTTTGGGGTGCTGAACTCTGATCCAACTCCATCACGGGCAGGGAGGAAACATCTGCTCTGCGGCTCTGCGGAGTGGCCTGCACTGGTGGTGGTGGTGTCTTGGACCGCGAGGATGGTGGTGGTGGTGGTGGTGTCTTGGACCGCAGGGATGGTGGAGGTGTTGTCCGCCGTGGTGGTGAAGGGGAGGACATGGCTTCAGCTCCCTGTGAGCACTCTGCATCTTTCAACACTGGTGTCTCTGAGATGACGAGGCGGCCACTGTCGTCAGAATCGATGGGGGGTGCATCTGTGTGTGAAACAGTGCATAGTTATTATCATGGTATTGTATGTCAAAATTGCTTTGGCATCTCACAATAAATTACTTTTTCTGACAGACATTTGGCCCTTTGCTGCTGTATTCATCTCTGGGTTCTGGCATGCACCCATTCATGTATTGACTACAACTCCCATGGTGCAACACAGTGGTGAGGGTATGTGTTTTGGGCACCGCTACATGTGCACTGGGTCTGGCATGGGGGATTGGGAAGGAACTTACTACACGCTGCATTGTTACGCTGCCATGCATCTTACCTTGTCCTCCTTCCGCAGCACCGGAGTTGTCCAGACGTTTGTCCCCCACAACAGCTTCCGGTTCTATGGTGGACTCCACTAGATCCTCCAGGGCTGTGTTAGGCATCACATTGGATGTGCCCCCTCCTGTGCCAGCAGCATCCTTGACCCTCTGCGCAATCCTCTCCTTGGCCCTCTTACGCAGGTCATACCAGCGTTTTTTTAAGTCGTCGATGCTGCTATGGGTGACTCCGCAGGCATTTACCTTGTCCTTGATGCGCAGCCACATCTTTCGTTTTTCTGCCTCAGGCACCTTCAGCGACAACTTCCCAAACAGTCGGTCATTGTTGCTGGTCACACACTCTATTAGGATTTCCAGCTCCTTATCAGAAAACTTGCGTTTTCTCTTTCGGTGTGTGTCCTTTCCCTGCTGGGGGGCCTCCTTCTCCATGTTGTCCTGCTTGCCTAGTCCTGGTTGCTGCTGGTTCAGTCTGGGTCCTCAGCTCCTGTGCTCTGCCTCCTCCTCTGTGCTACACCGAACACTGAATGCAGCATGGGCTGTCCTACTTCCTGGTTGTGATGTCATCGGCCTGCTTCCGATGCGTCGCGTAATTTTCCCGTTTTTGCTATTACCGAATTAGCAAATACCGGAATCACTAATACCGATTCGGTATTTGCTAACTCGGTATTTGCCACTCTCGCTGATGTACTTTCGCTATTTAATAGCGATTTTTACCGAATCGGTAATTTTTACTGATTAGTTTGATGCATTGCGGTTTGCATGTCCTTAATAGCGATTCCTTATTTTTCGCCATTACCGACATGTATTGCCGATTTTTGATGCATATGCCCCATAGAGTATTAAAGCAGCCCAAGACAAGTAGAAAATAGGAAGTAAAGGGCAGATTAGGATGGCTGTCGGCCATTCTATTGGAGGTGGAACCACCTAACAGGATGTGGCGGTCCCGCCAATGAAATTACAATGCGACCGCCTCCAAGGCGTTTCCAAAGTCTATGTTTGTATTGCAGTGGGAGCTGCGTGCGGAAGCACACCACGCAGTGCAAAACAACATCATAAAACATATCCCTGTACTACGTGGCAGGCACCATGCAGAGTGTGCCACATGGTGCGGGGATATGTTGGAGGGCACACCCAAAATCAAGGACCAGGTGGGAAGGGGGGATTCAAAAAAGGGGGTGGTGATGAACAGAGTGTCTGAATTAAGCAGACCACTCTTACCCAGTCCAAAGATCAGGGCTTGATCCATCACCATTATTTAGCTCACTGCACCATCCCAGCTCAGAACCTGGCTATATGCAAATTAGTCTGTCCCTGGCCCAGTGCATCATGGGAACAGGGCAGACCAAACTACCAAGCCAATTCTTCACCGGAAAGGAGACAAGCTTCCGGGGACCGGTTTCTGGCATTTCAGCCGTCGTCGGCCCGGCTTGCTTGAATCCTGATGGTGCAGTGAGCAAGGGACTCATGTCTGAGTATACCCTGCCACACCTATAGTGGCCAAAAACGATTCAAAAAAGGGGGTGGTGATGAACAGAGTGTCTGAATTAAGCAGACCACTCTTACCCAGTCCAAAGATCAGGGATTGATCCATCACCATTATTTAGCTCACTGCACCATCCCAGCTCAGAACCTGGCTATATGCAAATTAGCAGCCCAAGACAAGTAGAAAATAGGAAGTAAGGGGCAGATTGGGATGGCTGTCAGCCATTCTATTGGAGGTGGAACCACCTAACAGGATGTGGCGCTCCCGCCAATGAAATTACAATGCGACCGCCTCCAAGGCGTTTCCAAAGACTATGTTTGTATTGCAGTGGGAGCTGCGTGCTGAAGCACACCACGCAGTGCAAAACAACATCATAAAACATATCCCTGTACTACGTGGCAGGCACCATGCAGTGTGTGCCACATGGTGCGGGGATATGTTGGAGGGCACACCCAAAATCAAGGACCAGGTGGGAAGGGGGGCCACTACGGGCCACAATGCCCCTTTCCGCCAGCCTTTTAGTGGCAGGTGAACTGCCATGAAACGGGTGGCAGGGAGGGACATCTTAATCCCTACTGCAGGGCCTGGCAGGCACTGCCACCATTGAAGGGATTATGGAGGCCTCCAACACACCAGCGGGCTCAAGGAGCCCATCTGATGCGTGGTAGTCTGACTTTTCTGACCACCAACACGCCGCCCGCCATTGTAATATGGTCGGCGGGAAACTACTACAATGGCATTGAGACTGCCACTGACGGGCTGTCGGTGGCGGTCTCATGGCTATCTTACTAACTGTGATATCTAAGCCGACTACCATTTGATTAGCTATTACTTAAACAAAGGGGGCATATTGGAATTGCCTGGTCCAGATTACTTGGGAGCTGCTATTATTTCAAAAATACATTAATTTCCTTATTTCCATGTTGTCTATGGGAGGGGAATAATCCCTATACTACTATTATAAAGAGAGAACGGTGTCCTTTGAGGCGGGTAAACTCGAAAAGTACACCACCAATCACAACACCCAATACAGCGTTGGAAAGGGGAGGTCCAGGAGATGGACATAGGCTATATATATATGGACACCATATACATTAAAAAGGGGGGGCGCCCTCAGTGGTAAAGTAGTCCCTTGTGGGCATTGGGCGTTACCATGTGAAAAGATGTGGGCGTTAACATTGTCAGAGGGGCAAGATGTGGGCGTTAACATTGTCCATGATGCGAGGAGATGTGGGCGTTAGATGTGGGCGTTAACATTGAGAGGGGCAAGATGTGGGTGTTTTACATTGTCCACGATGCGAGGAGATGATGCTGAACCAAACAGAATTACAGCGTAATTGCAGTGCATCGTTTAAAGCCGCAATATTCACTCCACACACATTCTTCCAACACCATTCACGCTCCATTCATTCTAACGCTCACAGTGCAGCGTATGTCAAAGGCGCAATATTCACTCGCACACACATTCACGCATTCGGGGAGGCTGATACATTCACCTGGGCGTTACCGTTGCATGAAGGGTGGTAAGCTGACATCATGTACGGGGCGCGGCTTGCAAGCAACGTTCGCGCGCTCGGGGCCACGCATACACAAAAGGGCGCGGCTTTCACAGCCGAACAATCACGCCACATAACTCTCCAAACACATGCAGGGCTTGCGAGGAATATTTTCAAAACGTTCACCATTAGTCAAGCTCCCGCTTTGTCACAGGGGGATGACCTCAATCAAAAGAGGCGCGGCTTTCACACAGTACATAACAACGCCTTTCACATTACACAGCGTTTCAGGGCTTGAGCGAGTCAGCGTTCTTGCATTCTGAAGCTGAAAACATTGTCACACAGAGATGAGATAAATTAAAAGAAGCAGGCTTTCGCACGTTTTAGGGCTTAAGCGAGTCAGCGTTCACCACTATAAAAATCACAGTACTTGCGTTCAGAAGCTGCAGAAACAGCAAGGGATTCACTCGCCGCTATGTGTGTTACCACTGTAACCCTCCCAGTAATTGCGGCGCTAAGGATAACATTTTAGTTCAGTGCTTAAAAAACGTCCTAACAAACAAATAAACAGCACTTTGCAAGCTGGCACTATATCACAGTGTTCTGCACTGTAAACAAGATAAGCCACTTTCACAAGCAATAATTTCACTCGGCAACATCACCAACGACTAAATAAAATTTCGTGCTGTCACAAGCAACAACATTCTCACGGGGGGGGCAAGTACAAACAAGGAAACACGATTACCATTAACTCCGTTTACCACGAAATATTACTATGATTCTATATTTCTTCAGTAACAAGATTGCACAATTTACTTTTCTGCCCCGGACAACGTCGGGACGGGCTGCTAGTACTAGATATAGTAATTATAGACATGGGCCTTTTCCTGCATGGTCTCCTCAGATTTTCTGCCTGTTATAAACTTAGATTTTGCTGGTTTTCTGACATTGTGCACTGTGCAACTGCCATTGGTGAGTGCTACAGTGTGTGTGATTTGTCCCTAACATACTCTATAAAAATTGGTTACAGCCAAATGATTAATGTAACTTACTATTCAAGCCTTGGTAAGTTGTTGCAAGAAATGCACCAGAGCCATGGAAATTAAATGGTATGTGTTTGTGTTTGATGTAGACTGGAAACCTTATTCTTTCCCTAGCCAAGATGAACTTTAGCACTTATTTTTGAATGCATGTTTTTTTCCAGGTCCAGTTTCGCCACTTCTTATATAAAGAGATTGGCTTTTCCTTTCAGTGCATCACAACTGCAGCTTTCTGTCTTCCTCAACTCCAGCTTCATCATTTTGCTTCTTCTTGTGTCTTCTGTTCCTTTTTGGCCTGTCTCTACCGTTGAAGGTTTTTCTCTGCTATTTAGTATTTGCCCTCTAAAGGTTCTTGGGGTTCTCAATCTGCTGCCTACCCTATTCCTTTGATGTTGTCTTCACATGTTGTCTTCACTTTCGTTTTTACTCTGGAGCAGGGAATAATGAAAGGTAGCAGGAGGTCATTTCAAAACAAGATCAATCCCGTACCGCCCAGAAAACTCTTAATTTATACTTCCCACATCTATGACTAAAGTGTATGACTGCAGAAAATACAATTGTGCTCTGGCTGAACTGCAATTTATAACCACTGTTGTGACATATGACAAAGAAAAATGCCTTACCATGTTGGAAACCTACTTTTATAAATTAACATTTCTAAGAATTGTTTGGCAAGCCCACATGTGTATGTGCTTAAACTATAAAAGTGAGACTTGATATATAATAAAGATAAATAAGTACTTACAGTGAAGGGTTGGCAAAATCTGCTTATCAATGTGTACATCCAACTACATTTTTCAGGAACGGTTATTTTTGATAATAAAAAATTGATTTTCACAACTTAGGCAGCATGCTAGAAATTTCATTAAAAGGCTGTTTTCTCCTTTTTGTCAAAAATCTAAATCAATGGTAAAGTAGATTTTTGGTGACTGTAGTAGAAATGCAACTTTTATAAAGTATACCTTTTGCTGCCTAGGAACAAACAACAATGAAAACTACTTTTCCTGTCTACCCTGCTCCGGCAACTATAACTAGCAACCCAGAGTAGGAGTGAATACGTAATCTCATGGAGTACATGGCAGCTGCCTCTGGAAGCAGGAATGTTGAAGTATTGTAACAAATTACCACATGTAAGAAATTGGGGTAATAGAGGAGGTGGGTATCCAGTTCAATCAGTTACCACAACCACAACCCTTGTCAGGTGAGCCCTCACCTAACCTGGGCTCAATCACCTGATATCTATATCACAGAGCAGACAGGATTAACTTAGAGGCAAAATGTAAAGTAGTTATGCCGTACCAAAAAAGAAATAAAGTCAAAACACAATACAAGAAAAATTCCTAATTAATTTAGAAAAAGAGAGTAAATTTTAATAAATAAAATGACAACAAAATGACAAAAATTCAATAAGGGAAATCAAGTTATGAATTTTTAACATTCAAATGCAAAAATATCTCCAAAAAGGTTCAAGCACCAACCGAGGCCATCTGCTTAGACTTGGTGTATGTTAAGGCTGACAGTGATGGAGCCGCCCTTCTTCACAGTCAGCATTAACCTGCACCTAGGTACTAGCCAATCCAGATATGACTAGGCTTGAAATGAGGATTATGAATCCGAAACCGGTCCCAGGATGCTTGTTTGCGGTCCAGGGAAGACATGGCTTGGCAGTTCAGGCTGGACTGTTCCCATGAGGCACAGGGTCAGTCTGATTTGTATATGGCCATGTCTGAACTGGGCTGGCTGAGTGAGCTAAAGAATGGTGATGGATTACACCCAGATCAGTTGACTGGGGGTGAGTGTTTGATTTGCTCAAACACTTCATCCATCTTCCCCTTTTGTATCGCTTTGTTCGCCCTAAATTGGCAGGGTATGCTCAGACGTGAGTCCTTTGCTCACTTGGCCACTGGATTCAAGATAGCCCGGCTGATGAAGATTATGAATCCGAAACCGGTCCCAGGATGCTTGTTTCCGGTCCAGGGAAGACATGGCTCGGCAGTTCGGGCTGGACTGTTCCCATGGGGCACAGGGTCAGACTGATTTGCATATAGCCATGTCTGAACTGGGGTGGCTGAGTGAGCTAAATAATGATGATGGATTAAACCCAGATCAGTTGACTGGGGGTGAGTGTTTGATTTGCTAAAAAACACTCCGTCCATCATCCTCTTTTGTATCGCTTTTTTCGCCCTAAGTTGGCAGAGTATGCTCAGACGTGAGTCCCTTGCTCACTTGGCCACTGGATTCAAGATAGCCTGGCTGATGAGGATTATGAATCTGAAACCGGTCCCAGGGTGCTTGTTTCTGGTCCAGGGAAGACATGGCTGGGCAGTTCGGGCTGGACTGTTCCCATGAGGCACAGGGTCAGACTGATTTGCATATGGCCATGTCTGAACTGGGGTGGCTGAGTGAGCTAAAGAATGGTGATGGATTAAACCCAGATCAGTTGACTGGGGGTGAGTGTTTGAATTGCTCAAATACTCCGTCCATCATCCCCTTTTGTAACGCTTTGTTCGCCCTAAGTTGGCAGGGTATGCTCAGACGTGAGTCCCTTTCTCACTTGGCCACTCAAAAACTCCGTCCATCATCCCCTTTTGTATCGCTAGGCTTGAAGTTTTGCATTAGGAATAAGTCACTGAAATGGATGTCAAAAACTCTCAGTGGGACAAAGTAGCAGGTTCGGGCCGAAAAGAGTTCCACGTCATCGGATAGCCACTGAACAGGGTCCTATTGAAGTATTTGACTTTTGGTGGAAAAGTTATTAGTGGGTGAAATTTTAATTTCATGCCCATGGAAGGTACCTTGCCAGATACTTTTTGTGCCTTCACCCAGTGAAGATTTCACTTTCAGACATAGTCACTCTTTTGAGCTCAGATTCCTCCAGCAGGGTAAGTGTGCAGGCAGTAGCAGAAGAGTGCTCCACAAGTCAGATACCTTCCCTGTGCGGTACAGCGGGATCAGATTTGCTACTGCAGAAAAGATCAGAGTGGGAATAACTTGAATCTTTTGCCCAGCTGCAACGCATCTACGTCAGACTGGCTTGTAAAAATTGGTGCCGGTCCGCTGGAGGTATTTGGAGTCACAAAGTTTCCATGATCCAGGAATCAGGAACAGTTAGGAGTACACTTTGATGCCAGTCAAGGGTCCAGGAAATTGGGGACAGCACATGGGGAGGGTCAAGGTTCACTCCATCAGAGACCATCAGCAGGGTCCAGAGCAGGTCCAATTGGAACTGGCCAGCTGGGCAGTTGCAGAAAAAGACATCTCATAGCTCGTTGTGTCCCAGTACCTTGATCAGCAGGTCAGCTTTATGAGCAATGGGTCCACTTCTTTGTCCTGGGTACAAGAGGGAGAGCTCTTCCAGTCTTCTAGGGTCTTCTCAGGCCATGTACAAGTTTAATCCTCTTCTTTTCTTCCACAGGTCCAGAAAGGGCTCTTAGGATGGTACTGTGGCTGGCAAATTTATAACTAGCACCAGCCTGTGATTAAGGGTGACTCCTGTTGCCTCCTGAACCAATAGGGTAAAAGTTCCCAGGGAAACCCTACCCACATTTCCAGCACCTCCTCTGTGCCCTACTATTTCAATTTCTATTGATTGGCATTTCTAAAGTGCATGGCTGCCCATCAGGGCAAATACATGCTAAAAGGCAGAAAAATAGATCAGATTCAGACTCATCAGATCAGTCTCTCTCAAACAGCGAAGTCTTAAGAGACGTCCAAGAGCTGAGTTTGTCTAGGAAATTACATCGTTTTAGAGGAAGGGACTTCCACAGTTAAGGTGCCTGATAAGTAAAGCACCGACCCTCCCACTTCTTCTTTTGTAAATTGTAGGTATTATTGCTAGCAGGAAATTAGAAGATCTTAGGGATTTTGATGGCAAATAAAGCTGTACAAAATGGCAACATATAATTAGGTAAATGTTATAGAGGGCATGATATGTGATGCCCAATGCTTTGAATTGAACACTTTTTGATTGGGAGCCTGTGAATTGAAGGAGTGATTATGCTTTGGCACCACCATCAGCAGATGGGCTGTTATGCCCTGGACAATCTGTAATCACCTGCGCAGGGAATGAGAAGTACCAAAGTAAATAACATTTCCGTAAATTCAAACACAAATTTACTAATGTTTGAAAAAAGGTTCTTTTCTTTGGGAAGTGATTGGATAAATTCCCATTAGCTTTATGATGGGCCTCATTTGCAAACATTCCCATTAGCTTTCTGATGGTCCTCAAGTTGCTGAAAGAGCCTGCCACTAGTTTCATGATCTGGAATTCAAAAGACAACTTGTCATCCATCCAGATCTCTAGATTCAGAGAGGATTTAGGCTAAGCCTGAGGCCCAAATCTACCTGGCCAAAATTCTGGCATTCAGCAATTAGGATTGTTGCCTATATCATAACCTCTGTTTTTCTGCCAATAGGCTTTAGACAATAATTTGAAATCCAGTTGGCCATTGCCATAAGGCATAGCCTAAGGCTTAGCACTTAAGAATGTTGTTCAAATGCTAGCAAGATGACCAAGTGGGTGTCTTCTGCATATGACACCAATAAAAGTCAGAAGAGCTGAACTATGTCTGCAATGTCTGCAAGGGGGTGTACCTAATTGTGAAACATTGCCGGGCCCACATTTGAGGGATAAGGGATATGAATAAAAAGGAATGTCCCATACATGGAAACTTCGATCCTGAGGAAAGGACAAAATCCACTTCAATGCCTGAAATTCCACCCCAAGATTATGTAGTCTCTCTAACACGATAACATGGGAGACCACATCGATAGCCGCACTGTGATCTAATAAAATTAGGGCTGCCATGCCATCCAGATGCAGAGTGCGTTTGAGTTCCTCAGTTACTGAAAACAAATGTACAGTACTCCTCTCTGCATCAAACCAAGATGGTGAAACACTTCTTCCCTTGTACAAAGCCTGTACAAAGAGGTGTGGTCAGGAAAATAAGAAACACCTCCCCTGTGATCACTCTTAACCAGTTCTGGAGCCCGCTCCTTTCCAACTGAAAATGGTGCCTGTCTGGCTGGTCAGGCAGTTGACTGGACCAAGGTGTCAGCTAATCAATCAATCAATAAATCAGGGGGCTTTACGTGCTACTCACACGTGAAGGTGTCAAGGTGCTGGGAGGGGTGGGGGGCCAGCATTTCCAATTAGTTGAAGAGCCAGGTCTTGAGAGCTTTCCTGAAGGTGTTTAGGGAGGAGGCACATCTGATGTCAACAGGGTCTTGGCCGCAATGTAGGAGAAGGCTTTTTCCCCTGTTCTGGCTCTGCGAATGCGTGGGGTTTCAGCGAGGGCAAGGTTTGTGGAACTGCGGTTTCTTTTGGGTACGTGGAAGGCCATTCTCTCGTAGAGGTATTGGGGCCCTGTGTTTTGGAGGCATTTGTAGGCGTGGGTGAGTATCTTGAAGGAGACTCTCTTCTTGACGGGGAGCCAGAGGAGCTTCTGTAGGTGTTAATTGATGTGGTTGTGTCGGGGGATGCAGAGGAAGAGTCTGGCTGCGGTGTTCTGTATCGTATGGAGTTTGCACAGTAGAGACTTGTTGATGCCGGCGTACAGGGCATTTCCGTATTCCAACCTGTTGGTTATGAGTGCATGGGTGACTGTCTTCCTTGATTCAGAGGGGATCCATTTGAAGGTTTTCCGGAGGATGCGGAGGGTGTTGAAACAGCTGGACGTGACGGCATTGACTTGCTTCTTCATGCTTAGGGAGCAGTCGAGTATGATGCCCAGGTTTCTGGCGTGGTCCGCGGGGGTCAGAGGGTTGTAGAGTGCGGTGGGCCACCAGGTGTTGTTCCATGCTGAGTGGTTGGTTCCGAGTACGGGGACTTGTGTCTTCTCTGAGTTGAGCTTCAGGCAGCTGTTCCTCATCCAGGATGCAACGTCCTGCATTCCTTTCTGGAAGTTGAATCCGGTGGTGGGGTTTTTGGTGAGGGAGAGGATGAGCTGGGTGTCGTCGGCATAGGATACAATGTTGAGGCCGTGCTGTCTGACGATGGTGGCGAGTGTGGCCATGTAGATGTTGAAGAGGGTTGGGCTGAGTGATGATCTCTGGGGTACTCGCATTTGATTTCCGTGGGTTCGGAGAGAAAGGTTGGTAGGCTGATTCTTTGGCTTCTGCTGGTGAGGAATGAGCAGATCCAGTCGAGGGCGGTTCCTTGTATGCCGGCGTCATGTAGCCTGGCGGCGAATGTGCGGTGGGAGACATGTCAAATGCTGCTGACAGGTCGAGTAGTATCAGGGCTGCTGCGCAGCCTTGTTTGAGGAGGGTGCAGATGTCATCTGTGGCGGCAAGTAGGGCAGTCTCTGTGCTGTGGTTGCTGCTGAATCCAGATTGGAAGGGGTTGAGGATGGAGTTGCCTTTGATGAATTTAGTTAGCTGGGTGCTGACTGTCTTCTCAGCAACTTTTGCCATGAAGGGCAAGAGAGAGATGGGTTGTTGTTCTTGAGGTCTGTGGGATCTGATAAGTGTTTCTTGAGCAGGGGCCTGACCTTGGCATGTTTCCAGTCATTGGGTAAGGTGCCAGACCTGAAAGTGGCATTGATGATGTGTTGTAGTTTTGGTGTCATGGTGATGGCAGCTCTGTGGTAGATGTGCGGTGTGCAGGGGTCCGTGGGGGCCCCAGAGTGAATGCCTTTTATGGTCGAGGTGATCTCTTTGGTCATAACTGGTGTCCAGCAGATGATGGAGGGCTGGCTGGTGTTTCTGGAGGGGGCGATGGTCACAGAGTCAGTAGTTTGACCTTTGAAGTTATTGTAGATGTTCTTGATTTTCAGGTGGAAGTATGTTCTGAGCTTGTCACAGAGGGCCTGGGAGTGGGTAATATCTGTGGTTTTGCTGGTGGATTTGGTGAATTCCTGGATGACACTGAAGAGCTCCGTGGGGTTGCTGGTTTTGGTTAGGATTTTGTTGTGGATGAAGGTTTTTTTGGTGGTTCTGATGTGATGGTGGTATTTTGTCATGGTGTCTTTGTAGATGGTGTGATTTTTGGGCGTCCTGTAGTTTTGCCAGTTCTTCTGAAGGATTCTGCAGGTGAGTCTGGCTCCTTTGAGGTTGGGGGTGAACCAGGTGGCATTCCTGTGGCTCTAACTGTTGGAGTTGCGTAGCGGGGCGAGTTTGTCTGTGCAGATGGAGATCCAGGTGTGAAGTTTCATGGCTGCAAGGTTGAAATTGGTTATGGCGGTGGGGGGAACGTGGTTGAGGGTGGAGTTGAGCTACTCCTCGGTGACTCTGCTCCAGTTTCTTCTCGGAGGGCGTGGATCAGGTTTGGGCGGCTTGGGGGTCTTGACGAAGAAGTGTACGCAGTGTTGGTCAGTCCATGGGGTTGCATGTTGAGGCTGAAGTGGGTTCTGTTTCCTCCTACAAAAATGGGGTCATGGGTTTGTTCTGCCTTTTGGGTGGGTGTGGTGACGAGTTGTTTCAGTCCAATGTTGTCGAGGTTGTCGAGCAGGGTGGTGGAGTTGTGGTCGCTGGGGTTGTCGAGGTGGAAATTCAGGTCTAAGATGAGTATGTAGTCCATGGAGGAGATGGCAGGGAGTACGATGAGGTCGGTGATGGTGGAGGCGAAAAGGGCGCAGGAGCCGGGGGTCTGTATGCGAGTGTGATGCAGTGTGGAGTTGCGGGTGGTCAGGACCTGGAAGCGCCGGTGTTCGGCGCCAAAGACAGCGTCGCTCAAGATAGAGAGGCGTAGGGCGTTTTTGTGCGCGATGGCGAGTCCTTCTCCTGGGTGGTTGGGGCAGTCCTTCCTCTGGATCTTGTATCCCTCGGGATGGCTTTGGCAATCTCAGGGGCAGAGGAGTTGTTGGTCCAGATATCTGTATTAAGGTGACGTCTGGTGAAAGGGTGTCAAGGAGGTTCCAGATTTCAACTGCGTGTTTGTGCATGGAACGCAAGTTGAGGAGGATGTACTTCGGGCATCCGCGATGTTTGCAGCATGGGTGGTGATGAAGGTTTGGCAGCAGTGGCGGCAGGAGAACTGGCTATGGATTGTGTTAAGCTAACATTTGCCTGTGACAAAGTAAGTATGAGAAAATTGGGTTGCTGGTTGAGGAGGGCTGTGAGCAATCTTAAAGCAATAGGCGCAATCCTAGTCAGGGTCAATCACAAAATTCACTAAATTCACCTGTTCTTAAAGTTCTGTGAGCTTGGTACAAAAGCAGTCAGGCTTAACTTAGAGACAATGTCCAAAGTATTTATGCAGCTCACAAATAGTAATTAAAAAAACACAAGATAAGAAAAATAAATAATTTGACCCCAAACAACAAAAATCCAATCAGTAGAACCAGAGATATGCAATTTAACATAGTAAGGTAAGTGCAGCTCCTAAAATAGCGAAGTGCCACTCACTGATATCTGGCTGTGCAAGACCAGGTGAAAGTCAAAGGTTCAGGTCAGTCACTAGAGGGCGCAGGTCGGATACAGGGACCATGTTAGTCCCACTGAAAAAAGTAAACTTCTAAAGTCCTGCATGAAGGATTTGTGGTGTAGGAGGAAGGAGAGCATTGCTGATGGTCATTGCCTTAGTGTGAGAGCAAATTGGGTGTCGTGGACGGCCATCGCTGGAGCACAAAGAGTCATGTTCACCAGAGCTTCACGTTGGTGGTCAGAGTAGGAGGTATGATCTTGGTGTGAAATTACTTGTTTGCGGTCATGAAGAGCCCAAAACTTCATGATTTCTTCTTTATTTTTAAGGAGGAGCTCAACTGATGCCATACCAAGGGTCCAAGACCTCTTATGAATCAGGAACTCACTTCAGCAGAGTCCAGCAGGGTTTAGGCAGGTCCAGTTGCAGGTCCACGCAGGTCAAGTTGCCGCAGCTCAGCTGGGCAGTTGCAGAGAGGCGTTTGGTCAGTCAGCTGACCCTTGAAATCATTTTTACCTGGGATGAAGGGTGCAGGTCTAGTCTTCCTTCTCAGCAACCAGGGCAGCTCTCAACCAGCAGGGTAATAGGGGTTGCTTCTTCTGTAGAATGCACAAGTCCATGAGTGTCCTGAAGTGTGGGTCTGAGGTTCCCCTTTTTATAGCTGATTCCCACTCTGAAGTGGGAGAATCTTATGGAGTTCCCCCTACCGAGGTCTCTCGAATTTTCTGCTGTCCAGCCATGGTCCCAGTCTGTCTGGGGGCACAATAGGCTAGTGTGAAGTCAATTGTGTGTGAGCTGGGCCAGTGCCTTTGAAGTACAAGTGTGGAAGGTGACAGTTTCACCCCCCTCAAGCCAGAGATTGCCCATCCTGCCAACACCCACACCCACTATTGTGGTGATGTCTGGGAGGAATCTCACAAAGACCAGCTGCCACCTACACCTAGTCATGTGACCCAGGAACAGGTTACAGACACTAAATGGTTGGAACTAGAAAATGGAAAGTTTATAAAGGTGGTCTTTTTAGAACTGTAACTTAAAATACGACTTTATCATCAAGGAGGGGTTTAAATTACTATTACTCAGACACCAATCGTTACATTTCTACCTGCTCCCAAACAAAGGTTAGTGCTCATTAAAAGCAATGAGTTAACCCATTGTTATTCTGTGGGAGAGGTCAACCTCACAGTAGTGAAAAAGGAATTTGGGGGGTTTCACTACCAGGGCGTATACAATTTAAATCATCAAAAAGTAAGGTTTAGGCCTGGCAAATGGTTTATTCTCCCAGGTTGAAATAGCAGCTTGAAATTGCACGCCCTGGTTACAATCTCAGAACTGAAACATGTTTTAAAAAAGTTACTTAAGGGGGGGGGGTACAATAAATGATATAGTCCTACTAGTAGCATTTAATGTACAGGCCCTAGCTACATGTAGTATGATTTTATTAAAGACTTACCAATAATGAAATATGCCAATTGGGAGTAAGCCAGTTTTACCATGTTTACAGGAGAGAACACAAGCACGATAGCACTGGTCTGGTGTGGTAAAGTGCATAGAGTCCTAAAGCCAACAGAAATGAGTTCAGCAAAACAGTAGGAGCAAAACAGTAGGGGTGAAGACAAAACATTCGGGGGTGGCACTGAAGAGAGAGTCAGGTCCAACAGTACTTGAATTACCTGGGAACAGCCCAAATGGTCATCCTGTGATAGGAACAGAGCAATTCCACACACCCAAGGCCTTTGTCACAACTCTGAGAGAAAGTTCACACCTTATCAAGGGGGTCTATTCATCTTCTGAGTGACAGTTGGAACTCATGAAAATGTTCCTCCAGATGCTTTAGCAAGAAAAGTGTAACTATCTTCAAGTACGTTTTACAATATATGTATTAAAAATCGAACACCACCTGGAAATTGGGTGTGTAGTAAATATTTCAAAAAGTTCAAGAATGAAATTTTCAGATGTTTCCTAGCCAGAGATAACATTATAAAATGTTATCTTGTGACCAAGGGCTTTTATATGAAGCAACCAACCCTACTATAGTGAAACTAGCTTTTGGGGCCTTTTCACTGCAAGGGCATGTTTAACATTAAACGTTTACCTATCATAATTTTAAATACCATGCACCCTGCATTATGGGCAGTAACGCCTATTTAGGGGTGACTTTTAATATTCAAAAGGAAGGGTTTGGCCTTCAAGAGGGGTTATTTTGACCGATCACATTTGCAGTTTTAAAACTGTACAGCCAAGCTGCACATGGTAGGCCTGCAGTCATGTTTATACTGTCACTGTGGTGGATGGCACAAAGGGTGCTTCTGTCCACTTGTGATATTTAACTTACAGGCACTGGGTGTGCTTTAGTATCATACACTAGGGACTTATGGGGAAGGCAAACTTTGCAAATCAGGTGTATCAGGCAAATTTATTCATGTTGACAGGGTGTGCATAGGCACTTTACTGCTGGTTAGCAGGGGTAAAGTGCACACAGTTCTACAGTCAGCAAAAACAGTCAAGGAAAACATCTGAGGGTACAGAATGCAAAAGATGGTCATTTCCAACACCACGTAATAGGGACGTGTAATCTAGGAGGGGGCAGGAATAGATGTCAACACAAGGGCTGCCATGACAGTTCTTTATTTGTAGTAGACATCTTAAAGGGGGTTCCAGGATCAGAAACCTTTAGTTCCGGGGGCTCACTCTGACATTTGGCTGTGGCAAATATCAGAGGGGAAAACAGAGGGGGCAGGGAGTTTCCTTTTTTTTCAATATGGATGTTTGTGAGGGGGAATACCAGGCATCAAACTTTATGCCCACTCTCCAAAGCTCCAATGACTTCAATGGAGCCATTATAGTGATACGTCTATTGTAGGTAGACGATCTATGGTTGATTAGCAAGGATCTCCAAATATCGTAGGTGAATGCATGAATCTATGACAGGTAAGTGTAGACTGCAGCCTCTGCTGACTTGACAGATAAGTGAGTTGCTGACATACTCTAAATCAAGAAGAAGTAGAAGGGTAAAACTTGGACATAAGTGCAGCAGCAATGTGAGGACAGTAGTAAAACAAGCTTTTCCAGCTACATTTATTTCTGTTCTACTCTGAACTTTTGGTGCCAAATCTGAAGACTTCTACCAGAGCTTAACTATGGGGTATGTGACTTTGAGGAATTCTCTTACACCACAGGATGATTTTGAGAACTAGAAAAGTGATCTCAAGGTAAATACTTTGACCAGTGTGATCCATAAGGCTTATCCAAACTGTGTTCCATTGCTGTCACAGCTAGTTCATAGTCTACCTCAAACACTAACTCTGGTGCTTTGATGTCTTTGACACTTTTTGTCTTCAAATGTTATACATACATACCTTCAAACTACCTTCCCTGATTTTTTTTATTTCTTCCTTATTATGATCTCTCTATTGTTTTCAAGGAGGTTGGTGATTTTATTATTCTGTGTTTTTTAATTTAATGCTGTTTGATACTGTTTGAACACAGATATGTCTGGGGATTTTTTTTCCTGGTCAGCATAAAAGGTGGTACAAAAAAGAGAAATACAGATGTACATATTTGTGTCTCATGTGATACATGCAGCTATAATAAAGAAAAACATCCAGGCCCAACACCCATGCTTAGGAAGAGGTCCAACATTTTATGATGCAGCACATTTAACCCACCACAACAATAACAGTGATCCAACATGTTATGCAATGTACCACATGCAGCTGACCCATGCTAGCATCACCATCAAGTCGTATAACCAATCTGGGCGGGTCTGGGGGTCTTTCGAGATCAGGTGCGCACCAGGGGATACTACCCCGTCCTCCTATGTAGAACTGAGGTATTAGACATAGGGTTACCAGAGGTCCCTAGGTCTGGAGACCTGCTGTAGTTCCTCTGCATATACCTCCAGGGTTTCTTTACAGTATGTCATGTCAGCAACCCAATCCTTAAATCTAGGTGAGCGCTTACTGCTTGTCTGGGGAATTGCCTGCAACTTGTGGCATAGATACCAGTCATTGAGCAGTAATTCATTAAGACCTCTGCTGTGACTTACACAGTGTGTGCTTATTTATAATACTCCACTTCATGACAGTCACCTAATGCCAAAGCTGATCATGAATTACTTGCATCAAATGATTTGCTTACAGATGGTCAACACCAGCAGAGGAATCCAGAACATGGCACACTGTCTACTGGCCTACACAAAATATTAAACAGATGGTCCTAGGGAATATCAATTTTAAAGACCAGGTAGTGTTTTATCCCCAATCTACAACAGAAAAAAACACAAGAAACCTACTGGTCTAAATACCATAAGACATAGAATAACAGAGACAGTAGAATGTACAGGCCAGAGAGATGAGAAAACATGCATTAAGTAGAAAAGAATCTTATCAGCCCACATACGTGGCGATACTTCGTCATCTGGGATTTGTGGTTGGTTGCACCATTCGTGCAGCCAACAAAAAGTCATATCAAAACTATGCTTGTTTTGTACCCCAGTGATCGGTACAGCCACTCGCCAGTTTTGATCAGTGGTGCTGAAGGTTTGCAGTGCAATAAAGTGAAAAATTAAGAAGTGCAAATGTTAAAATTGGCTACTAGGATGTTTCAGAAACTTTAATAAACACTATCCTGGCTGTACCGATCACTGGGGTACGAAACAAGCATAGTTTTGATATCACTTTTTGTTGGCTGCACGAATGGTGCAACCAACCACAAATCCCAGATGACGAAGTATCCCCACTTATGTGGGCTGATGGGATTCTTTTCTACTTTATGCATATTTTCTCATCTCTCTGGCCTGTACATTCTAGTGTCTCTGTTAAGCTATGTCTTATGGTTTTCACACTGTCTACTGGCACCATATTGAGATGATTTACTCCAAATTACCTTGTTTGAGTTTTAAAATGTCAGACATTGAATCAGCTAGTCATAAGAAAATGGAATGTTCTAAAAATGGCCAAGCCAAGAGCAAATATAGAACTGGAAATGACTTGAAAACGATACACTGTTAATCACTAAAAGTGATGTTATGAAATATGTGGAAAGGCACAATATACTCTGGAATATAGTCTAGCAACTCAATGATGGCACTATATTGCAAAATAAAAATGACCTGCATTGTAGGGATCGTATCCACGTACTTCCATACTGAGCCGACCAATCTGCTTGTTACAGGTATTCAAAGATGTAAATGTAAATGTAAATTGATACTTGTATAGCGCACTACTCACCCGCAAGGGTCTCAAGGCGCTTGTACGAATACCGCTGTGGAACCCATCCTGGCTTTCCCTGTGAGGCGTCCACTCCTGGGCACCCCCAGGGTGGAGGCCAGGCATCCTTATCATTGTGGGGGCCGTTGTGGAGATTAAGCAAGCTATTGCCCAGAGTTTCAGAGTGGGACTCTATGATTAGAATAGGAATGAGGTCATATCTTGTTGGGGGACTAAATGCCTATTGACTAGTTAGCATAACTCAAATTCACAGGATTTAGAGTACCCGCTATTGCCTATAACAGAGTAAAATTAGGGGTTATGGTGGAAACTCTTCACATTTACTTAGGAACATTAAATATTATAAAATCATATTAGGCATCTAGGACACATCATTTCTACTCTAACTGTTGTTGCACGAATTCTGCTGGTGATGCAGTACTGTGTTTTGGGACAACAGGACGTTAGAATGTAGGAACTGAGTCTTTCTACTACATTGGTGCATGTCGGCTCAATCCTGACTAGCTAACAGTGACTCACCTGAACTCCTAACCTTCCCAGAGTAACAGGTGATTTCAGCAACCTCAATCATGACCCTTTAGTCTCCAAGGAAACTGTGGGAACAGATCCTTCTCTTTCATGACTCACTTACTCACTCATGCATGCCAGAACTAAACCTAAGAAAACCATGAAGGAAGTTTACAATATATTTATGGTAACTATCGTAGTCTATTATGAAGCAAATGTGCTGTGACCATTAGACAGATGCAACTAAACAAACTAATTAGCATTACTAACAGACTGTACAGGACAAGCATCCCAACCAAAGCAAATTATTTATCTGTCGAGGTCTACTCTTATTATATGAGCACAGGGATATATTTGCAATCTCTGGGATTGGCCTAGGACCTCATACCTAGTGTATGCATTCAGGTGGTTCACATCATGAGGGTAAACTTAATTTATGCAGGGCTGCATGTCAGGTACTGACGTTGTTCCAGAACAGTCATCTCTGCTGGAATTCTCCTCTCTGGTCCCCAAGGGGACAAGACACTAAATATATGATACAACTATTGTGTTGGAGGTGCAGCTGTCTGACTGTGTTATGTCGAAGAGATGTGGACTGTTGCTGACCGAGTACAATAAAACAGCACACTATGTTGTTATGCATTCCCAGCAACCTTGTACAAAATGTGTAAATGAAATCAAAGAAGAGTCCCTGAATAACAAGCAAGATGTACAGCGTATTCTCAAAATACTGTCACAAAAATGTGTGATATGTGGCTAAGCAGAATAAGCGGAGGCAGCCTAAAAATTTGTAAAACGCAAAACTAAGGAAGAACCGTAGTGGGCCCTGAAGGGAAATCACTACACTATCATCAATCATGGTATGTTAGAGGTACATGTAGCCAAAGGGTACCTTTGTAATAAAGCAATAATATTATAAATTAAATACATATAACCACATAGATGATTACTTTTTAATCTGGTTTCATCAAGGGCATATCATCTATTCATGCATTTCAATGACATCATTAAAATCATACTAGACTGCATGCAATTTCATGATCCATTTGCTCATATTTTCCTCAGACAAAACTTGTGGTTGTCAATGCTAGTTTTCTTCTTAACTGTTGATTGATGACATTTTCAGTCTGTGAGTATTTTTGATCTCGTGAGATTGGTGTGATGTTCCTGAATTCTCTTCCTCAATTATCAGATTGTCCTGCAGATATTAGTTTCTTTACAGGGACATGTATATGAACTATAAACAACTGCAATCCAGCATTTCTCTTGGAATCTATTATTCTAAATTTGTATTCATTTTCTTGTTTCCTAGATGCCAGCAGGTCTTCTAGGGACCAGGAGGCCCTAACAAGCAAAGAAGTTCCCCAAATTCAGTCCTACTCTTTTGAGATCAGTTTTAAAACCCTGAATCACAATTCTGTAAAACTGATAACAAAGTCTATCCTGTCCTTCCCTGATGTTTCAAATATGGAGGCTCAATTTACCCTTACCACTACTTCAGTGCCTCTACACATCAATCAACTATTTGCACCTTGCCCAATCCACTAACAGCCGGTGTCAACCTTCATTCAATCTCAGGATCATAAACAGGCTGAGCCAGCCAGTCACCTATTCTCTTATGGCTGTTTTTACAGCTCTTGAATTTCAGTGACCCCTGAGCCGCCTCTGAGGTGGTCTGCTTGATGCACAGCCATAGTAGTGAACGTGGCCTACAGTGTCACAGGAAACACAATCTGTCTTTGTAGCCACTCTGACCAAACCACTACTACTGTCTTCATCCTCAGGCACCTCATGCAATAATGTTTATTTCCATCAGTGAGCTGCACCAGGGGTTAGCATTATTTCCAGCAGAACACTATCACTTTTTTCTCCAATGCTGCTACCAGTTGCTGTAATTAATTAAAGAATTCCACCAATTATCTTCCTTTTGTTTCCTCACACTGTTATCTCATGCATTACATGTCTGTATTTTAGCTTTGCAGCTTTCAGGACCTTATTTAGAAGCACATGAGATTATTCCAGACAGAAAGTCCAGTGTTTTGTTCTCCCATGCTGCTTGGATTAATTCAAGCATGCTACACATTACTTTTGTTTTCGCATGTTGGTCTCTCATGTACCACAGCTCCCTGATTCAACATGGCTGTAATCAAGACCTAACATAAACATGTAGTGACTACATTCTGGGGACGCCCACAATAGGATACCACCATCAGTGCATGTCAACTGTGTCAGCCACAACAGAATACCAATGTGCTAACATTCAAGCAACAACAGATCCATAGACTCATACCTCTGCTCCTTAAAGATCCCTCCTAAACACAATATACACACAGGACCTACTATCACTTTTACTTTCCCTATGTTATGTTATGTTATTGTTAGACCTGGCATTCTTGTCTTTTTTTTCCCCTAACTTTTTGCCTTAAGATGTTCTGTTTTCCTGACTTCGTTTTCGCAGGCCTTAGGACTCTGCATACTTTACCATTGCTAACCGGTGATAAAGTTCTTTTGCTCCTTCCTTATCACATGGTAACATTGGCTTACACCTAATTGTCATTTTTAATTTGCTAGTAACTTTCTTGTAAAGTGTCTGTACGTGTGTCCAGGGCCTGTAAATTAAAAGCTCCTAGTGGTGCTTCGGCACTGATTGTGCCAGTTTTAAACTGCTAATTTGAATTGCCAAAATGACCCTTTTGTAGGCCAAAACCTTCCTTTTTAATTCACATAAATCACCTCTAGGGTAGGCCCTGGAAAGCCCAGATGGCAGGGTACACCATATATAAAACATAGGACATATACTCTTAAATTTTGCATGTCCTGGTTCTGAAAAACACTTCCATTTGTTTATCACTACAACAAGACCTACCACCCCATAGTATAACATTGGATTTTAAATTACAGTTCTAAAAATGCTACTTTTAGAGAATTAGCATTTTGGTGCCTGCTGCCTGTCTCTAGGTCACATGACTGGTTGTGGGTGACAGATGGGTGCAGTATATTCCTCCTAGAGAGTCACACACAATGGTAAGCTTAGGTGTGATTGACTGGGCCATCACTGGCAGGGTGGAAGGGAGGAGCTGGATCCAGCCCCATTTACACTTGAATAGGGTGTGTCCTGTCTCCACACAAAGGGCTACCTACCCACTATGGTTAGCCTGGAGCCAGGCCAGGGAAATCAGGGCACATATGCACTTCAAAAGCAAGCCACCAGAAGTTTCTACCCACTTCAAAGGCACAACTGCCACTCTGCCGGACTGCTGATCTGAAGGAACAGCTGCCCTGCTGTCTTCTTGCCTGGATTAGAAGGACTGGGCCTGCATCTCCTGAACCTAGAACCCATAATGACTCCAAGGTCTAGTTGGCTGGCCTCCTGATCTGAAGCCTCAGGGGCAAAACAGGCTTCCAAAAACATTGCATCTGCACCTGGACTCTGCCATCTATGACTCTACCCTCCCAAATGGTGCCACCCCATCCTGCACTCTTGAAAGTGGACTTAGGATGTTCTACCAGCCTCTGTGGATCCAGCAGAACTGATGCATCTACACTGCTATGTGGCGCATACCCGAGCACAAAGAACACATTGCCGCGGCTGTATAGATTGGGCCCATTGCAAAGACAGGCATCACAGCTTTTGGAAATGCTGCATTCCGCTGAATGTGTGACCCTCCTCAGGGCAGGCTCTCACACCCTCAACAAGGGCAGCCGCGACAATGATGGCAGATTCAGCACTGCAGCCTGACAGCTTCGCAGTTCTTTGCAACCAACGCTTTGCTCTGACTGTACACCACATTCTCGGGCCGGACTTTGTATCACAAGCCACATCAACACGATCCTCAATGACAATGCAGGTCCTCACATTGCAGTCTCAACACCTCTTGGAACTGATGCAACGCTTCAGCCGAGAAAGCATCTTCAATGCAGAGCTTTGCAACAATCCGCAAACCAGGATTTAAGGTGCTCAGGAGGACCTAACTGGTTCCTGTAGCCGATCTGCACTTTATCACAGTCTGGCCTGAACTTGTGACGTTATCCTGGTCTGGCATGACCAGACCTCCAGAAGTTGCAACTTTGTGCTTATTGGCACTATTCTTACTCAAATCTTTAAAATTGAATATCTTTGGTTCTACTGATTGGAATTTGTGTAATTTTGGTCTTATTTTATTTACTAAACCAGTTATATTTTCTAACTTTGTATGAGATCCTTTCTGTGTGGTGTTTACTGTTTGAGGAGTTGCAAAAATACTTTACACATTGCCTCTAAGCTAAATTGACTGCTCAGTGCCAAATTACCAGAGAGATGAGCACAAGTCAATTTTGGGTTGGGTTGAGCCTCACCCTGACAAAGATTGTGGTTGCTGCTTAACAAGGATGCACACCCCAGTTAACCAACAACCCAATTTCTCAGTTATGTTATGTTATGCTATGCTATGCTATGCTATGTTATGCTATGCTATGCTATGTTATGTTATGTTATTTTATTTTATGCTAGGCTATGCTATGCTAGGCTATACTTTGCTATGCAATGCTATGCTATGTTATGTTATGTTATGTTTAAATGTAAAGCACACAATCGTCCAGTGTGGTATCCTGGTGCAGAACACATTTGTGTGCCTAGTCCTACCTAGGGTAGGTTGATTAATTGAAAAGCTGATCTTCAGCTTCATGTACAATTCAAAAAAAGAGGAGAAGGCCCTGATGTGGAGTGGGAGAACATTCCACACTTTAGGAGCAATGTAATGAAATGCCCATCCTCATAATCTGGTTCTGTAAATGCACTGGATGTGTGAGAGTAGGGGTTCTGAGGAACAAAGGTGTATGGGTGGTTGGTGGAAGGAGGTGCAGCTGTTCAAATAGGTGGGGACATAAGTTGTGTAGAGCCTTGAATATGTGTGTGTGAGGAGATTGGAATGAGAGTATTTGTGTACTTGGAGTCAGAGGAGCTCCCTGAGGTGTATTGTAATGAGAGTTCTGTTTAGGACGTTGAGAATCAGTCTGGATGTCGAGTTCTGTATTGTTTGTAGTCTTCTGGTGAGTTGCTTGGTAATACCAGTGTAAAGGGAGTTCTTATTTTCCAACTTGCTGGTGACCAGGGTATGACTGATGGTTTTTCTGGTGTTGCTTAGACGCCATAAAGATCTTCTTCAGCAAATTTAAGGTGCAGAAGAAGGATGAATTTATGGCATTGATTTGTGTAGTCATGTCCAGTTTGTTGTTCTGATTCTGAAGTTCCTGCCTTGGGTATGGGTCCAAGTTTTGCCACCCACCAACTTAATTCTGATGGCAAGGTGTTCTTCTAAAAGATCACTACTTCTTTCTTGTCGGTGGTGAACATGAGCCAGTTGACTTTCATCCAGTTAGCGACTTTTGTCATGCAGACCGTGAACTTGTTTCCTGTGTTCGGTGTGTTTTCTGAGAGGGAGAGTATGAGTTTCCTATTGTAAGTGTATGAGAGGCAGTTGATTTCATATCAATGGATTATGTATGCATTGAAGAGGACGCAGCTGAACAATGAACCTTGAGGCCCTTAGTAGATGAGTTTGCAGGCTTCCGAGGAGTATACTGCCAAGCTGATATCCTGTGTTCTATCAGTTAAGAAAGATCAGATCCAGTGGAGTTTGGGTCCTTGGATGCCAGTCTCATGCAGGCACCTGATGAGGATGGAGTTTGAGATTGTGTCAAATGCTGCAGAGTGGTCCAGAAGAGTGAAGGTTGACGGGTGAACTTTCTCTCAAGGATCATGTAGATGTCTTCTGTGGTATTGATGAGTGCTGTGTCTGTACAGTGGTTGAGCCTGACTCTCAGCTATGTGGCGTTGATGAGCTGGCGGTTGCTGTGGTGGTTTGTGAGGCATCAATTTATTATTTTCCCTAAGACTTTGGCCAGGTATGTAAGGATAGAGAGAGGTCTGTGTTTAGAGAACATGGCTAGGTCAGCAGATGGTTTCTTGAGCAGAGATGTGACTGTAGCGTATTTGCAGGTGTCTGGGAATGTGGCTAAGTCGAAGGAGTTGTTGAAGATGGTGTTAGTGTGCATTTTCTTGGAGAAGGAGTGGTGGGGCAATGGTTAGATGGGACCCCCTTGTGGACGGTATTCATGCTAACGGCAGTTTTAATAATGAGGATGACAGGCCATGAGGTCTGGGGATTGCATTCTAATTATCTGACTCCCAACCTGCAGGTAGCCTGCAATCCCCCCACATCTTTGATCTTTAAGCTATTCACAACCACACCTGATACCCTATGTAAGGTGCAAATAATTCTAGTGGAAAGGAGACGTCAATTACACTGCATAAGTCAGCATATTTACAAAAGGCTTAAATGGCATGTTAAAACTTTCAATGAAGATAACTACACTAGCTAAAAAAAGAAATGACCAAGACTGCCCTTCTTTTTTTTTAAAAGTAGCCTGAAGCATATCACACTCCTTTCAATCCAGCTGCATCCTCAATCAACTCTCAATAATCAAAGGTGCCCACAGACTCAATATGTCCATATCTCGTGGCACCCCCTATCAACGCTTACAGTGACTACACCTTTATAATGCTAGTCAGTATTCTGGACTTTGAAGAAATCTTCTAGATCCTCAAAATAATTAAACTGAGAATGCACAAACCCAGATCTTTATTGACCCAGCCATTGATTCTCCTCATGCACTACTCACCTCAACTCCTAACAATCATCAAATATACAGCCTCTGACTTGATCTTTCTCACCGTCTAGCACCACATCACTACCTTCAACGCCCCAACAAACCATTGACCCTCTACCAGTCAAATTTACTCTGAAGTGTTCTGTCTTACTAGGATGGCCCTTAGTTGCCAAATCATCAGCCCACAGTATGTGCTGCCAACAGCATATCACCAATAGCTAAGAAGGACACAACCCAAGCTCTTCTTGCTCACCTTAAACCTAGCCTATCAAACACCAGATTATCAATGAGGCTCCCCTTGAAAAGATTGAAAATATACACAACCATATATCTGAATACAAATTTCACTTGGCTTGACTAAAATGTAATATGAAGTATATGCAGTCACAATACACACTTCTCTCCTTGCTTATAGCCACAATAAGGAAGCCAGGTGGGATGATAGTACTAAGCCATGCTAACAATCCATCTTGTATAATTTCTGTCATTACAGTCTCCTATTTTCAAAGACAAGCTACTTACTGTAGCTTCCACTACAGGGATAGGAAGCCCACACACATAGTCATTCATAAATTAGGTTTCATGTTCGCAACTACCTCAACACTTATATCCTTAAAGTGCAGTCCAGTCGTGGCTGGATTACTGTTTCATCTCCATCAACCTCTCAAACCTAGAGTATAGTTGCAGTACATGCCACCAATATGACACTCTTCCATTCACACCACTCACTATAGAAACATAAATTCAAAGCAATTTGAGTCACCTAACGGTGCCACCAGAAACAATTGCACTACATCAACTGACCAAGATATATTCAACAACCTCTACTCAACATACAACCTGCTCAAAATATTTGAGTTCCTGTGAAACTCAGAAAACTGCCTCTCCAAACCCCCACATGAAGTGATTTCATGCATAATTTTCTCAGCTGAAAATCAGCAATCAAAACCTGGAATGCCAATGGCTCAAATCACAGACTGAAGGTGCCAACATCTGCTGCAAGCTACCAAGAGCCATCAAGAGAATCAAAAATGTTTACTACCTGAACTGTATTCATGAAGTTCCCAATCAAAGAATATATTTACCACTATCTATCACTGACCTACCCAGATGCCATAAAATGTGATCCCAACTTATTCCAGAAACAATGTAAAGATATCCTTAATTTCTTCGAGATAAGATTATAAAAACTGTGAATAGAAATCGAAACCCTAGATGTGCATTCTCAACCCCATCCTCATCCATATCTCACCCACACCTCCTCTGCCACAGTCGTCCTTCACCTCTTTCACACTCTTGGAAATGATTTAAATTCAAAGCCGTGGCATGCTCCACTGATTGCCTCCCGTAATTCTTGTACTCCGTTGCAGGAGACACAACTAATCTAAGGCATGCCTCCTTTCTTTATGGTACAATTTGTTAGCCCATAGAAAAATGCAATGATCACTCACTTTAAAACAACATTGGCTGGCCCAAAACAACTTGGAAAACAATAAACCTATTGCCAATCTTATGTACCTTAGAAAAACGTTCCAAGTGGGAGGTGACTACATAGATCCATACCACCTCCTCTACAACCAAAAGTCAGCATCCCATACCACGAGGGACAGAGAAATGTTGCTAGACAACATCTAGATGGAACCTTCACTTCTTAGATAAGGACAAACATTAGTGACCTTATACTCCTTGTGTTACCACAGACAACACAGTCCTGCTTGAGAAGCTCGAATAATGGGCAGGAATTTCTGGGTCCATGCATTCTTCCCTGTTAGAACTGGGGTTCTCTAGTTGGCAATGGCTTGCACCTTTGTCCAAGTAGGGACCATTGCTTCTAGTCAGAGTAAGGGGGCTACACTCCTAAAATAACCCCTGCCCAACCCTGTGGTAGCTTGGCACGAGCAGGAAGGCTTATTTCAGAGGTAGCGTGTAAAGCATTTGTGAACATATAGAGTAATACAGTGAAAACCCTACTGATGGACACAACACAGGTTTTATAAAAAGAAGTATTCTTTATATAGACTTAACACAAGACACAAGACCCAAACAACAAATATCAACAATAAAGTATTAAGAAAATGACTTTAAGATGATAGAAATAACTCAATTCACTTTAGATGGAAAATGCAACACGTTTCCCACAAAGTACCTTTGGATGCGTCACACAAGTTAAACAAAAGCTTTGCAGGGAGAACAATGCGTCAGTTCCCTGCTGCGGGGGAGGCGGTGCGTCTGTTCATCAGTGCTTGCGCAAAGTAGGCGATGTGTCTGTTCCTTACCAGCGAGGAGGTGATGCGACGATCTTGAGGTGTGGCCTGGTTGCGATGTGACAATATGGCGCCTTGCTGCGATGCGACGGTCAGATTCGATGCGAGAAGATGGCGCCCTTGATGCGATGCGACGACATGAAGGTGGTGCGTGCACGCCCGGCGGCCGTGCGGCGGCTCTGTAACTTTGGAGATGCAACAGGCCCTCGACATGCTTCTCCGGTGATGCAACGCGACCCTTGTGGTTGCGACACGCTTCTCCAGTAATGCACCGACACACAGCTGCGACAGAGACACGCTTCTCCGGTGATGCAACGGTGACCTTTGCAGTGGCAACACGCTTCTCCTATGATGCGACGGCGACAGCAGCAGATGCGACACGCTTCTTCTCATTGAGTCACGCTTCCAGCTCCCAACAACACACAGGCTACTGCAGACATAATTCCCATCAAGGAAATTCAGGCAGGAGATGGTTGTGAAGTCATGTATCTCTAAGACTTCAGCAGGAGGCATGCACAGTTCAAGCCCTTGGAGATTCTTCTTCAAGATGATGAAAGTTGAAAATAAAAGTATTTCTCCTTACCTTGGCAATAAAGAAACCACTGCAGGCCAACCCCAGTAATTACACACTGGCACAGGGGAAGTCAAAAACTCCTGCAGATTCTCTGGTTCTTCTCCTTGACTATAGGTCAGTCTTGATGTCCAGAAGTGATCTAAAGTTCTGGGGTTTGGGTCCCATTTTTTATACACACAGGACCTTTGTCTCTAAAGGCAGAGAGTACTGTACCTAGTCCAAACCAGTTCTGGGTGCATTCTGCCAGTGCACATCCTCTTCCAGGGTCCTCAGACGTACCACAAGAGGTGGAGCCAGCATTGTGGAAGGCAGGCACAGCCCTATTAAGGTCCAGGTGCTACTCCTCCCACCACTCCCAATGCAGATAGGTCTATTCAACCTAGTGCTGACCCACCCTGCTTCCTGGAGCCCCCTCAGCCTCTGTCACTCACAAAAATCAGACAAGCAATGCACAGCCTTTGCAGAGGTAGGCTGGATGGTTTAGGCAAGAAAATACCTACTTTCTAAAAGTGGTATTTTCAAACACAGAATATTAAAACCAACTTCACTAAAATATGTATGTTATCCTTCTGAGTTTAGGCATACTAAATTTGTTTTCTTACCATGTTCCCTGGGTCAGTTAGGCTTATAAGATGTTATAATCAGACTGTGCATTCTGGACTAGGGGGACAAGTAGCCTTGCAATAGTGAAAAACAAAATTGGCTGTAATTCACTATCAGGATATGCCACACTACAGGGCATGTCCTACCTTTCACTTGCAATGCACCAGGCTCTAGGTCCGACCTTAGGGGTGGCTAACATGTAGAAAAATTAAGGTTTAGGGACTGGTAAGTGGTTGCACTTACCAAGTCACATGGCAGTAAATCAAATCAAATCAAATCAAATCAAAAACTACTTTATTTGATTAATAAAAATCATAAAAGTATGCTGTACAAAATACAAAATAATGCCAGGTTTGCAAGTATTCACAATAAAAACAGTTTAAAAACAAATTACACGTTAAAATCAATGTATCCCTTTCATAATAACTTAATGCGTCAGGTGATACGGCACCGTTGGGACCGCCAATCTAAGTTCCCTGCAGCAAATTGACGCAACAAGGAAATTTGCTACAATAAACATAATCACAGGGAATTCCATTAATTGTAAATAGATTAATGCTGGTTCAGTCTGTAAAATCCCCTGATCTTTTATTAATGGAAAAATAAACTTTTTTCTGCCTTCTATATAGAAAGGACAAAAGAATGTAAAATGCATTGTGTCTTGAAGTGAGTGACCGTCACACTTACAAGGGGCGGCATCCTCAGGCCTACACCACCCTTTTGATTCACTTAATAACAAATGGATCTGATTGAATCAAAATTTCTTTAACAACCATCGGTGAAAAGGGATCGTTACAGTGATGAGGTACGGTTGAATAGTTAAAGACAAAATAAGCAGGTAATGAGCCCTTACCATAGGTTTTCTTAATTGTACCGATTCCCGCTCCTGCTCTCTAATATTAACTAAATTAGTTTTGACCCAGATTAGGTCGGCTTTCAACAGGCCCTCTTGGTTTGTGAAGATCTCTGGGCGCCCCAATTCCCTGGATGTTGTTTTAATGAAGGGCAGCCACTGGATTTCCTTTGATTTCATACAGTCCCTTAAAATCTTGTGGTTCAGAGTAAGATTAGGGTTCAACCAG
Source organism: Lissotriton vulgaris (assembly GCF_964263255.1). NCBI lineage: Eukaryota > Metazoa > Chordata > Amphibia > Caudata > Salamandridae > Lissotriton > Lissotriton vulgaris. The sequence continues at coordinate 1,908,896,368 of NC_141689.1, forward strand.
GTTTTGATCCATAATTAAATAGGGGCCATACTTGTTATATCTGAGATGTAGCCCTTGCCTAGCTCAAGGTGGACCGCAAAGGTAGCCGTTGATTGGGGAAGGGCTAGGAGGGCACAGAGGAATTTATTTTCCTCTTTCTGGATGGGCTCAGATTGTTTATATCCCCATATTGCAGCCCGATACCTTGCTATTGAGATGGTTTTTGCTTTATAAATGGATAAAATTGCTGGACACGGTTTTCCCCCTAACCGCTTAGCAAAGCCTAATATTGCACTGGATGATCTTCTCACAGCATTTACTTTAGCAGTAAGTTGGGGAACCCAAGTACCTTTGTCGTCAAACACGACCCCCAAATACGTAAAGACTTTCACTCTAAAAATCGGACAATCATTACAATAAAATGGTTTAATACTGTTCTTTCTCAAACCCAGTAACATAACATGCGACTTTACATTATTAATCACTAGGTCCAGTGATTTCATAAAGTCCCCAAAGGAGTTTAGCAGTCTTTGTAACCCTAATGGGGTCCTTGCCAATAAAACGGCATCATCCGCGTATAGGAGTACTGGGATGGACGTTCCTCCCATACGCAGTATATCGGGTGTCGCCTTTACCAGTGTATCTTCCAGGGCATTTATATATAAAGTGAATAGCATAGGGGCCAATATGCACCCTTGGACGACCCCTCTGCCTGATTTAAATCCTGAAGTACATTTCCCCTCCTGGGTCATCCTTATTGATGAGTGCAGATCCCTGTGAAGCTCAGCCAGAAAAAACACCAATGGCCGAACAATCCCTAGGTTCAGGAGCATGGTCCACAGCCTCGACCTATTGACTAGGTCTGAGGCCGTGAACAGGTCCATGAATCCCAGGAAGATTGAGCCCTTGGTAGCAACGGTATATTTATTTATTATTAAATGTAAATTGAGGCACTGGTCCTCCGATCCTCTACCAGATCTAAACCCATACTGGGCATTAGATAGGATATCTTTCTCAGAGACCCAGTCTGCTATTTTGGCTAAGAAAACTTTCCCTAAGATTTTAATGGAGGAGTCTAGTTGGGATATGGGCCTGTAGCACCTAGGATCCCCCCATTGGCCCTTTTTAAACACAGGGATGATAATTGAACACGACCATGATGCCGGAAACCCAGTTGGAGTTGATGAGTTAAAACATTTATTAGTATTTTTGCCCAGTATTTGGGATTGGCCTTGTACAGGTCTGGGGGAACACAGTCTGGGCGGGGGCCTTATGTCCAGCCATACCCTCTAACGCCTTCTCAACCTCTTCTACAGAAAATGTCAATGGCAGCAGTGGAGGGTCGGTAATGGGGGCCTCGAAGGTTTCAAGCTCTATGTTACTACCATAAATTGGTTCAAAATGACTTAGCCAGTCCTTCTCTGAGATGTTAACTTCTAGCATGGAATTCTCTATACCGGTGAACAGTGGATTGTTAACAATGGCCCAAAATTTAGAGATATCCCTCATTGTTGCCTTATCCATCAGCGCTACCCAAGCCTCCTTTTTAATTTCATTTTTGCGTGCCTGTACTATGGATTTATACTCTTTCCTAAGCCATGTGACTTGCAGTTTATCCCTAGGTTTCTTTTTAAGGGCCTTCATGAGCAGGTTATGAGCTCTAGAGCATTTATGGTCAAACCAACCCTTAGCTGGATTTACTTTAGACCGGAACAGATCACTTATCAGGCCTCGGGGGACCTATCTGCCCAGGCCCGCAGCATCGGTGACATGCCAGGAAACATTCAGGAAGACACACAGAGCCCTCCATGGACCGTGGAGACCAACGCTGCAGTGAAAGGGACCACCATACTTGCCAGTAGTGACAAGAGTAGTGAGAAGTTGCAAGGGCCCAAGGACCCTGTCGGACTCAGACTCCTGACTCCACCAGGGTGCTATTAAGGTACAGGAGGGCACGCTGTATAATCCCACGGCACCTAAGGAGCTGAGCCAGAGCTGGTGATTAACTTTTAAATCAGGTGAGGTACTCTCAGTGGCACACTGGAACTCCATGCAAAAACTGGTCTGGCAGCGCGCACTTAGCCACTACCCCACCTGAGACTGGTGCGGAGGTGAGGCTGTATGAGGAGACCCCCCCAATGCAGCACGGCCTAGCTCTGTGACCTGTGCAGAATCAGTGAGGAGGTGGGACATCCACAGTATCCCCTCTACTGCAAAATCTGCCATAATGAGCCTGGCCCTTGCTGCGTAGACTAGGCACTAGCGCCACACGTTTGCCACACGAAGCTGCATCATGGCACAAAAATATGAGCTCCTGTGGGCGCAGGTAAGTGGCCAGCTGACTGCTCGCTAAGGTGGAGACAATCAGCGTAACATGGTTGCAACCCGAGGCCTTATCGGGCCTAGATCCACCGCCTTTTGCCTCACCTGCAGTGACTGAATAGCCAGTATCACTTCCTAGCCCGCTGCGGCATTCACACACACTGAGGGTTAGCCAAGGACAGCTTCGACCTGCAAACTCCTTTGAGACACAAACTCCCTATATCTACATCAGCGTCAGCCCCTCACTGCTTATAGAATCACAGATTGCTTGACACATGAGAAACCTCTCCTATTTCACACCCAAGTGCAAGTCCGCTATATCTCAACTCAGTTTGGCGCTGCACACGAGTAGATGGGGGGCACCTTGCCCTGAGGCACCCCAGAAATGGGCAGGCAACGCACTGGACCGGGAATAAAACCAAAAGACCAAAGGCAGCACCAGGTCAAGCACTACGGATCATTTAGTTCTTAGGTTAGGGTGGTGCAATCTCTTCCAACATCCGCTGCCGTAGGATGTACAAATTATTGAAATGCAAGGAACGGAATGGAAGGTGCACTCAAATAAAGTCAATAGAAATAGTAATTTTAAGTATCTTCTTCTTTATTCAACAAAGAGTTCATGAAGCATAGGCACAGCCAACGCGTTTCATTCCTCTTTTTTTGCCTTTTAGGAACTTCGTCAGGGCGAGTTATTTTTGCAGGAAGGGCTGGACTCAAAAGCCAAGTAGGATTACACCGGAAGTGGTTGCCAGTTCGGTGGACCAGAAAAGATAGCCTTAAACGCACCTCACTAGGGGTGGCCTCGAGTGGTTCCTGTCAATTTGGTACAATCCAGTGTGTTACAGAAGCTAATGGCAGCCCCAAGAAAAAAGCAACATTCAATTTATTAGGGTCGTGGCGTCTTCGACAGAGATTCTGGTATAAGTGCGGCGGCGCATCTTATTAATCCCACGTTACGGACCTCCGAAGGGTAGAAGTCGTTCGCGTCACCTAACCGCCAAAGGTCCAGTAATGACCCGAATATAGAGCCAAAAGAGCGGAGCCGCGACTGTGATAAGGATCGGGCTCCTGAAACCTCGGCATGCCGAGGTACGAAGAGGAACGAAACGCGTTGGCTGTGCCTATGCTTCATGAACACTTTGTTGAATAAAGAAGATACTTAAAATTACTATTTCTATTGCCTTTATTTTAGTGCACCTTCCATTCTGTTCCTAACGCACTGGACCGGGAACTGCGCCATCGCAGCCAACAAGCAGCCAGAACAGGATCAGGGAACGTTAGACTCCACCGCAACCCTCACGCTGGAATCCAAACTAGACTCCGTTCTTCAGGCAGTGGAGAAGATCAGAGTCTCCCTCGTCACTCCAGGGGCGCATTGACAAAATTACATCCAAATTTACTCTGCTACATGCGGACCACCATAAACTAGCAGAGAGACAGCATGTACGGTAGAATTTAGATGGCAAAGCAGGGGCAACAGGAGAAGACATTTGGTTGGCTTAAGGGGATGGGGTCAGAGAAAGCAAGAGAAGACTGGTACCAGACGGATACCCGGCGGCACCGTGAGATCTGCGACGGTCACCAGCAGCCAGGGGGCCAGGGCGATGTAGAGTCACCCCCAGAGCAGCGTCAGCGAGTCATGCCACTTTACCAACTGTGCGGCGCACTACCTGGATGCCTGGGCTTCCTCTCCCTGGCGCCGGCTGGCCGGCGGCGTGCGAGAGCCCGAGAAGCTACTGGAGGACTGGCGGGCCATGCTGGGGCTGGGCGTGCTGGGGGCCCCGCACTGCGGCCGCCCGCTCTTCTCCACCCACACGGGGCTCTGGAGGAAGTCGATCAGGACATCGACAACCTCATCGGAAAGGGTAAGGAGAGGTGCCACATGGATGCTTAGTCTAGAGGTGCAGAATGCTCGGACACTAACCTGCCACCAGAAGATGGCACAACGTGCATACTGGGTCCTGCAACTTAACCCAGGACATGCCTACCCTCCAGTCCCGAACTATATTGCTTGGCACACCGCAGCCCCTTCCGGAACATACCCACCTCAGGCCCCCAGAGAACACTTCATCGGAGCGGCCCGTCCCACCACAGACTCTCATGGACATCTTTAAATTTTCTTTTGTCTTGGCCGCCATTTTGCTGCTGTTCTCCGCCACTTTTCTCTGGACCCGACCCGCCATCTTGTCCATTCCCTCGTCCTTTACCCTTTACCCTTTGCCCTTTTCCCTCATTTCCCCCTTGATGATCCTCCAATGTTTCTTCCCTTTTCTGGTTTGCCTTCTCTCCATACCCTTGTATCCCTCCCACCTTCCTTTGGTGCTGTGACTGCGTCCCCCCTCCAACCCCACTTAATGGCCCAGATGTTGTGGCATATACAGAACAATGGCTGAAATATCTACTGCCCTCTAATACATTCTCTACCTTTTTTGCAGTGGAAAGAGCTCACTGGGTACCCTCGGGCCACCCCGTACCCGGTACAAGGCTCCGGTCCTTCCTTTTCTGCCTGCTTAACTTTAAAGACCGAGACGCAGTGCTTTATGAAGTCTGCAAACTGGAGAGGTGAAAGTGAGCAATGCTTTAGTCCTAATATTTCCAGACTACGCCCTAGTTGTATAGAGAGAGAGATGGTCTATTCTAGCAGTCAAGAGGCATATGCTGGAGCTAGACATTCGCTACTTCCATTGTGCCACTTTGCTGCTCCTTCTTGCCGGTGACAGGCTTGCTGCCAGCACACCAAAGGCACGCCAAAGGCAAGCCCGTTTGTTCCCCCCTGTGCATAGAGCCAGCTCCACCTTCCCCCCCCCACTCGGCTGTCCAGAGACCCAGCCGAGATCATAAGGTACTCTCAGGAGACACTTCTGGCACTAGCACTGAGACAAAATATGTAGAGGTTCCCTTGAGATGATTTACAAACAATTCTGTCAAGGTACTATTCTGTATAGACAATTCATACATATATAACACAAGCGTATAACAGTTAAAAAATCATTTATTCTAAATGCTGACATATAACATTAAAACGAATAAGTTTGACTAGCTAATCTAATCGGTTAAAAAAGCATGAATACATAACAATCAATTATGGCCTGCATAATTGAAATGGAGGACAGAGATATAAAACATAAAATTGTTGAATACAATTTGTACATTCGGACTCCTTCATAGTATCATCGATCTTATGTTACTAACGAATCTGTAAATCAACCATCGATGCTGGAGTCAGGAATTGTACCAAGGATGGCGTTGACGCGTTCCGGTGGAATGAATGGATGAGAACCACCTTTATCAAGACTTTCTGATGTCTGTCTCGGTAGGGACTTAGTTGAATCTCCCCTAGTTTAGCTGACAGCTGGTATATTGATATCCAAGTCTGTGTCTTGTATATATAACAGGTATAGGCTGAAATTCGGTCAATACTCTTTCCTATTTAAATTCTTGCAAATATTGTGCGGATAATTGCAATTTTATGTCGTTATTCACGTGCTGGACAGATATTTCCAAAAGATGTGGCCAATGTTAAAAAAGTTTCACAGAACCTGCAGTTTTGTATGTCTGGGCACAGAATATCCCTGGTAAATGAGGGTCAATTTCGTTTTAGTCTCTGGCCAGCTCAACAGGATCTTAGTGGTCACCCTACTGATATCCTCGTGGTCTCTGTTGGTTCAGGGGTTCCGCACCGAGACCCTAAGGTAAAGGTTCCACTGATATCAGTTCTGATTCTCCCTCCCAGACCTCACCTTACCCTCCTCAACCTAACCAAATTGGATGCACTAGACCTAATTTAGCCATTAAAGCAGGTGTTACTGAGGAACCCGACAAGCAAATTAAGTATATCAGTGGGGGCAGCACTTTTAAACATCACTTGCATGATATTAAACGCTTGGTCTCTAGTGAAGCATCACCTAGAGATCTCTGATCTCATTCAAGCATGGCATGTGGACTTTGTATTCATAACTGAAACATCGGCAGACTGTGGCTCTGGCCCAGAAATTGTTGTGCCACGCCGCATACGCCATCTATCGACTTGAGAGGCAACAAAAAAAGGATGGGGGGTTGGCTGTCTTTTTCCAAATCATTTCAAAACTAACTTTCAGCCCATAACCACCCTGGTTTTGAGGCCCTAGCTTTCTCGGTGCAACTTCTGCACTTACAGCCTTATAGGTGACATCTAATCTTCCAGGCACCCGGACCCAGAAGTTGCTCTGCTGATTAATTTAGCATGACTCTGGAATCATCTATTATTTTTTGGGGGTAGGGAATTTATTTTTTATTTTATTCAACTGAACAATCAGCACAAAAGATTGCTTATGTGGCACATTAATGAAATTAGATCTCAAGCCGTTACAGATATGATTGATACCAGCAAGGCCATCTCCCCTTCCCTTGCCTTGATCAATATAAAGCAGGATATGCCAGAGGTAATTGTCGTCATGATTGTGTGGTTCCTGAACCAGGGAACAATCTCTGGTAAGTGGGAGGAGTAATTTTTTTAAGTGTTATGAGCTTGGGCCCCTAAATCTGAGTCTCCTGTGCGGTGTGTGTCTGATGGACTGTTGCGTGTTGTCTCCCACTTCCAACTTAAAGGTGTTATCTCCAGGGGTCCCAAATCTTGTGAACTTTTTTGGGGCACCCTCTGCTACAATATGTGACCTGTTCAGCCATCATGTACATGTCCATTCCTTTCATCCACTCCTGGATGGTCGGGTTGTCGGCCACCCCCATCTCCTGGCACCCCATCTCTTAGCCACCACTAACCCCAAAGAGGCAACAATTTACTGCGTTCTAGTTATGTCCACCTCGGTGGGGATGCCCAGTATCACAAATTTGGGCTCCATCGGCAGCGTTACCCCTAGTACCATTCCTAATAGTCCAGTTACCTACATCCAGAATGGTAGTAGTGTGGGACATGCCCAGATCGTATGATAGAAATCACTTTTAGTGGCGGTACGCATCAGGCAAAGTGGCGACTTTGCCCTTCCCAAACTATGCAGCCTATCCCTATCCTAGTACGTTTGGAGCAGTATTTTGAGTTGAATGAGTCAAAATCTTGCCTTCATGGCCACCTCCCTGGGGTGTATTAAATCGCCTCCCAATTAATATCCTCCATGGACCCCACATTCTTCTCCCACCTTGCTCGGAGGCCTAGCAACCCATCAGGAAACCACTTTACCAATCAGCTGTTCCTGCAGTAGCCAGCCTTCCAGGGGAGCGTATTCTGGAAGTTGCTCCCTGGGGATGTTTTCCCCCTGCCGTGCATGTCGCAGTTGTGAGTATTTAAGGAAGTGGGAGTTATTCATATTGTATTCTTGCTTGAATTTCGCCCATGTTCTAAGCACCAATTTTTCGATATTGTCCCCTATCATGGAGATCCCAAGAAGGTCCCAGGTCTCAAACCTTGAGAGCTTTTGTAATTCCCTAAACCAAGTCCCTTTCCAGAGCAGTGTGGTCTGCATAATCCTTTACGTCCAGCCCAAGGTCTTGCAGCCCTCTTCCGTGCCAACAAGGTCACTTGAGTTGCAGGAAGTAGACATGAGCTGTGCTTCCCCCATAAAGTAAATGTAGGTGTGTATGGAGTTGCATAGCCTCTCTCTCAAGATGGTATGTGGGGTGGTCTCTGTGTTTGTGTGTCCATTCATTTATGGGAATCAGGTGGGATGCCTCTATATCAGGGAGTGCGATCCCTCCATTGTAGAGGTTGCTTTGCAGTATCTGAAGTGCAATTCTGGGGTACATGTCCGGCCATATTAGTGATCTAATTATGCTATTGATTTCTGTAAAAATGGCCCTGGGTAGGGGATGGTACAAGTTGTGGAGGGCATACAAGAGTTGAAGCAAGCTGATCATTTTAAAGAGAGACGCTCGACCAAGCAGGGTGAAAGGGAGATCTTTCCATCTGTCTACGTCGGCCCTAAAATTGCTCAGGATTATGCCCAAATTCTCCTGTCTACACACCTCTGCCTGGGGCATGATGAAAATACCCAGATATTTAAAGCTCCTTGGCGATTCGTGCAGCTTCCCAGGCAGAGAGCAGTCTAGTGGTGTGTTAGTCGGCCAGTACAGTGTAGATTTATTCCAGTTGATTTTGTACGCCGAGTGTCGTCCGTAGTCCGTGATCAAGTCGAAAAGGACCGGTATGGTATTTCAGGGTGGGCGATGTACATCAGAATGTCAGTACCATAGAGAGATATTTTCTCCTCTTCTGTGTCTCTGGGTGTGATATGGAAGCCCCGAATCAAGGGGTGTATCCTAAGGACACAGACCAGCGACTCCAGAGTAAGCGCAAAGAGGAGAGGTGGCAGGGGGCAGTCCGGTCTTGTCCCTCTCTCGATAGGCAAGGGTACCGAGCACCGACCATTGACACGCACTGCAGCCATCGATTGTTTATATAGGAGTGCCACCCAGCTTCAGAATTTCTGACCAAGTCCAATTTAGCCAGGGTAGCGTTCAGGGACTGCCAGTTGACAGCGTCGAATGATAAAAACACCTGTGGGCTTGTCCGGTTTCCCACCTCCATAGGCCAGTTATGTGTGTGTCTAAGGTTGAGGCAGGTAGATCTGCCTGGAATGAATCCTGACTGATCTCTGTGGATCAGACCCTTGATCACCCCAGGAGGCGGGTCACTAGAATAGCGGCTAAGATCTTAACTTCTGAGTTCAGCAAAGAAATGGGTCAATAAGACCCACATTAGTTACATGGCTTGCCCTCCTTGTATATGACCACTATAGTAGCCATCTACAGGTCCGGGGGGAGAATCCACTCCTTTTGGGCCTCTATGAAGAGTCTGAGAAGGTCGGGGATACAATATCCGTGTATCGCCTATAAAATTCTATGAGTAGTCCGTTAGTGGCAGGGATTTTCCTGGGGTGCAGCTTTGCCACCGCCTCCTGAACCTCTGTCAATAATAATAATAATAATAATAATACCGATATTTGTATAGCGCGAACAGCTACCTCGCAAGGAGGTGTCCCGGCGCTGAGTGATCATTTTTCCAGGCAGAATGGGCGGAAAAAGGGGAGGGAGTGCTTAGTTATTCTGGGAAAAGAGCCCAGAAAATGACAGAAATGACAGATCAGGGCAGAGGGCATTGCCCTCAAATACTCCCATATCTAGGCCTGTGATGTGAGTGGCCATGCCCGGTAGAGGTCCCTATTGTATTTAGCGAAGTCCGTCACTACTCCTTCGTCCGTAGACTGTTTGGTCCCCTGGAGGTCCATCACTTCTTTCACCCATCTGTTTTGAACCTCTCACCTGTAAAACCAGGCTCGGAGCTTCCCAGCCTTGTCACCCACCTCATAAAGGCGGTGTAGGGTCACCAGGTACAATTTCCTGGCGTTGTTGGAGGCCATTTCCTTGTACTCCAGTCATAGGGATTCAAGTTTACTAGACCCTAAAAGGTCGCTGCTCTGGGCGGCCTGTCTATCTAAGTCATTTATTTTTTGTTCCAGTTCTGTAAGATGCTTGTCCTTCTCTTTTTGTTCCCATGCTATGCGATTCTGTGCCCTATCCCTCAGTACCGTATTATAAGCATACCAGACCGTCACTCCAGAAGGGACAGAGTCCTTATTTTTTAAGAAATAGACTTCCGTGTCTGTCCTAATCCCCCTTGCGATTTTGGCGTTCTGCAGGTCCAATGGGCACAGTCTCCTATTACGGGCACTGTCCCGCTACCAAAAGATGGGAGTGATATGAGAGGCCTCTGGCTGAGTAATCATTGCGCCCTGCGTCACATATTTCCCCACTGGGAACAAATATGTAGTCTAGTCTTGAATGTGTATCATGAGCCCCTGAGTTAAAGGAGAACTATCTGGTTTGGGGATGTTCGTCCCTCCAAATATCCGTCAGTCCCATCGTTGTGGAGAAACGCGGTACTGGTGTGGTCGATGTGGGTCAGCCCCCTCCTCCAGAATGATCCAAGACTGGATCCATTACATCATTAAAGTTGCCTCCCACCACATGTAGGCCGGAGGGTGCCTTGATCAGTATGTCGATCACTTTCATCTTGGTGGGTTTCTGCAACCTGGGGGCACCGTAGAAGCAGATCAGGCGAACCTCAGATCAGGCGAACCTCAGTCCTCCCCCATAGTCCCAGGATTACCACATATCTACCCAAAGGGTTGTGCCAAAGGCGTGTGGTTTGAAATGGGAATGTGTTTCCTAATCAGGATCGCAACCCTCCCTTGCCCCAGAGGTGAACCCTGAGAGTGACAGGAACCTGTAAGCACCACACGTGCCCTTGGGATGCGTTTCTTGTAACATGGCCACACCTGCATGGAGCCGCTTAATGTGTTGTGACACTAATCAACGTTTGATCTTGTCCCCTAGTCCAACAAAGTTCCAGGTCATAACCGTCAGAGTGGGATGTCCGGTCATGTTACCTCTGGCGACATTACATCAATATTTTTTACAGTCGAGTGGAATCATCTATTCTTAATGTCAATTTCACTGTGTTAGGTGATTTTAACTTCCACCAGGAAAATGAAGCAGACCCAGAATCCCTAAAGTTGATTGAGGCTATGAATGTGTGTCTATCTTTAATCTCTAGGGGACAGAAGCACAAGGCTGGACACATGCTAGATAGGATTTTCTCCAACTACTCAGATATAAAGCTATTACCTTCACTCCTCCTCACCTGGTCCGATCACTGGGCAGTCAACTGGCAGATAAAGATTAAGAAAACCACCAGGCACAGAGATACATTACCATAAACACAAAAGAACCCGATCTCTAAGGCAAAAAATGCATGGAAGAAGTATGTATATACCTCACATCTATGTCCTGTTCTGCAACAAAACCCTCTTATTACTATTTCATATGTGGTAGTGTGCAATACTTATTGCCTTTTATTTTTTAATAAAAACCTTTTACTTTTTATGCTCTTTCTCTTATAACTCATTAGGGAACTTAGAACTCCCCTCAAACAGGCTTTATATGTTTCCCAAACAACCTGGGGGGAGGAAGATCCTAAATTCATCGCGAAGAACTCTGATGTTTTTTCATTAACTTCTTCTTTTAATTGATTATCTAATAGAAGTGATCTCTCCAGTGTCCACCTAGGTTTTAACGAAGTTATGTTCAATTCAATTACCATTTCCAGTACAGCATGGTCTGATAAGCCTGTAGGTGTGAAGGAAAGGTAATTAATGTCCTTAAGGAAGTGCTGATCTACTAGAAGATGATCTATTCTAGAGTAATTCTTGTATTTTTTGCTATAAAAAGTGAACCTTAATTTATTTTTGTATTTTTTTCTCCAAACTCTACTAGGGTGAAATCTTTCATTAGGACGTCTAAGGTGGCAAGTGATTTTAAGGGAGCATGGTATTTCGCCTTAGAAGTTCTATCTAATTTTTGGTCAAAGACCAAGTTGAAATCACCACCTAAAATTAAAGGACCAGTTGTCGTAAATAGTGCTAATTCCAATTTAGACAGTGGAACCGGATTGTCCTCGTTTGGACCATAGTACACGGCAATTGTGTAGGGGGTATTTTGAATAAATACTTCCACAATTAACCATCTTCCAGATTGATCTGTCTCGAATTTTCTCAGGCTTATCCCGCTATTCGCTCGAATTATAATAGAAACACCCCTTGTAACACCTGATTGCCTAGAGCTGATTATGTCTTGAACCCACCTTGATTTCTTAAAGAGAGAATTGCATAGTGCAGCCTCTAAGTGTGTTTCCTGTAGCATTATAACTTGAGCATCTGAGTTTTTTAAGAATTCACAAATTCTGTTCTGTTTTACTTTTTCCCCTATACCGTTAATATTCCATGACAGGACCTTAAGTTTGTATAGGTTAATCATGGGTCTAATATAGGTTCATGCCCATCCAAGCCTTTGTTCAGAGTAGAATTATTTATATATGAGGATTTTTAGTTTTTTATTTGCCCCCTTGCACCCCCTACCCCTTGAGCCCCTCCCCCCTGAGGAACCCCCCCAGCGTACCTGGCGATGTCTTCGCCTTTCGGAGCAACCGGTTGGTGCCCGTGACCTTTAACTGTATTTTGGTGAGACAAAATTAAATCACAAATAAATCATCATGTCCCTCAGTTTTGTCATACAGCATATTTATATTTATATTTACCTAACGTTACTTTTTTTTTTTTTTTTTTTTTTTTTAGTTTTGTTTTTTATTAAATTCATCCTTTAAAGTAGTCGCCAGTTCTATCCGTTACTATTCCTCCTGCTCGCTTTTTATTCGGTCCAAAAAATTGTCGACCTCTTCTGGTTGTGTGAAACTGTAGGTCTTATTTTTCCACATGATCCTGAGCATAGCCGGGAATCTCATCTGAACATGCGCTCCCACTAATCTTAAATCCGGCATTCTGGTGCCCAGCTCCCATTGTCTTTGTGCGGTTCTCGCACCAATATCGGACCTTATAATATAAGGACTAGATTTATAACGTAAGTCTGACTTTGATAGGGATCTTCCTAGAATAAGTTCCTTAACGCTGTAAGTTTGAAAATTTACTAGGATTTTCCTTGGTGTTTTCCTATCCGAGCGTCTCTTGTATGGGTCTCTATGTACCCTTTGAATTTCTGCCTCCAGGTTTATATCCGGGCAATCTTTTAAAACACCATCCCTCAAAAGTCCACAAACAAAACCCTTTAAGTCCTCCAACTCTTCCCCTTCCGGGATCTTTAGGATCCTTAGGTTATTCCTCCTAGCTTGAGTCTCCAGCCTCTCAATGTCCATAACCAGTGATCTGTTTTGGGTTTTAAGAAGTTCTATGTCTTTTTGATTACTGTGTACCGTTTTATTCAAAGCAGCTGCTTCTGTTTCCAGGTTCCCTGTACGCAAAGTGACTTCCTCTAACTTTGTCTCTAACACATCAAATCTGTCCTGGATTGATTTCTGGTTATTTTCCGATATTTCAAATTTCGACATCATATCACATCTTAAGGATCGAAAAAGATCCCCTAGCCGATCACTCTCCTGCTCACATGAGTCCTCAGACCTTCTCCTTGTACCTAGAGTCATTTGAACAGAGTCTGATGGATTGTCTTTGCTTACATCTTTTCTTCTTGTCCCGTCTTCACCTTCCTTAAAGCTACTATGTACAGCTTGACTCTTGGGTCTAGTATCTTGCTTCCCTCGCGCTTTATCTACAGGGGGTGCTTTATTTAGGTTGCCCTGAGCATTTGATCCTTGAAGTACCTTTGTGCTTTCAACCTCTGATAGATTTGGCTGACCCTTGTGCAGCTCTGAACTTGCTATGTTCGGCGTTTCTGTTCCCTCCTCTGCATTTTCCATATTTCCCAAATTCTCCAAAACCCCGTAATGGTTTTCTGAAGGTACGATGCCGATGTTGTCCTCTGACAAAATTGGGGAGCGTTTAGCCAGGTCTAGAACTTTGAAAAAAGATTTAAGGAAGGGGGTACTTTTCACAGCTTGACTCTCGTGCGATACTCCCTTAAGTTTTTTAATTAAGGTAATCTTTTTCTTTTTACTTTTACAAGGGGTTAGTGGCATAGGTCGCTCCCTCTCCTCAAATTCTAAAGCGCCCTTCCCTTTTAGTTCTACCCTAGATCTCAACTGGTACCTATTTCTCCTTGCAGAAGGGATATTTCCTTGTTTTACCGGATTTGAGCTTATAACAGCATTAACCGACCCAGTAGTTTCAAGTGTGACACTTTCCTTCTGCTTCAGCTTTTGCCCTTCAGACTCCGAACATTTTGCTACAACCCACTCTTGTATTGGGGCTTTACTGTTCTCATATGCTGAAAGATCGGGCTGCGTTGGATCCATACAACCCCACCTCCCGGTGTTAGATACTTGAGTTTCTACCACATTACACCCCTTCTCCCCGTCCCTTACTACGAGGGAGTACAACTTCTTTCTCTCAGCCTCCGTTTTGTGGGGCTGTTGCTCGGGTATATGAGTTGCCAGACTCCCTAGCTTGAGTCTAGGTAGTACGGAGCGGAGTCTGCTCCAAAAATACCGTCTGCGTTCTTCCAACATAGGAAATAGAGAGCACAGATCTGTGGGCGTCCTAGCACTCCTTTTTTTTTTTTTTTGCCTTTGTATAAACCTGCCCGACCTCAAAGGAAGGAAAGTCAAGTGAATTGCGAGACACAGCTGGTTTGGATGTACGAGATAGGGGAGACTATTACCACTGCTCCCCCCTTGTTCTCCACCTTACCAGGATGTGTTGCTCTTAATCCGAGGCATATTTAAATCTGCCACCTGCCGCCTGCCGATCTCTTAATCAGAGTTTTAAAGTCGGGTTAGGTGAAAAGAAAAAGCATCCAGCTTACGAACTTCAGCAGCACACTCCAGTAGAGCTGTTTTCTACATGCTTGCCTCAGGCGTTTTGGAAACCCATTCCGTCCATTCCGTCCCCCGATCCTGGGATGAGCAGGTCCTAGCGCCGCCCGCTGCAGCTGCAGTGTCCACGGAGACGGCCGTTTACCTCGGCAAGAGAAGCAAAGGGATCAGCTTAGTTGCGGCTCGGATGGTTAAGGGAAATTGCGCATCATAGGCTCACCTTCAAGTAAAAATGCAGCGTCTTTGCTCGGCCATCGGGAAACCACCTCGGTGCTACCGCGACCGGCGCTCAGCCCGCCGCCATGTTCCTCGTGGGCGTGTCCTCCCAACGAAGCCTGCACCACCAAGATGCAACTCTTCTAACCAAGATGCATAAAAATAAAAAGAAGGGAAGATTTGGCAGTAATAACAAGAAAAGATCAAGAATTACAGAATGCAATTTTAGAGAACTCCAGTAGAGTACACTTGATAGAGAAGGAACTCATCGATTTACAGCTTCAATTAAAAGTATCGGATGAGAGAATTCTTAAAGAAAAATGGGAGTCTAGCAGATTAAAAAATTTTGAGTACGGAGAAAAATGTGGAGCCCTTTTAGCCTGGAAAGCCAGAGAAGAGAGAACTAGAAATAACGTCAAAGCCCTATTACAAAGACAGACCGGAGAATTATTGGAAACAGACATAGAAATCAGAGAAGAAGCAAGATCTTTTATGAGAAGTCTTTATACTGAGGATAAAGATCCTAAGGGGGAAGAGTTAGAATCCTGGCTGATAACAAAACATCTGCCGCAAATACCTGAAACGGATAAGGTGTACCTGGATAGTGAGATAACAGAAGGGGAAATCCTGGGTCAATTGAAGAAAATGAAAAGAGGGAAAGCGGCAGGCTCAGATGGGTTGCCAGTGGAGATCTACTTGGATAATAAAGACCAATTAACATCTCCATTAAAGGAACTTTTCAACCTTTTATTGATTCAGGGTTTCTCAACACCCCCCTCATGGGGAGAAGCCATTATAACGCTCATACCAAAACCAAATAAGGATGTTAAAAGAATAGAGTCTTACAGTCCTATTTCTTTGCTGAACACAGACATGAAGATTTACTCTGGTATCTTAGCAACTAGATTATCGAAGGTTATTAAGTCTATAATCCATCCTGATCAGAGAGGCTTTATCCCAGGGAGACAGTTAAACGAACTAACATTTCAAGCAATAGGAGCTATAGACTACGCTAACGTTAAAAATCTCCCTTTGGCCCTGGTCGCCATAGATGCAGCTAAGGCCTTTGATCAGGTCAATTGGAAGTATCTTTGGGCCTCTATGGCGGCATTCGGGTTCCCTCAAATTTTCATAAAGGCGGTTAGATCCCTATATTACAACCCAAAGGCTAAGGTTTTAGTTAATGGAATTCTATCTGAATGGTTCGATATATCCTGAGGTACTAGACAGGGTTGTCCCTTATCCCCTCTTTTGTTCGATGTCTATATGGAGCCTTTTGCTTGTGGGATTAGAGAGGACAATATTATTCAACCTTTTTTGCTCGGAAATCTGCCCTTGAAGGTGGCGTTGTACGCAGATGATCTTCTTTTATATACTTCCGACCATTTAGTAGCAATACCGAGGTTATTTTATTTATCGGAAGAATTTGGGAAACTGTCAGGTTACCAGATAAATAAGGAGAAAACTGAGATCATGGGATGGAATAACAACGCACCTATATCAGGCGCTAATCAGAAAATGAGGTACCTGGGAATCTACTTAACCCAATCATTAAAAGACATTACATCACTCAGTTGGAATATGGTGGTTAAAGATATTAATAAAACATTAATAAGATGGGGAAACTTGCCCCTGAATATATACGGTCGAGTCAACCTCATTAAAATGACTATTCTCCCAAAATTGACTTTCCTATTCAACTGTATCCCCTTATCATTCTCACTGAAAGATATTAATACCTTACATGGTAAAATTGGATCATTTATATGGGCCTGTAAGTCTACAAGAATCGCATGGAAGAAACTGAGGAGGGGTTTAAGTATAGGAGGGCTTGCCCTCCCAGATCTTCTGTCATATTGTCATGCATTTAATTTCAGAAATTTTAGGCTTCTTGCAAATAAGTTAGATGCATCATCACAGGGCCGCTTGTTTCAAGCCTTATTAATTGACTTACCCTACGACCATGATTATTTTTTGTTTAAATTCGGAGACCAGAATTTTTTTTTAAAAATGTGCCTTAAAATCCTATCGACCGCACTAAAAAACTGGGGGTTCATCGGGAAGATATTTGATATCCCATATTACCATACATATACCCCAATTTGGGACTCTCCTGGTACACCTTTATGCCTCCAAGATCATCTGTCACAACCTTTGAGAAATGCTGGGTTAAAAACATGGGGTGATCTCAGGAGGGATTCGGGCCTGGTGGACTGGAACTCTTTAGTACAACTTACTGATGGGCAGTTGACTAGGTTCAAATACTATCAACTATCTTCCTGGTGGTCCAGTCAAAATATGCAAAAAGAGAAAGACACAGATATTCTTGACTATATAGGAAGGAGGGGGAAATGGGTAAAAGAACTCTCATTTTGGTATAAACTGTTGATCAAAGAAGAAGAGAGTAAAACCAATTCAGAGGTTATAAATTTATGGGGACATTGTATACCGGACACTCCCGATGAAGTTAACAAAGTATGGTTAGATTCCTTTTTGTTGTTATCGAGGCTAATTAAGCCAGCAAACTTAAGACGTAACTATCTATTTACGGCTTATAGAGTATATTGGACTCCGGCCAAACTGCACAAGATCACACAAAAGAACTACTATTGCCCCCGATGTAAACATAATGCAGCCGACGATATTCATATCTTTTTAGAATGTCCAGCCATTCAAGACTTCTGCAAAGCGGTTATGGATTTTTTGTGTGATGTACTCTTAACGACTATTATTTGTTCCCGTAGACTTGTTTTTTTCGGTTTATCGAAAGATTATGATATCAATAGTCTGGACTCACAGTTTATTTTTTATATAATAATCATTGCTAGGAGACAAATTTGTATGGAGTGGAAGTCAGTGTCTCCTCCTCGTTTTGCAGAATGCCTGAAGTATATAATGGAAGTCTGTAAAATGGATTTGGCTGGTCGAAAAGAGAACACTGAGAACGTTTGGTCTAAACTGGTGGTCTGGATAAATAGGTGAACGGTCCTGTGATTATGCCAGAGGTTGAGTCGGTCCTGTCCTCCACCAGGCCTAGGGCGCCCAATATAGGCCTGGAGGAGTAGGATAAGGAAAGCAGCCTACCTCTGGGACTTCCCTGTATGCTATGATACTGTCTCCATGGCGGACTCGAAAAATAACAGTATAAGAGGCATCGGAGAGACCCATCTAGAGCAAATATATTCTGGTGGCAAATATGAGGACAAAAAAAAACCTTTTACAACAGACAGTCTTCAGGAAACGTGCGTGGTGAGTGATATACAGTTTACACAGTTATCAAACATTTCAGTACACCTGAATCAGTGAAAAAATGTGAGAAGGACAAAATGACCCCTCACGGGCGCACCACCAACGGGGTAACTGGTATGTACTCACCAGATAGGCCCTCTGTTCTCATCATAGGCGGTCATTTTTGTCCCAAAAAAGAAGAGTGTCCCAACATGTGAGGTATATACATACTTCTTCCATACATTTTTTTGCCTTAGAGATCGAGTTCTTTTGTGTTTATGATTTACTGAGTGGAGGGCAACCCGTAGTCTCTCTTTCCCTCTGTGCTCCTATTGGAATAGATGGTTAGTATGGCGGCTCAGCCGTGAGAGCTTCTTCGAAGTTTTTATTGAGAAAACACACTGTGTCATTGCACTTCAGACCCAAACCCCCTACCTAAATGGATAAAAATTGTCTAGCATTCGCTGACGAACAAATCTCAGCTATTTTAGCAGGCCCTTCGCTCTTCCCCGATGCCCACCTGCTAAGTAGTTCTTCAATAAGGGAGGAATGGGAAAAATTGAGTACTCTAAAGAAGAAACAAGTCAGAATTGCCCTCCATGTGGCTCTTATGACAGAGTATTATAGAGCAGGAGCTGCCCCAGATTGAGCCATGAATATTTTTGGATGACAGTAAATTCAGGCTAGACTGGAGCTTCATAGTCAATAAATGCACACAAGACTGGCTAATATTAATCATAAGCACCGCCAAGAGTTTAAGTGAAGAACTGCTTAAAGAGATTTTGGAATTGGAGGAGAGCATAAAACAGGATACCAACCTTACTGATACCAAAGAGCACCTCAATGGAATCCAAGAAGATCTGAGTGATTATAAAAATTATATGATCAACCAAAAAATATAAGGATTACAACGTAACCTTGAGAGATACACCCACGAGTGGGCTTTCCCGTGTGTAAATGACGTGCAGTATCAATCAGGACCTGAACAGCAGAATATAGGAAGACTTCAAAAGGGGAGAGGGGGGAGACAACATACCAGACGTACCCCCAATAATTGGACCTTTGACAAACCTCCAGTGAAGAAGAAGAAGAGGGCTCGCAAGGAAATAGGGTGAGGTTCAATCACCAAGACCGTAGTAACGAGGACTTGGGTGTGCTTCTCAGGTCTTTTTTAGGACGAGGACAGAGGACCAACGGGGGGGGCAGACAGGAAGATGCTGAAGCAGGGGCAACCAGCCTCCACAATGGCAATCCTTCTCCCCCAGAGTAACCCGCAGTCGGGGGTGGAATCAGACGTGTGTAGTATTGTGGTCAATTTATCGGACCACACCCTTACTGCCAGTGAAGAAAGGGTCCTAAACAAGGGGCTTGGATTTGCTCCTACACCTACACATGACTCATTCAAATGTAGGGTAGAATTTCATGAGACCATGCGTAGGATTACATTGAAAACGTTTTTTGCCAATAAACCACAAGAAAATCTCAGAACCTTTGGCACATTCTGCCCTTCCGCGACCTCAGTGGGGCCTGATGTGGCAGTTTAGTATTGAAATATATTGCCAGATTTGAAACAGAAAACAATTCTTCAAAATACAAAAATATGACTAAGGAAGACTGGAATGCTGTGAAGAGTTTACAGGGAACCACTCCCTAACTATAAAGTCAGCCGATAAGGGTGGGGCAGTGGTTGTGTTGAACGCTAAAGATTATGATACTGAGGTCATGAAATTGTTGGAGGTACACACCAACTACCAGCCCCTTAGTCGTGATCCGGTTCAAGGGCTTCTTAAAACTATACGGGAGATGGTGGGCAGAGGTAAAGAAAATAAGTGGATTTTGGTGACGGAGGCAGAGTTCTTGGTTAATGAAAATTCCCGAACTCCTGCCTTCTATATACTTCCTAAAATACACAAGCCTACCCCCCTCTCCCCCCCTTCCTGGACGACTTATAGTGTTGGGTATTCAATCTGTCTTAGAACCTTTATCACAATACGTTGATTTTTTTCTTCGTGAATCAGTCATTAATCAACAATCTTTCATCAAAGACACCACTGAAGTTTTGAACATCCTAGACGGTATGCAATTTGACCAAGCTAACTGATTTTTCATTACGATCGATATAAAATCACTCTATACTTGCATCTCCCAGGACGCAACGCTTGTGGCAGCAGCTCGCGCACTGGGGAAGCAAGAGTGGTTCTATGACGCTCCTCAATCTTTTGTAATGCAATGCATCTAACTAGCTCTTCCCATGAACTACTTCAGTTACAAATACAAACTGTACCTCCAAACTACAGGAACATCGATGGGTGCCACTATGGCACCCAGTCTGGCCTGTATCTGTGTCGGGCAGTTTGAAGAACATGTCGTCTATCATTCCATCAATCCCTTCCCGAGGAATTTAAGCCTCTGGAAGAGGTATATAGACAACGTGCTCTGCATTTGGGCAGGAACCGAAGAGTTCCTTTTGGAATTTCTCAATTGGCTCAATGTACAGGATCCTAGCCTGAAATTTACATGGTCCTACAGCCATAACATCGCTAAATATCTGGACCTGGTTATAGAAGCCAATGAAGAGGATATCACCACACGTGTCCATCAAAAGCCAAATGGACAGAAACTCATTATTAATTTATGACTCAAACCATCCTAGATCATTGAGGGATAATCTCCCAGTAGGGCAGTTCTTATGTTATAGAAGGAACTGTTCAACAACTGAAACCTAAATGGAACAATCTCAGGGATTAACAACAAAGTTGCAGCAGAGGAATTATCCACCAAGAATAAATAAACAAGCCAAGAAAAGAGCCCTTAGCACTCCACACAGTGTCCTCTTAGAGAAGAATGTGAAAGAGAAGGATGACTGTGTTCCGGTAGTCATGACCTTTGATCCGGTAGCAACTAGGATCAGACAATCGATCCGAAAACACTGGTCTCTTTTATCAAATAAGGACTTTAAGATGCCACCCCCTAGGTTTGGGTTTAAGAGATCTAGCAAATTGAAGGACAAACTTGTGCACACTTGTGTACCCACTACAGTGAGAACAAATGAAACCACTATTCCAAATGGGGCATTTTCTGTGTTGTTCTTGCTCGGTTTGTCCCTTAACCAAGAAAAAAACAAGTGTAATTTTGAAATCAGGAAAGGAGTGGTTTCTCAATCACTTCAGTAACTGTAATACCACTAATGTGGTATACAGATTACTTTGTGAATGTGGCCTCCAGTATATAGGGCTCACATCCCGAAAGAACATCTAAGCACCATAAGGGCGGGAAAATTGGCAACAAAATTAGTACAACACTGCCATACAGAGTGTTAGACCTGGCATCTTTGGCGTGGTTTGCCCCTATCTTTTTTGCCTCTACCTCCTGTATTTTTGATGCTGTGCTGGATTTCGTTTTTGCTGGTTTAGATGCTTTGGACACTCTGCCACTGCTGATCAGTGCCAGAGTGTAAGTGCTCCCTAGGTAAATTGTTATCATGATTGGATATACATGATTGGCATATTTGTATCACCACGAAGTCCCTAGTAAAGCGCACTGGGTGTGCCAGGGCTGGTGATGACAAATTCTACTAGTGGGCCTGCAGCACTGATTGTGCCACCCACATGAGTAGCCCTAAAATGGTGTCTCGGGCCTGCCACTGCAGTGCCTGTGTGCAATCTAGGAACTGCTGTGTCCTCCTGGTCTGTGTCCCCACTGATCAGGCCTAACCCTTCCCTTTTTGTGCACATTAGTCACCCCTATGGAAGGCCCAAGGTACCCCCCTGGGCAGGGTGCAGTGTATGTGAAAGGTAGAGCATGTACTGGTGCAGGTGACATGCTCTGGTAGTGAAAGGCAGCCATTTTCGTTTTTTACTATTGTAAGGCTATCTTGCTCCATAGATTAACATGGGGGGAGCTGGCTACAGTGGCTACCAGCATTTCTTCTCATAGGAACAAGATAGGACATAAGACTCTAGTATTCCTGAACTCGGAATTTAATAATACTTCTTTTAGGAAAGGTGTTTTTTAAATCCTGTGTTTGAGAACAGCACTTTTAGAAAGTTGCTGTTCTCTTGTCTGACCCTTCTGTGTGCCTTGGCCTGGTTGTGTATTGACTGTCTTGTTTGAGAGTGACAGGGGCTGGGGATTCCCCAGGAGGCTGGCTGAGTCAGCCCTCGGCTGAATGACTGCATTTGCAACCTGAGTGGTAGGAGGAGTTAGCACCTGGGCCTGAATAGGGCTGTGCCTGCCTGCCACAATGCTGGCTCCACCTCCTGCTGGGAGGATTACAACCCTGCCCCTCATTCTGAAAGGAAAGGAGAAGTCAGGCAAACAAAGTGCTCAAGCAACACCCAGAACTGGTTCAGACCGGGCTCAGGGCCCACTTGCACAAAGAGAACAAAGACTTTTAGGGGTATAAGTACAGCACCCCTGACAACAAAAAATTAGATCATCCTGGAATCAAGAAGGAACCTCTGCCAAGGAGAAAGCTGAATCTAAAGAAAGAAGACTGTCCTGCTGTTGCTCTGCTGGACTGACCTGTTGCTTTGCTACCAAGGAGAGGGGAAGGACTTTGCTGTTGTGCTGTGTTCCCTGTCTTGAAGGAATCTCCAAGGGCCTGAGAAGAGCTGGCTCCCTGTTTTGAAGTCCCAGGAACAAAAGGACTTCACCCCCAACTTCCCTAAACTCTGCTGAGAGAGTTCTGTCCTTCCTAGAGTGCTTGATCCAGTTGTGGGGCCTCTGGAAGTTGTACCTGTGCAGGAAAGCTTGAAACTAAGTTTGAGAGACTTTTTGCAATTGAAAAGTTATCGCATCGCTTGCTGCGGAGCGCATCTCTGGCAGTGCAAGAAGTTTCCCGCCGCTACGAAGGTCAAGATCGTCACAGCGCTTGTTGCCGCTGTCAGAGCCGTCACATCCTTCATTTGCGGGACGCACCTGATCAGTGCGGGAAGCCTAATATCGCTGCGAGTGTCGTCGCAGAGCCTGTCATTGCTGGGTGAGATCGCCGCACTGCTTGCTTGCGGACCGCATCACGTCGCTGCGAGTGTCGTCGCAGAAGCCATCGCATCGAAGAGCTGCGAGAGAGAAGATCACCGCTGATTCACGCATCGTCGTCCCGGAGATCGTCGCAACTCCAGAGATCGCTGCATCGTGCCTTTGCAAGAACAAACTTCCTACTGAACCTACGCACCGGAATCCATACAAGTGGCCTTCCTCCCCATACAGACCGGATTCGTCGCAACATGCCCGCTGCTGCAGCGCGGCTGTCACATCGCCTCCCCAGGGTCTCAGGAGCAACGCATCGCTTTTTTTCCACCGCACCAGCTTCTGCTTTTGGAACTTTGTCGCAACTAAAGGTACTGCGTCTGAAACGTGACGCAACTGTGAACTTTTTACGCAACTGTGGAACTTTTTATAACAAACTTAAGAACTCTGTTGAAACCATATTCTCGAACTGTATGTGTTGGATTTTTGTCATTTTGGTCTTGTGTAGTTTAGAATAAATACCTTTATTTTTCTAAACTGTTGTGGAGTCAGTTTGTGGTGTTTTCACTGTGTTACTGTGAGTGTTGGTACAAATACTTTACATATTGCCTCCTGAATAGCCTTGACTGCTCATGCTAAGCTACCTAGAGGGTGATCTGGGGTTATCTCAGAGGGTTTCCTCCTTAACCTGACTAGAATCAAAGGTCCCTATTTGGACAGTGGTACCTACCTCTGCCAACTAGAGACCCCCAGTTCTAACAACACTTAATACATGAATAATAAAAATGTGATAGAAGTGTGTCTGCCAATTGTAATCACTTTTTGTCACCAGGTGAAGTGTGATTACTTATCACTCCATTGCACTGCACGTTTTTCTTTGTTGGGACAATTTTCTTTTTTGGGACAAAAATGACCGCCTGTGATGAGAACAGGGGGTCTATCTGGTGAGTACCTACCGGTTACCCCATTGGTGGTGTGCCTGTGAGGGGTCATTTTGTCCTTCTCACATTTTTTCACTGATCCAGGTGTATTGAATTGTTTGAGAACTGTGTAAGAGGCAATAAGTATTGCACACTACCACATATGAAATAGTAATAAGAGGGTTTTCTTGCAGAACAGGAAATAGATGTGAGGTATATAATACTTCTTCCATACATCATTTTGCCCTAGAGATCGGGTTCTTTTGTGCTTATGATTCACTGAGTGGAGGGCAACCCGTAGTCTCTCTTTCCCTCTGTGCTCCTATTGGAATAGACAGAGATACATTACAACAAACCGCCAAATAGAGCCTGGCACAAAATTCAGCCGGCCGAACTGGGAAATGTCCTTACTTCTATACCCTGGCAATCAACTGACATCTTTGAACAAAATGTTGAAAACTTCTTGTGCTGGCTAAAGTCAGCCCTAGACACTAAAGCACTGGTCAAACAAAAAAATGTCCTATGTCTGTTCAACAAATCACTGCGTGGAGAGGGGCCAGTCCATTTCAAGGAAAAGCTCAAATAGTATGTCCCAGCTCAGCTCAGCTCAGGCTCTGCCATGAACCTGACTGTCCCCCATTCAGGAGGACAACCTGGGGCGGGAAGAGTTTTTTCAGGGCCACAGCTGTGCTCTGCAATAGCCTACCCCTGTCTGTAAAAGCTGCTCCCTCTCTACTGGCCTTCAGAAAGGCCCTGAAGACCTGGCTTTTTTTACACGACTAGAAGGCACATGACCATCTATTAGAAATCTTCCTTCTCTAACAGTTGTGTACCTCTGCCCGCCTCCTACAGTGCCAAGAGCCCTCGAGCATTTGCCTGCGCTTTACAAATAACATTTGCATTTACATTTACTCCCTCCTCTTTCCAACTCATCTCTGGGTTGTCTCAAATGTGAACACCCACTTCTTGAGCGCAGCGGAGGAGGCCTGGGACTGGTTAGAATCTGCAGGACACCACACATCACCAAGTATGCGAGAAGTCAATAAGCAGACAATCACAGAAGCCACAGGGGAAAACTCAAACACAACTAGCGCCCACCCACACAATTATGTGCTGTCTCCAATACGAAGCAGGTACTGCATGAGAGACGTAAAGCCCTGCAGACAGCTGCAACCATACAAGACCGCAACAATAGCCGAGACCTGGACGCCTCATCTGAACAATCCATCAGTGAAGACAGCTCCTCTGCAGTGTGGCCTTTTGGAGAGGAATCCTTGCAGCCTCCATAGTGACACCACAAACAGCCAATGATTTGATGTAATTTATGATTCTTATTACATCACATGAACAGTCACTATTGCACACTTGATACCAACACACACCACGTCCATGCTTAAGTAGCGCGTAGAAGGCTCGGTCAGCAATCTAATAACAGGACAGAGGTGGCGCGCACTCACTTCTGTATTAATCTAGGGCCTTCACATGCACCCCCTTTACACCCCCCAGTCGACACCACACCCCAAAACTCCAGCGTGGTAAGTTGGTAGTAGGCTCTAGATGCTGTTAGTAGTTTGGGCAGACACACATTGTCACTCTGCTCTTCCCTTGTTAAGCAGCATAAAGTTTTTTGTTAGGCATATAATTTCTCATAGTTATGTGTCAATCATGTGGCCCCGCCTATAGCTCATGAATACTACCACTGGTTTGCCCCCAGTGCGCAGTGTCACTAGCGTTCCACCCACATAAGATGTGGTATTCACAAACATGATCACCAGCACGCTGATATGAAACTTACTCATACCTCAAGCACCACGCAGCTCACATAGTATTACTGCAAGAGAAATACCTTGCACAGCACGAGATCAGAAGACTAAAACACAGATTGTAAAAGCAAGTATTTGCCAAGGGATACTCCTAATATGCCAGAGGAGCCCTCATTTGGGTATGCCCGGGATCTCCCTTTATGACTGAGGATGTAGAAATATACACACATGGTTGTTTCGTGTTTGTAAAAGGCTGCTCAGATGGGAAGCACTTACTGTAAGGCTCCATATACGCCCCACAGATAAGGGCACTTTCTGACATACATTATCCGGAGTGCTATCCCACTGGAGTGATGTTGATGGGATAAGATTTTAATGCAGTACTAGACACCACACTGGATAGGTCCTTCTTACCACTCCCCCAGACTGCTGCTGCATCTATGCCAGGGGCTTAAGAGAGTGGCTCTACCATTGGCGACTAATTGATGTGTGGAAAACGCTGAACCTCTAGATGCTGATTTATTCTTTTTTTATTCCTCCAGTGCTGGGACACTGATCTCCACAGGCAGTGCACGGAGCGAGAGTGGTCGGACATACTCAAGGGGCCCACACGCATTCGTAGAAATGTCAAGTTTCAACCGATACAATACTTTATAATACATAGGGGGTACCTGGCACCAGCCAAGATAAACAAGTATTTTAAACACACTGATGCTCACTGTCCCAGATGTAGGCAGGCAGATGGGGATCTAGTACATATGCTATGGACCTGTAATGCCCTCGCCTCTTACTGGGAGGCAGTCACTACACATTTGTCGCAATGCATTGGCCGATAGACACCTAATCTGTCAGAAAAAGCCTCTTACAGAATGCCAAGCATTTGTTAAAATAGCAAATGTCAGAAAGAAAGGGGAAATATTTATTATCACAAACATGGAGCCCTGTAGCAAATATATCTATTTTATACCTGGTCCCTCTGTGGAAAAAAGCCATGAGGTGTAAAACATATACACATGTCAAAACTAATCAGAAAAACAGAACGTCTTGCCCAGCACGGAAAAAATAGCATTTACAAAAGATGCCCAGCAGCAACCTTGGAAATGTTGCATGATTCAGTTCCCTAACAAGGGAAAGTTGACCTCGAATTTCTCTAGCTTAAAGGAAAGGTGAAACAATTTAAAAGAAAATAAAGTAAATGCAGGGCAAAGTGCAGGGACGCATGCTGTAGCTCAGTTGAAAGAGAACATAAAGTGACCTTGGGTCGCCTTTTAATCAAGCTGGCAAGGCTATGTTGTCTACATATAATTGCAGGGGGAAGTAAAGAGAAAAAGTAATAAAAAATGTTGGATCTCTTTATTGTTTGCCAATTTCCAGTATATTTTTAAACTCATGAATAACTCATTCCGAGTTTAATCAGTGCCTTTTTTGGCAGACTGGAAGCAACGTTGAGCACATTTAGCAGAGCTAAATAAATAGCCAGTGAATAGCAAAATCTAATCTACTGTTCAAACACTCTTTTCTAAATGTAAATTAGATCATTTTGAATGCAATAGGCCTCATCATTCCTTTAAAAGCACCTCTACAACTACTTTTATGATTGCATGGTACAAGCCGTAATATACCCGTGCAGAGCTGTCAAGGTTTCTGTTTGCTTATGTGCGACATTTCCATTTTCAGTGCATTGGGTGTGACATTTAAAGTGACACTTTAATACGAATAGAATAAATAATGACGCCATATCATAAAGGACTACCATTTTAGAAGTTTAGCGGTCTAGAGTAGGCCTTAAAGTAGCTGAAATGCCCCCATAGTTGTAACACTATTTTAGAATTTCTGCCTACGGGCCTTTTATTACACGATCCACGCAGCATTATTAGGGTACCAGCCGCCTCTGATAGTTCTGCATAGGCTGAAGCATATCTTCTACATGAAACAGAAAGACTCTTGCTCCTGCCAATGAGGCACTGATGCAGAGGCACAGCTGTCAGAACTATAGGCTGCAACATTGTTGGAATACAGCCCTAGTCCCCAACAAGAGAGGGCACACTCAACACATTCAGGCAAAAAGATGACCTCCATACTGTGGGAATAGCGATGTAATTGAGGCAGCCACATATTTGTAAATGTACATAAAAAAGAAATATCTAATGGCCTGATTACAAGTTTGGTGGTTTTGGAGTGTGCCGCCATTCCAGCACCCTGCTCCAACCTGTATTCAGTTAACTTAAGCTTAACTGTCTGGTAGCTTGGCACAAACATTCAGACTTAACTTAGACTTACTTATGCCTACTGAGCCTCCTGGGGTATGGGCCATCAAACAGAACTCTAGCCATCTCTGAACTTTTTGTTCAATCTGACTCCAAGTGTAACCCATCTCCTTGCAGTCAGTCTCAAGACCTTAACGCCAGGTGCTCTTTCCTCTTTACCTTTTCCCTTGAGCGTTTCAGGTGAGGGTTTGCCTTGTGGTGTTTGATGCGGGCTAATGGAGGGTGTGACCTAAACCGCCCAAGAGTCTTTTCATATTTTTTTTTATGAGCAGGGAGTTGGAAAGCCTTCTACCATAGGTCATTGTTGCTGCTGGTGTTTGGCCAGCGGATTTGGAGGAGTATCATTAGACAGGTGTTGATGGAGATCTTAAATTGTTGATAGCGGTCACAGGTGTCCTCCAAATTTATTCTCCATACAGAAAGAGACATTTTACATTGTTGTTAAAAAACCTGATCTTGGTTTGCTGTGCTAGGTCCTTGGAGCTCCAGATAAGCGGAATGAAGGAAGCCCTTGTTTTGCTGATGTTGGCGTCTATGCAGCCCTGCTTGTCTATTACACTGCCCAGGATGGTGAAGGGCTTAATCTATTCCATTGCATCGCCTGCAAGAGGGTCTGCAGTTGTGCTGGCTGTGTTAGTCTTCAGAAAACTGATTCCAAAGCAACAAAAATAAAATCAGTAGAATTGGAGATATTGAATTTTAAAGTTTTTTGCAAAAATAGCCCCTAAATGCATAAAGTGCCACTCGGGCCATTTGGGCGCTCTAGTCCAGGGAAAAGTCACAAGTTCAGGCTCACTGTGATGGATTGCAGGTCTGATACAGGGATCATGTTAGTCAAGCTGAAAAGTTACCTCCTCAAGTTCAGCGTAAAAAGTTTAGTTCGCATTGGAGAAGGCAACAAGGAGAAGGATTCCTGTGTGAAGTGCTGGTCTCGCTTTGCTGGTCGGCCATTACTGCGCAAAAAGCAGGTGTCATCGGAGGTCTGCAGTGACAGTTATCATGGGCGAGTCTTGGGGAGAACGGGTCCATTCGTGGGTGCATAGAACCCAAGTTCAGGATTTTTACCTTTTTCTTCTTGGATGGTTTTCCACTGATGCAAGCCAAGGTTCCTTGGCCTGGGACTACTTCTTGGGAATCTGGACTCACTCCAGCAGAGGCCGGGCTCAGTCAAAGTCCAGGAGGGTCCAGTTGCAGCTGGTCAGCTGGGCAGTTGCAGGAAGGCTTCTGGATGCCTACTGTTTTCCTGAAGGTCACACAGGAGGCCAGTCACCTTACTCTTGCAGTCACTCTGGGTATCCTTGGATTAAGGCAAGCAGGTCTAAAATTTCTTTGCTTCTTCTGAATCTTCCACAGGTTCAGAAGTGTTCTGCTGTATCTGATGAATGGCTCTGGAGGTCCAATACTTACACTTTTGGCCAGCCTCTCAATACGCGTTTTGATAAGTTTCTCCCATTACCCAGGTCAACAGTCTAACCTGTTTGGAGAGACAAAAGGTAGGACAGACCTGGCATCAGGTTTCTTTATGTGCGCTGCAGGAAAAGCAGTTAGAATTGTAAGTGGGACTAGGAACAGCCCCTCCCTAGCCATCCTGCCAGGATATTCCCATTCTGTCCACTCTTGAGCCCCCTTCGTTTCACTGTCTGGAAGCAATACACAAGCTCCTACGCTCCTACTACAGAGCCACCCTGAGGTTCCGTGACAATTGTAAGTGGTGCTTTCGACTCGTACGAATATGGTCGAGTCTGGTATCTATGGACCGCAAATGACGAGTTTAGTAAGTGTGCGCAGTTTCGCTGTGCTAGCTTAAACCGTTCGTTTGTTATGTGGGTTTTTCATCTGTACCCACGGGTTCCATCTTAGATACGGCATCCATTTTGTCTCTTGCCCTCAAGTAGCCAGCGAACGGACGTTGTCCGCTTCGCGACCCTGGGACTCCCAAGATATTTGCGGAAGACACATGTTCTTTGTAAGTGTCTTTATGACGAGGGGGATGCTACTGTAAGGCAGATGACGCCGCTTGAGGCTCATCTTGCCGCACGGGCTTATTGTCTCAGCCGTGCATCTCATTAGGCACGTCCCTTTGATGCCTGCATCTCGCGCTTCCCGTTACCTCCCCTTTTACACCCTTTCCGATCTCCCCACTGTCTCCGTCTTCCTCTACACCTGTCCTTGTTCCTATTTCGATCTGTTTTACTGCTGATTGGAATTTGCTAATGGTGGGAAGATGGGTTTTTACAGTTGGGAACCGCCAAATGTTTCCGCACTTATGTCCCGGACCTCATGTGTTTCAAAGTGACCAAAGCGACCCCTCTGGGGGATAATTGTGAGAACCGGGTTGTAAACTTTTGTGTTCAATGTTATCCTATGGGTAAAAACTGTATAAAAGGAGCGATCCACAGAACCAATTTGAAGCAGTCTCCCCAAGTTGCACGCTGTGTACTTGTAGTGATCTCTGTGTTCCCTGCAGCAAATAAACCTTGAATCTTTGACGCCGAAGGAAGTGTCCCGTGTCTCTGTGACTTGTACGCCGGAGCAGGTTACCCACGAAGGTTTCAGGTGTTGTGCCCTGGCACCGCTGGGTCTTACAGAACCCAGTCCTTCAGTTGGCGCCCAACGTGGGGCTGCATCAGTGGTACCGGTCCAAGCCCGACGATCGTGAGGAACTTCGTGTGAAATCTCCGAGGGAAGGTGCACTCCGCTTCATCGATCCTGTTGTCGAAATAAGTGGCCCGAAGACTTTTCCCGCGAAGATTCCCGCCTCCGGACGGCTGCGACGGACTGCTGCCCTGACTGTAGACCTGTTTTGGCGCCTGGCGTAGACCTTGGTATAGCGAGACGATTGACGGGCCTTCCTGGTGACGCCATCGATTTTTGAGTTAAGTATTTGTGGGTCGCTCCCATAGCTCTTGGTTGTTGACACTTTAGCGAGTGTTTTTGTTGTACACGCTGTGTGAGTGTTTTTGTCGGTGACACTTTGCTAGCGTACTTTGTTGTGTTGTTTGACGACTGCAGCCGCCAAAAACCGAGGGTTTTGTTCTTTGCTGGGACTTGGTAAATCCCGTAACCCTTGAAGTTTGTGAAACTCGGCTAGTGTGCAAGATGCCTGGTCGCAGTACTCTGTTTAGTTGTTTCAGACCTTGTGGTGCGGATTCCCGACTGGAGGACTCGTGTCCGATACCTCCGGTTGGAACTCCTACTTATGATCTATATAGCAAACATGGGCTAGGCCCAATTACCTTTAACGATTATTGGATTAAATATACAAAGAAGGACGGCGATCTTCGTTGGCCACCTCACGGTAGCTTCGAGGCGTCAATCTTAGATAATCTAGAAATGAAGTTGTTCGAACGAAAATCAAGGCCGGCCATGTTTGATGCCTTTCGGTTGTGGCGCAAAGAAGCCCGACAGAAAGAAATCAGACAGAATAAACGTAGTCAGCGAGATAATGTTGCTACCATAGTGAGGAAAGCGGAGCAGTTCCAGCGTGATAAGGAGGATAAGGATAAGGAAGTGTTTGAAAGACTACAGCGTATGACCATAGATAAATGTTATCCTGCTTTGCCTACGGAGTCGGATAAGAAGGAAGAGGTAGTTGAGGATCCTTTAATGTCTTATCTTATGAAGTCGCCACCTCCGTACGTACAGGGTACCGCAGCTCCTGTGGTCCCTGCCGTACCTGTTCTTCCACCTATTCCTCCTCCACCTGTTCCTCAACCTGCACCCGTTCTTCCGACTGTTCCCGCTCCTTTGTCTGTTTCTATTCCTACTGCTCCTCCGCTTCCACATACTCCTGCTCCCGCTACTGCTCCTGTTTTGTTAACCCCTGTTGCTGCTACTGTTTCTACTCCTTCTCTTGTTAGCCCTGTGTCTTATTCTTCCCCCTTGACCCGTAGTCGCAATTCTCCTCTTGCGGCTAGCTTCTTTCATTCGCTCGGACCTGTTCATGGGTCCGCTGGTTCCGATGGTCCTCAGAGACGTAGTCAGCTTCCTGGAAACAGAGAACGCGTTGCGCTATATAATATGGCGATGGGTTGGATGGTAAATCCACAGAGAAATCCACCACGTGTTGTCCTCGAAACGTTTTGTCAATTCAATATACCAACCCAGAGATACGTGTTTGATGAAATGTGTAAGTTCCTTCATGATCAGATAGCGGCCGATGCGCCTGACGAGGTGCTGACCGCCCTGTCTGAACTTCGGCTTCAGTTCGCAACTGGGCTGATAGTTGATACTAATGTTCGACGTGCTATCGAGCGGTTGCTATCTTTTCGCCCCGCTCCGATACCTCATGCATTGTTTGTCGAGGATATTGAAAAACAACCAGATGAGTCTGGCCAATATCCCATGCGTGAAGTTCCGCCGGTTTGGATACCGCCTAATCCTAATGCCGCTCCTCCAACAACAGTGGGCCATTTCGAGAGAGTGTGGATACACCTCCCGTGGAAACGTTCGGAAGTGTTACAGGTGAAGCAATCTTTGCCTGATCCACGCAAAAATCCTACTGGGTATTACAAAGAATTATCGCAGCTCGTAGACGCTACGGTAATGAATCTATCCGATATCGATATGTTGTTCGGAAATGTCGTACCGCAACCGGTATGGGCTAAGATTCGCCAGCAAGATCACGCAAATGAATTGGGCGGTGATTGGGCTGCCATTTTAGCGGCAGATGCTGGACAAGTTGGTGGTGCCAAACCCGATCAGTTGATAACTGCCCTTCCCCAAAGAATTATAACATTAATGAAAACTCTTATGCCAGCTATGAAGGTGAACTGGGACAAATTGTCAGCTTGCAAACAAAAGAAAGATGAGAGTGTTTCCGACTTCTTTACGAGGTTTGAGGAAGCATTCATCGACCATAGTGGACAGGATATGGGTACTGAGGGTGGACAAAGGTTGTTTGTGGATAAATTTGTTTCGAATTTATTGCCCGATTTGAGCAATAAATTGAAGAATTCGGAAAGTGCATGGGCCGTTTCCACCTCAGCTCAGATATTGGCTACGGCACAATACTATGAAAATAGAGAGAAAGAAGAGAATGACCGTGCTGACAAAAAGACGAAAGAGCTGAAAACTAAAGTGTTGTTGCAACAAGCGTATCCTCCGCGGTCAAATCAGAATAATTCACAACAGAATCGATCGCAGTCGCAATCGAATCGATCACAGCCGCGTAATGATTCCTCCTCCCAAAGATCATCGTTAGGGTACAATCAATGTGCTTATTGTAGACAGGAGGGACACATTAAATTTAACTGCCCTGTTTTAAACGAACGTATTAGTGGTAATTCGTCTAAAGGAGGTCGTGGTGGTTCACAGCAGGCGTCACGTGGTAGAGGTCGTGGTGCTCAAAATGATCGCTCTGACAATTCATCTAATTCTAATAACTGTTTTGATCAACGTGGATCATCGCAAGGACGATCTGCGCAGTACAATGTAGACGATTATTACGTCGATCAGGGAACTGACGACAGTAATTACTAGGACAGCCAAAGACAAGGAGAGGGAGTGGTATCAGTTCCGGTTGATCAGAGAGGGCCTTACGTCGCAGTTGCTACATCGGGCGTCGTTGAGCCTTTTCTGTTGGACACTGGTGCAGCGAAAAGTTCTATCATGCATTCGAAACTCCCTGGCGCACCTTTGTCTGGCTTAACAAATGTTTCCGTTGGATTCTCTGGCGCCCCCGTTAGCAATCCAGTCTCACGCCCTTTGCCCCTTCAAATTGGGCCACGTGAGCTAGAAGCTCCGTTGATTTTAACCACGGGTTGTGGCGAAAATCTTTTGGGCCTGGATTTGCTTAAACGTTTGTACGCAACTTTGTATTGTTCTCCTGCGGGTGTAAAGCTTACGTTAGGAGAGAGGGTTGTCTCTCCTATGTACTTGTCTCTTGATAAGCTTCCACCGGAATTGAGTTCTCTTCCTGCGTCTTTGTGGGCGACGGGTCCAAATGACGTGGGCCTACTTGATATCTCCCCTTATGTTGTTCAGTTGAAATCTAATGTGCGATTGCCACGTATTCCCCAGTATCGTATCTCCCTTGATGGTGAACGAGCACTGTTGGCGATCATCTATGATTTGATCGAGAAAGATGTTATTGAGGAGACTCGGGGAAACGTGTGCAATAGTCCTGTACTGCCTATTCTTAAACGCACAGATCCTACAAAACCGCCTGTTTATCGTTTTGTTATCGATTTACGGGAGGTGAATAAAATTGTGGTTCCTCAATTCCCTGTTGTGCCTGACATCACGGCGCTCCTGACTCTGATTCCAGCTACTGCATCATGGTTTTCGGTGATTGATTTGAAAAATGCGTTTTTCAGCATCCCGATTGCCGAAGAGAGCAGGGACCTTTTCGGTTTCTCTCTCGGTGGACGCAGCTTCCGGTTCAAACGCGCTCCCCAGGGCTACTGTGAAAGTCCATCGATTTACAGTCAAGCCTTGAAGGGTCAACTGGATGCGTTTCGGTTGCCGGTTGGTGCGGCCTTGATCCAATACGTCGATGACTTATTGGTGGCTGCCGATACTCAGGACATTTGTAAAATAGCTACGGTGTCATTGCTGCAACATCTCTGTGAGCTAAATCATAAGGTGTCCCCTTCTAAACTCCAATATTGTTGTCAAGAAGTAACCTATCTAGGTCACTTATTGTCAAAGGAGGGAAGGAGATTGACCCCAGAGAGAATTGCAGCCATTGCGCGAATGGCTGTGCCAAAAACCCAAAGAGATGTGCGTGCCTTTCTAGGTATCACGTCGTACTGCAGGCAATGGATTCCTAATTTTTCATTGCTAGCGAAACCATTGGTGGCTCTTACGTGCAAGGATGTTTCGACTCCTTTACCATGGACGGAAGAATGTCAGAAAAGTTTTTCTGAATTACGTGATTCATTGTGTTCGGCTCCTGTGTTGGGTACTCCTGACTACAGCAAGCCGTTTACGCTATATGTTCACGAGAGGGAAGGTTGTGCTTTGAGTGTCTTAACGCAACCTTTTGGTGGTAAACAGCGCCCATGTGCATATTTTTCCTCGACCTTGGACCCAGTAGCTAGAGCATTGCCGAGTTGTTTGAGAGCAACTGCGGCAGCTGCGGTCTCCATCCGACAATCAGCAGGATTGGTCATGGATAATATGCTTACGGTGATGGTTCCGCATGCAGTCGATACTCTTTTAAATCGTACGAAAACTCAGCACTTGACGAGTGCGAGGTTGTCTGGGTACGAATTGACGTTATTGGCAAGCCACATTCAGATAAAACGTTGTAATGTCCTAAATCCGGCAACTTTGTTACCAATTAGTGCAGAGTCAGATGAAGTAGTAGAGCATGACTGCTACTTGAGGACTGAAGAGGAAACGAAAGGTCGAGTGGACCTTAAAAACACCCCATTGGAAGATCCGGATGGCACTCTGTATGTGGATGGGTCATGTTTTAAGTTGTCGAATGGTGATGTGACTACTGCTTATGCAGTTGTAACATTGAATACTGTTGTTGAGACTGCAAGATTGAATCAGAATTCTGCCCAAGCTGCGGAATTGATTGCTCTCACTAGAGCATGTGTGTTAGCAAAAGGTAAACGTGTGAATGTGTACACCGACAGCCAATACGCTTTTGGTGTAGCGCATAGTTTTGGACGATTGTGGCGAGACAGAGGTTTCTTGACGTCGCACGGTACAAAGATTCAGCATGGCCAGCTTGTGAATGATCTTTTGGATGCATTGACTTTGCCTACGCAAGTCGCGATTGTTAAATGTAGCGCGCATCGTAAAGTGACGGATGATGTTGGTCGTGGTAATGCGTTTGCGGATGAGATTGCTAAGGAGACTGCCCGGAACCTTAGCACTCGATTGTATGTGACGAGTTCGGTTAGGTGGCCTACGGAATCGAGTATGTGTGAAGACACCATTGAAAGTGTGAAAGAAATTCAGAATGAGGCCACCGAGACTGAAAAGGCGAAGTGGAAAGAAAGTACGGGAAAGTTGGATGCGAGTGGTTGTTGGATTGATTTGTCGGATCAGAAAAGATGGTTGTTGCCTGATGCGTATGTGCTGGCCGTTGTGACAATGGCACATGGGTTAGCACATATTAGCGTGAAAGGCATCTGCAAATTGTTGTCGCCTGTGTGGAAGAATGATGGAATTACGAAATGTGCTGAACGGTTGGTGAAGAATTGTATGGTGTGTATGATGTACAATCCTGGCAAAGGAACCCCAACTCCTCCTGGCAGTTTTGCTCCCCCTTCGTATCCCTTTGAGGTGATTCAACTGGACTTCATCCATATGGAGCGATGCAATAACCTGAAATACGTTTTAGTTGTGGTTTGCGCATTCTCCCGATGGATCGAGGCCTATCCTCTCAAAGACAATACTGCTTTGTCTACTGCGAAAATCCTACTGAAGGAATATTTTCCTCGGTATGGAATGCCTAGAGTCGTGTGGTCAGATAACGGAAGTGAGTTTGTTGGAAGTGTGATGAAGAGTGTGTGTAAGGGCCTTGGAATTAATCAAAAATTCCACAGCGCCAATCATCCCCAGTCAGCTGGATTGGTTGAAGGGTACAACGGCACCCTTAAACTAAAGCTAGCGAAGATTCAGGCTACGACTGGTCTTTCGTGGCCTGACGCTTTGCCCTTAGCATTACTGTCAACTAGGGCGACTGCACACTCCCGAATAGGGCTTAGCCCCTATGAAATAGTGTTCGGCCGTCCTGCGAATGTGTGGGGGGTTCCTAGGCCAGGAATGTTTTCTGATCTTGAGTATCCAATGTTGATTGACTATTTACATGACTTGACTGCTAAACTGAGGTTAATTCACCAACAGGTTTACGACGCATTGCCGACGCAGACGGAGGGTCCAGGCCACCAGCTCCAGCCTGGAGACTGGGTGGTGACACGCAACTTTTCACGCAAGAATAATCTGGACCCGAGGTTCACCGGACCTTACCAGGTGCTCCTGGCCACGAGGACTGCCGTTCGTCTTGAGGGGCGTAAAAATTGGGTGCATGCCACCCATACGAAGCGAGTCCCTATCCCTTTGCCGGCAGACCCGTGGGTAAGGAAAGGCATTGCGTCAACAGAAACAGAAACATTGCCAGCGTTTTTACCTTTCAGCGACGCGCAGCCTGTTGGAGAATCCTCAGCGCAGCAGAAAGACACTGTTGAACAATTGTCAGCAAAAGACTCAAGACCAGAACAATCGACTGATCAGCAGGACGCTGTCTCTTCAACGGATCCTTTGTTCGACGAGCAGACACGTCCCGGGAAACACCGATATTCTTTGCGATCTCGCACTAAGGACAAATAAAAATACTTTACTTTGCTGAATTAACGACTGCATTATCCCCGTTTCCCGTGATCAGTTTTGAGCATACGTATCACTGTAATTTATGTATATATATATATATATATATATTGAGCTTCCTCCCTTGTATCTTTTTACTTCCACAGCCGAGAGACTTTGTGCTTGTATATACATATTGTGTATTGAAGGCCGTAGGGCCGCGCGCGTACT
The DNA here is from genome assembly GCF_964263255.1 of Lissotriton vulgaris. Lineage (NCBI taxonomy): Eukaryota > Metazoa > Chordata > Amphibia > Caudata > Salamandridae > Lissotriton > Lissotriton vulgaris. The sequence continues at coordinate 1,908,933,800 of NC_141689.1, forward strand.
TCCTTCTGGATAGTAGGTCTTGACGCTAGGTTAAAGGCCGTCGGTTCCTAGGAACTCCTAGGGATTGACTATTGCTACACAGAACGAAGTGCGTCAAGAAACGTTGCGGACGGTCGTAGGGAATGGCATTCTCGAAGCTGAATGATTTGGAGGGAGCTAAGGCGCACAGACTCAAGCTGCAGCAACTCAGTCGTACCAAATGTTTCATATTGCAACTGTTTGTATTGTTTTTGACTGCTTCTGCATTATTGGCGGGTGGGGTGTACTACACGATGTCTTACTTCTTACCTGCTACACCTACTCCTACTCCTTACCCTAATCTTACCTCTACTGCTTCTCCCCATTCCTTTCACATGTTACCGGAACACGAGCAGGCTAGACGTGTAGAATTCCGCAACAATTCCTTTATTCAGCTCCTTCACCAGCATCAGTTAGTGGTTAACACTACTAATTGTTGGGTGTGTGGGTTGATGCCACATACTACGGATAAGGGAATTCCATATCTGGTGTTACCGTATAGTTCCCAAGGGTCAGCTCGAGCGTTCCAAACAATGTTTCGAAGCGCACTGGGTTTCCACCCCATTCGAGAACCACGTTCCCCCTACTCTGGTCCTACCTCGTATCAGAAGCCTTTGTCGATAGCCATAGAGGATTTAGATAGCGATATCTATGATCCCTCGCTTATCCCTGAAGAAGAGGTACAAGCCTATAGAGTCCTAAGTAGAGGTGAATATAGTGTGTTCACTAGCGAAAAGCAGCTTAAAAGCTCGCCTCCAATATGGGTCGTACCCCACACTGGTAATTTTTGTCTTATGGGTCGAGGCCGAAGATCACAAGCCCGACTTGGAGCAAGTGCTTGCACTGAAAATTACATTCTGCCGATGTCCTCGTCCCCTGTGTTTCTGGCTGCCAAGGGTACATACTTTATCTGTTATGATCGTGCATATGCATGGTTGCCCGCTGACTTCATGGGCTCATGCTTCATTGCAAATCTGTTGCCTCCGACGTTCACTGTAGATGCCGATTATCACAAGACTAGAGTTGTGCGAGGCGTAATTAGCGAAGAAGACACTGCCGGTCAAGAGGCAGGAGACTTTTTCAAGGGTTTCCTCCCGTTTTGGGGACCTATGGTTAATAGTAGGAACCTGAGACAGTTGACTCGAGTGGTAGAATCGACAGCTAATATTACTGCCAGTGCCCTTGGTAATATCACCACAGAACTTCAGGCAGAGAGACTTATGACGTTACAAAACCGTATGGTTTTGGATGTCATCTTAGCAGATCGCGGTGGGGTATGTAAGGTGATCCATTCGAGCTGCTGCATTTTCATTCCAGATAATGCTCCAACTGTCTATCAAGCCATCTCGAGGTTGCATAAGATCTCCGAATCCATACACGTGGATGTAGGGGATTGGACGCTGCTAGGATGGTTTTGGGGCCTGATGTCGACTTGGGGTTGGAAAATTCTGATGATCATCGGAGTTGTGGTAGTGTTCCTGTTCACGTGTTGCCTTTGTGTGCAGTGTGGTCCTGCCTTATGTGGCCTTTGTGCTACAACGTGTATGAGACAACCATCTGTTACCAAGGGGACTCAGTTGGACAGAGCTATGCTACAGCAACATCTCAATGGTTTGATGAATATCGAATATGATTCCGACTAGTGCTTGCCTACATGAGGGCAAAAGGAGCGTCTGAGGTTCCGTGACAATTGTAAGTGGTGCTTTCGACTCGTACGAATATGGTCGAGTCTGGTATCTATGAACCGCAAATGACGAGTTTAGTAAGTGTGCGCAGTTTCGCTGTGCTAGCTTAAACCGTTCGTTTGTTATGTGGGTTTTTCATCTGTACCCACGGGTTCCATCTTAGATACGGCATCCATTTTGTCTCTTGCCCTCAAGTAGCCAGCGAACGGACGTTGTCCGCTTCGCGACCCTGGGACTCCCAAGATATTTGCGGAAGACACATGTTCTTTGTAAGTGTCTTTATGACGAGGGGGATGCTACTGTAAGGCAGATGACGCCGCTTGAGGCTCATCTTGCCGCACAGGCTTATTGTCTCAGCCGTGCATCTCATTAGGCACGTCCCTTTGATGCCTGCATCTCGTGCTTCCCGTTACCTCCCCTTTTACACCCTTTCCGATCTCCCCACTGTCTCCGTCTTCCTCTACACCTGTCCTCGTTCCTATTTCGATCTGTTTTACTGCTGATTGGAATTTGCTAATGGTGGGAAGATGGGTTTTTACAGTTGGGAACCGCCAAATGTTTCCGCACTTATGTCCCGGACCTCATGTGTTTCAAAGTGACCAAAGCGACCCCTCTGGGGGATAATTGTGAGAACCGGGTTGTAAACTTTTGTGTTCAATGTTATCCTATGGGTAAAAACTGTATAAAAGGAGCGATCCACAGAACCAATTTGAAGCAGTCTCCCCAAGTTGCACGCTGTGTACTTGTCGTGATCTCTGTGTTCCCTGCAGCAAATAAACCTTGAATCTTTGACGCCGAAGGAAGTGTCCCGTGTCTCTGTGACTTGTACGCCGGAGCAGGTTACCCACGAAGGTTTCAGGTGTTGTGCCCTGGCACCGCTGGGTCTTACAGAACCCAGTCCTTCAACCCGCGGCCATCTGACACAGAACAATGGCAGAAAGGCACCGTTGGCTGAAACAGGCAAATGCCAACTTTCTGAAAGTATATATATGAAGAAACAGGGAAATCCCAAACTACCACACCAGAAACCTGGGGCAATACAACATATCATACAAACAATGTTTCATTGTCGTAATAAGAACATCTAATTTCTAGCCAATGACTACGCTATCCACATGTAAGTATCCGAATCACAGTAATCTATATATGCAAAATGTGCAACCATCTCGTGATCATCAATAACATAAATTTAAAAACCCAACCAATATCACAAAAAGGTACCATTTATTTTTCAAAATTACAATAGTTATGAATGATCCAACGCTCACAGATGTGAAGAAAGTGCAAGTGTGAGTAATAAGTAAAAAAATGCATCACAAACAAGAGTAAAACGTTGTATGACTCTTGACTCCTTCAATTACTTCTCGGCTTGGGTTCAATAGGTGGGGTATATGTATGACTATGGTCGAAGTTGTTTCAACCTCTGTTTATTGGGAGGCCATCATCAGGACACAATAGTGAGCATCAAGTATCTAAAAAGATATCTAGATACATTACCATAGGTGGCTGGGTTTGAAAAGGATATGATAAGTGCTGCAAGGGAATATTCAATCCGAAAATACCACGGTTTCCTCATTTAGAGCCCAGAGAATTGCAATTAAAGCAAACATAACTTTTTTTTAAATAAAAAGTTGGAAGGAAGGGGTATTGTGTGTGGCAGGGGAGTCCGGGGGTGGTGTGGGGTTGGGGAAGAGGTGAGGGAGAAGTGGAAGGAAAGGTAGGAGTGAAAAAAAGAAGGGAAAAGAACATACCCTGAAGTGACTCCAAGGGTATTGCTGTTGAAAGGCCTACGTCTCCCAATCTGATTTGTGTATACATAAATTAAGCACGTTTTAATCAATGCCCTGCTGAGCACTCAACAAGCTGCACACATTTGCAACTATTTGGTGGTGATGAAATAACATGCCCGCCTAAAGTAAATTGCAAGGCGAGGTACACGGGGGGGGGGTGACAACTGCATCAGAGACTGAAGGAGTTCCACCTAGGAAGTATCAGCTACGTTGTAAATGTTTTTCAGGGCAGTGTGAAGGGAGTAGTGTTCTAAGGACTGTACATGCTCCAAATAGAGTAAGACCTGGAGACGATTTCCAGCAGTAGTGTGCATGAGCAGGTGCACGACTTTCAAATATGGCTGAGAAAGTACTCTACAACTCAAGAGGGGTAATTAATTTTGGAATAAAATAGGGGGCAGGTAAACTATGAATAAAAAGTCATACAACAATAAATGACAGGAGGCAATTAAGAAATTAAGGCCAAAATGAAATAAAAATGCAAGGAATGCATATAAAAATTATACAAAATAATTAGACACAATATGAACAAAAATAAATATTGTAGACAAAAAGAAGTAATATTAAATGTGAACAAACAAATTACAAACTTATCTAGTGGACTATATAAATTATACAAAATAAACATAATATGAACAGAAATAATTAGGGCAAACAAAAATTAAATAATAATAAATGTGAACAAATTAATTAAAAACATATATCAATTATACTCAAAAAGAGTATTTACTGAAGTTATTATATAAAGTTCAAAAAGTAGAGTTTGCGAAATAGAAGAGTACATCCAGTTACATTATTGCGTTCCATTCCTCCATTGTATTTAGACTATTGGTAATTGATTGATATTGAAAAATCCATTTACTATCCAATCTGTTCAACAGGAATTCAGTGTCTCTACCCATTGATGAGGTCTTACCATTTCAATGGCTTGACATCTAAAATCATTCTCACTGACTTTGGGACTCAGAAAATGGTTAACCAAAGGTGCAGTAATAAGTGTACAGTGAATTCTGCTTTTATGCTGGCAAATGCGAGCCTTCACCTTTTGTGTGGTCTGATCAATGTAGATTTAGGGCCCAATTCCGATCTCATCCGGAAGGCCTTCCAAGAGCTTTGCGTAGCATTACCTTCCGACCAACCCGTTCCAGGATCCGGTCCATCCAAATGACAAAGTATGATGCGCAAATGTCTCCAATTTCCGAACGACTCGTACGCTCTGATTCAGGTCTATTTTCCGTATGAGCAGGCTCCGTAAACGCTGAATGGAGTTGTACCAAGGCATTTCCCAATCAGTTTCCGGCCGGCCAAGTACGATGTGTATTAACCTCCAGCAGGTCAGAGCATCTGGAAGAACAGTATTTCAACTCTGATTCGCGCCACAACACAATCACTACATACGAGATGAAGCAGCAATGTATCCGATCGACCATGTCATCATATATACTGCATGCCAATGGTCGATTCAACAACTGTAACTTTTGCGTTTGTCACTGACGGTAAGTCAGACTGCTACCACAATCAAAAACATCACTACCCAGCAAAATGCAACACAGCTTGTGAGAAACCACAATCAATATTGGGGTGAGGAGTGCGTCCATCTTAGTTTTTTTCAAAATTTGTCTTGCTGCGTTGTTCATGATGATTTGTAGTCTGGCCAACAGTTGTTGAGGGAGGTCAGCGTCCAGAGAGTTGCCATAGTCCAGACGCGACAGAATCATGGCTGAGACCGCCTGTCTGAGCGTAGCCAAGGTGAGGAGTGGAGACAGTTTTCGCAGTTGTCTCAGGAGGCGGACACAAGTACCTACGACTGCCGAGACTTGTTGTGTCATAGAAAGTTTGGCATCGATTTTGATTCCCAGGCTTTTCACGGCCACTACTGGTTCAGGAAAAGGCCCAAGTTCTTTTGGCCAGAAGAGGTCATTCCATGGATTGGAAGCTGAGGTAACCACCAGTACCTCTGTTTTATCTGGGTTTGTTTTTAATGAGTTGGCTGACAGCCTATTAACCGTAAATTTTAATATGTATTGTATTCTTACATATGCAGTTGGAGAGCCGTTGATTAGGATATTGATTTGAGTGTCGTCGGCATAGTTGTAGATCCGACACTCCATCTGGTTTAGTGCAGAGATCAAGGGCTATAGATAGACGTTAAAGAGGAGGGGTGAAAGTGCTGAGCCTTGGGGAACTCGGCATGAGAGAGCTGCTGGGTTGGAATCCCAGATTTGCTAGTTGATTTTCTCAGAGCGGTTTTTTAGACATGAAGTGAGCCAGGCATGGGCTGTGCCCTGAATGCCAAGATCCCCTAATCACGACAGTAATTGGTCGTGGCTGACCATGTCAAATGCCGCAGAGAGGTCTAACAGCACCAGGGCACAAGGCATTTTTTTGTCTGCCCTGAGTCTCAGTTCATCCAGCACGGAAAGCATGACCAATTCCATGCTGTGATGGGCCCTGAAACCAGCCTGATTAGGTTCTAGGAGGTGATTGTCTTCAAGATGACTGGAGAGAAAAGGCAGAACATGTTGTTCAATTATTTTGGCAAGGAAAGGCAACTGGGATATTGGTCTAAAGGTTTTCAGAATTTTAGTGTCAGCGCCTGGTTTCTTTATGAGCGGGATAACACGAGCCTCCTTAAAATTGTCAGGGACAAGTCCTGTTTCAAGGGAGCGATTAAGGAGGGACAGCACGTTTTCAGCGATTGCTTGAAGGGCCATCTTGAAAATCTTGGGTGGGCAGGGATCCGATGTTGACCCTGATTTTACCCGCCCGGTCAGGACTGCCAGGGACTCCTTATTGAGTAGTGGCAAGGTGGTTAAAGGATGGGCAATCATAGGGGGTGTGGGGGTGGGGCTTGTGGGACAGGGGAAGCTCGGGGTGAGATGAACTTCTGTCAGGAGATCCTTTATTTACTTAGCAAAAAAGGACTGACATTTGTGGCAGTCTTCCTGGTTAAAGGAGGGTTTTTGCCCATTATTTTTCCTGCACTCATTCAGGACCTTAAAGGTTTCTTTCTGGGGATTACTGGCAGCAGCAATTCTGTCCTCATAGAATTCAACCTTCCGTGATATGATGGCCTGTTTATAGGAGGTGAACGCTGTTGCGTAGGCAATCCGGTTGCTAGGTTCATAATCTTTATGCCAGGCTCACTCGCTCTGGCGGAGAAATTGTTTGAGTAACCTAAGAGCATAATTGAACCAAGGGTCACCTTAGCCCTTGTCCAAGATTCTCACCCTACGTGCAGGTGCTATTATATCTATGGTGTTCTTGAGCCTTAGCGATAAGGTGGCACTATCGGCCTCTAAGTGGCCCTTGAATTGCGTTAATGGGTCAGGGTGTTTTAGGGTGGCTATCAGTTCGTCTGCTCTGATCTTGTTCCAGCTTCTTAGAACTTTCCACTCTGGTGGTGGTTTTACCAATTGCCCTGGAATTGAGAGTTGGCCCTGCATTAAATGATGATCTGACCAGGGACAGGGGGAGATTGTGATCGGGTAGGTCAGTGGATGCCTATTACTCCCACAATTGTCCATCCCATAAAGGGGTGGATGCCTAATACTGTCCCACCATTGTCCACCCCATAGGGGGGTGGCTGCCTATCACTTTCATCATTGTCCATCCCAAAGGGGGGGTGGATGCCTATCACTCCCACCATTGTCCTTCCAATAGGGGGGTGGATGCTTAATACTCTCCTACCACTGTCCAACCCCATAGGGGGGTGAATGCCAATCACTCCCAGCACTGTCCATCCCATAAGGGGGTGGATGCCTAATAGTATCTCACCATTGTCCACCCTTTTGGGGGGTGGATGCCTGGCACTCCGAGCAGCGTCCTTCCATAAGGGGAATGCCTATCACTCCCACCATTTTCCATCTCATAGGGGGGTGGATGCCTAATACTCGCCCACTATTGTCCATCTGCAAAGGGGGGTGGATGCCTAGCACCCCCACCATTGTCCATCCCATAGGGGGGTGAATGCCTATCACTCCCAGCATTGTCAATCCCATAGGGGGGCGGATGCCTAATACTCTCCCACCATTGCCATATCACAGGGGGGTTGATGCCTATCACTCCCACAATTGTCCATCCCATAAAGGGGTGGATGCCTAATTCTGTCCCATAATTGTCCACCCCATAGAGGGGTGGATGCCTATCACTCCCATCATTGTCCATCCCAAAGGAGGTTGGATGCCTAATACTCTCCTACCATTGTCCACCCTATAGGGGGTGGATGCCTTATAGTCTCCCACCATTGTCCACCCCTTAGGGGGGTGGATGCTTGTCACTCCCAGCAGTGTCCTTCCCATAGGGGGGATGCCTATCACTCCCACCATTGTCCATCCCATAGGGGGTGGATGCCTAATACTCTCCCACCATAGTCCACCCATCCCCTAGCATTCCCACTATTGTTCATCCCAAAGGGGGGGGATGGATGCCTATCACTCCCAGTATTGTCCTTCCCATAGGGTGGTGTATAGCTGGGTCAAATCTTCAGTCCAGAAGTCTGTGTCCGCCCTGGAGAGGGAGCCAGGCAGGCCATTAGGGCCCGGTGCCCCGTTATGTCTAAATTTTTTTAGGATTGTGCAAACTAAAAATTTTCCTGGGGGAGCGTCGTCGTCCAATGTTTCCGATGTGTGAGCGGTGATGTATAGTTCTTCGCTCGTGTTAAGGCCTTTATTTGAGGAAGGTCTACTTCGAACTTGTTTGTACAGTGTTTTTACATGGCCGACGCAGGTGCGCGCTTCGAGTGAGTTCTCTCTGTGATTGTCTCCTTGAGTTAGGGTATTTAGGTATCTCCAAAACTCTTGGGATTTGCAGGGTCTCAGCAGATCAAAGATCTTCAGCCATTTTGCCTCGATGCATACGCGTTTCGCGGCCCAGACGAGTGACTTTTTGAGGCTTCTTTGAATAGCCTTTTTGCCGATGCTGTGCCGGTTTTCCAATAAGCTCCGCGTTTGGCGTTTAGTTGTTTGGCGCTCTCTTTAATTGCTGGGATAATTCCAAAAGTATGTAATGGCTGTTGGGGGATTGTGCTTATTATATGTCCTCGGAGCAGTGAGGCAAATTTGCTGGCGGATCGATCCCATTCTTCTATAGCGCCCCTGTTATTTGCACTAAGTGGCCAGCCTGTCCATGTTTTTTACCATTTGTCAAATTTATTGGTTGGCGCTGGCCCCCATTTGATTCTTCTTGGTAGCTTGTGCAGTTCTTCTCCATTAGATGCCCCAATGCAGCATAACATATGGCGTGTGTCTGCCGTGAGGTTCAATGTGGTTGTTAGGGCGGCATGGTCACTTTCGTTTCGCGGGTGCACTGTATAGTTTGACATTAGATTTTGTATTTTTCTGCTTAGTGTGATATAGTCTATTGTCGTTTGATTGTTGTATGTGGGGGCAAAGAAGGCCCCTGGCTTGATCCATAAAGACAGAGAGTGTGCTGGTAACAGGTTGTAGGTCTGTATTAGGGCATTGTAAGCGTCTGTAGCGCTGGAATGGTTGCTTTGTGTTGCGGTGACCCCTATATTGTGTGTGTTGAGGTCCCCAAGGATGATGGATTCCATTGATGCAAACTGTAAGAGCAGAGATTCTATCTGACTTATCAGCAAAGTCAGTTTATTCTTGGCGCCCGGCCCATGAGAGTTGAAGTAGACATTAATTAAGAGTATTGGAAGTGGGCCGTTGTTCGTGGAGAGACCATTCACAATGCCCGCCAGAAAATGTTTGATGTGGTTTTTATTTCTGCAAAATGAATTTTCAGCGAGTGCTTGATGTAGATGGATAGCCCTCCTTAGGGTCTTCCAAACATATTGTCTTTGATGGTTGGTTTGCAATATTTTGCGTACCCTCTTATTGGTATTGGTTTTGTTTCCCATGTTTCTTGGATGCAAATTAAGTCGGCTCCTTAAAAGGATGCCAATGCCGCTCGGTTTTGCACGAGCTTTGTAATCCCTGCCATGTTCCAAGTCATGATGTTCAATCTACGAATGCTGAGCGTCGCGTTGCTGTGTTTAGCTGAACCATTTTTCGGCCAGTGCTGAGCGATCTCCTTGCTCACAGAGGAACAGGTGTTAGGGGCTGGGGTTTAAAGCCCGTGGCAACCAAGACCAGTCTTTGCTGGTATTCCCCTTAATTGAACAAGAGCGGGTGCCCTGTTCCAAACTTAATGTTATTTTGATGAGACTTTCGTTGGTGAGGCTTATATTCGTGCCGCCTTTGGTCCCATGGAGGAAGGACTCAACTTGTGTCGCTGAATAGGACAAGGCGTTCATGACTGGCTTCTTTTGAGTATTCTGTTCCTGGCAGGCTGATGGATACTTCAAGTCGCTGTTTTTTAGGATCATTGGATATTTTAGCACAGTTGGGTCACCATTTTTATACCCCAGCTTTCCAGTAGCTTTTGGTTTCTTTTCAAGGCCTCAGCCATGGCTAGACTGGTAAAGATTAGCTCTGTGGTCTAGTTTGTCTCATTTGGGCCTGGGGTAAGGAAAGAAACCCTCTCAATGTCCGTTGTTTTTATCTTTTCTAGAACTGGAATATTTGCACAGAGTTTTAGAAGATTGCTGCGGTTAAGGATGTCCCACTTGCCCTGTGAGACATATTCAGGGTACAGAAGTATTTTCCGGTCGTAGTGGTTTGTAGATGTCACATTTTGTAGGGTGATTGCCTCCTGTGGGTCGTGTGCCTTTGTAGAGTTTGGGGTTGCCTGTGCCAGGGTGTCCAAACAAACTTCTACCCGGTTTGATGTGACCGCCGTCTGCTGCACTGTCGTCTCGGAGCATGGTCTAGATGGCCTGAGTTTCATCTCACTGTTCTCGGTAGACTCAATGTTGCCTTGAGATGCCCTATGGTCTGGTTCTGTCGTGGTAATTTGTTTATTTGTTTTTGGGGTTTCTTGGTTCCTTCCCATAAAGGGGTGGATGCCTAATACTGTCCCACCATTGTCCACCCCATAGGAGGGTGGATGCCTATCAATCCCATCATTGTCCATCCCGTAAGGGGTTGGATGCTTAATACTCTCCTACCATTGTCCACCCCATAGGGGGGTGGATGCCAATCATTGCCAGCATTGTCCATCCCATAAGGGGGTGGATGCCTAATAGTCTCCCACCATTGTCTACCCCTTAGGGGGGGTGGATGCTTGTCACTTCCAGCAGTGTCCTTCCCATAGGCGGGATGTCTATCACTCCCACCATTGTCCATCCCATAGGGGGTGGATGCCTAATACACTCCCACCATTGTCCATCCCATAGGGGGGTGGATGCCTAGCACTCCCACTATTGTCCATCCCAAAGGGGAGGTGAATGCCTATCACTCCCAGCATTGTCCTTCCCACAGGGTGGTGGATGCCTAATACTCTCCCACCATTGGCATCCCATAGGGGGTGGATGCCTATCACTCCTACAATTGTTCACTCCATAGGGGGGTCGATGCCTATCACTCCCACCATTGTCCATCCCATAGGGGGGTGGATGCCTAATACTCTCCCACCATTGTCTACCCCATAGGGGGTGGATGCCTATCACTCTCAGCATTGCCCATCTCATAGGGGGGTGGATGCCTATCACTCCCAGAATTGTCCATCCCATAGGGGGATGGATGCCTATCACTCCCGCCATTTTCCATCCCACAGGGGGGTGGATACCTAATAGTCTCTTACCACTGTCCACCCCATAGGGGGGTGGATGCCTATCACTCCCACCATTGTCCACCCTATAGGGGGTGGATGCCTATCACTCCCAGCATTGTCCATCCCGTATGGGGGTGGAGGCCTAATACTCTCCCACCATTGTCTACCCCATAGGGGGTGGATGCCTTCACTCCCAACTTTGTCATGCCAAATTAGTGTTTTGTGTGCAGACTGACAAAAAATATGACACATAAAGTTGTATGGGGACAACCCCCCTCACTGTAGTAACAAAAGATGAATGTGGGACTCAACCCCCCAGCATGGTCAAGCAAATAGGCTTTTGGGAGGATAACCCCCCCATCACAGTAGTGAGAAAAAGGTGAATGGGGGACTCAACCCCACAGCATGGTCAAGCAAATAGGGTTTTGAGGGGATTACTTCCCCATCACTGTAGTGACAAAAAAGTTAATGTGGGGATCAACCCCCCATCATGCTCAATCAAATAGGGTTTTGGGGGTTAACCCCACCCCATCACTGTAGTGACAAAAAGGTGAATGTGTGGCTCAACGCCCCAGCATGGTCAAGCAAATAGGGTTTTTTGGTCGATAACCCCACCCCCATCACTGCAGAGACAAAAAGGTGAATGTGGGGCTCAACCCCCTCAAGCATGGTCAAACAATTATGGTGTTGGGTTGCTAAGCCCACCAGCAATGTAGTGATAAAGTAGTGGTTGTGTGCCAAACGACCACAGAACTGTTGATGCAAACATTGTTGTGGGTTTTACATACCCTCAGCCATGTTCAGCCAATCTGTTCTTCTGTGGGCTAACATTGCCAGCAATGTTCAATTAGACAATGTGACATGTGACCTTCCAAAAATCATCAACTCACATTTTTGGTACAAGCATCAGCAAATACAAAGGATTCAATCACAAAGTCCATTTTTTATGAGATCCAGTCCCACACTGCGGCAGCAACATGAAATGCAAAACCTAAGGAATGTGCAGAGTGAAGCTATAGTATGCCCAGAGACAGAAGAGAAAGAAACACAACAAAACATCCACTCAGTGCCCTTTAAAGACAGTTGAAATACATGGGGGAAGATGCACAAAGACAACCGACCAGCTACATACTGCAGAACAAACACAACATGTGTGCGAGTGTGGAAGTGTTTCTAGCCTGGGCCAACACACACGATTGGGGGCTGAACTATGTGTGTCGAGTACAATCAGGAAGTATTCCATATACAGATTGGATAGTGAATCTGGGCAATCAGGAATTGTTTGATGAGCGGGTGCACGAGAGACACATGCGGGACAAGCTTGAAGGAACACCAAAAAACACATCAAGAGACTGACTCACTTCCGCAGTACCCTCAAAGCCCCGGCACTGTGGTACCAGTATCCTGTCTGCTGAGCCTCTGTGATGCAAAATGAGGATGAGGGCCATACATTTGTGTACACTCACGCTTGCGCACTGTGTCACGTGCCTTGCAAGAACCACTGTCATATCACATACCCAAACATTACTCCTAGGGCATGGCCAGTGATGGCCACATTGTAGGTAAGGGCCTTGCCGGGAGCCAAGTCACATTTGGGCAGTCTAAATACCACCAACCTTGAACAGCAGCATCGTGCCTCATCAAAACCTACCGTGACAGATTACATTGCCCAGGCCCCCATGACAGTGTGGATCAATTTCTGTATGACGATGAATCCATTATTGACCACACATCATTGTTGTCACAATACAACCATGGGTCCAGGTAATGCTGTGTATGAACAATGTGGCGATCTCTGTATCAGGTAGGAACACCCAGCACGCAACATACTTGGACAAACACACATTTGTTGGTGGAACAAGGGGTGCCTACAGGGCAACAGGAGTACACCCGCTCACAGAAGGATGAAGTTGTGATGAGTCGGTGTACAATGAAAGAGAGAGGAGACTGCCCATGAGACCACAAAAGTCCACAGACACACAAAATAGAATCATGAGCCTCCCACCACAACAAACATGAAGTGGTTGTCTCACAACTTTCAGCGATAAATGTGTAGACCACATTCCTACTTGCTGTGTAGAAAAGCATGGACCAACACAAATGTATGAGATAGTCACCATGTGTGTCCTTGGGGTGTTGCACACAACTCAAAATCAGACCATTTACACTGTCAACTTGTTTGCATGTCTATCACACCAACTCTGCATCTAGCCACAAAAGCGGCATTACGAGCAGCTCATCACCAATGCCGAGTGTGTACTGCAGAAGACTTGGAAGACACATGGCTAACCAGATAGAGGATACAACAACTGTGTTTGTAGGCTCCAATGCACAGGCAAATGTGTAAGCTAATCTTTCTGCACTGGTGACAACTAAAGGGGTGGTGAGGGGATCTGTGTCTCACAAACACAATACACATAGCTAGCCATAACTCATGGGAAATGTGTACATCCGTTGAGGATTGAGTACATGTGCAGAATGGAATATGCATTGGACATATTTGGCACTTTAACACTGACTCAGGGCCCGATTCACAGGAATAACTTAGGACAAAATCATAAACGTACTACCCTTTTTGGTATTCACAGAAGGCACTTACTCATTTCAGTATTCACAGAAGGCACTTACTCATTTTGGTATTCACAGAAGGCACTTACACATTGATTAGTAAGTGCCTTCAGGCACTTACTTATTTCGGTATTCACAGAAGGCACTTACTCATTTTGGTATTCACAGAAGGCACTTACATATTGATTAGTAAGTGCCTTCTGTGAATACCAAAATGAGTAAGTGTACTTACTCATTTTGGTATTCACAGAAGGCTCTTACTCATCAATGAGTAAGTGCATTCTTTGAATACCAGAATGAGTAAGTGTCTTCTGTGAATACCAAAATGAGTAAAAGGCAGTAAGTTTAGGATTTTGTTTTAGGTTAGTCTGTGAATCGGGCCCACAGAGTCCTGAAATCCATCAAGGAGACCTACAAATAAGACATGTTGCCATCAGGCTACACGGCAGGGTAGAATGTGCTGACTGTGAGCAGTCTTTGACACATACAAGGCCCACACTTGCCAAACCAGATAACAGCTTCAAAACATGCTGATGATGCTAACACAAATGGAAATGGGGGAATGTTTCATGTGTCACATGTGAGTTTGCTCACAGTGCAGTGTCTTGTCTCAACACAACCAGGGATGTCATCATAATGACTACACTCTCCTGGTGCACCACACCCTGTCCACTCGAAGTCAAAAATACTTGATTACCCATGTGTGTTTTATCTACTGGGAGGTGCAGGGATGCCTATTTGGACCATTTGGAGCACAGGTAGCATATCAACACATATAAGTGCATATACACTTGAGGGGACAATATCCTTTTGACCAATGTGGTGACAGTTCATGTATCATGACTTAACATCAGAAGCAAACACCACCTCCATCTAAAGCCACCATCACAGGGCATTGATGAACAGCCATTGTCCGCCACTGACTACAAAGTGCTACTTAGCACTTATGCTCACACAAGACAAGTCTGGGTGGAGGCTACTCCTCCTGTGATGCAAATAGGTACTGCACACTTCAGTGTATTGACAGTGATCATCACAAAAAGCATACATGAACATGCGTGACTCAGCCACAGATTAACTATGGGTATTCTTACTGTACACACACATGCACATGATCAAAGCATATGCACATGTCAACTTCAGCACAAGTTGTGCATTAATTCAAAACGTGCAGGAATGATCCCTCCAACACCCATGTCACACTTTATGTCCAACTCTCATAACTGACAAACACACAAGCACATCATATTCCACCTCTGGAGCATCTAGATGGTGAAGAATGTCTGTCTCATGAGCTCCAGCACAGTACACATACCATTACAACCAAGATGTACAAACACACATGTGCGGCCCTCATCACAGCCACACTACACTTGCAGCACCACTCTTGATCACCATGTATGCATCATCTCTCAGATACATACTATGCACACAATGTAGAGTACACATTTCCTCATTAGCAGATGACATTACATGTCAGATGGACCACTCTCATTACCATCCTCACACTGAGTGATGCCTTGGACTGCACACTGTGCAGCATCACAGTACACCCAGACAAGCACACGCAACACTTCACCACATTTCACAACAAGACACATACAAATTACAATGTCTGTGTACTCAGTCATTTTCATATCACTGCATAATCCCCCAAAAAAGCACAAGTCCAAAGGATTGTCACTTGCGGAAATATGTATACACACATTTAGGCTCAACAAACTAGAACAGGATAATACCTCACATTTCACCATCCAGCACAAATGATCACAACACTGGTGTACATACCTAAACATTCACAAATCCACTCTGATACATATGACTTGTCAGACCATGTCTCAATGTAGCCCTGTCACATCTACATATGACTTCCATAACCAATATCCCCATGGACTCATGCACAGTATAAACAAACATCACTCATCCAGAACTGTCCCGTTACAGTCAAATTGCACATTAGTGCAACAGGCCACATCTTTCATCACATACCACAATACAACATTCCCCGGTGGGATATCCCCCATCAAATCACAGATTTGTACCACACCTTGTGCAGGGTAGAGGTACTAAATGTAGATCACATTATCTGGATCACATTCCCGCATGACAGCCACTCACATAGGGACAATGTGCACACTCCATGTCCCACAACACATCAAAAACCAATGAACTGAAGTCATACACCACACCTCCTGACACCATCTTAAATATTCCGGATGCCATCACATATGACTTTACACAAAAGAAATAGGTAGTAGGGAATAATGCGCAAAAACAGTGTTAAGCTTTATCTTATCTTCGTCTAGGTAACTAGTATATGATCTAGGGCAAATATACAACCACTACCAAAGGTTGTAGCAACAGGTAGATAATTATCCACCATAAATTTTAAACACAATTTCTCAATCCAAGCAACTCCAGAGAGTTCAAATGTCCATATCAATAACAATCAATAACAACCGTTTCTCTTTATATATTTTTCGGTCTTTTTTTCTCTTGGGCTCTGCAGGGTCTCTCTCCAATCGTCATTCTCGAGTGGACCCACATCCGATTCCCCGGCCACCCCTAGGGATTCCATGCAATCAGGGGTATTGTTTATTAACTTTTTATATGTGATGGATATTGCCCTATCTATCATCGGAACAAGTAGGAGGCGATCCTCAAGTGGTGCGTACTCCAGTAACGGATCTCCTTTTTGTTGGTGGCAATGGAGTGCGTGTCTCAGTTGTAGGTATCTAAAGTGTTTGTTCATTCCAATTTGAAATTCTGTTTGTAGGCTGTCAAAGGCAAGCATTTCCTCCTTTTCCAAATATCTCCCAATAGATCTATGCCTTTATTGCTCCATCTATGGAAGCCCCACTTGCGCCCCAACTCACTTAAGAAATCTCCCTCCCAGAGTGGTGTTCGCTCAGTAAGCTTGGCCTCCCATCCTGTCATTTTAGTTGCCTTCCGCCATGCTGTAACCAGCGTCTGTGTATGAGTCGGGAGGGACGGAGAACCCCTTCTTTTCTGGTAGAGGACATATAAGTAACTACCCTTACCCATGGCAAGTTGATCGACCCAGTATGCTGGTTCCTCAGTCGGCCAAGAGACCACACATTGATATTAACCAGCTATGCTGCCCAATAATATGTTCTAATGTCAGGCACCGCCAGTCCCCCTTTGTATACCACCTTCTGTGGTTTCTGTAGGGCGATTTTAGGACTGCCTCCCCCTCATGTCAAAGTTTGCTGTTCTTATTCAACCACACGGAAGAAAGCTTCCAGAATCTGGAATGGGGTGTTCTGTATTGCGTACAGTAGGCGTGGGAGAGCCATCATTTTAAACAAGACCGCTCTTCTCATGAGAGAGACCGGCAGATGCTGCCAATGGGCCACATCCCCTTTCAGCCATTCCAGCTACACATATACATTCAGCTGCACAAAATTCTCCTCTGTTTTAGTAATTCAGATGCCCAGATATTTAAAGGACTCCTTGTGAACCAGCACTTTGCACGCCAACGTCAAAATCGGAGGATCCCCCGCCAGAGTGAATACCAAGGATTTATCCCAGTTTATACAGTACTCAGAGTATTGACCAAAAGACTGTATTATGTGGATGAATCGATGAATGTGTGTCTAGGCCGACGGGCGTATACCAGGATATTGTCCACATAGAGGGAGATACGCTCTTCCCACCACCCTCCTACGTCAATGCCTCTCACCAATGGATGTCCTCTGACCCATGAGGCCAGTGGTTCGAGTGCCAGCGTAAGGAGCACTGGAAAGAGCGGACAGCCCTGCTGCATGCCCCTATGCAGTTGAAACGCTCTGGACACGTCCCTTTAACCCTAACACATGCCATCGGGGCAGCATATAGAAGCCCAATCCAGGCTTGAAAACTCGGACCATACCCAAGCTTGGCCAAGACAGCAAACAAGTAGGACCATTCAATAATATTGAATGCCATATGGGCATCAAGAGACAAGAGTGCTGCCGGTACGGTTGATCGTTTCTGAACTATGTGTAGTACACCGTATAAACAGCAGAGATTGAGCCTGGTGCCTCTGTGGGGCGTAAAACCAGACTGGTCCAGATGTAACAGCGATTGTATCACTGGGGACAATATGTATGCTATCGCTTTAGCCAGTTCTTTAGCCTCAAAATGTAATAATGAAATAGGTCTATAAGAACTACAGACATCCTGTGGTTTTCCCTTCTTGGGAATTACAACTATAATAGCCATCCTCAGATCTAACGGCAGTTGGCCCTGTACCTGGCCTCTTGGAATATACGAAGAATGTGAGGTGCAAGTTTCCCTGCCACACATTAGTATAACTCCACAGGTAAGCCGTTTGGACCAGCTGCCTTCCCCGATTGTAAATCCCTTATGGTTCCTACAATTTCTTCTGTGCTAAAGTCCGAATCAGTCGCCTCCTGCTCCTCTACACTAAGCGTTGGCAACACTATGGGGCAGATTTACAAGCCCCTTGCGCCAATTTTACGTCACTTTTCCCATGTTAAAAGTGACGCAAAAGTGACACAAGGGGCTTGTAAATCTGCCCCTCTATCTTTTAAAAACTCTTTGCAGTCCTCTTCCACTCTGTCCCTCTGGGTCTGGTAGACCCCTTCAAAATACTTAGCGAACGCCTCTGGTATAACTGTGCCCTCCACTCTCTCCGTACCCTTGGGGGACTGCAGTTTAGAGACCCAGTTGCAGCTTCTATCCCTTCTTTCCAACCATGCGATAAGTTTAGTAGCCCAATCACTCGGGGCATAGATGCGTCTTTTTGCGTCGCTATTGCATACGTATGGGCTACATTTTCCTCCAAATCTCTAAGTCCTTTATGTGTGAGTCTAAGTGTGTGTTTGCATCCAGTATCAGCCCCAATGCTGATGCAAGTGCTATAATCTCCTGTTCCAGACTGTCGGATTGCACTCGCTTTTCTTTACGGTTAGCCCTCCGTTGTCACTTGTACGAAGTCCCTGGCCACCGCCTTATGTGCCTCCTACAATATGCAATTAGACTGCACTGATCCCGAGTTTTCTGTTAAATACTGGCAAGTACGTTCCTCGAATCGTTCCCTGAACTCCTGATCTTTGAATAAGTAGGGGTCTAAGGGTGGAGGTAATGTCCAGTCCCTCAACTGGCCCTGCCGGAGCACCTCCACCGGGGAGTGGTCAGATATTCCACAGGCCCTGTGACATCCAGCCTGAAAAAGTCCAGCCATGGTGGTATGCGTGAAAATGTAATCTAGGCGTGACCCACTACCATGTGCCTGAGATATGGGTATAGCGTCTGACAGCGGGATTGTGCAATCTCCACAGATCCACCAACCCCATCGCATTCGCAAAAGCATGTAACAGCTGTGATCCCCCATCTCTTGGAGTGTGTATAAACCCAGCATGTGTCACAAGCATGAATCCGAACCAATTTAGTGCTAGATATTGATTGCCTTTCAGGTGTGTCTCCTGTGGGAATACTACATCGGGAGAGTGTCTACGTAGGTACTGTAGCACCATGGTCAACTTAATTTTGTCTCCCTGACCGTTCACATTCCACGATAACAACTTTAGTTTCTTAGTGTGTTGCGAGGCAACCTGGGAGTAACATGTGTCCAGATCCCACCTTCCCATCCCCAGGTCATTATGAATTGCAGTGAAATTCTGAAGCAAGCATAACACAACTATGTAAATGAGTATCCCGTTAACACACCAACATTTTGTCCCCAACCTGTACACCCCTTCCCTGCCGCCCTGCAGAGTGGGTTAACCCCACCCCCCAACTCGCAGAGTGCCTGTAACCCCAAAGTAACAATCCCAACTGGGAACGGCCCAGCGCTGGCATGCCCGCTGTACCCCCCGGTCCTCCCATCCATATATTTGTCTTAAATGTTAAACCCTCTAGAACTAGACCAGTACATCAGTAGTGCACCATTGTAAGTCATATGCAAGAAACCCCAATATTATCTTTGCACTGGGTCCACATCAGGGAAGCTAGCATTCGTCTCAGTTCCATTTCGCCATCCCAGGCCAGGCCAGGGGACGTTCAATCAAACCGCCCCTCATAGCACCGATATGTGACGTCTCGCGGTGCATTACTGCTTCAGCATATGTAGGACAGTCTCTGATCCCATTAAACATGCTTATTCAGGCCCCTCACTTGGCTCTTCAGTATCCTCCCCCGGCGCAGCTTGCTGCCATCTCTGTGACTTCCCTACCATCCTCCATCCATCCAACCAATGACTAGGTGAGTCAAATCGCCAAACCTTGCCCTCTGCCATTACCCTAAGAGTCGCAGGAAAAAGAACTGAGTACTTAATGTCCTGCGCACAAAGGTTTTTCTAAATGTCTATAAAAGATCGTCTTTGCTGCGGCACCATCTGCGTAAAGTCCAAATAAATGGTAATAAGGGCATATTTCAGCGGTGGATAATTCCTAGTCACCTGGAGGATCACGTCCCTATCTCTATAATAAAACAGTCTCACAATTATAGGTCTTGGAGGGGCTTCCGGTCTTGGTCGCACCCCAGGGACCCTATGGGCAAGCTCCACCATAAAGAATTTAGAGAGGTTCTGTGGCTGAAGTGAATTAGTAATGAGGTCTTCAACAAACAGATCCACCGCCTGTCCCTCTGCCTTCTCTGGCACCCCAATAATGCAGACATTGTTGAGGTGGAAGCGCCCTTACTGATCCTCCACTCTGGCCGCCAAAACCCTTGACTTCTGTGTGAGATCTTTGACCTATTTCTGGAGAGCCCTCGTGTCTGTCACCAGTTCCTTTGTTGTGCCCTCCACTCTAGTCACTCTGTCCCTTATGTTGTGAAGATCTGCCCAGATCAGGGATACCTCTGCTGTTACAGCATCGATCTTTCCATCCACGTATGTTCTAATCCTTTAAATTGCAGCCATGACATCATGCAGCGCGCTCCGATTAAGGGGTCCCTTTTGGCGAATCGGAGGCCACTGCCCCCTCCAGACCAGTTGGTTGGTCCTGCTGCACCGTGTACCTATCTAGTTTTGTTTGCTGAGGACCATGTTGGCTTCTGCCCCCAGACATGGCCACAGTAGCCCACCCATGCCTCTTCCACTCTCTAGGCGCGGTGACCAGAAAACTCAAACTGCACCAGGCCTCACAGGAGACAGATTCTTTGCTAGGGGGCAGCTGCCGGCCACTCAGAGCACACAATGGGAGCCCCCTTATTATCTTCACTCAAGATGCTCCACTCTCACTTTTCTTCACCAGGCAATATTTCCCCTGGGGCGTTATGCAGGGCCTAGGACAGAGGACAGCAAGGTCTCATTAATCAGTGGACCACTCAGCTGGTTATTCCAATATCGCCGCCTGGGGCACAGTTAGTATACACCAATATATGTGCACCATCTCCAGTGGTCCTCTATCTTGCCATATGCCTGCGTGCACTCACTGCCGATTTCCTGTCTGGGACACTGCAGCTATGCAGGTGTGTTTGCTCCCACTGCTGCGCTTTGGTCTTGTGGGGTCAGGCTTCATCCCTGGGTCCAAGCCTCACTCTCTGCGAGTTTCACAGAGTTGTGGGTATCCTGCGCCACACCTTCTCAGATTACTCTGACCGACGGCATCCCCAGCAATTGCACGTGTCCTCAAGTGGGGCTGTGTGCCTCCTCCGCAGCTCCAGGTCGGCACTCCAATCAGAGGCTCAGTCAATCGAGCCTGGGGTGGTGCTGTGCCAGTAGGCCACACTTTCGTTTTTCCCGACCCGATCTGGTAAATTCAGAGTCTGCTGCTCGTCCAGAATTTCTGTGGGGCCCAGTGCCTTAGTAACACTGCTTTCTGCGGATAGCAATAATGGATATTTCAGGGGAAATCAGGCAAGGCCGGCGGAGCCGCTCGATCAAGCGCCCATCATCTTCTGCAGCATGCCACAACCCCCTAGAGAGTGACTTTTATGCATTGGGCCAAATGCCATATGTCATTGGCTCCATTGATGGAACACATTTGGCTTTGATCCCACCACAAGCCAATGAACAAACATACAGAAATCAGAAGCATTACCACTCCATACATGCCCTGGTGGTATGT
Source organism: Lissotriton vulgaris (assembly GCF_964263255.1). Taxonomy (NCBI): domain Eukaryota; kingdom Metazoa; phylum Chordata; class Amphibia; order Caudata; family Salamandridae; genus Lissotriton; species Lissotriton vulgaris. The sequence continues at coordinate 1,908,955,520 of NC_141689.1, forward strand.
CTGTCTGGAATGATAATCTCCCATGTCTGTGCATGTTTCCTGTGATCAGCACACAACACCTACATAATGAGAAATAGTGTAATACCACATTTGATGTCTCAGCTGCCAAATGAGCCTGGCTTGTTGGTGGGTAATGTTGTCTGTTCTGTTGTGTATTGCTTGTATGTCAGGTTGTACCCTGTTTGCAGACAATTGAAGTATTTTCTGTGTTCAATGTAAGAGACTCTGAAAAACCGAACATGCTGTGGTTGCTGACACCACTCTGGAACCCTGTCACCCTTGCTGAGGTTCCTTTCAATGAGGCACATGGGATGACCAGGCAAGTAGTTGAGCGGACATTCGGCCTACTGAAAACAAGATTTCGCTGCCTAAACCGTACAGGAGGGGCCCTCAAATATGCACCATCAAAGTTGTGTAAGATCATCATTGTGTGTTGCATGAGCCACACCTGGCAGTGAGGGATGATCTACCTCTCATACAAAAAGACGGAGACCAGCAGACACCAGCAGGGGAGAATCCAGGACTGGGACATGTTGCCAATGATGATGAGAATGAGAATGAGGATGTTCGGAGACAACTCAACAACTTTTTCTCATGAGTGTAAATATGTAATGATGAGATCACAAAGCACTTCCTTAGCATGTTATGTGGCTGTTGTACAATATGTTTGTATACGTGAGAGTGCATGCTACTTAACATGATCATTGAAGTTGTTTAGTGTGTATTAAGTTAGTATGTTCACCAGTACAGTGGTAACATGATTCCTAGCTACTGTTCACATGTTCAAATTGTTGAATCTGAAATGTCTCTTGGAGATGTATGAAAATGATAAAGGATTTCAAGACTGTTCTATGTCTCTCCTTCACAGGGTACTTTTGCTGTTGTATGGAGACATGTGACATCCCAGACCCACAATGCAGTTATAGTTTGCAAGTTTTCTTGTGATCAAGAATCTGTGCTACACAATCACTTCAGAAATTATGTTTAATGTTTGTTATTTTGTGCTTATTTTCACAGTGTGATTTAATTGCATTTGTTGTGAAGGCAACAGGTTGTGTCTTTGGAATAAACCTGTGCTCAACAATGAGGTGTGCCTTGTCTGTTTCAACACATTCATTTACATACTGTATATATGCCCTGAAGTTCAGTTTATCTGACAATGATTTGTGTTGGTGCATTTAAATGTTGTTTCATTTTACAATGAGGATCTACACCATGTACTATGTGTGTTGTGATGACCTTGCTGTGTGTCTCTCAAATGTGTTAGGTTACATTTGCTCACAAGACAGTTGGTAAATTCCTGTACTTGTTTTTCAGCCAATGTCTTTGTCATTCCATTCCTTCTTTTTTTATATTCATTTATATATGAACAATAATGTTTCATTCACAACAGAAGCAAGTATAATGTGCATAGTGATTTATTACAGTGCATGTGTGGAATTTGTCAAAAAGGGATAGTGCTGTACACATTTTTGATGTTCACAGAGGAGATGGTATTGCCAGGAGATGACATTTTTAGAGGCAAGTCCACAGTCATTTGAGTCATTGGTCCAACTTAGATCTGCCATCCAATGTAGGAGTGTCTGTGACAGTCAACAAAGTGAACGCTTAGCAGACAATTGAGGATATCAGGTGCAGGTTGTCACTTCCTGGGGAAGACGTGAAGCCATCTGTCTCTCATTTGTTCCTCTTTAGATGACCCCTCTTACGTTTTTCTGGGGGACCCTCAGGTGCAGGCTGCCACAGTGCAGTGGACTCTCCGCCAGAGTCCTCATCCCTCCCTGTGGCAGTTGCAGATGTAGAAGCAACAGATGTAGTGGGCACACAGGGAGGTGAGGTCATGTTGTTAGCAATCTGGTAGAGGCAGGTGAGTATGTCCCTGTGCACCGCAGTCAGGTCAAAAACTTTATCCATTTTGGACTCCATTCTTGCCATGTGTTGGTCCATTTTGGCATTATGGGCATCCTGCTGTGGTTGCATGTCCCTGAGGATCCCAACTAGCCGGCCAACGTGTCGGGTGCATTCTTGATCTGCATTAAGAATGTGTGCCATCTGTAGGTCAGCTTCATCAGCAGCACCAGGTGCATGACAGCACCTGTCCCCACGCCCCCTCCCACCACCCCCACCCACATCAGCAGGACCTATTGTTACAGGCACAGACAACACTGAGCCTCCTTCATCGTTGACAGTGGTGTTGTTGTCCGCCAGCTCCAGAGAGCCCTGTGATGCTGTGCTCTCTGTGTTTTGTTGCCTTGGTGTGTCTGTGTGGGTAGTGGTCATGTGGGTGTTGACAGATGTTGTGGGAGTGGTCGCAGGGGGTACTGATGTTACAACTGCAGGTGCTGCATGTTGACCCACATGGGAGGAGCCAGGTAGGTCATCGTAATCCGATGAGGGCTGAGAGACGTCAACTCCAGAGATCTCAGGGTCAACCAGATTCTGGGACTGGGATTCCCGTTCAGTTCCAGCAGTGTTCCCAGCAGGCCCTGTGGGTAGATGAGAGGCACAATGTTTGTTGTGTTTTTGCACAGGTCATCGAATCATTCACATTGCATTTGGTATTGTACATTTGGATGAGTGTATTTACGTAGATAGTCCACGATTGTCACAGACACAGGACTACGTTTTCTGAGGACATTTTTAACAAGATGTGTTTTGCTGAGTATGTCCAGCTCTGTGCATACATGGGCATGTTGTGTTTATTTGATGGTACATGGAAATTGACTGTTAATTGACACCCTGTGCATGACACAGGTGTATTAGTTTTTGCCACATCTGTCCTTTTACAAGGACAAACATACTCATCCTCCTACAATGTGTTGCAACATGTATGCATTTGTTCTTGCCTTTGCGCATGTATTTTTCGGTGACATTGGTGTAGCTACCTACACACTCACAGTCTGCAATGTATGTGAGCATTTTGTTTCTAGTATTTTGATTTATGTGTTCCTAGTTCTCATCTCATTGCATACATGGGAATAGCTGTAGGTAGCAAATAATGTTACTGATTAGCTTTGTGCCTGATCACATAATTTATATTGTCCTTGTCCTCCATGGACAGATGGATTAACCAAGTATGATGTCTTGCTATTTCTGGCTCAGAGCTTTGAGGTACAGAGGTTTGTGTATCTGTGTTATACTGATGGAACTTGACCCCTTCTCCCACCCAGCCCACCTTACTCCTTGTAGACAAAGGATCAATAACAGTGAGGGGAGTACAGTGGCAAGGAGGCTGACATCGCTGCATGATGTTGAAGTTGAATGCAACTCCCAAGAATGCCTTGTGCACATGACACAAAAACACAGTGTCAGCCATCTTGCTGTGGCACTTCCATTCACTGGCAGGTAGCCATTGTCACTGATGAACAGGTTGCTTTGGGTGAGGGTAGTGATGTGTGCTATGACTGCAACTCATACCAAGTCCTGTCCTCCACACACCTTTCCAGGCAGCCCAGGAAACACACCTGGGACTGTGCATTCCCTGGCAGTGAGTGGAAATGTACTGTGAAGATGGCTGAGAGTGGAGACTGGTGTGAGGAGGCTAAGGCCTGGATGGGACTTGTGGGCAAATCATACATCAGGCCCCTGTGTCAGCCATCTTGACAGTACATTTCCTTTCACTCTCAGGGACTGACTAGTCCCAGGAGCTCTATTTGTTCTGACTGAGAAGGTGTCTGTAGAACAGGGCCTGATGGTATTTGCAGTCACTACTAATATTCCTCCTTCCACATAGCACAAATAGGCCACCCGGTACTATGCTTTCCTCACAGTGAAAGGTAATGTACTGGCCAAGATGTCTGACAGTGGTGCCTGGCATTTGTTTGACCACAACTCTCAACAGGGCCTTGTGCTCCCCACACCAGAGTCGAGTGTCAACCATCTTGCCAGTAGTTTTCCACTCCCTGTGAGATAAGCGCACTTCAGCTTGACTAGTTGGGCCATGTGTGCGTAGGATTATTTTCACTGACTTCAATACCCATCAGGCCCTGTCCCACACACACTCCTCCCACCTAGCACATACAGCATCAACATCGTCAAAGAGCTTTCCAACCCCAGCGCAGGAAACAACGACATCACCCCATCGCAAGACCTCTGCAACTCCCTGGCTTCATACTTCCACAACAAGATCGCGGACATACACAACAGCTTCAACAACCAACCAACGCACACCATGACCGAACAACCACCCCCCACCACCACCCTCCACGCCTGGACCCCGATCAGCACCGAAGACACCATCCGCACGATGAACTCCATCCACTCCGGATCACCGACCGACCCCTGCCCTCACCACGTCTTCAACAAAGCCGACGCTGTCATCGCACCCCACCTGCGAGACATCATCAACACATCCCTCGACACCACCATCTTCCCCGAGAGCTGGAAACACGCCGAACTCAGCGCCCTACTCAAGAAACCAACAGCGGACCCCACCGACCTCAAGAATTACCGCCCCATCTCGCTCCTCCCGTTTCCAGCCAAAGTCATCGAGAAGACCGTCAACAAGCAGATGGCCGCTTTCCTCGAGACGAACGGATCCCTCGACCCCTCACAGTCCGGCTTCCGAGCCAACCACAGCACCGAGACCGCCCTCATCGCCGCCACCGACGACATCCGAGCCCTGATGGACAATGGAGAAACAGCGGCCCTCATCCTCCTAGACCTCTCCGCGGCATTCGACACGGTCTGCCACCGCACCCTAGTACGGCGCCTCAGCAACGTCGGAATCCAGGACAAGGCGCTGGAGTGGATCACCTCCTTCCTCGACGGGAGAACACAGAGAGTCCGCCTACCACCGTACAAGTCAGAGGCCACCGAAGTCATCTGCGGCGTCCCCCAAGGATCATCTCTGAGCCCCACCCTCTTCAACGTCTACATGAGCCCCCTCGCGGCCATCGTACGCAAACACAACCTCAGCATAATCTCCTACGCCGACGACACCCAGCTGATCCTCTCCCTGACCAACGACCCCGCCGCCGCCAGAGCCAACCTGCACGAAGGGATGAAAGAGGTAGCCGAGTGGATGACGACCAGCCGCCTGAAACTGAACTCGGACAAGACGGAGGTCCTCATCCTGGGCTCCTCTCCCTCCGCCTGGGACGACTCCTGGTGGCCTCCCGCCCTGGGCACCGCACCCAAACCGACAGACCATGCACGCAACCTGGGCTTCATCCTGGACTCCTCCCTCTCCATGACCAGGCAAGTCAACAACGTCTCCTCGGCATGCTTCAACATCCTACGCATGCTACGGAAGATCTTCTGGTGGATCCCCACCGAGACCAGGAAGACCGTCACCCAGGCCCTCGTCACCAGCCGACTGGACTACGGCAACGCCCTCTACGCCGGGACCACCGCCAAGCTCCAGAAGAGACTCCAGCGGATCCAGAACGCCTCAGCCAGACTCATCCTCGACATCCCACGAACCAGCCACATCTCCGGACTTCTGCGAGACCTTCACTGGCTCCCCGTCAACAAAAGAATCACCTTCCGCCTCCTCACCCACGCACACAAAGCCCTACACGACCAAGGCCCGAGCTACCTCAACAGCCGAGTCAACTTCTACGCTCCCAAACGCCACCTCCGATCAGCCAACCACGCCCTCGCCGCCGTCCCCCGCATCCGAAGAGCGACGACAGGAGGAAGGTCCTTCTCCCACCTGGCCGCCAAGACCTGGAACTCCCTCCCGACCGACCTGCGCCTGACCCAAGACCACCTCTCCTTCAGGAAGAAGCTGAAGACCTGGCTGTTCGAGCAGTAGCGGCTTCCCCCCCCCCCCAGCGCCTTGAGACCCCACGGGTATGTAGCGCGCTTTATAAGTGTCACTGATTGATTGATTGATTGATTGACAGCACACCTGTGAGTATGCTGTTCCTGGGAGTGATTGGAAATGTACTAGCCAAGTTGTCTGACAGTGATGCCTGGTGTTTATTTGACCACAACTCCCAACAGGGCCTTGTGCTACCCACACCAGAGCCCAGTGTCAGTCATCTTGACAGGACATTTCCATTCACTCTCAGGGACTCCCTGTTTACAGGAGTGCTATTAGTTCTGACTGAGAAGGTGTGTGTAGGGCAGGGCATGATGGGATTTGCAGTCACTGCTATTACTCCTCCTCCAACATAGCCCAACTAGAACACCTGGTGCTATGCTTTCTTCACAGTGAATGGAAATGTACTGTCCAAGAAGTCTGACAGTGGTGCCTGGAGTTTGTTTGACCACAACTCTCAACAGGGTCTTGTGCTCCCCACACCAGAGTCCAGTGTCAACCATCTTGTCAGTACTTTTCCATTGACTGTGAGGTAATCACAGTTTGTCGTGTTCTAATCTAGGACGCCGATCAATACTGTGACCTTATGCCCCCATACGGCTATAATCCATTCATGACCCTATAATGGCATAAACGATCAGAGCCATATTTCAGCCATATTTCAGAAACTCGCCTCTGCAGCTCATTACAGTACATGACACAGCAGAAGCCACTATCTATGATTCCTAGATTACACTCCGAGTTCTTCAACAAGATAAAACTCAGCAACCTGGGAAAGCCCCGCTTGCTATGTTTTGATTAGTAATAGAACTCTAATGAGCACTGAAAGGACGATCACTTCCTAGTGACATCTTTATTGACGTCTTATGTCCAAAAACGTACGTCAAACAAGGCACCTTTCAGGTATAAATAATACCAGTGTTGCCTTAAGCAAAGCGCGAAAGATGGTGTGGTGCATACAGGAGCCGAACAGCTGTCCCTTGCAGAGCCCAGCAGATGCAAGCAGCCCACGGGCGCTGCCCCTCCTCCTCCTTGACGCGCTGAGAGAGACGCTGTCTTTTCTCCTGCCGAGAAAATCCAGCTCCGGGGTTTCCAGCCTACTCTTGCGAGTGACTGGGATATCGAGTCCTGGAAGGAGATACAAGACCTCCAACATTCTATTCCAGAGGTATGGTGTTGACTAAACCCTGAGAGAGAATTCTTGAAGCAAACCTTGGGAAAACCAACTTAACTTAAACTGCTACTTACTTACTCCCTCCCAAGTATTAGGCTTAGGTCAGGTACACTGGGGTAGGCGTAGTTAGAAGCACCAGTTGAGTACGTTAGCTAATATATATATGAATGTATATATTTTATTCATTTTAACCATTGTATGGCTAAGAAACCATATCAATGCTTTTACAGTATTATTTCACAATCCTCTTTTTACTGTACGCACTTTTTATAATAACTAGTCTTGCAATTGTGGCAATTCATTTCTCTTGCATGAGAAGAAAGACTGTTCAATAAATAATACCTTTTATTGAAAACGCCCGTCTCTCTATTCTCTTCATCTTGGTGAAAGTAATCTGCACAACTGACTGAGTAAAATAACTGTCTATTGTTTCACACGACTCTAGAGATTGACTCTTATTCTAAGGAGCAAAGTTGTCATGTTTATGCGGTTGTTGGAAAACTGAATCCCTTCTTGTCTGTACCAGGGAAGCTGATCACTTCCTATTCAGTCAAGAAAGTTTCCAGTGACCTCTGAGCTAGTTGGTACAAACCCAATTAAGTTTAGCATAGTCATTAGAGACCTGGAAGACCGCACTTCTACGTCTAAACTGCTGTTTATGTTATTCCAATGCGCAGGGCCTATAGGGAAAATAGGAACTACACTACAAGTTCCTGGTGGTCTTATTGGGCTATGTGGGAGGAGGAGTGTTAGCTCTGACTACAACTCCCGTCATGATTTTAGCCACACCCACCTTCCCAGTAATCCCAACCTTCCTTCCTGTGACTCAGCTTCTCTGTGGGTGAGTGAAACAGTGCTGGCAAGATGGCTGACGGTAGTGGCTGCTGTTTTGAGCGGAAAGCCTTGCTGTTTTTTTGCAAGTTGGTACATGTTATGAAATAGTTAAATATTACTCTGAGATTGCAGGTATTTTGTTTGTCAAACTGGCATACAAATCACATGCTCATTTGCTTTATATTGTTATGGCTTTGCTAGCAGTGATTTGTATCACTATATCCTTGACAGTGATGTCTGTGACTGTGTATTTGCCGACAATATTGGCTATTTGAGTATGTACTCACCAGACTCTGGTACTCCTGATAATCCATAGACGCCCTCCGGCGGAATTATGGCCCTCACTTTCTCCTCCCAGGAAGTGAAGTGCACAGGTGTTGCAGGAGGGCCACCACCAGTCCCCTGGCTCAGTGCGTGGTCTATGACCAGCAGCTTCTTGACCCTCCTTCGCACATCATAGTACCTGTTCTTGATATCGTCCATTGTTCTCAGGCAAGGTGCTTGAGCATTCACCTTGTTGTCAATCCTCTCCCACATCTTGTTTCTCTGGGACAGGGGCATCTGTTGGACTAAGTTCCCAAATAACTGTGGCTCTACTCTGACAATTTCATCTACCATGACTTCCAACTCCTTCTCTGTGAACCTTGGATTCTTCTTTGGGGGCATGGTGATGGGTGGTAGTGGAGATGGAGGTTTGGGTGAGTGTGAAGGTAAGGGTGAGTGTTTATGAGTAAATGAGTGTGTGTTTGTGAGTGTAGTAGTTAAAAGGGGCTAGAAGTGTACAGGTTGTGTGGTGAGTGAGTTGTGAGTGTATGTATCAGAGAGCAGTGTAATAGTGGTATGTGCTGGTAGTTGTGTTAAAGGTGCAAAGGATCATGGTAAAGATTTTGGCCCTTTATATAGGTGGATTGGGAGTGTGGCTTATTTAAAAAATGTCATTGACAATGCTTGTTTGGACTTTTTCTGTCTGTTTCTATTGTACTTTGTTGAGCATAACCAAAACGATCCAGTCCGAGTCTGTCCCATTCACGTTAAGCTATGTTGCAGCGTTCACGTATCAGTCTGTCGCATCAGGCTCGTTTCCGGATGATTCGCTTGGACAGATTGATTTCCGTATGAGTTGATCGTCCATATTGTGGACCGTGCAAGTCGTTTGTATTTGACTCGCATTGCATCGTACTCCGGTGTTCGTGAGGTTCCGTGACAATTGTAAGTGGTGTTTTCGACTCGCACGAATATGGTCGAGTCTGGTATCTATGAACCGCAAATGACGAGTTTAGTGGTTGTGCGCAGTTTTGCTGTGCTAACCTAAACCGTTCGTTTGTTTCGTGGGTTTCTTCATCCGAGCCCACGGGTTCCATCTTAGATACGGCATCCATTTTGTTTCTTGCCCTCAAGTAAGCCAGCGAACGGACGCTGTCCGCTTCGCGGCCCTGGGATCCCCAAGACTCTTGCGGAAGACACATTTCCTTTGAAAGTGTCTTTATGATGAGGGGGATGATACTGTAAGGCAGATGGCCTCGCTCGAGGCTCATCTTCCCGTGCCGGTCTATTGTCTTAGCCGTGCATCTCATTAGGCACGTCCCTTTGATGCCTGTAGCTCGTGTTTCCCGATGCCACCCCTTTTACACCCTTTTCGATCTCCCCACTGTCCTGTCTTCCTCTGCACCTGTCCTTGTTCCTTCTTCGATCTGTTTACTGCTGATTGGAATGTACTAATGGTGTGAAGATGGGTTTTTACAGTTGGGAACCACCAAATGTTTCCGTACTTATGTTCCGGACCCTGAATACATCAAAGCGACCCCTCTCGGGGATAATGATGGGAACCAAGTTGTAAACCTTTGTGTACCATGCTAACCTATGAGAGAAATGTGTATAAAAGGAGCGACCCACAGTAGCAATTCGAATCAGATCCCGCGAACCTACATGCTGTGTACTTCACGTGACTTCTGTGTTCCCTGCAGTAAATAAACCTCGAATCTTTGACGTCGAAGGAAGTATCCCGTGTCTCTGTCATTTGTACGCCGGAACAGGTTACTCACGAAGGTTTCAGGTGTTGTCCCCTGGCACCGCTGGGTCTTAGAAAACCCAGTCCTTCAGTTGGCGCCCAACGTGGGCCTGCATCAGTGGTACCGGTCCAAGCCCGACGATCGTGAGGAACTTCGTGTGAAATCTCCAAGAGAAGGTGCACCCCGCTTCATCGATCCTGTTGTCGAAATAAGTGACCCGACGACTTTTCCCGCGAAGATTCCCGCCTCCTGACGGCTGCGACGGACTGCTGCCCTGACTGTAGACCTGTTTTGGCGCATGGCGTAGACCTTGGTACAGCGAGACGATTGACGGGCCTTCCTGGTGACGCCATCGATCTTTGAGTTAAGTATTTGTGGGTCGCTCCCAGAGTCCTTAGTTGTGGTTGCTTAGTTGTTGCATGGTTCCATTGCATTTGTGGTTCTTAGTACTTGGTTCTTTGTTGTAATATTTGACGCCTGCAGACGCCAAAAACCGAGGGTTTTGTTCATTGCTGGGACTTGGTAAATCCCGTAACCCTTGAAGTTTGTGAAACTCAGCTAGTGTGCGAGATGCCTAACCGTAGTACTTTGTTCAGTTGTTTTCGTTGTTGTGGTACGGATTCCCGATTGGAGGACTCATGTCCGATACCTCCGGTTGGAACTCCAACGTATGAGCTCTACAGCAAGCATGGACTAGGTCCGATTACTTTTAATAAATATTGGATCCGCTATACTAAAAAAGATGGTGTCCTTAGTTGGCCACCTCATGGTAGTTTCGAGACCCCGATCTTAGATAACCTCGAGGCTAAGTTGTTTAAGAAAAAATCAAGGCCGGCCATGTTTGATGCCTTTCGGTTGTGGCGTAAAGAAGCCAAACAGAGAGAAATCAGGCTGTTAAAACGGATGGAGTTGCTACCATAGTAAAGAAAGCAGAGCAGTTTCAGCGAGATAAGGAGGAAAAGGAAAAGGAAGTCTTCGATAGATTGCAACGTATGTCTATAGATAAGTGCTATCCTGCTTTACCGGCGGATACGGACAAAAAGGAGGAAGGTATCGAGGACCCCTTAATGTCTTATCTCATGAAGTCACCACCTCCGTATGTACAGGGTACCACCGCTCCTGTGGTTCCCCCTGTTCCTGCCCCTCAACCAGCTCCTGTCCCTGCACTTCCAGCTGTTCCCGCTCCTCTGCCTGTTTCTGTCCCTACTGCTCCTCCACTTGTACTTCCTCATACTCCTGCTCCCGCTGCCTCTACTGTTCTGGTTTCTCCTGCCGTTCCCTCTGTTTCTGGTACTTCTCTTGTTACCCCTCTGGGCTATTCTTTGTCTCCGTCTGTTCGACGCCGTACTCCTTCTGTAGCTGCAAACTTCTTCAATTCTCTTGGTCCTATTCTTGAGTCCGCTGGTTCGGACGGTCCTCAAAGACGTAGTCAGCTTCCTGGTGGTAGGGAGCGTGACTCATTGTGTAATATGGCTATGGGTTGGATGAGATGTCCCGCTAGGAATCCTCCACGTGCGGTATTGAATACGTTCGATCAATTCAATATACCGACACAAAGATATGTTTTCGAAGAAATGTGCAAGGTTTTACGTGACCTAATATCGGCTGACGCATCCGATGATGTAATGACTGCCTTGACTAATCTACAGCTTCAGTTTTCGAGCGGAATGATAGTAGGTACCAATGTTCGACGTGCAGTCGAGCAACTACTGTCTCTTCGTCCTTCTATGATGCCTCGAGCATTGTTTGTAGAGAATATTGAAGGACCGTTAGGAGCACCTGGTCAGTATCCTATGCGAGAGGTTCCTCCAGTGTGGATGCCAGGCAACCCTGGCGCTGCTCCGCCGATCTTGCCACATTTACAGCGGGTGTGGATCCATCTTCCATGGAAACGATCAGAAGTTTTACAGGTAAAGCAATCTTTGCCTGACCCTCGCAAAAATCCTGCAGGGTATTATAAAGAATTATCACAGCTCGTAGACGCTACGATAATGAATCTTGCCGATATCGATATGCTGTTTGGCAATGTTGTGCCGCAACCGGTATGGACAAAGATTCGTCAAGAAAACCATGCGGTAGAATTAGGTGGTGATTGGGCTGCTCTTACCGCGGCAGACACACGACAAGTTGGTGGGGCTAAACCCGAACAGCTCATTACCGATCTCCCTCAGAGAATCATTACTCTAATGAAAACGCTTATGCCAGCCATGAAGGTAAATTGGGACAAACTGTCCGCTTGCAAGCAAAAGAAAGATGAGAGCGTCTCTGATTTCCTCACGAGATTTGAGGAGGCTTTCATCGACCACAGTGGTCAAGACATGGGTACCGAAGGTGGTCAGAGGTTGTTTGTGGACAAATTTGTTTCCAATTTATTGCCTGATTTGAGCAACAAATTGAAAAATTCTGAAAGTGCGTGGGCTGTTTCTACTTCTGCTCAAATATTGGCTATGGCCCAATATTATGAGAATAGAGAGAAAGAGGAGAACGATCGTGCTGACAAGAAAACGAAAGAACTCAAAACTAAAGTGTTGTTGCAACAGGCGTATCCTCCGCGTTCGAATCAGAATGATTCGCAGCAACGTAATAGATCACAGTTTCAATCAAATAGGTCACAATCGCGAAATGATTCCTCCTCACAAAGATCGTCGTTAGGGTACAATCAGTGTGCCTATTGTAGACAGGAGGGTCATTTGAAATTTGATTGTCCAGTCCTTAATGAGCGTAATAGTGGTAATTCGTCTAGAGGAGGTCGTGGTGGTTCTCAACAGACATCACGTGGTAGGGGTCACGGTGCTCAGAACGATCGTTCCACTAACACTTCTGACTCCAATAATTGTTTTGATCAGCGTGGATCGTCGCAAGGGCGATCTGCTCAGTACAATGTAGATGATTATTACGTCGATCAGGGAACTGACGACGGTAATTACTAGGACAGCCATAGACAAGGAGAGGGAGTGGTATCAGTTCCGGTTGATCAGAGAGGGCCTTACGTCGCAGTTGCCACCTCGGGCGTCGTTGAGCCTTTTCTGTTGGACACTGGTGCAGCGAAAAGTTCTATCATGCATTCGAAACTCCCTGGCGCACCTTTGTCTGGCTTAACAAATGTTTCCGTTGGATTCTCTGGCGCCCCTGTTAGCAATCCAGTTTCACGCCCTTTGCCTCTTACAATTGGGCCACGTGAGCTCGAAGCTCCGTTGATTTTAACCACCGGGTGTGGTGAAAATCTTTTGGGCCCGGATTTGCTGAAACGTTTATATGCGACTTTGTATTGTTCTCCTGCGGGAGTGAAGCTTACTTTGGGTGAGAGAGTTATCTCTCCAATGTACTTGTCTCTCGATAAGCTTCCACCGGAATTGAGTTCTCTTCCTGCATCTTTGTGGGCAACAGGTCCCAATGACGTGGGCCTGCTTGACATCTCCCCTTATGTTGTCCATTTGAAATCTAATGTGCGGTTGCCACGTATTCCCCAGTATCGTATCTCTCTCGACGGCGAACGAGCACTGTTGGCGATCATCTATGATTTGATCGAAAAAGATGTTAATGAGGAGACTCGGGGAAACGTGTGCAACAGTCCTGTGTTGCCCATTCTGAAACGTACCGATCCTTCGAAACAACATGTTTATCGTTTTGTTATCGATTTACGGGAGGTAAACAAAATTGTGATTCCTCAGTTCCCTGTTGTGCCTGACATCACGGCGCTACTGACTCTAATTCCAGCTTCGGCATCTTGGTTTTCAGTAATTGATCTGAAGAATGCGTTCTTCAGTATTCCGATCGCTGAAGAAAGCAGAGACCTTTTCGGTTTCTCTCTTGGTGGACGCAGCTTCCGGTTTAAGCGTGCTCCTCAGGGCTACTGTGAAAGTCCATCGATATACAGTCAAGCCTTGAAGGGTCAACTAGATGCGTTTGTGTTGCCGGCTGGTGCAGCCTTGATCCAATATGTTGACGACTTATTGGTGGCTGCAGATACTCAGGACATTTGCAAAATTGCCACGGTATCGTTGTTGCAACATCTCTGTGACTTACATCATAAGGTGTCTCCTTCTAAACTTCAATATTGTTGCCAAGAAGTAACCTATCTAGGTCACTTATTGTCAAAGGAGGGAAGAAGGTTGACCCCAGAGAGAATTGCAGCGATTGCCCAGATGACTGTGCCAACAACTCAGAGAGATGTGCGTGCCTTTTTGGGCATCACGTCATACTGCAGACAGTGGATCCCGAATTTTTCACTGTTAGCGAAACCATTGGTGGCTCTTACGTGTAAGGACGTTCCAACTCCTTTACCATGGACGGAAGAATATCAGAAAAGTTTTTCTGAACTGCGTGACGCGTTGTGTTCGGCTCCTGTGTTAGGTACCCCTGACTACAGTAAGCCGTTCACATTATACGTACACGAGAGAGAAGGTTGTGCGTTGAGCGTTTTGACGCAACCTTTTGGTGGTAAGCAACGTCCATGTGCATATTTTTCCTCGACCTTGGACCCGGTAGCTAGAGCATTGCCGAGTTGTTTAAGAGCAACAGCGGCAGCTGCGGTGTCCATCCGACAATCAGCAGGATTGGTCATGGATAATATGCTTACGGTGATGGTTCCGCATGCAGTTGACACTCTCTTGAATCGTACGAAAACTCAGCACTTGACGAGTGCAAGGTTGTCTGGGTACGAGTTGACGCTCTTGGCAAGTCACATCCAGATAAAACGCTGTAATGTCCTGAACCCGGCGACTTTATTGCCAATTAGTGCAGAGTCAGATGAAGTACCAGCTCATCATTGTTATTTAAGGACTGAGGAAGAAACAAAAGGTCGTGTGGACCTTAAAAACACTCCTTTGGCTGATCCCGATGGGACTTTGTATGTGGATGGATCATGTTTTAAATTGCCGAATGGTGATGTCACGACTGCGTATGCTGTGGTAACTTTGAATACTGTTGTGGAAGCTGCGAGATTGAATCAGAACTCTGCTCAGGCTGCTGAGCTGATCGCTTTGACTAGAGCGTGTGTGTTGTCGAAAGGGAAGCGGGTGAATGTGTTTACTGATAGTCAATACGCATTTGGCGTTGCGCATAGCTTTGGACGATTGTGGCGAGAGAGAGGCTTTATGACATCGCATGGTACGAAGATTCAGCATGGACAGCTTGTGAATGATCTTTTGGATGCACTTACATTGCCTAAGCAGGTAGCGATTGTTAAATGTAGTGCGCATCGTAAAGTGACGGATGACGTTGGTCGTGGTAATGCGTTTGCGGATGAGACTGCTAAGGAGACTGCCCGGAACCTTAGCACGAGAATGTATGTGACGAGTTCGGTTAGATGGCCTACCGAGATGAGTATGTGTGAGGATACCATTGAGAGTGTGAAAGCGATACAGAATGAGGCCACCGAGACTGAAAAGGCGAAGTGGAAAGAGAGTACGGGAAAGTTGGATGCGAATGGTTGTTGGATTGATTTGTCGGAGCACAAGAAGTGGATGTTGCCAGACGCGTATGTGTTAGCTGTTGTAACGATGGCACATGGGTTAGCACATATTGGTTCGAAAGGTATTTGTAAGTTGTTGTCCCCTGTGTGGAAGAATGATGGTATTACGAAGTGTGCTGAAAGATTGGTGAAGAATTGCATGATATGTATGATGTACAATCCTGGTAAGGGAACCCCTACACCTGCTGGTCATTTTGCACCCCCTTCATGTCCCTTTGAAGTGATCCAGCTAGACTTCATCCATATGGAGCGATGCAATAACCTGAAATACGTTCTAGTTGTGGTTTGTGCGTTCTCCCGATGGATTGAAGCCTACCCTCTTAAAGACAACACTGCTATGTCCACTGCGAAAATCCTACTGAAGGAATACTTTCCTCGGTATGGAATGCCGCGAATCGTATGGTCAGATAACGGAAGTGAGTTTGTAGGGAGTGTAATGAAGAGTGTGTGTAAGGGCCTTGGAATTACTCAAAAGTTCCATAGCGCCAATCATCCCCAGTCAGCAGGTTTGTTTGAAGGGTATAATGGCACCCTTAAACTCAAACTAGCGAAGATTCAGGCTACGACTGGTCTTTTGTGGCCTGACGCTTTGCCTCTAGCTTTGTTGTCAACAAGGGCGACTGTACACTCCAGAGTAGGGCTTAGTCCCTATGAAATAGTGTTCGGTCGTCCTGCGAATGTTTGGGGGGTCCCTAGACCAAGTGTGTTTTCCAATCTTGAGTACCCAATGTTGATTGACTATCTACATGATCTGACTGCTAAACTGAGGTTAATTCATCAACAGGTTTACGAGGCACTGCCGACGCAGACGGAGGGTCCAGGCCACCAGCTCCAACCGGGAGACTGGGTGGTTACACGAAACTTCGCTCGCAAAAATAATCTTGAGCCCCGTTTCACTGGACCTTTTCAAGTCCTCCTTGCCACGAGAACTGCTGTCCGTTTGGAAGGTCGCAAGAACTGGGTGCACGCCACCCACACCAAAAAGGTTCCTATACCTTTGCCGGCGGACTCGTGGGTGAGGAAAGGCATTGCTTCATCCGAAACTGAAAAATTGCAGACCTTTGTACCTTTTAGCGACGCTGAACCTGTTGGAGAATCCTCAGTGCAGCAGAAAGACATTGTTGAACATCTGTCATCGCAAAACTCAAGATCTGAACATTTGACTGATCAACAGAACTCTGTCCCCTCATCGGATCCTTTGTTCGACGAACAGACACGTCCTGGAAAGAAACTTTTTGCGATCCAGCACCAAAGACTAATAAAATTTCGTTTCTATCCTTTTGACATCTACGTTACCCCTTTTGCCACCATCAGTCTAAACACACATGTAATTGTGATTTTTGTAAATATTGAGTTTTTCCACATGTGTTTTTGCTTCCACAGCTGAGAGACTTTTGCACATGCTTGTATATAAAATACCTTACTTCCAGGTGTACCGTAGGGCCGCGCGTGTACTTCCTTCTGGTTAGTAGGTCTTGACGCTAGGTCAAAGACCGTCGGTTCCTAGGAACTCCTAGGGATTGACTACTGCTACACAGAACGAAGTGCGTCAAGAAACGTTGCGGACGGTTTTAGGGGATGGCGTTCTCAAAGCTGATGGACTTGGAAGAAGCTCAGGCGCAAAGATTCAAAATGCAACAAATTACCCGTACCAAATGCTTTATGTTTCAGGTGTTCCTTCTGTTTTTAATTGTTTCCTTATTATTGGCGGGTGGGGTGTATTACATGATACCGTACTTCTTACCTTCTCCCATACCTACTCCTACTTCTGTTCCTAAACCTACCTCTACCGTATCCCCTCATTCCTTCCATATCTTACCCGAACACGAACAGGCTAGACGTGCGGAATTCAGAAACAATTCCTTTATTCAGCTCCTTCATCAGCACCAGCTAGTGGTTAACACTACTAATTGTTGGGTGTGTGGGTTAATGCCACATACCACGGATAAGGGAATTCCATATCTGGTCCTTCCTTATAGTTCCCAGGGTTCAGCTCGAGCATTCCAAGCAATGTTTCGAAGTGCACTAGATTCCTACCCCAATCGAGAGCCACATCCTTCCCACTTTGGCCCTGGTTCGTACCACAAGCCTTTGACTGTAGCGATCGATGATTTAGATAGAGATATCTATGAGCCGTCGCCCATCCCAGAGGAGGAGGTGCGAGCCTATAGGGTCCTGAGTAAAGTGGAGTATAGTGCGCTCGTGAATGAAAGACAGCGTAGAAGCTCATCTCCAATATGGATCGTACCCCACCTTGGTAACTTCTGTCTACTGGGTCGTGGCCGAAGATCGAGAGCTAGTCTTGGAGAGAGTGCTTGCTCCGAGACTTACATCTTACCGATGCTCTCCTCCCCTGTGTTTCTGGCTGCCGAGGGTACATACTTCATCTGCCATGATCGTGCGTATACATGGTTGCCCTCTGACTTTGTGGGCTCATGTTATATCGCAAATCTGTTGCCTCCGACGTTCACTGTTGATGCAGATTATCACAAAACTTGAGTTGTGAGAGGAGTGATTAGCGAAGAGGACACTGCCGGTCAAGAGGCAGGAGACTTTTTCAAGGGTTTCCTTCCGTTTTGGGGACCTATGGTTAATAGTAGGAACCTGAGACAACTGACTCGAGTGGTGGAATCGACAGCTAATATTACTGCCAGTGCCCTTGGTAATATCACCACAGAACTTCAGGCGGATAGGCTCATGACGTTACGAAACCATATGGTTTTAGATGTTGTTCTAGCAGATCGAGGTGGAGTATGTAAGGTGATCCATTCGAGCTGCTGTATTTTCATTCCAGATAACGCTCCGACTGTCTATCAAGCCATCTCAAAGTTGCATAAGATCTCTGAGTCCATACACGTGGACGTAGGGGATTGGACGCTACTTGGGTGGTTTTGGGGCCTGAGTCGACTTGGGGTTGGAAAATTCTGATGATCATCGGAGTTGTTGCGGCGTTTCTGTTCACGTGTTGCCTTTGTGTGCAGTGTGGTCCTGCCTTATGTGGCCTCTGTGCTACGACGTGTATAAGACAGCCGCCTGTTACCAAAGCAGCTCAGTTGGATAGAGTTTTGCTGCAGCAACATCTAGACGGTCTGATGAATATCGAATATGATTCCGACTAGTGCTTGCCTACATGAGGGCAAAAGGAGCGTCTGAGGTTCCGTGACAATTGTAAGTGGTGTTTTCGACTCGCACGAATATGGTCGAGTCTGGTATCTATGAACCGCAAATGACGAGTTTAGTGGGTGTGCGCAGTTTTGCTGTGCTAACCTAAACCGTTCGTTTGTTTCGTGGGTTTCTTCATCCGAGCCCACGGGTTCCATCTTAGATACGGCATCCATTTTGTTTCTTGCCCTCAAGTAAGCCAGCGAACGGACGCTGTCCGCTTCGCGACCCTGGGATCCCCAAGACTCTTGCGGAAGACACGTTTCCTTTGAAAGTGTCTTTATGATGAGGGGGATGATACTGTAAGGCAGATGGCCTCGCTCGAGGCTCATCTTCCCGTGCCGGTCTATTGTCTTAGCCGTGCATCTCATTAGGCACGTCCCTTTGATGCCTGTAGCTCGTGTTTCCCGATGCCACCCCTTTTACACCCTTTTCGATCTCCCCACTGTCCTGTCTTCCTCTGCACTTGTCCTTGTTCCTTCTTCGATCTGTTTACTGCTGATTGGAATGTACTAATGGTGTGAAGTTGGGTTTTTACAGTTGGGAACCACCAAATGTTTCCGTACTTATGTTCCGGACCCTGAATACATCAAAGCGACCCCTCTCGGGGATAATGATGGGAACCAAGTTGTAAACCTTTGTGTACCATGCTAACCTATGAGAGAAATGTGTATAAAAGGAGCGACCCACAGTAGCAATTCGAATCAGATCACGCGAACCTACATGCTGTGTACTTCACGTGACTTCTGTGTTCCCTGCAGTAAATAAACCTCGAATCTTTGACGCCGAAGGAAGTGTCCCGTGTCTCTGTCATTTGTACGCCGGAACAGGTTACCCACGAAGGTTTCAGGTGTTGTCCCCTGGCACCGCTGGGTCTTAGAAAACCCAGTCCTTCATTCGGACTGCACGTGAACAAATTGATCGGAAGGCATTCCCGATCCAAGTCGTTGGGAAGGCTTTCCGGACGAGATCGCAGTGGGGCCATAAATTGCATGGACAGCAAATGGACAGCAAATGCAATAAGTATCATTATTATTCAAATTGCAGTTGGAAAAGAAGTCCAAATCAAGTTGTGCAGGAAGATGTTGTGACACTTGAATGTTAATAGGGTAATTACAAGCAACAAAATTGCCACATTAAAAGTGTCCTCTAACAGGTGGACGTTTCAATAGAGATTGCATGGTGTTGTTATTGGTTTTGGGGTTATAGGCCCTTACCACATGGTCCTTTAGATTTCAATCCCATTTGAAAGAAAGCAGAGGTATCTCTAATGATGGGTCAGAGGAGGTTGGTATATTCCTGTGTTTTTAACATTTTTCACTATTTTATTGCGCACCGAGCAAAAAGTTGTGACACAAGTAAGTGTTTTAACTGATGTTTTGCGGCCAGACTCTGGAACTCGCTCCCACTGACAATCCGAGCAGCTCAATCGCTCCTTCAATTCCGGAAACTGGTGAAGACTTGGTTGTTTAACCAGTAATGGGTTCTATGTTTAGACGCTGCCCCCTCAGAAATCCCATTTTGTATTCATAGCGCCAAGACGCCCACGGGCAAACGTATGCGCATTACAAATTGTATTAATAAATAAATAATAAATAAATAATTTTGGTTTTGGGTTAGAGTAAGATATCCCTGTGAGAAACCAGGCACTTTTTAAAGAACATCTTACTAGTCTTTTGGGATAACCACGCCCAATGAGTTTACATGCCAAAATATCCAGCTCTCAAAAGAAATCATCTTTCAATTTACATTTATGCCAGATGCGTAAAAAGTGTCCATATGGAAGATCATCTCTTAGACGACGAGGGTGGAAACTGGAACATTGTAATAGTGTATTTCTTTTTGTTGATTTTCGAAATTAAGTAGTGTAAATTTGATTATCCAAGGCTTTACAGTCACATCTAAGTAATCAATTTGTTCATTACTTGCATGATAAGAAAATGTCATATCAAGTTGGCAGTTGTTTTACCAATTTACATATTCTTCAAGTTTAATCTCATTGCCCAATCAAATCATAAAAACACCCTCTATGTACCTATTCCATAGATGGTTCTTTGGAAAAAAAAGGATTCAAATTGTTTAAAATGTACCTTCCAAATTATCAACAGAATCATAAAAGTTTGGGCAAAAACTGCACCCATTAAAGTGCCCTTTCGTTATAAATAGTATTTCCCATCACAATGGAAAAGAATCTTTGTTAGAGCAATCTCCAATAATGAGCTAGTGAATGTGGTGGGTACTTGTACCGGTGCTGGTGTGGAATTTAAGCGCCCATGAATTACACAAATTCCTCCATCCCGGGGTATATTTGTGTAAAGCAGCTCTATATCTAGTGCAAATAGCAGTTCATTATTTGAGTCGAACTTCTGATCTATTAGGTTGTTGAAGTGGGTAATATTCTTTGCATATGTTTTCATCAAGGGGACCATATATTTTATAAAGAAGTCAATGTCCCTTCTTAAGGGTTCTATAGCTGACCCGCATCTGGAATATGTCTGCCTGGTGGTGATTCCTGATTTTTATGGATTTTAGGTAATATCTATAAAAAAGGAGTGTCTGGATATTTATGAATCCCTCCTCCCTCCCCTCACTCTCCCACCCCCACACCACATCCCTCAGACCTCCCCCCGCACACAACCACCACCCCTTTTTCTTAATTTCTATTCACATGGCTCCAACTGAGAAAAACCTGAGTGTTTTGGGACTGAATATTCCCTCGCAGCACTTGATATATAGAAGGCAAGTTTTATATAATTAAATCATCATATCCTTCTAAAGGTTTTAAACCTGCCCACCTATAGAAATGTATCTATGTATCTTTTTAGATATTTGGTACTCACTATTGTGTCCTGATGTTGACCTTCCAATAACCAGAGGATGAAATGCAGTTGGCTATAGATGTATTTAGACCACACTTATTGACCACAAGCCTAGAAGTAATTGAAAGAATCAAGATTCATACAACCTTTTACTCTTGTTTGTGATGCACTTTTTTCACTTATTACTCACACTTGCACTTTCTACACATATGTGAGTGCTGGATAATACATAACTATTGTAATTTTGAAAAATAAATTGTACTTTTTTGTGATAATGTTTGGGTTTCTTAATCTTTTTATTTTTTATTGAAGATCATGAGATGGTTATACATTGGTTGTATGTATATATATATATATATATATATATATATATATATATATATATATATATATATATATATATATACACATTTATTATTATTATTTAAGGTTTTGTAAAGCGCGTAGTAACCCGTAAGCATCCCAGCGCTAAGATCAAGACACTCAAGAGGATGACGTAAGGGAGGGGATCAGGGGAATAGGTGAGTTTTCAGAAATTTTCTGAACCGAAGGTAATCTGGTTCCATCCTAAGATTGGGGGGGAGGGCATTCCACAAGCGGGCCGCGTTCACTGAAAAACGCTGTCCGCCAGTGCGTGCCCTCTTCACTCTGAAAGTAGTGATAAGGTGTTCGTGGTCAGAGCGAAGGGATCTTGCGGCTTTGTAGGGCCTGATAGAATTCTTAAGGATGGGGGGACCTTTGTCCTGCAGGAGTGTATGGGACAGGCAGGGAGCCTTGAATTTGACTCGCTCTCTCACTGGGAGCCAGTGGAGATACTTCAAAGCTGGCTTGGCCGATGATCTGGCCGGAGTGTTGGTGAGGATCCGTGCCGCGGCGTTCTGGATCCTTTGCAATTTATTGATGGTTGCTTTGGGGGCACCCAGATAGATGGCATTGCTATGGTCCAGCCTTGAAAGGATCGGCCTTGGATGAGCAATTTCTGGGAGATGGGAGAGAGCAGGGGCACAATTTTCCTGATAGATTTAAGGAGCCCGAAGCAAATCCCAGTGATTTTTTTGGCCTGGGTTTTAAAGGACAGGTCTTTTTCTATCCAGATTCCAAGGCTTTTGATCTCGGTTTTGGGGACTGGAGGTTCACCCAGACAGGGGGCCAGATGTTAGGGAGAAGGGAGGTCCCCTTTTGGCCAAGGATTAGGATATCTGTCTTTGTTCCGTTGAGTTTCAACGACGAACAGTTCATCCATCCCTGAATTTCTGATAGACAGCTATAAAGGTTAGATGGTTCCCGGTTGGGACGTGACAGAGACACCACTAATTGCGTGTCATCAGGGCAGCTGATGATTTTTACTCCAAACGGGATGAGCACCTCCTCCAGTGGGGACATGTAGACATTAAATAATGTCGGGCTTTACGACGAGCCCTGGGGCACTCCACACTGGAGGGGGGTTTCTGGGGAGCGGGTGTCGTTTTCCCATACCTGGAAGGAGCGATGGTGTAGAAATGATGCCAACCATGCCAAGGCAGTACCATCCACACCTATGTTCTTGAGTCGCTGGATTAAGACCTGGTGGTTAACAGTGTTGAAGGCTGCACTGAGGTCCAGGAGGATCACTGCCACTGATCCTCCTGCATCCAGGATAAGTCTGGCCTCCTCCACTGCCGCAAGCAGGGCGATGTCTGTGCCCTGACCTGGGCGGAATCCAGTTTGTGAGTTTCTGCGCAAGTTGTTGGACTCTGGAAACTGTGAAAGCTTTTTGTTGACAAGCTTTTCAGTGATTTTACTGATTCCAGGGAGGAGGGAGATTGGCCTATAGTTGGCCATGTCCAGGGGATCAAGTGAAGGTTTTTTAAGAAGCGCCTTGACAACGGCCGCCTTCCAGCTGGGGGGGACTATTCCCTGGGGCAATGATGAATTATTGAGGTCCGTAAGGGGGGGGGGGCGATCGTGAGAGCCACTTTTTTTAGAATGTGTAGGGGCATCGGGTCAATAGGAGAGACGGTTTTGATTGTAGCTAGCATCGTTAGGACCTCTTCGATAGTAACCGGGCCAAGAGAATTTAAGTGGGTGGTGGCTGGGTCCAAATTGGTGCAGCCCTCATTGATGAGGCTGAGGTCGACAGGAGGTAGGGAGGCGAGAATTTTTTTAATTTTCTCATCAAAGAATTTGGCCAGGTTAAGACATTTCTCTTCAGAGGTTTGCGGGTCAGGACGTTTCTCTGGTCGCGGCTCTGGGACTTTGAGTAGTTCTTTTAAAATAATGACCGTTTCCCTGGCGGAGCAGGAGGAGTTTTTTATCCTTTCATCAAAGAAAGTGCTTTTGGTATTGCGCAGGGCGAGTTTGTAATTTTTTAAGGAACTGGGTCGGAGGCCGGAGGCGGAAGAGTGACCCTGAGTGTAGTGGTCCGTTCTTCTGGCGAAGGTTTGTGCCAGCGCCGATCGGTGACCCGGGAGGGTGGGTAGGACAGAGACATACCAATGAATAGGTATAAGGAAATGGTCTGTTCAGGGTAAGGAAAGAGGAGTGTGGGTTTTGAGGTCGGGGTCCAGGAGATGTCCTTTTTCATGGGTGGGCTCAGAGTTCACTAGTCGGATGTCATAAGACGCGAGGTCAAGGAGAAGATCGGAGGCAATTATATCCTTGGGGTCGAGTAGGTGGAGGTTCAGGTCCCCCAGGATTAGAAAGTTGGGAGTGGTGGTTGCCATCTGGGTGACTGTGTCGGCAAGAGCGCTAGGGAATTTAGCTGGGGCTCCCGGCGGACGGTATATCAGTAGACCAGAGGTTGATTTCGTGGGAGTGCTTAGGAAGGGACATGCAGTTGAGGAGGCCGAGCTGTAGGCCCTGGCATTCGTCGACAGTAGGCGCCGGACTGCAGAGGTCACAGTTAATGAAGGGTTTTTCTCCTGAATAGGTGTAATTACACTTAGAGTTTTTCGATGGGTTAAGTGCAAGGAGCCTGTCTCTGGGGTAGGTGAGGTGACCAGCAGGAGAATTAGGCATAGTGACTGGGCCTGAGGCCGGCTGGGCCCGGACAGGCCCAGACGGGCCCAGACGGGCCCAGACGGGCTTGCCTTAGGCGCGCCCACTGCGCCCGTCCGCTGCGCGTACGTGGAATGCACATTTTTTTTATAGGGGTTAGGGGCGTGGCCTCGTGAAAGTGGGCATGGCCTGAAGACAGGCTCGCTCGCTGATGGCGGCAATGGAGATTTCAATCCCGCGGCAGCGTTAATCTCAGCTGCGCGGGTGTCACGGGGTGTAGACAAGTGCCCCAACAGAGAGCAAACAAGGTGAGAATGGTGAGTTTTTAAAAGCAATTCAAACACAATATTTTAAAAATACGATTTTGGCGAACAGAGCTCCCGGCTGTGCCTCAGGAGTGTGGGATCTGATTTGAGCTCGTAGTCAGCTCAGTTAAGTAGGTGGGGGGGTGTGGCCTCGTGAAAGTGGGCGTGGCCTGAAGACAGGCTGGCTCGCTGATGGCGGCAATGCAGATTTCAATCCCGCGGCAGCGTTAATCTCAGCTGCGCGGATGTCACGGGGTGTAGACAAGTGCCCCAACAGAGAGCAAACAAGGTGAGAATGGTGAGTTTTTAAAAGCAATTCAAACACATATATATATATATATATATATATATATATGCAGGAATCCGTCGATCATGCTGGAGCATTCAACTCACGTACTCAGCTTTCAGGAACGGACACGGACCACAATGTCAGGATGCCGATTATTTATTTAGTGCTGTCGCCATAAAGTTTCGGCTCCGGAGGGCCTTGATCACTTGACAACGTAAGGTAGTGAACCACCTACTTTGAAAGTGAAAATGAATGGCGTAATTTGGGTCTCATGGCATAGACATAGAAAACAAAATGCCTCGTAGTTACAACTCCTAAGTAACATGATTAAAACTTGTTGGGCTAAAATGAATGTATAAAAGTTAAATACATGTATCCTCCAAATACTATCACATGGAAGTTCAAATTAGTCCTATTTACATGTGCAAAATAGTGCTATAATAGTGCAAAGGGTTGTGCAACATATCGCAAACTGACCGTATCACAATGCAAAAATAAAATACACTGTGCCAATAATATTTATGAACAGGTTTCAAAGGAACTCCTGTCATGTATATTTCATAGGATGGACGAATAGTCATGGTAAAAATATATACTGTAACCAGAATGGAGTTTATCAATGGCAATCCATTGTAACAATACTCATTGACCCCATCCCATTATACAACACTCATGAAAATTATGTTTCAATGTGAACAAATCCTAATGATAAGTAGATGTCATATATATCAAGCACATGTTGAATCTCAGGATAAATCCCCATTCAAGGCAATAGACTGTCAATGAATTACAATAGCCAACGACCCATATAAATGTGCTAATTACCCATAAAAAGTGTAAATATAAAGTGCTAAAGTGAATCTTAAAATCAACAAATGTCAGAGTCATAGATAGACTGAGCCCAGTTCTAGCTAGTTTGCATTTGCCTGACCGATCATAGCCCTAAGCCTGGTCAAAATGACCATGATCCAATCAGTACAGTACCATCTTAATTACATAGTCAAATACATAACAGGCTGGCTATAGCGTCATAAATACTAGAGAAACAAACCTAGCGGTGTAGTGTAAGCGCAATGACAATAGGGAGGAGATGCCCAATCAATTGTGTAGATTGGCATGGTTAGAGGGGAAACAGGGGAGTAAAGAATTAACTGATCAGGTTGACCAAAGGACTTGTCAGCTAACTTGACAAAGTCCAATATATATATTTATTTCATTGTAAAACTTATGTATATATGTCCTGGTTTCTAAATATAACATACTCCACCCTATTAGCCTTTAGGGCCTACTTTAGGTGGAAGGTTTAGGCATAGCACATGGTTTATTTTTGCCAGGTTGAAATGGCAGTTTAAAACTGCACACACAGCCTTTAGTGGCAGGCCTGTGGCAGGCCTGTGAAATGTTTTACAGTGCCACCTCAATGGATGGCACAAAGAGTGCTGCTGCCCACTAGAAACATTTCATTTGCAGTGGGTACATTTCGTACCATGAATTAGGGAATTACAAGTAAATTAAATGTACCAATCAGGTATATGCCAAATGTACCATGCTTTAGGGAGAGAGCACAAGCTCTTTGTTAATGTTAATGTTAATGTTAATATGTATTTGTAAGCGCTCGTACGCCCGGGGGCTTCATGGCGCTGTAGGAAGGAACGAGGCGCATAGGTCACAGTAGAGAATAAGCAGCTCAGCAATACGCCTGAGAAAAGAGCCAGGTTTTCAGTGAGTGTCTAAAACTGAGGATGTTGTCATTCAGTTTCAGATGGAGGGGAAGAGAGTTCCAGAAGCCAGCCGCAAGATGGTCGAAACAGCTGCCTCCGAGACGCTTCCTCTTATAGGGTGGAACGGTCAAAAGGAATTTGTGAATGGACCGGAGGTTGCGGGAAGGAATGTATTTTTTAAACATGTCTCTGATGAATAAAGGGCCAGAGTCATGCAGAGATTTAAATAAAATACACCCTGTTTTAAACGCCACGCGCTGCTCCACAGGAAGCCAGTGTAGCTGTTTCAGGCCGAGTCTAACAGACTGCCTCTTAGTGAGATTTAAGAGGAGTCTAGCTGCCTGATTCTGGACCAACTGAAGGCGTTTTAGCTCTCCAGTTTGAAGCCCAAAATAAAGGATGTTGGAGAAATCCAATCTGGACAAAACCAGGGAGATGACAAACTGAGTAAGAGCAGCCGGAGAGAAGAAGCAGGCGATTTTCTTGATTTTCTTCAGCTGGAAGAAGCTAGCTGATACGACTGCTCCTACTTGCTTCTTTAGGGAGAGGTCCTCGCTAATATAAATTCCCAGGCTCTTGACCGAGGAAGACTTGGGAGGAGGAGCTCCCATACTGGAAGGCCAAAAGCTGGGGTTCCAGCTGAGTGCACTCTGTCCAGGCAAGACCAGTTCGGTCTTGCCTGGGTTAAGTTTCAGATGATTGCAGTTCATCCAACTCATAATGTGGGACATAGTATTTTGGAATTCGACCACAGAGTCCTTGGTGTTCAAAGGAAAGATGAGCTGCAAATCATCTGCATAATTAAAGATGGTCACTTTGGCCTTTCTGAGGTAGTACAGAAGGGGACGGAGGTACAGATTGAAAAGCAAAGGTGATAACGAAGAACCCTGGGGGACTCCGCAGGTGGTAGGTATGGTAGGAGCAGTAAAGGGTCCCAGTCTAACAGATTGGGTGCGGCCAGTGATAAATGAGCGAATCCAGCTCAGCGCAGGGCCTCTGAGACCTGCCTGCTCGACACGGTCGACCAAGATGGTATAGTCGACCGTGTCGAACGCAGCAGATAAGTCCAGTAGCACCAGAGCCTGATGGATCCCTTCATCCGCATTCCGCCTCAAAGTATTCTGCACCGAAAGAATAACCGCCTCAGTAGAATGGCATGGGCGGAAGCCAGCCTGGTTAGGTGCAAGATACTCAGATTCTTCCAAAAATTTGGAGATACTGTTACAAACATGAGCTTCCAAAAGTTTGGCACAGTAAGGCAGCAAGGAAATAGGCCTGTAATTTTGCGGATCTAGCGGATTGGCGCCTGCTTTTTTTAACAGGGGAATAAGAAGGGCTTTTTTAAATTTGTCTGGGACTTTACCCTGAGAGAGCGTTGCATTCAGCACAGGGAGTATACCCGCAGGAATACTGGTGCCCACTTCTTTCAGAATGTAAGGGGGGCATATGTCATCAGGGGAACCTGATTTAACTTTGGCAAGGAGTTTGGGTAAAATAGTGCTGTCAACAGGGGGAAGAAGTTCCATGGTCGAGGTATTGTAGAAGGTGTCAGCCAGAAGGAGGGGGGACTGAGTGGTGGGGATGCTTTGTTTGATTTTACAGATTTTATCCGAGAAAAATGAGTTTAATGAATTACAAAGCTCCTGAGTGGGGACCACCGAGAGGGAGGTTCTATCACTGGCGCTCAAATTCTCCACGATATTAAACAGTTCTTTAGATTTATTATGGGCGTTAAGGATTTTTTTAGAGAAGTAATCAGTTTTATGTTTCTGAATAAGTTTTTGGTAATCCTTACGGGCCTTGCAATAGTTAGCTCTATCTAATTCTGAGTACGCTGTTCGCCACTTGCGCTCCATTTGACGGACTTCAAGTTTAAGATTTTACAAAAGAGGTGTAAACCACCTATGAGCGTCGTTGGGGCGAGAGCGGGGGAAGTTGGTACAGGGAGCGTGAGCATCAGCTGCCTGAAGTAGCCAGCTAGAGAAGGCTTCTTCCATTTCTTCGATGTCCTGATCTAAAGGAGGGAGGGAAGATGTTAAAGTGTCAATAAGAGCAGGGATATCAACATTCTTCCAAATTCTGTTTTTACCTCCTATCTGAGGCGGAGGCTTCTTACTACTTTCGATGGTCATGGAAAAGTTGATCAAAAAATGATCTGACCAGATACAGGGCATGATGGAATTGATAGCCAAGAGGACGTTCTGGGACCAGATTTGGTCAAGGCTGTGCCCTTTTGCATGGGTTGGAAGATGTATCTGTTGGGTGAGGTTCATGTCTGAAAGAGTCTCTTTCAGCGCAGCTGCCTGAGTGTCTAATTCGGCCGAGTCCAACCAGAGGTTGAGGTCACCCAGCAGCACAACTTTTTTGTGAGAAATTATCAAAGGGGCAAGCTGTTCTGCTATGGATGCTGCAAAGGCAGGCATATTTTGAGGAGGGCGGTATATAAGGATCATAAGCAGTGTTCCGCTATTATTATCCATTTTAAAAATCAAATTGTCTGATCCAATGAGATCAAGGGACGGTAGAAGAGATATTTTATGGGAGTTGCGAATAATCGCAGCGACCCCCCCACCCCTTTTGTCAGCAGGTCTATCAACATGTAAAATATAGTAGTCGGAAGGGACTGCTGCTAAAATGTCAGGCAGGGAGTCTGAGTTAAGCCAAGTCTCCGTGAGAAATTAAATATCTGGTTGCTCGATTTGGAGCAGAAGAAAAATGTCCATGTGGTGTTTAACCATGGACCTAGTGTTAAGGTAAAAACATTTGAGAGTAGTATTTAAGTCAGAAGAGGGTGGGGAAGAAAAGAACCACTGGTTAGCAGGGAAAAGTGTACATATTCCTAATATCAATAAAACGGGTTCAGCAACAGAAGCCCAAAAGCTTGGGGTCATCTTGACAAAAGGGCCCGGTCAAACAGAGAGAAACTATGATTTTGTGATACGTTTTTGACTTTGTCCAACAGCTGTATATATGAAATATGCATGCACAGTAAGAATGTCAGGTGTATTTGTCCGTATGAGTAGTTACATACATAAAAATATAGATAGCCCTTAATCATTTCTTTTTTTATTTAATTCTTTTGTAGTGCTTCTTATGCCAATGTAGGGGGTCACAGACCTTTGCATCACACATTAAACAGATAAAACAATCATACACTTTTGTAAATCAATGCAAGGAAAGGTTACTTTAACAAAATGTGTGTTAAAAGGGGTAGAAGTCACTTGTCGACCTTACTAGTAAGCGTTTGCATGTTAAGAATGCACGGTCAGGAAAAATACATCAGGACTTAAAATGTGATACAGTGGTAGAGGTTGGCTCTATAAAAAAGACTTGATTACTTCCCAAATTAATCATTTTGAGCAACTTTAGAATTATGATAGACTTAGAAAAACCAACAAGGGTTTTAAACCCATCCCTTGCAGTTTGCATGCAGTACCTTGATGTTAGTTCATAGCTCATGCTATTAAATAGAAGGATTGTAACTTAAGAACTGCAAGTAGCAAAAAGATCTATGTGTCAAAAGCAGGAACCACTTACATATCTACACCCAAAAAAAAATCTGTGACCTACAAGTTACATGCTGTGCTTTGCCGCAAACAAATTAACCCTCCATAATACATTATTATGAGTCAAAACTATGACAATATAAAACCCGGATCTCTCCAACAAGTGCAGTGACACTAACATTACTTATCAATTATTATCCCTGACAATTGCTGGACACACAAAGATCTTTTCAGCAGGTGCCTTAACCCCTTAAGATATTTTAAAATGCAGCCTCTTTGTGACCAATTAGTTACTCCTCAACTGAGTTGTTGCCACATTCATTCTTGTTGGCAATTTCTTTGCTACAGAGTTTTTAGAGAATAAGGACCATATTTATAACCAGGTCTGCATTTCTCTTGCACCATGCAATGTGGTACAAGAGTGACGCAAACCTTAAGCCATTCTTTTAAAGCCACACAAAGCTACTGAGAATGGCTTAAAAATCTGGAGTAATGCAATGCAGAGCGCATTGCTGTATTGCATTACTCTGTGCAAGGGAGGTGTTCTATGGACGTTGCATGGGTGTCCTACACAACTCCCATGGTTTTTGACGCGATTCCAGATTCACTAAACCTGGGAATGTTCCAAAAATATACATCTCCCCAGGAGAGGCATAACGAGGAAAATATCTTTATTTCTCTTCCATTTTTCCTCTTTCTATGTGTGCTACATTCTTCAGCACACTTAGAAAGAGGAAAAAACCTTTCAGGATTGTGTTTTTACAGGAAGGTGGCCCTTCCTGGAAAAAAAACAATATTGCCTGCGACACAGTCACCCTTGCAACATGGTGCAAGGGTGCTTGTGTTGGGGCTAGGCTGCAAAAGCTACCTTCTTCAGCACACTTACAAAGAGGAAAAAGCTTTTCAGGATTGTTTTTTTACAGGAAGGTGGCCCTTCCTGCAAATAAACAATATTGCCTACAACACAGGCACCCTTGCAACATGGTGCAAGGGAGCCTGTGTTGGGGCTAGGCTGCAGAATCAGTACCAGTGCAAGGGAAAAAGGACAGGAATGTGCTGCATTGGATTAATATAGCGCATTCCTGATCGTTCCTTGTGGCGCCAGGCAGTGCAGCAAGGTGACTTACTGCGGTGCCCTATGCCACAAAACCCACAATTATGCCCCTAAATGTATGGCTGTCAGATACTGCTCTTCTGACTCCTACCTAAGTAACTCCTCCCTTTTCCACTGCCACACCTTGATCCCCTAAGAATACATTTCTCCAATTCCAGCACTGAATATGACTTTCACAGACTTGCTCACTTGGGAAAATGATGACTTTCACAGACTTGCTCACTTGGGAAAATGAGTTTAAATTTATTGTCAGTGGGGCTGTCTCAGCCAAGGTTCTTCACCTTTTGATTTAAGTGTGCCACACCACAGGTTCTTAGGGAGACATGCAGGCCTCATTTATGAGGAATTGGCATAGGGCAGCGCCACAATCCTTCTTGCTGCGCTGCCCTATGCTAATGTGAAACAGCAGGAATGCATCGCACTTTTTAAATACAATGCATTTCTGTCCTATATCCATGCGCCGCACACAATTTGCTGCCCAGTGCCAACGTAGGCAACGTTGCACCATGGTGCAAGGGTGCCTCCATTGTAGGCAGGGATGTTTTTGTGCAGGAAGAGGCACCTTCCTACACTAAAACAATACCTAGAGGCATTTTCCTCTTTGTATGTGTGTTGCATTGAGGAAAAAAGGAGGACAAATAAAAATATTTCTCCTCATTTTCCCTGCTCTGGAGAGGTGTAAGGTTTTGGTTCTGCCCCAAGTTTACGTGACTAAGTAAATCTGGCAAACACAAGGAGATGTAAATCTGGGGCAGCGTCAAAATCCATGGAACCCCTCCTTGACACACAGTAAGGAAAGGCAGCAACTTGCGCTGCTTTGTATTACTCTATCGAGGCGGGGCTCTGGATGTTGGAGTAGTAAAATTTACTATTCCAACTCCAGCCTGCGCAACAGAAGAAAAGGGGTTGGATTTAAAATCCAATACCTTTTGCCCCTACAGCAAGTTGTTGTAACAGCTTGCATTGTAATGGAATGCGATGTAATGGTGCCGTTGTTGTAAAGACTGCGTTGTAAGGACATGCAATGTGTAAATGTCGTTGTAAACATTGTTTACCCCTAATAGATATGATTGAGAGGCTTACACCACCAGACCATCTCAAAAGTGACACTGCTGAACCAGGTCAAATCTTAAAAGTCACGCCAACCACAGTGGTGCACGGGTTGGATACAGAAGCCACGCAGGCTTCATGGAGAACAAGCATCAACATAGAGGAGCAGCTGTGAGGAGTCGAGGAGGAGATGCGTCGTCGTCGATCCATGGGATTGTAGACGATGCATCGGTTCTAAGTTGTGCAATCAGGTACCGGATCTTCGTTGAGCTCTGAGCGATGAAGGCAATGCGTCGCCATCGAGCAGCACTGTTGATTCTCTGAAATCCTCGAAGCAGCGATGCGTCGGTGTCAAAGGTGAATGCGTTGGTTCCGACTGGCGCAAAGCAGGCGATGCATGAATTCTTGCAGAGCCGTACAGAAAAGCCCACCTCCAAGGGACCAGGACTGCATAGGCACCCAGGGGCTGGTTGGAAGGTTGCAGACATTATTTGATGTCGCTGAGACTGCAGAATAGCAGACAAGCAGGTAAGCTCTTTGAGTCAGTTATTTCTGGGGATGTAGAGAATCAGGTCCAGTCCTTCTCACCACTAGGCTTGGGCGAAGCTCACAGAGTTTCCCTCCACGGAAGACTGCAGAGTTACTGGAAAACTCTGCTTTATTCCGTGAGCAGGCAGAGTATTGCTCATCCACCCCTATGATACATACGGTAAACATTTCTGCTACCTCATGTGAATCCAAAGACAAAAAGCAAGTACAAGCTAGCATAAAAAAAGGCACACCTCAGTACACGCCCATTAGGTCTCAAATAAACAAGGTTTGTTCAAAAGAATGCATGTGTAAAACATAATTTTTAAGATTAGCATGAGCTTACATGTTCAGATAAATGCTCTTCTTCACTTGCTGCAATTTTCTGGATCAAGAGTGAAACTTGATAAGTCAGCCCATTAAAGCATCAGTCACACCAGCCACAGCAACTCAGTTACAAAATGCTGCTTCATGGGAACGCAAGGCCATTCAAAGAAGCCAGCTAGATGCAGCGGCGAGGACCCCCCTAGCTGTGACTCATGAAGCCCATTAGTCCTTCCTCACCACACTGTGTGCATATTCCAAGATTTCGGGATCACTTACCATACTTGTAAGCTGATGCTCCAGTCATTCTGTGTGTGTATGTCTGTGATATTTGGAATACCAATAATAGCAGTGCAATCAGCTGCTGGTGTGGGACAGGCTGCTGGTGCGGGACAGGCAGTCTGGTCTTATTGTCAGATTGGGATCTGACAATTTGGCCAGCAGGATCATATATACATTAAAGAGCGTGAGGCTGAGGGATGAGAGGATGCTGGCCTTGAATTCAAGCAGGCTGTAACTTAACACACAATAACAATGTTGAAGCCCAGTTCCTAAAACAACATTGCATTTATTTTCCATGGAAAGTCAGCATGCTCTCGTGTTGTTCCCTTACACGTTTCGGCCCCACAATGAGCCTTGATCACAGGTGAGGCAGCTTAAAAAACTTCAGAAATTCACTGAAAAAACCCAAAGGTTACAGGGACGTTATAGTCAGTCTCAAGTTTCACTCGTACAAAATCAATGAAATTCAGCAGTTATAGTTAGACATCTTGCAGGAAATCACTAACTCACCCACTCACATCCTCACAGAACCTTTAATACAACCACTCCCACACACCTCCTGATGCACTACTGGTTGGGGGAAGAAATCCACTTTAGTCCAGAGGACCTAAGGAGGCAAGGGGGCATCATACTCCCACCAGCAGTGCCCTGAGAAGCGCATTTGCAGAGTGGGGGAGAAAGAGGGCATAGCCTACAGCCACCACTCAGCATTCCCACGGTGTGAAACTTACTGGAGGTAACAGGAGGTCTTGTTGGCCCCTAAGGACCCTCAGCAGCCAAAGGGACGTCATCCCCCAACCATAACCCTATTACATCTCCATCACTGATGACATCTCAAATTACATCACTGATGACATCATCTACAGAATCTCTGGCACACCCACGCACACCTCCATATAACCTTTCATACACTCACTCCAAATTCCAGATTAACATTCTTAAAACCATTGACACGCCCATACCAGTACTTACACATCCACTTACTGATTCATAGATCTAAACACATCCACTAAGTAACCCATATAGCTGCTCATACACCAACTCACTCACTAATGGGGCCACAGATATAGCCACTCATATACACATACAGCCATGCACACACTTTCAGTCACTCACTGAGCTACTCACACACCTGTAGAGTCAATCACACAACCATTTACCAACCTACACTGTTATATATACCCCCACTCACTTATGCATGCTGACACTAGCACATACTCCCTCACCTATACAGTCACTCACACAAGCACACACTCACCCAAACAGCCACTCTCAGAATCCCTCACTCACACATACAGTCACTCATATACTCCAACTCTCACCTATACTGCCTTTCACATATTGTTTCTCACCCATATACCACTAACACATGAATTCACTCACCAACACAGCCATACACACCCTCAGTCACCTATACAGCTCCTCACTTATGCACTCACTAACCCATACAGCCACCGACTCACTCATCTATGCAGGCAGTCACACACCAATGCATGTACTCAATTACCCATACAGTCACTCACATACCCATACCCACATACCCACTCACCAACCCGTACAGCCACTTAGACACCATCTGACAGACAGATACCGACATTCTCAAAACCTAGTCACTTACCCATACATTCACTGAGATATCTAATCTCACCCACTGAATAATCCAAACAGGCACTTATACACTCACTGATTTAGCAATAGACCTTGGTGTGAATATATATATATATATATATAAATCATCATCCACGTGAATGTGTGTTTTTCTGAAAACTAAATATTTTTTATATATGTATATCTAAAGGTCGATGGAAGAATAAATGGGTAAGTAAGTATATAAATGGATGACTTTTTTGTAAAATTGATTGTATAAGTGACTGATTAATTGTATGTTAGTGAATACATGGGTTAGTGAGTAATGTTTAAATATGTAAATATCTGTATCAGTCTCACACATTTTTTGAATAAGTGGCTGCAAGGGTTGGTGAGTAGCTACATGAGTGTCTATATAGGTTATTAGTCAGTATGTGGGTCTGAGTGTTTACATGGTTTGGTGGGGGATATTACTAAGCACATAGATGCATTAATGAGTGACTCACTGTTTATATGTGTTTTGAAGACAGCATGTGTGCAGGACTGTATGGGTGGATGAGTGTGTGTATAGGTGTGTTAGTGAGTGAATGACTGTCTCAATACTGTCTTTATGACTAAGTACATATGTGTTAAACTACTATATGTGAGCATTGGTGTATATAAGTGAGTATACATGAGAGTTAGAGATTTGAAGAGTTCCTGCATAACTAAGTATGTGTTTCTATAAGTGATCGTTCAAGAGAGTCAGTATGTGTATGTTTGTGTGTATAGCTGTATATGCAAGTAAATGGATGTTTGATAGTTTATTTGAATGTGTGAGTATATGTGTAAGTAACTCTATGGATGAGTATCGGTGTGTTACAGGATGTATAGGTGTATGAGTACATATGATGATTGAGTACATGTATGAGTGACTATATAGAACTGTTGGTGAATGAGTGGATGTGGAAGAAGATATTGGAATAGGTTGTTGAAACTGGCATTGGTAACTCCATTTTCTTGAAAATATTTGTTTCTATTTTTGAATGTGTGTATCAAAAGTTATATTAGAGTGAGAGGTCTGCCACTCTTTCACAAGGATGATGTCATCAGTGATGTCATTTGAGATGTCATCAGTGATGTCATGAGTGAAGTAATATGTGATGTCATCCGCAGTGCATTGTGGGTGCGCAAGTTATAGTTAGCTGAACTAACTATAACAGGGGAATTTCAAAGGTTTTTTATGAGTAAAATGACCAGCTAACTATAACTGGTGTGAAACCTATCATTTTTTCAGTGAATTTCAAAGGTTTTTTAAATGCTAATTCCTAACTATAACATGTGTGAAACCTATGTTTTTTTCAGTGAATTTGCAAAACAGAACTGATGTTCCTGGGGAACACAGCCGGCCCCAGACCGACCCTACAATGGCCACCCTGTATGGGCCCCCCCCGAGCCAAAAAAGCAAATCAAAAGCTTGGGCATGTGGCTACCCTAAGCTTTAACCAGCAAGCCACAATACTCTCCGCCACCTGCTTCGGGCTGATGCGAATGTTGCAGAAAGTCCTACCACTCCACCCTTTTCAGGCCCGCAGGATAATGGTCCAGGCCATCATCCTGTTCCGTCTTGATTATGGGAATGCTTTATATCTGGGTGCACCGACCAGCACACTTAAAAAGCTGCAAGTCACTCAGAACGCAGCTGCACGTCTATTGCTAGGCCTGACCCGTAGGCATTCGGGCACTGCTGCCCTGAGGAATTTACACTGGCTGCCCATCCAAGCCAGAGTAAAATTCAAGGCTATGTGCATAATGCATAAGGCCATGTGGAAAAACGCCCCCGCAATGATCTGCTCCATAGCCACCCCTTACCATCCCCAAAGATCACTGCATTCCAGCACGGCCTTTCTGGCAACAACACATAAGATCAAACGGGCCAGGTGGGGCGGACGCTCCTTCTCCCTGAATGCTGCCACGACCTGGAACTCTTTACCAGCCACGCTTCGCAGCGAGCCCAATCATCTAAAATTCTGCAAAACTCTTAAAACCTTCCTCTTCTCTAAGTAAATCAGTAGACCCCCAGAGATACACATTCACAGCGCTACGAGGCCTTCGGGTAGTAATGCGCTTTATAAAAATCACTTTAATTTCATTTCATTTCATTTCATTTCAGAGCCTGGGACTCACGTCTGAGCATAGCCAGCCCACTCGGTGTGAAAATTGCAAAAAACACAGTTGATAGACTGAATGCAGAACAATGTCTTACATTCACCACAGTCAGACAATGGCTATATGCAAATCAGCCTAGACCCTGTTCCTCATGGGATCAGTCCAGCCCGAACTACCAAGCCATGTCTTTCCTAGACCGGAATCAAGCATCCAAGGACCGGTTTCTGGCTATCAGCCTTCTTCAGCCTGGATAGTTTGACTCCAGTGATGTGGAGAGCCTGGGACTCACGTCTGAGCATACCCAGCCCACTCGGGGTGAAAATTGCAAAAAACACCGGTGATGGACAGAATGCAGAACAATGTCTTACCTTCACCCCAGTACAAAGATCTGGGCCTAAATCCATTGTGTTTTTGCACTCCAAACCACCCTAGGTCAGACAATGGCTATATGCAAATCAGCCTTGACTCTGTGCCTCATGGGAACAGTCCAGCCCGAACTACCAAGCCATGTCTTTCCTAGACCAGAATCAAGCATCCAAGGACCGGTTTCTGGCTTTCAGCCTTCTTTAGCCTGGATAGCTTGACTCCAGTGATGTGTATTCAAGCAAGCCGGGCTGAAGACGGCTGGAATGCCAGAAACCGGTCCTCGGAAGCTTGTTTCCGGTCCAGGGAAGACATGGCTTGGCAGTTCGGGCTGGGCTATCCCCATGAGGCACAGGGTCAGACTGATTTGCATATAGCCATGTCTGAACTGGGTTGGCAGAGTGGGCTAAAGAACGGTGATGGATTAAACCCAGATCTTTTGACTGGGTGTGAGTGGTTGATTGATTCAGATGCTCAGTCCATCACCACCCCCTTTTGTACCGCTTTTGGCTGCTTTTGGCCGCCATAAGTGTGGCAGGGTATGCTCAGACATGAGTCCCTTGCTCACTTTGCCACTGGATTCAAGCAAGCCGGGCTGAAGACGGCTGGAATGCCAGAAACCGGTCCTCGGAAGCTTGTTTCCGGTCCAGGGAAGACATGGCTTGGCAGTTCGGGCTGGACTGTTCCCATGAGGCACAAGGTCAGACTGATTTGCATATAGCCATGTCTGAACTGGGGTGGCAGAGTGGGCTAAAGAACGGTGATGGATTAAACCCAGATCTTTTGACTGGGTGTGAGTGTTTGATTGATTCAGATGCTCCGTCCATCACCACCCCCTTTTGTACCGCTTTTGGCCGCCATAAGTGTGGCAGGGAATGCTCAGACGTCAGTCTCTTGCTCACTTTGCCACTGGATTAAAGCAAGCCGGGCTGAAGACGGCTGGAATGCCAGAAACCGGTCCTCGGAAGCTTGTTTGCGGTCCAGGGAAGATATGGCTTGGCAGTTCGGGCTGGACTGTTCCCATGAGTCACAGGGTCAGACTGATTTGCATATAGCCATGTCCGAACTGGGGTGGCAGAGTGGGCTAAAGGACGGTGATGGATTAAACCCAGATCTTTTGACTGGGTGTGAGTGTTTGATTGATTCAGATGCTCTGTCCATCACCACCCCCTTTTGTACCGCTTTCTCATGAAGGCATGCTGATTGACTGCCACTGTCTGTCAACACTCCAAACCAGGAAGTGTTGGCAGCCATCTTGTACCTCGGTAGAACCAAGGCACAAGAAAGCAGTGAAACAAAGGTGGAAAACACACAAAGGGGGAAGGGTAGAAGCACCCTGACCCCCTTGGCCTGCTCAGGGGTTCCCACAAGGACCCCCAAGGCGGGGGGATTTCACGGGGTGCGTGTACCGTATGCGTACCTAAGCGAGGTACGCGCAAGGTGCGTGATTTAAAAAAAAAACATGTTGTGAGCCTTGGGGGTCCTGGTGAGACCCCCTGAGCAGGCCTAGGGGGTCAGGGTGCTTCTACCCTGCCCCCTTTTTGAGTTCTACACATTTGTTTTTCTGCTTTCCTGTGCCTCAGTCTACCAAGGCACAAGATGGCTGCCAACAATTTCTGTTTTGGAGTGTTGACAGACAGTGGCAGCCAATCAGCATGCACCTCGTGCATGGAGAGGTCCGCGTACGGTGCGCGTACGGTGCCCGCAGGTACGCGGACCCGTGCGCGCACGGTGCACGAATATTGATATATACATTTTTTCAAATTCGATTTTCTCAACAACTACTGGAGGGATTTACACCATTTAAAAAAAGGGTGATCTGCGAATCAGACTCTACCATTTTGCTAAATTTGGTGTAATTCCGTTCAGCGGTTCGGGCTGTAGCCGTGTCTAATCGTCCTATGGAAATTAACATGGGTAAAACACGTTTTGGAACCCCCCCTTTTGTCTCGGCCCCTGCTTGACGAATCTTCCCGAGACTTTCAGGGAAGGAGCGGGGCGGAGCGGGCCATCTTCTTTGAGAAATTCGCGAAGATTCAACAACCGGTGCCAAAGTTATTCCCAATAGAATGTTGCAGATTTCCTATGGAAACTAGGTCCTAACTATAACTACCGCCAGTAGGTAATATATATATATATATAAATATATATTTCTTTAATGCTCATAAACATTTTAAAAACACTCACAGTTACTGGATGATGTCATCAACGATATAATTTGAGATGTCCTCAGTGATGTCATCAGTTATGCCACTGACCATGTCATGAGAGATGTAATATGTGAGGTCATAAGCAGCACATTGCAGGGGCGCAGGTTATAGTTAGCTGAGTTAAGTATAACTGCTGAATTACACTGGGTTTCTACGAGTGAAACCTGAGCCTAGCTATAACATATCTGTAACCTTTGGGTTTTTTCAGTGAATTTCCCAAAAATGCCATTTTGTAACTATAACGTCCCTGTAACATTTGCTTTTTTCTGTGAATTTCTAAGGTTTTTTAAATGCTAATTTCTAACTATAATTTCCCTGTAACGTTTGGTTTGGTCAGTGAATTTCTATTGTTTTTTAAATTACATGTCATAACTATAACTTGCCTGTAACCTTTGGTTAATACACAAGCAAATGAATAACGTATTTCGCCACATCCACTCTTGGACACATGACTAGAGGTCCAGCTCTTTACTCTTTTACGTCATCTAGGTCAATAAACACAAAGAAAGACCCTGCATCGGGTAAAGTGGGATATACTTTCATCTTGGTATTTGGTCAGATAGATACATTGTAACATTTTGAATGCAGCACATATTGTTCCAAATCAATTAAGCTAAAGTAACCATTGGTCGCTTTGTGCTCAATCCAAACTCACTACAATGTATCCTTGCCAAATGACTAGTCACCAAGGTAATATATACTCATGGATATTTCAAATTTACATTGTTACCGCTTTCTGATAATAGTCTCTATTAGCCATACATTTTTACACTGCTAGATACCCTACATTCTGATACAAGCAACCACAGTTGATAACTTGTTGCTCCAAAACAATCCATGCAATATACGGTATTTGCAACAGTGGCTTCTCGTTGATTAATTAATTACCCAGGGAATGCATAATCATGAATAGTTCAAATTTTATACTTTACAGTTCACACAGAAGTCTGCAAACATTCCAATAGTTAGGCTGCAGTAGCTGATCCCATGTTCTATGGTGCTTCAGACATCATCCTTTCTTGAGTTCCCTGTGGTCCTACAGAGAGTTATAAATTCATTCTTAAATTCTGTAGTATCATCGGTCACACTCATTCAGTTTCCTTAGTGACACACGTCATATCTTATCCTACCACCTGTTGCTTTGCTCTCTCCTCTCTAATTACTAAATCAAAACAATACAAATATAAAGTAGGGACCTTGACTCACAAGCAGAAAGACTTCTTGTGTTCCAAATCTAAAGGTGTGGATATAACTCCTCACCAGCATCCATTCCAATTAGAAGAACACATCCTGCTGCAAAGATAAATATAGATCCCCCTTGGGGTGTTTTTTTTGTGTACCTTATCAATCAGAAAAGTACCCAGCTTTAGTCCAATCATTATTGTGTTTGTCCCTAAATTGTTTGGCTGTGCCATAGCTCATATCATTATGAGTAATGGCCCTCCAATGGTCCAGTATCCTTTTCTTAACTTGGAAGACAGTCAAGCCAATGTACAAAATTTGTAGGGGCTTGTTAATACATATATTTGAGATTTTCCACAATTGTCCTATGCCAGGTAGAACAACCTAGCATGTATTGCCACTGTATTTACATGCCTTGCATTGGTCACATCGTCTAAATCCCTTCATTGGCTTTAGCCCCATCAGTTGCTAAGGTGGCAAGAAGCTATGTACAAGCATATCTCTTAAAGAGGTATTCCTCTGACATGTTATAGAGGGATTTGTGTCTATTATCTCTTTTAGTGTTGATTCTTGTGCCAAAATGCCCCATCTTTTGCGCAGGATTCTTTTTAGTTTTCATGACAGTGGACTGAACTTGATAATGAGTGGTGTAGGTTTATTTTCATTGAATGCTAAGCTGAGAGCAGCCTTAAATGATAACTGTTCTTTTGGGATCTTCTCTGCCCTCTGAGCTACTAAATGTAGGCCCTTCTTGGGGTAATCACAGCTAATAACCTCTGAGTCATCTCACTCTTTGTTCTTTGGTAACTCTGACCAGAACTGCAGTCATGCTTGGTGCGTAAAAACTCACTAAAAGGCATGCTCCACCTGAAAATAGGAGGATGGCTGTGTGTGGCATGGAGAATAGCGTTTCCTCCAGTCTCATTTCTGTAATGTTTTGTATTTAAATTCCCATCCTTAACAGTAAGTTTAAGATACACAAATTCAATACTGTTGCAATCACAGTTCATAGAGAAATTAAGATTCAGATCAATGATCTTAAAGGCTTCCCCAAATGTTCATAAATCCCCTTCAGAGCCTTTCCACAAAAAGAACACATCATCAATTTATCTCAACCATATGCTCATCTTGTCAGTCCATTGTGACATCTCTTTTCCCCAGAGCACCTGTTCCTCCCACTAGCCTTTCACCAGATTCGTTTAACTGGGGCGAAACAGGTGCCCATGCCTGTCCCTTGTATCTGTTTGTAGAAGTTTTTTTTAAACATGATTACATTCTTAGAAGAACAGATCCTGTGCACACGCTAATGATGTAGGTAGTCCTGGTGTCAGGACTCAAAATTACGTGCAAAATGAAATATACATAAAAGTTCAAAAAGGTCAATCACAAAGATTCATGTAGGTGAAGACATTTTATAAGTCAATTGTTGGTCAGTACAGAAAATAATAGCCAGCCGACACGCGTTTCATCACACCGTGAAGGAGATGTGACTCATCAGGGCTGATAGGCTACATATATAATCAGGATCATGATGGCGGTGTCCAATCAGAAGCTAGCCGCGTAGTGTAGCAAAAGGATAAGTAACTAAGCACCCCTCTCCTCAAAGTGGGAATGGAAGTGAAAGAGGGTACGTCCAGAACTTCCCGAAGGTACCTAGGATGAAGGGAGAGCGCACCAGGTCCATGCTTCCAGGAAGCGAGGTCTGGATAATGGAGCCATTATCCAAAAATTGACTTATAAAATTTCTTCACCTACATGAACCTTTGTGCTTGACCTTTTTGAACTTTTACGTATATTTCCTTTTGCACATAATTTTGAGTCCTGACACCAGGACCACCTACTTCATTAGCGTGTGCACAGGATCTGTTCTTCTTCTATTTTGGTTTTGGCCTTCCTAAACCAGTGCAGGGGTGTTTTTTCCTATTGGGTTTGGGTTTCCCTTGCCTGCTTTGCACCGTGTGCCCTCCGCACGAACAGTTCAGCCAAGTGATCACACTGCTTAGAGCGCCAGTGCTTCCTGTTCTCTCAACTCAAACCCATTCTCTTTTAAACTATGATTACAGTCCTAGTAAAACAATCATTCACAATAACACATGAGTTTGTGATGGATAATTATTACTCCAAGCTCACAGGACATATTTGCATGCCTGCTAGCCATCACTGTGTCTTTTGCAAGTGTATAGGCTTTCTACATCAAAACATACAATAATACAGGTCTGTTCCCAATGTAAGTACTGTGTTCTCCTAAGGAAATCCTTTGCATCTTTAATATAAGAACTTATGACTATAAACTTCCCTGACATGGTTCTGACTTTTCATTAAAACTAAATTGACCCCCGTATTGGGTAGCTTTGTAATCAAATTTGCATCCTTTTGTAATTGAACAAACACCTCCCTTCTTGGTTAACACTGTGTCTCATGGTTTTAAACAGCTGTTCAGGTGAGACTTCCATCCTCATGTGAAATCCTGTGCCAATTTGTTCAAAATCTGCTGGTACTGCGCTATTGAGAAAACTTCTCCATGACCCCTGGCCGCTTGTGTAGAGTCTTCTGTACATTCCTGGTCACAAACCACCACCAAAGGTACAG
Organism: Lissotriton vulgaris; assembly: GCF_964263255.1. NCBI lineage: Eukaryota > Metazoa > Chordata > Amphibia > Caudata > Salamandridae > Lissotriton > Lissotriton vulgaris. The sequence goes on from NC_141689.1 coordinate 1,908,998,932, forward strand.
GTCTTGCCATGAGTGGAGACGCAGCTCCACAATTAAGTCCTTCTCCTTGATGTAGCTTTCTGTTGACATTCTTCACTAATTGCTTGACTGGAGTCGGCAATGTCAAAACACCAAGCCTTGCAGGTTGGGTCTTGTGTTAAGTCACCACAGCACCCATATTCCAAACGGAAACTTTCCCCGCCAATATTAGCGAAGAATGAGCCATTCCAGCCCAAGTGGAATTCAACTTTGTTTAATTAATCCACAAACAAACGAATGATGCATTTTGAACACAGCGGGTTTAGTTCAGAACGAGGACTGTCAGATTTAGGGAAAAGATATATAACAAAACTGTACTCAAAAGTGCCCTTGTGAAGGAAGAAAATGCATGCAGAGAAGATTTATTAGCTTCCAAACCTAAGACTGAGAGTCCCAAAGTGACAAGATGTATCACCACCTGTAACAACGAAGCTAGAGAAGTTAGGAACATCTTTAACAAACATTGGGGAGTAATAGAAACTGAAAACACTTCATATCATTTATTAGACAAACACCCTAACATCACTTTCAGGAAAGGCATGTCCTTGAAAGACATTCTATTCAAAAACGAAGTGACATCGAATTTGATCAAATCTACCATGATAGTGAATGTTTTCTTCAAGTGTGGGAATTGAAAGGCTTGTAAATTGAGTCAGAGCACCAAACAATATTTTTCTCCTCTCTCAGGTGCACATAAGCAAATCAACAAACACCTGACATGCTACTCAGACTACTGTGTGTATGCTCTAATCTGCCCATTTGACAAGTTGTATGTTGGCAGTACCACTCACTCAAAGTGTGTATTAGAGCACATACATGCTATAAAGTTGTAACAATGACCTGCGGAGGGGGACCCCTGGATGGTGGAATAGTATAATTTACTATTCCAACTACAGGCTGTACGGACAGTAGGGAAGGTGTTGGATTTTAAATCCAACACCTTCTCCCCCCTCCGCAAATCATTGTTACTCCTTACGGGGTACTGGTATGCGTTGTTATAACGCAGTCATTGTAACGACCGCATTGTAATTGCATGCGGGGTGACAGATTCGTAGTAAGGGCTGTTTACCACAAAGGTGACAGGGACCTGTTAAGAATTTTTGTAAATTGCAGGATTTAAGTCTCAGTCAGAGGAGGAAATTAAACACGTTCCTTGAGACAAATTGAATCGAAACTCTTTATAGAATTTGACACTAAGAGCCCTAACGGTCTCAGTATGGATGAAGCAATGTTCAGTCATTTCGGTGATTAGATTTGCTCTATGTGGTGTGTTTTCTTCTGTGTTTTGGAGTAACCCCTTCCCTGTGGCATTCAGTCATGTCAGAATCTATGGACCTTGGTGATACTGATTGGTTTGCTTTTGTCTCTGATCTGTGTCCGACATCACAATACATGGTTTTTAACTTTGTATTTTGTGTGTATTTATGTTCCCACAGGGTTGGGTCCTCTATCCTGACTTGGCCTGGTCATGCAATTGCCCATTGCACTGGACTCACTTTTCCTAATGTGCTCCCTTTAGTCCCAGGAACGGATAAGAAAAAAAATAGCTGAGATATCTATATATTCTTTTTCTAATATGTTCTAATTCTCCTCTTTCTCTTTTGTGTGATTTGTTTGTTATTTTCTGATTCGCTCTAGGGGGTCTTTATGTTATAAAAGATGCTGGGGGTTATCTTTGGTGCTTTTCGATTTCTTGGAATGTTTATGTTGTGTTTACACTTGATAACATGACTGTGTTGCATTATCCATGGAGTACATGTCTATAGTGTAGTGAATGGAAATCAATAATGTAAGAGACCGTAAGGCACTTCATAGCTGATGGTTTTCTTAAATGTAGCTCACTGGGGAGGTGGGTGTTAAGTACTTTATGTTTACTATAATATTTCAGTAAATTTCAGGAAACAGTTTGGGTAGTACACATAATTATATTCTTGCATCGGAGCTGCATTCTGGACAAAATGCAGCATATCACATGTTTAGATATGTAGTTTACTCTATATCCAAGCCACATGCATGTTTCAGGCAGTATGAGGTGCTACATCATACTTTCGCCTCCGACAAATTTCACTTGTCATTTGGTCTTCTACTACTTAGCCCACTGAGGCATTATGGTGGTACTCCCTGGACTCTGTATAGATCTCAGTTCTCAGTTTAATCTAATTGAGTTTTATTTTATTTTATTTTATTTTACCTTAAGAGGTCGAAACACAATTGCATTGCTAATTATTTAGAACACTATGCAAATGACATCCATTCATGTTATCATTATTCGCTGTGAGCTTGGAGTATTAATCATTATTGTATGTTTTGTTGCATTTACACACACATATATTAGGATCATGAGATTGTTTTGTTACCAGATGGCCGACAGATAGTGGTTAACTGCATGTGTATGTTTTTATTGTGATTCTGAGACATCTATTATGATCTGTAACACTGCACAGGTGATAATCTTTGGTAGTGATCGCATGTTGTCAATTGAAAGTATACTAAGTACTTTCCTCATATACCATTCACAATAGTAATATATTTCAGGATGACCGAACAGCTAAAGTGAGTGTTCTCAAACCTTTCTTTATTTTACTCAATCTCGTCTTTCAATGGTGCCAGTAATATTGCTGCTTCACCCTTGAACAAGGCGTGACTATGCCTATTCATGTTGGGTTGTTTTCATTTGCATGATCACATGCAGAATAATCACTGCTTTGCTAGGCTGACAACAGTTCCGGGCTGGGGAATTTTGGGAATATTGGCTAAGCGGCTGTGTGTGGATCGCAAAACTCTGAGAGGGGCATATGGACATATCCTCCTCCTCAGGTAAACAGAGGAAATTAACATTTTAAATGCAGTCCCCACTTCAGTGTAATTGAATGAAAACAAAACAAAATGTATTACATTTGATTTCAAAATCATTGCATCTGAAGTAGCCGATGGTGCTTTGCTTTCTATCACTCTTGATGTATTGTAGCAAATTACTTGAAACGCTCATTTCAGTGTAGAGAATGAAACAAACACAATTAACCTAATTTCATCCCGAGGTGTATCGAGGCTAAAGTTGCAGCCCATGCTCACGCTGGTATGTGTGCTTGCCACAATGTATCATAAATTAAAAGATGAAAACAGGCGTTTGCTCTCTTTTCATTACAAGGCATTTTTACGGTGGTGGCCCCCTCCCCAGGCTGTTAATGGTCTGCCTACCTGGGGACCATCAGTTGCCCAGGGCAAGGCCAACAATAAAATACTAGGTGAGTGGGGGCCGTGTAGACTGCTCTCCAGGTCTCTTTACATCCCTGGAGAGCACCACCTCCCAGTGGCCAGGCCAATTTAGCCAAAAGTGGGAGGAAGCCATGGGCACCATACCAGGCCATTTACATCCTAGAGGACCACTACCTCCCCGGGGCTTGGACAATTTTAGAATATGGAGAGGGGCACACATGATAATTCGGTAAATACCGAATCTGTAAATACCAATTCGGAATTTACCAAATCTGTAAATTGCCCCCCTACATCACAAAAGCCTATTACCGGTCAGTAACGGCCGATTTTGGCCGTTACCGACCGGTAATACCCTTCCTACATCTGGCCCCACACGTCCCTTGGGTGTGTTCCTGGGCACCCAGTATCAAGGATGGGGTCTCTGGCCCCAAAATCGGCCTGGGGAGGAGGGTTGCGCAGGCCCACTCCCCTTCTGTAAAGGGACAAGTGGGTTCTTTCTTGTCATCAACTGGTGAGAGCAAAGTCAGCGGTTGTCCCTTTAGATTACTACAAGTTTGCAAATATGCAAAATCACCTGGAATCCCAGCCCTTCTAGCCCTGTCCCGTCTTGCTTAGTATTATGCAACAGTCTTCCTGTCTTTTGCCAGTATGATGTACAATTTACCAAAAGATCTCTCAGGGCGTTTCCAGCCAATTTTGGTGATGTCTGCTTGATGCAGTGAATATGAAGACATCTCCATCAAACAAATAAGCACTAACTTTGCATAGTTAAGAGGAAGTACCCATGTTTAGCGACTGACTCCGGAATATGGCGATCACGGTTCGATCCCCAGCACCGGCGGCAGATTAGCCCAGCACCATGTGACTCTGGGCAATAGCTTGCTTAATCTTCCTGACGGCCCCCAGTGCCTAGAGATCCTTACGGGTGGTTATGTGCTTTACAAATGTGAATTAATATTATTATATTATTATGTAATAATCCACAACTATGTGGTTTAGGGCAGTCCAACTTTGTTACTGCAGGTACCATGTTGTCCTTTTGTGATTTTCACTGTATTTTCAGAACATCATATATAAGATCTTGCACTTCCTTTGTACCTCAATTGATCAAAACCGCAAGATGATCGAAATACGTAATGAGATTATGAAGAAAATATTTTATCCTGCACCATGACCATGTCCTGAGAGGGCGTTAATCTTTGTTTGAGTTTCTTTTTTTTGTTCAGTAAGATTTTATTGAATTTTAAGAAAGGCGAAGTACATAAAGACATACAAAAAAGTGAAGGAATTCATTAAAATACAAAGAAGCGAAAAAGAATAATCATAAAAATACAGTCAGCAATAAAATTCATCGCAAGAAAATAAAATTTGTCAGTCAAAGGAAAACAGAAGAAGGGGAAAGGAGGGGAAGGGAGGAAAATGGAGAAGGGAAGGGAAATATACATTTCATAGCATAAATACTTAAATAAGTAGAGTTACCAATACTACATGAGCAATACAACAACAATAATTATAACTGTACATATGAATCTATAGGAGACCAGAAAGATTGAAAAGTCGAAGAATTATGATGAACACCTTGTAATGACAATTGTGCGCCTCTTTTTGTAAGGATAATCCAGGACCACCAAGCATGGACTGAAAGAGAAGAAGCATCCTTCCAACAAAAAGTGATGGATGTTAACGCAGCTGATACCAGAAAATTAAATAATTTTGCTTCAATATCATCAAGGGGTACACTCAAAGCAACAGATTTACATATAACTAAATTATAAGAGGGTAAATCAGAAATAGGCAAAATTTTCTGTATCACGTTCCACACTTCAGACCAAAATTTCAAAATATTCGGACAATCAAATAACATATGACTTAACGAACCAGGATGTAAATTGCAATGCCAGCATAGATTAGATGGTAATAAGTGAGCTTTAAATAAACGCAATGGTGTCCATAAGGAATTAAATAAAATATAAGCATTAGTTTGATAAATAGATACTGGTAAACATCCAGAAATAGAAAGGGACCATATTAATGACCAGGAATCATTTGGCAATGATAAAGATAACTCATTATTCCAGAAAGTTGAAATTGTATCCACATTGGAACCTAAGGATACGGTGAGTTTCTTATAGAATACAGACACCGCTTTAAAGGATAAAGAAACAGTGTTAACATAAAGCATAAAATCAGCTGTCATTTTTGAAGGGATGCCATTGGGGAAGGAATCTAAAATAGAATTACAGAGATATTGATATTTGGACAGATCGGATAAAGGCAGATTATATTTTGATTGGAGTTAAATAAATTGAATAAACTCATCATCCATGAAAACATCTCCAAGATAAAAAATACCTTTAGCAATCCAGGAAGACCAAAAGGAAATATTCCTATTTAATTTTATCAAGGCACTATGCCACAAGGACAAATGTACTGTAGAAAGTAAGGGGGATTTAAAATTGGAATCTAAATCATTAAAAATTAATCTTGATGATTTAATTATGGAAGAAGAATGTACAATTTTAGAAACGGGAGACATGGTTAACAGGGATAATAAAGGAAAAGGTTTAACAAGGGAAGTCTCAATATGAAACCAGATAGGGGGAGTAAGCATAGGAGATATATTAAACCATAACAAACTCTGTTTAAGGATAAACGCTTTATGATACAAAAGGAAATCAGGTAGGGCAAAACCAATATGACACTTGGGGATTTTTAATTTTTTATAAGCAATACAGGGAGGCTTATTATTCCATAAAAATTTCGATAAAAGTTTGTCAACATCTTTATAAAATTTGAGTGGAAATTGAGTCGGGATTATTGCAAGAGAATAAAAAATTTTAGGGGCAATAGTCATTTTAATAGATTCCATTCTCCCCCACCAAGAAAGATGAAGGAAGGACCATTTGGATGTTTTTTGTTTAATATATTATAGAAGGAAATCACAATTTAATTTTAAAACAGCAGGAAGGGATGATGAAAATAATATTCCAAGGTATTTCAGTTTGTTCTTTTGCCAAACTATATCTGGTGAGGGTAGCATATCAAGAGTACATAACATATTTAATGGAAAAAATCAGTTTTATTAACATTTAACTTATAACCTGACACAATAGAATACTTAGAAATAATATCAAGCAAAAAAGGAACAGAGGAAACAGGATTACTAATAAATAATAACACATCATCAACATATGCTAAAGTTTTAACAGTAATATCATTGATATTAATTCCTTGAATGTTATCACATTTTCAAATGTAATTAAGAAATGGTTCTATACCAAGTAAAAACAAAAGAGGGGAGAGGGGACAACCCTGACGAGTTCCTCTGAAAAGAGGAAATTGGTTAGTAATCTGGCCATTAATAAATAATCTAGCTGTGGGAGCATAGTATAAAGCAGAAATCATACGAATAAAGGAGGGGCCAAAATTAAAAGATAACAAAGTTTTAAATAGAAATTGCCAATGGATTTTATCAAAAGCTTTTTCAGCATCTAACGCCATAACACCAGCAGGGCTAAGGATAGCGGGGCTCTGCTCGATAACATGTAATAACGTTCTCGTGTTATTAGCAGAGTATCGATTTTTCATAAAACCAGACTGGTCAGGGTGAATAATTGAGTGAAGGATAGGTGCTAACCTGGAAGCGATAATTTTAGCATATAGTTTACAATCTTGATTAATCAATGAAATGGGCCGATAATTAGCAACAAGGGTAGGGTCTTTATCAGGTTTGGGAAGTACAACAATTAAGGCCTCAGAGAAAGAACCTGAAATGGTACCTGATGAAGAAAAATGAGAAAAAATCTGGTTCAAAAAAGGTAAAAGATGATGTTGAAACTCTTTATAAAATTCGGCAGGGATACCATCAGGACCAGGGTATTTTTTCTTTGGAAGTGATTTAATGGCCGAGAGAATTTCTTCATTAGTAATGGGTAAATCTAACTTAATTTTATCAGAGGAAGAAATGTGAGGTAAATCAGAATGTTGTAAAAAGGATTCAATTAAAGAATCATCACAATAATCTGGTTTATTATATAAAGTGGAATAAAAATTCAAAAATTCATTAGCAATCTCATTATGGGAAAAAGCAATTTTACCAGAAACATATAGGAGAGTAAGGGATTGCGTCCGTAGATCTTGGACGAGGAATACTCCTGATCCCCTGGTCAAGACTTGTAAAGAACAAATGAAGGAGTAATACTCGATGAGAGGGATGAAGGCTTTCCAAACGTGGAATCAGTGTTCCTTGTTAATAAACCCCTCACTCACCACCTAGTGGTGACTTGCTTCATCATCGAGGCCCACCCAAGTGGCCTAGCGTCACTTGGGTGTGCTTCGACACCTGAGTTTGAGTGGAGCAGGCTGTGACGTGTGGATGCAAACAAAAGGAGTTAGAGTGTTAAAAATTGTCCTGGTTTATAACTTTGTATGACAGTTTTAATAAAAAAGCAACTGGACAATATTAAAATAGAGGTGAGATACTGGAAGGGGAGTTACGACCTACGTATCTCAATTATGTGTTGGTCAACATGTTTCAACCATTTGGGGTGATCCCCGGTATTCTTCAGGACCAATAAAAGGAAGTGGGAGGTGTGGGTCCCCTAAAAGACGCACCCTGTCCTAAATCCTTTGTCATCCAGAGAAAAAATGTTCCACTGGGAAGACACACCTAAAATGTAGGGTGCCAATAAAAACTAGAGGAGTTCTCCTGTTTGGCTTCAACGAGCAGGGGGTAGGTGCTTCACGATTTACAACATATTAGTTGGTTGTCGTGGAGAGAGGCTGATCACCTACGTCTACCGAGACGTAGGTGATCAGCTGATCACCTACGTCTACCGTCCACTGCTCGGCATAGCGTGAGCGTTCAGTAGTGTGTGAACTCAAGTTTCCCTACTTTATTTTTCCTTGCAATATTATATAGCGCAAACTCAACAACATGGCATGAGCACAATTTACATCACAGAAGGACACATTAATTTGTGGTAGGCACGGGGAGACAAAGCGATTTGCCTGCAATCACAGGATGTTGAACTGATGCCGAGATTCGAACGTAGCTCTCCAGCTCTAAAGTTCGCTATTCTAGAACTTGTGGCGGGAGGTGTGTCTAAAAGTGTATGTCGGTGCTGGCCATAAATGAGAGAGACCTGTGCATTTTTCAAATCGGTGCTGAAAAAATATGAGTATGTTGCTGGAGATGTGGGCTGCCTTGCCACCAATGTACTTACCGGGGAGGGTAAACACCCATTATTCTGCAACTTTCTTTCCGCATAACATCACTCCGCATACTTTCATTGCAAAAGTATCATGATCCGCAATGCCATTATAACGCATGCCATTACATTTTATATGCTTTTACCACGCATACATTTACAACGAAATTTGTTGTAAATGCATGAATGGAAAAAGCATGTTTTTTAAAATGTTTGGATAAGGTAAGTATGGGTTTAGGGGTATATGTTTTGGGGTACTGAGGTATATGTTTTGGAGTGTTTGGGCATTTTAAGGGTTCAAATATAGTTTTGGGTTATGGGGTACAGGGGTAGTTTTAGGGTTTAGGGATAGGTATGGGTTTTGGGGTACAGGGGTATTTTTAGGGTTCAGGGCTAGGTTTGGGCTTTGGGGTAAAGGAGTATTTTTATGGTTCAGGGGTAGGTTTGGATTTTGGGGTACAGGGGTATTCCAAGGGTTCAGGGCTAGGTTTGGGTTTTGGGGTATAGGGGTATTTTTAGGGTTCAGGGCTTGCTTTGGGTTTTGGGGTACAGGGGTATTTTAGGGTTTGGGGTAGGTTTGGGTTATGGGGTACAGGGTTATTTTTAGGGTTCAGGGCTAGGTTTGGGTTTTGGGGTACAGGGGTATTTTAAGGGTTCAGGGCTAGGTTTGGGTTCTGGGGTACAGGGGTATTTTAGGATTCAGGGGTAGGTTTAGGGGTACAGTGGTATTTTTAGGGTTTGGGCTAGGTTTGGGGTACAGGGGTATTTTAAGGGTTCAGGGCTGGTTTTGGGTTTTGGGGTACAGGTGTTTTTTATGGTTCAATGGTAGGTTTGGGTTTTGGGGTACAGTGGTATTTTTAGGGTTCAGGACTAGGTTTGGGTTTTGGGGCACAGGGGTATTTTTTGGGTTCAGGGGTAGGTTTGGGTTTTGAGGTGCAGGGGTATTTATAGGGTTCAGGGCTAGGTTTGGGTTTTGAGGTACAGGGGTATTTTTAGGGTTTAGGGAGAGGTTTGGGTTTTGGGGTACAGGGTATATTTATAGGGTTAAGATGGGTTAGTGTTTAAGGGTGTTGGGGTATTTTAAGGAGTAACGGTGGGTTATGATTATGGGGTGCAGGGGTATTTAAAGGGAGCAGGGTGGGATTAGCACACGATATGAGACATGGCATGAAGGGCGGAATGTACCACACGCCCCCCGCGTTTGCCACACCCCCAGCACACGCCCACAGCACAACGCAGACACACCCACAAGGGACTACTTTGCTGGCACAGTTCTTTTGCTTTTAAATGTATATTGTGGCCGTCTGCATAGCCTATGTCCTTCTGCTGCAACTCCCCTTTCCAACACTGTATTGGGTGTTGTGATTGGTGCTGTGGTTCCTGAGATTATACGCCTCAAAGGTTGGGGCTCTCTCTTTATTATATTATGTTTTCCCCATGTTAATTTCCATAGGGCGGTCGATTTCACTTTTAGCCCGAACGGCTGAATGGATTTCCTCCAAACTTGGCAAAATTGTAGGGATTGGTAGCCCGATGTGCCTTTGCTATGTCTCAAGATATGTCCTCCAGTGGATTTTGAGTAATTAAGGTTCAAAAAAATATATATATCTATAGCCGCGCTCCGGTACGCGCACCGGTACGCGCACCGGGCGCGCCACGTGACTTGCGCGCAGAAAGCTGATTGGCTCTGGGGTGTCTGTAAACATTCTAAACAGTCCGGAGCGGCCGCCATCTTGTGTCTCGGTAGTATCGAGACACGAAAGTTGGCCAAAACAAAGAGGGAAATGACCATAAGGGGGCAGAGTAGACCCCCCCTTGACCCCCTAGGTTTGATGTGGGGGCCATAAAAGGGCCCCGCGGGGCAAAAAAAATAATTTTTTTTTTTATTTTCGCGGGGGGAGCGCCCGGTACGCGCACCGGTGCGCGTACCGGGGAGCGTACCATGGGGAAAAAGAATGACAGTTTTAAAAGTAGCTGTTTAAAAAAAAAAATGTTTTGTTGTTTTTTTTATACATACACATACATATATATAAATGCATATGCATATATATATGCATATATGTGTATATGTGTGCGTGTAGAGAGAGGTAGAGAGGTAGAGGTGTAGAGGTAGAGAGGTAGAGAGGTAGCGGTAGAGAGGTAGAGATTAGTAGAGAGAGAAGAAGAGAGAGGTAGAGAGGTAGAGAGGTAGAGAGTAGAGAGTGAGTAATAGAGAGTAGAGAGTGAGTAGTAGAGAGTAGTAGAGAGCAGTAGAGAGAGTAGCAGAGAGTGAGTAGTAGAGAGTAGTAGAGTGAATAGTAGAGTGAGTAGTAGAGAGTAGTAGAGAGTGAGTAGTAGAGAGTGAGTAGTAGAGAGTAGTAGAGAGTAAGTAGTAGAGTGAGTAGTAGAGAGCAGTAGAAAGTGAGTAGTAGAGAGTAGTAAAGAGTGAGTAGTAGAGAGTGAGTAGTAGAGAGTAGTAGAGAATGAGTAGCAGAGAGAATAGTAGTGAGTAGTAGAGAGTGAGTAGTAGAGTGAGTAGTAGAGACTAGTAGAGAGAGAGTAGTAGAGAGTGAGTAGTAGAGAGTAGTAGAGAGTGTGTAGTAGAGGGAGAGTAGTAGAGAGTGAGTAGTAGAGAGTAGTAGAGAGTGAGAAGTAGAGAGTGAGTAGTAGAGAGTAGTAGTGAGTAGTAAAGAGTGAGTAGTAGAGAGAGAGTAGTAGAGAGTGAGTAGTAGAGAGTAGTAGATAGTGAGTAGTAGGGAGTAGTGAGTAGCGAGTAGTAGGGAGTGAGTAGTAGAGAGAGAGTAGTAGAGAGTAGTAGAGTAGTAGAGAATGAGTAGTAGACAGTGAGTATTTGAGAGTAGTGGAGTAGGAGAGAGTAAGTAGTAGAGAGTAGTGGAGAATATTCCAAAGTTTGGCACAGCACCACTTTTACAATGAGTCCAATCAAATCATATCACTTAGAGTCCTTATTGAAGCGCTGCATCTTGGTGTATATTCAAATGCTTTTATTTTCCTTAAGTTTATGTACCATAGCCAGCCGAAACGTTTCGTTCTGTACAACAGAACTTCTTCAGGGCGTTCTTATTTCCTTCAAGTTATGTCGGTATCCAGTTGTCATATAACTAGATATTTCTTCCAAATGTTAGACGAGACATAAGTATATTCTTATTCAAAGTGACTAGGTATCAATTTTACCCACACAATTCGGGCAGACTTGAGTAATTTATAGCATCCTCAAAGTCAGTCTTTCAAAAATTCCAAAGTATAGGACATGATAATCCAAATCCAAATGTTTCTCAAGAAAAGTCATTTACAATCGTTCGGAATATCGGTGTTTGGGCAGATATGATCCAGGGACCCCCAGTATGCAAGGGGAATTAGTCCCCCCTCTGCAAATTCGCCAGTGTCCTGCATTGCAGAGAGGTGTAACAAGGGTGTGGCCTCATTACACTTCTCTGCAATGCAGCTCCCTCGCGCATACTGGAGGCTCCTGGTGGACTAGTTGACCCCAGGGACCCCCAGTATGCAAGGGGAATTAGTTCCCCCTCTGCAAACGCGGCAGTGGGCTGCGTTGCAGAGAGGTGTAACAAGGTGCATAGTCTCATTACACCTCTGCAATGCAGCCCCTGGTGCATACTGGAGGTTCCAGGTGGGCTAATTGGCCCCCAGGGGCCCCCAGTATGCAAGGGGAATTAGTTCCCCCTCTTCAAACATGCACGGGGGCTGCGTTGCAGAGAGGTGTAAAAAGGGTTGTGGCTTCATTACACCTCTCTGCAATGCAGTCCCCTGGCACATACTGGAGATTCCTGGTGGGCTTTCAGGTCTTATATAGTTAGGAATTAGCATTAAAAAAACCTTTGAAATTCACTGAAAAAACCATAGGTTTCACACCAGTTATAGTTTGGAATTAGCATTTAAAAAACCTTTGAAATTCACTGAAAAAACCATAGGTTTCACACCAGTTATAGTTAGGAATTAGCATTTAAAAAACCTATTAAATTCACTGACAAAACCATAGGTTTCACACCAGTTATAGTTAGCTGGAAATTTTACTGACATAAAACCATTGAAATTCCCACGTTATAGTTAGTTGGACTCACTATAACTTGCGCGCCTGCAATGCACTGCTGATGACGTCACATATTACATCACTCATGACATGGTCAGTGACATCACTCATGACATCACTGATGACACCATCCAGTGAATGTGTGTCTTTCTGAAAAATAAATTTGTTTTATATATGTATTTGTAAAGGTCGATGGAAGAATAAATGTTTAAATAAGTGTGTAAATGGATGTTTTTTTTAAAAAAAATTGGTTGGTTAACTGGCTTATTAAGTGTATCTTAGTGAATACATATATTAGCGAGTATTGTTTAAATATTTAAATGTTTGTATCAGTATTTCTCTTTGTGTATAAGTGGCTGCAGGGGTTGGTGACTGACTCACTGTTTGTATGTATTTTGAAGACAGCATATGTGCAGGACTGTATGGGTGGATGAGTGTGTATATGTGTGTGTTAGTGAGTGAATGACTGTCTCACTAGTGTCTTCATTAGTAACGACATATGTTTTAATCTAGTATATGTGAGTATTGATGTATATAAGTGAGTATAGTATATATAGTGAGAGATTGAAAGAGTTCCTGTTTAAATAAGTATGTGTTTCTATAAGTGATTGTTTAAGAGAGTAAGTATGTGTAAGTTTCCTTAGAAGTAATGTGCTAATGTATGTATAGCTGTATATGCAAATAAATGGATGTTAAATAGTTTATTTGCATGTGTGAGTATGTGTGTGAGTAACTTTTGTAGGACTGTCGGTGTGTAACAGGATGTATATGTGTATCACTATATATGATGAGTGAGAATATGTATGAGTGACTATATAGAACTGTTGGTGTATGAGTGGATGTGTATATAGATGGTGGAATTACTGAATTGGTTATTGTAACTGGTATGGTTATCTCAATTTTTTTGAAAATGTTAGTTTCTATTGTTTGAATATGTGTTTCAAGGGTTACATTACACTGAAAGGAGGTCTGTCAGTCTGTCACAAGGATGGTGTCATCAGTGATGTCATGAGTGATGTCACTGACCCTGTCATGAGTGATGTAATATGTGACGTCATCAGCAGTGCATTGCAGGCGCGCAAGTTATAGTGAGTCCAACTAACTATAACGTGGAAATTTCAATGGTTTTATGTCAGTAAAATTTCCAGCTAACTATAACTGATGTGAAACCTATGGTTTTTTTAGTGAATTTAATAGGTGTTTTACATGCTAATTCCTAACTATAACTGGTGTGAAACCTATGGTTTTTTCAGTGAATATATATTTATATATGAATCCACAATCCTGAGGTGCCAGCAACCACGCACAGACACGAACCAGGTACAGACCACAAGCGAGGATTTAAAGGTGAATAAAGTGCTTTATTCCATCGATGGGGACGGCAACATGACGCGTTTCGTCCGGGAAACCCGGACTTGATCACATGACAAACCCAGAGAATCATGTGGTTAAATACTGGTTACAATGACACAAGGCCCCTCCCATGATATAAACAACATAGAAGAAATACCATTTATCACAAACTCGGCTGATAAACAACAAATTGTGAGGTAATACAAAAAGAGTATTTTCTATTTAAATACTAATCAGATCAATTCGTCATCAATAAAGGGCAAATGCCCGATTCTAAGAATCATCAGTGCAATCTTCGCATATGATAGAATGGCAAATAACGCTGTTATGGGGCCATAGAATAAAACCAGTGGAAAAAGTTAAAACCACATACTAAAACAGTGCAAAAAATAGTGCAAAAATATTATATCCAAACAATGGAAGAGAGCAATATAATATTCAGGCATATAGCCTATAGCAAGATGTTACAATAGTGAAAAAAGTGCAAAGTGCAGAGTGCAAATACAGCAAATTTATAAACACTCGGGGGAGGGATTAAATTCTTCCAATTGAGAAAAAGTGCAAAGTTGCTGGAAGTGTTAAAGTGACAAATGACATATAGCAGCAGATAAATATATAGATAGGACGAGAACTTCAAAACATCCTATCAAACCAGTTTACAGATAATATATAACACAATGTATTATTGTAGTTGGACCAGAGATTTACAATTCATTTGATTTTAAACCATCCTCAGCACAGTTTAGTAAATAAATAAAAACCATATAAATAGGTGTAAAATCCCATTTAAAATACTATGCACATAATGGTATAAAATATTTACAAGAAGTTGTTAAGATCTTACCCCATGTTGAGACCATTAGGGATCTTGCTATTTAGTCGAACTATATAGTGGCTTTCTAACTGTCTCAGTTTCCTTTCCCTGTCTCCTCCTCTTTTGCATAAGGGGACCGCATCAATAACAAAATATTGTAAGTTATTAAGATTGTTATTATGGACCAATTTAAAATGACGGGCCACAGGATAGTTGGGGTCGGAATTGACTATGGCACGGAGATGCTGTAAAACACGATTGTATACTTGTAGCTTCGTGCTGCCAACGTATTGTAACTCACACGTGCATTTTAAAACATAGACCGCATGATCCGTTTTACAAGTATACAAGTTGTTGATTTTAATAACAGCATCAGTCAAACCCTCAACAAATTCCGTGGTGTTGACACCAAACTTGCAAGTCCTACAGGAGCTACATTTCCGAAATCCAGTCTTATTGGAGAACCAATTAGGTTTTATAATGGTTTCAGGGCTAGTTCTTACAAGAGCATCCCTCATCGAGGGCGCTCGACGGAACGTGATGCTGGGCATGTCTTCCAATAATGGGGCTAAGATGATATCTGTTTTCAAAATGGGCCAATTGGACTTCATGATTTGTTTGATCCTCTTTTCTTGGTTATTGTAGGTGGTAATCAGACGAATCGTAGGTTTATCATTTTTGACAGGAACCTCCTCTGGTATGTCTAATGCTGATTCTTCAGCATTTACCACTAACTGTTTAGACATTACTTTTTTAAGAGAGCTAGTAAGGGTGTTTTTATCATAGCCTCTAAGTAAAAATCTCTGAAAGGATCCATTGAGACAGTTAATCAGATCAATTTCATTTTTGCATATGCATTGAATTCTTAAAAACTCCCCATATGGGATGCTTTTAATAAGATGATGGGGATGGTTACTCTGTGCATGTAAAATGGAATTTCCAGCTGTGGACTTCCTATGCATTCTGGTCATGATGTTATTGTCCTTAATGTAGACCTCTACATCTAAGAAGTTTACACTCACATTATTAATGTTAGCAGTGAATTCAAGGTTCAAAGAATTATATTGATGTTATTAACAAAGTTTTCAGCTGATGATTTGCAACCTTGCCAAATTATAAAGACATCATCAATAAAACGCCACATTTTAACAATCCCTGTTTCATCCTACTCCAGACATTCACGAAGCCCACCAAGGACATGTCTCTCCCACCAGCCCACGTGTAAACACGCGAAACTGGGGGAGAGACACGCACCCATGGCAACACCACGTAACTGCTGGAAGACCTTGTGGTTAAATAAGAAAAAATTGTTGTTAAGACACAGATCAATCATGGTGATGAGCATTTTGCTGTGTTCAAAATACTTGGGGCCAGATGTAGGTAAATCCCATTTACTGATTTTGAAATACCGAATTTTACCGATTCGGTATTTCAAAATCGGTAAATGGGATGTAGGTACCAACATCTGGATTTGTTACCGATACCTTGAAATTCGGTATTTACCGATTCGGTAAATACCGAATCGGTATTTGCTATTGAATCTTATGGGCCTTGAAGCCCATAGGATTCAATTCAAATACCGATTCGGTATTTACCGAATCGGTAAATACCGAATTTGTCAAGGGTGCAGGGGGTGTCACTTTGACACCCTCTAGCACCCCCAAAATGAGCATGTGCGCAATGTGGCACACAGACATGCCCTAAGGGCACGTCTGTCTGTCACATGGCACATGTGTACATGCACAGTTGTGCATGTACACAGGAATCAGTATTTTACCATGGATTTGTATTCCATGGTAAAATACCGATTCTAAAAGCCATGTTCCAATGGAAAATTGGCTACCCACATTGCATTTTCGGTAATTTTACCGAATCGGTAAATATTACCGAATCGGTAAATTTACCGATTCGGTAATAATAACGATTTGGTAAAATTCCCGAATATGTGCCCCTACATCTCCATAGCCCTTTACCGATCGGAAACGGCCGAAAATCGGTATTTTCGGCCGATTCCGATCGGTAAAGGGCTACCTACATCTGGCCCTTGATGTCTCTTTTAGACAGAAAATATTCGATTGCATTTAAACCATCGCTGAGATTAATGGAAGTATAGAGAGAGGTGATGTCCATGACAAGAAACATGTAGTTAGGTTTCCACACAACTTCTTTTAATTTCATAAGGAAGTCACCTGTATCTTTCAAGTCACTTGGTAAGGCCTCCATAAAGTCATGAAGATAGTAATCAACATATTTGGATAAAGGTTCCAAGAGTCCATTTTGGGCCGAAATAATGGGTCGCCCAGGTACAGGTGTAATGCCTTTATGGATCTTGGGTAATAGGTATAATGTAGGAGTGATAGGGAAATCCTTTTGGAGGAAATCAAATTCTTTCTTGCTTATCAATCCTTCCCTTTTCCATGCTGCCAATTTAGTGTGTACCAAAAGTTTTACTTTGTTAAGTTCATTGAATGAAGCTTTCCTGTAACAGGCAGAATCACTTAATTGTCTCTCAACTTCCTGTAAATACATTGTACGTGGCCACAAGATGATATTTCCACCTTTATCTGCTTTGTTGACAATGATATTGCCATTAGATTTGATTTTACGAATCAACAGAGAATATTGTTTATCTCTAAAGCTTCTGTGTTTGTTTCTCTTAGCCACAGTTCGATTCAGTTCCTTTAAGTCTTCAATGACACGATCACTAAAAATGTCAATAGCATCTCTAGGCATTACCGGGACAAAAGTTGATTTGGGACAGAAAGGACTGTTGCCAGCACTGCCACTGCTAATTCCCATAGATCTCAGAACTTCTTGGGTGTTGGTAGTGGAGTCACTTTCATCATTGGCAAGAGAATGAGCAACTTTCAAAGCCTTAGTGTCAGCTATAGAAAAATTCTTATTGCTCTGAGATTCACTCAAGATAATGTTGGCTTTTTCACTTTTTTTGTTAGTAGTGGTATACTTGAGAAGTTTCAATTTCCTGATAAACTTAAAAGTGTCAATTCTCGCTTGGACATATTTGAACCCATTGTTAGGACAGTAAGAGAGACCCAGAGACAGGAGCTGGGTTTCAGCTGCATTGAGGTCAAGTCCTGTCAAATTAATCACAGTGTTCTCTACATCAGTGTCGGTGGAAAGAAATTTGTCATCATTTTCAGTTATGTCTTTTTCTTATCCGTTTTTCAAATTATCTCCATTTTTATCATTTTTTTCATTATTTTTCCCAAACCCAATGAACGAGGTCATATCATCTGAAGATGATGTGGTGGGTAAGTTCATAATTTTAGTTATGATTTCGCTTGGGCATTCCCCCTTCCTCTTCTCTTTTTCGTGTAGTTGTTGGCGTTTCCTCCTCTCTTTACGGGATTTATTTCGCCTCCTCTTCCTCTTGCTTGCTGTGTCCCCCTCGACCTTAATGTGTTTCGCCGATCTTCCACCATAAAAAACAATTCCTCAGATGGAGTAAAACTGCTAACCCCAACTTGTTGTTCATTGGTCTCATCTTCAGAACCCCCACTGCTGTAGACAGAACTCAGGTCAGTATTTGAGTGTTCAGGGGCTGCCGCTTGTTGATTTTGTGGAGTTTGAGATGTTGTCACTGGCACAGATGAGGTTAGTGCTTGTCTTTTAACTGATTCAAACTTCCTTGAGAATGTGAATGTCCTCCCATTCTCATAGTCGGCTTTATCTCTTGCAAACTTAAATGCTTTCCGGGATTTAATTGTTTCTTCATATTTATCTAGGCGTTTTTTGATCTCTTCCCGCCCGTTGATTATTACTTCCTGTTGTTCCATGGCATTCAGTTCAAGGTTGAGTTTTTCAATCTGGGACATTAGTTCGCCACACCCCCAGCTCACGCCCACAGCACAACGCAGACACACCCACAAGGGACTACTTTGCTGGCACAGTTCTTTTGCCTTTTAAATGTATATTGTGGGCGTCTGCATAGCCTATGTCCTTCTGCTGCAACTCCCCTTTCCAACATTGTATTGGGTGTTGTGATTGGTGCTGTGGTTCCTGAGATTATATGCCTCAAAGGTTTGGGCTCTCTCTTTATTATATTAGTATTGATATATATATATATATATATATATATATATATATATATATATATATATATATATATATATATATACATATATATATATATATATATATATATATATATATATATATATATATATATATATATATATATATATATATATATATATATATATATATATATATATATATATATATATATATATATACCGGTGATGGACCCCCTCCTCTACAAGTAGGCTCCACAGCAAGCGGTCTACTGTGTCCCCTAAAATCTCCGTTATTCTTCGACTCGAGGTGTAGCTTTGGCGGGGACCCCGGGGGCACCTTTCGAGTCCCACTCAAGGGAAGGAGTGAAGCCATCCAGATCAGCCAATAGCGGGTAATGAAGACAGCCGCGGAAAGTATGCGACTTGCAGTGAGCGGAGACCGAGACATGGACTGAAGACCCGACGTGCCGTTCGGCTGAGCAGGCAAGGGTTCGACACCGTGCCGAGAGGGATCCGTGACTGCGGTGAGGTCTCTGCTTATATTCGATCCATAAAAGATTAGCGTACTCTACGGGTGCGGAGGTAATCGCATTGATCTGACCAAGGCTTGGTAAACGTCAGCGCCAGCAAGGAGAAAACTTGTTTTCCGTGTGTAAAAGTCAGCATCAGCGTGTTTGACAGCGCAGAAACATAATCCCATTTAATACAGCAATGTCAGCCGATGCATGCAGAGCCCGGGAGCTCGCCACGCAAGAAATGTTTTCAGATGAATTGGAAATTGAAACGAACATCGGCAGAGAAACCAATGTGGAATCAGGTGGGGGCGAATCCAGTAACATAAGAACAGTCTTCAAGGAGTTAGAGAAATTAAAACGCCATGAAGAGTCAAAAAGCTTACTTAAGAGATACCTCGATGTTGGGAGAGTACCAAGGGGGCTGCGCATTATGCTGGCCCGCAGTTACGAAGCACCTAATCCACTTATGATGGTTGAGTGGGGCGAATGCAATTTAGATTCCTCCTGTCGCCTGATGCAAATTTTAGTTAAATATGCTGATATTGATGGGGAGGAACTCCAAAAGAAAATAGACGCTCTGGAGGACACAATTAAGACACAGGTGGGCGATAAAGAAACTCCCCAAACAACCAAACTGAGGGAAGACATGTTAACCGGATTGGCCAAAGAGGAGGAAAAAATCAAGAATAGAAAGATCTATAAATTTAAAAGTGACAGGGACGATTATGCCAACGGGCAAATATTTACATTTGCACGCCGCTACGACAACCTTAAAGTGGCCACAGCTAGTAAACGCAGCACTACCAACACAGGAGCTGCCAAAACAGTAACTGATGAGTCAACGGTAAACAGCTCGGCTGCAGAGAGTGGGTCAGACAATGAAGATACAAGGAGACTAGCCAACATTAAACTGACTCTGGGGGAAGAGCTGGACATTTTAAAACAAAACAGAAAAGACACTTTGAGATCGCGATTCCAGGGCAAAGCAGTGCAACAAAAGGCCAGCGCAGGAGGGGCAGGTGCAACGCTGTAAAACAAAGGAGATCAAAGCAAACGGGGTCGAGGTTCAGGGAGGAACCTGAAAGAACCCTCAATAAGGAATATTAGAGAGCCGCAGGCATGCAATGGGAATACGTCTCAAGAAATACAATCGAAATCTATAAGCAATTTGAGTACCCTAGACCTGACGGCTGCAGAAAAACAATTATTAAGCTTGGGCCTGAGTTATTGCCTAGAGTCAAATTTCTGTTATACAAGAACCAGGGCAGATGTTTACCAATATATACGTAAACTTAAGCTAAAAAAACAGTTCTTGCACAAACTGACAATCATTGTTACAGGGAAACCGGAGTCTGAAGTGAGAGCCACAGAACGGACCGTCAGTGACATTGGTCTATTCCAGCATATGTGTCAACTGGGCAATGATGACAGCCTAGGAACACAGGAAAGAGTGCTAATGAGTGGCCAGACAAAACCAACCACCTCATTCAAACCAAAATCCAGATGTATCCCCTGGCAGCACATGATGGACTGGATACTTTCAGTGAGTCATTGGTGGCGCAAATAAAGAAACTGGCCCACGCAAACAGTGATAAGAGCAAAATATATACAAGCCAAGAAAGAAAATTGAATCAATTGGTAAAAAAAACTACAAAAATCAGAATTGGTAATCCGCAACTCTGATAAAGGCGGAAACATTGTCTTATCGCCGATAAAAGACTACTTACAAGAAGCATATAGTCAATTGGATGACATCCAATGCTACAGGAAGAGAAATCCACTAAAATATAGGACTATGCAGGAAAACCTATGTAAAAATCTGGTGGCATGGAAGGGACTAGGATTGTTGAGTGGGGATGAGCTCAAGTTCATCAAAAGAGATCCACCTCTAGTCCCCTACATCTACATTATACCCAAAGTTCACAAGAGCCTTACCGCACCACCAGGAAGACCGATAATTGCTGCATGTGGGGGACCATTAGAAAACCTCTCAAAATACATAGATTATTTTCTGCAAACGCATATGAAATCATTAGACTCATATGTTCAGGACACAAGTGACTCCCTGAGAAAAATAGAAGGTATTGAGTGGAATTCTGATTTGCTCTTAGTGACATTGGTTGTAAGCTCCTTATATACATGTATAAAACATAGGGATGGCCTGCGTGCATGTGAATACTATCTAGGCAGTAGGCCAATGGAGTTTGCCCATCATTCAAAAATGCTCTTGGAAATGTTATCTTTCTGTTTGGTGAATAATTATTTTATGTTTAATGGCCAATTTTACCAACAGGTTCAGGGTGTAGCCATGGGGGCCAGTTTCTCCCCAAGCTACGCCTGCCTATTTATGGGTTGGTGGGAGGAACTGGTCCTTAGGCGAAAATTTGAACAATACTGTACATCCAATATAGTTTCTTGGCTTCATTTTATTGATGACTTATTTGTTGTTTGGCGTAGCTCTGGGGAAAGTGTTTTAAATTTTATACAGGAGATAAATGTGAATGATCTTGATCTAAATTTTTCTTATAGCATTAGCAAGGAATCGGTGACATTCTTAGATGTGCAGGTTTTTTTATCCAACAATGTTCTTAGCACTACCCTTTTTAGAAAGCCAACGGCTGGTAACACTTTACTAGATGCCACAAGCTCTCATCCACAACACCTTATTAAATCTATACCTTACGGAGAGATGCTCCGCATCTGCCGTATCTGTAGCAATGAAGATGACATGATTTTAAAACAACAGGAAAGTTTAACAAGGTTTGTGGAACGAGTATACAGTCTAAGAATAGTGGAAACCGCCATGAGAAAATCACAGCTAAAACCCAGAAGTGAACTCCTGGATTATAACCGTAACAAGAGTCAAATCCAGAGTATAGATACTAATCCGATCAGGTTAATTCTGACATACTCCAAGCAGGAAAAAGAATTAAGGAGTATAGTTAGACACAACTGGCACTTTGTTCAGAATGACCCTGTTATAGGAGATCGGATGCCCTCAAATCCAGCAATAACTTTTCGCAAAGCAATGAGCCTGGGGAATATTTTATCTAAAAACAGCCAGGAATGCTTTAAGAAGAAAAATTGGATGCCTATGAGCAAGGGCTTTTTTAAATGTTTGTCGTGTAAAGCATGTCAGTATGGTGTAAATACGAAGAAATACACCACTGCCATCCCTAGGTCAACTAGAGAGATCAAGCAACATCTTACATTCAAGACTGAGTATTGTATCAATATTCTAGATGTGAATGCCATCTGAGATATGTGGGCAGCACGAAGCTGCCAGTACATAAAAGTATTCTGCAGCATCTGCGAGCAATAACCAATAAGGACCAAACCTATCCGGTTGCAAGGCATTTTGTGGCATGTCACAATAGTAAACCTCAATGCTTAAAATATTATGCAATCGAATCAATCCCTGTAACAAATAGAGGAGGGGATAGGGAGGCTTGCATGAGAAGAACAGAGACTAATTATATCCTGGAATTTGACTCTAAATGGCCAGGAGGATTAAATACCACTGAGGACCTCCATACATATTTGTAAACAACTAATTTATGTATGAGGTTCCGTTTGTATGATCATTCAATAAGATATACAAATATATATTTATATACTGTATATTTTGGAACATTTTGAATTTTGAAGTATTTGTATAGCTAGGGTCTTATATTGTATTTATACATATTTATTCCATTACTATTAATGAAATTTAAAATATGAAACACTAGTGTTTTATCATCTCAGTATAATTACTATGTGTCATGATTGATTTTATCTGTAAATTTTAGGCATTAGGTTAGGTTTTATCCATATGTCCTTTATTCGGTTGTTTTTAACATGTCACTGATATCCTTTTAAATGAGGTCCTATTTATAAATGGTTTTATTTTATACACACGATAAAGTATGTGATTGTAAATAATTATATTTTTATATCTGTAACCATATGATTAACTGTATAAAATTAACCTAACCCTGTCCCCTGTTAACTGATTATCCCCATGAAATGATGCACAAACTACTATATCTATGAATGTTCATATCATATGAAATTCAAGGTTTTGTTTTTGTCTATTGTAGCATGAGTCACTTTAGATTTATTGTACTGTAGCACCAAGTCACTTTATTAATTAAAGGGGGGCCTTCTTAAAACTTGTGGCCAACACATGCTTATCATTTAAAAGATAAGAAACGCATTAAAGTGCTAAGTCTTTAAACTACACGTTTTTAAGTAGAAAAAACTCCTTGTAGCGCAAAGTGAATCTCTATCATATACAATTACATTCTACACATGATCTGCCTTATAATTATGTTTTGTTTCATTATGCCAAGATGAAATGTCAGAACATTTTTTGATTCTTTGTTTACAAAAAAAAGGAGAAAAATTCTTTCAAAAAAACTTTTTTTCACGTTTGGGTGGGCACGTGTTAATATTTGGATTTAATTTTTCATGTTGCGAAGGCATAGGTTGGATTAAATATGCTATGGAATTAAAGAACTTGCATTCAAGCAGTTAGAGGAAAATATAGCAATGTTGATGATATTAATTTTCTAAACATGCTTTTGATAATTGAAACTGTCATTTGATGAAATGATTTATTGTATTTATATAAATTGTATTTTCTAAAAATTATAGCACCGTAAATGCATTTATGCTGACAGTATAACTTCTATGTCTATGACAACATGTGACGCACTTGCACTTTAAAAATGGGCTGAGCACAATGCATTGTCATGTGATCAAGGCCGCAGGGATGGCCAAAACGCGTTGTGACAAAGCTGTTTGGGAATAAATAAATTAATGCTGTAACAAGTTGGTCCATGCCTCGTATTTCCACCTAAAGGGTGGAGTGCTGCTGCTGCGAGGTATTGCAGATATATGTATATGTATGCAAAAAAGAAGGAGAGAACTCTGGGTAGTTCCCAAGTTTAGGTGGAAGGCAGCTCCTGTTTAGAGCACCTGCAACACCAGCGACACTGTAAATATGCTCACCTCAAATGTCTGCTTTTCTATCAAAGTTTTTAGGCATAGGATTAACACAGTGCTATCCACGCCGAGATAGAAATGGACAAAGTCTTTTGCCATTTGTACAGCAAAGTCTTTAAGCATAGGATTAGCACAGTGCTATCCACACCGAGCTGTAAAATGACAAAAGCCATTTACCACTCCAGGCACAATATTACAGCTTTGGATTCGTGAAATACCATCCAAGCCAACCTGAAATGAATAAAAGCAACCCCTGACACGTGTGTTGCGGTCATTACAGCTCTTCAGAGAGGTTTGGCTTTGTCTAGACACAAGGGAGCACCCAGTTTAAGTCAAAACAATTCCCTTGCAGGCATAGAGTGACGCATAAATTATGCAAAAAAGAAGGAGAGAACTCTGGGTAGTTCCTAAGTTTAGGTGGAAGGCAGCTCCTGTTTAGAGCATCCTCAACACCAGCGACACTCTAAATTTGCTCACCTCAAATGTCTGCTTTTCTATCACAGTTTTTAAGCATAGGATTAGCACAGTGCTATCCACGCCGAGATAGAAATGGACAAAGTCTTTTGCCATTTGTACAGCAAAGTTTTTAAGCATAGGATTAGCACAGTGCTATCTACACCTAGCTGTAAAATGACAAAAGCCATTTACCACTTCAGGCACAATATTTCAGCTTTGGATTGGTAAAATACCATCCAAGCCAACCTGAAATGAATAAAAGCAACCCCTGACACGTGTTTCGCTGTCATCACAGCTCTTCAGAGAGGTTTAGCTTTGTCCAGACACAAGGGAGCACCCAGTATAAGTCAAAATAATTCCCTTGCAGGCATAGAGTGACGCATAAAATATGCGAAAAAAGAAGGAGAGAACTCTGGGTAGTTCCCAAGTTTAGGTGGAAGGCAGCTCCTGTTTAGAGCACCCTCTACACCAGCGACACTCTAAATTTGCTTACTTCAAATGTCTGCTTTTCTATCAAAGTTTTTAAGCATAGGATTGGCACAGTGCTATCCACGCCGAGCTAGAAATGGACAAAGTCTTTTGCCATTTGTACAGCAAAGTCTTTAAGCATAGGATTAGCACAGTGCTATCCACACCGAGCTGTAAAATGACAAAAGCCATTTACCACTCCAGGCACAATATTACAGCTTTGGATTGGTAAAATACCATCCAAGCCAACCTGGAATGAATAAAAGCAACCCCTGACACGTCTTTCGCTGTCATTACAGCTCTTCAGAGAGGTTTAGCTTTGTCCAGACACAAGGGAGCACCCAGTATAAGTCAAAACAATTCCTTCGCAGGCATAGAGTGACGCATAAATTATGCAAGGTGCTCTAAACAGGAGCTGCCTTCCACCTAAAAATATAAAAGTTCTTTCTTGGTGCCTCGAGATTCCACAACACTCCAATCCAGGCACACCTTCTGCTCACTCATAATAGTTGTCCCATTAAACAACTGCGGATCCGCTGTGGGTATCGCAGAGGTGCTCTCACTCGACCTGGCGGACCGTAAAAATATTGAAGAAAGGATTGCCTTCAAGTCGGGAAGAACTCGCTGGAAGTGTAAATAGCGCCAGAGTATTGCTACTTCCGAGCACACCAGACAGTATGTTGCGACGCAGACAAAGAATGTAATCGCTCACCAGGGGGAATCTTCATAAATTTATTAACGCAAACAAAAATAACCTGACGTCCTGAGTTTGCGTTAATCTTTGGTTGCGTTTCTGATGTATATGTATATATATATATATATATATATATATATATATATATATATATATATATATATATATATATATATATATATACCTGCTTATTCCAAACTGACAAACACGTCCCACAGTTTTGGAACGCAATAGAAAGACCCATGATGCCGTTGAGTTTTTTTATTATTCGCATCTCGTCAGCATAACGTTTCTGCCTACACAGAGGCCTTGGTCACATGACGCCATGAGAGACGTGGGCAGTTTTAAAGTGCAAGTGCAAGGAAATTAGTGCATTTCCTTGGTTGACATAAGAGTGAAGCAGGGGTATGTTCAAAAGACATAGAAACATACTTGTTCATTGCACATAGTGGGATAATCCCTGGGGATTTACACCAATCACTTCAGAATGCATAAATTAACAATTTAATCCGATAACGATATTTTTACCCTTTACAAAATTGATGTAAAATACTGTGATAAAAAAATTCATTAATACTATTTACAATATAAATAGTTGTATAACCGTTTCTTTACAGAAATCTGTCGGTGTTGACATTATATGCTGAGAGATGTTTATGTTGGCTGGATAGTTTAAACCCAGATCACAAATTTGGTACCCCAATTCATTTTAACGTATAGATAATGAAAATGAATTTTTCCCTTTGAATTTTTTTTCTGTACTATCAAATAGATCTCAACCATACCACCAAACTTGAGTATATAACGTCTTTGATGAACGTCAAATTTTTCTAAAGTCAACCAACTATTAGTGAATGTGCAAAAATAAGAAATTGAAACTTTAAAAACAAGTAATGCTGAATGTTTCTTGTAGGCTACTCCTAACCTACAGCAATTACTTTAGGTGACTCACATAGTATTGGAACCGGACGGAACCATTCTCACACTGACCAACCCAGTTGGAAACACATATTTAATTGGTCAAGTGAATAAAATGTTTGAAATGTAGGCATACCTCAACAATAGTCTAATTGACCCAGGCACATCAGAAAAGAACACCACGGTCCTAGATGTTTAGAGGCAGGTGTGGAAATCTTCTGTTGAGTTAAGACCTCGCTGGGTCTTACTGTCCATCTCTAGAATATATCTAGTTTCTAGGGCTCTTAGGATGCCCTCCCTGTCGCCACCTCTTCACAGGGGACCCACTGTATCAATGGCATAGTATTTTTGGAGTCCACTGTTGTTATTGTGGTACTCCTTGAAGTGCCTGGCAATTGGGTATGTGGCGTCATTGGTGTTAATCGCTCTAATGTGCTGGAGTATCCTTTTGTGGACCTGCAACTTGGTGCTACCAACATAATGCAGGCCACACGGACACTCCAGCACATATACCACGTACTCACTCTTACAAGTCAGTTGTTTGTTGATTTTCCGGGGCACTAGGGAGAATGCTGTCCTGAACTCAGTTTTACTGATTCCATGTGAACAAGCCTTCATTTTCTGGAACATTTTCTAAATCCCTTGCTGGTTGCCATCCAGTTTTTAGGGGGAATCACTTCAGCTCTAGATTTTATCAGGGCGTCCTGCATGGAATATACCTTCCTGAATGTGATTGCAGGTTTGCTTGGCATATGTTTGCCACTTACTGGATCAAACCGAATTAAGTTCCAGTGCTTGTTCACTATTTTCCTTAGTGCCCCATGCTGCCTGGTGTAAGACCAGATGAGTCTGGTTGGTTGGTGTACCTTGATTTCAGAGGGTTTCTGAGTTTTTTTGTGGACTAATGTGGCATCTCGGGACAGTGCATTTGCCTTGCCTATAGCTGTGTCAATTATAGCTTCTTTATATCCCCTAGCTAGAAACCTTTGTTTGGTGGCTTCCTGAGCTAACTTGCACTGATCATTTGTGGTACAAACCCACCTGATCCGGAGCATTTCCCCGTAGGGGATGCTCCTAATCAAGTGCGGTGAGTGGTGGCTATCAGCATGGAGTACAGTGTTGCCCGCAGTAGGCTTCCTGTACAGCTTTTTTTCCATCTTGTCCTCTTTGATTTCATTCGTGATGTCCAAAAAATGCGCCGGAGACTGGCTGATGTCTGATGTAAATGCTAGGTTGAAGGCATTACAATTTAGGATCTCCACAAACGTTAAGTGCCTTTGTGTGCGTGCCTCGCCAAATCAAGAACACATCATCGATGTACCTATACCACCGTATGGTGTGTCTGTTGCAGATGTCACTGTGGTCACCAAAGAGGACCTGTCTCTCCCAGTTGCCCATATGCAAACAGGCGTAACTGGGAGAGAAACAGGCCCCCATGGCGACCCCCTGACCGGCTGGTAATGTTGGTTAAGAAACATGAAGTAGTTGTGATTTAGGCAGAAACTAGTCATTGA
Organism: Lissotriton vulgaris; assembly: GCF_964263255.1. NCBI lineage: Eukaryota > Metazoa > Chordata > Amphibia > Caudata > Salamandridae > Lissotriton > Lissotriton vulgaris. The sequence goes on from NC_141689.1 coordinate 1,909,027,182, forward strand.
CATCAGCATTTTGTTGTGTTCCAACATTTCAATTGGTCGCTGACCCAAATAGAATTGGATGGCTCTCATCCCATCAATATGCACAATACTGGTGTACAACGACGTTACATCAAGTGTCATTAACCAGTAAACTTTATTCCACTCAACATCCTTGATTTTTCTTAAAGTCACTTGAATCTTGAATGTATGATAGAAGTCCACAAACATCCTCCTGTAAAAAGGGGTCAACATAAGCCGTAGTATTTTCCAACAACCCCCCACATGCAGAGATAATTGGTCTTCCCAGGGGTGTTTCAGCATTTTTGTGGACTTTAGGGATGAGGTATAACACAGGGGTAATGGGGTGGTCATTCTTTAAGAATTTAAATTCATCCATACTGATTAGTCCAGATGAACGCCAACCCATCGGCATGGAATAAAAGTCAGATTGTGCTTTTTTAACCACCCCTACGTCGCAGTGCTTGTAGCAGTTTTGATCGTTCAATTGTAGGAGGGCTTACTGGATATACAAGTGTCTAGGCCAAAGCACGACGTTGCCGCCCTTGTCAGATTGCCGGATTATCATATTGCCATCCTTTTGAATCTTTTGACTAGTTTAGCGTACTCGTTGTTATGCCTATAATTGTGTTGCTTAGTCTTCAAAGTCTTTGTATACAGCGCTGTTACTCCTTTGATGGTTGCATCATGAAAAATGTCAATATTGTCATATGCCATAAGTGGTGTGAATGTGGAACGTGGTTTGAATTTTTTTTGGTCAATCTGCCTGTGTTAGTGGTTGGCTCCTCCTGTGTGCTTTGTGAGACAGACTGTTCCAATCTTAGTGCCTCCATGTCCTGCATTAATGGAACATCATTCACAGCGAGCCCCAACCTTGTTGGCGTGACCTCTGGTCTCACTACTGTCGTGCGTGATTTACTGTTGGAAACATGTTTCTGCAGCTCTAACTTGCACGTAAATTTGAAAAGATCTATTCTTGTGTTGGCATAGTTAAAGTCGCTCGGTGGTCTAAAGGATAAGCCCATCGATAAAATGCGCATCTCAGATTCAGTAAATACCTCAGAGGTGAGATTAATCACAGACAGACCAATGTCAGGTACCTTGGATAAGTTACCTACTTGTTGTTGTTGTTCCACCATCTGTTGTAGTTCCTTTTCTTTGGTTTTGAGCCCTGCATTGGATTTCCGCCGCTCGCGCTGCCTGATGCTGTTGCTTTTGCATTTGCTTGCGGTAGCACTCTGGGGCGCAGTGTATCCCGTCTGTCATGGCGTATACAGTCTAATTCCTGAGCCAGGGTGTACCGAGTAAACCACAACCGCGGCTCCCCTCTGGATGCGTCGGACTCAGAACCACTGTCCATGTTTGAACTAAGGTCAGTGATGGAGGAATTGTCAGGTGATTTTGCTTTGGACATTATGACCATGGTCGAAGTATTGGGAGCGACACATGGTTTTGTGGCGTTTATGGCATCGTATTTTCGCACAAATGTGAAGATGCGCCCCTCCATGTAATCAGTCTTATCTCGTTGGAATTTGTAAGTTTTTCTTTTTCCGATAACATCTTCCTCCTTTTGCACTCTCACCAGCATTTCCTTTCTATACATTTTACACTCCGTAGCATTATCCGCATTCATGATATCAATTTCTGCATTTAGTTCAATTTGTATTTGAGTTTTGATCCGATCACTCTCCGCATAACGCACCAGAATTTCAACCAGCGCCGGGAAGAGTCCAGGTTGCATTCTGCCCACTCCCTGAGCATTTCAGGATCCGGATGTTCGTAACTGGGGGCCAGCATGACCCTCAGCCCCCGAGTAATGAGATTCACTTCCAGATATCTGCTCAGGGAGCGATGCTCCCACCATTTGGACTGTTCGCGTTTCAGGAGCTTCTCGAGCAGCTTAAACTTATCGTGGATGCTTGAGCCACCACTGGCGCCCGGTTCCTCCGATGTGGTCACATTCGACCCCCCAGCCGGGGAGTCATCAAATGTTTCAAGGGCTGCCCCCTCCCTCCCTCTTCGTGCGTCTGCTGACATGGTGCTTTTTAACAAAGCGCAATATGTTGCGACGCGGACAAAGAATTTAATCGCTCACCAGGGGGAATCTTCATAAATTTATTAACGCAAACAAAAATAACCCGACGTCCTGAGTTTGCGTTAATATTTGATTGCGTTTCTGATGTATATGTGTATATATATATATATATATATATATATATATATACATAATATATATATATAATGCACTTAAAAATATGCACCTTACCAAAATGAAATACATTATGGACTCTGGGCAAAGACGCTAAGGAGCATAATTGATATTTACCACAGTCAGGAAAAGGAAAGTGGCAAAACTGGTGCATTGTGGGAATCGTAGGATTACCATACAGTCAGGTGTTTAATGGAATATAAAGACATGTAATCAAGTGTGCCATGATTAAACTCATCTGTGAACAAGGCTATTAGATACGGACAAAACCCTTCAGGAACACTGCATGCTGGGAGTTTATATTTTGAAAAAACAACAGGACATCATTGAGTCTGGCTTTGTCATTCTTTCTCTTGGGAGGTTTATCCTGGGCTGCTCCTTGCCCGTTTCGAAGCCGACCTGTAGGGATGGGGGCTACCAACGCTTGGAGACATTTTTGTTGGATTTAGTTTGGGGAGCTTGTCCTGCTTACCTTCGTGATGTGCACAGAAATGTCTTGATACTTCTACATGGAGGTAAGAAAGGGTGAGGGAAAGGACTGTCTCTTCCTACGGACTCGAAGGAACTGTTGTTTATGAATCATTGTTTGGCAGAATGAAGAGCAAGGCTGTTATTAATATTTTTTTTTAATTTTGGAATTATAAACACGGGACGATTCCTTTAAAAATGTGCACCTTACCAAAATTAAACACATCATGGGACTGTGGGCAAAGTCACTATGCAGCATAATTAATAATTACCACAGTTGGCAACAGGAATGTGGCAAAACTGGTGCATTCTGGGAATCGTAGTTTTACCATACAGTCACGTGTTTAATGGAATGGAGTTAACCTACTCAGCTAAGCATTAGATTATCCTGAACACGAACGTAATATGATCTGAATGATGCATGATCTATAATCCGTCTATGATGAACAAGTGTTATTGCTGTCTTTTACTCTCCCTTCTTCCCTTGCAGGTTGGATTTTGCTAATAAAGTGATCATATCCAATTGGGTGCAGGGTCTCCCCAACCACACATGAATCTAGGAATCATTAGAGGGTTACTGGGTGTCGCCATCCCACTCCCTTTGTTCTTTCCTTTATATACTTGCTGCACGGTCCTGAAGAAGCGCCACAAGATCCACTAGGGACCACAAGAGGCGTGAAAGATGCCGACCTGATACTACTATTTTTGATCACTACTATAGCAGCTTGGATGCAAGACCATCTGCTGAAACTCAACGGAGATAAGACCGAGGTTATCATATTAGGCAAGCATAAAGATCTGTGGGGCTCTAGACAATGGCCCTGTGATATGGGTCCTCTGCCTACCCCTGTGCCTGTTGCTCGTAACCTCGGATTCCTGATTGACGACAAACTCTCGATGAGGCAGCAGGTGACTAAGGTCGCTGCAGTCTGTTTTTCCATCTTACGCTGGCTGCAGAAGATCTTATGGATGCTGCCTGAGTCCACCCGCAGAATTGTCGTTCAGGCCCTTGTGATGTCCCGCATTGACTATGTCAATGTGCTTTATCTTGGAGCGGACAAAGCAACAATTAACAAACTCCAAGTAGTACTTGCGTAATGTTCCACGGAGAACGTCAGCAATGCAAGCCTTGCGTGACCTACACTGGTTGAGAATCTCAGATCGCGTGACTTTTAAAACACTGTTTTTTGTTCAAGATCCGTCAGGGTTCTGCTCCTACTTACCTCCTGAAACTTGTCCAGCCTTATCTACCTGGCCGTTCTTTAAGGTCATCTAATAATGGCAATCTTTTGATTCCAAGAATCCGACTGGCTAAAATGGGAGGTCGCTCGTTCGCATATCTTGGACCGAAGATGTGGAACGCTCTTCCGTTGGCGTTAAAAACAGAAACTAATCTTCTGGCGTTTCGCAAAAAATTGAAGACCTTTCTGTTTTGATCTTCTCATTTCGTGATCTCTTTTTTGCACTTGCTTGTTTTCTTTCTTCAGTCTGTCCCTGGCGCCGGGAAACCCTTGAGGGTAGCTGAGCGCAATACAAATCCTAAAATAAAATAATAAAATACTACTAGCACTACCAATACGCAGAAGGAGAATACTCCCTATTCTGTCCGACCTGTCTTGAGTACTTGTCTTGACTCCAGTTTTTAACAATATTACAAAGGCCCTAGAATAAAGTCTCTTCAGGGTATCAGTGTGATATTTTTAACACACTTAGCACTACACCCCAACACACTCGCACTCACCATTGCGGCATTCCGCGAATAGATCTCCAACAAATATCCCTCTCGTGGGGTCCAATGGGGACTGCAGCACCACCCCTACGAGGAGTAATGCCCAATAATGAAGCATGACACCCGCATGGGTGTGTAAGGGCACTTCATTAACGAGGAGGAATTCCCCCCTTTAAGATTTTTCAAAACCTACACTCCTTGACAGATTTCCTGTCACCAGTACCTCCTGCGACTGAACTGGTTTACTCTTCTTTTAGGAACAGCTACTCTCTAGTGATTGATAAATATCACATTGCATTTTAGGGCATGTAGTTTTGCTTCTAACAATTCTATTATAGGTTTCACATTTGTGACATGACTAGTGGTGTTACTAAAAAGCCAGAGTTGACATGGAGGCACTTGGAACCTATGGTTTAAAGTTTTATGAAAGTCCATTTCAAAGTCTGTGACTCCCTGTCTCATATGTAAACGTGCACTTGGTGCCTTGTGACTAGGATTGGGCGTCAAATTCCATTCCACTCGCGGATATTGCGATAATTTGACATTTTCGAGTTCCGCGGAGAGTGCGTAAATACCAAAATTTCCGCAATCCGCAGCGAACTGGAATTTTTTTCATGCTTGTGCTGTAAAAATACGTTCTCGCACGCGCGATCGCCTTACCTGGATCCCCGCGTTCACCGACCAGTTTTCCCCATTTGGTCGCGTGCTCTACGAGATATTGGATTGTTGGTAGCCATTTTGCGCTATCGCACGAGAGATCGCATCCGCAATCACGTCATTCGTCTCACGATCATGCATCGCGAGAGTATGAGATCTCGTACACGTCATTCTCCACAGCGAGTGAGAGCGTGAGAACGTGAACACTTCATATTGAATGCGACAAGGAGCAAGAGAAGAGAACCCGAACACATAATTCTCCACCGCGAGCAAGAGCTTCTCTTCCTTATAAAAAAGGGAAATATTACTCAGCAGCAATGCAAATCTTCATCCTCTATAGAACAGGAACAGTGCAGGTTTACATCCTCAGGCACACAACAGCAGAGGAAATGCGGGATTCCGCTCTAAAGAACACAGTGATAAATATTTATAAATATAGTGGTGCACCATAATATTTAGATAAGGCAATGGCTTTTAGCCTTCTTGTCTTTCTGTCCCACAATATCATTCTTCAATTAGTAATTCCAAACATGGGTATCTTTTACCCGGATCATCATATTCAAGACTAGGTAAACCACATCATGGACACACAAATCGGTGTCTGACACCAAACAAGAACCCGACACGTAGAGGACACACACAGCAAAAAAAAGTGTTTTTAGCCGCGGAACCACTAATTCATTATTGTGGTCCTTGAATTGAAAGGCTACGAAGAAGTTCATAAAATGCATTGGTTGAGGCTGAAACTACCCATATACAAACAATGAAAATATAAACGGCTTTCGGAATATGAAATAAAGAAGAAATTAGAAACTTGGGGAACATGATTGGTCTTTCTTACTTTTTGGGTGCACCGCTGGATTTATAAATGTGTATTATCTGCATAGCAAAGGTGTCTAGAAGCAGCGCATAATGATAGGGTAGGGTGTGCACCACATATCATTGCAGAAACAGGGGGAGGTGCACGCTGTTTTACCTGCCGCTTTTGGTAGTTGTTTGGGACGCTTTAAAGAACATACATAGTTCACATCAGAGTTCAAGGCTCCATCCCTCACAAAATAATATCAAACGGGCAGCAGCAGTGCATGCTTTCTTCCCTCATAGAACAGCAACAAACAGTAGCCACAAGTTTCCCTTTGTCAAAATGATGTACAGTATGATAGCAGCAAAACAAGGTACCCTCAACAGTCTCACACGTTTCTTCACGCCTGCCTCTCACCAAATCTTTCCTCTCTCACACGGATACTCACCTGGCCTTTACTCAAATCCACCATCATCTCGTAAACCCTTCTCCTACAACCTTTTCCTCCTTTACCTATCAGAGGCCATATCCTCCCTAACACTCATTTTATGCCCCGTCTATTTTCATCTCCTGTTACACATTTGCCATTTTACACTCATTCAGTAACAAATGCGCACACATTTCAAGAATAGCTAGGATATGTGTTTCCTGTCCTGCCTATCACCAGGACAAGGATTGAATGTTAATTTTACAAACTTGCACTGTTGAAAATAAAACTGAGTTTCACTATTAGGCAGCATTTTATTTTAGTAGGGCCAAGATTTGCCCAAGAAACACCCTATTAAACACACAATTGTGCACCCTATACACTTTTGTGGAAAAATACCTCACCCACCTGCACAAACGTCAACATTACCAATCTATATATATGAAGGTTCTCCTTCCGATAGTCCTCATTAAACAAAGTAAGATTAGAGCATTGTACTTCTCAAAGAGTAAGGATATGAGATCATTAATAGAAGGAAGTATTACAATGGAGGTGCTCAGAGATCAACCCACACCCATTTGAGTGAGTGTAGGGTGGTGTGCTGTGTAGGGTTATCACTCGGTCCCACCCTCTTCAACGTATACCCTCGCATCCATTGCACGCCAACACTCCTCTCCCTCACCAAAGACCCAAACACCGCCAAAACCAACTTACACCAAGGAATGAAAGAAGTAGCCGAGTGGATGAAGAATAGTTGTTTAAAACTCAACTCGGAAAAAACGGAAGTCCGGATCTTAGGGTCATCCTCCTCTGCCTGGGACAACTCATGGTGGCCACCGGCCCTGGGAACCGCACCCACACCTACGGAACACGCACGTAACCTGGGCTTCATCCTGGACTCCTCCCTCTCGATGACCAGACAAGTCAACGCCCTCTCATCATCATGCTTCAACATCCTACGAATGCTTAAAAAAATCTTCCGATGGATCCCCACCGAAACAAGAAAGACGGTCACTCACGCACTAGTCACAAGCCGATTGGACTACGGAAACACCCTTTACGCAGGTACCACAGGCAAACTACAGAAAAAACTCCAACGCATCCAAAACGCCTCAGCCAGACTCATACTGGACATCCCTCGACAAGCTCACATTTCCGGCCACCTGAAGGATCTCCATTGGCTCCCTGCCAACAAGAGAATAACGTTCCTTCTCCTCACCCACGCACACAAAGCCCTCTACGACCTAGGTCCCGAATGCCTCAACACCGACTATCCTTCTACACCCCCTCCCAATAGCTATGATCGTCCAATCAAGCCCTCGCCGCAATTCCGAGAATTCACAGATCCACCATGGGAGGAAGATCCTTCACCTACTTGGCGGCCAAGACCTGGAACTCTCTCCCCACCCACCTCCGCCATACACAGAACCACCTCTCCTTCAGAAAGCAACTAAAAACTTGGATATTTGATAAGTAAAGCACCTCCCTCAAGCGCCTTGAGACCCTCTGGGTGAGTAGTGCGCTATACAAATTTTGGAACTTGAACTACAGTTGTGGAGGGAGCCTTGCGACCTGCTGTACAAACGTCTTTGGTTATAGGTTATCATTGTGGAGTGTCTCTCAAGGAAGTGTGGGGTTCTTGTAGATCTTCGCCAACAATGTTCTAGAAGTTGTGATGTAGTTCATTACTTGTGGCCTGGTCAGACTCCATGGGGCATGACTTGCTTATTTCCCTTCAACAGAAACTAGGAGAGTTAGTCTGCAGCTGCTCATAGTGAGGTGTGTGTAGCAGGTTGCAATAGTGCAATGGTTCTTTAGCAGAACCTGGTATCCATAGGACAGTATGGAGAACAAAACCATTGAATTTGGTGGGGTAAAAGTGGAGGCTATGCTTAGTCTACTCATGAAAAGCAGACAGAAAATAGTCTGTCTAGATGGTATGAAATAATGGTAATACATTGGTATTTAAAAAAGGATTTGGGGTGGGCGACCACCAGCCTCAAGGAGTAATAACGCTAACATGTTAACGTAAACCTCAAAATCACTAAATAAATCTGAGCACAGACTACTACGAGCTACAGCACCGAGCAGACATGCTTAATTGAGGGCAATGTGTAAAGTATTTATGCAGTACCAAAACAGTCATGAAGTCAAAACACCAACAAAATTACACCCAAACTATAAAAATCGAATAAGGGGAACCGGAGATATCCGTTGTTAGACCTGACAACCTTGGGAGGTAGTTTCCCAAACATTTTGCCTTCAGCCCTCCTGTTTGACTGCATTTGAGTTTTAGAAACTGATTAATTTTAAATGCAAAATAATGTATTTTAAACAGGTTCCATTATTCAGTATTAATTGCAAAATAATATGCAGGCATCAATTTGAGACGTGATTTATTTTACTGCAAAGAAATCGTTTTGATCTGTATTAATTGTAAAAATATTGTGACGGTTTTTATTAACTTATAACATTAAACAATACAAAAAAAATACTGAATTTGTTTTTGCTGGCTTTAGGGCTCTGTGCACTTCACAACTGCTAACCAGTCTAAAGTGTGTGTACACTCTCCTTAACACATCGTAGCAGCTGGCTTACACCTAATTGAATGAATGTAAATGCATTTGTAAGCGTAGCTTAAGCCTAAAAGATCTCCTGGCACTTGAAAACAGTCAGAGAGGGTTAGCCTTGCCATAAACTATGCCAGAAAAAGCCATGTATTAAGTGCTTTCCTAAACAGAAGCAGGCTGTGTTATACTCTAAATGAGTGTGGTAAGATGGTCCAAATTTGTGCAGCTCTAGCAGATAAAGCCTGGGCATCAGTCATAACTGTGTAGAAATTAGTGTTACAAAGAAGATTCGCCTTAGAACGGCGCAACACCCTAGAAGATGAGTAGCGCTTGAATTTTCTTTACAAGAAGATTGGACCTTTCTTGTGTTTCGCTCTGAAAGTAATGCAGAGAGGCTTGAAAACTAATTTAGCAGCAACCGATTTAATGTGCAGTAGTCACGTCTGCTCAGAATCGTGCTTTGAACCACAAGTTCTCTCACTGGCGGTGGGAGATGGGCAAGATTTATCAGAGCATACAGAGCAAGGGAAAACAAGAGGCAGCAGTCTTGTTGACATGGGCCTTAAGGGAGAGTTTACTGTCAAGGTGGACACCTAGATTACTATTCACAAAGAAGGGGAGAGGGTCAAAGAAATTATACAACTCCACCACCCGAGCCCCCTAAGGCAAAGTATACACACAAGAAGGGGTGGGGAGATTAGAATACACGTGTAACAACACGAGACAGAAAAAATAAATCTGTTTTTAAAACTGCCCTCACTCACACACAAAGTGTGTGACATGCTTCATCATCAGGTCTGCTTACAAACCGCCCTGGTGTAGCCACACTCAGGGTGGAGCATAAGTGAAGGGGAAGAAAAAAATAATAAAAGCTAGAGAACTGACAAGACACAACACAAATGTAACAAAGAAAGTGATAAAACAGTGAATATCACCCTGTGACTGGGAATGGTGATAAGACAAAGTGCAGTTGATGGGAATGTGCTTTAAAACTGGTTTGTGGATACCAATGAAACCTTTTTTTATAGGTTCCACAACCAGGATTAAAATGAAACGAGGATGGGTTGTGTTAAAACAGAAGATTAGGTTCTCAAAACACCCCTCCTGGTACTGCTTGTGCCAACATGTTTCGACAGACTTACTGCACCACAAAGGTCACCCCGGACACCAAGATTATGCACAGCCAACAACACTTCTGGTCTAGCACTATTTAATGAAAGCCAGAAGTTGGAAGATAACCTGAACGATGGCTTCCCTTTCAGTACAACAAAGGATCTTAATTTTGTTTCTATGAATTTCAGGGAGTTGCTACTCAACCACAATGAGACATCTCCCATACAATTGTGAAACCTATCTAGCGTATCTGGCTGGGAGTTATTCAAAGTTAAGATCAGCTGTGCATTCCAGCATAATTAGGAACATGTATGCCATGAGATCTAATGAGTGCTGCAATGGGGCACAATAAGAGATTAAACAAGGTTGGAGTTAACTCTGAACCCTGATGTACCCCCTGTCCCCTGTTTTGAAGGCAGAGCAAAAAGGAAGCATTTGTATAGATTGTGTTCTATTTTATAGATAAGATTATATCCAACCAAGTGCTTTTCCCCTCACCCTGACCTCCAATAATCTAGAAGCCTAGATATTGTGATTTACAATGTTGAAGGCGACAGATAGGTTGAATATTACTAAAGCCACCATTTGACCACACTCCACCACTATTCTGCAAGATGGTGCCATTTAATAAAACAGAGAGTGTCATGCTTAACACCTTGAGTGCTCATGATGGCCGGAAGCCATCATGAGTCACAGTAGTCATGGGCTTATGATGGCGGGGAGCCGTCCGAACATTGCAGCTTCGCCCATGCACGGTTAATTCCCCGCCTGTGAGGGAGAATTAATCGCCTACTGTGACTCATGACGGCCGGGAGCTGTCCTCAGTATGGCAGCGCCATGCCCAGCCCCGCACCCTCTCACACTGCAGCGGAATTTGCCCCGCAGCAAAGGGGTTAAACCTTCAATACAAAGTGAGCTCATCATTACATGAACAGTTCTATAGATCAACATGACAACATAAATAGATAGGAATAGTTGAAAACTTAAAATGGTTAGACCAAGTTGACATCAAAATCAACTGCAATGGGCTTAAGAGCATGTTAGATTCTGTGCCTCCATAGACTGTGCCATGGACAAGAAGCTCAGGTAGTGGAGACCCTGAACTGCATGCTTTGGGCTTTCAGAGATGCAGAAGATACTTGAGCTGATACATGAGCTGGCATTTTTCCCTGAGTCGCAGTGGTCAGTTCAGCCCACCACCTGAGGGGCAATCAGGGCATTCCAGGGGCTCTCTAAGCCTGCTTGGAAGCTACCTCATTGTTACCTATTTCAGGGTTTTTTTAAAAATTAATTTATAAAGTTTTATATTGCGCAAACTAGACCATGGAAGGGTATCAGAGCATTTTACAAATGTTACAGCACATAGAAAGCAGGATAACCTAGAAACATAAATGTACGTAGAAAACAGAAAAAATAAGTGCTGTATGTACTCATTATAGATCAAGAAAGGGAGTGAGTAAGGCATCAGAACGCAGCAGTTCGTACAGACCCTGGTTGATTAACTGCATCAGATCAGTATACAGATAAATGAGGTGGTGGGATCAGGGTAGAGTTTTGTTCATTAAAAAGAATTTGACTTTTTTGAAGGATGTGCTTGAAGGGTTCATTCTGATTTTCAAAGGGCAAGGCGTTTCAGATCCTAGGTGCTAGTCCGGAGAAAGTACGGTTGTAGGTTTTGTTTACCGAATTTTTGACGTTTCAAGTCAAGTCAAGCCAAGCTTTATTCGATTAATTAAAATCATAATAGCAGTTACATAACAATGTTAATAAATTTTAAAAACAATTCATATGTTAAAAGGATCAGTAAAAAATCAGTACATCATAAGAGTTCATATAATACTTAAAAAACACTACAAGCAAAGAATATAAGCTAATTAAAATAGAATCACACCTCTAAAACATTCACCAGCTGTCTTTTGGTCTTAATACGCATGGCAGCAACCAGAAAATTAGCAACCCCAAAAATTACCCTGATGCTACCTAGCAGTTGTAAGTACAAGAATGCGGGTCGCACTTGTGTAAATCCTGTTTCTTTCAATAATGGAACCAAAAACTGTTATTTGATGTCAGTAAAATGGTCACAAAACATATTAAAGTGCATTAGTGACTGATCAGAAAAGTTATCACAACTGCAAAGGATGGACTGATCTAATTTACACAATATGGGGTAGTCACCCATAGAAAACTGAATGATATTGAATCTGAATCTGACAAGAAGATGTCGGTGGAACGGGATGGTAACAATCTATAGATAGGCTTTGATTAGTGGGGGGGTCAAGAGCATATAGTTGGCTCTTACAACAGGTTTTGCCACCTCTACTGCCTCCCGTTCTTGCTCAGCTGAACCCAAAAATTTAGCCTTGATCCAGTTCACATCTCCCTTCTGGAGCAGGTTTGGAAATGCATGTAAGTCAAGCTGACCCAATTTACAGAAAGTCTTTTTTATGTATGCTAGCCATGGGATTTTATTTGCTCTTTCTAGTGCCATTCAGTCTTTAAGAATGGTGTGATTCAGTATGATTTCGGAGTTCAGCCAAGTTTTAGCCCAACAGATCAATAGGGCCAAGTGTAACTGGTCAGAAATGTAGCCTAGACCTAACTCAGTGTGGATCGAGAGTACTGGGGTGGATTGGGGGACCGCTAATAAGGGACTGAGGAATTTATTCTCTATAATCTGCAATTTACCTTGAGGTAAGAGACCCCATAATGATGCCCCATACATTGCTATTGAGAGGCATTTGGACTTGTATACCGTTAGCAAAGCCTCGGTCGGACGTAAACCTGAGCGTTTTGCAAAGTCAAGTAAGGCCGAGGTAGATCTGGTAACGGCTTTGCCTTTCACATGTATTTGAGAGACCCATGAGCCCTTTTCGTCAAAAATGACGCTCAAATATGTATATACCGGGACCCTGGATACAACTTCGCCATTGCAGGTAAATCGTTTTATTTTAAGAGCCTTTGGTCGTTTACCTGCAAGAATTACGTGCGATTTTTTATTGTTTACTTGGAGGTCTAAGGATTGCATAAATTCCCCAAAAGCATTCAGGAGTCTCTGCAGCACCAGCCCAGTGCGGGCAAGTAGCACCGCGTCACCCGCGTAAAGCAGTGCAGGAACTGCAAAGTCCCCTGCACGCGGTATATCCAGTGTGGCCCCCACCAAGGAATTTTCAAGTGAGTTTATGTATAAAGTGAAAAGGAGGAACGCCAGGATGCAGCCCTGTCTGACATCTCATTTTGAACTGCAAAACCTGGTACATCTCCCCTCTTTGTTAACTCTAATAGATGCAGCCAGACCTTGGTGAAGAGTAGCTAGAAAGTTTACCAGTGGCGCGTCTATCCCCAAATTGAGCAGGATGGACCACAGCTTAGCTCGATTGACCAGGTCGAAGGCCGATGTGAGGTCCATGAAGGCCATATATAACAGGCCCTGCTTTGCCTGGGTGTATTTACTAATAAGCATGTGAAGATTTAGGCATTGATCGAGGGTACCTCTTTTGACCCTGAACCCATATTGTAGTTCAGAGAGGATCCCCTTCTCCTTCAGGCAATCTCCCAATCTATGAAGAATGACTCTGCCCAAGATCTTGAGTCAATCAATGAGATTGGCCGGTAGCAGGCCGGATCACTTCTCAGGCCTTTTTTAAATATTGGTATTATAGTGGAGGTAGCCCACGACAAAGGGAATCCTGATGTAGTTGTGGAGTTAAAGACATTTGTTAATGTCTTTACCCAGACATTTAGTGGGGCCCTATATATATCTGCAGGCACCCCATCTGGGCCAGGGGCCTTAATTTTAGTCATCTCCTCTATGGCCCTTTGAACCTCTACTTCATTGAAACATATGGAAGGAGCAGGGTCCATGTATATGAAACCCATATCAGCCGTATTGCCCTCATCACTATCATAAATCCTACTAAAGTGGGTTACCCAGTCACACAATCCATAACTGAGTTGTCCACTCCTGAAAAGTGATTAATTGATGCCCAAAATGTGCTACTGTCTTTTAGGACGTCAATCGACATGAGATTATCCCAGGCCTCCTTTTTAATAGCCTTTCTACGATTGGCCATAGCTAATTTGTAGTTCTTTCTATGCCCAGCAACAAGCTCACTATTTCTAGGTCTTAGTTTAAGTGCATGCATTAATTCTTTATGGGCTTTCGAGCAGTTTGCGTCAAACCACCTTGGTTGGTTTGAAGCTACCTGCTTCTTGTTACACTTCAGATCCTGCCTAATTTGAGTACAGATGGCAACAAAGGAGCCAATGATGTCTTTATCAGCATGGCGTGTCTTCCATGTCTGCATGTACTTTGTTTGCAAGATCCTGCATGAAGGAATCAGGGACCACCTTGGCCCAATTTAATCTCCTGCCATGATCTTTAGGGATTAAGTTATTCGAGCATCCTGCCATTTGCTCTACTCGTCTGTCCATAACGACCCCAAGGTTCAGCGTCAGTGCCAGGGGGTTATGATCACTGAAGGCTGAAACTAAGACTTCATAGGAGAAGGTCACACTCACTATACCAGCTGAGACAAAAATAAAATCAATCACCGTATCGGCATCTCTGCCAATAAAAGTCGGGCCCTATCCTTCCCCTTGTGCCATCTACCTCAAACAAATTTATATTAGCAAGTAAATATTCCAGCATTTCTCCTTGGGGAGTATGTTCGAGGTGGGTAGTAGTCGAACCGGGAGGGCCCACTTGGTGTTCTACCAGGCAATTCCAAGCACAAGGGTGTATATTGAAATCGCCCATTAAAATTACTTCGAATAAAGCAATATGTGTAGACTTGTAATCATCTAAAAATCCTGCCAAAGAGCATAGGTGAGAATTCCCCATGTTCTTCTCAGGAGCATTATAGAAGTTTACCATTAAAATAGTTGAGTAATTGGGGCTGACCCATTCTATGCACTGTAAATTGAATGAATCTGTGTCTAACTTTTTGAAGGAACCAATCAGTTTGAGTGATATAAACATATGCAGCCCTCCTTTTGGTCTTCCATGTAGCCCTGGGACCACCTTCACTGAGTGGCTACTATACCCATCCAGACTAATATTGTCCCATGTGTCCCATGTCTCCTCTAATGCAATAATATCATGTTGAGACACAAATTGGATCCATCTCTCATCAGAAGACTTATTTCTGAGTCCCGCTACATTCCAACTGAGAAAATTATTGGTAGGTCTGTGATCGTCCTGCATTATGTGCTCAGTGCCACCCAACCGTGTGTGTGTTAGTCAGTCGTTAGAGTCCAAAGTTTAGAGAGGAGAAAACCTAGTAGACACAATTAAGCCAGGCTGCCTTTCTGGGCTACGTGTACCTGAATGTCCCTGAGGGACTGTGACCCATCCCTCTGCCTTCAATGTGGCCTGGCGTGTTTGATAGGTGGTGGTCTTAGTAGCAGGTTCTCTCAAAAGAGAACGTGAAAGCAGTGATACTCTTGGATTGTGAGTGTAAACATGTGGGTGAGAGGGAGGGGGATAAAAGTAGCCCTGGGGAAGCCGTCTGATATCAGAACCATCAATCTCAGATCCATCCCACAACAAGCTATCAGCGATGTTTGGCCTGTTAAAGTTTACTACCACACAATCACCCATTATGCATTTATCTCTTTTTCCGACCCACCCAACCCGTCTAACCATAATAATGTTTGAAGCAACATCATCACTTCCACTACTAAACTGAGAGAACCACCTTTTTGTCCTGAACAAAAGATCTTTCTCTGTTTCCACGTGGCCATTTATTAAAGGAGGTAACCCAGTTAGAATTACTACTAAGGGTGCGGCATCTGGGGGAGGTTTAATGTATCTGACTTTGCATTGCCCGACCCGGTCACAGGGCATTCGTATCTACCAGTGCAATTTTTAATCTGCTTTTCCCCAGGAGGTAGGTGTGGCTCACTGGTTAGAGGCGGCAGACCCGGAAGCAGAGGTCGGCCCGGGACCAGGGTTCGATTCCCGACGCGGCAGGGTCTTGGGCAATGGTCAGCAGACTCGATAATTCTCGCCTCGGTGCCTACTCCAACTATGGGTCCCACTCAGCAACTCTGGGCAATAGCTTGCTTAATCTCTACTAACGGCCCCATCAGCGCCGGGGATGCTTGTCTTCACCTTGGAGATGCCCAGGAGGGACCATCTCACTGGGGCAGCCGTGCGCTTTACAAGTATACAACATTTAACATTTATCCCTAGGTCCTTCAGTCGAGCAAGGCCTAGTCTGATTGTGGGGGGTTTGTGAAGTATTGTGAGGATGGGAGATTATAGCTACCCTCTGTATGCCCGCATTCGGTGGACTCTCGTGCAGCTCCCTAGTTTGCTTCATGTGCTTTGGGGCAGTGTATTGTGCTCTAAATTCCCTCATAAAAACATCGATGTGTTCACATTTCTTAATAATATTTGACACACAAGAGTTCAGGCAGCCCACTATGTCCCTGGCAATGGTCACAAGTGCCGGCTCCAAGCGAGTTTCAAATAAACCTTCTACTATGTCCACCAAGTGGGCGGGGGGACTGGAGCAAGGAGTAATATCAGCTCCTGCTGTGGGATGTTTGGAAGTACATTTCCCGGAGTTGCATTTTTCCTTCCGATTTGCAAAATCTTCTTCCTTAGACTGGTCCCCACATTCCCTCTCTGGAGTTTCTGTTGGATCCTGTACTGTAGGGTGTTGTTGTGGGGGATTCACTATTACAATATCTGATTCTAGTGACGGAAGAGGGGCAGAATCTAGTGGTGGTGAGTATTCTGATCCAATTTGTGGGGTATGTGGCAGGTCCGGTCCCAGTCCCAGTTCCTTCTCCACGTTGGCTATTTAAGCATTTAAAGCCCCCACTGCTGACATAAGGTGGATATAATAGTTTCAGATTTTCGGGGTACTTTAGCCTTCTTACCTTCACCTTCCTTGATGAGTAGTTTGCGCTTAACCATCCTCAAGCCAAGGGGGGTGGCCTGGCCCGACCTCTGCTGGTCCCTGATGGCCACAGATGGCTCGCCCTCTGCCCGGGCTCAGCCCAGCGATCCCCGCGCGCGTCCTGTGACGCGGGAGGAGCAGCTCGTCTTTATGCGCCTCTGAGCGTGGGAATGTGATGCGGCAAGCAGCGTTCCCGTCAGGCGGGCAGGAGACGCTGGGAATTGCAGTCTTTGGTCGCTCTCCCCTCTCGGGGCCGCAAGTCCAAGGGCGGCGGCGGGGTATAGCAGAGGTGTACACGGGTGTCGGCAGGTCTCCAGCTGTCCCGCAGATGGGTGAGTTGAAGTGCCCCCTACGAGCTTACGCCCACGCTCTGCCACAGGAACAGCTCGTCTTAATGCGCCTCCGAGCATGGGAATGTGATGCGGCAAGCAGCGTCCCCGTCAGGCAGGCAGGGGCCGCTGGGAATTGACGTTTCAATAGTAAGGTGCTGGTGATTCTTGACAGTCTGCCACCACCTAACAATTCCAGTTTGTCAGATAGATACTTAATGTGTTGAAGTGTCAGACTTCATGTGTCATGCAAGCAATTTTCTTCTGTATTCTTGCCTCATAAGAGAGCCAGTATAGTTCCTTCAGATCAGGGATGATGTGAGTGTTCTTTTTGGAACCAGTGACAAGCTCTGCAGCCGAGTTGAGGGATGCCTATAGTGGATCTAGTCCGGATCCAGGAAAACCACAAATGGTTGTATTCCCATAATCTAACCTGAGGATCAATAGAGCTTGCACGGCTGATCTGAGGTCGTCAGAGGGGAGAAAGGGTTTTAGTTTTTTAAGAATGTTCATATGAAAGGTTTCTCCTCTGGTGGCTGAGCCTACAAGTTCCTGCATGATGAGATTCTTATCAAGTGAGATCCCCAGTGATTTTGTGGAATCTATGATGTGTGGTAGTGAAATTAATCCAAAAACTTTTCTATAAGTATTCAAGCTTGTGGTGGGGAATCGTCCATCCCTATATGTGATAATATTATTTCCCGGAACAAAGATTGTGCCCTATATTTTCAATTAGGTCCACTAAAATGTTATAGATTAAAAGGCGAGGAATGCAAGGCTATGATATTCCCCTGTATTAAGCATCTCCCCATATGGCGAGACTGTCCTGAAAGTATAAAGCATTTGTGATTCCCCACCACAAGCCTTGAATTCTTATAGAAAAGTTTTGGAATTAATTTCATTATTTATTGAAGCCTTGAAAAAGTTTCTTTCGAAATAAAACAAGTGTCGGCTACCGGTTCAACTCTTGAATGGAGGATCGTTGTATCAAGTTTTCCATCTTTGGAACACAATGCTACTGTTTTGAAATATATGGCGGAGAAGTGTGGCTCACTGATTAGAGCGGCAGACCCTGATGCAGAGGTCTGGCCCGGGACCAGGGTTCAATTCCCGACGCGGCAGGGTCCTGAACCCAAAAAAAATGTCCACAGACTCGATAATTCTCGCCTCGGTGCCTATTCTAATCATGGGGTCCCACGCTGCTACTCTGGGCAATAGCTGCTTAATCTCCACTACGGCGGCCCACCCGCTGCGGGATGCCTGGCTTTTACCTTGGGGATGCCCAGTAGGGGATATCTCACAGGGAAAAGCCAGGACGGGTTCCCAAGGCAAGCGCCTTGATGCCTTTGGGTGATACGTGCGCTATATAAGTCGCAATACATTACATTATGGCAAAAAACGTTATTCCATATGTACATTAAATCAAACAACAAGTGAAACACCTTTTGTTTTTGCTGGTATTTCAAATTGAATTGTATGGGAAATTGTATAAATTAATAGTAAATTGACTAGAGTGCCGAGGTTGATTTATATGGTTTGACATTTCCCACAACGTTCATTTGGGCCACAGGGGGTTGACACCTTAGGTAGTGGGGTGTAGATCTGCAACCTTGAGGGGCACCAATACTTAAGCTGTCTATATATGATGCACAAAGAGAGAGGTGTGCTACCAATACGACCACCACTACCATTTATAAAAGTTGTTATAGTGGTTTGTGAGGTCGTGGACATCTGACAAGTCTGCTGTAGGAGGCAGTACATTGTTGCTGAGGTTTGTCAAATCCTTGAGGTTTATGTCGCGAGTGTTCCTTTTCCATTGCTTTGGTTTCTTAAATTGGGGTTTATGTGTCCTTGTTTGTTCTGTGATGAGAAAGCTGATGTGGTGGTAGTTAGTCCTGTAACATGGGACGATAGATTCAAGTTTGATTCATTTTGCCCTTACGATGACTAGATCCAGGGTTGCACCCGGGTTTTGCATAGGGCTGTCATAGATTTGGTTTAGGCTATTAACGGAGGGGGTCACTATGGTCATTCAAATGAAGGTTGAAATCTCCAAGGAAGATTTGGGAGCAGTGTTGCCCTATGTTGGAAGTAATCATTTCCATGACTTGTTCAATGAATGAGAGGTTGTCACCTGGTGGCTGGCAGATCACATATAATTTACGTAGGGGTCTGTTGTTGCTCATAATGTTTAGGCATAGGTATTCGCAGAAGGATAGTTTAATGGTTTGTAACGGAGTCATGATTAAGTTACTGCTGTGTCTACGGACAATGCCTTCCACTGATCTTTTTGGTCTGTCTGATCTTATAATGTCATAGCTGGGTGGGACTAAAATGTTAAGCGTTGGTACGGAGGAGTTATTTAGCCATGTTTCAGTTAGGAGTACTAGGTCAAGTTCATAACCAAGGATGAGTTCAGCCATGTCTACTGCGTTCTTCATGGCAGATCTGCAAGGTAGCATGCATTTCAGGTGAGGTTTGGTGTCCACTGAGGTTTTCTATGTGATGGGTACTGGTTTGAAGTTAGCCTTATTTACATTTCTAGAGTTAGGCCTAGGTTATTTGTGTGGGTTTGAGGCAATAGTTAGGATGGGATTCAGACTGTGTGGGTTGTCATGGTATGCATCACTATCTGTGAGGAGAAGGGAGTGAATGTCATTGTCTGATAGTGAATACTTGACCCTGACCTGTCTAGAGTAGGCGTTGGGGTAGGGTATAGATCCCCATTTTCTGAGGTGTGGCGAGATGGTAGCAGATCTAGTGTTTGTTGGCAGACATGAGTGTTATATGTTGTTTTTTTGGGTGGATATGCCTATTACCAAATTAAATCTTTATGGGCTACCTGTTATAGACCAACTCTGCTGTGATGCTTGTTAGGTTCTGCATGTTTGATGGTAGGGAAGAATTAGTTGAATAAGCCCAGGTTGTGGTCAGATGACTGGACGACTTTAATCACATTATTAAAACTGGTGATAGTTAATTTTGCATTGAAGGCAGGTGGGGGTGCTACTGATAGTCTTAGGCTGTGTGAGATTTTCATGGATTTAGAGATAGAGAGCATTGAGTTGAGGGTTTTCCTCCATTGAGGTCTTTTTTTGTGTAGAAGATGAGATGATTTATTATGGTTCCTTTAGGTGTCCAGAAGTAAGGGTCGGAGATTAGTGTTTTTGGGTGCAGTTTGAGAAGTCTGTGTTTGAGGGTCTTGGAGGCTTTTTTTGTTATATTAGGAGGATATTTTATTTTATAGGAAAGCATGTAAAGTTTAATAATGTTTTATCAAGTTGTCTAAGTGTATATTATATGTATTTTTAACATGTATGAAATGCTGATATTGCTCTTTTATGATTGTTTGTTTACAATCGAATAAAGCTTCCTTGACTTTATTTGAATAGCTTGATATGGGTTCCATGTTGGATAGGGAGCTAGAGTGGTCCCCATTGGGTTGCCATATTCATATTAGTGATAGGAATGGAGGGAGTCTTATGATCTATGATTACCCTTATAGTCTGTGAACTGTTTCTGATGAGTTTGTTGATTATGGGAATGCAGGCAGGAAATAATGTCAGGATAGGCAGGTATTAGGGTAGTGACTTCATGCATTGGTGGCACCTCATCATTAAACTACATTTGAGGTGGGAGTCATCAGTTATTCAGGAGGGAAGGGATGCAGGTGAGAGGTTGTGATGTAATAGATGTTAGTAGAGAACAAGGAAAATTCAGGATCAGATGAAGTCATTTTTAGGATGAGTTGTTTTCTCAAAGCTGCTGTCAGATCGAGAATCACCCTTAACATTGATGTATAAACTATTGCACACTGCACTTTCTATTTTTGATACTCTTTTTATAATGGTTTAATAATGGTTTTAATATCGTGTTTTTAATAGTGCTTTCAAACAGTGTTTTTAAATAATATTGTATGATATTCTCTTCTTTTATAAAAACCTAATGATTTACTATTATGAAGGGACATATGTTGTACAGCTGGGATATTGTAAATGGATTTTGATTTTGCTCGTTTGTTCTCGGATAATTCTCCAATTGCAACTATTGAATTGAATTGATTGAATGTTTTTAAAAATGTATTGTGTTTTTTGTCTGTGCTTTTATGGATGTTTTTTACTCCGAATAAAGATCTTTTGACTTGACTTGACAAGGAAAATTCAATAGTGAAATAGGAGGAAGAATCACCCTAACACTTAAAAGTTGGACATTTCCTTAGCATCTATGGAGCAACTCTGTTGGGGTGGGGAGGGGTTGGGGATCTTCCTAACTAACTTACTTACAGTTTTGTTGTAGTTAATGAGTCCAGGATCAACCAGTATTGATCCAAGATGGCAGTTACTTTACACATAGATATTCCTGACTTGTTGGAGGGCCAACAGTCCTTCTTTCCTTTTTTTATGACTGTTTAAGACAGAGCCCTTTTTTTCTTTTTTTTGAAAGTGTGTGCCTGGGAATGGCAAGTCCTCTTTCACTTTCACTTGTAGGGAGGACCTCCTTCTTAGACCAAAAACTGTATAGAGTTTCAGTAAGAAGGGTCCCTAAATGGAGGACTGGCAATATTCTTGTGTAGGAGACACTGGGTCAATCAAAAACAAGTGCAATGGGTGCTGCTGGTCAGGGTCTTTAAACTCAGGCTCTTCACCTAGTTCACAGAGTTGGGTCCCAAAGTTCGAACTATGTATGCTCAATCAGCTTGTTTCATTGGTCTGGGTTGTAGGAGAATCAGGTTATAAAGTGGCTCAGGTTGCAAAGCAGTCTGCTGGATAGAGCACCCTTTTTCCTGTTACTACGTCTGATATATTTTGTCATGGGCTAGTGCTTTAAGGGACACGGTTCTTGTAATGGAGATAAGGCCTGTTGTTTTGACAACCTTCTCAGAATCCACGCTGAATGCAAATTTAAGAGAGATTCCAGAAAGCAAACTTAAGAAATCTTCAGTACTTCGAGTGAAAAAAACTGTAAACACTGAAAAATCCACCGAAGAATTCAGGTAGACTAAAAGCTGACATGTAGCCATAAAGAATCAGAAGCTATAAGATGAAGTAGAAGGAGAAAAGAGGAAGGAATCCACAGTAGCGAGCATTATGCAGGGCTAGCGAAGTTGTGACATATCCTCCTAATTCAGGCACATCCTTGTGTATAATGAAGGTATTCTTTACCTGAACATTAGAAAATGTAATACATGAAGTAATTATCCTCCTTATTTCTTTTGGAACAAAGAGCAATCTCATAGGTTTCCAGGAACACTTCACAAATAAAAAGAAGGAATGGGGAATGTAGTTTCAATTTTATGGGATCAGTAGTCAAGGAACATGTTAGAAGCAAGATACTTAAGATAGTGTTTCTCCGTAGACTACCTTGGAGAACACTGACTTGTAAACTTGGATATATCTCAGACCGTTAGACAGTCGCTGGTGCTATGGATCTGAAAGATGGTGACTTTCATTCTTGGATAATGCATAGGAATGCGTGGCAGCCTTTTATCAGGTAATTGGGCTCCGGGTGGTGTCATATTAGATGTTCTACCCCCTCCTCTGGGGGCCAGGAGTGGTTGACGTAGTCCAGGGCCGGGTGGCACTGGATTGGGTAATGGGTGCCAGAGGTGGGGTTTATTTGGGTGTTAGGGTTTGAGAAGGCAGTTGAAGACACAATGGCAGTATGATGTTTCCCTGATAGAATAAGGTAAACACATTTTTTTTTTGCTGTGGCTAGTGAAAGGTAGTGATATTTACAATGACAATAGATAGGACAGTAGTGAGGGGGAAATTAAAGGTCCATGATTTGGGTCCCAGGGAGGCATGTCCTTCATCTTGAGGATGTGCTCCCACTTCCTGTGCATAAGGGAAGTGGTCATCCAGCACTAGAGGAGCTAATAGAGAAAGTGTGCATCACCAAATATGCCTTTCAGCAGAGTCAGCCCAGCCTGGAATGCCTGGGGTGATGAAGCCATATCAGCAGAACAAGAATCCCTGTTTACACAATAGTAGGCTAGAGTGGCCGGACAAAATAGTGCTAAAAGGGGTAGGAGATATATAAATATATATATATAGTTATAGTTCTCCCTATATTATTTCACTCATGGCAACCTATTAAAGCAGGCAAAGAATAAACATTCACACAAAAGTATTCAAAAGTATACTCAAAGGATCAATTTTTGTTGGTTGCAAAAAGATGAAAACAATTTATTTCCTCCCAACATGGGTTACAATCTAAAACATGATAAAAACATTAGGATTAAAAACCACCAACGGTGGTAAGGCAATGACTATTAAATTGAATCAAAGGTGAACAAAACAGTCGACGCGGCGTTTCGGTGTTTTCTAAATCTTCACACCTTCTTCAGGACTTTTGCAAAATATTGACTCAATATCTATAAAATTAAAAAGTACATTTTACTATGTGATTTCATATACATAAAAAACCAACAACCTTACATTACCACTGCCTTGCTCAAAAGGTACACAACTAATATTCTTAAATGCATTTCTTATCTAAGAACCCCTGGACAAACATTTCTTCATCGAAGAAACACCGAATTTATTTGGAGCTTGATGATAGAATCTCATTGGATTTTTTTGTGTGCATTCTATTAAATTTAAGAAGCTTTCTTCATGCATGATTCTGCATGTGGTAATTATTAAGTGTTACCTGGTTTGATGCGAAAAAGGATGAAAATTTCCTTCCCTCTAGATTTGGATTGCTTGCAATAATGGTCTTTCACAGGCTGTTTGAAGATAAGCATATAGTACTATTTGGTGGTTTTGCCCTATTGTGACATTATCGAAAAAACGATTTCATTATGCATTTGTGGCCGGAGTTTACCTTCGTAATTGATTGAATGAAGCCTACGTGTGCACGGAGGAGCCACCGTAAATATCAGGGATGGGTCATCTTTTTCTTGAGATCTAAAAGGGTCATATAGTTCCAAAATGTATTTATTATGTATGCGTAAGGGCTACATTTTCATACTAGTCAATACAATGACCAAAGCTACTAACCTGTTTATGTTTTTTCAGATGATCTTGAAAATGTGGATCAAAGTGCGACAATCTCTTTGTGCCAGTCTTTACCTTCTTGCTATGGCCTGGATACCCGTCACCCCCTCCCAACACAAATCCCCAAGAATGGGAAGACGGATACAGTTCTTGAGCTTTTTGAAGGCGGGAGGGAGTTACCCTCCCGGCCGTATTTATTAAAATATGAAACAAAATCAAAACATTAAAATAACAGTTTCATATCATGTACAATTTCATTTATACATTTCGATGTTTATTGGCTAACCTTAACATGTCTCTAATACAAAGGTTCTCCTAGCCGATTCTAAAACATCCTGTAAATGCATTTCTCAAAATTCAAATTGTACATCCTAACATTACGGGCCAACGGCAAGGTCGTAACCGGTGTCAGATCCCTAATACCAGACTCCCCCCTTACTTGTAAGGGGCGGGCGCACAGAGGACTGTACCTCTGTGCCAACTTCCAATTTCCCTTGTCTTAACGGGGGCCCATACTTACTCGACGCCATCTTGGTGGTCGTCCGAGGATTTGTGTGAGGTGTCTAGAAGGTAGCGTAGACCCCCCTCCCACCCCACACTGCTTACCACATCCGCCGTCGTGGATATCCTGGCCCCGGGAAATTCCAAGGAGGGGACCCGTAGCCCCTCCTCCCCAGGGAGGGGTCTTGACCGCCTTCCCTTTCGGCGGTCCCATCCTTAGAAGAGTACCGCCTCCCCGTGTGAGGGTCCAATGGCCGCCTCCCCCCGGGCGCTCCCATCCATAATGGGTGGCGCCCCCACCTCTAGGGATCTTCCAATTACTGCTCACCGATCATGACCTTACCGCCCGACCAAAAATAAATACGACATCGTTTAATCTAATGAGAACGACATATAAAGTTATACCAGCATTTCAAGTATAAACTTTTATCACCACAATACACTACATTTATCATAACTGCGATACTCGCCTGAGTTCATGCTAAAAGCAACCATTTATTGCATATCAAAACATCAAACTTTATTAAAACGACCTGAAAAAGAGACATCACACTTTGTTAGAAACCACCTGAAACGAGATCATATCGTCATAACTCGACTTTATTGCAATACCCAACGCTGTCATCAGGGGCTGGTGGGTGGGTCAAAATTGGCTCTTGTTCCGTCAAGGGCTCACGTGCAACGAGGAGGTGCAGCTTCCAATCACGGGAACAAGAGGATGCTTCCTTGGATTGCTGCTCCATTTATTCTTCTCCGGGAGGGCGTGGACCCTCCTCCGACCGCCTACAGGGTGTGGCCCACGGTGTAGGTGTCTAGGACAACCCCTCTTGGGTGGGAAAAGGCGCGCCCCGGCTACGCCGCTTCGGGCATACCAGCCGTGACACGCCCCCCGCCCAAAATGGCTTCCCGGGGGGATCGGGGCACCCGACCATACGTTCGGGGGACAGAGTGGTCGCCCCTTTCCATATGGCCTGGATACCCGTCACCCCCTCCCAACACAAATCCCCAAGAATGGGAAGACGGATACAGTTCTTGAGTTTTTGGAAGGCGGGAGGGAGTTACCCTCCCGGCCGTATTTATTAAAATATGAAACAAAATCAAAACATTAAAATAACAGTTTCATATCATGTACAATTTCATTTCTACATTTCGATGTTTATTGGCTAACCTTAACATGTCTCTAATACAAAGGTTCTCCTAGCCGATTCTAAAACATCCTGTAAATGCATTTCTCAAAATTCAAATTGTACATCCTAACATTACGGGCCAACGGCAAGGTCGTAACCGGTGTCAGATCCCTAATACCAGACTACCCCCTTACTTGTAAGGGGCGGGCGCACAGAGGACTGTACCTCTGTGCCAACTTCCAATTTCCCTTGTCTTAACGGGGGCCCATACTTACTCGACGCCATTGTGGTGGTCGTCCGAGGATTCGTGTGAGGTGTCTAGAAGGTAGCGTAGACCCCCCTCCCACCCCACACTGCTTACCACATCCGCCGTCGTGGATATCCTGGCCCGGGGAAATTCCAAGGAGGGGACCCGTAGCCCCTCCTCCCCAGGGAGGGGTCTTGACCGCCTTCCCTTTCGGCGGTCCCATCCTTAGAAGAGTACCACCTCCCCGTGTGAGGGGCCAATGGCCGCCTCCCCCCGGGCGCTCCCATCCATAATGGGTGGTGCCCCCACCTCTAGGGATCTTCCAATTACTGCTCACCGATCATGACCTTACCGCCACAGGCCGGATAGTTGACCGGCTATCCGGACCCCCCACAAAGCTCCTACTGAAAGGTCATGGTTACGTAAACCCTTTAACCAGGCTAAGAAGTCTCCTATGAGTAAGACATTTCCCTCCCGGGACAAATGGACCCCATCCGCCAAATACATATGGTCCCCCCGGATACACCTGTGTGAAATACACTGCAAATTACCTGTACGAAACAACCTACTCAACTTGTTATTCACCTTCTTTACCGACTGGTTCAAGGCTGGCACAGAGAGGGCCCCCCGCCACACTTTCCGAGGAATCATGTGTGACCATGCAATTGTACAGCCCGGGACCTCTCTTGCCAACCAACTTACTGAGGACAAAATTAACTCAAGAAGCACTCGTCGACCAATGGTCACCAAATCATTGCCCCCAAGATGTACTATGATTACAGATGGCGGTGACCTCGTCCGCCCTAACAGTCCCTCAATAAAACTTTTAAACTGGTCAATACAGAGCCCGCCCCTTCCGTGGAAGGTCACCCTGTACCCGTATTCCCCAGCCACGTGAATCATGTCACCTGCTTTGAATACGTCCGCGGCGCGCCTCACGTATGAGTGGCCAACGACCCACACCACTCTTTCCTCAGCCGGTGATCTTTGACCGCTGATTCCCAGGTGTCGGGTCAACTGCACAGTCCGCCCCGCAAAGCCTGCTCGCGAAACTGTAAACCAAACAGAAACAAGAAGCGTGAGTGCATGACATTAGCTTCACAACATGTGCAAACGCACATACCTTTTATAACAATTCGAGGACCAACGCCCCAACTGTTTCACTTTTTCAACACTCAGACCCCCGGCTGTAGCCTTTGTAGCAGCCCCTATCCGGAAGGAATGGGTCCCAAAATCGCTCGGGTTCAAGCCCGCTGCCGCGATTGCCATTGTTAACACCCGCTGAAACGGAAACTTGGTCAGTGGGGTGGCGTCGGTGTGCCTCAGCAAGCTTCCCCCCCATGATGCCGCCCTCTGCGCTAAATACTCCTCAACGCATTTTACCGGGCACATGGGGGATCCCGGAATCCGCTGGACTACCACACTGTCCCCGATCGCTCCCTGATCGGTCTTGGACCTGGCTATTGCGATCACCATCGTCTCGCCCTTAATTTGAATGTGTTCTCGACACAAACCTCCCCCCGTATCCTGCTTGTTCCTTGCTACCAGTTCGCTTACCCGCATAGCCCCATGAAATGCTAATGCAAAAGCGGCCCGGAACAGCACCGTCTCTGAGTGAGATGAACAAGTCGCAGGAAGTACGGACATTAACAGGGACAACCTTTCTAAACCTATCGGGTGTCTCTCATCCACTCTACGACCCTCAAGGCGTTGCCACCCCCGTAGTGCCTTCTGTACAATAAAGGACGATGTGGGGTCCGGGATGCCATGAGCCCGCGCCATAAAAGAAATGGCGGCCCGGTGCCAATTGGCTGTAGCCACTGACCTGCCTGCCTGATGTAAGGATACCAGAAATTTCAGGACATACTCCTCCTGCCCCCAATACTCCCCTCTAGCTGAACCCAAAAAGGACCAATAGGAACGGAACGCCCCTTCATACGCCTTCCTTGTTCTGGGTGCTAGACTCTCTCCCACGAGGTTTTGTAATCCGGGGCACCGAGAGACCAGAGAGCTTCGGGAAATGGTGCTGCCACCGAATCCGCTGAGGGCAGAAAACCCCAGAAGGCCTGCATATGGGAACGAGAGAGTGCATCAGCTGCCTGGTTTAATACCCCTGGAACGTGTCTTGCCCTAAAGTGGACGTTCAGTCTCATACATAGCAGGACTATTTCCTCCAGCAATCTCAAAATCCATTTGCAGCGTGCAGCCTGATTATTGATGCACTCAACCACGGTCATATTATCAGACCAGAACACCGCAGAGCGATCACGAAACCCCTCTGGCCAAGTTTTCAAGGCTACCAGAATGGGGAACAACTCCAGGAACCCAATGTTGCCAGTGAGTCCATTATCATGCCACCACCCAGGCCAGGTTCGTGCCGACCATCGATTGCCCAATATGGCGCCAAAACCTACACTCCCAGCCGAGTCGGTCCACAACCCCAGTTCTTCTGAGGAAACTGGTGAATCAGTCCATACGACACGACCGTTGAAATCCGCCAGAAATGCCAGCCATATGCGCATATCCTGGCGAACCTCTGCTGACAGTCTTGTGCGGTGATGCCCTTCTTTGAGGCCCACCATGGCTTGTGAGATAGAACGGGAAAAGGGGCGAGCCATCGGGATTACTCTCAGGGCAAAATTCAGCTGCCCCACGGCCTGTTGCAACTGATGAAGAGTTACCTTTCTCTCGCCGAGACATACTTCGAGCGAGGCCCTGAATTTGCTCACCTTCTCTCTGGGCAAGCGGAAGCACCCCTCTACAGAATCGAGCTCAATTCCCAGAAACTCGAGTGTAGTAGAGGGCCCTACCGTTTTACCTGGTGCCAGTGGCACGCCAAAGTCTTTCATAAGATGACAGATTTCACTCAAGGCCCGTGCACATTCTGAGTCCCCGGCTGCCCCCAGAAACAGAAAATCATCGAGATAATGCATAACATTCGTGAAGCCCGTGGCTCTTGTGAACGCCCATTGCAAAAAACTACTGAATTTCTCAAAATACGCACAAGAGATGGAGCAACCCATTGGCATACATTTATCCACGTAATAACGTCCTTGAAACATAAAACCAAGTAGACGGTGATCATCTGGGTGTACCGGGAGCAACCGGAACGCTGACTCGATATCTGATTTAGCCATCAGCGCCCCGGGCCCCAAGCGATTCAAAATGGCGACGGCCCCATCAAAGGACGCGTACCGCACTGAACAAACTCCCGGGTCAATCGCATCGTTCACCGAAAGACCCCTGGGAGCTGACAAGTTGTGTATTAACCTGAACTCCCCCGGGTCCTTTTTTGGGACCACTCCCAAAGGTGAGCAAACAAAATCGGCAACTGGTGGCTTGTCGTACGGTCCAGCAACCCGACCTCGGGCCAACTCCTTCCCAATCTTTGCCCGCACAACCACCGAATTCTGTTGAACCGATAGTTGGTTCTTACACTGTGCCACCCCCCGAAAATCCCCTGCCGGGATGCGGAAACCATATGAGAATCCATCTCGCAACACCCCAGCGGAGACATAATCAGGGTATTCGTTCAGCCAAGGGATCAGTGCCATAACATCCACAGGGGTAGGTAATGGTGCCCCTCGGTCTATTTCAAACCTGTTTGGCGCCTCCTCTACCTCCCGTATCACCAGTCTTGGCTCTGCACGAACTCTCGGGGTGCGAGGACTGCCCGCACCCTGTACACTCATGCTTGTACTTGCATGACCCCTGTGGCCGAGAACACTTGCCTCTGTTGAAGCTCCAACAGACCCCTTTCCTACCCGAGTTGCCATTATTCTTCGTGTTCTGATGACTGCTTGTACCCGCCCGAAAGGGCGCCCCCAAAGAATGACGGGAAGGCTCGGCCCCGTTCCCGCCTAAAGATGGCGACTTCGCCGTGTTTGACCTCTCAATTTTCTGCCAGGAAATGGAGTCGAAACAATCCCACGTCAGGGATGAGTCGTGCTCCTTGGACTTATGAAATATGTTGTCATAACAATACCACTGATTACCCCCGTACAATTCATAGTATTCCATAATGCGTGTCTGATAAACGGCTAATTCCACCACTAACTCGGGCCTACGTTCCCCCATGATTGCAGTGAACATTCCAAATGGTCTGGCCCAATTGGCGATCGTTTCATCAACCCTGAAACCTGCCATCTTTGAGCGCCATACACTAGGATGCAACAACTCTTTCTGGTTTCTCACATGCTCAATCTCATAGTGATCGGTCAGTAAGGAAAACATGTTCACATATTTATCTGCCCAAATCCTTTCCTTTACATCAATCGGGATATGTTGTACGATTTTTTCCCTTCTTGAGGGTAACGATCCCTCCCCTGCCATTGGCAATGGCTGTTTACCTGAAGCGGTAGCTGTTACTGTTGTCGCTGCCGAACCCGCACCCGATACCGGTTGTTCCACGGGGACCTGCGGGGAAACAAGAGGACACGGTGCCTTTGCTGCATCTTTCGATTGCCGCAACTGCTTCATTATCGACCTGGCTTCTTCAGCCGTGGCCCCCTCGTTCTCTCTGCCCAACCATGCCACCAACTGGGCGGCCAGCTCCGGAGGCATCTCCTCCTCGTTCACGGGAGTGGCCACCACAGGGATCGGTTGTCCCGCGTCCGGGACCGGAACCGGGGGCTCGATCGGAGTGACCGGGTTCACTGGAGGGACTTCGGGGACCGGAGCCTCCCCACCCGATGGCCCCCTCTTGGGCCTTCTACCTCTCCCGTTAGGGACCACTCCCAGCAATGCTGGTCCGACGATTCAGATATCTAACCCGGAAGTGCATCTGTATGATCTGCAATCCGGCAAATAATCAACCGCTTGATTTTCAACACTGGACGGTATGCCCAAATACCGAAATGACAATAGCGATTTTATAAAGTTCCGTGTATCTAAGATAATGGGTATCGAATCCACGTAGTGGTGTACATTATGTTTGAGACATCGTGGTTTTGTATCGGCCATTTTATATTGGGACAAGTCGAGTAGGGCGTGTCGGCCATTTTGAATTGGGACGCGCCTAAATGAATAGTGTCGGCCATTTTAACTAGAACTAGGTTCGGAAACTCTCCCGATTTCCTCCGTATGACCCTGATGTCAACATATTATCGAGCAATTCACAATACATTGCAAGGTGAACTCCAATAACATTCTATTACATTTTTGACAATTATGCGAGTGTACAGTATATTTACTGAATGAAACATCTTCATTAACCTGGATCAGAAATTACACAAAAGGTAGACACAAACCAATATTATACTTGTTGTCAATAAACCTTATGATTAGATAGTTCTAGCAAAACAATCAATATATAGCTGGAGTCTACAACTCCTCACTACTACTTCAACAATACTGTTTATATGAAGATCCTTGTATAGTCTATGAGATTCTTAGTGCATAACCATGTCTAAAGCCTGCCTAAACTATGCAGATATACATGCCGTCTTACTTGCAGAAAACCAACAAGCTATAGTTCTTTATTCAGATTTTAGACTGACACAAAATCTAGCATATCTATTCTCTTCATATCTAACCTATTTTAATAAGGAGGGGACTGTCGGATGGTATTCTACTCCAATTATAAGATTATTCTTTCCCATTCCTCTCTATTGTTGAGACCAGTCCGGAATGTGTCGAATAAGGACATAAAAAATTGTTCTCTCTTTTTCCTTTTATTATTGAAATTTCCGCCTCTTGTACTGTGCATTATAACTTCAACCACACACCACTTCAGATCTTCTAATTTGTGGTTGTCTGTTGTCCAATGTTCCACTAGTGGAGCAGATTTCTTTTTTGTCCTAATGGCGGACCTGTGTTCAGTAATTCTTATTTTAATTTCTCTGGCTGTTTCACGTATATAGGCCTTATTACAGGGATATATTATCATGTAAATTAGATCTTTAGTTTTGCAATTTGCAAAATTTTTTACATTGTATGTTATGCCATTATAGGATATCAAGTTTCCTTTGATCATGGATGCACAATTAGAACATGTATTACACGTAAAATTTCCAGTAGGAAGGGGAGTTCTATTGATGGTATTGGAGATGTTGCGAGTCTTATCTTTATATGTATGAACCAAACAATTCTTAATTGTTCTGTTTCGACGGAAACTGAACATTGGTTTAGGGATTTTTTCACCAGGTCTATTGTTTAATAAAGACCAATTGCGGTTTATAATATTTTTTATTTTATTACTCGCTATACTATAGTTAGTCACAAAGATGAGTCAATCATTGTTTTTGTCAATTTTTTCCGTGTCTTTCTTGAATAGTGTCTCTCTGTTGTAATATTTCGCATGTTTGTATGCGCGTTTAATCAGTTTGTCAGGATATCCCCGGTCCCTAAGTTTCATTGAAAGGGCATCCGCATGTTTATTAAAATCATGTAGATTGGTGCAATTGCGTCTGATGCGCAGATATTGTCCGAAAGGTATATTGTCCTTTTGACTATTCGGGTGATTGCTTTTATAATGTAACAATGTGTTACGGTCACTTGGTTTAGTATAAAGATCAACCCCTAATGTCGCATTTTCCACTCTGATTTTGATGTCCAAAAATTCGATTGCCTGTTTATTAAAATTGGAAGTGAATTTGAGATTTTTATCTCCCAAGTTCAACCAAAGTAAAAAATCATTGAGTAACTCTACTGTGCCTGACCAAATGAAAAAAATGTCATCGATGTATCGTGACCAACATGTAATGTTCTCACTGAAAGGTGCTATATTATTAAAAATGTGCTTGTCTTCAAAAGCCGCTACGTATAAGCAGGCTAAACTTGGGGCACAGGTCGGCCCCATACTGGTCCCCTTTATCTGCTTGAAAAAGTTGTTCTAGAACAGAAAAATATTGTTTTTCAAGATGATTTCTGCACATTCAATAATGAATGTTGCATGCCGACTCAGGTCATCAGTCCCATTTTTTAAGAGGCCCTCTAACATGGTGATGGTATCATCCTGCGGGATGTTGGTGTAGAGGGCCTCTATATCCAAAGTAACTAACCATTGAGTGGCAGTATCAAATGGTAGGCCTTCTATTTTCTCAATCATGCATGCCGTATCTTTTATGTACGCTTTTTGATCTGTTACTATTGGTTGTAAGAACCTGTCTATATATTTGCTAAGGGGTTCTGTAATAGAATCAATAGAAGATACAATGGGACGCATGGGAGGATCCACTAAATTTTTATGGACTTTAGGAAGTCCATATAGGGCGGGGATGATGGGTGTCTCATTTTTTAAAAAATTGTATTCATCCCGACAGATGATTTCATCTTCAAAAGCAAAATTTACAAGCACATGTACCTTGTGGATGAGGGCGTTCCACTCCAGTCTACTAGAGGGACAATAATGTTCAGAGTTGTTTAATAATAACATCATTCTTCTTTCATAGTCTTCAGACCTCATGAGAACTATGCTCCCTCCCTTATCACCAGGTTTGATGGTTAGAGATTCATTCTTTTCTAAATTTTTTAAGGCAGCTCTTTCCGCTCTATTTAAATTATTAGGACCTCTTAAAGGATGTACTAATAGTTCTGCAATATTACTTTCAACTACTTTTTCAAAAAGGTCTATTTGTTTATTAACCATACCCACATGGGGTGTCCAAGTTGATTTGGGTTTAAGGCCTGATTTGTTAGTCTGACCTTCTCTAGGAGGCTTATCTTTAAAGAAATCTTGAAGCCTGATCTTTCTAAAAAAACCTTGTAGGTCCCTTTCTAAGTTATACTTATCAACCCGATTACTCATGGCAAATCCTAAGCCCTTCTCTAAGACATCTATTTCCGTTTTATTCAAAGTGATGTCTGAAAGATTTATGATAGCTGCTTTTTGTTTCAATCCCATTTCGGCTGACTCCTTGTATAATATCTCCTCTGTTGAGGTTGAGGGAAGAATTTCCCTCTCCCATTGCCTCTCGGGTGGTTGTGGTGGTTTTGGTGATTTCCCCGTCCCCGTTGCCCTAAAAAAGGCAAGGATTCTTTGTTTGGGGTAGATGTTGCTTCACCGCCTCTATTTCTATCCATTGTTTTGTCTTGTTCAGAGTCATTACTTGTGTATGAGGAATCTGAAAAAGTCACCCGTTTTTTGGGGTATGTGTGCCAGGGTTGTTGACCTTGGTTTCTGTTTGGAAAACTCTCTCTAGGACGATCAAAAAAGTCCTTTTGGGTATAGGGATAGACTATCTCGGTGTTATAATTGGATACGTCTTTATTGAATTTATTTGATTTTTTATTAAAAAGGTAATCCCTATATCCAGAGACATCCCTTTGGATGTCTTCTAGTTTTTTCTTTGCGTCTTCCAGAATTGAATTATCTAGCTTAGTTTCTAATTCAGCTATTTCTTTTCTTTCGATTATTAGGATGGCGTTCGCTGTCTCGATAATTAGCAACATCCAATCCCTGCTGCATCTATTTGCAATGAGGGTCCAATTTTCTATAAAGCCTTCATGTCGTATAAAAACCCCTGGTTCATTCTTAACTTGTAAACCACTGGGAATTATGCCTTTTTTAAGGTAATCGATGATGAAGCCATATGACAGGTGGTGGAGAACATTGGGCCGATATTGAAGCGCCCGTCATCCTCAAAGGAGCAGCATGTGGCGCTTGAGCGTTCAGATGATAGTGTGCATCAGGAAATTTATGTTGGTGGCCAGAGCATACAAACACAAGTGTAAAAGCATAAAAATATGTTTATGGGGGGAAATGGATTGCAGCAATGTCACGTAGCAATGATGGTGAATAAAGGAAAAATTGAGAAGGGTTTGCAGGACTTGGGAGAAGGTTGGCAGGCAGATGATATTATTCTTGAGGTGAGTCCCGTTCCAAAAGACACAGTAGGGAAAGAGGTAGTCCATGAGGATTCTGCAGAGCAGGAAGGGAAGTGGGTTTAGGTACCTGTGGAAAGTGACACAATGCAGGGAAGAGGTAAA
Organism: Lissotriton vulgaris; assembly: GCF_964263255.1. Taxonomy (NCBI): domain Eukaryota; kingdom Metazoa; phylum Chordata; class Amphibia; order Caudata; family Salamandridae; genus Lissotriton; species Lissotriton vulgaris. The sequence continues at coordinate 1,909,062,192 of NC_141689.1, forward strand.
ATTGTAGTGGACACAGGCAGAAGGACATTTCTATCAGATAAGGGTGAGCTGATTGCCAACATTGGGAAGATGCTGGTTAATGGAGGAAGGGAAAATTCCACATTGAAAAGAAGTAAATATAGAATTTAACCCCTTCCATGCTCATGACGAGCTCAGCTCGTCATGGAGTTTCCATTGATTTCAATGGAAATTACATTGTGGCACCAAAAGCACCTTAGCATCCAAGTGGTTAAGGTGATGTGGCTCGAAAATGGGAAGCTAACTAACGTGTCCAGGAAGAGTGATATTTTGCAGCTATCGAGTGGCAAAGTGCAGGAATCAGGGTCAAGAAAACCGGAGAGGAAGGTTGTAGAGTAATGGGAAGCATGAAAAAGGAGGAGAATGACAGCCACGCAGGTGCAGATGGTTGGTGGAGTTGCTGGGAAATTGGGGGTAAGAGCCTTGTATGGGTGTCAGGCCCAGTTCCTCAGAAGCAATGCTCTCAAGCTGGCAGCACCAACTCTGAGTTTTATGTTTCCTCAGAGTACTAATGAAGCCAAATGGGAGAGGGGGTTCAGGCAGGTACTACAGGGAAGGAGACCTGGAAGGAAAAAAGATTATTCAACAATTTTTAGTTTTCCTTTCACAAAGAATTGTTTTTACATTTCACACATGAAAGCACTGTTTTTTCCACTAAGATAGCAAAGTCCAAAATTACAGTTCCTAATGTTAAATAACACAAAGTTCTTAATATTTTTGAATCAGAAATTGTAGCAGTTCCTTTCAAGGTACATTGCAAGTTCCCAAAACAAGTCTATATATCCAAAGACAAATATATACTAATCAGGAACTAGGAGTAGGTTTCCAATGTGTGTCTAGTGCTATGGTTGGTTGATCTCCGTTCACCAACCACTAATGGAGACCTAAGTGTGCCCCCAAACTCACCACCTTACCAGAGTGCTGTGTGTTCCCAATTAGTCAGTAGAATTTTTGATCAACCACCGGAAGGTTGTACCTCATTTGAAAGTCTGAAGAAGATGAGCGGCAACTGAAAGCATGCTGTTAGAGAGTGTGGTGTCTGGAATGATGTGCAGCCTTGATCTGTAGGAAGACTAGAGCAGCTCTCTGAAATCGAGAAAACCTCTTGGCTGTTTGTCTCATCGATGTGACAGCTCCTTTCAAAACCAAACATAAATAACAAGCACAGCTGAAAGGACACAAACTTTTTTAACAGAAGTTCAGTCTCAGAAGGTGACGCCCTGAAAAATATTCTAGAATCTACTCCTGCTGCCAAAGGGAATCAAAAATTAAGTCATCAGAGTCAGCACAAACAGATGAGTCAACTAGTGAAGCCACTTACTGATATTATATTAATACACTATATCTTGTTGTTTAAGGATTAGAACATTATTGGTACAAAAATGCTGATGAGAAGGGCGTTAATATTTGTTTTAATACTTGCTGAAAGGATTTTGTGACAATGGGGCTGGCTAAGCAATAGGGTGCACATCTTTCTTCAGTCACAAAAAAAATATATAAAGGGAGAATTTGGAGATGCTTATAAGTTACCGCATAGAGAGGCTCAAGAAAAAGAAGATTCCAAAGAAGAAGTATGGGAGTTAGTGAAAAGACCTAAGGTACCTACAAAATTTGACACATGGAAATCAGCATTTTTGATACACGCAAGTGGATATTGTGAGAAATTCGCAGACAGATCTGCATACATTTTTAAATAGACTCAATAAGGAAGGCTCACATAGACATTGGTTATTAAATTATGACAAAGAATATAGAGCTAGGTTAGTTGTGAACACAGATAAGAGTTGGGGAGGTAGATAATATGTTTTGGCTGCAATGGATTTACCCAAAGCGCTCACCTCCAAAGCTGTATACAACAAGTGGACTGGTAGTACAGTATCAGTCCTATGTCACCTCCATTTGCTCACTGGCACAACTGTCAGTCCCCATTTCGGGTGATCACTTGGAACACTTGACCAAAGGAAATACCCTCAATGAGGTTTTAGCTGATTTTATTCTGGTTTCAACAAGAGAGGGTCTTGAAGGCTCCATTATTCCTACATTTAGAGGGGGGCAAATACAGTTATTGATTATATGTTTGTGTCAGCCTATTTAGCCCAGTTTATACATAGTTTTAATGTGCCGCGGTCGGAGTTTAATGACCACAACCTGCTAATACTATTTTTTAGCATATAGAAGACCACCTACTCCATTTGAAAATGTTGGTCCAAGCGACAGTGATATTGCACAACAGGATCATGGGCAGAGAAAAAGATGGAACAAGCTTTTGGATGACCCTTCCTTCTACTTGTGACATTGAGTTTCAGTCTTATATGAGTGACACTGGGAACAACAAGCTTTTCTTAAATGCATACAGAAGGATTAAAGACTAGATCGAGATTAATGTTAGGGCCACTAGCATACAGAAGGCTAATGCTGGGGAGAGGTGGTTTAACTCAAACTGCTTAAAGGCCCGCCAAAACCTGATTACTGTCCTACAGAAAGTTCCTAGAGATAGGATGGAGATAGCTAGGAGCCGGAAATATTATATATACACTGTAGCATTCTGTAAGAGGGATATCAAGGAGAAAGCTTGAGGGGATCTTTTGAACCCTGATTCCCTTAGTAACGTTGTGTCATTTTTGGAAATCATTAACTGACCCTTTTTTTTCAGGAGTAGCAAACAGTGTCATGCGGGCGCTTGGGTAAAACACTTTAACCCACTTTTCTTCTCTGCTGATCTATGGAAGATCAGCAGAGACTTTCCCACCCTACCACTGGGTCCACAGAGGGAGGTTTCTGTCCCTTGTTTTACAGTGGAGGAGGTAGGGAGCGTCATACATGATATGACTAAGAGCAAGGCTCAGGGGCAGGACGGGGTCTCTGCCAACGTTTTTAAACATGACTCACTGGTTTGGGCAAAAAAAACACATTTCTTCAATGTGACATGGAGAAAGGGTCCTCTCTCTTCTTGGAGATGATCTGTTATTATCCCAGTGATTAAAAAGGGGGATAGGTCGGACCCCAGGTGTGATAGGCTGATTTCCCTCAATGATTCATCAGTTAAAGTCCTTGGTAGGCTGATCTTGTCTAGATTATTAAACTGACTAGAGCAAAACAATTAGATTTCCTGTTTCCAATGCAGGTTTAGGCAGGCTAAAGGCACTCTTGATCAGTGCCTTAAATTACACCTGTTAATCAGTAAATATAAAATAGCTAAAAGAGGGCAGATGCATCTGGCACTTATGGAGCTGACATCAGCCTTCGACAAGGCCAACAGAACGAAGCTATGGTCATTACTTATTGACTAAGGGCGGAATCATGGCCTAATAAACTTTTTACATGATCTGCATCAGGATCTTACAGCTGCAGGTAGGTATAATCATAATGGGTCCTTAACAGCCCAAATAAAAATGTATAAAGGGGTAAGTCAATGATATATTTTGGCCCCATTATTATTCACACCTCATGTGAACAAGCTTGGCCCTTTCTTATGCTCGGCCACAAAGGAAATTCACTGGGTATGGCCCCAGTTTATTCCAGCGCCTATATACGCTGATGGTACTGTTTTGTTAGATAGAACAGCGGTAGACCTTCAGCACTTACTTAATTCCTTCATTGAGTTTATGGCTTTCCTAGACATGGGCGTAAATCACTCTAAATCTCATATGATGGTTTTTGGCCATAAGAAGAAAACCCAGAGCAAAATTATGGAATGCAATCAGGAAGTGAACAGAGATTCTTTTTTCCCTTATTTGCGGGTCATTTTTTATGAGAGAGCGTCATGGGTTCTACAAAGAAAGATCAAAAGAAACCTGCTGACAAGGTCAGTAGCCTCAGTATTTGAATTTGCGAAAGATTGGGGGCTATATCCATACAAACCATGGTTAATGTTTACTGAGCTAAATGTTCATCTGTTGCTAGATATGGAAGTGATTATATTAGGATTGTGGTGAGTTACAGAAAGCTGAAAAAGATTTTATTAGAAGATTACTCGGTCACTACTTTTATAGTACATGAAGAACTGGGGTTTGAGTATATTGCGGACAGACGGGCCCTTGCACCCCTAGCTCATTGGTTCACAATTTTGTCACGTACTGCAATATGTAAAAGATTGTATTTCACTGGATAAAGGTAAATCCATCCAGTGGCTGCACTACATTAAAGTTTGGCTGGAAAAACTGGGGTGTCCAGAGTTATATGGGGCACTGGAGAGGATTATCAAAATAGTTCGGTCCTGAAATGAATGAATGAAATGAAAACGGGATTTCTAGAGCGCATGGCTGCCCGGGGGCGTCCCAGCGCTGGGATTGTACTAGCAACTGAGGGGGGAAAGCAAAAACGGGAAGGGAATAGGCAGATTATTGTGGGAAAAGGTGGGTTTTGAGAAGCTAGATTTAAAAGCTATTCATGACAAGAGTTAAAACAAATAGAGAAGAAAGTGAAGTTTTAAAACCCCAAGTTAGGGCCCATATACTCTTAAGAACAGATGTTTTTATGGAACCCTACTTAATCATGGTTATATCACCCCATCACCCCTTTCTTTTAACCCATTTTAGATTGAATCTTTTGCACTGGCTTTAAGGCAGAAGACCAAGGGCCTTTTTCATGTGATAACTTCTCGGTCCAAGATACAGTTCACCTTATATTTTTTTGTGATCGTTACCAGATCCTAAGACAATGTTATATTTTACTGTTGCTTAGAAGGAAGTGATTTTGGCAGGTAAAATCTACCCTAATCCACCTTCAAATGTTACAGTCCCCCAATATTTCCTTTAATGTGGCAAGCTTTTTGGCGAGTGCTTTCAGAAGTAGGAAACGACGTTTGAGCAGCTGAAATTATGCACAGGCCTTTTGAATTGAATCCTTTTATAGTATATATTGAAGATGTGTATTTATGATGAAATCTACATTGTATCTTTGTTTTATGCTTGTGATGTACTTTTGGGTTTTTTATTTAACCGAGTAAAGTATCCATTGATTGACTATGAGGGACATTGTAATGCAGCCAATCTTTTTTGCAAAGTCATGTTTACCTGGCTGACATTTTGCAGCACCTTCTTAGATCACTTGATTATTTTACAGTATTACATATTTCTGAGTACTTGGTCACCATCTTGCATTGTTTTGTTTGTGGACATAGGTTGCTTCCTTCTTTACAATATGATGTTTTTTCTTCATCAAAGCATGGCACATATTATATCAATCGATTTGATTTAAGCAATCCTTGCAACTGAATGCAAGAACCCCCTGTATCGAAATTGTTTCCAAATGTTTTATTTCATGTTTTTATACGTTTATGCTGTCAGAATGATAAGTTAACAGCGGTTATTGATGGAAGCATTAAGGGCCCAATTACGACTTTTGGTGGAGCGGTTGTGTGGCGGTGCAAACCACTGCGCTACCACTCTGCCACCGCTTCGCCAAAGGTCGCCACTGCCTGGCCACCAGATTCCGACATTTAAGTAGTCTGCCAGGCACACAGCGTGGCAGTGCCTCTTTTAAAGGGAGCAGAGCCTTTGAAAAAGGCACCAGAATGTGAATGCCTCACGAGGTTCCTGCATGGCATGGACTTGAAAGGCTGTGTTGTGCAGGAAATTTTGTACATGCACACAGGCAGGGTACATGTTATGCCCCCTGTGTATATGCACAAGGGGAGAAGGCACACTGGGCTTTTTCCTCACCTCCAAGGTTTACATGGAGGAGATACCACCATGTAATCCCTGGAGGAGGAGAAACTCGTAATAAGCTTGCCAGGACATGGCGGTCCTGCCAAGCATTTTGCGACTTCTGACTGCCACGCCACCTCCAAGGAACAACGGTTTCCTGGAGGCGTTCGCGCTCCCAATGCAGTCAGACCGCCAAAGTCCTAATGGGGCAGTTGGACCGCGGGTGCGACGTCAGCTGGATCTGCAACCACTGTGCCACCACGAGTCTGACAGTCCTCGGACGGCCAGACTCATAATCGGGCTCTAAATGTTTACACTGTTGACTTTGAATATTCTCTTAATATAGTACTAGCTTGAGAATGCAGCCAATCTTTTTTGCAAATTCATGTTTACCTGGCTGCCATCTTGCAGCACCTTCTTAGATCACTTGATTATTTTACAGTATTGCATATTCATTTATTATACTTAAAACTAAATTCAACTAAACTAATGTATTGAGTTTTCATTTTCTGGGGTTCCTAGAGTTTATCACAAGTGGGAACCCTGAAAATGAATGTAAAGTGGTTGCCATCACTTTGGGTGACTTTGAGTGCTGCAAATGGTACTTCCAAGTCCTGTTTGGCGGGTCACCATTTTGCGTTGTGTTGTTTCTACAGTTTTACATCCACAGATTGCATACTTTCCTAAAGCCTCATCCTGCTATATTCATAAAACCCTGCTTAAAAATTGACCTTGAATCAATTGCTTCCACTGCTTTCTATCTTTCAAACGATGCTACTTTCTTTCCATCCTCTGCAGGCCTCCTCTAAACGACATGCTTGTCTGCCTTAATAGTAATCTCCATTGTAATATTTCTTCAAATTGCCCACACCTCATTTCATAGATCACAGCCTCCCTTTCTTTGAAACCCTGCATGAAAACAATGCACAATTTCCTCTAACATATCCATTTATGCCGCCAACTATTTCCATGAACTCACAAAGCTAGTACAGTATAATTGATCTCCCATTGATTTAACAGACTGCAAGGAAACTGGAGTAAATGGAGACCAAAATACTAGTTACAGTAGCCATGAATAATAAATGACCATAGATATAAGCACTGCCCTTAAATACAATGCAAACCAATATGACTGGACTTTAGTCTTAAACGTTTTACAGGCAGATGCATCAAAGAAAATACCGGGAGCAAACGGGCAGATTCTCAGTATCTGGCCGTTTGCTCCCGGGATTTTTGCATTTGGGATGCATCATCCCAAATGCAGAAATCGCAATTTAAGGAATCTCTAAATAGCGATTCCTTTAATTGCTCTTGCATTTAAGGAATCCCAAAATTAGATTCCTTAAATGCAATGCATGAAACCCCAAAAAATATCGATTTCGCTAATAGGGGGAGCAAATTACCATGAAGTTGAACTTCGTGGTAATTTGCTAAAACATTGAAAAATGCACTTTTGTGCATTTTTCAAAGTTACATGTTGCGCACACACATGCCCTTAGGGCATGTGTGTGTGTAACATTTGTGCACAGGTCCATTTCAGGGGTGCAACAGGGTGTCCTTTGGGCACCCTTGAAATAGCGGAACATTAGCGATTCGGTAATAGCTAATCGCTAATAAGGAATGGCTTTCCCATTCATTCCTATGGGCCTTTAGGCCCATAGGAATGAATGGGAAAGCCATTCCTTATTAGCGATTAGCTATTACCGAATCGTAAATAAGGAATCTGTAGGAATCGCTAATAACATTGAGATTCCTACATGCATCCCGTTTTGCGAGTCTTTAATAGCGATTCCTTAAAATTCGCTATTAAGGACTCGCAAAACATAACTTTGATGCATCTGCCAGTTAGACACTTGGGCCCACATGCATCAATGTAGGATTTTGCATTTCTTAAATAGCGAAAATTAAGGAATCGCTATTTAGGAAATGCAAAATGCTATGCATCATTTTTTTCGGTATTTCTTTGTGATTCGGTAAAAATCGCATTTTTTACCGAATCCCAAAGAAATACCGAATTCTTAAGTTAATTTTCGCAATTTCCATTGATTCCTATGGGCCAAAAGACCCATAGGAGTCAATGCAAATTGCGAGTGGCACTTAGAAAATTTCATGGGTGCAGGGGGGGGTCCAAAGGACCCCCCCATGCACCCCTGAAATTTATTTTTCGCATCATGTTGCACACACACATGTCCTAAGGACATGTGTGTCCATAACATGAATGTTGAAAAAATAACATTTTAAGCATTTTAAACACTTTTTCCAAATTTACCGAGTGGTTCAACCACTCGGTAAATTTGGAACCCTAAGTGCGAATTTTCACTTGTCAAAGTGATGATGCATTGCTTTTAAGAAGTCGCACATCTGCGACTTCTTAAAAGCACCCGCAATTTTAGAACTCGCAACAATGTTGCAAATTCTAAAATTGCTTCATGCATCCCAAAAAGCACTTTTGCATTCGCAAACGGCCGATTTTAAGGAATCGCACCGTTTGCGAATGAAAAAGTGCTTGATGCATGTGGGCCTTAGGGCCAGATGTATCAAGGCTTTTGCGACTCGCAAACGGCCTTTTAGCATGATTTGTAATGTATCAAAAAATCGCATTTCAAGGAATCGCAAAAAATTGCGATTCCTTATTTTGCCATAGCATTAAAGGAATCGCAATTTTTGCGATTCCTTAAATGATATGTATGTAACTTTTTCAAATAGCGAATTTGTGTTAATAAATCGCAAATTACCACCAACTTGTAGTTGGTGGTAATTTGTGATTTCTGTTAAAAATGCCCTATTTGGCATTTGTGAGGGTGGCATGTGACACACATACATGCCCATAGGGCATGTACGTGTGCCACATGCACACACATGTAAATTTCAGGGGTGCAGGAGAGTGTCTTTGAGACACCCCTGCACCCTTGAAATAATTCTCAAATTGCGATTAGCAAATTGCGAATTCGCAATTTGAGAATTATTGCACTATCATTCCTATGGGCCTCCTGGCCCATAGGAATGCATTGGAAATGATTCCTTATTTGCGAATTCGCAAAATGCGAATTTGCAAATAAAGAATATTAAGGAATCGCTAAAAAATAGCAATTTTGTACATACATTCCATTTTGTGAATTCTAAATAGCGATTCGCAAAAAATCGCTATTTAGAATTCGCAAATCGGAATCTTGATACATCTGCCCCTTCATTTTAAAAAGACATGCGGAAAAAAAATGTTGGGTGGTCACACTCCCTGGGTTTTTACCATGGCAAATCGTCTTTTCTCAATATGGAAATTACATAATTAGTACATCAATTTGCATGTGGGGAGTCGGGGAGGTTTTGTGAGTCTGGCCTTGTAGGTAAAGACTCAACATACTAAAATATTCATCAAAGAGCTGAAGGCAGTTTCTCACCCTTTAAATAGCAGGAATGGAAATGCTTAAATAGGGAAAATAGTTTCATTGCTGAGAAATAAAAACAAAAGTTGAATGTGCTAATATATATTTGTATTACATTTCCTGAAGTGGGATAGCAACCCTGGAATTTTTCAACTTTTGCAGATTATAAAGACTATTTCAAGAATTATTTGTGAATTCGAAAGAATTAGAAAAATTGCGCTAAATTTAGGTGGTTAATTTCCGACATGACAGGGGCTACTTTTCAAATTGTTTCACACACTTTTGATACATCAAACATTCTGTCCTTCCCTCATAATTTGGAGCTAAGCTCACATATATGGAAAAGCTGTTTGTTAAATCCGGCACTCTTCTTAAACTAAATTTGCCTAAGTGGCCATTTATTTTAATTATTGAGTCGGTTGTCTAAATGGTGTCATTCGAAATGTTCACTGCGTGGAAGAGCGGTGGGATTAGAGTTGGCAGTGACTACCTATATTAATTAAGCTTTACAAAGTATTGGACACTTTGATGCACGTTGCACCATCTGTTAGTACCCAGCGAAACACGGGCCATAATGTGTGCATTGTCACAGTTTTTGTTAATGATTATAGATCTGGTGTATGCTGATTAACACTCAGTAGACAAAGTGCTAATGTGACTTGATAATTAGTGTGATTAGAGAAAAGGTCATCCATTAGAAATGGTAACGTTATTATCGGAGTTGTTTACTCTCAGCAGTGTTTATTTTCTTGCTATTTTAGATTTATCACGCGCTACCCCCACAGACAGAAATCACTGATCAGTTTTGCTATTAAGGTACCAGGTGCAACTGGCTAAATTTTGGGCCATATTATCAAGGGGGTTTATCTCCGCTTTTTTGGCTTTAAAAGCCAAGAAAGCGGAGATAAAATGATCTCCCTATTACCAAGCTGTCGCTAACACCAGTTAGTGACAGCTAATAGGAGATAGCGACCATCTTGGGCCCCGCTTTGCATGTCAGTGATATTTATCACTAATGACATGCAAAGTGGGCGTGCCAAGATGTTAGCTACTGGAAACAGTCCCTAACATCGCTATCTCCTATTACCAACTTTTGGAGATATTCGAGCTAAGCGCGAATATCTCCAAAAGCTAACACCTGCCCTGAGCAGTTCTTAGCCATGTTATCCAATGGGAGGTGGATAACATGGCTAAGAGCATTTGCTCGATAATGCATGAATATCGCTGACTTTTCAGCGATATTCATGCATTGCGGCCGTTTTTTATCGCATTTGCGATAAACCTTGCTAATAGCAAGGTTTATCTGAGATAAAAATCGCCGATGTGCGGCGATAATTTTTGTCTCTAAACAAGTTAGAGACAAAAATTATCGCTAGTTGTTGGTAATATGCCCCTTTATTCTTTACCATAAATTGAATTGACATGTACCATTTGCACCTCGTGTAGGTATCATTATTTCCACCAGGTTCCCAGGAATTTAACCTTTCACACTCATTATCCACTGTGCACAAAATCTGTTAGCTTACTGTTAGTTAAAAGGGCTAAGAAAAAAGAAAAGGAAAGAAGGAAAGAAACTAATAATAGAGCACATGGATATCACTGCCAAATAGGTCTTAAATAATCGTCCTTGTGAGGACATGTTTGGTCTTTGCCATGATTCCTCCCCATCACCCTCAGATCTTCTTAATATATGACAACTTATTTTTCCTCCTCCGACTGTTCACAGGCAGTACCTGCCCACCAAAATGCAATAAGTATACCATGAAGGATGAAAAGGCTTTAGCCATATTGAATATAAATACATTGCTTAAATGTAAGCATTAAACCAAATGAAGATTGCAAACTGCGGGCATGATTTAGGGTTTGGTGAATGCTGGTCATCCATCAAAATTCAGCAGGAGAAGATATCCAAGACCAACCCAGAGCACGCCCAACTCTCCTCATTCAAACTGATTGACAGGAAGCCCTTGCTAGAGACTAGAGCTAAAGGCTAGTAGCGTAGCCAGGCTGAGAAGGCAACTCCAAACACAGAACATATAGAGAAAACGCTACACTTGTTTGGTAACAGCCTGTGAGAAACTGGATTATTAAATGGGAGAGAACAATGGAAGAGCTTACACAAAATTCCATAACCCAATACCAAAGTAGTAAAAAGCAGGTTTCAAGGAAGAATTTTGGGATTACTCCGGTAACCCCAAAGAGACAAGCTTTTTTCAATGAATCTTACTGTAAAATGTTAAGGTCCAGGCATTAAACAGATACAATTTTAAAACCAATTTAGTAAAAAGAGAAAAATGTAATGATCAGAATGACATAACTCAGTGAAGATCAACAGTTATGAATTGTAAAGTAAAAAAAACAAAAAGAAAATTCACAGAAAACAAAAGTGATAACAAAATTCAATGTTAGACTATGGGCATTAGGAATCGAGACTTAGGCACAAATTCTTGCTGAAGACAATCAAGCATGTGTCAGGTAAATGTTAGCTTTTTGCCCTGGAGAGCAGCTTTACTTCTAAGCTGTTTTCCAGGAGCCAGAAATTCAGCTGGCAAGGCAGCATGCTGTGACGTGACTGTGAATGGCACCATGACATTAGCTACATCAAAATCTGAGAAATGCTGAAGCCTTGTTTTGGCCATCAAAAACATCAAGACAAATATGAAAACTATTGCGCCAAATTGGGGGCGCTAGGTGGTGCGCTAGCGAGATGGCCACACTGGCGTGAGGCTACCGCTGCCCAATGAAATTATCCTGTACTTATCCTTCCTATTTGCCCTACAAACCAGTGCAAAAGCAACCAGAAGGTCAGCACCATCATGGGCAGATTCGGTGACAGTTTGGTGAAGATTGGACTTGTGCTGACCGAGTTATGGCGAGTTGACTACTGACCGACTGCAGGTGTGGAAGTCCTGAGGTGAGCAGCCGAGGGTGCGCGTGCTGCAACAGGACGCGGCTGCACCAACGGAGTATAGACCTGCCGGCGTGAACATCGTAGGAGGAGCGGATGCGAAGTCTCCTATACCCTGTACTGCGGGGATTATAGCAGCGGGCGCAGAGTGGAGCAACTTAGGAGGCCCCGGAGGAGCACAGGCGCGAAAGGGGGGGCCGCACAGCAGAGAGTGGCGAACCGGGAATGAGTGCGGATGACCGCGAGGAGGTGAGGGCGGAGGAGGTGCTGCCCCCCGTGTGCGGAAACATCAGATGGTACGGGGAGCTGTAGGAAAGAGGAATTGGCACTGCGACAGCATCAGAGGGCCTGGAACGTCGCCATGGCAGTGATCGGGGAAGCGCACCCCCTTCCCCCTTCCCTTATGCAACTCACGACAGGCGGCAAGGTCAGTGGGGAGTGGAGAGCACTTTGCTCTGGCAAAGGCTGGTGGACATGGGGGAATTGGTGAGGGGGAATATACACCCCCTCCGACCCCCCACTCCACGCTATCGGCATTTGAAGGACACTGCATATCCCCCATTGCCACCAGTCAATTCAACTGCCAGTAGTTTCAAATGAGAGGCGCGCCCTGTTGAGGTGCAAAGATCATTCAGGATCAGATGCACACCCCTCCTGCCCAAAGAGACAAGCGCGTGTGGTTCATGACCCCTGGGAAGGATTGGTGTGTTGAGGTTACGAGCACTTGGGACCAGACTGCGTAGAGGAGAAGGTGAAATAGAGCTGTTGCACACCGGAGCACACGCAACAGCTGGGCAGAACACACCCTCACAAGAACTTCGCGCCAGAGGGTTGGCCAACGAGACACGGCCTGTGGAGCCTACTCATTACTATTTGCCCCAAGAACACAGCTGCCCAAGTGCCAGTATTGGGAAACCGGACACGAGACAACCCAAACTGAACTTTGACGCTGCAAAACTTGCAGTCCGACCACGACTGAGACGAGGGCGATGGGGATCAAAGTAGCACTGTTAACACATCGGCAGATGTTCAAAGTATCCTAATGGAGGTTAGGCAAGGTTTTGCCACTGTCGTGGACAAAGTTGATCGTATGTCTTCACGTATAGACGCCACAAGTTAGAAGGACACGAGGATCGTATAAAGGAAACAGAGAGATGAATTTAAGACTCTGAGGATGTGGTATCCGGACACACTACGCAGTTGGCACATATGGATCAGTTGCTACGGGTGGTAGCGGCCAAGAATGAAGATTTAGAAGCATGCAGTAGGCGCAATAACATTCGCGTGATCGGAATTCCAGAATCCGCCAATATGGGGAGGACGGAGGACTACATAGAGAAACTGCTGCTGACGGCGATAGGTGCTGAGTCTTTCCCCAGTAAATTTATTGTGGAGCGGGCTCATAGATCACTGGGGCCGCGCCCGCCTTCGGGCACCACTCCTCGGCCCAATATAGCGAGACCCTTGAATTAAAGGGATCGCGATGTGGCCCTGCGAGCAGCACGTAGTGCAAAGACACTGTCGTATGAAGGTAACATATTCTCCATATATCCAGACCATATGCCTATGGTGTAAGAAGAGCGGCGGAAATTCTTGGATGTTAAAAATAAATTGAGGAAGGCTCAAATAGATTACGCATTGTTGTACCCCGCACGACTCAGAGTCACACATCAAGGCAAACAGAGATTTTTCACAAAGCCACAACAAGTGGAGGACTTCCTCAAGCAAGTAAAAAGTACAAACCGATCAGATGGAGCTGAGACTGCGTCACAACAATCTAGATCAACAGGAGCGGAAGACGACTTGCAGTGAGATTTGATCTAATTGATCGGACACGTTTATAATGTTGTTGTTTCTTCTTGAAAATGTAATTGTACAGAAGTAAGGCTTGCAATTCAGCATGTTAAGAGGGATGACATAGTAGGGTGAATAGGAAACTACTCCGGCGAACTGGGCACCCCAGACTTCCATTGGGCCCGTACGCCCTGAACGCAGTGGGGGGCTCTCTGGGAGGAGGGTTAATAGTGCGGCCACCTTGTAATGACCCCCAAAGAGTATACCCCAAGTAATGTTTGTTGTGGGTTGAGATCGGAGCTCGTTGACTGGGTTTGGTTACGGGCTGAGTTGGGGATAGGGAGGGGTGGGGGGGAGAATGGTACTGGCAAGTTGGGTCTGCCTCAGTGGGAGGGGGGGTGGGGGACGTGGGGTCACGGGGGACAGAGGAGGGAGGGAAAGGGAGGTTTTTTTGGTTGAAATATTGGTAAACATGTCAAAAACATACAATGGCTCTTATGAGAGATGCAAATTTCACAGCTGAGTTGTTTCCCAGTCATCAGAAGAATAGTCCAGGTTTTTGCTATAACGGTACGGGAGATGCAAGGGACATACACAATAGTTTGAAGCGACTAAGGTGAGCCTTCTAAGAGTATGACAAATCGAGATTCTGAGGCACTGAATGTTCTCAAGTGGAATGTTAGAGGCCTGGGTGTCCCAAGAAAAAAAGGCAAATATTAGCTTATCTAGACAGGCATAAAGTTCATATAGCGTTACTGCAAGAAACACATTTTACGCCACAACTATCTTCCAATTTTGCCAATAAATGGGTGGATCATAGGTACTGGGTGACCCGAGATAAAAAAGGCAAATATTAGCTTATCTAGACAGGCATAAAGTTAATATAGCTTTACTGCAAGAAACACATTTTACGCCACAACGATCTTCCAATTTTGCCAATAAATGGGCGGATCATAGGCACTTCTCCTCTTATTCATCTTACGTGAGAGGTACGGCAATCCTAGTTAAGAAAGGAGCGCCATTCCATCTGGCAGGCACAGCAGCGGATTTGCAGGGTCACTATAGCTTAATGTGTGGGGAGACTGGGGACCGTGTCCGTCACGCTAGCTTGCTGCTATGGACCGAATACTGACAACCCGGGCTATTTCTATTAGTCTCACTGTGGGCTAAGATTTTTGAACTGGGATCTACCCATATAATGTGGCGGGGGGACTTTAACATCGCATTGAATCCCAGCATGGACAGGTCACATCCTGCATCACATCACTACACAAAAGCGCGTACGGTACTGCATGACACTATAGACACCCATCACCTAATTGAAACATGGAGATACAACCACCCACAGATACAGGAGTGTACACATTTCACTGCCCATGCAGCATCATGGGCATGGCTCGACTATTGGCTGGTATCACGAGGACTGGCTCCTGCGGTGCTACAGACGCACCATTTAGCCAGAACATACTCGGATCATGCCCCAGGGCTGCTCACACTCTCTTCCCGGGACTTTGCCATATCGCATAAAAGTTGGCGGCTCAACGCCTCTATCCTATCAGATACTGTTTTTCAAGAAGAACTGCGTGAGGAAATTCAGGAATTTTTTGCGCGGAATAAGGGCTCGGTAAACAATGTGGGGACGATCTGGGAGGCATTTAAAGTTACGATTCGAGGGTACTGCATGTCGAAAGGTGCAGGAGTCCTTAAAGACGTAGTCAACTCCGTTCGAAAGTTGTAGCTGGAGCTTAAAGCTCTGGAAAGGGAACTGGTGGCAGTTCCAAATGGAGAAACCCAAGCCAAGTTTAGAACACGGCTCACAGAATGTATGGACACGGCGCAAAGGGAAGTAATCTTTCCGGGCAGATACTGGGTAGCCAGATGCTATGCAGAAGGTGAGAGACCAGGCAAGGCACTGGCGCAAATAGTGAGGAAATCCGCTGCGCTAATTATGTACTAGAAATCGGGGACCTCGAGGGGACGGTTTATAGAGATAAGAACAATATACTGAATGCATTTACGCGCCATTATCAGCGGCTATACACCACTGGCAGAGAGGGTGCTCTGGACCTTGATTCTGTTTTTTGGAGGACGTGGCGCGAGGGTGGCTTAGCAATGTTCAGAGGACGTTCCTATGTGCCCCTTTTAAATTAGACGAAGTCAGAGAAGCAATCATGGGCATGCAGTCCGGTAAGGCTGCAGGAACTGATATGTTTTTCAAAACATATATAGACTTATTGGCCCCTATATTGCGTGAGGTATATGAGGTATCGCTAGAGGTGGGCAGCCTCCCCTCATCCATGAGGGAGGCCCTTATAATCTCCTTGTTGAAACCAGGTAAGCAGTCGCTGTATTGTGACTCTTATAGGCCATTATCTCTCCTTAATTGTGACGCAAAAATACTGGTGAAACTAATCGCCACCCGACTGAGCTTGCTAATGGAAACATTGATCCTTCCTGACCAGTCAGGATTTGTGCCAGGGAGAGCAACCTCCCATAATCTGAGGACTCTGTTTACCATCCTAAATAATGTCTCACAGGAACTACCAATGGCGGCTGTTTTTTTAGACGCCACTAAGGCCTTTGATTCTATTGAATGGGACTTCATATTTGGTGTTATGCTCAGGATGCGCTACCCCCCGTCTTTCTTTCATGGATCCAGTTACTGTATCACCTGCCGGGAGCTAAGGTACTGCTAAATGGGCAGACTTCCCCACAATTTAACATCACTAGGGGCACCCAGCAGGGATGCGTGCTTTCCCCGTTGCTATTTGCAGTCGCAGTGGAACCGCTGGCGGCAAAGTTGCGACAACACCATAATAACAAGGCCCTGGAGTGTAATTTGTGTCAACTATTGATATCCTTATATGCTGATGACATCACTCTTTACATTCGAGACCCTCAGCAGAATCTAAACCCAGTATTGCGGGAATTAATAGTATTCGGTAGGCTCTCTGGAATCCAAATCAATTGGGGAAAGTCATACATTTTCCCACTAACGACGGGCACGGTTCGCTTCCCACTTGATCATCCATTAGAGTGATGTGACGAAGAGCTGAAGTATTTAGGAATATGAATCTCTAAGGACAGAAAGGAACTGATGAGACGGAATTATGGTACAGCCATGACCCAAATAACAGAAAATATTACTAAATGGATTGCTCTATCACTCTCAATGGCGGGCAGGGCATCATTGATCAAAATGATAATACTTCCCCAACTGTTATATCTTTTTTTAAATATCCCATTTTATCCCGGATCTTTCTTCTTCAAGACGTTGAGATCTGAGCTGACGAGACTTGTATGGGGTGGCAGGCAACCGCGACTGCAGTGGAGTGTGCTGACCGGGCCCTACTTGCAGGGAGGGTTTGGGATACCAAACTTTGAATTGTACTACATAAGCGCGCAAGACCACTACGCCTGGTTTTCGTTGACACAGCCGCGATATTTGTCGGAGGTTGCGGCGGAGCACTGGCTGACAAATCCAGTGTCCATTGATGGCGTAATATATGAAATGGTGAGGACTAGAGACAAGATGCCAAACACCCTGACATGTACGATTTCAGCATGGCAACAAATAGGGCACATACTGGATGCACCGATGCTATACTCCCCATTGCTGTTGCTTACTTATCATCCGGGCATAAAGCGAAAGAAGGGGGTTCCCCACAGGGTTTCTTTAAGGATGTAGGCAGGTCGTAGGGGGAAAAAAACTGAGTAAAGAACAGAGCACGTACCCCGCCAATTGATCTAATGGTCCCAGAAATGGGATCCAGGTATATGAGGGGTGAAGAAGCTAGGAGTTGGCACTGCACCTGGACAAAATATATACAATCCAGATATATGCAAGGAAGAGAGTTTTTTTGTTACCAAAAATATATTTTTTATTATTTATTCATCCATATACTTTTTTGACCAGCATAAATAACACATAATATTGCACAATCAGACATCAAAAATTACAAAGAGATAAACATAACAAGGATACATTTTCACTATAAGCGCCTACCCAGCAACAAACCACACTTCATTCATACTCTCATTCTCTCAGAATCTTACCAACGAATTCTACCTAAAATTCTATCACTCCACTAACATTCATCATTACATTTCCATCATTCTGTTGTATGTCACACATAGGTGGTAAATATGTGGCATAGAACAGAGTCTTATTCAATACAATAACTCATTGTGCGGCCCCTTATTTAGAGTAACATGATAAGCCGTAATTCATGAGACATAAGCCGACGCGCGTTTCGGTGTATGGGCCCAAAGGGCCACACCTTCGTCAGGGCTGGGGACTGTTGGCTGGGAAGTAGATGATGATCTGGTGAAGATATTCACAGGATATTCTAGTGCAGAGGTGCTTTATATGTGTTTTCAGGAAGCCATAGATCTCCTGGGTCCTGAAAATAATATTTAGGAATGGTAGGCTGCACTGCTACTGGTAGGCTGCGAAGAGGATGCTGGAAGGTCAATATATTTTCGTGATTGTGATGTTATCAGGTACAATTTCCCGGAAATTGCAGGAAGATTGAACTCTAGGTCTATGTAGTATAGTTCCGTCAGACGATATGTGATGTACAAAGGGTGGCATACATAAGTACATGTGCAGACCGATAGATAGACAGACCACAGGTTACTTCCAGGGTGAGCGCGGCGCGTAGCTGCCGAGGGTGCCGCCTGTGAACGGACGGAGACTGGGTTTCTCCAAAGTAGAAGAGGCGCGTGGCTGCCAAAAGTGCCGTCTCACATCAAGACGAAAAGTTCCGAGAATGGGGTTCCGGTTAGCCGAGTCGGCCGTTCGGAACGTACATCACATATCGTCTGACGGAACTATACTACATAGACCTAGAGTTCAATCTTCCTGCAATTTCCGGGAAATTGTACCTGATAACATCACAATCACGAAAATATATTGACCTTCCAGCATCCTCTTCGCAGCCTACCAGTAGCAGTGCAGCCTACCATTCCTAAATATTATTTTCAGGACCCAGGAGATCTCTGGCTTCCTGAAAACACATATAAAGCACCTCTGCACTAGAATATCCTGTGAATATCTTCACCAGATCATCATCTACTTCCCAGCCAACAGTCGCCAGCCCTGACGAAGGTGTGGCCCTTTGGGCCCATACACCGAAACGCGCGTCGGCTTATGTCTCATGAATTACGGCTTATCATGTTACTCTAAATAAGGGGCCGCACAATGAGTTATTGTATTGAATAAGACTCTGTTCTATGCCACATATTTACCACCTATGTGTGACATACAACAGAATGATGGAAATGTAATGATGAATGTTAGTGGAGTGATAGAATTTTAGGTAGAATTCGTTGGTAAGATTCTGAGAGAATGAGAGTATGAATGAAGTGTGGTTTGTTGCTGGGTAGGCGCTTATAGTGAAAATGTATCCTTGTTATGTTTATCTCTTTGTAATTTTTGATGTCTGATTGTGCAATATTATGTGTTATTTATGCTGGTCAAAAAAGTATATGGATGAATAAATAATAAAAAATATATTTTTGGTAACAAAAAAACTCTCTTCCTTGCATATATCTGGATTGTATATATTTTGTCCAGGTGCAGTGCCAACTCCTAGCTTCTTCACCCCTCATATACCTGGATCCCATTTCTGGGACCATTAGATCAATTGGCGGGGTACGTGCTCTGTTCTTTACTCAGTTATCATCCGGGCATGCCACTGCTGCAGGAAGTCATCTTCTTTAACTTTAATAAATGTATACATATTTGTAATTTGGGGGACATGTACCATAACGGCCAGTTTAGAACAATGGAGCAAATGTTTCAAAATACACAACAGACCCCAATGGATATTTTTTTGTATATCAGGCTTAGACAAGGGATACGAGCTGTGACGCTGGATTTCCCTGCCAAACCACAGGCCTTGACACAACTGCAAGTGATGTTACAATGTGGGAAAGCTAGACGCCTACTATCTCTAATATACCGAACAGTGCATACACAGAGGGTGGTTCCAACCATTGGGCCCCGCGTGAAGTGGGGGGAGAAGATAGGCTTTGACCTGACCGATGAACAGTGGGAATTCTGCTGTACGCAAACTGAACAAGTATCAGCTAGTAGCAGGTTGCGTATAATCCTCTATAAGTTCCTACACAGATTGTATTATACGCCTGCTAGAATGCACAGATTTTGGTTGAGGGACTCGGACAGATGTGATAGGTGCCGAGCTGAAGGAACAGACTTTCTGCATCTGGCGTGAGAGTGTCCAGGGGTGAAAGAGTATTGGCAACAGGTCTTTCGAGCGTTAGCAGCGATGATAAACATGCATGTTAACCCCACCCCATTGATGGCCCTATTAGGCTATGTCAAACAGGTACGAGCGGAACACCGCAAATGTGTTGCTATGGCATTACTTATGGCTAAGAGAAGAGTGGCATGCTGCTGGGGTAGGGGACGGGTGCCTAAGTTTAAGACCTGGATTGATGATTTAGTGACTTACCAAGAAAAGCTCCTAACATACGCAAAACTACTACTCATGACCTCTAGGCCCAGGGACGTATGGGCCCCGCTGACATGCTACCTGATTACACACCCAAGGGATTCCACATAAACTGTCGTGATTATATCAATACTGCAGTGAAACAGTAGAATGCGGAATGAGGGATGGGGATATATATGGCAGCCAGAACAGGAGGGATCAAGTTCGATAAGCAAGAGGTGAGATGGGGGAAATTGTAACAGTCTAGCTGCTCAAGAGGATGTGACACAAACAAACTGATGAGTTAACAAAGGCAAGGCATAACGAATAACTGTATAACTTGTAAGATACTGCTGAGGCACCATGGTGCAAAAATTTGTTGAAAGTATACAGTGCTTGTATTGTAATGACATGGAAGGAACCTAAGATTTTATATTGAGAAAGGTAAACTTGTAACACTGTACCAAATACGTGGATTGCAAAATGTGATGACAATTGTATGAATGACCTAGGACCATAATTACAGTAAAAAGAAGTTTAAAAAAATTGTAATTTTTTTTTAACTATTGCACCAAAGTTTTCTTACCACTGGGGGTTATTTTGCTTCTTTTTCAGGTTTTCGGTTTCGGGGCTCAGATTCAACAGGGCACAGTAAAGTGGGGCTGGGCTGCAACATGTCACATTAAATGTTTCTTTCCTTTGGGATAATAGAGGGTATCATGCTATGTGAGTGTGTGCCTTTGTCCTATAGCCTCTGCACCTTATCTCGCTCCTCTAGACGCCTAATAATTTCGAGGTCAGACTGTGTTGGCCTTGGCCCTTTTCGCAGGGTCAGCCCTAACTTTTTTGCCTTTCTCCTAGCCCTTTTTCTGACATAGTGTTGGTGTTTTTGGGACTCTGGCCACTTTAGCACTGCTGTCCAGTATAAAGTGTGTGTGCTCTCCGTGTTAAACATGGTAAGATTGGTCTACACCTGTTTGGCCTATTTAATTCACCTGTCAGTCCCTTGTGAAGTGGTATCTCATATACCCAGAGCTGGTGAATTAAATGATACTGGTGAGCTTGCAGCGCTGATTGCGCCACCCACCAAAGTATCCGTTTAAACCTATCTCAGGCCTCTGCCATTGCAGGGCCTGTGCGCACAGTCTTACTGCCGCTGTGATGTTGCACCTAAAGCATATGCCATGTCTGTGACCCCCTTTAACTGCATGGCAATTACCCCTGAGGTAGGCCCTAACTAGCCATAAGAGCAGGGTGCATTTTAGGTAAAAGATAGAACATGTACCTTAAGTGTGTGACATGTCTTGGTAGTGACAAACAGCCATTTTGGTTTCTCACTACTGTGGGGCTGCCCTCCCAAGGGAATGCATTGGGGATTCCCTAATAAGTGTTTCAGTGTTAATTCATGATATGAGAGGAGCAGCATGGTCTATTTGGAACAGTGATATTAAATGCTGTGCAAAGATTTATTATAAATATTTTAGAAATGCCACTTTTAGAAGTTGGCATTTATGTGTGCTATGTTTCTGCCTGCCTGATGTGAATTGCATTTCTGGCTTTTGAGTGATGGGGCTGGTGAGGTGTGTGTGGCTCCAGGAGGGGCAGTGTGAGTCAGCACAAGGCTTAATGGGACATCTGCATTTGGAGAAGTGGGAGGAGTAGTCCCTGAATAGGCCTGTGCCTAGCCTGTACAATGCTGACTCCGCCCCCCTGTGGTGTGTCTGATGACGAGCCCCCCCTGACAAAGGGGAAGAGGAGCCTTGTGAAAAAAGTGCTCCAATTCTCCCTGAACCAGTTGCATCTGGTTCCCGCAAAGCCCTGTACTACAGACAAAGGAAATTGTGATATAAATATAGGGGCTGTGACCCCATGAAAGTTGTGCTTGTGATTTCATGGGCTGGGGGGGACACACTGCCAGGAGGAACCGCCCTGGGACCCATCTGCAGCTTCTTGGGGGTCCCTGCATGCTGGCCTGCCTGGCTGAGCCCTGCTGTGGTGTCCCCAGCTCCAAGTACTTTTTATTCCTGGCCCAGCTTATCCCAGGAACTTGGAGGGGCTTAGTGCCTCAAGAGCGCTATATTCTAATTCTCCAAGAGGAGAGTGAGGAGCTTGCAGCGTGCAGCACGCTGCTGCAGTGATTATAGAGAGAATCCCCACATGGGGATTCCCCCGAGCTGCTGGTGGGAGCGGGTACCCACCCCACATTTTGTGTTTACTTGCGGGTAACCACCCCACATTTATGATGCTTAGCGGGTGCCAACCCCGCTTTTAAAGTTCATTAAAAAACGGGTGCCCACCGCACATTGCACCGCAAGAAAATCACCACTGAGGCTGGGCCGGACCGGGAGTCAGGCAAAGTTGCCTGGTCGTGGGCGGAGTTGCGGCCAGGAGGAAGTAACTGCTGGAAATGAGGCGAGAGGAAGCCTTGTGTTGGGCCAGACTGCTGCCACAGACAAAAAGCTAGGCAGGAGCCTACCCTGCACTAGCAAACCACAGCCACAGAGAAACAGAGGTCATGCACTGAAGGCCTGGCTGGAGGCAGAGCTCTTGGTGCTGAGGTGGGCCCTGCAAGTGCCGCGAGGAGATCGAGGCAGAACAGGAGAGTCTCCGGTAGCGGCATCTGGCCAAGGCACAATGTCGGTCCTGCCTTCACCCTGATACTGGAGGAGGCAGAGGGAGCAGCGACGAAGACTCCGGTGAGTGGGGACATTCTGCTGTTTTAGGGCTTTAGGGCTTGGGGGCCATTTCTTAAGAGTCCCGGAGTGGTGCCAGGCCCCTTTTCTCACAGCTGCACCGCCGGCCAGTAGGTAGCTGCTACAGGTGGTAATTGGGTGAGCAAGGCTCCCCGAGGCACATTGTTGGTGCCTGGAGCTAGGTTGGTGCTCGTGAGACACTAGTAGTGCCAGAGTCGGTTCTGTTTCCTCAACTGCGCCGTCATAGCGAGCAGCTGCAACGTGGGGCAAGTTCTACTTTTCTAGAGTCCCAGTGGGGACCCAGGAGTCACAGTGCCAGTGCCAATATTCCTTTGGAGTCATTTTGTGTTCCAGAAGGAAGGAGTGAGATATCCTCCTCTGTCCCAGTGCATTGCGCACCTTGGTTGCCCTGACATTCTGGACATAGGGTATTTGAGCCCCCGGTGAAAGGCCAGTTGGCCTGAGGTCAGTTGCTAAGGTGATGTATGCATCTGGTCAGTGTACTTTGGTACACTGCTGATTTGTGCGGAATGTGTCATGCCTAATGTGATGTTACAAAATGTGTTTATGCTGAAGTTTAATGTCATGGTATGATATTTTAGGATGGTGCCTATGGCGTAATGTGTTTATGCTTATGAGGTGGGCTATTGGGTTTATGCCTAATGTGATAATGCTGAGGTCATCATTGTAACAGTAGTTACTGGATGTGTTATTTGCTACTTAATTTGTGTAATCCTGGTGGTTCTGACAGTGACCCGATTGGCCCTGTCATGTGTATATATTCCCATGTGAATATTGTCTAGTGCCAGATGGCACAGTGTAAATGTGTGGTTACGTTTCTAATGTGTTTATGATAATACAAAGGCTATTTATTTTATATAACCTTGTGTGGAGTTTCTTTTGTGGTGTGCCTAATGTGTTGCTGCTGTGTGTGTGTGTGCTGCAAAAATGCTTTGCACAATGCTTCTGGGATAAACCTGACTGCTCATTCCAAGCTACCAAGGGGGTGAGCTGGGGTTATCTTCAGTATGTAACTCCCTTGCCCTGACTAGAGTGGTGGTTTCTACCTGGCTTTGGCGTACGCCTAAGCCAACCAGAAATTCCATTTCTAACACAGACGTTTTATAAAACCTTCCTCTTGTGGATCAATTCCACAGATCCAAGTAGGACACATACTTCTCTATCCATGCTTGAGCAGAGGCAATCATCCATTATCTCCATACTTGCTCCTTCGTAGTTCAAGTTGCCCTTGTATCTTTGATTCCTCCTATGTCTGCAGTGTCCCTGGATTCCCTTGCCATATGGAAATCACTTCCAGAGTTTGGCGACATGCAAGAGGAGGATACAAAACCTCATCCTCTCCTAGGCAGACAGCAAGATGTCTTCTACTCATCAATACCAGTAGTGGTTTGAGTTCCTGCTGGTAGGAGCCCCAAGGTAAGTACCAACTCAGTAGTGACTGGAGAAAGGCTCTGAGCCTTTCTTTCCTATGTGCCCATAGTAGGCCCTTCCCATCCTTTCAGCAGTTTTAACTTATGAATATAACAGTCGCAGAAAGCCATAGTGTAGCTATGTCTTTTCCAAGACTGGCTTCTTCGACTGTGTTAACCCCTGCACTTCACCAAAGGCTTGCCTATTAATTGAGATAGTGGCATCTCCCTACCAGTAGAAAACCTAACCAAATGGGTCCTGTTTCCATGCCGCCCACTATGTCACACTCCTATGTTTTGCTCATATTCATCAGATGTGAATAGACTGATGTTCCTGTAAATAGCCTCCTCATGTCTTCCTGCCAGGAATCCTACCGCAATGTAACTGCCTCAACAGCAATTTTAACGAATCGGTAAAAATCGGTATTTACCGATTTGGTAAATACCGAATCGGTATTTGCTATTGAATCCTATGGGCCTTGAAGCCCATAGGATTCAATATCAAATACGATTCGGTATTTACCGAATCGGTAAATACCGAATTTTGCAAGGGTGCAGGGGGTGTCTCTTTGACACCCTCTGGCACCCCTGTTTTAGGCTTGTGTGCCATGTGGCACACATACATGCCCTTAGGGCATGTATGTGTGCCACACATACATGCCCTTAGGGCATGTATGTGTGCCACACGGCACAGGTGTACATGCACAGATGTGCATGTACACCTGAATCGGTATTTTACCATGCAATTGTATTGCATGGTAAAATACCGATTTTCAAAGCCCTGTGTCAATGTTAAAATTGGCACCTACATACCAAACATGCATTAATCGGTAATTTTACCGACCGGTATATTTACCGATTCAGTAAAATATACAGAATCGGTAATTTTACCGATTCTGTAATTTTACCGAATCGGTAAAATTACCGAAAATGCATGCTTTTTATCCCCCTACATCTCCATGGCCATTTACCGGTCGGTAACGGCCGAAATCGGCCGTTACCGGCCAGTAAATGGCCAAAATCTACCACCTACATCTGGCCCTTGATGAATAATAGGCTAACAAGATATGAGCAAATCTTGTTGGCAGCTGAAAGCGTCTCCCTGAAGTGATGTTCTGTGTTAAATCCTGCTACCTTGTTGCCTATTTCAAATGTTGATGGGGAAGATTGTGAGGATCAGGACGGTCTGGATGTAAGTATACTTTGTACAAAGCCGAGACCTCACATTGTTGATGAACCATTGCCTGACTCTGATCAAATCCTCTTTGTTGATGGTTCATGTTTAAGAGACAACAAGGGTTATCTGAGAGCAGCTTTTGCTGTCTGTACCATTTCTGGAGTTGTGGAAGCTGTTTGTTTACAGGGAGTATACTCTGCACAAGTGACTAAAATCATTACCGTGTCCAATGCATACCTTGTCTCTGAGCAAATCCGAGTTACCATCTATGACGATAGCCAGTACGGTTTTGGGGTAGCTCATGACTTTGGACAGTTATGGTCACAGAGAGAGTTCTTAATGTCATCAGGATCTCCCATAAGAAACGGGGAGTATGTAAGACATCTGTTAGAAGCCTTGCAGTGACCAAAGGAAGTGGCTGTTGTAAAATATGACTGTGGATGACTGATGCGCACACAAAGTCGACCACATTTGTGCCTTCTATGTATGTATTTTTAATGGGGAATATTATGGAGAGAGCACAGAGAAAAACAAGCTCAGCATGATTCTGGCCATTGCATATACCTGGGATGAGGTGAGGTTCCGTGACAATGGTAAGTGGTGCATTGGACTCGCACGAATATAGTCGAATCTGGTATCTATGAACCGCAAATGACGAGTTTAGTAAGTGTGCGCAGTTTCACGGTGCTAACTTAAACCGTTCGTTTGTTAGGTGGGTTTTTCATCTGTACCCACGGGTTCCATCTTAGATACGGCATCCATTTTGTCTCTTGCCCTCAAGTAGCCAGCGGACGGACGTTGTCCGCTTCGCGACCCTGGGACTCCCAAGATATTTGCGGAAGACACATGTTCTTTGTAAGTGTCTTTATGACGAGGGGGATGCTACTGTAAGGCAGATGACGCCGCTTGAGGCTCATCTTGCCGCACGGGCTTATTGTCTCAGCCGTGCATCTCATTAGGCACGTCCCTTTGATGCCTGCATCTCGTGTTTCCCGTTACCTCCCCTTTTACACCCTTTCCGATCTCCCCACTGTCCCCGTCTTCCTCTACACCTGTCTTTGTTCCTATTTCGATCTGTTTTACTGCTGATTGGAATTTGCTAATGGTGGGAAGATGGGTTTTCACAGTTGGGAACCGCCAAATGTTTCCGCACTTATGTTTCGGACCTCATGTGTTTCAAAGTGACCAAAGCGACCCCTTCGAGGGATAATTGTGGGAACCGGGTTGTAAACTTTTGTGTTCAATGTTATCCTATGGGTAAAAACTGTATAAAAGGAGCGAACCACAGAACCAATTTGAAGCAGTCTCCCCAAGTTGCACGCTGTGTACTTGTCGTGATCTCTGTGTTCCCTGCAGCAAATAAACCTTGAATCTTTGACGTCAAAGGAAGTGTCCCGTGTCTCTGTGATTCGTACGCCGGAGCAGGTTACCCACGAAGGTTTCAGGTGTTGTGCCCTGGCACCGCTGGGTCCTACAGAACCCAGTCCTTCAGTTGGCGCCCAACGTGGGGCTGCATCAGTGGTACCGTTCCAAGCCCGACGATCGTGAGGAACTTCGTGTGAAATCTCCGAGGGAAGGTGCACTCCGCTTCATCGATCCTGTTGTCGAAATAAGTGGCCCGAAGACTTTTCCCGCGAAGATTCCCGCCTCCGGACGGCTGTGACGGACTGCTGCCCTGACTGTAGACCTGTTTTGGCGCCTGGCGTAGACCTTGGTATAGCGAGACGATTGACGGGCCTTCCTGGTGACGCCATCGATTTTTGAGTTAAGTATTTGTGGGTCGCTCCCATAGCTTTTGGTTGTTGACACTTTAGCGAGTGTTTTTGTTGTACACGCTGTGTGAGTGTTTTTGTCGGTGACACTTTGCTAGCGTACTTTGTTGTGTTGTTTGACGACTGCAGCCGCCAAAACCGAGGGTTTTGTTCGTTGCTGGGACTTGGTAAATCCCGTAACCCTTGAAGTTTGTGAAACTCGGCTAGTGTGCAAGATGCCTGGTCGCAGTACTTTGTTTAGTTGTTTCAGACCTTGTGGTGCGGATTCCCGACTGGAGGACTCGTGTCCGATACCTCCGGTTGGAACTCCTACTTATGATCTATATAGCAAACATGGGCTAGGCCCAATTACCTTTAACGATTATTGGACTAAATATACAAAGAAGGACGGCGATCTTCGTTGGCCACCTCACGGTAGCTTCGAGGCGTCAATCTTAGATAATCTGGAAATGAAGTTGTTCGAACGAAAATCAAGGCCGGCCATGTTTGATGCCTTTCGGTTGTGGCGCAAAGAAGCCCGACAGAAAGAAATCAGACAGAATAAACGTAGTCAGCGAGATAATGTTGCTACCATAGTGAAGAAAGCTGAGCAGTTCCAGCGTGATAAGGAGGATAAGGATAAGGAAGTGTTTGAAAGACTACAGCGTATGACCATAGATAAATGCTATCCTGCTTTGCCTACGGAGTCGGACAAGAAGGAAGAGGTAGTTGAGGATCCTTTAATGTCCTATCTTATGAAGTCGCCACCTCTGTACGTACAGGGTACCGCAGCTCCTGTGGTCCCTGCCGTACCTGTTCCTCCACCTGTTCCTCAACTTGCACCCGTTCTTCCGACTGTTCCCGCTCCTTTGTCTGTTTCTATTCCTACTGCTCCTCCGCTTCCTCATACTCCTGCTCCCGCTACTGCTCCTGTTTTGTTAACCCCTGCTGTCGCTACTGTTTCTACTCCTTCTCTTGTTAGCCCTGTGTCTTATTCTTCTCCCTCTACCCGTAGCCGCAATTCTCCTCTTGCGGCTAGCTTCTTTCATTCGCTCGGACCTGTTCATGGGTCCGCTGGTTTCGATGGTCCTCAGAGACGAAGTCAGCTTCCTGGAAACAGAGAACGCGCTGCGCTATATAATATGGCGATGGGTTGGATGGTAAATCCGCAGAGAAATCCACCACGTGTTGTCCTCGAAACGTTTTGTCAATTCAATATACCAACCCAGAGATACGTGTTTGATGAAATGTGTAAGTTCCTTCATGATCAGATAGCGGCCGATGCGCCTGACGAGGTGCTGACCGCCCTGTCTGAACTTCGGCTTCAGTTTTCAACTGGGCTGATAGTTGATACTAATGTTCGACGTGCTATCGAGCGGTTGCTATCTTTTCGCCCCGCTCCGATACCTCATGCATTGTTTGTCGAGGATATTGAAAAACAACCAGATGAGTCTGGCCAATATCCCATGCGTGAAGTTCCGCCGGTTTGGATACCGCCTAATCCTAATGCCGCTCCTCCGACAACAGTGGGCCATTTCGAGAGAGTGTGGATACACCTCCCGTGGAAACGTTCGGAAGTGTTACAGGTGAAGCAATCCTTGCCTGATCCACGCAAAAATCCTACTGGGTATTACAAAGAATTATCGCAGCTTGTAGACGCTACGGTAATGAATCTATCCGATATCGATATGTTGTTCGGAAATGTCGTACCGCAACCGGTATGGGCTAAGATTCGCCAGCAAGATCACGCAAATGAATTGGGCGGTGATTGGGCTGCCATTTTAGCGGCAGATGCTGGACAAGTTGGTGGTGCCAAACCCGATCAGTTGATAACTGCCCTTCCCCAAAGAATTATAACATTAATGAAAACTCTCATGCCGGCTATGAGGGTAAACTGGGACAAATTGTCAGCCTGTAAGCAAAAGAAAGATGAGAGTGTTTCCGACTTCTTTACGAGGTTTGAGGAAGCATTCATTGACCATAGTGGACAGGATATGGGTACTGAGGGTGGCCAAAGGTTGTTTGTGGATAAATTTGTTTCGAATTTATTGCCTGATTTGAGCAATAAATTGAAGAATTTGGAAAGTGCATGGGCCGTTTCCACCTCAGCTCAGATATTGGCTACGGCACAATACTATGAAAACAGAGAGAAAGAAGAGAATGACCGTGCTGACAAAAAGACGAAAGAGCTGAAAACTAAAGTGTTGTTGCAACAAGGGTATCCTCCGCGGTCAAATCAGAACAATTCACAACAGAATCGATCGCAGTCGCAATCGAATCGGTCACAGCCGCGTAATGATTCCTCCTCCCAAAGATCATCGTTAGGGTACAATCAATGTGCTTATTGTAGACAGGAGGGACACATTAAATTTAACTGCCCTGTTTTGAATGAACGTAATAGTGGTAACTCATCTAAAGGAGGTCGTGATGGTTCGCAACAGGCGTCACGTGGTAGAGGTCGTGGTGCTCAGAATGATCGCTCAGACAACTCATCTAATTCTAATAATTGTTTCGATCAACGTGGATCGTCGCAAGGACGATCTGCGCAGTACAATGTAGACGATTATTACGTCGATCAGGGAACTGACGACAGTAATTACTAGGACAGCCAAAGACAAGGAGAGGGAGTGGTATCAGTTCCGGTTGATCAGAGAGGGCCTTACGTCGCAGTTGCTACATCGGGCGTCGTTGAGCCTTTTCTGTTGGACACTGGTGCAGCGAAAAGTTCTATCATGCATTCAAAACTCCCTGGCGCACCTTTGTCTGGCTTAACAAATGTTTCCGTTGGATTCTCTGGCGCCCCCGTTAGCAATCCAATTTCGCGCCCTTTGCCCCTTCAAATTGGGCCACGTGAGCTAGAAGCTCCGTTGATTTTAACCACGGGATGTGGCGAAAATCTTTTGGGCCTGGATTTGCTTAAACGTTTGTACGCAACTTTGTATTGTTCTCCTGCGGGTGTAAAGCTTACGTTAGGAGAAAGGGTTGTCGCTCCTATGTACTTGTCTCTTGATAAGCTTCCACCGGAATTGAGTTCTCTTCCTGCGTCTTTGTGGGCGACGGGTCCAAATGACGTGGGCCTACTTGATATCTCTCCTTATGTTGTTCAGTTGAAATCTAATGTGCGATTGCCACGTATTCCCCAGTATCGTATCTCCCTTGATGGTGAACGAGCGCTGTTGGCGATCATCTATGATTTGATCGAGAAAGATGTCATTGAAGAGACTCGGGGAAACGTGTGCAATAGCCCTGTACTGCCTATTCTTAAACGCACAGATCCTACAAAACCGCCTGTTTATCGTTTTGTTATCGATTTACGGGAGGTGAATAAAAATGTGGTTCCTCAATTCCCTGTTGTGCCTGACATCACGGCGCTCCTGACTCTGATTCCAGCTACTGCATCATGGTTTTCGGTGATAGATTTGAAAAATGCGTTTTTCAGCATCCCGATTGCCGAAGAGAGCAGGGACCTTTTCGGTTTCTCTCTCGGTGGACGAAGTTTCCGGTTCAAACGCGCTCCTCAGGGCTACTGTGAAAGTCCTTCGATTTACAGTCAAGCCTTGAAAGGTCAACTGGATGCGTTTCGGTTGCCGGTTGGTGCGGCCTTGATCCAATACGTCGACGACTTATTGGTGGCTGCCGATACTCAGGACATTTGCAAAATTGCTACGGTGTCGTTGCTGCAACATCTCTGTGAGTTGAATCACAAGGTGTCCCCTTCTAAACTCCAATATTGTTGTCAAGAAGTAACCTATCTAGGTCACTTATTGTCAAAGGAGGGAAGGAGATTGACCCCAGAGAGAATTGCAGCGATTGCGCGAATGGCTGTGCCAAAATCCCAAAGAGATGTGCGTGCCTTTCTAGGTATCACGTCATACTGCAGGCAATGGATTCCTAATTTTTCATTGCTAGCGAAACCATTGGTGGCTCTTACGTGCAAGGATGTTTCAACCCCTTTACCATGGACGGAAGAATGTCAGAAAAGTTTTTCTGAATTACGTGATTCATTGTGTTCGGCTCCTGTGTTGGGTACTCCTGACTACAGCAAGCCGTTTACGCTATATGTTCACGAGAGGGAAGGTTGTGCTTTGAGTGTCTTAACGCAACCTTTTGGTGGTAAGCAACGTCCATGTGCATATTTTTCCTCGACCTTGGACCCAGTAGCTAGAGCATTGCCGAGTTGTTTGAGAGCAACTGCGGCAGCTGCGGTCTCCATCCGACAATCAGCAGGATTGGTCATGGATAATATGCTTACGGTGATGGTTCCGCATGCAGTCGATACTCTTTTAAATCGTACGAAAACTCAGCACTTGACGAGTGCGAGGTTGTCTGGGTACGAGTTGACGTTATTGGCAAGCCATATTCAGATAAAACGTTGTAATGTCTTAAATCCGGCAACTTTGTTACCAATTAGTGCAGAGTCAGATGAAGTAGTAGAGCATGACTGCTACTTGAGGACTGAAGAGGAAACGAAAGGTCGAGTGGACCTTAAAAACACCCCATTGGAAGACCCGGATGGTACTTTGTATGTGGATGGGTCATGTTTTAAGTTGCCGAATGGTGATGTGACTACTGCTTATGCTGTGGTAACGTTGAATACTGTTGTTGAGACTGCAAGATTGAATCAGAATTCTGCCCAAGCTGCGGAATTGATTGCTCTTACTAGAGCATGTGTGTTAGCGAAAGGTAAACGTGTGAATGTGTTCACCGACAGCCAATACGCTTTTGGCGTCGCGCACAGTTTTGGACGATTGTGGCGAGAGAGAGGTTTCTTGACGTCGCACGGTACGAAGATTCAGCATGGCCAGCTTGTGAATGATCTTCTGGATGCATTGACTTTGCCTACGCAAGTAGCGGTTGTTAAATGTAGTGCGCATCGTAAAGTGACGGATGATGTTGGTCGTGGTAATGCGTTTGCGGATGAGATTGCTAAGGAGACTGCCCGGAACCTTAGCACTCGAATGTATGTGACGAGTTCGGTTAGGTGGCCTACGGAATCGAGTATGTGTGAAGACACCATTGAAAGTGTGAAAGAAATTCAGAATGAGGCCACCGAGACTGAAAAGGCGAAGTGGAAAGAAAGTACGGGAAAGTTGGATGCGAGTGGTTGTTGGATTGATTTGTCGGATCAGAAAAGATGGTTGTTGCCTGATGCGTATGTACTGGCCGTTGTGACAATGGCACATGGGTTAGCACATATTAGCGTGAAAGGCATTTGTAAATTGTTGTCGCCTGTGTGGAAGAATGATGGAATTACGAAATGTGCTGAACGGTTGGTGAAGAATTGTATGGTGTGTATGATGTACAATCCTGGCAAAGGAACCCCAACTCCTCCTGGCAGTTTTGCTCCCCCTTCGTATCCCTTTGAGGTGATTCAATTGGACTTCATCCATATGGAGCGATGCAATAACCGGAAATACGTTTTAGTTGTGGTTTGCGCATTTTCCCGATGGATCGAGGCCTATCCTCTCAAAGACAATACTGCTTTGTCTACTGCGAAAATCCTATTGAAGGAATATTTTCCTCGGTATGGAATGCCTAGAGTCGTGTGGTCAGATAACGGAAGTGAGTTTGTTGGAAGTGTGATGAAGAGTGTGTGTAAGGGCCTTGGAATAAATCAAAAATTCCACAGCGCCAATCATCCCCAGTCAGCTGGATTGGTTGAAGGGTACAACGGCACCCTTAAATTAAAGCTAGCGAAGATTCAGGCTACGACTGGTCTTTCGTGGCCTGATGCTTTGCCCTTAGCATTACTGTCAACTAGGGCGGCTGTACACTCCCGAATAGGGCTTAGTCCCTACGAAATAGTGTTCGGCCGTCCTGCGAATGTGTGGGGGGTTCCTAGGCCAGGAATGTTTTCTGATCTTGAGTATCCAATGTTGATTGACTATTTACATGACTTGACTGCTAAACTGAGGTTAATTCACCAACAGGTTTACGACGCATTGCCGACGCAGACGGAGGGTCCAGGCCACCAGCTCCAGCCTGGAGACTGGGTGGTGACACGCAACTTTTCACGCAAGAATAATCTGGACCCGAGGTTCACCGGACCTTACCAGGTGCTCCTGGCCACGAGGACTGCCGTTCGTCTTGAGGGGCGTAAAAATTGGGTGCATGCCACCCATACGAAGCGAGTCCCTATCCCTTTACCGGCAGACCCGTGGGTAAGGAAAGGCATTGCGTCAACAGAAACAGAAACATTGCCGGCGTTTGTGCCTTTTAGCGACGCACAGCTTGTTGACGAATCCTCAGCGCAGCAGAAAGACACTGTCGAACAATTGGCAGCAAAAGACTCAAGACCAGAACAATCGACTGATCAGCAGGACGCTGTCTCTTCAACGGATCCTTTGTTCGACGAGCAGACACGTCCCGGGAAACACCGATATTCTTTGCGATCTCGCACTAAGGACAAATAAAAATATTTTGTTTTGCTGAATTAACGACTGCATTATCCCCGTTTCCCGTGATCAGTTTTGAGCATACGTATCACTATAATTTTTATATATATATATATATATATTGAGCTTCCTCCCTTGTATCTTTTTACTTCCACAGCCGAGAGACTTTGTGCTTGTATATACATATTGTGTATTGAAGGCCGTAGGGCCGCGCGCGTACTTCCTTCTGGATAGTAGGTCTTGACGCTAGGTTAAAGGCCGTCGGTTCCTAGGAACTCCTAGGGATTGACTATTGCTACACAGAACGAAGTGCGTCAAGAAACGTTGCGGACGGTCGTAGGGAATGGCATTCTCGAAGCTGAATGATTTGGAGGGAGCTAAGGCGCACAGACTCAAGCTGCAGCAACTCAGTCGCACCAAATGTTTTATATTCCAACTGTTTGTGTTATTTTTGACTGCTTCTGCATTATTGGCGGGTGGGGTGTACTATACGATGTCTTACTTCTTACCTGCTACACCTACTTCTACTCCTTACCCTAATCTTACCTCTACTGCTTCTCCCCATTCCTTTCACATGTTACCGGAACACGAGCAGGCTAGACGTGTAGAATTTCGTAACAATTCCTTTATTCAGCTCCTCCATCAGCATCAGTTAGTGGTTAACACTACTAATTGTTGGGTGTGTGGGTTGATGCCACACACTACGGATAAGGGAATTCCATATCTGGTGTTGCCGTATAGTTCCCAAGGGTCAGCTCGAGCATTCCAAACAATGTTTCGAAGCGCACTGGGTTTCCACCCCATTCGAGAACCACGTTCCCCCTACTCTGGTCCTACCTCGTATCAGAAGCCTTTGTCGATAGCCATAGAGGATTTAGATAGCGATATCTATGATCCCTCGCTTATTCCTGAAGAAGAGGTACAAGCCTATAGAGTCCTAAGTAGAGGCGAATATAGTGTGTTCACTAGTGAAAAGCAGCTTAAAAGCTCGCCTCCAATATGGGTCGTACCCCACACTGGTAATTTTTGTCTTATGGGTCGTGGCCGAAGATCGCAAGCCCGACTTGGAGCAAGTGCTTGCACTGAAAATTACATTCTGCCGATGTCCTCGTCCCCTGTGTTTCTGGCTGCCAAGGGTACATACTTTATTTGCTATGATCGTGCATATGCATGGTTGCCCGCTGACTTCATGGGCTCATGCTTCATTGCAAATCTGTTGCCTCCGACGTTCACTGTAGATGCCGATTATCACAAGACTAGAGTTGTGCGAGGCGTAATTAGCGAAGAGGATACTGCCGGTCAAGAGGCAGGAGACTTTTTCAAGGGTTTCCTCCCGTTTTGGGGACCTATGGTTAACAGTAGGAACCTGAGACAGTTGACTCGAGTGGTAGAATCGACAGCTAATATTACTGCCAGTGCCCTTGGTAATATCACCACAGAACTTCAGGCGGAGAGACTTATGACGTTACAAAACCGTATGGTTTTAGATGTCATCTTAGCAGATCGCGGTGGGGTATGTAAGGTGATCCATTCGAGCTGCTGCATTTTCATTCCAGATAATGCTCCAACTGTCTATCAAGCCATCTCGAGGTTGCATAAGATCTTCGAATCCATACACGTGGATGTAGGGGATTGGACGCTGCTAGGATGGTTTTGGGGCCTGATGTCGACTTGGGGTTGGAAAATTCTGATGATCATCGGAGTTGTGGTAGTGTTCCTGTTCACGTGTTGCCTTTGTGTGCAGTGTGGTCCTGCCTTATGTGGCCTTTGTGCTACAACGTGTATGAGACAACCATCTGCTACCAAGGGGACTCAGTTGGACAGAGCTATGCTACAGCAACATCTCGATGGTCTGATGAATATCGAATATGATTCCGACTAGTGCTTGCCTACATGAGGGCAAAAGGAGCGTCTGAGGTTCCGTGACAATTGTAAGTGGTGCATTGGACTCGCACGAATATAGTCGAATCTGGTATCTATGAACCGCAAATGACGAGTTTAGTAAGTGTGCGCAGTTTCACGGTGCTAACTTAAACCGTTCGTTTGTTAGGTGGGTTTTTCATCTGTACCCACGGGTTCCATCTTAGATACGGCATCCATTTTGTCTCTTGCCCTCAAGTAGCCAGCGGACGGACGTTGTCCGCTTCGCGACCCTGGGACTCCCAAGATATTTGCGGAAGACACATGTTCTTTGTAAGTGTCTTTATGACGAGGGGGATGCTACTGTAAGGCAGATGACGCCGCTTGAGGCTCATCTTGCCGCACGGGCTTATTGTCTCAGCCGTGCATCTCATTAGGCACGTCCCTTTGATGCCTGCATCTCGTGTTTCCCGTTACCTCCCCTTTTACACCCTTTCCGATCTCCCCACTGTCCCCGTCTTCCTCTACACCTGTCTTTGTTCCTATTTCGATCTGTTTTACTGCTGATTGGAATTTGCTAATGGTGGGAAGATGGGTTTTCACAGTTGGGAACCGCCAAATGTTTCCGCACTTATGTTTCGGACCTCATGTGTTTCAAAGTGACCAAAGCGACCCCTTCGAGGGATAATTGTGGGAACCGGGTTGTAAACTTTTGTGTTCAATGTTATCCTATGGGTAAAAACTGTATAAAAGGAGCGAACCACAGAACCAATTTGAAGCAGTCTCCCCAAGTTGCACGCTGTGTACTTGTCGTGATCTCTGTGTTCCCTGCAGCAAATAAACCTTGAATCTTTGACGTCAAAGGAAGTGTCCCGTGTCTCTGTGATTCGTACGCCGGAGCAGGTTACCCACGAAGGTTTCAGGTGTTGTGCCCTGGCACCGCTGGGTCCTACAGAACCCAGTCCTTCAGAGGCCAGGCATCTGCAGGGAGAAGCATCAGAACAGGAACAGGCTGGTTGGATTAAAGCAGGATGCAAAAAGAAGAAAGATGGCATTCGGGTATCAACTGCTGGTAGAGCAGTGTTGCTGGATTGTTTGCTGAGTCCCATGGTGAGACAGATTCATGGAGAGTCAATGGTGAGATTGTTCAGGCAAACATGATTCAACTCGACATTCTGTGTGATTGCCGATGCAGTTTGCTATCGATGTGTCATGTGTCAACAGATGAATGCTGGAAAGAAAACTGTGGGTGCTTTGAGTCACATTGGAAGGTCTGGAGGTCCTTTCGCTTGAATACAGTTGGACTTTGTTGAGATGCTTGTGTGTAATGGTTTCAGATACATTCTGGTTGTTGTCTCCATCTTCTCACGGTGGGTGAAAGCTTGTTCAACTAGAAGGTGTGATAGCCTCGCAGTAGCAAGGTTACCTTAAGGGAGCTTATCCTGCGCTTCGGGTTTCCAACTTCATTCGAGTTGGATCAGCTTCATGATCTCGTTTCCCTAATTAGATCATGAAGCTGCTGTGCACTACCTTAAACGTTGATCAGAAACTGCACTGTAGTTACAGGCCAGAGGTGTCACGAATGGTTAGACAGATTAATGGGACTCTAAAGATGGGAATAGCAAAGGCATGTGTTTCGACGTCTCTGAAATTACCTGATGCATTGCTTTTAGTCTTAATGAGTTTGCACAGCATTACAGACAGAAGGTCTGGGCTATCCCTGAATGAGATCATTATGGGGAGAGCGATGCACATACCTTCAGCTCCATCCACAGCATTAATTAGAATCACTGATGATTTGCTTCTTGACTACTGCAATGTATTGGCTGATGTTGTTCGTTCTGTGTCTCACCAGGTTGAGGCTGTGACTGCACTGGCCTTAAAGGACCTCTGCCATGATTTGGGTCCCGGAGATTGGGTCCTTGTTCAAAAGCATGTAACAAAGAAGTGTCTTGATTCACTGTGGCGTGGTCCATACCATCTAGTTGACAAACACTGCTGTGAAGTGTGGAGGTCTGCTTAACCGGATATGTGCTTCACAAATCAGCAGAGTCTCAGCATCCTTGGAAAAAACAGTTCCTCTTCCACAAGTGACTCCAACCATGGTTGCTAGACCACCAGAGATGACAAGCCAAGTTGTGGGTGTTCCTGAAGGGGCTGTATACCCACCAAGTCAAGCTGAGGGGGTTCGAGCTACACAAGGCCCAGGTATAGACTCTGAGGGAGATGGTAACATTGCAAGTGGTATAGAGCCTGCTCAGCTGAAGAGACTGGTGTGGAAAGTGGTCATGTGCTGCCAAAGAAGACAGGGGTTTCAAGAGCATTTCAGCCTGTGAGACAGAGAAGGAAAAACTTGAGACTTTCATCCAAGAGAGATTTTGCTCCCATAACCGAATCATGTGAATTGGACCGAAGTGAGTCAGAGCAAGCTCAGGGGAGTGCGAGGAGATCAAGGAGGGCAAGAGTGCTGTGCCAGAGATACGCCTCTACGGATTGGACTTACCTTGCTACAAATGCCGGGGAGCATGAGGTCCAGGACGTCAATACTGATGATTGAGATCTAGTTGATATTTCCAGGATTAGAAGCTAATGGTGTTCTGACATTGACTGTACCATATCCACCAAGAATAAGTAGCTTAGGGAGTTTGATTTTGGAAGATGTCACATTTCCAACCTTTGGAAATCATCTATCGGCTCAGGAGATTGCAGCATTCCAAATTGAAATTTTGCAGCGAGTCATCGATGAAGCTGGCTCTGATCTCATAAGGGATGTAAATTTAACTTTGAACAGTAAATAAAAATTATTTTGCTTAAGAAGAGAACCTAGGCCCCAGTGGAAGAAGGATGAAGATAGGGACTTTCTGAAGAAGATGAAAGGGGGCTAGAGAAGCCTTTCAAGCTGAGAAATATTGA
Organism: Lissotriton vulgaris; assembly: GCF_964263255.1. Lineage (NCBI taxonomy): Eukaryota > Metazoa > Chordata > Amphibia > Caudata > Salamandridae > Lissotriton > Lissotriton vulgaris. The sequence continues at coordinate 1,909,100,620 of NC_141689.1, forward strand.
GCCAAAGACTGATAACTGTTTCCACAATTTCAAGGAAGTGTTCACAAACCTTTTTTGTGCACAGTGAAAGACAGAGAAGGAGACACTGTGTTAATCCTCTCAGAGCTGCACTCCGAACCAGAAGTCTGGAAATCTGAATCTGAGTGGAGTGGTGTGGCTCACTGGTTAGAGGCGGCAGACCCGTTAACAGAGAACGGCCCGGGACCAGGGTTCAATTCCCGACGCGGCAGGGTCGTGGACCAGGGTCAAAGCGGACTCGCTAATTCTCGCCTCGGTGCCTACTCTAACCAGGGAACACACTGGGCAACTCTGGGCATTAAGCTTGCCTCATCTCTACAACGGCCCCCCACAGATGCCGGGGATGCCTGGTTTCACCTTGGAGATACCCAGAAAGGGACCATCTCACAGGGAAAACCAGGACGGGTTCCCTAGCGGTCTTTCAGTACCAGGATACTCCATGGAGTCGCAGTGCGCTTTACAAGTACACCCACATTTACATTTACATTTACATTCATTATGAACCATAGGCACAAATGTATAATAGGTACAATTATTGTAGGAGTGAGACTAGTAATAGCTGTTGTCCACTATAAGTTCACATGAAGCTGAGTTCAAGGGAGTGGGTGTACATGGGACATCCACATCTACCACCACTAGCACAAAAAGCATACATTAGTATCCCATAGGGCTTTAATAGAGCAAACTAGACGCTTATTGCATGTAGATTTGTCTAAAGGTGATTACGCGCTAAATGCTTGTGCAAAATTGTTCTATGAATACGTGGATACCATGGATGTGAGAGATTGTTATGTGTGCATGCAATTGGCTGGCTTGGTTGAGGAGGATATTAAGTACCATCACCTACTTGACATATGGCATTAGTTGCAGTTTGCTTCTTATTATCTTCTATGGGAAGTGTGAATACGAGTAATATTTCTCCAATTATGATTTGGTGCTTTCAGAAGTTCCAGTCTACAAACATCTGAACAAATCTGATTATTATCACCAGGAGGACAGATAGGTAACGTATTTTGTACCTACTATTACACTTGACACAGCTTATGCACATAGACACAACTTAACCTGCAAACTAACCGAGATAGAGAAAAAGTTTGCAGATCAAGCAGAAGATAGACATATGGGCTTGACAGTTAAACTTGAGAGTAGGGAAGAGGTTTTCAAATGGACCCTGGAAGAGTTGGCTCAGCAAAGCTAACAGAAGTTGTGGTCCAACAACTCTAGATTGGAAACAAGAGGCAAGCTTTGCATTCGAAAGATACAGAAGCGTTATGGCACCATTTTTGTGGGCCAAAATGTGTGTGAACACACTGTTCTAAATGATGCGTCTTCAAAGAAGTTCTTGCAAGAAGCCGTACAAGTACCATATGTATACTTTGTATGTGGGAGAAAAGCATATGTGCGACTGCCGAACAAATGGTAAGATACTTGTTATGTGACTATTGTATTCCCCAAGATATACCACGTAGAAGATTTGAAGAGTTTGGAAGGGAAGCCATCACATAGAGAGAAACGTGGAACTACTGCAGGGGAGATTGTAGTAGACGTGTTTGGAGCAATGATACCTAATTTAGGAGCTGTCTTAACTGATGTCAATATTAGAAGGTTGTCCACTATGGTAGATAAGTTGTCAGTCAATACAGCTCAGTCATTGTTGCTCATGGATGGAGAGATGGTTTTGATAAGATCTATGGTTATGCAAAACAGGCTTGCTTTAGACATGTTATTAGCAAAGGAGGGCTGATGCTGTAAAATGTTGAAGGTCCAACAGTGCTGTGCTTATATCTCAGACAATAGTAAGGATCTGAGGAAGTACATAAGTAATATCACTGAGCCACATCATGAGTTACATAACTTGGCAAGGTTGAGAAAGGTTTTGGAAAGGTTGGAAGTTGCTTTGCGAATCTTGGGAAAGGAATCCTTGTTTATATCTTGAGACAAATAGTGAAAGTTATGGTCTGTGTCATCTTGTTGTTGGGATTAGTGAGGGCAAATAAGTGGCATCAACCTCGGCAAGCTGAGACTTCCATTAGAGAAAGAGAAATGAAAATGGAAAGACTGCAGGACAATCACTATGAGAATTTTAAGAGCTTGGAGACATTTCGACAGGAGAGACTTCCTATGAAATCTGTTTAGATCGGTCCTCTCTTCAGGGAGTTGAGATGGGTGTGATGACACATGTCATCAAAGGGGGGGACTGATGTAGCAAAAAAACATTTTTAGCAGTGCTTCATAATTGCGAGTGGTACACACCTGCATATATTCCTCTGTTGTATTAACCTGAGGGAACGTGAACTGTAATAATATGAATAGTGGTGTATTAGGGACATTTCAGTGTAAAAGTGAAGAGAGTAACATTGAAACTAGATCCGATTAGCTGTAAACATTAACAAGTATAATTTGTTTTTTATTGCTGAAAATTATGCACATATTTGATGTGCTTATGTAACATGTTAATTTAGAAGTGCTCAGTAAAGAGTGTTTATTTTATATGTAATTTCATAACATCTGTGTACCATTTTCTTGTGTTGGCCGATTTCTGTTGGCCTGAAATGCATTTTCCCTGGAAGCTCTTGCATTAGATTAATAGCTGAATTTCATGTGCATGTTGGGATTGTTCTTTCTAACATTTCTGTTGCAGGTGGAAGTATCATCCTTGTTAGTTAATAACGTCTTTGTTTTAAGAGTTAGGCTTAGGGAGAAGAGGACACATTGAGCATTGATACTGATAGTCGAGAACTATTGTACTTTCTCATAATAGTGAGCCTGGGAATCAAGATCATCTTGCCAAGCTCAGGAATCACGGCCTACTGGAAAGTTAGCTATGAGGAGGTTGCCTGACTGGGTAGCATGATCCACAAAGGGCCCAGGGATACTACAATCAATTAGTCATTTGTTAATCGCACTACGTACCCGTGAGGGTCTCATGGTGCTGGGGGGAGGTGGGGGCCACTACTGATCAAAGAGCCAGGTCTTTAGTGTCCTCCTGAAGGTCAGCAGGTCTTGGGTCTATCGTAGGCTCAGTGGGAGGGTGTTTCATGTCTTGGCGGGGAGGTGGGAGAAGGATCTCCTGCCAGTGGTTGTTCTTCGGATGCGGGGGACGGTGGTGATTGAGAGGTCGGCGGAGCATAGCTGGTGGTTGGGGGTGTAGAAGGAGAGCCATCTGTTGAGGTAGGCAGGTCCGGTCTTGTGGAGTGCCTTGTGTGCACGGATGAGGAGCTTGAAGGATATGCTCTTGTTGACGGGGAGCCAGTGTAGGTTTCTCAGGTGGGGGTGATGTGGCCGTGTTGTGGTACATCGAGCATCAGTTGTGCTGAGGCGTTTTGGATGCGTTGTAGTCGATTGATGAGCTTGGTCGGGGCTCCCGCGTAGAGGGCGTTTCTGTAGTCGAGTCTGCTGCTGACGAGGGCCTGGGTGTCTGTCTTTCTTGTATCTGTTGGGATCCATCTGTAGATCTTCCAGAGCATGCAGAGGGTGTTTCCCAGGTTGCGTGTGTGGTCAGTGGGGGTCGGGCTGCCCCCAGTGCCATTGGCCACCAGGAGTCATCCCAGGCTGACGGTTTGGAGCTGAGGATGAGGACCTCTGTCTTGTCGGAGATCAGCTTCGAACGGCCGATCTTTATCCAGTCGGCGACGGCCTTCATTCCTTCATGGAGGTTGGCTTTGGCGGTTATGGGGTCCTTGGTGAGGGAGAGGATCAGTTGAGTGTCGTCGGCGTAGGAGATTATGTTGAGGTTGTGCTGTCGGACAATGTGTGCAAGCGGGGCCATGTAAATGTTGAACAGTGTCGGGCTGAGGAAGGATCCTTGGGGCACGACGCAGATGATCTGGAGGCTTCGGAATGGAACGGGGGAGGCGGACGCTCTGGGTTCTGCCAAGAGAGGAAGGAGGTGGTCCATTCCAGAGCCTTATCTCGGATCCCTGTGGCGTGGAGGTGTGCACGTAGTTTGCGGTGGCAGACGGTGTTGAAGGCGGCGGTGAGGTCTAGGAGGATGAGTGCTGCAGTCTCCCCTTTGTCTATCAGGGTCCTGATGTCGTCGGTGGCAGCGATGAGGGCGGTCTTGGTGCTGTGGTTGCTGCGGAACCCTGACTGGGAAGGGTCCAGGATTCTGTTCTCTTCTTCACTGTTAACGATTTTCTCGATGACCTTGGCCGGGAAGGGGAGCAGAGAGATGGGTCGGAAGTTCTTGAGGTCTCTTGGGTCTGCCATGGGTTTTTTGAGTAGGGCGTGGATCTCTACATGTTTCCAGCTCTTTGGGAAGGTTGCGGTCTCAAGGGAGAGATTGATGACGTTACGTAGGTGGGGTGCAATGGAGATGCTAGCTGGTCCAGGCTAGCAAGTGGACGTGGTCGATGGTGTGCGGAGGGTCTGTTGTGTTGCTGTCTGTTGGGGCTGTCTGGGTGTTGAAGCTGTTGTGAATGTCTGCTATCTTGCGGTGGAAGAAGGTGGCGAGGGAGTCGCACAGGGCTTGCGATGGCGGGATGTCGTTGGTGTTGGAGCTGGGGTTGGAGAGTTCCTTCACGATGTTGAAGAGGTCCCTGCTGTTGTGTGCTTTGTTGTTGAGGCGGTCTTTGAAGGAGGTCTTCTTGGCAGCCCTGATGAGTTGGTGGTGGTTGAGGACGGCGTCCTTGTGTGCTGCGTGGCTGTCCGTAGTTTGTTCACTGTGCCATTTCTTCTCTAGTTTCCGGCAGGCTTGCTTGGAATCTAGGAGTTCTGCGGTGAACCAGCTGGCCCTCTTGCTGGTGTCTCTGTGGGGGGGTGTCTTCAGCGGGGCAAAGGTGTTGGTGCAGTCCTCGATCCAGCGTCTAAGGTTGAGGGCAGCGTCGTCGGTGTTGGAGGGTTCAGTGGGTGGGCTGAGAGCGAGGTTTGCATATGGTTGGTCTTCGGTGATTTTGCTCCAACGGAGGATCTGTTGGGTGCGGTGATGTGTGGTGGGTTTCTGGAAGGTGAAGTGGATGCAGCGGTGGTCGGTCCAGAGGAGTTCGATGGTGTGGCTGACGGAGACATGCGGGCTTGAGGAGAAGACGAGGTCGAGCGTGTGGCCGGCAGAGTGGATGGGCGTTGTGACGAGTTGTCTCAGTCCTTGGTTGGCGAGGTTATCGATAAGGGTTGTGAAGTTGTTCTCAAGATGAAAGTTCAGGTCTCCGAGGAGAATGTAGTCGGTGGAGGCGAGGGCGTGTGTGCTGATGAAGTCTGCGATGGAGTCGCTGAACTGGGGTCAGGGTACGGGGGGTCAGTAGACAAGGGTGCCTCTGAGGGTGGATTTGGGATCTGTGTGGATTTGGAAATGCATGTGTTTGGTGGTGCGGAGCGCGTTGTCGGTGCTAGTCAAGACCCTGATTTTGTTCTTGTGGACGATGGCAATACCTCCTCCGACTCAGTTGGTGCAGTCTCTGTGGGTGATCTTGTAGCCGTCTGGAATGTCTATGGCGATGTCAGGTGCGGAGGAGTTGTTCAACCAGGTCTCTGTCAGGAAGGCGACGTCCGGGGAGGCTGTGTTGAGCAGGTTTCAGAGCTTGACGGCGTGTTTGCGTGCGGAGTGGGTGTTCAGTAGTATGCATCGGAGGCGGTTGAGGTCTTTCTTGGTGGGTGGGGAGACCGTGTGTGCGTTTCGGGGTGGCCTTGAAGCAGTTGTGGGTCCGTCCGGGGTTGAGAGCGTGCAGAGTGCTGGTGTCGTAGAGTTTCCTTTCTCTTCCTGTTCCTTCCCAACAGGCAGTAAATGTATACACCAGGCAAATGTTAAGTTTTAGATCCCAATTAACCTTCAGCAAGGGATCGAAACGTCGACTTTCTCTAGTGGTTTCACAATTCACCACTGTGTTTAATTTGTTGTGATTTCCATTTTGGCTATACTTGCATCTGATACACTGATTTAAAAGTGGCCATTTTGCTCAGTCTTTGCCTGTAACCTTATAAGTGTTGTATGTCCCTTCTCCCTTCTATTTCCTCTCTAAATATTGTACAGGACTGTGCCCTACTACAACTGATGTTGTTCTGATATCTTTTACTCCATTTTTCGAATAATTACAAATGAAAATCCTTTTCCGGCTGGACATTGGAATTGTATAGCAGATTATTGTGGTCTATATGCCATCCTTCACATATTTTTCTAAATTGCTAAGGACCTTTGTTCTTTTAAATGTTTGGCGTCGTAGTGGCGGCGGTCGTCATGGCGGGTGCGGGGGCCAGGGGTTCTGGCGTTGGGCATGGTCCAGGCGCGGACAGGCTCAGCCAGGCTTGCCGCGTGCCAGCGGTGCGACCGTGCAGCGGCCGGCATGTATGGGGAGGTGGGAGTGAGGAGCAGCTGGGAGGCGGGAGGCGGGGCAACGAATGAGCAGCCAGGGGGGCGGAGCCGCAGAGGACACAGCGGCAGGGGCAGTGAGGGGCGACGAAGGAACAGAAGGCAAAAGGAAACAACAATTGAGGGGGAAACGAGTGGCACAGAGGACAGAAAGGTCACAAAAAGGGCAAAAAGGGCACAAAAATACAGGGGGAAACCAGTGGCAGAGAAGGCAAAAGGTCACAAGAAGGGCAAAAAGGTCACAGAAAAATGGGGGAAAACAAGTGGCACAGAGGCAAAAGGTCACAAGAAAGGGCAGAAAGGTCACAAAAAACAGGGGGAAACGAGTGGCACAGAAGGCAGAAAGGTCACAGAAATGCAGGGGCAGCTAAGCAACAGAAGGCAAAAACGGGCAAAGAGACACAGGGTGTCGCAAGGGGAGCAGAAGGAAAAACCAGGCAGGGAGGCACGGGGGCAGCAAGGGGATCAGAAGGGAAACCGGGCAGAGAGACACTGGGGCAGCGAGGGGGACTGAGGGAGAGAACGGGCACAGACCACGTACAGGCAACGGGGGAGACAGACAACAGCAGTCACAGACACAACAATAAAAATGCAGCCACTACAACGGGAGCAATGAAAGAAAATACAGGCAATACAATGGAGGATGAGCAAACCTACAGCCTACCACTGGCCACCAGGGATGAGGTACAGGTGGTAGCCTGCGGGTGGAGGATGGCTTCGAACTTCCTCAGCAGCGGCAGCTGGGCAGGGAGGCACAGGCTGTGCTGTGCGGAGGGGGAGCGACCTACCTGGAATACTACCCCTTGTATTGATGTATTGTAACAAGGGAAAGTGTCTAGGGACCTTTGCCTTGCCTTGAGAGAGATAGCATCTTAAAATGAGCACTGCCTAAGTAGCTTTATGCAGCTTGACCCAAGTAATGTGGGAAGACTTCTTAGGAAGTCTTCTCGCGCTGACAACTTAACTGATCTTGCCTTGTGAAATGCTATGTAGGGATGTCAGGTTAGCGTAGTGTAGGGACACACTAATGTTTATACTCACAAACCTCCAATGAAGGTGAAACTGGATGTTTGCTCCATAATCTTTTGTACTTTTATTTTTAAACGAGTCATAATGTGCATGTTGCACTGCCTTAACTACATCCGTAGATTTGGATTTTTCTTAGTTCCAATGTATTTTTACACCCTCACTTTGAGGTGTCTGTACATCCAGTTCTTCTTGGCTTTGTAATAAACTGACTAATCTTAATTTGTAGTCTGTGATTCTTAAGAGTCATAGTAATTTGTAACTGAAATGATTCATCATTTAATTTTTTCTCTCCCCCCCATGCTTTGACTCGGGGTTCTAGAGCGAATGTAGAACATGGAACTCAGCTCCTTCAGGGGCAAGGAGCAAGGGTTAGGTAAAACTATTCCTATGCCTTCTATAGGAAAATCCCTGTGGGTGGGGGTTACCACTGCTAATAGGTTTGAACCACTCCAGAATTTGACATTACAGGGCATTTGGAAGGAAGTGAATGTCTGTGTCTTGTCTCGAGAGGCGAGCAAGGAACAGGACCAGCCCCAGTTTCAAGACCAGCACCAGACAGCTTTTGATGTAGCTCAAGTCTGATAAGAAGAATAGAAGTATACATATAATGCTTTTGAACCTCTCAAAAGAAGTGACGCAGGGGATTGCGGTTTTGGAAACAAATCAAAGAGAGATACAAAACACTTGTACGACCTTGGAGAAGAAATTAGATTGCCTGACTGCCCGCACTGATGTTTTGGAAAAAGTTGTTGATAAACTAAGCATCACAGTATAGTCTAACACAGCAGAGATTGAGAGCTTGAGGTAAAGAGATGGGAAATCTCTGGATAGAATTGAGAGACTAGAGAACAATACAAGAAGGAATAACCTGCAGATTTTAAATTTACTAGAGGAGACTGAGGGAGTTGATCTTAAACTCTTTGTGATAAATTTGACCCTGGAAATTCAGAGAGTGCATTGTGACCCCTTTAGATTAATACCATGCCATAAGAAACCTAAAAAGATTACTTTTTATGTTTTGTCTTACTCTGTTAAAGAGCAGATATCAGGGCTTGCACTTAAAGTGAAGTCTCTATAGGGTTATGTTTCAGATATGCTCCTATATTTCCTAAGTAACATAAGACGGATAGTGGGAGTTGGGGAAACGAATATATGTACTGAAGGAACTGGGGACTAAAGCTCTGATTGAAATCCCAACCATACGTAAAGTCATGTATGACAATGAGATGTGGTACTTTAGGGAACCAGATGAGGTGGATCAGTTTACCACACACATAAAGAGGAATAAAAGCAAGTGAGACTGATCGAGAAATACACGAATTGCAAAGATAGGCTTAGGAAATGTTTTGGTTAGATGCTCATTGGTCTCTGCAAGCTAGCTCAAACTACAACATAAGTTAATGTTTTACATGGTAGAGGAGAGGGTTCTTCATAAGGAGGTGCACAGGGTGGGGAGAATATGGGAGAAAAGGATAAAAAAATAGGTTCTCTGACAATCACAGCATATTGGGTGAAATAAGGTGCTCCTGCTTCTGCAAGCGGTTTGGTTTTGGGTGCAAGTCAGATAGAAACGGCAATCATCCGGTGTCAATCTTAACATGGAATCTTAACAGTTTGAGGATAAAAAGAAAACAAGATCTAGTGATTTAATATCTATGAGACCAAACAACAACGGTTATGATTTCGCAGCGAACACATCTCCAAAAATATGAATGCCTGGGCGTTTTCTGTAAATAAAAGTGGTCCACACAGAATGTATGTACCACACAGAGGGGCTGGAAAGGGCATGCCAATAACAGTGAGGCGCTGTTGAATGCACCGACTGCACACACAGCTGCTCTGGATGTGCCTGTAAGTGAGGAGAGCACGAGCAGGAGCAGCATTGAAAGCACCCTTGTGCCTGAAACTAGGAGGAGCAGGCGCCATGCTGAGGCCACCGGCCAGCAAGACAGTGAGCAGCTTGAACCACCTACTAGTGTTACTGGGAGGCGAGCAAGGAAATAACTTTCACAGTTCATGGTGAATTTAACCAGAACTGAGAGCATTGCAGTTATATGCTTAGTGTTGCACTTGTGTGCTTTAGAAATACAACGTTATTACAAAATTAAACTAGTATTGTAGCATACTACGCCTGTCTTTGTCTCCTTACTTACTTAAAAATAGTTGCAAGTGACCTCTTCCCGCCTGTGTCTGCCATCAGTTGATGTTGCTCCTCCAGATGTGTGTGGTTCAGGCACTGCTTCCTCGTCATCATGGTCCTCATAATCTGAGATTTCCACTTCTGTGCCCTTCTTGACCGCCAGGTTGTGCAGCATTGCACAGGCTGCAATCATTTTGCAGCAGGTGATTGGTGTGTACTGGCGGGCCCCTCTACTTTTATGGAGGCAGCGAAACCTGCTCTTCCACATGCCAAAGATGCGCTCCACAATGTTTCTAGTTGTTTTGTGTGCCCTGTTGTATCTCCTCTGACTTGGTGTTGTTGGGTTGAGGTAGGGTGTGAGGATGAAGGACCAGAGGGCATATGCACTGTCCCCTATTAGTGAGAAGAAATTAACATTAATCACATGCTCCCACACATCCACCTGTAATACGATTCAAGTAATTTTCACACAGTGTCTCACCTAGCAAGTATCCTATGCCGAATTCCCCCGCAGTCAGGCGTGCGTAAATCCCACTGTTTCGGAAGATGTAGGAGTCATGGGTACTCCCCTGGAATTTGGCTACTATGTCAGTAATCACGTATTTTGCATCACAGATCACCTGTACATTTATGGTGTGGGTGGACTTCCGGTTCCGATAAATGTACTCTGTGGCAGCAGGTGGGCATATTGGTATGTGGGTAGCATCAATGCAGCCAATGATGTTAGGGAACTGCGCCATCTGATAGAAGTCTGTCTTTGTCCTTAGCAGTTCTGAGTGCGTTGCAGGGAAGCTAATGTAGTGCTGCATTCTCTGCAACATGGCATCAAGGAATTTTTTAAAGAAATGGTACAGACAGCTCTGGGACACCCCACCTACTGCAGCAACCACACTCTGGTAGCTTCCAGATGCAAGCAGGTGTAGGCTGCACAGCACCTGCACATGGGGTGGGATGGAGTGCACCCTTGGGGTAGGATGGTCCAAAAGTGGGTGTAGGTCCCTGATGAGGTCCAGGATTGTTTGTGGGGCCATCCTGTACCTCTGTAGGATCTCAGGCTCAGCGATGTAGAATAGTGTGATCCTCTGCCTATACACCTGCTCCTCCCTCCTCCAGAAACTCTCTCCTTCTGCCTGGAGCCGTAGCCGCCTCGCAATGACATAGAACACCGCCATTCTGGTGTACGTGGTGCATTTTGGGGCTTTTTTTATAGCCTCCACCTGGTTACCACCTGATTTCAATCCATGGTAAATACCGACTCTTAAATACAGAATTTCATGCAAATTCGGTATTTAAAAGGGGACCTACATCTCGAAATTCATTTTTCCATTTCTTATTTACCGATTCGGTAAATTTACCGAATCGGTAGCTTTACCGATTAGGAAACTTTACTGATTCTGTAAATTTACCGATTCGGTAACTTTACCAATTCTGTAAATTTACCGATTCTGAAATGTACCGATTCGGTAGCGTTACCGATTCGGAAACTTTACCGATTCAGTATATTTACCGATTCAACTACTTTTTGGTCCCCTACATCCCGAATGCCCAATACCGGTCGGTAATGGTCGAAATTACCGAATTTCGGCCGTTACCGACCGGTATTGGGCCACCTACATATGGCCCCTAGACATTAATTTTAGAAATAGCTCAAGAACAAAACAACAAAAATTCAATGTGTAGAAGTTGAAATATGAATTTTTAAAGAATAAAAAGACGTCTAGCACTTAAAAGCAATAAGTGCTAATGTGGGTTATCTGGTGGACTGGACCAGAGCAAAGTCAACAGTTCAGACCAACCACGATGGAGAGCAGGCCGGGAACAAGATCCAAGCAGGCCCGTTGATCCTGGTCACAACAGCGAGGTGTGGAGTACAGATGAGTGATTCATCAATGTCGTGCCTGGAGTCAAGTTGATGCATTGATTTCTTCACGTAGTGGGGTTGATGCGTCTGGTCTGATCAGCAAAGCACAGGTGCTGAGTGCAGCGGTTCAGAAGGTGATGCGCCGAGTCAATCCACACTGGAGGGGCAAACCATCAATCTTCTTCATTCAGTGGTGGCAATGCGTAGGTTCTGAAATGGTGGTTACGGATGCGAGGCAGAGATTCCAAGTGCCATGTGAGTAGGGGTAGAGACTTTGATAGCCCTGAGTCTCAAGCAACAGGAAGGAAAACAACAAGCCATTGGCGATCACTTCAGGCCAGCTCTCCATCAGCAGGGCTAGAGAGCAGCAGGCAGCACAGCAGAAAGACAAGCCTTCCAGTCAGCAGTCCAGCAGGGTGCCAGTCCTTGATACAGCAGTTCTTCTGACACAGTCCAGAAGTGTCTAGTGTGGTGGGGTCAGAAACCCAGTACAGGCAGCTGTACCTTTGAAGTGGGTGTGACTTAAAATAAAGGTCTTTGAAGTGAACAGAGGTCCTTTATTTCCAGGCCTGGTTCCAGACTATCAGTAGGGGGTAATCAGCCCTTTGTGTGGGGACATGGCACTGCCTATTCAAGTGTGCCTCCCTCCCTTCCTTCCTAGAGAACTAAGAGCAGAGAAATGTCCACTTTTTAAATGTCAAAGAGGTTAGCGTGCGCACACCTTCCCTTTTCATTTTGTTCATATTCGACTTTTGTTTAAATCGACAGTATTTGCGTGCAGAGCAGAGCTGTGTTTGTCCCAACACAGTCATCTTGAAGTAATTGGAAGAGGGTTCGCCGTTTGCGTTCCTATCTGTCGCAGTGCGACAGATAGGAACGCAAACGGCGAACCCTCTTCCAATTACTTTTTAAATGTGACATTTCTAATATAGTAATGTTGGATCCATCTTTACCAGTTATGAGGTTTTGTCACTACCATTCTAAAGATATAAAACATGACACAGCTGTTCCTTTCTGATCAGGAATTACTGCTTAAAAGTGTATTAAGGAATTCCCAATGTTAATCTATGAGAGAAGTAGGGCTCATAGCAGTGAAACAAACGATTTAGGTGTTTTTCATTACCAGGACGTGTCCTACCTTTTTCTTACATACTACCCGGCCCTATGGGCTACCTAGGTTCTACCTTTGGGTGACTTATGTGTAATAAAAGGGGAGTTTAAGGCTTGGCAAATGGTTTTAATTGCCAAGTCATAATGGCCGTAAAACTACACACACAGGCTCTGCAGTGGAAGGCCTTAGGCATATTTAAATGGCTACTTGTCTGGGTAGCACAATCAGTGCTGCAGGCCCACTAGTCGTATTTCATTTACTGTCCGTGGGTATATGGAATACCACTTTACAAGGGACTTACAAGTAATTTAAATACGCCATTTGTGTATGCCCAATGTTACCATATTTAGGGGAGAAGCACATGCACTTTAGCATTGGTTAGCAGTGTTACATCGTTCAGAGGCCTAAGGTCAACAAAAAGAATCAGCAAAAAGAAGCTTGAAGCAGACAAAAAATGTTGGGGAAAGACCTAACTAAGGATGACAGGTCTAGCACATATTGTGGAAATTTCATTGGACCCTCATTTTCAGTAATCTTGCACCATTGATAAAAACCATAAACATCTGACATTCCCTCCGGTGGCGCCTCTTCACCTTACCTAACTGGAACTCTTACATCACCCCTCATCATATCTACAAAGGTTTTAAAACATTTCATTTTTGCAATAATTCAACAGTGATTGTGCAATGATCTAACTCAATTTCAATGTTTTAAATCTGTATCAGTTCAAACTACTTCTCCAATACTGTTACAGCTCTAATGCTTGAAGACACGTCAACCAATCTCAACACGGTTGTCTCACAATAACTGACCTATGCCAGCATGTCACTGTGTGTCATCATCAACCAACAGCAGACCTATTGTCTCATTCTTTGTTTCGGTTCACCCTCCTTCACAATTTTCTCCTACACCAATTCTACAATTCTAAGAAAAGCATTATAAACAAATAACTTTGTTTTCTCCGCTACAGGAATTCAAAGTACTTCAATCATAAAAGAATCAATTAAATTGAAGGTTTCTACACCCACCGATTTCCCTACACTTACAAGAATGAAATCTTGACCAAATGGGAAATCACTCCAAATAATGTAGCTTCCCCTTTGTGCAATAGGTTCCGCTAACACCAATATTAGTACAATCACAATCCTGTTATAATCCCTATCTCAGTTGTGCAATCCGATGGTACCTCACAAATATGGACCACAAATATTAACAGTCAAATAACAACACAACTTCGAATGTTTTTTTACTATCCTAGGATCTTAGACTGTCTTGAGCCCATAACCACTTTAATTGTTCATCATTTTATGCTCAAACGCCACTTTTTCTCAAGCACAACAATCTCAACATAGACAATATCAGCTCATAACCCTTTTGACACTCACATCTCCAATACTTCAATCTTCATTGCCACTTTTAATCTGTCAATCTTCAAACTCAGGCTTTGAATTTAAAGCCTTTGCATTTCTAAACTAAGGCTCAATTATTTCAGCTCTTCCCCCATGACATGAACCATTCCTCTGCTAACAAACTGATGGACCACAGGGTTTTTTGTCACTTACTCATCACCGTGAACCAGGAATACAGGTCATTGGATCTTTGATGTCGATGGAGATGTAAGGAGCTGAAGTCAATCATAAACTTTACCAATTATATATTATTTTATGTCAGGTTGTAAAGAGAGTTAGGAATGAGTTAAAGGGGTTTTATTTTCAAATGTTTTAATTACTCATTCTTTATTAAGCATTATTTTCCAAAATTAATCAGAATGTTTAACAATTAATCAATCGATAAATAATAATAGGATGACATCTATACAATGAAAAGCAAAAGCATTTTCAATTAGTTGAGGTCTGATGAGATATTCGAGCATAATCATAAAGCTTTTACCTATGTAAGCTGGGAAGTATTTTTGGGTTAATTAATAGCAAAACAAGAAATAAACTAGGACTTCCCAAAAAGAAACATCTTAGAGAATCAGTATAGACTCTTTTCTCAGAAAGTCAGACAAGGGAATCGAACGAGTACACCTCAATCTGCTCTGCTCTATATCCAAGGATGGAATAATCTCCATCTGCCTCTGCCTAACTAATCTAAGTACATGCACCAATATAAACACATGTTTTCGGAGATTGCAGCAATGAGATGTTCTTTATCTTCGAGTTGCCCAATGAGAATTCAGCATGCTCCTGGGAACTGGCTTACTCTCGAACCTCTCACCAGTGTACAACCATCTTCTAACCTTGTGTCCTTACATGTTACGGGCACATCCTTTATTGTTTCCTCGCACATTTTCCCACGAATCGCCCTTCCTGCCATTTATATATGTTGCTGTGAGAACATCACTATCAGTCGTCTAATACAACAAATGTCTATTCAATAACTCATAAACCGTAGCTCCCGACATTGCAACATCTGCAGTAAAGAGAAGAAAAACAACTTGCACGTATTTCTTGGTTAAAGTGAAAAAGTGTTTCAGTATTAATGGGCTTTCATGTTACAGCATGGTGTGTTTATGTGTGTCAACTTAAAGTGAAATCCAGGCCTTATTACTAGATGGCAAGCCCATAGATCCGAAGTATGGTTGGCTACTACAATTCTTGCATTAAACATTTCAGATTTTTAAATGTAAATTCTGTACATTATGTTCTTCAATAAAAGATTTTGTAAAAAAAATCAAAATTCGCACTAGAAAGGGCATTCTTTAAAAGTTCATTCTGATGATTTTGGAGGGAGATTTTTTGTCTCCGTGGACAGAAAGACAGAAAGTATGGTCATCTCCATATCCCCATTTATGAATACCCCCAGAGTTTCTACAGTTTGCAATACTGGAGTGTCACTTCCAGTTGAGAGTTCTACCATTTAGACTAAAATCCTTGTCCTTGGTCTATGCCAAGGGTCTGTCTCACCTAATAACAGCACTTCAACAAGGGGACCTGTTCAGTGCTATCAGGATGATTTCCTATTTTGTTCTGTGTCAAGGGACTTAACACATTTTCAAGTAGAAAGCTTTCTATTTGTACTCAGGGAGCATGGGTTCTAAATAAACACAAAGAAGTCTCAACATTTTTCTTATCAGTAAGAAGTATTTATCAGAGGAAAGTTCTTTACAGATCTTGATTTGGTAACTCTACCAAAGAGCAGAGCCCAAATGATCCAGGAGCACATATGTAGACCTCTGGAGCTAAATGTTCCAGCAGAAGCAGTTTAGCTACAGATTAAAGGGGACCTGGCAGCGACTGTGTTTCTAGTTCCTTGAGCCAGGTTTCACCTCAAAAAAGTAATGACTCATATTTCGGATGCAGTCCATTATGTCAAGAACTATCATTGAAGATCCTATTGACACAGGGCATGAAACAGGTGTTGCAGTGGTAGTTGGAAGCACAGAATGTGTGGAAGGCTATCACCCTCCAAGTCCTTTATTTCTAGCAAAAGACACAAGTGCAATAGGATGGGTTGCATCAATCAATCAATGAATCATTCAACCAAATCTTTATTCGAAGACAGAGGTATGCATACAAGCAGACAAAATATACAATAAATAAATATTTTGTCAAGTTCAGAATATAACGCTCAACATGATATTCCCAAATCAGTGGTATATAATCATGATAAAAAAAACTCAGTAAGACACGCTCCAATTCAGAAGGTCAAATCTTCAAATTTGAGGGATTTTGATGCCTTTTGATTACCCATTCTGGTTTTCTCTACCCTGCTGTCAGACAGTTTGATTAATGTCAGGACAGACAACATAACAACAAAGTCTTACATCCACAGGTGGGGAAACATGGTCAGCTTCCCTTGTCAGGGTATTGGATCAGATATTTAGTTGGATAGAGAGGCGATCAGGGCATTGGGGCAGTGCATTTCAGCCGATAGTGAACTCAGTAGTGACAAATTTAACAGAATCATTACATCCTCGCCAGAGTTTTGTCTGAATCTTCGGGTGTGTGCTCAGACATGGGGAGACCCCGTGATAAATCTGTTTGCTTCACCTCAGAACGAGCTTCTATCTCTTTTTTGTATGAGAAGCAAAGGAGAGGGGCGTGGGGGGGGTGTAAAGTGTAATTTCAAGACCTTGCTCAGTTGTTTTCTTTATACCTTTCCTCCTTGTAAAATATTGGGTTGTTGGTTGAGGGGGGATGAAACCCTACTCAAGCAGCAACCACAAATCGTGTCAGAGTGAAACACAAACAACCCCAAATGAACCTGTGCCAAACCCTCTGGTAGCTTGGCACAAAAGCAGTCAGTCTTACCTTAGAAGCAATGTGTAAACTATTTATACAGTACATCAAACAGTAATAAAGTGAAACCACACCAGAAAAATCCCATGCTAATTTAGAAAAAAGAGTACATTTTAATAAAATATTTGACACTATATTGACAAAAATCCAATCAGTTGATTCGGAGAAATGCAATTTTAAAGATTTCAGGAAAGTATAGCGCCTAAATGCACAAAGCTCCAAACGCAGCTATCTGATCATGACAAACCAGTTGAAAGTTGCAAGTTCAGGTCAACCACAATAGAAAGCAGGCCAGATACGAGGACCAGCTTAGCCCCCTGAAAGAGTTACCTTCGAAAGTCTAGCACAAACACTCCATTTTACAGTGGAGGGGGCCACGAGAGGCCAGAAGAGCACTGTGGATGGCTGTAGCGTGAAGATCGTGTTAAGCGTTGCAGTTGGTTGTTGTTGGAGATTCGTGTTGGTGGTCGCAGTGGTCTGTTGATGTTGAAGTGAAAAGTGCAGCTCTCGCATTGCTGGTTGACATTAGCAGTCCCTATAGCATGAAGATTCACCGGAGCTTCATCTTGGCTGTCTGTGTGGGCAGCAAGTTCTTCATGCAAATGGTCTTGTTCAAATGATTCCACACCAAATGTCCATGACTTGAGGGGCACCTCTTGGGGATCAGGATCTTACTCCAGCTGAGGCTATCAGGGCTCAGGCAGGTCCAAGGAGCAGGTTAGTTGGGCAGCTGGGCAGATGTTATGCCTCTGTAGCTCAGAACAGGAGGTCAGTATACTGTCCTTTACAGTCACTTCAGACTGGGATGAAGAGTGCAGGTCCAGTCTTCCTTCTCTGCACATAGGGCAGGCCTTCATCAGTCGGATGTCCTTCTCCTGTAGTAGGATGGAATGTCAGAATGGCTGTAGATGAACTGTACACACAAATAGGGATAAACCCATATAGTTTGGCACCATGAGACTTGCTTCCTAATCTGCTATGAAACTATCTACACACACAGAGGGCTCACGAGATCTCATTAGGGACCTACAATAATGCTGTAGTCTTTGGAGGACCTGTGTGGGTTGCCTGCCTTTTATGACACGCGCTGACCTGTGCATGGGTTGGATTGGTGTGGTTAGCTTACTGGATTGTTCTCTAATCGAGGGGGTCGGAGGTCCGAGGCACATGTGGAGTCTGTGTCGCAGCATGGGCACTTGGATTCGGTGCTGCTTTCATCTGTGCACGTGTCCTTTGTGGGGAAGTCAAGCGTACTACAGGTAGACGTCTAGGGTTGGTGGCAACTGACTACCGTTCTGGCTACTGGTGAGTATGGGACTCTATTTCCTATGGTTCCGCGGGGTCGCACGCACTACGGAATGACGTAGAACGCCTCCCGACACGTTTCGGGAAGGGTGTGACCTACGGGCGGGTCTTCCAGGCTATTTCAACTCCTCACAACAGACCGCCAGCATCTACGCGGCGATCCAAAGACAGGCAGCCAAACGAGGTGTCGTCCTCGGAACAGTAAGGAGTTACAGAGGGGCTTGGGGTAGTATTGTGACCTGCTGTTCTCGAGGCATGCAGCGTTGCTTGAGCTGATGCCACCATGTCATGAGGTTGCAGGCTCATATATCTTACTCACGGTGGCTCACACCTACAACATCTTGAGCAAAACGTAACCACAGCCTGGGTGCGAGACACTTCCTTTGTTTTGTTATTTCCCTTCACTACAGGTTGTGTTCTTGGGACACCTACCTGCAGGACGCCATGTCCAGTTTACTTCCTTAATAAACTCGGTGAGTGATTTGCATGAAAGTGAGTCTGTGTCGCTCCCGGTGATACTGCTTGTGGGGCATATAGACTATAATTAAACATGATTACAGGAGACAGAGGGCGGATGCATAAAGATATGTAGTTTGATTTTGATTATAACATTGCACACAAGGCTTTATTTCGTTTTATCTCATTTTATATGATGTTGGTGGGTGCTAAATATGTTATCCCCAAAGACCACAGACAAAAGAAAGAAACTTTCCATTATGACTAAGGGGGTTGTGACAATGTGATTATATTCCTCTTTCTCCCCCTTGAGGTTCTAACAATATACTCATAGGGGATTTTTTTACTATTCCAGCATATGTTTCCCTTGTTGTTGGGATCCCCTCCATACATGTTGATTCAACTGGAATCCCATGCGATCAGTGAATTGGTACGTTGACCGAATTATGGTGTGACCAATAGTGGGACGGGTAGCAACACATGTCCTGAAGAAGACCGGGGTGAACTCCGTGGCACAGTAAGTCGGTCATAACATGTTGACAAAGGTGGTATTAGGAGGGTTGTTTTGAGAATCTTGACGTTTTTTGTGAATTTTGGGCCAGCGAGGAAGGGTTTTAAACCTACAGTACAAACCCATAGCAGAAGAGTTAGGTACTTGATCACTTTGAAATACAAAGAACCAGCTCTTCCTTCTTCACTAGGAGTTCAGAGTAAGTCAATTAATGGGTCGTCAGTCTCTATAGCCGAGGTTCATGGAAGATAATTTGCTCAAATTGGCAATGCAGCAACTTGGGCCGTTCGGTCTACCATTGCGAATCATAATAGGATAAAGCAAGATGTGGATGTAAAGGACGTTTTTGATTTCAAATAGTTTTCTTTCATGGAGTAAATAGAGGAAAGACGATGTATATTAAAGATCAAAGCATTCATTTACAGTTAAGCTTCTATTTGCTTGGCCAACTTTTCCTTCCTAATGAATTCAAGCGAGGAGGAAGAGGAGGTGATGCTTCAATTGCTTACTGGTAATTGCAATACTTTGAGTTCTTCCCTAGCTTTAATTCAATACTTACCTCCCTCAAATCCTGTTGTTTCCAGTCCGACTGGTAGGTATGTAATTTGGGACACACAGGATGTGATGGAGGAGACCTTTTACCACAAAGAGTCAGTGCTGATTAAGCGTGTCTGTGAAGCAGGGCTGCCTCACTTCATAATGAATTAAAACAAGAGAGGAACACAGAGTTTGGAATGTATTGGTAAGTAATTGAACCATTTTCATGGATTTGGACAAAACACCCCCATGGCATTTTAGTGGAATTGCTTGCCCCACAGATGCATAAAATACCTGTGGAGAAAAAAGAATAGAAAAATGTATGAACTAATGAATGAACAATTCTGCAAACTTACTTGAAAGGATTGCTTATCTTGTGGAGAGTCCACCCGATTATGTCTTGTGGAGTATTCTTGGAATGAATGACTTGCATAGATTCCACCAAGTTTCCCTGAAAACTTTTATGAACCCACCGGAAATCTATTCAGATCGCAAGCACAGTCAGCATGAGAGCTTGAGGATTTCAAGAGGCCGCCCTGGAATAAATTATATACAGTAACATATTTTAGCCTCTGTGTGTTTCAGCACTGCAGGTTCCAGTGTCTCTAGCTGGGGTAGTGAAGGGCTGGGCAGGAAGAAATTTGAATATGTAACTATGTTTCCACAATATGAAATAAGACTGTGTAACATCTCATTTTGTCATACTTCTGTTAAGAGTACATAAAATATTCAAATTAAAATTAGAGTTCTGCTTATCTGCTATCTCCTGTATTTTATAATGTGAGCAGAAATGAATCTATACACACACTAAACCCTAGTAGTTGCTACGGGAGGGATCAAGAGGCTACGGGGTTTGGGGGTGAGCTGGCCTCCAAGTAAGACAAGTACAAACAAAAAGAAGCTACCATGAATGAGTGTCTGAGTCTAAGGTGGGAAAAAGTTCATTACACCGTCTCCTGTGTGGTGCTGGGCATATCACATAATTTGAAGGACTGTCCTCACACACCACCAGGTCTTTGCCAGTCTTCGCTCTCTAAAAACCGCGTTTGATAGAGAGCGGGCCTTCACCTGGAGACAGGGAGGCACTTCTAAAAGCTAAGTGGGGGGGCCGTGGGAGAAGTGTGTGATTTTAAAATGAATGCAAACTCCAAATGTGATTTAATAGTAAGGTGTTTGTCCAGCTCACAATCTTACCCCAGGTTAGGGGTTGAGATGTCCCATGGGAAGGGGGGGGGGATGAGGGACCCCTGTACTCACACTCTGTAATCAGAGTAAGGGAGAGATCTTTTAGTGAAAAAGCAAAATTATATACATTAAGGGCCACACATTGTAGCTCACACACACATCCATAAAAAATACTCTGAAAACGAGTTCTATGGTTTAAGAAACTCCATTTTCCAAGCATTCACCGCAATCACACCCTTTCTGCCTCAAGTTGCATCCCTCGTTTTACTCCTACAAACTGTCCACGCCTCTTCCCCGCTGGTAGCGGAATGAGCGTTGGCGTTAGGTTTATGTAGGTGCCCAGCTTTGGTAATCACTAGTTAATCAAGTGAGAATGGGCACAGACTGTGTTAATTAACGATTGTTCCATATCCGGTGTCCGACAAGGTGCCTGGGCGGTGAACGGCGCTTAATTGTGTCGCTCTGCATCGGCTGTCCTGAAAGGGCTGCCTGGTGTGAGAGACCCGTGATCAGGTGTTTGATTGCGGTAGACATGTGGTGTATCTGAAGACGGAGACGCCTCGAAAGGACAGGGCGTGGTTGAGGGCGCACATTCGCAAAGCAGTTCACAAGCTATTCAGCTCAGTGCTGGTACGCGCATGCGCGCACAGTTTGTAAGGCAAAAATGGAACTAGTGCCCGAATTACCGGGCAGCATGTAATCAGTTTGGGATATTACAGAGAAAACAATGTATGGAGACTTAAAGGGTTTTCTATGCAGCAATACAATAATTGCCTTGATGCTAGATGAAATAAATCTAGTATGTGGTGCTACAGGAGCATTGAAGAATCAAAAAGCTTAAAAGTTTGAAATGTTAGAAGCTTAATGACAAATGAGACCGTTATTGGGGAGTCCCAAGAGCATTTAAAAATGAAAGGCTTAGCTGCAAGAAGCGTCATAGCCATTGAGGCCATAGTTGGGAGACCATAGGTGGAATATCCCCATTTGTTCTCAAATATATATGACCAATGGAAAACAGATGTTTGGGGTGAAGGCATGTATATACATACCCCCGCTCGTATGGTAGGTCTCATTGATGTTTTGATTGAGCAGAGTCTCCTATCATGGAGGGAGGTGCTGCACGCATACCATCAATTGTGTGCAGATTTTAGATAGATGCATTTGTGATACAGTTTGATCGATTTAACCAATTTGCAGCAATGGGATATCATTGTTGATGCCTGTTTCCCATGATTTGAGGCGATAGACCCAGCGTTTTTCCAGTGTGTGAATTTTCATTTGTATGTTAGGGATGCTTGGGTTGGGACCCGTCTCTGTGGCCTTTTTCAAGGTAGTGGTGTGTCAATTTAGTGTTATTTCTTTTGCATCTAGTGGTACTCTGATGCTCATTGATTCTCATTTTTATATTCCTCGTTGTCATTCCCACATAAAAGAGGTTATAGTAAATTGATACTTGTATAGCGCACTACTCACCCGCAAGGGTCTCAAGGCGCTTGTAGGAATACCGCTGTGGAACCCATCCTGGCTTTCCCTGTGAGGCGTCCACTCCTGGGCACCGCCAAGGTGGAGGCCAGGCATCCTTAGCGTTGTGGGGGCCGTTGTGGAGATTTAGCAAGCTATTGCCCAGAGTTGCAGAGTGGGACTCCTTGATTGGAATAGGCACTGAGGGGAGAATTATCAGGTCCGTGGAATTTTGAGCCCAAGACCCGCCGAGTTGGGGAATAGAACCCCGGTCCCGGGCTAGACTTCTGCATCAGGGTCTGCCGCTCTAATCATTGGGCATTTGATCAAGTAAATGACGTTTTTGCGGTTACAAATGGTTTGCCGGTTAGTATATCCACTTCCTTCGTGTGGTGGGTATACTGACATGCCACACAGTTGCCACAAGGGTAGTGACCCACTGGTCATTGATGATCCCATAAGGTTAGCTGGGTTTGAGATGTGGCAATTGTATTTTCACATGGTCCAGTTCATTGCGGATGTTAGAGTTCCTTTTGAATGCGAATAGTGGTAAAGACCATAGTATTCCAGCACCATTCAGGATGTGCCAGTTCTTTTGTATTATGGTTTGCACTTTGTTCGAGATAGGAGTGTATGTCGTGACACATACTATTCTCTCATTTTCTTGTTTCTCATGATGTTCCAAATGGGCCTCACGGTTGTTGTTCCATGCCCACTTCCTAGCTCTTGTAACCAATTTCTTTTCTCTCTCTCTCTCTCTCTCTCTCTCTCGCTCGCTCTCTCTCTCTCTCTCTCTCTCTCGCTCTCTCTCTCTCGCTCTCTCTTTCCCTGAAATTGTAATTTACATAGCAGTGAAATGCATCTTAGTTCAAGTTCAAGTTTATTTTTTTTTTATTTTACTTTATCTCAAACTACAATCACCCAAAGACATCACGCTCTTTAACTCAACGATCAGAAGCACCCAATCTTGGCTGGCCGCTAATCATCTCAAACTCAATGCCCTTAAAACAGAGTTCCTTCTGATCTCACCTCCCGCGAAGATCACTACCGCACAAATGTGGCTTAAAGACCTAACGGCACTCAATGTTCAACCCACCATCGTGGACTCAGCGAAATCTTTGGGCATAACACTTGACACCAATCTCAGCATGCAGGAACACATCAACAAAGCAACTAAGGGAGCGAACTACCAAATCAACACCCTTAGGAAACTTAAACCTTTCCTTCCAGCCAAAGACTTCCAAACTGCGGTACAATCACTAGTCATACCTCGAATAGAATACGGCAGCACCGCCCTCTGCGGTCTCCCCCTAGCTACTACGGCACCCATAAGAGCCTCTTTAAACACCGCAGCGAGACTTATCACTGGATCAAAAAAACACTCACACATTTCCCCTGACTTCAAATCCCTGAACTGGCTGCCGTTTGAAGCCAGAATACACCTGAAAATCGCTTGTTTGACGCACAAGGCTGTCCACCTGAGCTCACCTAGATACCTCGCTCAGAAGCTGTCGATTTCTGGAGGCTCCAGAAACACTAGAGGCACAAACAATCTTTTGCTAAAGCCTAAAAGATTCCGCAAGGAAAAACCTATAAACGCTCTTTCTCAGGAATGGCTCCCAGGATTTGGAACTCGCTCCCCCCTGAAACCAGGCTCATCACCTCTACCATACTTTTCAAGAAAGAAGTAAAAGCGATCCTCATGCCTAAATACACTTGAAACACTACTGGGGAAAAACTACAAAGACTCGATACTCATCTGTACTACTTGTTCGAACCCTTTGTATTTTTATTTTTTGACTTTGAAATTGACTTACTTGATTGTTTTATGATATCACTTCAATGTACTTTTAACATGATTGATGTATCTGCGTATACATGCTCCCCTCCTCTGTAAAGCGCTCTGATATCTGCGAAGATCTTGTTCGCGCTATATAAAACTTTCAAAATAAATAAATAAAATAAAATAAGTTCTGGAATTTGTATAGCGCACTGCTCACCCAGAGGGTCTCAAGGCGCTTGGGCGAGGGGATCATTATTTGTCGAATATCCAAGTTTTAAGATCTTTCCTGAAGGCGATGTGATTTTGAGTAAGGCGGAGGTGAGTGGGGAGTGAGTTCTAGGTCTTGGCGGCAAGGAAGGAGAAGGATCTGCCACCCATGGTGGATTTTCGGATGCGTGGGACTACGGCAAGGGCTTGATTGGACGATCTTAGTTGGCGGGTGGGTTTGTAGAAGGACAGGCGAGTGTTGAGGCATTCGGGACCTAGATTGTAGAGGGCCTTGTGTGCGTGGGTGAGAAGGCGGAATGTAATTCATTTGTTGACGGGAAGCCAGTGGAGGTCTTTTAGGTGTTCGGTGATGTGATCTTGGCGAGGGATGTCCAATATGAGTTTCGCTGATGCGTTTTGGATGCGTTGGAGTTTTTTCTGTAATTTTGCTGTGATTCCGGCGTAAAGTGTGTTGCCCTAATCGAGTCGACTTGTGACCAGTGCGTGGGTGACAGTCTTTCTTGTATCCAGGGGGATCCAGCAGAAGATCTTTTTGAGAGTGCAAAGTATGTTGAAGCAAGAGGATGAGACTGCGTTGACTTGTCTGGACATCCAGAGAGAGGAGTCTAGGATGAAGCCAAGGTTACGTGCGTGGTCTGTGGGTGTGGGTGCTGTGCCCAGAGCGGAAGGCCACCAAGAGTCGTCCCAGGCAGTGGGGGAGGATCCTAGGATGAGCACCTCCGTTTTGTCTGAGTTTAGTTTTAGGCGGCTATGATTCATCCATTCGGCTACATCTTTCATGCCTTCGTGAAGATTGGTTTTGGCGGTGTTGGGGTCTTTGGTGAGGGAAAGGATAAGCTGGGTGTCGTCGGCGTAAGAGATGATGTTGAGGTTGTGTTGACGCGCGATGGAAGCGAGTGGACTCATGTAAACGTTGAAGAGGGTGGGACTGAGTGAAGATCCTTGTGGTACGCCACAGATGACTTCGGTGGCTTCAGAGTTGAAAGGGGGAAGTCGGACTCTTTGGGTTCTCCCAGCGAGGAATGAGGTGATCCAGTTCAAGGCTTTTCCTTGTATTCCAATGTTGCTGAGGCGTTGTATAAGGGAACTGTGGCAGACTGTGTCGAAAGCGGCGGAGAGGTCGAGTAGAATGAGGGCCACTGTTTCACCGTTGTCCAGTAGAGTTCGGATGTCGTCAGTAGCTGCAATTAGGGCAGTTTCGGTGCTGTGTTTGGCTCGAAATCCGGATTGGGATGGGTCTAGGGAGTTGTTGGATTCAAGGAAGGCGGCGAGCTGGCTGTTGACGGCTTTCTCGATGACTTTGGCCGGGAATGGGAGGAGGGAGATGGGCCGGTAGTTTTTAAGTTCAGAGGGGTCTGCTGCGGGTTTCTTCAAGAGGGCGCTGAGTTCGGCGTGTTTCCAGCTTTCTGGAAAGGTGGCAGAGTTGAATGAGCAGTTGATGACATCACGGAGATGGGGTGCGATGATGGAGTCTGCTTTGTTGAAGATGTGGTGGGGGCAGGGGTCAGTTGGCGAGCCAGAGTGGATTGAGTTCATTAGGCGGATGGTTTCTTCAGTGGTGATTGGGTTCCAGGCGCTAAGAATGTTAGTTGGCGGGGTTGGATCTGAGGGGGGTGGGAAGGGATGATCGCTGGGAGTGTTCTCGAAGCTGTTGTGGATGTCGGCAATTTTGTTGTAGAAGAAGGAGGATAACGCGTTGCAGAGGTCTTGGGAAGGAGTAATGTCGTTGGATGCTGCGGTGGGGTTGGTGAATTCTTTAACGATGTTGAAGAGTTCCTTGCTGTTGTGAGAGTTGTTGTCGAGACGATCCTTGAATGCTGATTTCTTGGCGGATCGGATCAGTTGGTGGTGTATTCGGGTGGCTGCCTTAAGGGTGGCCTTGTTGTCTGTGGTCGGGTTTTTTCTCCATGTTTTCTCCAGGGTGCGGCATAGCTTCTGGGATTTTTTAAGGTCATCGTTGAACCAGGGAGCCTTTTTGTTGGTTGATTTGATCTGGTGTTTTTTCAGGGGTGCTAATTCGTCAGCGCTATGGGTGATCCATTGCTTGAGATTGGTGGCTGCTTGGTCTGGGTCCAATGAGAGGGTGGGAGGGTTTTGATTGAGTGAGGGTGCCTCTAAGTGTGGTCCTAGGGTCGGTGTGGATTTGAAAGTGGAGATGTTCGCCGGATGTAAGATTATCATCGGTGCTGGACGTGACTTTGATGGTGTTCTTATGGACGATGGCAATGCCTCCTCCTGTTTGGTTGGTGCGGTCTTTACGGGTACTCTTGTAGCCGTCCGGTATGGCTATGGCGATGTCGGGTGCTGATGATGTGTTCATCCATGTTTCTGTAAGGAAGGCGATGTCAGGTGAAGCAGTGTCGAGTAGGTCCCAGAGTTCCGTAGCGTGTCTGTGGACCGAGCGGGTGTTGAGCAGGATGCACTTCAGGTGATTAGCGTCGGGGCAGCGTGTGGCGGAGGAGGGTTTGGTGAGGGTCCTGGAGCAGTTGAACTTGCAGGAGAGGCAGGTGAATGGACCTTGGGTACGTCCTGGGGTGGCTAAGCAGCATTGTGGTGTGCGTCCGGGGTTGAGGGCGAGGAGAGTTGCGGCATCATATGTGACTCTAGTGGGTTGGGTGCAGCCGGGACCAGGGGGTCTGGCGCTGGGCGCGGTCCAGGCGCGGACGGGCGTAGACGGGCTTACCTTTGGCGCACCTTCGGCGCGCATGGGGCGCGACCGCTGCACGTAAACGCTGCACGCAAAAGCATCTGTCACAAATGGTTGGCGGGGGGAGGGGCGAGGGAGGGTCAGCAGGGAGGCGGGAGCGTGATTGGAGGGACGGGGCTGGGACTGCACAAACAACAAAATGGCAGCAGCAGTAAACAACGGTGATCAGGGAGAGGTTGGGGCGAGCAGTGAGCACAAAAATAAAATACACAGTAGCGCTATGGTTACAGCGCGTTAAAGCAGAGTGCAGCGCTATGGGATGTGGCAAAATGAAATGCAGTAACAGTACAAGTAGCGTCTAGTCACAGGCACAATGCGGCTCTAACAAATGTGGCAAATCAAATTAAGTTACAAAGCACAAGTAGCGTCTAAACACGAGGCACAATGCGGCCCTATGAAATGTGGCGAGATGGAATGCGACACCAAATGATTGCAAGCAAATCCCAGGCAGCGTGGAACAAAAAGCGCTACGATACCAGGAGGAAATGCAGGGAGCGACCGCTTCTGTGCAGGACAGGGCGGTCTTAGGGATTTTTAATGTAGTGCAGGAGGTAACATCAGGTATTAAGCCTTCTCCTCATGGTGATATAAGTTCAGCATGAGAGTTGATGATTTCAAGAGGCCGCCCTGGAATAAATTATATACAGCAACATATTTTAGCCTCTGTGTGTATAAGCACTACAGGTTCCAGTGACTCCAGCCGGGGCAGTGAAGGGCTGGGCAGGAAGAAATTTGAATATGTGTCTATGTTTCCACAATATGAAATAAGACTCTGTAACATCTCATTTTGAAATACTTCTGTTAAGAGTTAATAAAATATTCAAATTAAAATGAGTGTTCTGCTTATCTGCTATCTCTTGTATTCTATAATGTGAGCAGAAATGAATCCCCTATTTCGTACAAAACATTGCAGTGGTTGTGAAACCAGGCAGAGTTCAACTTCTGCAATTGGTTTGGCTGCAGCCTGTGGGATTGCTATCCTTTTCTGACAGACGTTCAGGTTAGTCCGCAGATCCAGGTGTATAGCATGGCCTCCGCATGTGCTGCTTCTTGACATGTATTATTGTTTGGGGGGGGTTTCAGATGTTTAATCTATGTGTAATGGGCAGGAAGCACCTCAGATAAATGGTCATATTCTGTAGAGTTCTCCAGATGATGGCAGAGTGGCACAGATATTGGTTTGAAATAAATGCACTCAGGCTTTCCTGCACAAAGATAATCTTGGGAGGCATTTTTCTCTCTCTGTGTATGCTAGAAACAGGAAGTAGCGAGGAGAAATATACATATTTCTCCTTGTTATAATTCCTGTGGAAAGGCGCAACTTTTTGTCACATTCCCAGGTTTGCCAGTATTGGTAAGTCTGGGAATGTGTCAAAAAACATTGGAGTTGCATTGAAACACCCACGCACGCTCATGGAATGCCTTCCCAGGGCAGAGTAACACAACACAGAGATTTGCACTGCGTTACTCCAAATTTATGGAGACACTCAGGGCCACGCAAAGTGGCTTTGGCTAGCGTCATCAATATTACTTTAGGTTTCCGTTGTGCATGTACCACCTTGCATGGTGCAAACGTGATGCAAAACTCCTCGTAAATAGGACCCTCTGTGTACCCCCTGTAAAGGTTGGTGTACTGCTTTTCAGCTAAACAAAATTTGCCTGATTCGAGGCATCATGCTCCTTTTTTTGACACATTTTGCCAGTGCAAAACCTATGACTTGCAAAATCACAGGGTTTGCCTTCACAAAATATTTTTTAGGTATGTATAAAAACCCATTTTGCGAGTCAGAAAAGCTTTTCTGACTTGGAGAATAAGATTAGCGGCCCATAGCGTTTCATAATTAGGATTGGACTTAAAAGGGCATCCCATCCTGCTTGCCATTCGGTATAGTATGTATCAAAGTTTTGCGACTATAACTCTGGTTGCAACACATTAATTAATTACTGACAACTAATAAAAGGCGGAAAATAATTTGAAAGTGGACACCTTCCCCTTTGTAAGTGTTGGGTGACCTTGTAAGGAAGTAGTGAGTGGTTATGGGGAACATTGCCTGCTCATTAACTTGAAACACTTTTGTTTTTTCAAAACAGAACTTATTCCCTGATTTTGTGGTCAGTCACAGGAGTTTGTAAATCAAGATTTGCAAAGTTAATATTTATTAGGCATGTTATTCAGCAAGCCCCGAAACTGGAGATTTAGGGGCATATTACCAACAAGTAGCGATATTTATCGCTAAACAGGCTTAGCGGCGATTTTTTTATCGCTGCCTATCGCTGGATATGTTAGCGGAGAAAACATGCTATTAGCAACGTTTTTCTCCATTGTGCTAAAATATCCTGCGATAGCGGAGAAATGCGTGAATATCGCTGAGAATACAGCGATATTCACGCATTAGCGACGAAATGCTCTTAGCCATGTTATCCACCTCCCATTGGATAACATTGCTAAGAACTGGTCTGAGCAGGCTTTAGTTTTTGGCGATAGCGGGAACATTTCCATCGCTACGCCTGCCTTGCTAATAGGCGATAGCGACGTTAGCGACTGCTTTCAGTCGCTAACAGGTTGGGTACGCCCACTTTGCATGTCATTAGCGATAAATATCGCTGACATGCAAAGCGGCCCCCAAACGGCTCGCTATCGCCTAAAAGCTGTCACTAACATCAGTTAGCGACAGCTTGCTAATAGAGCGATAGAATTATCACCACTTAGCGGCCGAAAACGGCCGCTAAACCGGCGATAATTGCCTATCGCTCCCCTTGGTAATATGCCCCTTTGTTATTTGACCAAATAGTTGGGGTGGGCGAAATGCGTGGAGTTTCACTCACTGAAATTCCGCAGTTATATAACCAGGGCTCGAGTCGGGGTACCACGCGGGTGGACGGCGTGCCCCCACTTATTTTACCGGGAGCTCGATAACTGGAGCAAATGGAGCCACACATTCACTCTTTGGCCTCTCTGGGGCAAGATCGGAGCTCATTCAGAACGCTGCTGTTCACGGCTGGCTTCTCTGATGCAATCGCATCTAAGGGGTGAGCGAGGGGAGGCAATTAGTCTGATGGTGCAAGCCACCTTTCGTGACGTCACTTCCTGTCGTGAAGTCAGCGTCCCCCACTTCTTTTTTTAGGACTTGTGCCCTGTACATAACTCAGCAAGATTCCAGGCCAACAGATGTAAGTATGCATGTTGCACTGCTCGCGCTGCAATTTAGCGCCAGTGGCTAGAGCAGCGCTCAAAAAATCTGTGAAAATCGCACCATGTGTTGCGCAAAAACATGCAGCCTTTCGAGTTTATTTTGCTGCATGCGAGTACAAAATTAACTTTTCTAATGCGACCACCGCATTGTAAAATGGTTCTAGGGGACTCCAAATTCCGCTCACATTTTTGGGGCTTTGTGAAAAAAACTCTGCCTGTGTCGATTGGCAGAATTTGACTGGGCAGAGTTGCCAAATTCCGTCTATTCCGCAGGCGGGCGGAATGAAACATTTCACCCACCCCTACCAATTAGTTCTTAGGTCGCATTGCAAAAATCAGACACATACAGAAACATGATACACACTTAACAACCACTTTTTTGTGAGCCGTCTGTTAGCACATCCGACCCACAGTTTGAACAAGCTCTGCACGGTGTTATGAGCAAATACAGGATTTGTCCGACCAATTCAACCTCAGAAAACAGACTTTACTAAACGTGTGGTATCACAGTGGATGATCTGCAAAGCTTGGTACACGATCAGACATTTCACAGGCATTTCACGTAAAGATCAGTGAACCGTCTTGATCGGTTATGATGAATGATTATGTCCCTTGTCAAAGCTGAGAGAACCGCATCAGACCATGCGCCTTGAATAGAGGCCGCGCCCCCCCCCCCGCCCCCCTCCCTCTTTGGAAACAACAGGTTAACGTTACCAGTGTGTTCGTCTTACCCAGACTGCGCATGGAGCAGTGGAAGAAGCCTGTCAATGCTTTACACCTTTGTCTTTCGATCTTTTATGGCAATAGCGCCAGACCTTAAAATAAAGCTGCTTCTCCAAATGTCCCGCTGTGATTCTTCAGAAAATTGTGTGAAGATTTTTTTCTCCACCGCAATCTTCTGCCTATCATGGCACAATGCGTGCACGTCCCTCAGAGACTGGCAGTGTGCGGCGTCTTTGTCCAGGTTGCATCGGAATATCGGAGCGCCCGTTTCACAATAACCGAATAAAGGATTTTTAAAATTAACTTTAGTATAAAAAGACGTGTAGCATTTGACACGTATCAAGAAAGAGAAAAATAATGCAATTTTACAAGCGGCAAAAGTTAAACCAAGTGAACACTTTAAATGATACGTTTCCAAAAGAAAAAATACATTTAACGTGATTTTTTTCGATGCGTTTGTATGCCATGGCACCCTCTGTTAAGGATCCGCCAAATTAGGGGCTAAACACTTCAATCCATGAGTCTACGAGGTTCTGCTTCCCTGTTTACAAAAAAATATTGGGACATGATTAAACACACATTTTGAATGTCACTTTCTTTTTTACAGTAGAAAATGAAGGTGTGACCAGAACTAATTTTATTTGGACTTTCATCAGATAAATTAATTTTGGAACAACAACATTTGATTTTCATTATGTTAGCTGAATATCGAGCATGTATAACTCAGGAATGGATCAACCCAATTCCACCATCGTTTTCCATGTGGAGAGCCCGTTTCTTAGCAAAACTTAATTTTGAATCAGCTATATACGCAACTAAGGGAAGGAAGAAGAGGCAACTAGGGATGAAAATATGGGCTCCGGTACAACAATGGATTCAAGAGGAAACGACCTAAAAAAAAATTTAAAAAAAGGGGGGAAAAGTAGTACATGTGTATATATATAGTCATTTGTGTAAACTTCTAAAAAATGACAATGCTGTTGTGTTACGAGGATGTTTGTAACATATAATTGTCGTAATTTCTGTGTGTTTGCAACCTGAAATAAAAAAAAAATAAAAAGAAAATGAAGGTGTGATTGGTGGGTATCAGTAGTATCAAATCCTTTCAGAGAAGGTGGGGCAAATTAGCAGAGCTTCGTTAAAATTATCGCTGCTTTAGCTTTAGCTAATACGCGTTATAAAATTCCAATAGAAGCCCAGGTTAGATGTCCTGCACATCTCACCTGGGCCTCTATTGGAATTCTATAACGCATATTAGCAAGCTCATTATCGCCGCTTTTGCGATAGTTTCCTGCCGCTAAAATGGCGATCATTTTAGCGATGTTCTTGATAATATGCCCCGTAGTTCTTATTAGGCTTCGTTAACTCCGTGCAATGTTCACAAAAATGTGGCCAATAACTGGCGATGTAATACAACACAAAACAACAATGGGAGAGGTAGGGAGATTCAAGGACACTCTCTCAGTCCCCGGTTAAATCTAAGTAAACAAAAACAGAGAGGTCAGGTCAGTCTCAGAACTGCCACAAAGACGGAGCAAGATAGAGAAGAGTCACACACTCACTCTGGGTGAATTAGAAGGCCCTCACACACCGACCTAGTCAGTGTCATGCTTCATCACTGGGCCCCACCAAAGAGGCCGAGTGCCTCTTTGGTGTGCTGCGACGCCAGAAAGACTGCGGAGCTGGTTGTGTGAAAAGGGCGTGACGTGAGGGTAACTACAATTAAAAGTGCCTAAAAGGGTATCGGTAAACATTTTTTTAATGAGTGATCCCTAAGACACAAGTGAAGAGTATTTATGTGTCTGAATTTAGATGCCAAGGTTTTAGGATTGGTTAAATTCAGAGAAATACAATAAGTCAGTCAACATGTTTCTGCCATACGGGTGGTTTCAATTTACCAAGGCATTCGTCAGGACTATACCCCGGCGGTATGGACTCTCTAATCGTC
The DNA here is from genome assembly GCF_964263255.1 of Lissotriton vulgaris. Taxonomy (NCBI): domain Eukaryota; kingdom Metazoa; phylum Chordata; class Amphibia; order Caudata; family Salamandridae; genus Lissotriton; species Lissotriton vulgaris. The sequence goes on from NC_141689.1 coordinate 1,909,133,361, forward strand.
CACCCTGACCTGGGGACGTGAAAGTGAAAATAAAAATAGTGAAAAAAGTGCTTGAAAAAATTAGAAGAGCAAGTCGCTCATTCCAAAAAATGCTCCAAATTCTGGAGTATCTCAGCACTTTAAAACAGGGTGCTACTTGCACCATGGGTCTCGGGAGGGGGGTTGGAGCGTGCCTGGCACATCGCCCTCAACGCTCGCAGCCCACTCTGAACCTCGGTATCACCTCAAAACCGGACCCCGACGTCGGGGTCCGGTTTTGAGGTGATACCGAGGTTTAAGTTGATACCGAGGTTCAGAGTGGGCTGCGAGCGTTGAGGGCGATGTGCCAGGCACGCTCCAACCCCCCTCCCGAGACCCATGGTGCAAGTAGCGCCCTGTTTTAAAGTGCTGAGATACTCCAGAATTTGGAGCATTTTTTGGAATGAGCGACTTGCTCTTCTAATTTTTTCAAGCACTTTTTTCACTATTTTTATTTCACTTTCACGTCCCCAGGTCAGGGTGGACGATTAGAGAGTCCATACCGCCGGGGTATAGTCCTGAAGAATGCCTTGGTAAATTGAAACCACCCGTATGGCAGAAACATGTTGACTGACTTATTGTATTTCTCTGAATTTAACCAATCCTAAAACCTTGGCATCTAAATTCAGACACATAAATACTCTTCACTTGTGTCTTAGGGATCACTCATTAAAATTTTTTTTACCGATACCCTTTTAGGCACTTTTAATTGTAGTTACCCTCACGTCACGCCCTTTTCACACAACCAGCTCCGCAGTCTTTCTGGCGTCGCAGCACACCAAAGAGGCACTCGGCCTCTTTGGTGGGGCCCAGTGATGAAGCATGACACTGACTAGGTCGGTGTGTGAGGGCCTTCTAATTCACCCAGAGTGAGTGTGTGACTCTTCTCTATCTTGCTCCGTCTTTGTGGCAGTTCTGAGACTGACCTGACCTCTCTGTTTTTGTTTACTTAGATGTAATACAACATACACATTCACTGTCACAGGTGTTAGTTATAGGGCTTGGAAATTGCAGTAGGAATTGCAAATGTTTTTGGTTACCTTTGCTCAAAGGCGTTTTGCGTTGGTGTTTTTGAAAGTGGCAGCCTTTCACCTCACAAGATCTTCTTGTGCAAGAATGCCTCTTGCATGAGAACTGCTTTTTTTATGACCAATTGAAGATTCTGGATTCAAAGGCACCGTACCGTCAGCTTAAACAGTTATTGCTTCGGAAAGACGCTTTCATAGCTGCAGCACATCTTCTGTGCTTCGAATGCTGCTGACAGCATTTGGCCTTTTCTTTGCATAAAAGGGCAGTTCCAGAGCTGTTCGATATGCAAGGGAATCGCCAGGCAAATAAAAGATTTCTACTTTGAACCAAATTCTGAATGGCTAGCAAGCTAGCTCGGTAAACTTAGTAAGGTTTGACCTAGTTATCACCTAACAGTAAAATACAGAAATCAGTCATGCAAACCATCAATTCAGTGTAGAAGGTGCCTTTCCACTGTACATTCTCAATTCGATGAAACGCTACTGGCTCAGAAGGATTGATCATTAAGGATCTAGTCAATGCCTGTTGCGGCTAGCTCGACACTGGAAAGGCTATACTCTCTTGCATGTCCCACAAAACATGACTGGTTTTGGCTTCCTCAGGCCCTGTGAGGTAAGAGGTATTTTTAAATTGGGGGCAGCAAATCATCTGGCTGGTCATCAGAAGCCATGATCACATTCAGCTCACAATCAACTCCCAACATATATCTGTTCATGGAGTGTAACAGGGTTCTCCAAAAAAGCCTCCAACTCTGTGATTGTGCAGTACTTGAGGACATTTTAAATCGCTCTCCTGCAGGAAACATGGGCTGAGCAGTCAGTACTGCTGATAGGGTACTTGGAATATAAAAGTATGCACAGAGAACAAGTTCCAAAGGCCAGGGGCCTCATTTATGAAAAGTGACGCATCGCTGCGTGAAAACAGCGATGCGTCACTTTTCACTGCGCTCTCCTTGCGACATTCCTGATGCGTCATATTTAATGTATGACGCATCATGTCGCAAGGAGTTACAGATAGGTCAGTATTTCTGACGTATCTGTAAGCGCAAAAGTGACGCATTGCTGGAGTGTGTCACAAAAGTGACGCAACTCCAGCAATGCGTCCTTTCACATGGGGCAAGCCCTATGTGAAAGGGCTTATGTCAGTCTTATGCCTGCTGTGAGGCAGGCGCAAGATTTTGACACAACAGCGTCCTAAAAGTGATGCAGTGAAATCTCATAGATTTCACTGCGTCACTATTACGAGGCTTTTTGCGGGGAAACGCCCCCTCTGCATACATTATACCTGACGCAGGTATAATGTGGCGCAGGGGTTTAAAAAGTGACGCATCTACCTAGATGCGTCACTTTTTAAATATGGCGCAACAAGGCGCATTTGTTACACCGCTGGTGCGTCACAAAAAGTGACGCATCGGCGGCGCAAAACTGACGCAAGGCCTTCATAAATAAGGCCCCAGGCTGTTAAAGTAGAAAATGGGACCCAGAGGGTAATATAACCTATTTTGTTACTTAATGTATACATCAAGCTAAACCCCAGAGCAAAGGTGTTAGACCTGGCATTCTGGGTGGGTTTATCCCCAGAATTTTTGTTTTTGGCTACCTGTTTTGACCGATTTTTCATTGGTTTTAGGACTCTGGGCACTTTACCACTGCTAATCAGTGCTAACGTGCATATGCTTGCCATGTAAATTGTGTTATGAATGGGTTTCCATGATTGGCATGTTTGATTTACTCTTAAGTCACTAGTACAGTGGACTATGTGTGCCCTGGGCCAGTAAATCAAATGCTACTATTGGCCCGTAGCACTGTTTGTTCCACCCACACCAGTACCCTTTCAAAGGTGTCTCAGACCTGCCACTGCAGTGGGCAGTTTTAACTGCCACAACAACCTGGCTAGTGCACCCAATTGCCAGGCCCTAACCATCCCATTTCTTACATGTAGGTCACCCTTAACCCCTTCCACGCTAATGACGAGCTGGGCTCATCATGGCGTAGCCTCCTCGCACGCTGATGACGAGCCCAGCTCGTCAAATAACATGCGTTTTTAAAAATCTCAGCGCAGGAGCGGAATTCCGCTAGCGCGCATGAGGTTAAGGTTGGCCCAGAGTACCCCTGTGGGCAGGGTGCAGTGCATGTGAAAGGTAGGACATGTGCTGATGGTGAAAAACAGCAAATTCAGTTTTTTACTATTGAAAGGCAGTCTTTCACATAGGCGGTAATTTTAGCTGCATTGTAAAATTTTGCAAGAATAATTTTCAATTGAAAAATATAGAGAAATTTAATTTAGGCACTCTGAACTCAGAATTTATCAAACCATCTTCTAGTAAAGGTGGATTATAAATTGTTAAAAAATCCACTTTTCGTCAGTGTGCATTTTCTTACTTAACCATCTCTGTGTGGCTCTGCCTCTTTGTGTAGTCACCATCTGGTTTTCGAGTGACAGGAGCTGCGGATGTGCATTCACACTTGACAGTCACAAGGAGGAGGGGGGTTAAGGTGTGTCCTGCCTTTCCTGGGTGACTCATAGTCAGACTGAATAGACCTTTCTGCATTTAGAGTGGTGAGTTTTCATTAGCAACTTAATAGGCTGTGTCTGCTCTGCTCAATGCTGTGTCTACCTCCTATAGTGAAGCTGGACCAGGGAGGACAGAACTGGGTTTTACTGTGCTCAGAGACTTTCTGCCTACAATTTCAAAGGGAGTAGTAGTATACATTTTGGGGCCCTGACCACAGAACTTTAGATTTCGTTTAGACTAAGGAACCTGCCAAGAGGAAGAGCTGGAGAAGCTGTGAGGAGGAACTACCAGTTTGCCGTATTGGCCTTCAGTGGCTCTACTGTCTTGGGCAGTAAAAGGACTAGAATGAACTTTCTGCAACTTATTTTCCTGAGTTTGGGCTTGAGGCAGACCTTGCCCCCTGTTAAAATGTCTCAGGAGCAGCAAAGCCTTAAAGTTCATCTGCTATCAGTACTGGGAACTGTGTGTTTTGTGCTGCAAGAGAAGAAAAAGGAACCAGACGCCATCAACGACGCCGGTTCTGTGACTTGTTGGCACCACAGAGAGCACCGCCCCAGTTCACACCATAACCATGGTCTCACCGATGACACCGCTACCTAACCACTGCACTTTGCTCCACATCACGGCCCTGTCATCCATGACGCGCTGCTCCATGCTGACATTGATGCTGCTGCCTGCACCATGGCCTGGGGGCACCACTCGTAAGTTACTCGATTCACCGCCGCGTCCCACACCGCAGCCTTGGCCCACCGACACCAACGTCATCGACTCCAGATCGTCTACCTACAAAAGCGATTCAGCAATGACAATGCTGCTGCTTACACTATGACCTGCCAGCACCGCAACAAGCACTGCCCCACTTCACACTGCAGCCCTACTCTCACCGATGTTGCTGGCTGCTGTCACCTGCTAGCGCTCCTGACATCAAACTCAAAGAGTTCCGCTTGCAACTTGTGTGACTTCAAGGGCCCAACGACTCCTGCACCAACCTCTGGAATTGATGCCTGCCAACACCGCCTTTTTGGAGCTCATCGCAAGATCCAAAACACCCTGCATTTCCAAGGTACTATTTGAGGGTCTTCCTGACATCATAGCTGGCCCGCTACACCACAGTTGGCCTGTACTGTTGGATTTGTTTGTTCACAAGATCGTAATAGCCCCCGATGGAGCTATCAACTTCAAGGAATTTATTTTGAGTTTATACTGGCAATTTTTAGATGATTGTATGTTGGATTTTATCAATTTGGTCTTGTGTTACACAGATACATGTTGGCTATTTTTCTAAAACTGGTGTGGCATCATTTTGTATTATTTTCAATGTATTACTCTGTGTTATGTGCACATGCGTTAAACATTGCCTCTGAGATAAGCCTGACTGCTCGTGCCAAGCTGCCAAGAGGTGAGCGGGGGTTATTTTAGAAGTGTAAACCCCTTACCTAGACTAGATGGAACGGTCAACTACTTGGACAAGGTGCATACCTTTGCCAACTAGAGGCCCCCATTTCTATCAAAAGGTGATTGCAAAGAAGCTTCTGGAAGAAGTAATTTACTTTAGTTTGAGTAAGCCTGCTCCTCTTTTATATTGTGATTTGTGTGCTTTTTATTCGGGGAGATTCTTAGAGTGCACCTCTGCGTGTACTGTATGGGCATCAGGGTAAAGTCAATCAGCTTGAGCACCACAGCTAATTTGTAGCAGGATACCTTTTATACATAAAATTATACTTTTCTGAATTCTAGACCTCTACTGTGAGGACTTGAGCTCTGGGAATTTGTCCACTCTGACCTGAGCAGAGCACCATCTGTCTGCCACTCCATGGGACCATTAGCGGACACCATCTTGGCCGGGTGAGCAGTTTAGTTGTTCCTCTGCTCCCCGGAGCTACTCAATGAAAACTGCCACATGGACGCACAGCAGACTTTAGTTTGAGTAAGCCTGTGTTGCTGCTCCTCTTTTAAATTCTGATTTGTGTGTTTTTAATTCGGGGAGATTGTTAGAGTGTACCTCTGTGTGTTGCACTGTAAGGGGCATTAGGGTAATGTTAATCAACTTTAGCACCACAGCTGATTAGTAACATGATACCTTTTATACTTAAAATTGTACTTTGCTAGGTTTTAGACCTCTACTGTGAGGACTTGAGCTCTGGGTATTTGTCCCTTCTGACCCAAGCGGAGCACAATTTTTCTGCCGCTCTCTGGGGCCATTAGTGGACACCTTCTTGGCCAGGTGAGCAGTCTAGTTGTTTCTCTGCTCCCCGGTAATGACTTAATGCAAACTGCCACGCCGACGCGTGCAGCGGGCGTGCTGGTGTCACCCCGAAGGCGCACCAAAGGCAAGCCTGTCTGCACCCGGCCGCATCCGAATCGCACCCGAGCCAGCCACGCTGCCTAAAAGGAAATCTGCAGGGCCATTAAATGGTTTAGAGACTCTCTTATGGCCCTGAAAGATGAGTCATGCTCAAATAACCCCCTGGCTGACCTGAGGGCTGGATACTCCATGTACCGCTGCAAGGTCATAAAGTATGAATTTACGGCAATCCTAGAGTCAGATGGGAAAAAGGCAGCGACCATTGACTCCCCCATGGCAAAATGCAATGACATTAGAGTCTGCCTCATCAACTTCAGTCATTACCAAAACATGCAGATGACATTTGGTTATCTCTAATGGAAAATGCTTGGGATTTGATGTTTCTAACAGAGACTTGGCTGAGGGAGGCTTCTAACCCTGACCTGGCCCTTGCTATCCCCCGTCTTCCGAATTGTGTGTGCCATCAGGGGTGGAGATCGGGTGGAGGGAGGCATGGCTACTATCTTGAAAGATATGTGGGAGATCACCACTAAACTGGGCCAATTAGCTAATATCAAGGAACTAATCTTCTGCATTAAGAAATGCCCATCTTTTTCCTTCACCAGGCTGCTACTCTATAGGCCACCAGATTGCCCGCACAGCCATGTGCAGGAATTGGCCG